>NC_143398.1:193929171-196571671 GCF_052110815.1 Crocodylus siamensis | reverse complement strand
TTACTTCTCCTGCTGCCAACACACACTCAGTCACCCTCTTGCTGCCTTCCTGCAGCACTCCGGGGATGAGCTTGGTATGCTGGCAGCCAGAGAAGGCAGTGGGGACAGTGCACAGGTGGGCTTGAGGAAGTGTTGGATTGCACACCTCCAAGCTGGGCAGCACCGAGATAGTTAGCAGCCTGCCCTGGCTTCCAGTGCCCCGTGCAGTATCCCCGCCACCTTCTTCAGCTTCCAGCAAACCTAGCTGCCCTCCTGCCACCTTTCCACACTGTCCCAGGGGCAAGCCAGCCCATTCCCATGCATCCTACCAGCTATAGGAGCATGCTGAAAGCAGAAGCAGTAAGGGGCCAATTTATTTATTTATTTATTTATTTATTTATTTTTTTGGTGGAGCCTGCTTGCCTCTCCCATGGCTGGGGGGTGAGCTGCTGGTGGGCTGAGTGGCCTCTGAGCTACAGAGCGCCCCACTCCTCTCCACGGTGGTGGCACCCCCCAGGGCTGCCTGGCTGGTTGCTAGTGGGCCAGGTGCTGCTCCAGCTCAAAGGCAACACCTGGCCCAATTCAGCTGTTCCCCAAGCCCACCCAGGGAGCAGCTCCTGGCAGGCATGCAGTGGGTCGGCTCAGAGAAGAGTTGGATCGGGCTGGGTGCTGCCTCCAAGCTGGGGCAGCACCCGTCCCATTAGCAGCCCACCTGGGGGACACTGCCACTGCAGAGGGAAGGACCAGAGCCCCCACAGCTCAGGGGCCACTCAGCCACTAGCTGCGGGCAGGCTTTGGCGCCGAGAAAAGAAAAAAAAAGGATTGGGTCCTTCATTGTTATGTGACTGAAAAATTGAAATGGTTTAGCCCTCAGGGTTTTATTCTATGCCATATTGTTTCAATTTAGGGGGCATAGAATAAAACCTGAAGACTAAACCCCCACCTTGTGTACAAGCACCCAGAAAGGTTAAAGCCAGTGTCTAGGTAGAGACATGTAGATGTTGATATAATTAAGAAACATCCTCCTTAGAAAAAAATACTAACCTAAAGTCCAAGAAACAGCCAGTTAAAATCCTTCCACAGGCATTGTGTGTCCCTTTCTGTGATGCAGAACCTTACTGTATTCCATTCTGCACTTGTTCTCCAGCACAGGTGGAGTCCTGTGTGTGAACCCACTGGAGTAGATAAATAAAGTGGTGAGATACAGTACTTTAGAAAATACAGCCTCCTGTATCTACAGCTGTGTGCTCGCCATGAGCTGATGTAGAATTTTGAAAAGGGGTATGAGCAGCATCACACATGAAAACAACACGCATTTTTCTCCAGTTAAAAATAAACTGGAAGCATTACTGATATGCTAGGGGCCTAGAGTGGTAATATTCAGTTGAAGATTGAAGCAAAAACAAATACCTGTATTAGAATGAGTTAAAAATAATCTGCAGGGCTGTGAACTAGGAGCTTGATTACCAGGAGCAGCTTACAGACAGCAGGATAATAGAACAAAGGATACCTTGACTGGAGGAACATCAAGACCATTAAAAAAGAGAGAGGGTCATGAACACCTGTGGAATGAAGAGTTTAGAAGGGATCAGATAGAGCCTAATGAGCCATGAAGTCAGTTGACTCTCTCAGCACAGCCTGACTAGAAATGCTGCTGTCACTGCCAGGCAGTTGGTTTTAAACTTTGGGCATAGCAGGAGTCAAGGTGGGTGTGACTGCTGAGTGTAGTTTGACCTTGTTTGGTAGTGAAGACTATTGGAGTTCAGGGGACTCAGCACTTCCCAGCAAGTGCTAGAGACTTTGCTGAATCAGACCTTAAGCAGCAACATCATCACACCATTTGCCAGCAGACTTGGGCTGCTCTCAGCTCAGATAGAAAAGCTTTTAACAAATTCAGATAAAAGTAATTATTATTGATTGCAGTAGCAAAGGACAAGGTGGAGCCTTGCAGCACTCTTTTTTGTTTCCTGCCCCTTCACTCCTTTGCTTTTGATGATAATATGTATTTCCAGCTCTGTACACAGCATTAGAATTCAAAATGAAAATGGTGACATTTTATGTTGGGAAATCATTCCTTTCCCTACTCTTCTGTGTGTCCAAATGCACTCACACCTGTATGCACTCTCTCTCTCTCTCAACCAGATGCTTCATATTGAGTAGTCTCACTGAAGGTCAAGATGCATAGTGAAGCAAAATAAGCTGCTTATGGGAGTAATTGTGAGGCCAAACTTGTTCATCATTGGTGTCCCACTTTTTCCCTTCAGCGAATGCTCGATGGTGGAGAGACGCCATGAGCTCTTGGTAATGTTGATGAAACTGGCTTTGGATGATTCAAGGTTGTGGGATATTAAGTATGTTTCCAGTTGGATAGTATTCTGGGAGTAGTATCTGTGGATTTAGCAGGAGTTTGCACTTTGTTTTGTCCTGTCATGTGAGCACTTTTTAATGTTGCTTGCAGAATAGCCTAGTCATCTGCTCAATATGGCATCTAGTCTGATAAAATTTTGATCCCTGATAGGGAGCAAGCAACTGTACTGAGTTCCTGTCCTTTTCTCCTCTATTCTCACCACATCCTTAAAGTAGACATTATAGATATAATCTCACCAAATTACTCACTTTCTGCTTGTTTTCCAACCCTGCAAAAATCAGTTTTTTCTTTATGTTTTATGAATGTTGGTGCTCTTGTTATTTTTGTTATTATTAATACTGTTGTTGTTTTTCCTGGCTTTGTTATTACAGTTGTAAATATTGCATAGTAAAAGTTATTGTTAATTGCTATGCCTCTAAATGCTGACAGCAGCATACTTAATGTGGGATGCTCTTGGGCCTGCTCAAAGGGATGGCCGGGGGTACTGCTAAGATTTATCTGGTCTTTGCCTGAGACCATATTGTACATGTGAATTTTATATCACAAGATGTCTTTAAAGTGGAAAAAGTGGGGCTAGCTCCAAAAGTATTCCTCAGACTGGATTCTTCCTTTTTTGAAAGGTGCTTTCTGAAGTGTCAGTCCAGGTTAATCTTTGCTGAATAAAGCAGTACTAGATCATGCTTTAAATCTTTTTAAAACCATTCCCACCTCATGGTTTCCATCAATTTAGGAAAACTTAGAAACTTATTTTTCTTTCAAGAATATTTTAAGGCATCCCTCATAGTAGGCACCAGGTAGAAAGCATGGTTACATCTAATCTGAAGGATGCAAATCATCATTTCTCCCTCTTTCATTCGTTCTTTAGAAGGGAGAAGTTGTCTCTGGCAGTGATGCTGCAAACTCTGCGTGACTCATTACATAGGAAAGCTTGTGGGATTCATCCTTGCTTATTTTTCAGACATTTGAGAACATATTTTTTCTTTCTCTCTTTCTTTTGCCTCCAGGGCATAAGCAGTTTATCATTGGCAAAGCTGCTTTTCAATTGAAAGCTCTGTACACAGCATTAGAATTCAAAATGAAAATGGTGACATTTTATGTTGGGAAATCATTCCTTTCCCTACTCTTCTGTGTGTCCAAATGCACTCACGCCTATATGCACTCTCTCTCTCTCTCAACCAGATGCTTCATATTGAGTAGTCTCACTGAAGGTCAAGATGCATAGTGAAGCAAAATAAGCTGCTTATGGGAGTAAGAGCTACTCACCATAAGAAAGGATTGTAGAATCTGGCCCCTAGAGGCGCATCCAGAGGAGTGGGAACGTGAGTTTCCTCAGAGACCAGTAGCAGTGGCACACCTTGTGCTGCTGCTACTTGTCCCTGGGGAATGCCTATACCACATGTGCTCTGGCACACAGCGGGTTACCCTGGGTGGGTTAGGTGAGGCTGGGGACACCACCCTTACCTGGAACCCTGGGGGTTCTGGGAGCTGCAGCCATGGTGCTCCTGCAGCAGGAAGCCTGGCCAGCAGCCAGAGTGTGGCTTCAGCCAGCCAGGCTCTGGTTTTGGGCAGTATGCGCTGCTACCATATGTGCTACCCTACTTTTTTTGGCATGGTTTTTTTGACCCTCTCCCCCTATGTTTCAAATTAGCAGCATGGGGAATGCCTGCATATGTGGCATGTGGCACTGCAGACAGGTCTGCAGTGCCACATACCGCATGTCTGCGCTCATCTGGATGCACCCTTGGAGATCAAAATATCTAAGGAAAAGGGGATCTTGCGCCATTTCCCATGTGTTTATCAACTTCTTCATCAGATCTGTCTTCTGGTGGGAAAGAGTAATGTCTTAAATTATCTGCATAGCTTATGGTTTGTCTCAGAAGGAACTTGTAAACCAATGTGCTAAAAATATCTGCTATTACAAGCACTGTCAGTAAATCTTAGTAACATTTGTTTAAATTGTAGTTTGAGATTAAGGGAGGAGGTTTTTTTTTCAGAATTTCCTTTCATTTTAGTGCTTGTGTAATTATTTTAATCTGCAGAAGGAAGGATAGCAGGTGCAAACTTTCATTGCTTTTACATTGTAAACTGGGGATTTCATAGATTTCTAGCAGTATCTAGGTTCCAATTCAAGTGGAAGTGTTTTTTAAACAGCAATAGACTTAAGTACATGTGCCTTTTTAAATCACGGCTACATTGACAGGCAATTTAAATTGTTGCACCCTGTCAATTTAAGAAGATGAAAAACTGGATTCAATGCTATATTCTTTTCTTACATAAAGTTTTCCTCATAAATGCCTCAACATTTACTAGCCCAGGCTAAATCTTATTTCACTCGTTTCCTTGATGTGCCTAAGTGGCACTTGCATAGTTGCACAAGTGAAACTTTTGGCTCTTATTGCACAGTTCGGATTCTATTTCCAGCCGTGGTGGAAAAGGATCACCTGATATGTTCTTAACTGTTGGAAGTAAAATGGAGGAATCCTTCCAAACATAATCCCAGTTGCCTACTGGCCACAGCATTTGCCCATATTCTAGATCCCATTAATCTAGAGAGGGTTTGAATTTGTATTTCCCAGATTCCAGTGAAATGCTCTAATCACTAGGCCATAGGCTAAACATGGCCCAGAATACTCTCTAGTCCCACTTTTGAAGCTGGTCTAGAAAGAACAGCCCCACTCACAAAGAGTTATGGTGAGATGTACAAGCACCCAAGAATAAGGAAGAACTACATATGCACATGCTACAGGGGTTTAATTAGGTTTACTTCTCCCTAAATTAAAATGGTGATTAAAAAAATCACTGTTTTCACCGTTTCAATTTAAGGAGGATTAAATTGAACTAGACCCATGTGGCATGTACACAAGGGTGGGTGCCCAATCTTTACCTGCCTCTCTGGTGGTGGGGGAGGAGAGGCGAGATGCCAGTGGGCCGAGCAGTCCCTGAGCTGTGCAGGAGCCTGGTGCTTCCCTATGCAGCTGTGGGGGAGCTGGTGCTTCTCTCCATGGTGGCGGCAGCACCCCTCAGGTGGCATCTGCCCATTGGCACCCAGTTCCAGCAGGTGCTGTGGCCGTGGAGGGAAACACTGGTCCCCCTGGAGCTGCGGAGAGAAGCACTGGGCCCCTATGCAGCTTAGGCAGGTAGGCTCCAGTGAGAAAAAAAAATCAGGCTCCTTGCCACTTTTTTTTCTTTTTCTTCAGCCAAACCTGTCTGCATGGGCTGCTGGCAGGTCACCCAGTTTCTGAGCTGCATGGGGCCCAGTGCATCCCTCCATGGCAGTGGTGCACCCCAGGACTGCCTGGAGGGCCTTGCCACCGTAAAGAAAAGCACCAGGGTCCCTCCTGTGTGACCTGGTAGCATCTTGCCCCCTCATCCCTGCCATGGGAGAGGCAGGTAAGCTCCAACACCCCTGCACAGTTCCCATTCCCCACTTGGGAATGGTTGGCTTGTCCCTGGGGCAGAGCAGCAAGGTGGCAGGAGGGCAGACAGCAGGAAAAGGCTTTGTGGATGGTGCATGGGGCACTGGAAGCCCACCAAGCCCAGAGAAAGTCAGCTTCCAGTGCCCCATGCACTGTCACACTTTGTTATGTAGCAAACTAAAACACCTCAGCAACACCATAAAAGCAGTGTGAAGTTCTCAACCTTTGGTACCTTATGTACCACCTGCCGATCGATGCAGCAATAGTCAAACTGCAAGTCCCACTGTGGCACTTCCAGTTTCGCTGCTGCGAGCCAAGTCCTACTTTTTCTTCAAGGACCAGGGCCCGGGGCAAAGCAGCCTGTGTGGGGACCCCCTTTCTGCCCCCTGGCACACTGATGCCAAGGCGTGCAAGCCCCAGCACACCAGACGTGGTGGGAGGGGTGACAGGTCAGAACTTCCAGCCTGAACAGGCAAAGATGCCTCCAACCCACTGGATGCGGGGGCAGCCAAACTCAAACCACGGCACCCGCGTACCCCCAGGGGTATGCATACCATGGGTTGAGAAACACTGCAAAAGGGCGTCTAAGCCACTTTTTAAAGGCCAATTTTGTGGCATGTACAAAGGCCCGTTATCACTAATTATCAGGTTGGGTAAAGTCTTTGAAAATGGATGGAGTGCAGTGTTTGTCAAGTGCATTAATGCCCACAGTCATCTCATGGGGAGCCTGAAGACTGCCAAGACACGGAAGCAAGGTTTGATTCAACTTCTAACTTGTTGCAGATTCCTTCTAAGCATTTTCCTGATGTCATTAAAAACAGGATCACACACTGAGCTCTGAATTGTGTACTCTGAACTTATCAAGTGCTGCACACCTGCTCTGCCTCTAGACTGGGAAGAATATCACATAGGGAGCTTGCTCTAGTTATCCTTTTATATTTCACCACTTTACCCAAAAACCTTATCACTAATTCACCTCAAAATTAACTGGCTAAAGGAAATAATTACATATCCAAATAAAGAGCAAGACTGAGACTAAGAGATGACAGTTCAGTCTTGAAACAGTTTAATCCAAAGCAATGTGTTTCATCTACTTTCTGCATAGGAAATCCTTTATTGTATTGTGGTATGATGTTTGCCAAGAACAATTAGTATTTTATTTTTCCAGATAAATATCTTTCCAGTTTGCTTTAATATATAAATCTTTCATAGTAAGGGACAAAAAGTATACGTCTGTGACAGTGGATTCCTATCTGTTTTGGCTGCAGGTGTCCCATGGCATAGAAGGCTGTGGTGATGGTCATAGATACTGTGCCACACAATTTGTCCCATTTTGGTTTATTCCAGGACAAAATTCCATTAGTTGAATGGCAAAGAAAGTAGCCTTCTCTTCCTCTTTTCCTTTTCCAGTCACAGCAAACATTATTCAAATATTACATAATACATTTTGCCACTGGTTGTGCTGTAAAACCTACTGGCCAGATCTTTTGCACAAGTTATTGAAATGTTATGACTTGTGATGCATAGATGGTCTGGTTTAATGACTGAATATCATCTAAACTCAATGAATCTATAGATTCGTGGTTGGTGATAGTAAGCAGAGCTCTATTGACTTCGCAACTGTCCCTGTAGAAGCAATGCAACTGTCCTCTTGTGGCAAAGAAGCATGTCAAGTTATAAGTACAGGAATATGTCTTCAGGAAAGGAGCTATTGATTACTGAGGCCATTAGACAAGGTGCTTATTAGATGGCTTTTACATTAACATGTGCAATACTGATTAGTAGTTTTAAGAAAGAGCATTTCAGTTCTAGAAAGAATTGAAGAGCCAAGAGTTGAAGCTACAGGCCATGTCCAGATGAGTGGGAACATGCGTTTCTCAGGGTCAAATAGCACCGGCACATCTTGTGCTGCTGCTACTTGTCCCTGGGAATGCCCATGCTACATGTACTCTGACATGCAGCAGGTTACCCTGGATGGGGAAGGGGAAGCTGAGGCCAGCAACGGTGCTGGCTCCAGCAGCCTTACCTGGGGCCCTGGGGGCCTTGGGGAGCTGCAGCTATGGCCCTTCTGCAGCAGGGAGCCCAGCTGGAAGCTGGAGAGTTGCTCTGGCTGGCCAGGGCCCAGTTTTGGGTGGCATGCACTGCTAACATGTGCACTGCCCTGCTTTTATTCGGCATGATCCAGGGGTCAAAACAGAGGAGATCTGGGGGGGTTAACCAGTAGCACTGTGGGAAATGCCTGCATGTTCAGTGTGGCACTGCAGCTGGGTCTACAGCACCACATACCATACATACAGCTACATTTGTCTGGAAGCAACCATAGAAGCCAAGTTGTGATATAATATAGCTAAGCAAAAAACACAATGAATTAAACATCATTGTATTCAAGATGATGGAAAAAGGCATAAAATAAAAGTGAACGGGGGAAAATCCATTTGATGATGTTTCCCATTTATTTTATTCTTTTAGTTGAAGTATCACTTTGCATCTCTATACAATATCTTTTATCCAAAGATCTCAAAGTATTTTTCTAAAACTAAATGAAGACCCACAGTAGGAAAGACTTATGTTGTCCATATTATAGATGGGCAAAGTGAGTGTTTGAGAGGTAGAATCGAGGCAGAACCATGACCCAGTGGAAACTTTCATAATAACAATAATGACGATCATAAGTATTACCAAAGTGTTTTGGAGTGCAAGGACCAGGATTTCATTGTGTTGGGTACCATAAAGGACTAAAAAGATGAGTCAGGAAACAATTCCAGACTGCTAGTCTTTATACAAGCACATACTAAGAGCACTATTCTCCAACCTGTTCAATTAGTCTTGGCTGGAATGTTCGAATGGAAAGGCTTGAAAGTACCAAGACAGAATGAACTTCATTATTTCTTAGACATTTAGTACATAAAGTCAAATTCATCCTTACCTAGTCTTTCCTAAGATAAAACTTAGCATGTGTGAAATGGAGCCAGTCTTGCCAATTCTGTGTCCCTGTTTTTTGCTATATTACCAGCATAATCTGGTTTAAAGGCTGATATAATTAGCATAGAGGGGTTAATTTTAGCGTAAAGAGAATGTTCAGGGAATGCCCAATGTGAGGGCTATTAGCAGACACCCACCTGCTACTGACATACCAGGAAAATTTTGTTTTATCAAGGAAACAAAAATGGCCAAGATTCTGCTGAATTGTGAAGATCTGTGGCTGAATTTTTGGACACAAGGATATTGCAACAATGTATTAAGTAGGGCATAATGTAGGTTACTGTAATACAATATGGTGGAGCTATGTCACTCAGAACAAAACCGGGATCAGTGGAAAGATGAACTTTAAGCTTTCTTTGCATAATGACCAATTGACTTGTGGTATGTGTAGTTGAGCCATAGCCCAGAATTCTTTTTCATTGTTAAATGTTTCTTTCAAGTTCCTTATGAGTGCTATTTCCCCCCCTTTCTTCCCTTTGTTCCATTTTCACTTTCTCATTTAATTGCTCCATATATCTTTCTACTTCCCATCTACCTGTCCTTTTGGGAGTGCAACTGAAGTAGCTTGGCTGCATGCAGCATCTCTTTAGTGGAGGAAAAGTTGTATCTGGAACCAAGGCTTTATTTCATGTCAGGGACTGGTCCAGTTCAGATTCCATTTTCAAGGAGGTTCATTTAGCACAATAGATATCTAGACCAAAAACTCTTGAGTGATAGCCCTGAATACACAATTTCATAAAAATAGTAGGTCCATTTCAGGAGATATCTTGGCAAATCTCTAACAGTACATATTGGATCATAGTGAGGAAACAGCAGTGAGAAGAAAAGGACAAAGTTAGCTGTCTGCAACTTGTCCTTCTGTACTGCTATTAATTATTTTGGCTTGCCATGGTTTATGTTTGTAATAATTACAGTTATATTACCAGAGTAGCCTTTAAGCTGAGTAGTTGTTGTTGTTGTTACAACTGTTATTGAAAAATGCAATTCTTGAACAATTAAAGGAAATACATTAGGTACATTATCTATAACAATCTCTTTTAATGATAACAACGGATATGGAAATTAGTCCAGAGCATAAAATTAAAGATATTTGAATAATTATAGTGTAATCAAGTCAAAATTACTGATGCCTTTATCTGAGCCTAGATTATGTGGAAAACAGCATAAGACCATACGTGCTTTGAAATCTGAAATACATCAGCATTTGACAGCACATTTGCATATATTGTACCAGTTAATAATTGTGTTTTATGTCTATTGTAGACCTCCATGAAATTAGGATTTAAATAAGAATCGCTAGAACTTGTTATAACCTGTTTGTGGAACTTGAGAAAAGTTCCCTTGTAGTAAAGTTTGTTAGGATATTTGGAGCTTTTTTGAGTGGTAGATTTGTAAGATACGAGTAAGTTTAAATATGCTCAGTAAAGAGTTTGAGGAATTTCTGCATAGTAAATGCTTTATGTGGAGGATTTTCACTGGCAAAAATGTACTGCAAAAAGGTTGCAAATTTTATTCATTCACTTTTTTTTCCTATTATTTGAAGATGTGTGTTGTCTGTTTAAAACTGTGGCAGGAAACCAGCTTGAAAGATCTCCAGAAGGTCACAGATAGAAGGTCAGGAGGGATAGTACTGTTTTATCTTATTTTAGTAAAGTTCCTTGTTCAGCATTAAAAGAAAGTAACACTTCCTATAATTCTTTACCTTTGTTATGTAGAATGGTCGCTGGTAGCTGACACATTTTTCTAGTTCAAAAATAAAAAGGAAAATAATGCCAAATTTCAATGACCTCCAACTGAACAGGCCTGGGGACTGAATGACTGTAAGGAAAGCTTGACTCAGGACACTGAGTTCTAGATCAGGTCAATATGAATTTATGCAACGTGAAGGAAGCTAAAAGTATCGTAAATGATTTGAGGTCAATAATGAAGAGAATAATCTTGATCATTATATTGTGTATAAAATGTTTGGGAGTTTCATTCCAAAATGGAATGTACATACATGCATGAAGGCCCAGTGGGCCAAATAAAACACTGAGCTTTTATAACAGCACTTAATGAATAGGTCCAGCATTGTAACTTTGAGATCATTAGGAAAGAAACCATACATTGTCACATCATGAAGTGGAAGAACAAATCCTGGATAAACAAATTCTGGGACTTTTTAAACAAAAAATGTACAGAAAAAAATAAAATTAGATCCAAATCCAAGTCCTGTTTATGTGGATAAAGTTATCCGTGTAAATAGTATTCTGGGAAGATTTTAGATCTGACTGATATGTAATTTTACCTTGTCCTTCTGAGCATGCTTAAAAAGAGTCTACTCCAGTCATATATGCTATGTTGTGATCCTATTCCACCCTGAAATGGGTATTGCTCTATGTAAATCCTTGAAATATTAGTCACAGAAAAATCACAACTAGTCATGGGGGAGAGGAGGTCAAAAAGGGGGAGGATTCTTCCACCTTGGGGTATGTAGGACACCTGCCCAGGAAGTGGGAAATGAAGGTTCCAGGTGTCTCTTAGCTGCAGGGGTTTTGAACTTGCATCTTCCACTTTTCTAGGTAGTGATTTAAGCCTCAGGCCACACTCTAAATAGGACCAAGAGCATTATCCTGTTGAAGCTGGCCCATTGGCTAACCAAGCAGGACCAGAAGGCAAGCAAAGGCAGAAGGAATGTGGCACCACCCTGAAAGAGAAAGGACCCTAGGTTCTGGCCCCTGCCCTGAATGGAACAAAGGCTATCCCACTGTTGTCTGTCCCTTTTTATCCACTGACTATTAAATGCAAAATACAGATACATCACTGAGGCAGGAATACAGTCCAGAACCCAAGGCTCATCTCCAGTCTGTTACTTCTGTTTTGCGTAGTGTATAGAAACAGACCAGAAAAAACTGGAATAGAATTATCTTGCACTGATGAAAAACGAGCAGAAACAGTGAAGTTGTCTCCAAAGCAAACCACACTTCTGCTAGTCCTGGCAGGGTGAGAAGGGAGATGTAGGTGAGAGCTGGTCCTTTTAATTACACTGAGGTTGGACAATATGGGAGTCAAGAAGCTGTTGCCCTGTGGGTCAGGCCAACTCTCAGGATCTCAATATTGCACTGTTAGGCAGGAGGGTGTGACACAATTGCACATATACAAACACACAAATTAATTAGGTGCATACACATGCACACTACCAGCTCTGGCACATATACACCCAAACCAGCCTAGGCACATTGATACCTATCACTAATTCAAGCACATACACCCCAAAAGTTAGACACATCACTAATTGGTATATCATGCATACAATGAGATATATACACACACACACTCACCAGTTCACACACATACAACCCACGTAAGTTTCTAACTTGGATGGTACAGTGTGTATGTGTGTGGTTGAGGTACTTGGGGGAAGGTTCAGTTGAGAGGGAGACAGTTAAAGTGTAGGGAGTGAAGGTTGCTAGAACTGGGATAGAACCAGTGGACTACAGAGAAGCTGGCTGAGGAACCGAGGCTTGGGGTTACTTAAGGTAGATTGGGGCTGGAAACCAAGGCAGACAGCTGAGATATTGGGGGGGAGGGGGGCAAATAAGTGATGGCAAGGAGGAGACAGCTAGGAAAGAAACTGAGGCAGAAACCTGGTTGCTCAGGGGAAAATGAAAAGGCAGTGGGGATAAGACAGTGGCAAAGAAATGGGGCATTTGGAGGCAGAGAGGAGCTCAGGACAGGTGTTGTAAGTGGCAGTGAGCAAGAAGCAGGAGAGGGAGAAATGAGACAGAAGTTAGAGGGGTGAGGAGCAGAGATTGGAGCAGGGCTAAACCATAGTAAAGCAAAACCCAACTTAGGGGTCCAAATAACAGTATTATTACATAGACAACACACTACGCAGCCCCATGAAGTTATTGGTTCATGCATGCATGCACGCACTCGCAATGGCAGCAGGAGAAAGAGAATCAGTGGAAGGGCTGGAGTCCAGGTAGGGAAGAGAAGCGGGGTTCAAGTCCTTGGGTGAGGAGGGGATGGGGGTCATAGCTACCTATTCAGGCTGGAAAGCGGTCCTTGTCCAGTAGGTGTTGTCCAGAGGGGGGTCACTGGCAGGGCCTCTGGGTGGATAGGTGGTGTGGCATGGTGCTGGTCCAGATGGAGAGGGTGTCCCAGTCTTCACTACCCCTTTTATGGGGCAGACTACCTCTGATCTCCTATGGGGAGGGCCTGTCCAGGCAATGTCAGTCCTGTTCCAGAGGGCTCCAGGTGTTCTTACTGAGCATGTGCAGACTTGGCACAATGATGGGTTGCCTCATCTTTTGTTTCTTGAATGCTGAGGGTGGTTCCAAGGGCTGGGTCATTGGTCCAGGTATTGGTGTTGATGGTTTGGTCATTCAGAGGGAGCTATTTTTAGATCTACTGCCATTGTGTCTGAAGCACCCTCATTCATCCTCATTCATTCAGGAACCAAGTTACATAGGAGGGGTAGGTGTGAGTCATGAGTTACACAACTGGGCCAGGGGACAGGATGGAGACTTGACAAACAAAATGGAAACTTGACATGACCTATGCTAACTTACATAAGTAGGCCTAAATCATATCGTACCAGTAAAACAGTAATATAGAACAGTAAAAATCAATATAAACATAATAATTATACAACATAAAGGAGAAAAAACCGAAACAAATACAACTTGCTACCAAAATAAAATGCTGAAGCTTATCCTATGTCTTAGCTCACTTATACTTATCTATAGGGAATAGAGAGGGAAAGAAAAAGTCAGAAATGGTTGGGGAAGGGGAGGGAATACATTTTAAAAGGAAAAAAAAGAAAAACTGGGGGTTTTGCTACAAAGCGAGAACTGTCTCTTTGGCTGCCTCAACTTCCCATTGCTTCTAAGCTGAATTTGGAGATACAGGAGAATATGGCCTGTAACGTAGATTTGTAATGAAGTTATTCAATTAAAAACAGATTCAAGGCAAACATAACTAACAATTCTGCCCAGTAGCCTTGGATGAGATATATGTCAATTTGAAATAGGTACTAGTTGCAACAGGAAGAGAGTACATGTCCAACCACCTTGTAATTAAGGCTAAGTACAGACATTCAAAAAGCCCGAGACTGAAGTGATTCAATCTTTGCAGGTTAGTCCTGCGTAGATTGAACCAATTTGATTGAACATTCACTTTTCATTCTGGAAATGCAGCCACATGCCTGTAGTGACTCAGGCTAAAAGCTGAGGGGCACTAGAGGGAGGCCTCCCTTCTTTTCCACAGCAGCTATGAGGCCAGTGGGAAGCAGACCTTGCAGGGTGGGGGCATGGCCAGGCCCCTGGTAGGCCACTAAGTATGATTGGCCTAATCATACTTAGGTTTAAACCACCACTCCTGCCTGCAGGGACCCCAGCTAGGGTGTGCCTGGAAGGGGAAGGGGGAAGCAGCCCTTGCCATTTTGTCCTCAGGCAGACTGGGCTGTGCTAGCTGGTCCTCCCCTTGCCGCACCCCCCTTGTTAGCCAGCCCTCAGTGCTCTGGCTAGGGAGCAGATGGGTAGAGTCAACCCTGCTCTGCTTGAGCAGGCAGTCCAGCTTAGGGCTGTAAAGCATGCTGGGATGCTGGGGGACGGTGATTTTAACTTGAACCAGGTAGGAGTCTAGGATAGAAGTTCCATAAACTGGTTTGACCTAAATCAGTTAAGTCTGATACTACATTCAACCAGGTTTATTTTAAACCAGTTTTGGCCATTTTGACACTGGTTGATGTGCACTGAACTTCTGTTCTGTTACAGGTTTCTGATCACTTAAACTGGTTTATGTGTAACTTCTGTCCCTAGCTGAGGAGACAAAGGGGGGAATGTAACAATGGGGAGTGGACACTGCTCAGAGATATGCAATGGTGAGGGAATGGAAACAGGCCCCAGAACTGCAGACCCTGCCAACCCAGAGAATGGAATCTGGCAGCCAGTCTGTATTAGCATATTGCGATAATTTATCGTCCCAAACAAGTGTAGATTTCTCTTCCCAGTTGAAGTTATACAAGAAATTATTGGACACTCAGTAGAATGACTTCTCTGAAATCTGGCAAAGACATCAAGGCCTTTAATTACCTTACTTTTAAAGAAAAAAGCAGTGCTTCAGTCTTTAGTTGTCACAAAAGACTCATGGTGTTCATGCAACTAAAGATGCATTATTTCATCTGGTGATCAGTTCTACCTGTTCCCAGAGTGAAATGAGCCACCTGCTGAGTCACCAGTGCTTCAGTTTTAATTAGAGATTTCTGATCCGAGCACTGACTAGGCATAACACTACTTAGAGTCTACAATCTGGCATGACCACAAACTAACCTAAACACCTACAGATGTAACATGGCATCTTGTATTAGGTAACTAGGGTGTCCAATTCAAATGTGAAGAACATGCAGAATGGGCAACGTGAGCTCTAAAAATAATTCCTTTAGAAACTATTTGAAACAAGGAAGGAGGCTTTTTGAAGTGTATTGAGTACATTATTTCTCTGTGCCCACAATGATGGCTCCTCCTGTCTGGTCTGAAGCTTGTACTATGTACAACATGCCACACTTGCACAGTGCTGGATCAAACTCTGGATAGCAGCTTAGCAGAGAAGGTACTAGGGCTAGTAGGCTATACCCACCCCCTGCATGCAGGAGGTTTCCTACAGAAACAAGCCTGGGCTGAAAACTGGGACTTGGTGTGGCTTGCTGAAACCCAAAGTGTCTCGGCAGGCCACGCTGAGGCCTGTATCTTTCAGCCCCAGAGCCTTTCCACTAGTTTAATTGAATCTGGGGCCCATGGCAGCTTGCCATGTGTTAGTGTGAAAAAAAAAAAGATTTCCCATGTAACACGGCTTCACCCAAGTATGTGCTCCCCTCTCCTAATAGAAGGGATGGGTGGCCAGGCAGGAGTGGTGTGAGAGGGAGATGCAATACTGGCCTGTTCCCTTTGTTGTCTATAGAGTCAGGTCAGGACAAAAATAGTTTAACTATATACAGGTTTATTAATACCTCCCCCCAAAAAAGTGATATTAATAAATATATACAATATATACATTTTTACATATAAAGCTATATTCTATAATTGGTGACAAGGAAATTATACCACCACCAATGGCCTTGAACACAGCACAGGTAAGTAACTTATCTGAAACAGGTAAGCACAGGGGAAGTTCAAATCACCAACAAGTAAATATAGGTGAACAGCAAATAAATACTGGCAAACCACAAAACAAGGGATTCAACAAGACAGGTAAATATATATACAACAGTTAAACAACAACTCACATTAGAAATACCAAAATATAAGGTGTTACCTAGAAAATATGAGGTGCCTGCACACTCTTTAGTGTATCAATGTCACTATGAGTACTGAAGACTCCCTTTCCTGAATAACTCACAGCTTCAATGGGTGATATTGTTTTCTTGTCACCCCAGTTGGGGTTTCTTTCAGCTGACAGAGACACAGGGCTCTGGCTCTGGCAGGGCCACCGATCCCTTCACAGCCCTGTGGCCCACTTTGGGCACCAAGGGCTCTGCTTGTTGCTCACGGTTTGGGGCCCAGGTCCCTACCTTGGACCAGGCATGCACACGTTAGTACTGGCTGTGTGCCAGGAAATGATAGACCTGTGCTGCCTTGAGTGGCTCCCCGGGTCAGGGTCCTGGCACGCTGCCAGCTCCAGGTTTCTGGCTTCACACCAGGGGTTGCAGACCCAAACTGCCTTGTGCAGCTCCCAGGGTCTGAGCTCCACCCACTGCTGTATGCACCGAGTGACTGGAGACTTGAGCTACCTCACACAGCTCCCAGGGTCTTGCCCTGTGCACTGCACTACACTACACTACACTACACACCCCCTGGGGCTGAAGCTGTCCACCACTCCTCTTCAGTGAGAGGTATCTTAATCTACCCACTGAGCTGCTTTTCCCCAGCTCTTCTTAGCCCCTCTCTCTTCCCTGACATCTGCCCACATGTCAGGCATGCTGTTCTTTTATCCCCTTTGGAGGCCCCACCCCTCCCCCCAATTGTAGATGGGCCAATCAGGGTGAGGTGGAGCCAGTTTACAATCAGGTCCAGATTCTTTACCTCTGATTGGTGGGAACAGGCCACCAATCAGAATCAAGCTTCTCTGAGCCCAGTGCACTGGGCAATGGCTGAGCCCACCACACCCATGTGCCCACCTCCCTAGTCCCAGGTGGGGGGTCTGGGCCCAGACCCAGCCTCAAACTGACAGCCATCTGGTTAGGAGCTCAGCATGCAGACTCCTAAGCCAGACAGCAAGACCTACAGCTAAGCTTTTTTCATTGCCCTGCCTACACCAGGACCACACTTACATACATACATAGGCTTAATACCACCCCACAATTATTTTAAAAAAAATTCAAATCCCTGACAGACAGCCCTGTGCTCCACAAGTAGAGGCCATAGGCAGCCACAAATGTCCACCTTTTCCCTGCCACCATCATGCTTAGCCCCAGAAGTACAATGCAAGTCTCCAGGGATGCTAGCTTTTTTGCTGTTTGGGCCTCAATAATCACGGCTGCCCCAGAATTAAAAACGAACAAAAAAACCCCATTTTAGCTGTACTAAGTTCCCCTTCCTAAGAGACACTCCAGGTGTTCTGACTGAAGTATGGGCTGAAATCTAGGCCTCAGCGTGGCCTCCATCTTTTAGCCCCAGAGCTTTTCCACTAGTCTGATTGGTTCTAGGGCCCAGGGCTGCTTGCTATGTGTTGTGGTGAAAAAAAATGTTTTGGTGCAGTCAAAATGTCTTTTTGTTGTTGTCCAGTTTTGGGGCAGCTGATATGGTTGAGGCCCAAGCAGTAAAGAAGTCAGCAGCCCTAGGGGCTTGCACTGTATCTCTGGGGCTAAGCATCACTGTGGCAGTGAAAAGGGGGATGTTTGTGGCTGCCTGCAGCCTCTTCTCACTTGGAACAAGGGCCTCCCTCATGCTTTTGAAATGTTGTTGTTGTTTTTTAAAGTGTGGGGTGCTGTCTGTGAGTGTGGTGCTGGTCTAGGCAGGGCAGTTGAGATATCAGGTTGCTGTCTTAATTGTGTGGCTCTGTGGTTTAGTTGCAGAGTTAAAAGTGCAACTGTTGTGATTTTAAGTCTGGGTGAGGCCCTGGAAATTCTCCTGGGATGTGGGCAGACAAAAACTGTTTTTTGTACCCTGACACAGCTTGTTTTGGTGTGGCAGGGCTACCGTGGCTGTGTGCACCCTGGTGGAGGCCCAGGGGACAGGTGCCCCCGCAATCTGTGTGTAGGGTGGAAGTGGCTGCTGCTGTGTACTGTGCTTTCTACCCTGAGCCCTCCTGCACTACCCCAGGAGCAATGCAATGCCATGTGCATCCCACTGCTGGATGGGCAGGGGGTGAGGCTCAGCCCAGTGGTGGGATGCATGTGGCATTGGTCTGCCCCTGGGCCAGCTGCAGGCGGCTTGGGGTGCAAAATGGAGCATGCAGCAGTAGCAGTGGCAGCTGCCTCCACCCCATGTACAGGTCAGGGAGACATGCCCCCCCTCAGATGTGGGGCAGCTGTGGCAGGGGTCAAGAGGTGCCTGCATGCCACGGTAAGGAAGGGAGTGGGGCTTGGTCTGGGGCAAGGGTAGGCACTGCAAAGTCCTGATGAGGCACAGGAAGGAGCCAGGAGCAGCTCATCCTGGGGGCATGGGTTGGGGGGTGTGCCCCCAGGTCTGTTTGTAGGGTGAGGGAAGGCTGCTGCTTTGGGCTGAGGCCAGCATGGCGCTGGGGTCTTCCCACTGGGGGGATGGGGCAAGCTCTGCTTCAGGTGGGCAGCAGTGGTGGCAGTGCAGAAAGGGGCACTAAGCGGGGGGGCAGGGCTGCAGTCAGCTGAAAATTTGCCATAGCCCCCCCACCCCTGCTACCACCTACCCTGAGTGCAGCACTGCCCAGCTCCTCACCAGGCAGAGCCCTAGTCCCTGTCTGCAACAGCAGCCTGCCTTCCCCCGCACACATATCCAGGGCACATGGCCTCCATGTCCGCCTGGGGTGCATGCAGCTGTGGGAGCCACTCTTCCTCCCTGCACTGGGCACTCCTCAGACAACCTGCTCATGGCTCCACCCTGTGCTCTGCCCTGGCTGTGCAGGGCCTGCCCCAACCCCACTTCTTTCCTCACTAGTGTGGTGGAGGGGCAGATTGAAGCCCCAGCAGTGAGGGAGGGAGTGGGGCACACGCAGGTGTGGGGCCTGGAATAAGTGGGGCCCTGGCTGGGCCAGGTGATGGGATAAGTGGAGGCCCTGGGGGCGTGTATTCCCCCTCCCCCAATCTGTGTGTGGTATGGAGGCAGCTGCTGCTGTGCACTGGGCTTTGAGCCCCTTTGCCTCAAGAGCTGTGCGATGCCATGTGTGTCCTGCCACTGGGTGGGTAAGGGCAGGGGGCAGCTGCAGCAAGGAGCAAAGAGCAGTGTGTAGTGGGAGCTGCCTCCACCCCAGGCACAGATCATGGGGAGCACATGCCCCCTGGGCCAACACCTGGCTCAGCCTCTGCTCCTGCCTGTGTAAGAGCAGTGCTAGTCTAGGCAGGAAGGTTAAGCTGTCTGACTGCTCTCCTTGTGTAGCTCCATGGTTCAGTTGCAGCATCAAAGGTGCAGAGGCTCTGAGTTCAAGTCTGGGTGGGGCCCCGAGATTTTCCTGGGGTGTGGGTGGGCAAAAACTTTTTTTTGCATCCTGACAAAAGTCAAGCTGTGATGCGCCTCAGAACCATTGGACCAGTGCCAGGACAGTGAGGCATGCTGAACCCCTTTGGATTTCAGCATGCCACTCTGACTTCCAGGTTTTAGGCCCACTACTTCAATCGGAGCATTCAGAGTGTTTCTGAAAAGGGAAGTTCAGTGTGGCCAAAATGTGCTTTTCATTTTTTTTCTTCCAATTTTGGTGCAACCGAGACAGTTGAGGCCCAAGAAGTGAAGAAGCCCGCAGCCCAAGAGGCTTGCACTGTATCTCTGAGGCTGAGCATCATTGTGGCAGTGAAAATGGGGATGTTTGTGACTGCCTGTGGCCTCTTCTTGAGGAAAACCAGACCCTCCCTCATGGCATTGACTTTTTTTGTATTTAATTATTTTATTTAATTGTGGGGTGGTGGTGTGTGTATGTAAGTATGTGCATGTGGTGCTGGTCTAGACAAGGGGGTTGGGATCCTTAACTGCTAGATTTTTGTGTGTGGCTCAGTGGTTTGCATCCTGAATTATGGGTGGGAAGCCTCTGATTTCAAGTCTAGGTGTAGACCCAGAGCCTAGGCTTCAATGTAGGCTACTGCTAGGCACCCCCCCACCTTTTTTTTCACCCCAACACATTTCAAGCTGCTATGTGCCCCTGAACACATGAGACTAGTAGCAGGACTCTGGGCCTGAAAGCTTCAGGGCTTAGTGTGAGCTCCAGGTTTTAGGCCCCTTCTCTAGTTGGAGCATTCGGAGTTTCTGTGAAATAGAGCAAATCAGTGCTGTCAAAATGTCCCTTCCCCCACCACAATTTTGGGTCAGACGGGACCACTGAGGTCCAAACAGTGAAGAAGCCAGCACTAGATTAATTTGTTGTATCTCTAGGGCTGACCATGTTCCAACCCTAATTTTTTTATGATTTAACGGTCCCCATGCTGTTAATTCTTTGTATGCAATGATCAGCTAATGCAAGGTGCAGTCAGCCAACTTCAAGGAGCCTGAGGTCTTAAAGATGTGTTTGTGTTTTTTTTGTCTGGTGGTGCTAGAAGCCTTAGCACTTAGTTTCAAGATTTCCCACAGATCTGTAGAAACTAGAAGTGTATTTCTTTGAAATCAGATGAGATTTTCCTGTAATCACTTGACTCCAGGACCTGTACCTTAAAAGACAAAAAGTATATATCACAGACATGAAGAAACCCTGAGAACTAGCAACATTGTTTCATCCTCTTTGTACAGAGCAGCTGTAACAGCAGTGTCATGATCTCAGTTAGTATTAATCAGTGATGGCCAACTGTTTTGGCAGCCATGCCACAAACTAGTCCTAAGCTCTCCCCATGTGCTACTCTGAATCCCTTCCCCTGCCCTGTCTCCTGCTCTGGTTTCTGCTCCACGACATATCTGCTGCTATGCTGCCTGTCCTCTCCCTGCTCTGCTTCATACCACATGCAGAGGCTGCTTGTGCCATTCATAATGCATGTGCCACAGGTTCACCACTTCTGGCATAAATGGTGAACTGTTTCCCATTGGCTTTCTGTTCTGGCTTTCTGATATCTGATCCTACAAAAAATAAATTAAGCTTTTCAAAGTCTTGCAATTTATTGGCATACCATGTAGTTGAGAGTTTTGGTCAGAGTAAGTCTAAGTGGTAAGCCCCCCTCCCCACCTTTTCCATAGGAAAAAAACCCTACAAGCTTAGATTTGTGGACACTAAAAACAAAAAGAACAAACATTGCATGGGTTTTAGAACTAGGGAAATATGAAGTTCATTTCAGAGTTGTTTCCATTTGATATGAATTTTCCCAGTAGCTGTTCCACTTTTTGCAAGATAGAAGAGAATACTTGCTATTTATAAAGCAGAATCACATGCTGGACAAAGGTATAGTTAGTAGCAACCTTTAAGATGTTAATCTACCCAAGTAGCAACCTACTCAAATGGAGCAGATAGGCACATAGCATTAATACATGTTGACCTTGAAACATTAACCAAGAGACTGTGAATCATCAATAACTGCTACAACCAACCTCAGAACCCCAAAGAAAGCTTCACTGAACTCTATGAGTCACCCCGTTAATGATGCCGTGTGAAACAGAGTAAGGATGACGCCAGGTTTCTAGAAGGGGGTGAGTTCAGAGGGAGGAGTTAGCAGACAATTAAGAAGGCTAAATACAGACAGTCGAAAAGTCCAAGGCTGAATTGATTCAATCTTTGCAGGTTAGTCTAAAATGAACCAATAAGGAAGTGAACAGACACTCTCTTTTGATTCCAGAAATGCAGCCACATGCCTGCAGTGGCTCAGGCCAAATGATGGGGGGCACTAAAGCACACCTCCCTGCTGAGCTGAAACAGAAAGATTGGGCGAAGCCTAGCCTGCCCACTCTCAGAAGCTTGCAGGGGAGGTGCAAAGAATCCTGGGATGCCGGATGACTGTGAGTTAACATGAATCTGGAGGGGATCTGTGATGGAAGTTTAATAAATTGATTTAACCTTAATCAGTTCGGTCTGATACTACATCCATCTCAGTTGATCTTAAGCTGGTTTTAACTGTTTTGAAAATGGTTTATGTGCACTGAACTTCTGTTGCGTTACAGTTTGAACTGGTTTCTGATCACCAGGGATCTGGGTTTTCTGTTTTCCATGGAAAAAAAAAAAGGAGAAAACCACAGATTTTCCCTTTTTAATCGGAGTCCTCTTTTAGCAGAGAAACCCATGGTTTGCCTGCTTTTGTTAACAGCTCTGCAGGCTGGTTGAGATCCAGCCTGCAGAAGCTGTTTACAAACAGGGCAGGAAACCTCCAGTTCTGCCCGGAGGGGGAGGGGAAGGGTGGGGCCTGAGACTCTCAGCCAGGGTTCTGCTGTGCTCAGCTCAGCCTCACTCTCCTCCTGGAGCCTGTGTGGGTTCCAGGGGACTGGGGGACCCTCTCACAGGGCTGGGGGGGTTGCAGATCATGGCTGGGGGCACCAGCACGGCTTGGGGGAGCCAGGAGCTGGCCCTGGCCCCACCCCAGCAGATGGCAGTAGTGGGGGAGCCAGCTCCAGGCTGCTTCTGCAACAGCTTCCCGCTGCTGGGGACAGGGAGCTGCAGACTTCAGTTCATGGCCTCATAGCCCTGGCAGCTGGGGGTCCCCTCTGGCAGGGCTGGGGAGCAGGGGGTGCAGATGGGGGGAAAGAGGCATGAGTAGGGTGGGCAGGGGCTGTTGTGGGGGCAGTGAGGGGCACCAGCAGGGCTGGGGGGTGCTGTAGGAGGCTTTTAAAATTTTAATAATGGACTATGGGGGGTTATCAGAGAATTTGTGATTCTTTGTTAGAGAATTTGTATTTTTTTTTATTTTTTTTTACTCAGAGAAAACCAGGATCCCTGCTGATCACTTATATCAGTTATATATAACTTTTGTCTCTAGTTTGAGGCTACTGCAAATAGCTTCCTGGCCAGAACCATTATCAGAGAATGGGCCTCATAAAATAGAATTTGTACTCATTGCAGAGTAGCTGGAAAGAGAGAATTTCTTTCACAATAAGCTTTAGAAATAATGGTGCTGGGCTAGTGGAAAGAAAACAAGTTATTGTTTATCTGATTGTCATTGACTGATTTTATTTATTTTCATAGTGATTCTGTTTTTCAGAGTCAGCAGGTCACAGAAAAGTTAAAAAGCATTCCCTCCCCTTTTGATATTCAAGCAAGAATAACCATTGGCATTGGAACACAGCTTGCTACATCTGTATGCCAAGTTCTTTTTAGATAAAAGTATGATTTTAAAGATAATATAGCCAACCTTCACCAGGGGAGCTGAATGGCAAGGACTGCAGTACAGATTTCTGGAGAAAGACCCTATTTCAGCAGTCTCTTTCATCAATTTCTAAAATAAGCTTGTTGTTATTTTTATTTTAACCAGAATGAAATAATTCTGTATGCATTTTAAAATGAATACAAACATAAAATAACCTCTACATTGAAATCTTAATTTCATGTATTAGAATAATACCACTACCTAGAAGTAAATATTTGTCTTGAGTGTCTTTTTTTAAAATGATGTGCAGCTTAGAGATGCCAAAGATATTTCAGAATTCCTTCACCAATCAATGGAAAATAGCCCAAAATTAAAATTTAAACCATGATGCCCAGCTCTGACCAGACAGTATAAGAACGGAAATATGATGAGTTGCAGGATTCAAACCATTATCCTTGGATTTCAGTAGGTAGTGGAAGTCTTGCAATTATTGTCTTGGGGCTGGGGAGGATCAAAGTTATTAGCTGTTGTAGGGGGTAAAGGGAGGAAGTGTTTTCACTGACAGTTTAAATGACTATGAATTATAATTATTGTTCAAATAGTGCTGCTTAGTGAAGATTTCACAAACCTTCTGTACTGTTACTCCTTGGTGCTTGCCATGAATGCCATTATACTGGGAGGGCAGGTTCCACTGTAGCAAGGCTTCCCAGATCTGAGCTTTCGATTGAAAAATAAATGGGAAACTTTTTCTGCATTAGTAAATGCCATAAGCCTTTTTTTTTTTTGCAACCAGAATATTTGCAAAAAATGTAAGTGTTAAGTGGTGGAAAACCACCAAGAAACTTAATGTAGAGTGATAACTTAGCCTGGCTGAGCTGGCTAACTTAGTGCATTCCATATCATCTAAACTATAAAATGAGGTCCTTAAATGTGTGATTAATGAATGCAGCAGCTTCTAGTTTGTATTTGAAATACCTTTTGTATTTTTGTATTATTTTTATTATTTCTGCCTGTTTGAGAGCCAGGTTCTACTCTTGATTAACCTGGAGTACAGCCAGAGAAATCTACTCACTCTGGACAGGATTCTAATCTCAGTTATACATCCAGAACAACTCTAGTGAAGGGTAGGGAGCCACTTCACACTTGCACTAACTTAACTGCAAGTAGAATTTCTTTCTGGATTTACACAAGCATAAGTGAAAGTTAAAATGTGTCATCTTTTTTATTGTCTAGGACAGTGCCCTCCACATCAGACTATAGGTTGTATTGGGTAGAGAGATGAAGAGAACACTGCTTACCCTACTTTTTGAAGATGTTCCCTTGTACAGGGAATACAAGAGAGTGGGTGTGACTTTTAGTATTGCGGTTAGGGGAAACCAGGATTCCAATCCCTCCTCCCAGAAACTGTCACTGGGAAAAAGAGTGAATATTTTTAAAGAAGCAAGAGGAGCCTTCAGATTTATTACAATCTGTTTTTGGCAGGAGCAATGAAAGGTGTTAAATGCATTGTGTATGCATGCATACAGAACTGAATAAAGGGTTTTAGTCAATTTATATTAGTTTCATGTCTTTCAAAAGTTAAAACAATTATAAGGCCCTTTTCTCTTGCAGTTAGAACAGACTGAAAATTAATTTCCAAAGCCAAGTCTGCTCCAGAGTGGCATTGTCTCTCCTTATGCTGCCTAATTTCTTCTGTCAATTGAAAGGCAAAGTTTTATACGCACTACGAATCTTAGACAACACCATACAAATTAACAGGAGTCTAGATAAATTAAGCCACTTTTCAGCATGTCAAATCAGCCTTCTTGGTTTGGTAGAATGCTGTCAACACATTGTTTTAAAAGTAACCGGCAAAGACAATAACAAGAATTTTAGCAATAAATGGTTAAAAATATATTAACAACTAAAATGTTCAGTAACAGATTCAGCAGGTACTCTTTATTCATTGGTGTGGATTTAAATCAGAGGTTCATTGTTTTGAAACTATCTCCAGTACAAGATATTGAGAGGAGTCTCTTGCATATGGCATTTATTCGATTTGACAAAGAACAAAGAATTATACCAGAGAATTAATTGATATTGTTATTTAGTTACTAATTATTTTTCATTTTGTATAATTACAGTTGCTTGAAATTGCAACTGAGATCAGGCCTTATTGTTTTATGCAGTGTGTGCGTGTGCGTGCACACACACACACACACACACACACACACACACACACACACACACACACACACACACACACACACACACACAGAGCAACCAAGGTAAGGGTGGGAATAGAAACCAAATTAAATGACAATTTCCATCCAAGATCAGACAGCAAATAAGTTTCAAAGCTAGGAACAGTGACTCTTATGGCCCATGCTAAAAAAAAGGGTTAGACCCTACTTTGAGAAATCAAACATAAATATCTTCACTGAAACCTGGGCTAAAGAGCAGAGAAAAGGATGTTAAAAGGAAGATTATAACCTCATTTGCAATGGTAAAAAAAAAAAGCAAGGGTTATTCAGCTTAAGCCAATGGAGTTATGCAACTGAAAAGCCAAAGTGAGATCAGAAGCAGGTTTGTATGGCAAGGTTTTAGGTCCTTAGGGTATGTGTCCTGTCACAGCTGATCCATTTCATTCCGTGAAACAAGTCATATGGTGCTCTACCCATTGATCCTGCAGGACAAGGGGCAATGGTGTTCCCTGATCGCAGAGATGTACATAGGGATGCACCACAGAGAATCTCCATGAGAGGGAAAGTCAGACTGGTGTGTCTGGGGCTTGAGGGGCCTAATCTTGTGTGGGAATTTCCACGGTGTTCAGGATTGTGCTTCAAGCCCCAGGAGTATTGGCCAAAGGCAGATGGAGAGTACAGGGCATTCTGGCTGTTCCTGCTCTCTCTGTTGCAGTAAAGCAGCAGAAAACTAGTACCACTTTTTGTTGGGAAACAACTTTGGGCATTTGTGGCATGACAAATGGTATAGCCATCTCTTTGCTTTCCCTTTGTGCCATCATAACAATTGTAATGGAGGCATAAAGGTGATGTCTGTCTGCGCCTGTCATTCAAAAATCTGCACAGTGATGCAGCTTGGTAGTGGAGAGTTCAGACCACAGCCTAGACCTGATGGTTAGGGATTAAAGTGTGCCTATGCCTGTGCTCACAGGTGGGTGGGGAGGGGTTAATTAGAACATTTCCCAGAGAAGTGCTGTAATTAAAAAACCATCACAGTGTCATGTATATTAAGACTCTATGTGCTTAAAAGTAGATGTAAGACACCTTAACTAAAGCTCATTTGATGAGCTTTAAATGTTCCTTGCAGCCACATTTAAACTTGCAGGGACTTATACATATGATGCTTCAGCAATGCTAGAGTGTTCTAATTAGAACATAGAGTAGACTCAATTAATTGAGCCTCTTCTGACACGTTCAAATTAGAATGTGTTGGAGCATGTGTATAGGCACCCCAAATGCTCAGGAACCGAATCTGTTTTTTCTAGTGTGCCAAACAGAATTCCAACCCACGTTTTTTATGCTCCAGGAGGGTACTCCAACCTATTTAAATCCCTTTGTCTATATTGGTGTTTATTAAAACATGTTTAACTCAAAGTCCTGGCACTAGACCACTGAGGGAAAGCTGCCCCAAGTAAAGCACTTTTCTAACGTGGAACAGTAAAATAAAAGCAGAAACATATTATGTTGTTTAAGGATATTTTTATTAGGTCACTTTATACACCAGAGAAATAGAAATTGCATAAACCCATCAACCTTTCTTTTTCTTTTCCAGCTTTCCTTTAATTACTAGATGTTTCTAGAATAGTTTAATTATTAGATGCCAGCTAGAGCACTTGCTAAGATCTGTAGCTTAAAAGCTCAATTGATGACAACATTTCTAATGTCGTTTCCATTTTGTTTCTGGTTTCAAAACTAGTCAGTTTCAAATTTGTTAGCTTTTTTTCCCCATTAAAAAAAATTCTTTATTCAGAAAGTCATTGTTGAAAGGTTAAAAAAAAGGAGGCGTTTCTATGAGTCTGGTTTTCAGAAAATAAAATGTTTAAAGTAATGTTTTCCATAGCAGCTTCATCTATGCTTTGATGAATAAAAACTTCTCTTTTGACCAGCTATACAATAACTATTTTACTAAAAGTTGCAAATATTATTGTCTCATGGCTCTAAAAACTATTATGTCATCCCATCAGTGGTTTTGAGTTTGGGGGAAATAGTCATGCATACTGTGTATATTCCTATAGTGGCTGGTACAGGAGGCATTTTCCCCTCTCCGATCACCCCTTTCTCCCACTCATCACTGTTTAATGTTTATGAAGGAAACTACTTCAGAGCTTCTTAATTTCAATATAAACTTATAGAATTTTTTTTCTATAGTGAATTAGAAGAATGAGGCATCATCTTTCCTTTCCAGGAAAAAGAAAAAAAAAAAAAAAGAAAATCAATGAAACAGTTTGATAACATGTTTCTCAGCATTTATTTGGTTGCCAGAGTTAAAGATGTAATTGACAAATTCTGGGCAATTTACTTTTTCATGTTGTTAGTCATTATTTCATGCCATTTCAAGCATACCTTTGGCAGGTATGAAGAAAAGGTTACATGAACCAGTATGAGGTAATTGGGAGTGGACCAAAAAGTCACTCCATAGAGTGTTTCTTCCCCCCCCCCCCACCACTGAATTTGATAAAAATGCAAATGAGAACCTTGTCTGTTGGTGTAGAGCTACATATTTCATTCAAGCATTCTCTTCTCTTGTCTAACAAACATTTATGAAATAAGCCCTACAAATAGCTTATAAAATGTTTTAGGCAACTGAGCTTTTTCAAATGGTTAATTGCGTGTCAAATATGAGAAAATTAAGCAGTAAGTAATAAATATCTTAAGCAAAAGGCTAGGTTGCTTCTATTCATTTTCAGGACAAGTTACCCTGCTGTAAATTGTGTACTTTCCATTAAACATCTTAGACATCAACCAGTTCTTCAGCCTGGATCCTAAAATAGGGCCAAAAGATATTAAATGGGTGTAATTAAGTTTCATTCTCATCTTTCAAAATAATTTGAGTATGAGAGTCTGCATGAACAAAATAGGAAATGTTAGGTATTTCCTACCCATAAGAAGTCATGTCAGGAGAGATGACATGCTACAACTTTAGGCTTCTAACCTTCAAAAAACTTATGGGATTAATTTTATTCACATGATTTCATAGACATTAGGGCTGGAAGGGACCTCAGAAGATCAGAGTCCAGCCCCCCACCCAAAGGGCAGGAAGTCAGCTGGGGTCATAGGATCCCAGCAAGAGAAGCATCCAATTTCCTCTTGAAGGTGTTCAATGTAGGTGCCTGAACCACGTCTGATGGCAGGCTGTTCCAGACCTTGGGGGCTCAGACAGTAAAGAAATTCTTCCTTATGTCCAGCCTGAAACGGTCTTGTAGTAGTTTGTGACCGTTTGACCTCGTCATCCCTTGGGGCGCTCTGGTGAACAAACATTACCCCAGATACTGGTGGTCACCCCGATAAAATGTATAGGTGTCCATTAGATCACCCCTGAGCCTGCACTTTTCCAGGCTAAAGAGCCCCATGGCTCTCAGCCTGTCATCGTAAGGTCTGCTTTCCTGATCTCTGATCATGCGCGTGGCTCTCCTCTGGACTCTCTCAAGCTTCTCTACATCCTTTTTGAATTCTGGAGCCCAAAACTGGACGCAATACTCCAGCTGTGGCCTCACCAAGGCCGAGTACAGGGGGAGACGGAAATCCTGGGATTTGCTTGAGAAGCATCTATGGATACAAGCCAGCGTTTTGGTTGCTTTACTAGCCGCAGCATCACATTGCAGGCTCATGTTCATCTTGTGGTCAATGATTACCCCCAAGTGTTTCTTCTTTAGTGGTAGCCAGCGTAGCATTCCCGAGTCTATAAGGGTGCTGCAGGCTTTTCCTCCCAAAGTGGAGAACCTTGCATTTTTCAGTGTTAACACCACCAGATTCTCGTCCACCCATTTACTGAGCCTGTTCAGGTCAGCCTGGACCATCCACCTGTCTTCTGGTGTGGATGCTTTGCCCCAAAAGTTTGATTTCATTGGGAAACTTGGCCTGTCCACTCCTGACTCCAATGTCCACATCGTTAATGAAGATGTTCAACAATATGGGTCCAAGGACAGAGCCTTGGGGAACCCCACTGGTCACAGGGCACCGTGATGAGTGACTGCCATCAATTACTACCTTCTGGGTCCAACGATGGAGCCAATTTCCCAGCCAGCAGTTCATGGTGGACCCAAGGCCACGGTAGGCCAGTTTCACCAAGAGGTGATCATGGGATACCAGATCGAAGGCTTTTTCGAAGTCAAGATATAGGGACATCAATCTCTTCTCCCTTGTCCAGGTGATAGGTCACTTGGTCATAGAAGGTAATGAGATTGGTCCAGCAAGACCTACCCACAACAAACCCGTGCTGGCTATCCCTTAGGATGTTGGTGTCAGCCAGTCCATTAAGGATGGCCTCTTTAATAAACTATTCTAAGATCTTCCCTGGGATAGAAGTCAGGCTGATGGGCCTATAGTTAGCCACATCCACTTTCCTCCCTTTCTTGAAGATAGGCACCACATTGGCCTTCTTCCAGTCTTCGGGCATTACACCAGAGTGCCAGGAGTTTTCAAAAATACATGCCAGAGGCTGGGCTATGACGCTCGCCAGCTCCTTGAGTACCCTGGGGTGTAGATTGTCAGGGCCGGCTGACTTGAAGGTATCCAACCTCAAGGCGTTCCTTCACGAGGTCAGCATTGATGGAGGGCAGGGGATCTCCCTTACCTGGACCTGCCTATCCAGTAGCGGGCATGGGCATCCCATGGGACTGATGAAAGACTGATGCAAAGTACCCATTTAATAGGTTGGCTTTTTCCTGGGTGTCAGTTGTCAAGCGCCCCGTCTGGTTTAACAGGTGTTGAATGTTGCCCTTGATTTTCCTTCGGCTCCCCACATATCTGAAAAAGGTCTTTTTATTGTCCTTGATGCTCAAAGCTAGTTGGAATTCAGTTGCAGCCTTGGCTTTCCTGGTTTGCTCCCTGCAGGACTGGACCAGTGCAGAATAATCCTCCTTGGAGGTGAATCCCGTCCTCTATCCTTTGTAGGCCTTTCTTTTTAGCCTCAGGAGGTCCCTGAAGAGCCAGGGGAGCTGCTGTGCCCTCTTTCTGCCTTTCCTCTGAGATGGAATAGAGTTAGCTTGTGCATTGAGGATTGCTCCCTTGAGGTGCAACCACTTTCCTTGAACTCCCCTCTCCCTGGGGTTGTGGTCCCTTAGGGCCTGGCTGACAAGCCTCCTGAGCTTGTCAAAGTTGGCTTTCCTGAAGCTGAGGACTTCCGTGTTGCTGCCTGACTTGCCAGCTTTACTGCTGATTGTGAAGGTGATCAGCTCATGGTAGCTGTCACCCAGCTTCCCATCAATCACTAGGTCACTGATTAGGTCATCCCCAGTAGCCAGGATGAAGTCGAGCAGCGCTTTGCCTCTTGTTGGCCTGTAGACTTCTTGAGTCAGGTAGAGGTCATCCACGTGAGAGAGGAAGCTTTGCAACCGCTCAGATTTTGCTCAGTGATCCTCCCACGAGATGTCTGGGTAATTGAAGTCATCCATGACAACCATGGTCCTGGAGCATGTGGCCTCAGCCAGTTCCCAGGCAAACTCCTTGTCAAGCTTTTGACTTTGGGTGGAAAGTCTGTAGTGGACTCCCACCATTGTGTACCCTGTGCCGTGTTCCCCATGGATTTTAACCCAGAGGGTCTCCAGTCATCCACCCTGGTTACCAATATTAGCTTGCAGGGACATGTAGCTTTCCTTAACATAGAGAGCTACACCCCTGCCCCTTTTATCTACACGATCCCTCCTGTACAGGGTATAGCCATCTATACCCAAGATTCAGTCATGGGTGGAGTCTCACCAGGTCTCCATTATCCTTATGACATCAAAATTATTTGTATTGAGCAGGAGGTTGAGCTCCTCCTGCTTATTCCCCAAGATCCTGGCATTTGTGTACAGGCAGGCAAGTGTCCCCTTGCAGGCTCTTGCCTTGCTCACAGATTGTACCAGGGCTGGAGCAAGGGTGGGTTCCCTTAAGTGCCTTGGTCTGCTCACTTTGCAAGGGTTGCTCAGCAGGCCAGCAGTGGCAGTAGTCTCCCCATCCCCCAATGGGCTTAGTTGAAAGCCCAGTGGAGCAGGTCAGCCAGTCTAGCTGAGAAGAGCCTGCTCCCCAGCAGAGAGAGGTGGAGGCCATCTCTTCCCAGAAGCTCACTGCCTTTCTCACCAAAGAGCGGGCTGTCGTCATGGAAGCCAAAGCCTTCCCAATGACACCAGCGCCACAGTCTTTGGTCGACTATGTGGATCCTCCTCTCACTCCTCAGCCCATACCCCGAGATTGGGAGGACCAATGAGACCACCACCTGCGCCTCCGGATCCTTTAACTCCGCTCCCAAATCCCTGAAGCACCTCGTGACCTGACTGGGCACGCTCCGTGCTGTGTCATTGGTGCCCACATGAATAAAGAGCATAGGATAGTGGTCTGTGGGGTAGAGGAGATTAGAAATCTTCTCTGCAATGTCTCAGATGTAGGCCACTGGGAAGCAGCAGACTTCCCAGGCTAAGGATTTGGAGTGGCAGATTGCCCTCTCAGTCCTCCTCAAGATGGAGTCTCCCACAACAAACACCTTATGTTTTGTCCTGGGGAGAGCGGGGCCGGTAGATGCAGTTGAGCCTGTGTTGCCTGTGGGAGCTGGCAACTCAGCAGGCTCTGCTGGAGCAGTAAGAGGTGCGTACCTGTTGCTAAGCCCCGGCGGGGTAGGGGCCTTGGTGCGGCGGGCCTTAGGGCCCTTGACCACCTTGGTCCATGCTCCTGACTGGACAGAGTGGGGGGTCCCAGTGTCTTCCTTTGTCCTGGAGGGAGACCGTGGTAGCTCCGGTTGCATGGCTCCCTAGGCGAAGTAGCAGCCTGGGTGGGGCTTGAGCTGGTCTGGCTCCACTCAGCCGCCTCCTCCCACTCAGTGAGGGGTTAACCCTCTCCCACCATGGGCCCCACTTGCCTCTGGCTGTGCTGGGGGTCGGCGGGGGACTCTGTGGCTGCTGGGGGGGTTTCGAGGGAGCGGGGTCACGGCGGGCTTTCACCCGCGCATCTTTCACCGCTCCGGAGCCTAACTGATGAGTCCCACAGGTAAAAAAGCTACATATGTTTATACGTTTGCAGAATTTAACACTTTATACGTACTTCTCACTTTCATTTAGTTTATAATCATGTCATTTCCTCCAATATAACTTTATACTAGGGCCTTTAGTAATTGTCATAGCTTCCCTACCAAAGCACACCTGGCCAGCATCAGTATGGATGAATCATAAACAAGACAGTATACCTCTTAAAGTTTACTGAGATGCAATGAACAATTAAAATACTTTTAATAGAAAACAGACTACAAAGTGATGCTTTATATGTTAGGTCAGTTTCTTGTTAAGAGCTTCACAGCTGAAGTGAAAGATTAAGTCAGGTATTGTCGGTGCCATAGGTCAAAGAGAAATTAGTTTATTTAGCTGCTATGTAATTAAAGCTACACAAAGCAGTTACATGAACTAATACACAAAAAACTTAGAAAACCAAGAAATGGAGACAGCTGTTATAATCATAAGAGACTGGCCAGGCTTCTTCCAGGTTCAGCTGGAGTTGACTCAAACATGTGGCAGTTCTTATGTGTGTTTTGAATGTGTGTGTGCATCTTGTCATGTAGGAAAATTTATAAACAGCTTGTATAACTGACCATAAAAAGGTAACTGTAACAGGTTGCCCTCCCCAGCGGCATTTTAGTGGCCTATGAGGACCACCTTTGAAGTCCCTTAATGTTTCACTTCTATCCTTTGTCTTGTACCCCACCTTTACTTTCCTGCTACATCTGATGTAAATATTATTGAGATGTTCTTATAAGCAGGAGACTGCCTATTGTACTTCTACGTTGGGGTTCTCAGCCACCATGGGCCTTGCCCGCCATCTTTTTCTAGCTAGGCCTACCAGTCTAAACCCACCAGGTAGGGTTCAACTCTGAGGCTCTAGCTTCTTAATCCTCTCTCAGGCCATGGTTCTCCTTTTGCTTTCACTATGGAGCCAGGTCTTCTGGCCCCCTTTCACCCTGCACCTCCTGGACACCAAGTTGTTGCATCTTCTGCCCTATATGGCTGCATCCACTAGTGCACTAGGCCCTTTGGCCTTTTATGATTGTGCCCCAAGGGACTAATGAGGTCTCCTCCTCCCCTAGAGCCTCAACCACAAACCACCAGTCTATCAGTCAAAATACTGAAAATAAGTCTATGGGCTACAACCACAGCAAAGCAAAGCAAAGCAACACAACAATTAAAGAGGGCAATATGTCAGCTTACAATTTTTTATGGCTCTGTGCTCTTGCTTCCTACCATCTGTTATGCTCTTCCTTGTGAGGCTGCCTCAGCTTCTCTGAGAGTCATCAGGAGTTCCCCCTATAGCAGCTGGACAGGCAGTCAAGCATTTCCATGGAGCTCTCATGCACAAACTCCTTCCCCATGGCAGCAGCTGCTGCTGCCCTCAAACTGCCACCAAGCCCACAGTTTTTTTTATAGTTCTGGCCTGCCCCCTTCTTGTCACCTGACTAGCAGCAAGGCTCAGCTTTTAACCCTTACTCTGCCAGCAGGCTGTGCCCAGAAAGTTGTGGTCTTAAAGGCACTGGCCTGCTTTCTGGTAACAGGGCGAGGGTTCCCTGTTACAGTAACAATTCAAGAACCAAATCTAGCTCTGAGGGTAGTAAGTTTGTCAAGACCTTTAACAATAAAAAGAAACAGCACCTATCTACAAAGGTAAGGTAGTGTTTGTTTACAAAAGGACAAATAGTTGACCAAAAGACTGATATTTTATGGGTCTTGGTGTCCTTTCCAATCTTGTCACTAAGATCAGATTTAAGATGCCTTTAATTGTGAGAGAATGATACATATGCCCTTTTAAGTCCAAACATCATTGAGATTATTATAAACTCTTTAAATAACCATCAATCATTTCATACCAAAATTATTATTATATAGAATATAATGGAAAATTGTCCAATTGTAAGTTAACCAATTCAGTGGTAGTGGTATATTTAGACCTTAATGACAGCTCTCTGCTTTGCTTTTGGGCAGCTTCAGCTTAGCCAAATACCTGAAAGTAAGTCTATGGGCTATAGAGAATTAAGGCTGTGCGAAGCTTTGGTCCCCAATTTGATTCAGTGGAGAGATTCAACCTGATTCAGTGGCCAAATCTCCAAATCTGAATTGAATCAGGTGACCCTTTAATCTCTCCACATTAAATCAGAACCTCTGAATCGATTCGGAAAGATTCAGTGATTTGGATATAGACACAGCTTTAGATGTTTTGTTCTACATACCTTAAGGTACCAGGTGGCTCATGAATGCTGCATTGGTGGGGTGGATAGAGTGTCCCACAGGAGTGTGGCAGCAGACTCAGAAGTGGACCAGAAGCACTTCCAGTCCACTTCCAGGTTTGCCAGGGAGCATGTAGGGGAGCCTCCCTGCATCTCCCCAGCTTGGCAACCGGTGCCTCCTGGGTCTGGTGGGGGGGGGCAACCAGTGTTCCCCTATGGCCGATCGCTGGGCAAAGAGGGTTGTGGGGGGGAGGGGGCAGCGTGTTTGGTGGCAGACCTGGAAGTGGACCAGAAGTAGTTCTTGTCCAGTTCTGTGTTCAGCGCTGAGCACATGAGGGCCCCCCCATGCTCCTGTGGGCTGCTCCATCTGCCCCAGCATTGCAGCTTCATGAGTCATGCCTGGTATCTCAAGGTATGTAGAAAAAACATTTAAAGCCATATCTATGGCTGAATCACTGATTCTCTAAATCAGCATCAAATCTTTAGATTCGGAGTTGGCTGAATTGAATCAGGGACAGTGATCCCAATTTGGGCTGAATCTGAATATGGCCTGTTTCTCACACCCTTACTGAGAATCACACTCCCAAATGTTACAAAATTCAGAAATCTTGCACTATTACTTTAACAACAATGAAGTTAGAAGCTTATCCCCATATCTTATGAGAATTTATGAAAAGTGGTCTGCACTTGTAGGGAAATGATTAGGAAAGCTAAGGCGGTGACTGAGTTTAAGTTAGCTAAGGGAGTCAAGGACAATAAAAAGTCCTTCTTTAGGTATATACAGAGTAAAAGGAAAACAAATGGAAGTGTGGGGCCCCTGCTTAACACCTTGGGACAGCTGGTCATGGACACTCCGGAAAAAACTCCTGAATGCCCACTTTGCTTCAGTATTTCACCAGATGAAAGGGAAAGACAAGTGAGATAAGGATCACAGGGGGCATGGTGGGGATGATAGCCTTCCAACTGTGGGTGCTGAGCTGGTGCAAAACCAACTAGAAAAGCTAGACATTAGTAAGTCAGCAGGACCAGATGGACTTCACCTGAGTGTGCTGATGAAGCTGGGTGAAGTGATTGCAGAACCCCTGGCAAAACTATTTCAGAAATCATGGCACACAGGGGAGATCCTTGTTGGAAAAGGGACAACATTGTGCCCATCTTCAAGAAGAGGAAGAGGGAGGACCCAGGCAACTATAGGCCAATTAACCTAACATCCATTCCAGGGAAAATCCAGGAAAAACTCCTTAAAGAATCGATGTGCAGTATACTTGTTGAGGGTAAGATTCTGAATGACAGCCAGAATGGCTTTGTCATGGGTAGGTCTTGTCTTGCCAATCTCATCTCCTTCTATGAACGGGTCTTTCACCACATGGACCTGGGAGAGAAGGTCAACATTATGTACCTAGACTTGAAAAAGGCTTTTGAACTAGTATCCCATGTTATCCTTGTGGAAAAATTGGAAGATTGCAGGCTTAACTGCTAAACAGTTCAGTGGGTGGAAAACTGGCTGCATGGTAGGACCCAGAGAGTTCTCATAATGGATCTATGTCATCCTGGTGAGAAGTGGCCCATGGTGTGCCTCAGGTGTCCATGCTTGGATTGAAGATTTTCAACATCTTTATCAATGATTTGGATGTGGGGGTGAAAAGCGTGCTGACCAAGTTTGCAGATGACACCAAGTTATGGGGGAGCACAGTTATGCCAGAAGATTGGTTGCAGATACAGGCAGACTTGGACAGGTTGGAGAGTCATGTGGACCAGAACCAGATGAAGTTCAACACTCAGAAGTGTAAGGTGCTCCATCTGGGGGCAAACAATCCCCAACATACTTACAGGCTTGTTGGCAACAATTTGAGTTGCACCACGGCTGAAAGGGACCTAGGGGTAGTGATCAACTATCGCATGAACATAGGCCAGCAGTGTGATGCTGTGGCCAGCAGGGCAAACAACATGCTGGCTTGCATTAACCTTTGCATCTCATGCAAAACTAAGGAAGTGATAGTCCCGCTGTACTCCACACTGATGAGACCGCAGCTGGAGTACTGCATCCAGTCCTGGGTGCTGTACTTCAACAAGGACATGGAAAAACTTGAGATGGTCCAGAGAAGAGCCCCCCATATGATCAGGGACTTGCAAGACAAGCCACATGAGGAGAGGTGAGGGACTTGGGCCTCTTCAGCCTACAGAAGAGAAGACTGAGAGCAGACTTACCGCTACATCAGGGGAGCACATCAAGAACTCGGTGAACAGCTGTTCACCAGGGCACCCCTGGGGAACACCAGGAGCAATGGATACAAACTCCTGGAAGGCTGCTTCAGGCTCAGTTCCAGAAAAAACTCCTTCACAGTCTGGGTGTCCAGACTGTGGAATAAATTTCTGCCAGTGGTGGTGCAGTCACCTACCCTGGAAATCTTCAAAAGGAGACTGGACACGTACCTTTCTGGGGTCACTTGACCCCAGCTGTCTTTTCCTGTCTAGTGCAGGGGGACTGGACCCAATGATCTACAAGGTCTCTTCCAGCCCCTAAAAATCTATGAATCTATGAAAACATTTCTGTATAAATCAGAGTATGTTGGGAAGATATCTGAATGAGGGTAGGATCTAGATTCTGAGAGAGATGCAATAATTTGATGGTGACTGGGGAGAGAGATGTCTTTGTACAAAAAATGTATTAATTCACCTTAGCTCTCCTGCTATAAATATACATGATGTCTTGCCAAGCATATGAAAGAAATGTTCTAAGACATCTCCTTCTATTTTTATTTAAATCTGTCTTCAGGTCCAGTCACTCTGGGAGAAAATATATAGAATAATAGAGAATATATATTTTTTATTTTTACTAATCTGAAGCAGGTGGCATGGGTACAGATGCAGGGTATCTAAGGCAATTTTCTATAACACTAAAGTTACAAGTTTGAGCCTTACTCTTGTCCTGCACCAAAAGCAGTCCTCAATCAACCCAGGCATAAATAGCAAGCAAATCATTTGGGCTGAGGAGCAAAAGATAGTCCAGCATGATATTAGCCTCTTCAGGCCTTTGAAAGTAACTCGCTACTGAAACTAGTATGCCTTAATCATACTATACTGATGGGCCATGTGAACTCAAGTGAACCCTTGAATTTAATAGCAAGTACTCTGGTTATATAACTATTGACTTAAATGGAGTTATGACTATTGTGAATTTGGCCAATTATCTGGCAAGTATCTAAGCAGAGGGAAAATTTTAATCCCAGAAAAAGGAAACTGCTGAACCAATTTATTGGATTTTTAAAACAAGTGATTTTTCCCTAATTAAGGATTATTATTTTGTTAGTGAATTATTCAGAGGCTAGTAGGATTTAGAGACTGAATATCCAACAGAACCAGTTCAAGACAGAAAGTATATTTTTAGTTTTCCTGCGTATTTTCTGCACTTATTTTCCATATACAGAAAATAATTATATATTTAATGTATATGCAGCAGTAGTAAATAACATTAAGACAACATTATCACTAATTATGGTTTTGTGTTCATCCCTTAGTTGACGTTACAGGAGAATACAAGTAATTTTCTCAGTGCTATAAAACTTATTTCTGGACTCATTTAAAATATAAGATTACATATGTATTTAGATCATAGATATGCTGTCATTCAAGAAGGATTGCTGATTTGTATTCCTTTCCTCTAAGAATTTTAGAATTTATGACCACTTATCTTAATTATGGAAAAAAATACTATCGTGATTTGCTGAGGCTGTAAAATGTTTGATGGTTGGCAAATAGAAATAGCCACTATATACTGTAGTAGGAGCCAAAACCAAGGCTAATTTATGCCTATAATCTGTGAGGTATGCCTAGATGCACTTCTGATATGTTTAACCTGTTTTGGTCACTTAAATAAACTAATATCAATGCTTAGTATCCATGTCTGTGTCTGTTACAAGATTTTGAAAGCATATGTGTTATAGCAAGATAATTGCAATATATTGTTGCAGTGGTAATCCGTAGAGGGTGCATGCAGACGCACATGCACCCCCTGAGCATGGCAGTGCACCTCCTACAAAAAGTCACCACTGACAGTGTCAGCGGCACCTGTGGGTGGATGCTGCTTGTCACCCCATCACTGCCAGTGCTGGTGGTGTCGGAGGGAGCTCTCCTGCTTACCGATGCTGCGCTCCTGCCACTGCTGTGCCCCCCCAGCTGCCCATGGCACGCATGATTCATGTATTGTTGCTTTTGTCCCAAATAGGCCAGATGCAAGAATGAATATAATGGGTTCAAATTTCTCTTATGCAAAAGCTTAATGAAAAGACCTTCAAATGGACATGGCTAATTACACAGTTCTGAGAAAAGTACAAGCATTGCTCCAGTAGGCAAGTATGCAGAATAATCTTTCTGTAGCTGCACCTCCCTTGGGCACCTCCCATTAGCTAAGCCCCCCCAGGCCTAAACAGACCTCAGCTAGTCTATGACTGATCAATCCCATATTTACTATTTTCAGGTAAGTGACCTCTCTAGCTAGGTTGCATAACATTTCCAGCTCTTTCAGGTACCTAATATTAAAAACACCCAGAAGTAAAAAACCAATGTCTTCTTTTCCCTTTAGTCTCAATTCTAGCAAACATTAACGCTAAGTGCTAAAGACCTAGTCTCTCCTCCTATCAGCCACAAGCTGACCTCAGAGGTGCAACTAGTCCAGGGAAAATGGAGCAGCTTCCCCAGGTGTTAACTTTGGGGCAGAGTAAAAAAAAAAGTGACTACTGCTGGCAGCTGCGCAATCACAACTCTAGTCTCACAGCAACTGGAAATTACCATTGCCCCTGAGACCCAGATACTTGTCTGTGTGTTACTGACTGATCTAGACTTTCCCCATTTGGCTTCTCTCTCAAAGCCTGTCATCAGCTTGGGATGTCATAAAGGAGAGCTAATTACCTCCCCCTGCTCCTTGTTAACTGGTTAGCCTGCTAATTCTTTCCTGCCTTTTTGGGACCCATTACATTGCTGGTTATTCTAACTACTGATCATTAGAGATTAGATTCTACTCTAAAGCTTGAAATTCCATCCAGAATTGTTGCTATTATTAGTAGCAATAGTAAGCATTAACTTTTAGATGGATAACAAGACTATGCAATTACAGATATAAATGCACATTTATATGCATGCAACAAGAGAAATTTAGTACATAAGGAAGAACGTTTCTAACCCTGAGGATGGTTAAGTGCTGGGATAGAGTACTTGGAGAGGTTGTGGAATCTCTATCCTTGGGAATTTTCAAAGGCAGTTTAGACAGATGTTTGGATAAGATGGTTGGGACAGAGATGATCACACCTTAAGTAGGAGGTTAAGCTAAATAACCTCCCAAATGTTGTCCCTTCTAGTCCTATTTCTCTAATCTCAGTATTACTAAAATCTTAGTCCTGTACACACTTTGGCACCAGACAGCACAACTTAGTTACCATGTCCATTTAGCAGTCTTAGGTATTTATAGCATCCCTGTCATTACTGCCTGTAGCAGGGCACTGAAGTGCCTGCTATTTGTGGAATAGTAATGAAGAGGCACAGGTGCAGGTTGCTATGGCAACTAGTGGAAATCAGCTGACTGGAAGGGGCAGGGCTTGGCTCCTATATAACTCCCAGGCTAAGGCCAGGCAGGCAGTTTCCTGCCAGCTGCCATGGGGGAAGAAGCTCTCCCAGAGCAAGCAGAGGGGAGAGGCCAGACTGCAGGTACAGCTCTGAGATGGGGGGAAGGATAGAGCACCCCGATGCAGTGGGAATAATGTTGTAGCCAAGCAGCTTGAATTTATGTTACAGCCCAGGGGCTTGTGTTTTGTTTCTTGTTGTATAAAACAACAGAGGTTTGGGAGAGGCTATTAGGGGTTGGAGGAGGCCTCCTAGGGGGCCCTTGGCAATGTGAGAACCCCAGCCCTGGAGGCAGGGGGCAGCAAGGGGCCAGCAAGGTGCAATCTTAAAAGCTGGGGAGCTCTAGTGCACCGGTGGTGCAGCTTTTACTTTTTTTTGTGGCCTGGAGGCTGCAGGCTTGTGGTCATCCCCTGGTTTTGGGCTTGCAGCCCTCTGGCTGTGGGGTTGGTGCCCAGGCCTCTGGACCAGGCTCCAGATTGGAACAGGAGAAGGGGCCCTGGGCCCTAAGACAATGGAAAAGGCTAGAACCTCGGAGCCAAACCCTGTTTAGTGGGTTTAGACAGGGCGGCCTAGCTAGAGAAAAATCAGGGGTCAGCCCCACATAGGAGAAAGGCCCCAATACAATAGGCAGCCTCCTGCTCACAAGAACATCACCCTAATTTCCATCAAGACGTGGCAGGTGATTGTAGGGCAGGACATAAAAACCCCAAAGAAGGATCCAAGGGTGCCCCACGCAAGGCACAGAAGACTAGGAATATGGCACTGGGAAGGGCAACCTGTTACAGTGGTGCATTGGCCGGGAAATTTCTCATGGTAATGTGTACCCTGAGAGTACGATGAGTGACCCAAATGAAAGAAAGAACCCTTGGGTCTAAGAGGAAGACGGGGAAGACAGCACAGACCCACACCTTGGGTTTTAAGACACAACAACTGGAGTGAGACCTCATGTGTCTAGTGGTCCAGGGTCTGCAGCAACAAGCAGAAAGACAATGGGCATGGCTAGAGAAGATGGCGATGGACATACCAACATACCAAGCTTACTCTGCGGGGATTTGTGGGTACTATGCCAGGTTTTCCCCAGAACTCTGCGCTGACTGTGGATGTTAGGCTGGAGGGACAGAAAACGTGGGTGATATTAGATTCTGGCTCATCACACACGATAGTGTGGAGAGACACCTTACCAAAAGGAGAGAGGGAACTGGTGGACCAGATCACCATCCAATGTTTGTGTGGGGAGGCACAAAGACAAGACTGAGTATGGGTCACTCTGCAAGTGGGCGAGAAAGCACACCAAATGCTGGTCGGAGTGGTTGAACACTTACATATATGATGGAAATTACACACACACACACACACACACACACGCACACACACACACCCCACCAGAGCTCCCCGGCTTTTAAGATTACACCTTGCTGGCACTGGGGTTTGCCCCCCCACCTCCGGGGCCCCTCACTGTCCCCCCCCTCCATCTGGTTGGAGGCCCTCGTTCTTGCCATGGCTTCAGCATGTTAACATGGTATATTTGTTTTTTCTTCTGCTTGTCTGGCTGATGTACCTCATAATCTACGGGCCCTATTTGGTGTGTTATTTCATAAGGGCCTTGCCATCGTGCTAGTAACTTTCTCTTCTGATCTGGCAAGAGGACCAGTATGCTGTCTCCCAATTCGAACTTCCCCTCAATTGTAATGGTTTGCTTGCTGCTCTTGGGCCTCCCTCAGATTTCCTAAGGCTTCCCTCCATGCTGATCTCCAGACATTCTCTCAGTTGTATCACATATTTAACTAGGTTCTGGTCTTTACTTTGTTGCTCTTCCCAGCTTTCTTTAACCAAATCAAGAATTCCTCTTGGCTGTCGTCCGTATAATAGTTCAAAGGAGGAAAAGCTGGTTGAGGCCTGGAGCGCCTCTCTTATTGCAGATAACAAGGGTGGTAGCATCTGGTTCCACTTCTGGGGACTCTCTACCACAAACTTTTTCAGAATCTATTTCAAGGCTCCACTAGTCCATTGGTTTGCGGGGTGATGCACTGTGGTCTTTAGGTGTTTGATTCCCAGTGTTTTACTTACTCCCTTGAACACCCAAGATATAAAGTTAATCCCTTGGTCTGTCAGCAGTTCTTTAGGGAGCCCCACTCTGGAGAATATTTTCAATAATTCCTCTACCACCTTGGATGTGGACACTGTCCGCATAGGTACAGCCTCCAGATACTTTATTTTGGTCCTCCTGGACTATGCGACAAACTGGTGCCTGGCACTGCTTTTTGGCAGTGACCCCATAATATCCAAGGCCACTCTGTGGGGGAGGAGAGGAGCCAGTGGGTTCCAAAGTCCCAAGCCCTGGCGCTAACAGACTCATTTTATGCCCCTCGGCACAAAACGCTGGAGCGGGGACACTTACCGTTCACAGGTGTGCCCGGGAGAAAAGAGAGGAGGCGGTCCATTCCAGTATAAAAGGGATGCTGACGGCGGCTCAGGAGGAGGACCTGGAAGCGAGATGCCGGTGGGAGCACTCGGGCGCGGACACCAGCATCATGGCGGCACGGCAGGACTTTTTGGGGTAAAGGTAAAACCTCACCGGAGCTTGGGAACCAGGGAGGAACCGGCCCAGCTCCAGCACAGACTGTTGTGAGACAGATGGAGCAGTCTGGATTGGCATGAGCCGGGGTGGGCCGTATTGTCCCTAATACCAGGGCATGCACAGAAAGTGAAAGGGTGTCGGAAGAGCTTGAGAGGGGCAGGTGGACCCCAAAGGCCCTAGGGCGGGCCGAAGAGCTTAGCGGGAGCTCAAGAGCGGGTGTCAACACCCCAGTGGACAGGGGAAGACCAAGGAGGCACATGGAAGGTCCCGACTGCCTCCTGTAGGGGCGGGTGGAGCCCTCAGCTACGTGGGACCCGGGAGTCTCATCTTTGGACTGGTACATGCTGGGTTACTAATACTGAACCAGGTTATCATCAAAGTTGTGGCAGGAGAGACTGGACGTGTGCAGCCTACAGGTGAGTGACCCCCCCCCCCAGTGGATCACCGGGAGGACGGTCATAGCGTGAAGAGGGGAGGCTACAGCGAGGAGGCACTATGTGGCCCCCCACCCCCGACACTGGTGCATTGGCCGGGAAATGACAGCAGCCTCCCAGGAGAAATTAATGAACCCTGATGGAGCCCCAACAGGTAATCACAGGGACGGTGTCATTACAGCAGGCAATGAACTTAATGACTCAAGTTTTGCAACAGCAACAACAGCAGGCCATGAGGCAAGAAAGCCTACAAGAACACATACTCCAACAACAGGTGTGGACCCAAAGAAGTCCATGGGATTTCAGGCTGCCAAAAATGTCTAGGGAAGATGACCCAGAAGCATTCCTTGAGACTTTTGAGAGAGCGGCTTTAGCAGCAGGGGTGGAAAGGTTAAAATGGGCCGGCCACCTAGGGGTACTGCTAATCGGACAAGCACAAGCCACGTACAGGGCGACGTCCAGGGTGGATGCCCAGGACTATGACAAAGTTAAAGCTGAGATCTTGAGGCGGCTGGATATCACCCCAGAGCGACACTGACAGACCTTCTGACGGGAGAAGGCAGGAGAGGCGAGGGCACCTCTCATCTTATGGCAGCACCTGGCGGACATGCTAACCAAATGGCTTAGGCTGGAATTGGCCTCAAAGGAAGAGATATGTGACCAGATCCTCCTGGAACAATTCATATGAGACCTAGACGAAGATACCCAAAGATGGGTGAAATGCCACTGCCCCTGCTCCATCATGGGAAGCTCTGCAGTTAGCCGAGCAATTTGATATGGCACAGGGCGACTGCCACAAGAGCGGTGGGACCAAGGGGAAGGCCTGCACCGCTGGACAGGAGAAGGAAGGTAGAGGAAGCAGAAGGGGGAACCCCACTAGCCTTGTATGCTTCCTATGTGGGCGGAAGGGGCATTTCATCAAGAATTGCCCACAGGGACTTCGAACCAGGCTGGCCAAGGACACAGAACCCCCCGAAGATCGGAGGGCATTAGAGGAACCACCAGAGATAGAGGCAATGGATTGTGGGGTAGGAGGCCCCAGAACTGAAGGAACCCAACCTCTGCCAGAAATTTGTGCATAGGTAGAGGGGCATCCCATCAAGGCGGTTGTTGACACAGGCTGTTCCCAGTCCCTGGTGCGCCCCTCCCTGGTGGAATGGTAACAGGCTCGATGATGTCCAGGAGTCCACATGCTATGTCTCCATAGGCAGAAGTCATACATGGAAAGACGGCTGCTGGATGTACAAGTAAAGGGTATCCGATGACAAATGCCAGTGGGATTAGATGAGGGTATCCTGTACCCCATGATCTTGGGCAGGGATTGGCCTGAAATCTATGGAATAATAACCACACTTCAGCGAGCTGGGGATACAAAGGATGGGCTCGCTGGAATGGAGTTGGAGGTGCCAGCTGAGTTGGAAATGGAGGCTCTAACCAACACCAGCCGTTTCAGAGAGGTGCAAGAGGGTGACCAGGAGCTGATGCCGTTCCGGGAGATTGAAGCAACGCGACTCACCACCTAGGTAAGGCCCCCCCGAATGGGAAAAGCTGATTCCCAGGGTAGAACTGAGGAGAGGGTTATTGTATAGAATAAAGCTAGGCAGGACCGGGGGGGGAGGAAGTGGCCCAGCTAGTTATAGCTCAATACTACCAAAAACCCCTCCTGCGGCTAGCCCACAACAACCCACTAGGAGGACACCTGGGGAAACATAAAACAGAGGCCCGCCTCGCGCGATGGTGTTTCTGGCCTCACATGTACGAGGACACTGAGAGATACTGTAAGGCCTGCCAGGCGTGCCAGAGAGTAAGCACATATAAACCCCCCAAAGCACCCTTACAATCAGTGCCGGTGATATGAGAACCTTTCGCCTGGGTAGCGTTAGACGTGGTCAGCCCGCTGCCTTGGAGCGCAGTGGGACACCAGTTTGCCACCGGTTTCCCAGAAGCTATCCCATTGAGAGCAGTCACGGGGCCCAAGGTGGCTGAAGAATTGATGAAGTGGGTGGCTAGATTCAGGATACCAAAGGAGATCATAACAGACCAGGGAACTAATTTTATGCCATCAGTGTTGGGTGCCTTATGCAAGGTGTTGCAGCTGCGCCACTTAAAGACAGCTGTATATCACCCTCAGACCAATGGCCTGGTTGAATGTTTTAATGGAATGTTAAAGGGGATGTTGCGGTGGTGCATCCAGGTCGAACCAAAAAAATGGAACTTAATGGTTCCACCTTTTATTGTTCGCTATCAGAGATGCCCCTCAGGCCTCGTTAGGATATTCACCTTTCGAACTGACACTTGGACACTGGCCTCGAAGCCTGCTGGATGTAGTAAAAGAAGGGTGGGAGGCTGAACTGGACCCGGGAAGGGGAGCCTCCTTACATGTACAAGAGCTAAGGGCACGATTACGGACAGTACGCGAAATGGCCCAGTATAATTTAGAGCGAGCCCAGGATAAACAGAAAGAGAGATATGACAGCCAGGCCAAGGCGAGAGAGTTGAGGGTGGGACAAAAAGTGTTAATTTTACTGCCCAGCTTGACCAGCAAGTTTTTAGCAAGCTGGCAGGGACCTTTTACCATCACTAAGAAAGTAGGACCGGTTGACTATGAGGTATCTCGGCCAGGGGCTAAGAAAGAGCAACAGATATACCATGTTAATCTTTTAAAGGAGTGGCATGAGCCGGAGGGTCTGTTAATCTCTCCTGACCCTGAGGTGACGGAATATGGGGTGCATACTAGTGATGATAAAGGAAACAACAAGCACAGAGGCCAAATGTCAGTGGGGAAGCAGTTGCAAGAGTTAATAGGAGAATTTAAGGATGTCTTCACCGAGCAGCCCGGAAGGGCGGCCGGGGTCGAACATAAGGTCATTACCAAAGAGGGACAGATAGCAAGGGAAAGGTGGCACTGGATCCCTTATCATAGACTTCAACCCATAAAAAAGGAACTTGAAAAAATGCTGGAGCAGGGGATTATTACACCCTCTTGCAGCCCATGGCGTAGTCCCCTAGTAGCAGTGAAAAAGCTGGACGGGAGCTTAAGGCTGTGCATGGACTTCCAAAAATTAAATGCTGTGTCCCAGTTTGACGCGTTCCCCATGCTGCAAGTCAATGAGCTGGTAAAACGTATGGGACAAGCAAAGTTTATTTCTACCCTCGACCTGTCTAAGGGATATTGGCAAATCCCATTAAGGAAAGAAGACCAACCTAAAACAGCATTTGGCACACCATGGGGTTTGTTTGAGTTCAAGAGAATGCCTTTCGGCCTGAACAGGGCTGCAGCCACGTTTCAAAGACTAATGGACTGGGTCCTGGCGCCCCATCAGAGCTACGCTGCGGCTTACATAGACGATATTGTAATATATACACAGACCTGGGAGCAGCATCTAAAGGCCCTCAAGGCCGTTCTACAAGAATTAAGGCAAGTGGGTTTAACTGCCAACCCAAAGAATTACCAATAATCAATTGTACCACTTCCTCTTCCCCATATTTGCTTTATTCATCTCTGTCTCTCGTGGCCTGGAGGCTGCAGGCTCAGGGTCCCCTGGTTTTGGGCTTGTGGCCCTCTGGCTGTGGGGTTGGTGCCCAGGCCTCTGGACCAGCCTCCAGATCGGAGCCCCTTCTCCTGCTCCAGGCCTTTAAGACAATGGAAAAGGCTAGAGCCTCAGCATCAAACCCTGTTTAGTGGGTTTAGACGGGGAGGCCTAGCTAGAGAGAAATTGGGGGTCAGTCCCACATAAGGGAAAGGGCCCCAATGCACCCAGTACAATAGGCAGTCTCCTGCTCACAAGAACATCATCCTAATTTCCATCAAGACGTGGCAGGAAAGTGTAGGGCAGGACATAAAAACCCCAAAGAAGGATCCAAGAGTGCCCCATGCAAGGAGCGGTGGACTAGGAAGATGGCGCTGGGAAGGGCGACCTGTTACACTACCCAATAAAAAATCTCTCTCCCCATTCACTTAACCACATACTTAAGGCCTAGTTAAGTCAAGGCAATTTAAGCACATGCTCAAACTTAAGCATTTGTTTTCTGGATAGGGATGGCTTCTGTTGTTGAATGTTGTTGATATTGTGTCAGCTACTTATTTAGAAGATTTAAATTTCAGTGTGCTTCCTAGATGCTCCATTTCCACAAAAGCTTTATGTGAAAACAGAAGCCATACCTTTTTATAAAAAGGTAAGGCCTGGCTCATTACCTCTGTAGAACATTATTCTCCACAATGTCATTTAACTAGTTTATAAATGATTCCAGTGGTGTTGCTCCAACACCCAGGCCCATTGGTTCTACAGATTAACTGAATGAATGATCCTCTTGGTTTTTTTTGTATTTTCCTGCATGTTAGAAGATGGAAAAAGTAACTAAGTATTGAGCAAGCTCATTTAATTTATATGATACATTTTTCCATTACTCTAAGTCACTTGTATACCTCACATGATTTTTACAACTGGTTTTGACATCTGTGAACTCAAATCTGCTTTTATACCAGTGTAATTCCATTGACTTCAACACACATACTTTAGGCCTTGTTCTGCTGTTCCTTACAGCATGTAAGTCCATAGAATTTCACTAGCATGAGATGAAAAAAGAAAATTTATAATAGGACTTCATATTTTGATTAGCTGACTTGGAAGCAGTTTGTGTAAGAGTGTCAGTTTGAAGAGTATATTAGAAATTTGAGAGAAAGGAAAAAGAAATGCTGCTCTCCAGACAGACAAGGTAGATTTTCCTGAATTACAGAAAGCAACCTCAGGAGTTCATCTAGTCCAACCTCCTATGGCAGGAACATCTCTGTCTAAACCACCCCATAGTTAAAGCCTTCCAAGAGTGGATATTCCACAAACTTCCTTGATAATTTGTTCCAGTACTTACCACTCTTGTAGTTGGAAATCTCTTCCTAATACACAACCAAAGTTTTCCTTGTTGCTCTGTTAACCCACTTCTTTTTGTCCTGTCCCCTGTGGTAACACAGAAGAATTGATTGCCATTTTTATAACAATCTTTTGTTTAACTCATTTGGGTTGGCAGGCTGGATAGCACCATGAAGTAATGCACATCAGGTGGTGAGGCAAGCAACAACAGCATTAACTCTCCACTGCTTGCCTCGCTGCTGAATGATGCCATAATGGGGATCTCAGCATGGAAATTTTGGTGGCACAGAGACCAGTACCCAGGGGATTAACGCCATGCCTACACCACTGCTACAAAAACATTTCTGGGATGTCAATTCAAAGACTATAGTGGGTTGAGTGGCTTTAGTCCCCAGGGTGCTAGCCCTGCTGACAAAGTAAATCTGTCACTCATGGGGACTAATACTGCTGTTACTCATTTTCTTGAAGAATTTTTGGCCCGTACAGCCTGTTGACACTGGATTTTGGATCCAGCACTTACATCTTTGTTCTGGATGAGCACAACCCTCAGACTGACTACAACACCTGCCAGTCGATCATAGGCAAACTTATTGATACAGAGCAAGAGCAAAAAAGCAACAATAGAAACAATCAAACAATTCTCTATCTACCAATCCTAGGGCTGTCATCAGAGTAAAGGTACATCTGGTCAAGATGCAGGCTCCACTCTGAAGCTCTCTCTCTTAAATGTCTGGAGGTGGGATGCTGAGGCCTACAGCCTCCCTCCAGTGGGGTGCATGAGATGGGCTACTGGTATGCCTTCAGTCCATGGTGGCCTTGGGGACCCTTCATGGGTTACCAGGATAGGGATGGGGAACCCTCTCATGGAGGAGAATGGGGAGGGACAGGGAGGGACAAGACGGATGGACAACACAAAGAGGGGATGGGAGGAACCCTTTTTTAATCGCAAGTCTCTGCTTTTGTATTCTCCTTCCCCCTTGACTGATGACTCTTCATCCGTGGCTATCTCTGGTTGGCTGTTTCTCTGTGGTCACACGTCCACATACCTTCTGGGCCTTCTCCTAATTTGGTCTGTTCCCACAAAACTGGGACTTAGGCACCTCATGCTTTCTGAGGCCTTGTTGCCAGTGTCACTTACCTTGTATTATGGGACAGTATGGTGCATACTTCCTTTGGTTCCCAGGCTGTTTCCTAGACTGTGTCTATGTGCTGCCTTGAAGCCTGTGATCTCATGTTATGACATGCCCCACTTCAATTCTCAGGCTATGTCTATACATTGGCCTGCCTATTTCCAAGCTCTTTAGAAATCCCAAGCTGCCTATCTTGACCCCTTATAATACATACATCTATACTTATAAGCCAATGCCTCAAAAAACAGGCCTTTAAATACTGTTTCTAAGTCACAGTCCTGTTGTAGAACATTTTCCCAATACAATCAAGGTCATCTTGAATATTATTCCTACCTTCTGAAGTATCTACTGCCCCACTTAGTTTGATGTATAGTAATATGTAAATTTACTAAATACAGGCATACCTCGTTTTATTGCGCTTCGCAGATATTGCGTTTTTTATAAATTGAAGGTTTGTGGCAACCCTGCATCAAGCAAGTCCATCAGCACCGTTTTTCCACCGGTGCCATTTTTCCAACAGCATTTGCTCACTTCGTGTCTCTGTGTCACATTTTGGTAATTCTCGCAATATTTCAAACTTTTTCATTATTATTATATTTGTTATGGTGATTTGTGATCTGTGATCTTTGATGTTACTGTAATTGTTTTGGGGTGCCACGAACCGCGCCCATATAAGACGGCGAACTTAATCGATAAATGTTGTGTGTGTGTTCTGACTGCTCCACCGACCAGCCATTTCCCCCAGCTCTCTCCCTCTCCTCGGGCCTCCCTATTCCCTGAGACACAACAATATTGAAATTAGGCCAGTTAATAACCCTACAATGGCCTCTAAGCGTTCAAGTGAAAGGAAGAGTCACACGTCTCTCACTTGAAATCAAAAGCTAGAAATGATTAAGCTTAGTGAGGAAGGCATGTCGAAAGCCGAGATTGGCGCAAGAGGCCTAGCTTTTGGCCTAACAGTTAGCCAAGTTATGAATGCAAAGGAAAAGTTCTTGAAGGAAATTAAAAGTGCTACTCCAGTGAACACATGAATGATAAGAAAGCGAAACAGCCTTATTGCTGATATGGAGAAAGTTTTAGTGGTCTGGATAGAAGATCAAACCAGCCACAACATTCCCTTAAGCCAAAGCCTAATCCAGAGCAAGGCCCTAACTCTCTTAAATTCTATGAAGGCTGAGAGAGGTGAGGAAGCTGCAGAAGAAAAGTTTGAAGCTAGCAGAGGTTGGTTCATGAGGTTTAAGGAAAGAAGCTGTCTCCATAACATAAAAGTGCTAGGTGAAGCAGCAAGTGCTGATGTAGAAGCTGCAGCAAGTTATCCAGAAGATCTAGCTGAGATAATTGATGAAGGTGGTTACACTAAACAACAGATTTTCAATGTTGCTTCTCATGGATGAGCAAAGAAAGTGGTTTCTTGAGATGGAATCTACTCCTGGTGAAGATGCTGTGAACATTGTTGAAATGACAACAAAGGATTTAGAATATTACATAAACTTAGTTGATGAAGCAGCGGCAGGGTTTGAGAGGATTTACTCCAATTTTGAAAGAAGTTCTACTGTGGATAAAATGCTATCAAACAGCATCACATGCTACAGAGAAATCTTTCGTGAAAAGAAGAGTCAATCGATGCAGCAAACTTCATTGTTGTCTTATGTTAAGAAATTGTCACAGCCACCCCAGCCTTCAGCAACCACCACCCTGATCAGTCAGCAGCCATCAACATCGAGGCAAGACCCTCCACCAGCAAAAAGATTACGACTCACTGAAGGCTCAGATGATGGTTAGCATTTTTTAGCAATAAAGTATTTTTTAATTAAGGTATATACATTGGTTTTTTTAGCCATAATGGTATTGCACACTTAATAGACTACAGTATAGTGTAAACATAACTTTTATATGCACTGGGAAACCAAAAAATTCGTGTGACTCGCTTTATTGCGATATTCGCTTTATTGCGGTGGTCTGGAACCGAACCCGCATATCTCCGAGGTATGCCTGTATATACTTGTTTCTATCTCAGAATCATTAATGAAGAGAGAGAACAGTAGAATCATCTGGTATGAAGATAAACATCAGTGGCTCAATAGAAATGATGCAACTTCTAGTAATGATACCATGTGATATTATTTATTGCTTCAGAAGGGATATCAAAAATGGAGGGGAACAGTTGAATGTCATGATTCTTGGCAGAAACCACATAGCGTATTACATTATTCAAAGATGTTTGAACTTGTGGAATGCTCCCAAATTTTATGTTCATTCTGTGCCGGTCTGGTCCCCCAGTGTGTGTCAGAGCAATGCAAGTGCTGATAGTGGATCCAAGGCCCGTTAATAGTAACCATGTATCACAAAGCACTCCACCATCATGCCAACTATACAATCTGTGTTACCCACAGGGATAGTGGGTTATTGTAAAAACTATCATGCTATTATGTTATCTCTACACCACTAAAGGTCCTTTGCACCTTTAGTGACAATCCTTCCTGGCTGGCTACACAATGTTTGGGTGTTCTGTGCTAGTGTGTAACACAAAATAGTTGCATCTAAGGAGAGAAATGGTACAGTCAGCCCCATACACTCAATCTCTTTTAATCTAGTAACTTTGACTAGGATTTTCTGAAAACAGAAATTTGAGATGACATCATATTGGCAAAATAACTCATTTTGACTGGAAGATTCTCTAAGCTAGAATCCTTTTAGGTGAGTAATGTAATGATATATTTATACTCCATAAAGGGATTGATCAGATAGGAATGGCAGAATATTGTCTCTAGGCAAAATACAGACAGGAAGCTGTGTAAAGTTACTTGTAACGAGTTTGTATCAACTGGCATAAAGATATTTTCAGGTTGCCCAATTCACAACAGATTAATTCAAAAGCATAGCCCAATCTAATAAACAAGAAAGCCTGCTTTCAGAGGAAGATGGAAGAAAAGGAATGGTCTTTGACAAAGACCTGAATTGGCACATTCATTCTGGAATATCGGTCAAGAGCTGTATATGTAACCCTTCTTGGTTGGCAACAACAAGGGCTCGGTTTAATTTTGTGGTCTAAATATACTTTAAAACTTAGCTTGAGTTGCCACCCAGAGCACCTGAGAAACACTAAATAAGTTAGTAGGGTGTCCCACATGAACAACCAGTGTAAATATAGAGGCTAAATTCATTACAGAAATGAAGGTAAAGACAACACTAAATGTTAAAGGACAACTTTAAAATGTTATCACCCATGTCCAGGCAGTGTGGAACTTAGGGCTCACCCAAAAAGCAGTTCCAGGGGCTTGCACCCTTATACCTGCTCTTCAGCAATGGGCTGGAGGAAGAGGCTTCATTGGAGAGTCTTTTGAGCTGCTCCTTGGATTCACTGGGCGGTAGGAAGTGGCTAGACAGCGTGATCCTTCTGTGTTGCAAGGGGCCCCTTGTTGCTCCTTGCAGCGCTGTAGAGTAATTCCCACTTCCATGCTGTGGCCTTGAGAGGTTAACTGTGGCTCCAGACAGCATGCCAAACCCCTGAATTTCTAGTCCAAATCACAGCTCTGCTGGGCAGAAACTGCAAAAAGAGAACTTTGAAGGAGAGGTCAGGCCTACCTCAGTGGGCAGCAAGAGCCAGCCAGGCCTATACTGCACTAAGACCCTGGACAGGGAGGAACAGTGGGGTTGAGGCACTCTACATTAAGGAGGAATACACATCCTCATCAAGTAGCACAGAGTCATAGGAGGGGCACACTGAAGTGCTCTGCGTTAGAATACCAGGCAGTCGAGGGGAAAGAGACTTAATGGTGGGTGTCTACTACAGACCACCCAAACAAGGGGAAGAGCTAGACCAGGAATTCTTAAGTCAGCTCACGGAGGTAGTTAGGTCAAAGGATGTGGATGTGGTGACCTGAACTTTCCAGACATCTGCTGAGAAGAGCAGTCAGCCAGGTCTGACCGCTCACGTAGGTTCCTAGCCAAAATGCAGGACCTCCATCTAACCCAGGAGGTACACAGCCCCACCAGGGGAGACACCTTGTTGGATCTGGTGCTGGCCATGGGCGATGACCTGGTGAGGGGGCTGCGGGTGCTTGACCACCTGGGCAACAGCGATCATTGCCTGCAGGAATTCACCATCCAGTGCAAGGTGGCAAAGGTCTGCAGCAAAGCAGCAGCCCTAGATTTCAGGAGAGCAGACTTCAATGAGCTAAGGAGAATAGTCAGGGAGGCACTGAGGTCCCAGAGGGGAGGGGAGTCAGGTGTCCAAGAGGAGTGGTCACTCCTTAAGGAGATGATCCTCCAAGCCCAAAGGGAGGTAATCCCAAAACAGATCAAAGGGAGCAGGTGGCTCCCATGGCTCACCAAAAGCATCCGGGAATGTCTCCTAGCTAAAAGGGAGGCATACGCCCCATGGAAGGGAGGGGCCATCAGCAGGGAGGACTATACTGTGGTTGCTCGGGGGTGCAGAGCGGTGGTCAGGAAGGCCAAGGCAGAAATGGAACTGGGACTAGCTACCTGGACCAAGGACAACAAGATGTCTTTTTTTTTTTAAATACATAGGGGCCAAAAAGAAGGTTCCGGGTAACGTGGGGCCCCTGCAAGACACACCAGATGACAAAGTTAACTTATTTAATGACTTCTTTGCCTCCATTTTTCTGAGCAGGGACTGGATCAGCCCCCCCACTGGTCTGCCCTCAGGCCCCAGGGGAGGCGCACCTAGGCCAAGGGTCAGTGAGGATCTAGTCAGGGAACTCCTGGAGGGACTGGATGTATTTAAATCAGCTGGTCCAGATGATCTTCACTCCAGAGTGCTGAGGGAATTAGCTGAGGTCATTGCGGGACCCCTGGCCATGGCTTTATGAACACTTGTGGTGCTCTGGTGTGGTGCCAGAGGACTGGAAGAGGGCCATCATGGTTCCCATCTTCAAAAAAGGGAGGAATGAGGACCCAGGAAACTATAGGCCAGTTAGTCTTACCTCAATCTGGGTAAGCTTTTTGAGAGAATTATCCTGTCACATGTCCACGAGGGGCCAGTGGGGGAGGTTATGCTTAGGGGCAACCAACATGGGTGCATTAGCAGCAGATCCTGTCAGACCAACCTGGTGGCCTTCTACGACCAGGTCACAAAATCCTTAGATGCAGGGGTAGCAGTGGATGCAGTCTTTCTGGACTTTAGGAAGGCCTTTGACACGATCTCTCACCCCATTCTCATTAAAAAAAACTAGGGGACTGTGTTGGCGACCATTTGACTATGTAGGTGTCAACAACTGGCTGAAGGGCCGCACCCAGAGAGTGGTGGTGGATGGGTCATTTTTGACCTGGAGGGATGTAGGCAGATTGTTCCCCCAGGGCTCAGTCCTCGGGCCCACAGTGTTCAACATCTTTATCAGTGACTTGGACGAGGGGGTAAAAAGCACCCTGTTGAAATTCGCAGATGACACTAAGATGTGGGGGGACATGGGCATGCCAGAAGGTAGGAATTAGGCTACAATCTGACCTAGACAGGTTACAGGGGTGGGCGGATGAGAATAGGATGGGATTCAACACTGACAAGTGCAAGGTGATGCACCTGAGGAGGAAGAACCGGCACCATACCTACAGGCTGTGGAACTCCCTTCTTGTTAGTGCAGAGGCAGAAAAGGATCTTGGAGTCATCATTGATGCCAAGATGAACATGGGACGGCACTGTGGGGATGCAGTCAGGAAGGCCAACCATAGCTCGTTGTGCATCCACAGTTGCATCTCAAGCAGGTCCAAGGAGGTGATCCTCCCCCTCTATGCGACACTGGTCAGGCTGCAGTTGGAGTACTGCGTCCAGTTCTGGGCGCCGCACTTCAAGAGGGATGTGGACAAAATGGAGAGGGTCCAGAGGAGGGCCACTCGCATGATCAGGGGGCAGCAGGGCAGGTCCTATGAGGAGAGGCTCAGGGACCTGAACCTGTTCAGCCTCCACAAGAGAAGGCTGAGGGGGGATCTAGTGGCCTGTTACAAACTAGTCAGAGGGGACCAGCAGGCATTGGGGGAGTCCCTGTTCCCCCGAGTGCTACCAGGAGTAGCTAGAAATAATGGTCACAAGCTGGCAGAGGATAGATTCAGACTAGATATCAGGAGGCGCTACTTCACTGTCAGGGTGGCTAGGATCGGGAACCAACTTCCAAGTGAAGTGGACCTGGCTTCTACGCTGGGGGTCTTTAAGACAAGGTTAGACAAACACTTTGCTAGGGTCGTTTGATCCCCAGCACTCTTTCCTGCCATGGCAGGGGGTTGGACTTGATGCTCTGCTCAGGTCCCTTCTTACCCTACAAACTATGAAACTATATAGCTGGGGTTCAGCCACACAGCTAGGCTGAAACACCATAGCTGTAGAAACAGCAGAAAAAAAGGCCCAGGCCTATGGATGTGTCCTGGACATCCAGTCTCAGCTACACCCCATACTGAGACTATACAATTACAAAACAGAGGGGCCCAGGCTCTGTAGGCAGCAACTGCCAGGACCCATTCCTGGGCAGTTTGCTTCAGGGAGTAATACCCTAATGGCATAAACCCACTTAAAAAAATAAAAGAGAAAAGAGTGAGGGAGGAAATAGGAGTCTCACACTTCAGGGCAGACTTTCTCTTCCTTTACCTGAGGCTTTCCCTTTAAATAGCATTTGCTTGCCTCTCCAGTGAAGGAAAGGAAGGGAAGGGAGATGCTCCCTCACCATGGGGAGCAGGTTTTCTGGCTACCAGGGTAGCTGTGCAGATCTCAGCAGGCAGATGAATAACAGCCCCAGAACCTTAGTGAGTTGTCCTTATATAACTGGTATGACATTACCCAAGCCTTATCCAGTCAGGGAGGGCCACATTTTAGTGTTTCTCTCCATCTGTCTGCCCTAAGAATCCCCTGCTTCCCCTGCCCAATCAGGACAGAAGGTTTTACATATTTTGCCCCAGATACAGGCCCCAGCTTGCCATGTGCTGAGTACATAGCCAGAACAAGAGGGGTCATTTTGCCCATATAAAAGCGTGTGCATGGGTGGGGTGTTACATGTGTATTGTTCATCTTAGTATACAGGGAAAAACATTGCCCTATCTTGTTTGGGCAGGAGGCGTGGGGAGGAAGAGAAATGCACCATGAAGTAGGATGAAGGGGAAAAGCAGCCTCTTCCTATGTCCCATCATGCACCCATGTAAGAACAAGACAAGAGATGGTCCTCATTTTCCTTTTGATCTATATGCTGGTGCTTTTACTAAAGTATACTCTGTATCCCAAGACAGTTTAGGGACATGATCTTCTCCTCGGTGTCCTTGTATACCAGATGAAATCTGATTCCAAGTCTGTGCAACAAGCGCAGCACCCCAGGTACAGCTGTTACACCTCCTGGTGATGATCTGGCTCTAGGCTATTCTCCCCTTTTTCTGCCTGCTGTGCCTTGACGTTCTGTGTTATCTTAGGAAAGGGCGGCTGCCCCAGGACTCTAAAACGAGTGCAGCTTGGTCCTTCTGTCTGCAGATCCCTCCTGATCTCCAACCAGCTTTCCCACTAGGTAGGCCTTCCTGGCCTGTATGTGCTCCCAGGGTATCTGATGCCTTATGAGCCAATCACAGCCTCTGAACATCCCCTATAGCCATGCCCATGCCTCACAGGTGTTACTGTCTCACACTTAGTTGGAGCACTTCACCCTCAAGCCAAGGTCTGGCTGTTTTTGGCTTTCAGACACTTGTCAGGGCTTTGACCATCCCAGCCTCCACTGTTGCATCCCTATGATGCTATAATAGGTTTACCAGGCAAGGAGACCAAGACACAGTTGTTCTAAACTAAAAGTAAGTTTATTGAACCCTAACAGGTACAACTCTAATTAGAATTGAAGCAGAATTAGCAGTTAAAAATGTTACGTTTGTAGTGAGTCAAAGCAGATGCTCACCACCCCATAATGATGTGAATGCAACTTCACTGGTTGATTAGGCCATGAAGTCTTGCCCAGAGCTCCTGGTTCTTATGTCCAATTTTGAGACGGGACCTTGGATCAGTGAGAGGATTTCTTCAGGAGTGTTCCAAAGAGTATTCTCTCTCACCTCTTTATATACTATGTAGCTTGCATTTCTTAATACATCAAATTAGTTTAAGCTTTCCTCCTAATGCATATTAATAAACTTGTTTCTTTTTGCCAAATATGGTTACCTTTAACTGGAATCTTCTATTCTGAGGTAATCTTTTCATTTTTAGATGGGGGTGGTTTTGATCTAACTGTTCCTCTTTTGACCAGGTTACATTTATTCAGTTTAGTTAGCTAATTGGTGATTCATTTCAAGTCAGGATCAGTATTTTTCCATCTGCTCCTTTTATGGGGTGAATGTTTCAACCACAGTTCAAGCTAAGCGTGCAGCTTGAAGCTAAGCACAAAGGTGAAGCCCAGGCCCAAAGGCCTCTGGGTCCCAAAACCCCCCTTTTCCTGTAGCTGGCTTCTTTCTATCTAGGCCCATTCCTCCGGGCCAGACTCCTGGGTCCCAGTCCTACCAAGCTCAGCTCTTGGGGTCCCCACCCCTTGCCTTAGGCTGCTGGCCCTGGAATTCACCCCTCATGGGCTACAGGTCTCTGACTTTGTTTTGCCTCACACAGGAATCTCTATCCACTCAGTCTCTTAGGGTCTTCACCCCTGCATCTTGCTCATGGTTCCTGCCCCAGAGTTGGCATCTTTAGGATACAGCTTGCTGAGCCTTGCTTTGCCTCTCATGAGGCACTGGGCCTCTGACCCTAACTCTGCCCTTCTTTCAGCTGTGGGTCTTCTGGACCCAAACTCTGCCCCTCTCTGGGATGTCTCTGTCTTTTCAGGCTCCCTGAGCTTTTCAGGCTCTGGACCTTCTGGCTTCCAAGCTCTGCCCTTCCCTGGGCTACAGGTCCCTGGCCCTGATCTTCACCCCTCTAAAGCAGCTTTGAGTTCCCTTCCCTCTGTTTCCACCCTGTTAGGGCTCTGGGCCCTCAGGTCCAGTCAGTGTTTTGGGCACGCTGGGAAACCCTAAGGGGGGGTCACATACTTTTTGGGCACCAATGATTGCTCCAAAACCACCCCATCCAAACCACCAGTGTAAGCCACACCATAGTGCAAAAAGCCGTCTAGCTACAACAGAAAACTAGCCCCCATGCTGGTTCTCAACATAAACATCCACTCTCAGTCTGAACCACCATTTTGTTTCCCATATTGGGCCCTACTTCCCTGTAGGCATCTAGTTTGCAGGTCTCAGGGCCTTTCCCATCAGCCAAGCAGCCCCCGTTAGCCTTTCAGGGCCAGCTGCCTACATAACAAGGCCTCTCTTTACCCTAGGTAATATTGCCATTTTCAGGTCTACAGAGTTGCTTATCCAGCTTCAAAGTTACCACAGGTGTCCTGCTGCCAGAGTTAGGCAACCTGCCCCTGGCTCTGGCTCTGGCTCTGGCTTATATTTGGCTCAAGCCCTGCCCACTTCTGGTCAGGTGACTTGCTAGCCCTAGCTCAGCTATCTCTCTCCCCTGCTAATGGGCATCCTACTGTTGCTGCCCTGACTCCTATAGCCATGGCTCTCTTGCTTAGGTAGTCCTATTATTATTATTACTATTGTCATTATTATTACTATTATTACTACTATTGTCATGCAACTAGTGCAGCAATAGGCACTTTGGCTGCCTATTCCCTTGCAGGCTACCTTTAGTAGTCTGCCTGAGCCCTACTTACTGCTGTTTCCTCCTTCAGAGTAACAGGAACCATAGACTTTCTGTTACAGGGCATGTCTACATATGCTATTAATGCAGCTGAATAAACCCCAGTGCATAAACCCCAGTGCAGTTCACAGTTGAGTTTATTGCTACTGGACATGTGTCTGCACATGTACCCAGGACTGCAACATGCTGAGCTGGGGAGGAGCAGCCCCAGCTGCCAGGGAGTCTGGCAGGATTGGCCTACCAGCCTGGGGCTGCTCCCCACTGAGCTCATTGTGTTGTGGAGAAGCTATAATCTATAATCAGATGAGATATTTTATTGACAGTAGTGAAGTCTTGATTACGTTTCCTCCATGTAAGCGTATGTGCATTTTTTCCCAATATGCATAAAATTAAGCAAAGGTTTTATGCCTGCAAGTCTGGTACCTTCCTTGCTTTTTATAGGTGATACAGGAAAAACAGATAAGATTTAGAAAGGAACTTCTCTTTTTCTGTCTCTCAGAGATAACTAGGGAGAGAACTGGGGTTTGTAGGTGGTAAAGCCTGAAAATGACTGTACTATTTGTTTATGACAAATTGCAGAAAACATTAACAGTACCAACAGGCCGTACATAGATTGCTAGGAGCATTGCTGGAAAACATGTTGTGCCTGTTCCTTGTGCACTACAGCCTGAAAAAAATATGTGGTTGCTGTTTGCCATTTAACTTTCTGCCTCAAGTGCGTTTACTGATGTGTACCCACCCCCATTCTAACAGTGACTACATTATATTTTCCAGGCTGTAGTGTAGGCAGAGATATGCTCTGTATCACTGTGGCACCCCTTTTTGCGGTTCACTGGTAGTATAGACCTGACCCAGTAGGTTCCATGGGAACAGTCACTCGAATACTTTGCTAAATGAGGGCTGATTTGCTTAAATTATATAATAACATGCTTGCAGTTTTGGGGCCTTGACTAATGCCCATGATAAACTATAAAATTAAATTTTTCATGTAGTACATTGAACACAAGTACCCCTCAAGTCAATAGAGGTTTTGCTTGATTAAAGACTACAGGGTTGGGCCCAAGATGACGAGCACTGAATGATGCTGTAATACATCAAGATCTTCACTCTAAATCTGCAGTTGTGCTACATCTTTGGTTAGGTAGGCAGAGAGAGAGGATAATTCTGCTCTCTACAACTGTTTTAGAGGCTAATCACAAAAATCCCACAGAACTTTGTTGAAAACTTGGACACGGAACATGTTTATACCAGTGTAATCGGGCTTTACACAGATGTAAACAAAGACTGGATTCATGATGCCCTCCATTATTGCAACCTACTTGAAACCAGTGTAAAACTAGCTTGGGAAACATCAAGGAAAAAACTACACCAGTGTAATTTATACCAGAATAATATGTTTGCAGCCCCATACCCCATTGTTGGTGCAGAAATCATGTCACTAACACCATGCCCACTGCTGTTGGGCCTTGGCTCTGGCCAGGCTGCAGCCCCATGGCCTGCACCCTGCTGTTTGTGCAGAAATATGGGAGGTATGTGCCCCCTCTTGCCCCCACTGACATGTCGCCAGTGCTACCCTGTGTAACTATCCTGAGGTTGCTTGTCATCTGGCTGCAGATCTGAGTGTTATCTGCCTAGATGTGCGAACATGATATAAATTACATGAATGTAGACATATTATGTGTCTAGCACTATGTTGGTCACAAAGACAAATCTGAATCTTTGTCTTCCTATGAAACAAAAATAAATACTTTAGAAGAAGTTAAAAAAGAGCAACTTATTGCAGTCACAGGTAAGTTTGAAATGGCATACACTGATCACAGAGGTTGGTATTCTTCTCTTTTGTAAGTGATCAATGCTTTAGAGCAGGGGTAGGCCAAATATAACCCACAGGCCAGATTCTGCCAACTGATTGTATCCATCCCTTGGGTTGGTGGCTGCAAAGTCATAGGATCTGGCCTGTAGGGAGCTAGTGGTTTTGGCTGCTGCATCACTCTGGGTAGGTGCATCCCAGCTGTGTCATGGCCCTGTCCACATCAGCTGCCACCACATGTACCAGAAACAGTGCTGGTTGCATTCTGGCATCAGCTGTGGACACTATCTGCAGGTTCCTACTGGGGATCAGGGTGACTGTCTGGGACCACATTTGATGTGCTGATGCAGCAGCATCACCTGTGGACCTGGGAGGATGCCCCCAGCCCTAGCAGGGACGAACCACCTGCATTCATAGCTAACACTGGCACCTACCCAGTACTGCCTCTAGCACATGGACTGGCAGCTTGTGAAGCTGCAGGGTCATGATGTCGGTGTGGGACATTTGGGAGGGGGAGGAAGGGAGAGACAGAGAGAGGCAGCCCTGCCCATGATGAGCAGTAGTGGCCAGTGCTGGGTGCTAAGCAAAAGCAGGACCTGGCAGCAGATGTGCTTACCACTTCCAGGGCCCTTCTGGTTGCAGCTACCCAGAGCCCACACTGGCGCTGCCCTGCAGCTCTTCCTTGCTGCTGGTGTTACCACTCTGGGCTAGGTGTGGCCTAAAGGTGGTGCAGGGAAGCAGCAGTGGGGAGGAACTGCAAGGCAGCCCCAGTGTGGGCTCTGAGCAGCCACAACCAGAAGGGCCCTGGAAGCAGTGAGTGTGCCCACTGCTGGGTCCTGCTTTTTCCCAGCGCCCAGCAGCAACCACTGCTGTTTGTTATGGGCAGGCCACCTCTCTCTGTCTCTCCCTTCCTCCCCCTCCCAACTGTCCCATACCCACAGCATGGCTCCACAGCTTACACAGCTCCACAGCTCTTAGTTTGTGTGCCAGAAGCAGCACTGGACAGATGCCAGCATCAGCTGTAGACACAGGCAGCAACTTCCCCCTGGGGATTCAGGCATCTGCTGAAGCCCCTCCTTGGGTAGAAGGGTGGGCCAGAGGCTGAACTTGCTGAAGCTGCCACCTCCCATGCCCATATCATCTTTTCCCACCCACGCACCCACCCACAGCCTCATCTGACATAGGGTGGTTTGGTGAGCTGTTGTGGAGGAGGGGGCAGGGCACGCTGACCTGGCCTGTGATGGCTCTCCAAAACTCCTTATGTGACTCATGGTCCTAAATAATTGCCCACCCTTGCATTAGAGAAACCCAGCATGACTGTGACAAAATACAACTTTAAGGAACACATTTAATAAAAAATAAAAATATATAAGATAATATGGAACAATGTGAAATCATACCTGACAAAGACAGTAACAATTCAATTTTATGATTTGATAATACACACTTAAACATTCTTAGAGAGAATTCTGAATATGATTTGTATATACATCTCAAGGTTCCAGTTAATATGAGAAGGCTGCCAGATCTGCCTATATAAATCCCTAGAACCTCCTATTTTTCCTACATGAACATTACAGGAGGAAGAACTTTTCTATTTTTTTAAACTCTATTGATGGGTAAGGAAGGCAAGAGGTTAATTTTTTGTGTTTTGGCTAGAGGCAGAAGTATTTAATAATGTGTTTTATATCCTCTAAATGAAAGCCAAATAAAGTCTGCACTTAGACCAATGAAGAAGAGGGAATTGACCAATGAACACAAACATCTTTTATCATATCTCATTCAATGTCCAGAAAAAGCCCCTCCTCTTGGATTTGAGGGCAAGGTGAGGAGGGAGAGGGGGAGGGCCAGGCAGCTGTTGTAAGTCTAGGTCTGTCCTTGACCAAGGCTTGGGACTGGGTCATAGCTGGAGCTGCAGCCACTGCTCCCTCCCCATGTGGCACCTACCACCTCTGCCTCACTGCCTGCCCTATGCTGCCTGGAATTACCACTACCATAATTGCTGCTGCTAGACCCACCATGTGCTCTGTGCCCTGGGACACAGTGGGGCTAGATCCAGAACTAGGACTGAATGTAAGCAGGCGGCAGAGCAGGAAGTGGGGATGGAACAAGTATCAGAGGGCATGTAGCAAGTGGCAGGGGACATGGTGCAAGGGGGCACAGGAACCAAGGGGGCAGTTGGTGGAACACAGGTGCCAGAGGCAGTACAGGGGAGGCAGGTGCCATGGGACACAAGCAGCAGGAGAGGCAAGTGATGGGGTTGACATGTTGCAGGGAGGAGGGGTGGAAGTCAGGCTGCTTGACTCCCCTGCCACGTGCCTCCGTTTGCTTGCCTCCCTGCTGCTGCTTTCCCAGCTGCAGCAGTGGAAGGAACAAATTTAAGACAACCCTAAGTTAGGCTCCAGGAGTGGTGAGAGCCGCACGGGTGAAAGCCTGCTGCGCCCCTGCTCCCCTGAAGCCCACCAGAAACCCCCAGCAGCCATGGAGCCCCCTGCTGTCCCCCAGCACAGCCAGAGGTAAGTGGGGCCCATGGTGGGAGGGGGTTAACCCCTAGAGAGTGGGAAGAGCCAGCTGAGTGGGAGCCGGGCTGGGTCTTGCCCCACCCAGGCCCCTACTTCGCCCAGCCCCCCAGGAAGCCACGTGAACAGGCTGCACAAACAGGCATGCTTGTCTGCCGGCACGTGAGTTAGTGTGGAGTTCACACAGGAGGGTGTGCGGGAGGGCCCGAGGCCCTGCCTGTGAGCCCCCTAGGGTAGACAGTCCCATCTGTAGCCAGCCTACCAGCGGCATGATGCGGATGGGCACGTGGCGCGTTCCTCAGGTCTCCTTGGGGTCTGCAGCCCCCCCTGGCACCTCAGAGATGGCCACCCAGATGGAGCCCATGGTTCTGGGCTCCACACAAATGGAGCCCCTGGTTCTCAGCTGTGGGGGCTGCCTGTCCCTTTTTCAGGCTCTGGGACCTGGAAGCATGGCCATCTCCCCTTGTATGGTCTGCTCCCTTTTGGGGTCTATGGTGCACCAGCTGGACGAGTTCCAGGCCACAGTCCAGAGACTGCATGCCATCAGGGACTGTGAGCAGAAGATTGACTCCTACTGCCAAGCCCTTCTCCCCCGGGAGCCAGAGGGTAGACCACGGTCTCCCTTCAGGACAAGGGAGGACTCCGGGACCTCCCATTCTGTCCAGTCAGGGGCATGGACCAAGGTGGTCAAGGGCCCTAAGGCCCGCCACACCAAGGCCCCTGCCCCACTGGAACTTAGCAACACGTACACACCTCTTGCTGAGCCTGCTGAGTTGCCAGCTCCTACAGGCAACACAGGCTCAACTGCAGCTATCTCCCTGGCTCTCCCCAAGATAAAACATAAAGTGTTTGTTGTGGGAGACTCCATCCTGAAGGGAACTGAGGGGATAATCTGCTGCCCTGACCCCTTAGCCTGGAAAGTCTGCTGCTTTCCAGAGGGCTGCATCTGAGACACTGCAGAGAAGATCCCTAAGCTTCTCTAGCCCACAGACCACTATCCCATGCTCCTTATTCATGTGGGCGCCAATGACATGGCTCGGAGCGCTCCCAGTCAGGTCATGAGTTGCTACAGGGAATTGGAGCAGGGCTAATGGGTTCTGGGGGCACAGGTGGTGTTCTTGTCGAACCTCCCAGTCTTGGTATGGGCTGAGGAGTGAGAGGAGGATCCACATAGTTAACCAAAGACTGCAGCGCTGGTGTCATCGAGGTTTTGGCTTCCATGACCACAGCCTGCTCTTTGGTGAGAGAGGCAGTGAGCTTCTGGGAAGAGATGGCCTCCACCTCTCTTCGCTGGGGAGGAGTGTCTTCTCAGCCAGACTGGCTGACCTGCTCCACTGGGCTTTCAACTAAGCCCGTTGGGCAATGGGGGGACTACCGCCACTGCTGGCCCACTTAGCAACCCTTGCAAAGCCAGCAGGCCAAGGCACTTAAGGGATCCCACCATTGCCCCAGCCCTGCTACAATCTTTGGGCAAGGCAAGAGCCCCCAAGGGGACACTTGCCTGCCTGAACACAAATGCCAGCAGCTTGGGGAATAAGCAGGAGGAACTCGTCTTCCTGCTTAACACAAATAATTACGATGTCATAGGGATAACAGAGACCTGGTGGGACTCTACCCATGACTGGACCACAGGATAGATGGCTATACCTTGTACAGGAGGGATAGAGTAGATAAAAGGGGCGGGGGTGTAGCTTTCTATGTTAAGAAAAGCAAGCTGCAAGCTGATGTTGGCAACCAGGGTGGATGACTGGAGACTATCTGGGTTCAAATCCATGGGGAACATGGCATAGTGTACACAGTGGTGGGAGTCTACTACAGACCTCCTACCCAAAGTCAAGAGTTTGACAAGGAGTTTGCCCGGGAACTGGCTGTATGCTCCAGGACCATGGTTGTCATGGGTGACTTCAATTACCTGGACATCTCATGGGAGGATCACTCAGCAAAATCTGAGTGGTCACAAAGCTTCCTATCATACATGGATGACCTCTACCTGACTCAAGAAGTCTATGGGCCAACAAGAGGCAAAGTGCTTCTCGACCTGGCACTGGCTACTGGGGATGACTTAATTTGTGACCTAGTGATCGATGGGAAGCTGCCTGACAGCGACCATGAGGTGATCACCTTCACCTTTTGCTGTAAAGCTGGCAAGTCAGTCAGCAACACAGAAGTCCTCAACTTCAGGAAAGCCGATTTTGACAAGCTCAGGAGGCTGGTCAGTGAGGCCCTAAGGGACCATGACCCCAGGGAGAGGGGAGTTCAAGAAGAGTGGTTGCACCTCAAGGGAGCAATCCTCAATGCACAAGCTATTCTATTCCATCTCAGAGGAAAGGCAGCAAGAGGGCACAGCAGATCCCCTGGCTCTTCAGGGACCTAGCAGACCTCCTGAGGCTAAAAAGAAAGGTCTACAAAGGATGGAGGATGGGATTCACCTCCAAAGAGGATTATTCTGCACTGGTCCAGTCCTGCAGGGAGCAAACCAGGAAAGCCAAGGCTGCAACTGAATTCCAACTAGCTTTGAGCATCAAGGACAATAAAAAGTCCTTTTTCAGATATGTGGGGAGCCAGAGGAAAAGCAAGGGCAACATTGGACCCCTGCTGAATCAGATGGGACAGCTGACAACTGACGCCCAGGAAAAAGCCAACCTATTAAATGGGTACTTTGTGTCGGTCTTTCATCAGTTCCATGGAACTCCCGTGCCAACCACAGGGCAGGGAGGTCTGGGTGAGGGAGATCCCCTGCCCTCCATTAATGCTGACCTCGTGAAGGAACACCTTGAGAGGCTGTGTACCTTCAAGTCATCTGGCCCTGACAATATACATTCCAGGGTACTCAAGGAGCTTGCTAGCATTATAGGCCAGCCTCTGGCATGTATTTTTGAAAACTCCTGGCACTCTGGTGTAGTGCCCGAAGACTGGAAGAAGGCCAATGTGGTGCCTATCTTCAAGAAAGGGAGGAAAGTGGATGTGGCTAACTATAGGCCCATCAGCCTGACTTCTATCCCAGGGAAGATCTTAGAAAAGTTTATTAAAGAGGCCATCCTTAATGGACTGGCAGATGCCAACATCCTGAGGGATAGCCAGAATGGGTTTGTTGCGGGTAGACCTTGCTTGACCAATCTCATTACTTTCTATGACCAGGTGAAGAAAAAATACAAGTTTTTTTGAGGTCTTCATTACACTAGAAGAGTGGTTCCCAAACTGTGGTACGCATACTCCTGGGGGTATGCAAGACATCTCTGTGGGGTATGTGAGAGAAATGGTGTAAAGGTGGATTTAATTTTTATAATAATAATAATTGGCATTTAAGGGGTTAAATAGATACCGTATGCTGGTAGGGGTAAACAGGCAGGTGGTAAAACTGGAAGGGGTTATGCAGTAAAAAAAAGTTTGGGAACCTCTGCTTTAGAATATATGCACTATAGTACATTGAGACTACATGGAAGGCAATGAAAAGAATATAATGGCTGTTATCCATGTAAAATTAATAAATGATAAATGTTGCAATTTTAGGATAAATCAAGATGTAAGTCTATATATCTATATATTACAGAAAAAAGACCAGTCTTTTGTGTGATCTATGGCTAACTAGAGGGAAAGATGGGTCCAACAGACAGTAAGTTATTTGTGTCAGGAGAGTGGAGGAAATAATTTGAACTCTGTCAGAAATGAAACACTGAGTTTTAAGTCCCTTAGAATACAATGTTATTTGGCATCCAAGTTAAATTACCGTTGCCATAATACCATGAAAATATGAAGGTTCATGTTTAGTTCTGTGTTTCGTTAGGTTAAAATGATAACAAACATAATTGTCATCATTTTCTATATTGTTTCTATATGCTCAAAAAGAGAACAAGTCCTAACAAAAATATATTCTGTCCCTATTAACAGTGAAAACAATCAGATCAATCACAGTAGTTGTTAATGGTCTCAGATTTCAGTTCTGCACTTACATTCTTCAGCATAATTTACTTTTTTTTTGGACCAGGGAGGTTTTGTTACAGTTGGAGAATCTGTCACTTGTTTGCGTTTACTCTCACGTTTTTAAAATGTCCAAAGTACCTGTATTGCCCTGGTGGTGTAGTAAGCATTGCTATAAAATTATTTCTCATTCCTGTGGGAGAGCTCCCTTTACAACAACAATCCTGCCTTTCATTGCTTTCAGATTTTCTTATAATATCACTTTTAATATAAAATGAAAGTCAGTAAATTAATTTGTGAATAGTAATCTAATTAAGAAAGAACTAAGCAATAATTAAAGGGCAACTAACTAATTAAATATTCAGCTGTCTATTAGAGAGATAATAAAGGTCCCTGTTGATAGGTCTCTATATCACCAACCTTAACAAAAAAAAATTATATATATATTCTAACACAGGAAAAGAGCAAAGCTTTTTAATATTGTGACCCTCTTGAAATAAACCAATTTCCGTTAATATTTTGGCTTGAAAAATGTATAAAGGAGTTTTGACTGTGACTCAAACAATGCCAAAACCGGTATGTTTGGCTGGGAGGAGGAACTTCAGATGGCTCTATGGTTTTGACCCCATAGGGTGCATCCAGACAAGCACATCCACATGGTATGCAGTACCACAACCACGTCTGCAATGCCACATACTACAGTCAGGTGTTCTCCACACTGCAAGGGTGGATTGCCCGTGTATGTTGCCCACGTGTGTGCTACTCATTTTTTTTTTTCATGGGTTTTTTGACCCTTGGATATCCAACGGGTCAAAAAAACCAATGGAAAAAGAATTGAACAGCACACACACGGACAGTGCATGCCACTGAAAAGTGGATCTGGGATGCCCAGAGCCATGCTGCAGCTGCCAGCCAGGCTTTGCCTCAGGTAAGGCTTCTGGAGCCAACAAAGTGCTGTCTCCTGCCTCCCCTATTGCCCCTGAGGTTACTTGCTGCTGTCAAAGTGCATGTGGTACAGGCATTCCTCAGGCACAAATAGCTGTGGTGCAAGGTGTGCTGCTGCTATTTGTCCCCAGGGAACCAAATGTCCATGTTCATCTGGATACAGCCATAGGCTCAGGGGTTTTCAACCTTTTAAAATAAGTGTACCCCCAGTGGCCAGACATGGAGTGGGGGGGTGGTGTGCAGCCAGATGCAGAACAGGGGGATGGGGTGGTGTGCAGCCAGATGTGGAGCTGGGGGGGGGGGCACGCAGCCAGGTATAGAGTGGAGGCAGTGTGGGATGGTGGGTGGTAGCAGTGGCTGCTATGTGCGAGCCTCCCCCTCCTCCTCTTGTGTTTGGCAGGCCAGATGGCACCTGTGCCGTCCACAGAGGGGTGCCGCTGCCCTCACCCCACCCAGCCCTGCTCCTGGGAGGCTGTTAGGGGCTCCCTCTCTTCCCAACGGGGTAGGTGAGTAACCCACAAGTCACACTCCAGATAAAACCCACGTGCCTCTTTATTGCAAAAGAAAATCAATAACATACATGGATAATACTATAACAAGCTTCTGAGCTACAAGCGTGTCGGGCTGGAGGAAAGGCACTCCACACCCTATCCCCTGTTATTACCTGATAGGTCTTGGGAACCCCACCCTGCATCCAGGGTGGTGAGACTACCTCCTTTATCTGGTCCTCAGCCTTGTTCTACCCAAAGTAGTTCCACCCGGGACTGGACTCTTTTCACCTTATATACCTTTCTTCTTCCCTGTTATCTCCCCAGAAGTGGGGTTCACTCTTAGCCTTACTGCCTATTCTGGGATTAAAGCCAAGCTGTTATCTTATTCTGCAAGCTGTTATTTTTCTAATTTAAAATTGCTGTCTTTGCATTCTGCTAGGCCTGGGACTTTCCAGGACTGTTGGTCGGCTCAAGGTGGTTCCCCCCCCTCTTTTTTTTTATATAAAAATAAAAACCCTGAGCTCTGGCTTACCTACAGCAATGTCTGCTGCAGTCAGGGATAGATCTAGAAGTCAGGGGAAGACATACTTTGATTCCTGCTCTACCCAATTTTTAAAACTGACTGTCTGGGAGGAGCAGTGACATTTCTATTCAGGAAGTACCAAGGGAATCAACAGACTGCATGACTCATTATAATCTACCTGATTCCTGCTAATCTCTCTTCAATCACAAGAATTAATGACCCTGACTCCTATTTAATAGTCTTAATGTTACACTCTTCAAGCTATTCTTTCTTCTGCAATTTTGCTGTTAGCTATTCCTTGTAATGTTGCATGTCTATTTCACAGCTAGAACATTGTTTTTAGCTGTAGCTATAAACCCTAACTTAGGTGTAATAATATTAAGTCAACTGTAGAAATGATATCCAGTAGAGTATTGGAAGTTCTGTCAAGAGGATCAAGAAAACTAGATTTTATTTTATGAATCTGAATAAGAGGTGTACTATAATGACTAAAGGACTAATGAAACAATATATTTTGACTATTTTGCTATTTCTTGCTTGGTATGATGTGTTTTTTAACTTTATCTGATAATCTAGCAAATCATTGAATATTCAAAATAAAGTTAGGGTTTTTTTTCTTTTGATCTTAAACTGAATATTATATTGCTAGTTCCTCAGAATATTAGTAAAGCTTCTAGTTACTCTTTAAATGGAGGAAAATGTGTTGTGTTATATGTAATGAATGATGATATGTAATGAATGATGCACCACACTATCTGCACCCTACTTTTCAAAATCCTAGATTCTCTTATAACGGCAATGGAGACTAGGCTGTTAGGCTTGAAAAGAAAAGGCTTAGGTTAGTAGGGGCACATCTACATGAAATGCTTTACTCAAGATTAGAGCTAATTACTGCACAGTAAGCATCACTGTCTGCACATGCAGGCACACATACTGCATAGTAATTGGCTCTAATCATGAGTAAATTTGCTACCTGCAAATGCAAGTAGCATATTAACTGTCAGTTACTTACTACCCAGCAGTGTATGTGTAGACACTTGACCAAGAGCACACTTGCTCCCAGTCAGCTGGGCAGCAGAGGGTGGAAGATTGCTCCTTGCCCCTGGGAGCTGCTTGCTTGCAGCAATGGCCCCATGACCACAGAGTTGGTGCTGGGAGAGGAGAATCTCTTGGTGCCAGCCCTGCAGCTATGGAGCTTGGCCTGGGAGAGAAGGATCTCCCAGTCTGGACCTTGCAACTGAGAGTTAAGTGCTCCTGGATTATTTGCACATGTTGCTGTGACCTAGAAGATTTTTCAGAGCAGAGGGACCTGAAAAGCAAGGGAAAAATAACATGCGGTAGTTCAAAATTAGGAAAATAATTAGACAGCACAAGAAATAATTAAGGAGAGAGAAAGTGGCAGAAGTTTAAGTAAGAGTACTACAGAAAGAGAATGAATGGTATGGAGAGAAATAAAAGGGGAAGGGAAAGAAATGAAAATGGAACTAGAGTGAAAATAATTGAGCAGGAAGAAAGTAAGTTAAGGATAGGAAAAAAGTGTGGGAAGACTCAGTTAGGAAGAGAAATCAGTGGGATGATGTGGTGGACAAAGAGAAGAATAGAGAGATGAGGAGCAAAATTAAATTAAAAGGAAGAAGGGAACAAGGTGTTAGAGATTAGAGGGGAGAATTATTTACTTTTTAAAATCTAAGTAATTTGGGAGATGTAAGGAGATGATGAAAACAGCTAAAAGAAGAAAAAAAATGGAATTTTAAAGATTGAAATAGAGGAATAATAAAATAGAAAGAAACAGTGATTAAGCAAAAAAGTTCTGTGAGATTAGATTTTTTTTCCCCCTACAAATTGTTCCCTTTTCTCTTTTCCAAACCATCAGCTTTAGCTTCCTTGGGGACTTAGGAACAGATGCTGAATTTGTCCATGGACACGTTATGCTTTTGCTTGCCCCAGAACAGAAATGTCCCAGGATTGGTGTGTACACATATTGGTCTTCTAATCAGGGTTTAGTGAGCAATTGAATGCACTGCTGTTTTTTGTCATTGATTCAATGAAGGAATCCCAGGATAACCATTGAGATGCATTTTGCAATGTCCAAGGATAAGCTGTTAGTATTTCTTATCCTGTGAACATTTTTAGGGTTTATCTTGGGACAATGTACATGGACATCTCAAATATTGCACTTTGTGCTGGGATAAAATGATTTATTCTGGGAAAAATGTGACATCTGTTTGTAGTCTATGGGCAAGAGGCATGTGTGGGAACAAAAAAATATTCCCCACGCTGCAAGTTTGCAGTGTGGGGAGAAAATTAGACCCCTGGATATCCAGGGGTCTAAAAACCTGAAGTTTAAAAATTGGGGTAGGACACAGTCCATACCTGTGCCCTGAGGCAACTGGAGGCTGGGTCCTCCACAGAGATGCTCTGGCTGCCAGAGTGTCTCTGTGGTTGGCCCCTCGCTCTAGTGCTGAAATGTGCAGCTGGTTAGGCCATGTGTTCAGCACCAGGGCTCCAGTGCTGTGAGTAAGGGGTTGAGGGGGCTAGAGGAGGGGGAGGAGACCATGGGGGGTCCCCTGCCAGCCCCACCTGCTCTGCCAGCCCCCCCCCAATCCCTGCCGTGCCTGGCCCCACCCCCACCAGCCCCCCTGAGCACCCCAATCACTTCCCTGCCTGGCCCCACCCTCTGCCAGCCCCCATGACCACCCCAAACCCTACCCTGCCAACCCCACCCCCTAAGTCCCCCTTGATCCCTGCCCCCCCACCTCAGCATCCTCATAGTTTAAAAAAAACCAACCAAACCCTGGCTCTTACCAGCAGTTATAGCTGCTGTCTGTCTCACTGGGGCCCTGCCCACACAGTGCAGAGCAGAGGGACAGCCTCAGCAGCCCCAGCCTAGGCCCTCTTGCCCCCTGCTGCCCCGTGCTGCTTGGAGAGAGCCCCCCCCACTTCTGCTTCTAAGGCATGTAGGGGCACTTTTTTTCCCCTTTTTTCTTTTTTTTTTTCCTTAAGGTACAGTGCCTGGGGTTGTGGGGGTGCAAGTAGGGGTGGGGCTGTATTGGGCAGACATTGGGGGGCTGCAACAGCTGGCAGGGGATGGGGCAGCAATCATGGGGCTGGGGTGGGGCATGTGGGCCTTGTGGGGTGGTAGCCCTTGTGAGGGCCATTTGATCTCTGTTGCAGGGCTGTAGCCCCTGTTGGGGGGCCATAGCATTTGTGTGAGGACTGAATCCCTTGTTGGGGGGCTATAGCCCCTGTGTGGGAACCAGATCCCCTGCTGGGGGGCTGTAGCCTTTGTGTGGGGGCCGATTCCTCTGTTGGGGGGGTGTAACCCCTGTGTGGGGGCCATATCCTCTGTGGGAGGGCATCAAAATATATATTCATTAATTCATGAAACATGTATTTAGAGTTCACTTTATTACTGTGCTAAGAGACTTGCTTTAACACTGTAGATATATCAGTAAAACATTATCCAACTGATAGCTGTCTCTCTCTCTCTCTCTCTCTTTATAGTGGTCTTTTGTTTGACTTGTGGAGGAACATGGATTTTGGGGTCTTTTACACAGTGACTTTGGGATTTTTTTTATCAGGGATTTTTCAGTTTTCCAATAGGGAACACTGGAATTCCTGCTAGGGAGGCCAGTGGCAGGACCTCACCCCTCAGAGCTGGCACCTTGGACCCATCTGGCTGTGGCTGACCTCCTGGCCAAATGGGGCCAGGAGGACACGCTTTGACAGTTCAAAGCAGGCCACCACACCTGGAACATTTTCTGGGCAATAGCTGCCCAGATGGCCGGGCAGGGGACACACATGGCTGTAGTGCATTGAGGCCACCTCTGCAGCCACAGACCACTGGCAGCTGGCCCAGAGGGGAAGATGCCTCTATTGGCTGTGCAGTACCCATCTGGGTCTGGCAGGTGCATAGCAGGTCACAGCTAGGCAGCAGCCTCCACTACCAGACTGCTGCAGTGGGTAGAGGGTGCAGGAAACTCTCAGGGCTGCTTCAGCAGTGCAGCTGGCACAAGGGATAGTGTCCCCAGGTACCAATTGGCTGGGCCTCAGAAGCTCCTGAGAGCTAGTAGCCCTGATCTACTTGCCCAAGGCAGCTTTTATACTGTTGGGAACAGCACGGGTGCTGGCCCTGGGGTCTGGCTTCCCCTGGCTGCAGATCTAGGAGGAGCCAGGCAGGGTTATTTTGCCCCAAGTGGCACAATTTACTCCACAACAAAGTGCATGTCTGAGCATGTATGCTGAGGCAAAAAGCCCAGGCTCAAATTTGCACCACTTCTATTTGAGCTGCTGCAAGCACACATGCTTGCACGTGTGGATGTGCCCTATGAGTACTTGTTATATAGTTTAGTAATGGTTGCATGATTGGGCCTATTGTGACTCTAAATGTTTTGAAAATAAACTTCATTTATTCCTCTTCTTGGCAAACAAATGTAACCAGCACTTTGGATAATGGGATATATAACTGTCCTACAAAGGAACATTCTACAACTTGTTTTAGTTAGATTTATGTATTTGTGCATGTGTAACAATAAAATGTGTGTGAAACGTAGAAGAAATAACATAGTTTTTGTTGACTGGAAAATGAAGCCCCCATTTTAAAGCATGTTACACACAACTTTGGAGGAAATAATTTCCTGTCAAATAAGAGCTGATGGTTTTCTGACTTTAATTTTAAATGATTAATTTCTTTTCAGGGCTCATTTATTTTCTACAACATTCTGCTTAATTTATTTTAGTAATTTTTTTGTTTGTTTTTAAAGAAATAAGTTGTTTCATTTGAGATTAAAATTCAACTGCAGTGACTAGTATTATCCTTGACATTTCTGTATCACAATAATATGAATGGCAGCAGTGGGAAGCATAATCCTCTAATCTGGCTAGTTCTGAAGCATAGTTCATATAGATACATTTTCTAATTCTGTATATATTTTTTAGCAACTCTGAACACTGTCTTGAACTTAGCAATAGTTTTATGAACAATTTTACTTATTGTAAACTCTAGCTAAACAATGGTTGCAATTCTGCAGCTCTTATTCACATAGTAATTCCATTACGAGTGCTTGCTCAAATAATTATGAGGTACAAATTTGTCCTGTGTGAAGTGGCTAGTATTTGCTTTGGATTTGGATTCAGCCAGTTTGGGGGACAGTGATTTTGATTTGGTGATTTGAACCACTGTCCCAAATCAATCTGATTCAGAGATTCGGCTGCTGCCAAATCAACTGACTCTCTGAATCACATGTGCCCCATACCCTGCCTGCTCTCTCAGCCCTGGCAATGGCTGCCATGCTTGCCCCAGCTCCTGGCTCTTTAGGGAAAAAAAAAAAAAGCCCAGCACTCACCAGGGGCTGCCAGGCGAGGGGTGTGGGGGATGATCCCTGCTGCCCTCCACTGCCCCATGTTGCATGGGGAGCTCTTCATTGAGTCCCCTGACCCCCCCGCTCTCCCAGCCCCCTTTTGGCTGCTCTGCCCACCCCAGCTCCAGCCCTTGGAAAAAAACAAAACAAAAAAAGCCCCAGTCACTGGCTGCTGCTCGGCAGGGGGGTGATCCCTGATGCCTCCCACTGTCCTATGCCATGTGGGGGGCTTTGCATGAGCCCCCTGGGATTGCCCCCCACCAGGCAGCAGCCGGTGAGTAGTGGCTTTTTTTTAAAAAGCCAAGAGCTGGGTTGGGCAGGGCAGCTAAGGGGGAGGGGCTGGGGGAGCAGGCAGGGGTTGTGGGGATTGGGGGAGCAGGCAGGGGATAAGGCCTGATGGGGGTTCCTCCAATGGTCCTCTTCCCCTCTCCTTCAGCCCCCACTCCCCTGGCGCCTAATTACCAGCTCAGAGTTTGGGTCTAGCTCCCTGCTGCAGCAGGTGGGGACTGCCCAATCACCAAAGCTCTCTGAATCTTTTCTGAATCAATTCAGAGAGCTTTGAATCAATCCAGACCTTTGAATTGCTTCACTGATTCAATTCAGATTTGGAGATTCAGCCACTGAATTAGGCTGAATCTAATCAGCACCTGAATCTTCGCACGGCCTTAGTGCAAATCTCTGTTTCTTACTTTGGGAAAACCAAAAACTTAGATTTAAGGCATTTGCACATGACATGAGGGAGGGGGTTAATTTTCCCAATATTGAAGTAGTCGTTTTTTAAAAACAATTTAGGATGAAGTAAACCCCCATGTTGTGTACACCCATGTCGAAGCCCAATCCTTCTCTCCAGCAGCAGGGAGGGGAGAGTGAGCTGCTGGTGGGCAGAGTGGTCCCTGAGCTGTGAGAGGGAAGGGGGAGACCTGGTGCTTCCCTCTGTGGCAGTAGCAGCACCCACCTGCAGGCACCCAGCTCAGGGAGGGCACTGCAGTCATGGAGGGAGGCACTGGCCCCCCATGCAGTTCAGGCAGGCAGGAAGACCCCCAATGGAAAAAACAAAAAAAGATCAGGCTTGCTGTTTTTTGGTTTTTTCCTTCTGTTGAGCCTGCTTGCCCAGACTGCTACCAGGCTGCCTGCATAGTCTGCCTGCACAGCTCCTGAGCCATACAGAACGCGGTGCTTCCCTCCACAGCTGTAGGGTAGGGAACTAAAACTCCTTGGAGGTTTTTTTTATTTTGCAGAGCCCCAAAGTCATTTGCTGTGTCCCAAAGTCATTTAAGGTGCATTACGCCGCTGAATGTGCAAACAGCAATGTCATTGAAGTGGTGGAAAAGGCATTTAAGCTGCTTTAAAGTGATCTCTACAAGTGCCCTTATTCTTCAAAATAGGGAAATCAGTTAAAACCAGTCAGAATATGTATATTTTTCACCAGGGAACATTTCAATAACAATGAATGAAATCAATTTTCAACTCCTTGAAAAACCAAAATACTAGAAGGACTTTCATATTGTCTGTTTCATGGGAACAGGTTTGTTTAGGGTCCAGTGGGTTCATGGGAGCAGTGAGTGGACAGGGTAAGATTCAATGGGGCATGGGGGGATGGTGGGGTCTGATGGAGCTTGGGGCATGATGGGGTGGGGCTGAGCATAGGGGTTATGTAGGATAACAGGGGACAGAGAAGAGCCAAGGGGGATTTGAGAGGCAGGGAGAAGGCATGAAGGGTAGGGAGGGACACTCTGGGTCAATGGTGGAGTGTCAGGGGGCCTGTGTTTTGGGATGAAGGGAACAGTGCTGTCTCTGGCCAGGCTGGGGGTGGGTAACAGTTGTATTCCCCTGGCATCAGATGTCGGCCCCACCCTGGTGTTTGAGGTCAGCTGCCCTACCCCTCCCCTTTTCTCCCCCGCAATATATTAACTGAGTTATATATTTTTTCCCTTGGCTCTTAAACTGAGATGGTCTATGCTGGAAGTAACAGGACAGGAAATGTTACTTTTATCCTGTAGTATTAAATATTCCATTCCTCTTTTCTTACCATTCACAAAGCAGGATGAAAAAAAATTGTGACAACTTCCTAAGGGGAATAGGAGATGGAATTGTGTGCAGTCTGCAAAGTTGTAACAGAAGAACTATTTTGGCTAAGGATACTTCCTTTTACAAAGCATTTTGAGATCCATAGAGCAGCATAAGAGCAAGTACTATACATACATAACCTTTTGTTGCATATTAAAGCAAGTGATCTGAAAGTGAAAAATCTCTGCAGAAACATTTATCATCATTGGCTGATAAAAAATTGTGATTGATTAATTATGTGAAGCAATATAAAGTGATTTGTCCATGAGAATTGCCATTTACTAGGTCAGACCATACTTCCATCTTGTCCAAATCCTGTGTCACACAGGGACAGAAACCAGACGTTGAAAGGGAGAGTGAACTGAATGTGACAAGGGTTTTTTTTCACTGTTCCTCTCTCACCTGAAGCCTCCAGCATTTAAGACTTAGGAAGTTCTGATTCAGAGGTTGTATCCCTACCTCCCATGCTCTATAGATACTGAAGCCCCTTTTCTCCAAGAATTTATCCAGTCCCTTTTTGAATCTGGCCAAACTCACCTTCCATAACATCTGGTGGCAATGAGTTCCACATGTTCATTATATGCTGCGTGAAAAAGAACTTCCTTATGTTAGTTTTAAACTTACTACCTACCAGTTTTGTTTTGTGACCCCTACTTCTTATATTGCATGAGAGATTAAATAATACAACTTATTTACTTTCTCTTCCTCATTTAATATTTTGTAAACCCTTGTCATGTCCTCCCACAACCATCTCTTTTCTAAATTGACCTAGCCTTTTTAGTCTCTCCTCACATGAAAGCCCCTCCACACCACTAATAATCCTTGTTGCCCTTCAGTGGATCATTTCTAGTTCTTTTATATTCTTTTTTAGGTGTGGAGACCAGAACTGGGCATAGTATTCAAGGTGTTCATGCACCAGGCATACATAAAGAAGCCTGATGATACTTTCTGTTTTGTACAATTCCCTTCTTAATAATCCCTAATATTTTGTTTGCCTTTTTGATGGAAGCTGAGCACTAAACTGATGCTTTTAGTGAAACAGTCCACAATGACCCCCAGAACCCCTTCTTGTGTGATAACAGCTAATGTAGAGCCCATCATGGTATAGGTAGAGCTTGGGTTATTTTTGTCCATGTGCATTACTTTACATTGATCTACACTGAATTTCATTTGCAATTTAGTTTCTCATCTGCTTCAAAGTGTCAGATCCTTCTGTAGTTCCTTGCAGTCTGCCTTGGGTTTTACCACTGTGAAAAATGTTCTCATCCACATTAGGAAGTGGATTACTGCAGAATCTGATATTGAGGAATTGCTCCCTATTTAAATATTTCAAGAATGAAAAAGGTAAGTTGTGAAAATAGTCTTGTGAAGGTTTCAGCATGTGTCAGTGGTCCTGCAATGCCTAATATCAGCTGTATGGGAAACAATTTGATTACTAGTATGTTGGGATCCTTTTACAATGATATTTTGATGTCACTGTGGATATGATAGTCATGAGAGTAGTTTTCAGTCCAATGCAATGGAATAGCTACTGGAGAATTGTCCATTGTGTCATTCTGTTGTTAGATTATGAAGGAAAGAAATGTCACTGGAAAGTTAGAAACTATATCACAGTGCAAGTTATACCATATTGAAAACACAAAGGAAAACCCCCCCACAAGAGTATGCTCTGGTTGTGACAAAAATAAGCCTTCTTTTTGTGCCATCCTTTAATTTCCATGATTCCTGTTTCTTGGATCATTTATATAGTCTTTGTAAATACCCATGTTGCTTTCTTCAGTGTATTGGAGTCTATTGCAAACTGTGTCACATCAAGTCCTGGGAAGCCAGGTCTGGGGCCACTCTGGAAACACGGTGCCCACCTGGGTCAGGAGAAATGAGTAGAATCTGGGCACAGGAGAGTTAAGGAGGCCAGGAGTCGGTCAGGAAACTGGAGGGTCAGGCAGAGCATGGAGTCAGAGGGTGAACTAGGTCATGTAGCCACGAGATCAAGCAGAGAGTCAGTCCTGGGGAAAAGCTGAACTAGGAAGCTGAAAAGTCAGATAGAGTACAGAATCAGAGGGGGAGGTGGATTGGGTGGGAAGAGATCAAGAACAGTGCAGATAGAGGCACAAACCATAAGGAACAATACAGCAGTCTGGGTAGGAGCTGAGCCCTGTTGCCCAGAAAACTCCTCTCCTGTATCAGGGGTCTATGTGGGAGGGAGGGATGGGTAGGCTGACCCTGGCTGGCCGCTCTGGTGACAGGGAGGAGGCAGACTCCTAGACCTGGCTGGAGGTTTATGCCCACCTTGCTCAGCCTGACTGGTCAGTTAGACTGGTGGCAGGTTGGGTTGAACAGCTGTGCTGGACAGGCTGAGGGTCCAGGTTTGAGGCATGGTCTGAAAAGCTACTTTTGTGGTCAGCTATATCATTTGAATCCTTCTACGTAAGATCAATCTTTCTGCACTTATCTTCACGTCCCTACATAATTGTGACTGTCCTGGTGTATTCCTCTTGATGTCTTTTTCACCAGCAGTGTCAGACATGACATGCTATTTTTTTGTATTTCCAGCAAAAAAAACCTTATGCTTCTTTCTGGCAGTGACTTACTCATGAAATCTCTAACTTGAGTTGATGTACTACTAACTTTTCCTTACTTTCCTTACATATCCTTACTTTGAAAACTAATTAATGTGATTATAAGTAGGTAACAAAGACAGCATAGGTGGAAGGTAATTTGATGTGCCCAGTCACCTGGACACCTTACTCTCTTTCGCTTTCTTTCTCTCCATTCACTCTAATATCACAAACCCTATTCCCAGGCACTTTTATTCAAATGACAGATTTTCCATGAATTGGGGATTCCTGAAAGAGTAAGTTGCTACAGGACTGGACAAAATAGAATTCACATTTGAAGAAGTGAGAGTTTCCTTATCTTTGTTTTCTGTTTCTGATTTTGTTATTATGGCCTAAGCTTCTGTCTTAAACTAGGAGAATTCAATTTCTTTCCTTTTCTTTTCTTTAAAGATCAGCCAGTACCTCAGGAGTAGGACAAAATAATTGTGCAAATGTAAGTTAGTTTATTGAGTTACCTGCAGATCATGTGTGTGATTGTTCTTTACTGGCCCTGTTAATTTGAGAGTATTGGAAATCATTCTTGTAACTCACAGGACTGATGAGAAACAACCAAGCCAATCAGATGAGAGGAAGTGGATTTGTGGGTTCAATACAAATTATTGTAGAAAGTTTTTAAAAGTTTTATTGTCAATAAAATTTTGGTGCTTTTTATTATTAGGATTACTTTGAAAACCAAGACATACCTTTCCTGAATAACTTTGACGTGGGGGGTAGAAGGGGAATACTACTTATACGCATCATATATACTTCAGTTAATAGTAATTTCTAATTTGATGTTGTTTAATTATACTATTAGGGTTGCTCTTCATTTTGACTTCCAAGGAATGAGAATGATATTCAGGAACATATCTCTTTATGGAATGGTGTATTTGTTTTTTCTTTAACCATAGCAGCACATTAATATAGTGCACAAAAATCAGTACCGGTTAGTGCACACAAAACCAGCAACAGAAAACTCTATAGTGCACACAAAACCAGCAACCTAGCAAGAAGGAAACACTATCATATCATATATCATATCATCCTAGGTAAGTGGCAGAACAGGTCAGGGATTAAAGAAGCTACATGTTTTCAGGTTGGCAGGGCTGTACAGGATGCACCTTAGGGTACTGAAGAAATTGGTTGAAGTAGTTTTAGAGCCATTGCCTACCCTCTTTGAGAACTCATGGAGGTTGGATGACATCCTAGATGATTGGTAAGGGCAAATATAGTGCTAGTCTTTAAGGGAAGAAGGAGGGACAAAGAGACAAAATACTTGCATACACAAATACAGACTGGGGAATGACTTACTAGGCTGCAGTACTGCAGAGAAGGGCCCAGGACTTACCATAAGCTGAATATGATCTAACAGTGAGCTCTTTTTGCAAAAGAAAGCTAACAGCATCCTGGGGTGTGTTAACAGGAGTATGACTTGCGAATTAATTGAAGTGATTCTTCCACTCTATTTAGCATTGGTGTGACTTCAGCTGGAGTACCATGTCCAGTTTTAAGCCCCACACTTCAAGTAGGATATGGACAGATTGGAAAGAGCCCAGCAGACAGCGACAAAAATGATTAGAGGCCTGGGAAGCATGGCCTACAAGGACATTCATCAGATATTACAAGGACCGGCTGTATGCCTTAGCCTTAGATATTCTTTGGGGGGGGGAAAGATAGTTAAAAATGCTTTAGTTTTAAGGTAGACAAAGCTTTATGACATGATATGCTCCCCTTAGAGTTTATTTCAATAAACAAACAAATTAAATTTGCCTTGCCTTGTTGGAACTATGGTTTTAACATGTTTTACTTAATATATAGTAAAATAAAACCCTCTTTGCCGAGACGACTTTTGATTGTTGGCAGGGAAATAGATCGAGGAAGTATATCTGGATGCTCTTTCTTGGACTATCATTGTAAAGCCAGAGCGTTCAACCAGTCTCACTAGGTATATGAAGTCATTAGACTTGGAAATCAAATTAAATAGAAATGAATGCATCTTAATTCTCCTAACTATTGTAAATGAACAGAAACATGACAACTCTTGTAATTTTATCTAAACTAATAAATGGCAAATCATTATTTTAAACTGCATTAAAATATTAATAATCTATTTAAATATAAATTCCAATTGACTTCCATAAAGAGGGAGATTTTAAATAACTGAATGAGTGCAAACAACATAGAATTGCAATAATCATATTTAGAAAAAACATTTCTTCTTGGGTGCCCTGGATGCTATGCCACATTTAAATTGTTCCAATGTTTAAAACGATGTGGATAGAATGATTTGTTTTGTATCAAGGAAAATTATTTTGTCTTCCCTACAGGAAGTCAAACTGAGTGAATGATTGCTAATTAATCAATGTGGTAAATCCCATGAAAATTGGGAGATGATGAGCAAAACTATTTGTAGGAAGAGGCTTATCTAGAAATCTGAAATATGCCGAATGTAAAAAGGGCCTAGGTATTGAGTGAGCATAAAATGTGTAGGAATGCTATATTTGTGGTGTTTTAGGATCATGCTCACATTTTTATTTTAAATTCTTTATTCTAGGTAATGAAATGCTCATAGCTTAGTTTTGGTTGAAGCTTAACTCTGTGGTCTCAGTCTAGGAGTGTATATTCAATTCAGTTAAAATGTAAAACACACAATAAGATTTGGAAAAAAATCTGTTTTTTATTACATTCATATAACACATTATTGGTGATTAGTTTTGCATTTTACCTAATCACACCTGATTTCATATTTAATTTTACTACCAATCACAGTAAAATTGACCATCTTCATATTTATATACCAGCATTAAGAAGAAGCTGGAATTAAACATCCAAACTGCTATTAGAAAAGAGATGCCTTGACAGTCAGGCTTTTATTTTGTTGAAGTGGGGCTATCCAAAAGGAAACTATTTAAAGGAGAGTTTGTTAGATATAAGTGAGGTATACAGCTACTCGTTCTCCCATATTCTACCAACAAAGTATTTGTGGTACTTGGTACCAGAATATATTTGGATATATGCTGTTTACCTTGTTTGCTGCAAATATAATTTCTGGTCTTTTGCAATTTTGCTCACTTAAAAATCCAAGCTACTTGCAATTAACTACAGAATATTGGAAAGGCCTTGCAAGATATTATCGTTTCTGTGAATCCATGATAAATGAAGCACTACAATTCAGATGCTTTATTTTTCTGACAAAGGCTTTGAGAACAGCAAGTGGCACAACATGAATCTATTCTTGTGTCAATTACTGTAGTGAAAATGGAAAGCAGTGCTACTGAAGCCTTTGAGTACCCTTGAAATGGTCAAAAACTCCAAACTTATTAGACATTCTACTCAATGCAGCTGGTTTAAGTACGCACACCATCTCTGAAAAACTGTTCTTTGGAGCCTAGTAATTTTCTTCCCACAGTGAGGAGGATGTTATACAGGGTTGTTTATTATAAACTTTAATAGAATTGAAAGTCAAGGTATATAGACACCTTGTATCAGAGATGGCCTTATGAGGAAAGTTCACAGATTGTTGTATTATTGGAAGATCTGAATATAGTATCCTCTATTCAGTAAGAATTTAACAAGCCAGCACCTGGGAAAAATGCTATTATAGATTTCCCATCTTCCACTCAAGACATACTTCAGCTCTCAGCTTAGATAAAAATAAATAACAATGCAGAAAAAAGGCTGAAAACTTAACCCATCATTCTGACTGCCAAAACAGCTTTACTTCCTTGTAATAAGAGAAAAGGGGTGAATCTACAGGTTCAAGTAATGCGGCTGAATAAACTCCAGTGCAGTTTGTGCTGGTGTTTATTGCTCCCATGCTTCAGGATTGAAAGTGCACCCGGGACCACAACACTTTGAGGTGGTCTGGCAGGGAGTCCTGGGGGTCAGCCTGTCCTCCCAGGGATGCTCCATCCCAGCTCAACATGCTTTGGAAGGGCTGACTGGGGCAGAAGAGTGCTCCAGTGCAGAGCTAGCTGACAGGCAGCCCACACACTAAAGCACCCTCATGCCCCAGCCAGCTCCATCAGCATTTACATGTGCATTGTGGCAGAGTATATAACTCTGCTGTAGGATAGTACTTGTGTCTGGTGGTACAATCCTATGGTGGAGTAAATTAGTTTACTCCATCCTAATAGCACCTCATGTGTAGACAAGGACTACTTACTGCAGAGCTAGTTGGTCAACTTGGCAGTAAAGAACGCATGCAGACATGCCCAGAATTAATCCTTAAGTTTAGAGCTTACTGTAGCCTATGCCAACATGTGTTACTTTGACTTATGATGAACCAATAGAAACATTTCATTTATTTGGTTTAGCCAAGTGTCTAAGGCCCCCTCTACATGTTACAGGTATTGCAATCAACTGGTTAATTGTGCAAATACCTTGTGACCAGCTACACATGCCAAGTTGGAGCCATAAAAATCTCCAAACAGATAAAATGTTAGACCTTGATAATGTGTTTTAACTTGATAGCTGGTTACCATCAATCTTTAATTTTCATGTGTAGCAGAGTCTCCCCTGCATTTGGGAACCTTGTCAGCTAAAGGGGTTCCCAGCTGCAGAGGTGTACCATGACCAGAAAGATGAGGTAGATGAAGTTTTCTTTAAACAGCTAGCAGAAGTTTCCCGGTCACAGGCCCTGTTTCTCATGGGGGACTTCAGTCACCCTGACATCTGCTGAGAGGGCAATACAGCAGTACACAGACAATCCAGGAAGTTTTTGGAGAGTGTTGGGGACAACTTCTTGCTGCAAGTGTTGGGGAGGACAATTAAGGGCCATGCTTTTCTTGATTTGCTGCTCACAAACAGGGAAAAATTGGCTGAAATGTAGAAATGGATGGCAACTTGGGCAGCAGTGACTACAAGATGCTTGAGTCCATGATCCTGAGGAAAGAAAGGAGAGAGAGAAGCAGAGTAAGAACCCTGGACTTCAGAAAAGTAGATTTACCACAGAGCCTGGCAAGATCCCTTGGGAGAGGCCAGTGAGAGGGGGGAAAGGAATCCAGGAGAGCTGGTTGTATTCTAAAGAAACCTTACTGAGGGTGAAGGAATGAACCATCCTGATGTGCAGGAAGACTAGCAAGTATATGAGAAGACCAGCTTGGCTTATCAGGGAACTGTTCAATGAGTTAAAACACAACAGAAAGCTTACAAGATCTGGAAACGTGGATAAACAACTAGGGAGAACTATAAGAGTATTGTTCCAGCATGCAGATCATGGTGCAACAGGAGTTGCAGCTAGCAAAGGACATGAGAAGTAACAAGAAGGATATCTACAAGTATGTCAGCACGGTTGAGGCCACATCTGGAATACTGTGTCCAGTTTTGGGTCCCCCACTACAGAAGGATGTGGACAAATTACAGTTCAGTGTGGGGCACCAAAAATGATTAGAGGGCTGGGGCACATGGCTTATGAGGAGAGGCTGAGGGAACTGGGATTTTTAGTCTGGAGAAGAGAAAACTGAAGTGGGATTTAATAGCAGCTTTCATCTACCTGAAGGGTTGTTCCAGTGAGGATGGGGCTGGACTGTTTTCAGTGGTGGCAGAAAACAGAACGAGGAACAATGATCTCAAGTTGCAGCAAGAGAAGTTTAGGTTAGATATTAGGAAATAATTTTCTCAATAGGAGGGTAATAAAGTACTGGAACAGGTTACCCAGAGAGGTGATGGAATCTCCATCCTTGGAGGTTTTAAAGACCTGGCTAGGCAAAGCCTTAGCTGGGATGATGTAGTTGGGGATGATTTGAGCAGGGGGTTGGACTAGATGATCTCCTGCGGTCCCTTCACACTGTAATTTTCAGTGATTCTATGATTGTATCCCACAGTCGTGCCTCCTGTCATGCATGTGTGGTATGGCAGGAGGTGCAATTGTATGGATCACACTTTAGATGTCATTGCACCTTTACCTGCACATGTAAAGGGGGCCTAATAGAAATAAATGTTATGATTATACTATAGAGCCACACAAGTGAACATGGTTTAATCTTCCATGTAGGATAAGTCCGGGAGCACAATAGAAAAACATTTTGTTTACCTGTTATAGGGAGCCTGTCAAGGAAAAGGAAGGCAAGATGGCAAATGGATGCACCTTTTAAATATATTAACTGCTGGAGTGGTAAGGAGAAGCATACTGTGGTTGTATATGGGAGGGTTTTAGCCCTGGATAAATGATCAGGTACAGTGTTTCAGGATTGCTATCTAGCATTTATCATGCTCTTTATCATTAAGACTCTTATATTACTACTGCTTGGTTACTGTGTTAGCAATAATTTTTAGTTGGTAAATTAAGGCAGAAAAGTTAAGTGGGCCACCCATATCTTACAGAGGGCAACATCTTCAGACACAGGTCTGGAATAGATTTTTTCAGAAATTAGACTTGTATTCAGAACTGGCTTGTGCCTTTTTGTACATGACACACAAACTTAATTTAATACCAGCACACCATGAGAGAGTCAGAAGCAAACACTGTGATGTGGGACTTCCCTATAATGATAGCACGTGTAAGGTAATTCTTCTCTGTCTGGTGTCAAAATATCAAGGGGCATGCTTAGAGAAAAGCAATGGAGGGAAAACATATGTGAGCAAGTGAGCTAGTTTTCAGTTTATACCATCATTTGTATTTTAAGTGATTTTTAAAAGCCATTAAGAACCAAGTTCAATACTACAGTTTGCCTCAGCTCTGGCAATTCAGTAAGCATTTTTTAGGCTCTTCTGCACTGAGGCCACATTTGGTTCTCAAGGCATTTTGCCAGGTTCAGGCTTGTGAGAGGAGGGGTCTAACAATGAAGAGGGCAGAGTTTGTCATACCACTGGAAAAAAACCCCCAAATTATTAAGCTGCTGTTTCCTCCTGTCTCTTAATTAGAGGTTTTTTTCCTCACATGCAAATAGCAGCAGCAATTCAGTCAGAATTGCCTTTATTTTTTAAGAGGTCACCAAAACAAGAGACTGAAAATAAAGACTTCATGAGACATCACAGTGGTTGTTCTCTGTAGTCAAGAGGACAAAATTTCAGCGGTCTTTGTAGCAGGGACGAGGAATCTTTTCCACTGTAAGATACCAGACACAGAAAGACAATTACAACAAACAACTTGAATGCACTGCAGAGATGGCCAAACCTATTTAGATAAATAAAAAGATATCAGTTTTGGGAAGAGAATCAATTTAATTTTTATAAGTCAAATCTGATTTTCACTTTAAAGAAATAACTATTTTTTGGTCCTTCACTGAACACTTGTTCTGTGTGAAACTAGAGGAAGAACTGCCCACCAGAAAAGTGTTTCTCATAGTTCTTTTGGCTTTATTTAAAATAGGCAAAACTCAATGGACGCTGTTATAATATTCATAGCGTGATTTTACAGCCTTATGAAGGATCAGACTCAGATTTATATTCGGTCTCTGAGATCCTGGGTGCATCTAGACATGTGCTTTACTCTTGACCAGACTAATTACCTTGACAGTAAACCATCACGATGTACACGTGCACTTGTATCAGTGCTCAGTAAATTAATTAACTTCGCTGTAAAATAGTACTGTAGATAGATGGTAGATAGATGTTGTGCTGAGGAGCAGTTGACTCTGGCTGAAACTGCTCTAGAGTTTTATTGCACTAATTTAATGTGTAGATGAACACCCATGTATCAAGTATGAAATAAAACTTTTGCCATTAGGCCCAGTGGGTCCAGGCTTCTAACTAGATCTCCAAATCTTTTAAAGGTCTTCCATCACTGTCCTTAGGTTATCTCATGGTCAAACCTTTTTTATACCACTGTACAAGGTGAAGTGATAAGAAATGTATGTAGAGGGATATAAAAGCAATTGTTAAATTTCATAACACCATAGATGTCAGGAATCAAAGCCATCCTGGTTTGTTTGGTCTATCTACTTGCAGTGCAGTACAATATTTTCCTCTACCATAATCCTTTGTTTTATCTGATGCTGACATACAGTGTTCATTGGTACAAACCGTACTAATATCCCTCCTAAACTGATACTGTTGGCAAGAACTGTGTAGTACAGGCAAGTTTTCTCTTACTATTTACATCTGTGAGACTGTAGCTCAAAAAGCATATTTGCCTTATCCTTACCAGACACAACTAACCAAACTTTTTTTTCTGTTGTACTTAATAATAATCCTCCCGTCCTTATAAAATGTTATTTGTACCTACCCTGAGAGAGATCACAACAGGGCTCTATATCTTATAATTTATAAATGGCATATAGAGATTTTGTTGTTGAATGTAACCAAAGTCCCAAAGGAGTACATCAATACAATTAGGAAATTGCACAGAGGGAGTGCTAACCCTTTGACTATTATGAATGCAACTGACTGCAGATTATAGGTTATAAATTCTTTTGAGAAGTCCATTCATGGGAGGGGAGATTTTTTTAAAGGAGAATTCCTATTTCCTCAATAGGTCTCATTTTGCTATGTTGGTTTATGAAATATGGTTGCTTATTATGGAGAGGAAAAAATCAGTTGGAAAATTATTAAAAGAAATGTAGGGTTATTTCCTCTTCCTAGAAAATGGTAGATACTAGGGGTGTGTGAAGCGGGCCCTATTTGATTCAGATTTAGCTTGAATCGGGGACAGCAATTCAATTAGTTCATTCAGATCACTGTCCCTGATTTGATTTGGCCGAATCTGAAGATTTGCTGCTGATTCAGAGAATCAGCGATTTGGCCACAGATACAGCTTTAAAAGTTTTTCTACATACTTTGAGGTACCAGCGCAGCTTGTGAATGCTGTGATGCTGGGGTGCATGGAATATCCCACAGGAGTGCGGAGGGACCCTCTATGTGCTTGGCGGCAAAACTGGAAGTCTGCTGGGGAGCACGCAGGGGGCGACTGGGCATGGGAGGACCCCAGGTGCTCCCCTAGACCCAGGAGGCACCAGCTGCTGAGCCAGAGGCCCCCTTATGCTCCCCAGAGGACCTGGAAGCGGACTGGAAGTGCTTCTGGTCCACTTCTGGGTCTGCTGCTGAGTGTGCTGGGGAGCCCCCCACACTTCTGTCGGACACTTCATGTGCCCCAGCATCACAGCATTCAAGAGTGGCTTGCTACCTAGAGATATGTAGAAAAAACATTTAAAGCTGTGTCTATGTCCAAATTGCCAAATCTTTCTGAATTGAGTCGGAGGGTTCTGATTCGATTCGGAGAGATTAAAGGCTCCTCTGATTCAATTTTAATTCAGATATTCGGTCACCAGATGAGGTCGAATCTCTGCCAAATTGAATCGGGGACCGAAGCTTTGCACAACCCTAGTTGATACTTGATATGCTTCTGCATTCAGAAGCTTCTTTCAGGACAGGACACAACAAATTTCACTCTGAATTTCTTCTTGTTACCCAGCCAAATTCTTTGTTGTGAGTGCAGTTCCACAGGTGTCACGAGTTGTACCTGGTTACACCAGAACTGTAATCCATTCCAGGATGGTCCAGCAAGACTTAAATGCACTTCTTTATATTTAAACATACATATGTCTATTTCAAATTTGGTACACTTCAGGGATTATTAGTAAAAATGCTGCATCGTTGTCCATGTGTCATCAATTGTAAGTGGTTTCTCAGTATTTCAGTATATGGGAAGAGGGGGAATCTACCCAATCCTCAAAAAATAACTAACAGGTTCTATTTTGTAAAATGAATAACAATAACATATAGATTCTCTGATATATCTTTGTGATTTCCATCTTGAAGTTGTTATTTTCCATGCTGATTGTTAGGGCTGTAAACTCCAACTAAGAACTGAAACAAGAACTGAGTTATTTTCTTGTGTATCAACAGCACAATGATTGGTGCTTCTCAAAATCTGCTATCTGTGACAATGGTGCAACCTATTGAGCTCAGATGGGCTTGTAAGGTATAATTACTTGTAGAACAGAAAACAGTTGTGTTGCTGAGAGACAAAGAAAGAAATGAGTATGAGCTAGTTGTATTGACTCTGCAGTTCTAATGGGCTAACAAGTAGCATATTGCCTTTCCCATTCATCGGAAATTATGAATAAACATAGAAACAGGAAGAATAAGAAAGTACCATTTTGAACATATTAGATCTTTTCAATAGTAGGTATTTAAGCTTATTTAATTGTAGCTTTATGAATCATGAATAGATGCAAGAATTTGAGTCTTACAAATTGGATAGACTCAGACTTTCTGCATGGAACTGCCTTTTATATCTTGGGTTTATATGTCCACCCGCAAAGTTTATACTTGGATTAAACACCACATTTTCTTTTATTTGGAGGTGTTCATATTAGGATTTTCATTCCATCTCTCTAAACAGTCTATTATAGCTTTAGCATACTATACCATGGAAAGTTTTACACCTGAATCTAAGTAATAAGCCAGATCCCAAGAAAACAAGACTCTGTGACTCAAAGAGGGGCCAGAAAATAGGCAGACTAGGAAGTTCATTTCCACAGTACTATATCTTGGAGCATTTTAAGCTTTTCATAACCCCTCATGCTTTTCTTTATTTTCTTATTGTGTTTGACATTTCAGCATCTATTCTGCATTGGCCTTTAATATGTGTTTTGAGGCATAGTGTTCCAAAACATTCTTCATGCTGTAGATATGTATGAGATGAAAGTCAGTGTCTATCAAACATGCTAATGAAAAAAAAAGATTAAAATCAGTTTAGTGTCTATCAAACATGCTAATGAAAAAAATTAAAATCAGTTTAGTGCATAAACGTATTTCTGTAGGAAAAAATATTTGGCTACCAGACAAACAATTTTCATATAGAATTTAATGCAGTAGGGGTGATGCATCTACACTACAAATTAATTGGCTTGGTGAAGTGAAGTGGACTGAGTCAAGAGACATAAAAGGAATTGCATTACATTATTGCAGTGAATCTTGAACAGCTATTTCTGCTAGTTTGCAATGTTAATTCTACTTAGAATATTAGATGTTACAGAAAAATATTTTTGTTGCCCAAATACAGTTAAAATATCAAATGAAATGAATTTAGGCAAAACTTAGCTGTCCCATTTTATAATTTCACATTTAAAGTTAACTTTCAGATTTATAGAAAGTTAAAATACTGACTCTAGATTACAAAATCTAGTGGATAATTGATGTATGTAAATCTACCAATAAATGTTAACTATACATAAAATATGGCTTGCATATGTATGAATAGGTCTCTGCATAGCTTTACATAAAACATACTTGCAGCAATAAAAAAATCATGAAATAATTTAGAACAAGGACTGAGTAAAACTGCTAAAGACCTTATGATGAACTGGTGCTGTATTAGCTGTGCTCCTGCTGTTTTACCAATGCAGAATTTCATTTACACATCATTAGCTAAGAGGGGAAAAACTGTCTTTTAATCATTCTTGGAAGTGGGCAAAAAATAATATGCCAGCATTCTACCTATATAATATCTCTAGAGGTGTGGCTTCTGTCTTGGTCAACCAGTGAACAAAATGTGGAAATACAAAGTTTTGGTTGGAAACATTGCATGACTTTCAAGGACCAGTTTCTGATACTCTTAGGCTTAGGAGGTGTTTTGTTCTACAAGTAGCCCAATTGATTCCAATGAGACTACTTAAAAATGGCCACTCTGTGTTCTTACTATATGATGACTCAAAGGAGCAACACAATAGTATTAGCTATTTGAATGATAAATCGGTTCCTTAGTCCTACATAGCAAAAATAAGCTGCATCAGGAAAAAGGCTGACAGCTGGCTACTACTTTTATCTTTTTCTGTATCACGTTAGATGTGCTGGCTTGTGTACTGGTGTATAGGATGGAGCAAACCCTCTGCTCACCTTTCCTCCAGGCAGTATATCTAAAAAATACAGTGGCGTAAAAGGGATTTTTATGCTTCTCTACTCTGCTAAATGAACCTGGAGCAGGGCTTATGATCTCATCCAAAGTATGTACTATTTAAGATCAATGAGATGACAAAATTGTCCCTGAAAAGCAGGGAACATTATCAAAAGAGAAAAAAAATCGTCGAAGGCAATACCCCAAACTTAAATGGTAAAACAGTGACATGACTCCCATTGTGGCTGTATCAATGTAGAATACACACGATACACATGCAGGGAAGAGGAAATAGTTACTCTAGCCCTACGGCAACTCTTCCCCGTGCTGTGCCCAGCATTTTTCCAACTTGGTAGGAGGCATAACTGAACTCTCCTCTCTGTCCAATGGCCAACTGGTTACTTACCCTGTTAGCTAGGGATATTCAGATGTGCCCCAGAACTAGCAGCAGCCAAGAGGCCCTCTTTCTTATCCTTCATGGCCTCTCCCACATTACTTACGATGCTTCCACTTTGTGCTCAGATCTTCCATGACTCTTTGGGGCAGAAAGGCAGCTATCTCAGCTTAACCAGAGCTGCCAGGAGGCAGACCCAGCTGGCAGGACTGGGTCCACTGCTGCCACTAGAGCCAGCGTGAATACTATTTTTAGAGTCATGTGAGTTCTGGTGCCCAGAAGTGAACCAAAATCCAGGAAAAATAACAGAATACCAAATTATCAAAAATATTGTGATACTTTCATTGTATCATTTCATCCCTACTATTTTAATTTGCGTTTTCTGCCTTATATGAGTCATGAGGAATTACAGCAAAGATTTAGTTCAAGACTCTGACATGGTGGAGAAATGCGGTACAGCTACCTTTGAACTTTCACAGTAATGGACATAATTTAACTTAAAGAAGTCTTCCTGGCTCCATAGGGCAGCAGCCGGCAACCCTTTTTGCAATAGAAATGAGTTATTCTTGCCAGAATAACTCAGTGCTAAGTCTTGGCCACTGCCACAGCTGCTGCTTCTTCCTGTTGTCCAGCTGCTGCATAGTCAAAGCTCCCTGTCACATACCTGTGTTACAGTGAGGGCACAGCCCCCACCATGAGCGCCCCCCAGGTCCATTCGCAGGTTTAGACCACTGAGTTCCACCCCTGATCCTGGCAACAGACAAGTATTTCCTTAAGCAAGGAGGGTTCCTTGACTGCCTTGTAGGAAAGAGGGGATATTTTGGGAAGCCAAAGATCTAATTGTACCTCTTCAAGTCTGTATGCTGAGAAGCAACTATTTAATTGAAGTAACGGTGTTCAGTATCACAGACCTTCTTGGCCTTCACAGGCTTCTGTGATTTGGAGACTCACTGGAGATTTTATTGAAACTGGATCTTAACTGGATTTGGACTGTAATCTAGGCCTGAAGATCAGGTAAACTAGCTTTCAGGGATGCTATTCCATGAGAAGCATCATCACAGAAATTAATTCCCATACAGGAAGCTTCAGTTCTGAGGAAATCTATAATATACATTTAGAAGAGCATGGAAGAAATGTTCAAGAAGGAAAGGGGATAAATTATTGCAGCCCTGGGGCAATACAATGAATGTGGATTAGAGTATTTTATTTTCTTAGTTCATTGGCTATTCAGTACAAAGCACATAATTACTCTGACAGTCCCTGAATTATGTAAATTCTTAGATCCAGTACTCTTCTTGTAAAAACATACAAGAACGTGTTATTATGGCTTCCAAATAAAGCCAAAATATATGTCATAGATGAAGCTGCAATATGAAAGTGTAATGTACCAAAAATATCCTTTAGGTTCATGAAATACTATATTACTGTAAAAGAGTGTTTCAATTCTTATGTTATATTACTCACAAGATATAAGACCTGTGCTTTTCTAACCCCATCCACAACCTTTCTCTTGATATTTTGATAGCTGAAGAAATGAGCATAATAATGATCCTGATTCAAAGCTCACTGAAATCAGTGGTAAAGCTCCAAGGAATTTCAGTAGACTTTGCATTAAGGCTAATATCCTGAAAAGCCAAACACTACAATAATGCATTTAATATGCAATATATATGGCTGTTAGTTCTATCCTCTGTATAGACCTCGTACAATGTTAGGGATAGAATTTGGGAACTTCTGCTTCAAAAATAAATAAGCTCTTTCTACTTCAGCTAAACAGCTTCTGTTACCTCAAGTAATATTTGGGTTAATTCTATAAGAAGAGAGGTCTAGTGCTGTAGTTATAATGTGTATGCAGATATAATAACAGTTTCATGGCCTTTTGCCAGACTTGGCGAGTTTCAAGGGACTGGGCAAAGCTCAAGATCACAGACTGTCAGCCAGGGTTATGTGTGCCCCTGGGGGTACTTGGGAAGGCCCTAAGGGGTATGTGTGGGCAGGTGGGGATGGAATTTCACCACCCACCATGCCGTGGTGCAAGCTCCCAGGAGCAACGGGTGGGGGGAGGAGGGCAGCGGTGCCCTTCTGTGGGCTGCACAGGCACTGCCTGGCTGGCCAGATGCAGGTGGGGGGAAGCTTGTACGTGGCAGATGCTGCTGCCACCCACCACCCCGCACTACCGCTACTCAGCATCCAGCTTTGTGCTCCCTCTACCCCCCCCCCACTCTGCATCCAGCCATTGGGGGTACACTTATTAAAAAAGGTTGAAAACCCCTGCTCTAAATGTTGTTAAGTAGCATGTCAGAAGTCACTGTATATCTCTAATTGCAGTATTAACCTCATAAGTATTACAAATGCTATGTCAGAAGAATGTTTGAATCAAGCAACCTGCCAGATTAACCAAATAATAAAACTGAAAAATTTAGGCTAAGCAGGAAAGACCTAGCTGGAAACTTCATACAAGAAGGCCTTGAGAAAATTAACTTGAAGTTAATACATTTAGGTTTTAACTTAAGTATGTGCATAGAAGTAGTAAATTATCGAATGTATAATAAGTGTATCTTCTTGTTAAGTTTCTCAGATGAGCAGTAAAAGCAAAAGCAGCCTTGTCAGAGAAAACCATAAAATAAAGAGAAAAGAAAACAGGATGATGCCGAGCAATATTCCAAGAAGGAGATAAAAAAAAAAAGTTTCCTTCCCAAAACTGATCTTTTCATAAGGACATTGTCGACATCTTTTAGGGCAGGTATGCCCCACCTCTGGCCTGTGGGCCAAATGCATCCTATGGCATGCTATGGCATCTGGCCTGCCATGGGATCTGGCCTGCAGGGCTCCCCACAGGTTGTTGGGAATTTGGCAATGGGGGAGTAGTTGCAGTTAATACAGCCACGATCTGTCCCTACCAAATTCTCAAATCCCAACCCCTATGGTGGGTCAGAGCTGAACCACAACCCATTTCTGCATGGCTGAGTCTCAGCTAGGCCATGCCCCTTTTCCCCCCACAGAGCTGGGTTGGGGCTAAGCCATTCCCCCTTTTCCTCCCCTGCAGGGCCAGGTTGGGGCCACATCAAGCCCCACCTGGTGGGCATCCAACTGGCTGGTGCAGGGTCACATGAGCCAGGGCAGGAGTGAGTGGGCACAGTCTCTGATGAGGAGGTGCGGGACCACCATGGGACCCAGTAAACTATACTACTGTGCAGTAAAGCATCTCATGTAGGTGTGCCCTGAGACGACTTGTAGAGTAAGGGACTGTGTAATATGTGAGGAAGATTTGAGTCTATAAAATGTTTAAAATGATTAGACTCACAATTGAATTGTCAAAACTTGGATTTTTCCTGTATTTAGTATTCTGTGATAAACAAGAATACTAAAATGTAAGATTCTAGTTAAAAAAGGCCCATCTTTGATAATAAGCAAGATGCTCTTTTGATGATAGGTTTATTAACAATTTGAATGCTGGCATAGAAAGCTCCTTGAGCAAGTTTGCAGATAACACAAAACTGGGAAGGACTGTGAACATGCTGGAGGATGTGAGTGCAATTCAGAAGGATCTTAACAGACTGGAAAGTTGGGCTAGAGCTAACAGGATGAAGTTCAATGTGGACAAATTCATGGTGTTACACTTCAGAAGGAATAATCAATAACACAAATATAAATGGGTGACACCTGGCTGGATGGCAGCACTACGGAGAAGGACGAAGGAGTCTCGGTAGATAACAGACTCAATATGAGTCTGCAGTGTGATGCAGCTGCACAAATGGTGAATGCAGTTTTGGGATGCATCAACAGAAGCGTTAGGTACAAGAGATGAGGAGGTAATAGGGTGTCTCTGCTTGGCAGTGATTAGCCCTCATCTGGACATGGAGAAGTTGAAGAGGGTCCAGAGGTGGGCAACAAAGATGATCAAGACCTGGGAAAGCAAGCTATATGTTGAGAAGATGAAGGAGCTAGGCATGTTCAGTTTGTGGAAAAGGCACTTAAGAGGGGGTATGATAGATGGCTTCAAATACTTGAAGGGATGCCATAAAGAAGAGGGAAAGCAGATTTTCTCTCTTGCTGCAGAGTGGAGGATGTAGACCAATGGCTTGAAGTTGCAGCAAAGTAAGTTTAGATTGAATATCCAGAAAACATCATTCTTAGAATAGTGAGCCAATGGAAAAGATTGCCTAGGGAAGTTGTGGACTTTCCAACAATGGAGGTGTTCAAGAAGAGTTTGAACACCCACTGGTTGGGGATGATATAGGCATAGATATGCTTATGTTTTACCATGGGTATTTTTCCTGCTTCTGGACTTGGCTGACTGTCCCTTATCTCGCTTTCTGCTGTGTGGCAGGGTGCTTCCCTCAGAGGCATTAAGTGTTGGCTAAGGTCACAGATTTTGATTGGGGTGTGTCAGTGCTACTTCTGGGACCAAAGCTGGAGATTCCTGGTTACAAGATCTTGCCCCTCTACTCAGGGTCAGACTGATCACCTTTTTTGGAGTCGGGAAGAAATTTTACCCCATGGTCAGATTGGTATGGACTGGTATGGGGTTTTTGTTTTCCTTTGTAGCAGGAAGCCATAGCCCTCTACCTGGGGTCTTTTGAACATATACTGACAACATTTCATAGAAGCAAAATGTTGACTGAAATAGTTCCTTTGCTTTGCCTATGTCAGGGTAAGGTTTTAGGTCTGTATTGTCATAGTTGATGGTAGTCTTATTTAGAGTTTAGATTATAGATCGTATACAATGGTTTGGGCAGGGATGATCCGGTCTCAGCCAATGTGTTGGACTAGGTAATCTCTGGAGCTCCCTTCCAGGCCTATTTCTCTATGACCATTGATGGTTAAATGCCAGATTTTGATTCTGAAGCTTTTTCTGATCTTGGAAGACCATCCTGAATGTAAGCATCAGCTTTCTGTATTTTAACTCAACATGAACGTGAATATGTATTTTTTTCCACTCAGTTACCCATTACAAGCATGTAAATTTCTCTATATACATATACACAATTTAAAATGATTTTTTCTTATGAAGCATACAACAATTAAATGTTCCTCCAAACAATTATAAGACAAATATTAGACTGTTTCTCTGAAAGGTTTGTCCTGCTATTTCAGGAAGCAGTTGTAGGATCTCAGAACTTACTCCATGGGAAATCTGCTTCCATATAATTAGAGGAAATCCTTCCTTGTACATAATCATTTCTGTCAGCAGTTTCACCACGTGGTTGGAAACAAAGTCTTTAGCAAAAGCTGGTATTATGTTGTCAGAATCTACATGACTTTATAGCATGATGAGAAGCAAGGGTTTTCATTTTCACAAGTATCTTGAGAAACAAGTATATTGAAGCAATAGGTGGGAAAAACCTAGATGAGTATTTTGTGTTGATATTATGCAAACCAGCATTAAAAAATCAGGTAATGTTGAGGTTGTAAATTGCTGAGACATGGAAGTAGCACTAGGACATCAGTTTTTTGATTAGTGTCCTATAGTTTCATTGTTCAGTTGATGAACATGTCCCATCTTCTCATTTATTTCTCTGAATGGTTGATATGATTACCTATCGTCTTACATCCTGGGGGCAAAAATGTATATATGTGCTTGATTTTTGAGCATATGAGTTGATCCCTTAAAAATTCTCTGAATTATTTTGCTGTTCCATAACAATATTTTACATGAAAAGGAACTGATTTCTACATTTCTATTGAAGTATGGACAATTTTGCATTTGAAACTGATTTTATTTTGTTATGAATGCTTCAATCCCCTGCAGATCACAAACAATAAATAAAATAATGAAATGATCGTTTTTATACTGGACACTACAAAATCACAAGAAAGCCATGTCTGAAGTAGACTAATGATATATACAACTTGGAAGAGCTCAGATGTGTAAAACTGGAAATCAGAAACTCTTAAGGTTAAGAGAATTGATTATCCCTCAAATTAAGAGAAAAATGCACAGCTTTTCTCCCAAGGATTAATATTAAAATATTTGAGGATTTTTAAATGACCAATATATAAATGTAGTTCTTAATTCTTCTTGAGTTCCATTTACCTAACCTCCTACTAAAAAGCCCAAGATATTTTCTACCTAAAGAATAGGGGCCTTTCCTTTGGAAATACAGAGCCCCCTTTTTGTATCATTCTTAGTATTTGGTAGTTTGGATAGTTTTCTTTTGAAGTTATGTCATATTGTAGGATTTACAGCCTAGAAAGTAAAATTTGTCCAGAATGAAATTATTTTAATGAGTTCAGAATGTCTCATTATAATTCTTAGCCACAAATAAAATTAAGTCTATTTTGATTACTTCAATACCTTTAAAAGAAATCAGGGTAGAGGGCTACAATAAGTGAATGAAAATAAATGTTGTATTTTTATAATGTGTGTGTTGCCTTGATAGGGATTCATGTGTTATTCCATTAATTGGAATTTTATATCCCTGTTCCTTAATTCAGTGCCTGCCAGAGACTATATCTGTACTTATTCACTGGTGTATACCATTTGTATTTAAATTTGCTTACTTTACTTTTTGATCTAGAACCTCTGCAAAGTGATTACATACAGCTTCAATTCAGATGGTATCTAATAAACATTTCAGAATGGCAACAGCAACTTTTGCTGGTTATTTGTTTTTCCAACTTGCTGTAAACATCACTTCCACACTGAAATGCCACCTTAGAAAAATAAAATTTGGGTTTCTAAGTTTGTTTCTCTTTTTTCCATATTGTATGTGCTCTTTTCAAATAAGATATATTTGCTCATGCAAAAATCAGCCTACAGTCTGGGTTAGGCTGCATTCTTTCCTCCTTCAACATCTTTTCTAGTACAAAGTTTCTGCCCTACATAACCCACATGCATTTTCTCTTGAAGGATTTAGATGGGTGTGATTATTTTGAACACCCTAAACAAGTTTGATTGTTTGATAATGACAATAAGTGGAATTCAGGTCATGTTCTCTTATCTCTACAGTGAAAAACAGAAGAAAATATTATGGACATCACAATAACAGGCATGACTGAATACGAGAAAACAAATCCGTAGGGCAAGGAGCCATTTTTCATAGGCAATTTTAAAGAGCTGCACAGCATTTTAAATGAACAGAAAACAATGTTTCCATGTAAAATTACAGCAATTAAAATGACTTCACATTAATAGGCAAGTGTATAACAACCAGATCCATAACAGGAAAAATAATGGGCCATCACTTTAAAGTGGCTTGCAGTAGTGCTGTTACTTTATAATGTCCAATATTTGCTATGGTCGGTTGTAGATGGGTGCTCGTAATTTTTATAGATCAATCATTTTATGCCAGTGTTGTGATTGTTGTTACTGCCATTACATGATAACTTTATACTGGAGAACAACAGGCAACAAAATCTAATTTCCATGCCAAAGGTGACTTTTGCTTCATGTATTTTGCTTAGTGACTTCCTTGGTGTATTTTATGCCAAGTATAATAGAAAAGATACTAGGGATATCACATCCTATGATTATGACAATTTTTGATTAACTGCTGAGGTGTTAATTTGAGTGTCTTGGAATTCAGGTCATAAACACGGTGTTTGTTGGCGCAGATAGTTTGTCAAATATAAACTACAAGGGACTTTCTCTGTTCTTAATGGTTTGAACACAAGTACCAAGATCAATTTGAAATAATTCACATCTCTAGCAATGATGGGATTAAATTAGAATAATAAAAGCCTTGGTAAATAGGCTGAAACAACAGCCATTCACTGTTTTATCTTTGCATACTGGGGTAAATTTTCAGCACTGTGTGCACTGGATTAGAGGTATAGTTCTAATATTGTGTTAAGAAGATTTGCATTTTAATTCACTGCACATAGCTAACCTCTATATCTTCATGCTTTGCTAAAAATGATAAATGTCAGGAACCAGCTTGCTCTACTATTATGCTGAACCCATATTCAGTGAATTTATTAAGACCACATCTCTATCATAACTTTAAGTCTCATTACTGTGAGCTGCCAAAATCAGATGCGAGCAGTCATAGGTAAAGTGACATGGGTTTTTTGATAATGGCATAAGTTTTCCAGTTTATATCCTTGTGCCTTCTGAAACAAATGATCAATATTTACAAGGTCATTGGCTTTCTGTATATGAGAAATCCTTTAGCCCAGTTTTTGCACCTACAGCTCAGAATGCAAATACAAATCTGTACAAATGTTTCCGAAACAAACGGCAAAATGAACGTCCATGTTCTATGCCTGTGACAAAATGGGAAACAACAGAGCAGTGGAGAATACTGCTGGCAATTGTAGACAGGTTGGTGTGCCTGTTACCACATAGAGTAGGCAGCCTCTCGGATAGTTCTTCCAACATCAGCAATAATCTTTGTCCAAAACAAACAAATAAATGAGTAACACAAAGACTTTAGCTTTTCTCCAGGCATTATCAGAGGCTCCTGTAGCTCTCACCCTTTCTGGAAAGCAAAGTTATCTGGATTCTAGTCTGTCTTCCTCCTACAAACTGCTCTATTTCCAGCTCAAGATCCTTTCTCTCTCTCTCTCTCCCCTTGGACTTTTAACTGCCAGCTAATCACCCAGAGCTGGGCTGCTACCCCACAGTTGGCTGCCCCACTTAAGGGGCCAGACCACTCTATTACAGTGACTTTGTCAAACACACCCCTTATGTTATATTGGTGTTATGTTGGGCACAGATGTAACACTACTGAGCAGGTAAACAACATGGCTTCACAGCTGTCAGTGTATACCAAAGAAGAACAGTGGTCTGTCACTCATTTTTGTGGGCTGAAGGTGTGCTGCTTATTGAAATTCACCATAGGTTTGTGGCAAAGTAGGGTTAGAACTTCCTGGCTCAACAAAAAGTCCATGAGTGGGTGGGAAGTTAAAAAATGGCCATACTTCTGTAGTGAATGAATCCTGGGCAGGACACCCCACCACAGCCATGACTGAGAAAAGCACTTTCAAGGTTGATGCTGCTATGTGTGTGAACAGATGGCTGAGCATTCCTGAGCTCATGGCAGAAGTAGGATTATGTGCTAGCAGGATCCAAACCATTTTGCATGATCACTGGAATTACCAGAAAGCGTGTGCCCATTGTGTGCCAAAGCAACTGCTGGATGTGCATAAATGTCGCATACTGAGATGTAGAAAGTCTGACTAGTAGTTTGCACGAGATGGAGGTCCAAGGGGTAGCTGGGTCCAAGCCAGAGGGTCAGAGTCCAAGCCAAGGCCAAAACTTAAATAGCAACTAAAAAGCTTCTTTGAGGACAATATCAAGAAACTTGTGACTGCTTGGGATACCTGCATTGCAAAGCAGAGCAACAATGTAGAGAAGTGATGTGGTTCCATAAATGAGCACTGTACACAAAATGGTTTTATTTCAAAATTGCTTTTAGTTTATGAAACACCCTGATCTGAACTTGTAGTTGCAATTCTAATTAATGGAATATGGTTATTCCAGTAATTAGAATTGGGTGTGAATAAAGTGTGAATAAAGTCCAGATATTAAGATCTGCTCTACACCTGCAAATAATGAGGTCAGGCCTTTTTTTAGCTGCAAAGATGCCAGTTCTGCTAAAGGGATTGTCCTACCAATTTGGTGAAACTGATGCAGTTGTCACCAGGCCAATTTAAGTTGATGTCTTTTTTAGCTGTGCTTAGCCAGTTCATAAAACTGTACATATACATTTAACATTTTAAAAAATAGCTCCCATTCAGAGATACTTTACTATGACAATATTGTGTATCCATAGAACTTCTTTTATTTGGAAATTCAGTGCGTCACGTTAACTGGATAGTATAGTCTACTGGGGATACTTTTCTGAACTGAATGGGAAATAGTGAATTCTGATAATTATAATGAGATTATATTGCTCCTAAAATATATATGAAAACCTACAGGAAATTGTCATTGTTGAACAACAGGACATCATGCAATATGAGAATTGTACAATGTTTACATTTAGAAAAATATCAGTGTTTAATACTTGTCTTCTTAAATATTCAATTACACATTAAAAATTATCAGGTTGACTTTAAGAGAAAAGTAATTCATATAGATATAAGCATAGCTTATTTTTTCTTTAATAACAATAGACTTGAATTTTCCATGATTAAGTTAAACTTGCAGATTACAGTATGGGGTACTGAATAGTCATGAAGCCTCTTGTATAGCTTCTTTCTGAACTGGCTTAAGAATTAATTGCTTCATGAGTTGGATATGGCAGTCATGGAGTTTATGAATAAATTGATTCTGATTCATCAAGAATACTATTAAGCTGTCAATAAGTAATGTAACAATAATATGTAAAATTCCATTAGAGCTTCATTAACAAGGACTACAAGTCTTTAGTTAGCATTTCCTCCAGATTTCAAGAGATTTTATGCAGCACATGATTCAAGGTTCAGTACTAGAAAACACTCTGTGAAAGTTTGCACTGCAAAAAGCAGCAGTCTGCAATCACTCAGTTCCTTTGGCAGCATATCTCAGGTAGTAATAAAGTCCAAACACCATCATTTTCATCTCTTGACATTTATGCATCCACTGACTTTCTTTGAACAGAGATAACAAAGATGATAGGGTCTAAATGATGGCCTTTTGGGGTAGCAGAATTTTCAAAATAAGCCCACTATCATTATAACATTTCAGTAGTTCATTCTAATAAAGATTTTCCAATAGAAAATATAGCGAGGTAATTTGTAAAGGAAACGTTTTACTATCATTATATTTTCAATTGCTAAAAGGATGTGTGATATTTACAAGCGGTAGTTTGGAAGAAGAAAGCTAGCATCAGTTTATTTTTTTTTTTTATGGAAATATCTACAAACAACTGAAAAGAGTTTGTCATTATTATTGTCCTTTTGTAAATATAGCTCAAAATGCTGATGCCACTGACTCTCAGCTTTGTGAGTAATAAACAATTCTAGCTCACACGCTACAGTCCCAGTCCTTGATTTAGAGAGTGTACAGATAAAGATATATGATAGGCCTCTGTTGGAAAGAACATTTGAGAATATATATCCAAAAGGCAGATTGAATTCCTTTAGGATAATTTAATAACGTTCAACCCATAGAAAAAAAATCATAAAAGCAAACAAATTGCTCCTAGCTATTAGATATTCCTACCTTTTATAAGCACCATTCACTCCTGTGTTGGCACAATACAGCTTGTGTTTCCACTAAGGTTTGTTTTTTAAATATATTGTATTAGATTTTTTTAAAACAGTGACTGGCACTGCCAACAGAAGTAGATCCTAAACTGAACATAACCGATGGAGGAAAGTTCACTTCTGTGTAAGAATGCTTCTCTAGTATCCCAGACAGCAAAAGGATCTTTATACCACTGTCATCTTTGCAGGAAAAGGAGGAAGGAAATGCCAGACCCTACTCTGAGCTCCTACTGTTTTTTGGCTATTTTGGAAGGTTTTTAGAATTGACCAGTTGGTATCTAGGAATGGTTGTGAGCATTCACAAAAAAGTTGTGTCTAATCCAATAACTATAATCTCTATTTATAGAAGTGAAACTGTGAAGCAGGGGTAAGCAACCCCTGGCATGGGTGCCAGAGCATTTTGCTTAGTATGCGCACTTTGGGGTAGATGGGGTAGATGGTGGGGCTGGGGCTGTGCTTCCACAATAAGGATCAGGCCCCTCGCAGCTCCTCTGTCACTTGCCTTTGGCATGCCAGCATCTTACAAGTTGAGGTTGTGGGTGTTTTTGGTACTGACCAAAATTTTGGCCAAACCCTGCTGTAAAGAATATAGTAGGAGTTGGGAAAAAAAAAGACAGGGATTCATTCTGCCCTTGGTTAGAGCCATGTGATCCAAGTGAACTTATTTATGATTGTAAATGAGGGCAGAATTTAGCCCAAATGAACTAGCTCTTCATTATAAGGCCATGTAAAACATACTTCTCAAGTCCCTCTGTTTTGGTGGTATGCAAAGTACCAGAGGTGGCACAAAAACTCTTTGTATGTGGCACACAGCAGATCAAGGAGGGGCCAGGTAGCACAGCAGCAGAAACCTAAGCAGCAGATCAGAGGGGGAGAGAAAGGGAGCAAAAGTGGAGTAGCTAATTGGGCAAGGGAAGGTGAGTGATTAGAACAGCACTTAGGAGAGCGCAGAGCTAAATTTATGGAACACTGGCCAAAAAGGTTGGCTTGCACTGCATATACTCCTTCATTTACTAGATATTACTGTCATCACTCATATATGAAAGCCTTTGATTAAACAGATCATCAATATGTAAAGAATGGACTTAGCTTTACTGATTTTGAAGTAATCCAGTGTAAAAATAGTGGAGCGGACTGGAAATTAGGCCCAGTATCTTCTCAGTAATTTTTGTCCTTGACCTCCTTCTATTCTTTTCCTTTTCTTCTATTTCTGAAATGACCACTTGTATCATTATTGTAACTACTTTAAATACAAATCAATGACCAGCCTGTAGCAAATAAAAGCAGTTTGGTAGCCCTGTTGTTGAAATTCAGTTATTCCCTGTGGTTATCCCTATATGCCACATTCTTCATACTTTTTGATGTAGTATGAATAGAATATCTTGGGCTTTGCTGCAGACAGCCTTATCTTACATGCTAAATAGTGGTGAAATATATTGTACTATTATTGTGAAATGTGAAATGTACTTAGTGAGACCAAAAAGAAAAAAGGAAACTCTCAAGCCATTTCATAGACAATGAAGAGGATTTATCTGTTTCACTTCCATAGTAGATTCCATGATTCACATGTTTTCTAAAAAAAACCCACAACCTTGACATTTTGAGATTTTTGCATACTGAGTCAGAACTGGTGTGTGAAGAAGGGTTTGGGTGTTATTGATGGGAAAGGCCAAATAAGTGACCTTGAAAACTATTAAATAAAATCTTTGGCTTTATGCTTGATGAGTAAAAAGCAGCAGGACAGCAATAACAAAGCAGAGAGAAAAAGGCACCATTATGATTCTGAGATTCAGAACTAAATTCAAGCAGTATCCTTTGATATGGATAGAGATGTCCCTGCTTATACTAGATATGAAGACTCTGGAGGTAGGGTTGTCCAAGAAATAACAGAACTTACTTCCCTCCTAGTTCACATTACTCAAGATAAAAAAGGAAGCAGGACTAGGTTTTCAAAGATACTACATTCATTTTTGCTTACCCAAAGTTAATCATATTAAATATTTTTACTAACAATTAAAAATATGACAAAATTGTAGGTATTTGGTATAAAACGTTAACTTGGAAATCATATGTAAAAGTGGAGAACACGTGCATGGCAGGAGGCATGACTGGGAGAGTGAATCGGATCCCATAACACTTTATTGCCAGAATCCCGGTACTGGGTTCCCCTGGCAGTGGCAAAAAGCAAGCTCTCACAGCTGATGCCCCCATCAGCTGACCTGGGTTCCCAGATGAGGGAATGCTCCAGGAGTCCAGGGAATGCAGCAGGGAGATCACAACTGACACAGTGTCCAGCTCCAGGGGTGCTTCATGTTTCAGTTGCAGTCTGGAAGCTGTAGGGGTGCATGAAGCACCTCTGTGGCTGGAACCCATGTCAGATATGGTCTCCCTGCTGCTGGGGTGCATGGGATGCTCCTGTGACTGGAAACCTTGTCAGATGATGGTGTGTGGGAGGGTGTGTGCTTCCACAGCTGGGAGCCAACATTAGCCGGGACCTCTCAGGCTCAAGAATGCACATGGGTCCTGCCCAGTTGGGAGCTCAAATCAGCTGATGGGGCTTCCAGTCCCAAAGGCCCCTGGCCCCATGTTCAATTCATGCTGTAATAGGAAGCTACAAAGATATTACACATACTATAATCATGGGAAAAAAAATTGTTGTCAGAAAAAGTTGTGGAGATTATAAGGGGCAGGTCTGCTGCTTTAGCTGCCCAGGGAACTGCTCAGCTCTCCCTGCCTACAGCAGCTCCCCTTTCTGTCCCAGCTGCAGCACTCCAGGCAGTAGGTAGGGAAGAAGTGGCAGTGAGGGGGGAGGAGGGGCACAGCTTCACCTGGGCATGAGTGAAGGGCTGGCACTGGGGCCAGTGGCAGGGCAGAGGCTGGAGCATGGGGAAGGGACTAGAAGAAGTGTGGAGCCTGGGTTCATGGAAATGTGGGGCCTGGGCTGGTGGGAGCATAGGGCTGGCCTGGCTCCATCCCATGGGGCTCTTCACAGCTCATGAGCAGTTCCTAGAATGCAGCTGGGAGCCAAGCATGATGGAGCTGGTGGCCTGGCCCTGCCCCTTGCTGCCATGTGCAGCTCCTGAGACTTGGCTGGAAATGGTGAGGAGCCCTGCATGATGGAGCTGGGCCAGCTCAGTCTTGCTCTTTTCCCTACCCTGCTAAGTCCTGGGAGAGACATGAGGTGGCAGGGAGCAGGGCCAGGCTGTGGGTTCCATTGCACATGGCTCTGGCAGAGTTTTGGGAGCTGCATGTGATGGATCTGGGCCAGCCTGGCCCCATTCCCTGCTGCCATGTGAAGATCCTGGGACTCAGTTGGAGCTGAGCACCTGGGGGTTTTCACCTGTTGTGGGACATGAGGACCCCAAGGGCCTGTTGCCTGCTGCTGCTGCTGACAGGGACTGTGTGCCATGGGGAGGGCATGTGGGGGGTCCCCACATACCCCTTATACCCCTTACACCCCCACAACCTTCCCCATGCACACCCCAAATACACCCCTCCCCCATCCCAACACCCTCACGCTTCCAAAAAGCCACCTACACACCCATCCCACACCCCCCATACCTCACCACACACAAACACCCACTCCCAACCACACCTCATACTTTCCTATCCACATCCCACATGTCCCACAATACACAAGAGTAAGACTTATAAACATATAAAACAAAACAAAATATTTTTGAAATAAAATTAAAATATGTTATTGTCGACATTTGATTTTTAGTATACAATTTGTTTTTTCCTGGTTCCAAGATGGCAAACCCCCTGCCCAAAAGGAGAACTTCTGGGGACAAGGAGAGGGACTTCCAGTGGCAAAGGTCAGGGGCCAGGGATGGGACTTCCAAGATGGCGACCAGGGCATGGGGCACCTATCAAGGGGTGGGAATACCTCTGTGGCCCTCAAAAGCTCACCGAAACTCGTTAAGTGGCCCTCCAGATTAAATAAATTAATTTAATAGATTAAAAGACACAGAATTTTTTAATTGTAAGTCATTACTTTATTTTCAAGACATCCACTGTTCTTTTTAATTTTCAAAACTGTCCCTGGAAAGCCTACCACAGGACACTGTTTTCTCTATGTCCTCCATCCTCCTGCTGTATCAGAAAATGTCTCCATGCATTTTGTTTATAAGAAGTTACCTACATCCTTCTTCTGCAATTGTTGTTGGCCTCTTGTCGGTAACATGCTGATTTTCTCTCTCGCCTTTTAGCTCCAGATGCTTTGCTACCTAGCATTTCCTCCTTAGTCAGTTGCCAAGCTGCTGTGTCTGGTCTGCTGTGTTTCTTTTATGCACAACTCTAACTTTCTTCCTGATTGGGGTGCCCTATTCTTCCTATTGGGGTGTCCTGTGACCTCAGGATGTTACTTCTTTTTCATATAGAGGTTTCCCTTGCTTTACGTGGGTTCTGTATGTGTGAATTCACTCTTATGCGATGACCATTTTTATACCAAAAATTTGTTATATGAGAGGTAAATTCACTCTTATGCGATAAGTGTGGTGGAAGGCTGCAGTCAGCTGCTCTGTACAATGCATTGTGGGAGTGATGCACACTAAAATATAGTCTCCTGTATGGATCTGTGCTCCTTGCTCGTTATCTGCAACACATAATGATAGTGCCCTGTGCTTGTGTCTGCTGTTGATGAGTACCAAAATTGTCTTGTAAAAGTGGTAGAAATGGGTCTGGGGATCAGTACAGTCAAGGTCTTGGAATGTATCCCTGTTTGTTACATTGTTCCTTTTATGTGAATTCAAGTTATGTGCTGTTTTCCAGGAATGCATGTACAGCATAAAGTGAGGGAAGCCTATACTTGTAGAATTATGAATCTCTTTACTAGCTAGTTGTAAGACTAAGCAAGCTAAGCAAGGTCCTTTCCCTTTATCTCAGCTGGGGGTGAAGCAATGCAGTGAACCAGTAGGTTTATTATAACATTGACTACAGTTCTGCTGCATTCATTTATTTTGCTAGCCAATGTTTGGCAATAAGCTGCAAAACCAACACCAAGAAAACACTTTTCTAGTTAAATTGAAAACTGGAATTTTTATTTTATTTTTAATAAAAAATTATTTCTGGAGCTGTACTGTTAGGATTTAGTCTAGCGAGAACTTTTTGATCCAGCATAGAAGTGAGAGAGAGCAGAAGTGGGACTGAAGAGGGAAAGAAAAGAGGTTTGCTAAAAAGTGTCAAATGTAAATAGATTGGTTGTATTTACATATATATGCAAGACCGTACATGTTTTTGGTTTTGGTATTTTCTCCTCTAAGGAATATCAGCTTAAATAACATGCTTCACATCAGTGAGCTAGTGGTGGCCTAAATATTTTCTGAAAATTGTTTAACCAATAATTTAATCAAAACACAACATGGTTATAAACTTAAAATAGGCTGAATGTTGAAACAGAAGTCACGATTAACTTTTAGTGTTAAAAATGTTTTCAGTCATATTGCATGTTATACAGCTGTAGAGATATAGAGGGACAAAAAACTGGATGACTGTCAAACTGGAATAAAGAAAAATGGAAAGAGTAAAACCTTATGCCTGAAGTTCAGCACATGATTAAAAATGTGATTCTTATAAATTTACAGTCACATTACTTTTATCTCTGGGTTCATGTTCAAGCGAAGCAGACTTTTCAGTGAGAGTCAGATTTATTATGGCTGATACTTTAACAAATGTGAGTTTTGCAATATTCCCTTTAAATTGTAAAATAAACAATTGAAATGAAATAATTTAGATCTTATCAACGCAGTTTTTGACCAAAAAAATTATTTGGGTACCCCAGCAAGAAATCCAGAGCTGCAGCATGTCATGGAACCATGCTCCTCTACTTGAATTTTTTTCACAAAGAGAATCTAAAGCACCTTGTAAAGTTATGACACAATATAAATATAAAAAATGATTGTATAGTAATTTATGGTATGTATAAAACTTACTCTTTTTATGACTTAAGGGAAATAAAATGCACTGTACATAATGCCAAATAGGGAAGCTACTGCTCAGTGCAAAAGCAGAAAGAGTGAATGGGAAGAGCTGTAAAGTTAACTTGAAGAAATTAGAGGTTCGGTAAGAAAGATACATACATCAGCTGAAGGATTACTTTGCAGGCGACTAAAATGTGAAGCATAAAGCATTCTCTTAACATAGTTGTAGAAATGGAAACTATTGCATTACTAGATTTCCTGTGAGGAACATATTATGGTTGTCCATGTAGGTCAAATGATGATGATGATAAAACCCAGAGGAGTTGAATAAGCTAGAAAGACAAGTGATTAATTCTAAAATAGAAGAGATAGTGGATTTCATTGGCATAAACTAGGATAACTGATATGCATATTAATTGGGGATTAGGAAGCAGTATAAAAAGGAAGATTCTGATTTGAAGACAGCTGACTAGGATGCTTTTTGCAATGGAAAGCAATAATTCAGAGGGAAAAATGATGTGGTGTTAAAATAGAGAGGAAATAATATTCTGTCATTCAATTCTGAACCCTTGAGTAATAACATGGTGAACAAAACAGCAAGAGGACTACAAGGATTTCAAGCTACGCCCTTGAGAAGCCCTAAAAGTAAAAGAGAAAGGAAGGTTATTACCGATATTAAATTCTAGTCTCAAAAGCACTACATTATTTTCTGCTGTTTCAGCTAGTTCTATATGATGGATAAAGGAAGTCAGAGAATGGATGACCGAGTGTCCTGGATAGCTCTGCGGATTTCTAGATCTTTCCTAGATCTTCCCTTATCACATGTAGTTTGGGGAAGCAATTTTTTCCTGGATTCTGAAGTATCTCATAGTTTTAATGAAAGTTTATCTTTTTGCACTAAAGATATCTCCAACCAACATTTCCACCTTCATCATAATCCTGGAAACTGAATTACACTGACCAATATCTACATTAATGTTTTCTTTATCATACTTTTTATGACATGGCACTGAATCCCTTCTCAGGTGCTCCTCCAATCTCATTATTTCAAATACTGACATCAGTCTTTCATTCTCCTTTGTGCCCATGAGGTGCTGAATAAATTTATTTTGTTTGCAATGTCTACCTCCATTCACTCTTGCTATCAGTTTGAGGCCCTTATGACTTATTCACTCTCCCAGTGGCAGAGCTGACCTTAGGCAAAATGGCACCCTGGAGTGCCCACCCTACAAGCCAGCAGTGCTGCTGCAGGCAGAGGCAGGTGGACAGGGGTGCGGGAGGCAGAGCAGCATGGTATGCCAGTTAGACGGGTGGGAGTAAGGCGGGCAGACTGGAGCAGGTGCCATTCTACCTGCGTGCCCTGTCCAGTTCCTCCTGAGCAGTGGCTGGAGTTGAGGGGTCAAGGTGGGCTGTGTACTGCTCCTCCTGCCTGGGGTGGGGATTGGGTGGGGTGGGCAGGGCAGGGGGAGAATGATTCTGTGAGCATGGTCTGTGCACTCATATGTGTACGTGTGCACACATGCGTGTGTGTTTGGTTTCCCCCTGACCATGGTGCACTGGGTGGTCACCCACATTACCCACCCCTAAGGCTGACTCTGCCCAGTAGTATAATTGCTATCTTCACTTCATCACATTAGTTCCTGTTGCTCAACTTTATTGAGCATTACAGTCTGGGAAGGAAATGTTAAAATACATTAGGAACTTGATCTGAATCCCAGTGTTGTCAATGGGAGACTTTTCATATAGTTTCAGTGGGGGGTTGGGTTAGGCCATGAAGTTCCTCTGAAATGCATTTAAAACTAATAAAAGTGATCAAGCTTCCCAGAAAAGTTGGAATGCCTTATTTATACAGTTTGTCCTTCTAAGTTTGTACATCCTCGGGGACTGCAGGAGATTAAGGAGATTCTAGCTTTTTGAATCTTGTGAAATAACAGCAATTGATAAAAGAACACTAGAGGGCAAGATGGCAAACAGAAAAATACAATATCGATGAAAACAATAGTCAGGTAGGTGATACAGTTAAAGGAGTGTATGTAATATAACTTGGAAGCTCATTTAGGTCAGAAAGAAACAAGTGAACACGTATGAAACAAGTGAACACGTACAGACATCTGAAGGAGCCTGAACCAGACCTAGAGGGACTAGAACTAGTGATGCAGGTTGTGTATGATAGGAAGATACAATAGGAATGGCAGAAACACAGTGAAACAGGAACCGTGAACAGCATACAGACATTTGCACTCTTTGGGAAAGAAATATAAATAAAGAAATAAGATGGAGTGGTGATAGATGGCAACAACGTGATTGGCTGCCCAGAAATAAGTGATAGCTTGGTTAAAAACAGAATTGATTTGGATTAAAATTACTTTGGGAAGAACTCTATAAGAAATTCTATTGGGGTATCATTAGGAATTAACTCTAGACCTTATAGAATTGAATTTCTGTATGGAGATAAATCTCTGTAATATTAATAGAGTTAGATTTCTGTCATTATGGGAGAATTCTGTCATTATGGGAGACCTTAATTTTCCAGATGTTACTATATATGGCAGGGCCTAGATAGTCTTACATGTAATAGCTGACAGATTTATTTGGTCACAGAACTGACAAGATGTGGTGATCACCCATCCTTAATTAGAATGAACTGAAGTTGAAACACAGAGAAATGCTAGTAAAACAATCAGGGAATGGATAGGCTGGCTTTTGAGAGAAAAGTAATAGAATTGGGTTTATTTAGACTATCAAAATAAAGGCTAAGGGGTAGTATTACATGACTACTGTATCAGGGAGGGAAAAAGAGCTATTTATCCTAAAGAACAATGCTAACACAAGAACAAATGGCTATTAACAAATTTAGTCTGGAAATCTGAATGAGGTTTCTAATGTGAGAGGTCATGCACTTTTTGGTGTCTTGTCCAAGCAGTTATTATCACTAGCCTGAGGACAGAAAATCAACCCTCTCATTATACACCTCTGGAGTTTTATGCCTTTTTAGGTTTTCTGAGAAAATGAAGGAAAAAATAGAGACAATGAAATGGTCCTAAATGACTTGCCAACCCTTTTTCTTCTGAGTGTCTTGGACAAGTTGCAATCTAGTTCAGTGTCATATGGGCAAAAAAACCATGAACTGCCTTTGGGGTAACTCCTTATGGTCTAGCCTGCCTTTTCTCTCAGGGAGCTCAGTGTAGTAGGCCCTCCCAGAGGGGGCCTGATTAGAGCTCTGTTCTCCTCCCAGAGTTGCCTTCAACTGAGTTGGGATACTCATCATTGGAATTGGTTTATCATCTTACGGAGAGTATAGACAGTTGTTTTGCTATGTCTGTCCTATTCTACACTGAACCCATGGTAGCAGTAAACATTTGGTTCAGTTGCTGAAAATCATTGTAGAGATTTAGGGCTTGGATGGACATTTAGTTTCTCTAGGGAAAGTCCCTTCTCTGTCTAGAGAAACCACAAGTGTGATACAAGTTTGTAATTTTTCTCCCAGGGTAAAAGTGGCCACTACAGGAGAAAAATAACTTATGTACAACCTGAGCAAAGTGGCTCCCCAGAGATCTCAGGAGACAGAACTTCTGCACAAGCAGCAGACACAGAGCCAACCATTGCAATCCCAGTTTGCTTTGCTTCTCTTCCCTTTCCCCCGCCCCCCAATAGGAGGGAGAGCATGTGTTAGTCTCAGCAAAGTGGGAAGCCATGGCCCCTGAGTGCTTCCAGCTGGAAAAGTCCAGCACTAAAGCTGACTAGTTCCTTGCCTGAATTACACTGTAGCACTTGGGTGCAGGGAAGGATACAAGCATACATCCTGCCCAGCCTTACCTGGGCTTCAACATCGCATGAGACTGGAGAGCTCTTTTGTGCATAGCACAGACCATGCCCACATTTCCTGACAATCCCTGCCTGCATTCACTTAAAAAAAAAGACCCTGCAAAGCTCTGGACTATGTGCTGTAGGGATCCCTGGCAGCCCAGTGCCTGTGCTGCAGACTTCTTGCTTCTAAATTTGAACTTCTGTACAGGTTAGTTTTTTCTCTCAGTAAAGCATGTATGGGAGAGTTGTCCTGGATGATTTAAATGTGTGTACAAAGCCTTAGTGCCATTGTGTGGAATTGGTAAATCCCAAATGATATGGAAAAGGCCTTTCAATCTAGGGATTCAGGTGTCAGTAAGATTTTTCCAATCCCTGTCCAGTAAGGTCTCACATCCTGATATCAGGAGTGCAACTAGCAGTGGGGGAGAGGGGCACTCACCCTGGGCACCACGTTAAGAGGAGCACCAGAATCACCCCTCAGTCCTTCAGAGTCTGTGCCCTGGCAGCATACCTATGTTGGGAACTCCAAAACAGTCCCTTGCTGTTGCTGCTTCTGCTGCCTTAAGAGCAACAGTAAAGATGGGCAGAGCACACAGCAGTGGCAGTAGCAGCTCAGCTGGGGACTGTTTTAGGAGTTTCTGGCATGGGTAAGACTGCTGCCCCCTTGATCTGCGGGCAGTTCTAAGTGACTGGAAGTCCACTAACTGGGAATGCTCCTTTCAGCCTAGTACTATTGGAACGGTGGGCTCTGGAACAGCTCTCATCTGTGTATCTGGAGATGTCTTTCTGAACAGCTGCTTACCCCATACTATCTGTGCTTTTCTGAAGCATTTGTATTCTAAACTCAGAATAATTGGCTAGGGAAGCATTTAGGCCTATCCCTCTGAGGAGGTCCCTTGTGCATACATATAGTCAGTTGTACCATGAGCACGTTGCAGTTGAACAGTTCTCATGGGCCCCCATTAAGCTGACATGCAGGTCTATTACTGTACAAAATACTTATAGCACTACTAATGAAAAGTGCTATATTCTTAGAAACAAAGTAGTGAAAGTCCTATTCTTTGAGACATTTATTAATAAATTACTTTACAGCACTAGAAAAACATGCCTTAGGGAGAAATTGTGCACTGGGAAGGGGATGAACCGCAAAGGCTCTTTTATATAACGCTACATGTATTATTACATTTTGATGTAGATGATTTAATAATCACTTGTTTTTCCCATTGGTGGGTGCAGCACAGTAGTTTGAACAGCTGCCTGCAAGTCAGGACTTCAAGGTTTCATTCAGGCTCTTTTCCTGCTTTGAGCTTTGGGCCATTATTTCCTAACTTCCCTACTATCACATTTAACTCATATAAGAGACATATAATATCTATGGTTGATGGGGTTCTATAAGAAGGATGTATTAGTGTTTATAAAATGCCTTATGACCCTAATATTGAATTAAAGTCGTGGTTCGTTTCTCGGGAGGCGGAAAAAAAATCTTCAGCTACAGACACACTTTATTAGCAACACAAAAGGTATATATTTGCAAATAGGGTCAGAGAGAGAGACAAAAGATCAATCACTCTGCCCCCGGGCACAATCATTAGCAGGCTTTTATCCCCTCTCTCCTGACCACGTGTGCAGAAGGAGGAATTTTTACAACTCATTTCCGGTTCATACAAACATATATGTAAACATGTCGCTTCATACGTCCCATGTGCATTATAATTAACTACTTAAGTATGCGGGGCGGGTAGGCTTAATATGCATTAGGTTATCACGCGTGCGTAGATGGGACCCAAGGTTACTCAAGGTTCAACCTGAAGGCAAAAATGGCATTTGCTCTTATCTTAGCCTAAGAATGTGGGGGTCATGAAAGAAAGTGTGATTTAGTGTAACAAAGAGATAGTAAATTTGCAGAACAGAGAGGGAGTGATACCTTAGTACAAAGGGCCTTTGGTGGTTTTTCCCTTCAATTTCCAACCCCGCCCTTCCCTCTCCCATTAAGGAGACAAGGAGGGGTAGCAGCTGTGTTTTTTTTTCTAAATCTGCTATTGATAATGCATTTTTAATAATATTTCTAACAATATCCCCCCTCGAGATGCTTTCTGATCTTTACTTCATTCGGGCATATCAAGATAATTATGAGGAATTTTTTTTGAGGACCATGACCTTTGCAGCAGTCTGTGCTTTTAGAGGGACTGCTGCGACCTGCATTCCTTCTACCGTGGTGGTTATCAATCTAGTGAGACAAGGAATAAGGCAAGGGATAAAAATCAAACCAGTTAGAGCACACAAAAGCACAAACCCTACCTTTTTCCACCAGGGTCCTCCAAATAATTGAAACCACCAGTCCTTATTCCATGTGGTTTCCCACGTTTGTATTGGTACATGGGCTATTTTTCTAATCTCTTTGGCAATCTCTAAGACTGCTTTCCCGTTGTCATCTATTTGGAGGCAACAATTAGAAAGGTTGAGCTTTCCGCAGACTCCGCCTTCCTCTGCAAGTAAATAGTCTAAGGCCATCCGATTTTGGTATATGGCTGCTCTCATCTGAGAACTTTGTCGGGCCAATAACTCGAGAGCAGTGGCGGTCTGGTTAGTAATTACTTCCAAGACTGCCTGCAACCGGATGATTCTATTCAGCATATATATTGGTGTCCGGTATCCCCAACTCCCATCATTAGCCCATGTAGCTGGTCCATAATACTCAATAATCCTCTGAGGAGGCCACTCATCCTCCTTCCACTTTTGGGAGCTACCCTGTGTCAAATTTACATCAATACTTCTCTTGGCCCTTTTCCAATCATCATACAAAGAGACTCCCAGCTTATTTCCAACCTCAGACGGTAACAAAAAGAAAGCTGGTACAATTACTCCCATATAGCAAGTTCCTGTCCACCCCTGTGGTAGTATTGTATAGGCCCATCGTCCGCAAATCCAATAGTATCCTCTTAAGGCCCTATTTTCTCTATTGGTGGCATTTGGAGGGGCCCAACCATAGGGCATCTCCGGAAACCTCAAGCCTCCTTCTGGACCCAAAGGACCAGCAACTGCGTGGCCTCCTTTCATGGAACATTCCCATAGCCCATCCTGGTTCTTGTCTGTACAATCTGTCCGATCATCACTTTGATTTGTGGCACTCCAATACTTATTAAACCACACAATTGTTCCATTGGGATGCTGCCACACTAGCCGATTATACCCTGGGCTATTAGGATAATAAAGCCGTTCTAATCTTGTAAGGTTCATCCACCTTACTTTTAAAGTCCATATACAACAGCTGTGTTCCAACCTTTTTCCTGTACCATTATTACTGATGCAATACTCTCCTAACGCCACTTGGGAAAGTTCCCAACTGTGGTTCTCATCCCATTTTTGACTAGTACTTTTAACATCTGCCTTACTACTTACTAGCCATTTCGGGGCCAAAGGAAAAGCCCTCCAAGGCCACTGGCCTCCGGCCTCCCGAAGCCCCCCACAGGCCCAGCAGTTGGTAAGATTAAAAGTACCTGCAATTCTTTCCATTATATCAACATACAAATTTGTCCCTGGGGGAGCAATTTGGGAAAGCGAGGGTGTGAGCCAGCGGTTAAGGCTGCTCAATTCTGCTTCTTTCATTATGCAGATAACAACAAGGCACATTAAGATTCCCACAATATTTTCCCTTTTACTTTCTTGTCTAATTTTCTGAGCTTTGATTAAGCCGTCTCAGGCGCACTTGGAGATCACCAGTAGGTTCACAGCTCCACTTGCTGGCTTCTTGTTCCGAAGACGACTCAGCTTCCGGAGTGAGTTCGTCTTGGGAGATGTTGTCCTCTGACGCTTGTGGATGTCGTTTCACACGGGTATGGTGTATCCAACGATCATGGCCAGTAATCTTTACAGCGGTGTGGGTTGTTAGAAGTACCTGGAAAGGGCCACTCCACCTCTCAGTCAAAGGCTCCTTTTTCCACCGCTGCACCAAGACCCAGTCTCCCGGGGAGAAGTCATGTACTGGTACATCTAAAGGCAGACGCTGAAAGGAGGCTGCATACCTGTGAAGAGAAAACAAGACAGACTGCAAGGCAATAACATATGTATGAAGTTCACTATTACCTAATTCAAAAGTTACATTCTCTCGCATCCCAGGAGGTAAGACTCGAGGCGGCTTGCCAAACATAATTTCATATGGGGTCAATTTGAGGCCCCGTCGGGGAGTGTTTCGAATGCAAGTAAGAGCTAGCGGCAATGCTTGAGGCCACTTAAGGCGTGTTTCAATACAGATTTTGGTGAGCAAAGTCTTTAAAGTTCTATTCATGCGTTCCACTTGTCCTGAACTCTGTGGTCTCCATGGTGTGTGTAGTTTCCAAGTAACCTTGAGAGCTTGTGCGACTTCTTGAACCACTTTTCCCACAAAGTGTTGTCCTTGATCCGACTCGATGGACTCAGGCAGGGAATACCGGGGAATGATCTCCTCTTTAGGCTGGTGGAGTGCCTCTAGTAGTTTGATAATCTGAGGGCCATTAGCAATCTTATTCCCAGAGGCAGTAATGAAACCCCTTTCTTTCCACAATAGTCCGTGCGCATGGACTGTAGAAAAAGCATAGCGAGAGTCAGTGTATATATTAACTCGCTGGTCTGTCCCCAGCTGTAATGCTCGGGTGAGCGCAGTGAGTTCTGCGGCCTGTGCCGGCCACGAGCTCGGCAATGACTCCCTTCATACTACCTTATCCAAGGTTACCACTGCACATCCTGTTCGTCTTTTTCCATCGATGACAGAGCTGGAGCCGTCCACAAAGTATTCAACATCTGGGTCTTCAATTGGGTCCTCAACAAGATCAGGTCGCACCTGCGTGGTCTGATTCAGGACCTCAAGGCAGTTATGCGTCGGTTGCCCTGGCTCTGGCAGCAAGGTTGCAGGGTTTAAGGCTGTAGTATGTTTGAAAGTAAGTCTTGGATTAGAGAGCAAAAATATCTCATACCGTGATTGTCTGGAGGGGTTAAGAAATTTCTCTCCCTCAGTCCCTAGGATCTGGGGAACTCCATGAGGAGTGAGTATTTCCATATCCGCACCCATGACTATCTTCTGGGCTTCTTCAACAACCACTGCTGTGGCTGCCACAGCCCAAAGACAGGCTGGCCACCCGAGTGCAACTGGATCTAGAACCTTTGAATAATATCCCACGGGTCTCCAGGTCGGGCCCGATGGCTGTGTCAGCACCCCTGATGCAACCCCTCGATTCTCATGAACATACAGTCGATATGGCTTTTTACTGTTTGGGATGGCTAAGGCTGGGGGCTGGGTTAATGCTGCCTTCAGCAGATCAAAAGCATGCTGCATTTCTTTATTCCATTTCCATTTAGTGAGACTCTCCTTAGTCAGGGATTCATACAGTGGTCTAGCCTTCCCACCGTAATCTGGTATCCATAGTCGACAGAACCCAGTTAGCCCTAGGAATGCTCGCAGCTCCTTGGGTGACTTAGGTGGGGTTAGACCTTGAATCACCTGTATGCGATCTGCACTCAGGGCTCTGACTCCTTTTGAGAGCTTATATCCCAAAAATGTGACTTTAGGCTGACATATTTGGGCTTTTTCTCTAGAGACTTTATATCCTTTTTTTCCCAGAGTGTTTAGGAGTGACCTGGTGGCTTCCTCGCAGAGCTGCAAGCTTGGGCTTGCAACTAGCAGGTCATCCACATACTGGAGGAGAGTCACTGCGGGGTGTGATCCCTTCCATTCCCCCAAGTCCTTCTGAAGGGCAAGTCCGAAAATATGGGGGGCTGCTATAAATCCTTGTGGAAGAACTGTCCACATGAGTTGGGCTTTATGGAAAGTATCTGGATCCTCCCATTCAAAAGCAAACAATTTTTGACTCTCTCGGTGAAGAGGAATAGAGAAGAAAGCATCTTTCAAATCTGCCTTTCCCATTGCTTCCACTATAATTCCCAAATACCGTGCACTCAGCTCTCTGCCCTCTGCAGTATGATTGTCCCATCTCGGCTCTTCTACAGGGTAGGTATCACGCAGAGTACGACCAGCAGCACCCTCTGACTCAACTCTGGCTGCTGCAATACGCTCTGCTGTACCTAACACTAATCTCCTCTCCTCCGGGGTCAGGAGGGTCTGGAGCATCATCTGGACATCAGCCCAAGTGGGTCGATGAGTCTGCCCAATAGATCGAAACAAATCCCTCATCTTTTCAGGGTCTTCACGAACAGAGGGGCTCTGATTCTTCCAGTTAAATAAATCTGAAGTGCTAAATGGGGTGTAGACAAAAGTTGCAGTGCCTCCTTCCCCAATAACCTCTCGCATCGGACAGTTCAACACCGGCTGTGACTCTACAGGCTTGCGCAAATAATAACCCTTATTTCCTGATTCAGGTGAGGCACTTGGCTGAGGCTCACGCTCTAACTCATTAGGTATGCATTGGTACGTCGGTGGTGGTCTCTCTAAGGGAGGGGGCGGTGGTGCAGAAGGACTGGATGCCGAGGAGGCGTCTGACTCATCTTCGCTACCCGACAGGGCAACCGGAGCACGGGTCCAGTACTTAGCCAATTCAGAATCCCCCCCTTCATTAGACTCAGGAAGTACAGGCGGCCCCCCCCGAGCCTTTTTCTTAACAAGCATCACATGAGACTTTGCTAAGTAATTCTTAATCTAAGGTGGCTGATTTTGAACCACCCACAACCAACAATCAATATAAGGAAACTGATTCCAATACCCATTTTGCATAACAATTTCATGGATAGCTATCACTTCTTTTAGCACAAAGGATCCTTTCGGGGTCCAGTGGACCCCAAATGTTGACCACTCGAGTTGACAAAACTTAGTTAAATCACCTTTTTTCATTTTTATTCCATAATCGGCCGGCTTTGCAAATTTATTAAAATGACGTAATAAGACTTTTAGAGGGGTATCAATATTGTTTTCTACACGAGAGCTACTCGTACCCATTTGCCCACAAAAATGCGCCCAATGCACACCAAATACCAAAAAGATCTCAACAACAGATGATTTACAATGAGAGCTAAGCCTAGAATTTCTCAGCAAACTTACACATCCTTTGTTTTAGATCCGTACACCAGATTGGGCAAAGGGAATTTGTATACTCACTCAGATACCCCAGAGATCTCGATCCAAATTCCAAAGTGTGTCTGCCTCTCCAGAAACTCAGAATTTACATAGGATACTTCCTTTAACTTCCCGGATATCTGGACTTAAACCTCAAATACGAGGGCGAGTCCAAAGTCGGCTCGGTGTGCACAAACCCCTGGTACCGGAGGTGCTCCGTCACTGAATTCCGGGGTAGTCCTCGAGAAGCCCCACGTTGGGCGCCAATTATTGAATTAAAATCGTGGTTCGTTTCTCGGGAGGCGGAAAAAAAATCTTCAGCTACAGACACACTTTATTAGCAACACAAAAGGTATATATTTGCAAATAGGGTCAGAGAGAGAGACAAAAGATCAATCACTCTGCCCCCGGGCACAATCATTAGCAGGCTTTTATCCCCTCTCTCCTGACCACGTGTGCAGAAGGAGGAATTTTTACAACTCATTTCCGGTTCATACAAACATATATGTAAACATGTCGCTTCATACGTCCCATGTGCATTATAATTAACTACTTAAGTATGCGGGGCGGGTAGGCTTAATATGCATTAGGTTATCACGCGTGCGTAGATGGGACCCAAGGTTACTCAAGGTTCAACCTGAAGGCAAAAATGGCATTTACTCTTATCTTAGCCTAAGAATGTGGGGGTCATGAAAGAAAGTGTGATTTAGTGTAACAAAGAGATAGTAAATTTGCAGAACAGAGAGGGAGTGATACCTTAGTACAAAGGGCCTTTGGTGGTTTTTCCCTTCAATTTCCAAACCCCCCCTTCCCTCTCCCATTAAGGAGACAAGGAGGGGTAGCAGCTGTGTTTTTTTTTCTAAATCTGCTATTGATAATGCATTTTTAATAATATTTCTAACACTAAGATGAAAGGCAGTATATAAGTGTAAATGATATATGAAATCAGTGAATAATGTGATAAAATAATCATACGAAGAAAGCGTTGAGCTGGTTTTTGTTATGGGCAGAGCTCAACGCTTTCTTGGTATGGTAACACAGTAATAGACCAGCACCTCAGGAAGTTTATATATGCACACGTGTGTGTGTGTGTATGTATATATATGTGTGTGTGTGTGTGTGTGTGTGTGTATATATATATATATATATATATATATATGTATTTCCTAATGAAGGATCTCCTTTGCCTTAATTCAAATTATCTTCCCTGCCAAAAAACAAAACAAACAAAGAAACCCCACAAGAGCTATGCAATCAAGAGGCAAAGTGGAATTCTTATTAGCTATTCATACTGCATTCTGAGCATTTTAAATATCTATTTGTCTGTCTACTTCAGATGTAATTCTAGAAGTTCTGGAAATAGTGTGTGTGTGTGTGTGTGTGTGTGTGTGTGTGTGTGTGTGTGTACTCCCAAACCAAAATTATGGGTGGAATTCCATTGTTCTTTATGTGCCTTACATGGTACTTACCCAGCCATAAAAGTGGCAACATTGGCTGTCCAGGGGACCAGCTTAAAAAAGGATGCTGGAGAAGGACTAGGTAATACCTAATCTGTGTTATGGTGATTAGAACACTATTCTAGGAAGTTTAAACCTCCCTCTGGGTGAGGACAGCATAAAGCTTAAGTTACTTGTCTCCTGGACATATTTTGCAACCATTCATATTGGCGCCTAAAGCCTGGGAGGGTCCTCCTCCTCCTTTTCCTAACGCCTGTATTTTTGCTGGACGGAATTCATAATTTATACATGCACAGTATATGCATGTACCTAGCTACATAGCTGCCCAGCCAGTGTGTCGTTAACTAAGTATGCGTAATATCCACGTGGTCACTTGCACATAACATGGGTGAATAGAATTGCAAACTGCACGGGTGCCAAATATGTCAGTTATGTGGCTGGAAAACTGCCATGTAGGTGCTTAAATGGTAATAGAATTTGGGCCTATATGTTTAGTTCAAAACACATTAATACCATTCTGAAGTGTGACATGTTGCAGGAGGAATTCTAATCCATCCTCAAGTTAATTTAATTCATTAGTGAAATGAAGAAAAATGATTGCATTAAACTATTTTTAACATCATCAGCTATAACCTTAATCTCAATAGCCTATTTTCTGTTTGAAGAGATACACAAGGGACCTGTTTTAAAACAGCCAGTAATTGCAGTGGCCAAACAGGTTTGAACAGCATGTCTTTGCTGGTTCCACAAAGACTGTTAAGAGGAATTTGTGAGTACAGAGCATTTAAGGTATAAAGCAGAATGTCATTTTTCCGGGTAACTCTAGTGCTTTTTTTGATGCTTCATTTAAAAAGAAGTGATAAGGAAGGAAAAGAGCAAATTGAAGAACTGTTTTATTTGGAATATTTAAGGATGACTCATAGAACTGACTGGAGTTAAAAATAAATCTGCAGCTTAAAATGAGTTAAATAAATCAATTAACCTGCAAGAAGGCAGGTTAAGAGGATAGTCAACATTTGTTTATGTTTATTAATATTTACTGGATATAAAAACAAACTACATAGGAACACAGATAAAAAAAAAAACAACTGAGTAGGCTGTCTTCATCCCTTCCCAAGCAGGTTATTCAAATTTAAAAGGGACAAATGGGATTTTGATAATGGGAGCATTTTTTTCTTTGGTCTAAGCAAACATGAATGCGCCTTTGAATGTAAAACTAATCTCAGCTGTAACTGGTAACTTTGTTCCAACTAAGGCAGTAAAATAGAAAAACCATCAATAGAAGGTCACAGAGGTGGTTTATGAAGGCAAAATGCATACAGAGTCCTGGCAGTGGGACTATTACTCTGAAAGGGGAATGGTTTTGCCACTGAGATATAGGAACATACTGCACCTTTCTGTTCTCCTTCTGGATTTTTATTGCCACCATACTTTTTTTTAGCCATAGTCAGTGTTGCTAACTAAAGTTAGCTATGCTGTGAGCATGCATAACAAAAGGATGCCATTTTACGGACTTGGATTGAGTTTTGGCACCTTTCTGTACCAGTATGATTTACAATCGAACATAGGTAGCAGTTAGGTGTCTAGGTGCTCCAAATGGATTGCTTCTGAGCATTCTCAGAAGCTTTAGCATAGATGTTTAGGGAACACTGTAGCGAAAAATACAAATGTTTAATGATCTTAGATGTCAAATCTTTTTGCCAAATGGATGTTTCTTGGGACAGGAGGGGATCCTGGGTTTTAATTTGGACTTCTGCTCCCAATGGGACAAAAATGGGTTTAATCATTTGTTCAATAACTATTAATGCAAGGTACACTGATCCACTGTTAGTGGGTGGCTGGTTTGCTCCCTTGGGAGCTCCTCAGCCAGCTCTCAAAACACAAATACAGTCCTTGTACCAAAGAAAAAAGGAACAAATAAAACGTTTAGCCTTTTTCAAGGTGGTAAGAGAGCTTTTTGTTTATCTCTGGATCAGTACTGTAGCATGGCCCCTCCCTGGCAGCAAGCTTATCTGGAGTCCAGTCCATCTGACCACAAATTGCTCCTTTCCCTGGCTCAGCACTCTCTGCTCTCTTCTTTGTGGTTTTAACTGCCTATGGGATAGCTAGCTGCCATAGCTGGGCTTCTACAACAGGGCTGTCTGATCCCTTAGGCTAAGTACAGACAGTCAAAAAGCCTGAGGCTGTATTGATTACTCTTTGCAGGTTAGTCTAACTTGCACAGACTGATCCAATAAGCAAATTAATAGACATTCACTTTTGATTCAGGAAATGCAGCCACATGCCTTCAGAGGCTCAAGCCAGAAGCTGAGGAGCGCTAGAGCACAGCTCTCTGGCATGTAGTGTTCGCTTTCTTTCCTGCTGCCCCTAAGGTCTCTGGGATTTGCAGTCCAGACTCACAGAAGCAAGACTGTGCAGGGTTGTTCATCACCAGGGATCCAAGCATAGGCTCTGGAATGCTATTTCTACATATGAAGAGGCTTTTCTAATTTGAAGTGGTCCTTCCATGACTAACTACTTTGGTATTAACCTTGCATTAAGTTTTGAGAGTTGTGCTAATCTTTTCCAGCACAGTAGAGTCTTTTGCAAGTAGTTGCACATCTTTATTTAATTGTGTAAGCAGCTTAAGACAAGGTCTGTCCTTCCTTTTATTTTTGCCTTACTGCAATATCTAACAAAACATTGAAACATTTGCCAGATTTTTTAGAAACCAGGACTCCTGTCCTGTCTGCACACCCTGAAAAAGATCATACCACATGTATATGGCATTATCAAAATATACTTGGAAAAAATGCTTTTTAACTAAAGGAAAAGAACATCATGTATTCAAGTTAATGTTAATCCCACAGCATGGTCCAGATCCTCAGTTAAATGCAAAACAGCATACTGAGGGATCCATTGATTACAATGGAATTGTGTTGTTTTATGCCATCTAACACATGTTCAGGGTCAGCAAAAAATGTCATGGACATATACTTATTTGATATAAATAAGCCAAATTCCTTTTTAATTTGAAAATAAAAATATGATAAATAAATAGACATTGAAATGGAAGAAAAAATATGGCACTAATAATGGGAAGACATGCCTCCATGCAGAGATACACAAATAACTAAGGAACAATTTACCACGTGACGTTTTTAAAAGTGAAAAAGTGGTACTCAGATTATTTATGAACCAATAAGAGTATTTTAGGAGACATAGGTCATAGACTATTAGATATGCACACGGAAGAAAATACTGAAGCTATTTATATATTTCTGTTTAAATCCCCATTGCAGTAAATTATCTTCAGATGAAACAGGATTGGTTTCACCATTTCTACTTCTGTTTGTTCTATTTTATGTAGGTTTATATATTATACTCATTGCTGCAAAGCTTGTCAATAGAAAATTAACTGATACAATTGTCATGTGATTCTTTTGGCCCTTCCCTTACTGGAGAAATGTGTACAGTGGAGTATGTTATTTTAAATACAGCTTTTATGATTTTTCTTAAACTATCAATGTAATATATTTAATTAGAGAAGACCAGGCCAAATAGATGCACCTTGCACTTGGGAGTGGAAGGTGATGAGATCTGTGACTCCTGAGAGAGTTCATTCTACAGATGGACTTGGACAGCAGTTGACTAAAATAGTTCTCTACAAGGTCCACTGATTCTTTTGTTCATGATTCTTATTCAGATGTCTAGACTTTCTGCATATGTACAATATTTAAGATGAAGTGGGATAATAGTACTTGAAGAGTACTTTATGCAGATTGTGGGCATTCAAGATTGATGAAGTAATTCAGCATCTTTGATATCTCCTTGGGTTGGAATACAGCAGTTTCAATGGCAGCGGACTGGAGGTTCTTTTGGCCTACAATTCAGCCTTAGCATAGATTTTGAGAAACTCCTTATGTCTCATGCTGTCATATTTAGCCTTTTTTCTGCCACCAGTGCTCAGATTTCTGTCATTTTCTCTCTCCAATGCAGTGCATCAGGAAATCAAGAACATCTGTGCATGTGATTGTGACAGTGCAGTGCAGAAGGTCCTGGGTATGCAGTGTGGTGCAGGGGTCCGAGTGCAGCAGTGTGGGGAAGCTGCAGAATGCAGCTGGGGGCACCTGGGCACACAGAGCATGGGGAGCAGCAGTCTGGGGGCACATGAGACAGTGAGAAGGTGCCTTGTATGTGGTGAAGTGGCAGGGCACCGGGGGGAACAGCTTAGTGGAGGGGTGCAAGGTACAGCAAGGGGCACCCAAGCACATGGTGCAGTGGGGGCAGTGGGCAATGTGGCCCTTGATAGTGTGGCCCAAGGGGTGTGTGGCACCTGGTCACTTAGAAGTTGGGTAGACCTGTACTCGGATTTAAAAGAGTGTGTAGTTACTACCAGGTTGCTTTTGACCCTGGAACAATTTCCTCAAAAAAGAGGAAAGCAGATACAGAATGAAAACGTAGTGTTTTGCCCATGGCTATAAGTCAGTAGCAGAACTAGCTGGCCATGTGGAGCAGGTAGAATAAATATGTTGCCCCATACCATTCAACTCAAATATCTTGCGGACTGCTGTTCCACAAAAGCAACTAGAGAGCTCTGGGACCATTCTGAAGGGAGATACCCTGCCACTTACACAGGCTGTGGCTAATGTGATGCTATCTGTCCCCACATTAGAAGGATGAGTATGTATCATCTTTTCCCATTAAACCCTTCTCTGGGGAGATACAGAGTTGTTTTCAGCTTAACATCTTTACCAAGAGATGGTGCCAGCAATCTCTGGATTCACTGTAATGCCATATGGTGCTGACACTTAAAAAAGCGATGGCTTATGACAGCAGCAAGAATTACTTCTCTATGTGAATCTAGATTCTGTCAAAGAATTTACATTAGGTCTTGCTGAAGGGATGTCATTTTCATTTAGAGTAAAGGTCCTCGTCAGCAGTCAACTCCTCTACAAAAGGTCTCACCTCGTCAACAGCAATTTCAGATGAGTGTGAGATTGGTTGAGATGCTGCTGAAACAAAGGATACTTGTTAAATTCTGTGAGGGTCAACTGTAAAAGGTTGCTTCTGGATATTTAAGAAACCAATGCTTTGGCTGTAGCAAAAATGGTACATACAAGACATAAGTGTAAACTCTTGTTAGGGGTATCCGCAACCTGAGCTGACTCATGCCTTTTGCATGAAAGATGCATGGTAAAAAAGCTATTCATAACCACCTGAATCTTGAACAGAATAGGAGGAGCACATGTTAGGAATATATATTTCATATCATATATCATATTAATAGGGGATGATTACTGATTGGTATGAGCTTCTCTGCAACTTTTCATATATATATAGATAAAATCAAAGCTTTCATATGCATACATACATATATATATATGTAAGCTTTGGTTTCATCTCTTTATGTATATAAGTTGCAGGGATGCTCATACCAATTGGTAATCATGTCCTATTAATATGATACTCACTTATGAAGAAACCATAAACTGTAGAACAAGAATACTGATCCAGGCAGGGAGGAGGACCCGGGAAACTATAGGCCGGTTAGTTTCACCTCGATCCTAGGCAAGCTGTTCGAGAAAATTATGCTGGCACACATCCAGGAGGGGCCAGCAGGGGACTGCATGCTTAGGGGCAACCAATGCGGGTTCATCTGTGGCAGGTCCTGTCAGACCAACCTGGTGGCCTTTTACGATCAGATCACCAGATCATTAGACACAGGGGTAGCAGCGGATATAATCTTCCTGGACTTCTGGAAGGCTTTTGACACTGTCTCTCACCCTGTTCTCATTAAGAAACTGGGGGGGCTGTGGTGTAGACACCCACACAGTCAAATGGGTCATCAACTGGCTGGCGGGCCGCACCCAGAGGGTGGTAGTGGGTAGGTCCTTCTCAACCTGGAAGGACGTGGGCAGTGGGGTTCTGCAGGGCTCGGTCCTCGGGCCCGCACTGTTCAACATCTTCATCAGCGATTTGGATGAGGGGGTAAAAAGCACTAAGATGTGGGGGGACATGGGCACATTGGAAGGATGCAACAGGCTACAATCAGACCTAGACAGGTTACAAGGGTGGGCGGACGAGAATAGGATGGGATTCAACACAGACAAGTGCAAGGTGATGCACCTCAGGAGGAACAACCGACACCATACCTACAGGTTGGGGAACTCCCCTCTTGTCAGCACGGAGGCAGAAAGGGATCTGGGGGTCATCATTGACTTCAAGATGAACATGGGCCGGCAGTGCGGAGAGGCAGTAAGGAAGGCCAACCGCACCTTGTCATGCATCCACAGATGCATCTCGAGCAGGTCCAAGGAGGTGATCCTCCCCCTCTCTGCGGCACTGGTCAGGCCGCAGCTGGAGTATTGCGTCCAGTTCTGGGCGCCACACTTCAAGAAGGATGTCAACAGCATGGAGAGGGTCTAGAGAAGGGCCACTCGCATGATCAGGGGACAACAGGGCAGGCCCTATGAGGACAGGCTGTGGGACCTGAACCTGTTCAGCCTCCAAAAGAGAAGGCTGAGGGGGGATCTTGTGGCCTGTTATAAACTAGTCAGGCGGGATCAGCAGGCATTGGGGGAGTCACTGTTCCCCTGAGCACTGCCAGGAGTGACCAGGAATAACAGTCACAAGCTGGCAGAGGGTAGGTTTAGGTTAGATATCAGGAGGCGCTACTTCACAGTCAGGGCAGCTAGGGTCTGGAAGCAGCTTCCAAGAGAAGTGGTGCTGGCCCCTACCCTGGGGGTCTTTAAGAGGAAGTTAGATGAACACCTTGCTGGGGTCATTTGAGCCCAGTATTCTTTCCTGCCATGGCAGGGGGTTGGACTAGATGATCTGCTCAGGTTCCTTCCGACCCTAGAAACTATGAAACTTGCTGGATATTCTGTTTAGAACAGTAGCATTCTGAAGGTTTCTACTTCAGTCTAAAGTAAATATTTTCCACAGTTATGTTCACTCATACCTGTGTTGCATTTAGGATCCAAGGACCAGAAAGTTTGCTCTTAGCTTGTATGCGTGGAACAAAGTACGGCTCTTTCTGTGCTTTCTAGAGGAAAGTGAGATGAGGAAAAGGCTTTGGCATGGATAGCATAGATCTTTTAAGGGAGGGGGAAGAGTTAATAAGATGAGGAAGTGAAGCAGACATTTTTGCAAAAGCCATTCCTGATTCTTCCCATGATTTTTCAGACAGTATGAACATATTACCCCCATGTCCTGTCAAAAATATAAGTAATTTAACGTTATTCCTATTTACATTAAAGTAGTGCCTTGAGGCCTCAGTGTGCTATTCAAATACATAGTAAGAGACAGTTCATGCCCAGAAGAGCTTAGAGATTAAACAGATACGACAGAATAAAGATAGTGTTGTTATCACCATTTTACAGCTACAAGGAGTTGATGCACAGAGAGCTCACACAAGAAATCTGTGGTAGAATCAGGAACTGAAACAAATTGTCCTGAGTTCCAAGCTGGCACCTTCATGGAAAGGCCTTTCTAAATAGAGAGGTTATTCACAATCCTTCCTGCTTTGTCTGTAATTTAATCTCTTTATTAATTAATCTCATTCCTCTTCTGATTGCTGAGATTCATTCAGAAAACTTTTGTCAAGTATTTTTTCAATAAAAAACTGAAACAAACTACTACCCTGCAAAGCCTCACCATTATTTGACTTTGTGGGCACATCTATATGTATACATGTACTGAGCAGTAATTTAGGTTACTGTGCAGTCACCAAAAATTACTACGTAGTACGAGTGCACATCTGCACATGCATGCCCATACTGTGGAGTAACAATGGTGACTTATGCTGACTTGGGTGTGCATTTGATATCTGCATTATGCAGGTATAACATTTATGCCTGATTAGTTACTGTGCAGTAATGCGTGTGTAGACGCCTTACTGTGCAGTAACACTGTATGTGTGGATTGACCTGGGACTAACTTTAGTTCCAAGTTAGTCCACACACAGCGTTGCCGCACTTTAATGGCTGCATGTGTAGACACTGGCCTAAAAACCGCTAAGCACACAATAACTTAATGCACAGTAACTTACTGCACAGTAAATGTATGTGTAGACATGCCTGGTTTTTAGCATGGTAATCCCCAGAAGCTCTTTCTTCAGTTAGTGGAAGCTGCTAAATGCTCAGTACTAAGTCAGGCTTCTTATTTAGGTGCCTTAGTATGGAGTTAGGCTCCTAATTTTTTAGGTACCCAGTGTGGAAAACCTTGTTGAACAATTTTATTGTTTTTTGGAAATGCCCTGTATAATTGAGTATAGACTTTTCTCTCTATTTAGGAATTTTCCAGGATGACTAAAACAAGCTAACATTTCTATTAGATAAGACTTATGTTTAGTCTAAATTATATAGGGCCCTATTCCATTTTTAGAGAAAGCTTTGGTTTTACCTCTAGATCTGCCATGACTTCTCTATAAAGGTATTGCTGGAAATTGACTTCAGGAATAGTAAGAGTCTAGAAACTGTTATCTTTCCTTAACTGAGAAAAGTATCAAATATTACTTTGTAGGATAAGGTCACCCACATCCAGAACACTATAGGTTTCCTGATGATGTAAAACAACAGAGAACATGAGATGCTGCTGACTTTTTAAAGAAAGGTCAACACTGGAAATTGTGTTATTGTCAACACTGAAAACTGTGTTATTCCTTTCAGAGGAAATGGGAGAATGGAAGAATTAAAGAACAGCAAAAAGTCATAAAGAAGTGTAATAATGTAGACTATTTGGAAAATGTACCACAATACCTCTCCTGTTGTAAAAGAAGTATAAAAGAGTAAGGAAGAAATCCTAGCCCCACAAAAGTGAATGGGTAGACCTCAATAGAACAGGATTTCAGCTTGGGAATCATACAGGTGGAGTCTTCCCTCTCTATAATTCTTTAGGGATTTTTGAATTTTGCTGAAAAGAATATTAGACTGAAAAGTGGTCTTGTTTGATGAATTGACAAGGAGCCAGGGGTTTCTGAAATCTAAATCTGTCTATGCCTTTGGCAAGTCTGTATTGCTTCTGCATATGCAGCTACTCCTTACTTAACATCATGGTTCATTTTTGAAAAATGTGACTAACTGAAATGATGTTAAGTGGATCCAATTACCTCACAGTAGTTACTTACTAGCAGGCTGTGGCCAAACAATGTTATAACTGTACGTTGCACAACTTTAAACAAGTATGTTCTCTAATCAGCAATATAATAATGAAACAATGTTAACTGGGATGACATTAAGTGAGGAGTACCTGTACTTTCCTACCTCCTTAAGATAATGTGATCACTGAAGATGAAATGTGCTGTAAAACAGCCAGATCAGATGAGTGGTATGTATTACCAGTAGCATGAAACAGTGAAATAAGCCCTACACTGAAAAGTGCAATATGTCCTAAGGAGATTACTTTTTTCCTTTACACTTCTAAAACCTGCAGGACACATGATGTGGGTTAGAAGAAATCACTGACTTAAAGACAAAAAAACAGTATCAGTGCTTTAGGGTACATCTGAATGGAAACATGTTTAATACTGAGAGAAAGTCACTAATTTACTTTTTCTCTTCTATTTTAATATTTTGCTAAAGTGTGCATAAGAAGACACGCAGGGGGGAAATGTTTTGCAACAGCCTTAGGTTGAACTGGTTACTCTTTTGACACATCCAATTTGATTGCATCAGCCATGTCACATTACATTACATTCTAGAAACATGACATAACTAAGATAATCAAACAGCATAGTTATAACCCATCAGTAAGGTAAATTAGAAAATGTAGAAATATGATATCCTTCTAAATGTGTGCTATAAAAATGTAATGAGCCCACAAATTTTAAGGGAACTAATTCATATGAAAATGTATATTATCACCAAAGGAGTAGAGCAGTGAATATCTGGTACCAGTAAAGAAGTTCATTTTCTGTGTCCATAAGCAGTGGTTATTTAGGTATTTTTCTTTAATTCTAGTCACCTTTAATGAATAAGCATTTTCAGCTAGAATTTGGTAGATATTTAACTTTGGTCGTGTTTGCTATGTTAGAATGTCTTTTAATCAGATTTTTCTCTTGGGAGGTCTTTATCCATCATATCTCATTGGCAGAGTCCTAAGAGCTTTTCTTTTTTATTCGGAAGTATCAAATAGAATCCCTGTTAGGGAAGTTAATTTAGACAGAGCTTCACTATGGTCCCCTACACATGGTTTTTTAAACCATGTACCAGTAATCTATGAAATAAGGATTTGTCATCACCTGGGATATGGATAGACTATTCCGGGACTAGGTACAGACATTTGGGGAAGTTAGGAGGAAGTTATATTGCATTAAAAATGACCATCCAATCTCACTTAGTTTGCCCGGGTGTGAACCTGGCATGATCTAAGCACGAACTGCACAGAAGTTTGAGACAGTTAATGACCCGATCTAAGATAACCCTACCCCTGAGGTATGCCTAACTTAGATTGAGTTGGCTGTATTTAGACCAGTCTAATTGACCTGAAATTCTGTACAGTTGCCAGTGCATCCCCAGGGCTGGGGAAGTCCAGCCACTGGCGTGAGGCTGTACTTCTCCTATGCTCTCCCTGGCACTAGGATATTTTTAAACCTTTGCCCCCTTCACCCTACCCCATATGGACAGCCCCCCTCCCTCCCCAACAGACCATCCAGCCATTCCCTCCCAATGATGCCATCTGCCCTGCTAATTCCCTCCCAGACCTTCCCTGCCCCCAGACCCTGCCTGCTCTCCCAGCTTTCCCCCATGGACCCTATTTGCCCCCCTGGTTCCCTGACCACAGATGCTGCCAGCCCCCCTCATCCTTCCGATCCCCCCTGTAGACTCCACCTGTCCCCTGACACTTCTCTATGAACCCCACTTGCCCATCTTATTCCCCCACCCCTCTAAGCCTGCTTGCTCCCCAATTCCCTTAAATCTCCACTGCTTTCCTCCCCATCATGTTTTACCTTACATTGGGTGGCCATTTTTAACTTGTTCTAGCTTCTCCTTAACCTCCCTGGATGTCTGTTCCCACCCCAAGTAGAATGTGTTTAAAAACATTTTTAAAATGTAGCATTTTAGCCACTGTACACAAATACACCCCCCATCCCAAATAGTTACCTCTGCATACAGTGACATGTTCTGCAGCTAGGGGGATCTCTTGAGGATGTAGCTCTGCTTCCCCCAACTCATAAGTCTTGTTTCCCCACCCCTCACATGTAACATACAATGTGGAGTGGAACCAATTTCAGTGAGTGCTGTCTTGCCATTCTGCCTCTGCTTTCTCAGAGCACACCCTTCCACCTCTGCTGGGATACCAGTTGAGCAAAGAGGTAGGTAGGGACTGGGGGTGGGAAAGCTGGAATGCCATCTCCATAAGGGGCACAAAATGAGAAATCAATAAGCTTTAGAACTTATTTTGTATTTCATTTTTAGTTTGTTAGTTTGTTTTATTATATGATGTATGTACTTATATGTTCCAAACTAAATGGATTGGCACGTCAGTAGTTCACCATCACTAGCCTAGAAATGAGATATTTCTTTAATAGCTGCATAGATAGGGTGACCATACATCCTAGTTTGGTCAGGACAGGTCCTGATTCCATAGGCCATTCCGGCATCTTGACCAGTTGGTGAAAATGATAACAAAAGTCCAAAATTGGCACCACCCCAGCTGCACTGCCTGGTCTGGCCCCTCTTGAGCAGTGTCTGTAGGCAGGGGGTGGATTGGGCTGGGCAGCACTCCTATATGGGGTAAGGATCAGTAGGAGTGGGGGGAAGGTGCTGCTGTGAGTGCAGACCGCTCACATGTGTGCATGTTCATGTGTGTGTGTGGCACCCTGGGAAAACTTGTATTTTGGTGCCATTTGGTGCCCTCTAGACAGTGACTGGCAGTGGGGGCAGGCTGGGCTGAGCACTACTCCTCCTGCCTGGCATGGGGGCAAGCTGGGGAGGGGAGGGCAGTGTCCCAGATATCTTTAAAAATGGTATGGTCAACCTAGACATACAGGAAATAGCTACCAAGCAAGAGTTCTCCCAACAGTAACAATTTTAGGTTACAAAAAGGGAGGCTAAGGAGCCCCAGAGCCTAAGTATTGGACGTCTATGGGTGCACCTACATATACAATAAATGCACCTGAAATTTCTGTGACAAAGGCTCCTCTGGGCCAAAGGCTCCCTCTAGGCTCCCCTAGGTGCCAGCCCTGGTCTGGCAGGGAGCACAGCTACATGGAGATCAGGACCCTCCCAATCTTACCAGGTGAGGAGTCAGCTGCCTGGAAGCTGGGCCAGCTCTCCCTGGCCTGTGAAGATCAGCATGGGTCTTGATCTCCATGTGGCTGGGAAGCAGCTTCTGAGGAGCCAGGACAGTTCTCCCAATCACATGGAGATTGGAACAGCTCTCCCCACCCCCTGTGGACCCCTGTTTCCTAGATTGACTAGGAACAATTTGCTCCTAGTCAGCATCTATGCATATGCTTCAATGTATTAGTTTAATGATCTGATTTCTAGTACCTGTATCTAGAAACTAGTCTAAACCTGTAACAGAACATAAGTTCAGTGCCTAAAAAACAGTTTCAAAATGGCTGAAACTGGTTTAAGATAAACCTGGTTGAATATAGCATCAGACATAACTGATTTGGGTGAAACCGGTTTATGCAACGTCTGTCCCAGACCCCTTCCTGGTTTAAGTTAAACCAGAGTCCCCCAGCACCCCAGATGCTTTGCAGCTAGGCTGTTCTAGGCTGGACTAGGCTGTGCTCTCTGCTCCAAAGAACAGGCTTGCCCTGCTCCTCTCTTCCCTAGCTAGAGCTCTGGGGGAAACTGAAGTCACAGGAAGGTCTGCCTGGCTTCCCTCACTGTCTGAGCAGGGATCCCTTCTTCTCTCCCTCCCTCCCATCTCCCACAGAATGGACCCCAGCCCTACGGACCCTAGACATATGGTATGTTAGCTAATGCTGAGAGGTGTCTCCAATTTCACTGGGACAGGCAGACAGAACAATGTCCACTTAGGGCTTTTTGGAGCTAATCAGTAGGGTAGCTGTTAATGTCCCTCCATTCCTTCCTTAGAAAAAGCTGTTTAATGAGAGAGGCTGTTTGCTTTGCTGATGGGAAGATAACACTGTGGTTTTATCAGCCCCCCTGCTAGTTTGCAGCCCTTTCAGGTTTGCAGACAGGGATAGGGAGATTGAAAAGCTCAGTATCATCAATAGATGCATACACTGTACCCCCCCAATCCCTTTTGCCTCAGAGTGCTAACTCAGGGCTGGGGTCTGGCAACACTTTGGCCCCTTGAGCAGTGAACAGGGAAAAGCCTGAGACAGTGCAGCCAGGGTGGGGATTTACAGCCCTCCCTAATCAGAACATCCTGCGGGGCCTGGCCATGCCCCGCTCCCCCTTAGCTCAGCACTGTGGAAGGGAAGGGAGTGCTGTTCCAGCACCTGGCCTGAGCCACTGCATGCATGTGCCTGCATTTCTGGAATGAAAAGGGAATATCTATCCACCTTCAAATCAGTTCAAGCTTTGCAGGTTAGATTAACCCGCAAAGGTTGAATCAATTCAGTCTCAGGCTTTTTGAATGTTTGTCCCTAGCTATGTTGGCTAACTATTGCCAGTAAAGTAGCAGGTGCTACAGGTTTGGGGCAATGGCTTTAAGAGAAGAATCCACAAATACTTGATTCTGAGAGAATCTGTTAAATACATGTACTCTTCCTGCTTGTTGTGTTTTAATTTCTGTATACAGCCCCATCATTTAAATAGTGATCTGCTAGTTCATCTGTATTAAGAATTGTATTATTTTCATCACTGAATACAGCAGTTCAGGTAAGGATGCATTTGGGTATGGGAACATTTCTGAACAGACAGCAAAGGCAGTATGTATTCTTAATGTAAAAGAAATGGAGGAATGCCATGAGATTTGGCACAGGAAAAGGGCTGAAGCTCACGTTGATTTAATCTTCAACATTTTGTTTTTAGAATGGAATTTTGTGATGGCTCTTGGCTTAGGTTTCATTTTTGAGGACTACAGAAAAATGTAGTACAGAAAGATAATGAAATTTAAATCTTCTGGCAGGGGATGCTAGATAGACTATCTCTTTGCTTAGGCTTTCATGAAGAAAGGATGCTTTGAGAGCTTGTATTTGTGTGGTGGGGGACTTTTTCCTTCCATTCTTTGAGAAAAACTGGTTTGTTTGTTTGTACTAGAATGCATATTTTTGATACGTGGAAAAGGCCAGTAGAGATCTGGATGGGAATTCTGTGCTGTGTGTAAATGTATAAAAATAAATAACAGGATCCCTGGCCTCATGGAGTTCATCTTGTTCTGTGGATACTTTTGACTTTTTCTTTAATGATTCAGCAATTTTTTTGTACCTCAGACACCTTTTTTAATAAGGTTATTCTATATCTGCATAATTCTGTTTATGAAAAGCTGTTTAGTGACATCGGCTCTAGATTTGTTTTTAATTAACATTAAATGCTCTTTTGTCCTCTCACATTTCTTGGACTGACAATAACAGCTTCAGTTGACCTCATCTATGCTATTCAAGATTTAAATACTTTAATTCACCCCTTTTCATTCTATCATCAAAGCTTTTTGTCTTGTCTTTCTTTCTTTCATAATTCTATTTCAGCCTCTAACGGCCTCTTTATATATTTTACATATTCTTAATCTAAGAATCCAATTAGTTTACTTTTTAAAGTGCTATAACACCTTATTTTATAATAAGATTATGGTAATAGAGTTCAGTAGGTGGGCTTCAACGCTTTTCATACCCTCAAGGAATTTTACAAACATAATTGTCTTTATGTGGTATGACTCCTATGTCTGTCCTTATTTCACCTTCTTCCATCCCCTGGTGTATTACCATCGGTATAAAGAAGGAAAATTGTTGTCACCTCGGCTTGTTCAAAACATGTCTTTCCTCAACAGTGCTTACTAGCTTATCCATATGCTTCTCTGCTTTTGGTTTGAGAGGTAGCACATGGAGCAGCGCAGTATGTTCAAGCATACTGCTGCCAGGTGTAGTGGGTTTTGAGTGCATCTGTGTCCTCAGTGGGTACATCTAGTAGTGGGAACATGTTCATTAATGCTCTACAAATATGGCACATTAAGTTAGTACTTGTAATTACAGGTACTAACTTAATGTGCCTTAATTGGCAGTACTGTGCATTGGCACCAACGCATGCTTTTTTTCATAGAGGCTGGATGGGACCTCAGAAGATCATCAGGTCCAGGCCCCCTGCACCAAGCAGGAAAGACAGCTGGGGTCAGGTGACCTCAGCAAGGTGGCCATCCAGTCTAGAAGATTGCACCACCTCTGGAAAGAGCTTATTCCACAGTCTGGATACCCTGGCTGTGAAGAAGTTTATCCTAGTGTTGAGCCTGAAATGGTCTTCTAGGAGTCTGTGGCCCTTACACCTGATTTTCACTAAGGGTACCCTGGTGAACAGTTGTTCATGGAGCCCTTGATGTATGCCGCTGATGTAGTGGTAAGACACTATCAAGGCCCCTCTCAGCCTTCTCTTTTTCAGGCTGAAGAGTCCCAGGTCCCTCAGCCTTTCCTCATATGGCTTGCCGTACAAATCTCTGGTCATATGGGTGGCTCTTCTCTGGATTCTTTCCAGCTTTACCATGTCCTTGTGTTAAAATGCGGTGCCCAGAACTGGATGCAGAACTCCAGCTGCAGTCTCACCAATGACAAGTAGAGTGGAAGAATCACTTCCCTAGTTTTGCTGGAGATGGATCGATTGATGCATGCCAGGGTATTATTTGCCCTGTTGGCTCCGTTGTCACACTACTGGCTCATATTCATACTGTGGTTTATTATTACCTTTAAGTCCCTTTCATTCATGGTGCTGGTCAGTTTGGTGTTGCCAAACCTGTAGGTGTGTAGGGGGATTTTTGTCCCCAAATGGAGCACTTCACATTTACATTTTTGAGACACTAATGTGCAGTAGCCTAATTCTACTGTGCATTACTGCATTAGCATGGGTTTTTCCTGCCACGCTAATGCACAGTAGAATTAGTCTACTGTGCCTCTAGCATCTCATGTAGATGTGCCCAGTTCACCCTCTGATTCACTGATTCCATCTACTGTAGAACAAGTGGGAGATTTAGTCCTCTGAGCTGTAAAGATCTGGTGAGTTTCTCTGTCTCATATTTTTATGGACATAATGAAACTAGAGATCTAAATAACAGCAGAGAATGATGAAAATACATTATTTGAACAGTAGAAAATATAGCCTGAGGAGCAGACTCTTTTGGGGACTCTTTTCTTTTTACAGCGCCATAATAACTACAGTTGTCCTACCTCTTATTTAGTGTTTGCTATAAAGGATAGTGTATATTAATATGAATAAGAAAGAGCACATATTCCATATCAGGAGAGCCTTGTAATTAGGCAATGAAACAGAGTATTTGGTTATGCCACTACACTAGCCCTCTAGGAAAAAAACATTTTTTTAAAATGTGGCCAGATATTAGCATACATCTGCAGTAGCTGTGGTGTTCCTCATAATGCATATTACACACTTAAAGAACTTTAACTGGCTGTGCAGACAAAGAACCAAAAACACATCGTTATGAATTCAGGTTTGATGAAGTGTTACTTTAAAATGTGACACAACATAGGTTTGTTATTTCGCTCAAATTATTTTCAAATTTCAACATGAAACAATTATAAAGACTGCATTTTACTACTTCTCTCAGCATAGCTTTTCTTCCCTTGGCTCCCTCCTACAGACAGTAATCAAGCAAGCTTAATGGCAATAGGTATAAAGAAAATTAAAGGAAAATAGTAATTTCTGTAGACACTCTTGTCAGCAGCATGCAGTACCTTTGTAAGTGTTTGGAAAAAAACCAGGTAGGTGATATGTTTGTCTGTGGAAATTAATTTATTTGGTTTAGCACTGAGTTGTTTTTAGGCTTATGACGTGTTTTATGTTTTATGAGTGGGTTTTTTGTATTCTTTTATTGTTATTTGACAAAGAAAATATTAATTGTCCAATCAGTGCAAATGGTCATACAAAATAAAAGATATTCCAAGCTTACTTTCAAACAACTATAATTCTTTTCCTATTTATACCATTCTACTCTCTATTTCAATTAACTTCTTGTGAAAGATGCCTGATTGGCAGTTGTGGGAACAAAACATATACTACAGGCAATAAAAGTGCAGAGGCCTGTCACCCACTAAAAGTGCATCTATCACCCGGGAACTAAAGTGACCACTTCTGGGATTAACATCAGGGATCAACTTCAGGGATCCAATAACCATGCCTACTTAATCATAGAATCATAGAAGTGAGGTCGGAAGGGACCTTGTAGATCTTCAAGTCCGACCCCCTGCCTGGGCAGGAGAAAAACTGGGCTCAAATGACTCCAGCCAGATAGGCATCAAGTCTCTTCTTAAAGACCCCCAGGGTAGGAGCCAGCACCACTTCCCCTGGAAGTTGGTTCCAGATCCTAGCTGCCCTGACTGTGAAGTAGTTCTTGCGGATGTCTAATCTAAACCTCCTCTCCAACAACTTGTGGCCGTTATTCCTTGTTATGCCAAGGGGCGCTAAGGGAAACAAGGTCTCTCCCAAACCCTTCTGGTCCCCCCTAGTGAATTTATAGACGGTCACCAGGTCCCCCCTCAGCCTTCTCTTGTGAGGGCTGAACAGGTTCAGGTCCCGCAGTCTCTCATTGTAGGGTCTGCCCTGTTGTCTCCAGGTCATGCAGGTGGTCCTCCTCTGGACCCGCTCAGTGTTGTCCACATCCCTCCTGAAGTGCGGTGCCCAGAACTGGACACAGTACTCCAGCTGTGGCCTGACTAGTGTTGCACAGAGGGGGAGGATCACCTCCCTGGCCCTGCTTGAGATGCAAATCCTTGACTTCTTTTCTGATACCTCCAACAAAGATATCACTTCATATTGATCAATATCATATCAGATATTATATTATATGAATATGTTACCTTTCATTTTTACAAATTCAAAATGCTTAATTAAAATACCACAATAATAAATAATATATTACAAAAATCCTTTGTAATATAACTATTAAATATATTAAAGTAAATAGCGGATAATTATTTTATATTGTATTAGGTTATGACAGAAAGACCTTTTTAGCACATTGTGGGCAGGTCTACACATGCATTAATGCACTGTTGTTATGGCACATTAAGTTTAGTAGCTATAATAATAGGTACTAATTCAATGACCCCAGCTGACTTCCTGCCCTTCGGGTGTGGGGCTGGACTCGATGATCTTCCAAGGTCCCTTCCAGCCCTAATGTATATGAAATCTATGAAATGCACAGCAACTGGTGCTACTGTGCAGTAGTGCCAGCACACAGTGTTCTAGAGATGCTAATGCGCAGTAGACTAATTCTACTCTGCATTAATGCATTAACACAGGTTTTGCTGTTATGTGCGACTGCGCAGTAGAATTAGTCTACTGTGCATTTAGCATCTTGTATATGTGTAGTTCTCAGAAGATTAAGGAGTCAAGCTTATGGAATGATTAAAGTTTGTTTATTCAGAAAATAGTACCCTGCCTGCAGTTCTGCTGTTCCATCCTCAATCCCCAGGCAAATGTAACTACTTATACATAACACTCTTAAAGCTATTCACACAGTGTAGATGCGTCTACTGTCTTTTAATCAGGGGATTATATTTGACTGTATTGGAGATGCATTCTTTTTCTTTCTGTCTCCAAATATGAAAAATAGAACTATTTTTTTTCCAATAAAACATTTTCTATGACACGAAAGGCTGCAGGTCGCATTCCAGATTACATTTGTTATATTCTATGGAACTATGAAGAGCTGATGTGCTATCAGTTTCATTCCTTCCTTGAGGTGCTCTTTGCAACTTTCATGAATGTTTACTAAGGGGTGTGGCAGGATATAGCAGTCTTTATGTAATAGATATCCAGTAGTTTGTGATAGGAATAGTTAAGTGATTTAGTTTTTAATGTTGAATGCCCTTAACTATAAGATGCTGAATACTCAACTCTCACTGAAGTCAATGGAACTTGCAGGCAACTTCACAATCAGAACTTCACCTGTCCTTATTGGTAGAAAGGATGAAAGATTGTTATATTAAGCCTTGTTGGTACACATACACTATGTAATAGTCAATTTATACTTCATACTTTAGTATCAACTTTTCCTCTTTGAGAGTATACATGATAATGCTCTCCTCTCTTTTGGATATAGATTGTTAGTCAGTGAAAATCACTTTGTTTCACCATATTCTGATAAGAGTTATATAATATGGACCTATTTTCCTGAAATCATTAGCATTCTTCACTCCAGCTGAACTCAATGGAAGCTGCAGGTGACACTTCAGAAAATCAGTTCTTTATGAAACTACCCCTCATGTATTGAAAGGTTAGGGACTTTACTTTTTTTCTTGATGTTTCCTTGTTTATGTATATATTTCCTGGCTGTTTATATTGATGAGTTACTTTAAAACATTTTTTCTCTGTAGAACATACAATGTCTCTGTTCCATAGCCCCTGTCACTCAGTTATTGCTAACATAATAAATTAGGTGCATTTTTTTCATAGCTCATTGGAAAACTATTACGAAAATCCATCCCAGTTTAAAAGAACCTGTAAACATCCATTTTGATGAGTTAAGATACATAGTTGCTTTTACTAAAAAGACACAATTTGGAGCGATGTTGTTTTGATTGCTCGACATTGTTGATGTTGTAAATAGGTATGTCAGCATACAAAAGATGGTCCTTGAGGCACTCAGTTTTTTTTAATAACAAGCAAAATTCTCATTAATGGGCAATTTGAAAATGCAATAACATTAGTTTTTTGGACTATTAAGCATCCAGAGTGTTTATATTTCCAGCAAAGAATGAACTAATGGAAAATAAGTTTCTGTCATGCACTGGTACCACAGCATTGCAACATAATGTATTTCAGACTGATTACAATTCAGCCTTGCAACAGGATTATACATGATCAAAGCTTCTGGATTCAGAACTATGTGACTTAAATGATTGAAAATCATTTTAATATTTAAGTTATTCTTCTTTCTGCTTTCAAATCATAGTTCATTTCTTGTTAATGATGTGGTAAACCAGAAAAACAACCGTTGGTCTATATACCTGCCTAATTATGTATGGATATATTCTGAATGCCATATTCATCCAATATTCAAGAGATTTTAGCCATGGTTTTGAATTATTAGCAGGATTAATAATGTCAATGAAAAAATACAAGTTTTAAAAGAGAACATATTTTCTATTTATTTTTTGCTGCCTATGCACTACACTATTGCTAATATATAGGGTGAAAGAAAGCAAAGCTCTTTAAAGTGAAGTTTTGTTCAGATGTAGGTAAGACTTCAGCCTTCTCAAGAAGCTTCTACTGTGAGATGGGGCTTAAGCTATTCTGTGCTAAATTTGACTTTCACTACTTGTCTCTCTATGTAGAGAATAAGAGAATATCTCTGAAAAATTTTAGAATTATTGTTCAGAATACTTGCAATGTAGACTAGTCATTGCTATCAGCTCATCTTAAGCTGTCAAATGCATTTTAATTAGGACCCTTTAAAATATTACCTAAATTATTTTATGGCACTAAAATTAGTCCTGGATTCTTGTATATATTCATACAGTGCCCATTTCAAATCAAGTTTCCCCAGAGTTTCTAGTTATTCTTATTTTATTAAAGTTACTTTTAAGGAGGTTCTAAATTAGAAAAATAATTTTAAAGAGGATTTGGCACAATCATGCATTGTGTGTTACAGAGAATATACTAATGATAAAGAACTTTCCCCATTTACTATTTTATTGGTCGACTGAGCCATCTTACCTCCTTTAATAACTAAATCCTATTTCACCTTTATATGCCTAACTGGTACTAACTAGTTGTGTAACTGCAATTTTTGGTCTTTATGCACAGTCTAGGTTCTGTTTGAATTTGCACAGTAGGGGCATGTGAAGTGGGCCATGTTTGATTTAGATTCAGATTTGGCCTGAACTGGTGGACAGTGATTTGATTCATTGATTTGGATCACTGTCCTTTTCGATTTGGCCAAATCTGAATCTGAAGATTTGATGCTGATTTGGACAATCAGCAATTTGGCCATAGACAGCTTCAAATATTTTTTTCTACATACCTTGAGATACCAGGTGCAGCTCATGAACGCTGAGATGGTGGGGCAGATGAAGTGTCCCACAGGAGTGCGCGGTGAGAGTGGGGGGGGGGGGGGGCCCTGTGTGCTTGGTGGTGGACCCAGAAGTGGACCGGAAGTACCTTCCTGGAGCATGAGGTGACTGTCTTCCAGGTAGCTCTGGGTGGGTCTTTTTGGTTAGCCTTCTTTTTGGCCACTGTTTCTATCTCCTCTTCCTCTTCCTTCTTCTGGAGAAGGGCCTGGCAGTAGCCATTGATGAAGTCTTCGTGGGCCCTGATGGTGCATAGCTGGTGAACCTCCTTCTTGAACTCCTGCACCTGGCCCTCCAGAGACTCCATTTGGGAGCACACCCCACAAGTGGGGTTGCCCCCATGCCCAGCTGCCAGCAGCTGTGCCAGGCAGCCCTGATAGCCCAGGGCCAGGAGCTCTGTCTGGGTAGGGGCCAGAGCCACGGGCTGTCTGGGTGGAGATCTCAGTGGTGCTGGGAAGTCTGTGGGCATGATGAGTTTATGCCTCTACTTGGTTCCAGCAGCTCCTCTTCGGGCTTCTGGCCTCTTGCTTCAGGCTCCTTGTTCAGACTAGCCCTCTGGGTGCCTTCTGTGCGAACTCCCACACAAACTGCCACACCCAAGTAGAGCCATGCCTGTTTGCACAATCTGTTCAGATGGCCCTAGTCACAGGGCTCCCTAGGAGGCCTCAGCTAAATAGGGACCCGGGGGGAGCATCCCCCTCCCAGGCTCCACTCAGCTGGCACATCCCACCTGGTGCGGCCCCAAACACTTGCATGCACACACACTCACATGCAGCACCCTCCCTGCACTAGCCCACCCTCTCTTGGCCCTGGTTCACTTACCTCCTGGCTCTATACTGGGAGTCAATGGAGTCCGGGTACAGGTCCAGGTCTTCAGCTCTTGGAGGCACAATGGGTGTTAACCTGTGTGTCTCCTCCTGGAGCAGGGGCAAACTGAAAGTAACTTTTAGTTGAGCCTAGTTAAAAAAGTGCAGGGACATTCCACGGAGTCTCATGAGATCTTGTGAGAGCTTGCAAAACTGCATGGGATGACATGGGGACTAGCTGCCCTGAGGGGGATCCAGTGAGTTCCCACCCCTTCTCGTCCTTGGGGGCCTCAGCTACAGAGACCAGGATGGGGGGCCATTCCCCTCCCAGGTTCCACTCAGCCAGCATGTCCCACCTGGCATGGCCCGCACACATACACACACATTCACGCAGCACCCTCTAAGTGCCCCTGTGCTTTCCCACCCCCTCCTGGCTCTGGTTCACTTACCTCCTGGCACTACACTGAGGAGTTAATGGAGTCTGGGTCCATGTCTGGGTCTTCAGCTGCTTGGGGCACAATGGGCATTAACCTGTGCATCTCCTCTGGGAGCAGGCCCAAACTGAAAGTAACTTTCAGTTGGGCCTAGTTTAAAAAGGGTGGGGACATTCTGCAAAGTCTCATGGGATCTTGCAAGAGCTTTTGAAACCATGTGGGACAACATGGGGACTGAATGCCCTGAGGGGGAACTAGTGTGTTCCCTCCTCCCTTCCCCTCCCTGGGGGCCTCAGCTAAGTAGGGACCTGGGGATGGGGGTGGGGGTGTTCCCCTCCCAGGCTCCACTCAGCCAACATGTCCTGTCTGGCACAGCTCCACACACATGCATGTACACAGAAACATTTATGCAGCACCCTCCAAGTGCCCCTGCACTTGCCCACCTTCTCCTGGCCCCGGTTCACTTACCTACTGGCTCTATGCTGGGGGGTCATACTTTCATAGTGTTTAGGGTCAGAAGGGACCTAAACAGACATCACATCCGACCCCCTGCCCAGGGCAGGAATGAGTGCCAGGGTCATAACACCCCAGCCAAATATCTGTCCAGCCTCCTCTTGAAGACCCCCAAGGTAGGAGAGATCACCACCCGCCTTGGGAGTCCATTCCAGAGCCTGGCAGCCCTAACTGTAAAGTAGTGTCTCCTGATGTCCAGCCTGAACCTTCTCTCTAATAATTTGTGGCCATTATTCCTAGTAACCCCTGGTGGTGCCCAGGGAACAGAGCCTCACCCAATTTCTGCTGGTTTCCCCTGGTGAGTTTATAAATGGTCACCAGATTCCCTCTCAGCTTTCTCCTGTGGAGGCTGAATAGATTCAGGCCCTTTAGCCTCTCTTTGTAGGGCCTGCCCTGCTGCTCCTTGACTATGCAAGTGGCCCTCCACTGGACCCTCTCAGTGCTAGCCACATCCCTCTTGAAGTGCAGCGCCCAGAACTGGATGCAGTACTCCAACTGTGGCCTGACCAATGCCACATAGAGGGGAAGGATCACCTCCCTGGACCTGCTTGTGATGCATCTGTAGATTCATGACAAGGTGTGGTTAGCCTTACTGACCACTTCCTTGCATTGGTGGCTTATGTTCATTCTGGAGTCAACAGAGACTCCAAGATCCCTTTCTGCTGCTGTGTTGACAAGAAGGGTGTTCCCCAGCTTATAGGTGTGTTGCTGGTTCTTTTTCCCTAGATGCAGCACATTGCACTTGTCTGCACTGATTTCCATCCTATTCTCATCTGCCCACCTCTGTAACCTGTCTAGATCTAGCTGGATTCTGTCCCTTCTCTCCAGCGCGCCCACCTCACCCCACATCTTGGTGTCATCAACAAATTTGGACAGTGTGCTTTCCACATCCACATCCGGATCGCTGATGAAGATGTTGAGCAGTACAGGCCCCAGGACCAAGCCCTGGGAGACTCCACTGCCCACATCCCTCCAGGATGAAAATGACCTGTCCACCACCACTCTCTGGGTATGACCATCTAGCCAATTTGCAACCCATCTGACTGTAGGCATCAATGCTGCAGTCACCTAGTTTTTTTTAAGAGAATGTAGTGGGAAACAGCGTCAAAGGCCTTCTTAAATTTCAGGAAAATGACATCCACCTCAACGCTCTCATCCAGGAACTTTGTGACCTGATCATAAAAGGAAACCAGGTTAGTCAGGCAGGGTCTGTGCTCAATGAACCTATGTTGGTTGCCTCTAAGTATTACCTCCCCTGCTGGGCCCTTGCAGATGTGCTCCTTGATAATTTTCTCAAAGGTCTTCCCAAGGACCAAGGTGAGACTATAATTACCTGGGCCGTCCTTTCTCTCCTTCTTGTAAGTGGGGATCACATTGGCCATTTTCCAATCTTCTGGTACCTGGCCAGAGCCCCATGAGCACTCATAAAGCTGTGCCAGGGCCCCTGCTATGACCCCAGCCAATTCCCTCAGCACCCTCGGGTGGAGAGCATCCGGACCTACTGATTTAAACATGTCCAACCTCTCCAAAAGTTCCCTAAATAGGTCATCCCTGACCCTAGGCATGGCGGTGCCTCCCCTGTGTCCGTCCGTAATCCTAGTGGGGGAAATGTCCCAGTCCATGTTCAGGAATATGGGGGCAAAGAATTTGTTTAAGAGGTCAGCTTTTTCATTTGCTGCAATCACCAGATTGCCAAACCTGTCCTGTAGGGGCCCCACATTACCCGGTGCCTTCTTCTTACTTCCTGTGTATCTGAAAAAGGACTTTTTATTATTCCTAATTCTGGTCACTAGCCCTAGCTCCATCAGTGAGTCAGTGGAGTCTGGGTTCAGGTCTGGGTCTTTGGCTCCTGGGGCACAATGGGCATTAACCTGTGCATATCCTCTGGTAGCAGGCCCAAACTTAGATCAGATCAGCCATTTTTAGACTTATCTAACCTTCCAGGAACTTTTGTACAGTTTGCACTGAGATCAACCTAACTAGGGATCTAAGTGTAAGGTCTGCACTTGAGTGAACTGAATTAGATCAGGTGGCCATTTTTAACATGATCTAACCTTTCCCTAGCCTCCTGATGTCTGCATGCACCCAGAGAAGTACTCCTCCACCTTTCAGCCCCAAAGCCTAGTAGTTAGGTATTAGTTGACATGGTGAGAAACCCAGATTCTATGTCCTCTTCACCCAAAGGGGATTTGAATCTGCATCTTCCATTACCCAGCTGTGCTTTTACTAGACTATGGGCAAGATATCACTCGGAGCAGTTACCAGCTTTCTTTTTGAAGCTAGCCCACTGGGCAGCCAGAAAGGGGAGACAGAAAGGGCATAAAGGAGAAAAGAAAGTTAGCAGGAAGGTGTCTCAGTTAGGTAGATGCTGCCCTGAATAGTAGAGGGCCTCCAGTTGTGACCCCTGTCCTTAATGTCTTTTCTGCACTTGTTTTACTTACTATGCTTTGAATAAAATGCACAAAACGCAACAGGATAGTTTTTACTTCTATGGGGGAAGGTGCCCAGGCTATGATGCAAGATTCTCTTCCCTCTAAGGCAGCATACGCTTCACTGAATGCCCTACCTCTAGCTTGCTTTGTTCCTTTTGACCTCTTGTATCTATCCCTCATGGCTTCCCAAGGGGTCAGTTTCAAGAAGAGAGCTGAAGAGTTTGGGCAATGTCTAGCCCTTGGCCTGGTAGGAAATGAGAGACACAAGTTTTACCCCTTCTTAGTGCGGGGGTCCTAGAACCTGAATCTTCCACTCCCTGGATAAGATCCCTAACTATTCGAATAAAATGTGGGAAGGTCTTCATCTTCTCTCTTACTTTAGGGAGGTATGCATGTACCAGGGTGATTGTATTTCCCCAGAGGTGGAAACAGAATCCAAAATGGTCACTTGAATGATCATATAAATGTGACTTAGGTATGTAAAGGTGATATAGGATTTGGTCCAAAGTCTACTGCTAGATGGAAACTGCTAGCTTCAGATCTCTATTTGATATCACTATAACAAGGGTTTAATAGATGGGGATGTCCTGAAGAGGCTGGCTGTAGTCACATGACATGAAGGCAACTATATCTGTCACATGACAGGGATCAGAATCCCTTTACTTCAGTGGCAACCCTTACAGTCCTGTTACACTTTTCTAATCATAATAGACCATAAATGGCTTGCTACTATTTGAACTTTATCCTTTCAAATATTTGTGCCCACTCCAGCTATGCAGATAATTCATTTTGGGTCCAAGAGATTACATCTGTACAATAATAATCTGGACATTCTCTCAGTCTGAGAATCCTTTAACATAGTGGAGGCAGCTCTGAATAACTAGATAGAACAATTAACCAACTAAAACAATTCTGTAATCTGAGATTTTACTGAGGCCAAAGTAGAACTGAAGAAACTTTTTTCACTTCCATCACTGCTGCAGCACCAATCTGTAAAATATTTGTATTGCAGTCAGTCTGATCCCAAGTGAAACTTCTGCCTATAGCACTTTGTTTTCTCATTTCTTGCATCTATTCAGGTCATAAATTAAATCACAGTAACCTGTAAGAGCAAAATTGTTGGAGGGAGAGTTCAAGGAAGAAAAAGGCATTGTAAGGTTTTACTGAACCAACACTACACTGGTTTGTCAGCTTTATCTGGGAATAAATGGAAGTGAACTTCACCTACTGTGAATACTTGCTATTTGTAGGATTGTGTCTTCACTTATCACTTCACAGATTAAGAAATATTCAGTAAAGCCAGTTCAGTTAACTGACTTTCCTCGATGTCATAAAATCTGTACATACAGTTTAACACAATTGGCAGACATGGCTTAGGAGAGGCTTAGCACCAAACTGTAATGGGAATTTGCTCTAAGTTGTGTTCCTAAGAAATCACATACTGGAACTATATAACAACTTTCACTTAATAAAGGAGCCAACACCACAGTCAGACAAATATGAAAAACAAAATAAATGGTTTAGCTAACTCTCATTAAAAATTATTTTTTTGGGTTCGAGATTAAACTGTTTCACAAATTATATGTGACCCCAGCTAAAAATATTGCATGAATAATGAATGGCTATTTTGGTGACAGATATGTGAAAAGAATAGTACATATAATAGCCTGCAGTATGGACCTAAATCATTCTCTTTAGGATGGGTATCAAAGCATTTTATCTTAAGAATCTAGAATTTACTGGTAACAGATCAGAATGGTTCAGCATCTTTTTGGTCAAGAAATTACAACTTTTGCTCTTAAACAGTAAATAGCTAATGTCTAGAAATTAACACTTCCAAGCTATTGGCTTGGTTCAGAAGATAACAAATGGTGGAGAGCATCTTCCTAATGTTCTTTCCTTGTTCTTTAATCTTTCTTTTGAAGAATACTTTTGTGAAAATTCCTGGATGACTAGCCTTGAAGGAGAGACCTTGGAGAAAAGCTCTGTAGCCCAGGCAGGGGCAGCAAAAGCTTCCATGTACTGATGCGTCTCAGTCCAGTCCTGGAGGGACAACATCCTTATCTTCATACCCATTTTCCTTAGCTTCTCTGCTGAGACTGGCCCAATAGGGGCTTATTAGCATCACTTTTTGAGAATAGCATTACAGTGTGGACATGAGTAAATACCTGGCCCTAGAGAAGTTAATGGGAATTTTGTCTTTTATTTTAAAGGAGCCAGGATTTAAACTATGCTTACTGGATTTAGGCTGTTATTTGGAGAGATAAAGGTATCATACCCAATTAGTCAACAAACTTAGTTGCCATTCAGTGAAGTTAAAGCAATGTAAAATGCATGCCCTTCAGAAATATTTCTCTGATGTTGTTTATTTTAAAATTCTCATCTTGGGATACCCTCGCAAAATACCAATTTTTTCCTCGAATGTCCCAAGATTCCCATAATATTATTTACTATGTCAATACAATATAAATAACATAAGGTAGGATCTCCAGTGTAAAACATCATGAAATAATATTAAGCAGACATATTTCTGTTCATTGTGTACCAACAATGCTGCTTAAAATAAGAGATTACAGCTTCAATGTGTTTCATGTCTGTCTTCTTTTTTTTTCTTTCAACAGTCTTTTATGTTAGAGAATTAATACCATATTATATGGCATATATGTACTAGGTGTTAAACTTATTAAGCAATCAAATGTGCATATATTTTGAAGATAGTGTGTGGGAGCACTACCTATTGCACCATAATGTGATTCTCTTTGTGCTGTTGGTTACTAGTTTGATTTTTCGCTGATTAATCTACCATTGTGTCTTCTCTTCTACTTTTGAGTTTACCATTAAACTCCAATTAAACCAGTTTACTTGTACCTTGGTATCAGTGCACTGGGTATGCCTGGTCCCTTAAGGGAGCTAGAAGCCTGTGAGGCTGCTTCCAGGTAGGGAAGGGAACTAATGCGTCGCCTGCTTGGAAGAGGGCTCAGACTGGAGCTATATAAGCCCAGAGCCTGAGTGGGTCATGAGAGACTCTGCCTGGCAGCTGCAGGGAAAGAAGCTCATACCCTGGAGAGCCACCCAAGGACACTTGACTGGGCTGCCTGCTTTGCTGCCTACAGGAATAGTGAGGCTGAGGGAGTTCACCAACAATGTTCCCTCTAAGGCTTAGCGATCCGTGAGCACACTGCTTAGGTCCATGAGCGCGCCGCTTTGGTCTGTTCCCGAACTGGTCTCGTCTACCCCTCTTGGTGTGCTGAACAAATTATTCTCAGAACATTATTTGGGAGAAAAGAGTCTTGAAATACTAAACTATAGATATTATATATTCCATTAAAAAAAAATAAATATATATATATATAAAACCCTACCAAAACAGAAAAGTTTATGTGTCATTCTCCACCTGAGGACAGCATGCAAAAAACAATGGATTTCATGTGACAGACGTAAATCACATCATTCAATATGCTCTGTAAAGCTCTCAGGTACTGTGAAACACTGAAGGTATGCCTGGTCTGCCTTATCTGGCAGATTTCATCACTCTTTCAAAAATGATCAACACTGCCTCCGTGCCTCTGCAGCCTTTGAAAGCGGCATGGAGCCTTGTACGTCCTGCCAATGGGCAGACCAGGTGCCCAGCTCCACCCTGGCCCCAGTCCCTGTCCTCATCCCTGCCTCACCTCAGAGAGGAGCCACTGCCTGCCCCGCGCTGCTCTTCCCCCTGCGGGCATGCTGGCATGGTGAGGAGTGGAGCGCAGCTGAGCGGTAACTTGCCTCTGCCCCGCTCTGGGTTTCTAGGAGGCCGCAGCCCAGCTCCTCTCCGGGTGGGTGTGCAACATTAACAAGATTTTTTTTTGTACACGGCTGCGCATGTACGCAGCTTAGCAGGAACATTGCTCACCAGGTACCCAGGCTAGGAGGCATGTTGTGCCAGGGAGTGAAGCTTTGCCCTCTTAAAGGGGCAGAGGGCTGTTTCCATTGTTATTGTTATGTTATAGCCCAGGGGCTTATGTTTATGTTACTGTTTGGATTGGTGGTCTGAGTTGGGACTATAATGAGTGGTTGTGAAGGTCCTGTTAGTGCCTGTGGGGAATACAATAGCCTTGATCCCTGTCGGGGCAGGCTTGAGGCCCGAGCAGCTGTCAAACTTCGAGTGGGCTGAGTGTAAGGACACAGGGGCCAGGCAGAGGATGCAAGGGGCCCAGCAGACAGAGGGAGCCAGGAACCTGGTGCCTGAAAGGGCCAAACCTCAGATGGTAACACCCATGAGGCTTGGGACATGGTATAGGGGGGTTTAAGGAGCCCTTAAAGAGATCAGTGCCTGCCAGGGGCACAGGCAGGCTGGGAGGGCCTGCTGGTCTGGGGTGCAGGACTATTACTAAGGGGACTCCAGGGGAGCCCAGTGAGGATCAACACAGGCTCAGGGTCATATAAAGCCTACAGGCAGTCTCTCTTTCAGGACCTTTATTAAAATCAAGGTGTAGCAGATGAGATCCAGGGGAAGGGCTGGTGTTGAGCCTGAGCCAGGAAGGGGCTGCATGGCCACTAGGGACCTTGCTACAGTTTTAATGACTTCTACCTATAGTACATGGACACTGACTCCATGGCTGAGAAACTAGAGGGTGCTCAGCATCCACGAGCCATGTCAGGCAAGCTGGGTTGAAATAATGCGCTGACTCTCTAGGCATGCATGGGGCTAGGCATGGGAATGCAAAAAAGAAACCCCAAAACAAAACTGAAAAAAACAGTACCCACTGGCACCTATGATATAGGATATGATTTAACAGAGGTGCCAGACAATATTAAGGAAAGGCTTTATGTTGAACTGGTATGGAATTTCCCCCCCAAATTGTGTAAATCACACACTGGAACTGTACAGTGACCTTCACTTAATTTAGGAGTTACTACACTCTCAAGCAAATTTGACAAAAATAACTTTTACGGCATACACCCGTTTGACAAGCATGTACACCACTTATTTCTATTACATCATAGCTAAGTACTAGTTTAATTGCTAAGACGTATGTAAAGAGAAACCCTTCATTTTCAGTTCTTGCAAATTTGTTTAGACGACAAGTCAGGCAGTGGGGAATGAAAAATCATTTAGTACATTTTGTAATGAAAATTTAAATTTACCAGAATATGATCCCAAGACTTTTCCTTTGTGTTGACTCAAAAGTCAGTTTGTTTTGTAGTAATCTCTTGTTTATCCATGCCCAACCTGAACCTAAAAGCGGGAAAAGACTGTCAAAAGATGAATAGAAGTTAGTGGGTATAGTAGGAATGTAGCATCCCAGTGCCTAGAAGAGATTCAAGAAACATCTTTACCCTGCCAGACCTCCTCCAGGTCTGCAGAGAAATACAAACTCTTCCGTCTATAAGGAAAATAGGAACTGACACTAGCTTGTTCCCAAAATTCTTGTTCCCTGCCAAATTTCAGTGCATAGTGATAGAAAACTTTGTCCAACAAAGAGGGCAGCATGTAGTATCATAAATGAGAAACCACAACTATTATCTGACAGCTTGTGTGCTCTAGTATTAATGAACACTTTACTATTCCTCTTTTTACACACTATTCACCTTGGCTTATGGATGAAAAGGAAGAAAACTGATGAATAATTGCTTACAGCCTGCAAAACCACTAACCGGGCTTTCAGATCTTCTAGTCATCAATCAATAGTAATTGAATGATGATGAAGGTTGAATGTTTTACCTGGTACAGATTGAATGTGTGGTATTTTTGCACAGTATCTTTTTATGTCCCAGGAACGTTTCATAGTGTTTCCATTTAGAAGCTACCAATGCAGATTTAATTGTGTCAGTTTGTTTTTTTTTACTACAGCATATTTTCCTGCTGGGCTTGTTATTGTTCAGACAGAGTTTATCAGAGGGTTGATGACCTGAAGTATTATGGATCCCAATGGCAAGGGAGGGTATTTAAAAAGTCATGTTGGAGTATGGCACAAACTAGATAAAAGGAGTAGAATAAAACTATTTATCTTATTGAGGTTACTGACAGGCCTGTTAGGATAGCTAATATATTAAAGGCCAGATAAATTTGCACCTTTCAGACTAACTAAATCAGAGTTGTATAGCATGATTTTTTTTGTGAGCCTAAGCTCACTAAATCAGATGCTGTGAAAGGACGTGTGCAGATAAGTGTATCAAATAGAGAGAGTGATTTGAATAAAAAAAGCAGGGAAGGGGGTGGGGAGTCAAGGAAGAGGGGGAAGTGCTGGGAGAGGCAAACAAGTAATGAATCTATAGGGACAAAGGAGTCACAAAAGCTAATCTATGTAATTGGATAAGAATCCATAGTCCCTATTTAAACCACAGTCCAGTCTGTGGATGATTTGTTGTTCTCCAATTTTGTGTTAAAGTTCATAACATTAAAGATCACTTTTAGCTAGAGAAGTAGTGCATACTCTGCTTTTTCACCTTAGTGTGATTCTCCTTTCATGCGGTTTCTACATAATATTAAAAAATCACTTGAATCTATGATACAGTACAGCTTAGAGTTCTTATTGTTAGCTTCTATCTTGACTATCATAGAAGGTTGCTCATTATTTGAAAGGAATTTGATTTTTCAGATGCATTTTATCTACGATAATGAATTGCTTTTGGTTTTCAGGATGGCTAGTTAGGTTAGCACAAACATTTTCTTTGAACTTTTTCCTTTCTTTTTTACTACTTAGTTTAATGAGGGTTCTGCTCCATTATCTAACCCTTCTACTTAAATTTAAGAGAAGAAACAGTTTAGTTCTTAAGGCATATATCATGGTTTGTTACTGGTACAGCAGTAGTAGAAATTGATGGAGTGTACATTAGCTGTGTTTTACTATATTTCACAGTCTAATATTTTGCTTTTTGAACATTTTGGGACCATAGGGTATTTATACATGAACTCTGGGAGTGAAAGGGGGTGCTTTAATTAGAGCAACTCTCAGAGTGTCACATGTATCAGCATCTCCATGCTTCAAAATGGTAGTGGGGGGTGCTTTAACTAAAACTTGTTCAACAAGCCATTTTTTAAAGCATGGGGATACTGATACACATGATGCTGGAGTTTGCTGGAGCACAGTAATTAACATGCTCCAACAGCTTCTATTAATTGATTAATTGAGTCTGCTTCAATCAGCCTTGCTGCATGTGTATAGGCACCCACAGGTTCTTCTCTTGTGGTTCCATTGTAAGCAAGAGATTACATCTATAGAAAATCATTTTGGACAAAATCCTGAAATCTTTGCTTCATGCATCGTTCTGGGGTGTAATGGTCAATCTTTCAGATAAAATGTAAAATCTTTGAGAGAGCTTTATGAAATTTACAGTTAGGACCATTAGAACAACTAGTCTTATCTCTGATGTGACAGCGGCCACGTGTATGTGAGATGCTGGCTGTGCAGTCATTTAGTACTTGTATTAACAACTACTAAATGACTGCATTGTAACTGGAGTTACAGTAGAGTCACACTGAGGATTAGCTGTTTTGTGATGCCAATTGTGCAGTAGCTCATGATTTACTGTGTAGCAGCTAGTGCTGTAGCAAGGCGGGGGTGAGTGGGGTGACCGCCCCAGGCACTTAAATGAATAGGAGCCAATAGGCGCTACCTAGCTGGGGCAGGGGGTGGAACAGAGCAGCTAGTTTGTGGAGGGTGCAGAGACAGGCAAAGGGCAGCACCTGCCACTGTGGGCACTCCTGGGCAAGTGCAGGGGAGGGGGAGAGGGCGTTTGACCCTGGATCTGTGTGTAGGGTGAGGGTGGGCTGCCAGTGCAGGCTTTGCCTTGGGCACCAGACTTTGTTGCTATGGCACTGGCAGTAGTGTCATGTCATGCTTCCTGCCGCATGACTCTACTGTGCGGTAGCCACAAACACATGTAGATATGGTCAGTGGCCATTCAGTTTTGTCTAAGCTGTACCTTCCTGAAAATTTTGATTTGAAAACATAAAGAAATGGAAAATTCACTGTCTTAGCAGTTTGTTCCAACAGTTAATCACCGTCACTGATTAATGTCTAAAAATTGCCCAATGCCTAGTGTGAATTTATTTGATGTTGGTTTCCAAAATGTTATTGTCACACCTAATAAAAAGAAACATGATTTTATGTAGAAATCTGGAAATTAGGAAAATGATATTAAAAACACTACTGGTAAAAATCAGTAGATTAAAAAAGGCACTGAAGAAACTGACAGTAAAAGAGATTTGAGATTTGTATAAATTACTTTTTGAACCTTGGGAATTATAGGAAAAAACACATTCATTTATTTGGACAAACAAATCCACGCATTTCTGGACTGCTCCAGACACATCTAATTAAGAAGACACAAACTGGGCATCTTCAGAGTAGAATGTATTTGTTCTACAGCTATAGCTCGGTCATCAATTTAAAAAAAGAAGATTGAGGATTGTATGAGCTTTTTTTCACAATTATACAAAATTAAAGCACCATACAAGTATACTATGATTATACAAGTTAAAGGCCAGAGGATGGCATAATCAAAATTGCTAGTTTATCTAATCTTTAATAGAAAATTTGGTTATAATTAGGTGACTGGAAATAAAATTTAGAAAAAATGAAAAATAATTTGCAAACTTCATTTTCTATTCCTTTCTGATTTTTTTTTAATCTTTGGCTTTAAACAATTAAGAGTGTAAGGGCAGAATTCTGTTACCCTTTAGAGGCCTAAATTGCATTTACCCAGCTATTGGCGTTTTGGGCCCTTATGCGTGGTTTGCAATTCCACCACTCATGCAATGTAGATGCAAGCATCCTGACGTTTACTTAGTCTGCTCAGTAAGCTCTGTAGTTGCTAGGCTGTTATGCAGCTATGTGCACATATAATAAATGGTGAGCAGCTTAGCTGCTTCTCACCAGTCTGATGATAGAATCCCTCTGACTTCTATTCACTGCCATATCTTAGTTCTAGATTCTCCTTATACTTCCCAGCTGGCACTCTTATCCAATTGGGGTCTGTGTTCACTGAGCAGCCAGAGTGCGCCATCCCAGCTAAAGAGGTCATTAGCCCATGTGTCACTGGCCAGCACCCCTCAACCAGGACAGTGGGCAGGGCTGGTGGCCCCCCCCCCCCATGGTCCCCTCCTCCAGCCCTCTGACTCCTTACTTACTGGCAGTGGAGCCTGGGTCCAGCTCCCTGCTGCTGGCACATTGCCTGTCCCCATGGGCCCCTTTGGGGGGGCATAACCTCTGTGGGGGGGGGGCTGTAGCCCCTGGGGGGGGCTGTAGCTCCTGTTGGGGGGCAGCAAAATATATATTCATGTATTCATCAATTCATTAAACATGTATTTAGAGTTCACTTTATTATTATGATAAGAGACTTGCTTTAACACTATAAGATATATCAATAAAATATTGTCCAATTGATCGCTGCCTCTTACACTGTCTCTCTTTAAAGTGGTCTTTTAATTGTGGAGTGTGACCACCGAGTTTCTAACACCCTGTCACGTGCAGTCTTAGTCCGAGCGATGGGTGACGTACGTCTTACTGGCTCCCGTGATTGGCTGAGTAGCTGTTCACTCCAGGAGTCATCTTCCCCTATCTCTCCTGCCACGACTTTGAATGTTCCCAGTGGGGGGGTTGACTATTGTGGGTCCCTCTGCGGCCCACGGTTTACCCGATGGTCACTTGTGGGGCTCCACCACCCCTACACCCAGGCCTCATGACACCTTGATGGATCTCTCCATGTTCCCGGCCACGTCCCTTCACTCCTACAGCTATGGTGCCTCTTGGGTTTCTTCTTATTTGTGTACTAGTTCTGGAACCTGCTCTGCTTACCCCTTCATGGGTCTTATGTGATTGGAGGTCCTGATCATGGAACTTACCCTTATTCTGAGCAAACTCTGGCCCTTGGGCTCAAGTCACTACCTGATGCCCTATGGCCTATGCTCCTTAGCCCTCTCTCTCTCAACCCCTTCACCCAGGGAAATGAAAGAAAAAAACACAAAAGAAAATGCAAGACACTGCCTCTATCACTTCTCTGGGAATTAGGATAGTCCCCTTCCATGCTTCCTCACAGCAGGGGTCATGGGAGCCTAGTTCCCCTATAATATAGCCAGGGGATACCCCCTTGTCACTGCATTAGTAAGGGCCCTTGCCACTGCATTAGTAATTTGGGGGATGTAGGTAATAAAACCAACACCTTCTGTCCAGGTTTGAATTCCCACTCTTTAGTGTGGGTATCATACCTTTCCTTTTGAAGTTGTTGTGCCTGCTGCAAATGACTCATGGCCAGTTCCCTCACTATTTGGATTCAGTGCTGAAATGCTTTCTGATAGGCGGAGGTATCTCAGGTCATTGTGGGGTTGCATTCCCACTTCTCCCTAAGGATTTGCAACAAGCCCCTCAAGGCTATGACCCAACACCAATTCAAAGGGTGAATACTTCAAAGATGTGAATGGGGTATCTCTAAGAATGAACAAGACCAATGGGAGTAGTAGGTCCCACTTCCGAGGGTCCCTTTGGATACATCTACGCAATATCTTCTTTATAGACCCATTCAATCTTTCTACCAACCCATTTGTCTGAAGGTGATAGATGGATGATTGGAGCTGTTTTATCATCAATGTTTGGCACAACCCTTGTAATATGCCCGACATGAAGTTGCGGCCTTGATCTGTTCAAATTTCATGCGGGATTCCCATGCATGCTATCCACTTTACTAGTTCCTTTGCAATCTGGAGGGGCTGTTATTGTTAGTGGTACCGTGTCGGGATACTGTGTAGTGTAATCTATGAATACCAAAATGTATTGATGCTCTATGCAACTGCAGGGTAGCGGCCTGGCCATGCCCATGGCTATTTTTGAAAAGGGAAGGTCAATTACAGGCATTGGTCAAAGAGGAGCTGTCGGAGGCCAGTCTGCCCTGGCTTTTTGGCATACAGGGCATGCGGCACATTGGCAAGCCACGTCCTCTCCTAAGCCTGGTCAGAAAAACCATCGGGATATTCTGGCAATCATCCTATCCCTCCCCATGTGTCCCCTGGTAGGACTGGAATGGGTGAGTCACAACATGGCCTGCTGAAAGCAAGAAAGTACTACAAGCTGTGCTCTGTGTTCGTCCCCTGCCCCACCTGGCTAGACTCAGTACAAAAGGTGTTGTCTTACCTCGAATTGAGATGGAGATTCTATAGTACGGGTCCACTGAAGGGTTGTGTCTTCTACTGCCAGTGCTCGGAGTTCTTGCAACCTGGCATCCTCTTCTTGGGCCTGTCTAAATTGTTGACTGCTGGAGATGTCTTGTAGGTCCAATGCTTCAGCTTCCTCGCTAGGCCTTTATTCCGCCTCGGGCTCCGCCAGCCACTCTTCTTTTGTCTTCAAGGTTCATTGTGTTATCTCGACATCTCGTATTCTTTCCAGGGTGTCGTACAATGGGGTCCAGTCCCGCCCCAACAATATGTCACATGCCAGTTGAGGGCCAAGGCTGACCAATAGTTCCCCCCGGTGTTCCATAACCCCGAGGTTCACCCACAGCCATCGTATCTGCTGAGTCTCCCCATGAAGATATGAAACTCTCACTGGGTCAGCCTGGCAGTTAGGGTAGTATGCTATCAGGGTGGCTTTCATTAAGGACTGCATGCACCCTGAATCTAATATGGCCCAGACTGGGTGACCTTTGACCCAGGCTCATACCACTGGTCACCCCCATACAGCGCTCTCCCCACTGGCTCCAAAACTGCAGTCCATGGGCTCAATCTGTGTTACCTCTTTGTGCCCCTCCATTGTTACCTGTGGAGGGTTGTCTGGGTGCCATCTTTCTGAAGCCCGACTCGGGCATTCTCGAGCGAAATGACCCGTCCTCCCACAATGGAAGCAGACTATGTCTCTCCCTGGGCCTCTGGAACTAGGTCATCACCTTTCCAGCTCTCTAGCCATTGTGAATATGGGCAGTAGTACATGTTTTTCTCGTGGGTAGTGGGTCTCAGAGGCCGAAAAGGCTTCCGCTAATTTCAGTGCCTCCTCACAGGTTGCTGGTGAATGTTGGCATATCCAGCCCTGGGTCCTATCCTCTAAATCATTAAGAAACTGTTCTAGCATGATTTTATCCACCAGGGAGTCGCAGTTGTATGTTGCAAGGTTGATCCACTTGCCAAATAAATCTCTTAGCAGTTGAAGCAAAAGTCAAGGTTGTCTTTCCTCTACCCCCTTTTTGGCATGGAAGAGGTGTCAGTAGTGCTCAGGGTTAATCTCTAGCCAATAGAGAATAGCGGCCTTCACTCCTTCGTAGTCCTGCGCTTCCTCCTGTGAGAGGGCCCTATATGCCACTTGGGCTTTTCCTACAACAAGAGTTCCTAGCTGGCTGGCCCAGTAGCTTTTGTCTAGATCCATCATTAGCATGTGACGTTCAAAGGCTTCAATGTATGCCTCCGGGTTATCGTCATTTTTCATCTTCGGCATCTTGAACGCTGTGAGACTGTGCTTTAGCCAGTCAGGTTGGCATTCTAATATCTGCTGTTGTGAATCCACTATCTGTGTGAGTGCTTATAAGTTCTGGACCAGCAAATCAGCCTGGGCCATGGCCACTGGCTGCATCCTGGCTCGGTCTTCTGGGCCTGGGCTTTCTCATGTATTCCTGGCCAATGCAGCACTATGTGACCGCTGAGTTTCTAACACCCTGATAAGTGCGGCTTTAATCTGAGTGATGGGTGATGTACGTCTTACCGGCTTCTGTGATTGCCCGAGTAGCTGTTCACTCCAGGAGTCATCTTCCCCTATCTCTCCTGCCACAACTTTGAATGTTCCCAGTGTGGGGGTTGGCTATTGTGGGTCCCTCTGTGGCCCGCGGTTTGCCTGACCATCACTCATGGGGCTCCACCACCCCTACATCCTGGCCTCATGCTACCTTGATGGATCTCTCTGTGTTCCCGGCCATGTCCCCTCGCTCCTACGGCTCTTGGGTTTCTTCTTATCAGTGTACTAGTCCTGGAATCTGCTCTGCTTACCCCGTCATGGGTCTTCTGTGATCAGAGGTCCTGATTATGGAACCTACCCTTATTCTGAGCAAACTCTGGCCCTTGGGCTCAAGTCATCATCTGATGCCCTATGGGCTATGCTGTCTAGCCCTCTTTCTCAACCTCTTCACCAGGGGAAACAAAAGAAAAGAATACAAAAGAAACACAAGACACTGCCTCTATTACGTCACTGGGAATTAGGATAGTCCCCTTCCCAGCTTCCTCACAGGGAGCCTAGTTCCCCTATAATATAACCAGGGATACCCCCCTCCCCCCTTGCTTGAACAATCCTAGAATCCTCCTGTGTGGGTTGTCCGCTTTGCCTTCTTAGCTCCTTTCACGAGCCTTGGGCCACCCCACTTCTCTCCCTCCTGTAGCATTCCCCTCCAAGTGTTCCATAGTTCCTCTACATAGGATTAGTCACCCTTTTATATTCAATGTAGGTGCCCTGCTTGTCTGGAGTCCTCCCTGGGCTCTTGATGGGCCTTTTCTGAAGGGGCCACCTCCTCCTCCTCCCAACCATTTCCAATACTCCCACCTGCTGTACTGTGGGTCCTTGCAAGCCTTTCTCTACTGTTCCTGCTGCTGCTGTCATCGCAGATTGCAGGGACTGCTTCTAGCCTGCTTCCCGCACTGGTGGCTTGTCCCCTGCCGCTGCTGCTGAGCTTAGGACCAGCAGTCTCTTCTGACTCCTTGTCTGACACTCCTCCCCTCCTGAAGTGTTTTCGGAGTGGGTCCTGAGGCCACATGTTGTTCCAGTCCATTCTCCCTCCCCAGCTCCTTCTGTCATCTGCCATTTTTATTTTTGCCAGCTGGTGGTTGCTGGTGATGTCACCAGCCGGCCCCAGCTGAATAAAGGTGTGGCTCAAAAGTCACGCAGGCTTCTCTTGTTCCCACTGTGCTGCAGCTCCTGCTGCAGGTAAGTGGGTTTTTTTCTCTTATTTTAATTTTTTCATTTGTCCCCTCTCTCTCCCAGGATATGGAGGATTTTGGGGTCTTTTACAGAGTGACTTTGGGATTATTTTATCAGGGTTTTTTCAGTTTTCCAATAGGGAACACCAGACTTCCGGCTGGGTGGGGCAGTGGCAGGACCTTGCATGCTCAGAGCTGGCATCTTGGACCCAGCTGGAAGTGGCTGACCTCCTGACTAATTGGGGCCAGGAGGACATGCTTTGACAGTTCATTGCAGGCCACCACATCCGGAACATCTTCTCGGTAATAGCTGTCCAGATGGTTGAGCAGGCAGCACACATGGAAGTAGTGCCACACAAAGGCCAACTCTGCAGCCACGGCCCACTGGCAGCTGGCCCAGAGGGGCAGATGCTTCTACTGGCTGTGCAGTCCCCATCTGGGTCTGGCAGGTACGCAACAAGTCACAGCCAGGCAGCAGCCCCCACTGTGGGTGGAGGGTTCAGGGGAACTCTCAGGGCTGCGTCAGCAGTCCCGGTGGCACAAGGGGTAGTGTCTCCAGATACCAATTGGCTGGGCCCCAGAAGCTTATGAGAGTGAGTAGCTCAGAGCTACTTGCCAGGGCAGCTTTTTGTACTGCTGCGGCCAGGACAGGGCTGCTTTTTATACAGCTGGGGACAGCACAGGTTCTGGCCCTGGGTTCTAGCTCCCCCTAGCTGCAGATCCAGGAGGAGCCAGGCAGGATTATTTTGCCCTAAGTGGCACAATTTGCTCTACAACATAGTGTATGTCTGAGGACATGTGCTGAGGCAAAAAGCCCCAGCTCAAATTTGCATGGCTTCTATGTGAGCTGCTGCAAGTGCATGTGCTTGCATGTGTGGATATGCCCATGGACGTTTATCTTGCTGGGATCTTTTGACCCCAGCTGACTTTTTGCCCTTTGGGCAGGGGGCTGGACCCTATGATCTTATGAGGTCCCTTCCAACCCTAATGTCTATGAAATCTATAAAGGTGGGGTGGAGTAGAATCTTGGAGAGGGCAAGTGGAGGGCCAGGCAAATGTAAACATACTGGTTTTTCTCTCTTACTGGCTATGATTCTTAAAATATACCCATGTGCTTAAGTATCTCAAGAGCAGTGGTCCCATTTCAGTTCAATTACAACTGAAAAAGCTAGCATTCTATCCTTTACATTTATGTAGAAATAAAAATAACGGCAGAATGTATTGATTGAAGGAGTAAGTGACAACATTACCTTTAATTTTCCTTGATTTTCTTGCTACATGCTGTAATTTTTCTATTTTTTCAAGTAAAGGCTTATTAAAAATTCCAAAATAACAGTCATACATAAAACATATACATATGCCTGTGTTTGATGGGAAGAACGTATTTCTACTTTGTAGTCAGAAATAATACAATAATATGATATTGTATGCCACTTACCCACTAAATGGATCTGTTCTGTTCTCCTTCCCATATGCATACACATCTGTCATTGTGGGAGTTACATAGTTTGGAAGAGAAAAACAGATTCTCAGGCTTCATTTTGGTTTCATTTACACCAGCTGAAACAGTAATCATTCTCCTGGAGTCTGTAAGATGAGATCAGAAGCCAGCCCTGTGTCTGGAAGCTGAAAATGCTCAAGAAATTTTTGTTTTTAAAGCTTAGTAATGAATATATTTATCTTTTATCAAATTCTTGGACACATTAGAAAAATCCTCTTCAGAATTGCAGGATGCAAGGAATTGTTTGACAATGTTTTTTATTATGCCTCTTATTAAGTCCCATACTTTAAAATTTCTTTTTAAATTAAAACCTTTTCAGCTTCTTGTTTATTTCCCTATTGTATAACAATGTCATTCTGAGGTGGAATTACCAGGTATCACAGGTGAGTCACTGGTGTGACAGCAACATTTTATTATATAGACTCCTGAAAAATATATATAATGTTCATCTCTATCAAATAGATTCTGCATCTGGTTTTTGATTGAAGCTGGCTAGAGGTCTTTACTGAGCTGTCTACATTGACAAGGTTGCAAGATGCAACCTAGAAAAATTGAACACCCTGATTATAAGCCTTGGCTTGTTTGGTCTATAATTGGCTCTTTTTACATGTTTGCTCCCTCTATTTGTATGTATAACTGACTTCAGCGTCCAAACAATTGATTAAGCAGATGTTAGAAAATACTGGCATAGAAAAAATGAAGCATTTCAGCCTTAATTGTAACTGGAATATTTGCAAACATTTAGTAAAATTGGAGAGAAGTAGTTATATAGAAGAAGAATTACTTTGCCAGAAAACACACAGAAGTGTGAACAACTAATTACAGCTACAGATTCTTTATTATTAAAAATGAAAGACAACAAAAGACACTAAATGAACAAATCACCTTGTACAGCAGAATATTGATGGTAGTGGAAAAACAAAAGGCATAAAATGGACAGTATTTAAAACAGATTAATTCCAAGCAGAAGGGTGATTCTCTCTTAACAGCAGCCTTTATTCTTACTGCAAGGATAAAACAAAGTATGCATCAGAAAATTATACTTGCTGAGAACCACTACTTTAGCACCCTCAGTATTAGCAACTGAAAAATGTGCAACTTGCCACATAAGCAGCTTCTTATCTGTACGAAATTCTTCATATTGACATAGTTGGTGTATTGAAAGTGCTTATTCACTGCAAATATATTCTGTGTCCAAATTATATGCAACTTATAAGGCAGTACAAGATTATAAAAATTTAGTATCTTTATATACATAAATTCACATTACTGTTACATACTATATGCAAAATTTTCTTTGCAAAGGCATCCCCTAGTCTAAAAGCTTAAGTCTGTCTGTCTAACTGTCTGTAACATTTTATTTGCACTCTGATTGGCTGACAGAAACAGCCAATCAGAGTGCTCCAAGTGTGGGGGAGCACTGCTATGATTCCAAAGCTGCACCGAGGACTGGCCAGAGGGTCCGGGAGCTGGAGCCAGTAATCTTTGGGGACTTTTCAGGAGCTCAAAATGATGGAGATAGGTCTTCAAAGCTTTTCAGGCTCTCAGTAATGGTTTGTCCCCATCCATGGATGGAGTCCATCATTTTTTTTTTTGAATCGTGAACTTACATTACAGTGTCAACCAAGTTGAATTTTTCTCATACACTCCCTATGACTAACCCAGTAACTTTACAACAAAGAAGTTCTGCTTACAGTTATAATACCTTCATAGTAATAGCACTCAAGAAAGTTAGGATTTTCTCTGTACATAATATTAGTAGTACAGAGGCTTTATGAAACTTCACTGCCTTCATGTTGTGCTCACCACTGTCAGTCATATCACATTCACTTGCTCCCAGGGTGTACAAGCCAAATCCTGGAAATGAGGCAATATAGCTGCCTTAGAACAACTTCATGTTGGTAGTTTCATACATGGAGATGGTACGGTGTCTGATTGTCTTACTTTGTATTACCAAAATAGTAGACCTGTTGGCCACATCTACATGAGACATTTACTATGAAGCTGCCTAATTAAATCTGCAGTATAGTCTCAGTATATATATGTGCGGCTCTATTAGGCCACAGTAGACTAATTAACTCTGCTACAGGTTAGTACTATCCTATGGATCTACACAATGCATGTGTAGCTGCTGATGGGGCTGGCTGGGGCATGTGTGTGCTTCAGTGTGGGGGCTGCCTGCCACCTAGCCCTGCACTGGAGCACCCTCATGCCCCAGCCAGCCCCTCCACAGCACATTGAGCTGGGTTGGATCAGCACCAGGCTGGTAGGCTGACCCCTTTGACCCTCTGCCAGCCATGGCTGCTCTGACCCAACTCAATATGCTGCAGTCCTGGGCGAACACATAAACGTGGTGCCTGGGAGCAATAAATTCTGAGATATGTGCCAGATTTAATACATCACATTAATTTCACATGTAGACGTGCCCACTGAATGTTTTATTCCTGCCATTGTGTTTTCCCTACATAATATTTGTTTTTTAAAGAGCAAAAGACACAACAAAGGGCCAACTCAAGTTTGCAGCCCTGCAACACTTCTTCAGAACTCTCTCAAGCAAGGCACAGAATGCAGATAAGATAAGACTGTGATAACACTTTATTTCCATTTTGGTCATGCAGGGTGTTTATAAAGTCCTTGTGAACCTAAAAACTTTGATAACTTTGGATGTACATATTATAGAAGCAAACTGTAAATGGCAATTGAAAGCATAATTCATTAAATTTTAACACAATACAGCTCAAATTTCTGCATTTCAACATAACCACCATCTTTCATGAAACTTCATTCAATCCAATTTTCCAATTCATAGAAAACATTTTCCAGTTGCTGTTGAGTGATTTTATGAATTGCATTTGTGATCCTTCCTCTGTTCACTATGCTAAAACCTTAATGGATTATGTTTTCAATTCCCATTTACAGTTTGATTCTATCATGTATATATCCAAAGTTATTAAGGCTTAAAGTTGCACAAGGACTTTATAAACACCCTGTATAAGACAGAGCTGGAGCACAGTGGAAGGTATATTCCACTTTATAAAATATTCTATAGCTATGGTGTGATTTTTCCTGAACATCTTGGAGCCTGGAACATATTTTGCTTTGTTAAGATAGACTGTTCTCTCAGGAAGTTCTTCCTTGCAGCCTCACCCCCAATGCAGAGTGGTGTCTGTCTCTGACTTTTTAAAAATCTTACATCTACATTTAATTATTTGCTTTATTAAATATAGATCTTCTAATGTATGAGATGAAAGTTTAAGTCTTTATACAAGTTTATTTATAGAACATTTAGTACACTTTATAAAAAGTTTTTAAAAGAAGTTTCTCTATAGGAGTAAATCTCTGAGATTTACTTGCACGAGAAGCACTAATATGCATAGTTATTGTGTTACTCCATTTGTAGTATGTAATTTGATATTTCTATTCACAGCAAAAGAAAAGCATCATGTCTGATGTAGGTTAGTTAAATCTGACAGACCTAAGGACTTTTATTTCATGTTTACAGCTTGGAATATTGTGAGTAACAATAGGGATTAAAATTTTAACTTGAAAAATAACAATAACGTTTGGATTGGGAAAGTTTCAAATATGTATCTGGGTAGAAAACCAACTATTCTGAAATCATTCTTTTCATGGAACCCTGTTAATATAAATGAAGGAAGGTTCCATACATGGAGCTAAGTGCACAAGATGTAATAGAGAGTTGCTCTAAGATTTTCAGGAATGTATCTTGCAGGAAAGTTACCCTCACTCTACATTTTTTTGCTTAGGTCTTGGTACTGCAGAGCACAGAAAGGTGTTCCTGCTAGTACTATCTTAAAAATTATACCTTTTATCTTTTAGTATGACAACAGTTCCCTTGTTACACACTACTGAATACTTGAGTTGACTTCAGAATTTCATATATTGGGACTGCAGAAAGGGAGATGTTTTCTTGAAGCATCTTTCAGATTACTTTGCAATACACAATCTGTAACATCTGGTGGTATGAATCCAGGATAATGGACTAGTCACTTTTATCTGTTTCAGGGGGTGAGCGGGAGGGAAGTTGCATCATCCTGGAAAAGATAATGTTCCTTCATATTAGCTTTGGTAAGGTACTCATAACATCCATCCAGTTTCAAAAGACTATAAAAGTCTTATACTTCACAGGTTTGCATTTTGCATTTTATCTATTTCTAGGGTCTGCCAGCTATATTAAAGTGATTGTATTATGTATGGGAAATAGAAAGCTATCATCTCAAAATAGACCATAATATTGCACCTTATTAAAAAATACAAGTGCATTTTATGCCAGCAACCATGACTTATGATAATGACTGTTATCAATATGCAATTACTTGTGTTACCATAGAACATATTGACATTCATTCATTTAAAGATAATGTAACACATTTGTATTCATTGAGGTAATCTGTGAATATGATTAAACATGAATGCCCATTTTATACTGAAGAGTAAAATGAAAAAAATTGCAATCAGAATTTCAGCATAGCTAAAAATAGGTCATATTGAATTGTGAAAAATGCAAGCACTGTAACAAATAATCATAAAGAAACAAAAGCACAATTTGGATGATCACTAAAGCCTCATCCACACGATCTAGCACATGTCTGTTTTGGCATCTCAAAGCAGTTTGATATGCCACATAAGGCATGCCATGAACTAAAAAATGAGTGAAGGGATGTGGGGGGTGGGGAGACTATGGATGTGGAGGAACTGTGTGGGAGGGGAAGACAGCATGGGACATAGTCCCTGCTGCCAGTGGCAGCAGCCAGCAGTGAGCCCTTGGGGTGCTCATGGCTTAGTGCAGGCAGGGCCTCACAGTGGCACATACAGGTGTGGCCCCAGGCTCTAGCTCCCTGGTGGCTGAAGATCTGGGAGGAGCTGGGCAGGGTCAGTTTGCCCCAAGTAGCACAATTTGCCCCACACCAAAGTGCATATTCAGGCATGTATGCTGAAAGGCAAATCTCCAGCACAAATTTGTGGTGCTGCTACTTGAGCTGCTGCAAGTGCATGTGTCTTCATGTGTGGACGCACCCTAAGAGGCATATTCACTCTTTGTAGCTATGGGTTTGGGGAGGACTGAACTAACTGCTTAGTTAGGAGGACTGAACTAATTGCCTGCTTAATCCAGGCTATGGATAAAATAGTCATTCAATAAATACCATTAGTCTTTAGGAATGACACAGATTTACCACTATCATGACATGGAAGTGTATTTAAATGGTGAATCTATATATTCACTTTAGCTATGGAGATTCAAGGATTAGGTGAAGTCATTAGGGACGGTGAATACTTGAATAGGTCGCAAAGATTTTGCATCTTAATTTTACCATACAGATACTTTTTGTCATAATTTCTATGAAAAAGAATGGTTACTAAATGTTGAACTCAATATGCAATATTATCAACCATATGATTTGAGAAGAAAAAGCAACTATTGACAAATATTATTCTCCAGAGTGATATTTTATTGCAGATTAACATTCTAAAGTCCATTCTCTTAGAGGAAATAAAAACAAAAACTCTTCCAGTTCAAATATTTAGGCTATTTTATTCTATTCAGAACCATTTCATTCCATAAATTGTAGATAATTTGGACAAGTCAGTTGTTAGTCTGCTTTTCAAAATTCTTTTCTGCTGTGTCTTGTCTCAAAGATAGTTTATCATAGAAATATCAAATGAAATAAATTGTAAGGCAAAATCTAGTATGCAGCATTAATTCTGAAAGTGGCACGCATTTGGGAAGTTATTCACTTGCAAGTAAGGAATGTCTTAATGGATGGTTAGATGCCAGCAAACTGAAAGATACAAACTTACTGACAGAAGTATGTATTTTCATTTTTTTGCCTTATTGATGATGATTTAAATAGTGCAAATAAATTGCAAAGCAGATTGTCACCAAGACTAAATTAAAAAAGTGATAATTTGCATAATCCATTGTCATTGTGGTGATCAGAAATTACTCTGTGCTAAAGGTGCTTGAAATATTCTTTTTACTTAAAATCATTTCCAACTGCAGCTGCATAACAAACCACAGGTTTTTATACTCTCCCTAGACTTTCTGTCTCCAAAATTAACCACCAATACTATTTTTTTCTCAGCCAAAACTTAATAATAACACTTAACAAACAACTTTATCTAACACTCAGTTCTAAATATCACATGTACTAAAATAAAGATGATCCTGATTATAAGATGACCCCCCAATAATTAATTTTTATATAAGAAAAATTATAAATTTGTTATAATTTTCCAGGTATAGAATTTAATTATTGGAAGTTTGCCTTGAATTTGTCCCCCCTCCCATTGCTAGATCAGGGAAAATAAATCTGGGGTGTCAGGCAGCCCCTTTGTTTTCTGCTTTTTCCCAGCTTCTTCCCCCTGCAGCCCCTTCTCTCTCTCTCCTTACCATCAGATCTAGCACATGGAACTGAGGAGAATAACTGAAAACAATGACTTCAGAATTAAACATGGGTGTAGTAATTTGAATATAGTACTTTGCATATAGACTTAGTTCATCCAGAATTGATGCAGGTCACCTTTTTTTGAAACTGCTGGAAGTTTTAGCACAGGTATTCCATAAATGCACTTTTAAGCAGAACTTTGACACTTATTTATATATAGTATGAACTATGCATGATATTGTATTTGTGTAAATACGGTACTTCTAAACAAGTCAAACGTGCTATCAATGTTCAGATGAGTGCCTTGAACTGTCACTTTGTACTCTGAGGTTACTTGTACTGCATCTTTGGCTTGGGGGTGCCCATTGAAATATCAGTACTGTGATTATTAGGAAGTAGTAAGTCAATTTTTTTGGCAGTGCTATGTCCTGGGGCTGGCAATGTGATAAATCTTCTGTAGAGTCACATAATTATTGTATTTTTAAGTGAAATGCTTAAGGTGCTGAACACAATAAAAAAAAAAGCAGCCAGGAAACAATGGTCATGTCTACCCTGCATAAAATTAATTGATCAAGGAGTGACATGTTACTTCCCCCCCAGTAGGATGTAGCCGAACAAGGAAGCTATATTGGCCATGAACAAGTGCTTCCGAGAATTTCCATTGCTAGAAATCTTTCCAAAAGAGGGAGCTCAGCTCAGGGGCTCCACAGTGGTTGGAGATAGGGGAGCAGGCAGCCCTGGAAAGCTCCCCTGTCTCCATGTGCCACTCCCTGGCTGGCCAGGGCACAGGGTGCCTGCTGGCTGGCCCTGCACTCAGGCACCCTGTGGCCCTGCCATCCCTCCTCCCCCAGCCCCTGCAGCACATGGAGCCCAGTTGGAGCAGCCTGCTGGGCATGGGCAATTTGCCCACAGTGGGACAAAGTGTCCCACAACAAAGCACATGTGCCAGAGTATGTGCTACAATACAAAGCAGTAGATCAAATTTGTGCCATGACTGCTTGTGCCACTGTGGCTGCATCCAGATGAGTGAGCATGTGCCTGTTGTGGAATGTCTAAGCGATTTGAGATGCTGCACAAGGCACTCGTAAGAACAAAAAAAGTTCCCTGCACTTCATATTTGCAGCATGGACTCTAAATTTGATATTAGGAAATCCTGGTATCAAAATATAGCATGCTGGGAAAAAGTGGTGCAGGCAACCAGAAGCAACCAGAAGCAGAGTCTTCCAGAAAGATGTTCTAGCACATGGCCAGAGCATCTCTATGGCTGCTGTGTGCCCTGCTTCTCCAGCACGCTGTCTCATCCACCTACAAAAAAATTAATTACCATGCGTCAGAAGCTTCCCGCATCTCAGGTATCAATGTCCCTGTGCTTTAAAATGGTGGCAAGGATGCTTTATCCAAAGTTTATTCAATGAGCTTTAGATAAAGCAATCCCACCACCATTTTGAAGTCTGGGGACACTGTTACATGAGATGCTCTGGGTGCTTTAATTAGAGTGGCTCTTAAAACCACTCTAATTAAAGTACCTTCTGCCCACATCCCTGCACCATGTGTAAATGCTCTCAGCAGTTCACTGTTTGGCTCAGCGGTTTGAGGTGTACGCACAGATACATGTATGTGCTCTCTTCTAAGTGAACCTGTTAGAACCCTGTTGATAATACTTATTACATCCTCCAAGATTTCTCTGTACGAAGGTGTAACAGAGCCTGGGGCCCTGTTGCTTCAAGGTAAAAGCAGCCCAGCCAGGGAGCACTGCAGGGCAGGCAGGGCACAGCAGCTGGAAGTTGCCAGGGCAACAGGGAAAATGAAGCAGTCAGTAGACGCATGCAGCTGATGGGATGCAGGCAGGGCTCTGGGAGTGTATAAGCCCAAGGCTGGGGCTGGCAGAGGAGTCTATCCCTGGCTATCACAGGGGGAAGAGCTCCTGCCCAGGGGAGCCACCCATGGATGCTGGCCTGACTATTTGCTGCCTACAGGACCAGGGAGGCTCAGGGAACTTGTGAGGTACTTGAGAGGGTGCAGCCACATGGGGACCAGGGGCATGGCATGCAGGGGTCAGAGGCCCGGTGACTGAAGGGACACAGAGCTAGAGCCTCAAAGCCAGGTCCGATTCAGTGGTCCCAGGCTAGAAGGTGTAGTGAGATTAAAGGGGCAGAGGCTGAGGAGGCCAGAGCTCCGCAGAGGGAACAACATTACCCTAACAACCTGTGAGGGCTGGGGCGTGATAAAGGGCAGGATTTAGAGCCATGCAACTAGCCCATAAGGCTTTGGATGCTCTACTGAGCACAGTTGAGGCCTAGCCAGGGCCTGAGAGCACAGAGGCCCAGGGACCTGGGACCAGTGAGGACTAGTAGGGTACTGGTCATCCTAGTGGGGGTTCGATGGAACCGGAGCTATGCTAATGTCTGTGGGCAGCCTTCCTATTTTATTTCCATCAAGGTGTGGCAGGTGAGACAAGGGGGCACCCTAGGGGCAGAGCAGGCATGGTTAAAGAGCCACCGGGGATGTCACAGCCACCCCTTGGACCCTGATGTGTTACAGAAGGTAATAGAAAGGGTTCATTTTTCATAGATTTGTTTTTTTGATTTGACATATAAAAAGACAAAATTTTTCATTTACTCCAAACAGCGTACCCCTTGTGTTGGTTCTATTAAATGCACTGTGGGTACATAAGTGTGGACATTTGGTTCACCAGGGACATTAGCAGCGGGACACCTTGTCCGCTGCTAGTTGTCACGAGGGAATGCCTGTGCCACACAGCCCCCGGCGCACAGCAAGTTACCCCAGGTGGAGTATGGGAGGCTGGAGCCAGCACTGGGCTGGCCCCAGAAACCTGACCTGGGGTCCTGGGGGCCTCCTGGGGCTGCAGCAGCTGGGATCCTGCCACTTGGCGCATGGCTGGCAGCCAGAGCTCCGGTTCTGAGCTGTGCAGAATGCCCCTGCATGTGCTGCTTCGCTTTTTTGGGGGGTGGGGGGTTAACCCTCCCCCCACATGCTGCTCCCTTGCAGTGCAGAGAGCAGCTGAGTGTGCAGTATGTGGCTGCGCTAGTCTGGATGTGGCTGTAATGTCCAGGGGAATAAGCCTGTTTGACTCCTCTTTCAATCTCTGTCTTATGGCAAAGTAAACTTTCTTAGGGGTGTGAATTGTGAGGATGCTTAGATCTTTCAGTTGTATTCTGTATGAGATTTCCTACTCTCTGAAAGATATCCTCAAATGGTTTTGCTCTCTAACCGTACAATAAATATACCGTTTACATGAGACCATAGGTTTGACATACTTTCTATATCTCCTTTGCGGGTCTGAAAAAAATGGAGCTACTGGATCTATGGAATGAAAGCTGTGAGTTAGTGGTGGAGCCTTCCCCTATTACACTAGCCCTTATGGTTAAAGTGGCATGATTTGGAGGCAGTTAGTATTCTAACACTGGTCAAGTCAAAAGCAAATTTGTACTTCACAGGAGAAAACTAATTACCATTAAGCATAATTATTCTCTTACTAATAATTTTAAATGGACTGTCCCTTCTTTAGTTATTTTTCAGTGGAAATAAGCTTTTCACTGTTTTTGAAAAATCCTTTTAAGGTAATTTGAGTGGCAAAGAGTATAAATTACATTTCTGTCTTTTTAAACTGTGGAGTTAAACAATTAAAATATTCCAGGAGATAGTCCAAACATTTTCTTTTGAATTGTATTATTTTTTTCCTTTTTACAATAATGAATGCTTTCAAAATAAATATTGTGATTTAAAGTAATCTCATCCAAGGAACATGCTAAGAATGCCTCCTGCCAGAGAATTCTATGAAAAGGTTTGAATGCTATAATTAAAAAAAAAAAAAGAGTCAGATTGCTACATACACATTTTCATCAATAATTATGAAAAACTCTTTTTTTACTTGTATTTTGGATTTTGAAAAATTGTAATAGGTCTATGACAGGCACTCACTGATATTGTGTTGATTAAATATCATTTCCCCTGACACCTCCAGTGATACTCCCACGCATGGTAAATGTATGAGCTAATTGAATTCTTTTTTTAAAAGTGCTTTTATATTTCAAAGAGTAAAAGTAGGACCCAACTGTCCTTCCCACACAGTTCAAATATTTGCCTTCCTGATGATTCCTTTTGACATGCCTCTTAAAATAACAGCAATGTAGGTGCAAATCTATCAGAATATTTCTACTGAAGTCAAAATGATAAGAATAAAATTAGTTTGTTTTTCATGGCAAATCATCAAGCTGTGTTCAGGTTCATAATGCTTAATTGGTTTTGTCAAATACCCAGGATTCCAGGACAGCTAACCAGGAAAGTGAAAATTGAAAGACTTATGAACTGATACTATTGAGTGATTTACTGCTCCAATTCCCAGGATTCATCTTTGTTAACTAACATACACCTGCTGGGAAAATGTCATAATGATTTGTGTGTATTTTGGTCATATACCTTTATACAGACATAAAAGTACATCTTCTATAGAAAGAAAATAAATGATTATGTCACCTAAAGGTTTTGCTGGCATTGAGTCTAACATCATAATATTGTAGTGGCTTGCTATGAATAATAGGTAAAATATTTTAGAAAAATGGACAAATCTGAATTCATTTATGCCAGATTCAGACTAAAGCAACTTATTTTGCTCCTACAGAATTACTGTTGATTTACTCCAGAGTAATCAGTAAGATCAGACAAACTGCTTTTATTACCTTTTGTAATATTCAGCCAGTATTGGCAGAACTTTGTCTCCCATCGCACCTCTCCTGCATAAATTTATTTACTTCTTTCCTGGGCAAATTAGTGACACTGTATCAAAACTGAAAGAAAATACTGGGCTTATCAAGACTGGGCTGTAGATTCTGTTCCCACTTAGATCAGAAATGGTCAGTTATGATTGGCCAGAAATGTCCAGCCACTTTAAAATATTCTGCTATATATCTGATAGATGGGATAATAAACTGAACTTAAATAATACATGTGAATATTGGGGAGGTATTTAGCTAAGATGCTTTCTCAAAGAACTGGCCAATTCTTTTTTTTTTTTTTTTAGGAATCATGCCAGTGAACATATGTGCAAGTCAATAGAACTACTTACATCAGCATTTTCTTTCTAGACTTTCTGCAGGGCTTACAATGCTGTGACCTTGAAAATACATATTTTACTGTTAAATCCCTTTCCTATTTAAAAATGCCAAATAAGAAAAAGAGTTGCTTAATGAATTTTAATACCAGAAAGGACTGTTGTGATCACCTAATACAGAATCCTATATGATCCTTGGATATGTAAACAGATGAGTATTCACTTGTAGAATGGATCAGGCACTATTAAGCAAATGGAAAACTAAATGGAAGATGAAATTTAACATAGATAAAGCTAATGTGATGCCTAGTGGCAAAAATAACCTAGACTATGATGGATTTGACCTTAGCTGTTACCACACAGAAAAGAGATCTGGGAGTCACTATGGATGTTCACTTAAACATCAGCTCAGTGCTCAGCAGCTATCAAGGCAAACAAAATGTTAGGAATTAAGAGGAAATTTGTAAACAAAACAGCAAATGTCATTATGCACCTTTATAAATCCAAGGTGCATCCACACCTTGCATAATATATCCAGTTTTGGTTCCCACACCTCAAAAAAGAATAAAGAGCTTAACAAGGTATGGAGAAGAGCAACAAGGGTTATTTGTGGTGTGGAGGGGCTTTCATATGAGGATAGACTGAAGAGGCTAGGCCTATTCAGTTTAGAAAAGAGAAACACTTGATGGGGATATGATAAAGTTTTACAAAATGGTGAGGAGAAAGTAATAATAGAATCTAGGGGTTAAAAAGGGCACAGACAGAAGTTGCATTTTTCATGTGATCAGCCCCTTGAAAGCACTCTACAGCATGCCAAGATACACGTGCATGGCTGCAGAGTGCTTTTAAAGTGACTGATTGTTCACCAAATTAACCCTCATCAGATGAGATATCCAATGAAGGCACTCCACTTTAGAGGAGCTTGGGGGGAGGGTGGTGGATCATGCTGCCCCCCCCATTCCCCACCTCAGGCTGGGCAAACCCTATCTGACAGCTTGCTCCCCCTCTCCCCTTCCTGCTGATAGCCCTGGAGCTGGGGGGGTGGCAGGGCTGGAGAAGAGGGGCAGCTTCTTGGCTATAGGCAGGCCCCTTGGGCTCTTGCAGGTAGACCTGATTTCCCTGCTCCCTGCCAAAGAGGAAACATCTGTTGGATTGGGGGGGTGCTCTAACTCATGGTGTTTTATGTAAAATGCCATGAGTTAAAGAAGGATGCTGCATGTCTGTCAGTGCCCAAAATGAAACTAGTATGTAGTAAGTTTAAAGCTAACAAAAGGAAGTTCTTTTTCATGGTGTGTAATCAACATATAGAACCTATTGTTATGAGATTTTGTGGAAGCTGACAGTTTAGCCAGATTTAGAAAAAGGGACTGGACAAATTCCTGGAGGAAAGGTGTACCACTAGCTACTGGGCATGGGGCTTAGGAGTGGAGTATTTGAATCAGAATTTTCTTGACCCTAAATGCTGAAGGCTGCAACTTGGAGAGGAAAACAGTGGGGGGAAACTCTGGTCATATCCTGTTCACTCTCTCTTTGCCATTGTGTGGCACAGGATACCAGGTAGGATGGACTCATAGGTTGACCCAGTAAACAGCAGTTATTATGTTCCTATGTTGTAATTTTTTGTATTTAGCATGTGTATCTGCTAATGTGTTTTCAACAGGTCTCCCAATTATACAGGTGATCTAATAAAAGATATCACAAAAAGCCTCGCCTCACTGCTACTAGAGTAATGTGTGCAGCTCTGGTGTCCATAATATAAGGATGTTGATAAACTGGAGAGCTTCAGAGAACAACAGGATTAAAAAATGATTAAAGGACTGACTGAAAAATATACCTTCTAATGACAGAATCTAGGAGCTCAGTCTGTTTAGCTTATCTAAGGGAAGGTTAAATGATAACTTAATCTTAATCTGTAGGTACCTTCATGAAGAAAAGAAGCTTGATAACAGAAGTTCTTCAGTCTAGAAAACAGAGGCATAAGGCTGGATGTTGATGCAAGAAGAATTCAAGTTAGAAATAAGATGCAAGTTTTAACAATACATAATTTAAAATCAACTGGAACTATAGGAAAAATTTTAAAATGTTACTTGCTTGAGAATATGGTCAATATATACTATGTTGTGGTAGATTGCCTATTATTGGATATTGTTAAACCAAAATGTTTTGTAATTTTTTTTATACAATTCAGTCACTGCTATTAGACTTAAATCAGGAATTAATTCAGTGAAATATAATGGCCCATGTAACCCAGGAAGTCAGACTAGGAGCAGAATCCCATTTTGCTGCAAGTGCTCAAATAGTGCTTAGCTAGCTGCATCAGTGCTTTTTTGACACTAACACACAGTTTGCAACCCTACTCTAGGTGCAGCATGAATACGCAAGGATTCACATTACAATTATGCATATTCAGTAGGTTCCATTTTGGCCAGGCAGGTACATGGCTCCATACAAAGGTGGAACCTACAATCCCGTGGAGAAGACTATGCAAGTAAACTCCTTGACTTTGGTAGGGCTCTGGACAGAATGCTAATGTTTTCCTGTACGATTCTCTTTGCAAAATTATGTCTCTGTATAGTTTATTGCATTTACCTGTAGTCCAAAAGGCATAGCTTTCTTAACTTTGGGCTAATATTTTTGTAGCTATGTACTCAAATACCTGTATACAGTTCTCAAATATTGTTATTTTTCCCCACATTTTTTCTGTTTGAATTCTCTCTTTTACCTCATTTCTCTCATGATATGAAAACATTCATTATGCTTTTAGTTTCCTTTGTATAATATATTTCAATAGATGTGTTGAAAAGGCTGAATGATTTTTTTTCCCTTTCTTCTAACCACACTTAAAAATAAGAGATTTGTTGAGGGGAGAGATATTATAGATGCCACTGCTACTTCTGTAATGAAGATCAGGTAGATGCCTTAGTCCACACCAAAAATCAGGATCAGAGTGACATTTCACTGTATAATTTAACCTAAATGTAATTGTAATTTGGACAACACAGAACTGTTAGGCTGGAAATGGGGGAAAAAACACTGACCCAGTATGGAGGGGACTTGTCCTAATGTTTTTAATTCCTGGGACAGTAACCTGATGCATTATTTTTCATTTGAAGAAGGATATTAAGACAAGTTTTTCTAACATGGATAATTAAAATAGGTCAAAATATCAAGCAAGCTCTAAAAAATAATTAACATCAAACTGCTGAACCCAGCCAGTTAAAAGCTGACATTTTGCTTTTAATTCTATCCTTCATGGCATTTTAAAATTCTTGTAAATGTTATTACTTTGGCAAATGCTTTTAATATTAGACTGTCAAGAGGAGGAAACATACACTGTTACTCAGCACAAACCATCTCACACTTAGCAATAATATGCTGTATCCCAGTGGAATGGCTGTTTACTGAAACTTGATAAAAACACTTTGGTATAGTTTGAAAGTTAGGCTATGATCCTGAGTTAGATTCAGAACACAGTCTATAAACATTCCTGCTGAGGCTAGTGTTTGTTCAAAAGGAGCTGCTGGGAAGTTGCCATTTTATATTAGATTAGTACAAATTTTGAATAGATTACAGCTGATGGAAACGGATGACAAAGCTCAGAATTTGATCAGCTGTAATTTGTGAATATAGGACCTTTTCTTTAAGTGTTCCTTTTTTCAGCAAGAAAAGTAGATTATCTTTATGTTAGGTTGTATCAGTTACAATATCTTTTATAGCTGCAGGATGTAGATCATCATGCTGTTTTTAGATTGTCACTAATAACCTTTGGTAATTTAGGAAACAACTATCAAAATATTTTTATTGAAACAGGCTTTAGTCAGGTTTCACCCTGATGAACTGAATATATTCCTATATTTATATTACTCTGTGAACATTACCTAAAAGTGTGTATGTATTTGCTTTATTTAAAAACTTTGCCCCAAATCTGTGGAGAAGATCACACAGGTGAACCCCTTGATTTGGGTGTGGATCTGCACAGAATCCTGTGCAGTTCTCTACTTTCTCTAATGAATGTTTTATGCCCAATTACAGCGCTCCATCACATCTTTACATGGGGGATGCACCTACCTTCTATTCAGAATAATGTAATCTGGTACTGTACATAGAACCTATGAAATATTGCATATTGATTTATCTATCAAAGAACTTGGATGCAACTTTGCAAGTTGCGTGAGGAAAAATAGACAAGGTGGAGACATGTGATTGATCCTGAAGTCTCAGCTGATCCCAGCAATTTTATTGTTCCTTTAAGATAGAAACTGATTATTTAATCTCTGGAAAATTCTTTGAGAGAACTTCTTAGTGTCCCTCTATCACCTAGTCTCAATAGGTTTTCCATGAGAAATGATAACTTAGCTGAGTATTATCAGAAATATGGAACCACAATAATGAGCAAACAAATTCCTGTTCAGTTCTGAGGATGTGTGCACAATATCTCCTTGTTTGCTTCTGCACTTCATTGCATGTAACAGCTAGACAATAAAATAACTCCTGTGCAGAGGTAGTGTCTTTTTATTTGCAGTTGCAGACATGGTATCATTACTGTATGGATGAAAATAGTGCATAGTGGCATTATAAATTATGTTAAGCTGACCCCAGTTAGTATTAAGGAAAGATTTCTTGTATCTTCTCTTGCCTGCTGCACTGTGGAAAGGTGGACCAAAACTGGATGTTACTATATTGAACATATAGACCTGAATGTGGGTCCACCTAGCTATCCATTAATGGACAATTGTTTGAATACGTATTTTGTTATTCTGCAAGGATCGCTGTAGATAACAAAACAAAGATCAGGCTATATATCACATTTAAAATAATTAAAGAAAAAAATCAATCAACTATTTAATTTAAACAATCACATAATGATCTCAGTTATTCTGTTTAACAGAATGGTAATCAATTACATTCCTGGGTCAATTCTGTTCTTATGCAATTATTCAATGGAAAGGACAAATACAAGCCTAATCATGTTAACTCTTCAAGCTAATATTGTTTTAATCACTCCTCATATATGGCACTAGCAATGTTAGTATTTTGGGGCTACCAAGATTCTAATATGTCCAGAGTTGTCTTCCTATGACTATTCACCAGACTATAAAGAACAATCATTAAAAAAAGATATCAAAGTAATAGTTTTTTGGGTTTTTTCCCTAGAAATTTCTGACTAGCAAGGATTGTAGGCCAATTATTTATAGTATTAAAGCAACTAAAAATATGCCAGTTAACTAACACCCCAAAGCAGAGATGTAACTGATAGTTATGCAGGGGGCAATGTCACTGCTTTTTTTTCTCCCCTCCCCTCCCACCTCTGCCTGGAGTCAGTGCTTAGGCAGTCATCTTACCTAGCTCAGCACCGTAGATCGGCTACAATAACAGAGAATCTATGAGTCCTTTTCTGAACTGAACCATAAATAGCCATATTTATAGAAAAGCATCACTTCATGGATTATGACCATCTTTGTAGTATTGACAGTATTATTATTTTGTATCACTTTCTAATTATTACTAGATTTAATTATAATCTGAAAATAAATATTTAATAAAAATGTTCCTCCTTTTGAAATTCAACTTGTGAAAATATCAGGCTTACTTCTACAGCAGCAAGAATTGATATTGTTTCAGATTTTGCATTTATGAATCAGAGGAAATAGACTATATTACTTTCAAATTTTCTACATGTGCCAAGATTTTTGTACATGAATAGTTAACCAGGATGACTCAAGACTAAAGTAAATCATACACGATGTTGTACTGGATCTGGGCCAAAGGGACTGGTCCAAACCCCAAGAAGCTGAGATGAGAGAGAGCATCTGGGGCTATCTTTTTATGAGATCACATTGATATTTGCTCATTTGGAGTAATAGGAGGGTGTATGGGCTCTGTTTCCAATTATGAAAACCCTACTTTTGGGGAGTAATAAGAAATAGAGTTACAGTTTTCTAAGCATATTTTTCCCTCAATAGATTTTCCTATGGATAGGCATTCCTTAGAGGCTTCCTTTTCTTGTTGGTTTTAAAAATATATTTTCTTTTTGTATGATTTAAATTTCCTGTTAAGCACTGAATAGTCATAGTTGGGTAACTGTCTGATTTAAGTCATAACACAAAATAAGACTATTAAAATTCACATATATGTATACTTCTTATACCCAATATAATATTAGAATATGGCTTCAGACCATTCTCAACGAAGTCCACAGTGCTGCAGATGTGAAGCACCGGCTCTCAGGGTTGTACATGTACTTTCTGTACAAAGTATGCAAGCCCAAAGCCTGCAAGTACTTAGTAGCAACATTCTACTGCATTGCTTAATGGAAGGATAGTAAATAATAGTAATTTCTTCAGTCGGTTGTGTGTGACACATGCAGTGTTTGTGTGTGGTTTATAAGGTGACTAAGTGCAAGTGGGAGTAAGAATGAGAAAACCAACAAACAAGAAATGTTTACTAAAGGTTAGATGACATTTACTAGCCAAATTGGAAAGCAGAAACTTTTTTTATTTCAAAGAGAAACCCAGGCTATATATAATAGCTCTAGTTCCCAGTGTTTGACATCCTGCAACTATAATAATCCCTCTTACGGCAGCAACTTGATTTAAAAATCACCCGTCATCTGTTTTGAATTCAGAGGTGAAGACAACATCTGAACTAGACACCAGGCAGAAGCCTATAGAACTTAAAAAAAAAAAAAAGATAAGAGTTGTAGTTTCTGTACAATCTTCCCCTTCACAAATTAGAAATAACAGGGAAGAAACAGGAGGAAAAAAAATAAAACAAAATTTTATCTGTTGCTCAGTGAAAGTAGGACATTTCAATCCTTTTTCTGTTTCCAAAAAGCTTCAAGAATCTCTTTTCATTAATCCTTTTGATATTTTGCCCTTTTACTCTAGCACTAAATAGTAATACCTGGGTGTGTCTACATGTGCGCCCAACTGCAGAGTAACTGCCGCTCCTCCACAGGTCTCAGCAGTGTATGGGTCATTTCTGACCCTACTGTGCAGTAGCAATGTGTTGACACATCCTCTGTGAAGTGACAAGGTGAGGAAAAAAGGTTTTTTTAGTTTTTTATTTTTTAAACAGGCATTGGCATTAGTGACATGTAGGGGTGCACGAGGGTGCATGTGAACCACCTGAACTTGGCAGTGCACCCTCTGCAAAAAGCCCCACTGATGCTGCTGGCAGTGCTTGTGGGTGGTTGCCACTCACCCCCCTGCCCTCTCGCCAGTGGCATCTGTAGGTGGTCTGTGATTGCCGCTGCTGGTTGCCAAACCACTGGTGGGCACTTACTTCCCCCCCTCCCCGGCCAACACTATCACCACTGCCTGCAGGGAGATTACAGTGCCCCTCCCCGCCCCCCCAGCGTCTGGTAGGAATTGTGGCCAGAGAGATTCTAATGGAACAATCAACAGAAGTAAGATTTTATGTTCTTCATTCTGTTATAAAAAGTGCATTTTTTTTGGATGAATGAAATGATTAGTTGCATTAATGAAATTGTTCATGGTGTGGATGGAGGTATTCCAAAGTTTTATGAATACTGATAACTACTCATATAGTGCTTATGCTTTTATCAAAATCTCTGCTGTTTGTCTTCTCTACAATGGCATGGATGAACCTGCTGTAATCACATCATCCAGTTTCTCTCAGTGGTCCACTACATGCTATTTCTACAACAAAATGTGTTTTATTTACTATACAGTTTTACAAGTTTGTGTCAGTCTTCAAGGTGGTTCTTTTTTAAGGATTGCCTTTTAACAGGTCATAACTTATCAAGATTTTTATAGGCATTGTATAGGTAGAATCAAGTAATGTGGAAATAATTTGCAAATCATTTACAATTTTCTTTATAAAATGTTATAAGACTGTTCCAGTCCACCTACAGTTCCATGCCCTTTACTGTCAGGATAGTACATATACTTTCATTATATATAGCTTAATTATTTTAACTAAAGCATATATCAAAGAAAAATCTACTTTTAGAATAATGTTAATGAATGCATAGTCATATTCAACTAGTGCCTAGAAAGTATGGTGTTGGATGCTTTAGAAATGTCTTGGATGTGGAGCCCAGACTAGGAGACAAGAAACTCTCAGTCCCTACTCCACAATCGTGATCATGAAGTGGGATCTTCCTGCTGTCAGGGCAGGGGTTTGTTTTCTCCCCTTGGGCTTTGGTGGTGGAGCCCACCCTGGCAGCAGGCAGCTCCCAGGGGCAGGGAGCAATATTCTGTCCCCTTCTGTCTGGCTAACTGGGAGCACATTTGCTCCTGGTCACTCATCTACACAGGCCATACTGCACAGTAAGTAATTGGGAATAAATTTGCTAGTTTTAGTTACAGGTAGAAAATGTACTAACAATTAGAACAATTTATAGCGCAATAAGCATCTGCTTGTGTAGACGGTGATGTTTACTGCTCAGTAATTAGCTCTAATCTCAAGTAAAGTGTCACATGTAGACATGCCCACAGGGTGCTAATAGTGATTAGGAAGCTATGATCCCTTTAAAATAGAGTGACCATATGTCCCGGTTGGCTGGGATGGTTCCTGATTTCCATAGGCTAGTGCTGACTGGTTGATCAAAAGTCCTGTGCTGGAAACCAGGCAGGCTGCTGCTGTGCAGGAATAAGGCAGGCAGACTACAGAAGGTAGCACCACATGGCAAGTTGTTGCTTCTTCACAGCAGTGGCAGTGCCTGCCTGGCTGTACCAGGCTACTTCGCCTCCCTGCAGGCCTCCAGTCCAGGAATTTTGACCAACCAGCCAGGTGCAGCTTATGGAATCCAGGAGCATCCTGGCCAAATTGGGATGTATGGTCACCCTACCTTAAAAGGATCTCATGGCACACCAGGGCATTGTGGTACCCTGATTGAGAATCACTGGGTTAGTGTTATACCATATATTTTGCTTTAAACAAATGGTAAATTATTCTGAAAGTATTTATGGATTGACAAGGTGAAATGTTGCCTGTAGAGAATTGTAAAAATGTTATTGTAACATGAAGTGGTCTCTGTGATGAGATGCTAAAAGTTAAAGAGATTTGACTCTGTGGCATTTTAAAATAAATGTATAGTATCTCTATAGAACTTGCCAACTATATATCCAGCATGTCCTCTTCACTTTCTTGTTACTTTCAGCTAACAAGCATGAGCCTTTTAACCTAAATACAAGATTTTAATATAGAACACAATTCAAAATAATAGGTATCAAGCATTTCAGTGTAGTAACATAGTTTCTTTTGAAGTATCCTTGAAAATTAGGGCCTTGACACTTCTTGAGTACTATTATTCTGATCCAAATGTGTTCCAGAGCTTATTCAAGTTGCAAGACAGTTTCTGTCTTATATATCAGTGTCCCAGGGAAAGATGAGTGGGGGCCCTGGAACACCCTCCCACAGCAGGACCCAAAGCAGGGCCGACCTGCCCAGAAAAGAAAGAGAAAACTCCTGAAGGTAGGGCATACATACCTCTTTTAGGAAAAATGGACCTGGTCAAGCTACACCGAGATGAACTGCCCATGCAGTTCATCAGTTGCTTTTATTGATGGTTGGGAATGGCACTGGCTGATGATGTCAGCAAAAAATCACCGCCTGGCTGATTTAAAAGCAGGGCAGCTGGGTAAGGAGGACAGTGTCAAAGTAGTTTGGGAGCCACAGATGCCAGACCTGTGAGTGGGGGCGGTCCAAGACCGGCACCCCAACTGTTCCTTTTTTTCTCTTAAATTGTTTTAAGTTTTGCAGAGCCCCAGAGCAGAAAGAGGAGTCAAGGGCAGCTTCCTTAGGCCAGGAGGAGCCTGAGTAGCACAACAGTCAACAGTGTAGGGAAGGAAGACTTGGCACTTCAACCAGGGTCAGTTCGATGTCCCAGTGGGTGTCTTGCATGGGAAGAGGCCAGGTGAAGAGCAAGGAGAAAGGCAGATGGAGATAGCTGAAGAGCGAGTTGACAATCCAACATCAGGTTGTTCTGAGGGTTGGTGCATGGCCAGGGTGTGGGGGAGGTGGAGCCCCAAGAATGCCCATTAAGGGCAGTGCCTAACCCATGAGGAATGATGAGAAGGAACCCCAACACTGAAGGAAAAGATCAAGTCATGGCAGATGAGTACCGGGGCTTCCTTCAGGGTAAACGGGACCCTGTGGCTGGCACTGGGTGCATGCTCCAGAGCTGCAACAGAGTGCCTCCACGAGGCCAAATGGGTGCAGTCAGAACTGGGATCAAACATTAAAATGTTTTAGTTAATGCACAGTAAATCTAGTGTGCCGTTGTGTTGTACTAGGAAAATGTGCATTAGCCTGTCTCAGTCGCATTAACTAAAGAGCACTAATTAAAACACCCAGAGCATCTTATGTATTAGTATCCTTGTGTTTCAAAATGGCATTGGGTGTGCTTTATCTAAAACCCAGCTGATGACCTTTATATAAAGCACCCCCTCCACCATTTTCAACTGAGGAGATTCTGATGCACAAGATGCACAGGCTGGATGGAGTGTGGTAATTACCATGCTCTGGCAGACTCAATTAATCAAGTCTGCTCTGACACGCTGTAATTACAGCACATTGAAGCAGCCTCTGCACTTGTGTAGAGGCACCCATGGTTTTTAAGTGATGTGTAATGTGCATTAGCCTATTTTAATGCGCATTAACTAAATAGCACTTTTTTGAGTGACACTTTAATGCACATTAAAATAGGCTAATGTGCACATTAAAGCACATGTGTAGATGCACCCACAGTTTTTGATAGGCAAGCTTAAAACTTTACTTAATTTTCCCTATCCAGTGGCTAGAAGCCTTTTTTTCCTGTGAACGTAATTTTGTCTATTCATTTCTATAGCTATTTTTCACTACATTCTCATAACAGTTTCTTCTATGCTGAAGCAAACTGAAGCCAAGAATATTTATATTTTGGCAGCTTAGAATTTATGACTTTACTTACACTTGTACTGCCTACACTTACCAGATAAAATTAGACTTAATATGCTTTACCAAAAAATATTGCAAGCCTTCATGAAGATTCATATACTGATTCCCTTTGACTGTAGCAAAGACTTTTATAAAAATCATTTGTTTAGCTGTTGGTGCTTCCTGGTGATCTTCTCTTATAAAAATGCATTCCCTAGTGTAACTATACACCAAAACCCAAAGGCTTAAGTAAGAAAAAAAAACATAAAAAAAGTATAACTAAACATAGAACTTACTTGCAGTTCAATTTCAAGCATATTATTTTTAAATGTATGTAAAAATGAATGAACTTCTAACCATTCAGTAATGGGCAGATTAATAAAATGTAACAATACAATTGGCCACATTCTTATCTATGTAAAATTTGTGCAACCCCTTCATAGAGATAATTTTGTGCTAAAATCAGTAGGACTATTTTAAATGTATATACGAGCAATTTTACATATACATGTTTAAAGATAATGGTTAGAACTAGAGAGCTATTTTATGTATACTTCAGTAATGAGTTTTACATCTTTTTCTGGTCACAGATGATTTGCAAACAGGCTACCTGTTTTATTAAGTCCAACACGTTTCTACCAAGTTTCTTTATAAATAAGTGCACAGTTATTTATTTAGTTTGGACATTCAAACCATTTTACTTAAGCACATAGTTAGCTAGCTCCACATATGACAAAGAGTGCAGCAGGTCATGAGCTAGGAGTTGATCCTCCACTTGCTCTGTACAGAGAATCAGATTCCTAAGTTTCTGTGATCCTCCAAGAAGACTTACCATCTTGGTAAGAGTAGTAGGAAGGTTGGCTAAACTGCCAATCTTCCTTATCTCACCCTGTGTGAAGGTTTGTCTGGGACATATGTGACAAGGGTTGCGGTAGGCCACTAGAGGTGACCTGGGGGTCAGCAGGGCAGGAGAACAGGTTACTGGAGTCAAGAGGAGAGACCTAAGAAATGTAGTCCTAGACATAAGCCATGGTCAGGTGCCAGGAGTGAGAGAACCAGTGCTGAGTACCAAGGAAGATCTAAGGTCAGGGTCAAGGAAGCTAAGCAGGGTCAGGATGTCAGAGAAAACAGAAAGAGCAGGACCACAGAGAAAGCCAAAGCTGATCTAGGAGAACCAGAAGGCAGTGAATGTGAGGCTTGTCAGAACAGACTGAGGTGATATGAAAACATGCCTGCAGCCTAAGGCTGTAGGTGTGCTTATAAGGGGTGAGTGGCATGTTTAGCAGCCAATCTAGCTGCAGAGGACTGGGACAGTTGCATTAGCCAGAGATCAGGGGCAGGTGCTTGGCCCAGCTAGGTGTACTTGATAAGAGGCCCTGACACCTTGGATATGAGGAGAGATGCATTTAAAAAATGGGAAAGGGTTTGCTCCAATTTCACTTGGGAGATGAACAGAGAATCAGAAAAAGCAAAGATGGAAAGGGAGAAGAGTGAATTGTTTTGCTTAGCCCTGAAGCATAGAAGGTTATCTCATATGTAGCAGCTTTTGAGGGAAGATGACTGTGGCAGGTGTGAGATCATGGAGCCACAGAAATATTGAAACATACCAGATACCTTGAGTACTTTGATAGTTCAAAGTCTATTGCATGAATTTGATGAAGTATTATGTGTATCTGTATGGGACTAAGGTGAAATTATAGGAGCTATAATTATTAGGAAGGGGATAATTCATGCCAAGTCCCAGGCTGGAAACACTGCATCCAGCTTGGAAGGAAACAAGTATCCCACTGTGAAATGCAAAAGCTTCTAAACAGTGAACTATGACCAAAATAAAAGTAATTTGCCCAATACAGCTGAGAGATTTCTCTTGCTTAATTTTAGAGCTGACATGAGGTTGTAATACAGGGGCCCCTTCTTGCACAAAATAACTGATAAACCCAGGAAACTGACCTCCAGGACTGTGGAAGAAGAACTGCCAGAGGCAGTGCTAGAGAAGAGAGAGGACATGGACTCCCAGAAAAGTGGAAGTTGGAAGCTGGTAACTCCTGGCAGAAAGCAAACATCATCTTCACCTGTAGCAGTTCATCTGTAGAATAGATATGGAGCCCTAGCAACAGAGGGTGAAGAGCACATTCCATTGGTGGAGGAGGAGGAGACTCCCTTCTGTGGGGGACAGAGGGATCCATCTGATGACCTGACCTGTTGTCTCGAGAAGTCTTCTGCTTGCTTGGAGCTTGTATCCAAGATGTCACAGGGGGATTACTGAGACTCATCAGGTCCTCTGACCCCATGCTGCTCATCCATGTAGGCACCAATGATACTGCCAGGGGAGACACTGAGCACATCAAAAGTGACTACAGGGCTATGGGTGCAAGAGTGAAGGTGATGGGGGTTTAGGTGATATTCTCTTTGATCCTTGTGGTCAAGGAAAAGGGCCCAGACTGAAGGAGGTGCATGTTGCAGATTAATGCATGGCTATGCAGGTGATATTGCCAGCAGGGTTTTGGGTTCTTTGGCCATGGGATGATATTCCAAGAAAAAGGATTGCTAGGAAAAGATGGGATCCACCTGACAAAGAGAGGGAAGAGCATCTTTGCAGACAGAGTTGTTAACCTAGCAAGGAGGGCTTTAAACTACGTTTGCTGGGGGATGGAGACCAAAGCCCTGAGGCAAGTGGGTAACGTGGAGGAAGAGCAAGCAAGAGGGGGCAAAGAGAGAGGTTTTCTCATTCTTCCTGACAAATCAGGGCAATCAACTAATTGCCTGACATACCTGTACATGGATGCAGGAAGAATTGGAAGTCTTTGCACAATCATGGAACTTTGACATGATTAGAATAACAGAGACTTGGTGGGATGGCTCACATGACTGGAACACTGTTATGGATGGGTATAAACTGTCAGGAAGACAGGCAGGGGAGAAAAGCAGGAGGTGTTGCACTTTATGTAAACGAGCCATATGATTGCTCACAGCTCCAGTATAAAACAGGAAATAGGCCTATCAAAAATCCTTGGGTTAGGGTCATAGGAGAGAGCAGTAAAAATGATGTTATGGTGGTGCTCTGCTATATACCACCAGACCAGAAGGAAGTGATGGATGAGGCCTTCTTGAAACAGCTAGAGGGAGGCCCTGGTTCGACTCCCACAGGGAACTCATGGGCTATGAAGCCCTAGGAAGCCAGTCTGAAGGAGTGAGGAGTCCAGGAGAGCTGACTGTATTTGAAAGAAGCCTTACTGAAGATGCAGGAATAAACCAGCCCAATGTCCAGGAAGACTAACAAGTATGGCAGAAGACCAGCTTGGTTTAGCAGGGAACTCTTCAGTAAAGTGAATCACAAAAAGGAAGCTTATAAGAAGTGAAACATGGACAACCAACTAGGGAGAAATATAAAAGTATTGTTTGGTCATGTAGGGGTTAAGTCAGGAAGGCAAAAGTGAAACTGGAGTTGCAGCTAGCAATGGATGTGAAGGGTAAAAAGAAGGGTTTCTACAAGTATGTCACCACCAAAAGGAAGATCAGGGAAAGTGTGGATCCTATACTAAATGGGGGAGGCAGCCTAGTGACAGATCATGTGGAAAGGCTGAAGTACTCAATGCCTTTTTCACCTCAGTCTTCACAGGCAAGGTCAGATCCCAGACTACTGAACCTGGCAGCACAGGTGAGCAGCCAACTGTGGCAAACAAACAGGTTAGGGACTGTTTAGAAAAGCTAGATGTGTACAAGTCCATGGGACCAGACAGGATGCACTCAAGGGTGTTGAGGGAGTTGACTGATGTGACGGCAGAGCCACTGGCCATTGACTTTGAAAACTCCTGGCAATTGAGAGAGGTCCTGGATGACTGGAAAATGGAAAATGTAGTGGCCATCTTTAAGAAAGGGAAGGAGGAGGATCCAGGGAACTACAGACTGGTCAGCCTGGGTGGGAGAAAAGACTGGACTGAAATGAATCCATCCAGGTAGTCATCAAGCCTCTTCTTAAAGATCCCCAGGGTAGGAGCCAGCACCACTTCCCTAGGAAGTTGGTTCCAGCTCCTAACTGCCCTAACTATGAAGTAGTTCTTGCAGATGTCTAATCTAAATCTACTCTCTAATAATTTGTGTCCATTGTTTCTTGTCATGCCAGGGGGCGCTAGGGGAAACAGTGTCTCCCCTAAACCCTCTGGTCCCCCCTAGTGAGTTTATAGACAGTCACCAGGTCCCCCCTCAGCCTTCTCTTGTGAAGGCTGAACAGGTTTAGGTCCCGCAGTCTTTCATTGTAGGGTCTGCCCTGTAGTCCCCAGATCATGCGGGTGGCCCTCCTCTGGACCCTTTCGATGTTGTCCACATCCCTCCTGAAATGGGGTGCACAGAACTGGATGCAATACTCCAGCTGTGGCCTGACCAGCATCGCATAGAGGGGGAGGATCACTTCCCTGGCTCTACTTGAGATCCACCTGTGGATGCATGACAAGGTCCGGTTAGCCCTGCCAACCGTGACCTCGCATTGTCGGCCCATGTTCATCTTGGAGTCATTATTGACTCCAAGATCCCTTTCTGCCTCCGTGCTCTCAAGAAGGGAGTTTCCCATCTTAAAAGTGTGCTGCTGGTTTCTACTGCCTAAGTGCAGCACCCTGCACTTGTCAGTATTGAAATGCATCCTGTTTATGTCAGCCCTGTAACCTATCTAGGTCTTGTTGCAGTCTTTCCCTCTCTACTAGTATGCTTACCTCACCCCAAATTTTGGTATATCATTAGTGAATTTAAACAGGTTGCAATTCACCCCATCGTCCAAATCGCTGGTGAAGAAATTGAACAGCGCAGGCCCCAGGACCGAGCCCTGGGGGACTCCGCTGCCCACTTCCCCCCAGGTCGAATATGACCCGTCCACTGCCACCCTCTGAGTATGACCCTTGAGCCAATCTGCAATCCATCTGACTGTGTAGGCATCAATGCCACAGTTGCCTAGTTTTTTAATGAGGATGGGGTGGGAGAAGGTGTCAAAGGCTTGCTGAAGTCTAGAAAGACTACATCCATGGCAACACCTGCATCCACTGCCTTTGTGACCTGATCATAAAAAAATGTGATTAGGAACATTCAGCATGGAATCACCAAGGGCAAGTCATGCCTGACGAACCTGATTACCTTCTATGATGAGATGACTGGTTCTGTGCATGTGGGGAGACCAGTGGATGTGGTATACCTTGATTTTTGCAAGACAAGATTCTTCAGGTAAATCTGATACCTTTTATTAGACTGACTAAAGTAGTTGGAAAAATTCTTCTTTGCAAGCTTTTGGGTACAAACACCCTTTGCCAGGCTGAGGAAGCATCTGCAGCAGACCCTTCCTCAGCCTGATAAAGAGCATTTGTACCCAAAGCTTGCAAAGAAGAATTTTTCCAACTATTTTAGCTGGTCTAATAGAAGGTATTGGATTTACCCAAAGAACCTTGTCTACCTATGTCCTTAGACCAGCACAGCTACAACTTATACCCTTGATTTTAGCAAGGCTTTTGATATGGTCTCCCACAACATTCTTGCAGGCAAAGTAGGGAAGTACGGGCAGGATGAATGGACTGTATGGTGGATAGAAAACTGGCTGGAGCATTGGACTCAGAGTAGTAATCAGTTGTTTGTCCAGTTGGAAGCTGGTATCAAGCGGAGTGCCCCAGAGGTCAGTCCTGGGACCAGTTTTGTTCAATATCTTCAACGACCTGGAAGATGGCATAGAGTGTACCCTCAGCTAGTTTGCAGATGACACCAAGCTGTGGGGAGTAGTAGATATACTGGAGGGTAGGGCTAGGATTCAGAGAGACTTAAACAAATTGGAGGATTGGACCAAAAGAAACCTCATGAGGTTCAATAAGGACAAGTGCAAAGTCCTGCACTTAGGACAGAACAGTCCCCTGCACTGGTACAGACTGGGGGCTGACTGGCTGGGCAGCAGCTCTTCTGAAAAGGACTTGGGGGTTACAGTGGACAATAAGCTGAATATGAGACAACAGTGTGCCCTTGTTGCAAAGAAAGCTAACAGCAGACTGGGCTGCATTGGTAGCTGTGTTGCTAGCAGGTCAAGAAGTGATTATTCCCCTCTATTCAGCCCTGGTGAGAACACATCTGAAGTACTACTCAGTTTTGGGCCCCCCACTACAAAAAGGATGTGGACAAATTGGATAGAGTCCAGCAGAAGGCAACACAAATGGTGAGAGGGCTGGGGCACATGACTTCTGTGGAAAGGCTGAGGGAAATGGGCGTATTTAGTCTAGAGAAGACTGAGGGGATTTAATAGCAATCTTCAACTATCTGAAGGGTAGTTTCTAAAGAGGATGAAGCTAGATGGTTCTCAGTGGTGGCAGATGACAGAACAAGGAGCAACAGTTTCAAGTTGCAAGGGAAGTTTAGGTTAGATATTAGGAAGAACTTTTTTACTAGGAGGTAGTAAAAACCTGGAACAGGTTACCTAGAGAGGTTGTGGACTCTCCATCCTTGAAGTTTTTTAAGCCTTGACTAGACAAAGCCTTGACTGGGGTGATCTAGTTGGGGATGGTCCTGGTTTGATCAGGGTTTGGACTAAATGACCTCCTGAGGTCCCTTTCAACCCTACATTTCTATGATTACATGAAATGCATCTTTGAGAACCTCATGCAGGCAATAAGCGATTCTTGGTAAGCTTCATAAACATAGGTATAGACTGTTTATTGTTTTGCAATATCATTTCTTTGTAGCATTTTTTTCCCCTAAAATAGATAGCACTGTACTTTAGAAGTTCAGGTGGTTACTGGTTATTTCCAGCTTTACCTCTGAGAGAGAAAGAGAATAAAACTATAAAGAATGAGCTAAAATAAATTGTGCTAATCTTAGTACTTGTTTAATGCTCAAACATGTCACAGTACTTCCCAAATACACAGTACTTCCCAAATACGCACAACATTGCTTTTTCTGTTTAGCACCAGGATGGGCTAATTACTGGTACTCAGTGACTGTACCAATTAGACTGTACCATAGATTCAGGTTTATGGCTTGCCATGAGGACCAGTAGCTAGCTTGTAAGGGTGTGTGAAGCTTTGGTCGCTGTTTCGATTCAGTGGAAATTTGGCTTGATTCAGTGGCCAAATCTCTGAATCGAATCAGGAGACCCTCTAATCTCTTTGAATTGAATCAGAACCCTCCAAATTGATTCAGAGAGGTTCAGAAAGATTCCATTATTTGGGCATAGACACAGCTTTAAATGTTTTTTCTACATACCTCAAGGTACCAGGAGGCTCATGAATGCTGAGATAATAGGCTGGATGGAGCATCCCATAGGAGCATGGGGGGGGGTGGGGGGTTGCCTGCTTGGCAGGGAACCCATAAGTGGACTGGAAATACTTCAAGTCCACTTCCTGGTCCATCGGGGAGTGCACTGCCCCCCCAACCCCGGCTCCCTGACTGGTGCCTCCTGACTGATCGCCAAGCCAGGGATGGGGGAGTGGGGGGCACAGGGTGGATCCCCTGTGCACTTGGAGGCAGATCTGGAAGTGGATCGGTTCACTGCCAAGCATGTGGAGGGTTCTCTCGCACTCTATCTGCCTCACCATTACAGTATTCATGAGCTGTGTCTGGTACTTTGAGGTATATAGAAAAAACATTTAAAGCTGTGTCTGTGGCTGAATCACTGATTCTCCAAATCAGCATTGACTCTTCAGATTTGCATTCGGCCGAATCGAATGGGGACAGTGATCCAAATCCATGAATTGAATCACTGTCTGTGATTCAGGCTGAATCCAAATCAAATAAGGCCCATTTCACACACCTCTACTAGCTGGAACAAATGCAGCTTGCTTGAGGATATAACTGCCAAGCACAGTAAAATTACAGTTTAGACATTGTATTGGTAATCTCCAAAGAACAGAGTCCCTAAACACTGGAGGGAGATGGAGGGGAGCACCAGTAGAGGAATTGGAGGTACAGTTAACTCTGGAACTATGGCAGTTACAAGTTCCTTCCATTATCTGTAAGAATCTATTGATATATGAGGGAAAGGGCAGAATAGATACAGAGCAGGAAGAGAGAGACTGCTCTGAGGGAAGAGAAGCCTTCACAGAACCTTATGAGCAACACCATAAGCAAGACAACATGCAGGACAGAACAAAGCATGTTACCGTAATCCTTCTGCTAAAGACCAGCAGCAAACTGCATTCTGCAGGCATGCTGCACCAAATATCTAGAAACTGGAAATATGGGGAGGAATTCTACTTTAAATGTGGTTTGTAAACTTTCCTTAAAATATATTCTGTCCAGATGAAGATTTTACAAATCCCTAGGATAGCTGGCATTACAGTACCATTCTATGAAAATGTAATATAATACAAATTTGGTTCTAGCCAGTAGAGTTGCACGTTGCAAGGATTTTCCCCATGGCTTGGTATAGAATGACAGTATTTATTTGGTACATATCTCCTTGGGGATTCTTCTTTCTTCCAATATAAAGACGTTGGGAGTATTATCTGTTCTGGCAACTGATGAGGCTTCTGCATGAACCATAATCTACTGAGCATAAAGGACATTATACTTCTGTTATCTATTTTTGTCAAGTTTTTTGGAAGTCATACATTAAACGATGATTGAATGGAAGTATTTTAAGAGAGTGTCATTTAAACCAATTACTAATTCTGGGTGTAGTTCATGTAAGAGAAGTTACCAAGCATAGTTTGACTGGCAGAAAAGGACTCTTTTATTTAGTTGAATACACGCAGGCCCTTAAGAACTGTACATCACTAAGATTAAACGATGATCTTTTATGTAAGTTCTGTAATGACTGCAAGGCAAAGGGGGACTTAGTCAATTGTAACACAGCCTGGTCAAGCATGTTTGGTAAGAAGAAAGGTGAAACTAATGTGATTGTTATAGTCAAGTCATGAGAAGGTTTTTAGTTAGGAGGAGCAAAACTTGCCTAAAACAGGGCTGGGGTATTCCTTTTATCTCCCAATTTGGTGTAGTAGCTCTGTCCCCCACATCATTCCTAATTTACGTGTAGCACCATCCCATTTCACTACAGCCAACTGCATCTTATTCCTAGTCCTTTCCTGCATAATTGGTCAGGGATCTGTTGAGTGAAGTGAAGGTAAATTGGTGGTAAACTGGGATATCAGTTGTGGAAGCAGCTGTGGATCTAGGTTGGTGCTATGTGTGGCAGAATCCTTCTCTGCTAATAGGAGTTTTCACTAAAAGGAAAGGAGACTCCAGGAGACATGCCCCCACCTCTCCTGGACAGGTGGTGCTGGAGATAAGGCTGAAAGCTAGAAAAACATCATGTTTGACAAAAACAGGATCGGGTTTCCTTCCTTAGCCCTTCATGTAAAGCCCATGTTGAGTGTTAGATCCCTTACCAATCTACCTCTTGAAACCCTAGTGTCATAAGGATGGGGAGGGTGGGTGTGTTATAGGCCTACAGGTATCTCTATTATAGTTCACATCTTATCCTGAGAAGTGCTGTCATGAGTCTTTGGACAAGGTGTGGTCACCTTCACACTGAAAGTCCTGACTCTTAGGCCTCTATTCCTCCTTTGAGCTTATAGCTTTATGTTGCACCAACATTCCTAACCAATCCTTTGATGCAGCCTTTATTAGCTTGGTGATTACCACCTGTGTTTCTCCTTTCCCCTTTGTAGTTCCTGAGATGAAGAGTTTCTTGCTTCTCTGTTCTCTGGGAAGCAGTATATGAAAGAGGGAGCAGGCCCATAGCTGTCTCCTGTAAGTATGTCTATATGACATAGGGCCATGACACCTAGGAGAACAATTTGTGCCAGCATAATGGCTGCTCAGTGTCAGTTACATGTACATGGAGTGACTGTACTTCTCTGACACTGTGATTCTATGTCTCCCCAGTGCAGTACTAAAATATAATAAGGGCTGGTACAAAGTCTTAACAAATCTCCAGTGTTTCAGAAACCAGCTGTCAGAAGTGTGACATGCAAGTAAAATTTCAGTGTCCATAGAGAACTGCTTTCCATGATAAACCAAAGCAGGAAGGAATGGGGGCAAATGAAGCTCTTGAGGTATAAATGTGATAAGGTTAATTGCATTTCAAGGGAATGACATGCTCTTTTATTCAAGAAACAAAAAAGAAATAGAAAAGTGTGGGAGTCTAATAAAAAGGTTACTTGGTTTGAAATTACTAGCCAAAGGGGGGAATTTGTGATTCCCCAGTACAGATTTATTAAACACTATAGGAAAAAAAGATTTAACACTGAAAACCAAGAACTAAATCCTGTTTCACCTTTGCATGCATAAGTGGCAATTATGTAGTTGAGCAATTGTAGTGTTTGGTTCTTACACACGTCTTGGATTCGATTTGCATTTGTATAGGTACTATAGCTACTTTGGCCTGACATTTCTCTTTTGAGCACATTCAGAAGACTGCACTCTGGCCATATTGGCTAGGCACATCACGTCAGTTAAATTCTGAATCTTTAGCTGAAGAACAATAATGACTGGAGATATGGGGTTGGGGCTGGAGGAAGATGAGAAGAGCAAGCAAGAGGGTATGGGGTTCAATGAGTTGGATATGCTTTGGAAGAGAAGGGGCCCTGGCTGAAACTTGAACAGAAAGTGAAAAAGAAACTTTCCCACTATTTATACAGTGCAAAAAGAGGATTTAAGGCATGGTTTAGAACACATGGCCTCCTGTCTTCCAAGGAGCACCCATGTTGTTGGCCCATTGGTTTCTTGCCTCTTTTTCCTGGCTCCATATACTTTGCACTCTCCCCCCCGACCCTTCCCCAGCTGCCTAGAGAGCCAGCTTTAAGAGGAGGGCTAAAGAGTGCTCTGAAAATACAGGTTTAATCCCCACCATCCATTCTCTGGAGTAGACTACTAGGCTAAAAGATGGGTGGGCCATCCTGATCCTCCTCACACATGTCTGAGTGATCCTATTTTGTCACAAGTGAAAATAAGTTCCAAACTATAAGTGAAAAAAATTCAGTTACATGGCTACACCAGTCCCACTTAGGCACTGTTACAGGTGAGGTACCAGGGTTTGCCCTAATGCCCCTAGTGGTTGCCTCAAACCTGTCTGCTTTTGCCTTCACCTCCTGGGGTCATACCCTTGTTCCTTACTTGCCATGTCTAACTGTAAAAATTGGTGAGGGAAGGCTGCCCCAGAACCTGGTGAGCTTAAGGTGCTCTCTCTTTATGTCTCTGTACCAGTTCCTTATGTCCAACTTGCCTTAACAGCTAAATTTGTGGACACCTTCCAGCCCTACAGCCATGCCCATGCCTTGCAGATGTTATACTGTTCTATGCCTTGTAGAGGCCTTAGCCTCCCTTTCCTCTGCCTGCAGTCCTCCAAGCCATGGCCTACCAATTCTGGCCCAGCTCTCTCAGCCTCAGTCCTGTCTTTTCTCTATATCTTTGGGCCCCTGGCCCCTGTCTCTCTTGCTCTGGGCCAGCCCTAAGCCCTCAGATCCTGACCCCAGGCTGGCACTCTCCCTGCCCTCAGCCCTCTGGTTCTTGACCTTGAGCCACGCTGCTTGCCTCTCTAGCCCCTTAGCCCTCCAGTTCTTGTCCCCAGCTAGGCTACCTAATGCCGAGTGCCCTACCAGGCCACAATCTAAAGTCTAATTCTCAACCTGAACAGCCCCTGCTTCACAATGGAAGAACCTCTCCAGCTCTTGGTCATTACCTCCCTACAGGGCCATTGGCCCCCTTCAGTTCCTTCTGGGTAGCTCCAGGGAACAACTTAGGTACCTGCTAGTCCATCTGTTGCAGCCATCTCCCCCAGGAGCTCCTTACTGTTCAGCATGCAGGGCCAGACTGCCTGCTTTGGCTCAGGCCTTGGGTGTATATGCCTGGAAACCATGCCCCTTTTTAGTCATATGCCTTCCCTTGCTCTGCACAGAGTTTTCCTTGTCAATCAAAGGCCAGTCAGCCCTCCTGTAGCTGTGGCCCCACAGAGCTGCATCTTCTCCTCCTGGCTCCCAGCCACAGTTTTTTCTTCCCCTTCCCTTACACTCAAGTAACAGGGTCTCAGTTACCTGTTACAGGCACATAAACATGAAATAAGAGTCAACAGCCTAGAGACAGCATTTTGTAAATACTCTTAAAATGGTATCAATATTATATGTAGAAGGAAGTGTAGCTACCAGCACAGAAAAATATAACAGTAATGTCTGAGAAGTTAGTGAAAGTCTAGGTAGACCTAAGCATGTGATGAATCCAATGCCAGTAATATAGATGTATCCTTTTAACCAACAGCATCCTGCTAATGAGACCTTGTGACAGTGAGTTCCATAGACAATTTTGAATTGTGTTGTTGGACATTTCCTTTTTATCTTTTTTTTAAATTTGCCACCTTCTAGTTTCATTAAAAAAGTACGAGAGTTTCTGTGTTAAGGGAGAGGGTGAATGGCAAGCTTACAGCTCCTAGACCTGATTATTTACTGCTTTGCAGTTTGTGGTAGTAGTAGTTTATATATATCTTTCATAGATTTCATAGACATTAAGGCTGGAAGGGATCTCAGAAGAACATTTGAGTCCAGCCCCCTGCCCCAGGGGCAGGAAGTCTGCTCGGGTCATAAGATCCCAGCAAGAAAAGCATCCAGGTTCTCTTGAAGGCACTCAAAGTAGGTGCTTGAACCACCTCTGGTGGCAGGCCATTCCAGACCTTGGGGGCTCAGACAGTAAAGAAGTCTTTCCTTATGTCCAGCCTGCAATGGTCTTGCAGGAGTTTATAATCATTCAATCTTGTCATCCCTTGGAGTGCTCTGGTGAAGAAATGTTCCCCCAGGTCCTGGTGAGCACCCCTTATAAACTTACAGGTGACCATCAGATCACCCCTGAGCCTGCGCTTTTCCAGGCTGAAATGTCCCATGGCTCTCAGTCTCTCATCATAAGGTCTGTTTTCCTGACCTCTCATCATGAGCGTGGCTCTCCTCTGGACTCTCTCAAGTGTCTCCACATCCTTTTTGAATTGTGGAGCCCAAAACTGGATGCAGTACTTCAGCTGCGGCCTCACCAAGGCCGAGTACAATGGGAGAGTGATATCCTGGGATTAGCTTGAGAAGCATCTATAGATGCAAACCATGGTTTTGCTTGCTTTACTGACTGTAGCATCATATTGCAGGCTCATGTTCATCTTGTGGTAAATCCTGACCCCCAAGTTGCTCTCACCCATAGTGCTAGCATAGCACTACCGAGCCTATAGATGTGCTGCAGGCTTTTCTTCCCAAGGTGGAGAACCTTGCATTTTTCAGTGTTAAACACCATCAGGTTCTTGTCTGCCCATTTACTGAGCCTGTCAAGGTCAGCCTGGATTACCTCCCTGTCCTCAGGTGTGGATGCTTTACCTCAAAGTTTGGTATCATCGGCGAACTTGGCCAGTCTGCTTCTGACTCCAATGTCCACATCATTAATGAAGAGGTTGAACAAAATAGGTCCAAGGACAGAACCTTGAGGGACCCCACTGGTCACAGGACACCATGACAATTGACTTCTGTCAACCACCACCCTCTGGGTCCGACTCTGGAACTAATTCCCCAGCCAGCAGATTGTGGTGGACCCAAGGCCACAGTTGGCCAGTTTTGCCAAAAGGTGATCATGGGATACCAGATTGAAGGCTTTTTTGAAGTCAAGATATATGACATCAATGTCTTCCCCCTTGTCCAGGTGATAGGTCACCTGGTTGTAAAAGGAAATGAGATTGGTCAAGCACGACCTACTCGCAACAAACCCGTGCTGGCTATCCCTCAGGGTGTTGCCATCGGCCAGTCCATTAAGGATGGTTTCCTTGATGATTTTTTCTAAGACCTTCCCCAGGATAGAGGTCAGGCTGATGGGATTGTAGTTTGCTGGATCCACTTTCCTCCCTTTCTTGAAGATGGGCACCACATTGGCCTTCTTCCAATCATTGGGCACCAGAGCATCAGGAGCTCTCGAAGAACCATGCCAGGGGCTGAGCTATGATGTTAGCCAGCTCCTTGCTAAGAGCATGAAGCCTACCAAGTTTCAAGAAGATTGGTGCACGGGTTTGGGGGGAACTGTACCCCAAATTCTTGAAAGGCAAACTCATGTCACGACTGTGTGTTACACCACAGAGGACTGAAAACTGAAGGGAAGGTAGCTCTTAGTGAGGCCACAAAGTCTGCCAAGTTTCAAGAAGATCAGTGCAGGGGTTGGGGGGAACTGCACCCCAAGCAGCTGACAGGCAAAACACATGACACAAATGACCCTGTGTGTGTTAAGGCGCAGTGGGCTGAAAACTGCAGGAGTGGTGGCTCTTACTGAGGCCATAATGCCTTCCAGCTGTGTGTGTCCTAGAGCAGGCCTGAGTGAGTGCTGGGCCCTGCCAGGACGTGAAGCCTGCCTGCCAGCTGTGTGTGTCTTACTGGGGGAGTATGTTGTTTTAGGGCCTGTACCCCAACCTGCTGACAGGCAAAACTCATGATGTTGTGGGTGCCACCGTGTGTGAGTTAAGGTGTGCCCTTCCTGGTGCTGGGGCCTCTGCACAACAGGGCAGTGTGCCCGACTGAGGCCTCCTCCTCCCCTACAGCCTTACGCCCGGTCCTCCACTTTACATGACAATGGGTACAATAGCTTAGCTGGCTCAACACCAGTAGCATCAGCATCAGCATCAAAGGTACCTATACAGAACTGTCACAGAGCCTATCATTTTATAAAGGAATTGACAGCAAGAAGTAAAGATTTTGTGTTGTGTTGGACACGATGATGTTATTCACGGTGTGTGATGGCTTATCTTGTGTTTTTATGTCTATGCGTGCATTATGAAAAAAGGAATACTTAAAAAAAAATGTATCTTTGGAAGCTTTAGGGTTGAAAACCCCTTTGTCAGGCTGAGGAAGTACCTGCACTTGGTCCTGAATGGGAGGAATAGTAAAGAAGCCAGAGGTTGTCCTGGCCCACAATGCAGGCAATAAAATGGAAATGGAGGCATCAGGGTGGGGGGGAAGGGGATGTAGCAGGTCAGGTGAAAGTGCAGAAGTGAGTGTAAGATGTCTGACAGGTTGCAGTGTGCCAGAACTCCACTGTGTATATTGAGTCCATGAGTTTCTGTACTTACTACCTAGGAGGCTGATGAAGTGCAGTCAAAGACGTGACAGGTCTGGGCATTCCCCAGCCAGAACTTTGAGCGTGCGTGGATTAGCTGGAGGTTATGGCATCTCCTCCCTGCCTTTCACCAGGGGATCATTGGTCCTGGCATTTACGGGGCTGCCGTGCTGCCAGCAGTCCCACCAGGCCTCCCTACTCTGGCAGGGTGCAGTTTCAGTGATCATGCCCAGGACCTGGGGCCTCCTCCTTTGCCATAGCCCCAATCCCATACCTCCACATTTGTCCTGGCAGGGGAATGAACTTAGCAGGGACATGTCCTTCCCGTGCTGGCTTGTGATGCAGTTAGTGCCCCTCCAGCTGACAGTGAGGCATTACTTGACTTTTTCAAAACCTCCAAAAAGGAAATTGGTGTAGACAGAGTGAGGAGGGTGGCACTCAGTCCATCTGCAGGTAGAGGTTGGGGAACCCCAGCAGCAGGAGGTTCATCTTTAGGAATACCAGCTGCTCCACCAACATAGGATCCAAGCAGGTGCGGTGAAGTGTCACAACATCCCCAGCAATCCCCTCTTGCTTGGAACACTAGTCAGTGGACAGGACAGGTGTCAGGCAACTGTGGCCAGATCCTGCCACATCTGGCTGTGGCTTGCCCAGTAGGCCAAGGGGTCACATTCCAGGGACTCCACATCCTCAGTGAGATGGGTAGCTACTGAAGCCTCGTCACTGTCATGTCTGAGTTTTACCTGTCAGTTAGAGTGCCGATGCCAGCAAAGCAAAAGACCATAAAAACTTAGTAAGGACGCAGGCCATAAAGACCCCTCAGTATTAGTGGCCTTTATTTCTTTGCTGACGGCAGCATTACAATTGGAGTTTGTTAAAAGTTGTTCTCCACACTTAGAAGCTTGTTGTCTGCAATGATAAGTATTGCAGGTGCCAATCACAAGGTTGACCTTTTGAACCCACTGAGGGCAGCCAGATGAATAATGTATCTAGGTCAAATGAATCTAGGTCACTGTGTAAGAACGTAATTGGCGGTCAGTAAATATTCACAATTGGCATGAAGTGATTGGTCACTGCTGACTATAACTAAGAGCAGATTTCCACCATTAAGCGGAGAACTCCGAGCACACCAAGGAGACACAGTTGGCAGATTGGTCACCTGTAGACATCTCCCCACCACCGACCTTCATTTTGGTGTATTTGTTTCTCACCGGTTCGTCTGTCCTTCTCATCAAAGAGCTCTTGGAAGTTAACTGATCAAAAGTGCATTATCGTTTTTCCCTGTGCATGAGCTGTTGACCAGTTCTGGGACTATTGAGTCGGGCAGCCGCATCTAGCCTCTGGGTTAGAAAGCAAGGGCTTGGCTCAGGAACCCCGTGAACAAACAGACCCCTTTAGACCGTTCTGTTTTATGCACTGTAACTGAACAAGTCAACTATCCTGCCTATGCTGCGGCCATCGGTAGCGTAAGTACAATAAACCTTTCATACAACCAATATGCTTCAAGCCGCCTGACTCCTACTCGCCGCTACTCCCCATCTGTCCGGTCATCTATCCCTTCTGCGCCAAGCTGGTCGTGCCGACCCAGGCTCGCAGGTCAAGGGTACACTGGTTATGAGGTTCAACAGTCACTATCTGCCCGAGGTTGGGGTCTGATGCGTTTGGACCCCAGCATTGAAGCTAAGCTCATGGCCCACACTGGCAGTGGCTGGCGTGGAGGAGACTGGCTGGTGCTGGGAGTGCTGGCACAGGAAAGTGGATCCCCCTCTTCCACATCCCCTCGCCTCTGCACTTCAGCCTCCCTGACTTTGTTCACCAGCAGCTGCATCCAGTGATCAAGGGTTTTGGGGCTGCCAGTGCACATGCTCCCCTCCACCCTTGGGTCACACATGCCCGCCATCATGTGGACCATACTGGAACACAAGGAATCCAGATGTCTCCTGATGCCCTCCTTCATCTGCCTCACCAGTACCTGCACATCTGGTGACAGTGGCCTGCCCCAGCTAGGAACACTGATCCCATGGAAGTTATCCATTTGGTTCTCCAGTTTCCTCACTAGGGGGAATCACCTGGTTGAGGAGGGCATTGCCAGCGCTAAGGTTCTCGGTGGCCTCAAAGAAGGGCTTGAGGACCACCAACATCTGGGAGATGGTACCCCACTCGCCTCTGTTCAGGGGGGCACTGATCCCTATCTCCCTAAGCAAGGCCATATCATGGATGGCCTTCTGTTGCTCCACCAGCCTCTCGAGCATCAGGTATGTGGAGTTCCACCGAGTCTCCACATCCTATAGGATTTTGTGCTGCAGGATGCTGAGCTCTGCCTATTTCTCCTGCAGCATCTTGCCCCCCTTGGTGCTACAGTGAAAGTTGCCCACCACCTTCCTGCATTTCAAAATCAGCTGGCTTGTAGCAGTACTGGTGGTGGTGCCATCACTGTCAACCCTGTTGCCCTCCAAGGCATCCCTCACTATTAGGGATGCCAACTTTGTTGCAGAGTTAGTGCTCCACACCCCTCACTTTGTTAGCAGCATGGACAGCCTTCACCATATTGGCCCGGTTGTTGGTGACCATGAGCCCGTGGGTGAGCTAGGCCTGCCCAATGAGCCACTCCTGCACCATGTGGTTCATGGCCCACATGATCTCCCTTGCAATGTGGGACTCATCCAGCACCTCGGCTTGCAGTAGAGCCCACCGATGGCCTGACTGATCGCACTAATGCCCCATGAGGGAGAGGTAAGTGTGATCACCACCCTGGCTGCTCCAGATGTCGGAGGTGAAGTGCAAGGCTACCTGCGACCCTGCCTTGCGCAGCTTCTCCTTCAAGTACTCCCTGCATGCCTGATACAGGGAGGGTGCCACTGCCCTGCTAAAGGTGGTGTGTGCTGGCACTTTGTAAAATGGGGCCAGAAGTGCTATGAACTTCCTGAACCTTGGTAACTCAACTAGGGAGAAGGACTGGCTATCCAGAGCAAACATCTCCCCAGTGTTCTGGGTGATCTTGCATGCCTTGGGAACGCAACCCCCTTTCTGTCCACCTTTCCCCCACAGGTCCAAGGTGGCCTGCCTCTGCTTTGGGGGTAAGGGGGCTTTGGAGTGAGTGGGGCACTTCCCTTTCAGCACATGCACACTGATGCCAGGCTTAGCAGCAGGAAGAAGGGCAAGGGGGTGGTACCTCGCCGTGGTGGAGAAGTGTTTCACGTTCTTGCCACAGCTCATGTGCCTTCGGCAGTGCTGGTAGATGGCAAACCTGGGATTATCTGCCACCTCAAAATGATCCCACACTACACTACTCCCCTGCTTCTGGGTTGAGGGTGAGGAACCTGCCTTTTCCCCTTTCTTAGCAGGCTGAGGCTGAACAGCATGAGGAGCTGCCTCAGCTGAGCCACTTGCCTCCACAGCCTCAGCCTCCTCCGAGGTGCTGCTTTCCGGAGGAGACTTGGGTCTAGGGGAAAAGTGAGGGGTGTGGAGCACTAACTCTGATTCCCCCTCATTCCCCAAAATTGCCCGACCCAGCGCGCTCAGCATCCCTGGTTCCAGCTCCAGCTCCTCCTCTGGCAGTGGGAGGCTCACGTTGAGAGCTGAAATTGGAAGAGGCAGTGATTCCACTGCTGGTGCCCACTTCTGGAGTGAGGGGAGGTGGTGCAGGTGCAGAGATGTTACGTACAGGCACTGCTCCGACTGCCTGGCTTCCACTGGCAGCACTGATGTCATGGCTGCTCGGGAATAGAATGCATCTGTGTTTGGGACGGGGGTGCGTGCAGCTCTAGCTCTCTTCTTCCCCCCTCCCCCTCCCCCTCCCCTGCCAGAAGACCTGGCACCTGCCTTTCCAGCATGCTTCATATTGATCTTTCCTGTGCTGCAAAAGGTCTCTTTGTCTGTGTGAATCCTTTTGTGTATCTGTCTGTCTTGTTCTCCTGTGAATACCTGTGTCTGTCTTGTGCTGTGAATGAAATTATTTTTGTGTCTATTCTTGTGTCTTCTTTCTGGCTCTCACGATATTGTCTATCTGGTCTTGTGTTGTGAATGAAATTATTTGCGTGTGTTCCTGTGTCTCAATATATTATGTGTTATTGCTCTTCTGTAAATATGTATTTGTCTTCTTCTGCTGTGATTTTTTTTTTCTATATTCTGGGTCTGTATGTATGTGCATGTATGTGTGCGTGCATGCAAGCAAGCAATCTGTGCTTCCCTGTACAGTGATAGATAACACTGGCTGGAAAACGCAACTGTCTTTTTGCAAAGATCCCAGAACAAGTTCCCAAAAAATAATTCAAAGAAATAAGTTGAATTTGAATACTACTAATAATTGAATTGAATAGGTTAGTTAAACTAAGCTAAATTAAGCTAAATCCTAACCATTCCTTTATAACATGAAAAAGCAGCAGGCAGGTCTCAGTAGCCACTTTGACCCAGAAGTGCCACTTCGGATGCTGAAGTGGGTCTGGATCTGAAGTGGGATCCGAAGACTTGCACAGCCCTACTGTCCACGTTCTGTTTTGTCAGCATATTCCTTTGTTTCACAAACCCATCGCATGCACACAACTTAACTTGATTATTTATCGGGCCTGCTAATTTGATCTGTTCACCAAAACCAGAAATCCCAAGGGCTCTGCAGTTGGGGACTGTAACCTGGTGTCAATGCTGCAGAGTCCCTTTTTTTCTGTTTGGGTACACTGTTCATGTTATGGAACAGTGTGGTCCATGTCCTCCGTTTCCCAGCCTGTGTGTCTGCTGGCTTCAGACATGGTGGGCCTTGAAGGAAACAAGCACAATATGGGCTGTTACTGTGCTATCTTTTAGTGCTTCCACAAGTAAGTACTAAATAGCAGTGTAGTAGCAATGTTGCCATAACAACATGTGTAGATGTGCCCATGGAGTTGTTCTGATATGGTAACAATTCACAGGCTTCATACATATGAAGCTGCAGGTCAGGAAACAATCAGGAGCACTAAAACAACAGAGAATTAGCCTCTCTTCATTAAAGTTAAATGAATACTCTTTTATAGAGAGAGATGGTTCCTCGGGATTATCTGACTGGTACAAGACATCTTGGTAAGCAGGAAAGATTAAGGGAGCCAGTTAAGTTGTTTGGTCAGATGTAGCAGGTTTTTCATCTCTCTGTCTGATTCAGCGTGAATAGAATTGTTGTACGGCACTGTGTGCTTTTGTTCCTGGTATTGTATGACTGTTCAGTACAGTATGTGCTGAATAGAACATACTATATGCAATGCCTTTCGTCAGTCAAAAGGTAATCATTATTTTAAAACCCCATTGTGATTGAAGGATACTGTTTTATACTGAATCCATTGAGTAGTAAAGATCTTTATGACTCTATTAGCTGGAGAACCAACAGCATATGGTTCTAAATTTCCTGATGCAGGAATCATATTAAGGAATTGTTCACAATGATCAGAGTCTTTTCAATAACAAGTCAAGGTGAAGAGAGAGCAGTTGTGTACTGTGAGTGCCTAAGGGAGAAAAGCTCACCCCAAATCTACTACATATGTGGAACAATAATACATTTATTTTGTCACCTAGAAATGCATATAATTTATGACCAGAAGTGTGGTCTATGGCTACATGTCAGTTGCATAGGAAATATATTTGGTTTGTAGTACCACAAATAGAACTGGTTAAAATTCTGTTCTTTCTCTGAGAAACAAATAAATTCAGTGTGATTCAACATTCCTATTCCTTAGGAAAAGAAAATAGCTCTGTGTAGTACAGACCACAACCATACTTGTGCTGTGATATTGTCAGAAATTGTCAGGATTGTGCTGGCAGAGAATGTTGATGAGATACTTTATGAAAAACCTGCTAGGTCACAAGAAATACTATTGGTAATTAATTATATGACATTCTTTCCTCTGAGCCTCTACTGTTATAAAGCATAGTGTTAGGGATGACTGTATTCAAAGGTACTCTCTGATCCTTTCCTTTTGTAGTCATTAAGAGTCCCATGATGCTACTTGCTGGAGTGGGTGATGTCAATTGGCATGCGCTAGTCAAATTTGGGAACTGGGTGGGAAGGGAAGCAGTTAATATATTCTACAATGCAAAAATATCCTTGCATTTTGGTTTGGACATAGTGTTCTGTACTTGCAGTGCTAAACTGTATAATAACGTTGATGTGGTATGTTAAATGCATGCTTTATTTTTAACCCAGAAGTGGCTTCATATCTTTGGAGTATAATATATTGCTGTATCTAAATCCTGTGCCTGAATAGCCTTACTTGAATAGTCACACAAGCACTCCTGCTAAAATCAATGGAACCAGCTGCATGAAGAATGCTCTGCAGAACTGAACCTTAAGCTTTCATCCTGAAACAAAACATGTGAATATGTTTAATTTTACGTATATGAGCAGTCTTACTGAAGCTAATAAAACAACTCACAGCCACAAAGTCAAGGTATGGCTAGTCCTTGAAATAGTTGAAAATTTTCTGTCAGAAAGATTTTCCAGAAGATGCAGTTTCTGAGAGACAGAAATTTCCCAGAAGAAAGCCTCAGTTTTATGGAAAAATCTTTTGATTTTTTTCCATTGAAAAAAATCAGAAATGAAATATTTTGGGGTCAGTTAGACCGACCTCAGAATATTAAGTTTTGTTAAATTCACCTAAAATTCTGTTTCAAATCTGTCCAATGAGACATCAGTTTACATCTTTCTTATGCCATGTGGGGATTGTAGTCTGGCTTTCCTATTGGCTGAGCACTGTGAAAGAATATTTTTTCTCTAAGGCAGTGTGGATTTTCCTTGGCCTAATATTTGCATGATGAATGCAAATCTGGGGCTAGGTACCAGGTATCTGCCTGTAACTGGGTCCTGCCGCAGGGATGGCCTTGAATCCCCTGCAGCCCACTCAGCCCTTATCAACATCACACTTTTTGGGCAATTTCCCTTTCTCCTTGCCTCCACAGCTTGATGTACTTATCTTTTAGAAAAAGGCAGGCTGCACCAAGGCTCTCCAAACCTGATCTCACACTCATGAACACAGGTGTCTGTGCTCATCACCTTAAGGGATAATTATGTGGGATCTCCTAAATATCCATGCCCATGCCTCACAGATGTTACCCATTATTACCTCATTAAGCCACTTCAAGACCAACACACCCTTGTTGGGGTGTCTGCTTTTCAGCTTTGGCCGCTTTAATCTGAGTACCTCCCACTGTAGGTCCTCTAGTTTGAACCTGGTTTCCATTCCCTAGACCTGATTTTGAGCCTTTGGGCACTGGGTTCCTGACCCTTCTCTTTACCCCTTTTGGACTGCTGAGCCCCTGGCCCTTGTTGTAGCTCAGGAGGGTGAGACAGCTTATGCCTTGCCCTAGTAGGCCCAAGCCTTGCGCCCCCCGGCACCCTAGGACCTCTGGTCCTGTCAGCACTTTGAGCCGGACCTCTGCCAGGGCTCAAAGCTACCATGTGCCCCTTGAGCATCCATGGAACCGCTGAACCTCCCCCTTTTAGTCCCACCAGGTCCACTGGATGCTCCCCAGCCCTAAGGCTGCATGTTGGCTGTTTCACCAGCCCTACGGCTGAACTCCCAGCCCTAGGGCTGCATGCCCACAGGCATGCTTAGCATGAGCCAGAGTCACTCTCTCAGCAGCCTGCTCTGGATAAGATTGCCTACCTACCTCAAGCCCCCCTCAGTTATGAGTTAACATTTGTTGGAAAATCTGTTTTACTAACAAAATCATGATTGACTCTAGTCTTTTTAGCTGGTGCAAAATTAGCATCACTCCAGTAACAAACAATATCGAGCTTAGAATAGCTGAGGATCTGGTCAATAGTCTTCAGTTGCTATCTAATAACAACATTAAACAGATTGTAAAAGAGACTCTTTTATTCGTCCACAACTCAGCATTTTCCTCTCATTTAAAGAATAAGAGACTGGAGGTAAAAATGAAAAAAATAGTAGAGACAGTCACTAAGGCACGACTTTTTGATTGATGTACCAAAGGGATTCATTCCCTAGATCTCCATCCATTGAGATTTTCCATACCCCCACTATTACAGAGGCAGAAGGTGGTAATAGGTCCCTTAACTCTGCAGCTCACTTACGAATTTCAATTATTACATTTTTAAGTCAATCACTTAGTGGCGAAAGGTTTAGATAAGGCAGGTCAGTTTTTTAAAGGTTGTATATGCATAAGACCAGAGACAGAGTAAATACTTTTGTGAACATGAGCATATGTGTACACACATACAGACACTGGCTGCACATATATATGCATGAATAAATGATGTGCAACTGTAGGTATGCAATTGTGCACATACTTAACTTTGAAAATTCAATCCTGAATGTCACTACTCTTCTTAATGTGTGATAATAATATGACTGTGGAACAAAATGTTACACTTAAAGTTGCTCTTCACATGCTATTATAATTTGCTTTTGAATGATGTACCTAAGACTAGGGAATTTTGATGTCTACAGATGTAATGGTTTTCGTGTCTCAGTTCCTTCTGAACAATGTTTCATGAAAGATTCTAAATTGTGGCTAGCTGAGTGCTCTAGTGAGATGAATAAGTAGTAGATTTAAATGATTTTTATCATCCTAGTGCATTCCTTCAGGCCATAGCTTACATTGAATTATTTTTGTAACATTATTTGTCAGCTATGGTACCTATGCAAATGGAGAAACAGGGTTGCTTAAGAAAAGACTCTTGATGCCATCTTAGAATGAAAAGATGTACAGTAGTCAAGCTCAATTTGGATTCATATAAACCTGAATTAAAATTGATCTCACTAGGTATTATTTTATAGTGCCTGATTTTAAAGAAATGTATTCTGTGCCCAAATGCTATTTAGCATTTAATTTGTGTTGTTACAGCTTCCAAAAAAACAAGATGACTTGTCTTTCAGGTTTCACTCAGGTATGAAAGGTCTACTATAACAAGCTTATCCTTTCCATTTTCACTCTTATGAAATGCATAATATGAAAAAATATAACACACATTTTGAAAGATAGTGACAATAAAGGAACTTCTGAGCTTTGGAGAATTTGAATGAAAATACATGCTGCATTTGGTGAAAGTGACCTAAGCTCATTTCATACTGTAGTTTTGTGTATTTAGAAACCCTTTTAAATACAGATAAATCAAAGAGGCAGCTCTTTAATATAGCATTAATCAATGACATTGATAAATATGTAAAATATTCAAATGCTCACACTTCACTGAACATGCACTTTCCTTAGTAAAACAACATTAACACATCATGCTAAGATGGTCATACATGCTTTTTTGTAATGCATTTATTTAAAATAACTGAATCAGTGACTTAATGCCATTAGGCAGAATGTCAGTGTATTAGAACTGGCATCAATAATATTTTTTAATAGCTAGCCTTTGAGAATGATAATTTTACTGTGTAAAATGACTGAAAAGAGCAGGATTTGAAATAGTTACACACATTTTATCAAAAAGACCCTAGGTATGCGTATGATTTTAAAAATATGCTAATACAAAAAAAAGGAAAAGGAAAAGTAATTTATGTGGGGCATACTCATCACAAATGAGTACTCTGTTAATATTTAAGAGATCAGTTAGAAAACTATTTCAAGAGTATTCCAGAAAAATGAATATAAACATATTCACTTAAGTACCTTGGTTCCTACAAACAATTGAAAAATAAATGTGATAGTATGTTTGATCAGAAATTCTATAAAGGGGTGTAGGTAAAACGTGAAAAATTTCTATTCAAATACTGTAGGAGAATATAGTACTGTTGGAAGTGTTGCATATTATAGAAAGCTGGCATTTTTGTCGACCGAGTCTTTGATTCCTTAAAAAAAATATTTATTTTCCATCATTCTTATTTTCATCTATTGCGTGTATTACTGTAGTGCCTGTAGACTCTAATAATGAATATGTTCTTCTGTTATTAGGTACTATATAAGCACATACAAAGACACAGTTCCTGTTCTGAAAGCTTTCAATCTGTGGTTACTAACACATGTACATTGATATTGTTCCTGGTTTTTCCACACATAATAATTAGAATATAATAGCTGCCATGTTTTTGAAACATTCCCCTTTGAAAAAGTGCCAAGTGTATGTATGTCCATGCGATAAGGTAGAGTCTACCTTGTACTGCACAACACCTTGCTGTATCCTCAGACCTGCCTTGTGCTGCACTGAGCTGTAAGGATGAGAAACAAAGATCAGAGGGAGGTTTTTCTTATACAAGCTTTTACTTAGACAAGCCTCTTAGGTAACCTTTTCCTGCCACTGGCCAGAATGACTCACCCTGAGTCGGTGGAAAGTGGGCAGCAGGACTTGGGCACTGGTCTCTTCAGCAGCACGAGGAGAGCACCCATAGCTGAAGCCCCCTGCCACATGGGCTGGATCCAAAGGTTCTGCAGACTGGATCCAGCCCAGGGGCTGTAGGTTGCTAATCCCTCTTCTAGGAGAAGGCATTGCTGACAAGTCAACTCCTAGAACTTGAGCAATAGCTGCACATCAGGTGCCTCAGCAGACCCATAGACATCAGCGGCCCGAACGATCAGCTCCATGTTGAGTCCATGGCAGAATTCACTTCACTGTTTAGGCCCCTTATACCATTTCAGCTTTAAGTTGGAGTTTTAAGATTGAGGTTATAATGAAGAAATGTGTAAGGAGTATTAGACTAGAACAGATGTGACTTGGACTGGTGTTTTAATTTTCTTTCCATACAAGTCTCAATTTCTTGTCTGCTCCTACTGTATGAGTTCAGGACCTAGCAAAAGATGATAATAAAACTCCAAGTTTGCTAAGGGCTGAAATGTGTACATTCTTTAGCTTGAGAGAAAGAAGTGTATACTGTCATTACCACTGGTAAGGAATACTATTTAAATCCAGATTTTTTTTGCCCATTTGGATTTTCAGGTAAATTACTAACACACAATTTTAACTGTTCTCTTAGGAAGTATTCTATTTTTAACTATAGCATTTGCTTGAGTGTGAATGGGTCTTATCTGACAGCAGACTATCTTGTATTATAAACAAAGAAAACAGAAGCAAACCCAAAAGTTCAACTAAAAATAGTTTATGCTTTTAATTAAAGGCAATCTCACAGAAAACTCCAGGTTACAACAAACTTTTATATTTGTTAAGACAAAGAAAATAAGTAAATTGTTTCAGCAAGATAGCTACAGTACAGAGATTGTCAATTTATTTTGGTAAAGTTTTCAATTAGCATTTGACTTAAGATGAGTCTGCTGCTGTTTCAAAATGTAATACTTTCATATCTAAAAGAAATTAAACCAATTAACAAGAAGATACAAAAATAACACACTAAAGCTTACTTAAAGAACAAACTTAAGGCCTGAAGAGAAGAACAATATTTAAAAGTGAAAGTCATAGTAAAATAAGTCCATTGGGGATCTTTGCAAATGATACTAAAACATTTGTAAGTGTTTTACAGTAAGAATAAAATACCTGCCAAAAGGTGCAGCAGATGCTAGTGGAAAGGATTAAATAACAACTCTGTGGATATGTTTACATGGGACATTTACAGTGGAGTAAATTACTTAGCTCCACAGTAAATGTTGCATGTCTGTCTGTGCACTCCTACTAGGCTGGAGTAAACTAGTTAACTCCACAGCAGGATAGTGCTTGTAAATACAGGTACTATCCTGCTGTGGAGGTTTTACTCCACAGCACCACATGTGTAGACTTTGGAGGGGCTGGCTGGGGCATAAGGGTCCTTCGTGTGGGGGCTGCCTTCCAGTAAGCCCTGCACTGGAGCACCCTTGTGCCCCAGCTGGCCCCTTTGTAGCACATTGAGCTGGGTTGGAGCAGTCCTGGCCTGATCCACTGGGCCTCCTGCCAGCTGGGGCTTCTCTGATGCAGCTCAACATGCTGAGGTCTTGGACACACATTCATACGGCATTCCTGAGAGCAACAAAGTCTGGAGGAATAAGCTGTGAAGTTTATTGCTTTGCATTAATTGTACGTGTACATATGACCTGTGGTATTTAGGAATGTACACTTATTTTTTAAAATTAATCTTGCCTACTTATTTGAGTAGTTTAATGAATTGACTAGTAACTTTCTACGGCTCTCCAATACTCTTCCTATGCTGAGAATTATGGTATAATCTAAAAATAGTCCAGTTGGTTATATTATAGAACTAATCGTAGACCTCTGAGGGTAAGGCAATATTTTAATAAGCTGCATAAAAATGTCAGTCAGTCATCTTGTCTATTGTTGTCCAATCATTTCCTGATTACATCTTTTGAAAGTTCTGGGTTTGGCATGGAAAACTACGCAGTTACCATAAGTAACTGGAACAAAAGTTCTAACATTCCCATTCTATCCTTACTTCTTACGAACACCTTTATAGTCGGGCCTTTCTGAATTATTTTTAACTGGCTTGCTTTGCTTTTGCAGAACACATCAGAAAGACATGATGATAACATAATACAAGATGCTTTGAAAATGCATAAAAGCTATAAGGCAATGAGAAGAAATGATAATGAGCAACAACAGATGTTTCTTCTTTGGAACAATTTGGAACAGTAATTACAGATAGAAATAGAATCTTGCAGAGAGCAAGAATTTTATCAGCAAGTTTCAGGAATGCAGCAAGAGACTTACAAACATGAATACCTTTTGCAACATCAAAGAAAGGGAATGAAGGGAATGGCTATTGTTACTAGAAGCTGGAAGATCATAGGTGGGAACATGATGGGAGAAAAAGGTTATTTTTCCTCATCTGTAAGAGTTGGTGTCCATTATATATTATTTGTGTTGTATCTGTGTGTTTGTGTCACTGGTTCCACCTTTTGAGAAGTTACCCTTTATTGTTGTGAAATCATTGGAGTTGGTAAGAAAATATCTATGAAAACAAAATGTTAATGAAATACTTCTTGTGAGTGATTTCTGAACAGTTCAGTTGATTAGCCAGGCAGAGAATAAAATCTTTATTTCTTCCTTGCTTTTTCAGTATTGTTCCATTGTTGCAGCCTTTTCAAATGTGTTGCAGAGTATAGTTCAATAGTAGACTTCTATTTTGATTTGAATTCCCCCTGTGCACTTTTTAAATTTGGCTTGGCCGGATTTTTATATCATTTTTACATTTTCTCAGTATCATTTTGGAACACAAGTTTCTCCTTTGCAAACAAGCTGAAATAACCTAAATACAGAAAGGAAAAAATAGGGCAACACAAGTAAACCTGGCCACAGTAAAAGAAAAAAAAGCCTTGGCTGATCTTTGTTCACCTAATATTCCTACATGTTTTATTGATGTTCTAACACTAGACTACAACAGTGTGCAGGTGAAAGTGTAAGTTTCAGGGCCATTAGGCACAACATTTTTTCAATGTATTACTATTAGAGAAACACGTTGGCTAAATAACTGTGCTACTCGATATTGAACATTAGTAGTATGTTCAATGGTCTTCGAAAAATTCTAATTTTTTACTCATTGTAAAACAATCTTATGATTTAAAAAGAACCTGGTGAAAGGAACAGGTGGAACTAGTAATCCAGGGACTTTGTAATACTTGATATACTGCATTTGATATTTGCTTTCTAGTATTTTTGTTTTTTTGCTTACCTTGAAATATACTAGAGTTTGGCACTAACTTTCTGGGTGCTTGGCAGTGGTACTTATAAATCTCATTTATTTTTGCAGATAATAATTTATAATGGGTGCATCTACATGAGATGCCTTACTGCACAGTAGACTAATTTACTGCGCAGTAAAGTATCACCGTCTACAAGTACAGGACATTTTCTGTGCAGTAAATAAGACTACTGCACATTTAGCTAGTATCTGTAAATACCTGTAGTTATTACACAGTAGTGCACCTGTAGATGCTGACCTGAAGCAAATTTGTCCCCCAGAGCAGCAAGCTCTGCACCATGCAGAGCTGCTCTGTGCCACACAGAGCTTCTCTGGGGGGAAGGGGAAGGACTGAGTAACCAGTACCCAACTGTCCTCTGGACCAGCCAGCTCCATGATGTGAAGAGCTGCTCTATGGGGGGAGGGCAGGCAGGGACCCAAGAAGAGCAGCTGCCTATAAGCCCCGTGCTCCCCTGCCCAGAAGGATGTTCTTCATTGGCTGCCCCACACCTGGGAGAGCTCCCAGAAAACTGCCTCCTAAGCAGGGAAGCCCTGCCTAGCAGGGGGCTCACAGAAAGCTGCGGGTCCCAAAGGACATGGGGCCAAGAGACCTCTGCCCACTCCAGGGGCAGCTGTATCCCAGCCTGGTGCACATTAGGTCCCCTCCTGATGTGCAGAAGGCTAGGAGATAGCTACTGCTGCAGCTGGCCCTGTGAGCATTGGAGCCAGCCCCATGTCCCCCTGCCAGTCCCTGGGCTAGCACCCAGGGGAGCCTGGAGCTCCCCCTGGCTACTGCAGGGGGGCAGAGCAGGGCAGCAGCAGCCCTGTACCAGGTTGCTCCCATTGGGAGCAAATCTGCTCCAGTTGGGAACATGAGTAGACATACTCCCAGGGAAGGCTTACTGCACAATAAACCTAATGTGAATTAACAGCATGTGTAGATGTACCCAATGTGTCACCAGTGGCATCTGTTTAGTCTTTTTATGATTCACAATACCAGTGTTATTAAAGTATTATTGCTGGCCTGCCTGCTTGTAGTCCCTCACTCCCAAGAGCTCCTTCCCATGCTGCCAACAGGATCAGGAGCCTGAGCCTGAGCGTGAGCCTGAGCCTGAGCCCAATCCCCCTCCCTCTCCCCTTCCCCCTTCTGTAGACAGGATCAGGATCAGGATCAGGATCCTCTTCCCCCCTACTTTACGTGGTCAAAGGCTGGGCTTAAATCCCCCAAGCCCTTTCTTTTTCTAGTCATGTGACTCGGTCCTCCACACTTAGTGATCAGGTGCAGCTAATTTCTCCATTAGTCATCTAGCCTTATTAGTCCTGGGCTCAGTCCATCTGGGCTGCTACTCTTGACCGCCTTTCTAGCTCAGGTCTTCCTGGCTTCTCAGGCCTCACTGTTAACAAGGGTGGGGGTTCCCTATTACCTATGGTGAATTTGACTCAAAATATCTGGACAGGGCGGCTTTAGGAACCTGGATGCTGGTGGCCTGGGGAAAGCTTTTTTATGTGGCCTTAGACTCATTATTTAGAATGACTAAGCAAAATTAATTGTGAATGTCTTTTACTGTGTTCTTGAGAACTAGTCAGATTTTCTGAAGTACAGCAGTCTTATTTAGGCTTCTTTTTAAACAGTTTGTTATTGCTACTCTGTTCATAACACATTATAGAAGTGTTCGGAAGTGCAGTTTAATATTGAAAAATGATTATGTAAGCTAGTCAAATACTCAAAATCACTGGTCCTTTGCATGACTCAGAGTTGTTTGCTGTTAATAGAGTTTACTTTAATATATGACAGATTGTGAACTTTTCATATCACAGATCATGCCCCTATTTTTATATTTTTTCTGTCTAGTAAAGATGATGTCCTTACATCTTTAAAATGTCATCCTGTTTTTGGTACTATATAAATAAAAATAGTAAGGAACTTTATACATACAGTCCATAATCCATTATAAGTAGCAGTAAAATAGTTTCTTTTAAGATCTTATTTTAGATACCTTTATTGAAACTAGAAATCCATGACTTTACTATAGATTAAAAATGGGGAAAAACAAAGTGAAAATGTTCACTCTGAGTTTATTTTGTTCCCTCAAAGTAACTCAACACATGGCTCAACTGTGATTGAAGGTTAAAAATATTGTTGGTTGTCAAAGAGGATGGGAACTTTTTACTTGTAGTCAGACATGGTATTCAGCGTGTAAGACTGTAAGATCAGCAGTTGTTTCTAAAGTACAAGGCACTTCACTTATAGCCAGTTTAGCTTTTTCAGCAAAAGTGCTGGAGAAGTAATCACCCTCTAATGCTTTGATGACTAAACCATCATTTGGAAGTGGTCTTGCATTATCTCAGCTTGTAGATCCAATACTTCAACAAATTTTAAAAGGCTGGAAGCTGCTCTCCACAGAGTACCAGAGTGAAAACTGCTGCATTCCCAATCATTACTGCATAAACTGTAGTTTGATTTTTTTTTGAAACATCTATTCATCAAGATCCACTTTGAAAAAGATATCTCCACCCAGGAAGTCAATCAGCTACCCAGTGACAATGAGCACTTTCTTGCATATCCTACACTTTTGAACTTATATAGGGTTATTTTTGCTATAGTTACATGGAGAAAGAAAACTTTCTTTAGAGCAGTTATTTTTTTTTTTCATTATTGACCATTCAGGGAAAGAGATTTTTAAGAATTTAATTATGTAAGCATCAATGGGTGCAGGGCCATCCCCAGGGGAGGATGAATCAGGGTGACTGCCATGGGTCCCGTGCTTTGGGGGGCCCCGTGGAGCTGGGCCAGCTTTGCGTCCAGCCATTTGCCCTGCCCCCCCACCTCCCACTGCCACTGTCACCACTACATCTGGGCCACACACAGGCTCATTTTCCCTGGGCCCCCCACCTGCTATGATCATCTCTGAGTGGATGCATCTACAAAATATGTTTATCTGCACAGTAGCATAGTTTACTATGCAGTGAGCACACCCATCTACACATGCTCACTCTTACTGTGCATTAAAAATTGCTAATTGCAAGTAAATCCCAGGGCACAGAACCTGCCACCACCTCCAGGCTGTCATGTGTGTGGAGCACTGTGTCCCCCAGCATGTCCTGGTGTATTGGATGATGTGTTCAGCAGTCCTGGCTGGTGCTGGAGGCCCAGGAGGGCAAGGGTGGCCCCAATGGTGGCATCCAGCTACCTGTTGTCAGCCTCCCTGCTGGGTTCTGGGCAGCCAGATGGTGACTGGGCAGCAGATGTGCAGTGGCAGTGGCCCTGGGATGGTGTGCTTTGGCTAGGCAGGCAGTCACAGCTTATAGGGGATCTGATAGGCAGTAGACATAGTAGGCCAACAGGGCCAGTGCGGTGGTGAGCAGGAGCCTGCTGCACTGGTCATTGCTGCCAGGGGCAGGAGCTAAAGTGGCATAGGGAAGCCAGCCACTTCCTGGCCACAGAAGTGGTTGACCAGGTAGCAGGGAATGGGGCTGACTTTTAAAGATGGCTGCTGGCTGCTAGCAGCTGCAGCTGGAGCCTTACGCTCCCCCTGCTGGTGGCAGGGGCCTGGTGCAGGGCCATAGGACACAGCAGCAGTTTTGTGCTAAGAGCAATAAATCTGCTTCCACATCCCTACACATGTGGACGTCTGCCTGGGACCATTTACTTGTGAGTAGTTTACTCGTAAGCAAACTGGCCTCTCATCAAATGCATGTATAGACATGGCCAGTTATAAGCAAAGGTTATAATTGTAAGCAAAGCAGTGCTTTGAAACAATATGTAGTTTCATAGTTTCGTAGTTTCTAGGGTCGGAAGGGACCTGAGCAGATCATCTAGTCTGACCCCCTGCCATGGCAGGAAAGAGTACTGAGTTCAGATGACCCCAGCAAGATGTTCATCTAACCTCCTCTTAAACACCCGCAGGGTAGTAGCCTGCACCACTTCTCTTGGAAGTTGGTTCCAGATCCTAGCCACCCTGAACGTGAAGTAGTGCCTCCCGATATCTAAGCCTAAACCTACCCTCTGCCAGCTTGTGACCATTATTCCTGGTCACTCCTGGCGGTGCTCGGGGGAACAGGGACTCCCCCAATGCCTGCTGATCCCCCCTGACTAGTTTATAACAGGCCACAAGATTCCCCCTCAGCCTTCTCTTTTGGAGACTGAACAGGTTCAGGTCCCGTAGCCTCTCCTCATAGGGCCTGCCCTATTGTCCCCTGATCATACGAGTGGCCCTCCTCTGGACTCTCTCCATGCTGTCGACATCCCTCTTGAAGTGCGGCACCCAGAACTGGACGCAGTACTCCAACTGCGGCTTGACCAGTGCCGCATAGAGGGGGAGGATCATCTCCTTGGACCTGCTTGAGATGCATCTGTGGATGCATGCCAAGGTACGGTTGGCCTTCCTGACTGCCTCCCCACACTGCCGTCCCATGTTCATCTCGGAGTCAATGATGACCCCCAGATCCTTTTCCGCCTCCGTGCTGACAAGAGGGGAGTTCCCCAACCTGTAGGTATGGTGTCAGTTGTTCCTCCCGAGGTGCATCACCTTGCACTTGTCTGTGTTGAATACCATCCTATTCTTGTCCGCCCACCCTTGTAACCTGTCTAGGTCTGATTGTAGCCTGTTGCTTCCTTCTAGCATACCCACAACCCCCCACATCTTAGTGTCATCAGCAAATTTGAACAGGGTGCTTTTTACCCCCTCGTCCAAATCACTGATGAAGATGTTGAACAGTGCGGGCCCGAGGTCCGAGCCCTGCGGAACCCCACTGCCCACGTCCTTCCAGGTTGAGAAGGGCCCACCCACTACCACCCTCTGGGTGCGGTCCTCCAGCCAGTTGGCGACCCATTTGACTGTGTGGTTGTCTACACCAACCACAGCCCCCCCAGTTTCTTAATGAGAACAGGGTGAGAGACAGTGTCAAAAGCCTTCCGGAAGTCCAGGAATACTATATCTGCTGCTACCCCTGCATCTAATGATCTGGTGATCTGATCGTAAAAGGCCACCAGGTTGGTCTGACAGGACCTGCCACTGATGAACCCATGTTGGTTGCCCCTAAGCATGCAGTCCCCTGCTGGCCCCTCCTGGATGTGTGCCAGCATAATTTTCTCGAACAGCTTGCCTAGGATCAAGGTAAGACTAACCGGCCTATAGTTTCCCGGGTCCTCCTTCCTGCCTTTTTTGAAGATGGGGACCACGTTGGCCCTCTTCCAGTCCTCCGGTACCTCACCAGAGCACCACGAGTGCTCGTAAAGCCATGCCAGGGGACTTGCAATGACCTCGGCCAGTTCTTTTAGAACTCTAGGGTGGAGATCATCCGGACCGGCTGACTTGAATATGTCCAACCCCTCCAGAAGCTCCCTAACTAAATCCTCACTAACCTGTGGCCCAGGTGTGCCTCCCCCGGGGCCCAAGGGGGGCCCAGCAGGGAGGTAGCTGTTCTGGTCCCTACTTAGGAAGACGGAGGCAAAGAAATAGTTAAACATGATAGCTTTGCCTTCTGGTGTGACGACCAAGTTTCCCATCATGTCCTGCAAGGGCCCCACATTACCCGGGACCTTCTTTTTACCCCCTATGTATTTAAAAAAGGACTTCTTATTGTCCTTAATCTGGGAAGCTAGTCCCAGTTCCATCTCTGCCTTGGTCTTCCTAACTACCCCACTACATCCCCAAGCAACTACAGAATAGTCCTCCCTGGTGATGTCCTCTTCTTTCTATTGGGTGTAAGCCTCCTTTTTAGCAAGGAGACATTCCCGGATACTTTTGGTGAGCCACGGAGGCTTGTGTGCTCTCCTGCTCCCTTTGATCCTCGTTGGGATTACCTTCCTTTGGGCTTGGAGGATCGTCCCCTTAAGGAGCGACCACTCTCCTTGGACACCTGGCTCCCCTCCCCTCCGGGACCTCAGCACTTCTCCAACTATCCTCCTTAGCTTGTTGAAGTCCGCCGTCCTAAAATCTAGGGTGGCATGCCTTCGCAACCTTGCACTGGATGGTGAATTCCAGCAGGCGATGATCTCTGTTGCCCCGGTGGTTGAGCACCCGCAGCCCCCTCACCAGGTCATCACCCGTGGCCAGGACTAGGTCCAACAAGGCATCTCCCCTGGTGGGGCTGTGCACCTCCTGGGTTAGATGGAGATCCTGCACTCCGGCCAAGAACCTACGTGAGTGTTCAGACCTGGCTGACTGTTCTTCCCAGCAGATGTCCGGGAAGTTCAGGTCCCCCATGACTACCACATCCTTAGCCTTCACTACCTCTGTGAGCTGACCCAAGAATTCCTGGTCAAGCTCTTCTCCCTGGTTGGGAGGTCTGTAGTAGACTCCCACCGTTAAGTCTCTTTCCCCTCGATTGCCTTGTACTCTAACCCAAAGCACTTCAGAGTGCCCCTCCCCTGACTCCTTGCTAATTGACAAGGATGTGTATTCCTCCTTAATATAGAGTGCCACACCCCCACCTCTCTTTCCTATCCTGTCTCTCCTGTACAGCCTATAGCCCTTGACATTCACCGCCCAATCATGCGTTGCGTCCCTCCACGTTTCTGTGATCCCCACTATGTCCGGGCTGGTGTCAGCCAGCAGGACGGTGAGATCCTCCTGCTTGTTGCCCATACTATGAGGATTTGCGTAGAGGCATTTGAGGCCTCCTGTGGGTGTGTGTACTGACCCCCTAGTCCCAGCGTTATCCTGGCCCCTATCTCCTACCTGTTTATTCGCTTCGCTCATTGGTCTGGGCTGGGCTGTAGTTGTGGGTGCTGTTTGGTCTGGCAGTCTGATGTTTCCTCCGCCCTCATCTTCCCCTTCCCCCGATGAGCCTAGTTTAAAACCCGCTGGAGGAGGTCCACTAACCTAGAAGAGAACCTTTCCCCTAAAGCAGGTGGAGATTTTCCAGTTACAAATAACATGAATATTTTACGAAAGACATATAAATATTTGCCTTTTTGAAAGCAAATATAGCAGTGCAGTGTCTAATAAATCAATGAAATAGATTTTACCTTTGTGTCTGACAAAGTAGGTTGTTGCTATGAAAGATTGTGTCTGTCTGAACCAGATAGTCACTAAGGTACCATCCTGCCCTACCTTCTGCCTACAGTGGAAAATCAGTCACTTAGTAGCATATATAGTTGCCTGTTAATAGCATATAACAAGTCAATTAGCAGTGTATGTATATGAATACACACACACGCGCATATAAAACATATATGTGATTACTATTTTACCACTTTTACACTCAGGCAGGATTACACAGCCTTGTTCGTATTGCTGAGTAACTGACTTTGAGACTGTGTTTTTATGGGTAAGAGTTGTAAGATCTCACCCATGCATGAATTCAGCCTTATGGAGACAGTTTGAAACATCTTACCACTGATTGTCCACTTAAGGCCTAAACATAGAACTTAATTGGGATTTTAGATTTCAGTTGTACAATTCTACTGTATAAAAGAGAGATATGAAAGATGCGAAAGAAGTTTACCTACTAGCAATAATCAGGAGTTGGCAAAAGCAATTAAAGAAAATCTAAAGAAAATCTTTTGTGTGCAAAAGAATTCACATGAAGTGGAAGACAAGTTGGTTAATTATCCCAAAGACTATGTAGTTAATTTTCCAGATTTAGTTGCCTTTAAAATAAGCCTAATGTTACAGGGATGTTATGCAAACATGTTGGCTGTATATATGTAAACTATAACTTAATAGTTAATATACTATTGAAAGTTGCACAAGAATATATACAATTTTTTCCGAGTTTTGTAGGAAAAATAAAACTTGTCTTTGACATGAAGGTCAAGTGGCTTCTTCTGTGTTGAGAGCTCATTAATAGGTCAAATTTCACATCAACATGAGTAAGTTTGAATAACCAAATTTTCCATTGCTTTAGGCTCACTATATAATTTATTTATTGAATAGCCCTTTGAAAGAAAGCATGTATAACATGTAGTGTTCTAGACTGTTGCTCTTTTCACCTATTCATATATGGTAATGGGAGGCCTACTGAGAGAATGCCTTTGTTGAAGAAGAAAAAGGACAGTTAAATATATCGAATATGACAGCTTGTCAGATCATATGTAAAATCAGATTCTTAGTATGAATGTCTGAGCTCCCTGTGAGGTAAAAGACAATGGACGTTTAACAGCACAATGCTGTAGCAGGAAAAAGGATTTTCTGATACAGTGTTAAGCAGACAGTTGCCAACATAACAGATTTAGTCTAGTAGATGAATGTCTAGAGGAAAGTCCAAAACTTTTCTCTGGATTTCTCTGATTTTTTTTTTAGCAATCATTCTGAGCCCTAAATCAGTAGAACTACTGGGGGGAGGGGTTGTGGGGCGGTTATAATTAATGACTTGGAATTACAAGATATTACAACTATATGACTATTGCATGGTTAGTGCTGGGCAAAATAGGCAATGAATAATTAGTTATTTGAACAATATGATTTCAGTTATCCCAAGACTATTTGCAAAGTCAGGTTGAATTCACCAAACGGTTTCAGCTTGTGAAGTCTTTTTGGGGTTTTGCAACTTTTGGAGGTAGTGCATTTTATCCAATCACTTATGAATTGGAGCCCACACTTAGTATATGGGAGACCATGTTCAAGTGCCCTAGTCACGAGACTATAGGATAATTTGGGCACGGGGCTGCAAATCTCTCATTTTTCACTTTTCCTTTTAAACTTTATAGGTTTTGAAACATTTACTGGAAGAAAGACATGAATGCCATCTCAACACACAGACAGAAATTAAGTGCCACATGATCAGACCCTTCAAAATTCCCTACAGCCATGCCCAAATAGAAGAGCATAGCTGCAGAGCACTCCCATAGCATGACAAATTAACTGTCATTATATGAGGGTTCAAGTGAAGGTGCTCCAAAGTGGAGTGCCATCATTAGCTTCTGTCTGCTCCAGCGGCTGGGCTGAAATAACCCAGCTCTGTCCTTGATGTTATCTTAGGATGGGAGGGGGCAAAGGTGGGGAAGGGAGGTCTATTCTCAGGTTTGCCCAGCTGTGCTGGAGGTGGGTGGATTGGAGCCCCTGCCCCTGAGGTGAGGGGTTCCAATCCACGGGCTCCCGCACTCCAGCACAACTGGGCAAACTCCAGAACGGTCCTCCCTCCTCTCCTTCTCCCCCTCTCATCCTGAGACAGCACCATGGACAGGAGAATGGGGAGCGGCTGCAGACAGGCAGACTCTCACTGGATCAGCTCCAAATTGGAGCTCGATCTCCCAACCCAGTGACTAACATCTGTTGACCTGGGAGGTCTGGAAAGAACTGTGAATTAGACTGGGAAGCTGAACTTTTGCCTGCACCTTCAATGATTAGTTAAGTATTTTATATGAAGTGAAGCACTGAAAAAGTTCAAGTCACAATAGCTTTTCAACTGATTAAGGCATTGCCCTGGAAGGTGTGTAATCTTTACATTGAAGGAACTGCACTTCTTATACATACTTAAATAGTTTTTGAAACAAAGTATATGAGAGAGAGGATGGCTGTCCAGCCTGCTAGCTAGGGTACTCATCCAGGAGGTGGGACATTAGAAATTTAGGCACCATCCTATCAACATTGAATTATTTATACAAAGTGAGACAGTAGCAACAGGAGGTATTTAGCACCAAAACCCTAGACACACTTCCTTGGAGAGAGGTGTTTAGAGTCCCTCAAGAATGAGAGGATTTTGAAATTGAGTTTTGCATATCCTGAGTGAATTCTTGCATATCCTGAGTGAGCTACTGAATAAAATGGCATCAGTGTCCCTATCGTCTCCGTCTTTGGGTATCTAGTCATTATCTTAATTAGCTGTTTGTAAGAGCACCTGAAGGAAAATTTTTAATTTTGGTTGTGATAGTATATTAGGGGATGGTGGAATGAAATATTTTGATGTTCTTTTTTAAAAAGAAAAAATAGATTAAAAAATTGGTTTGAGTGAGACTAGTTGTTTTTACAAGTTTTTGCTTGTTTATTTGGCAGCTGAACTGAAAAAAATCTGTGTGCGCAGCACTACTTAGCATCTACAAGTGTATTAGATTTAAATTAAAACTTTTTGTAGTTGTGTCTTTTCTTTGAAGCTGTGATAATCTTTTGATATCCGGTATAAAAACAGGCAGATTTTGTTGTTTACTGGCTTTCTTGAACTTAGCCTGTTTGCATGTTTCCAAAAAAAGTGTGCAAGATAGTTACTATTTCCAGCCAACTGTTTCCTGTTCTGCTATTTGCCATGGAGTACTCAGGATTCAGATGGGGAAAGAGCTTTAGGGAGTGGTAGAGCACACACACGGGGCACATCAACTTATGAAATTAGTGCAGTGCAATAAACATGGGTGCAGTTTGCATTGGAGTTTACTGCTGTAGGGTGGAGCCTTTACATGTGTGCCTGGGACCGTAGCACATTGAACCAGGGTGGTAGAGCCCCAGCTAGGAGGCAGCCTGCCAGCGTGGGGCTGCTCCACCCTGGCTCAACATGCTGCGAAGCAGCTGGCTAGGGCATGAGGATGCTGTCATGCAGGGCTAGCTGGCAGGCAGCTACTGCACTGTAGCACCCTCATGACCTGGCCAGCCCTGTCGGTGTCTACGTCTGCATTAGAATAATACTTGTATCAAGCTGTACTAACCTATGACAGAGTTATTTAGTTTACTATAGCCTAATAGCTCTGCCTGTGTAGATGGAGATGCTTTACTGCAGAGCTGTTTAGGCTACTTCACAGTATGTATCTCATGTAGATGCCCTCAATCTATAATTAGAGAGCTGTCTTTAGACTCTGAGTCAAAAGTCAGAAGTCACTGGGAAAGGGGTAGAAGCTGCACTAAGCTACCATGTTGGTCAGTGGGTGTACATCTAAAATTATCTAATGGACCTAGGAAAATCTAAGCTGGTGTAATATATTGCACATGTTGAATAGGCTGAGACTGGAAACAGGTAATATTATATCAAATTGGACTTAGTTTTAGGCTCATTTCTGAATTTGGTCTCTTGTGTTACTTCTCTCTTTCCTTCCTAATTCCAAGTTGGTTCTAAGTACATGTATTTATTTTAAAGGGGCTTTAGACTCCATCTGGTGACCATTATCATGTCTTTTAAGAAACTAGCTGAGGAAAAATCAAAATGTTCCCCCCTCCACCAAATACTGTGTGAACTCATTAGAGCAAAAAAGTTTGTGATGATGCTAGTTAGAATTTCATTGCCTCCTGTCAGTTTTCTGCATTGTATTTGCTTTTATGCATTATATTATTTAGTGACCCTTAACAGCTGTTGCCTATGGGGTCAGGCCAACTCTCAGGATCTCAATATTGCACTGTTAGACAGGAGGGTGTGACACAATTGCACATATATAAACACACAAATCAATTAGGTGCAATGAGATATATATATATACACACACACACTTACCAGTTCACATGCATACAACTGATGTACACATACACACAGGTAAGTTCCTAACTTGGATGGTACAGTATGTATGTGTGTGCTTGGGGTACCTGGGATGCTTGGAGGAAGGTTCAGTTGAGAGAGAGAGAGTTAAAGTGTAGGGAGTGAAGGTTGCCAGAACTGGGATTAGAACCGGTGGACTACAGAGAAGCTGGCTGAGGAACTGAGGCTTGGGGTTACTTAAGGTAGATTTGGGCTGGAAATTGAGGCAGACAGCTGAGATATTGCGGGGGGAGAAGTGCAGATAAATGGTGGTAGGGAGGAAACAGACAATGACCCAACTAACTAACTCCAAAATAACAGGTTTATTAAACAGACAACACGCACGCACGCATGCAGCAGGAGAAAGAGACTCAGTGGAAGGGCTGGAGTCCAGGTAGGGAAGAGAAACAGAGTCCAAGTCCTTGGCTGAAGACGGGGTGGGAGTGATAGCTACCTATCCAGGCTGGAAAGGGGGGGTTGCTGGCCATTCCTCTGGGTGGATAGGTCGTGTGGCATGGTGCTGGTCCAGATGGAGAGGGCATCCCAAGGAATCAGTCTTCACTATCCCTTTTATGGGACAGGCTACCTATGATTTTCTATGGGGAGGGCCTGTCCAGGCAATGTCAGTCCTGTTTCAGAGGGCATGTGCAGCTTGGTGCAATGGTGGGTTACCTCATCTTTTGTTTCTTGAATGCTGAGGGTGGTTCCAATGGCTGGCTCCTTGGTCCAGGTATTGGTGTTGATGGCTTGGTCATTCAGAAGGAGCTATTTTTAGACCTACTGCCATTGTTTCTTAAGCACTCTCATTCATCCTGGAATCAAGCTACATAGGAGGGGTAGTATGAGTCATAGATTACACAACCAGGCATGAGGATAAGATGGAGGCTTGACATTACAAGGTGGAAACTTGACATGACTTATGCTAACTTACATATATAGGCCTAAAACCATAATTACACCATATAAAAGCAGTAAAAAAATCAATACAAACATCATAATTATCACTTATAAAACAGTAGATATCTATATCAAAATAGCAGACAAAATTTTGTCAATCTAAATGTAATGCCTGTACGTACCCAGAGATGGGATAACCTCTACCTCAGTTTTTCAAACCATTTCCCCCTTAATGAACAGATGGGTCCCAAGACCTTCCTTGTAAGTAGCATCAAGAAGGTCTCTCCCATTTAGTCTTGCTTTCCATTATAATGATTAGATTTTACCTCTATTCACTTATTTAAATGTATTTTTAATTTTGTTAATGAATACATTGTATCAAAAGTATCAATGATTTTGACTAAAATAGTGGGGTAAAACTACTAGTAAATAGATTAAATATGACTACTCTTAAAGAGGACCCTCTCAGTCATCAGTAGCTTAGCACTTAAAGGTGTTCTTGCAACAGGTAAGAAAACTGCTCACAAATAGTAATCAAATGAGTTTTCCTTTGAAATTCAAATGTGCCTGCCTCTGTTTAGAACTACTGACCCCAGCTGCCTTCATGAGCAAAACCCACAATTTTTTTTTTTTAATTTAAAAATGCATTCCCTCCCCTTCCCCAACAATTTCTGACTTTTTCTCTCCCTCTCTATTTCCTATAGATAAGTATAAGTGAGCTCAGACTTAGGATAAGCTTTAGCATTTTTATTTTGGTAGCAAGTTTTTGGTTTTGGATATCCACTCTTTTATATTGTATAATTATTAAGTTTGTATTGTTATTGTTGTATATTGTATTATTATCATTTTTGTATTGATTTTTATTGTTTCATATAGATATTGTATGGTTTAGGCCTGTGTTTGCAAGTAAAACAAAGTCATGTCAAGCTTCTATTGTGTATGTCATCTTGTGTCCTCTGCCTGGGCATCCCCTGTGTCACAACTGTATGAGTCATAGATGAACATCTTGCTGGGGTCATTTGACCCCAATATTCTTTCCTGCCATGGCAGGGGGTCGGACTAGATGATCTGCTCAGGTCCCTTCCGACCCTAGAAACTATGAAACTATGAGTCAGGTATCCCTCCCATGTAAATTGGTTCCCGGATGAATAAGCGTGATTGGGAATGATTGAAATACAATGGTAGCAGGCCTCTACTGAATGGCCTGTAATGACTAGGCCATCACCTCGCATTGATTCATCCAGGAACCACAGACCTCACTCAGAAACAGAGACAAGAACCCAGCATTTGAAAGACAAAAGACCCTGCAGAACCAGTAACTCTACCATTGTACCCCAACGTTACAGACGCCCGAAACTGCACATCCCTGCATGGAGCACACCTGCTCAGACCCTTGCCTGGGCATGCCTCCTGTCACTAGGGTCACACAAGGTCTGCCTCTATAAAAGGGGCAGTGAGCACAGACCCAGTGGGACGCCCTTGATTAATTGGGTCTGCTGAATCATGCTAATTAGCACACTCCAGCAGCCTCCATATCACATGTATTCAGCATCCCTGCTCTTCAAAATGGCAGTGGGGGGTGCTTTAACTAAAGCTTGTCAAATAAGTTTTAGTTGAAGTGCCCTGGCTGCCACTTTGAAGTGTGAGATACTGAACACATGTGATGCTTTAACTAGAACAGCTCAGAAAGTGGTGCTTCCCCCTCCACAACAGAGCATGTGTAGAGTCCTTTTTTGACCACTTAGAAACCTGGACAGTAACCCAAGCTAATCTAAAATAGCTTTTATATAATTATAAATTATAGATATTCTGCTATCCTCCCTTTATGTTATAAAACAGTAGGACTCCCAAGCAGAGGAAAAGACTTGACAGATTAGTTGTAGAACATATGTTGGTCTTATTATCCTACAGACTGAGATGCTTTGGTATAGTAGTGACTTAATAACATGCACACTAATATGTAAATATTCATTTGAATTTTAAAACAGGACTCAAATCATTAATATTAATGACTCCTGCATGTTCACTTTCACAGATATTCAAATCTCTAACCTTGACTAGTACAACTTCTCAGTAAGATGGTTTTTAGCTGCATTCCTGCATTTTAGATGAAAATGAATATTGAATTGTAATTTAAATCTCTAAATTCATAAATCATGTTATATTGATTAGTTAAATAAGAGATATAGACAGAAGATGGAAGCAGCACCACATCATTCATTTAACTAATCAACACAACACAAATTATTTATAGTTATAATCTGAAATCTCTTTGCAAACAGTCTGCAGACTAGAAAATTTTAAATTAATGTATTTTAAAACATTTAAGTAAAAACACATTCCCGAAGTTTCAAATTGTTAGGCTCCGGAGCGGTGAGAGACGCGCGGGTGAAACCCGCTGCGCCCCCGCTCCCCTGAAGCCCCCCAGACACCCCCTCAGCAGCCGCAGAGCCCCCTGCCGACCCCCAGCACAGCCGGAGGTAAGTGGGCTCGTGGTGGGAAGGGGTTAACTCGCTCCCTGGGAGGAGGCCGCTGCCTGGTGCCGGCCGGGTCAAGCCCCCGCCCAGGCCCCTACTTGGCCCAGTCCCACAGGGAGTGACAAGAGAAAGAGTGGGGTACTCACCAGTCCCCCTCCTGTAGGGCAGGGCCCCCCAAATCCCGGGCAGGGCCCCCTTGGCCTGAGAAACCAGCGTTCCCCGACGGCAGGCCCACTGCGCATGCAGGCAGTTTAAAAGGGCCCGCCAAATGGGGGAAAAAAAAAAAAAGGCTCAGTTAGGCTCCGGAGTGGTGAGAGATACGTGGGTGAAGCCCACTGTGCCCCTGCTCCCCTGAAGCCCCCCAGACACCCCCTCAGCAGCCACAGAGCCCCCCGCCGACCCCCAGCACAGCCAGAGGTAAGCGGGCTCGTGATGGGAAGGGGTTAACTCCTCGCTCCCTGGGAGGAGGCCGCTGCCTGGTGCTGGCCGGGTCAAGCCCCAGCCCAGGCCCCTACTTGGCCCAGCCCCCCAGGGAGCCAGGCGACCAGGCTGCGTAAACAGGCGCTTGAGTTAGCACGGAGTTCGCGCAGGAGAGGGCGCAGGAGGGCACAAGACCCTGCCTGCGATCCCCCAGAGTAGTCAGCTCCAGCCGTAGCCAGCCTATCAGAGGCATGACATGGATGGGCATGCGCCGCACCCCGAGGGTCCCCTTGGGCTCTGCGGCCCCCCGCATCGGGCACCTCAGAGATGGCCACCCAGATGGAGCCCATGGTTCTGGGCTCCACGCAGACGGAGCCCCTGGCTCTTGGCTGCGGGGGCTGCCTGTCCCTTTTTCAGGCTCTGGGGCCCGGGAGTATGGCCACCTCACCTTGCGGGGTCTGCTCCCTACTGGGGTCTCTGGCGCGCCAGATGGGGGAGCTCCAGGCCACAGTCCAGAGACTGCGTGCCATCAGGGACTGCGAGCAGGAGATAGACTCCTACTGTCAGGCTCTTCTCCCCCGGGAGCTGCAGGGGAGAGCACCGTCTCCCTCCAGGACTAAGGAGGACTCTGGGATCGCCCGCTCTGCCCAGTCAGGGGCATGGACCAAGGTGGTCAAGGGCCCGAAGGCCCGCCGCACCAAGGCCCCTCCCTTGCCGGAGCTTAGCAACAGGTTCGCACCTCTTGCAGCCCCAGCAGAGCCTGCTCAGTTGCCAGCTCCCGCAGGCAACCCAGGCTCGACCGCAGCTACTGGCCCCACTCTCCCCAAGTCGAAGCGAAAGGTGTTGGTTGTGGGAGACTCCATCCTGCGGGGCACTGAGGGGGCAATCTGCCACCCCGGCCCCTTAGCCTGGGAAGTCTGCTGCTTCCCGGGGGCCCGCATCCGAGACATTGTGGAGAGGATCCCGCAGCTCCTCCAGCCCACAGACCACTACCCCATGCTCCTTATTCACGTGGGCACCAATGACACAGCTCAGAGCACCCCCAGCCAGGTCATGAGGTGCTACAGGGAGTTGGGAGTGGGGCTTAGAGGTCTGGGAGCTCAGGTGGTGTTTTCGTTGATCCTCCCAGTCTCGGGCTATGGGCTGAGGAGGGAGAGGAGGATCCACGCAGTGAACCAAAGACTGCGGAGCTGGTGTCATCGGGAAGGCTTTGGCTTCCATGACCACAGCCCGCTCTTTGGTGAGAGAGGCAGCGAGCTTCTGGGAAGAGATGGCCTCCACCTCTCTCCCCTGGGGAGGAGGCTCTTCTCAGCCAGGCTGGCTGACCTGCTCCACCGGGCTTTAAACTAAGCCCGCTGGGGGACAGGGGGACTACTGCCACTGCTGGCCCACTGAGTGACCCTTGCAAAGCCAGCAGACCAAGGCACTTAAGGGAGCCCACCCCTGCCCCAGCCCTGGCACAATCTGTGGGCAAGGCAAGAGCCCCTAAGGGCACACTTGCCTGCCTGTACACTAATGCCAGGAGCCTGGGTAACAAGCAGGAGGAGCTTGTCCTCCTGCTCAGTGCAAAGAATTATGATGTCTTTGGGATAACGGAGACCTGGTGGGACTCCAGGGGTCCACGGGTATAGAGGGCTATACCCTGTACAGGAGGGATCGTGTTGACAAAAGGGGCGGGGGTGTAGCTCTCTATGTGAAGGAAAGCTACATGTCCCTGCAAGCTGATGTTGGTGACCGGCATGGACAGCTAGAGACCCTCTGGGTAAAAATTCATGGGAAAAACGGCACAGGGGACACAACGGTGGGAGTCTACTACAGACCTCCCACTCAAAGTCCTGAGCTTGACCAGGAGTTCGCCCGGGAACTGACTGAGGCCGCTTGCTCCAGGACCTTGGTTGTCATGGGTGACTTCAATTACCTGGACATCTCCTGGGAATATCACTCAGCAAAATCCGAACGGTCGCAAAGCTTTCTCTTGTGTGTGGATGACCTCTACCTGACTTAAGAAGTCTATGGGCCAGCAAGAGGCAAAGCGCTGCTCAACCTGGTACTGGCTACAGGGGGCGACCTAATCAGTGACCTAGTGATCGATGGGAAGCTGGGTGACAGCGACCATGAGCTGATCACCTTCATCATCCACCGTAAAGCTGGCAAGTCAGTCAGCAACACAGAAATCCTTGACTTCAGAAAGGCTGACTTTGACAAGCTCAAGCGGCTTGTCGGTCAGGCCCTCAGGGACTGTGACCCCAGGGAGATGGGAGTTCAAGAAGAGTGGTTGCTTCTCAAGGAAGCGATCCTCAATGCACAAGCTAAATCTATTCCAACACGGAGGAAAGGCAGCAAGAAGGCACAGCAGCCCTCCTGGCTCTCTAGGGACCTAGCGGACCTCCTGCGGCTAAAAAGGAAAGCCTACAAAGGATGGAGGATGGGATTAACCTCCAAGGAGGATTATTCTGCGCTGGTCCGGTCCTGCAGGGAGCAAACCAGGAAAGCCAAGGCTGCAACTGAACTCCAACTAGCTTCAAGCATCAAGGACAACAAAAAGTCCTTTTTCAGATATGTGGGGAGCCGGAGGAAAAGCAAGGGCAATGTTGGACCCCTGCTAAACCAGATAGGGCAACTGACAACTGACACCCAGGAAAAAGCCAACCTATTAAATAGGTACTTTGCGTCAGTCTTTCATCAGTCCCGTGGGACGTCCATGCCTGCTATGGGACAGGGAGATCCGGGTGATGGGGAACCCTACCCTCCATAAATGTTGACCTTGTGAAGGAACACCTTGAGAAGCTGGACACCTTCAAGTCAGCCGGCCCTGACAATCTGCACCCCAGGGTACTCAAGGAGCTGGCGAGCGTCATAGCCCAGCCCCTGGCACGGATCTTTGAAAACTCCTGGTGCTCTGGTGTAGTGCCCAAAGACTGGAAGAAGGCCAATGTGGTGCCGATCTTCAAGAAAGGGAGGAGAGTGGATCCAGCTAACTACAGGCCCATTAGCCTGACTTCTATCCTGGGGAAGATCTTAGAAAAGTTTATTAAGGAGGCCATCCTTGAGGGACTGGCCCAGGCTAACATCCTAAGGGATAGCCAGCACGGGTTTGTTGCGGGTAGGTCTTGTTTGACCAATCTCATTTCCTTCTATGACCAGGTGACCTATCACCTGGACAAGGGAGAAGAGATTGATGTCATATATCTTGACTTCAAAAAAGCCTTTGATCTGGTATCCCATGATCACCTCTTGGCCAAACTGGCCGGTTGTGGCCTTGGCTCCACCATGATCCGCTGGCTGGGAAACTGGCTCCGTGGTCGGTCCCAAAGGGTTGTAATCGATGGCAGTCACTCATTGTGGTGCCCTGTGACCAGTGGGGTCCCTCAAGGCTCTGTCCTGGGAGCCATTCTGTTCAACATCTTCATTAATGATGTGGACATTGGAGTCAGAAGTGGACTGGCCAAGTTCGCCAATGACACCAAACTTTGGGGTAAAGCATCCACGCCAGAAGATAGGCGGGTGATCCAGGCTGACCTGGACAAGCTCAGCAAATGGGCGGACGAGAACATCATGGTGTTTAACACTGAAAAATGCAAGGTTCTCTACCTTGGGAGGAAAAACCTTCAGCATCCTTATAGGCTTGGCAGTGCTACGTTGGATAGCACTACAGAAGAAAGAGACTTGGGGGTCATCAATGACCACAAGATGAACATGAGCCTGCAATGCGATGCTGCAGCTAATAAAGCAACCAAAACGCTGGCTTGCATCCATAGATGCTTCTCGAGCAAATCCCGGGACGTCATTCTCCCCTTGTACTTGGCCTTGGTGAGGCTGCAGCTGGAGTACTGCATCCAGTTTTGGGCTCCACAATTCAAAAAGGATGTGGAGAAGCTTGAGAGAGTCCAGAGGAGAGCCGCGCGCATGATCAGAGGTCAGGAAAACAGATCTACGATGACAGGCTGAGAGCCATGGGACTCTTTAGCCTGGAAAAGCGCAGGCTCAGGGGTGATCTGATGGCCACCTATAAGTTTATCAGGGGTGACCACCAGGATCTGGGGGAACGTTTGTTCACCAGAGCGCCCTAAGGGATGACGAGGTCGAATGGTGACAAACTCCTGCAAGACCGTTTCAGGCTGGACATAAGGAAGAATTTCTTTACTGTCCAAGCCCTCAAGGTTTGGAACTGTCTGCCAGCGGAGGTGGTTCAAGCACCTACATTGAACACCTTCAAGAGTAAATTGGATGCTTATCTTGCTGGGATCCTATGACCCCAGATGACTTCCTGCCCTTTGGGCAGGGGGCTGGACTCGATGATCTCCTGAGGTCCCTTCCAGGCCTAATGTCTATGAAATCGATGAAATTCACAAAATAAGGTGAAATGTGTCAATACATTGCTAGTTATTACATATTTGCTCAACTAAATGCAGTCCTGACTTTTGCTTCTGAACTGCTTATGTATTAAATACTGTAGTGCTTGATTTTGATAGAACAGGGGTGTTTTAAATATCCAGTTGCTCAAGTTGTTGTATAATCAATTACTCCTTCACCAATAATATTATCATGTATTATGAACACACATTTGTAGGTGGACAGCCCGATTAAGAGATTTGTCTTCTGAATATATTCCAGGGTCATCTTTCACTTATGTAGGAGTAGCGAATTGCCCATGAAGAATGATGGGGCATGGGGGGCGGGGATGGAGCAGTACCACCCACCACCCCGTGCCACCACCACCTCCCAGGAGGAAGGGGATAGGAAGCTTCGTCTGCCATTCCCTCCATTCCTCTGAGCCAGCACCCTGCACCACCACTGCCTCTGAGGAGCAGGGCTGCAGTGGGTGGGGGTGAGGCGGTGTTGGCCTCATCCTCCCACTCCATCCCTGTTGTCACGGTAGCACTCCACCATCTCGCTCTACCCCCACCATCCCCTCTATCCCTTTCCGCCACCACTCCATGCTGCTGCTGCCTCCAAGTTTGAGAGTTCGAAGAGATTCCCTGCCCCCCATTTTGTATCTTTCCCCATGACAGCCCTCTCCCCGCCCCTGCGTCTGGCTGTCTGGCTGTGTGTTTGTGTGTGCAGAGTACTCTGGTTGTTTCAGTGAGCATTGTGATCGGAAGACAAGCAGTCACAGTGCTTCAAGAGTATTCTGGACAGACAAACAGATGCACAGATAGATGGACTAAACTCTTTATATAATGATTGACCATAATTACTGCTTTGATAAATAGAGATTTACCTATGTTCTATCCCTTAATCAGATGAAGCACAAGTATGTTTGTGACTGTTGTGTACAGAATTCTTTTGGGAAAAAATGCTATTCTCTAAATACTGTCATACTCAACTTCTCCCAAGTTTTTATTCAACTTACAATATTCAGGCCAACTGCAGTTCACACTAGGCAAAGAAATTTGGGATAGTGTTGTATGTAGAATTGAAAGGCAACAGACAGAACAGGACATTTGTAGATATTCCTGGAAATGCATCATTACTGCATTTGCAGGAACAGTCAAACATATGAAAAACAATGTCTATTTTATTTTCTAATCCCATAGGGTAGTAGAGACATCTGAACAATTAATCTATAATTATAATCACAGCAGTCAAATAAGAGAGGAGCTGGAATAAAGTGGTGAAAGAAATAGGGAGAATAGGAATTCTATTAATCTAATTAGAAAATGGAGGAGAATCTGGCCTAATATAGACTTGGTCAAATTTAGGACAAAATACAATGATACAGTACAGTACAATGTATAAAGCATTACTCAGTGTATAAGAAATATTGGACTTATTCAGGAAAATTTTCCATTGCTATGAATAGTAGTTTTGCCTGAGAAGAACTATGGGTTTGAAATCAATAAGTACATAGTTTGCAAGAATCAGACATAATTAATAGATTCATAGATTGTAAGGCCAGAAGTGTCCTTGGAAGATCATCAAGTCCAGCCTCCTGCACCAAGCAGGAAAGATAACTGAGGGTCAGGTGACCCAGCAAGATGATTGTCTAGTCTCCCCTTAAAGATTTCCAGGGTAGGTGATTGCACCACCTCTGGAGGGAGCTTATTGCACAGTCTGGACATGCTAACTTTGAAGACGTTTTTCCTAATGTTGAGCCTGAACTGGTCTTCCAGCAGTTTGTGAACATTACTCCTAATCTTCCCCTCAGGTAACATAATGATTAAATTAATTAGGTTGTAGTGAACATTAAAGATGCATTTGATTCTGGGTTTTTTATAATGGAAAATCAGAGCTCCTCTTGTCGCTTGTGCTCAACAGGACGTAGGTCTAGCTGCCCTCCCACCCCCACCCCCAACATTGTGGCACTGGTATTCCAGTGCTCTGCCCATGCCATTGCTTCTCCCTCCCAAGCCCTGCTGGTGCCCTTCACTTCCCACCCACAGCCTTCCCCCAGCTTTGCCAGAGGGTGGCCTCCAGCTGCTAGAGCTATGGAGCTGGGAACCGGGATCCAAAGTCCCCCCAGAAATGCCCAAACCTCAGCTGATGCTCATGGGAGGCGGTGGCTGCTGCAGCCTGAACAGGGAGTGGAGCATGGAGCCAGGCTCTCCCTCCCCCATGGATGGCACAGCTGGAGCGCAGCCCATGGTGGGGTGGATGCAGGCTGCCTACTGTGGGCTCAGGGCTCACTACCCTGCCCTGGGGCCTATATAGCCCAACTGTTGGGACCCAGTGTGGCATGGAGGAGCAGGGAAGGGAGACCAAGTGCTGCTGCTGGGAGCCCCACACCACCATGGTGAGATGCCCCCTGCCTATCCAGCAGCAGCAGGGGGCACAACTCTGTGTTAAGTTGAAAGGCAACAGGACAGAACAGGGCATGGGGCACTTCCCTGTGGTGGTGTGGGACTCCCAGCAGCAATACTGAGCTTCTCTGCCCTACTTTACTTTGTCACATGGTTAGTTTTAAATGTAATTAATCAAATCAAGAGCAATACCTTATAAAGGGGGATAAGGCAAAATGATGTGTTTATTGATTACATGAAGCAGATGCATAAGCTTGGACACACCAGTTATACAAACAGACACACACAAGCATACAGACAAACAGATATAGACAGACATACAGACAAAACCACTCCAGTAAGATGTTATAGTTACCAGCAGAGGTTGCTTAATATTAGCACTGGGTGGCCAGCCCAGGCTCATTGAGGGTGATGGGAGTGGGGGTGAACAGACCCGCCTGTTCTCCAAGAGGTTGCAGAGAGTGGATCACACACAGGGCATACAGTTAATTTACTTATGTTAAGCAAGGAAATACAAAATGGAGTCTTCAGCTACTCATAAAATACAAAAATAAGGTTAACGTAGCCAAAAAGTCCTATCTTACTGACATTATTCTTCTAACATTTAAATAAATATCAAATCAGCTCAAATTCATGCTACAAGACCAGATCCTACCTGCTGGGTCATGGAGACATCAGGGTAGGAGCCCTGAGCCTGCAGCAAGCAGCATGCATCTTCCCCTGCCATATGCAAATCAGTGAGCACATGCCCCCCATGCCTCTCCAGGACTGTGCGCAGTGGCAGGCAACCAGCCCCCTCCACTCTCTGGAGAAGCCACACATAGTTCCATCCCACTCCCTGCCTGGGCCCTGCAACTGTGTATTCTGGCCCTGAGCCCCAAGCCCCACACACTGCACCAGCTGGGCAGCAGAACCAGCCCTGCCCTCACTATGGGGCCCTCAATCCCTACCCAGCCCCTGTGGGGACCTGAATCCCTGCCTGGTCCCTCCAGACTTACCTGGAGGAAGCTGCAGGAGCTGTTCTCTAGGCTGCCTGGCTGGCATGTATGTGCACTGGTACAGACTGGGGTTTACTGGAGGGGCAGCAGCTCTGCAGAAAAGGACCCGGGGGTTAAAGTGGGCAAGAAGCTGAATATGAGGCAATGGCATATTGGACTGCACTGGTAGAAGTGTTGCCAGCAGGGCAAGGGAAGAGATTATACCCTGTATTCAGCACTAGTGAGGCCACATCTGCAGTCCTGTGTTCAGTTTTGGGCCCCCATTACAGAAAGGATGTGAAGAGAGTCCAGTGGAGAACAACGAAAATGGTGAGGAGTCTGGAGTACATGACCTTTGAGGAGAGGCAGAGGAAACTGGGCTTATTTAGTTTAGAGAAGACAAGACTGAGAGGGAATTTAATAGCAACTTTCAACTATCTGAGGGGTGGTTCCAAAGGGGATGGAGCTAAACTGTTCTCAGTGGTGGCAGGTGACAGAACAAGGAGCAATGGTCTCAAGTTGCAGCAATGGAGGTTTAGGTTAGATATTAGGGAGAATTTTCTCACTAGGAGAGTAGTAAAACACTGGATCAGGTTATTCAGAGGGGTTGTGGAATCTCTATCTTTGGAGGTTTTCAAGACCCGGCTAGACAAAGCCTTGGCTGGGATGATCTAGTTGGGGATGGTCCTGCTTTGGGCAGGGGGCTGACCGGGTGACCTCCTGAGGGCCTTTTCAACCTTAATTTCTCTATGATTCTATAATTCAGTGCATACATACACATTTGCATATGGTGCCTTCTGCCTGATTGCCTTCCTCCTGCTCCCCTCGGTTCCGTGCAGGCTGGAACTCTACCAGCCTGCAAGGGGAAACCCACTATTTCCAAATCAAGGTTTTTCTCCTTAAAATGAAACGATTCATGTTTTACTGTGTTTTTCCATGACAAACAGAAAACCTAGATCCCTTGTAATGAATGACAGTATTTGAAATCTATTCTTTCTGGGGAAGTATTCAGTTAGACATTGTGTCTTTATTACCAGATACAAATAAGTTTGTATTTGCTTTATAAATGATTAATCATATTACCAAATGTTCCCTTTTAAAGGTAATCCTTTTCTCTTCAACATGGTTCCTTAGAATAATCTAGACTTTTCTGAATTTCTTCTCTTCAACAACAGGTGGTATGCTAAGCTTTGTACATTTTGGGGTATGGCTTCAGTCAGAGTAGCAGTGGGTGATGATCTACCATAGCTGATCAAAGTCCCAAAGAGTTCCTATACTATGGGATCGGGTGGTGGGTGTTTTAATTAGAGCAGTTCTTGGGAGCTACTCTAATTAAAATGCCTGCATCTTGTGTATCCAGCACCTCATTTTTCAAAATGCTGGTGGGGTGCTTTAACTAAAGCTCATCAAACAAGCTTTAGCTAAAGCATCTGTGCTGCCATTTTGAAATACAGGATGCTGAATATATGGGATGCTGCAGCATGCTGGAGGGTTCTGATTAGTCTGCTGCAACAAGTTCTAATCAGAATGTGTCAGAGCATTTGTATAGACACTGAAAGAAACTAAATAAAGCAATGGGTTTTTCCTGCTATACATGAATGATCAGGTGATTACTGTCTCTCCTGGAGAATGTAAAATGCATATATCCTGTACCTCTTTTTTTTTTGTAGTAGGTGCTAAAGCTCACACTAAGAGTGAAATTTCAGCCTATGTTGAGCATATCTGGCTACTCATTGCTGTCAGGATATCTTTTTGTTCTGAAATGTAGCCCAAAATGATCAGTGTTAGTGGAGTAAACTAGAAATATATTCCTGTTTCTTAGCAGTACCCAGGATCATTTGCAGTGGTATATGGAAAATGCACTGCATTTACTGTGAGGAAGTTTTGGGTAAAACTGACTTCATGCAGCTTTCCATTATGAATAATACTATAAAATTAATTGTGTTACCAGACAAGAAAAATAGTGTGTAACTTTTGTGATCCTAAATATTAGCATACCTTTTTATTAATTTCTCCCAGCGGTTTTTGTAGTGCCAGTATTACTTCACTTAAGTTTTCTATCTGAAAAAAGTGGAATTACACTTGGTGAATGTGTTATAATTGAATTGAAATGAAGAAAGTCAGATATTCATAGTAACTTTCTCACTTTGGTATAATAAATTTTGAAGACCATACTCTAGACCAAGTTTTAAGGACTATCAAACAGTATATCATGTTGTTCCTGCAGTGAGGTATAGTTCTAAGATGTAGTGCCAAATCATAGTATTTATACATCTAACTCAATGCTTTGCTAGTTCAAGTTAAAAGTTAATTTTCACATTTGCTCAGGAATTAAGTGCACGCTCAGTGAAATGCAGATGCAAATGCTAAGCCATGTTGCCTTTTTTCTATGTTAGTAGAAAGGTAACACTGGTATAATATATTATGATGATTTGAATCTCATGTTCTTCTTTCTTTTAATCCTCTTCTAAATATGTTTTCAGGACCCCATCCAAATCATATTGGAGTCAATGGGAAACCTTGTCTGACTTCATAAGGGAGGTTCATAGAGTCACAATACAACCTGTATTGCTTTGGATCACTTATTACTAGTTTAATATGGAAAGACATAGATTTAGAGTGAGGTAGCATGGGAAATGGGTCATTAACTGCAATAAAGTGCCAGTAATATAAAGAGACAGATTAATAATGACAATGACAATGTCACTGATGATGAAATATGCAAAAGCAACTGCACTTTTTAGATTTCCCCCCCCCCCAAATTGCTGTTAATTGTCCTTTCTCTGGGCTCCATTTCTTGCTTTTCCCATTTCTTCTGTTTTAATTTGTGCCGTTGTCTGACAGGGACATCACCATCTGATTGTTAGTGATCATTATGTCACTAAAAAGAGACATAAAAACATCAGAAGATATGAATATGGTGGCTTTAAAAATTTGCTGTGCTTTAAAATAATTCCTTGATAAGGATTTGGGGAACATTTTAATAAGCTCATTAATGACTATCTAGAATATTAATTACAATACCAAACTCATTAGTGAAGAGATTTTGCAAGATTTACATTCTTTTCAGGATTTATACTAGAAACCTTAAATATTGCATAATTGCATTCATACTATGCATATTGGTATTTAAATTAAATACAGTACTGGAATAAATCTATGTTTACTTAGAGCATCACAGTTGTCCCTGCGCTGCAAGTCAGGGTGCTGGTATTTTACTTGCAGAATGATACAAAGATCCAAATTCTGTTGCTAGCTTTTGGGACTTGTGCACAGTTTGTGATTCTGTTACCTATGCAATATAGAGATGGCCAGTAATATGCCTCCACCTTAAACTGGCAGGGAGCCAATATGCCACTGTTCTCAGCACATATGCTCCAACTCTTGTTGCCACCAATTAAACCAAGGAGGAATTGTACACCAACCTTGACCAAGTCCTTACTGACATTCTGGAGGGAGACAGACTTATTCTTCATGGTGATTTCAATGCCAGATTTGGAAGGGACTCTAACCTTTGGAACAGAATCATTGGCAAGGAAGGAGATGGAAAGGTCAACTGGAATGATAGCCTCCTGTTGACCAAATGTGCAGAACATGGACTCATCATAACCAACACCCTGTTCCACCAGAAAAACAGGCAGAAGACATCATAGCAACACCCATGATCTAAGCATTGGCACCTGATTGACTATGTCATTGTCTGTGCCTGGGATTGCAAAGATGTCTTCATCACCTGAGCTATGCTAGAAGCTGATGATTGATGGACTGATCACCGACTCATCTGCTCAGTTATATCCCTCAGACTGGCTTCCAAACAATGGCTTCAGCAGAAGCAATGCCAGTGGAAGATCAGCATTGAAGGACTCAAGGACCCAAGCAAGCAAGACCTCTTCCACCAGAGCCTCGGTGAAAAAGTAGTGAATTTCAATCAATGGGAGAATGTCAGCAGTGTGTTGGGTGCCCTCAAGGCCACTGTCATCAGTGCCTGTGAAGGGACTTGGATTTTCTACCAGGAAACATCAGAACTGATTTGATGAGAACAACACAGAAGATCCAAGAGTTGATTGTTCACAAGCACAAGGACTTTTGTGCTTGGCAAAATGATACCCAGCGTCAGGCAAAAGACATTGAATCACCAACAAGCCAAGGCAGAGGTCCAAAAGAAGATCCATGATCTGAAGAACAAATGGTGAGAAGACAAAGCTAAGGAGATTCAACATCTGGCTGACATCCATGATATGTGTGGTTTCTTCAGTGCCACCAAAGCCATCTACAGTCCTAGCACTCAGGGATCAACCTCCTTGAGACCTAAGGACAGAAGAGACTTGATCAAGGAAAGGGGAGCCATCAGTGCTCATTGAAGGGAATATTTTGAAGACCTTCTTGCTTGAGACTGTGCTGTTGATGAGAGTGTTCTCAACTCCATCCCACAACACCCAGTCAGAGATGATCTCACAATCCCTTCAACCCCAGAGGAGGTGAGGAAAGCCATCAAACAGATGAAGAATGACAAGGTTTGGATGGAATCCCCATGGAAATCTTCAAGCAGGGGAAAGAGAAGCTCACATCACATTTTCATGCTCTCATCTTAAGGTTATGGAATAATGAGGAAATCCTAGATAACCTAAGGGATGCCCTGGCAATCTTCAAGAAAGGAGACAATTCCAACTGTGGAAACTACAGTGGACCTTGCTGTCCACCACAGGAAAGATCATTGAGAGAACCCTCTTGAACCATCTCCTTCTACTTGCTGAAGACCTCCTCCCAGAATCTCAGTGTGGCTTTAGGGAATCAAGAGGCACAACTCACATGAAACTACTGGCTTCACAGCTCACCAGATGCAGGAGAAGTGCTGGGAATAACATAAGCCTCACTACATGGCCTTCTTTGACCTCACAAAAGCTTTCAACACTGTCAGCCAAGAAGTGTTGTGGAGGATCCTTTTGAAATACAAATACCCACTAAAATCTGTCACCATTCTCTGTTTTCTCTATGATGGTATGTGAGTGTAATGGATCTATCACAGATCTCTTTGAAGTTAAAATCAGAAGAAAACAAAGCTGTGTCATCTCTCCCACACTCTTACTATTTCTTGCTGCAATGCTACTTCTGTCCACCAACAAGCTTCCAGTCAGAGTGGAACTAAACTACTGAATAGATTGTAAGCTGTTTAATCTCAGCCAACTCCAAGCCAAAATCAAGACTACCCTGACCTCAGTCATTGAGCTTCAGTATGCTGACGATGCTGTAGTGTGTGCTCACTTGGAAGCAGGCCTTCAGGCAATTATCAATGTCTTTACTGAGGCATACAAGAAAATGAGACCGATGCTTAACATTCAGAAGACTAAGGTCCTCCACTAACAAGCTCCTAATGGCTACAGGGGAAGACCTGGTGAGGGGACTGCAGATCCTTGACCACCTGGGCAATAGTGATCATTACCTGCTGGATTTTACTATCCAATGCAGGATGTCAAGGGCTTACACCAAGGCTAATGCCCTTGACTTCAAAAGGGCCAACTTCAATAAGCTTAGGAGACTAGTGGGGGAGGCACTGAGAGCCCAGAAGGTAGAGAAGATGTAAGGACTAAAAGCAGGGCGTACAACCAGTGGAAGCAGGAGCTATCACCAGGGAGGAGTACTTGTCCTCTGCCCATCAATGTAGGAGGGCTATTAGGAAGGCCAAGGCTGAGATTGAACTCAGGTTAGCATCCAGGATTAAGGACAACAAAAAGTTCTTTTTCAAGTACATTGGGAGCAAGAAGAGGGCACCAGGCAAGATGCAAACGGTAATCTTGTGGTTACGCTAGACAAGAAAGCTGATATTTTTAACAGTTCCTTTGCCTCTGTTTTCTTGAACAGGGACTGGGACATCCCGCCTACCAGAGGAAGGAACAATCTCAGGGATAGCTCTGTTAGGCCTTCAGTCAGTGCAGATGTAGTTAGGGATCTTCTGGAAAGGCTAGACATTTTAAAATCTGCAGGTCCAGATGTCCTCCACCCAAGGTTGTTGAGGGAGCTGGCAGGGATTATTGCGGAGCCCTTGGCCTGGCGTTATGAGCATTCGTGGTCATTTGGCCAGGTGTCAGATGATTGGAAACGGGCTAATATGGTCCCAATTTTCAAGAAAGAGAGGAGGGAGGACCCAGGTAACTATAGGTCTGTAAGCCTCACCTTGGTGCTCAGAAAGATCTCAGAGAGAATCATCAAGGAGCACATCTGTGGGGGACCAGCAGGGGAGATCACGCTTAGGGGCAATCAGCATAGGTTCATCAAAGGCAGGTCTTGCCTGACCAACCTGGTTGCCTTTTATGACTAAATAACTAAATCCTTGGATGATGGTGTCACCATAGATTTAGTCTTTCTAGACTTTAAGAAGGCCTTTGACACTGTCTCTCACCCCATCCTCATCAATAAATTAAGGGATTGTGGCATTGATGCCTGCACAGTTGGATGGGTAAAAAACTGGCTAATGGGGTGCACCCAGAGAGAAGTGGTGGGCGGGTTGTACTCAATCTGGTGACATGTGAGCAGTGGGGTACCCCAGGGCTCTGTCCTCAGGCCCGCACTGTTTAACATCTTCATCAGTGACTTGGACGATGGGGTGGGAAGCACGCTATCCAAGTTTGCTGATGACACTAAGATGTGGGGCGAGGTGGACACAGTTGAAGGGAGAGAGAGGCTGCAAATGGATTTAGACAGACTACAAAAGTGGGCAGATGAGAATAGGATGGGATTCAACATAGACAAATGCAGGGTGCTGCACCTTGGGAGAAGGAATCCACAGCTTACATTCAGACTGGGGAGTTCCCCTCTTGAAAGCACAGAGGTGGAATGGGATCTTGGAGTCATTACTGACTCCAAGATGAACATGAGCTGTCAATGCCAGACCAGCTGCCAATGCCAGACCGCAGCCATACCTTGTCATGCATCCAAAGATGCATCTCAAGCTGGTCCAGAGAGGTAATACTCCCCCCTCTATGTGACTTTGGTCAGGCCACATTTGGAGTACTGCATTCAGTGCTGGGCACCACATTTTAAAAGGGATGTGGCCAGTCTGGAGAGAGTTCAGAGGAGGGCCACTCGCTTGGTGACAGGGCAGCAGGACAGGCCCTACAAGGAGAGACTGAGGGACCTGAACCTGTTCAGCCTCGGCAAGAGAAGGCTGAGGGGGGACCTGGTGGTTGCCTGCAAACTCATCAGGGGAGATCAACAGCAAGTAGGTCGAGCCCTTTTTTCCCCAGCACCACCTGGGGTGATGAGGAACAATGGTAATAAGTTGATGGAGAATAGGTTTAGGTTAGAGATCAGGAGGCAATATTTTACAGTTAGGGTGGCCACAATCTGGAACCAACTTCCCAGGGAAGTGGTCCTCGCCTCTACCTTGGGGAAATTCAAGAGGAGGTTGGATGATCACCTGTCTGGGGTCTTGTGAACCAGCATTCATTCCTGCCTGGAGCAGGGGGTTAGGCTAGATGATCTGTTCAGGCCCCTCCTGACCCTAGCTACTATGAGACTATGACAGTCCCCAGCTCCAGTAATTCAGATCCACAGTGAGACACTGAGTATTTTCAGTACCTCAGAAGCCGTTTCTCACAGAAGGCTGACATTGATAAAGAAATCCAACATCACCTCAAATGTGCAAGTGTAGTCTTTGGACACCTGAAGAAATGGGTGTTCAAAGATCATGACATCCTATCCAAAACCAAACTCATGGTTTATCAAGCAGTCATGATCCCCACCTTGCTGCACAGAACTGAGTTGTGGACAATGTACAGGAGACATGTAAAATTGTTGGAGAAGTACCATCAACCTTGCTTGTGGAAGATCCTCTGAATCTAGTGGAAGACAGATGCACCAATATTAGTGTCGTCCTGCAAGTAAACAGCATGAGTATTGAAGTAATGATCATCTGACATCAATTTCATTGGGCCAGCTATGTCTCCTACATGTCTGACTCCAGACTTTTGAAACAATTTTTATTCTCCTACCTCAGTGAAGGCGTACACTCAAGAGGAGGGCAGAGAAAATGCTTCACGATGTCCTCAAAGCCAACTTAAAAAAAATGCAGCATCAGTGTCAGCTCATGGGAGACTATCACCCAGGACTTCCCCAAATGGATCCCTGCTTCCCCAAATGGATCCCTGCTTCAGTACTTTGAAACCTCATGACAACAATAAGAGATGGAAAAGTGGAAGCAGCAGAAACAGCATGTTGTGGACAAAATAAAAAATCCAGCACCACCCTCTTCACACAAGCACATGTCTGAGCTGCAGCAGTCTGTTGATCCCAGATAGGTCTCACCAGCCATCTTTGGACACACAAATAAAACAACAATAGAAGACAATTGTCCTCAACTGTGAGGGATTGCCAGAGACTTTACTGGTAGATTAACACAAAGATCCAAATTCTATTGCTAGCTTTTGGCACTTGTGCAAAGTTCGTGACTCTGTTACCTATGCAGTGTGGACATGTAAGCATCCACATGGCTACTGAGGATACACTGTAGGCTCCCCACTGCTTGGGCAAGTATACAGTAGATATTTACATATATTCCAGGTATCCATAAGGCAAAATTCTAACCAGCAAAAAATGATGATTAGCAGGTAATACATTGAAAAAGACCCTCCCATGTTTTGCCTTCAGAAGTTGAACCTTCAGAAGTTGAATGATTAGAGAATTCATCCAGAAAGTGTGAGATTTGGGTTCCAGGCTCCTTTCACAAGAAGAGGTTTGAAATTGTACCTGTTTGACTTTCCAGCTCAGTGCCCAAAGTTTTTATGCTGTGGCCCAGCAAACTGCAGCCCAGCAGTCACAGCTGACCATGGCTGGAATTTCCAGCTAGAAGATGGATAAGGATACCACTGGGCATCAGGGTGGGCCAAACCCTGCACTGCCACAGGCCCTGTGGAAGGAGCCACAGCCTCTCTGGGGAGCCGTGGTTTGCCAGTCTGTGGCCACTTCCAGTTCAGCAGCCAATCATGTTGTGGACCGGCAGCTGACCCACCACAGCTCAGCAGTGGGCTTTGGCCCAGGGATTGAGAACCCTTGCTCTAACCAGTTCTTTCTCCAACCCTCCTTTTGAACCTGCACCACTGTACTTCACATTTAATTTTCATAGGATAAATGGATGGGGGGCAGTCATGAAGTTTCTACCCTACTGGGAGAAAGATTAAAGGCTAGAGCCAAGGATCTGCTTCTGGGCAGAGAAGCATCCGTCTTGCTGAACCACACACTTTGTCACAGGTATGACCTTGATGTGGCTGTGGAGGGGGACAAGTTTCAAAATACTGAAAATCCTAATGCTAAAGCTGCTGTTCACAACACTGGAGGTCAGTCTGAGTCTGATGTATTATATCAAGGGTCAAGGCAGGTATGTGGTCATACCCATTGTTTTTGAAAGGTGGAATGAAAGATTAAATATAGTCTCTTGAAGTAAGTAACTGAGTAGTAGTAGCTAGGAAACCGAGCCTGCTCATTGTTTTGTTCCCTGTGGACCACTGAATATTTAACTTCTGGTTTCACACACAAACAGCAGAACCTGCTCATATTTTATTTCTTGCACATAATGCACGCTTCCATTTCTTGGGGAAAAGATATGTGTTATATATGAAAAAATATGGTACTTGGTAGCAGGTTATGATCTGTGACGCTGCTTAACATTTTATCCCAATCTGAAGATGACATTAAATTGATAAAATTTGAATTAATTAAATATGTATGTGTATTATTTATTACTGTATACATCTTTAAGGTAGCTATTAAATTTCAATAAATATTCTATTACTTATACATTAACATTTATTTACTGAACAATTATCGAATGACAGTAATTTGTTACTGAGCATATTAATGCCATGCAATTGAATATGTTACCACAAACACTTCTCAATTAAATGCTTATCATCACTGAAATGAAATAAACACAGCCTTATACAGCTCAGACTATTTCAATTCTCAAAAAGCTAGGGAATCTGACTCACTGAGAAGATGACTGACTTAGAAGAGCTAACAACAGACACATTTCAGATCTACAGATGAGGAGGATATAAATCCCTAGATCCAACTTTACAATGCTCCTGTTTTTCAGAATCTTTTAAGAAACCTATAGATGTAATAATTGTTAATCTAGCTTTAATTTTAGGCAGGTGGCCTGTATCAAATGAATTTGAAAGTAGCCTGAAAACAATGGCAGATACTGAAAAAAACTGCAGACCTAGGATTAAGTAAAGGAAGGAGGGTGCAGCTCACTACCTAGTGCTCAAACCACGGGGGGAATGGGGCAGGGCATGGCTGAAGCCTCTGAGCCAGTGGGGAATGCTGGGCATGGTGCAGGGAGCAAGTGCAGGAAGGGAGGATCTATCCATCTGCCATCACAGTTCCTGGCTGACCCAGGTGCATAGAGGAACCCAGAGCCGGTCCTCTTACTTCATTGGATCTGATGGACTAAAGGGTGACTGCGCAGACTAGGTATGTAGGGTGCTGAGCTCAGCCAGTGACAATGGCAACGATGGGCAGGTTCTTCTTTTGTGCATCTGCTCCTTACTCCACTCCCATGACTTGCTGGGAGTAGATGCTGGAAGGAAGAACCTTTCAGTGTGGGGCACGAGGCTCCACTGGGAACCCTCCCTGGCACACAATACACCATGCTGCTGACTACAGTTCACAGCTGGAGTGAGGCAGAACAGCTTTGCAGCTCGCCTAGTGCCTGCATCAACCGGGGACAGCAGCAGCAGCAGAGGGAAGATTTCATTGCATTTTAAGTACTGCTTTCAGTGCCTGGTTCTGAGGCAGCAGGGACCATGGGAGGAAGGAAGGGGCAATAGGGAATAGATGCTGGATGAGGAAACCTGCCCTCTGCCACTGCTGACCCCTCAGACACCAGTAACCCATGCAACTGCGGCCTGTGGACAGAGTAGAGCAGAAGCTACTCTGGGTCTCCCCCTATTTCTTGGTCAATTGGCATTGGGCAGGTCCCACCTTCTTCTGTTTGCTATTTGCTCAGCACTTCAGTTTCCCTCAGTGGTGCAGGAACTTCAGCTGCAGGGAGAGGTTGCATGGGGTGCCAAGCTTAATTGAACTGTCGCACCCACCTTGGATCCTCCCCTGGATGGGGCCAAACCAACCCCAAGTAAAAATATTTTCCTCCCTTCAGGTAAGTTCAGACCTGGGTATAGAATTTACTGCTTAGGTCCAATATCTGAATTGAACCAGAGAAGGAGCATGTTGCATAGGCAGTTATGCAAATGAATCTTCAGAGAGTCTAAACGCTTCTAATAATTTGGCTTTATTGCTAGAGGATTTAAAGACTTTATTTATGAACATCACAAGAGTCAGACTTCATGTGACAGTCAGTATTTCGACTTGATTCATTGTAAATTATGTGACTAGTGCTGTACTTTAATGAATAGCCCTATAAAAATGATGAATATTTCAGGCCATGATAGCAGGATGGAATTTAACTGGCAAGTGGGAGCATTAGAAAAAGAGTAGGAAATTATAGTACTTGTAATACAGGGTTTGCTTGTAAACTCTAAGGGCTTGATTCTGATGCTTTGAAAATTTAATAGCACTTTACTTCACAAGTGGTCTAATCGGCTGTATGTTCCTTAGTGTGAATAAGGGCTCTACACTGTGACCCGTTGTTACAACCTCAGTGAAATCAATGGCATTACTCATATAATCACGGGCTGCAGTAATGAGTCCTAAATATGTCAGATTATATCTACATAGAAAACTTATTCTACTCTAGAACAGTGTGTTTAAGCATGCTGAACTGCTCAGGGTTGGTGTGTTTCCTGAACCGAAAGAAGTGTACTTATCTCAATGCCAACTGACCTCAACAGCAGTAGCCTAACTAGGGGTGGGTGACACATCCTGACCTCGGGTACATCCTGGTGTCCCTTTGTGTTCTCTCACCTTTTGGGGTATCCTTCAACCCCAAGTCCCACTCTGCCATCTGTTTTTTGACCACTGAGAACCAGATGAGGTGTGGCAGGGGCCAACTTCTTGGCTTGTAGTGCCGCAGCTTTACTTGTCTCACCTTGGTCTTGCCAGCTTTTAGCAGAGGGAATTTTGCTATGTAGAAGAATCACACCCTTGTCTGGTCACGTGGTCAAAAAAGATAGATTCCTGTCTTTCAAAGAAGAGGCCTGCCTGTATGGTCGAATAGTCAGAAATCACACTTACCCTGACAATAAATTATAAAAGACAATAAAAAGATTTTCCCTATAAAAACAAGAGCAAGCTTAAGAAATTGGTAGCCGTATGTTGAGATATAGACAGCGATATAAGAAAAAACAAACAAAAGGAAATATCAGAACAGTAACCTGTTCGTACTCTGAATCTTAAATCCAAGAGTACAGTTTCTACTCAGTCTATTAGCGGAGGGAATAAACTCAAGACCAAGACTTGATCTCAAGGCTAAGCTTAAGTATGATATCTAATCTGGCCATTTGCGTACCTTCTTATCATTCTTGGGAAGCCCACACTATGCATATAATTTCTTCCTCCCCCCTTCCCCCACTATATGTTTGCCACACCAGAAGTCTTTCCTGATCTAATTAAAATCAGGTGAATATTTGCATCCATTCATACATGACAATTAAATTTATCATTGCCTGGAAGGGCTTGGTTATTTAACATACAGATGTCAGATGATGATTGTCAGTGATTATTCTTCTGCCATTTATGCTTTGAGCTTCTTCCAGGTGTAAAACTCATCATGCAATACTGACCCAAGTATTACTTACAAGAAACACATTTATACCAAGTACCATAATTTACATACACTCAACACAGTGTATAAGTCAACCCCATATTTCTGCTCAAAAAAGTTGTAATTTTTGCAGATCCAGTATATAGCTCAACCCTGCCTCGCTGAGGAGAAGGGGTAGCAGGAGGGTGGCTAGGTGCACTGGTGGTGGAAGAAGGTGGCAAGGAGAGTGTGTGAGGCACTGGAAGCTCCTGCAGGCTTGTGGAAGAGGCATGCTGGTGGGCTCTGGGGAAACTGGATTGGGCCCCTAGGAGCTTGGGTATCACACAGCCTACTGGCAGCCTGCCCAACTGGGCCCAGGGGATGGTGCTGCTGTGGAGGGAAGGACTGCCCCCCCAACAGTTTGGAGCCTGCCTGGCCCACCAGCAGCTTGCCTTCCAGCTGTGGGGGGAGGAGGAGGGGATAGGCAGGCTCCACCGAGAGCAGGATCTGGCCCCTTGCTACTTCTGCCTTTAGCAGGTTCCTGCATACAGCAGGATGCCTGGTACCTCCTGGAAAGGGCTGGCTTGATCCATGGGTAGTGTGAGGTGTCAAGCAGGGGTAGGGGAGGCTAGGGCCATTGGTCAGAGCTGGCCTCCCCCCTCCCTTGCCTGACACTGCACACTGCCCATGGGGCAAGCCAGACCCTTCCTGGGTGGTGTCAGGTGTCCTGCTGGCTGCAGGAGCCTGCTAAGAGCAGAAGCAGTGAGGGCCCTGATCCTGCTTTTGGAAGAGCCTGTCTACCCGCCATGCAGCCAAGAGGGCAAACTGCCAGTGAAGCTGGGCAGCCCCATAGCTGTTGGGAGTCCCCATGCTTCCCTCTGTAGTGGTGACATACCTTGGGCCTGCCAGGTGTGCTACCAGTAGGCTGTGTTTCTGGAGCTTGCAGGGGCCTGATCCAACTTCTCCAGAGCCTGCCAGCATGCTGCCTCTCCAGTGATGCAGTGTATAAGTCAAGGTGGAAATTTAAGGGTGTGGCGGGCTCGCTGCTTTTGCTCAGCAAGCCAGGCTTGGAGCAGGACACTCCAGATTGGTGGAACATTTCCATCAATATTTCAATATCAACATTTCCATTTCCACAGGTGGAACATTTCCATCAATCACATAACAGCTTGCCCCATCCCTGCTTAGAGGTGGGGGGAGGGGGACGAAGAGCCCGTGGACCTGATTGAAGACTGCGCTTTGCAGGTCTGGCGGACTTTGGGGCAGGGTCTCCACTGCAAATAAAACCTCAGTGTGCCGGGTGGGCCCAGAGTGGGGCACCAGGCCATCAAGAGGAGCTAGAGGCATTGCCGGAGAGAGGCCCTTGTGGGACTGGCCACCAAGGGACGAGCCTTGTCTGTTTCAGAGTGGGAGCAGGAGTTGCTGGAGAAGCGGGTCCCACAGGGGAGGTGGGCTTGGAAGAAAAGGGTCTGCAGCCTTCACCCTCCTCCATTGTGGGGGGGGAGTTGTGTCCACATCCCAGGGCCGTAAAGGGGAGGGGTCCCAGGGAGTACCCCATGGGGTGCTAAGTGCACCTCATATTTTGTGATTGATGTTTGCTTCATATTGTTGATGTTAATATAGTTATGGGTACTCCTTTAGGCGGGTTATATTGGTTTACCTGTTTTCATTACCTGTTATCTGAATTTACCTGTATTGTTGCCTGTGTACGTCTATTGCCTTGCTTCCTTCACTTACCTGGGTTTATCTGAGTTGATTCTTATATATGTTTACTGTGTTGATGTTTTGACTTACCTGTTCCAGGTGATTAATGTTCATCTGTGCAAGGGAGTTGATTATTGCCTGTGCTGTGGATCATCTGTACTGAGTTTCCAGTTACCTGTTCTATTTTGCAATCCCTCGAAGTGGTGCAGTGTATTGATTACAGGTTATTGTATATGGTGTCACCTGCCAATTCTACTATAAATAATGAATCTCTCTTGTTCATATATATTTTTGTATAGCAATAAATTTGTATATAGTTAAGTGCTTTGTCCTGGTCTGGCTTTATAGAGAAAAGAGGGAACTGCTCCCTGGTGGCGGGCCCCTCTCACAGCACTCTTGCCTGACCATCCCATCACTTCACTTGCAGACAGGGCACACCTCTCGGTGTACCTGGGCTACAAGGGGAAATTTTGGGGGTTCAAACCTGACTTATACACCGTGAAATATGGTACCACAATTCATATATATGTGGGCACAGTAAGGCTGAAGACAGCTTGATGCCATGTCTATGTAGAGACTACTCATGCCATGTTAGTAAAGCAAACTCAAGAAAACAGGCATGATATCCCACAAGCTCTTCAAGCATTATAGGTTTGTGACAGGGACACAAGCCTTGGACACCAATTTCATGGGGACACTAGAGTGGTATCCTTTGCAGGGAGTCCATGCCCCAGCAGCAAAAACCCTGCACTGCAGCTGTTGCAGCAGCAGCTAGGTGCATGGACACTGTGCTCGTCCTGTAGCAGCAACTGTGGTGGGTAGGCTATATCACAGCTGTTGCAGCCTGGGACTTTTTTGAGTCCTTAGAGCAGGTAGGAATCCCCCAGCAGCACTTACCACTTCCCTGCTCTCCAAGGGATGAATACTGCTAGTTACACCTAATTAGCCCACATGAAGTACTGTGCAAATATGGCTACACTGCTTCCAATTTAGGAGACACCCGTCATCTAGAAAAGCTCAGCCAATTTGGACGCTGCTCTGGACCATACAAAATTCATCAGGTAAATATAGCCTCAAAGTTTGCCTGGTGAAATAAGTGAAGTGAATTTCCTTCTTGAGACCAGGAATCATTGATGAAATAATAAAAAAAGATTAATCTAAATCACAAAAGGCAATGGTGTGAACCAATTCATGAGAGTCATTGGAAACATGTACAGAATAGTGTGTATGTCATAGGGTTCCATGTAGGTCCTGACAGCACTCACACTTTTACTATGATTAACTGGGCTGTTACTAAACTGGATGTCTCATGGCTACAAACTAAGGAAATTGTGAGGTGCCTTAATATATTTATTTGCCTTACTCAGAAGGTAGTCAAGGTCTGTTGGGTTTGTGATTTGCTAAATGAATGTTTAGTTGAGAAGCTCAGACAGTTTTATTGGTAAGGTTAGGCACAAGAATGAAGGCATGAGACTGTTAAAGGACAACATGACACCCATTAAATTAAAGGAGAATTTTTAGAGTTTTGTGGCTGAAAACCAGGTCTCCATAATCTGCTGAGAGCTCTTTAGGCCCAAACCAGGGTATTAAGCCAAAATAGGCCTTTGAAAAGTTCCACTAACCCTTTAGTAAATGAAAGATGTTCACAGCCTTTCTTAAAGGCAACTGTCTATGGATAGTTTGGAAACCAGTGGGGATCTAATAGCATTGAATTTTCTCTGTACCACATTAGGCTTCACCTACCATCCCACTCAGTCACAGTGGAAAATTTATCTGACGTAGGAAATCTAATCTGCTTCCATTGCCACACTGGCTGTGCAGTAACAGATATAATACCTCTGACAAAGACTGCAGAGGGGCTGCCTGCAAAGGGGCATGAGACTGTTTCACTGCTTTATTATTCTGATTTATTACTTTTATGGTGCCATGAACTGGGTTAGGAACTGTACAGATGTAAAATGAGACAGGATCCTGAATGGGACTCCTTCCTTTAGTTCACATTTCTCTCCCTCCCTGTTCACCACTGACATGGAGTTGAGTATGACAAGGTTGAAATATCAGAATAATGATGTATAGTAATAATTTGTTTTGTATTAATCTGATGTGTTTATTTTCAACATTTTGGCAAATCTAAAGTGAAGAAAATATATTTTAAGGTAGAACAAAAGGTTTCATTTAGACTTTTCTTAAAGCATAGGTGACTGGTGCCACCTTAGTTGGGGGCAATGGAGGCATGTGCCCCTCCCTGTGACCAGTCCCACCTTTGTGCGGGGCCCACCTTAGTCATGGGGGCCAATCGGTGCAGTTGCTTCCAGGAGTGGCTGGTGTTTGCAGAGGGGGCACTGGTGCCCCCACCTGCCACCCCTGCCCATCACCTAAGTGGCAAGAATGTCTGGTCAAGGGGTGCACCGGTGCTCTCAGGGGGTGCATGTGCCACCCCTGTGCACCCACTATGTGTTGCCACTGTCTTAAAGTTTCTGATTCTGATGCCAACACTCGAATTACTAATCCAATCTCCTAAAGATAGTGTCTCTCACAATTTCCCACATAACCTGAAGAGCCAGGTCATATTCTTAAATGTACCCTTCTTTAAATTGTAAATTTATCATTGTCTGGAAGGGCCTGGTTATTTAACATACACGTTAGATGATCATTGTCAGTGATTACTCTTCTCCCATTTACGCTTAGAGCTTCTTCCAGGTGTAAAACTCATCATGCAATACTGACCCCAGTATTACTTACAAGAAACACATTTCTACCAAGTACCATAATTTACATACACTCAACACAGTGTATAAGTCAACCCCATATTTCTGCTCAAAAAAGTTATGATTTTTGTAGATCCAGTATATAGCTCAACCCTGCCTCACTGAGGAGAAGGGGTGGCAGGAGGATGGCTGGGTGCAACCCTGCCTCACTGAGAAGGGGTGGCTGGGGTGGTTTAGGGAATTTCAGAAGGGTTTAAGTCTAGAAACATGACGGAAGTCTTTCCTTAGATGTTTTCTCATACTCACTCACTCATTGTCTATTCATTGTCTGAGCATCTTACAACTAAGATCAAAAGTGAATAACCAATGAGAATGGATATGCCACCAAGCAATCTGTGAGATGCACAAAGCTGGCTGAAGTCAGTATGGGGATCTTATCTAGAACTGGGAGTTCTTTCATAAAGCCCAAGGCAATCAGGACTCGTGGTAGAGGTGATATCTTTTATTAGGCCAACTAGATTTTTGCACAAAAAAAATCTTTAATTGCAAGCTTCCAGACACAAACACCTTTCTTCAGGCATCAGAGAAAAGATTGTAAAAGTTCTCCTGGGTAGAAATGAAAGTTCATGTTTCATAGGAGAGTTGAAGATGTGGTAAAATATGTTTGGAACAGTTCATTTTATATGCAAATTGGACTCAGAGAAAAGTCTGAATAGTCTGTTTACTTCCAAGTATAGGCCATAAAGGCCAGACATCTGATGAAACCCCCCCAAGCTTGTTTTGAATTGGGCCCATTTATACAAAGCTCAAGAAAGAACTCACAAGTGTTTCAGTATAAGAGTCTTGATTTCAAATGATACTGAGCTAAGGTGGAGATGAAAACCAAAAAATGAGTAATCATGAAGATATTTATATACTGAAAATTTCAGCCACAACATGCTCTGAATCAAGGAATTTTTGAAGGAAGAAGTATTTCAAGAGGTAGCAATATGAAAACAAAACAGAGTTTGATTTGCATATAAAACAATTGTCTGTAATCATGTCCTATGCAGGATGACCACTTGTTTAAAGAATGAAAGATAGATTATGAAGTGTTAATATATTGCAACTCAAAATATTTAGTATTCTTATGTGTAGCAAGCAATTTACAGAATAGATAAAAACGTGCTAGATGTACTTCCTTTCAAGCATCCATCAGCATGTGCCATAATTAGTATGCAAATGTTTTATATATATCTTTTAAAAGATGCAGTTAATCATGCATTATTATTCTTATTTGATACAGGAGATTAATTTTGTGAAACTGTGACTTTCATTCAACTGGATTGTGAAAGATAGCAACAACAACAAGAACAACAATAATAATAATAAGTCACTGCTATTGCTTTGATCTCAGTTTATTAATCCTATCAAGATGTCCACCTTCAGGCATCTTTAGTTACAATGTGAAACTGCTACTAGTGATTAAAGTGATTTTTCACAAAAATGTTACATCCTTTATATCCTTGCATAAAACTAGGAATGACAAAATAAAATTTTAAATTCTTTTGATGGTGAAAGGTTGAGTCCCACCAGGCACTAAGATATAGGTGAGATGTACCTGTGATAGACAATGGGAAGAAAAACAACAATGGCAAATATTCTCATACTGTTTCATAATGAGGTTGCTGTAAAGGACAAAACTCAAGGGCATCACATAGTGGGAGATCTATCATTCCATACAGGGCAAACATTGTAATTGTTTTGCCACTACAGCCAGTCTGTGTATTCCTAGATTAATTAATTTTTATTGAAATGGGATACTTTAAGTAATTACAATAGATTTTTGCTAGAACAAATATTTATGTTGCAAAAATCAATGCATTTTAATTTGTGCTGCTACATTCTGCTCACATTTTACTTATGCAATCAGGCACTCTGGAGCTGGTATATAAGAACATATAGAAAGAAAACAAGTTTTCATTGAACATTTCCTTTGCTTCATTCTTTTCCCTCTCCAGTGATTCCAGAAAGCTTGCAGCTTTAATTTTCTCTCATTCTTTCATCAGGCCTGTTGATATACTGGCTCCTCTTCTAATGGGAGTTTCTAACCCCCTTTCTCATCTAAGTCTCCTGACTTCAGATCTTTTAACGGTTTTGTGCAGGCAGTGTTTTCAAGCTAGGCAATTCTCAATTCATTTTAAAGCATACTATTTTCATGCCTGTTTCAGCTGTGCAGTACTTTGCTTGCATTCTTCCTAACGCTGGCATCCATTTGTGTGACTGCAGCAATATCACTGTGGTTGCACTGTTAGTAAAAATCCTCATAGCACAATCTACATTTACATTTTTATTACTGTACTCCCATTGAGTGCACCTACATGCGTGCTTTACTGCAGCTGTCTAATTAGCTCCACTGTAAAGTGTCACTGTCTACACAAGTGCCCGTTTTAGAGAGCAGCAGGTTAATTCCTCTGTAGGATAGTACTGTCCGGGACAAGTACCCTCCTATGGTGGAGTCATTTAATGTGCCCAAACTCGGATGTAGACAGCAAATGGGGCTGGCTGAGGCACAAACATGCTGCCTGCTGGCTAGTCCCACACTGTTGTAACCTCATGCTCTAGCCAGTCCCTTTAGCACATGGAACCAGGCTGCAGCTGCCCCAGGCTGACAGCCTGAACCCCTGAGACCACTGTCAGCCAGGGTGCTGCAGTCCCAGGTGCATGTCCCTGGGAGAAATAAACTCTGGCATGAACTGCACCAGAGTTTATTTCTTTGCCCTAATTGCACATATAGACATATCCACTGTGCCCTACATACCAAAATTTATCATCTACCTAAGGTCTGACTGAATTCCAATTTAAATTACTCTTTCTTAGGAAGATTTAGTGGTGAAGTAATAAAGAGAGTGCACAGAGCTTTCTCCTCCTTGTGCACCTGAGCAGTTGCGAGATACAACTTCAGTCCATGTGTTTTCTTAAGCCCATTTCTAGTACCCCTTAGGCTAAGTACAAACAGTCAAAAAGCCTGAGGCTGAACCAGTTCAGTCTTCACAAGTTAGTCTAAGCTGTGTAGGTTGAACTGATAAACAGTGAACAGACATTCACTTTTAATTCCGGAAATACAGCCACATGCCTGCAGTGGCCCAGGCCAGGCCAGGAGCCAGGGGGTGCTGTAGCATGTCTCCCTGCTTGGTTGAAGCAGACAGCTTGGGCCAATGCTAGCCTGTTCACTTTGCAAGGAGGGGGTTGCGAGGGGGTTTGCTAAAGCATCCTGGGATGTTGGGGGAGTGTGAGTTGACCTGAATCTGAAGGGTATCTGGGACAGAAGTCAATATACTGATTTAACCTAGATCAGTTAAGTCTGTTACTACATGCATCCAGGTTTATCTTAAACTGGATTCAGCCATTTTGAAATCAGTTTATGTGCACTGAACTTCTGTTGTGCTACATATTTGGATTGTTTCTGATTACTTATAGCAGTTTGTTATTTCTGTTCCTAGTCATAAGGAAACACCTGTTCTGGTAATTCCAGAAAGCACTGTAATCAAAAAGAGTACTTTTGCTGGAACAATGCATCTCTGCATTAACCTTAGTGCAGGACCCTGGCTGGTCCATGGGTAATGGCTACTCTATGAACTATAATTAATGTAAGAAGTAATGGAGTTACTGTCTCCTATGTGGCTTCCATGTGAAAAGTACCAAAGAATGAAATAGAACATGTGCATCATAGGAGCACCCTGTTGGTGGCAACTGAGTTTGGGGCTCCATTGTGGTATGTGCTGTTTGTATATATGTGAAGATTTCCTGTCCAAGGACTTATATTCTAAATAGAAAAGTCATAATGAAGGAGAAATGAACATACATTTTTTGAAAACATTGTTCTGAAGATCAAAGAGAATGGCAGGTCTAAGATGAAGGCAAAGCCCCTTCACTGTTTTAATATAGAGAAGGGTCCCACATGAAAAGTTTGAAAGCTTAAGATACAAATATTTACTAGTTTTAAATATTTCCTTATCGATTGTTTTAGTTCATGACAATTTCTTGTTTTATGTGAGGTACTGGAGATTCCTACATCTGCTTAAATTGCTAAGGGATGAAATATAGCAGTACTATATTGTAGTAATATGCCTCACTGCACTGGCTGATTTCTCCTTTTTTCTGCATTACTGTACACATCTGTGTTTCATTTAGGGGAAAGGGGCAAATGTTATCCCTGGCTTAATTTCATTGAAAAGGTGAAAAGGAGCCATAGCTCTTGCTTTTCTTTGTTTATTTTTTTTAAAAGTATGCTCCTAACCAACAGCATAATGGCTTTAGGTAGAAGGAAAAAAAAACCAAGTGTGCTGGTTAGAGACTTAAGGCACTACCTTTTTGGACTTAAGGCACCCCGTATTAGATTCAAAGCACCCCTTGTTAGACTTAAGTTACCTCTCACAAAATGCTGACTCTTTGTTTCCACTTATTTTTTGACTGAGGAAAAATAGAACAGCAGTTTTTTTCTGCTACAAAGAGCGCAGAAAAGTCCATTCTAATTTGATATCTCTGGCTTTATCTTGTGAAAGATGTTTTCACACGTAATATTACATGGCATCCCAGTGCACCCTTGAAATTATCTGAAGGCACCCCAGGGTGCTGCAGCATCTTGGTTGAGAATCAATGGAGCGGAGAATTAGGAGTCAGGTTAACTGAAGTCTCTGTTGGCCCTTAGACATGTCATTTCCTTTCTGACTTGCTCGGAGCCTACTTTTGTCACCTGTAATATGCTGTTGTTTGTCTTTCACAGATGAAGAAAACCGCATCCAGTGGGGAGAGGGGAAGGAAAAAGAGAGAAAAGCGGGAAAGAAAAAGGGAAGGAGAAAGAGAAAAGGAGAAAGAAGGGAAAGGGAAGAGAATGAAGTGGGGTGGAGGGTAGGTCACATGAGTATGTAGGTGAATTATAAGGCTGATCTTTGCTTCGAAAAATCTGCTGCAGCAGCGGCAGGAGAGCGATGAGGACTGGATATGGGAGGTTTTTGTTTTCCTGGCCATGTATTTCTTCATTGCTTCCACCTACACATCCGCCTATAATAACCACTTTGTTAAATTACATGGGCTCAGTTGTAGCTGCCATGAGCAAAGGGCAGTGCATTGTTGCACTTCTTACAAGAGCAACTCAGAAACATTATTGTTATTCAAAAAACAACGCAACCTTAAAGAATGCAATGGCAAATATTTGCATATTAAAAATGGGGAATTTCTGTTTATGTTTATGTCCATAAGAAGACGCATGGAAGTGAATACAGCCAGGCTTAGCCTTACAAGCTACTGAGTTTCCTCAGCTTCCATTGACTGGAAATGGGGCTTCAGTTGTTAGAGAGAAATAAATCCCTTCACCCCATGCAAAATCTCTGAGAATTCAAGAGGTTCCAACCAACGTATGAACGTCAGTCCTCCATTAGGAACAGTATGACGAACACCTAATTTTTTTTCTAACCTGAATTTTTATTGAACTTAAAAGTGCCTGTTGCTTGGAAGGAACTGGACTGTGGAAATGTGAGGTTGCAGTTTTTAGGGAACAATGTAAAAAATAAAAGAATTCTGTTAAGGAAAAGAAAAGAGATTAACTTTTATGAGTAATTTCAAATGATCAACATCACTTAATGTATCTATGGAATGCTGCTTAAATCCTTAGAGATAGGCATTTTTTAAAATAAAAAACTGCTTTCCATTTCAGAATTTTCTATTTTTTGCACACTACTTTAGCGTTATGTTCTAATCTCTTTCAAAAAGAAAAATGCAGGCAGTTTTTCTGTACATTGTCTTCAGCCTTCAATGCTTCAAGCCCCAGGGAACAACAGCCTGGTTTGATATTAGTTGTTATGGCATTTGATGATACTTTGCAATGGAAAATTGGTGTGAAAGAACCAGGTTATGGAGAAACCTTGACCTTAAGATTGTTAGGTAGTTTGTACTGTCAGTGTGTATTCGGTGTTTTGCAATCCTGGACAGAGACAAATAATATAAGCTATTAAGGGCCATCACAAATGAAAGTGGCACAATTCTGGTGGAAACTGTGGTAAATCCTTAGTCCTTGTAATGACCGATAAAAATAATGTAGCAAATAGCAATAGCAATAGCATTTATGAAAGAAAGATGACAACTATATGTGTTTTAGGACTTTATGATGAAAAACAGGAAGCAACATGCTATAGTAAATATTACAAATTACAATAAACCAATTTAATTTTCATGTGATTCTGAGATTTCTGGTAGGGCCATTAAATGATGTGAGTAGGTTTCCCACTGGCTTTGCATTATCCTTTTGAATAATCTTCTTGACTTGCAATATTGTGTAAGCTTCCCACTAAGAGAAAATAACAGCTCTCTTAAGTTTCTCCTTTGTATTATGCACAAAAGCTATAATTCTACTTAAGAACAAAATGTTAACAAAGCAATAAAAAAAAGATTCCAACTAGGTGTCTTAGTGTAGAAATGAAAATATTCCAGTGATTTTTTTTTTCAGTGTAAAGAATGGAACCAGCGGATAAATTATTCACTTTTCAGCTCAACATAGAATTGTTCTTCTTAAAGGAAACTACAACTGAATTTATATCTAGTATAATAATCCTGGTTTTTTGCAGGCTTTCATAGTCACAATCTTATGACTTCAAAGTTAAGAGCTAGAGTAGAACTCAGAACTTTCTACTCCAAAGACACAATTTTCTATCAACTACACATATAACTTACAAGCAGTGTATGTATGCTTGGTGCTTTGCAAACCCATGCCCTTTGTGATTAAAAGTACTTTTGGGTCTATAGTTATTCACAATTTTTGATACTCCTCTGATTCAAAACACCTATACACATGACGTATCTCTGAGACAAACTGAATGGGAATGTAGTTTCCTCAATGCAATGAATGACAGTGTCATGAAGAGAGAGAGACAGTGACGGCACAAACCAACACCGGCAAGAGCCAATTAAGGAAAGGAGGGAGCCGCGTTTTCAAAGCAGCTGGTCAATGAAGCTAGAGAGGTCCTGGATAGAGAAAGAGGGCAGAAAAGCCTCAGATGAAAACAGGGAAGGAGGCGAGGTATACTGGAATGAGAAAGGAGCTGATTGGGAATGTGGGGGTGAAGGGGAGTGAAATGCTGGCTGGCTGGGGAAGCCGGAGAACTGCAATGAAATGGGAGATGCTGACATAGGATTCATCGTGGGGAACGATCCAGGAGCTGGCACGGCTTCAAGAAACAGAAGAGACGACTGAGTCCTACAGTACAAAGTAAAACTTTTCTTATGTTTCTTTTCAAGTTGTGAGTCAGGCTAGAGCACCATTATAAAGAAGAAATGAAAAAAAAAAAAAACAATAAGCCTGATATCGTTTAGAGACTTAAAGGGGAAGGCACCTTTTTTATTTCCATTGGACTGATACTCATAAAAAAAGGGGGAAAAAAAAAGGAAATTAGGTTTGCTGAGCTGAAAGGCCAGGAACTAATTTTTTTTTGATTTCTGATTCTACTGTGTGATGCTCAGAGAAGTATCTAGGACATAATACTTACCTCCACTGAAGGAAAAGTTGATCAGTAGCTTGAAGAACAGACTCCTGTCACTTCTTTCAGCCCAGGATATGCCAATACCTAAGAAATAAGAGAAACCAATGTAAAAATTTTAGATAGATACCTAATAAAACAACCTTGTTATAAAGGACACACTGTGAGTTTTCATCTTTTGTCAACCAGTTAATTTTTATGAGAAAATTCAGAACTTCAGAAGGGAATTGATCAATGACCCCTTTTTTCCAGTGGTGTTTTAAGTTGTACCCTCCCGGTATAAATCCTCTAACATCAAGATGTGGCAGGTGAGATCTGGGGTCAGCACTGAAGAAAAAAAGAAAAATGGGGAAAAATATCAGGTCATTAGAGATTAATTTGGGTGACAATGTTTTTACATAGAACAAGAGACTAGACAGAACCCCTCACAGATACTTATTTTTGAGACTATAAGAACCATAGTATTCTACAAGTCAGAAAGTCTTGTATTCCATTGGGATTCTGGCTCAGGTGAGCCATTAAAGACTTCATCCTGAACATTTATATTATGTGGCTAGGCTGAGTTTATGACTCGTGAAGAGTTAAAAAGTTTTGAAGGTATAGGAACATGCTTCGTATAAGAAGCATCAAATATTGAAGAATGGTTTAGAAAGCTTAGATGGAGATGAATAAAGTATTAGACTTACCAGGAAACCTGGGCTTTACTCATAGCTTTACCAGTGACTTGCTGTTTAGAATAGTTGGGAATTCTTGGAAAATATATTTTTGATTGCAAAAGGCTGGTCCATCAAAACTGAAACTTTCTGCAAGAATTGTTGATTTCTTCTCCTCTTCTTCCTTTTCCTTCTCCTTCTTCTTCTCCTTCTTCTCCTCTTTCTCCTCCTCTTCCTCCCGAGGTAGCCAAGAGAGAAAGGCATGTAAGTGTAGACCCTTGGTGCCATTGGTATATTAATTTCCTCATTGCACTACTCTTAAGAAAATCAATATTAAATGTAAAGTGCCATGGCTCAGGTTTAAAAGAAGGGCTACAGAGGAGAATGGATAATGCTTGATGATTATTGCACTGTACTGGTGAGCCAGAAAGATGCAGGTTCAACCTCCTCTGGGTGTTAAGAGTAGGGGGAGCTAAAATCTGAGTCTCCTGTGTCGCAGGCATATTTCCTAACTGCTGGACTGGACTTAGGCTCAGGTATACGCATATGTAGTTATGTGTTCCGTCTGCATACTCATAGTTAGGTATCCACAATGTATGGTTAATAGAATTCTGCCCAAACTCCCACTTATAGTACTTGCAAACGGCTATTTAGACACACAAAGGAAATTTGCTCTGCCTTATGTGTTTCTATAGTGCCTATCTCTGTGGCACTACAGTTTTGGTTAGAGACCCCAGGCGCTAAGTACAATGCAATGAAATGCAATCCAAAATCTAAAACTGCACTTAAGGAGTTGCAAAATAATTGCAAATATTTCTTGTTCAAAAAGGATTATTTAGTGCTTAACAATATACATATATGTTCATTAATAACTATATACACATGAACTGTACACATACACATGTACACACACATGCACACAGACACATATATATCTACATGCACTCAATCCAATGAGAACACACACACACACACACACACACACACACTGTATTTCATGGTGTATAGGTCGACCTCTGGCTTTCTGATCTAAAAGATAAGGATTTTCATAGACCTGGTGAAGGCCAGGCTTGCTGCTCAGTTGGTGTGACCCCAATGGTTTTAGGGGATGAGGTCACTTCAGCTGAGCAATGAGCCCAGCCAAGCCCAGTCCCATCCCTGTTACCATCTCCTGTGAGGCATGCTGGGCTCGCAGGGGATGGGGCCTCTACAAGCAGCACTGCTGAACACCGACCCTGGCGCCATTCATAGGCTGAGTCAGCCAAGAGCCAAGCCCACCTCTCTCTGCTGCAAGTGACACTGGTCTTGGGGTTTGGCAGAGCTGCTCGCAGCAGACAGGCTCAGGCTCAGTGCTTGGCTGGTGTGGCCCCATGCCCTGTGAACCTGGTGCCACTTGCAGGAGATGGGGAAGGGGCTGGGCTCAGCCAGGTAGTGCCACTTGTAGGGGATGGACTGTGCCAGCTGAGCCCAGCCCCATCCCCATCCCCATCCCCATCCCTGTCCCCTGTGAGCAGTGTTGGGCTCGGTGCTTGGCTGGCACAGCCCCATCCCATGTGAGTGGTACCAGCATGTTATATAAGTTGAGTTTGGTTTTTAAGACACAAAGATTGGGCTTCAAAACTTGACTTATAGACCATGATATACAGTATATATTATATAAATTATATAGATTCATTATATACTGTATTATGTACTGAAATATATTCTCTCTCTCTCAATATACATATACATACTGTATTTCACGGTGTATAAGACAGGTGTATAATATATATTAATGCCATGACTATTGATAAGCACTAGTGAAGCTGTATATATGTACTCTATATATTGGTCTCATTAAAGTGTATTTTGTCTATCATTGATGCAAGCCTGGAGGTGAGGTTTTCCACAGGAGATAGTATGGAAGCACTAGTGGAACAGAAAAAGGATATGCACTAACCAAAAATGGTTTATTGTCTGTTAGAGACAATGAATCAGAAAACAGAGCATCAGAAAGTAAAAGGTGCCCCAAAATTATGGCTTGTCATTTTGGGGACTTGCTGTAATTTGTGTTTTTTCCGTTGAATCCTTTCCTGTTTTCCACTATAAAAATAGAACGTTTCCATTGGAAAAAGAATTGCAAATTTTTTGTTGATGTTGTTATATAACATCAGTCCTGTGTTTGGTGCACTGCTTTTTCTGCCACAATCCCTTCACATAAAACTGTCTCTCATAAAACAATAACAGTAGTAAAATCGTGAACCCTTACCACCCATGACTATATTCACCGGTTTTAGAGCCTTGATTCCAAAGAGATATGTCATGTTTCTGTGACTTACTTTTAATAACAATTGTTGTGTATTGTATTTCTGACAGTATTGTTGTTCCTTGTAATGCTCCATAATCATGTAAAAATTCAATAAATGGGAAAAGACCAAGCAGAACTGACCACAACATTAAAGATGTTTTCTGTAGATAAAAAATATAGAAGATAAAATGTTACATTTTGAAAGCAGGAAAATTAATATATAAAGGATAAGGATACATTATTACAATTGAGATTATTGTATTTATAAGTCCTATTCCTTGAAACATTCCAAATTAATATTCTGTGCCTTTATCATTTTGTATTGTACTTTACATACAGTAGTGAGCCTTCATTCTGCCAGGTCCTTAGAACTATGTATTTGGCATACTCAAACAGATAGCAGAATGTACTCTAGTAGTATTGTATTTGCTGAGTCGGTCCTTTATTTTCTAAATACCGGAAACTCCCAGTGAAGTCAATGGGTTTGCAGATAGTTATCAGCAGGTAGAAACTGTCTCTTGTTATTTGAACTTTTTCAATAAAATTAAATGGAAAGACACAATACCCAACAGCCACTAACCTTTCGTATCTTTTTACCTACCAGGATTCTTTATTCAGACAGGACATTAGGATCTAATAAAGAATTCCAGGTTGAATGGGTTGATCAAGTTTTGCAGCCTTGGCTAAAACAAATAACTCTAAAAGACAGTTAAGTCATAACAGGTATAGCTCTGAAATATTTCAGCAAAATGATTACTGTAGAACAAAATTACTTTGCAAGTTTTTTTTGTTTGATCTTCTGTGGATGGATAGGTAGAACAGTAGAGACCCCAAAGAATCTATCATCACACTGCGGACTTCTTGAAAAAAAAGGGCAGACAGATTTATAGTATATGTGTTCAAGGGTTTGAGGGCCTACCTCTTCTAGTTCTACAGGAGACACAGAAGGTGGAGGAGCATCAGAAAAGAGGGTGAAGTATGCTAATGCTCCATTCCTCTTTGGCTAGTGTGGTGAAGTTCTGCTTCATGCCCAAGTAAGGTAAATATTTTAAAGGCATAATTTATCACCCATCTTTAACCACATGATGCTGTTTAACACATATAAGAAAAAATCCGTCTCCTTTGCTACTTTCATTTTTTAATTATTAAATAGCAGGGATACAGGTTTTCCCTTTGCCATGGAAAAACACAGTAAAATGTGGATTTTCTAATTTTAAGGAGAAAAATACCTATTTTCTTCTTTAAAGGAGAAAAATGTTGGAATTGGTCGGTTTGCCCTTGCAGGCTGGAAGAGTTCCAGCCTCCAAGGTAATGGGAATGAGGGGGGGCACCACATGCCAGCCAGGCAGCCTGGACAGCAGCTCCCTCCAGGTAAGACTGGGAGTGGGAATTGAAGCCCCCATAGTGAGGGAGGAAGTTGGGCAGGGCTGTGACTGGGGCTTGGACTACTGCCCAGCTGGGCGGTATGTGGGGTTTGTGACCCGGGCCCAGAATGTGTGGCTGCAGGGCCTGGGTGTGAAGCAGGATGGAGGTGTGGGCATCTTATTTAAGAGGTGCTGTGGAAGCTGGCTCCCTGCTGCTGCACGCACTACCAGGAGAGGCATGGGGGGCATATGCCACCAGATTTGTGTGCAGTGTGGAGGCAGATTTGGCCTGTCTGCTGCTGCTCCCCACCCTGCTGCTCTCCCCCTGGGACCTGGCATGGCATGACAGAGTTGGGTGGGGAACTGCTGCTGAGGTACTGCTGCCGAGGGCCCTGTGCCACCATGGTGTGGCACCCCTGTGTCCACCCGGCCGCAGTGGGGGTTGTGGCATGAAGCTGTGACCCCTACTACTGCTACTGCTGGATGAGCAGGGGTCCCACCAGTGGCACCAGGTCTCCTTACCCTGCTCTGCCCTGCCACACTGGATCCCACCTGCTGGTGGAAGAGTGGGAAGCCCTAAGCACATAGTGGATAGCCTGTATCTGTCCTCCCCCATGGGCTCCACTCCAGTAGTGTCACCTATGGTGGAGGGGGAGCCAGGCTTCATGCTCTACTCCCTGCTTGGGCCACAGCAGCTGCTGCCTCCCATAGGCAGCATCTGGGACTTGGGCATTGCTGGATGGGGCATGGGGCTGCAGACCTGAGTCCCTGGTCCTGTAGCTCTGGCAGCTAGGGCCCCCTCTAGCAGGTTTGTGGGGGCGGGGGGCAGAGGTGTGTGTGTGGGGATGAGTGAAAGGAACCAGCAGGGCAAGGGGGCTGTGGCTTGGGAGTAAGGAGCAATGGCATGGGAAGGGCACTGGCATATCTGGGCTGCTCAGTGCCACAAAGCTGGGGAGGGGTGGAGGGGAGGGACAGGGAGGGTAGGAGGTGCTCTGATTTTCCATGAAAAAAACCCTCAAAATCAAACATCAAAATTTATAGGTATTTAGAATTTATTTTATTATAGTGATTGATTGCACTTCCAAATTGCTTTAAAGTTGTAAATATATAAATAAAAACTTGTGTTCAACTAATACCTATATATTTAGTGGTATTTCATTTTGATCACAGAAAAATGCAGGTTTCGGATTTTTTAACTAGAGAATTTGCAGGGCTTTATTATTTTTTTTAAATAAGAGAATTTGTGATTTTCAAACAGGTAAAACCAGGATCCCTGGTAATGAATCCTAGTAGACTCCAAGATGAACATGAGTCGTCAGTGTGATAAAGTAATCAGAAAAACTAACTGCACTTTATCATGCATCAGCATGACAAACAGAACCAAGGAGGTGATACTTCCCCTCTATTGGGCTCTAGTCAGGCCGCAGTTGGAATACTGTGTGCAGTTTTGGGTGCCACACTTCAAGAAGGATGTGGATACCCTGGAGAGGGTCCAGAGAAGGGCCACTTGGATGGTTAAGGGCTTGCAGGTCAAGCCCTATGAGGAGAGACTAGGGCACCTGGACCTCTTCAGCCTCCACAAGAGAAGGTTGAGAGGTGACCTTACGGCTGCCTATAAATTCATCATGAGGGGCGCAGAAGGGAATTGGTGAGGCTCTACTCACCAAGACACACCTGGGGGTCACAAGAAATAATGGTCATAAGCTAGCAGAGAGCAGATTTAGACTGGATATTAGGAGGAACTTCTTCATGGTTAGAGTGGCCAAGTTCTGGAAAGGGCTCCCAAGGGAGGTGGTGCTCTCCCCTACCCTAGGAGTCTTCAAGAGGAGGTTGGATGGGCATCTGGCTGGGATCATGTGACCCAGTACTTTCTGGTCTATGCAGGGGGTCAGACTCAATGATCTATTGAGGTCCCTTCTGACCCTAACATCTATGAATCAATGAATCTTACAAAATGCAGAATTTCTGTAACTTAGTTATAGATTTCATAGACATTAGGGCTGGAAGGGACTTTGGAAGATCATCAAGTCCAGCTCCCTGCCTGAGGGGCAGGAAGTCAGCTGGTGTCATAGGATCCCAGCAAGATAAGCATCCAAATTTCTCTTGAAGGTGTTCAGTGTACGTGCTTGAACCACCTCTGATGGCAGGCTGTTCCAGACCTTGGGGGCTCAGACAGTAAAGAAATTCTTCCTTATGTCCAGCTTAAAATGGTCTTGCAGGAGTTTATAACTGTTTGACCTCATCATCCCTTGGGGCGCTCTGGTGAACAAACATTCTCCCAGGTACTGGTGGTCACCTCTCATAAACTTATAGGTGGCCATCAGATCACCCCTGAGCCTGCACTTTTCCAGGCTAAAAAGCCCCATGGCTCTCAGCCTGTCATCGTAAGGTCTGCTTTCCTGACCTCTGATCATGCATGTGGCTCTTCTCTGGACTCTCTCAAGCTTCTCCACATCCTTCTTGAATTGTGGGGCCCAAAACTGGATGCAGTACTCCAGTTGCGGCCTTACCAAGGCGGAGTACAAGGGGAGAATGATGTCCTGAGATTTGCTTGAGAAGCATCTATGGATGCAAGCTAGTGTTTTGCTTGCTTTACTAGCCACAGCATTGCATTGAAGGCTATGTTCATCTTGTGGTCAATGTTGGCCCCCAAGTCTCTTTCTTCCATAGTGCTAGCCAGTGTAGCACTGCCGAGTCTATAAGGATGCTGCAGGTTTTTCCTCCCAAAGTGGAGAACCTTGCATTTTTCAGTGTTAAACACCATCAGGCTCTCATCTGCCCATTTTCTGAGCCTGTCCAGGTCAGCCTGGATCACCCTCCTGTATTCAGGTTTGGTGTCATCGGCGAACTTGGCCAGTCCACTTCTGACTCCAATGTCCACAACATTAATGAAGATGTTGAACAGTATTGGTCCAAGGACAGAGCCTTGGGGAAACCCGCTGGTCACAGGACACCATGATGATTGACTTCCGACAATTACCACTCTCTGGGTCTGACCATGGAGCCAATTTCCCAGCCAGTGGATCGTGGTGGACCCAAGGCCACAGTTGGCCAGTTTCACCAAGAGGTGATCATGGGATACCAGATCAAAGGCTTTTTGAAGTCAAGATATTTGACATCAATCTCTTCTCCCTTGTCCAGGTCATAGGTCACCTGGTCGTAAAATGAAATGAGATTGGTCAAGCAAGACCTACCCACAACAAACTCACGCTGGCTATCTCTCAGGATGTTGGCGTCGGCCAGTCCATTAAGGATGGCCTCTTTAATTAACTTTTCTAAGACCTTCTCCGAGATAGAGGTCAGGCTAATGGGCCTGTAGTTTGCCAGATCCACTTTTCTTTCTTTCTTGAAGATAGGCACCATATTGGCCTTCTTTCAGTCTTCGGGCACTACACCAGAGTGCCAGGAGTTTTCAAAGATCTGTGCCAGAGGCTAGACTATGATGCTGGCCAGCTCCTTGAATACCCTGTGGTGTAGATTGTCAGGGCCAGCTGACTTAAAGGTATCCAGACTCTCTAGGTGTTCCTTCATGAGGTCACCATTGATGGAGGGCAGGGGATCTACCTTGCCCAGATCTCCCTGTTCCATAGTGGGCATGGGCATCCCATGGGACTGTTAAAAGACTGATGCAAAGTACCCATTTAATAGGTTGGCTTTTTCCTGGGCGTCAGTTGTCAGGTGTCCCATCTGGTTTAGCAGGGGACCAATGTTGCCCTTGCTTTTCCTCTGGCTCCCCACATATCTGAAAAAGGACTTTTTATTGTCCTTGATACTTGAAGCTAGTTGTAGTTCAGTTGCAGCCTTGGATTTCCTGGTTTGGTCCCTGCAGGACCAGACCAGTGCAGAATAATCCTCCTTGGAGGTGAATCCTGTCCTTCATCTTTTGTAGGCCTTTCTTTTTAGCCTCAGGAGGTCTGCTAGATCCTGGAGAGCCAGGGGGACTGCTATGCCCTCTTGCTGCCTTTCCTCCAAGATGGAATAGAATTAGCCTGTGCATTGAGGATCGCTCCCTTGAGGAGCAATCACTCTTCCTGAACTCCCTTCCCCCTGGTCCCTTAGGGCCTGGCTGACAAGCCTCCTGAGCTTGTCAAAGTCAGCTTTCCTGAAGTCAGTGTTGCTGACTGACTTGCCAGCTTTACGGCGGATGGTGAAGGTGATCAGCTCGTGGTCGCTTTCACCCAGCTTCCTATTGGTCACTAGAACACTGATTAGGTCATCCCCAGTTGCCAGGACCAGGTCAAGCAGCACTTTACCTTTCATTGGCCCGTAGACTTCTTGAGTCAAGTAGAGGTCATCCATGCATGATAGGAAGCTTTGCGATTGCTCAGATTTTGCTGAGTGATCCTCCCATGAGATGTCTGGGTAGTTGAAGTCACCCATGACAACCATGGTCCTAGAGCATGTGGACTCAGGCAGTTCCCAGGCGAACTCCTGGTCAAGCTCAAGACTTTGAGTGGGAGGTCTGTAGTAGACTTTCACCGTTGTGCCCCCTGTGCTGTGTTCCCCACAGACTTGAACCCAGAGGATCTCCAGTCATCTACCCTGGTCACCAATATCAGCTCACAGGGACGTGCATCTTTCCTTAATATCGAGAGCTACACGCCCTCCCCTTTTATCTACTCGATCTCTCCTGTACAGGGTATAGCTGTCTATACCTGTGGTGCAGTCATGGGTGGAGTCCCACAAGGTCTCTGTTATCCTTATGATGTCATAATTATTTGTGGTAAGCGGGAGGACAAGCTCCTCCTGCTTATTCCCCAAGCCCCTGGCATTTGTGTACAGGCAGGAAAGTGTCCCTTTGGGGGCTCTTCCCTTGCCCACAGATTGTACCAGGGCTGGGGCAGGGGTGGGCTCCCTTAAGTGCCTTGGCCTGCTGGCTTTGCTCATTAAGCCAGCAGTGGCGGTAGTCCCCCCATCCCCCAACGTGCTTAGTTTAAAGCCCGGTGGAGCAGGTCAGCCAGTCTGGCTGAGAAGAGCTTCCTCCCCAGTGGAGAGAGATGGAGGCCATCTCTTCCCAGCAGCTCGCTGCCTCTCTCACCAAAGAGTGGGCTGTGGTCATGGAAGCCAAAGCCTTCCCAATGACACCAGTGCCACAGTCTTTGTTTAACTACCTGAATCTTCCTCTCCCTCCTCAGTCCTTTTGTTAGGACTAAACAAAGGCTGTTCAGTTCTTGTTTGGGGACTATGAAAGTGCATACATACCTGTATCAATCTTGACAGGGGTGAACAATTCAGGCTGGGGCAGGGGCTTGTGCTGGCTGCCCATGCTGCTGTACACAGCACAGCTGCTACAACTTCTAGAAGAGTGCCCTAACCTGAAAGCCAGTTCACTGGTTCTGCTCACTTTCTCTGATGCACTGAATCTTTCATGCTTTCTTTTTATGCAAAATAAAATGACTTCCAGAAGATAGGAAATGTGGATTCAAATTTCCTTCAGGTAGTAGAAGAAGTTGAACTTGTGGTGTTTTCCATCTCCTATGTGATTTTTCTAATCACTTAACTATTGTAGAAGGGAAGGGATACTTTTTTTTAGCTGTTTCAAAAGAAAAAAGTGATGTCACTTGAAAGGACTTTAAAAAAAAAACCTATTTGCAAGAGAGGGTTAAAGACTAAATCTCAGAGAGAGAGAGAGTTGCTTGAATCCTGGAAAGGGACAGGCTTCAAGGCACATCCCTAGCCTCAGTGTTTCCCTGCTGGCTTGTTTAGACAGCTCCTTGTTCAGTGTCCTAACTTGTGGATCCCATTTATAAGTGGCCATGCACTGTATAGAGATTTGAAATAGCTATGGATTAGGCAATAGGGTCTGGGCACCGGTAAATCAGGGATTACAATGCTTAGTGTCATGGCATCCAAATCTCATCTTGGATCTTTGTTTCACTGGTGAAAAAGTAAATATTCCATCTCAGGACATAAGCAACTACTGTGTAACCAGTAACATATCAGAGAATAAATTTACTACCACCAATAAACGTAAGCATCTTTTCAAGCCTCTACCTTCCAAGGAGTAAATACAGCCATGGAATTTTACATGTTAATTGGTATTTGCCTCCCTTGGTAAAATATGTATCTGTCAGGGCTAGTAATATATTCTCAGGTAATTCTTCTGAGACATATGCTCTGCTGGTGTAAATGGAGATATCTTTTGAAGGAACACCATATCTTTTTACGAAGACCTCCATCTGCAGCATCAGAGAGAACACAATAGATGCGTCCCCTAACTACATGCAGGTAACCTGTTTCATAAAACTGGTTCGTATAAAAATAATTGCACCCATGAAAAAAAGCTGCATGAAGGTACAAATGTATTGTGTGTGGGAGAGCTAAAATTCATTTGCCCTCATTTCCTCAAATGCTCCGTTTTGCTTTATGCAAACAACATTTATGAGTATGTCCTCTGTTCTTCCTGGACAAAAAAAAATGCTGCTGAAATGATTTTAGCCAAGGGATCTGGTTATTATATAAACACTATCTTTAAAACTTTTGGACAAAAAGCAGTAACAGTTTGGGCTAAAACTCAAACTAGTTTTTGATGAGAAAGTGCAGTCTTAGAAGTGTACAAACATAGTGCACATTGAGTTATGTGATCTTTGTATTCCCAGCAATAAATAAGATATCTGACTTTAGCATAGTACTTTGTCACAAGAACTTTCAGATGTGGACATCTAAAAGTTGGGTTCTGAGTATTTAAAAAATTTGAATCTGTTGCCTCCTCCCCTCCCCCCCGCCAAAAACAAACAAACAACAACAACAAAAAAGTTTTATTTTACAGTGTACAAACTCATATCTGCTTTGACTTGAGGAACAGATAATTCTGCTTATCTGAGCACAATATAATAAAATATAACTTCATATTTGCACTTCGTTAGAACACATGAAAGAGATATTGCATGGAACTACCAATGAGTAATTCAAATATTTTAGATTATTTTCCATGACTATGGGTGCTGACTGAGCAGTAGCTGAACAGTACTGCATAGTAGCATGTCACAGCATGGACAGTGCTAATACGCTACTGTATAGTATTATTAGGGTTGTATGCAATTGTGTTATCTAAAAGACGTTTACCGGCGCTACTGCACAGTAGCTCTGGTTACTGCACATTTAAATAATGCACAGTAAAGACTGTGCAGTAGTGTCTCGAGTAGATGCTTTCTATGTGTAGTATTTCTGTGGAATTGATATTTTGGTGTTTTCAGTAATATTAATGTGCATTATAATCAATGTGTTTCCACAATACTTTCCACTGAAGGACCTCAAAGCATATATACACTTTAATGAGTTAAGATTTACAAAATCTGCTATTGTTGTTATCCCTATAAATAGTGAGTCAGTGAGAAGTTTTCAGACTTTTCCTTAATTCATTCAGTGCTTGTGTGGAGTTAAATCATTTGTTTTAGAAGTATCCCTCTCACTCTTTTTATCTGTTTCCTTAGTTCCTTTTCACTTGTATTTTGCCAATGATGTATATGAAAAATGTTTTATGTTTGAAATTTACTTAAACAGCACCTGCCTGTGATTTGATAGTGTTTTTCTTTGTAAATTGTTTTCTTGTCATCAGAAGTTCAAGATTCTAAAGAGCTATGCAATATAAAACTGATGTAACTAAAGCCCCTGGCACACCAGTTAATCATGTCTTAGTAGTTGACCAGCCACATGTTAAGGCAGTTAATGGTGTAATAAAACAAGGAAATAGCCACAAAATTATTACACAAAAATGTGTAATAACTTTATGGCTGGTTCCTATCACACTATTAACTGAATGTGTGGCTAGGCTGAAAGAGAGATTGACATAAGTAATAGAATCCTTACAGTGACATTCTACTAGCTTTCAAATGAATTTCAAATAACTGGCCAACTCATTCACATGTCTAATCTTCTTATCTATTTTAGTCTATTTTCTCTCTAAAATAAAATTTAAAAAATAATGCTTGTTTCATCTTCTTTATCACACTATCACCACAGTTACTTAATGGAAAGGTTCACTGAACTGTAGGATTCAACAAGGAGTGATATATCATCATTACGTTCAGAAAATCGTTATTCAAATCCCAAGTGCTACATCCAGCCTTTTCCCATTGAACTTCATCATATGAGTATTTGCTTGAAAAATATTTATTGTATGTATGTTGCAAATCTAATGAAGTTAGACCCTGACTTCACGTCATGCCCAATGACTAGGGAGATGATGGTCCAACTGCCCATGGATCCTGTTACTCATTAGCCAGAGCAGAGCAGGGAGCAAACACCAGCACACATTGCTCAAAACAGCTTTATTCAGAATGGAAACAGCTTTGGACAAGGGCTTCACGCCATAAGAGACAGGGTCCTGCCCCGAACAATAGGTTCATCCTACATTTATACACTTTGGTTTATACTCATAGTTTCATAGTTAGTAGGGTCAGAAGGGACCTGGGCAGATCATCAAGTCCGACCCCCTGCCATGGAAGGAAAGAGTACTGGGGTCAAACGACCCTAGCAAGGTGATTGTCTAGCCTTGTCTTAAAGACCCCCAGGGTAGGAGCCAGCACCACTTCTCTTGGAAGTTGGTTCCAGATCCTAGCCACCCTGACCATGAAGTAGCGCCTCCTGATGTCTAATTTGAATTTATCCTCTGCCAGCTTGTGACCGTTATTTCTAGTCACTCCTGGCGGTGCTCGGGGGAACAGGGACTCCCCCAATACCTGCTGGTCCCCTCTGACTAGTTTGTAACAGGCCACTAGATCCCCCCTCAGCCTTCTCTTGTGGAGGCTGAACAGGTCCAGGTCCTGTAGCTGCTCTTCCTAGGGCCTGCCTTGCTGCCCCCTGATCATGCGAGTGGCCCTCCTCTGGACCCTCTCCATGTTGTCCACATCACTCTTGAAGTGCGGCGCCCAGAACTGGATGCAGTACTCCAGCTGCAGTCTGACCGATGCTGCATAGAGGGGGGAGTATCACTTCTATGGACCTGCTTGAGATGCATCTGTAGATGCATGACAAGGTGCGATTGGCCTTCCTGACTGCATCCCCACACTGCCGGCCATGTTCATCTTGGCATTGATGATGACTCCAAGATCCTTTTCTGCCTCTGCATTGATGAGAAGGAAGTTCCCCAGCCTGTAGGTATGGTGCTAGTTCTTCCTCCCTAGGTGCATCACCTTGCACTTGTCAGTGTTGAATCCCATCCTATTCTTATCCACTCACCCCTGTAACCTGTCTAGGTCCAATTGTAGCCTATTCCTTCCTTCTAACGTGCCTATATCCCCCCGCTGACCACATCCCTCTAGGTCAAAAATGACCCATCAACTACCACTCTCTGGGTGCGGCCCTCCAGCCAGTTGGCAACCCATTTGACTGTGTAGGTGTCGACACCACAGTCCCCCAGTTTTTTAATGAGAATGGGGTGAGAGACAGTGTCGAAGGCCTTCAGAAAGTCCAGAAAAACTATGTCCACTGCTACCCCTGCATCTAAGGATTTGGTGACCTGGTCATAGAAGGCCACCAGGTTGGTCGGACAGGATCTGCCTCTAATGAACCCGTGTTTGTTGCCTCTAAGCATAATCTTCCCTGCTGGACCCTCATGGACATGTGCCAGAATAACTCTCTCAAAAAGCTTACCCAGGATCAAGGTAAGAATAACTGGCCTATAGTTTCCCAGGTCCTCCTTCCTCCCTTTTTTGAAGATGGGAATCACATTGGCCCTCTTCCAGTCTTCTGGCACCACACCAGAGCACCACAAGTGCTCATAAAGCTGTGCCAGAGGTCCCGCAATGACCTCAGCTAATTCCCTCAGCACTCTGGGGTGGAGATCATCTGGACCAGCTGATTTAAATACATCCAGTCCCTCCAGAAGTTCCCTAACTAGATCCTCACTGATCCCTGGCCTAGGTGCACCTCCTCTGGGGCTGGAGGGAGATCCAGTGGGGGGCTGATCCAGTCTCTGCTTGGGAAAATGGAGGCAAAGAAGTCATTAAATAGGTTAGCTTTGTTGTCTGGTGTGATGACCAACTTTCCTAGCGTGTCTTGTAGGGGCCCCAAGTTACCCAGTACCTTGTTTTTGCCCCCTATGTATTTAGAAAAGGACTTCTTGTTGTCCTTGATCCAGGTAGCTAGTTCCAGTTCCATCTCCACCTTGGCTTTCCTGACCACCCCCCTGCATCTCCAAGCAACCGCACTATAGTCCTCCCTGGTGATGGCCCTTCCATTGGGTGTATGCCTCCCTTTTAGCTCGGAGACATTCCCAGATGCTTTTGGTGAGCCATGGGGGCTTTTGTACCCCTCTGCTCCCTTTGGTCCATGTTGGGATTACCTCCCTTTGGGCTTGGAGGATCGTCTCATCAACATTAATTCTACCTCTGTCCTTCCTCCTGTTCCACCCATTTCTCCTCCCATCTCAAGCTCCTCCTCTGTTTACTTTTTGCTTCATAAGTATGGAATTGCCTATGCATTTCATTGATTCACATGCCTTTTTTCTATGAATGCACGTCTAAAGCCTTGACTCCTGCTCTTTGATCAATGGGTAGACTTTGACCAAAACCTGGAAGCTTGTGGAGGCTTCTTCACCAACCACCATTCACCTTTTTGCATATGTTCATTTTGGATTCTGTTACCAATTATGTGCTGGTTTTCACATTCCAATCTGTTTTTCTGTCTCAGGTTGTACTATCTTCCACCTTATTTGGCCTCCTGTATCTTATCTTTTTCCTCGCTATAGCTGGTTCACAGCACACAGGCTTAATTGCTGCTTTTTTTCAGAAAAATGTTTGAAAAGTTAAGATGATTACTTAGCATAAGCAAAAAATGGGTTAACTATTATTCTACCTTGTGGTCAGCAACTCTTCTAGGCCATAGGTCATGACTTTTATTTGGCTGCAAATCCAGTGCTTCCTAATAATCCAAATTATTGTCAACCTAACAGAACTGGAAAAAAAAATGTCTTAACAGTTAAGCTCTTGATGTTGCTTTGCCTTGCCTCTGTGTTTCCAGCAGGTAAATTCAGTAGGTTGATGGACATTTTGTAAGAAGAAATAAATACTCAAAATGATCAACATAAATTATTTGCATCTTATTAGTACTGCATTTGATGAATACTGTTTCATGTTTGGTCAGATATTAAACTTCCCATATTTAGAAATATTTAGCATATCACAACCCCATGAAATGCTCAGTACCCTAGCACACACTGCAGTTAGTGGAAACTGAGGGCACTGAGAGAATACCTCAGCACTGTACATGATTAGGTATCCTTGTTTATAAGATCCTTAAATAGAATTTCTGTCTTTCCTGGTCACCAAGCACATGTATAATAGTTATCTGATCACCAAGTACATTGATGGTAGTAAAGGATAGACTCATAGAAAATTAGGTTTGGAAGGGAACTCAAGGGGTCATCTAGTCTAGCCCCTTGCTCAAAGCAGGACCATCCCCAACTAGATCATCCCAGTCAAGGCTTTGTCTACCCAGGTCTTAAAAACCTCCAAGCATGGAGATTCCACAGCCTGTCTGGGTAATGGGTTCCAGTGTTTTACTACACTCCTAGCAAGAGTTTTTCTTAATATCTAACCTAAACTCCCCTTGCTGCAACTTGAAACCATTGCTTCTTGTTCTGTCATCTACCACCACTGAGAACAGTCTAGCTCCATCCTCTTTGGAACCCCCCTCTCAGTCTTCTCTTCTCTAGACTAAATAAGCCCAATTCCTTCAGCCTCTCCTCATAAGTCATGTCCCCCAGTCCCCTCACCATTTTCACTGCTCTCCACTGGAGTCTCTCCAATTTGTCCACTTCCTTTATGTAGTGGGCCCCCCAAAACTGGACACAATACTCCAGATGTGGCCTCACCAAGCGCTGAATAGAAGGGAATAATCACTTCCCTTGACCTATGGGCAGTACACCTACCAACGCAGCCCAGTATGCCATCAGCCTTGGCAACAAGGGCACACTGTTGGCTCATATTCAGCTTATTGTCCACTATAACCCTCAGGTCCTTTTCTGCAGAGCTGCTGCCTAGCCACTCAGTCCCCAGCCTGTAATAATCCATATTTCTCCTGCTTAAGGTGTTACCAACTACTGTCTGTTGGACAACAAGTATGAATGTGAATAAGCACTGACTTCATGCTCCCAGCATCATTTGATATTTTATGATCATTCCAATAAGACTGTTTCTCTTCGTAAAAAGTAGATGTCACTACTCATAATACTACTGCAAATAATAATATTATTTCTTGTAAAGACTCAAGACATTCTAGTTAACATATGCAATGATAAAATGAATAGGAATATTGTGTGAATGGAGATAAAAACTGTTGAGTGTTCTAAGTCACTATTATTGAAAAAAGCTATCTAACACCCACATTGACTTCTTGGTCTTAGAAAAATAGAATTAAACAACCAGAACTTAGTTTATATATATCAGTAGTGCTTTATTTGGAGATACTCTAATATACATCAGCTGAGATTTTAGGCTGTAAAACGTTAGATGCTTAAGACTACCTCTGAACTTTTTCAGGTTTCCCCTTATTAATCTGAACATTTTTTTTTTAAGATTTAATTAAATGAATGTTTGCTGGTGTACATGTAATATTAATTTTATTTTGTATTTTAAATTTACTGCAAAGCAACTCATGATATTTCAGAAAAAGTTCCTTCCTAAGTAAAAATGGAATTAATTGATATTTCTGCTTTTGTGTATTTTTATAGGGTAAGCCCTTGATTCCAGGAACCTAATGAACTGATTTTTTTCCTACCTCCAGTGGAAAATGGGTTAGACCCAAAAATTCTGGTAGCAAACAGTAAAACTGTAAAAGCCCTTTTATAAAGCATCTTCACAGAGCTGTACTGCTATATAGCAAAATATACTTGCTACCATACATGTTAAATGCCTGTTGAAAATTATATGAATGAATATGACTAATTGCCTAGAGTTTCAAAAATTGTCTTGAAGTTGTAGGAACCTTTAGTTCAAATGCTTTTTCTACATATCTGCTGACTGTCATGTGCTAAATGCTAATGCTAATTAGTGTGTAATTACTACTACGCATATGTCTTTTGAGGGATGATCAAGCAGAAATAGAGGATAAAATTAAAAAAAACAAAACATTGTCTTCTTGTAATTATTGTAATGGTTCTGGGAATGCTCAGAATCTCTGAAGTCATTATTTAGGTTTAGGGAGTAGAATCACAAATAAGGGTGGATAAATCTGTACCTTTCCATTATCCTCTCCAAAGCAGAGTCATTAACCTATGTTCTGTGTGCTGGGTTCAGTCTGTGAAGAGTTCCTATCCAGTCTGGAGAGGTTTGATCCAACATGGAAGATTGGTCTCACAGAGCTCTCCATTGCAGAGCCTGATGCTCAACAGCAATTGAACTTTTGTTTGCTGGAGAGGGGTCAGGTGCCTGGCAGCTAGGTGCTCAGAGGTAGGAGAGGGACAGAGACTGTGGTCTGTAGTGATGGCCAGGTCACAAACGCCAGCCTGCACTGGCAAAAGGTTGATGATCCCTATGCTAAAGTGTCAGATACGGTACTCCAGAATGCAAAGTTAGCTAGAACCTGGAGGTTTGGCACTCCCTGTGCCAAGGAGCGTTAGTTGAAAAAGATGTAGTCTATTGGATGTGCCATGTAGCAGAGTAACCTATGTAGGAACAACTTTATATCTGGAAATTCCCAGTATTTGAGATTTTTATTTCTCATTCTTAAGTGGTATAGAGGTCTAGCACTAAACGTATTTAAGTTTTAAGTGCATGATTTTAAGTGATAATTTTAAATTCATGATTAAATGTTGTCCTGAGTAGGGAATCAACTAAATATGCACTCGTATATGTTCTAATACTGGGACCTAAAACTATGTTAGGTTAACAATAAAATTATATGAATCATTTTGTTAATAGTGTTAATTCAAATGAAGGCCTAAGAAATTTTCACATCTGTCTGTCTGCAAATAAAGATTAGTTACTCCTATTTATTTGCTAACTTACATGATTGATAGAGAAATAGCATATGTCAAATGGATGAGCATTAGAATACTTTTCAAAAACACTTATTTTAAATTTTAATTGTTTTTATACTTGTAAACACTCAACAAGAAATATTAGTCAGGGGGAAATCCTAGTCTGATGTATTTATGTAATTTTCTTGCCTTGAAATGTTTAATTAATTAGATGGAATTAATTTCATTTACATATTTAATTTATTTTCTATTTTGTCTATAATTTCCCTCATTAGGTTTTTCATAAAGGCATAAGTAATTATGTAAAATGCACTTTATAACAAATTACAGCAATCAAAATAGTCCTATCCTTACAAATATACAGTGATGCTGATTTAGGAATATTTATGCACTATTAACTTTTTGTTATTTTTTTTCTTTTGGTGTAAGCGAAAACACGCAAATTTTTGTTTTGCTATTGATGTATTATGAAGATTTTGCAACTTCTCTATATTTTTCTTGTAAGTATCAATGTGTGTATGTGTGTATATTTATATATGTAGCATTCCCGAAAAAAAAGAATTACCAATTTAGCTTTTAAAAATATAATTTTCACAAAAGTTTTTTTCTAAATGGTTTAAAGAGCAATTGACAAACTTCTATGAATGTCTAGAATTCAGTGGAGATTCAAAACCTAACCATATGTATTTTCAGAAACTCTTCTGGGATCTATTTGCTGCTAATAACCCTTCTTTACTCCATCAAGCATAATTGTTCTACAGGTTTAGTGGAGGCCCAGCAGGCTTTTCTGCCTAAGGTATAAAGTACTTCCTGTCTTGAACCAGACCCCATTTAGGAAGAATGTGTTTTTTCATGCTTCAGCTGTAATCTTATATGAAGGGCTCACAGGTCCATTATACCCAGTAATTGACAGAACGATGTTGCTACTATGTAGTACAGCATGCAATGTCTTTAGAGCTATCCCCTGTGGGTGTCTAAGATAATGAATACCATGGGCAATTGACAAATTGTAGTGACAGGGTCAGGAATGGCATCCCCCATGTAAAGGCCTGAAGCACCTTTGTTACTGAAGCAGTGCATTATTTAATTATTTCAGTAGATGAATCTTAAATGATCAGATTTATGTACAGTGTAGATCTCATTAGGGCTTCTCTACTTCATAGTGCTAGAGAGAAAGAGATTGGAAAACAATGCTGTTTAGCAGATTGAGAACAGGATTGGAGCTGCTCATTCATTCTGACCTCCAGCAAGTTATTTGACCTCCGTGTGTTCCAGTCAAACCAAATAGAAAATTGGGGTAAAGTTAAAATCTAATCATAATTGAAACTGAGGTGCTACATCTGAGTTCACTTTACATGACTAGCTTAAATTTTGAGTGGCATTTACTCAGACTTCCATTTCTCAAGCTAGCTGGAAAGGGTCAGATTCTTATATAGCGTGAAATGGTGCAACTCCCATATACTTCACTGAAGCTATATTTCAGTCAAGCTGCATAGGTCTAATTTCTTTTAAATACAACAAAAATCTCCAAAACTTTGGTTCCAGACAAATGAGCTATATTTCAGTGAAGCTGCATAGGTCTAATTTTTTAAATACAACAATAATTTTCCAAAACTCTTGCTCCAGACAAATTAACATTTCTTTTCCATAATATGGTGCTAATACATTCTTAAGTTCAATGTTGATTTTTCTCTCCTTTCCTGAGGCCATATTAATCCAACTGCTGTTGGGGCTATCAAACATTAGAATGTGCATATTCTTCTGGCAGATTCCACAACCATAAATGCTTATCTCCAGCACAGCAGCTGACCAAAATAACGATGCTACTTGTATTGTCAATAAAGATAAGGGGAGAAGACAGTGAACATTTTTAGTTTCGGGAGTGTTTGGGTATAGCATGAAACGTTCCAGAAGATAGTGACAAAATACATGCACATTTAGCTTTTGATGTAACTTTCAGTAATCCTGATATAATGACCCTGTATCCAAAAGGGTTCATATCATTGGGCAGAATCAGGCTAATCATGTGACTGCATGTTAAGATATACTGTGGTAGTCTACAAGACAAGGCTGTAAGGTACTAAAGCCAGTGAGGACAACCTAATTCTGCAACAAGAGAAAGAACTAGGACTTTAAAATTTATCAGGACAAATGCAAAAGACAGGGACTCATAATCTCATAATACTGGCTCTCAGCTAGCACAGTTCTACCCTCTGCAAGCCCAGGGCGTCTTGCAGTGGACCTCTTGCTTGGCCTGGCTCAACACTCAGCTGGCGCGGCCTCATCCCTTGCTAGTGGCACTGGCAGCACTGCTCACAGGGGATGGGGCCACACTAGCCAAGCACTGAGACCAGCTGAGCCCATCCCCATCCCTGTCCCCATCTGAGCAGTGGTTCGGTGCTGATCTCAGGGGACGGGGAAGGGGCCAGGCTCAGCGCTCGGCTGGAGTGGCCCCATCCCCTGCCAGCAGCTCCACTCACAAGGGATGGGACCGTGCTTGCCGAACACTGAGCCTAGCCCTGACTTATACATCATGTCTATGAAAATCCTTACTTTTCAAATTGGAAAGCTGGGGGTTGACCTATACACTGTGTCGACCTGTACACCATTAAATATGGTAATTAATCTGCTTGATTTGAAAGGAGGGCAAGTCGATTTTTTGTGTGTGATTTATACACCACAGTTTACATACTATAGAACTCCAGGGAGCCACATTTTTAGGGCTTTACAAACAGCTAATTTGCATTTGCAATTAGATGCTTCAGAATATCCAGCGTTCCCAGCTTATCTTCACCTCTTCTTAGCTCCTAGAGAGTCACAGACAGTAACTTGATATGGGTCTGTCTCTAAATTTTAATCTAAATTTTTAATCACATTTAGGTTCATACTAAGTACTTCTGTGGGATGAAAACTGGGCTTGTTTACTTTATCTTTTTAAAATGTTACCTTTAGGATTTCAAATATTTGTGATTACAGTGACGAAATATATACCTATACCTGATAACCTGACAAAGACCCAAAGATTGGACACAATATACAACCAAAAAAAAGATCTGGGGTCTTATCCAATATCCATTAAGTAAATGGAAAGGCTCTCCTTGACTTCTTTGGGCTTTGAACTGGACCCTTCATACAGAAAGCTTAATGCAATGTAGTATTAATTTCCTTAGTACAAATGCCATATTTTCATTACTTGATTCTGATCCCATAAATTAAGTATTGTATTACTCAGACCTTAGCACTTGTCTTTGCCACTTTAGTTCCTGCTTCTCATTATAATTCAAATGGGCATTCTTTCATCTCGTCACAATGAAGCACACTCTTTTCTGTGTATTCAGCAGTAAAATTCTCATTTTTATATACCCTCCTGACTGCAATTTCATCAAAGATTTGTTGGGCTATCATTTCTTGGATCAATTTTTGTTAGAATTATGGTCAGGACAGAAACATATTTTTGTGAGATGCTCTTTGCCTTCACTATAGAGCTCCTTGTAAGTCTTTTTATTGAAAGTTACTACAAACCAATCTTGCTTCCCAGCTCTTTATGTAACTAGTCATAGTATTAGTAATGTCAGTTAATTCACCTTCTATTATGACAGTATAAAGGGACCAGTCCACCTAAATCTGGAAAGCTTTAGTGGGAAGTTTTCTTTAGCTTAAGAAAATTTGGACAAGGAGACTATTAAAAAAAGAGCACCTGAGAGATTTTTCCATTGTTTCTTACTGTTCTCACCTGATTATCCTAGTTGATCTTTTAAAAAGCATGTTCTCTGCCTTCACTTGTTTTGTCCTTCTTAGAAATGATCTCACCGTGACAAGGAAAATTAGTCATTAGTCATTTGAGAGGGGGCTGAAACAGCAAAATGTATCAGGGCTTGTGGCCAGGATTTTGGCTTTATCAGTTATAGAGAATAGACAGTTGAATCATTCAGATCTGGATCCAATTTTTCCAAAGTTCAGGATTGCTTGGCTTCTGAATTTTGGTTTGGGTCCATTTCCACTTTTCAGATCCTTCCTGGCTGAAATCTTGCCAGAGCTATAAACGGATAATTCCCTTTCGATACAGAGATGAAAAGAACATATGGTAGGGCCATGCTGATGTCATCATAGCTGAAGGAATGCTCTAAATCACACAGACACAGAAGACTGTTATTTTTGGATGGAAATATCTGCCCACATCTTACAGTAGGGACTACTACAAAGTGCTGAATTTTGGTAGGTTTTGTGAAATCCATCCTCATAAGAAGCAATACATTGTGATCCAGATTTCTTGCAAAAAACCTCATTGCAAAAGAACGGCTAATCAGTCTCCACTCTCATGCCAAATATGTTGCTTTGGCGCAATATCCATAACTGCTGATTGCTTATTCATGGGTTTTTTGTGACAGAATTAAGAGCCAGATCCTGGCAATGTTACTGATTCCAAAATGTGATGTATTTAAGTAGGAGTTCTGATTTACTAGAAATGCCATTTTTTGTTGCCTATTAACAGTGACCACATCTAGATGAAACACTGACAAAGCAGTTGTTACTATGCAGTCATTTAGTACTCTCATACTTAAGTATTGACTGCTCAGTAACTGGTGTTACTGTGTAGTAGTGTCTACAAATGGCTTCTTGATGACACTGACTGTGCAGTAGCTCATTACTACTGTGCAGTAGCGTCATGTCATGCAACATGATGCTACTGCACAATAATAATGAGCTGCTGTGCAGTCAGTGTCTTGTGTAGATGCAGCCAGTATGTTAAGTTTGCATGAATGTGGAGAAAGTGGATGGGAAGGGTGGGAAAGCGGCATGTACGGAATTTTCTTTTTTCACCATTCAAAGCACTTTATTGCTGTGACTTAATGGAAGTGTATGGCTTTACAGCACTTAAAATGAGTACAGAGCTTTAAATTAACCCTTGTTAAATGAGATATTAAATTTGAAGTGCTCTACTTTACAGCAACGTATAGCACTTTACCAACCTATAGTGCTTTAAATAACTTCTGCACTTTTGTCAAATTTCTGACCAGTGGAGAAGCCCCAGGAGGCTGTGGACTGCCCCCGCCACCTAGCCTGGAAGGTGCATGGAGGCTCAGAGCCCCCATTGAACAAGGCACTTCTGTCATGTTTAAGAGCATTGTAACTTTATAGTGCTCTAAAAACTGCTCTAACCATGCTATAAAATGTGCATGGAGCACTTCTGTACAAACCCTTTAATTCTATTTCCTTTATGGCAAACAGATTTAAGCTATTTTCTATATTCTGAACTTGAATTATGAAAGAAATGATGAAGGCAAATTTAACACTGCCAATAGTGTTGTTTGAGATAGTTTTGTGTACAAATAAAATGAAAAATACAATCTTTCTTGTATAAGTGTTTCATTGAGAAAACATCCCATTAGCTAATTTCAAATCTTGTAAAATGGAATAAGCAATAAATATGTGGTGCTGTTCAATATCTAACTGAAATGTTAAATAAGTCCTCAGATTTTCAAGTTGAAATCATGAGTTACAAACCTGGAACTAATTTTGCTCACATGTTAGATTTGCCATTTACTTCAATGAAGGTGATGTCCAGTTTGTGAGTGCATTCAGGTAGTTAAAAGAAAGTTCATTTTCTTGGATTCTTACTTTAAGTATTCATCAGTCAGATGGATTCAGTAATTTTTACTAAATTTACTAATGGTTTTTATTATTTCATCACCAAGAGGGGCAAGCAGTGATGAATTATTCAAAATGTGTCTTCCTAAATGATGTCATTGGCTTATCTATTCACGTTACTTACATGCTACTCACTTAACATCAATCTATGCTACTTACTTGCTAGTTTACTGCACTAAGACCTTTCCCATGCTTTATATGTAGCTTGTATAGACTGAACTATGTACTTGTACTGATAAGCAGTTTTTGCATCCAGTTGGGATTGGCAAAAACAGCATATTGCAGACTGAACCAAAAACCCAGAACTACCCACCCCACACAGAAACAGGTACTTGAGCTGCCCCAGAGTCTGTCAATCCTAGATAGGCCTTGTCAGCCATATTCAAACCCACAGATATAACAATTGTGGAAGACTGTCAATCATCCTCAACTGTGAGGGATTGCTGATGATCACCATTATCTTCAGTAGATTTACTACTGATATACAGTTATTACACAGACTTAGAGCCAAGCTAAGTATATTTTTCTTCCATGGATTTAAGATCACACATTTCAACTTTATATTAAAAGGGAATACTTTATTATAATCATTTTATTGTTGGGATGACAGCTAGCTATGATTAATGGATAAGTGGCCCCTATCTACTTGACTGTGTACATACTAGTGTGAAATACCAATTAGTAATGAAATAAAAGAATTTGATGGAGCTTTGCTAAACAAGGCCTTCTAAATAGAGCATGTCAAGTTCCTGACAAGTAAGCAACTTTTCCTGTAGCTCCAGCACACGTTGTATTCTTTATTTGAGATGTGTTAGACAGAACTCAAAGGACCTCTGGTTGTACCAGTCATCTAGACCTATGACCTGAGAATTCTGTGGAGGAGTTATACATACATTCTTTTCTGTGAAGATCTGTGTGCCAAGAATTTACATTGAGTGTGGGAGTTTGGCTACAACACATTTAAAAAATAAAATCAGAATGATCTGTGCCACTGTTTTGTAGCTTATAACAGTTTTTAATACTAGAGATGCTCTAGGACCTCATTAGCATACTTTATGGCATAACATGCAATCACAGCATATTTACAGTATGTCTAACAGAATATTTTTATTACTGGTACCTTAAATAGATTTAAAATAGCTAGGGCTCGTTCACCTTTCACTTACATTAAGCAAGAGTAAATCCACTAGAGTCAGTAGAATTACACCGTATAAAAGTAATGTAAGTGAGAAGAGAACCAGAACCATTGTGTGGAATGGATTCAGCAGTAGAAGGTTCATTGTAATCCCTCCAAACCATGTAAGCTTTATCATAAGCCTGCATGGGGCTCAGTGGGTGCATCTACATTACATGCTTTTCAGTGCAGTAGACCAATTTACTATTTAGTAAGCATCACCATTTACATAGTGCAGGTAGCAAAACAGGTAGCAAGTTAAATGTGGAGTAGTCACTACACATTAAAGCACCATCTCTCACCCCATCCTCATTAAAAAACTAGGCGACCGTGGCATTGATGTCTACACAGTCAGATGGATTGCAGATTGACTCAAGGGTCATACTCAGAGGGTGGTGGTGGACAGGTCATATTCAACCTGGGGGGAAGTGGGCAGCAGAGTCCCCCAGGGCTTGGTCCTGGGGCCTGCGCTGTTCAATTTCTTCATCAGAGATTTGGACGATGGGGTGAAATGCAACCTGCTTAAATTTGCTGATGATACCAAAATTTGGGGTGAGGTGAGCATACTAGTAGGGAGGGAAAGATTGCAGCAAGATCTGGATAGGTTACAGGAGTGGACTAACATAAACAGGTGCGTTTCAATACTGACAAGTGCAGGATGCTGCACTTAGACAGTAGAAACCAGCAGCACACTTATAGAATGGGAAACTCCCTTCTGGAGAGCACGGAGGCAGAAAAGGATCTTGGAGTCATTATTGACTCCAAGATGAACATGGGCCAACAATGCAAGGTCACAGTTGGCAGGGCTAACCGGACCTTGTCGTGCATCCACAGGTGGATCTCAAGTAGAGCCAGGGAGGTGATTCTCCCCCTCTATGCGATGCTGGTCAGGCCACAGCTGGAGTACTGTGTCCAGTTCTGTGCACCCCATTTCAGGAGGGATGTGGACAACATTGAAAGGGTCCAGAAGAGGGCCACCCGCATGATCCGGGGACAACAGGGCAGATCCTACATTGAAAGACTGTGGGACCTAAACCTGTCAGAAGGGACCTTGTAGATCTTCAGTGTAAACTGGTTGGAAGGGACCTTGTAGATCTTCAAGTCTGACCCCCTGCCTGGGCGGGAGAAAAAACTGGACTCATATGAGTCCAGCTAGGTAGGCATCAAGCCCCTTCTTAAAGATCCCCAGGGTAGGAGCCAGCACCACTTCCCTAGGAAGTTGGTTCCAGCTCCTAGCCACCCTAACTGTGAAGTAGTTCTTGCGGATGTCTAATCTAAATCTACTCTCCAATAATTTGTGTTCATTGTTCCTTATCATGCCAGGGGGTGTTAGGGGAAACAGTGTCTCCCCCAAACCCTTCTGGTCCCCCCTAGTGAGTTTGTGATAACTGCATATCCAGGTATCAAATTTTCAGCCCATTCTACAAATATGCAGTGTGGGGAAGTTTTTTTTTCCCCCAGCGTGCCTCTTGCCACATCTCAACGTTAGGGCTCATCTGGATGTGCCTGTTGGGAACACATTTGCTACCCAGTGCTTCTACATGTAGATTTCTGCCCAGGGTGGGTTTACTCCACAGTAGATTACTGCGGCGTAAACCCATCTAGCAGCATTTGCACGTGTAAACTTGCCCACTATATTACAGACATCATATTTACTAGGGCTGTGCAAAATTTCACCACCAGTTTTGTTTTGGTGCAGTTTTGACTCATTTCGATGTTGAAACAGCAAAATCAAAATGGAACAGATAGTGTCAAAGCAGCTTCAAAAGAAAATGAGGCAAGTCAAAACGTTGCTGTTTTGATGCTATTTTGACATTTCACCCATAGGATATAATGGGGAAGGACAAAACAGCCAATAACTTTGTCATTTCTGGCCTGATTTGGATGAAACTTGCAGGAATTATAGCCCCTTCTGTGGGCATGATGCCTGCCTACTTTCAAGGAAATAGGTGGAGGGGGTTCAGAGAAACTGCACCCCAAAATCTTGAAAGCAAAACTCATGTCACGTTTATGAGTTAAGCCACAGAGGGGTTGAAACTTGTTTCACCGTGTCAACCCTGTTTTGACAGAACAGATAGGAACAGCTGTTTTGAACTGAAACAAAATTTGCAACAAAATGCTGTTCCGTTGAAACGCTGGTCGAAATGGAATGCTGCCATTTTGCACAGCCTTAATATTACACTGGTGTGACTTATATCAGTTTTGCACAACAATGTAAATTACTCCATGGTCCAGGAGAGACAAATGATTGGTTATTTCAGGGCAGATGCTTGCATTAGGCAATTTTATGCTTTCTCTTGCATGGGCAGAAGGTAATAGCCCCTTTGCCTTGAGCAAAGGGCTGTCCCAAAATGGAAATGAACAGAGGATTTCTACACTACTGTAACTTATACCTGAGTAGTTTCACTTGTAATTTTTCCCAAGATAACTGCACTGGATTCAAATAAACTACACTAATACAGAGCTTTATATAATCTGTCTGCTCTTTGTTTATACTGGTAGAACAATATGTTGCACCAATGCATATTTTTATCTGTCCAAGCTCTAGGTGGGAGAGCAGAGGTGACATGTAGGGGGAATTCATCTTTTTTTGGCTTGCTGTTGAGAGATACTTGAGGAAGATCACTGAGAAAGGGTGGGATGGGGTCTGAGGATGTACACTTACATGAATTGAATTTCAAACATGCACATAGTGGATGTGGAAAATCACTAACCACTAAAGCTGGAACAATAGCTGCAGCCTGCCTGTGCAATGAGGGACAAATACAGTCCTTACCTTTAGTTTGGATTATACTTACCAGTGGTTATATTTCATTTAAAAGACAAGAATTGTTGTAGAAAAAGACCTCATTTCAAAGTCTACATTGTTTATAAGCTCTAAGGTCCTGAGCCTTGGCTGTGGCAGAGAAGCACCTTGTGCAGATTAAAAGAGGTATTTGGCAAGGATAGCTTTAACTTCAGCACAAGATAAGGCCAGTGTAGAAATTACTCTGTGCCTTAAGACTATCTACCTGCTTCAGCTTGAACTTCTGCCTGCCTGTACTAGAGAGAAGGGCTGTTGCATACTAACAGAAGGACAGAAAGTGGCCATAGTGCCTCAGAAGCTCGGGACATATCCAGCTTAAATAGATACTTTTTTATTTTGATGGAATGGATGTAAACCCTGGCACATGCATGTATGAATTTAATACTGTTTTATTAGCATGACTGTGACACCTCCTAGCCTGTTCCCCACCCACCTCTTGCAGGTAGCAAATTTACTTGCAATTAGTGAAGTTTACTGCACAGTAAGTGTGTGTATGTGTAGACATGTACGCTTACTGAGTAGTAAACTATGCTACTGCACAGCAAGGTGTCTCATGTAGATGTACCCAGAGTTAGCAAGTGAATTTAAAGGATTAAAACTATAGATATAAGAATCCAAAATAGATGCAATTAGAAGGCAATGGTTCCTACACAGAAGTGCAAAATGCACTTCTAAAAATGAAAATATTGCAATCCACTCTTAATAATGTAAGCTATTTCATTTCAGTCTATTTAATCCTCAGCAACTCAAATGTTTCAATATTTTTTCTGGTTATTGGTAGCTACAATAATGAAACCCCTATATGGAAAAAGGAAAGCATTCTCCATTGTCTTGTAAGTTGTTCAAACTCCCAGGAAATGTATGGTGAGATTCCATTCTACTAAAGAAAAAATCTCACAAGATTTAAAAGGAATATTGGCTTGCCTATTAACTAAAACTTTCCAAAACGCCCTCTGATAGTTTGTTCTACAATCAGTTTTATTTAGTGGCAATTGTTTAAGTCCCAATAATTTCAAACCTTTTCAGATTATTAGGGTCAAATATGGAGCATATTAGGGCCAAACATTTGGAACACCAACCTCTAAGAATATTCAAAATGGCCATATTTCTCCCCTGCCAATGCAATATTTTCTTACAGTCTTCTTAAAGACCTTTGTTGATTACTTACTTGAGTTAGCAATCAAAATTTCATCAGTTATCTGATGTAGATAAGGGTGCAATTAAAACTGTACAAATAATAAAGTTGTCAGTTTGGGGGAAAGAAAAAATTAGAAACTGATGGTTCATTTTGCCCCCAAACGTTGTTCAACTCAAAATGTAATGTTCAGTTTACATTTGGAATATTAGTGTTACACTGAAGCCATGGACAGATATTATATCTGTATTACATTTCAAAATTCAAGGGGCACACTCCCTCCAGGAGGACAAAAATGGCATGAGTGCTTACTACTACTTGCTGAATTAACTGAGATTCATTATGGATGCTGCTGATAGGAGGTTTTAGAGTGTCATTTAGGGAATACTTTTTCAGTTCATACCTTGTGGGTTTTATTGTAAACCACACTGAGCCTTCTTTGAATAAGGAGCAAATAAATAAGTGTAATATTTCTTCAGTTACATATAGCACTGAGGCATTTATAGCACTACAAAGAAATGTCCATGGCCTAATATAGCTATACTGGGCACATGTAGATGAAATGGGGGGGTCCTAAATTGAAGCAGTGGTTTTTTTAAAAACCACTGCTTCAATTTAGGGCACTTTAAACCCGCATGTACACACACCTGAACTTACCTGCCTCTCCAGCTGCAGGGAGGGGAGGGCGAGCTGCTGGCAGGTGAGTTGTGTGGGGGACTGGTGCTTCCCGCCATGGCAGCGGCTGCTTCCCACACGTGGCATCCACCCACAGGCACCCAGCTCAGGTAGTCCTGGGGGACACCGCAGCCATGAAGGGAAGCACCGGGCCCCTGAGCAGCTCAGGCAGGCAGGCTCCGGGGGGGGGGAATGGATCTTGGGCAGAGCCTGTCTTCCCAGGCTGCTGCCAGGCTGCCTGCACGGGCTTCCTGCAGAGCCTCTGAGCTGCACGGAGACTGGTGCTTTGCTCCGTGGCTGTTCGGCAGCAAACTACAACTCTTTGGAGGAGCTGTAGTTTGCTGTGCCCCAAGTCATTTAAGGTGCATTATGCCACCAAATTTGTTACAGCGGCTAGAATTACTGCACAATACGCCACTAACGCATGCAAACACTAACGCCATTAAAGCAGTGCAAAAGTATTTAACCTGCTTTAAAGTGCCATGTACACGTGCCCCTTGTTTCATCTACACACAGCCACTGTTTCCAGTACCAGAGCTAGAACAAAACAGTTTTGGTTTCTATGTATTATGCCATGCAGACATACTTAAAAATGTTTTGATGCTGTTAAGTGGGCCTAATTTAGGTAAACACAAACTTCTAGCTGGCATGCAGTTCAATAGATGCTTTATAGGTTCTTAACCTGCTCATATTTGTTCCCCCAAAGCAAGTCAGTGAAAAAGTATGCAAGCATTTTAGGAGATTTAACCATTCATTTTCCTAGTATCAATATCAGGATCAGGTGTATAAAAATCATGGGTTTTTTGTTTTGTTTTGTAATTTGAAAACTTTAGTTCTTTTTATTTGCATCCTATTTTGAGACTTTTTGGTGAATTTTGATCACCAAATTTTGATCATGTTTTTAATGTTTCCTCTATGATCATGACAGGCTAGAGAACTGCATAAAAGAAAAATGGAAGCTGAGATTTTTTTTCTTAGCTTTCATTTTTCTTTTCTTCTCATGAAATAACATGGCTCCAGGAGCTTGGACGTTGAAAAACTGGATTCCTCAAAACTTATGATAAAACTTCATTTTCTGTTATGAACTAAGTGAATGCATAAACAGCTTTCACTGGAAAATATGTAGGAGAAACCAAACAACAAGTGCATACCAGAATGAACACACACTGAAATTCTATCAAAGACAAAAATACCCAGTTACCTGTGGGGGCACATTTCTCACAAGACAGCCTTTCTCTCTGCAATCTATCAGTTCTAGTCCTCAAAGGGAATTTACAAAACATCTTTCACAGATAAACCTATGAACTTCACTTCTTCAACCTACTGGGTGCAAAAAATCATGGACTAAATATAGATGTTGGATTTATGACACATTATAACCCGCCTGACATTCGGCTCCCCAGGTAACCTCTCTACTACTTACCAGCTATATTCATTCCCCTTTCCCCCTCCTCACCTGCCCCTCACCAATTGAGTACCTCAATATATATTTTCACTGACTGGCTCTCTTGCATGTATAATATTTGACTACTTTACTATTGTATCCAGGAAGAACACAGATCAACTGCAGATGCTTCCTCAGCCTGATAAAGGGTATTTGTACCTGAAAGCTTGCAAAAAATAATTTTTCCAACTATTTGAGTTGGTTTAACAAAAGATATTGGATTTACCCAGAAAACCTTGTCAGCATAAACAGCTAACATGTATATTTAGATATCCAGGGGTTAAAAAAAAAATGCAGGTAAAAAACGGAGCAGTGCGTGCTCGAGCAGAGTGCCCTTGCAGTATGGAGAACTCTGGACTGCGGTATGTGGCACTGCAAACATGTTTGCAGCACCATATACTGCATAACTACACTCATCTGGATGTGCCCATAAAAAGCAAAAGAGAAAGACATTCAAACCCGTATCAGATCATCTGACTAAATTCAAAAGTAGGAAGGAGGAGAACAGAACTGATGGCAAAGAGCTTTTCTAAGAGATGAACAGATATTTCTGGCACAAATGTGTAAACTACTTACTTCTTATCAGTTCCCTGCTGACTGGGAAGATAGTGTATCAGCCTATATAAAATATTTGTGACAGCACCCATGCTATCTGAAATATTAATAAATCCATCAGATTTCACATTTGGGGGAAAAAAGGCATGCAAGTAGATGGTGGATAGTGTGCAGTGCATACTTTACAAAAATTGTATTGCTTGTGATGTATTTAATGTAACATACTCTATATAAACATCACATATAAGTATGCACATGTATAACAAATATGATAGCTTGTGTAGTAGTTAAGACATATAACATCTTTTGACATTCTGCAGAATACAAAAATAAAAATTAATTGTTGTTATCATCCAAGAAAAGGGTATAATATAGATATTACAGCAAAAGAGGCTGACTTATTTTATTTCTGAGTTGACATGGCATGATATTCTCCCATTTAGTTCTTCAGCTCGAGAGGTGAAGCAGCAACACAAACCTGGGAGGTTAAAGGGGAAAGTTTAAGTATACTCCTTTTTTGAGACTCTATAAAGGCACATAATTCCTAATTCTGTCAGAATCAGAATGGTTTTCAGGTTCTCTTTATGGTATGCTCTGGTGAGTTTGAAGAGATTATTAGGCTCCCTTTTCATGTTACATGTGTGATCTTGTGGATCATGCCTTTAGCTGCACATGTAGAGGAGGCCTTTGTGTATTAATGTGGGCTTAAGCAAAAGTAAAACCAGTGACAACCTAATGGCATCTGCTGCTGTACAACCAAGAGCCAATGACAAGTCACTGAGGAGAAGTGGGGAGCTCAGAGGCACTAATAGATTTTCAGAATCCATCCATGATTCCCTTTGTTGGGATGGGGCAGAACAAAATGAATCATCAAAAAACATCTTAAAACCTGTGAGAGTTACTCCAGCCCTGACAGCAATGTAGTGGCAAGAAGTGTGTGTGTGTGTGTGTGTGTGTGTGTGTGTGTGAGTGAATGTTTTCTCATCTCTTATTACAGGGTTACCTATATATTTCCCAAGTCCAGGGCTTCAGTGTGTTAGGTATTGTAAAAGCCTATAGAGAAGATACAGTCCCTGTACCAAAAAATCAGGACAAGATATACAAGATGGAAACAGAGAAAGCAGTGATGTGACTGTTTAAGGTCATTGAGAAAATCATAGGTAGAGCTGGGAATAGAATACCTGCCTCTCAAATTTCAGTTTAGTGCTGTACCCACTTATCCAAGCTACTTCAGAGATTCACCTTTAATTTCTATTTATCAACTAATTTTTATTTAATTGTGAAGAGATTAAGTGCATTTTAATTATTTGTATCTAGGCACCAAAATATTTTTTCACTTCTTTGCAATAGATACTGTCTCTTTCCTTTACCAATGCTTTGGAACCCTATTTGTCCTTTCAGAATTGTCAGAAATCATTCTTAGTGGTTGTAAGACTTCTGCTAGTACTCTATTATCTATTTCATTAGGTCCTGCTGATATAGATCTAATCATGGCATCTAGGTATGCTATGAGCTATGCCTCCTTAAGTCATACTGAATTATTTCTTGCTTTTCCCATTAATTGTTTTTTATTTTATTAAAGCACAAAAGCTGTGATTTTTATTAATAAAAACAATGTCACTTATTTAGAACGTCCACATTCAAAATACTTTATATCATTACCTTCACTATAATTTAACTATATAGTGAAATCTGAAAGAAAACATTGTTTCCACTCTTCTGTTTTTAGTGATTTGCTCTCCTACTATTAGTTAGTAGCCATTCACTTTGTTTTGTTGTCATCCTGTTACTTCCGGGTGACAACAGGAATTATAATTGAAAATATTATTTGTCATTGTATAGAACTAAAAATGTGTTGGGCATTTCAAACATAAAAAGACAGTCTGTATCCAAAAGAGCTCAAGATATAAGACTTAATGTGATTTTACAAATAGGGACAATGAATTAAAATGAAGGATTAGAATGGAGAAGGATGGAGAATATAGTTGTTATTCACTATACTTGTGCATATCGTGATGATTTAGATCTGAACCCAGAGAGCAGAAGAAATGTGTCTAAAGAGCTACATGGAGCCTAAAATTGCAAGCCTACTTGAAATTTTATGAGGGGTGTAGTTGAAGTGAAAGATTTCCACTAAGCTGATGGGAAAGTGGCATATAATAATTTGATCCTCTCAATCTAGTACTAATTTGGCCTCAGAACCTTCCCAAAGGCAAAGATAGTTTTAGGAAATTCATCTCTTTCTACATTTTTGAGTGTGATAATGTGTAACTTTATAGCTCTGTAGCTAGAATTGAATGGAAAATACTTCACCACAAAAACTTGGAGGAAAAACTTCCTAATAGATTGTGAGCTATAATGTCTGATACTATAGATGGAGTCCAGTGGAAGTCACTGCTTCAATCCAGAGAGCAAAATGTTTTTTTTGCTACATATTTGTAACTGTCACCCAAATGTAGTTAGTTATTTCTCCAATATATATATCTGGAACAGTCATCAGTCAGTAGTTGTTTCTCAAATATATATGTATGTCATAAAAATGTTTGAAGTAAGAGTGTGTGCAGTGAAGCATATGTATCAACTAAGAAACAAAATTTGCATTTGCATTTCCATTTTATAGTTGTATTTCTACTTCCATTCATAGAAGTAGGGTCAGAAGGAACCTTGTAGATCTTCTAATCCAACCCCCTGCCCTGGGCAGGAGAGAAAACTGGGCTCAAAAGACCCTAGCTAGATAAACGTCAAGCCTTCTCTTAAAGACCCCAGCACCACTTCCCTTGGAAGTTGGTTCCAGATCCTAGCCGCCCTGACTTCTTCAGGATGATTTTGGATTCCTTGTCATCTGAGAAGCAAACTGCAAACCCTGAGACACCACCATACTCAGACTCCTGGCAGCCTAGTATCGCGCCCCACCTTTGCCAGAGATAATGATGATAATAATAAAAAAACCTACCATTTTTGGGACCCCCTTTCTGTCCGGGTCTTGGGCAGCCGCCCAGTTTGCCCATGCCTGTGTCCGGCCCTGCCCTGAAAGCACATGTTAGGGGTGCTTTGGGAGCTGCCCTGTTGAGTTGGACCATCGCTTCCTGCAGGAGATTCTCAGAGTGGCTTCCTGCAGGAGATTCCCTCTCAGTCTGTCTGGGACAGGGATGGGAGCGCAGGCTCTAGATGGCTCAGTAAGCAACAAGCGCTCTTCTCTGCCTCCGCCTCCGGCATCCAGTTGGCAGATACCAGCTCTGATTTATGGCTGTAAATTCAGATGGTGCGTCAGACTCTGCTAGAGTTCCCCAGTGATGCCAGCCTTGGCAGATGTTGCCTTCATCCTAGTCATTTGGAGTGGCAATTTAGCTTTGATTTCTGTCTCCAATGGATCCCTTTCCTCTGCTCCTCCAAGGAAACTGAGCCATCTTTAGAGCTGGCATTACACCTCTGTACCATGGTTGGGCTTTAAGGAGTATTTATTATTCAAGAGCACATCAGCCTTCAATCATCTCACTTTAATATGAAATTACACTCCCCTACCATTGAAATATGAAGAGCCATTTGGCCATATGATATTGAAGAGGACTTAATATATTTATTTGTCTTAATCTGACTTCCTCTCTGTTTCTAATGGGAGTAGAAAAATTACATTTACTGGTGCCACAGGCTCACATGCCTCTGAGGTAGAAACAACCTTGTCCATAAATCAGCCAGTATGTTCTGAGACCAAAGCAGGGTTGCTGTTGCAGGAGTTCTTAGTCTGCTCTCAGATGTCCAAAGTGGCATGTGTCTTCCACTTCCATTGGGTAGGCTTCTGTAATATTCTCATATCCAAGGGCTGTGCTGTGATAGATTGACTTTAGGCAAAATCATTAGTGATTGTAGAGAGAAAACAAGGCCAAACTGGGCTCCTATCCAATTAAGCATTTGCCATTATACTGGTCCCATTTTTCTACCACATTATTGGTCTCCAGCTACAAAATGGGAAGACTGATCTCAGCATTACCTACTAATTCCACCAAAAGAAAAACATAGTCAACCCTGTGCTCAGTAGCATTTCCTGAGACTAATGTTATCCAGGAAAGTTGGGGAAGAATCAGTGGGGAGGAAGAGAGCGAAAGTACCCCTACTGGCAGTCCCCTAGGCCTGGAAACTGGGCTAGAGGAAGTATATGTCTGTGTGCGTGCGTGCGCGCACACACACACGTAAAAGGGGCCATGGTACAAGTATGGATGTGTATGTGTGAATGAACTGTGGGAGAAAGTAGGCTTCTTGGCCTCTTGAAGGCTCAGATCGAGCGAAAACATTTACTCAGGTTGTATGACTGAGGTACTTGGTTCAGTTAAAAGTACCATGGGATCTGATCCCTGATCCTAACAATAATGCCTCCTGTCAGGCCATATGTGCCTGGAAGTGCTAGAAAACACATAGCCCTTATTGGGCAAATATACTGATGGGAATCTACCACAAGGCTAGATTGGTGCAGCCTAAGATATAGTGCCCATTGCACTTAATCCACCTCAGTACTGACTCTCAGCTCTTGGCAAACCACTATATTTCAACTTCTTCATTGCCACAGCTGAGCAGCACCTTTCTTTCCCATTTCCAGTGATTCCAGATTTTTGACCAGCCTTCCATCTAGCAAACATCTATGTAGATGTGAGGTTCTGTCATCTCCTTTCTCAGCCCATCACATATGATTGGTATAGTTCTGCCCTTACTGTGGTGGAGCCAGACCAGGCAGCCACATGCCTCTTCTGTATATAAGTTTTTGGAGGATCCCAGAATTCAAGGCAAGTTCCAGCCACAGGTACAGAATTAATTAGCGCGCGCACACACACACACACACACACACACACACACACACACACACACACACACACACACACACACACACACACACACACACACACACACACACACACACACACACACACAGAGCCCCCGAGCAGTGCTGGGTTGACTTGAACCACTGTTTATTCTGCTAGGGCCCAGCTCAATGAACTATATGATAATTTTTAAGCCTTTTGGCTTTGGTTAGTGTTTCAGATATCTTTCTTACATGACAGTGTAGACACCAGGTAGATACCATGATCACAAAGGTGGTTGATACCCTGACAAGGGGAAAGCTTTTGAGGACATCTGCATATTTGCCTGCAGAGTTGGACTGAAGGGAATGGATACTTCTGATTATGTATGCTGAATTGAATGGATGAAATGGATACTACTGACTATGTGTATTGACATTTTTTGGATTTGATATCTAATTGGCAAGTAAACTTGGACTATTTCTAAAAAAATAATTTGTACTGTGAATAAGTAGGTATAAAAGTGCTGTTTGAAAATGCATTTATGGAGTACTTGTGCTGAAACTTGCCATAGCCTGCAAAATAGTAAAATGAATCAATTCTGGATGAACTAAGTCTATAGGTAACCATTGTAATGTGCCGATATGCAAATGATTACAGGTATGTTTATTTCTAAGTCAGTAGTTTTTGGTCCCTTGTATTTCAGATTTGTTCCTCACTTCCTTGAGCTCAGAGCCCAAACAGGATCTGACAATAATGGGTGGGAAGGACTTGAAGGGGGAAGAAGTTGGGGGTCAGAGGGCAAAGGGGCAGCCTAACCCGCTCCAGCCACTATTTTCCCCTGCTGTAAGAGTGGCAGCAGGGAAAATTCAAGACAGACCTCTGATAATTAGATTCTATACCTGAAAAATTATAACAAACCTATATTTTACATATATAGAATCTAATTATTGGGGGGGTTGTGTCAATTTCAGGATTGTCTTAGATTTGAGTAAATACAGTATATACAGACCATTCATGAAACTCAACCATAACTCTTCACAGTATACCAGAACTTAAAAAAAAGATTTTACTAACACATACAGCTCTGAAAACTGAGGAGGTGGCAGACCAGAATTCATAAGTTGTATAAAAAAAGTACAGCCTGGGGCTAAATCTAGTATTTTTTTCTGGGTGTGGGAGGAAAGGCATCAGAAAAGATGGAAAACTGGTGCGAGGGGAAAAGGAATGGTGGCTAATTGGGGCTGTGTGTGGGCTGTTGGATTCAGCACACAGGAGAGATTCTAGGGTGGGAGCAAGTGTTGTTATGCTGTGGCTATTTTGGATCTGCCAGCTTGGCCCTGGATATAACCCGTATCAGTATAAATGACTTCATATTTTGTAATGTAATGCCTATATATTGTGTAACAGGGATGTCAAAGATACAGCCCATGGGCTGGATCTGGTCTACAGAGCCCCAGCACCTGGTCCCTGGTGCTGCCCCTGAGTTTTAGAGTTGAAGCAAACCCTGTGTGTGGTACACGCTCTGGCCAGTCTGGGACTACACTTCATGAAGCCACGCCAGCCAATCTGGGATTGTACTGCATGCAGTGTGGATCCTGGGCTGGTTGGAGTTGGTGCCATTTGTCTTGTGTGCCCTTGAGTGGCCCTACAAGGATGCCGTGTGGCACAGCCCCAAACCAGCTGGAGTGGGAGCCATGTGGGCTGCGTCTAGTATGCAAGTGTGGAGTGGCGGGGAGAGGCAATCTGTGGACTAAGCCTGTTGGCACTTAGACTAATCCCACTCCAGTCATCCAGCTGGCAGGACCAAATGAGTTTGAAACCCTTGTTGTATAACAAAACAAAAGAAAAGTGTGATAGTATCTGTGGAAAGGGTGTTTACTTAATGTAGCTGCAGAAAGGTTTATGGAATAGGTTTAGGGCCAAAGCCACAGTTAGTGTAAGTGGGTGCATCTCCACTGACAGTATTGATGTAGTGCTGATTTGCACCAACTTATTAACTGGTCCTTAAAATACAGCTGGTTACACTAACCAGACAAATACTAATGACCTGGAACAAAAGTCCTAGCCTAGATTCTCAGATAATGAATTCAGTGTAGCATGGACAGTTTCATTTACACCAGCTGAAAATCTGGCTGTTTTCATCACTAGAACACCATTATTAACTAAAAATATATTTTATGTGGGAAAAAAACCCCCAACACTTTTTACAGTAAAATTTTGTAAATTATGTTTGTGACTACTTTATGTAAGGTGGCTTTTTAGCAAGTGCAATGGTATATAAAGGCTTTTATAGGAACAAATGTTTGAAACCAGTCCCCTTTTGCTTGGGAGATATTAAAATACTGACCTAAGTGTATTATTACAGACTAAATACACTAAATAAATAAATAAAGTAGCACTAGCAGAAAGACTGATTAGCAGCAGGCAAGAATCTAAATTAGCTGTGAAGAGTATGCTTTTCACATTTAACTTGACTGGGTTGAGAAAGGTGAAGGATGCACGTTCTCGTGAGAAACACATACACTAATTTGCTGATATTATTGTCTTTGTGCTGTAATTATGTCACAGGCAGCTTGAAAGGAGAATGGAAATATGGGAAAGTAAGACATTTGACAGCCTTTACCAGTAAAACTTAAGTGTCTTTGTTGGCATATCCCTGCACGAATCTTCACTTTGAGGATAAGCGCTGAGTTTGTCAGTCAAATCAAACTACTTACCTGTATGGCATAAATCCTGTATCGGCACTGTTCCAGCTGTATGGTGCCCATGTGGATTTTGAATTATCTATGGCAGTATGAATAAGTTAGTTCTGAGTGCATGCTCAAAGTTTCCCTTTCCACTGTAACAGTGACTACTTTTGTCAGTTTTGAACTCTTCTGTTTGTCAAGCTTGAGCTGAATGGCGTAGGTTGGGAACATTTTAAAATTGTTTGGTTAGAATGGATTGGTCAGACATTTACTAGTATTATCTCCATATGTTTTTCTCCATTAGAGGTTTCCCCTGCTCTCATACAAGATGGCCTTTTATCTACTTATTTGATCACTAGATCAAAGAGTTAATTCTTTAACTGAAGGAAATGTTGATAACTCGTTCACAGTAAATCAGTATGACAACAACAGGATTAAGGAGAGTGAGTAGTAAGGAATGAAGCTATTTGAAATTCTTTTAAAATATATATTTTACAAGGTTTTGTTTTCTTTAAAATGAACCATCTACACCATGCCACAACAAATGTTAGTAGCAAACTAAATTGTATTATTACCTTTGCCAGTTCAGTCATCCTGAAGGCTGGTGCTCAGCTTGGTTTTATTATATCAGACAATTTGTTAATTTTATTTTGGCGTGCACCGATTTGTTAGAAGCTGCCCTGCACTTTTGCCCATAGCAGAGCACAAATAAATATATCTTTAGAAATCTTCCCTTCAGTTTTCTGTGCCTTTTAAGAGTGTTACCCAAGGATATACATAACCTTTCTTCATATCTGGCTCAGCTGATAAGGGAAATAATAAAAGAGAATTATCCCTTAAAAAGCAATGGAAAACCTGTATCAATTAAAGCAACACTGTTTTATTGGAGCTCGACAGTGAAATATATGAAATGCATAAAAACCTGTGAAATTGTTTAAAATATGGAGGTAGAATTTGCATACAGATTGTGGGGGGGTGTCATGCCTAACCCGGTGTGCTCTCCTAGTCTTCCATACAGCAGATTGCACTGCCCAATCATATAATGGTATTTAAGAACTCTCACCTGCCATGTCTTTTTTGATTTACGGTATTATAAGTTGGGACGTGTCAATTATTATCTACCATCGTAGCAGCTGGCACCGTTATGAAGAAGAAGGATCACCTAGGACTGCATCTATGCTCCCCCTTTCTTTGTTTTCCTTGTAAGGTGTTCAATGGGTTGACCTTCAATTCGCAATTATAGCCGGACACTTTGCAAAGTCAAGTTTACACTGTCCTTTATTTATCGATTTTTTTTCAACTTACACAGGGTCCTGCTGCTCACAGGATTATTATTACTGCTCTACATCAATTAAATAAGTATATTAACTTAAAGAAGATCCAATTCAGATATAAGTTCAACCTAACTAAGTATTGTTTAACTGTTGTTTTGTAGTCAGTCCAGCCCTTGGTGCCCTGTGCTCTATTTTCTCCTTTCTTCATTTTATTCCCCAGGTATGGTCTCTCTTCCTTTTGACTTGCTGTGATTTATCTTCTCAATCACCTTCTTTTCTTTCCTTTCCTCTTTTTATTTTATTCATTAAAGTCTTGCTAGACCAGTTATTGGACATGCCCTCCACAACAACTACTGCTCTGTCTCAATATCCTTGTCAGGGGAGAAGGGTTCCCCAGTCTCGGTTCTCTTCCTCTCGCTGGAGTCTCTCCTTCCAGCACTTCTCTCTGGTCCTTTTCACTCTCTGTGACTTCTTCTTCATTCCTTTCCTTCTCCCTGCTTCTCGCTCGGGTTCCTCTCTTGCCGGCTGCATCCTCCTCACTCCAGTTATTGCCAGCCCTGCCCCTCTCTCCCGTGGCTCATTCCAGCATCACGAAGCAGCTGCTCCAGCACCTCCGTTCTCCTCCTGTTGCTTCCCCGGAGGGTTCTCCTGCCGAGAGTCTTTTGTTATTTCCCACTGTCTCTTCACACAGCTAAATACAATTTGCCTGATTCTGTTCTCATTGACCATGATATAACATTTGATATTGCACTTTAAATGGCTGCTCAAAAAAAAAAAGAGGCAGCAGAAGAAAGATGACATTTCTTCCTTCCCTCATCAGGGACTCCGGCCACTGCCCCTTCCCAGGGTATATTACCGGCTGGTTAGGCTTCTGTGGAGTTGCCTCAGGGAGATGGAGACAATCAGATATCCATATTTTAAAATCAAAGGTCCATCAGTCATCTAGCCCAAACTGCCCTTCTGCTAACCATTTGACATTAACTGATTTTTCTATGTTATTATATTGGCAACCCCTTGAGTTCAAGGATGATTGTCTTCCATGGTTGCTTTATCTGTGGGTCCAATGATGGCTGGTCATGCCAATCCAAGATAGACAGACTCTTGTGCAACTTGGGCATGTATTTCCATGCAGGGTGGAAGGCTCTTGACTTTGTTTGCAACATGCTGTTTCTGCCACTCTCACTTTTCCGTCTCCTGTTGTCATTGTAAAGTTTCAGCATACCAAGATCCTTGCAGCAGACTATTTGGGGCAGTCCTGGGTGATAGACTTTCATGAGTTGATGTTGATGTTCCATTTTTTCATATTGGTCTTGTGGACATCCCTGAAGCAATTTCTCTGTCATCTTGACTGTACACCTTGATTGAGCTAGAAGACTAAACTTGCTTTGAGAGTCTGGAGTTGGACATCCAGATAATGTGGCTGGCCTCGTGAAGCTGATGTTGGATGATAATTGCCTCAATGATTTTTCTATAGTTCCTTCATAGAAGTGTGTCTGGGAAGGGATCTAGCAGAGTGGTAGCCATAGCATGGAATTGTTCTGGCTCGGTGGTCCAGGTATAATAAGTATCATGCAAGGAAAGAGGAAGACTGTGTCCTCTGAATCACCTCCACCTTTCACCACCTATTTTTTCTTTTCTGGGTGCAAAGGACTTCCAGATGATTTCTAGATACGAGATGTGGAGAAATATCTGAAGCATACTTTTAAATATTGTGAGCTTCACTCATTTGTAATCATTAATGGAAGAGATTAATGATAGGAAAATATGATACAGATTGCACACTACAGAAAAAAAAACAACCACAATAATATCCACAATAAATCTGGAATATCTTTGGCTGCAAAAAAATTAACAGAAATAGAAGAGTATGAAGAGTATAGTTCAAAGTAAATGTGTACTAGTGTTATGGGAAAAAGAGAGTCGAAAAAGGAAATATAGATTGCAAAGTCAAGCTCTCAAAAGTTAGAAAATGACACATTTAGAGTTGCCTGAGTAAGCTTAATTCTGCCCTCTTGTTAGTCCAAACTGGGTGCATCTACATGAGATGTGTTACTGCGCAGTTGCCCTGTGTACCGATCAGTAAGTGCATGCATCTATACATGATTACTGTGTAGTAAAAAAACAATGCCAGGGCCAGTACCACCTGCCTGCAGCATGCCCTAGCTGGAACTCTGCTGGTGGCCACAGGGGTGCATTACAGGACTGAGGGGAACAGAGAGCAAAATCTGCTGGCTAATCTCTGCATGTGTAAACACGTACCCAAAATCTCTTACTCTGCAGTAGTTTACTGCACACTAAATCTATGCTGGAGTAAATGCACGTGTCAATGTGCCCAGTTCCCTGGAGCCCTGCAATGGCACCCTGATGCCACTTGTGGGGAGCTTGAGGCTCCCCCTGGGTGCTAACCCAGGAGCTGGCAGGAATCACTGGGCCAGAAAACAGCTGTCCCCATGCAGGGAGCCTCCAGCTCCTTATCTGCGATCACAATTGTGATTAGTGTGGAGGCTGGGAAGCTTGTTCCTGCTTCATGATTGCAGAGTAGGGGCTGGAAGCTCCCTGCAGGGACAGGGGGACATTGCCCCACCCAGGCGTGCAGGGCAGGGGAGTTTGTTCCCCACCAAGCTCCATGAGTGCAGAGCTGGAGAGTGGTGGGGGGGAGGGGGGCAGGCAGTGTTAAAACAGACTGGGGAATTTGTTCTCTCCCAACTCTGTGCTTGTGCATCTGGGGGGAACAAGTTCCCCAGCTTGCAACCCCTCCCCCCCAGCTTAGTACTCATGGAGCTGTACAGGGAACAAGCTCTCCAGCTCCCACCAGCAGGGAGCTCCCAGTGCCAGCTCTGTAATCGTGGGACCACTGCTGGGAAATGCTGAGCTAAGTCACAGTCTGGGAGACTGTAGAGCTTAGGCTGGGAGACAAGGGTCTCCCAGTGCCCTGCTCCCTGATCACGATGGCAGAGAGGGGCCTTGGAGATAGGGATCTCCCAGCTTTTGCTCCCCATCATAACCTGGGAGCAGGGGGCTTGGAACTTGCTGCTGCTGGGGCACAGGGACATAAACCTTGCCCAGGCTCCTGTGGCAGAGCCTGCCCCAGAAGCAGGGAGCTCCTTGGGGCAGGGAGCCATCTCCTATCTCCTGCTGGATGGTTGACTGGGAACAGATTTTGCTCCCAGTCAGTCTTCTACATAAGCACTACTGCGCTATTACTAATGCCAAGTAAATTTGCTACTTGCATTTGCAGGTAGCAAATTTGTTTGGTATTAGGAATGTTTACAGTAAAGTAAGCATGTGCATGTGTAGACACACATGCTGACTTTGCATCCTGTGTAGATGCACCCACTGTACTAAATGAGGCAGAAGTCCCAGCGGAAGGGGTAGCATGTGATTGTGAAAAAGATTTTATAATGATGATATGCCTGTTTATGAAAGGGATAGGAAAAGTTAGTTATTTCACACTTTACAAATCTGAAAGAAAAGTGTACAGGACAAAGAAAAACACCCTGAAGTGATCTCTCTTTTAATAACAATGTTAGTATGAAAGCTTTACTTAGACAAGATCACAAAAATCATTTAGAAAAAAGTGTTAAGCAACCTATTGTTGCCTCTAAATCAAAGGTGGCAGGAGTTGTGATGTTTACAGTTAAGGCATTGTAAAAATTTCCATTATAAAGAGCCTGCTTTCAGTTACTCAGAACAGTTTAAGTCTGGCAATCAAAATTTTTCCATGCTAGCTAGTTTTAGACTGAATGTTTGGAGGAGTGTCATTATACAATAGTTCAGCTTTTCTTGAAAATGAAATTAGAAAACAAGATTTAAAGATGTAGAAAGTTACATTTTAAAGTTTGTGAAAATACAACTTAATTATGACAACATGCCTGCTTATAAGTAAGATGAGAATTGTTGGTTATTGAACACTTCACAAATCTGAAAGAAAATTCACAGGTCAAAGAAAACACCCCGAAGTGATCTCTTTTGTAAATAGCAATACTGGTATGAATGCTCTACACAGAAACAAAAATCCTTTATAACAGTTCCTTTATGATTCTGGACAAGTTAATTAAATAAAGTGTCACAGTTTTTTATTGTATATTTCTCAAATTTTCAATACCCTATTTGAGATGTTTAGGAGTCTGATTTGCTCAGCACTCACAATTTCAGTTGAGGTTAATGAGTGCTTTCTCTGAACACATAAAGTGCTAAGTACTCTAAAATATTAGGCTGTAGAGGCCTATCCAGGATCAACAGGCACTGTTGCACCCTGGGCACATGTTTCTATGTGATGTGGGTGGCTCTGGGTTCTTGATTCTGTTAGCACCGCTGTCCAGAAGATAGTGCTTAGGGACCATTAAAGCACAATTAACTCTTAAATGAAACATGGAATACGAACACGGACAACTCAGTGTCCTAAAATCAAAGTTTAACTTTATTAGTACAACAGGTAGTAGTAGTTTCTATATTCGGGGAGAGAAAACCACTTAGTACAAAGGTCTCTCCCAATCCCAGATGTTACTTTGCTTCACAGAAAAGATGGCCACTCAGTTCCTAAAGCAAAGGGTGCATTGTTGGCTGGGATGGTCCAAGCAGCTGTTGAAAGCTGGATTTATAATGTCAATGATGATGACGATGATACACATTTAACTTTCTTGCTCCTCACCATGCTTTTCTTTAACTTGATTCCTTTGATTCCTTTGATGCTTTTGGATTGGTCTCTCTGCAGTCAGCATATTGTCCATATTTTATCCTGTTAGCATGTTCCTTTGTTCAACAGACCCATCATAAGCACACCTCTTAATCTGGCCTTTTTCCAGCGTCTTACTTTGGACATTGTCCATTGGTCTCCTTAATCACCTTTTATTAACATATCCAATCATTTCATCCTTCTGATTCAGCTGGTTAGTGCCAACTTCAGTTAATCTGAGTTAGTAGCATAACTATTACTATGTTGTGTTAGAAAAAAAAAACTTCTCACAGTGATAGAAAAGGGAAGAAACATCATGTGAGCAAACTCAATGCCACAAGCTGTTTGCAAGAGGCAAGGCCAGCTGATATTGCAAACACCAGCAAAATGAAAAGTTCAGATAATAATGAGGCTATACAGAACTTTAGGCTGAATATAAAAGAACATTTTAAATAATACTGTAATTCACCACTTTATAAACAGGTGCAATTTAAAGCATAAAATATGACAAACTCCTATAACAATCCAGTCCACGACACGCTGTTTCTGTCACTCTCACTTTTCCGTCTCCTGTTGTCACCATAAAGTTTCAAAGTACTGAGGTTCTTGCAGCAGGTTCTTCCTCCGTTTAGTGTGGTCCTGGGTGATAGTCACTCAGGAGTTGATGTTGATATTTTTCAAGTTGGCCTTGAGGACATTCTTGATGCACTTTCTCTGCTGTTCTCTTGAGTGTATGCCTTAACTGAGTTGGAAGACTAAAACTTACTTTCAGAATCTGAAGGCAAACATCCTGATGACATGGCTGGTTCAGCAAACTTGATACTGGAAGATCATTGCCCCGAAGCTCAAGGTGTTTGTTTGCAAAAGGACTGTAATATTGCTGCATCTGTCTTCTAACTGGATTAGAAGGATCTTCCGCAGGCAGTGTTGATAGCATATCTCTAGTATCTTGTGATTTCTTCTGTGCATTTTCCCAGCTCAGTATAGTGGGGATCATGAATGCTTGATAAACCATGAGCTTGGTTTTGGATCTGATGTCATGATCTAAGAGTGGCTGAATGAATGACTTTTGGCTGACCCCCAATTCTGGTTACTTAAATCAATATATAAATAATGTGAACCAAATATGACATTTAATAAAAGTTTTAGGTCTCAGAATCAATGCAAATTTATCAAGTTTACAGTTAAGTAGCAAAAACTGGAATCTGATACTTTTTCAAAAAGTATAAGCTAAATTATGGTTGAAATGCTAAAAATTTGGATCATATTATATGTTCATCTGAAAACAGGAAGTAGCCTTCTGGGAATGAGAGTAGTGCAACTATGGTTGTTACCCATTTTGTTAATCTTGCAAGATTAAAGAAATGAAAGCTAAAAGGTATGAAACAATAAAGATGAGAAAATACAACATTTTTTATTTTATCCAGTAGTCTCATAGAGATTTAGCTTTCCCCTGAGAACCATAAAAAATTCAGGTCTATTTACCACTAGAAATTCTGAGCATAGAAAAATCTGAGCCTAGGAAGCCTAATATGGATAGCGCTATGTGGTTCATAGCCCTAGCAATATTAGGCTTAATTAATTCAGAATTTTCTTTGTTTCTAATAATGTTTGGAATGTTATTAACATTAAAGGACCACCATATACCCAACAGCTTTGTTTGATACCTCTTTTGAGTGTTTTTCCACAGGATTATACCAAGACGGAAAGCACCTCACTACCACCAATAACTTTTCCAGGGCCTTTAACAAAGAGAACCTTCTGTCTGCTTGTTTCCTGTTTAATGACCTGTAAATGAATCAGTTATTGCTCATTTGCCTCCTGCTCTGTGAGCACCATTGACTTCCATAACTGTATGTAGCCTTTTGTCAGACATTGCAGGAGAACTTCTAAAGCTTGTCAGAAAAATTATTAATATAAATGAGTTAGAATGTTGGGACAAAATTAATTACAGCAGTTTTCAGTAAATCTCCCTTCCCCATAAGAACACGCTTCTTGAAAAATGATTGGCTCTTTTAAATATGCAGAACCATCTTGGAGAAATATTTTAAACTTATTAACCCTTTATAAGTTTCAAGACCGCCAACTCAGCTATTCTAGCTTATGCTAAGTTTGAGAAAAGCATTCAGCTAACAGGCACCTATAACATTTTTTTGGCAATATGTTACAGATTCTGTTTTATAGTCCTTTGGACTTTGGAGTAGGTATCTGGGTACGTTGTATATGCAAGTACTAAATGACTAGAGTTACTGTGCAGTAGCACCACCAGATGGCTTTTAGGTGATGCTAACTGCAGTAGCTCATTTCTACTGCACAGTACTGTTGTGTTACTCTTCATGCCATGTGACACCACTGAGCAGTATTAATGAGCTACTGCACAGTCTGCATCTCATGTAGATGTGGCCCAACTCTAGTAAGTCTAATAAGACAAGTGTAGCAGGACCAGGACCCAGAGGTGACAGTGCTGCTCCCTGGTGGTCAAGTGGCCACTGCCTAAACCTGATTCTAGGTACCCTCCCCCTCCACTCTCTGTTAGGTCTGATCAGTCCTTGTCCTTCATCAGTGGATCCCCTCCTGGACCCCGCTAGTTCAAACCAGTTTGTTCATAGTTGGGCTGTCCTCACCTATACATGCCTCAAGGCACCTGTTGCCTTAGGGGCTTAACTACGTGGCTCTAACCATCCCTTATACTACACCAATGCCTCACGGAAGTTACCAATGATTTCAGTGGGCATTTGGCCCCAACCTGATACCAGGCTATCTCAGACCTTTATGCCCTTGTTGGGGCTTCAGTCCCTTTTTTCTTTTTGGTTCCACTAGCCTAGGCCCACTGTATGAGGACTGACTTCTGAGTCCCAGCCTGAGTCTTGACCTCTCAAGTACTGAGACTGCTATTGCTCCATCTGGGCCCCTGGCCCTAATCTCACCTCTCTAGGGCTGTCTCTGCCCTGCTTTGGGCACTGAGCTGTCTCTGGCTTCATTAGTGCCCCTGGCCCTCATCTTGCCTTTCTAGGGATGTCTCTGCCCTGCCTCAGGCATTGAGTCTGCCCTGGTTCCATCTGGACCCCCCTAACCCTGATTCTGCCCTGCTTTGGGCACTCTCATCACCCTGTCTCAAGCTCTGGGCCACGCTAGCTCTAGGATCTGCTCCCCTTTGGGCTGTCTGACCTCTCTGGGCTCTGAGACCTCTGGTCTCAAGCTCTGCCCTTCTCTGGGCTCTGGTTCTATTAACCCTAATCCATGCCTTGAGCATGGCCCCTGGCTGGACTCAAGGCAGACACACGCCATTCAGGCATGAATGGGACCTCCAAACTACCCATTAATCCCTTCTATAAACTACCAATACAGAACTCCAAGGGACAAAGCACACTGGTTGGAACAAACTTAAACTGCTCCAGGAGTAGCAAATAGCAAGAATAGTTTGCTGTCTTGCAGCAAGGCTTCCCCTTACCTGGAGTTGTGTTATTTTATAAGAACCCAGTATTCTGTTGGCAGTCCTTAGAGCAGTTCTGAAGCTGGCCCAGCATCCCCCTGCAGCCTTCCTAGCTAAGAGCTCTTCATCATCCTGTGGCTTGCAGGGCTAGACTCCCTGACTCACTAAGTCCCAGGTTTATATGTCACTCAAACCCTACCCATATTTGGTCAGGTGTCCTACCAGCTGACCTGCCACAGAGCTATTTATTAACCCCAGTCTTGTTGGCTGCCTTTGATTCACAAATACTCTTCCTTTTAAGGGCTAATTCTATTTTTTCCATTACAGGATAAAGAATCCCTGTTACAATAAGTCTAATAATAATAAAGAGGGAATTGAATGTGTTTTCTGTTTATAAACGTGAACCTCTTTTTACTCATGTGCCATTAATTGCCTGAGTTCTTAGAGTTCTTTAGGAAACTGTATGTGTAGCAAGACCTCCAGTTTTTTTTTTTTTTTTATTGAATTCCCTCCCCTTCCCCAACCATTTCTGACTTTTTTTTCCCTCTCTCTCTATTCCCTATAGATAAGTATAAGTGAGCTCAGACTTAGGATAAGCTTTAAACATTTTTATTTTGGGAGCAAGTTTTTGGTTTTGGATATCCACTGTTTTATATTGTGTTATTATTAGGTTTGTATTGATTTTTACTGTTGTATATTGTATTATTATCATTTTTGTATTGATTTTTATTGTTTCATATGGATATTGTATGGTTTAGGCCTGTATTTGTAAGTGAACCAAAGTCATGTCAAGTTTCCATTTTATATGTCAAGCCTCCATCTTCTGTCCTCTGCAAGTGCATCCCATGTTGCAACAATATCATTCATTGTACCCCTCCCATGTAAATTGGTTCCCCCATTAATGAGAATTATTGGGCATGATTGTAATACAATGGTAGCCGGCCTCTACTGAATGGCCTGTAACGACTGGGCCTTCACCTCACATTGATTCATCCCGGAACCACAGACCTCACCCAGGAACAGAGACAAGAACCCAGCATTTAAAAGACAAAAGACCCTGCAGAACCAGAAACTCTCACCATTACAGACATCTGAAACTGCACATCCCTGCATGGAGTACACATGCTCAGTATGCCAGGGGCTGACCCTTGCCTGGGCATGCCTCCTGTCACTAGGGTCACACAAGGTGAAGACAGACCCAGTGGGATGTCCTTTCCATCTGGACCAGCACCATGCCACACCACCTATCCACCCAGAGGCCCTGCCAGCGACTCCCCCCTCTGGACAAGGACCCCTTTCCAGCCTGGATAGATAGATATTACCTGCGCACCTCCTCCTACAATTTGGACTCTCTCTCTCTCTCTGTCCTCCTGGACTTCAGTGGACTTCAGCCCCTGCACCAAGACTCTCTAACCCCTGCTGCCATTGTGTGTGTGGGTGAGTGCAAGGGAACCAATTTGGCATTGTGTCACTATCTCCCCTGTTCAATAAAACCACTGTTATTTGGAGCCCCGAGTTGGGTCATGTCTTACTGAATCCTAGTTCCTTCCTTATCTTAAATTCCAGCCTCATTCTCTCTCTCTCTTTCTTAGCTCCAGTTTCCACCCTCTCTGCTAGTTTCCTGATCTCCTCCCAGTTCCATCTCCCCTTTTATGCCACCTTTTTTATGACAGCTTTCCTGCTGTCCCTGCTGCTTTTCCTGTGATTTTCTGCTGCCCTCTTTCTGTTTTCAGGCTCCCCCTCCAGCTTCCTAGCTCCTATTAGCTGTTCTGCAGTTCTCTCCAGCTTCCAGCACCTACTGCCACTCTCTGCAACTTCTCTAGCTGCCCCAGAGCCATCCTCTGGCTCCCCACACCCAGAGCCCCTCTTTAACACCCACACTTTCCCTTAGTCTCATTTTCCCCTCTCCCTACCTATGTTTTCAGCTCCCCTGTAGCTGTGGTGGCACTGCTTACCTGTTCTACAGGCTTTGGGCATTGCCTTTTAATCAATTAAGATCAATTAACCTGAAGTTACCCCCAAGCCTCGGTTCTTTAGCCCAGGCCCCTGTAGTCCACTGGTTCTAATCCTGGTCCTGGTAACTTTAACTCCTTACACTTTCTTACCTTAACCTTTCTCTGGGTATCCCAAGCACACCAAGCACATACCTGCATACATATCACAACACCCAACTTAGGAACTCACTTTTGTGTATGTATAGGTGGGTGGTATGTGTGTAAATTTAGTGAATACACATATATAGATATCATTGTTTGTGTGTGTGTGGTATATGAATTAATAATCCACATATATGTATTGAATATGCAGGTGTTGGTAACGGATTCTGTCTAAATTTGGTGTGTGTAGTGTGCGCAAACCTAGACTAATTATTTTGAAAGTGCGTGTATCTGAGTTGCTAGTGTGTGTGTGTGTGTGTGTATGGCATTATGTACATGATATATGAATTAGTAACCTGTGTCTAACTTTTGGGGTGTATAGTGTATGTGCCTGAACTGGTAGTGTGAGTGTGTATGCCTAATAGGGGTGTATGCACTTAGTGAGTGTGTGCTTAATTGATTTTTATGTGTGCATGTGTAGTTGTACACCATGCCCTCCTGTCTAACAGCACAATATTGAGATCCTGAGGATTGGCCTGACCCCTCAGGGCAACATATGAATAATACCAATAAAAAGAACAATAAATTTGTAAAGATATTTTCATAAAGAACATGACTAGACCTTGTGGAAAACAACCTCTGGCCTAGGGCTCTCTAGGTTAGTACAGTTAAATCTTTCTAGGATAAATCTAGGTTCAAAAGTGTATACTAAACTTAAAGAAATGTTATCAAGCTTGAAATATCCTATACCAGTGTAGTCTATATTTTCCTAAATTCAAAGATGTAGTTTAGTGGGAGAAGGGACACACGGACAAGTTACTAAGAGGTAAACCAGGGGTGTAAACTCTATGGTATATCAGCTGTTCCACTGTACCTCTCCCTGTGCCCTTCCCCCCCCCGCCCCATGGAAGCTTATATGCCTTTCACTGAAGAGTTATTATTTACTAACATGAAGCACTAATATAGGCATTGATATGCTGATCCCCAATGCGGTGGTGGCATTTAGGAGGCCTCCTTGTACTCCTTTTTAGTCTCCTAATGAACTGTAGTTACCCCAAATTTCCTTCCTGCCATGTCTTGGATTTTATTGTTATATGTTCTAATCTGTGATGTCACTAGTTGGGAGGGTTATAATATATAGGTTTTTTTCATAGTTCATTCTTAGTATATCTCTATTAGGGGTCTCAGGTATTATGGATAAAATATCTCTCTCGCTTCCCCAAACATCCGCACGCACTTGCAGATATATATATATATTCACAGTGTGATTCAGATTAATACTTCTCTTTATTTTTAACTTTTATCACTCTGTACAACTTTCCTTCAGTTTTAGGCAGAAGATGCCTTTTTGTATCCTTCTTTCCTTTTTAACCTCATCTATAGTATCAACTTAGTAACTCTACTTATATAATGCTCTTATGTTATCACTATTAACTTGGATGACCAGAACTTAGTATTTTTAAATAAAGTCTCTCTCATTCTTGTTCGCTTGCTCTTCTATTTTTTTTATAGCCTTATTTCTTCAAATCTCTCTATATATGTTCTACTTACCTGGATAACTTGTGAATCTATCTTTTATCCTGTATATGGTTGATGTCCCGAATCCTCCTGAAGGGTAATCAGACACCATCTGAGTCAAGTTCACCCTCTTCTTCTTTTTTGTTTACTTTCCAGGCATGTGTCATATGACACATGGTTTGTCCCTTTGGGAATACGTCCCTCTCCTCAGAGCTCCGTTCTCCCCCCAGTGCTGTGAGACACTTTCAGGTAAGCTGTGGATCCCCTGAGGATCCTCTTTCTTCCTCCTTTTTCCTCTCAGTTCCCACTTTTTTTTTCCCTTTTGAAATCCCCATCTTGCCGCCTTGCCTGATCTCGGAGCTTCCATCCTAATATGGTAATGAATCATTGAATCATAGAAGTAGGGTCAGAAGGGACCTTGTAGATCTTCCTGTCTGACCCTCTGCCTGGGCAGGAGAAAAAACTGGGCTCAAATAACTCCAGCCAGGTAGGCATCAAGCCTCTTTCTAAAGACCCCCAGGGTAGGAGCCAGCACCACTTCCCTTGGAAATTGGTTCCAGATCCTAGACGCCCTAACTGTGAAGTAGTTCTTATGGATGTCTAATCTAAACCTACTCTCCAACAACTTGTGGCCATTATTACTTGTTATGCCAGGGGGCGCTAAGGGAAACAAGGTCTCTTCCTTCTGGTCCCCACTAGTGAGTTTATAGATAGTCACCTTCTCTTGTGAAGGCTGAACAGGTTCAGATCCCACAGTGTCTCATTGTAGGGTCTGGCCTGTTGTCCCCGGATCATGCAGGTGGCCCTCCTCTGGACCCTCTCAATGTTGTCACATCCCTCCTGAAGTGGGGTGCCCAGAACTGGACACAGTACTCCAGATGTGGCCTGACCAGTGTCTCGTAGAGGGGGAGGATCACTTCCTTGGTCCTGCTTGAGATGCACCTGTGGATGCACGACAAGGTCCAGTTAGCCCTTCCAACTGTGACCTTGGATTGTTGGCCCATGTTCATCTTGGAGTCAGTAATGACTCCAAGATCCCTTTCTGCCTCCGTGCTCTCAAAAAGGGAGTTTCCCATCTTATAAGTGTGCTGCTGGTTACTACTGCCCAAGTGCAGCACCCTGCACTTGTCAGTATTGAAACACATCCTGTTTTTGTTAGCCCACCCGTGTAACCTATCCAGGTCTTGCTGCAGTCTTTCCCTCCCTACTAGTGTGCTCAACTCATCCCAAATTTTGGTATCATTAGCAAATTTAAACAGGTTGTTTCTCTTCCCATTTTATAGGCCCGTTGCCTCGTCCTTTTATAGGTCAGTTAAAGGGGTTGTTATCTCGGCAAAATGTGGTATGAACCTGTGGTAATAGCTGACTAAACTGAGGAAGGCATGCATTTGTTTTCTTGTCTGCAGAGGGGAGTAATCTCATATTGTTTCAACTTTGTCTACTAAGGGGCGCATGCATCTTTGTCCTACCAGGAAGCCTAGATATTTAGTTTCTGCCTTACCTAAGGCACATTTCCCTGGGTTGACTGTGAGACCTGTTTGCCTGAGCTCTTGGAGGACGGCATGCAGAACTTTTAAATGTTGTTCCCATTCATCAGTATATATTATAATGTCATCTATGTAGGCTGCAGCATATTGTTGGTGGGGTGCTAGAACCCTATTAATGAGTCTTTGGAAAGTGGTTGCATCTCCATGTAAATCAAAAGGCATTCGCTTAAATTTGTACAAACCGCATGGCATGCCGAAAGCAGTTGTTGCATGGTCTTCTTTGTGTACAGATATTTGCCAGTAACCTTTGTCAAATCTAGTGTAGATATGTACTTGGCTTTTCCTATTCTCTCCAGTAGTTCTCTGATTTGGGGCATGGGAAAAGTGTTGAATTTTGAAATTGCATTTAATTTTCGAAAGTCGACACATAGACGGAGGGACCCATCTTGTTTTGGCATGGTTACCAATGGGCTTCACCATGGGCTCCATAATTCTGTTATTATTCTTTGTTTTAGCATTTTGTCTATCTCTGCCTTTACTACTTCATATCTATGATACAGTATCCTCCACCATATTTCCCTGATCACCCCTCGCTCTGGTGTAAGAAAGATAAAGGTGTAAGTAAGGGTGGGGCGGCGGGGAGAGATTTTGTATATAGGCCATCTTTGTATTATGCTTTTGTTCTGTATGCTTTACACCTTTGGATGAAAGAACAAGAAACATTTTGTTTAAAAAAAAATGGGTTCCTTTAATCAGCTTTCTTTCCCTGGAGGAAAATGAATCAGATTCACAGTTGACTTTGTGAAACTGGAAAACAGAAAGGACACCAGTCCACTGTTCTAGGTCCAGAGTGGCTGGGACACTCTTGAGAAAGATGAAGAAAATCAGGACTCTCATGTGAGGAGTGCATTGTAATGTGAATACAAAAAGTCAAAATCAGGGTTTTCAACTGTCAGTAGAAAATAAGGCTAAAAAGGCCAACAGTAAATTCCATAAAATAACTTTAGCCATTAGTAAAAATACTAAGAAGCTGCAGCTTGATTGAAGTTCTAACAGACAGAGCACAACGATACCACCTGGTGTCTGAGCTGGGAACACAGCACCAAACAGGGAGCATTCTCTCAGCCACCCGGTGTTTTGCTGCTGCATTCCAGCTGAATGTAATACTGCTGGGTCACAGGTTTGCTTCTTTGAGGGCCCAAGCTGGGACGGGGGGCGGGCTGGTGGTATTGGGGGTGGCAGCATGGTATAAGGTGCAGTTGGAGGCATAAGAGTGTGTGGGTGAGTAGCGATCCTCTCACAGGGGATAGAGCAGGCAGTACTATGTAAAATGATTGCTGCAGTCAAGCAGGGTTGCCAATCCAATTTATGTTTTTTTATTGCACACTTTTTACTAACAACATTTTGTTTTTTCACTTTTTTACTACAATTGATATTAGATCCCTAAATTTGAACCTAGCCCTTCTAAATGGGACCTGGCTGCAGAGTTACATTTACATATGTAAAACATATATCAGTAAAACAAATGTGTCAATAAAAAAATTTGGCTGTCAGTTAACAGCTTGCAGATTGCCAATAAAAGTAATTTCCTTGGGTTGGCAGCCCTGGTTGAAAGGATACTTTGCCCCTTAACTGTCACAGTTTCTTGTGGATAAGGCCAGTCTCCTGCCTGGTTCTCACCTAGTTCTTCCAGTCTAGAGAGACCAAGTTATGTTTATCTCATTGTATTTTGACCTAACTTCTTGGTAATTCCTATACTTGAGCTTTTCCAATTCCAGAGCACTCACTCACCCTAATTCTCAGGTTAATTCTTTGTTTCCAGTGACTTTAGTGCAGTTCATGTGTGGTTATACTGGTGGAAAGAGTATTAGTGTTAAGTCTAGTATTAGGTGTACTAGTCTGCTGGTGTGTGTTTATATTGGTATATAAGTCCAGTGTTTACAGAAACTTATACAGTGAGCTTTAGAGTTTAAATAATATGTGACACTCAGAGGCCTTAAGCAAAAACTTAAATAGATAAGGGAAAGGAGAACAGGATATGAAGCTGGTTGCAATTGTTTTTGAGGAAAGTGGTACACAATATGGGGGAGAGAAGAAATCATCCTATTGGGAGAAGCTTTTTCAGCGTAATTCACCCTTAACAACAAATTTCCTTGTTTTTATTTGATCACAGTCTTCATTTCCTTTTGGTGTAGTTTTACATGATTGTTTACTTTGTAACACACTTTCTTAGACACTATACATCATTTTCTATTTATTGCATGAGATAGCTGTATAAGGCAGGTTGTCCAGGTATCTGGGTCATTGTTAAGGGGATTGTTTCTCAACTGTAGTCAATAAAGAAAAAGCCTGTATCACCGTATGAAGCATTTGTAAGATACACAGGCTCAAACTACTCTGATTTAAGCCTGGAGATTACCCTCAAGTGCTGAGATAAGGTTGTCTAACTTTGATAACATGACACCATGTGTCATCACTGCAACTGTTACCTGCCTGAGGCAAGGATGAATACTGGTCAAATTTCCAAGAGGATTATCATCAGGGAAGGGCAAACTTTAACATCTCTCAGTTTGCATTCATCACCGAAAGGTCGAAATTCTTCGTCTGAAACAATTTAAAAACCATTTTAATAGCTCTTCTCCTCTCTTCTGTGCAAACCCTAGTAAGTGAGCTTTGTGAAAGAGAAGTTATGATGCCAGAATTGTGAGTACATTCCATTAGTTATGACAGTCTCTGTAACTACTATGTAACAGGACTTATGGTGATTAGAAACTCATGGTGACACAGCCATTGGTTATTTACCAGTATAGCATCCAAACTAGCTAACTAGCTCTAATATATCCAGCCTCAAAAACTTCTGTTTAACCCAGTATAACATTCCATGAGAACTACTGCATCCTGTTCAGGTTCTTCACATTTTGCCCTCCCTCAAGTGCACTGGGAGTAGCCTGTGGCCTGACTACACACTTGAAAACTCCACATTTTAAAAAACTGAATGCTTACCCTTACTTGAGTCTATTATAATGAAACTCTCAGCGGAAATGAATTTCTCTCCAGAGACAATTTTGAAATCCTCAGAAAAAAATTACAAGGAATGTTTGGCTGAGAAGAATTCATAACCTGAGACAAGAAAGATGTGATAGGGTATGAAAGCCAGAATATGAACAAAGTATCCAATAACCTTTCAATCTTTTGCAAAGTGAAAAAGTAGGTAGCAATAAAGATTTGTAAATCTGATAATATACCTCTAGAGGACCTAATTTCTTTGCAATATTGTGTTTTTACTAAACCAAGGTCAGATGCGAACTAGATTAAGCCCCATGATTAATGTGCATATTGGGTCTCAACACAGCAAAGTCATCCAGCATACTGGATAAAGTTTCATTATAAAGATCCATGAAAACAGGCAATGAACCAGTGGTGTTTGAAGACACAGTAGATTTGACTGCAACAATAAAGCACCTTTAAAAAGTCTTCCAATCCATCATTCAACAGCATGAATAAATATACTGTACAGAAAGTAGGAGGCTTGAATGAAATGCAGGAAAATTGTATACTATTAACAAGCCCAATCATTCAATATATAACTGATAGCATCAGTGACAGGAGTTTTAGTGAAACAATGAAGAAAAATATCTTAAAACACATCCTATAAAACAGTATTAAATTCATTCTAGTACAAAAAATTCACCTTTGTTAAATACGCTTAAGTAAAAAAAAATGTAAGAAATGTTGGAGAAATCAAAGCTGAAATTTAGGGCTGGCTTTTTTTTCCTGAATCAATAAAAACTCACCATAAATAAGAATTGCTTTGAGAGTGGATAATATAGTGAACAATAAAAGGTATGTTGTTTTAAAATGGGAGTGCTTTAAGGGTATACCTGTGAACTGGATTGGTATTTCAGGTAAATATGATCAATATGTTAGTGTGATAATGTCACATATTTGGTGTTTTAAATAATGCAGTGCTAAGAAAGAATTTGCTTTTACATAGTAAAGTTATGTAATCATTCTATAGTATGCCAGGAGGGACAGCATATACTCTCTTTATTTTTACTAATCCAAAGCCTCAGTACCCTGTCTCTTGCCCTGTATATATAGAAATTGCGCTGTGAGATCCTGAGCAAATAGCAGAAGTTTCTCAACCGTCTATTTCCAAGTAAATCCTCCAGGTACAATTCTTACTCAGGTGAAATTCCCATTGCAATCATAATCTAACCCAATCTTCAGTCTGAGTTGAGCCTGAGAAAAAATGATTAAGGACTTCAACAGATGGTTGAAGACAAGTGTGAACATTCATGTAGTAAATAAGGCCAGGCAGCATCAGTAAAGCTCATCTTTTTCAATGAACAAGGTTTAAATATATAATTCTGTTCTTTAGTCCATATTCAGCATTATACAACATTATGCAGTTGTCACCAATTACTGTAGCTACATTCAAGTCCAGAGCTAAGCAGATTGATACCAACTGAGGTGTCATACACCTGAGCATGGCCATTTGTTTCCCTGGGGACAAGTAACAGTGGGATACCTTGTGCTGCTGCTACTTGTCCCTGGGGCACTCTCATGCCACATGCCCTCTGGCGTATGGCAAGTTACCCCAGGAGACTGAGGCCAGCACTGGGCTGGCCCCAGAAGCCATACGGGGGGTTCTGGGGCCTCCTGGGGCTGCAGCAGTGGGAACCCTGTCACTTGAAGCATGGATGGTAGCCAGAGCATAGCGCCGGCTGCTAGCCAGGTTCTGATTTTGGGTGGCGCACACTGTCCCCATGTGTACTGCCTTCCTTTTATTTTGCATGAGTTTTTTTGACCTCAGGATCTCCTTGGGTGAACCCCCACTATGTTGCTGCCTTGCAGCACAGAGAACACTTGAATGTGCAGTATGTGGCACCACAGACATTTCTGCGGCACCACATGCACATGGCCACACTTGTCTGGACGTGGTCCAAGAAGCTGGCCTATATAATGCCCTCTCTGTGCTCATGAGCAAAATACTAAATGAAACTCATAATCTCCCCCAAACAAAAGGATGCTTTGTGCTGATGCATTCATTTATTTGAAATAAATCATTGTACTGCCATTGCATAGCAGAAAAGTGAATGGAGTCTTTGTCAGCATCTGTTGATTTATCATTGAATCATTGAAAATTAGGGTTGGAATGGACATAATGGGGGTCATCTAGATCAGCCCCCTCCTCAAGCAGGACCTTCCCCAACTGGATCATCCAGGCCAAGGCTTTGACTAGTTGGGTCTTAAAAAACTCTAAGGATGGAGATTTCACAACCTCTCTGGGTAGCCTGTTCCAGTGCTTTACTGCCCTCTTCATGAGATAGTTTTTCCTAATATCTAACCTAAACTTCCCTTGCTACAACTTGAGACCACTGCTCCTTGTTCTGTCATCTGCCACCACTGAGGACAGTTTAGTTCCATCCTCTTGAAAACCACCCTTATGGCTGCTATTAAAACCCCTCAGTCTTCTCTCCTCTAGACTAAATAAGCCCAGTTCCCTTAGCCTCTCCTCATAAGTGCTCCAGCCCCCTATCCATTGTTGTTGTTCCCTGCTGGACTCTCTCCAGTTTACCTACCTCCTTTCTGTAGTGGGAGCCCCAAAACTGGACACAGATGTGGCCTTACCAGTCCTGAATAGAGGGAATAATCACTTTCCCCAGTCTGCTGGCAATGCTCCTACTAATGCAGCTCAGTATGCCATTAGCCTTCTTGGCAACAAAGGTACACTGTTGGCTCATATTTAGCTTATTGTCCACTTTAACCCCCAGGTCCTAGGATTTAATCCTAGGTCAAGCAGTAAAAAGAAACTCAGTTTTATTTTTCAAATGAGCAAGTAATGGCAACCGTTTTGCTAATTTTGGGCATGACCAGGATATCTGAACAACCAATGACAGTAAAAATACTTGTAGAAGTGCATGGTACTGGTATTCTGCAGAGTACCAGTGCAGTTGTAAAGCAGTGAACAGTAGGAGAAGGTCACCTGGGGACTCATTTTAGAGAGAAATAGAAAAAGAACTTCCCAACAGGTATTTGCAGTTTGAAGTGGAAAGTCACATTCAATCTAGTTCAAAACGTCTTTATACTAGTAAACAAAGTAATCCATAGAGGGCAATAAAGGATGAGGAAAGACAGAGAAATCTTACAGCATGCATGGTAAAGAGGCATTAGTTATTTTTCAAATACTTAGCACATATGTATATATTTATGATGTATATACATTGATCTTCACAAAGTTGTTTTATTAGAACCACAGATGAACTATAGCAAAGAAACACCCTGCCTACAAGCACTGTTGAGGCAGTTCTTGAAATGTGCAATCACCTTGCAGCAACTGTGCTATTTTTACAGTTTTAAAGCTTACTTTTTCATTATAGAGAAATATCCCATTTATGCATAAACTATTTTGCCCTTGTGAACTCAATTTTTCCATCATTTAAAAATGGCTCCTTTAAAAAAAAAAATCTTGCAGGTATGCAAATTATTCCCTGCATTAGAAAATATTTATTTATCAGTAATTGTCAAATACCTGGAAAGGTTAGACTAATTTTACTCCATGACTACAACATTCTTTAACTTAATGTTTTCTGATTCTGTAACTTATAATGATCTTACGCTATTTTATTGTTTCATATTACTTTGGCCTTATCTCCCTGGCTATGCAGCACATAATTACACAAAAAAGAGGACTATATGGCAGGCATTCCTGAAATATATTCTAGTGTACAAACAAAAAATGAGTAATTCAAACAATGCATGGCATTGCAAAAGAAGGGGCATCATGCTGTGATTGACTCAGTTGTAAAAGCAGTGCAAATGGACGATGAAGTAAGAGCTACTCAACTTTCTATTCATCCTGATTTTGCTAATTTGTACCATGTCTTCAGCTACTTCCTGTTTTTCATTACTGTCTTTTAGAAAGATGTTCCCCATCTCCTACCTACTTTCCTTTGAAGCACATCACAATAAGTAAGACTGCATTGTGTTAATCTCCCTTGAACCTTATTTTTGGTGAAAGATGTCATGTAAAAGTAGGCTCTGACTATTATTTTATTTATTAATAACCATATCTAGTTTAGTAGATGACAATGTGGTCCCATTTCACTGGACACTGTATAAATGCAGAGTAGCAGCACATTTTAAACAGACTGCAATCAGTATTAAAGAGTATAATCAATAAGGATATACCCTAAATGTATGGTTCACTTACAGTATGTTCTCATGGTGATACAGCAAACAATTTTAACAAAAACAACCCGCTGCTAAGATTGTTGCCCACTAGATCGTTCAATCTTCTTCCTGCCAATTCTGCCAATCTACGTTATTTTCTTTTTCTTTATATCCTCTAACAAGAAAATTACAATGGTTGTTGACAGAGCGGTTATTAGTTGCTAGTTCTTGGAAAAAGGCCTATTTTTTAAAGTCTGTTTTAGTTTTTATGGCTGCCAGTCTGTGCATGGCATTATACAACAGACAATTGCTTACAATATCCTAGTGATGCTTGTAAGTAAAATATTTTGGATAACTTCTGCAACATGGCTCCCAAGCAATTTGGGCACACATACTGAACCAGTGAATGCTGTAAAATAATTATACAAGAAAACATTTTCTTGGTCAATAGCAATCTGAATGAAAGCGTTAGATTGAATTACCCAGAAATTTCAGTTTAATATGGCTCACTTATTAGAACTATTGCACTTCTAAGAACTATTGAATTCTAAATACTGAAGACTTATGACAATTAAAGAGAAGGAAAGAAAAAATGATTCTTTAATGTGGCTATCATTAAGGACAATAGAAACCTGGCAGGATTTTGGCAAAATTAAAGTATTCTATGGGGAGTTCTTTTTTATCATCTACTTGGCCTAACATTATATTTTAATATTTCATTTTATTATAAAGGACAAGCAGGGCCACTTAAACATTATTAAATTTCTCATATATGCTGAAGAATTATCCAACAGAAATAACATTTTATGTGAAATATTAGGTAGACATAAAGCTCTCACCACTGAAGTGTTCGAAGCCAATATATTTCATATGGTTGCCTGAAGTTAGACACTTGAAACTACATTTGGTATCTAAATGTAGATACCATATTAATGTAAACCAATTGTGGATACCATATCTAAATGAAACTGGATTTATTTTTAACAGTGTAGAGTATCCATCATTCCAGGTAAAGTCAAAAGTATTTCAGAGTGTACTTAATAATCAATCTGGAAATCAATCTGGTTGCAAAGATTGATCAAACCTGAGTTTCTCTTTCTTCATTACACTATGTAGGCAGGCACACTACTTCTGCTGCAGCTCTTCCTGGTTCAGTTCTGATGTAACTCTTGAAAACTGAGGCACATGGTACAATTTTACCCTGCAGTGGTGGTTGCAGCCACTATGCCATGGCACCCCCTTAGCCTGCTCTTTCCCAGATCTTGTGTGTCATATTGCGCACCCCCCACCCCTTCCACACTCTCAGTACTCCCTACATGCAGTTTGTGTAGCTTGGCATCTCATCACCGCCATATAGGCAACCCCGGACTCTATCCATTAGGCCCCAGGATTGGAACTGGAGATTGCACTGGGGTAATTAAGGAACGAAATTTGTTCAGTAGTTCCTGATCCTCACCAGTGACCCGGAGCCATGTGTAGGGAATCCATTGCTGCACTGGAATCAATCAGGTGACGGGTGAGGTAGAGGTAGGAGGGCACCCCTATCAGCAGTCTGAAGGGGCAAATAAAGTATAATTATATAATCAATGAAAACATATCAGTTAATAATTATATTAGATTTTAGATAGGGTGCTGCTAAATTCTGAGAAGTTTGGGAGGGTGTTTTGAGATAAAAAGATTGAGAACCACTATTCCAGTCTCCCATAGCCTTTATTTACATGTTGTACATTCAGCAGATGGAATAAGGGCAGTCTCAAATTTTGGAATAAAAATATTGGGAGTTCTCTATATTTTGGTTAGAAACATTTTCTAAAAATATAAAAAGATTGAAAATGATTATTTATCCACAAAAATTATCTCTCAGTAGATTCTAATCAAAATCCCAACAAAGAATCTGTCAAAAATGTTGGCCACTTGTCCTAATAAATAGGGTTTTAGCTATGCTTCAAAAAACACCCATCCTTGCAATTTTTGACCTAAGCAAATATCATCTGGGCAATGTGATTTATGTATATCCTAGTGGGTGCAGAGTTTATGTGAGTTTAAATACATCCCTTTGTGAGACCTGAGAAATGTTACCTTAGGCTAACCATCACCTCTGACGTGGCATTCATCACTAAAGTAGTGGAATGTGCATGATATGGAGTCACTTAGTTTTCAGAGATTTCCACCTCCACTATGAGTAACCATTTTATAATGTTTAGAGCCTTTTCCATGGGAAAGCACTATTATATAATTAAAAATTTTATGCAATAAAAAACCATTGTGCACCGCTGGAAAAAAAAATACGAAGGGGACTTTTACATGGTTGGGTAACAGAGTACTGGATTTGATGACCCAGAAAGTCCTTTTTAGTGCTATTTCCTGTGTTGGTCATGTAGACAATTTGTAGCAATAAATGAAATGACATAAGTATCTCTTTGGAGAAATAATTGGTCCAACTATAATCATCTACTGATTCAGTAGTTTTCATGCACACAAACAGGATAAACAAAGAAAAAGCAATAGAATAAAATCTAGACTATTCCAGAACTGTATTCACAGAAACCTTTATTCCTGCCAAAATGAAAGCAAGTATTAAATTGTGGTGGGTGTGTCTACATGAGACACTACTGCACAGTAGCATAGTTTACTGCACAGTAATCTTTTGTGTCTACATGTTAACACACTTACTGCACAGTAAATTTTGCTACTTATGAGTAAATTTGCTACCTGCAAATGCAAGTAGTAATGCACAGTAATGTATGTGTAGACACCAACCAGGAGCAACTTTGTTCCCAGTCAGCCCTGTTAGGGGCCAGCCTCACTGCAGCCCCAGGGCCCTGGGCCTGAGAGCCTCTCCTATCCCAGGGCTGGGCCAGCCCTGTATCTACCCCCGCCTTAGGCCCTTAAAAGTCTGCAGACATTTTGAGCCCTGGGGCCCAAAAACAGGGAGCCTGGGGTGGCTGTTAGCCTCTGCTGCCCCTACAGAGGTTGCAGGCTACCTGTGGCAGCCTGCCTGAACTCTGGTGCCACTGCATGGCACTGCAATGCCATGCAACTGCAGCCCTGGATGGTGCAGGCCTGCCAGCACTAGGTCCTTGCTGCAGGAAGCTCCTAGCCATTGGGACCAGCTCCAGCTGCCAACCCCAATTAGCCTACCCTGCCCTGCTGGTGTAGTGGGACATTGCCTTGATGCACAGCTTCTAGTTCTGCCCCAGGATCCAGGTTGCAGCTGTGCTGTGTACTGCAGCACAGGCAACCTGCCTTAGCCCCGGCTCCAGCCTGGTACCCATGGTGATGTGTCACTGGGGGAGGGATTCTCAGGCCACCAGCAGCTTGTCCTGCTGAGCTTCCATCCCCAGTCTCCACCAGCAGCTCAGGGAGCCTGGGCCAGTGCCTGCCCTGACAGCTCAGAGACCTCTGCTCCAGCCATGAGGTGTGGCTGGCCATGTCACTGCTGGCCACCAGCAGTGCCAGTTCTCCTTGTGGGGCAGGCTGCCTGGGCACCCACATACCACACCCCACAGCTCAACAAGTCCACTGGGAGCTGCATGCCATCAGTGGTAGCCAGGACTGACTGAAGCTTCTGGGCATGCCACCCTGCCCACATGGTAAGCCCCACACTGCGGGGGAAAGCCCTCCCTGCCCTGGCTCATGGTGGGTGAGGCGGGTGGTGGAGGGGCTCTGTTGTTGGGGAGGGAGGTGGGATGGGCTCTGGTTTTGGGGAGAACAGGGGGGTGGGAGGTTATTTGTTGTGAAGGAAATAACGTGGGTTTTTTTTGAGGGCTGTCCAAAGTGAGCATGAATTTGGAAGTGGGTGGTGGGATGGGGTGGGGTAGCAGGGGTCTGTGGGTAGTTGTCCAGGTGGGCTACATTGAGGAGTGTGGAGGTTATCAGCCAGCACCTCTTGCATCTGTTGCTTTGCTCTCACTGGTGGATGTGCGGCTTACCTGGGGCCCCAATGCCAAGGGCCAGCATGGCCAGCAGCATGGCCAGCAGAAGACCAGGGTACTGGGTGTTGCTGCCAGGAGCAGGGTCTGGAGCAGCCATAGTGCAGGGAGGCAGAGGCTGCAGCAAGAGAGTTGCTGCATGCTGGTCCCAGCTCTGTATGTTGCTTCTGGCCAGAAAAGCAGATGGCCAAGGAACAGAGAGCAGGGCTGCCTTTTAAAGATGGTCACCAGCCATAGGCAGGTGTGGCCAAAGCCTCAAGCTCCCCCCGGTGGCAGCAGGGGCCCATTGCAGGGCCACAGGAAGTGGGAGCAGTTTGCTGCTAGGAGCCACAAATCTGCTTCCATATCCCTGCATGCCTGCCCAGGAGCATTTACTTGTGAGTATTTTACCCACAAGTAAACTGGTCCTAGATCAAATGCATATGTAATCACATCCATTGTGTTTCCCAGGCTGTATTTCACAAATTGCAGGAGGGCATGTCTATCTTATCCCAGCTGAAATTTACTGCACCTTAAATTACTGTATAGTAAGCAGGAATAGGTGGGCATCTACACAGGCAGGCATTAAAGCACATTAATGCTGGGTGCGGATTGACCAAAGTTAGTCCCAAGTCAGTCCACACACACAGTGTTACTGTTTTGGTGCAGTAAAATGTCTACACATGCATTACTGTGCAGTAACTAATTGGACATTAATTTGATACCTGCATAATACAGGTATCAAATTTATGCTCAAGTCAGCATAAGCCACCATATTTACCACACAATATGGGTGTGCATGTGTAGATATGCACCTGTAATGTGCAATAATTTTGACTACTGTGCAGTAAATGCACGTGTAGACGTGCCCATTCAGTTTCTTTCCAAAGTAGCAAGAAATGGATGGTTACACACCTAAACAAGACAACTCAGCTTAATTTTTTAAGATAAAAGATGTTAGTTCAATGATGCTAAAATTAACTATATGCTCAGTTCAGAAGATTTATTTGGTTCCTATTCAAAAGACCACTTATTCTATCATGTATGATGTACTGGATGTTTATAAACTTTTTGAAGAAGAACTGAATTCCCAGGAGAACCTGAGACAAATTCTGCTCCACATTATTACAATCAGTGAAGTGACTTTGGAGTCATATTTCTGTAAAAGCGAAGTTGAATGCAAATTTAATAAAACATTTTACCCCATGCTAACAGCCTGTGGAGTATATTATGTCAATCCCATGCTTCAGGGCTTTTCCCCTTTCTTGAATGCATTTTTGGCTTCCAGATTTGTCTTTCTTTTTTGCTTTCAAGTGCAAAAATAAAGAAAAAAAAAAAGTATCAGCTATTGGCCCAATCAGAAATAGGGGATCACCCAGGGTGTGCTATGGTTCTAAGAACACTAATGGTTCTGCGAAAAAATTGGGGCATCTGGCTAGAGGGTTTTGCTTCTGCACTTGTAGTAAAACTGACAACCCAATTTGGGGGCAGAATAGAATTCTCACCTAGGTCAGAGTGCCAAAAAAGTTTTTGGGTTTTTTTTCTGTTTGTTTCTTTTGTTTGTTTTTGATTTTATCTGTAGCATGAAATTAAGTCCACCTACTTGGGATTATCTGAGCTTATTTTACCTAAAATAAATTTCTTGCCATTGCAGTGGGCAAGGCATGTGTGGTGCCCCATCTCTCTTGCATGCTTCCTGTGTATATTGTAGGTTTTTATTTTTGTTGCTAGCTTTCTAGTTCCTGTGTGTGAGAGGGTACATAGTAGATGTTCTTGTGGACCTTTTTCAAGAGATGTTTGTTCAATGGCAGCAGGGCACTAGACTCAACCAGTTGGGATGTCCATTTTATTCCTATATTCCAATCATTAAATCAAAGCTCATTCTTGTTGGGAAGGTGTACTACTGTAGTTTAAAATAAATTAATCAGAACTTTTTTTACCTACTTAAAGTTACCATATTGAAAATTAGACATTTGTAGGTGATGACAAAACTGGTATTTTGCTGAAGTTACCATGGGAAAAGCAGAGAAGTTTCACTGTCCTTCAAAGAAAAGACTGAGTGGTCTCAGAAAGACATTGGTCTCCATAACCTCAGCTGTCAGTGGGAGTCTGTCACAACCATGGGAACTCCACTGACCTTCTGGGTAAAAAGTCAATCCCACTACCACTTTCTTCCTAGCTGTCTATTTTCTACAGTGTGCTTAGAACTTACCTGGGTGATCAGCCTGTGACCAGAGTCTGGTAGCATCAGATCCACAATTTCCTGTTTCTAACTTTTGGCAAAGCACGATTTCTAGAAGAGCTGTACTTAAAGAAGTCCAGTGTGGATGGCTTTAGTGCTGGCTATTAGGTATGACAAAGAAGGGCAATTCACATTGTTTGGGTTGTTTTAGGGGAAAGCTCAAGATCAAGCAGTGTAAATATAGGCGACCATCACCACTCACGGGGGATATGTTCCCATGATCCCCGTGAATGGTGAAACCAGTGAATAGGGCACTGTGTTCATGAATGCAGTCTGTGTTCATGAACACAGTGTCCCTGGTGGCTAGGGAGGGAGGGGGCATGGCTCTGGCAGCGATGGTGGGAGTGAGGCGGCGACAGCAGGAGCCTGGTGGCAGCAGTGTGAACCCAGTGACAATGGCAGGAGCCCAGCGGCAGCAAGTGTGGAGCTTCTGAGGAGTTCCAGTAAGTGTTTAAAGTGTATTTAAAATGGGTTGGCATTCATGAATATTTGAAACCATGAATGCTGAACCCGCAAATACCGAGGGTTTTCTGTACATCCTAATAAACAGCAAATGAAGCTTTATGTCCTGTATCTTGGTAGTCTTTTATGCATTTTTTCTTTGTGTGTAGGGGGGAGTATGGTTTTGTCTTGAAAATGGAACTGAACTTTAATAACAATAGTTCCAGACCATCTCAGATAACTTCTTCCCCATTTCCACGCAGGGTAAATTTATGTTAAGGATTATATTACCAGTGCATCAAGGAAGGGATTTTAACATTTTTTTCTCTTTTTCTGTATTTTAAATTCAGAGTTATACAAATTTAATAAAGGCTGTAACCATGGGATTAATCAGGCCAAGGTCTCTGTACGTGAAATCTCAAGCCATGTTTAAGTGTATAGTGTTGTACAGTGACAGGGTCTTATTTGAGAATTATATAATTTTGAGAATTAATTGAATACATATTGCAGTACAAGGTCTTTGCCCTGATATAAAATAGTTTCCATTTGTCCAGTCCTCACTTTTTCAGGCATTGTCTTCCCTAGTACTGGCTATCACCTCCCACAACAACTATATTCTGTCAGAATTATGGAACAGATGACCAATACAGGGAATCTTATGAATAACACTGAACTTTCATACTTAAAGAACCAGATGCCATGAACATCCAGGTCTAGGGGTCACTCAGTCTAAGTACAGACAGTCCAAAAGCCCAAGGCTGAATTGATTCAATTTTTGCAGGTTAGTCTAAACTATGTAGATTGAACTGATAAGCAAGTGAACAGTATGGAAATGTAGTTACATGCCTACAGTGACCCAAGTCAAAAGCCAGGGGGTGATAGAGCATGCCTCTCTACTTGGCTTGAACAGGCAGTTTGGGCTAAGGCTAGCCCCACCCACCCTGTAAGGGAGGGTTTGTGAAGGAGGTGCAAAGCATCCTGAGATGCTGGGGGACCATAGGCAACTGAGTCACTTGAGTCAGGAGGGCATGAGTCCCCCAGTGGCCAATCTCACTGATTGGGGGGAGTGTCCCCCCATGGCTGACTGCACCAACCAAAAGCTCAAGCGGTGCTCCTGGAAGTGCTAGCGGTGCTTCATTCAGCGCCTCCACTCCCCAGCCAGTGCTCGCACGGGGGGAGCACTGGTGGTCCTGCCTGCCCCCCCCGCTCATTGCCTAAGTGGGGAGCACTGTCTGTCTGGGGATGCCCCAGCGCTCTCAGGGGGTGCATGTGCACCCCCGTGCACGCCCTATGCATCACCACTGTGGGGACCTGTAAGTTACCTTGAATCTAGAGAAGATGTGGGACAGAAGTTCAATAAACTAATGTAACCTTAATCAGTTAAGTCTAATACTACATCCATCCAGGTTTATCTTAAACCATTTTTAACCATTTTGAAAGCAGTTTATGTTCACTGAACTTCTGTTGTATTACAGATTAGAACTGGTTTCTGATTGCTTATTTATGTGTAACTTCTGTCCCTAGCCTCAGGGTCCAGCGAGGCAATCAGGATCTGAAGAGTGCACAGAATCCAAGTGTTGGGAAACCAGAAGCCAAGAGGTCAGTCTGAAGAGTCAGAGAGCCAGATGGTCAGGCAAAGCATGGAGTCCAAAGGCAAGCCAGGCTGGGTACCCAGGAGATCAAGCTGGGTATCAGGTTAGGAAGCTGAAGGGTCAGGTCGAACACAGATTCCAAGGGTGAGCCTGGTTAGATAGCCAAGAGATCAGTCAGAGTCAGTACAAAAGCAAGCAAAGGGCAAAGCAGCCTAGATATAAGTTAAATCCAGACACTTCATCTTCCAAGTCAGTGGCCTATATAGGAAGGGTGAGTCAGCTGAGCCCCTGGTTGGCTACTCCAGTAGTAGGGTATGAGTGGGTGGCTAGACCCAGATGGAGGGTTCTGGCTACATAGTCCAATGTGGGAGCTCAGCCAGGGAGGCAGCATGCTGGCTCAGTGTCTGATTTGGACAGGCTCAAGTCCCAGGTTTGAGGCCATGGCCTAGCACCACAGTAGAATACAAATTTCAGCTAGATTCTGGAAATTTCTCTCAATGGGTCTCAGTATTTTCAGAACTAAATAAAACCTCATTTAGTTTAGCTTTCCCGCAACAGATTTTTCACTCATACATGGGTGTTCAACACATCCAGTCACTCAAACTCTCAAATCTAACTAAGCAAGTAAACAAAAAAAATCTATAAAATAATTAAGTTATTTGTCTTACATCTTGGTAAGGAAGAAAAATAGTGAGAGGGAGATTGATATTGTTATTTGTTTTACATATTTCAGAGATACTCAGAATGTACAGTAATGGGATTCCCTACAAGCGATGAGACAGAGAGAATTCCCTGAATCTAGTTAAGAGGAGAAGGTTACATTATTTTTATGCTCTGTGAATATGAAAAATTCATTTTCATTTATGCCAGAACAGACTATACCAACCCAATACATAGGGTAATGACTAACCATTTTAAGGATTATACCATTCTATGCAAACGAAAGAGTGCTGACATTTTAATTAACATATACATCAGAATTCTGCACAGAATAGTCCAGAAATAGAAACAGGGGATGAGTCTGCTATCACTGAATAATTTTACTCAGTGTGAACTCTTAAACCTCCCACCAATGTGGCCTTATCAGCACCTTAGTAATAATAATAATAGTAATAATAATAATAATAAAAATACATTATCTGTCAAGGGACAGAATGATCCCCTGAAAGTTGGAGCAACATAATTCACTGTTGAGGAGCCTGACAAGTTTAAAATTGGAGCTCATTTTAATCTGTTTATTTGTGTATCAACATTGTATAAGTATATATTTACATAGAAATGTGCATGTATACATGTACATGCACATGCACATATGTCAGCTTATTTGGTGGTGATACTCATATTTTATGTTTTGGATTATTTATTTAATGTTTGACTGCGTTAACTGGACTTTACCCACTCATGTCCCTCTCAGGGCATTTTTAGCATTTCAAACCAATTAGGAACCAGCAAGCAACTGATTCCCTCATCCATCCTAAAAAAAAATTCTGCAGCAGACCTCTTTCCTTCTAAAGCTCCCAAATCTAGAATGCATCCTTATTTCAGACAGCACTTAAACATGTTTTCAAATTAAAACACATGCTTGACAGAAGTGTATGCCTAACTACTCTCCTGAAGGGGCACCCAATAATATGTTACCTCCCCAAAATAACATCAATATGAAAAAATACAGATCTAATAAAAGGCCTAGGCAGAAGTTAATCCTAAATTTGTGAACCTGAAAATTCTGACCTTTTCTGGAGGTATCTAAACTCCACAGAGCCTGACTTTTGTGACAGAGGTACCTGGAAGTTCTGTGCAGAAGTATCTAGCCTTTGGCAGACTTGAGCAGCTTAGTAGTAACTTTATTCTTAGACTCTGACGGCACTTACACAGATGTGGGGAGCTTCTTCTGATGTTCTGGAAATCCAGCGCATTGGAGCTGGCTCAATTAATTGAGTCTGTTGGAGCACATAAACTGAAATAGATTAATAGATTCATAGATTGTTAAGGGCCAGAAGGGACCTTGCAGATCATCAGGTCCAGCCCCCCAATCAAGGCAGCGAGACAACTGGGGTTAGATGACTCCAGTGAGGTAACTGTCTAGTCTCCTCTTGAAAACCTCCAGGGTAGGTGACTGCACCACCTTTGGAGGGAGTTTATTCCACAGTCTGGACACCTTGACTGTGAAAGAGTTTTTCCTGGTATTAAATCTGAAGCGGCCTTCCAGGAGTTTGTATCCATTGCTCCTGGTCTTTCCTGGGGGTGCCCTAGCGAACAGTTGTTCACTGAGCTCCTGATGCACTCCTCTGATAAAGCAGTAAGCTGCTATCAAGTCCCCTTTCAACCTTCTCTTCCTTAGGCTAAAGAGGCCCAGGTCCCTCAGCCTTTTCTCATATGGCTTACTTTGCAAGTCCTTGATCATATGGGTGGCTGTTTTCTGGACCCTCTCAAGTTTTTCCACATCCTAATTGAAGCACGGCACCCAGAATTGGATGCAATACTCCAACTGTGGTCTCACCAGTGCTGAGTACAGTGGGAGTATCACTTCCTTAGTTTTACACGAGATGCATCGGCTGATGCTTGCCAGTGTGTTGTTTGCCTTGCTGACCAGAGCCCTGTACTGACGGCTCATATTTATATGATGGTCGATCATTACCCCCAGGTCCCTTTTGGCCGTGGTGCAAGTCAAGCTGTTGCCACTGAGCCTGTATGTATGTTGAGGGTTGTTTGTCCCTAGATGTAGTACATTACACTTGGAAGTGTTAAACTTCATCTGGTTCTGGTCTGCCCAACTCTCGAGCCTGTCCAGCCCTGTCTGTATCTGCAACCTATCGTTTGGTGTGACTACACTGCCCCATAACTTGGTGTCATCTGCAAACTTGACCAGCAAGCTTTTCACTCACCCATCCAAATCATTGATAAAAAGGTTGAAAAGCACTGATCCAAGCATAGACCCACTGGTCATTTTGCACTGGGATGACACAGATCTGTTCATGAGAACTCTCTGGGTCCTACTGTATAGCCAGTTTTCCACCCACTGAACTGTCGAGCAACTGAGCCCACAGTCTTCCAGTTTTCCCACAAGGATATCGTGGAATACTAGTTCAAAAACCATTTGGAAGTTTAGGTATATAATATCTACCACATCTTCTGTGTCCAGGTGGTGAAAGACCTGATTGTAGAAGGAGACATGCTCTGGCAACCTTGCACATCACATGTATCAGTGGCACCTTGCTCCTCCATGCTGAGGAAATAGCAGCAGTGCACTTTGAATTAAAACACACTTGATGTGCTCTAGTTCAAAGCGCACTGCTGCCATTTTCTCAGCATGGAGGCGTGCTGCAGCACTTATAAACATGATGTATTGGCATTTTTAATTAGCATGGCTTGCTAATTAAAAGCATCCAGCTCTGCATCAGAAATATGTGTAAAAATGTCCTAAGGGGCTCAGTCCATTAGGCATTCTAAAACATCACTTAGTGAGCCTTAATATGATCTAGCTGCTCAATGGTGGCTACCTCTGTCTTTTAAAACCTGCCTGGAAAAGGTGGTGGCAGCCTCTCCCTTTTATCTAATAGTCCTAATGATTACTATACTTCTGCAGGAATAGAGAGGTCCAGGCTCAACTTCTTCCTCTGCTTGAAGGAATTCAAAGCCACATCGCTAGTCTCCAGAGTGGGATATCACTCCTACTGTGTTATAATGCAGAGAATTCAGGATTTGTTGCACCAGAAAGAGAACACGAGCCTAGTGATGAGGTCAGTCAGTTGAGCTGTGGTCCTGCTCTCAGGATGTTATCTGTGTATTTTCCAGTGACTATTCCATATAAAGCATTCATTCACTTGAAGGAAAGAGCAAAGGCACAAACCTTCAGGCCATGGGTCCCAAATGACTGGAGATGACTCTCTGCTCCCCAGATTTAAGGCAAGATTTAAGACTCACTTCTGTCCTCAGAATTTCCCTATGAGCTAACCTAAAAAATAAGCCCACTGCAAATGCTGACTTTGGAGAGCTCCTCTTTCTCTGTTGGCTTTCTTGGATCCCATCCTGAGGCACCTAATTCTCCTGCTTCACTGTATAAGGAGCCTAGGTGCCTGGCTCAGGGTTCTGGATTTGGTTCTGGGGATCAAGCACCTAAGAATTATGTCTAAATTTCAGATACCCAAGTGCAGTGTTGATCATAGGCCCAACTGATTATTGGACAATCTTTGCCAAAATCTAAAATGTCCAGAAGAGGCACAACCATAGTATATCAAATGAAGCTGCAAATGTATAGATAGATGTTCTTTATTTCTTTATTCATCAAGGGTGAGAGTTATTTCTCAGTCTTCCCAGTTCATTTCTCACTTCCTTTTTCTCTCTCCTGACCTCTCATTTTTAATAACATAATTCCCCACCCCCCATAGTTAGAATTAGGAGCCAAAGCTATTTCTCATGCATCTGTCCTTTCTTAGATATGCCTTTGTGTGGGATTTATGTCTTGTAAAAAAAAAAATGTAGTAAATCTGTTCATGAAGTTATTAATTTTAAAAACTAACTGATAATTGCTCTATTTTTTTCTTAAGAGGGTCAATTTCTCCTTCTGTTGACTATAAATCATCAGTACTTCACAGATAATGAGTATGCTTTTGTTACATTATTTTAAAAGAGCCACCTGTCCACAGCTGAGGGATCAAAGTGTTATTTGTAAATGTTTACATATTCAAGCATGTATTTTTCCCATGGTCAACTATATGTATTTTTTTCTTTAAAGGCAATTATTGACTACCTTCCCAAACATTTGCTTGGCAGTAGCCCTGAGGAGAGTAAGCTGATAAAATACAGAAATAGTCCTACAACCAGGTCAGAGGGGAAGTCTCCCCTTCCCAGGTTACAGGACTAGCCCTTATCACTGGGCTACAGTGTCATCCTTTCTTTTGTGCTTTTGTTCAGCATTGTGCTAGGAAGGTGCTTTCAAAACCCTTTTCTTACTCATCATTCATGTGATAGTTGTGCTCATTAAAAACAATGAGAAACCCCAAGACAGATGCAGCTTGTAATTATAGGGGATGATGTGCTTTTTTGGCTTCTGGAATGCTATTCCTAACAGATGAAGAATTTGCCATTTTCAAAATAAAATTAAAAAAAAACTTTCCTTTTTTAAAAGTGCGTTTCTCAATAATTAAAATAGCTGAACAAAATAAGAAAACAAGCTTGAAACATCAAACTTACTAGACAAGAAGAGAACTAAGATTCTGGGATCAATTTGTTTACATTATAGGGAAGGAGTGGAGCCAATCTCTTGGATCCTCTTTTCTAATTCAGAAGTTTTACACTGGAAAATATCAGGAAGTGAATGTTGATGAGAGTGACATTTAGTCACCTCCACTGTTTACAAACCCAAGGACAGAGTGGAAGCATATCATCCAGTGGAAGCATATCATCCAGTGGAAGCATTATTCATTTAGAAAGTAATACAGCTAAGGATAGCTTTACATCATTTTATGATTCTTCTTGGAAGGAACACCCCCAAGGGTAAGCCACCCTCCTGTTTCTGCTTGCTTACATCAGACCCAGAAATGTAGGACTGAAATGCATCCTGCTGCACCCATCCCTCCTTAATGGCTGCTCTTGAAACCTGTGTTTCCACTGCATTGAAGCTGTTGACAGCCATGGCATTTCTGAGTTTGGTGTGGGAAATGGGTGGGCAGAATGTGCTTGGGATCTTCCATCCTGGAGAGCACCAAAGTGAGCAACTTGAAGTGAGCACATAGGCCACATCCACACAAGCAGAAATGTGCACCACAAAAACCTTTTGAGGTGCTGCAGAATGCACATAGAGCATGTGGATCTGTTCCTTGCACTACATATTTGCAGCGTGGCAGCAAAATTAGGTACCAGGAAATCTAAAAAACCATGGAAAAAAAGTGGCACGGTGCATGTGATTGCAGCATGAGCTGCCAGAAACTGAAGCCTGGTTCACCGCAGCCATGCTCCAGCAGCTGGCCAGGCTCAGCTCACCACACCTGCAGCTGCAGCTGCAGCTGCAGAAGACCCCCAGGCTAAGCTGCTGGGGCCCCGCCCAGCCTTTCCTACCCCATCTGGGGCAATTTGCTGTGTGCCATAGTGCACATGCTGGGGCATACTCTGGGACAAGTAACAGCAGCATAAATATGTGCCACTGCTTTTTGTCCTTGGGGAAACACATTTTCCTGCTCATGGGGATGTACCCATTGAGGCAGTTTTGGTATACATGGTTGCATTTAATACATCTCTAGTATTCCCCTGACAGAGTATGGTTTGCAGGCCATCATCTCTATGCAGTCCCTAAAATTTGAAAGACTGATAAGGAAATTACCCTAAGAGAACAATGTTATTGAGTTTTTCCCTTTAATGGTGGTCTATTTTGTACCACCTTTAACCACTGAATAAATAAATTAAAAACAGAAGAAGTGCTTTATCACTATATTAAGTATACTTCTTTGTGGCTTCCAACTTGCCTTGGTTGAATTTTATATATTCAACACTATCCCTGGATTATTGGTTTGACCTTTAAATATCACTTAAAAATATGTGATATAGTCTGCCACTGGCAGATAAGGGCTAAGAATAAAATAGTATTTTATTAGTACATGGCTACATTTAAAAATAGAATAGCTAAGTCTTCTTGCAGGAGTTGCAAATTAATGATGGAATTAGTATACACTGAACTGAAAAAAAAGAAAACACTGAAGCTGCACGCTAGAACAAGTATTTATTTTTGGTGAGTTTATATAATACGCTGTGATGATTTGAACGGATTATTTTACCAATTGTTGTATGAGTATATTGCTAATAGTATATAGTCTATAAGTATATTGCTAATAGTGTGCTAGGCAACTTACAGACCAGACAGATATGAAACCAAAGCTACAAATATTATGATTTCATATATTTCACTCTGATGGTGAAAAGTTCTTTGTTTCTTTTGCAGTTCCTTATCATAATTGCACTGGTCATGCAGGCTAGGGACAGAAGTTACACATAAGCCAGTTTAAGTTATCAGAAACTGGTTTAAACCTGTAACAGAACAAATGCCCAGTATCCACAAGCCAGTTTCAAAATGGCTGAAACTGGTTAAAATGAACCTGGTTCAATGTAGTATCAGACTTAACTGATTTATGTCAAACCAGTTTATGAATCTTCTGTCTCAGACCCCTTCCTGGTTCAAGTTAAATCACAGTCCCCCAGCATGCCAGTATGCTTTCCAGCACTGGGATGGGCTGCGCGCTGTCTGTTCTAGGAGAGAAAGTCTGGGGGGGAGGAGGCAGGACTTTCCCCTTCTACCAGGGAAACACTGGTTGGGGTCTGGGGCCAGGGGTGGGGGTTAAACCCACCTTCCCCCAAGTACACAGCTGCCCTGCTGCTAAACTTACTGCTGGCTGTGACAGTCAGCTATAAATCCCAGAGGCAGCAGGAAGAGGAAGTGATGAGCAAGCCCAGAAAGTCCTGCTGCTGTGATTGTGGACGGTAAATGCCAGAGACCTCAGGGGCAGTAGGAGGAGGAAGCAAATGCATACCCGAGGTGTGCTCGAGTGCCCACCAGCTTCTGGCCTGAGCTACTGCAGGCATGTGGCTGCATCAATTTCCTGAATCAAAAGTAAATGTGTGTCCAGTTATTTCTCAGCTTAATCTCTGAAGTTTAGATTAACCTGTGAAGACTGAATCGATTCAGACTCGGGCTTTTTGACTGTCTGTACTTAGCTTCTGTATAGAATTATATAGCTACTGCAGGATGCACATGAGTGACTTGCAGTCTCTCAGAGGATTTTGAGCAGTGAGAGTACCATCAAGTGAAATTGATGGACTCTGATACTGATATAGAATATATGGGCCATATATAATGGTAATACAAATCAGTTTTGCCATTTTGTAATTATCTGTAATATTTATTAGGATTTAAAAGGTTGTTCAATCACATCCCAATAATGGCTGTACTGTTGATCAGTCTGTAGCATGTACTTTGGTTGTTGTTATTGCTTATATCATAATAAATATTCTAATACATCTAATGAATCACTACCCTTTACAAGATTTATAAGAAATGTCGCCACTCTGTGTACTTTGTATGAAATAATGCTAACCCAGGTTCTTCTTTAGCAGAGCTTGTTAGAGGCTTAAAACTTCTGGAACTGCTGAGGTCTATTCCTGATGTCCCTGTCAAGGTTAAGTTCAGAGCAGCCAAGAATCCTCTTTTTTTGCTTTGTTAACAAGTAATGGCTTTGTTACCAGAGTTGTCACTATATTACAAGGGTGCACAATCTTGTGGCCTCGCAGGCCAGATGAATGGTATTGGGCTGGTCTTCATGGGCTGAACTGAGCTCTGCACAGGAGGATTTGGGCCCAAGACCCACCACTGGCCCCTTAAGCTGGGTCCCTGGCCAGGACAGCAGGATGGTCCAGTGCTGCACCCTCAGCCTGGCCCCCCCGCCCCCATCCTGTGCCCCCTACCTTGCCATGCAGCAGTGGAAGCAGGGAGCCAGTAAACCACACAAGAAAAAAAAGTGGAAGCAATTTGTAAAGTGGAAGCAATTCAAAGGAGTGAACTACAAAAAAAAATTGCAGAGCTATCTGGTGGACAAAGAGACTCATTACGCATCTTTGAGTGCCTTTGTGTTTGTAAACAACAACTCTATGTATGTGACCTTTAATTTCCAGAAAGCCAAACTAAACTACATTCAAGGAGCTTTAGTTTAACGCACAAGAAAGACTTTTAAAGCATCGGGGAATCCCTCTCATGCAAACAGACATGCAGTTGCAGTGCATGAAATGTTAAAAATCATGGCATGTACATGAGCCTCTGCACACCAGATCTATGCCCCAGGGGCTTGGTGCCCTGGCGGGTCTGGCAGTGCCCACTCATGTCTGGATTGGGCCTTGTCATCTGTGCACCAGATGACATGTCACCACAGGCTGGAGGTGGTGCTAAAGGGAGGTTTATAAGACAACTTATTGATAGAATCTGAGGTCTTAAACTACCAAGCTCCTTTAGGTTGGCAAGTGCATCAAAACCTGCTGTTATTTTATAGTACTGTTAACTGAGTTATGTAGAATAAAATGCTTTTTTTAGAGGGATATATATCTATAATCCCCTCTAAAATATTATTAATATATAAATTTTTTATACACACACGCTTCCCTCTAAAAACCCATTTTTTCCTACATAACTCAATTTACTTAGATATGCTATAATGTCATGGAGTGGGGCCTAGGAGCGGCAATGATGTCTCTAGCGCCCCCCTACCGTGCCAAGTAGGCGATCCAGCACTCTCTTTCTTGCCTGCCACATCTTGCTGTTATATATACTTTTTATATGGGAGGCTGCCTCTGTCCCCTTGAACATGGTGCTAGGATTGTCTGGGCTCCTACTCTGTACAGAGTGACCTGGTGCACCGCCCCCGTCTTATGGGCTACGCGTGCCTCCAACCTTCCCTTTAGCACGCCCCAAGCCTCGCAGATCTTCCGGACGTTATCCTGCCCATGCACCTTCCCCAGAGGCTCTCTCAAAAGGCCTCCGCCCGAATGTTCTCTCACACCGGGCTTTGTCTCTCGTACGTGCCCTCTCCAGGGCTTCTCTCCGTATGTGCCCTCTCCGGGGCTTCAATCACACAGACAGTGCCCCACTGGGCCCAGTCTCTCTCAGTACATGCCCTCTTCTGGGGCTTCTCTCAACCGTGCCCTCTCCTGGGGCTTCTCTCACGCAGACAGTGCCCCACTGGGGCCAGTCTCTCCACGCTGATGCGCTCATTGCCCTCACCAGGCTTCTCAATGGGTTTGCCCCCTTCCGGGGCTTCTCCCTTACAGGCCGTGTCCTGCTGGGGCTTGCCTCCCATACGTCCCGCAGGCACCCACACCCAGGCCTGTGCCTCGTGCTTCCCACAGTCTCACACTTGGGCCTGTGCCTAGCGCTTCTCATGGTCAGGGCTCAGGTGGCCGTAGCTGTGCCTGGCCCCCTGACCCACCGTCTGGGTCTTCCGCCCTGCTTGGGCTTCTCCTGCTATCACCCACACAGGGCTGGGGTCAATGCAACCCCCAAATGCAGTGCCACCCGGTGCCAAACAGCTGTGCCTTCCTTGGCGCCACTCACTGTGCCCCCAACAGGGCACCAGGAACCCCCAAGCTACTGGGTGTCCTGGAGTTGATAAATCGAGCTCACAGTGTCACAGTTGGCGGCCGGGTGGTGGTGGATTGGAACACGAACAGGCAGGATTAGCGGTAGCGGAGTCTGCCTGGCACGGAAGTGTATGGTTTCAAACAAAGAATGGATTTATTTACTCATGCTTTGAAGCGGAGGCACAATTCTCTCTTCAGTTACAGTTAAGCAGGAATGAAGACAAACAACAGAAGGGGTCTGTTGGCCCACGAGGTTCTCCAACAAGCCCTTGCTTTCTACCCCACTGGGATAGGTGTGGCAGCTCATATAGGGTTGAACGAATAAAAGAAACAGAGCTGTAACTCATTGAGAAGAATGAAACAGTCGTGATGCCAGTCCAAAGACAATTGAATGGTCATGAAGAAAACCGAGGTCGAAAGCCAGGTGAGTTGATAACCGAAGAAGCTGAAGTCGAAGTTATAGGGATGATCCAGATCGGTGGTCGTTGATCGGTGCCAGTGTTCAGAAGCCAGAAGATCGGTATAGTAATAACAATAATGAAAATGGTGTGAAACGCCAAATGAGGGAGGAGACTAATAGGCCAGGAGGCCTAGCTGAGGAGCAGTCCCTGTAGCAACAGCCTCTGCTTTCAGCTCAAGAGGGTTTCCCCCCACAGCGTGAGACAGTCCCCGCTAAGAGCAGTCTCTGCAACATGCTGTGTCTGGTCTCCCCCACAGGGAGGGGCTCACTAGTCTTTTATACAAATTTAGTGGCCAATCAAAACGCTCTCCACAGAGAAATTTCTAGTCCGATTACCTCATGCCAGGTTCCTTCCAAGCATGCATTCAGTCAGAAGCTGACACAGTATGAGCATGTGCCTGTGGGAAAAGTAGGTCAGTAATGACTGACAGGCCAGCAGGTCACCCAGGGGGCACGCACGGGGTGAGCTTCGGAATTTTCCATTCACAGAGCTCAATGCGCATGTCAGTTCTGGCACTTCTGTGTTGTCAGCACACACAAAAATTTTTCCCTGACACTGGGAAGCTCGTAATGAGGCCTCCTCCGTCCCCTTATAGCCTCACCCGGTCCTCCAGTTCAACAATAACAAACTAGGGAACATAAAGCCAAAAGCCAACCGGCTATCACTCAAAACAACCTCCTGGCTAGAACATAAATGCTGTGCCACCGTGGCTTACCTTCCAAGCCTCCCTGGCAGGGTTCTCTCCACCCTGTACCATGCTGCAGCCGCTCGGGCGGGCGGGCGGGCGGTCAGTCGGGCTGCTCTGCTCTGCTCTGCTCTGCTCTGCTCTGCTCTGCAGCAGAGCTGTTGCTCCTTAGGCTGCCAGAGGGGGACTGCTGCTAGGCTTCAGCCTGGGCTGTTTATAAAGGCCCGGCCCTGCCCCCTTCTGGTCACCTGACCAGTGCGGTTGCCCCAGCAACTGGCACCTGAGCTGCCCTTATTCTTTCATAGGCACAGGGCACCTGAGTGCCCCTGTGACATATATATATAGTATTTTTAATTAGAGCACATTTAATTAAGTTGAGAATGTAAGCATCATATTATTCTTGATAATTTAATATGCTACATTTTCTATATGGGCATTGTTATTTCTTGTATTGTTCTGTCTGGGCCCTAGAGTATTTATCAAGGTTAGAATTAAAAAGCAAAACAACCCCTCTTTCCCACCTCTGCTCTAGGAGAGGCGAGCACCAGCCAGATAGATATCTGTTCTCACTACCAGTTGGGACTGCAATAGGATCCAGCCATGGGATGGGATTGTAGCTGGGCTCAGCTGACACTAATTACTCCATTAGAGGGACCATTGGGACTATAAAATAGTAGCAATGACTTGGATTTCTCTTTTGGTGACCTTGATCTAGGAGTAAAAAAACACAGATGCTACTTTCCAAAGTATATAATTCTCTTGAGCTATTTAATTTATTCCACAGTCAATATATAGACATTTTTAAAGCCATAGTGATGATAAATATATTATGTAAATCTTATCAATTTATTGTATAAAAATACTGGTAACTACTTTCACTGGCTTTTAAACTACTTACAGGTATAACAAAGATTAGTTAAAAGCATAATATAATTAGACCTAAGTAACTTTTAACCTTATTACCCATATTGAAGACAATTCTCTATTTCTTTTTCCAGTCTGTTCAATTCACTTAACAGACAGCTTGGATAAATTCATGTGGTTCTTAACTGTCTTAACCTGTTCCTGTCAGAATGGAATTGCAACCCTTTTGTGCCAGTGACAGTAAATGCTAAGATAAAGATATACTAAATGTTATAAAACTCTATTTCTAAGTGTACGAACATTAGAATTGAAGAAAAATATGGGTGGAAGTGAATAGCGTAAAGCATAGTGCTTAAGCAAGTGCTAGCTGAACCCAAGAGATCTGCTTAAGACAATAGGAACGTATGCCATTCCTTTGTCCCTTCATCTGTTCTTAACATAAAATTTCACATACCTTTCTGAATATTACCTGAAAATTTGGTCTGAAAATCTTGTTAAAACAGGCCCACACATAACTATTTATTTTAGTCCATTTAGAAATACTAAGATTTTTTTTTTGTTTTTAAATTGTTTACTAGTGTTAGATTGATGTTGTAGCCATGATGTTCCAGGCATTGTTAGGGACAAGTGTTTTTGGGGTGAAACTTCTATTATCCCAACCATGAAGTTGGTCCAAAGTTAGACAAGCTTTCAGATGCAAAGAATTCTTCCTCAGTAACCTGAGGAATAGCTTGAATGGCTGCACTCCTGAACAAGCTTGACAACTTAAGAAAAAACAATAATAATAAATAATAATAATAATAATAATAAACTTCCCTTTTATAGAATGTTTAGTAATGTTCATTATGGCCATTGAACATTTCCAGGCCCACTTGTATGACAAGTTATCATAACATAGAAATAAGACCTTCTCAGTGACATGAGGAAGAATGCCTTGCATTTAAAAGCTAGTCAATTTTATCTTAACCATGCAGTTGGTCCAATACAATATATAATTCCAAAATTTTTTTAAAAAAAATCCTTTTTTAAAAACTGTATTTTATCATTTCATTCTTACCAAAATCAGGATATTAAGCACAAGACAATTTATCTTTACATTTCTGAAAAAATGCAACCAAGAGCTAAACATAATAGTAATTCAATAATTAATCATCCTAAACAGGCTGACATGCCATAGCTTCGGTAACCTTCCCTTAACCCCTGCAGTTTCCCAGTTGTGGAAGTGGGTCGATGAAAATGAAGATGGCTATATATAAAGTTGTCTGAATAGAAGGATTAATGACTTCTGAAAACAGCCACAGTGGGAATCTGATGACCATTTTATGAAGGGGGTTCTGCAGCCTAGGCCCTACTACTATGAAGGTCTTATCTCTATATCATGATAACATCTCATACTAGCGGGCTTAGAAATGCTCTGTGGCCACAATGAGTAAATTTATCAGTTTGTTGGTATGTTACCAAACTTGCTCAAGAGTCCAGCCACTCAGAAGAATGAATAAAAGTAAAATACCTTCTATGAAGAATGTGTGTGTGTTTATACACACATACACACACAAATACACACACATATAATATGATAGTATATATATAAAATATTATAATACTATATACACAATGCTATATATATATATATATTCTATACACATCCAGTTTACACACATAATACACAGTCATGCTCTCCTTTAACAGGCTGCTGTAACCAAAATATAAAATGTGTATTTTCTCTGTGCACAGGAAAAAGTGCTTTTTAAAAATTTAAACAAAAAAACCTAGCTATTCATCATACATCTCTTATTCAAATAGACTTAAAAGTAACTCAAGTCCATAGATATTTCTATTCAGTAGAATATCTGGATGAGTGATAGTGAAATGTCTAGAGTATTTGAATCTTAAGGGGAGAGTAAAAGGTTATCTTTCAAAATGCTGTGTGCTAGGGATTGTCAAAATTAAACTTACCAGTAAAGCCAGGGTAGGTGGGGGAGGTTGGGAGGAGGGAAATCAAGCCAATTTAGTAAGACAAATTTATGAACTAAGTTTCTCGTATGAATGGCCAAAAGTTGAAAATTTCAAAAACATTTTGAAACTAATATAGGAAAATTATCCCACATTTCACCATCACAAAAAGAGGCTTGTGTTGCAGTAACTTCATATCAGCAAAACAATAATGTTATTATAACCATTATTTAGAAAAGACTTGAGTTCAATGCAGTAATATGTTTATATTATGCCTTATATCAGCTTAGAGTTGTTCACTAGGGCTGTGAAAAGCTTTGGTCACTGTTTCAGTTTGGCAGAGATTTGGCCCACTTCTCCAGACAAATCTCTGAATCCAAATCAAATTAGGAGACCCTTTAATCTCTTGGAATCAAATCGGAAACCTCCACATCAATCCAGTAAGTCCGGAGTGCCTGATTGGCGGATAGAGCGGAGGCGGGAAATTCAAACCTCAGCCTTTAAAAGCTGCGGTTTGATGTAGCTTCCGGCACTCAGGAGCTAGGAGCAGTGGGAGAGGAAGGACATAGGCACACGTGTGTCTTACACACACGTGTGCCCCCTTACCTGACCAGGAGCAGAGGTGAGAGCAGCAGAAGCAAATGGAGCAGCAGCGGGGGCAGCAGCAGCTGATCCCCCTAAGGTAAGTGGGACAGAGGGACCAATGCAGCTGAGCCAGATCCTGAGGGGAAGCCCCCCGGATCACTCTTAGCTGAGCCAGCAGGGAGCCGCGCTCCAAAGCCGTGTGAACAGAGCGCGCAAACAGGTGCGGTTTGTAAGAGCACGCCAGCGTTCATGCCGGAGGGGAAGCAGGAGGGGCCCAGACGCCGACTCATGTTAGAGTGGGTCAGAGGACCTGAACTCAGCTAGAAACTCCTACGATGGTGTCGACACGGAGTGCTACCAGGGCCCCTGCCTGGGGGGCGTGGCCTTCCCGGGGCTTGTCTGAGGCCTCCGCCCAGATGGAGCCCACGGGGGGGCTGGCATCCCCCAACCCCCTGGCCTGCTGGAGCTGCCCAGCAAGGCCTGGGGGGGCAGGGACTGGATACCCCCACACCTGTCCTGCAGGCGCCCGCCTTAGGGCCCAGCAAGGCGGTTAGCTAAGCTCCAGGAGGAGGTTAGCAGGCTGAGGGTATCCAGGGAGGCAGAGGAAGGAATTGACAGCTATTTTCTTTCCCTGTAGGGTTGTACGACCAAGGAGGATGCATCTCAAGATGAGCCCTCCATTGCTAAGTGGCAGACGGTCACCTCCCATGCCAGGGCTGCTCAAGACACAGCAGCACCAGTTCCTACAGTCCGGATGGAGAACAGGTACGAAGCCCTGGCAGCCCTGGAGGAGGAAGACGGAGAGGACGAAACCGGGGAGGAGGCAACTCCACACTCACCATGTCCCATGCAAGCTGAAGGAGGCAAGAAGGCCAGGAGGAAGAAGCGTCGCGTGATCGTCATTGGTGATTCCATCCTGAGAGGTATGGAGGGCCCCATCTGTCACTGGGACCCCTTGGCACACGAGGTATACTGCCTACCTGGAGCGAGGATTCAGGACATGAAAGGGATGCTCCAAACCTTAATCCAGCCCACCGATTATTACCCCATGGTCCTAGTCCATGTGGGCACTAACGATGCGGCCAGGAGGAGCCCTGATCGTCTGATGGAGGACTACCAAGCTCTGGGGGTGCGTGCTGAAGGAGATGGGCGCACAGGTGGTTTTCTCTTCTATCCTGCCAGTGAGTGGACGAGGCAGATGGCATGAAATGTGCATCATGGAGACCAACTGGTGGCTACAGGAATGATGCTTTGAGGAGGGCTTTGGCTTCCTCAGCCACGACCGGCACATCACGACGAGAGACATGCTGGGATGGGATGGGCTCCACCTCTCCCCTAAAGGTAAGCATGTGTCATCTTCTAGGTTGGTGGACCTCCTCCGGCGGGCTTTAAACTAGGCTTGTCAGGGGAAGGGGAAGATGAGGGTGGAGGAAACATCAGACTGCCAGACCAAACAGCATGCACAACTACAGCCCAGCCCAGACAAATGAGCAAAGTGAATAAACAGGTAAGAGATAGGGGCCAGGGTAATGCTGGGACTAGGGGGTCAGTATACACACCCACAGGAGGCCTCAAATGCCTCTACACAAATGCTCATAGTATGGGCAACAAGCAGGAGGAACTCACCCTCCTGCTGGCTGACACCAGCCTGGACATAGTGGGGATTACAGAAACGTGGTGGGACGCAACGCATGATTGGGCGGTGAATGTCAAGGGCTATAGGCTGTACAGGAGATACAGGATAGGAAAGAGAGGTGGCGGCATGGCACTCTGTATTAAGGAGGAATACACATCCTCGTTAATTAGCAAGTAGTCAGGGGAGGGGCACTCTGAAGTGCTTTGGGTTAGAGTACAAGGCAGTCAAGGGGAAAGGGACTTAACGGTGGGAGTCTACTACAGACCTCCCAACCAGGGAGAAGAGCTTAACCAGGAATTCTTGGGTCAGCTCACAGAGGTAGTGAAGGCTAAGGATGTGGTAGTCATGGGGGACCTGAATTTCCCAGACATCTGCTGGGAAGAACAGTCAGCCAGGTCTGAACACTCACGTAGGTTCTTGGCCAAAGTGCAGGATCTCCATCTAACCTGGGAGGTGCACAGCCCCACCAGGGGAGATGCCTTGTTGGATCTAGTGCTGGCCACGGGTGATGACCTGGTGAGAGGGCTGCGGGTGCTCAACCACCTGGGCGATAGTAATCATTGCCTGCTGGAATTCACCATCCAGCGCAAGGTGGCAAGGGCATGCAGTAAGGCAGCGGCCCTAGATTTTAGGAGGGCAGATTTCAACGAGCTAAGGAGGTTAGTTGGAGAAGCGCTGAGGTCCCAGAAGGGAGGGGAGCCAGGTATCCAAGGAGAGTGGTTGCTCCTTAAGGAGACGATCCTCCAAGCCCAAAGGAAGGTAATCCCAACGAGGATCAAAGGGAGCGGGAGAGCACACAAACCTCCATGGCTCACCAAAAGCATCCGGGAATGTCTCCTTGCTAAAAAGGAGGCTTACACCCAATGGAAAGAAGGGGTCATTACCAGGGAGGACTATTCTGTAGTTGCTCGGGGATGTAGTGGGGTAGTTAGGAAGGCCAAGGTAGAGATGGAACTGGGACTAGCTTCCCAGATTAAGGACAATAAGAAGTCCTTTTTTAAATATGTAGCGGGTAAAAAGAAGGTCCCGGGTAATGTGGGGCCCTTGCAGGACGCGATGGGAAACTTGGTCGTCACACCAGACGGCAAAGCTAACATGTTTAATGATTTCTTTGCCTCCGTCTTCCTAAGTAGGGACCAGAACAGCCACCTCCCTGCTGGGCCCCCCTCGGGCCCCGGGGGAGGCACACTTGGGCCATGGGTTAGTAAGGATTTAGTTAGGGAGCTTCTGGAGGGGTTGGACGTATTCAAGTCAGCCGGTCCGGATGATCTCCACCCTAGAGTTCTAAAGGAACTGGCCGAGGTCATTGCAGGTCCCCTGGCACAACTTTACGAGCACTCGTGGTGCTCTGGTGAAGTACCGGAGGACTGGAAGAGGGCCAACGTGGTCCCCATCTTCAAAAAAGGCAGGAAGGAGGACCCAGGAAACTATAGGCTGGTTAGTCTTACCTCGATCCTAGGCAAGCTGTTTGAGAAAATTATGCTGGCACACATCCAGGAGGGGCCAGCAGGGGACTGCATGCTTAGGGGCAACCAACAAAGGTTCATCAGTGGCAGGTCCTGTCAGACCAACCTGGTGGCCTTTTATGATCAGATCACCAGATCATTAAATGCACGGGTAGCAGTGGATATAGTCTTCCTGGACTTCCGGAAGGCTTTTGACACTGTCTCTCAGCCCGTTCTCATTAAGAAACTGGGGGGCTGTGGTGTAGACACCCACACAGTCAAATGGGTCACCAACTGGCTGGTGGGCTGCACCCAGAGGCTGGTAGTGGATGGGTCCTTCTCAACCTGGAAGGACGTGGGCAGTGGGGTTCCGCAGGGCTCGGTCCTCGGGCCCGCACTGTTCAACATCTTCATCAGTGATTTGGACGAGGGGGTAAAAAGCAACCTGTTCAAATTTGCTGATGACACTAAGATGTGGGGGGATGTGGGCACACTGGAAGGATGCAACAGGCTACAGTCAGACCTAGACAGGTTACAAGGGTGGGCGGACGAGAATAGGATGGGTTTCAACACAGACAAGTGCAAGGTGATGCACCTCGGGAGGAACAACCAGCACCATACCTACAGGTTAGGGAACTCCCCTCTTGTCAGCATGGAGGCAGAAAGGGATCTGGGGGTCATCATTGACTCCAAGATGAACATGGGCTGGCAGTCTGGAGAGGCAGTAAGGAAGGCCAACTGCGCCTTGTCACGTATCCACAGATGCATCTCGAGCAGGTCCAAAGAGGTGATCCTCCCCCTCTATGCGGCACTGGTCAGGCCGCAGCTGGAGTATTGCATCCAGTTCTGGGCGCTACACTTCAAGATAGATGTCAATAGCATAGAGAGGGTCCAGAGGAGGGCCACTCGTATGATCAGGGGACAACAGGGCAGGCCCTATGAGGATAGGCTATGGGACCTGAACCTGTTCAGCCTCTAAAAGAGAAGGCTGAGGGGGGATCTTGTGGCCTGTTATAAACTAGTCAGGGGGGATCAGCAGGCATTGGGGGAGTCACTGTTTCCCCAAGCACCACCAGGAGTGACCAGGAATAACGGTCACAAGCTGGCAGAGGGTAGGTTTAGGTTAGATATTCAGGAGGCGCTACTTCACAGTCAGGGTGGCTAGGGTCTGGAACCAACTTCCAAGAGAAGTGGTACAGGCTCCTACCCTGGGGGTTTTTAAGAGGAGGTTAGATGTACATCTTGATGGGGTCATTTGACCCCAGTATTCTTTCCTGCCATGCCAGGGGGTCGGACTAGATGATCTGCTTCAGGTCCCTTCCGACCCTAGAAACTATGAAACTATGGAATTTGGAGAGTTTTGGAAAGATTTGATGATTTGGGCATAGACACAGCTTTAAATGTTTTTTCTACATATCTCAAGGTATCAGGTGGCTCATGACTGCTGAGATGCTGGGGCGGATGGAGTGTCCCATGGGAGTGTGTGTGGAGGGTCCCCAGTGCATTTGGCAGCAGACCTGGAAGTGGACCAGAAATACTTCCAGTCCACTTCTGGGTCTGTTGGGGAGCATGTGGGAGACCCCTCCCATCCCCTGGCTCAGCAACTGGTGCTTCCTGGGTCTGGGGAGGTGCACCTGGGGTCCCCCCATGGCCAATCGCCAAGCCAGGGGCATGGACATGCTCAGTGGCAGATCCAGAAGTGAATCAGAAGTACTTTTTCTGTGGGATGCTCCATTCACCCCACCATTGTAGTGTTCATGAGCCACACCTGGTACCTCGAGGTATGTAGGTATTTAGAGCTGTGTCTATGGCTGAATCACTGATTCTTTGAATCAGCATCGAATCTTAAGATTCAGATTTGGCTGAATCAAATTGGGACAGTGATCTGAATCAATGAATCAAATCACTATTCCCAATTCAGGCCGAATCTGAATTGAACACAGCTCATTTCCCTCAACCCTATTGTTTGCCTTAATGGAACAGTTGCATCAAAGGCTAAAACACCTTCCCTGATTGTCCCTAACCTACAAAGCCTGAGTCCCAGTTTTGGGGGAACAGACCAAATTAGGAGAAGGCCCAGAAGACTACATGGACATGTGATCTCAGAGAGACAGCCAACCAGAGGTAGCCATGGATGAAGAGTCATCACGAGTCATCAAGGGGGAAGGAGAATACAAAAGCAGAGACTTGAGAGTAACAAAGGGTCTCTCCCATCCCTCTCTGTTCTTTCTCATCTCTCCCTGTCCTTCCCTGACTTGATTCCTGAGAGGGGCCCCCATCCCCTGGGAAGGGTCCCCAAGGCTGCCATGGACAGAGGGCACACACCAGCAACTCATCTCATCCACCTCATTGGAGGGGGACTGTGTGCCTTGACATCCCACCTCCAGACTGCTGACACTAAAAGAGCCTCAGAGTGCAGCTTGCATCCTGACCAGATGTACTTTGACTCTGATGACAACCCTAGGATTGGTAGATATAGAATTGTTTGTATTATTGCTTTTTTGTTATCACTCTGTATCAATAAACTCACCTATTATCAAGTGGCAGGTGTTGTGGTCAGTCTGAGGGTTGTGCTTGCCTAGAAGAAAAGTATAGGGGCTGGGTCCAAATCCAGTGCCAACAGAGTGTCCATACCTTAATGGGACAGGAGCAAAATTAGTTAAACTACAATAATCCTGCCCTGGAGTGGCATAATTTAGAGCTAAATGAGTACTCGAAGTCATTTAAAGGTGTTAATGTACAGCAAGTTCAGGGATTAAGAGCTCTAAAAATGCCTAAAATTACCATGCAATAAAGCCAAGGGAGAAAGAGAGAAAGAGAGAGTGAGAATCTCTCCCAAAAGGATTGTCAAAGTTAAAGTCCACATGGCAATATCTAGTAAAACACTGTCAAAATGAATGTACTGAAAACTCCCCACAAAACATCATATTCTCATATTAAGAAAGATAAACAGTTACCATTTAAATTACTACAGCAGAATGGAAATAAGGATAATTTTTAAAAAGTTGAGGTTTTCAAACCTAGAGAAAAGCTTGTATACGTAAAAATCCACAGCACAGTCAAAAGCAGTATATAATATTCTACAGTTTATAACAAACACATATGAAGCAAGGTTAGGATTTATAAGGCAATTTTCTTTTTATACACACAATGCAGGTGCTATAAGAAGAAGAGATCTGAGATGTCTTATCTCTTACAAGCTCTCAGAGATAGACAGGATAAAGGGAGTAAGAGAGAAGTGCTGAGACTGAGATGATGCTAGAATATATTAGTAAGTTTTGATAAAACAAAAGTATCCATCACATTCTGAATTCTCCCAAACATAGGATGATATAAAAACATTCAAGATTTATGTAGTTGCTAAAAAAAAAAAAGTTCATTGGAGAATTATTTAAATGGCAAGTGAATAGAAATTACATGGAAACAAGCAACTCATTCAGGTACCAGAGCAAATTTAGCCTAGATCCACAAGCTAGTAGCTGCTTAACCCTAGGGGATACATACAAGCATTTGGGGTCTAGGTCTAGGTAGTTTGCTTTAGGATGCTTCAACCTAGATAGGTAGCAGTATGTGCTACTTGCCACTGCCAGGAGCAGTGTGGGCAACACAAGTTAAGTACCTTGGGATGGGGAAAGGGGCTGGTGTGTCTGGGGAGAATGTGGCAGGTCCAGAGCTCTGGAGGGTGTGTGGGTGGATGGGGGTTGATGGTTCCACAGAGGAGTGGGTTGCCCTCTGGGAGTACAGTTAAGGAGGTTAAAAGTGTATGAACATTAGAATTTAAGAATGTCAGTGAAAATGAATTATATGAAGTATAGAGTTTAAGGTAGCATAAAACTGTGGATCAGAGTCAGAGGGGTAGGTTTAGCACAGCCCTGCAGCTGGGTGATTGCCTGGGCTTTTCCAGCTCCAGGACTGTGCTGCACATGTGTACAGGCATTTCCAGTAGTGATGCATAGGGGGTGCACAGGGATGCATGTACACCCCCTGAGAGCACTGGTGTACCCCCTGACTGGCTGTGCTCCCCACTTAGGTGATGGGCAGGCAGGGCAGGCAGGAGTGCCCTTGCCCTACCCTGTGAGCACTGGCTGGGGAGTGGGAGTGCTCTTTGTACCACCGCAGCCACTTCCAGAAGCACTGTGGCCACTTCCCAGTTGGTGAGAGTGGCCGTGAGGGGACCCTACCCCCAGTCACTGACTGGTTGCTGAGGGGGGGCATGTGCCCCCCTCAACTAAGGTGGCACCAGTCACCCTTGGGCATTTGCTAGATTGGGTTAACCCCTGCATAGATTGGGTTAAACATTTCTGTTAGTCTACCTCCCGAGATGAATCTAGAGGGGGATCACCATTTTTCAGCTCATTTAAACCCTGTGAACACCTGCACAAGTGGACACATAATGCTTGTAGACACTCTTGATGTCTAACTCTGATTGAAATCAATGGAAGCTGCATACTTAAATACTTACAAAAATATGGATCTTAGTCTCAATGTCTAAAATGTAAATCCTATAATCCAATTTGGTTATTGTTTTTGAGAGGCAGATTTTAAAGTCTAAGACTACTTCAGTGGACTAGGCAATTTTTCCTAGTTTAATTTTCTCTAATGTGACTTGAAATCAGAATACTTTAGTAATATCTGTGGAAATTGTTAAACTTATCAAATGTTTTCTCTAAAATATAAGGCCTGGTAACACAAGGATTGGATTTAAAATTGTTTTACATTCTAAGAGAAGAATATTATTTGCTCTGGAATACCAAATGCAGACTTCATTCAAAGCACACTCCCATTCTGTGGAACTGTTTAAATACAAATGTTGGCTGTCAAAGTTCCTCTACGTATTTAAGTGGAATTGAATCATCTCACCTTTACTTCAGTTGTCCATGGGGTCTCTCTGTTTTTCTTTAGTAATGGTATCTCAGAGCTTCAAGAAAGCTCTCTCATTGCCAAGACAACGTGTGGGTGGAATTTTGGATCAAGGGGCCAAATATAGAAGGTTCTCTATAGAGAACTTTTTCTTAAAGAAAAGCTTTTTCCCCTGTGAAAAGAAAATCAAGGTTGCTCAAAGTGAGTAAGTATTTATCTGGATCAGGTGAGAACTACTCTGAGCACTGAGTTCAAAATCTGATGCATTTTAGGTGAAGTAAGAAGCTGTCATCTGTACGGGCGCATCCAGATGAGTGTGCACGTGCCTCTTGTCCCACCTTTAAGGCGGGGCAACAAGCACATGTGCAAACTTGCAGCATGGGGAGAAGTTTAAAAAAGTGGAGCAGGGCACGGTCCCAGACTGTGCCCTGAGGCAACAGGAGGATGGGTCCTTCATGGAGAAGCTCTGGCTGCCAGCGCATCTCTATGGTTGGCTCCTCACCATGGTGCTGAAACACACAGCTGGCCAGGCTGCATTGTTCAGCATCAGGGTTCCCATGCTAGTAAGGGATGGGGGGGGGGCTAGAGGAGGGCCGATGGCCCCTCGATGGCGCTGTCCACTCCTCCAGTACCTACCTACTCCCTGAGGTCCCTGAGGTCCCCAACCCTGTGGCTGGCCCCTTCCCCGTCAGTCCCCCTGAAGCCCCTGACTCCTGCTGCAGTTGGCTTCTTCTCCTGCCAGCCCCCACAAGCCCCCAAACCCTGCTATGGCCAGCCCCTCCCCTACCAGCCCTCCCTGAGGCCCCTGACCTCTGCCCTGGCCAGCCCCAGCCCCCCAAACTCCTCAATCCCTCCTCTCCATAGTTTAACCCCCCTGGCACTTACCTGAAGTCTGGCTGCCAGCTGGCTCACTGGGGCCCCGCCTGCACAGTGGGGGGCAGGGTGACAGCCCCAGCATGGGCCCTCCTGCCCCCCACCTCACTGTCCTGTGCTGCCCAGGGGGCTCTGCCAGGAGTCCCTGGAGCCCCCCCACCCCTGCTTCTAAGGTAAGCAGAGGCTATTTTTTCCCCACTTTTTGCTTTTCTTTTTCTGTTTTTTTTTTTTTTAAGTGACAGTGCCTGTGGTTGTGGGGGTAGCCTTGGAGGCCTAGGGTTGCAAGTTGGGGGGGTGAGGCTGGGTGGGGCAGCCATTGGGTGGTCTGGGGGAGTGGGGGTGGGTCTGGATATGGCAGCCATTGGGGGGCTGCAGCATCTGGTGAGAGATGGGGCCAGGTGGGGAAGCAATCAGGGGCCTGAGGGGTGGGGCATGTGGGCCTTGAGGGGGGTAGTAGCCCCTGCAGGGGCCATTTGACCCCCATTGGGGGCCAATCCCCTGTTGGAGGGCCATAGCCCTTGTGTGGGTTCTGAACCCCCTGTTGGGGAGGCTGAATCCCCTGTTTGGGGACTGTAGCGCTTGTGTGGGGGCTGAATCCCCTGTTGGGGGGGCTGAACTCCTTGTGTGGGGGCCGAACCCCTTGTGCAGCGGCTGAATCCTCTGTTGGGGCGGCGAACCCCTTGTGTGGGGACCATCACCCTTTGGGAGGGCAGCAAAATATATATTCATGAATTTATGAAACATACTTAGAGTTCACTTTATTATTATGATAAGAGACTTGCTTTAACACTGTAGATATATCAATAAAACATTGTCCAACTGATCGCTGTCTCTGTCTCACTTTCTCTCTCTTTATAGTGGTCTTTTGATTTACTTGTGGAGGAACATGGATTTGGGAGTATTCCACACCATGACTTTGGGATTTTTTAATCAGGGATTTTTCAGTTTTCCCATAGGGAACACCAGAATTCCTGCTATGGAGGTCAGTGGCAGGACCCTGCTTGCTCAGAGCTGGCACCTTGAACCCAGCTGGAAGTGGCTGACCTCCTGGCCAAATGGGGCCAGGAGGACATGCTTTGACAGTTTAAAGCAGACCACCACACCCAGAACATCTTCTGGGCAACAGCTGTCCAGATGACCAGGCAGGGGGCACAGATGGCAGTAGTGCCACACAGAGGCCAACCTTGCAACCACAGTCCACTGGCAGCTGGCCCAGAGGGGCAGATGCCTCTACTGGCTGTGCCATCTGGGTCTGGCAGGTGGGCAGCAGGTCACAGCCAAGCAGCAGCCCCCACTGCCAGACTGCTGCAGTGGGTAGAGGGTGCAGGGAACTCTCAGGGCTGCTTCAGCAGTGCAGCTGGCACAAGGGGTAGTGTCCCCAGGTACCAATTGCCTGGGCTGCAGAAACTCCTGAGAGCTAGTAGCCCTGTGCTATTTGTTAGAGCAACTTTTTATACTGCTGGGGACAGCACGGGTGCTGGCCCTGGGTTCTAGCTCTCCCTGGTTGCAGATCTGGGAGAAGCCAGGCAGGGTTATTTTGCCCCAAGTGGCATAATTTGCTCCACACCAAAGTTCATGTCTGAACATGTGCGCTGAAGCAAAAAGCCCTGGCTCAAATTTGTACCACTTCTTTTGAGCTGCTGAAAGCACACATGCTTACGTGTGTGGATGTGCCCTACTTGGGCATCCCTTTGTATACTTCATACTTCCACTCTGTTTTATTAACGAATCAGTAAGACTCCAGAGAAGATGAAGTATTTTTATGTTGACACACTTTCACTGAATCTCATCATTTTGGGGGTCTACATTTTTGTTTTAGAGTGATAACATTATTAATTAAATAGCTCTCATGTTCACAAATTTCCTACCCAGTAAGTAAATAGCAGGTAAGTTTCAGAAAAGTTAATCTTTTCATGTGTTTAAGCTCTTCTCCTAGTTGTCTTTAATTCTTATTTGGCATTGTTAATTAAAATATATAATACTAATAGAACTGCCTGAGGGGTCTTCAGTTCAATTTTCTATTATTAATTCTTCTCAAAACCCTTGGCTGCAATGACATTCTCTCTCATATTTTGTTGTAACTTAGTAATTATTTTCTGCTCTTCCTTTTTTTTCTTTCTGCACTTAATGTTTTTAGATGAGTTCATCCTATCTTGTTCTCATTGTAGGAATATTTCATGCCTCAGCCTGAACTAATTTTAAAGAACTTTCACTATCCTTTTTTATGCCCAATGCACTACTGAAGATATACAAATTAAGACATGAGCTTTGTGTGGGATGAGTCCTGAAATAAAAAATAGACATTATGTTAATGAAGTTAGTTATGTTAATGAAACTCATTGGCTACCTCCATCAGAGATGGTAAAAAAGGCACACGTCTTGCAGGAAATAATTAAATAATTTGGACAGGAAGAACAGAGCCAATCATCTTTCTTCTTCTTCCAGCTGGCAAATGAGCAAGAGAAACCCTTTGCAAGGTAAAAGACCTCACTTATGTTTCTATCATGTCTTTCTTCCCCTCGTTCTGCAGGTTTTTCTTCATCTGCAATTTAATTGGATCTCCATCCCTGCACCTGGATGAGATAGGCAGAATATGTCTGTAGTTGTATTTGTGATTTGTAACAGAAAAAAAATGTAAAATGTAAAAAAAATGTAAAAAATCTCAATGGCTCTTTATTTATAGGACAGAAAGAGACACTTGGGCATATATCTCAGATCTTAAAATCTGGGAACTTTCACAGAAAATCTGCTGAGTTACTTTACTTCCTTTCACATGTTTAAATTACAGGGATGGTAACAGATTGTCTGGCTCATTTAGAGATAAGGACACATTCCCCAGAATAAAAAATATGAATGTCTGCCTACCTTCCTCAATAACCAGAGGTTTGTGAATTCACCCTTAGCTGATAAGCATTTTTACAACCGCCACATGTGTAATTTTTAACTACTTGTATCAGGATATCTCATTCACATTTGTACAGCGCTTAAATCACAGCATATGTTAAGTGAGTTTTTTAGCAACCCTTTAAAAGATGGTTTGAAATATGTGTCCAAGTGATTAGGCATATTTTGAGGCCTTTGGTAGGTTATATCTTATTTGCAAATTTATATCCAAAATGCCAAAGTAGAAATTAAGGTAAAGAAAAGAATATGTGAAAGAGTAGATTGTCTTTTTATTCCTCTTTGAAAGACCTGGGATAATCTTAAGATACCAGAGAGATTGTTTCCCTGTTCTCCTTCACAACAGTGCATTCCTTTCCTTGAAAAGTCAGATAAGATTTTCATAAGGTGTGTAACTTAAAGTGAAGAAAAACAGATAATAAGCTGAAGTTGTAACATTCAAAGTTCTGAAAGGGTCTCCAGCATAAGAGATGCAGGTATCCCATCCAGTCCAAAGATTCAAATGTAGCTGTTTCTTAATATAGCTACTTTATAAATGCCCATCTAAAGGAATATTGAAATTACATGCTCATTGATCATTTAGACATTGCCATCCAACTTTTGTAGCTCTGTGGACCAGAACTGGACCACAGGGAATCTCACTGACTCACCTATTTCTGGTAGTGGGGCAGTAGCTTAACTGCACAACTCCACAGTCTAGAGGGTAAATGCCACTGTTGCTTGTCCTCCCTATTCATTTCCTGCCAATTTGGGTTGTCATCAGTGATCAAATTCAGTGGTGGACAAGGGGGTTTGATGGGCAGTGGTTGACAGGGATCATGTTTTTGGTTCTGGAGCCACACCAAAGCAGAGGCTGTAGCAGGTTGCTCAGATTTCGTGTGTTCTACAGGCTGCCTGTTGGATAGCTCTGATTTAAGGCAGTATTTCCCAACTTTTTCCACCCCATGGCATATTTACATGGCCTCCCCCACCCCATGGCACATTGGCTGAGCAGGAGGGTGGGGGATAGTGAGTGTCTGAATGCTGCAGACTGTAGGGGGCAGGGCAAGAGGCCAAACTCCACAGAGTGGAGGGGGGGGAGGGAGGGACAGGAAGGACTGAGTGGCAAGCAGCTGAATGCTGCAGATTGGGGAAGGTAGGGTAGCAAGTGGCAGGAAACGGGTGGTTTGGCAATTGAATCACTGAACTAGAGCAATGCCTCCCCATTTGTCTGGCTCCCCACAGCAGCAGCAGGTGTGGGGCATAGCTCCAGCCCAAAATGCCATGGCACATTTGGACATGCCTGACATCACACCAGTGTGCCAAGGTACACCGGTTGGAAAATACTGATTTAGGGCATGCCGGTTTAACAAATGGCATATACAATTCAATGTAGTTTTCTTACTGTTCACTCTTTTTATTATTGGCAGTAGAAAAAGTAATAAACCAATCTAATAGTTACACTTAGCTCTCTTAGTTATCAGCTCCAAGTTTGGGATGTGATGGTACAGAGATTTTGCTGAGCAAAGTGCAAAACCTCTCTGGGTTTAATATATAGCTTAGGTTACATTCATAGATTCATCAATTCATAAATGTTTGGGTCAGACAAGACCTCAGTAGATCACTGAGTGAGACCCCTTGCCTCATGCAGGAAAGAGCATTGGGGTCAGATGACCCCATCCAGGTTCATGTCTAGCCTCCTCTTAAAGACCCCCAAGGTAGGGGAGAGCACCACCTCCCTTAGAAGACCATTCCAGATTCTGGCAACCCTTACCATAAAGAATTTCTTCCTGATGCCTACCCTAAATCTGCGCTCCATCAGTTTGTGGCCATTGCTCCTAGTTACTCCAAGGGGTGCCCTGGTGAACAGAGCATCACCTAGTCCTTGCTGTCCCTCCCTCCCAATGAATTTGTAGGCGGCCACAAAATCACTTCTCAGAGTTCTCTTGTGGAGGTTGAAGAGATCCAGGTCCCTCAGTCTCTCCTCATAGGGCTCTGCCTGCAGGCTCCTAACCATACAAATAGCCCTCCTCTGAACCCTCTTGAGATTGTCCACATCATGAAGTACGGTGCCCAAAACTGGACTCAGTATTCCAACTGCAGCCTGGCCAATGCCACATAGAGGGGAAGTATCACCTCCCTGGACCTGTTTTTCATGCACCTGCTAATGTATCATGTAACAGGGACTCAGGTGGGAGCCCTGCTACTGAGATAGTTTCAGGCAAGGATGACCTGAGAATGCACCCCACCAGGTGAGGGGAATCATGCACCAAGGAAAGGGCAGGGTGATTAGCCCACCACAGCTGGTATAAATGCGGTGGCAGGGTAAACACATTTTGCCTTCAGGCACCAGAGGATGGATGAAGGGCTACTGGGACCCCAGGAGAGAAAATGAGGAGCCTGACCTGTGGCCTAGAAGGGTGCTGGGACAGCAGATTTCAGATGACATGACAGGTCAGCCACAAGGCTGGGTATTTCCCCAAGAACCACAGCTGTTTCAGTGAGTGGGGGGCTCTGGGAAGCAGCTCTTCAGGGAGTCAAGAGAGAAGGGAGTGTTCCCAAGATGATGCACGGGCAATAGGAGCTAGTTTAAGCCCCAGCCCCGTCCGGATAGCAACGACACTGAAGGCAGCGATACGGATTGAGAGGGAGCAGCAGGGGTCGCTTCCAGCACAAGGCGCAAGTAAGAGGTGCGGAGAACAAGCCCCATTAATGAGGCAATTAGTAGCAGAGACTATGCTAGTTGCAAAGTATCTATAAGGTATCCAGCACCGAGTTCCCTTATCAGCAGCTCCGGCTTCCCTCACTAATGAAGTAATTAGTGAGGCTATTGTTATGCTGCAACACCCTGCTGTGAAATAAAAGCAGAATTGTGAGAATTTACCACCTGGGTGGCATTAGTGATTCCTTCCTCAGAAATACCACTGAATCCCTCTTCTTTCCTTTCTATTCAAGCCATGGCAGGTGAGTCTAGAGGGAGACTGAGCTATGATCGATCCCCTGCTCACACATGATAAAATGTGGTTAGCTTTACTGATCACTTCGTCGCATTGATGACCCATGTTCATCTTGGAGTCAACTATGACTCCAAGATCCCTTTCCACTGTTGTGCTGCTGAAAAGATCCTCTCTCAGCCCGTACATGTATTGGCGATTCCTTCTCCCTAGCGCAGCACCTTGCACTTGTTTTTGTTGAACTGCATCCTATTCTGTTCTGCCTACTTTTCTAACCTGTCCAGATCCTCCTGGATTTGTTCCCTACTCTCTAGTGTGTTAATGTTACCCCATTATTTAGTATCATGCACAAATTTGGAGAGAGTGTCCTCTACACCCTCATCCAAGTTATTGATGAAGATATTGAACAGCACAGGTTCAAGTTCCAAGCCTTGTGGGACTCCACTGCCCACATCTTTCCAGGTCAATACTGACCCATCAACCATCACTCTCTGGGTGCCACCCCTACGCCACTCACCTGTAATGTAATCATCTACATTACAGCTGCTCAGTTTATTAATGAGAATAGGATGAGAAACTGTTTTGAAGGCCTTCTTAAAATCCAAGGAAGTAACTTCTACCTTGACTCCTGCATCTAAGCATTCTGTGTCCTGGTCATAAAAAGGAACAAGGTTAGTCAGATAGGCTCTACTTGCTATGAATCCATGCTGGTTATCCTTCATCCTTGTTTTTCCAAGGACCAAGCCCTGCGGGACCTCACTGCCCACGTCCTTCCAGGTTGATAACGACCCATCCACCACCACCCAGAGGGTCTCTGGGTATGACCCTCTAGCCAATTTGCCACCCACCGAACTGTGTACTCAACCAAGTCACAGCTTCTTAACTTGTTCACCAGTATGGGGTGGGATACTGTATCAAAGGCCTTCCTGAAGTCTAAGTAAACAATGTCAACCCCTACTCCTGTGGTGTCCAGGTATTTTGTAACCTGGTCACAAAAAGAGACTAAATTAGTCAGGCATGATCTACTTGCTATGAATCCATGCTGGTTTCCCCTCAGCATAATTTTTCCTGCTGGGCTCTCACATATATGAGCTTTAATAATCTTTTTCAAAGACTTTGTCAAGGATGGAGGTGAGACTGACTGGCCTACAGTTGCCTGGATCCTCCTTCCTCCCCCGCTTGAAAATAGAGACCACACTGGCCCTTTTCCAGTCCTCCGGGACCTGCCCCATGCACCATGAGTGCTCAAATATTCTTGTCAGTGGCTGTGTAATGACATCAGCCAGTGCCTTCCGTACCCTTGGATGGAGCTCATCCGGGCCTGCCGACTTAAACACATCCAGTTCTTCTAAATGACTCTGCAACATCTCAGGGTCAATGCTTGGTAGTCTGGTGCCCAGCTGTTACCCCTCTACAATCCCATTGTGAGACAGTGAGATTCCCTGTCTTGCCCCTTGTTTAGGAACACTGAGGCAAAGAACTCATTGAGGAGTTCAGCCTTGTCCTCCCATCTGTCACCAATTGCTTTTGCCCATTCATTAATGGTCCTATTCCACCCTGGGCCTTCCTTTTACTCCCTATAGATCTGAAAAATAATTTTTTGTTATCTTTAACTTGGGATGCCATCCTCAGCTCCATGGTAGCTTTGGCCTTTCTAACTGCCTCCCTACAGCTGCGAGCTGAGGAGGTATATTCCTCTTTAGTAATCTCTTCCTGTTTTCACTGCTTATATGCCCCCCCTTTTGCCCTTAGGCTGCTCTGGATTTCTCTGGTCAGCCAAGGAAGCCTCCTGGCCCCTTTCCCCCTTTTCCCCCTCACTACCCATAACCCAACATGGGCTGTCCCCACTGTCGCCCAAGCAGGAGTAGGTATGAACTATTTGCTTTTGGTTGGTTGGTGTGGCAGGGGTAAAACATGGGACCTGGGCCTACATGGAAGCAACTTGTGACCTTTGAAGCTCAGCCACTGCTGACTCAGCCCATGGGCACCCCAGGTGCTACAAGAATTTCTGACCTGCAGCTACAGGCAAGGGTGGGGGGCACTGAGAATCCAAGCTAGGCCAGGAAGAGTTGGGTGCATGCTTGCCCATGCCCGGAAGCCAATCAGGGTGGTCTAGGTGCTTGGCAGTCTTCAGCAGTCCAGGGAACCTATGGGGCCCACTGGAAAGCATGCAGGAGAACCCCAACCTGCTGGCCTCAATCAGTGCAGGCAACCTGCTTGCTCCAAACCCTCACCAAAAGACAACTGTTTGTTCTGTTTGCTACTCACTGGGGAGCCCAGGAAGGGTGTAATCATTCGGATGAGGAAGGAGGCAATCCCATTGCACAGGAAAGGGGGCAAAGGAGCCAAGAAACCCTCTTGGCTGAACAGGGAAATCCAGAAAAGCATAGGGGAAAAAAAGGGGGCATATAGGCTGTGGAAGCAGTGGGTAGCTACCAAGGCAGAGTACACCTACTTGGCCCACACTTGCAGGGAGTCAGTTAGACAGGCCAAAGCAAAAATGGATACTTCCCTTCTTTCGGGTGCTGGTCAGACTGTAGTTGGAATACTGCATCCAGTTTTGGGCACCACACTTTAAGAGAGATATGGATAACCTGGAGAGGGTCCAGAGAAGGGCCACTCGTACGGTTAAGGGCTTGCAGGCCAAGCCCTACAAGGAGAGACTAGGGCACCTGGACCTCTTCAGCCTCTGCAAGAGAAGGTTGAGAGGCAAACTTGTGGCTGCCTATAAATTCATCATGGGGGCACAGAAGGGAAATGGTGAGGCTCTACTCACCAAGGTGCCCCTGGGGGGTCACAAGAAATAATGGCCATAAGCTAGCAGGGAGCAGATTTAGACTGGACATTAGGAGGAATTTCTTCACATTTAGAGTGGCCAAAATCTGGAATGGGCTCCCAAGGGAGGTGGTGCTCTCCCTTACCCTGGGGGTCTTCAAGAGGAGGTTGGATGGGCATCTGGCTGGGGTCATCTGAACCCAGCACTCTTTCCTGCCTATGCAGGGGGTTGGACTTGATGATCTATTGAGGTCCCTTCTGACCCTAAAATCTATGAATCTAGGTGCCTGGCTCTGGCTACTGAGATGTGGTGTGCAGCAGCCAGGACTGGGCTCCATGAGGCTGTGCCCAAGCACAGGGCATCTCCTGGGCTCAATGTCAGGTCTGTGTGTACAATGTGGAGTGCTTCATGACGGGGTGAGGGGGCATGGCCTGAGGACTCAGGTACCCATGTCCTGAGGCTCATTCAGGGAACACAGATTCCTCCTTTCCCCCCACTCCCTTGCTGCCTGCCTGCAGCTGACGTGGATAGAGGCAGGGGGTAGGGCTGGGAAGAGGGGCTCAGACTTTGGGAAGCTTAGGGTCAGGGCCTCTTTGGCAATTGACTAGTTCAGCCAACTGTGGGCTGAGTGCTAGCATCCCTCCCTGTGGGAATGGGGGGTTGGTAGGAGATCACAAAGGAGGGTGGAACAAAGAAGGTAGATGAAGGCCAGCAATCTAACTTGAATCAACAGAAGATTTAGTATAGAAATTTGATTCACCAGTCTAAGCTAAAATGATTAGATTTGAGTGCACATGTATCCATGTCTATCTTAGATTTTTTAACTTCCTTTTTTTTTTTTTGCCCATGTTCCGACCATATACAACCATTTTTAGATCAGTCCAGGTGAACCAAACTTCTGTATGGTTACAGGTTTAGATCAATTCATGATCACTAGACTGATACAAGCATACTGTCTTTTTCACTGATTAATAATGAACCAAGGAAAGTATCTAAAATGATCAAGTTCTTTTTTAGTGTAATATTAAATAAATAGCAGATAATAAAATTATGCAAAGAAAACAGTGAGAATCACAATATCTATATCGTATATTGTTTCTTTGTGGGGAAGACACTATCAACCGGTGAGAACTCCTATTCTGAGTCCATGAACGGGTAACAGGGAGAAAAAGAAAAAGAAAACCCACTGGTCCTGGACACTTCCAATCTGGTTTCAGCTATTACTGTTCAGCTTATAAATAACAAATAGTGAACAGGTAAGCTTCCTGCTGTGGTCCCCCCCTCCTCTTCCCTCCCCATCCCTCTTCCTGCCCTGTCCCCCCCTCCTCTTCCCTCCCCATCCCTCTCTCCCCCCTAGAAAAAGTGTTCTTCTCATAGATGCAGTATCTGCCCATCCTTCTCCTGAACTTGCTCATATTGCATTTTGAAAAGAGAGTACAAAAGGGGTTACCATGACATTCTGGAGAGATTCAGAACCAAATTTATTGTGATTAAGGTGACTACACCATCCAGATCCTTTTTCCATTTTAAACCTCTTCCTCCTAATGATTTAAATTTGAAATAAAATGATAAGGAAACTAAAATTATTCATTTAAAATTGCTCTCTAAGGTTTTATAAGCAGATGATTTTAAAATGACCCAGGACTTTTAACTAATTATTAAAATGGTCTCAAACAGTTTATTGTATTACCATTTAATTACCTAGCTCTTTCACCTTCATTTATCACTAATGTATTAGCAATAACCATTAGTAGATCCAGCAAAATAAAAATAAAAAATTAACAAAATCTAGCTAGTGAATCTGATATCTAAGGGAGTGTTTTACTTTAAAAGCTATGGTTTAATATGCATTGTAATGACATAATTACTGGTAAAATTGAAGATTAAGTTTGAATACATGCTATGAGCTAAACACTAGTCTATTATCTCATTTAAGTTAGGAACTCTCATTTAATACTTGTATAAGGTAAATTACAGTATGTACAAAAATAAATTTCACATACTATTAGTGTTATTATGGTTTTACTTGGCAATTTAGGAGCCATTTCACCATCCATGTAATATATCTCATTGTACTTAAAGGTATTACTAAGAATCTGCTTGATTCAAATGAACAAAGCAATGACCAAAGCAACTGTCTAAAAGTAACTTTCTTTTTCCTGGAAAATCATACCAAAATGAAATGTTTCATATTGTAACACTAGGGCAAAATATGAATGCTGTATATATATATCTGCTCCAATTGTGTGAAGGTTATTGCATTATGAAGTCCATCTCTTCTTCTTGTCTTCATTATTGACTCCAAGATGAACATGGGCCGACAATGCGAGGTCATAGCTGGCTGGGCTAACCAGACCTTGTGCATCCACAGGTGCATCTCAAGCAGGGCCAAGGAGGTGATCTGCCCCCTCTATGCGGCACTGGTCAGGCCACAGTTGGAGTACTGTGTCCAGTTCTGTGTGTCCCACTTCAGGAGGGCTGTGGACAACACTGAGAGGGTCCAGAGGAGGGCCACCCACATGCTCCGGGGACTACAGAGCAGACCCTACAATGAGAGACTGCGGGACCTGAATCTGTTCAGCCTTCACAAGAGAAGGCTGAGGGGGGACCTGGTGACCGTCGATAAACTCACTAGGGGGGACCCGAAGGGTTTGGGAGAGACCTTGTTTCCCCTAGCACCCCCTGGCATAACAAGGAATAATGGCCACAAGTCGTTGGAGAGGAGGTTTAGATTAGACATCCGCAAGAACTACTTCACAGTCAGGGCAGCTAGGATCTGGAAGCAACTTCCAAGGGAAGTGGTGCTGGCTCCTACCCTGGGGGTCTTTAAGAAGAGGCTTGATGCCTACCTCTGTCATCTGAGTCCAGGTTTTCTCCTGCCCAGGCAGCGGGTCAGATTTGAAGATCTACAAGGTCCCTTCCGACCCTACTTCTATGATTCTATGTCTTGATGGCATCTGACACACATAAGATGCTTCAGGGAACTGAGGGTCAATTAACACTTTGTATAGGTTATGGCACACATTTTGGTGAAATTTTTTAAATCCACTGGCTGTCTCAAACACCTTTAATTTAATCTGTGAATACCTGTTTCAGGCATGCAGTAATCACTTAGGAGAGATTGTCATCTTTCATTACTGCATTAACCTTTAGAACTGACAACCAGTGTACTAGCTCACAATAATTGAGCAGAAGTCCATGAAAATTAGTTTCCTACCTTGCTATTTCACATATGGGCTGGTTCACTTGCTCAGTAGTTACCAATTACATTACTTCTGTCACTTTATATAGCTTCACTTTTAATTAATTGTTTAGATTGTAATCTTCATAAAATATCTGGCTGAAGTCAGGAAGGCAGAATGAAGAAACATACAGCGTATAGCTTGTGTTTTTCTCAGAAACTGCTGTCAACTAAACCCTTATAGGTTTTAGTACCTCAAGGATTTGAGCCAATTCCAGTGGAGGTATGAGGAAAGAACAAGCTTATAGGGTCTTCTTCTGAAAGTATATGTGCATTTGGTGTACAACGTACCTTTATTTTATTTTATTTTTGCCCATATTCCCACCATATGCAACCCTGTCCCATGACAAAAAGTTAAAACTTTACTTTTTCTTCTGGGGTCTAGTGTGTGGAAGTTCTGAGCAAGCAGAAAACAGTGGGAATACCGCATTTCAGTATCCTAGAAAATCAAATTATATTACTGTTTCCAATGATTTGCTTGTAACAGGAGGTGACATTATATTGATACTTTAAAACAAAACTGCTATTTGGGGTCCAGTTCAGAGTGATGTAAGTGGTGATGTAAAGTTATAAATTGGTAACTCAGTGTGAATGATGAGAAGGCCTATGCAAGAAAGCCCTATATTTTAAAGTAACTGTGAATACTGAGCACATTTTACCACTAAAGCCTGTGTTATTAAGGGCTGTTTCAAGTGGAGAGTAAAGCTTTAGATTTATGTTCCCACCAGGCTAACATTTCTAGTTATGTATTATGGCACTCTCTTAATTTCTAATAAATGATGTATGCTGGCTATGTTGTTATACTTCAATCTATTTTTGTTTTAGATCTTGTTAATAACAATTCATACCATGCTATACATGCAAAAATGCTATACAGGGTATTCATAGTAAAGTGAGATTGAGAGCGATTTGTTTAAAGATACATACCTCCCCTTATTATTTCCAGTTAGGACACTCAAATTAAAATGCTGAATCAAACTAAATGTTATTTTCTCCTGTACAGAATAATTTTTATTATATAATTTTAAAGTAGATGGCTTTGCAAATTGTAGGCATGCAGGGCTTTCTTATGCTTTTATTATTTTTTATAATACTGAAAGGTGCTCAAGCATTTGATATGCATATAAGAAGGAAAGTGCATACCCCAAAGAACTTACAAAGTAGCTTAGACAAGAACTAAGGTTGTAACAAGAACAGCTTATCTGAATCAAAATTTATGAAAGCTGTTGTAGGTTTTAAGGACATTTTCCAATTGTGTTCAGTTAAATTTATTGAGCTAAGTTAATGGAGAGAAATCCCCCTTTGTCTACCAAACTAGATATGACAGTGCACCTTTGGTGCCTGCCACTTTAAGGGCTGGAGCAGGCAGCTGACAGGTGCCTGATTAAAGCGTCCATTTTCAAACAGATTTCAGCCAGGCAGAGACAGCAGTTAGCTGCTTGCAGCCACAGGAGCAGCACCGTCCAGCTCCTTTGTTGCGTGGAACATCTTATATGTAAGGGCAAGAGCTAGGGGGATGGCTTAGAGGCTCCTGGTCCTGGGCATGACCTAAAACTGCACCCTGCTGGGATAGGGGGGGCTGGTGGGACTGCCCATAGTGCATCAGCCCCACTCAAATACCAGGACTGCTCACCTCCCTGGTGAAAGGTGGGTTGGCACCTTAATAAATCCAGCCCCCACAATACTGTGGGTATGGGGGTCAGGCATGGCTATGGCCATCTGAGCCCCAGGAGGTCTAAGACCCCAGGAAAGGTGTGGAGTCAGGCACAACTTCAGCCACATGAATCCGCAGGGCTGAAAGACCTCAGAGGCCCCAGGGAGGTGATAGCTGTGTAGCCCCAGAGAGAGGGGGCGGTAGGGAGGGCCCTGAGAAGGATTGAGTAAGGCTGAGGGTCAGTCTAAAGGGAAGCCCGGGGGTGTTCTGAGTAGGGCTGTGGGATGGCCAGAAAAGCAATGCATGGGCCAACCCCCAGATCAAAGTTCTAGGTTGTGTCCCACAGGGGGACATCCACCGGGGACCGGGAAACACTCCCTTCTTTTCTTTTGGTGTTTTTTCTTTTTCTTTTTTAAAGTGCCTGCACCGTTGTTGCCATTGTTTGGCCTTTCCTTTTTTTTTTTTTTTTTTTTTTGTGAATCATTACCTTTTTTTGTGATGGGGCACAGGTGATGCCCCAAAGGCCAGAACTGCCCTAGGGCTGCCAACCTTACACCCAGGAGAGCAGGGCACCCAACTGTCCCTGGAGCCCAGTGACAAGAAGATGAAAATCGGAAACCAGGAGGCACAAAGAGCGGGGATCAATAAGACCAGAGAACATCTGTGTTAAGATCAAGTGGCCCATCTTGGAGGCTGGGGTATGGAAGGAGTGTAGGAGGGGCGGAGCCCCATGGATACCCATCAAGAAGTGTAACTGACTCTGAGGAGTCACCGATGGGAGACCCCACCACTAAGGATCCATTCAGAGTTGTGGGAGGTGAGTTTTGAGGTTATCCCCGGGAAGATCGAAGATCCCTCTAGAGATCACACACAGCACCCAACACCAGGCTTATGCACCAAAGCAGCGCGTGAACAGATACTCGAAACCAGACTGTCACAGTGTGAGAAATCCAGTGAGGGGCCTTGGTAGAGTTAGCCCACTGTTAGGAGAATTGGTTGGCCACTACCCAGGTGAGGGTTACAGGAGAGGCCCAAAAGACTATGTCACTGCCCAAGGTGTGACTTGGATTAGCCTGATGGCCTACAGGACTGCTCAAGGAAGCAGGGGAGAGTGAAGGGGGCACAATATCATGTGGTGGTCAAAAGACCCTGTGAGAGAGGGTGAAGTATAAGAAGCCCCAGTGAGAGGTGGGCAGTATGAGTGTGTGAGTGAATAAGACCTGATGAAGGAGTAAGTTGGCCTGGCTTTAGGCCTAGAGCATAGTGATATATTGGATGCCATCTGTGAGACATGAGCCGTGGTGTAGGGGTAGTATGGAGCTGTGGATAGCGCCCCCTGGCATCAGGACATGGGGCATAGAATGGGCAGCCTCTTGCAGTATACCACCAGTTATGTGAAATGCAAACTCGTAGCAGGAAAGACTGGATGGACTGCCCCATAGATAGGCAAGCCGGCCAACTTGAGACTTGGCCCTGAGCATGCCCCATTACACTAGCAATTCCAGAATAATTTTTCTGAATGGTTTACTTCTTTGTATGGATACTTACTCCAGATTATGAAGGTGTTTATACATATGCTCTGAGAGTGTGTGTATGTGTGGGGTGCTTTAATTAGAGAGACTCCAAGAGCTGATCTAATTAAAGCACCCAGAGTGAATTGTGTATCAGCATCTTTAAGAGAAGGCTGGATAGGCATCTGGCTGGGGTCATCTGAACCCAGCACTCTTTCCTGCCTAGGCACGGGATCAGACTTAATGATCTGTTGATGTCCCTTCTGACCCTAGCATCTATGAATCTGTGAATTCCAAGGCTGAAAAATGATGGCAGGGGTGCTTTGACTAAAATTCATCAAATGAGCTTTAATTAAAGCATCCCCATCTCCATTTTTCAGTGCAAAGATGCTGATACATGAGACACTGGAATTACCATGCTTCTTCATGCTTCATGGTACCATGCTTCATGGTAATTACCATGCTTCTTTAGCCTCAATTAATTGAGTCTACTTTGACACATTGTAATTACAGAATATTGGAGCACCCTCGCTGCTTGTGTGCAGGCACTCTGAGGCTAGGGACAGGCATTCAAAAAGCCTGAGCCTGAATTGATTTAATCTTTGTAGATTAGTCTAACCTGGCTAGGTTAAATCCGTTTATAACTGCATAGACATCCCAGACATGCAGGCATATGCCTGCAGTGGCTCAGGCTAAAAGCCAGTGGGCACTAGAGCAGCCTTCCTTTCCCTTCTACAGCGCTGAGCTGAGGGGGGCATGGCAGGATGCTTTGGTTAGGGAGGGGTTCCCCTCTCCCCCCCACATTCCCAGAAGGGAATAGATAACACAGTGTTTATCACCCCATTAAAAAACAACAGAGGCCATTACTAGCTACCTGTTGATTCTGCCTTTGTCTGCTACAACACAGACTGCAGCCAGCATGTGGTCTGCTAGCTAATACATAGACACCTATCAGCAAGGCAAAGGGGAGGGGGGAATTCCTTCTTAGCAGGAAGTGGGGAGGGGGAAGGAGAGAGCATTCTACAGTCTCTGGCAGAGCTCTAGCCAGGGTGCAGAAGAGAGGAGCCAGCTCTACTGTGGAGAAGAGAGCCACCCCAGCTCGGAAAGCCTGCCAGGATGCTGGGGGTGCCTGCTTTATCTTAAACCAGCAAGGGGTCTAGGACAGACATTGCATAAACCCAAATTGGATAAGTCTGACACTACATTCAACCAGGTTCATCTCAAACCAGTTTCAGCCACTTTAAAACTGGTTTATGTGTACTGAACATCTGTTCTGTTACAAATTTAAACCCATTCATGATCACTAAAACCAGTTTATGTCTACAAGAGGGCTGTAAAAAAAAAATCAACAAAACAAACAGAAAAACCCAAAGAACTATCTGGAATAGCTAGTCTGGTGAATTTCCAAATATAAACAAACTCTGTAGACCTGATCCTGTAAAAATGTTAGCACTCACATAACTCTTGTAATATTCCATGTATCGTATTCAAAGATTTTGAAACCTAAAGGGACTATTAGTATCCATTGGCGGGGGGGGGGGGGCGTTGTCTTGTTTTGTCTTTTAGCTAAAGCTTATTTTCCAGAAAGACAGCTGTCATTGATTTAAAGACACCATTACTTACTTGGTAGGTTGTTTCAGTCATTCATTCCCTGGCCATGAGAGCAGTGGCAACATCCAGGCAGACAGGTTAACCTTTCCCTGTCTGTTCCTTTGGTACAGGCAGTGTGGGCAACTGGGGCAAGCAGATAGGGGGGCAGTAAGCTGGAATTTGGGGTGTTGGGGGGGAAGTGAGCCCAATCTAGGTCAGCAAGAGCAAGGGTAGGTAGAGTGTTTACAGTTTAAGCTAGCTGGGTAACACAGATCAGAGATAAACCTGCCCTGGAGTAGTATAACTTTGAGCTGCCTAACAGTGCTTAAAACTAGTTTCAGATGTTAATGGGCAGACAATCCAGGTATTAATAACTCCAGGAGCTGCCCAGAACTACTGTATCAAGGCCCTCAAGTTGTCTGGTTTCAACTTCCAGACACTGATTCTTGTTATGTTCTTCCCAGTCTTTTGGTACCTAACATTTTCTCCCTACAAGGATTCTTATGCATAGTTATCAAATCAATTTCATTTTGATAAATTAAACAGCTTGAAAGCTTTAAGTCTTTCACTGTACATTTTCTCCAGCCCTTGAATTCATTTTTTCCCTTGCTCTAGTTTTTAAAATGTGGCCCCAAACTGTCAAACCCAACTCATAACCTCTAGTGCCCAGGATGAATTGCTACTTTCTGGGGCAGTAAATAAGATCTCTAATTCATTTCAGAGATACTGCTTTGCGGGTTACAGTCCCCCCATTCCTTTTAAGGTCTGCATTCAATGTTCATAGATATAACTAGGTGTACAACTTTGTATTCAGCTAAATTAGAAAGCATTTTGGTTGAGTAGGTCCAGGTGCTTTAGATGATTCTTTATGACTTTATGATTCTTTTTACCATTTTGTCAACATTTGTGTGGATTTGCATTTTTTCCCAGCAATCATTTTATGTGTACATCCAAAAGTTTGATGAAAATATTGGATAGCATTTGGCCTGGCACCAACTTCTGAAGAAACCCATTAGAAATATCCCCATTCAATGATAATTCCCTCCTTTTCCCAACCAACTACATTTTGAGATCTGACAGTTAGCAGCATTTAATCATTTTTTATATGTAATCTGTTGCTATTATTGTCCTTCTTGTTTCCAAGTATGACATAAATATTTATTGACGGTACCTGCCTTTTCTGCATTATTATTACCAAAGGGACTACTTATGCGTATAAGGTTTTCACAAGATCTGAGGCTAAGTCTCTGATCTTAAAATACAAATGACAGAAATTGGAGCATTACTGTGATATAGGCCTGCAGGGCCAGACCTTAAAAATATTAGAACACGTACACATGAAAGTGGAGAACAGGAGAAAATGAAATGACTTTTTGTGTATTTTAGAATGATCATTTTTGTTATTTTTTCCTAATATGTATTTTTTGCTTTTAATTTTTTTCCTATGCTATTTTGGCCAAGATGTATGTTCATATGCAGATATTTATTATTCTGGCAGTTTCAAGTTCCTTCTGTATATCATAGATATGTGAGCATTCTTAAAGGTTTTAAAGATGCAGGCAACTTAAAGTTGGGGGCGGGTCATTATTGGTATTCTAGTCTTCATTAATTAAAATGCTTTTTTTTATCTGTCACCTGAAAGAATGTTTAGGAGATAACACTTAACATTGAAAGCAAAAGTCCACCTATCCAATCACAGAAAAATTAAAGTAAGTTATGAATATTCATATAAACTTTTATATTTGGTATTTTTGTTTTCACAGAATTTTGTCTAGTATAAATAATCTCATATATCCAGCTTCCAGCTGTCTGATTCATTGATATCATCCAAAAACTACTGTCTCACTATGATTCACCACCCTGGTGAATCTGAAGTCTAACTCAAAGTTCATATTTGCTTGTGGCATCTTGCCAGTTGTTCAGCTGGATATACCCACTTGCTGGTATAACAATTTTTATCGGATCAACCACTCTAGTCTAGTTAATCACACAGATGGTACTAAATTTGGGCAGTCACTATGGATATTACAATGTCAGAGAAGCTGGATGTTCTCTCACTAAATCCCCTAGTGCCCAGCTTGGACAGTGCTTGGTAAAGTGCTATATCTTAGTGGATGAATTATTTGTTTTGCATCAAACTATTTAAACATAAACAAAAACATCAATTCATATATTTATGTAAATTCTAGAAATGGTCAAAGAAAAGGAATGTAAATACAAAGAAGATAATGATAAATTTAAATAAGTAAAAATAGCTAAATAGAATAAAACAAAAATAGATGGGAAATAAATTAGAAATAGGATTATTGAATATGACTATTTTCTTTTAATTTGTTTATAGCTCCTTATGAACTCATTAGAATAAAGAAACTTAGCATAAGACGATGAGTCAGATTTAGTTATAGCATAGATGCTTAGGCAGAATTGTAGTCAAGAAAAACATTTTTTGCTAGGTATAGCATATATCACATGCTATGTTCAAACAATGGGCCGCATAGTGCACTGTGTCCAAATTCAGAGAAGTTCAGCATCAAATGGGAATTTGAATGGAAACTATCTTCCCTTGGGGGATACTCATAAAACAACAGGAAGGCAGAGTTAGTAAAAATAGACAACCAAGGGACTGGTTGCAAATATGAGAACAATCTTTACCACAGCTCCTTGATGGGTCTTGAGGCACCTTAAAAGTCCAATCTTTGAGCCTTCAGAAGTTGCAGGTCTTTCTACAGGGTAGGCTGTAGGCCCAGATTTCTTTCCTTTTCCTCCCTCCACTCTCTCTTGGGTTGCCACTTGGTTGCAGTATCATTATAATCAGTCAGGAGTCATCTCCTTGCAGTTCTTGATATTGCCTTCCATTTTCTTGGGGTAGGCCTTCAATGTGTCCTTGTAGCACTTCTTCTGGCCATTGTGAGACCTTAGGTTGCAGCCAAACTGGGAGTAGAGCACTTGTTTTGGGAGTCAAGAGTTGGGCAACTGCACATAATGTTCAGTCCAGCGAAGCTGGAGCTTGAGGATCGTTGGTATAATTGATTTTAGCAAGGATGCTGGTATTTGTATGGTGATATTCCCATTAGATGCAAAGGATTTTCCAAAAGTATGATTGCTGCTTCTCTCTCCAGACTCTTAAGGTGACAACAGTACATCATCCGCATTTCACATCCATAGAGGAGAGTGGGAATGATGACTGTATTATAGACATAGATATTGGTGTCCTTCCAGAGATTGCAAACAACAACAACAAAAGAAATTTACCAAAAGCGGTGCTTGAGCATAGGATCCCATACTGGATCTCCTTATTAATGTTTACTTTCTGAGAGAGGTAGCTACCAAGGTAAGGGAAGCACTTGACTAAGCAGAGTCTTTCCCTCAGTGCTAATTTGAAGGGGTGGGGGGAGTCACATTCAGGCCATGGAGCAGACTCATAGAGCACTTTAGTATTCTTGACAGTGAGAGAAAAGCCCAAAGTTTGGTAAACTTCTGAAAAGAGATCCAGCATGGTCTAAAGGTTTTCCTCAGTGTGTGCAAGGATGGCACAGTTATCAGTGTACTGAAGGTCAAGGATGCTTGTTTTGAATACTTTGGTCTTCAAGCAAAAATGTTCCAGTTTGAAGAGCTCTCCATCTGTTCAGTCTTCAGTGTTGATTCTGCAGTGCTGATTCTTGTTCTTAACAAGAACCAGTACAATGGTTAAAAAAAATGGAGAACAGAATTGGTGCAAGGATGCATCCTTGCTTGACCCCAGTTTGGTTGACAAATGGATGATGGTATATGTAGCAAGGCATGCCCTGAGGGTGGCTGTGATACCTGCTAGTGGCTCCCTTAATCCTGCTGTGTTTGCTCACTCCAGCCTCTCAGGGTCTCATCCAGCTGCCTCAAACGCCACACCTTAATGGTAACAATAAAGAGGGGAAGCTGCCCTAAAAAGCTGAGGCTCTCTATTCCTACTCCTTTTTGGTCTCAACTTGGCCCACTTGCATCTGGGATCCAACTCCTGTTGCATAGTTTCTCAGTCTGGGGCTCCAACCCCTATAGACACCAGCCTACTCTCTAGAGCTCTGACCCATCCAGACACCGGCTCTCTTGGGGCTCAGACCCCCATGTCCCAAATTGCCTTAAGGGCTGGAATTGTGGCCTCTGTCCTCCACACCCATGCCTTTCCAGGTGTTATTCCTTTATGCCTTCTGGGCCTCAGCCCTCTTGGCTTTAACCCACTGTTCTGGCTGCAGCCTCCAGCCCTGACTCAGTTATTCTGATCCAGCTTTCTTGGCTTCAGCCCTCCCTGTATTTCACTCTCCAGGTCCCTGGACCAGTCTTTACTCCATGCCTGTCTTATGTTTTGCTCCAGGCTCTTGGGGTCCTGCAGTCAATCCCAAACCCCTAGCATCCCTGACCCAGATGTGGCTGCCTTCTCTCTGCTACAGCCTCTGAGCTCCTGACCCTTATAGGGCTCTATACTGGATGCTCTCAGGCACCCCTATGGCTTCCTATCCACCCTTATCAATCACATGCAATCCTCTGGTTCTCTATGGCAGCCAAATATCACACCTACACCTTCTAGGTCTCCCTGGGTCCCCAACACATTTTCACCCTGCAGCTGCTGGCTCTTGCAGCTTTTTTGGGTGCCTATGTTGCCTGATAGGCCTGTGGGAAGAGGCTAGGATTCACTTTGGATTTGGCTGATTTGGGGGACAGTGATTCAAATCATTGTCCCGAATTAATTTGGCTGAATCTGGTTCAGAGATTTGGCTGCTGCCGAATCTCCGAATCACATAGGCCCTATCCCCTGCCTGCTCTCAGTGGCTGCCTCACCCACCCCAGCAACCAGCTCTTTGAGGGGGGAAAAAAGCCCTGATTCATTTGCTGCTGCCGGGTGGGGGTGGGGGTGGCGAACCCCACTGCCCTTTCCTGACCCACGCTGCACAGGGGCCTCTACTACAAGCCCCATGATGCCCCCTCAATGGCTGCCCAGCCCATCCCAGGTCTGGGTGCAGTAGGGGTGGGCAATCCCTGCTCCCCCCCACTACCCCACATGGGTGGCTCTGCACAAGCCCTCAGAAGCCCTGAGGCTGCTGCAGGAGTTGGTGTGTCTGGGAGGGGGTGTTTTTTTCTTAAAGGGCTGGGAGCTGGGGTGGGTGGGGCAGCCATGGTGGGTCTGGGGGAGTGGGTGGGGGTCATGGGGCTTGTGATGGAGCCCCCCATGCAGCATGGGGCAGTGGGGGGCAGCAGGGATTGCTCCCCCTGCCTGACAGCAGCCAATGAATGGGGGCTTTTTTTAAAGGGCCAGGAGTTTCAGCAGGCAGGACAGCCATGGGGCAGAGGGCTGTGGAAGTGGGCGAGGGGCTGGGGGGGCTAGGGGAGCAGGCAGAGGATGGGGCTTCCCCCTCCTCTAGCACCCCCTCCCCCAGCCTCTATTTACCAGCTTTGTCAGAGTCCAGGTCCCTGCTACAGTGGGTGGGGACTGCTTGAACCACTGAAGCTCTCTGAATCTTTTCTGAATCAATTTGGAGAGCTTTGAATTGATTCAGATCTTTTAATTTGTCCCCTGATTCAGTTTGGATTCAGAGATTCAGCCACTGAATCAGGCTGAATCTCCTATGGATTAAATCAGCACCTGAAGCTTCACACTGCCCTATTGCCTGGGTACTCTTTGTTGCAGCCGAGGCCAGCAGGAATCCTGCTCTCAGTGAGAATCAGGGTCAGACTGATCTCTCTGGTTGAGAGGTCAGGCTTGTAGTACACTGGGCTCTATACTTTTTATATCACAAGGCCTTCCACTTCTAATTAGCTCCCTATTCACCCTGCCTTCAGGAGTTGTAACTTAAAACCTGATCTGCAGCCATTGCCCTATCCCCTGCTGCGCTTTAACTCCTTGTGATTTTTCCTGGCTGCAGGTTACTCTGGAGCTGGCCCTTGCCAACTGGCTACTTGCTTGCAGTTCTTTGATGCTGGGTTCACCATTTCTAAGTAGTAGAGGTTAGAGGTCCCTGCTACAGGCTCCACTTCACTATAAAGAACAGTCAGTCATCTGTTCAAATGAAGCCTCAGAATCTTGATATATTTTTCAGGCCTCCAAATCTAGCTGCTACTTTCCAGAAGGTGTCTTAACTGATGGAATCAAAGGCCTTAATAAGGCCAATGAAGCCTCCTCATGTTTTCCTGGCACTTTTCTTGGACCTATCAAGCAGTAAATATACCTAAAGACAGAAAGGTTCCCATGCACAGATGTATTTCCTTTCTTGAAGATAGTCGTCATGTTGGCATTCATCAGGTCTCTAGGAATCTCCATATTGTTACAGATTTGAAGACTGAATTCATGGAATCTCAGTACAGGTATCCCTCACTTTATGCTGTACATGTGTTCCTGGAAGATGGGATATAACTTGAATTCACATAAAGGGAACCCACTTTACAATGTAACTAATAGGGATACATTCCAAGACCTTGACTGTATTGACTCCCAGACCCATTTCTACCACTTTGCTGGGGTTGTTTGACCCCAGTACTTTTTCCTGCCAAGGCAGGGGGTCAGATTTGAAGATCTGCTCAGGTTCCTTCTGACCCTGCCAACCAACCAACCAACCAACTATGAAACTTTTACAAGACAATTTTGGTAATTACTAACAGCAGATGGTACACACAAGCACAGCTGCAGCTCCAGAAGAAAGGACACTTGCTGCCCTGGGTGGTGGCTGCGGGCACTGCTGCCAAGCAGCTTCGTGGCTCACAGCTCCTGGGGTGCCACTCTGATGGGGCCAGACTGGGCCAGGCTCCAGGGGCCCACACTGCAGCCCAGCCTGGGTCCCACCACCCAGCTCACCTCCATCAAATAATTTTTTCTTCCTCTGCCTATGTCATTACTTCCACAATGTACTTCACAAAGCAGCTGACTGTGGGCTTCCACCACACTGATCACATAAAAGTGAATTTACCTTGGATATAATGAATTTTTGGTATTAAAAGGGTCATCACATAAGAGTGAATTCACACATACAGAACCCTCATAAAGAGGGGGAAACCTGTACTAGTTCCTCACCACTCCTGAAAAGTCAGGGAGGGATCTTTATCCGGCAATGTTGGACCTTTGCAATGCACCCTTCTGTGGACTACATACTAAATCAGCACAGGGGCTGATCGACTGAAGTAGTAGGGCTATTTTTCTTGAAGGATAGTCTGCCACTGCCCAGGGGACTACTGGCAGAAAGTACATGAAAACAGTTACATGAATAACAAACTGAACAAGTTGCCATAAACAATGAAGAAGCAAACATTTGAATCTAGTACTCACAGTTAAGAAGGTCTGGGTTCAGTCATTTAATGGCTCCTGAAATGAATCGCAGTAGGAAAGAATCCAAGGAACAGACACAGGTGAGATGATGTAGGAAAAGAAATACCAGTAGAGCTGGCACTGAAGACAACTGTTGAATAATGGCAGAAAGCCAGGTCCCCATAAAATACATAGGACCAAGGTTACTTAGAAATCATCAGCTATCAGGTGGCCAGATACAGAAGAGCATGAAATGAGGTATAAATTAGAATTAAGAAAGTGACAGGATGGAAACAATTCCTCAGCCCACTTTAATAATGAGCAGTGGGAGGCTAGGGCTATGAAACTTAATAAATGACAACAAGGACTGGTGGTAAAGGCTATAACCTCATGGTAGGCTGCGCCTCACTTACATAAAAGACACAACAAATAATAGCTGAATGAAAAGGTTAAGAATCCTTTATGAACATGGTAGAGAGGTGAACAGATTTCCAGTTGGAAGATTTTTGAGGAGACACCAGAAAATAGCCTGTATGTACACAGCGTGATGAAGTTTCGACACCCTTGTAAATTGTTCTTTCAAAAAAAGCTGATTTAGTTTTATGAACATGGGGTCCATTTTTTCATTTCATAGTGGATGAAACATTGGGAAACTGGAACTTTTGGCCACTCTTCAGCCATGGTGTTCCTTTTGGATACATTCCTGTGGGGGAGCACAATAACTAGCTGCGATTTACAGAAGACGTAGAGAAGGGGTGAACAAAATACAGCCCACAGGCCAGATATGGCCCACCAAAGCATTTTTTCCAGCCTGTGGTGGGTCCCTTGGCCCTTCCTGGCCCAGAGGACAGTCTGGGCTATGGCTTGTGCAGCTGAACCTGCTGGCCATTGGCACATGGTAAGGCTGGGGAGATGCAGCAGCTGGACTCACTTTCTAGCAGGCCTGGTGGTGATTGGACCTGGAGCCACTGCCCAGGCACCCTAACCTTTCTGACCCACACTCACCACTGGGGGCATGGCCAGGCAGCTGTGATGGGGTCATGTTCCAGTGCCAAGTGGCATCTAGGGGTAGGCTAGGTGGGTAGGGCCAGGGCTGAGATGTTAGGGTAGTGACATGACAAAGCTGGGGCTTGGGGCAGACATACAATCTGCTCCCTGCAAGTCCCTGTTATGGGCACCGGTTTCACAAGCCAGTGTTATCATGACTCTGCCCTGGGCCCCAGCCCCCTGCTGTTACTGCCCAATGGTCCCAGGGTTTCCATGGAGCCCAACCCAGGAGCCATGTGGGCAGGGCATGTTCATCTGGGCAGAAAGGATGGGACCATGGGTGGTGGGAAGCAGCATCCAGGAGTGGGAGCACAGGGCTGTGATTGGGATCATGGGGCTATGACAGTGCAGGTATGAAGCCCAGATCAGAGCTATGATCTGATCCCCTGTCCACGGAACCAGGACCTGTCCCAGGAACATGCAAGCAGGAGATTGTGGCTTTGCTTCAGGTCCTGGCCCTGCACTGTCACCACCCCAAGATCCCAGAACCAGTTCCACCCATTTGTCCTGATCCTGGACACAGGTCCCTGCCTGCTTGTGGCCTCATCCTGTCTGCCCGGCTGTGAACCCTGCCTACACAGGTCCCAGCCAATCTCCACAGAGACCCTGAGGTAATGGGGCGATGACAGTGCACAACCAGGCCCCAGAGAAAAGCCATGATCCACTTCCCACAAGCTCCTGCCTATGCAAGCAGCACCCATCTGGATGTGTGAGGAGCAGATTGCAGCTCAGTCTCAGGTTCCAGCCATGTGCTGTCACTGCCCTGTGATCCCAGTGCCAGCCCTGCACATCCACTCTGCTCCCAGATGTTGCTGGCCACCTGCCCATGGCCCCATCCCAGTCACTTGGCTCAGCATGGACTAGAGCCATTTAGGGAGTTTTGACGAATTGTTGCAGGGGTGGAGCAGGGTGTTGATTCAGCCACGATAGCTCACCAAAACTGCCTATGTGGCCCTTGGGCTGAAATAATTGCCTACCCCTGACTTAGATGTACAATGCACGTTTCCTTAATAGAGTAATTCAGGAGGGTGGATTGGTGTCTTTACATCTTCAAAATCCTCTGTAAGTTTTGCTTAGGGCTAGTCTAAATCTGGTCCTTATTAAGTAGCTAGTTTCAGGCTAAGCAATTTATTTCTGACAGGTTGGTCTTAAAAACGTTACCTGGATGTCAACTAAAAAACCATGCATATTAAGAAGGTCTGTCAGCCAGGTAGCACTGGATCCATAGATGCTGAGGTCTTTTGTGAAATATGGTAATACATTCAGCATATGAAATCATCTTTCTTATCTTGTATCCATGTCCTAGCTTGCATCCATGCACAGAGCCCTAAATTTCTCATGCTAATTTTAAAAAGATACTTTTGACATTTGAAAGCTCAGTTTATGAGGACCAGATGCAGTTTTCTGAAGCCTGCAAATATATTTTTGTATCTTCCTCCAGTGCTTTTATTTGTTGGCATCTATTAGAGTTCCTATAAATAATAGCACTGTTAATGAAAGTTCAACATATCCCAGATGCCTAAACCAAACGAGTCATCCTGCTTCATATGAATCATTCATTTGAAATCACTGGAATTACTAATATTCCAGATAAATGCTTCTATTTTTGTTTGCAAATTAATGCTGTATCTTCTGATCACTACTATGACATGATAACTACTACTGGGAGCATAAGATTATATAATAATAGTGCATTATTAAATCTTTTTTTAATTATCTTTTAAAGTTTTCATTATGTTGAGAAATGTAAATGATCTGATTCAGCATCTTAGATAGCATCATTTTACAAACCATCATAAATCTTATCTTATTCTGCAGATTGCAAAAGCTGTTCAGTTTTTTCCATCAGGTTCCTAATGTTTTAACATTATGCCTTATTGAAAGAGGAAATGATATATCATCTATATCTTTAATCTTTCACTTCTTGCTGTATTAAAAGCTAAGTAACTGCTCAGACAGTAGCTACATTATTCATAAAAAAACTTTTTCTACAGGAAATATAACAGAGCATTAGAAAATTGTGTGCGTTTGCTAATATATAAAAAAGATTGCACAGCATACCATCTAATAATATCATAATACTAAAATCTTCTCAATTTTTTATTATTCACAACCATCTTAGTGGAGACTGCTGATCTGGGAGGTTGTACTTGGATTAATTGTTTGACACTCAATATATATATTGCATTTTAATGAGGACACTTTGGTGTGTTGGCCATGTGGAGGAGGAAACATGCACTCAATTAAAACTGATATTAATGAGTTTAGAACTCTTCACTATGATACTTTTACTGTACATTGCTTACTCATTTTGAAATGGGATTGTCTGACAAGGCCTTTGATGATATCTTTAGCTATAGTTATACAAATCAAATAACTAGAGTGAGATATATGAAAATCATGATGGCCTGATACAAAGCCCACTGAAGTCAATAGGAAGTCTCTTGTCTTCACTGGGGTCTGGGTCAGGGCCTAAGAATTCAATTTTGAATTGTATTTAATTCAGAGCATTTTAAGTTTAATCATCTAACAGCATTTTGAATCAGAATAATTAAATGTGTTCTCAAGAGAGGCGTAGAGCCGGCAGGACATCGCCGAGGGTCAGAAGCGTGGCAGGAGAGAGACTGCTGCAGGAGGACAGTCCACACCAAGACTGGAACCAGAAAAGCAGCCACACCAGGCCACAGGAGAGCCAGTGCGTGCACCCACACCAGCGTGGGCATTCTTATTGGTGGCATGCCAACACCATTTCACCAGCTGGCCCTTGGAGGGGGGAATAAAAATCCCACTGGATGACAGTTGGAGAGGACCAGGAGTAGGTCCTCTGGATAGTCCAGAGTGGCCAGGATCGATTGGCAGCCCCAACAGGGGTGAGTGGCAGCAGCCCTATGAGGGGGCATGCCCAGACAATGTTAGCTCAGCAGAGCCTGACTTCTTGCCTGTGATGCAACCATGGATCCCAGATGCAGCCGGTGTGGAGTGGTACAGTGGTGAGCCTGGGGAGAGAAAGAGAAGAGAAACAGTCAAATATTGTGAGTAAATACGGGGAGAAAAGGGAGTGCACCTCGGAGCAAAGCAATCAGGGGCGAATAGAAAGCCAAGCCAGGCTGACATGAGGCCTGAAGCCAGATGGTATGCCATCCAAACTGGACTGTGAACATATAAGGGCTAAAGCCCTCACCATGGCAAGAGAACTTTGTCTCAGCCATGGCCAAGGAACAACATCTCTGGTTGGCACAAAGTGGGGTGTAGGGAAGGCAGAGCCCCAGTACAGGAGGCCAGGCAAGAGTGCTGAAGGAGGGAACCAGGGGAGGCAGGACTTAAAAACATTCTTCCAAAAATAACCAATAACAACAAGACATGGCAGGTGAAAATCCCTGGGGACCTTTCTGGCTACTTGCCTGGATGACAAGTTGTCAACCTGAAAGGAGACGACAGTGCCCAAAAGGCCAGAAAGAGCAAAAAGCACTAGTGAACAACATAGGAGGTTACAGGCACATAAAGTTAGTACCTGTTAGTACCATAATTACAGTGCATTAATGCATGTGCAGATGTGCCCAGTATGTCCTGGCTCTTATCCTGGCAGCAAAGCAGGTGACTCCTATGATAGTGAGGAGTAAGTCACTAGGCTGTTCTCATTTGTTCTATTGTTGTAGGAACCCTATGGACATATTCGAAGTTCTAGACACCCCACACTGTTTTACAATGGTGCAGGTACAGGTGTAAAAGCCAGCTCTGTTGGCTTTTCACAAGTGAGGGATTCACCTACAGCAAGAGAATTCTCCTTTGGCCACTTATGGCTGGAAAGTTGCCCAATTGTGGTAAAGAGGTAGTTAACATATGTTGAGTTCAGTGGTGTTAGTTACATTTTGTCATCTTAAAGTGTGGAACGTAATTCTTCTTGGTTTTGGTAAAATAAATACATTTAGAAAAATTGTTATTAATTGGAATACATGTAACTTTTTCAAACTTTCAGCTAAGAAAAGCATATTACAATTCTCATGGGATTTCTCCTTGATTTAATACAAATTTATACTTTGGGGCATATCTGAATTCATATTTCCTAAGCTTGGAAGGGGAATTTATTTGGATGGGGAGGGGCAGAATGAATAAATATTCTTTAGTTAAAAGCAGTTACAAATCAGTTGAAATACTTATAAAGGAACTTGCTAATTTTTCACACTCCTAAAAATGTTCCTGTTTGCACATAAATTTAAAAGCTCTTAATGGGAGCATCTTCACATGTGCATTTACTATACAATAACTGAAATTACTGCACAGTACAGGTGCATGTTTACATGTGCATGTCCATACTGTGCTGTAAATATGGTGACTTATGCTGACTTGACCATAGTGATACCTGTATTGAGAAGATACTAAATTTATGCCTGATTAGTTACTGCACAGCAATGCATGTGCAGACACCTTACTGCACAGTAGACCTGTGCAAATAGGGAACTTGTGAAAGGGAACCCTAACCCTGTCACGAGGAAGAAGGTGCACCCCTATGAGGCCAGAACCTTCTGGGCACGGAGGGCTGGTAAGGAAGGGGTTAATTGCTGAACTGAGATGGCTAGTCAGCTGACCAGAAGAGGCATGACTATAAAAACCCTGGGTGGAACAGCAATAGGGAGGTCAGCAGCCGAAGTGGAAACAGTCCCCCTGAGAGCTCCAGGAAGAAGCTTGGGCAGTGGTCCACAGCAGCAAGGGGGAAGCTATGGAAGCCCCTGTGAGATGACGACTGCATCCCCAAGCAGGACTGTAGACAGCAGTGTGGAGCCAAGACTTGAAGAGAGTTCATGTAAGCTGACCCACTGTGTTGATTGAGCACTACAGTTATATTATTATTATTTTTTGGTGATTATTGAATAACACCAGTGGTTTGGGAGAGGCTATTGGGGGACAGAGGAGGCCTCAGGCCTCATTTTCATGACCCTCTACAGAGTGGGTACCCCAGAACTAGTGAGGGCACAGTTTTGGTGGCACAGATCCCAGCGGCAGTGAGGGCACAGCCTTTGGGGGACATGAATCCCAATATTGGAAGGGCTATTTTAAAAGGGCCAGCTGAGGACTGGAGCACCAGAGTGCAGCTGTATTTTTGTCTTTCTTTTGGACTGATGGAGGCAGGTTGTGAACCCACAGCCTGCTGGTTGCAAGTCTGGCTCCTGTCCCTGTGGGCCAGGGAGTGCCAGGCTCCACAAGGCAGCAAGGAAAGCTAGAGCCTTGGAGTCAAACCCTGTTTAATGGGTTCGGACTGGGAGGCCTTGCCAGAGAAAACAGGGGTCAAGCCATAATAGGTTAGAGCCCAACATACCCAAAATAATAGGCAGTCTCCTGTTCACAATTAATATTCCATCAAGACGTGGCAGGTGAGATTAGGGCGGGATTGAAGTATACAGAGCAGGCCCCAAGGGCGCCCCGTGTAAGGCATAGATGACCAGAAAGATGGTGCCAGGGAGGGAGAACTGTCACAGAACTATTCGATTTGGATTCAGATGCCAATGATTTGGATGCCAGAGATTTGATTTGGAAATCTGAATCATTTTTCTGATTCGATTTGGCCAAATCACTTCAGAAGATTCAAAACCAATTTGGAGCTGATTCAGAGATTCGGCCATAAAGTATAATGGGGAATCAATGAAATATCTATAATGTGCTTCTGCAACTGTGTCTGTCTTGGGGTTATCCTTGCTAGCTACTGTGTATTGAGCTGGTCCCTGAGTGAATCATGACTGAATGGTAACACAGTAGCTAGCGAGGATAATGAGTTAATGAGCAAGGATTAACACCTACGAAACCACAGACTAAGGAGAGGAAATAATAGAGACAATCAACTGCCCCAAAACACAAAAAGTCAGTTGAACAAGCACTGACATGTCATGAGTTTTGTCTGTCAGCAGCTAGGGGTGCAGGGTGCCAGAACCCCCCTGCACCTATCTCCTTAAAAGCTGGCAGACTTTGTGGCCTCAGCCGGGGCTAGCAGGCCTGCAGTTTTCACCATGCTGTGCCTTAACACACAGTGTCACCCATGTCATGAGTTTTGCTTGTCCACAGCTTGAGGTACAGTTTTCCCCAAACCCCTGCACCCATCTCCTTGAAACTTGGCAGGATTTGTGGCCTCATAAGGGGCTACCCTGCAGTTTGTACCCCACTGTGCCTACAGACACACACCGTGTCACCTGTGTCCTGAGTTTTGCTTGTCAGCAGTTTGAGGTACAGTTTCTTAGAAACCCCTGCACCTATCGCCTTGAAACTGGGCAGGCTTTGTGGCTCTGCAAGAGATACGACCCCTGCAGTTTTTACCCTCCTGTGGCTTAACACACACACAACATGAGTTTTGCTTTCAGAATTTGAGGTGCAGTTTCCCAGAAAACCCTGCACCTATCAGTGTGACACTTGGTACATATATTCTCAGCAGGGGCTACCATTCCTTCAGATTTCATGGGAACCAGCCAAAAGACAACAAAGTTATAGGTATTTAATTGATTCCCCATTATGCTCTATGGCCAAATCTCCAAATTGGCGCCAGATCTTTTCCAAATGTATTTGGAACCTCTGAATTGATTTGGAAAGCTTAAAGCTTCCAGCAATTCAATTCAGATTAATAGATTCAAGTCAGTCCACACATGGCATTAATGTACTTTAATGCCTGCATATTTAGACATTAATGTGCCTTAATACCTTCATGTGTAATTTACTGCGCAATAAATTTAAGTTGGTGTAAAAGCACATGTAGACATGCCCAGTGAGAATCAATTAAATGTGTTTCAGTATCTACAAACTTTGCCTTGGCCGGAGCTTTTAAATTTGCATAGTAAAAATTCTGTTTCTATCTAATTAGATAGCTCTATTTAAATATAAAAATGATATTTTGGCATTGAGAGCAAGTAGTAGATTTCCACTGTGAATTATCATTTACTAATTGGTGGGGTGGGAGGACTTTAGAAGTTACAACTTTTCCTAGTGTGCCATGAGGTGATGGCAAGAGGTATGTGGTAATTATAATCTGCAGCACGTCATCCAAAAATTACATCTTGAAATTTCAAAATGTAAAAACTAGTATATGTTACAGTGTAATTAATGGCAGGTGTTAGTTTGGTAGGTATTTTTCTGACTCTAAAATGAATACAGTCATAGAAAAGTATGACCGAAAAGGTCCTTCAGAGGGTAACTAGTCTAACCCCAAAATACAACATTGTCAAGGACCCTGGCAGGCAGCCCAGGATGGGTTCTATACCTGCCTTGAGTATCTGGCTAACAAGTTCTGCCCCAGCTAGTTAACTGACTGGCTTCCTAACTGGTTGCTGAGAATTTAATCTCCCTACTTATTCCCACATGTGACAGCAGTTTCCAGCCTAGTCAACAGTTCTGATCCTAATCCAGTTTAGCAAGATGCTGGTCCCTGTACTCTCTGTCTTGCTTGGTTCCTGACCTTGGTTTCAACTCTGTTCCTAGAATCTGGCTTTGAATTTCCCCAATGAACTGTTTCCTGTTATTCTGACCCTATTTGACTGTTTTCTTGGACTTTGATCTGTGGCTTGTCTCTTGGATGTGGTAACTTTGTATCTGATTCCTGGACCCTGATCCTGACCTGTGTTGTGGATGCTGCCCCTAGAAGTCCCTCTGGATTTGGTAATTTGGCTCCTGAACTGACCAAGCTCCTGAACACTGCCTTCCCTAGTGACATAACCATTAGGTAAGACTTCCTACAACCTGGGCCCTTACAAGCATTCACATGTGGGGTGGATGGACTCGAGGTGTGTGCAAAGTGGACAGTATTTGACTTGGATTCAGATTTGGCCTGATTCAGGGGATAGTGATTCAATTCACTAATTTGGATTGCTGTCATGATTCAGTTCAGCTGAATCTTAATCTGAAGATTTGATTCTGATTTGGAGAATCAGGGACTTGGCCATAGACATGGCTTCAAATGTTTTTTCTATGTACCTCAAGGTACCAGACGCATCTGATGAATGTTGACATGGTGGGGTGGATGGAGAATCCCACAGAAGCATGGGGGGTGCCCTGCATATTAGGTGGCAACCCATTGGCTCAGTGATCAGCTGTAGGGGGACTCCAGGTGCCTCCCCAGATCCAGGAGGCACCAGTCAGTGAGCTGGGGGGCAGGGGCCCCCATTGCACATCACAGTGGACCAAGAAGTGGGCCAGAAGGACTTCTAGTCCACATCCAGATCCACCACCTAGCACACCGGGAAACCCCCCACACTCCCGTGGGATGCTCCATCCACCCCACAATGCCAGCATTCATGAGGTACGCCTGGTACCTCTAGGTACGTAGAAAAAATGTATAAAACTGTCTATGGCTGCATCATCTAATCTCTCTGAATCAAATTGGAGGCTTCTAATTCAATTCAGAGAGATTAATGGGTCCCCTTATTTGATCTGAATTTGGAGATTTGGCCGCTGAATTGGGCTGAATCTTCTGAATTGTATCAGCAACTGAAGCTTCACATGCCCTAATGGACATCTGTCTGAAACTGGCAACCCCAGGCCTACAACACCAGAACTGTTTCCCAGAGGCTTTATGAAGGGACTGGATTTGTTCCAGGAAAATATTTTTCATTTTTCCGTTTGTGATAGAAGGGGCATTCCTATTTCTTAAAAGAGATTCATATAGAATAAATCTGTTGTTATCTGTTGTCATTACTCCTGGCTGAATTGTGGACTTACCTAATTGTGTGGTAACCAAAACCTGTTTTATGGTGGTGTTCCATTCAAGTCATTATGGGGGCCCTCCCCTACCAGAAGTAGCTATTTTGCACAACCATCAGATATCTCCATTCCCTCAAAGTGAAGTCTGTGGCTCCTTCATCCCCTCATGACATGAAACATCCTGAAGCCCAACTGAAGGAATTGGGAGCCAGGAGCAGCGGGGAGAGGAGGGATCCAGGCACCCGTGTGTCCCGCACACACATGTGCCCCCTTACCAGACCCAAGGCGGACGTAGCAGCAGCGGGGGCAGCATCAGCTGATCCCCTAAGTTAAGTGGGCAGAGGGACCAGATGCAGCTGAGCTGGATCCAGAGGGGAAGCCCCCTGGATCCCTCTTAGCTGAGCCTGCTCCCAAGCTGCACCGCGTGAACAGAGCGCGCCAACAGGGGGAGGGCTGGGGGGACTGTCCCCCCAAACTAGGGATCACCCCCAGGGTTAACCTTCGGGGAGCAGGCTCCAAAGGCACTAGATCCCCCCAGCAGGGGAGTGTAAGAGGCAGGACTGCTGGCAGGCACTTCCGGGAAGACCAGCCGCACCTTGTTATGCATCCACAGATGCATCTCAAGCAGGTCCAGGGAGGTGATCCTCCCCCTCTATGCGGCACTGGTCAGGCCTCAGCTGGAGTACTGCGTCCAGTTCTGGTTGCCGCACTTCAAGAGAGATGTGGACAGCATGGAGAGGGTCCAGAGGAGGGCCACTGGCATGATCGGGGGTAGCAGGGTAGGCCCTACAAGGAGAGGCTACAGGACCTGAACCTGTTCAGCCTCCATAAGAAAAGGCCAAGGGAGGATCTAGTGGCCTGTTACAAACTAGTCAGAGGGGTCCAGCAAGCATTGGGGGAGTCCCTGTTCCCACAAGCACTATGAGGAGTGACTAGGAATAATGGTCACAAGCTGGCAGAGGGTAGATTCAGATTAGACATCAGGAGGCGCTACTTCACTGTCAAGGTGGCTAGGATCTGGAACCAACTTCCAAGCAAAGTGGTGCTAGCTCCTACCCTGGAGGTTTTTAAGACAAGACTCGACAATCACCTTGCTGGGGTCGTTTGACCCCAGTACTTTTTCCTGCCATGGCAGGGGGTCGGACTTGATGATCTTCTCAGGTCCCTTCCCACCCTACTAACTATGAAACTATGAAGGTCATAGGGAAGAAATACCATGTTCTGATGTAGGAATCCTTGCTGGTCTCCTCAACACCTGACACGAGGAGACAGAATGTGCCATGTAAGCTTGCACAAGTTCTGTGAGACAGCTTCAAATGACACTTTCTAGTGGTACAGCACACTGATAAGTGAATGTAAAGCCAGGTAACCCCCATTTACATTATGATCATCTAGAAGGGACCTGCCCCATTTTGATAGTTTTTTCTTTCCATAACATATTTTTCATTAAAGTCTTCACCCTTTGTCCTATTCTCTTCCCCCCGTATAGTAGCTCCATAGCTACTATAGACCCACTGTAGACCCACAGTTATGTGACTTTTTAACCTAACACAAAATAAGATGTAGTGGTTACACAACCATGTGTTCAAAAACAGGTATAGATTCCTTCTACATTCTTCCACTTCAGATTTAACCATCTTAGATACTCCCCATTTGGTGCTCAGACTATTTACATGGATACTTTAAAATGTAGCCTTCTTTGTGATAATATAAGTAGTTCTCTAGTTTTAGCTCTGAATATTCAATCTGTCTACACAGTATTTATAGAAAAATAAGAAACAATGCTATTATCTACTATTAGTAACACTATTATTATTATACGAATCTACTTGTCAGGATTTTTTAAAGTAGGGATTTAGTAATTTACCTTGAGCTGTAATTAATGGTAATGTCATTACACTAAAAATAATACTTTAAAGGTCTAATTACATTTTCACTTAAACCACTTGTATAACTGTGTAATGTTATTTGGTTTAATGGAGTGACCCCTAATTTAAATCAGTGTAACTTAGAACAGAATAATTAAATAAAACATTTTCCATAGTTTCAAACTAGGATGCAACTTCACCATTTGCAGTTTTTATGATGCTGATTGATGGCTTCAAACAATAGCTACAGAAAAGGTCTTCAGTGGAAGGTGTAACTTTCTTTGATCTTATTTTTTCTGGTAGCAATGAATTTTACTGATGTTAATAAAAGTAAAAAGAAGTGGGTGAGGGCAGATCTTCAACTAGTTAAATTGATAATTGAGCTTTACCCTATGGCTAATATTCTCTTTGCCTCTGCCTAGTACAAAAGTGAGAGAAATACCTTAAATAATACAGAAGAGGTATGTTGGAGGGCAAGTTGTGAGAGCTGGACAGCGTGAAACAGATACAACACTGTGAGGGATAGGTTAGTAGTATTATGTAGCAAGAATCTCAGACTGCAGATCATATAAGTCAAAGTATTTGGGTATCTCACTGCTATATGAATCTAGAAAAAATAAAAGTGAAGGGAATAAGTAATATGAAGCACCCACAGATTTTAATTTGAGATGGAAATTTAAATAGCATATTATTATTTTCTTGTACACAACATGGATGTTTCCCCCCAAAATAAGTCCCTCAAAATTGTAAGCTGATTTTTTCTGACCAGGATAGAAGCACCCTGCTTTGCTCCAAAACATATTTCATTACTACTCAGGCAGCTGAGGGAGTCAAATCCTTTATTTGTTTATTGTTCTTCACTCCAAAGGTGTTAACAATCCCTTTCCTTTTTAATGGTCTTGATGTACTACTAATCAAGCTAACCCTTAATTAAGGCAATTTTGCTATCTGCTAGCTGCTTCTGGTCTCTTTCTGCTCTATTTCATAGCCTTGGAGACTCTTTCACTTTTTTTCAAAATCATAGATCCACCCACTGAAACCAGTCTTTAGCAATAGCTAGGATTTTGGCTTTAGTTAAGCAGAGTAAGTGAAGGTCCATTGAAGATTAAACTCCATCCCTGCTCTCTGCAGCTATGACTCTGGAAAATAAAGTTTCTGAATTCTGCCTTTCAAAAACAAGTTGTGAATTATATCTCAGGATGTGTTGTATGTGAGAAAATATAGTGGGTATGTATAGCTTGGCCAAACTAGGACTAGAGGAATGTGGAGGAAGAGAGTGAATTGTATAAACAACAACAAGAGAGGTTGTTCTTAAATCATTACAAAGTGGATAAATGTTATTTCAAGATGAGATTAAGAAAAGGACCATTTTCTTGATTCCCTAGAACTGGGGTCAGCCAACTATAGCTGGCAGGCCAGATGCAGCCAACAGAACCAATTGATCCAGCCCATGGACATGAGAATTCAGTGGCATGTAGTGGCAAGGGACTTCCACAGGGGTTGCTTTCCTGGCTGCAGATGTTCTTGTGCTGACAGGAAAAAAGTGGTGGCAGTGGTTGGGTCCTAGTGCCCTTGAACCCCCCTGCCTCTGACCCAAACTGAGTCAATGCATCACACAGCCTTACACTTTTGCTGACCATTGATCTAGAACATTTTCTTCTAAGAATATCTATGTCTCAGTCTTCCAAGGAAAACAATGGAAATCATATTTCTTAGATTAGTTTAAAAAGGATTGACAAAGTCCAATAAAATTACTCTAGGAACAATCCTACAGAAAGTAGATAGCTTCTTTGTTATTTTCTGTTCCTAAAGCCTGTGAAATTTCAGCTCTCTTTCTGGAAAGAAAATGGACATCTTTCATGTTGAATGTAATGAATCTTAGGGCTATTTTTTCTCTATTTTGCTATTAGAAAAAGAGAAAAAAATCAGTTATATGGTGCAGTTCTACATAGAAATAAATTGGGCATGCTTTGTGGATGACTCAAATCCTTTACTATGTGCTCCTCTACTTTCTACTGCAATAAACTTATAATCAGATACTTGGTATCACATGAATAGCTGCATGGAAAAGTATTGTGAACTTCCACGTGGTTATTGTTACTAAGGAAACCAGTTGTCTGCTAATGGTTTGTTAGGCACGTCAATTTCAGTGCATATATTTCCCCGAGAAGTAGTAAAGTAAGCTATGGAAGGGAAAGGGAAACATCTGCTTTATATTAAAAATAAGGGATAGACAAACAAAAAAGTTCAAGTCAGTTGTCTGAATAAATTGAATGAAAGCAGAGGGCTATATCTGTGGCCCGAAGTAGAGTGTAGGAAATACCTAGATTTCATAATACTACTTGTAAGGGAGTACATAGAATATACAGATCATGATGTTTGCACCACTGATAAGCAGCTTAGGGATCGTTAAAGCACAATTACCCCTTACATGTAACCTCAGTAGTTTCTATATTCAGAGAGAGAAAAACACTTAGTACTGTGATCTCACCCAATCCCAGATTTTACTTTCCTTCACAGAAAAGACAGCCACTCAATTCCTGAAGTCTCCTTTCCATACTAAACATTACAAACCAACAAACCATCTTCTTTGGGGATTGCTTTCCTGAAGTTCATTTCCTATTTTCCAGGGAACCAGACCTCTCACAGGATGAGAACTTACACTGAACGTCTGCCACCTGCTGTTGTGACAAGTGAACGTTATCTCTTTGCTGACGCAAGGAAGTCCATGAGCTGCTGCAGAGAAAATTAAAAAAACCCACCTGGACCTGATGAGTCTTCCACAAAAGGGGAAAAATATTTTCCAGTCCTCCAGAAAGCTACATCTTCTTGAAAAATGCCCACAGGCACCCAAGAAACAAGCCCTACACTAATTCTAGAGCTGGGAGTGTCAGAGATGTTAATCCAGGAATGAGATGGGCCACAGCCTGTATGGAAAAGGTTTAGATATTCTCCTCCAGTGTCCAGAAGCCAATGGCCTGATGCCACTGACCTGCCTACTGTTATGTTTGTCCAAGGAGAAGCAGAAGTAAATGACTCCAGCCACATGTATGGGAAAGAGTGCTGTCAAGCACAGGACATAAAGCGAAGCTATGCAGTTGTTGCCATTAATAGGTTCAATGAAACATAATTTTAGATTCTTATGTGCACATTCATATATCTCACACCAGCAGTTAAAGTGATACTTTCTCTTTCTTTCTTCAAATTCCCTAAGGAACATGGGAATTTAAAGTACCTAGTTTCCTTTTCCTAGCAATACAGTTTCTGTGTCTTGGGGGTTGTTGGGGTTATACTGTTACAGATGTGGGAAGAATGAAAATGCAGTGGATGTAGTTTAAATTGGCTGTGGTTTTATTAACTTAACTTTTCCTTCCAGAAACTATTCATAGCAATAATTCATAACGTGCATGGGTATGTAATCTCACCTGACACAGCTAGTTCCTTGAAGCCAGTTGGCAACTCTTGTACCATGTGAAAATCTTGCTAGCAAACCTAGAAAGAAGTGAAAAAGGATTGTGGCTCCTGCAATTCACATTCTGAGTAGCGTATAAAAACTACTGCATTAAGAATTTGAATCAACTTAAAAGTGTTGGAGTGACTATACTTATGCCTTTCAAATTGGATTTTTAATGTGAAGCGGATATTTCCAAAGCATAAGCAAATTCAAAACCTTGGGGAGGTAGGATGCTAACTATTATTAAGAACATGGTCAGACCTACTTAAACCGCAACACTCTGAAAAATACAAATTCAAATGTGCATTCTCCTTTGTAGTTTAAATAATAAGAACTTCAGCAGAACATACTAAAAGGATTAATGAGTGACTGGAGTTATAACCTGAGCTATCTGATTTTTTTAGCTGTCTTCCATGAGAAATGGCACTCACTTCCATTATATTCTTGCTGATTTCCAAAACTGACTATATCTACATTTTTCAAACATTTTTTTCTGTTGGAAAAAAATGAATTTACATGAATCAATGCTCTTAATTTTATTTTTGTTACAAAAAAGATATTCAGATATTTTAATTAAATCTATTGAAGTCATGGTTTTGTTCATCTTTATGATAAACATCTTTGACGAGATCGTAAAAATATTTAGAAATGTAAAAATGGGATGTTTCAAACCCATACTAATAAAATATTCTGTTAATTTCAGGATTAATTATAAAAGGTTTTCTTTTTTCTTTTTTTCTTTTGTCTGTGAAGGAACTACTGTGACATGAACCCTAAAATTGTGGATTATGAATCTGAGGAAATGTAGTTCACATATGGTGCACAGACACAAGGCACTTTACTATGCAGTAGACTAATCCACTGTACAGTAAAGCATCACAGTCTCCATGTGCAGGGTATTTACAGCACAGTAAATTAAGCTACTGTACAGTTAGCTAGTTTCTGTAAAAACAGGTACTAGATTAACTGCACAGTAGTTAGTTTGCAGTATCACACTTATAGATGCTGATTGGGACACATTTGCTTCTGGTCAGCCTAGGTAGCCGAGGGGTGGGGGGCACAGGGGACAGGGAACTTTCTATCCTGGGTCCTGGTGCTGCCCCGTGTCCTGGCTCCTGGAAATCCAGCCCCTGCTCACTCTCTGGAACAGCTATGCACAGTGCAGAGCTGGGAACTCCAGCCCCCACTTGCTCTGCAGAGTTCCCAGCTCCACCCCATGCAGGGCTGCTCCAGGAGGCAGGTGGGGGCTGGGAACCCTGTCAGGGCAGCTGGTGATTCCTGTGCTCCCCCACTTGGCAGAGGGCTGGCCAGGAACTATCCCACAAACAGGGCAGCTGCAAGCGTGCCCCCTGCTAAGCATGGGGCATAGGTCTTGCTGGCAGCTTCCTCACTCATGGGACAGTTCCTGCCCACCCCCTTGCCAAGCAGGGGAGTCTGCCCAACAGGAGGCCCACTGGAAGCTGCCCCACACCTGGGAGAGCTTCTGGGAAAGCCTCACCCAGCAAGGGGTTCACTGGCAGCTGTGTGTCCCAATGTGCATGGGGCCAGGGGATTTCTGCCAGCTGCAGGCACAGCTGTCTCCCAGCCCTGTGAACATCAGGTCCCATCCCAATGTGCACAGGGCCTGGAGACAGTTGCCACTACAGCCAGCAGAGCTCTCCCAGCCCCATGTGCACTGAGACCAGCCCTCATGCCCCTTGCCAGCCCCCAAGCTAGTGCACAGGACATCCTAGATGCTGCTTCAGGGGGGCAGAGCAGGGTGGGAGCAACCCTGTACCTGGCTGCTCCTTTTGGGAGCAAATCTGCTCTCAACAGGTTACACATGTAGATGTGCTCCCAGGAAATGCTTACTGTTACCTCAGGAATTGACTAAAGTAATTTTGGAGCTATTGGCTATCCTCTCTGAGAACATTTGGAGATTGAGTGATGTCCCAGATGACAAGAAAGGGGCAATTTTACTCCTCATCCTTGAGAAAGGGGAAGAGGATCCAGGAAAATATGTCCTGACCTCAATACCTGAAAATATCATGAAGCAGGCCCTCAAAGCATTTATTGTAAAGCACCTAGAGGAGAACAAAGTGATCAGGAACAACTAGCATGGATTCACCATAGAGCAAATCATGAACAACCTGATTTTCCTCTATGATAAAGTGACAGATTCTGTGGATGAGGGGAGAACAGTGAACATGGTGTACCTTGATTTTAGCAAGACTTTTGATGTGGTCTCCCACAACATTCTTGTTATCAAGCTAAGGAAATACGAACTAAATTACAGTACTATAAGATAGATATATAACTGGTTGCATTATCATACCTAGGGAGCATATCCACATGTTCATTAATGCCCAGTAATTTCTGTACATTTAATTTAGTACTTGCTTAATAAAGTACCAACTAAATGCACAGTAACTATAATTATTGTTATAAGTGCTGAAGGACTTTTTCTTGTGATGCTTACTGTGCAGTAGTCTAATAAAATTAGCAAGCTTTTTGCCCTGCATGCTACTGCACAGTATTCTTAGGCTGTGCATTAAGCATCTCATGTAGATGTGCCCAGTGAGTAGTCCTCAATGGCTCAATGTCTAGTTGGGATGAGGTTTCAAGTTGGTTCCCCCAGGGGTCTGTCCTGGGTATTGCTTATTTTCTTTATTAATGATTTGAATGATGACATTGAGTACGCACTCAGCAAATTTGTGGATGAAACCAAATGGGTGGAAATGTGGACACTGGCAGGCAGGGTGAAGATCCCAAAATAGGTTGGAGAAATGGTCTGCAGTGAATCAGATGAGATTCAACAGGGACAAGTGCAAAGTCCTGCACTTGGGATGAAACAACTCCATACACAAATAGAGACTGGGAAATGACTGGCTGGGCTGCAGTACTGCAGAGAAAGACCTGGGGGTTACAGTCAACCATCACCTGATTCTGAGCCAACAGTGTGTTCTTGTTGCAAAAAAAGTTCTCTAGCCTACTGAGTTGTATTAGCAAAAGTGTCACTTGCAAATCAAGGGAAGTGATTCTTTTACTGTATTCAGCATTTGTAAGGCGCCTCCTGGAGTATTGTACCCAGTTTTGGTTCCCACATTTCAAGGAGGATGTGGACAGTTTGGAATGAGTCTAGTGCAAAGCAACAACAACAACAAAAGGATCAGGGGCCTGGATGATAGGCCTGTGCAAGTCGGCAGTGATCTGATCCGGCTTCGGATCCGGCCACTTCAGATGGCTGCGATCCAAACTGGAGCTCCTGACCAGGTTTCCACCTCGATCCGGCTGAAGCTGCTCCAAAGCTTTGGAGACACCTTGGAAATCTGGCCATAGGGTATAATGGGGAATCAATGAAATATGTATAACTTTGTTTTTTTTGTCCAATTTGGATGAAACTTGCAGAGATGGTAGCTTCTGCTGAGAGCATGAAACTTGTCAAGTTTCAAGAAGACCAATGTAGGGGTTTGAGGAGAACTGTACCCCAAATTCTTGAAAACCAAACTCATGTCAACACGGGGGGGGGTCAAAACTGCAGGGGTGGTGGCTCTTACTGAGGCCACAAAGCCTGCTAAGTTTCAAGGAGATAGGTGCAGGGGTTTGGGGGGAACTTCACCTCAAGCTGTGGACAAGCAAAACTGGTGCCATGGGTGACACTGTGTGTTAAGGCGCAGCAGGTTGACAGGTGCAGGGATGGTAGCCCCTGCTGCGGCCACAACGCCTGCCAGCTGTGGAGATTGGTGCCGGGGGGTTCTGGGGCCCTGCACCCCTAGCTGCTGGCAGGCAAAACTTGTGCCAAGACTGTCTGTCTTGGTCTCCTTAGCCTGGTTTTGTAGGTACTAATTGATGCTAGTTAAGTCGTTATGTAGTAGCTAGGTCCTGTGTATTGAGCTGGTCCCTGAGTGAATCATGATTGATTGATTGGTAACACAGTAGCTCAGCAGCCAGGCCTGAAGTAGTGTCTCCCACTCCCCAAGACAGATGGTCAGTCCCACAAGCAGCCATGGCATGAGTTTTGCTTGTCTGCAGCTTGAGGGGCAGTTCCCCCCAACCTCCTGCACCAATATTTTGAAACTTGGCAGGCACTGTGGCCTAAGTATGAGCTACCAAGCCCTGCAGTTTTCACCCTGCTATTTTGTAATGCCTAGATGTGACATGAGTTTTGCTTTCAAGAATTTGGGGTGCCATTCCCCCCAAACACCTGCACTGATCTTCTTGAAACTTGGCAGGCTTCATCCCCTATGGAGAGTCTACCACCCTGAAAACTGCATCCAAATTGGACAAAAAACAACAAAGTTATAGATATTTTATTGTTTCCCCATTATACCCTATGGCCAGATCTCCGAGGCGGCTCCAAAGCTCTTTGGAAGCTCCGAACCGCTTTGGAAAGCCAAATGAGGCAAGCGCTTCGACTTGGATGTGCTGTTTCAGACCCCGAAGGGTCTGAAGCTTCTCTGGATCTGAAGCTCTGTCCAAAGCCTCGCACAGCTCTACTGGATGGTAAGACTTACAAGGAAAGGCTGAAAGAGCTAGGGTTATTTAGTCTGAGAATAGAAGGCTGAGGGCAGGATTTGATAACAGTTTTCAAATACCTGAAAGGCAATTATAGAGATGATAGAGATGAATTTTTGTGTGTCACTGTAGGAAACTAGATTAGGGGCAATGGCCTCAAGATGCATCAGTGGAAATTTAGTTCGGAGATTAGGAGCAACTTTCTGACTGTGAGGGTGGTCAGGCACTGGAACAGGCTAACTAATGAAGATTTGCAATCCTTATCTTTTTCTAACCTGCTTTTGAAAGTTTCTAGACACTTGGCTGGAAGGGTTTAATCAGGGATGATCGTGCCTTGAGCAGAGGCTGAATTAGGTTACCTTGTGAGGTCTCTTCCGGCCCTACTTTCTTATGATTCCTAGAGGAACCTAGGACATATTTAGTACCAACTTTTTTACCCACTTCCACAATAACTATACTCTATGTTAAGCAAGTGTTTTAAATAATTATTGTAAACATCAGCTGAGTCTTTTAACAACTAATTAATTTGTGAATTCTGGTTTTGGAAAAATATATTTTTATAACTTTTTGTAGAAATTATAACTTTTAATATGTTTATTAAGGGATGCATTTCTTGTAGATTATTCTTTCTCTTTCTCTGTCCAGTGAAATTGATGACAATTATGGTTTTTTGTCTGCATGATTAGAGTTAAATCAAGTATAAATTTTCCATAGATGGTCTTGCCTATTACATAATTTTTTCATATTCTGTTTGCTGGATATTACTTTTAATATAATAATTTGCACTTTTATACCATCTTTTATCTGAGTTTCAATAATTATTTTAAACATTAATAAATTAAGCCTGGCAGCACCTCCTTTGCTATTATTTTAATTTTTCAGCTATTCTATGGGCAGAGTTTGAGGGAGCATTCTAACCTTCAGTTTTCCAGCTTTCTTCTTCAGCCACAAGATAATGCTCCCCTTTCTAATTACAGAAGTTAAATAATCCAGTATTGGCTAAATTTATTGTTATCCACTCCTGTTTTGCTACCACACAACTGCACACACAATAGTACATTTGAAAACTACATATTAGGAAAATAATATTAAGTATGTTGTTACCCTGATATCCTTCCTTGTGCAGCCCTATGATTATAATTTGTTCTCTTTCTGTTTTACTTCCAGCATTTTTGACAGAAGAATAGAATGACCTGCAGAATCATTTTTATTTTTCATCATCTTGAAAGGTTAGTAAGCACCATGTCATCTGATTAATTTAAGACATATTCAACTCACACACATATACATGCATGAGAGTGTAATGTCTAAATATTTGAAATTTTAGACTTATTAATACATCCACGAGGTTTATATGAATGCCTATACCTATCTGCACAATTCCTAAGTAAACAAAATAAACTAAGGTTTTTACCCAAACCACTCTGAAGCTACACAATCAAGCAAATGAATATAACACCAGAAATTAAGCTAACAAGTGAATATACATGCATTAGTTATTGTTTTACTTGTTCATAGAAGAAGAAATATTTTAGTATGAAAAAAATTACTTAAAGTATGATTAGGAAAAAAGACAAAACTGTATCTAATCCTGTGGGAAATTGATTTCAGAAGCTATGTGCATGTGTACTAGTGTTCCATTCTATAAGACTCAGTTAAATCTGAATATTACCCAGGCAACAATAGCTTTCTGATTGTTATTGTTCTGATTGTAATTAACTTCTACATTGTTGACAGCAGAGTTCATAATTATTATTCCGTGTATTTATCAAATAGTCTACCTCTGAAGTGATGGCTTATTGATTCCTATAGGCATTATAAATGCAAAGAAAAATTCAGTTTCTTTTTGTTAGGTACCTGAATGTTTATTGAATATGGTTTTGTGTATTACCAGTATCTACCTATCTTCCTTTATCATATAGTAATCACTTGGACCAAGTATTAAGTATTATTTATATATATTGACATGTATGTTTGTGTATCATCTGCTTCAGAAATATTGTGCCATATTTTCATTCCTCTTGGTGATAGTTTGTGCTACTGTAGTTGTAGGGGCAGTATTAAACCTTCTGCAAATATCGACTGGAGGATTTTTCCTATGAAACATTCATCAGTGGAGTAGAACACAGAAAGAATAGCAGTTGGGGCAATAGCATTCTTGTGTTTTGCTAATGGGAAAGCCACTTGCAGTTTGTAATGTCATAACATATCACCTATTGCAAAGGGTAGTATGGGTCAGAAATGAAAATCAGAATGCTTTTTTCTAAGCGTTTGTACCATAACTGGTATAAAGGTAATGAAAGATGGTTAGGCACAGGTCAACAGCATCCAGCTGGAAAATGTAAAGCAGCTAATCAACTTCTCCAGTCTTTACAGTTGTCCTTTCTTAAAAGTATGATTTACTTTAACCAAGGTTCAGCATGTTGCAGGAAATCATACAAGCTAAGCATCTCAATCATAAGGGAAATCTTCCCTTCAATAATTCATACAAATGATACACTTTATCATTTGATTACTCATTTATTTAATATGCATTTTTGATCTACCAACACTGGTTAAATATTCATTTGGCAGCAACGGCCTTTTAGTTCTGAATTCATTTTCATGTCTGTGAAACAGTAATCACTGGGACCAATATTCTTCTAATTGCTAATTAATATAAGTACACATTCAGTCTTTGCAGAGTGATTGGGTGATGCTTTGCAAGAAAAGAAATATGATGCACAATTAATAGTATTGCATCAACTTAAGTTGACTCAGAAGTATATATCGAATATCAGATTTTGACATACAAAAGTTGGTCATAATCTTGGAAGCCCCAGACATAAACAGTATAATAAAAACCGTTAGGAATGCCCAGTGCGGGGTGGTGATGTTAAGAACTGTGGATGCCATCTGGAAGGCTTGGGCTGTGGTGTAGGGGAGGAACAGAGCCACAGATAGTGCCCTCTGTTATCGGGGCAAGAATGGGCACCCTCCCACCTAATTAACAACATAAATATGTATCATCAAGGTGTGGCAGATAAGGAGGCCAGTGGTTGGCCCAGAAATGGGCAGGCCAATGACAGATCAGCCCTGAGAAAGCCCCCTATTACACAATGGAATTGCAAAAACAGCAATGTGGTAGGGGATCCATGCTTTTGAGTAAGCTTGGTAAATTTTAATAAGCAGAACACAGTATAGTTCTTGAACATGAGAACATGAAGTAGTGCCATACTGGGTGCGTTTACACAAGGTGCTATGGTGCAGTAGCAATGTGTGGGTCACTAACCATGCAGTGAAGCTACCGCACAGTAGTAATAAGCTATGGCACAGTAGCTCATTACTACTGTGCAGTAGCATCAGAAAAAAAAACATGTACCGACAGTACTGTGCAGTAATGTTGGTTACTGCACTGTCATTTAGTATTTGCTGCAAGTAACTGTGCAATCTGCTGCTTGTATAGATGCAGTCACTGGATGAGCCATTGTTCTGACCTACCTCACTATTCTGGCTTCAACAGTGGCTAGAACTTTCTCTTGCTAGTTCTAAACCTGTTACCTACTAATTTCAGCAGATGCTTCCTAGTTCTAGTATTCTTGAACCTGGTTATTAACAGTTCCCCATTCACTTGGTCCATTCACACCCTTCATGATTTCATAAACCTTACGTCACTTTTTACCCCCATTTCTAGAATACTGATAAACCAAACAGAGCCCAGCACGGACCCCTGCAGGACTTTCGTTTTGACCTCTTGCCATCTCAAAGTGACCATTTAGCCTTACCTTTGCTTCCTGTCTCTTAACCAACTCTCAATCCATAAAATAACTTTCCCTTCAGTCCTGTGGCAACACAGGTGTTTTTAAACCTTTGGTGAGGGACCTTTTCAATATCTAAATGTGCTGTGTCAACTGGATCCTCCTTATCCACATATTTGTTAACACCCTCAGTGAGTTCCAGCAAATTTGTGAGGATTTCCCTTTACAAAAATCATGTTCACTTTTCCCCAGAAGATCATATTTTTCCACATGAATGCTGTATTTACTCTTTATTATGGATTCTACCAACTTGCCAGGGATGGAAGTAAGACTCATTCATTTGTAGTGCCCCACATCACCTTTGAAGTTCACTTTGCATGAGTGTTATGTTGGCAATCCACCAGTCTTCTAGCACAAAAGTCTTTTTAATGATACATTATATACTATTGCCAGCAGTTCTGGTGACTTAATAGTATTTAATTTATCAGTTTGTTGTAAACCTTCATCTCTTGCCACTTCACTGTGGTCCAATTCTTCAGACTCATCAACTGGAAAGGATTGATCTGCCTGGGAATTTGCCTAATATCTTCTGCAGTAAACACCAATGCAAAAAATTTCATAGACTCATAGATGTAGAATCAGAAGGGACCTCAGTAGATCATCGTGTCTGACCCCCTGCATAGGCAGGAAAGAGTGCTGGGTTCAGATGACCCCAGCCAGGTGCTATCAAACCTCCTTCTGAAGACTCCCAGGGTAGGGGAGAGCACCACCTCCCTCAGGAGCCCATTCCAGATTTTGGCCACTCTAACTGTGAAGAAGTTCTTCCTAATGTCCAGTCTAAATCTGCTCTCTGCTAGCTTATGGCCATTATTTCTTGTGACCCCCAGGGGTGCCTTGGTGAGCAGAGCCTCATCAATTCCCTTCTGTGCCCCCATGATGATTTATAGGCAGCCACAGGGTCACCTCTCAACCTTCTCTTGAGGAAGCTGAAGAAGTCCAGGTGCCCTAGTCTCTCCTCATAGGGTTTGGCCTGCAAGCCCTATGAGGAGAGATTAGGGCACCTAGTCTCTTTGAGTGGCCCTTCTATGGACCCTCTCCAGGTTATCCACATCCCTTTTGAAGTGTGGTGCCCAAAATTCCTGATAGAGGGGAAGTGTCACCTCCTTGGTTCTGTTTGTCATGCATCTGCTGACAATTTGTTTAGCATCTTTTATCCTGAAGTGTACCTTTTACACTTTGGCCATCTAATCATCTCAGCAGAAACTATATGGCCCTGCATATAAAACAGGAGATGTTTCAGAAAATGCTACTGCTACTGTTGCTGAATGTATCAACTTCCTGCTTAGCTTCCAGCACTTGTATACCTCCCTATATTGTTGATACCCATATGGACCATAAATACTGCCCCCCACTCCCAGTACCTAATAGCAACCTATCTACACATGTTGTGAGGTCTACTACCTTTGCACCCAGCAGGCAAGTTAAAGTGCAGTCCTCCCAGATGTCAGAAATCCAGCTACCTTTGTGCCTAATGATCAAATCCCCCACTACAACCACTTTCTATCCTGTGGGGTCTCTTTCTGTGGAGGAGTATTTTCAGTGCTTGGTAACATCAGCAGTAAGGTGGGTCCTGTTATGTACTGAGGCATAGGTGGTTTTGCCTAGGATTTAGAAATCTGCAACACTGGTGTTGTCCAGGCCACTTCCCAGGGAGCTGGGTCTAGAGTGATCTGGTACCAGAACTGGATTCAGAAGCCATAGTTTAAGTTAGACAAGCCAGGGGTAAACTGGAGACAAAGTAATCTGAGGGTTAACTGGGATTAGAAGACAGAAACCAGAGCTGAAGTTCAAACTAGAAACATGAGCGGGGAACCAGAATCAAGGAATGCCAAGGAACACTTTTAGGGTATCACCCTGTTATCTCACCTGCCACAATTTAGTGTTATGAATTGATAGGGATGCTTCCCCTAAGGGACAAAATAGGGGGTGGAGGTGTTTGGATGGCAGGCCCTTATTTGAGATTAGGCCCCCAAGCCTTGTCCCATGTTGTTCTGGCTGAGCCCCTGGCCTGAGGTCTACTGCCCCAGCATTGCAAGCTCCTGGGCCCCAGCTCCAGCCATGGCTTTGTGGCTCTGGGACCCATGATCCCTGCTTTATCCCTCCCAGGCTTCAGGCTGCACAGACTCTGGTCTCACCTTTTATGAGCTCTGGGCTTGTGCCCCAGTCTTTGCCATCTTCTATCTCAAACCTCTGTCAGACAGTAACAGGCTTTCTGCAGGGTATGGGATATTGTACCCATGCAGCCCCCCAGGTCACAGCCCCAGAAAAGGCTGTCTGATGAGGGCCCCTGCTATACCCCCATTGCCTCCAGTCCACCCTTTTCAACCACATCCAGTCCTCCACGATAAACAAAAACTGGAAACATGAACATCCTCTCCAAAATAAAGTGTTCCCCTACTGGGGTTAATCTTGCCCTATAGAAGCCTGAGCCCAAAGGCCTGAGACACTTATTTGTTCCTGTTTAGGATACAGGGTTTCCTTCAGCTCCCTTTCAGCTATTCTCAGCCATCTGGCCTCTTATTGTTCCTATGCCCAGGCTGCCACCACTGGCTCACACTGGGTGCTTCTAAGTCTCTTCCTGGGTTACCTGACCCTCCACTTCTTTCCCCCAGGCCTATTAGTCACTGCTCACATCTGGGATGTGCACCCATTTTATTCCGGGGTGCTCTGTCCTTGTTAGCTTGTCTCAGGGTCTGGCGAAGGCCAGTTACCCCTTGGCTCCCTTTCCCCTTCAGTAATGGGGTAGGGGCCTAGTTGTACTCTGTTATTACTACTGATTTATTACGGCTATAAGTGTGCAGGCAGAAGCTGTCAGTACATGCATTGGAATTTTCTCATGGTAGCCTTTTCTGACGATGTCCTCACTGGGCATATCTACACATACCACTGAGGCAATGTGATAAACTTTGGTGCAGTTTACGCCAGAGATAACTACTCCCAGGTGCTGTGTTTACACATGCACCTGGGACTGCAGCACTTTGAGCTGGTGTGGAGCAGCCCTAGGCTGACAGAAGGCTTTGAGTGACAGGGCCAGGCAGTGGAGGGGCTGGCTGTGGCACAAGGGTGCTGAAGTACAGGTCTTGGCAGCCCCTGTACTTCAGCACCCGCATGCTCCAGCCAGCCCCTGTCACCATCTACTTGTGGGTTTCCACAGAGTAAATTGTATCAGAGATGTTCTCAAACCTTTCAATTCACAGCAGGTCGCTGAATTAGGGATGCTCAGCCACTGCAGCTCTGTATGCCCCTGTGTAGTTTACAAAGCCTCATGTTTGCAGGCAGCTAACCATATGAAGAACCTGGTTCCTACTGCATTTTTCTTTAGCAATGGTTATTATGATTCTTTAAATATTTGTTTTCAGTAACACCTATGATTTTCTATAGGTCTTTAATGCAGAAGTCATGAGCCTATTCTTAATAGCCTTCAAAATGTAAAAGCAATTTAGATTTGCTAAACTCCTTGGTTTTCTACTTCTGTATAAACTACAGAACTGCAGTAATAAAACCATAGTTGCTGCAAACTATGATGATAAAGACAAACCAATTTAGAGGTGCCTAGGTCAGAAAAAATGATGATGGATTCATCACTTAAGTGCAACTCACACTATCAAAGTTTTACAGTCTTTGATCTTCAACAGAAAATGATATCTGACTTATTCCTGTGGAAGAATACCTTAGAGTGCCTCTGGTGGATATGTATGACAATGTCATGTCTTTATTCATTAATTCATTCAAAGAAGATTCCTAATGTTGTGACATTAGTAGGAGTATTCTTTACTCTTGTGTTATAGATTATGGGAGCTCTTGTGGATTCCTCTTAATTCAATGGAAAGCTGTACAATTTTTGCATTTTGCAGCCTTCACCAAAGTGTATTTTTAGGTGCTTGAATATTACATAGTGATTTTCCAGGAGATCTCTGTCTGGATCTCTATATCTTAGAGTTTTATGTGATTATCTCAAAATGTCAATATACTTTAAAAAAAAAATCTAAATAGCTAATATTTATGAAATATCTGAATGTTGTGAAGGAAAGCTTAAAAAAACAGTTGGAAATGATACTCCTATATCTTATTAAGCCTGCAAAAGGCCAGAAACAATGGTTCTAAGGGAGATGTACCAAATAGTCTGTCACTTGGGTGTTAACTCAAGGATTCACTGCTTTCAGGTTTGTTGCCACCTTATATTGCAGGAAGAAAAAGAATACAACAAACATACCCCAGTCCCACAAGCAAATACACCGGAGCCTGTTGGGTACTCCATCATGCTCATCTTCTTGCTTCTCCTTTGTTTTTGAGTAGAGAGGTGATGTAGAGGGAACTTCTGCTGCTGTCCTATCTGCTTCCAAGAACATCCCTGGTAGGCAGATAAATCACTGTGGTTGTGGGAAAGAACTTCCAATGTGCCTGAAGATGATTAGTGTACAACTCAGCAGTGGATGGTGGGGCCCAGACAAAGGTACAGGCTCTTGCTGTGTTCTGCCAAAGGCACAAGATTACCTTAATCTGGTCTGTTTCACACCTTTTGAGAGTTAGTTTTTCATAAGATCAGAATACTGGGTGTGTCTACATGAGAGGTTTACTGCTTAGTAGATTTAGTTAGCTGTGGAGTAAAAGTATCAGCAGTTACATGTGTACCTGTATTAGGCTGGAGCAAACTAATTTACTTCACAGCAAAATAGCATTTGTAAATACAAGTACTATCTAGCTGTGGATTAAAAAAAAACCCTCTGCAGCATGTGTAGACACTGCCTAAGCTGACTGGGACACAAAGGTGCTTCAGTGCAGGGGCTATCTGCTAGCAACCCCCACACTGAAGCACCCTCATGCCTCAGCCAGCTCCTCTGCAGCATATTGAGCCAGGGGGAGCAGCCCCAGGCTGCCGGGTTGCACGTGGGAGCAATGAACTCTGGAGTTTATTGCTTCATGATTAATTGCATGTGTAGTCCACTGTCTCAGAAATGAATATGGCATTAATGTCCAAATAACATTAATAATTTTAAAATACTTGTTCCTTAGAAAACAGACAACTAACCAAAGTATATGTTTAAAGAATACATACCACTTCTTCAGGTGACATTTGAAAATAGATAGGTACAAAACTTCGGAATCTAGTTACCAAAGTTGGAAAGTCTTCCCATTACAATCATTGTAGTGAATATGGAAAGAGCTGAATGTGTATCAGAAATATACATTCATAAAAAGATACATCTCTATTATACAAATCACTTGCTATTCCCCATCTGGAGTATTTACATCAAATAGTCTCCAAAAAAATATTGTATACGGTCTCCAGAGAGTTCTGCAGCTTCTTTATGACTTGTTATATAAATCTTTACAGTCTATATAAAAGTTTTGCTATACTAGTTCTGCATAAATGTTACAAATAGTATTTCAAAATGTTTTTATTCATACTAAACATTCCTTACAAAACATGATTTGATTATTTTGCATTGAACAGATTACAATTTTTTTATAAGTCCCTTCAGTACACTGTTTTTAAAATTTTCCCATTTTATGTAATATGTATTATCAGACATAAACAAACATTACAACTGTTTGCTAGACAATTATTTCATGGTTTTATACAGTGAAATGTTTTAAGCCCCGAGTAGCAAATTAATTTGCATATATCCCTGGTGCATTATAAAGGATTAGTTAAAGCCATTTTTGTGTAATATAATTATTTTTATTTCACATTCATTTAGGGGAAAATCCAAACTAAATTCAATGAATAAATTGCTCACTGCAAATAGTTCCCTCACCACTATTTAGCTCATTTTCTTAAAACTTCCTAAAAATAGTTTGAAATCATTTGCTAATTCAAGAACTACATTGAAGTTTGGTGGTGGGGGTGGTAAATGTTTTACTGGAACGTTGTAGAAGACCTGCAGAAGCTTTTCAAGCCACTCTGTAGAAACTGGAAAATAGTCTATTTTAAGCATTTATGAAGGCTTATATAAAAGTTTGTATGGACTCTTCCCCCTTATACGTGATTTGTATAGCATTTTTTTAATAAAGAAAGATATTGGAAATTGCTCTTAGAACTCCTTGTTTTACCAGTGCTCTTTTCTGCAGATCTGTCATCCCTTGCACTGTTTATCTAAAGATATTCCAAAACGACAGGTTTTCCTATTACATTGTAGATCAAAACAGAAGGAACTCTGCCATATTCTCTGATTACTTTCTTATAGACCTATTGATTTAATCCTGACTATCTGATAGATGCTTCTCTTACAGAATCATTTCTAATTCATGAAAACTGTCTTATTATACCTGCACATTACATTATTTTTGAGCTAAGATGAGAAGTCATTCCTGAGCACATTTTAAATCCTTGTCATGGTATTTTCCCAATATATTGAACTGGATACTCCTAGTTGTACTCTCATTTTAAGTGGTCACCATATACACAGTCCAGTTTACCAATCCAACTAGCTGTTTTTTCATAAAGTCAATGAGCATGCACTATTTTAATTTTAGTGTAATGCCAGGTAGGTACCTGTAATAATTTCTTTGGCCAGCAGCTTAATAATACAAGCAGCACCCAACATTAGTGCAATGGGATGCTCAACTAAAGTAAATAACCTAGCATTAAAACTTGTTATCATAGGTACTGCATTTGCCAAAAATTCAAATGTATGAGAAGTAGGGAGGTGATGATGAAATTATCCTTTTATCATAAAATATTATGGATTTTCAATAGTACTAAGTCTGGTTTAATTTTTTTCAGCAACCATATATATATAAATAAATGGACTTTGGGGGAAAAAAAGTGCCTACTTTCTATTGAAAATTTTTCTTTTCTATCCTAAATACCATCAAGATAACTTGAATACTGATGTATTTCTTTCTGCCCCCCAAATTAAAGCTATCAATAGGAAGAGTCACATTTTTAAAAGCTCTGCATAGTTCTTTATATATAAAAAAAATCTTTATTCTCTTGTCATTTATGCTTTTTGTAATTCCATTAACTTCAGAGAGTTCCTGGCATCTACAGTGCAGCTCTGAGAAGATTAGGCCTTAAGTACCTTCCAAAGAGCTTACAGTCTAAGGTTCTCATTCTACAGGCTCATCCATGCAAGTAGACTCCCAAACTCAAACAGAGCCCTAGTGAGGTCACTGATCCACAAAAAGCTTAGCCAAGGGTCACAGTTTAAATTCAAAAGACAGGACCTGATGATTAACTTTAGTTTGGGGTAGAAGAAAGATTAAGACTTAAATCACGCAGTCAGTTAACTGAGTAATGCATTTGTCTTTGGGATTACACAAAGTTTATGGTTTGTTCTTTTTTGTTACCATGCATTTTGAGAGAGTATTTTGTAGAATTTTCAGGGATGAGAAGATACAAGGATGGTGAAGGAGTTCAGGAAGGGTGTGTGTGTGAATAACGAAGGAATGAATGAAACAAAAACATGGAGGTATTTAGCTGTCACCACACTCTTACCTGGCTGCTGTTAAAGTGCTGCCTGAGAGTCCTCACTATCATTTAATTTCAGGATAGGGTGAGAGAGCCTGTTTTGGCTCACTGAGTAGTATTGCTACATCATGACCCTTAGACTATTTTGGTAAATAGAGCTGGCTTTAGCATATTAAAGAAAAAGAAACCATTATGAAAGCAGCGGTAGAAATCTATACACAAAGGACTATGCCTTATTGCACTGATTGAGGGATTGCCCAGCTCTTAATAAAATGTCCAGCATTTTAAATTTTCTCTTAAAAATAGATTGGGTCAGATCATGTTGGTTACCTTGTCATTCAAATGCAAAATTTCGCTACTGAAGGCACTATCCTGGATCTGAAATTGAAGATAAAAGGTGTATAGTTCAAGCCAAGAAATCTTTCTGAATGTCTCCACTCTTCTTGCTAAGTCATGTCTTCCAGCCAGTGTATAAGCAGTGAATAGAAATACCTGTCTCTGCAGCCAGTTCATTGCCAGATAAACAAGTCTGTTCAGGCAAGTAGTAGGGACTTGCTGGCTCCCATTCACTGCCAGTATTTCTATCAGCCATCATGAATGGAGTTACCTGGCTTGTACCTTCTCTTGGGTCCACCTCTGCTATGAATAAAAATGTATCCAGGAGACACCACTCATGAAGCTATTTTTGACCCAGAGGCAACTCCTAGGCTCTAATCATACTGTATTACATGGGAAGGGGATTCAAAGCATTTCCTTTCCATGGATCTCTGTACCATTTGGCTGTGAATACACAAGGAAACTATTCCTCTTTGGGATAACCCAGGTTCTTTTTCAGGAGCAATTTCCTCATCACAGTGTCAGCTGCTTGTCAAGTTCCCTTGATCTAGGAGTCCCTGATGATCAGTGGGCTCCTTATGAAAAGTGAGCTACATATAAAGGTAGTGGCCTTATTGGTTCAGTACACATTTCTTGCACTGGACTGTTGCTTGGGTACTCATCAAGAATGACAGAAGGCTGCAGCTGAAGAAAGAGTATTGGAAGTCCAAAAAACCCCAAAAGACCCCCAAAACAAAACGAAAACCCCACTGAACAAACAAACAAAAAAAACCTCCTGTTTTGATGTGGTGGAAGCACAGGAATGGTAGCTGCACAAGGAGCTTCTAGAATGCCTCAAGTGCAAAAGGAAAGCACGTAGCCAATGGAAAGATGGGCAGATCACCAAAGGGTCATACCAGGAACTATTAAGATCTTGTAGGGACAAAGTCAGGAAGGCACTGGTAAAGTGAGAACTGCACCTGGTGAGGGAACTTAAAGACAAGGGGAAAAAAGGGTGTACAGGTATATTGTCCAGAAAAAAAAAAGAACAAGGAAGCTGTAAGCTCACTGTTAAATAGTCAGGGAAAATTCCTAATGCAAGAGGCAAAGAAGGCAGAGCTATTCACTAACTTTGCTTCACTATTAACAAAATAGTTAAAACAGGAAGTTAGGAAGCTGCCTTTAGGTAAACAGAGTATAGCAGGGGTGCCTTGCCTCCCTTCCTCATTCCCCAGCTACTGACGCCCGCCAGGTAGCACAGGGATGCCCTTCTTCCCTTCACTGTCTTCTTCTGTCTTTGGCTGTGGATTCAACCAAGTCAGGTTCTGGCCCACCTTCAGTTAAGACTTCTGGCTCCTTTGGGGCTTCAACCACCTCCCAGGCCTCTACTGGCAAAGTAGGCACCTGTCTCCTTCTCTGTAACCATCACAAGAGTATCAGGAAAGGATTAAGTAAAAACAAAACACAACAAAGACAGAGGGGGAAATTCACAGGATATCAAGGCTAAGGAGAGGAAAAGTAGGAAAAAAAGAAAAAGAAAAAAAAAAGAAAGGAAGAGAAATAGATCCTCACTGAGTTACCATAAGCCACCCCAGCCCACCATATACATACACTTCACCAGCTGCCTCTTGGGGCCATCTAACCTATCTTTTATCTTCTGTGGGCACCCTTACACATCATCATAGGGCAATGTTGCTACAGTGCTGTGCTTTTATAGTTTCAAAAGTACTTAAGCACAGTGCAGAATGGGCAGATAGTGCACCATGGGTGCGGTTAAACTTCACCCCGACACCACTGTAGAACACACTATATTGGGGGTGCAGGCTGCTACAGCAATGTAGTTGGTGATCAAGTGTAGACCCACGCAATTCCTACATCACGATGACATACCATACAGTGACATAGCACGTTGCTACATTGCCATAGGACAATGTGTAGACAGTCTGGGTGCACTCAACCCACAGGGGTTTAAACCCTCTGGGGTTTAAACAGTCCTCTGCACTCTGCACACCATCACATGCCCTGTCCCTAGGTCAACACAATAGGAAAGTGCTCAGTCCTCTGTACCCCTTGGACTCTCCTCCTGAGCAGCAGATCTTTTTACAGGGTTTACATAAGCCATTACCTGTCAGGATCACCCCTTATCTTACTCCCCCTGTGTCTGCCTTGTGGAAGGGGTTATATCCCAGTTAACCCCTCTTCCTTGGTCAGCTGGGCAGGCCCACTGTTGACCTGGCCCAGGTGCTGCCAACCCCTTACCTTCTCTTCCTGCTATTGCTTTTTACAACCAGCTAGTTACAAGTTGGGCTTTGCAAAACAAAAGGGGTTGGAGGGGATGGGCTCTGCTCTACTCTACTCTGAGCCCACTGTTCCTCTTCAGGGGGTTCCTGTACTTATCTGTGGAAGATATCTTATCCACCCTTCCTCACTACTTGGTGCTTTTCTGGGCTGCTGGTGTCTCTGCCTTCAAGCAGTCATCCCTCTCCTGCAGCTACAAAACTTCTTGCCATAAAAGGGTCCTGATGCTTTTCTTCACCTGGCCCTGCCTGGAAAAAGCCCTATTTTCAAGAAGGGGAGGAAGGAGGATCCAGATAACTGTAGATTAGTTAGTCTCACCTCTATCCTTGGGAAAATCTTTGAAAAAATTATTAAGGATCACATTTATGGGAGTCCAGCAGGAAAAACAAGGCTGAAAGGCAACCAGCATGGATTCATAACAAGTAGATCCTGTCTGACCAATCTTGTTTCTTTTTATGGCCAGGTCACAAAATGTTTAGATGCAGGAATCAAGGTAGATGTCATCTAAGTAGATTTTAAGAAAGGCTTCAATATGGTATCTCATCCTATTCTCATAAATGGGAGTGGCTGTGTTGTAGATGATTACACGGTCAGGTGAGTGGCGGATTGGTTTAGGGGTTGTACCCAGAGTGGTGGCTGATGGGTTGGTATTGACCTAGAAAGATGTGGGCAGTGGAGTTGCACATGGCTCTGTTCTTGGCCCTATGCTGTTCAATGTCTTCATCTGTGATCTGAATGAGGGCGTGGAAAGCACTCTGTCCAGATTTGTGGATAATAACAAATTATGGGGTAAAGTTAACACACTAGAGGGTAGGGAACCAATCCAGGCAGATCTGGACAGGTTGGAAAAGTGGGTGGAACAAATTAGGAAGCAGTTCAAGAAGGACAAGTGCAAGGTGCTGCACCTAGGGAGAAGGAATCACCAGCACACTTACAGCCTGGGAGAGGAGCACAGCAGCAGAAAGATCTCAGAGTCATTGTTGACACCAAGATAAACATGAATCATCAAAGTGATGAAGCGATCAATAAAGCTAACTGCACTTTATCATAGATTAGCAAGTGCAAGACAAACAGGTCCAGGGAGGTGATAATTCCTCTCTATGAAACATTTGTCAGGTCACAGTTGGAATATTGCATCCAGTTTTGGGTGCCGCACTTCAAGAGGGATACGGACAACCTCAAGAGGGTTCAGAGGAGGGCTACTCATATGGTTAGGGGCCTGCAGGCAAAGCCCTATGAGGAGTGATTGAAGGATCTGCATCTCCTCAGCCTCTGCAAGAGAAAGCTGAGAGGTGATCTTGTGGCAGCCTACAAATTCTTTTGGGAGTGGGGGTGCATCAAGGAATCAGAGATGCTCTGTTTACCAAGGTATCCCACGGAGAAACTAGGAATAATGGCCACAAACTGATGGAGAGCAGATTTAGGTTACACATCATCAGAAAAAACTTCTTTATGATAAGGTTTGCTAGAATCTGGAATGGGCTTCCAAGGAAGGTGGTGCTCTCCCCTACCTTGGGAGTTTTTAAGAGAAGGCTATGCACCTGGCTGGGGTCATCTGACCCCAGCACTCTTTCCTGCCCAGGGCAGGAAGTCAGACTTGATGCTCTGCTAATAACATCAATATGGGGCAAAGGCTTAACTCTTGGGGTAGGACTACATGTCTGGTCCTGAGGCCAAGGGTCCACATCAGGTGTCCTGGGGCCCTTGGATCTGACAGTGTGGTGCCACATGGGCTGGGGTCATAAGAACTTGGGGTGGGTGGGGGGTGGGCTTGAGGCCAGTACAACCCCCTGTGTAGTAGATCTTGGGAGGGCTAGAGGGGCTAGAAGCCATGCATTCTGGGATTCTGAATGACTGCAAATTGATCATTTCATCTGCTTTGAACAAACTAACAATACCCCATCTTGAGCTAGGTGGAACAGCTTAAAGATAACCCTTGCTTGAAGTAGTGCAACTTTAAGACTTAGAAGGTACTTAACACAGTTTAACATCCTTTCAACTTTAAAGTTTAAAGCATGGGCACTCCCATTTTGTGCCTGTAGTATAGTTCATAGGTAACCTGTAACCCCACCCCAAGACAGGGATTAACCGTGACACGACTTGTATATCTTCCACAGACCAAGGGCTAATGGCTTCCCTGAACCTTAGGTCTCTGACCTTCATACATCAAATAGAATGTTTGTAAAGTCTGAACTTCTCCTAAATTTGCCTTAATATACACATATCATAACCAATTAGATGAATTAATGATTATAAATTAGCTATTGACATATTCAGCAAAAGATAATGTCCAAAGAAAATTGATATAGAATGTATATACGAAGAGATATAGGTGTTGAACTGTGGATAAAGCAACAGGGAAAAAATAATGTTTATATACATTGACTGATACCTTAGTAAGATGAAATAAAAATTAATCTAAGTAATCCAGCAATCAAGTTGGGGTAGGGTAATTGCTTACTGCCAAAATGCAAGTTTAGCAAAAAAAGGGGGGAACACAGTAGGTTATTTCTTCTCATTCGAAATGTTGAAAAAGGAACAGGAAAAACACAAGTGCTGGCAGTATATAGAGGAAGAATAGTCTATTGTAAAAGTTAAATTAAATGCTTCTTGACTTGAAGTATGACATTATATTGTGGACTGGATTGATATGAATCTTAGCATTTGTGTTGCAGTAGTTTATGGGAAATGTAGTCCTTGCTACCATTCTCCTCTATATGCTCCAGCCCCATATTTCCAGGAAGCCTGCACTCAATTATAGATTTATCAGCACATATTTCCTTGGAATGGCATCAGAAATAACTGGTTATTAGTCAAATAGGAAGAACTTTTAGAAGTGGATGCAGCTGGATTTTGTCTGGTTGGCAGTTCTGAAATAGAGCTCTCACACAAATTGCATGGCCTCCAAAGCAAGACTAAGAACTAAACAAGAGAAGAAAATAGGAGTGTGGGAGGAAAATAGCTTGTTTAGATGAATTTCTTTCCCCTGGGCTGCTGTTCCACTTTCCATGGGGAAGCTGTTTTATTACTAGTTGACAGTTTTCTTGAATAATCTGAAAACCAGATTCCATGAGTTGCAATCTGTCTTGTTTGGGAGGCTACATATAAATTGCATTAGACCTTCAGAGTAGATCCTAGGGGGAAATGTTAGGTTCTATCACCTGTTCATTAAAAATCAATCATGGCCAGGTATAGACATTACACTTAGACCAGTCTAAGTGATCTGGGTTTAGAAGTCAGTCTAAACCCAGAACCATACAGAAGTTTTGTGAACATAGGCCTGTCTAAAAATGGCTGAACCAGGTCTAAGATAGAGCTGGTTCAAGGTACGCTCAAATCAGATCGATCTAAGTTAGACCAGTACATCAAACTTCTGTTTCAGTTCCCCTATCAGTTCAGGCTAGGTCACTGTCCTCCAGCATCCCAACCTCCTTTGCAGCCCTTGTTATCCCCCCCACAGGGAGGCATGCACAGTCCCATTCCCCAGCCCTGCTTCCAGCCATCTGTCAGCTGCAGGCAGGCAGTAGTGAGAAGGGAGGCATCTGTGTCCCTGTAACAGGGCCCATTTCCCATTACTAGAGGGGAAAACAGGAGTTAGAGGTACCTATTCTTTCCTGCCCCCTTGCTCTTTCTGGGTTGCCTGAAACAAGATGGCTGCTGGGTCCAGGTGCAGGCAGTCCCTCATGGCCCAAGGGTGGAAGTAGAAAAGTCAGGTGACCCAAAGCACTGTATATAAGCCCAAGTCTCAAGCCTGATAGGGAGTGTGGGACCATGGGAACTACAAGAGGAAAGAGCTTATGGAAGGGAAGAGACTGAACTCCAGTTTGTGAATAAGGGACTTAGAATGATGGTTGGGGGTGAAGGAGACCTGAGATTGTTCAGCAGTAACCAAATAAGTTCCAGAACCTTTTCTATCTTTGTTTGTGGCTTATAGAATGCTGTCCCAGGATGAGACAAACCTTGGATCCACCATTTTTGCTTTGAGCTGAGCAGGAGTCTATGGTTTTGGATTGCACGTATAGGCAATGCAAAAACCACTGAAAGTGTTGTTAAAGAGAAATCCTGAATTTCAAACATGAGTTAGAAGACAGAAGATATAGACTAGGGGAAAAGTTATGAGCCTGGAGGGGCAAAGCTTGATAGGGATTTCAAGGTGGTGGTAGGACTCAGGGTGACAAACCCTTAAGCCTAAGGTCATGCTCTACTGAATAATGGCCTTCAAGTGAGAGGGTACAGCTACAGTAAAAGTGGGACAAGTCCAGGAAGGCCCTAGCTCAGACTAGGGCCCAGGTTCCAAAGGCGTTCTCAAACTTTGGGTAGCCTTCCCTGTTGGTTTAGCTCATTGAGACATGGAAGGCAAGAGTATTGAGGTGGGAGAGCTGAAAGGGGTGAGGGAAGCTAGTAGAATGAGGCCTCTAAAGTTGAGTATGCTATGCCAACCCCTTTGGATGGTTTACAGTCCTTAGCATGAGCCTTGGGTCTTGGGCACCTGAGTCCCCAGTCTTCTCCCTCAGATACAGTCCCACAGATCCTGACTTTGGCTTCCATACACCCAACCAGGGACTCCATGGTGGAACTTCTCACACTACTGGAGCATAGCTACAGAGGACTACACCCTTCATAGAAGGGATTGGGTGAGAAAGAAAGATGGAGGGGTTGCTCTCTATGTGAAAGAGCAGTACACCTCCTTGGAGGCTGACATCATCTCCAAAAATGGACAGCTTGAACCCTCTAGGTCAAGTTGCTGGGGAGGTGGGGGTGGGCACAATAAGAGAGACCTATCTGTAGGTGTATACTACAGGCCAGGGGGATGAACTCGTTCTGGAGTTCACCTGAGAATTGACTGAGGCCACACATGTACATAACATAGTCATCATAGGCAATTTTAATTATCCAGACATCTCCTGGGAGAAACACTCAGCCAAGTTCAATCGGTTGTGACCCTTCTTGACCTGGGGCTCTTTCTGACTTGGAAGGTATGTGTGACAATCCATGACTGACTTAAATATCGAGGGAAGCCTGGGCAACAGCAACCATGAAACCATCATGTTCACTGTCTGACATAAGGCAGACAAGTTGGATAGCAAGATTGAGGTCTTCAAAAATGTAAATTTTTGGGCGGGCTTCCAGCCGCTTGAAACCCAGTGCAAGCAGGTGGGATGTAGTCTGGGGGCTGCACTGCACCCATCTGCAATGGGCTGGGTTCCCACCACTTGAAGCCCAGTGGAGGCAGGCAGGGCACAGCCTGGGGGCTGTGCTCAACCCACCTACACTGGACTGAGTTCCCAGTGGTTTGCAGCTCCATGGAACTCAGCCCAGTGGCAGGAGGTGGAGCGCAGCCCTGGCTCTGCCTGCCTCCCACAACTGGGCTCAGCTCCATTGGGCTGGTGGAGCTGATTGCAGTGCAGCTCAGCATAGGGAGGCAGGCAGAGCTGATTCTGTGCTCTGATCAGCTCTGCTAGCACCAGGGAGTGGAGCCTAGCACTACGAGGTGGAGAGATCCAGGTTGGGGTGGGAGGCAGTGGAGATCCAGGGCTGAGCTCCCTGCTGGGCTGAGTCATATGGGGCTGCGCAGAGCCACTGCGAATGTAGCCCTGGCTCTCCCCTGCCTGTCACTTCCTGCCTAGGCTGCTGCTTAGAAACTCAAAATGTTTTGAAACTTTCAAAACATTTCGACTGGCCTCGTTTTGTTTCAAGGCTGTTTTGAAGCCATCTGTTTCATTTTGATTTCACTGTTTTGAACTGAAAACAAAAGTTGAGTTGAAACAGCACTGAAATGAAAAAGCCAGTGAAATTTTGAACAGCTCTACTTGTTACCGGTACCCAGGACAAAGCTGAACTCCTGAATGACTACTTCACCTCAGTCTTTCTCTGAACCAAGGGGAAAACCATGCCAGGTAGAACAGAGGATGAGCATGGTAAGAATAATCACCTTCCTACTATTACTGTACATTTGGTGTATGGCCAATTAAAAAAATAGACACATACAAACCAGTGGGACTGGATAATCTTCATCCAAGAGTGCTGAAGGATCTGGCCAAAGTCTTTGCAGAACTCTTGGCGAAACCCTTCCACAACTCATGGTGCTCTGGAGAAATCCCTGAGGACTGGAAGAGGGCTAAAGTTATGCCCATCCACAAAAAGGGTAGGAGGGAGGACCTGGGTAGCTATAAGCTAACTTCCATCTTAGGGAAAATACTAGAAAAGTTCATCAAGGAACAAGAAGGGTTTCTACAAGTATGTCAGTAGCAAGAGGAGGATCAAGGAAAGTGTGGGTCCCTTACTGAATGTGGAGGCAACCTTGTGACAGAGGATGCAGAAAATGCTGAAGTGCTCAATGCATTTTTTGCCTTAGACTTCATAGGCAAGGTCAGCTCCCAGACTACTGCACTGGGCAGCACAGTTTAGGGAGCAGGTGAGAAGACCTCAGTGCTGAAAGAACAGGTTAGGGATTACTTAGAAAAGCTGAATGTGCTGGTCCATGGGGCCAGATGGGATGCACCCAAGGGTGCTGAGGGAGTTAGCTGACATGATTGCAGATCCATTGGCCATCATCTTTAAAAACACAAGGTGGTCAATAGAGGTCCCAGATGATTGGAAAAGTGCAAACATAGTTCCCATATTTAAGAAGTGGAAAAAGGAGAATTCAGGGAACTACAGACCAATCAGCCTCACCTCAGTCCATGGAAAATTCATGGAACAGATCCAAAAGAAATCCATTTCTAAGCACTTGGAGGGGAAAAAGTGATTGGGAACAGTCAGCATGGATTCAATAGGGGCAAGTCATGCCTGACTAACCTGACTGCCTTCTGTGATGAGGTGACTGGCTTTGTGGATGCGGAAAGACCAGTGTATGTGGTGCACCTTGATGTTTAGCAAGACTTTTTGATACAGCCTTCCACAGCATTCTTGCAGGTAAGCTAAGGAAGATGGCTGGGTGAATGGACTGTAAGGTTGACAAAAAGCTGGCTGAAGTATTGAGCTCAGGGAGTAGTAATCAATGGCTTGTTGTTTAGTTGACAGCTGTTATCAAGTGGAGTGCCCTGTGGTCAGTCCTGGGGGTGGTTTTGTTCAATGTCTTAATCAATGACCTGGAAGATGGTATAGAGTGCACCCTCAGCAAGTTTGCAAATGACACCAAACTGGGGGGAGTAGTAGATACCCTGGAGGGTAGGGCTAGGATTCAAAGTCACTTAGACAAATTTGGAGGATTGGGCCAAAAGGCATCTTATGAGGTTCGACAGGGACAAGTGCAAAGTCCTGCACCTAGGATAGAACAATCCCCATGCACCAGTACAGGCTGGGAGCTGACTAGCTGGGTAGCAGTTCTGCAGAAAAGGACCTGGGGGTTGTAGTGGACAATAATTTGAATATGAGCTGGCAGTGTGCCCTTCTTCCCAAGAAAGCTAGTGACATGCTGGGCTGCATTGGTAGGTGTGTTGCCAATAGGTCAAGGGAAGTGATTATTCCCCTCTATTCAGCACTGGTGAGGCTACATCTGGAGTACTGGGTTCTCCAGATGTTTTGGGGCCCCCACTACAAAAAGGATGTGGACAACCAGCACCATACCTACACAACTGGCACCATACCTACAGGTTAGGGAACTCCCCTCTTGTCAGCACGGAGGCGGAAAAGGATCTTGGAGTCATCATTGACTCCAAGATGAACATGGGTCGGCAGTGTGGAGAGGCAGTTAGGAAGGCCAACTGTACCTTGTCATACATCCACAGATGCATTTCAAGCAGGTCAAAAGAGGTGATCCCCCCCCTCTATGTGGCACTGGTCAGGCCGCAGCTGGAGTACTGCATCCACTTCTGGGTGCCGCACTTCAAGAGGGATGTGGACAGCATGGAAAGGGTCCAGAGGAGGGCCACTCACATGATCAGGGGGCAGCAGGGCAGGCCCTATGAGAAGAGGCTATGGGACCTGAACCTGTTCAGCCTCCAAAAGAGAAGGCTGAGGGGGGATCTTGTGGCCTGTTATAAACTAGTCAGGGGGGATCAGCAGGCATTGGGGGAGTCACTGTTCCCCCGAGCATCGCCAGGAAGTGACCAGGAATAATGGTCACAAGCTGGCAGAGGGTAGGTTTAGGTTAGATATCAGGAGGCGCTACTTCACGGTCAGGGCGGCTAGGGCCTGGAACCAACTTCCAAGGGATGTGGTGCAGGCTCCTACCCTGGGGATTTTTAAGAGGAGGTTAGATGAAAACCTTGCTGGGGTCGTTTGACCCCAGTACTCTTTCCTGCCATGGTAGGGGGTCGGACTAGATGATCTGTTCAGGTCCCTTCCGACCCTAGAAACTATGAAACTATGAAATTGGAGAGAGTCCAGAGAGCAATAAAAATGGTGAGGGTGCTGGGGGATATGGAGAGGCTGAGGGAACTGGGCTTATTTAGTCTAGAGAAGAGAAGACTTAGAGGGGATTTAATAGCAGTATTCAACTACCTGAAGGTGCGGGGTTCAAAAGAGAATGGAGCTAGACTGTTTTCAGTGGTGATAGATGACAGAACAAGGGGCAATGGTCTCAAGTTGCAACATTGGACGTTTAGCTTAGATACTAGGAAGAATTTTCTCACTTAGAGGGTAGTAAAATACCAGACTGGGTTACCCAGAGCTCCATCTTTGGAGGTTTTCAAAACTCGGCAAGACAAAGCTTTGGCTGGGATGATCTACTTGGGGATGGTCCTGCTTTGAGTAGGGGTTTGGACTAGATGGCCTCCTCAGGTCCCTTCCAACCCTAACTTTTTATGATTCTAGGAAAAGGACCAATGCTAAAGCTGCCCCATGAGGAGTCCACCCCATTGGTGCTGGTCCCCACATCCTCATGGATCTGGGATCCAAGGTACACCTGCAGCTGGGCCTGAGCCCTCTTTACATCTTCTCAGGTGTGGCCAAGAGCAGGGAGCACAGCATACAGGAATGGGGGGGGGGGAATCCCATATGTATCCTCATTAAACCAAGTTGTATACTCTTCTGCTTATTGTGTAGTTCTGCTGAACTCTTAGATATACCTAATCGAGTTGTAGAAATATACAAATTACTACCACAGTCATATATTTCATCACCAATGAGTCCAAAATTGGTTGTAATGGATCTTATTTACCCCAGTTTGCAGCTGTGCTCTTCCCTCAAATATAATATTTTGCTTCTCTACCATGTTATTTTTTTCTTCTATCACTCTCAGACAACCGTTGTACCCCAATGTGTTATCTGTGTTTTTGGTGATATATATAGCTTATCATTCATTTCTCCTTTATCTTCCTAAAATACTCAAGTAATTTATTTTGTCATCAAATGCCATTAGTTCAGTTTCTGAACTTATTTTCTACTTCCTGCCATCACTTTCTCCATATATTTCTTCATTCTGACAAGTGTGAAACAACACCTCTGAGCCATGTCACAGTAGTGTAATGATTCAATGATGATAGCTCATTTTTATTAAAGCCGAAGATAGCACTGAACAAAGTCTTTCATCTCTTTATATGAACTGGTATCTATTCTACCACAATTCTCTTGATTTATTTTCTATACGTTCTGCCTAACATGAGAAACTGTTCAGAGTATACGCCTTGTTTCTATATATTCTATATATTCAATAATAGTTTTATTTATGGTTTTTCCTTTGAACATATGTTATCCTGGATGGACTTCATTTTGACTTCAGCAGTCTGCTTTTGTGTGGTACTTCTTTAACATGCAATAAAAGCTACATGTAACATTGTCCGCAACTACAAAACAATCAATCTTTCTTTCATCCTGCAAGTACATGCCAGGATATAGCCTGTGACTGACTAAGGAATTTGAACTAGGAGGAAATAATTGTCTGGTAGCAGGGAAATTTTTGGAGAGAAGACTCCAAATAATGATAGGAAAGTTAATCAAATTATGACCATTTCCCCACCAAACTGGCTATTTCTAAAACAGATTGTGCTCATCTCTGAGTAAAGTGGGCATGTAATTGAAAGTATACATACATAAATGCATAAAATTTTGATGTGAAAATAATTTTTATCCCAAAATTTCACATAAAGCCAGAGTTTGTGTATGTAAATTAACACCATTTCACAGATATACTTCTAATCTTTTAATTGAATTTATTGCTTTAAAAATGTACCAGGTTTTTCTAGTCTATGCATCTGTTTGCTTGATTATTATCAATGCGGAATTTTAATCCTTGATTATAAACTTGATTTATAATACCCAGACTTCAGTTTTAAATGTACCATATGTATCCACAGAGCAGGTAATTCCACATGTGCATTGTGTTTACAGACACATTTGAGGCTTCAATTTTACAAGTGTAAAAATGGAGGGAGAGATAGAAATCAGGCCCTTAGTTTCAGTCAAACTAAGAAAGGTATGAAACTCAACAGTAGGACTAGTAATATTTCCTTACACCTACTCCATGGAACTTCTCTTAATTGTGATATGAATTTCTAGGTTCTCTTCAAGTTGACTCACAGTTTCAGGATTTCTTACATATATTTTTACATTAACCTAACCTTTTAGTTAAATGAGAAATGCATTAGTTTTCACTTCGTATTGATTCTGCTCATGTTTTGTGAAATGTATTCATGAAATGCTGCCAATAAAACTTTTCTCCTAGATGTCATTCTTGTCATTAATAATTGTTCCTTCATCACTCCGGAGAGAAAATAACTATAGTTATCCCATCATAATTTATTAACCTTCTTATAGAATCTGCTTTCTTTGAGAATAGTCTGATACTTACAGATTGATTAGTGTTTTTATAATCTTACAGCTCTTTTCTTTCTCTTCCAATTTTTTTCATAGCTACTTGTATTCACCATGACCATGTGACCTCTCTATTCTTAAAGTGGGTCTGCATACCTCCTCTTATTTCTACCAACTTGGTGCTTTCAGATTTTGCTTACCTTCTTGCCACTTTTTTTTGCAAGTGAATTTACTGCTTTTGGTATTCACATAGTTTTTCTCATGCCTGTCTTTGAAAAGGTTTCTGATGTTTCCTATTCAATGCCTCATGTTTCTTACCCATTACCTTTATAATTCATAACTGATCCTTATATTCAAGATCTTTGATAATTTTTAATGTTCCTTTTCCTCTTAACTTCTATGATATAGCTTAGTTTCATCTACCAGATCAGCTGAACTGTACCTAACATGTCAATACAATACAGTCAATCACAGTTTTCTTTTTGACTTTGAGTTTCTTCAGCTTCACTTGTTGGAATCTTCAGTATTTTTTCTCTTTAGTGGAAGGTATTTGAACACTAATAATCTAAAGCTATCAGCATTTTCACTTCATCTTCAGCACAGTTACATGTCAGCAGATTTCTTACCTCTTTAATATTCATGTTTCCTTTAGCATAACACTTTCTTTTTGAACTGGTAAGAGTTTAGATTGTTGCTTCCGTGCATTTTCCACAAGATACTTCATATCCACGACACATTCCATCCCATAATCATTTTCAGTCCCCTTGGCTTGCTAGTTTGTCTGATTTTGTTACTGCCTAACAGATTTTGTTACTTTCAAATTTTTAATAGCCTTTGGGCTAGATTATCTTATTTGCCTTAGCTGTTAAAATGGTATCACATTGCTTGTCCCAAATTCCTAAAGTTCCAGTAAAACTACACTCAGTCCTTTAAATCTGTTAATCTGATAAATTGGTTTGTTACATCATCATTAGTATTATTACTGTTATCATTATGAAAGGCATTATAGAAAACCAGAGCAGCCCTCAGTTCCTGCACAAATATCTTAAAATCTAAACAGAGGAGATGGACACTGGGTAAGAGAGGAGTAAAATCCACAAGAAGAGTAACCAGTTCAAGTGTCAACTAATATCATGTTAATGTTAATTTTATGCTTATTTTGGAATTAAAATTATTTAGCTAGGGATAAACTAAACAGAAAGAAAATGAAAGAGAAGGCAGCAAGTAGGGGTAGAACACAGAAGAAAAAAATAGGATCGGGTGTGAAGAGAGGCTAAAATCAGTAGCATCAAGGAAAAATGGAGGCAAGAAGGTTAGAACAAACCGTCCATCATTATCAGTGCAAAAAGAGTATGAATTCAGTTTAGAGTACATTTTTTCATGGGCATTAACTCAGGTTAGGATTCAGAGGTATGGACCCTGCAACAGATGAAAGTTGCAGGTCCATTGTTCCAGCTGACTTCAATCTCTATGATAATTAGACACTCAATGAACAGAATTTCAAGGAAAAGCTCATCGTAAACACCTCCCAATAGCATTTGTGATGGTCAGCGAACTCAACCTGAGAGTACAAAGGCATAAAAAGTATAAGTAACAATAATAGCTGCTAAAGAAAACCTGTTAAGACACAAGACAGTGTGCAAGAGATAATTAGTTTCATTTTATTTTAATAGGAAAAAAGATGTAAATATGTTTATCAGCTGTATTTATTGGCAAAGGAAAAACCATACATTTGTTTGAGGTAGGAAATCTCTCTTCCAGTGCATGGGCACAGTGCCTAGCAAAACCTAGTCCTGATAACATCAAGAGCAAATATGAATGATTATGAATGGCATTAACAAAAAAGCTAACTCAGTAATGACAGACCAAAAGCAAATACTAATCTTATTTCATGGTCAAAAGGGATTTTAAAAACTGCTATCAGTGTCTGGAAAGAGAAGCTTGGGTACTACCATGAATATAATGGGAATTTTATCTCAAGACAAATACAAGCTCTGTACCATGGCTCATTTGCTCAGTGGATACACTTTGCATGAGGCAATGATGGATGTTTGCTATAGGCCACCAAACCAGAGGAAAATAAGGCCTACTTTAAACAACCTAGTTCTCAAAGGGAACTTTAATTATAGGGTCATCTGCTGGGAAGGAACATAGGAATGTATAAGCAATCCAGAAAAGTCTTGGATTGTGTTGGAGCAGGTAGCATGCTGCCATGTTTCTGCAGCATGTGCTACCTCTGGATTGGTGGAGGGAGTATGAGGATGGAGAGGGGCAGCCAGTTGTGTCCCGTGGCCAACCGCAGGTGAACAAAGCAGGCCTACTGGTCAGAAGGCCACTGACAAACCCCTGGATATGTCATGCCAGGGAACCACTTGAAGACAGCTGGGTAGAGATTAAAGCAATGGAGACAAAGGCCAGAAGCTGGTACAAAGAGGGATATTGAGAGAGCTGCCACTGTTGGATGCCAAACGAGAAGGACTGAAAGCTCCTGAAATGGCATTCCAGTGGCTGCTTTTCTCTCTCCATCTGTCTGGCTTTCTGTTGGTCCAGTAAGTTCCTTTGCTGTCTTGTTTGTTTTTCCTGAAGAGGTGGAGAAAGCCTCTTCACATGTTGTTGTTGTTTGTATTGTGCTCCCCTTTCACTGTGCTGAAGAAAGCAGCAGGAAGGAGGACATTCTTTCATTGAGAAGTCCTTTTGGTCCTAACACTGAGAAGCCAAGGCAGGGTAGCAACACCAGTGGACTTAATTTCATTTTGATTATCTAATGCATCCCTAATGGACTTATTTCAGTTGATTGACCCAGGAACCTGGGATGACTTGATTTCATTTTAATTATCTGAAAGCTCCTTAATGGACAGATCCATACTGATTGACCCAGGAACCTGGGATGAATTCATTTAAAGTCATTTGTCTTATGGACTTTAAACAGACTTATCTTAATTGATGAACCTATGAACCAGTGAGAAATTGATTTAAAGATAGTCTCAGGGAGCTGAAATGAATGGATTTAAACTCCTATACATTGACTTGGTAAGCCAATGATTAACTGCCAGTGGCACAGCTGGTCAATACAAGATCCAAGCCCAGACATATCATCCAGGAAATGGTAAGGGTGGGGTTTGAGGGGAGGTGGACCCCCATCAACAGAACATTCCAGGAGAACTAGCCTGGATCTCCATCAGCCAACACATCCAGCTTCCAATATTTAAAGGAACATCAAGGTGCAGCAGATGAGATTGGTGATGTCGGTACTGTGCTGTACTGTGATGGCTCATTCTGGTAAAACATCAGACAGGCTCAGGCCTCCATCACATTGCACTTACCCCTGACAGGGAGGAAGGAAGGACAGCAGCAAAATAAAGACACCAGATTTCAGAAAAGCAGACTTTAGCACACTCAAGGAGGTGATCAGGATCCCTTAGGATGCAGGAGAGTTTATTGTGCTTTAAGGAGGCCCTTCTAAGAGCACAGGAGCAAGCTATCCCAATGTGACAGAAGAATGAGACATGCATTAGAAAACCAGCTTGGCTATACAGCTATCTTTTCAATAAATTGAAACTCAAGAAGGAATCCTACAAAAAGTAGAAACCTTCTCATATTACTAGGGAAGAATATAAAACTATTGCATGGGTATTCAAAGAGAAAATTTGAAAAGGCAAGACATGATTATAGATGTAGCTGGTTAGGGACATAAAAGATAATTAAAAGATTATACAGCTTTGTCAAGAGTGAAAGGAAGACCAAAGAAACTATAGGTTCCTTACAGAATGCAGAATGGAATTACCTTCTGCATTCTGTAAGCGGCCCATAGTTTCTTTGGTCTTTATGGATTTGGTATTTATCGATGATAGAGAGAATGGTGAAGTACTTCAGAGTTCAAAAATAGGTGCAGCTACTAGATGACAAGCACAGTTGGCAGCAAAGATAGGGAAGAGGTAAAACAACCTACGATAATGAAAAAACAGGTTAGGGATTACTTAAAGAAACTAGATGCTTTTAATTCAGTGGGGTTGGATGAGATGCACCTTAGAGTACTGAAGGAATTGGCTGAGGTCATTTCAGAGGTATTAACTCTGAAAAAAATTGTCAGTTTGATTTTAATAACTGGAAAGATCGTGAAGCAGGTCCTCAAGATATCAATGTTGAGGCCCTTAGATAACAAGGTGATCAGAAGCAGCTAGCATGGATTAACCAAGAGCAAATCATGCCTAACCAAACTGATTTCTTCAATGGTAAGGTAACAGGCTCTGTGGATGGGGGAAAAACAGTGGACATGATCTACCTTGGCTTCAGCAAGGCTTTTGACACAATCTCCAACCACATTTTCACTAACAAGATAAGGAAATACAGACTAGATGAAAGTACTGTAAAAAAGATACATAACTGGTTGGATCATCACACTCAATGAATCCTCATCAGTGGCTCAATGTCTAGTTGGGAGGAAGTATCATGTAGGTTCTCCAGGAGTCTGTCCTGGGTCCAGTAATGTTTAATATCCTGATTAATGATTTGCATGATGTGATGGGATACATATTTAACAAATTAGTGAATGACACCAAGTTGGATGGAGTTGCAGACACTTTTATATGGAACATCCAGAATGACCTGGATAGACTGGAAAAATGGTCCACTATCAGTTGGATGATACTCAACAAGGACAAGTGCCAAGTCCCGCTGTTTGGATGGAATAACTACATGCACAAATCCAGACTGGGGAATGACTGGCTAGTCTGTAGTATTGCAGAGAAAGATATGTGGGTTACAATAGAGCATAAACTGCATATAAGCTAACAGTTCGCTCCTGTTGCAAAAAAGGGCAACAGCATGCTGGATTGTACTAATAGAAGGGTCACTTTGCAAACCAATGGAAATTATTCTTCTGCTCTTTTCACTACTGGCAAGTCCTCCCTTGGAGTACTGTGTCCAGTTTTGGGCCCCACACTTCAAGAAGAATATGGACTGTTTGGAAAGAGTTTAGCTGAGAATGACAAAAATGATTAGAGGCCTGGGAAACATGAAAGCAAATTATTTAGTCTGAAGAAGGGAAGAATGTTGGGGGATTTGATAACAGCCTTCTCTTCAAATATCTGCAGGACAGTTACACAGGACAAATACCTGCAAAGAGGATGGAGGTAGGCTTTTTCTGTGGCTGTAGGAGGCACAACGGCTGCAAGCTGCATCAGAGGAAACTTAGATTGGAGATCAGGAACAACTTTCTGACTATGAGGGTGGCCAAGCACTGGAACAGGTTCCTTTGAGAAGTTGTGCATTCTCCTAGTACAACATAGAGGTGATCCTGTTATAAAATTGAGTAGTCTCAATACTGGTCTCTTTGTTTTCACTGATTTCAGCATCCTCTTTCAGTAGCTAAAGATCACGTGATCCACAATACATGCTATACACTTCTTTCTCCTAGATATTCTTCTCACAATGGTTTTATAGCTGAATTCCATCTCCAAAGCAGTCAGAATTGGATCCTAGCTCTGAATTTGGCTTTGCTTACCTATGATAACCAGAGTACAGTTTACTGAAAATTTATTTTATTTATAATAGTTAACAGATAAGATGCTGTGTAATATTTTATTTCATTTGCTATTTTGTTATTTGGGCAGTTTCTATTGCATCTAATGGTAATGTAAAGCAGATTTTTGTCAACAAGACTGTGATACTACATAGATAACCTTGATCCCAGGTGAACACACAAAATCATTGATCAGCAAGGTCACCAGTTGATCAATACTGATGGATTAATTAAAACAAGAGGTGGAGATTTCCACAAAAAAGGATAGTTGAGTAATTTTGGCAGCCTAAGAATTATAGAATGCCAGTGACAATGCATTAGTCAGTAAGATAAATTCTTATTGAATAATTGTGGTGTTGTGATTAGGGAAAACATACAATGTTGTAATATTTTGTACAGTATTCATGTATTTACTTGTCTGAGCATCACCGTGGAAACATGGCAATGCATCTTGGACATTACAAGAATGAAACATGGTTGATTCAGCTACATTGGTTTAATCTAATTTAATTTAAACTGGACACTTCCCAAGCCCCTAAACTTTATCTTGCTCAGTGTATGTATGGTGTCCTGTGCAGCAGAAATCTGGGCCTTTTGGATGCCACTATCATGCAATTATAAATAATGATATTATATCCATTAACTTTATATCCATAACCCAAGCCATTATCCACTGATAATATATATATATAATACTTCCTTGACTTTGAGCTCAGGAAGACTTGGGCTCAAATTAGTTTGAAACTGGAACTCGTGTCTCTGTGTCTCCCAGGTGAATTTAAAAGTTTTATTTTGATTTTGGAATTGTTCTTGTTTCTAGGCCATCTTTTTAATGTTGTTTCTTTATAATAGAGAAGAAAGATCATATGACAAAAACAGCCATCTTGAAGCTTTTAGCCAAGCTGGAGAAGCCCTGAACCACCTGGCTCTAAGAGCTGTTGTGCTGGGTTGCGACAGGAGCAACCCGGCACCACCCAGTTCTAGAAGCTGAGTAGGAGCACTTCCATATTGCCCAGCCATAGAAGCCAGGTTCAAGGACATGGCAAGAACAGCGAGAGTCTTTGAGTCATTGGAGCAGGTAAGAGCTTCCTAGGGCTGGGTGGTGCAACGCTGCTCATGTTAGGTATCTATGGCTGAGGGTTTGAGTGGGGGCAGGGCTGCTCAGGATGCAATAAAAGAGCACTCACACCCTCTGTCCTGATAGGCAACACTTACAGGTCTGTCTACCAAGGCCTATTGGACCATTTAACCAATTACTCAGTGTCCTATCAAGGTTAAAAACTAGGGGACTTTACATATGCACCCTTTCTAAGTGTTAAATTCAGCCTTCCACTTTATACACATTATATCTGTCAACAACCTTGCTGGATTGTGATGCATCTAGGTAAACTGGTAGTAGGTAGGAAGGCATCTGGGAGAAGAAGAGAGGGTAGGAGTGTATGTGTCTGTAGGGTGGTGGGGAGTGGGGTGTCCAGGCTGACATGCACACAGTTCTAACCAAGGTCCTTATACTTTATTTTACTATAATTGCTGAATTATTTGGAAGAAAACTGTTTCTTTTGGGTGGCTTCAGATTTTGTTTTTCTTTTTTTTGGCGGATGTGGCTTGTTACAGTTTGCTAGAGCTTCATGTGTGTTTCTGTTTGCTTCATCTTCTGTTTTTATTCACACTGAGCAGCCTTTGTATAAGCTGAAAGTGGAAGTCTCCAGGGACTTGTTTAATATCTCCCAGGGACACTGGCCTAAACCAGTGTTCTAGCTGATTTGAGACCTTATTTCCTGTCATATGGTGGTATTTTCAGTGGCTTATATTTTATTGAATTTCAGGGTTGTTGTATTATTAGTTGTTAAATATATTTACAATCAGGAGCTATGTCTGTCAGGAAGCAACATAGGGAATGTACTTTTTGTTAGATTAGTTGAAAATATCAGGGCTTTGAGAGATTTTTATATTCCTGTGATACCATGAACAGTTTTAGAGTGAGGAGATTTAGCCCATATGTCTGTCTGGCAGACAGGGTTTTAATTGCTTTATAGCCCTAAGAGATGCAAAAACTATTTTCTCTGTTGCAAACTATTTTGAGGCTCAAGAATGCTTTATTATTGTTTTTATTTTTCTTTCTTTTCTGGAATATACTGGGAAACGAAAATACCAAACTGAGCAGTTCTCAGCCTTCATTTGCAATGCCCTTAGTAGCATAATATTTTGAAATCTTATAACGTTATCTTGTTCATTTGTCTGACTTGTAAGTACCAACTACACATTACAAATAACAGCTCAAGAGATTCAGCCCTTGCAGATTTAGTCAGTGATAAACTAGGTCTGCAAACTATCCCTTCTCTCTCCCCACTGCCCCCCAAAATCTCTCGTTCTCATAAGTATTTTCATAAGATCCAAATCCTGTACATTCAGATAAGCAGAAAAACAACATGTTACACTATCTTGGACTGTCTTTTTATTTTTTGACTGCATAACCATAACATCAGGTTTGTGGTTAGGAAATCTTTCAGCATAGCAAAGCCATGTCCTCCACTGGCATAAATGAATGGAATATTTACTTCCACAAAACAAAGTCTTTATGGAAGTGAATACCTCTGGACCATTATAAACAACTTCAGAGAATTTCAGTGCTTATATTTGTCAGGCATCTTTGACTAAAGAATGGACGTCTGCAGATTCGGCCAGCCTCCCAGCATCTGAGAGTACTGCAGCATAGATGGATGCCCTGGAGAAGAAGAGGGAGACCAGGTGGAGAAGGTACTTGACTGACAGATAGTGAGACAAAAAAATTAATGTGATTGTTTCTGCATCATGCCTTCTTTGATTTGATCTTTATAGTTGCCTATACCACTAAATTATCTCTCATCACCGTGGCAAGTGCTTTGACTGAATGAAGGCTGATTCCAATTAAATCATGAAAGATTGAAAAAGCAGGTAATCACCCTACACAAGCAACATGCTTTAATATTTCAGGAAAATATGGATGGATGGTGAGCACTACTTTTCCTACAGGACCTAAACTTCACTTTTCTTGCCTTGGCCATGTTATTTGCACTTCGATCTTTCATTAGTTTAAAGAGGACCCCACACAAATACATAGCTTTGTACTAATGTCTCTAGGCATTCACATCTGTAAAATGGCACTACAATGGCACTAATGCTATTACCCTATTTTACAAAGTGGTTATGTTTCAATGATTAGTGTTTCTGGAGCAATTTGAGATGATCAGATGGAAACTATATATGCACACATCATTGGCATTTATTAATATTTTATAATAATTTTGTTTAAGACTCTTTGGAATGAGTATATTAAATGATCTTTTAGTGCCATCACATCATCTCTCTCTGCCTGCATTTATGTGGGAGGACTGTTTTAATGTGGGGCCCAAGGTCACGGTATTTCATTTGGTTCTGATAAAGAGCCTGACATTTAAAATGCTTATTTGTTTATAAGTATTTTGTCATTGATATTTGAAAAAACATGCTTCATAGCTGTTTCAGAATAAAAATTTTAAAAGCTCATCTTTGATTAATATTTCATAAATCTCTCCTATTCTTGCTATCTCCCATGATAACAAAATTATGTATTTTAATAAACAAAATAAAACCAGTTTGGGTTTTTTCTAAATTTGTATCAGCAAAGACCTCATTATTTGGCCCCTTATATAAAGGCATATTTTTATCATCCAACTCCATAAGTAGCTTTACTACTTTCATGTAGAACTTACTACATAGTGGCATTTTATTTGACATGAAATGTAGCAGAATCTGGCCAAAAAAATTACACTGTTTTGCTCTAAAATGGTATATAAACATATCTGGACCCAATTCTGATATCAGCTAACAAATGCATAAGTCTAGAACTTTCTCATGGATTTCAGGTAGTCATTCTAGTTTTACACCAGTGTAATAGTGAGCTGTATATGGTCTTTCACCCAAGTTTTATATAAATACAGTTTGTAAAATGGTTCCTAACAGCCTGGTCAAGCATATGTATTTCAGTCACTTCAGTAAAAATGGTGCTGCCTTATTCTTTACTAAGAGAAAGATAAGTACACAACATTAAAATGATCTGCCAAGTGTGACGCTGATAATATACACCATTTAACAAATATGTAGCAAGTAGCAACCCATTTAAGATTATTATCTTGGGTTACATGTTTGTCCAGTGCCTATTAGGTGATGGACAGACAGTTCTGTTGTATAAAGCTTGCAATATTTTACATTAAACAGCTCAGATCCTGTTATCAGTGGTCATGTCTATATGTTCATCAATGTGCCTCTCCTACCATGCATTGTTTCGTACCTCTAATATGAGGTACTAGGATAAAGGTGCAGTAACTGTGCTAATGCAGAGTAAGACAGGGTGACCTTTTTTGTGACACTTAATGTGCAGTAGATTAATTACATTGCACATTAGCGTGATTTTTGCTGTGATGTGGTAATGCACAATAGAACAGTCCACTGTGCATTAAGATGTCTTGTGTAGATGCACCCAGTTATAGCCTCATAAATCCAGAGAAAGTCCAATGGAGTCAGAGTAGTAACTGTAGATTTACACTTGTGTAACTGAAAAAAACATTTAGACCTAAAACTTAGAATTAATTAAAACCCATGTAACCAACACTTATTGATCAAAGGAATCTGGCTATATGGAATTTATTCCATTTGTGTCCTGAACAAGTGTTTGTCATGTGGAGCCAGGCCAACTCTCCGGATCTCAAAATTGCTCAGTTAGATGGGAGGGTGACATCATTTCACATATACATGCACAAAAATCAATTTGGCGCATATACACACACTCAGGACATACACACATACTACCAACTCAGGCATATACACATCCAAGATTATCAGTCTAAGCACCTATCACCAATTCAAGCACATACACATTATACACACCAAAAATGAGACAAAAATCGGTTGTCAATACCTGCACGCCTAATACACATACACGGATTACTAATTTGTATATAATGCATGCTATTTTATATATATATAATTTTCCAGTTCACACATACACAACACACCTACACGTACACTCAGGTGAGTTCCTAACTTGGGTAGTGTGGTATATATGTATGTGCTTAGGGTACCTGGGATACCTAGGGTGCTTGGTGACTATGGGAGGGGAACTCAAGGGTCAAAGATTTCCAGACGGAGGGGAAGGAGGGAGATGGATGGGGGTTAAGATGAGAGAGGGAAAAATAAGAGAATGAAAGTGCCAGGAGTGAAAGTTGCTGGAGCCGGAATTAGAACCAGCAGACTGAAGGGGAGCTGGGGTTACTTAAGGTCACTGGGACTTGGGGTAAATTAAGGTTAATTGGTGCTAATTGATTAAAGGAAAATACCCAAAGCCATCAGAGCAGAGGAGCTATGCCAGGGAGAAGCTGGCACAGAAGCTGGGGCCGGAGCCAGAGGAACCGAAAGGTGCTAGAAGAGGGAAACTGGGACTGGGGGGACCTGGGGCTGTGGGGAGCTGGGAAACTGCGTAGGTGCTGGGAGCTGCTGCAGGGAGAGCAACAGGGATCGGGGAGAAGGAAAAGGTGGCGAGACATAAATGGAAAGCTGGGGGATCGAGAAAGAGGGAGGCAGAGAGGCAGTGGAGTGGAAGTGAGGGTTGTGAAGGCTGATATTTGGAGGAGAGCAGAGCCAAGGTTTGGAGGAGAGCAGAGAGGGAGCTGAGATGACAGAGAGAAAGAGGTACGAAGGTCAGAGGGGTGGAGAGCAGAGATTGGAGCAGGGTCAGGAGGTCAGTAAGACAAAAAACCCAACTCAGGCCATTCCAAAATAACAAGTTTATTAAACAGACAACACACTACACAGCCCCACGAAGTTATTGGTACACACACACACACACACACACACACACACACACACACACACTACACAGCCCCACGAAGTTATTGGTACACATGCATGCACACACACACACACACACACACACACACACACACACACACACACACAGTCTCTCTCTCTCCCTCTCTCTCTCTCTCTCTCTCAGACAATGACAGCAGGAGTCAAAGAGGCTTGGTAGAGGGGCTGAAGTATGGGAGGAAAAAGACTGGGTCCAAGTTGGAGGAAGAAAGGAATGGGTAATATCTACTATCTCAGGCTGAGAGTTGATTCTTGATGGCCAGTCAGGGTCTCCTTCAGCAGTGTTGTTTAGAGGGGCCTCTGGCAGGGCCTCTGGGGGTGGATAGGTGGTACAATGTGGAGCTGGTCTGATCTGGATGGAAACGGTGTTCCTACTGGGTCTGTCTTCACTACCCCTCTTTATAGGGGCAGGCCTTCTATGACGTTAGTGGCAGGGGCATGCCCAGGCAAGGGTCAGCCCTGGTGTACTGAGCATGTGCACTCCAGGTGAAGACATAGTTTCATGTGTCTGTGTTGCAATGGTGGGTTGGCTGGTTTCTGCAGCAGTCTTTGTCTTTCAAATGCTGGGTTTCTGTTCTGTTCCTGGGTGAGGGCCGTGGTTCCTGGGTGCGTTAATGCAAGGCAATGGTCCAGTCATTGAGTTGTTCATTCAGTAGAGGCCTGCTACCATTGGACCTCCAGCACCCCCATTCATTCCCATTCATTCAGGAACCAATTTACATGAGACTGGTTAGACATGAGTCACAGTTACAACATAGGTTATACCTGGACAGAGGACACAAGGTGGAGGCTTGACATACAAAATGGAAACTTGACATGACTTATGCTAATTTACACATGTAGGCCTAAATCATACAGTATTAGTAAAAATCAGTAAAACAGTAATATAAAACAGTAAAAATCAATGCAAACGTAATAGGAACATAATACAACGTAAAAGGGGCTTGTTACTATGAGGGAGTATAAGAACTTAGCTTACCTAGTATTATTTGTAATCACTTATAAGGGATAGAGAGGGCAGAAAGAAAGTCAGAAATGCTTGGGGAAGGGGAGGGAATGCATTTTTAAGATTAAAAAAAAAAGAAAAATCTGGTGAGGTTTGCTACACAAGGAGGACTGCCTGACTCTCTGGGAAATCTCAAAAAATACATTCTTATTATTTACAATATTGCATGTTGTAAAATAGTTAACTTTATCTTCAGTCTAATATGGTAAAAATGTTGAAAAAATATGCAGAAAACCATTCTTGGTTAAATTCTTCTTTGTCTAATGGGTGTTTTTGCTGGGGTGATTTTAAAGTTATTTATGGAATTACGGCATTTGCTTACTGTATTTTCTACATTACATTCTATAGCAAATCTGCCTTTTAAGGGCATCAGCATATTGCTTTTCCACTGGATAATAACTGAAATGGCTGTGAACCATTTTCAGTATAATAATCACAATGTGATCAGAGTGGCTGGTAAGCTGCATCCTCAAATCTCCTGATAGTGGTTCTTTAATTTTCTCCTTTCCCCATATGTCATCTTGTTTTTATAAACTGCTAATCTGGTCATTTTTTTTGTAAATATGCTCAGAATCTCAACTTTTATGTGACAGATGTTCTTTTTCTTGCAATTACACTTTGAATCTTTGCTGCTGCATAACAAAAACTTTTCCATTTCTTGGTAATAAGTGAAAATGGTTAGTAACTGCTGAATTGGGGAAATGATGCTTCATTACTCTCATTCCTTATCCATTCTGTTTTCAAACACACTTTGATAGCCAAATCTACTTAATCACAACAAAAATATTGTTGGTTTAGATGCTAGCATTGCTGCTGTCTCTCTCTGCTGGAATCCTGCAGTCATTATCCAATGATATATAATGCTCTGGACTGGATTACCAAATGATGTAACAATGCTAAGTGTGTCTAATTTAGGAACTTGCTTAAGATGACTGCTTTATATAAGGATGCATAATGCAAATGAAAATGTGCTGCAGTTATTTTATGGATCCAATTCAATCCCTAAAGCCTTTAAAAGAATGTATCTTGGCAAGCTTTGACAGTAAGCTACAAGGTGCTGAGACAGCTAAACTCAAGACTCGCATCTCACTCAGCATCAGACACTGCATTTTGGCAGTTAGAAAATAAGCCAAAATTAACCCCTATAAATATATAATTATAAATATATAGGTGTGTGTATATATTATATGTATGTGTGTGTAGTTTTTATTATATCTCACACACACATAGATATAATATGTATGTATGGGAGCATGGGCGGTACTGGTATTATACTAAAATGTTTAAATTTGTTGCCTCTGTTATTCTAAACAAAAATAAGTGATGTGAAGTAAGTCTGGTTATATTGTTTAAAAATCAAAAGCTTCTGATTGAAACCATTATGTATATTCAATTTACAATTAAAATTGCTCTTTATTTATTATGTAAAAATATATATTAGAAATATTACTGAATAGAACAAAAACCAATTTACTTGGCTACCCCATTTCATTTGTATGATGTAGTTTGACTTTGAAAAAGGATTGAATAGCCAGTAGCTCATACTGAGATACTCAGCATTTTGAAAAGCAGTCTAATTTTAGATGTCAAATATCTGTAGGACCTTAACTTCAGGTTTCTATGTTTTAAAAATCTTTGCTCAGGTTTCTCACAAAGTGAAATGTGCTGTATTCTAAGATCCAGCTGGTTAGTGGTAGATTTTAAAATATCTCCCTTTTACAGTCAGAGACTTTCACTGAGTCTCAGCCAGTAAGCTGAGAAAGACTACATTTTTCCACTGGACCAAAGGCAAGTCACCTGCGGCTAAAAAGGAAAGCCTACAAAGGATGGAGGATGGGATTAACCTCCAAGGAGGATTATTCTGCACTGGTCCGGTCCTGCAGGGAGCAAACCAGGAAAGCCAAGGCTGCAACTGAACTCCAACTAGCTTCAAGCATCAAGGACAACAAAAAGTCCTTTTTCAGATATGTGGGGAGCCGGAAGAAAAGCAAGGGCAATGTTGGACCCCTGCTAAACCAGATGGGGCAACTGACAACTGACGCCCAGGAAAAAGCCAACCTATTAAATAGGTACTTTGCGTCAGTCTTTCATCAGTCGCATGGGACGCCCATGCCTGCTATGGGACAGGGAGATCCGGGTGATGGGGATCCCCTACCCTCCATAAATGCTGACCTCATGAAGGAACACCTTGAGAAGCTGGATACCTTCAAGTCAGCCGGCCCTGACAATCTGCACCCCAGGGTACTCAAGGAGCTGGCGAGCGTCATAGCCCAGCCCCTAGCACAGATCTCTGAAAACTCCTGGCGCTCTGGTGTAGTGCCCGAAGACTGGAAGAAGGCCAATGTGGTGCCGATCTTCAAGAAAGGGAGGAGAGTGGATCCGGCTAACTACAGGCCCACCTGACTTCTATCTTGGGGAAGATCTTAGAAAAGTTTATTAAGGAGGCCATCCTTGATGGACTGACCCAGGCTAACATCCTAAGGGATAGCCAGCACGGGTTTGTTGCGGGTAGGTCTTGTTTGACCAAGCTCATTTCCTTCTATGACCAGGTGACCTATCACCTGGACAAGGGAGAAGAGATTGATGTCATATATCTTGACTTCAAAAAAGCTTTTGATCTGGTATCCCATGATCACCTCTTGGCCAAACTGCCCAGTTGTGGCCTTGGCTCCACCACGATCTGCTGGCTGGGAAACTGGCTCCTTGGTCGGACCCAGAGGGTTGTAATTGATGGCACTCGCTCATCGTGGTGCCCTGTAACCAGTGGGGTCCCTCAAGGCTCTGTCCTTGGACCCATCCTGTTCAACATCTTCCTTAATGATGTGGACATTGGAGTCAGGAGTAGACTGGCCAAGTTCGCCGATGACACCAAACTTTGGGGCAAAGCATCCACGCCAGAAGATAGGTGGGTGATCCAGGCTGACCTGGACAAGTTCAGCAAATGGGCAGACAAGAACCTGATGGTGTTTAACACCGAAAAATGCAAGGTTCTCCACCTTGGGAGGAAAAACCTGCAGCTTCCTTATAGGCTCGGCAGTGCTATGTTGGATAGCACTACAGAAGAAAGAGACTTGGGGGTCATCATTGACCACAAGATGAACATGAGCCTGCAATGCGATGCTGCGGCTAGTAAAGTGACCAAAACGCTGGCTTGCATCCATAGATGCTTCTCGAGCAAATCGCAGGACGTCATTCTCCCCTTGTACTCGGCCTTGGTGAGGCTGCAGCTGGAGTAGTGAGTCCAGTTTTGGGCTCCACAATTCAAAAAGGATGTAGAGAAGCTTGAGAGAGTCCAGAGGAGAGCCACGCGCATGATCAGAGGTCAGGAAAACAGATCTTACGATGACAGGCTGAGAGCTATGGGACTCCTTAGCCTGGAAAAGCGCAGGCTCAGGGGTGATCTGATGGCCACCTATACGTTTATCGGGGTGACCACCAGGATCTGGGGGAACATTTGTTCACCAGAGCACCCCAAGGGATGACGAGGTCGAACGGTCACAAACTCCTGCAAGACCATTTCAGGCTGGACATAAGGAAGAATTTCTTTACTGTCCAAGCCCCCAAGGTCTGGAACAGTCTGCCAGCGGAGGTGGTTCAAGCACCTACATTGAACACCTTCAAGAGTAAATTGAATGCTTATCTTGCTGGGATCCTATGACCCCAGCTGACTTCCTGCCCCGTGGGCAGGGGGCTGGACTCGATGATCTCCTGAGGTCCCTTCCAGCCCTAATGTCTATGAAATCTATGAAATCTATGAAATAATACCTGCCACTCTTTCTATGGTTTGGTCTCTCAATTTTTCACTAAATCTACTCATCACATCATTTAAAAAAAACTATGCCATATTGTTCCTTATGAATTCAGTGGAAATTCCAACTAGATCATGGTTTTCTTAGGTAATGGTGCAGAAGAAAATTAGGGAATTTCAGAAATAAAGAAGGAAAGCACACAGGAATAAGAGGAAGACTAGAGAAAATGGGAGGGAAATTCATAAAAAGCAAGAGCAAAAGGAGAGAACAAATTTAAAGTTAAAGCAGGAGGAACCTGGCAATTTTCCTACAAGACTGTTTTATACTTTTAACTGGTTTCTAGTTTTTCATCTCCTTATTTCATTTGACTGAAATAAGGAGTTTGTTTCAAATCTAAACGCATAATGTCGCATTAACCATTTTCTGCTGTAGCCAAGTTCAGAATATACACAGTTTTACCTTGATGTTGTAACATACAATGTGTCTACTTCTAGTACAGTGGTGCTTCTTTTCTCTTCTAGACTTTTTCACTAAGTGATTATGGATGAATTTGTGTAAGAGCAAAAGCTTCAGAAAAGACAGCATAGCTAAGCTGCCTTGCTACAGTGCCAAAGGAATGCTTTGCTCCCAACTCCAGGCGGCTATTACTTGTTGGTCCAGAAGTAATTGGTACTTGATCATTTAGGATGGTACTTGATCATATAGTCATACCTTTCGGCTACCTACACTTGTTAAAATGATCCGGTAAAATTCTCCTGGGTTTGTTTCCCTCATGAAAAAGCTTACCTAGAGACTTCTGAGCAGACATTCAGACTCCAGTAGAGTCCAGTGAGTGACACTGTCTCTCCGTGCTGAAGAGATGAGAGGAGAAAGCACCCTGGGATGCTGGGCGATTGTGTTGTAGCTATTCTCAGAAGAGAACATGTATAGGCATTTGCTTTTCCAGGAGAAACTTTACTAGGAGTGATTGAAGCCTGGATGTTCTTGGGTTGTTTTTCTCCCTCTGTGACCATTTTTACTCTGGAAGAAACATCTTGATCATCTGTATACTCATGGTTTCTAGTGGGAGAACAGCGACTCTCCAAATAGAAACTTAACTTCTGTTCATGGCCAAAATACTAGCGATAGTACCACTTTTCGCTCTTGACTAGAGAACTTTACTTTGTTAGCAAAATAGGCTGCTAAGCTTAGACCTTTAACTGTTTCTTTAAAAAAATTGGCTATAGGAAGCAAATGGACAGCAAACTGCTAATTCACATGCTGAACTCCATTGTCTTCGGTGGAACTACAGTAATTTACATTAGCTGAAGATTTCAACTATGTTAAATAATCATGTTGGAATTTAAGGGCTTTGTACCTTATGCTGTAAGCCACACAAATGTTGATTGTCTTTGTGCTAGCTTGGAATTTGGAGCAGTCATACCTTTAGTCCTAGAAACATTCTCTGACTGGCCCCCTACCTGCACAGCTCTGACTTACCATTGGCGGGCTGTTGAGCAGGAAGGTCCTTTCCAGTCCTACTTCTCTGCTTCACTCCTCCCTCACCCTCCACAGCTGCAGCATTTTAGACTGTGGGGAGGGAAAGGAGGTGGTGGGGTTCCTCAAGAGAGAGGCTGAGGAACTTGGCAGGGGATGCACAGGGAGGTCGCTGCCCATCCTGCTGCCACCTCCAATGGCAGAGCTGTGCTGCCAAGATTCTGCAAGTAGGGAGCCCCAGGGAAGGGGTGGGGGGGGGGTAGCTTTCCTGTGGGAGGATCATGGGATCAGGTATCAGCAAAGAAAATGGGACAGGGATTTCCCCAAGCTAGCGGGTGGCTGTGATCAGATCTGCCTAGGTGCCTACTCCATGGCCAGTGCCTGGAAAATCCCAATGCCCAGCTCCTGTGTAAAACTGGAACCACAGAGACCAAAGGGACCAAGGGAAAGGTGGGTGGAGAGACACCGTCTGGTGCTGGGGCTTAGATTCTGCCCCCTCCCTCCCCCCCTGCTTCTCAGCCCTGTCTCTCCCCCAATTCCCAGCCTGGCCTCAGCCTTGAGGTTACTTTGTCTGCAGACACCCCAATCAATTCTGCTCCATCTGCCTCTGCCTGGGCCCTCTAGGCTGTATCTGTGCCTTTATAAGGAGGTCTGCTATTATTTGCTTGGAGCCAAAGACAACACTGGCTCTGCTATTGCACAGCATCAGGCCTCACATGATGACTCCTGTCCCATGTGAGCTGTCTTCCTAATCCATAGTCACCAGCATTCCCAACGGGCTGCCCAGGACTGGTGTTCAGCTATGTCTCCCTCCCAGAGAAGAGAACAATAAGCTTCCAGCTGCAGTGTTCAGCTCTTAAGGTGGATCCTAGGGATGGGGGGTTCCTGCATGGGACCACTTCCCTATGTTTGTTGCTTTTTGCTTCCCTATGCCCTATGCTTGTTGGTTCCCTGTGGTTGCTTGTTTAGACCTGATTGGACCTGAAATATCCCAAAGGAAAATCTGATATGAATCTCAAGGTTAATCACTTTGGAAAGGGGGAAAGAAAGCAGCAGCAGCAAGAGGACAATGCTTTATTTATTTCTCCCTGTCCCAGCTCCCTCCCTCTCCTGCATGGAGAGTTCTTGCTCTTCACCAGAAGAATTATGCCTACTACCTCCAGCAGAGGATGAAAAAAAAAAGTCAGCTGGGAAATAATGGAAATACTGTTAGCAGAACCAGCTGGGAGTGAGAGAGCCCACAAAACAAAAGGGGAGGGGAGGGACAACTGCATCCTGGGATAAAGCATGACTTCAGCTTGAGTGGAACAGCTGTGAGGAGTGGCCACACCTTAATGGAACAAGGGTAAGTTTATGCTGATTGGAGATAATCGTGTCCAGAAATGGTATAACTTTGAGCTGAATAATGAGTGCTTCAAACCACTTAAAGGTGTCAACATGTAGTCAATCCAGGGGTTAAGAGCTCCAGGAATCCCCTAAAATTACTGTGTAACAAGGCCCTAACATTCCACAAGGTATTTTTGCTGTGTTTGATTAACACTTTATTTTGCTAGAATGATTTATCATTGACATTTCTCAAACTTTTTACTTATACCAGCATCTTTGTTCTAATTCTTATCAGAATTAGGATCAGAATGAGCTCTAGACTAAACTCTTCTACCACTAATTGTGACGAATACTTATAACACTTAGTATTGATTGAATGTATATTTAAATGACTAATGAAAGAAAAGGGATTGATTTTTTTTTTGGTAGTCTTTGTAAGTCTTTCAATGTATTTACTGTGAGTACACTTCTTTGGTAAAAGACTTTTGCAGTGAATCTGTGGGAAAAAAAGAATCTTTACTTTACCATTACTTATACTGAATCTCAGTGATCCCTAGAGACTCATTAAATCTATAAAGATATAAAAGCCCTTTTTTCTAATGGGTTGACATATTGGTTGTAAATAAAGCATCCATCCTAAAAGGTATATAAAACAATTTAAGCTAGATTTTGGAGTTGTCTAAACCCTTGTACAGTAAGCATAAATCTGCTGTTTAAGTGAGCACTTCTAGACAATATTATTTTAGATACAGTATTTTCATTTCCTTTTATAGTGGCAGAGGTACTGCAACATAATAGTCTGATTCACCTCCAGTAGAAATACCCAAGGCGTGATACAAATATAAACCTATTTAGTACCTGGAATTTTGAAATTTATTGTTGTTATATTTATGTTCATTTAGAAAAAAAAATATTTGTTTGATTTATGGAGGGATAAACTGTCTAAACCCACGTTTAGTCATGCAAGAGACGAAGGAGTAGTAAAACCTATTGCTCCATCTTTCCATTTGATTTGGGTAAGGCACAATTCTCTGAGAAGAGCAATGGTTACTCAAAATTAATAGAACTGTGTGGGTACCTGCCTTTATGAAAAATCATCTAAATCTAAATGAAACAAAATCTGTTTTCTCCCTGAAATGTGTTATTTTGAAATATTTCATGAAATAAAATATATTCCAGTGTTTTGGGGTCTGTCTCAGTTAGATTCAAATTGATGAATAATTTCTGTCATGTCAAAGCTGTGTTTTTCAATGAGTAAACTATTTGTCTTAATGTTGCCAAAATCTAAAGATTGCTTCCTCGGTGCAAGTGGGGAGGGAGAAGATGAGCCTATATAAAATCTGTTCGAGAGACTAATGCATAGAAGGAAATTAACTCCCTTGCAGAAAACATTACAGTAACTTACTCCCCTCCAGCAGAAAAGGTGGGTGAGCAGAGTTAGTTTGGATCTACTCCTGGGATGACTCAGGTATGGGGCACTTCTAACTGAAATTGCAAATTTTCAGGCACAAACACCCTTCATCAGACATTGGAGTAAAGATTGAAATGGAAGTTCATATTTCATAGGATTTCACAGAGGAGTCAATAGTTGCAGTACTCCTCTGGGCAGGCAGCTCTTAGCTGGTAAGGTGTCTCTCAGCTCTCTGGTGAGGCTCTGTGATGATGCAAGTTATGTTGAACAAAAGCAGGGGCCTTTGTTCAATTCCACTGACTCCTCAGTGAAATCCTATGAAATATGAATTTTCATTTCTACCCAGAACTTTTACAAACTTTTCTCCAATAAAGCGTGTTTGTGCCTGAAAGCTTGCAATTAAAGAATATTTTTTTTGAAAAAATCTTGTTGGTCTAATAAAAGATATCACCTCTACTATCAGCCCTGATTGCTCAGTTACAATGCTGTATTTTAGCCATGTTCCACCTTCCTGTCAGAAGTTATTGTTGGTTTCATCCCGTGAAAAGGTTTACCCTTTAGACAGTAGCAAGACAAAATAGCCAACTCAAGGTTGACTTTTGAAAATAAGTTGGAGTGTTACTCATGGAGCAGTTTCGTCACGATCTCCCTTCTAAACAGCAAAGGTTCTATGGTTGTCAGAACATTGTAGCAAAAATGGCAGTATTAATTAATTGACAAAATCCATATTTAATTTTGTCCTGCATTTAGCTGATACAGATGTTTAAAACAATGACAGCAAATACTTGTTTAGATGACATTTATGTTTAGTTTAATATATCACTTCAAAATAATTAATGAACAAGGAGAGAGGTCTTCTTGTGTATTGAGTAATAACATTTCTTTTTAAGCTTCTTTTTTTGTGGGCTATGTTTACTGTCAGAGCATTGTGAGGTTTCTATCTGATTCCAAACTTATTTGGACTTATCCATTCCAAATTATTAATGCAATGGTAGTTTCTTCTCCTTTCCTCTCCCTTTTCTGTACTTTGTTCTGCCCTCTGCAATAAACCAAAGTTAATGCTTCTTTATAGAACAGCATGAGGTACTGCATGAAGCCTTAGTGAAATATTTATAGTGCCTGTGCCTTTATTCTTGTTCTGACCCACAGAATAAGGGTGGCAAAATTGGTTCTTTAATGTATGTAAGCTGTAGGGGAATGAAAATGTGAAGACATTCAGATGGAGCTGGAACTCTCCATTCTTTCAAAGAGGTGTGGTCTGGTGCCATAATGGGGTTGGGAGGTTCAGCCTTAGTAAGGAACTGGAGACACTAGGACCAAAGAGAGTAGGTTTTTAAGACAGCCTTATAAGCATTACTGCCCTGAGAGATATATAAAGGTGTGAGGCAGGAGAAGGAGGAGGAGAACACATTTTGATTTCAGGCAATTGAAGAGATTAAAAGTTCTTGGAAAGTTCTTGGTGGGCAGCTCTGAGTTGAAAGAGAATGAAGAGCAGCATATTGGCAGGAACTGTGGAGCAGAGAAGCACTGCCACACTGGCAAGTGGAAAGGGTGCTGACTGAGAAGGCTGGAGGTTGCAGAGACAGTGTGAGCATAGACAGAGCTATGGAAGAGGTCAAGTGGTGATTAATATCTTTGAGAGAAGTGTAGCTTTTTGGGCAATGTTAGTAACCAAGGCCTCTTAAACAAGGTGGGATTGGTTTCTCCTATCCCTTCTACTCTACCCATTGAGAAAGCAACATTCCTCTTCAAGCCAGTGTGACGCATGCAATGGCTGACTATTTTGTGTGATAAACAAATGTAATATTTGTATTGATATTGAATGATACCAGTGTAAGGCATTATGAGTGATACATCTGTATGCTTCTGTATCCATATAAGCCTACCAAAACTATTGAAACATTTCCATTCATGGTTAAATTAAAGTGATGTCGTTAACTTGCCTTGCTATAGGAGCATGCAGATAAAACAATTACCTTGTAACAGTTGATGTAGAGTGTCTGAGTACTCTATTCTTTTAAAGTGGCTAAAAGATGCTGACAATCCTGCACTAGTGGAGAGAGTTGCTGAGGGACTTGGGTGGTCTAAAGGCTTTTAGCTGGAAAATATAACCTGAGAGAAGTCAAAGACGAGAGAAAAATGAGCTCCTTCTGCTTTACATGTCCACAGTGATAATGCATTTTACATAGATTTATCTGCTATCAGTAACACTGGTAAAAATTTGTAGTAGCCTCATTGGGCATATCTAGATGAGTGCTCATGTGCCTCTTGCAGCATCTCAAACTGCTTTGAGACGCTGCAAGAGGCATGTGCAGGAACAAAAAAAAAAGTCCCTGTGTGGTAAATTTAGACCCAGTAGGGGTCAAAAAATACCCCGAGGGAAAAAAAGTGGGCCAGGGCATGGTCCTGGACTGTGTCCTGAGGTAACTGGAGGTTCAGTTCTTCACAGTGATGCTCTGGTAGCCAGCCAGGTAAGTAGGGGGTTGTGGGGAGGAGTGCAAGGGGACCATGGGGGACCGCCTGGCCCCAGTCTCTGTTTATTCCACCAACTCCCAGTCTGTTCCCTCCACCCTTCACTTGCTCTCCTGCATGACCCCAAGTCCCCACACTGACTGGCAGTAGCATCAGTGGTAAGGGCTGTTTGGGGCTTGATGGCACAGCCCCCCTGCATGGGGGGCAGCAGGGCTCAGCCCCAACTGCCTGCCACCCATGCTGCCACATTGCATGGGTGTTTTCCAGCTTGGCAGGGCACTGCGCGCTGTGTCAAAGCTCGAGGCCACTTGGACTGAGAGGCACTGAGCTCAGGGTGACAGCTGCGGCACCCCCCTCCCCCAGCTTCCAGGCAGCGTACAGCACCCTACCAAGCCAGGCTGTACCTGCATGATCCAGCAGCTGCAGTGCAGGTGCCAAGCAGCCAGGGCTGAGTGCTGCTGCCCCACACTGTGCCATGAGGCCCGAGTGGCCCCAACTGCCACTGCTACTGTTGTTAAGTGTCCTGGGGCATGGCACCAGAAGCATTGCAGGTTCCCCAGCATCTAAAAGAACCCTCATCAGGGCCCCCTGAAAAGGAATTGCAAGGTACCCATCAGCCTTCAGCCATGCTCTTGCCACCAGCTGGATCATAATCTGGTGACAGAAGGAGTGCACATGGTGGACCCTGGGGTCTCGGTATCCTAGCGAGAGGGCCACCACCAGGGAAATTACTCTCTCCAGGGTTTGGATCTGGGGGAGCAGGGACCAATTAGGAATATAGGGTGGAACAGAGCTGAGGACCACCTTGGCCCCAAGCTCTTCTAAGGCCTCGAGGAGGGCATACTTGCCCTCCAGCATGAGCCCTCTCTTCACCACCTTTTGTGTAGCAGCCTCTGAGGCAAGAAAAAAGCCTCTTGCCATGAAAGCAGGAGGCCACCATGATCTTGGGGCAACAGCAGCAGTGGTGGTAGAAGCTGTCCAGTTCAGCCGCTCAGGGTGTGCTTCAGGTGAAAGTAGATGTGAAGGCAGGGGGTGGTGGGCAACTGGGGCAGGAAAGACACCTTTAGGATCCAGTAGTGATGATAGGGGAGGGACCCACAGACAGTGCAGACTCCCTCTGTAGCTTCGTGGTGGGCTGGGCAGCTGGCTGGAACAGGAGTGCAGAAGCTGGGGTGTGTTGCTGGCGTGCGGTGAAGTGTGGTGGGCCCCCCCCAAGGGGGGACAGCAGCATGTGGCATGCAGAAGAAGAGCCCCCTATGGGTTGGGGGACAGCAGTAGAAGAAGAAGCAGCCCAAGGCAGGAAGGGGTGCATCCAATTTACCTCAAAACTCTGAGAGCAAGTCAACAGCTACCAGTAGTCGGAGCGGGGAAGAGGCCTGGTCATCTTCTCCCCAGAAGCTCCTGAGACCAAGCTTGCAGCAGCAGCAGCAGCAGCAGAAATAACATCAGCCTGGGACAGGAAGGGGCTTGGCCAACTTCCTCCCAGAGGCTCCTCCCCCAGTCTATTTGTAACATTCAAATACTGTGGACCCTAAGGCCCCCACCTGGCTAACTCGTAGCTCCTATTATATGGAGGCAATGGGTGAATGCTACAACAAAATACTTGGGACAACTAATGAAAAAAACAGGATAGGAGTATCATGTGGGTCAAAGGCTCAAAATATGAAAATAAGCGCACCTCAGGGGGACACTGAGCAGAGCCCCCCAGGCCACACCCACCAATGCTCAAAAGCATCCAAGGACCTGTGGACACACTGGGAATGTGCATGGACAAGTGAGAGGAAAGCAGCCCCACAGTCTCTGGGCACCTTCCTGGCCAGAGCCTCCTTCCTGGTCAAGTACAGGGCCCACTTGGCCAGGCCCAGGAGGAGGTTGACCAGGAGGGCTCAGGACTTGGTGGGGCCATGGATGCGGTGACCACCCAGAAGCTCCTGAGGGCAAGTAGCCCTGACCTGCTGGCTAGGGCAGGGTCTTATACTGCTGGGGCAGCACAGGTACTGGCCCTAGGCTTTAGCTCCCTCTGGCTGCAGATCTGGGAGGAGCCAGGTAAGGTTGTTTTGCCCCAAGTGGCACAATTTGCTCCATAAGAAAATGCATGCCCGGGCATGTGTGCTGAGGGAAAAAGCCAAGCTCAAATTTGCACCACTTCTGTTTGAGCTGCTGCAAGTGCATGTGCTTGCATGTGTGGACATGCCCATTGAAGTCAAAGGAAGAACACAAAGTTGGTGTGAGAGTAACTGAAGGAGCCAGGTCATGAGGCGCTACAGGGAGTTGGGAGCGGGGCTTAGGGGTCTGGGAGCTCAGGTGGTGTTTTCCTCGATCCTCCCAGTCTCGGGCTATGGGCTGAGGAGGGAAAGGAGGATCCACACGGTGAACCAAAGACTGCGGTGCTGGTGTTATCAGGAAGGCTTTGGCTTCCATTACCACAGCCCGCTCTTTGGAGAGAGAGGCAGCGAGCTGCTGGGAAGAGATGGCCTCCACCTCTCTCCCCTGGGGAGGAGGCTCTTCTCAGCCAGGCTGGCTGACCTGCTCCACCGGGGCTTCAGAAAAGCCGACTTTGACAAGCTCAAGAGGCTAGTCGGTCAGGCCCTCAGGGACCATGACCCCAGGGAGATGGGAGTTCAAGAAGAGTGGTTGCTTCTCAAGGAAGCGATCCTCAGTGCACAAGCTAAATCTATTCCAACACGGAGGAAAGGCAGCAAGAAGGCACAGCAGGCCCCTGGCTCTCCAGAGACCTAGCGGACCTACTGTGGCTAAAAAGGAAAGCCTACAAGGGATGGAGGACGGGATTCACCTCCAAGGAGGATTACTCCGCGCTGGTCCGGTCCTGCAGGGAGCAAACCAGGAAAGCCAAGGCTGCAACTGAACTCCAACTAGCTTCAGGCATCAAGGACAACAAAAAGTCCTTTTTCAGGTATGTGGGGAGCCAGAGGAAAAGCAAGGGCAATGTTGGACCCCTGCTAAACCAGATAGGGCAACTGACAACTGACGCCCAGGAAAAAGCCAACCTATTAAATAGGTACTTTGCGTCAGTCTTTCATCAGTCACACGGGATGCCCATGCCTGCTATGGGACAGGGAAATCTGGGTGAGGGGGATCCCCTACCCTCCATCAATGCTGACCTCATGAAGGAACACCTTGAGAAGCTGGATACCTTCAAGTCAGCTGGCCCTGACAACCTGCACCCCAGGGTAGTCAAGGAGCTGGCGAGCGTCATAGCCCAGCCCCTGGCACGGGTCTTTGAAAACTCCTGGCGCTCTGGTGTAGTGCCTGAAGACTGAAGAAGGCCAATGTGGTGCCGATCTTCAAGAAAGGGAGGAGAGTGGATCTGGCTAACTACAGGCCCATTAGCCTGACTTCTATCCTGGGGAAGATCTTAGAAAAGTTTATTAAGGAGGCCATCCTTGAGGGACTGGCCCAAGCTAACATTCTAAGGGACAGCCAGCATGGGTTTGTTGCAGGTAGGTCTTGTTTGACCAAGCTCATTTCCTTCTATGACCAGGTGACCTATCACCTGGACAAGGGAGAAGAGATTGATGTCATATATCTTGACTTCAAAAAAGCTTTTGATCTGGTATCCCATGATCACCTCTTGGCCAAACTGCCCAGTTGTGGCCTTGGCTCCACCACGATCCGCTGGCTGGGAAATTGGCTTTGTGGTCGGACCCAGAGGGTTGTGATTGATGGCAGCCAATCATCATGGTGCCCTGTAACCAGTGGGGTCCCTCAAGGCTCTGTCCTGGGACCCATCCTGTTCAATATCTTCATTAATGATGTGGACATTGGAGTCAGGAGTAGACTGGCCAAGTTCGCCGATGACACCAAACTTTGGGGCAAAGCATCCACGCCAGAAGATAGGTGGGTGATCCAGGCTGACCTGGACAAGCTCAGCAAATGGGCAGACGAGAACCTCATGGTGTTTAACACCGAAAAATGCAAGGTTCTCCACCTTGGGAGGAAAAACCTGCAGCACCCTTATAGGCTCGGCAGTGCTACGTTGGTTAGCACTACAGAAGAAAAAGACTTGGGGGTCATCATTGACCACAAGATGAACATGAGCCTGCAATGCGATGCTGCGGCTAGTAAAGCGACCAAAACGCTGGCTTGCATCCATAGATGCTTCTCGAGCAAATCGCGGGACGTCATTCTCCCCTTGTACTCGGCCTTGGTGAGGCTGCAGCTGGAGTACTGCGTCCAGTTTTGGGCTCCACAATTCAAAAAGGATGTGGAGAAGCTTGAGAGAGTCCAGAGGAGAGCCACGCGCATGATCAGAGGTCAGGAAAACAGATCTTACAATGACAGGCTGAGAGCCATGGGACTCTTTAGCCTGGAAAAGCGCAGGCTCAGGGGTGATCTGATGGCCACCTATAAGTTTACCAGGGGTGACCACCAGGATCTGGGGGAACATCTGTTCACCAGAGCGCCCCAAGGGATGACGAGGTCGAACGGTCACAAACTCCTGCAAGACCGTTTCAGGCTGGACATAAGGAAGAATTTCTTTACTGTCCGAGCCCCCAAGGTCTGGAACAGCCTGCCATCGGAGGTGGTTCAAGCACCTACATTGAACACCTTCAAGAGTAAATTGGATGCTTATCTTGCTGGGATCCTATGACCCCAGCTGATTTCCTGGCCTTTGGGCAGGGGGCTGGACTCGATGATCTCCCGAGGTCCCTTCCAGCCCTAATGTCTATGAAATCTATGAAATCTATGAAATTCAATGGACTTTTAATATTTAGCAGGTCTGACTGTATAATGTTAAGTATACAGTGAACCCTTCACAGGTTATAGACAATTAGCGGTGCACAGGTTTTAGGGGTTTTTTTTTCCTTTTTTGTTTGGTTGATTGAAAATACAAGCTGTAACTTGCAACAACTATGACCTAGAACACACAGATCAAGCATAATGTTATCGATGATCTCCCGAGGTCCCTTCCAGCCCTAATGTCTATGAAATCTATGAACTCATTTGGGTTGATGTTTTTGATGGAGGCTGGGTCTGAGTATATTATATTTATATATTAACATAAAAGAACAGATTGACCTCTATTCCTACTAAGGCTGGTTAACAAGTAGAGCCATGTTGGAAGCAGAAGTAGCAGTTTGATAGCATCGCATATTGCTTTCCTGTCCAAGCGTGTTGAATATTTAATTTATGGAGAAGACAAGTTATCCATCTTTCTTACATTCTGTGCTGCCTTTTGGTCCAGTAATGATGTGGATCAGTTCTCCTCACTACTACAGAGGCATAAGAGCTGGATTTCATCTATGATTAAGAAATTAAACTAATTCCAATGTCAACATTGTCATGTTGTTGATCCAAAAATCTATTTCTACCAATAGTAAATTAATACCAATAGTAATACTAATTACCAATAGTAAAGTAATAGTAAACTAATAAATCTTTTTCTTGGCATAATATGTATCCATTTTTTAAATAGTCTACTGTACTTCCATAATCCCTGAAGTATGAGAAACTATTCCCATTCCAACTCTCGGAACTCTTAAATGATTAAATACCTAGTGGCTAGTATTCCCTTCAGATTTGGACTTGGCCAATTTGGGAGACAGTGATTCGGTTAGATAATTCAAATCACCATCCTGAATCAATTCGAATCTGATTCAGAGATTTGGTTGCCGCAGAATTCGCCAAATCTCTGAATCGAACAGGCCCCATCCCCCACCCATTCTCCCAGCCCCATCTGTGGCTGCCCTGCCCAGCCTCAGCACCCCAGCACTCACTGGCTTCTGCCTGGTCATGGTGGGGGCAATCTCTGCTGTCCCCCATCATCCCCCACTGAGTGGGGGGAATCTACCATGAGCCCCCAGAGGCCACTGCAGCAGCCAGTGAGTGTGGGTTTTTTTTAAAGTGTCGGGACATTGGGGCCAGGCAGGGCAGCCATTGATGGGGCTGAGAGAGCAGGCAGAGGTCAGGGGGTACTCAGGGGACTAAGGGAACAGGCAGGGGATGGGGACTGGCAGGGGTCTCCCCATGGTTCCCTGCCTCCTCCTCCAGCCCCTCCCCCGCTCCCTACTTACCAGCATGCAGCCCGGATCCAGCTCCCTGAGGCAGTGAGTGGGAACTGCCTGAATCTCCAAATTTCTCTGAAGCTCTCTGAATCTTTTTTGAATCAGTTCCGGGAGCTTCAAATTGATTCGGACCTTCTTATTGGTCTTCCAGTGTGATTCAGATTCAGAAATTTGGCCTCTGAATCAGGCCGAATCTCCTCTGAATCGAATCAACAACTGAAGCTTCACACAGCCCTACTTAATACTTATTTCCTAAGCTATTCCCTTTAACACTTTCTTTTCAATGCTTTGGCAGTTCCTCAGAGTAATAGAAAACAATTTTTAAAATATATATAACTAGACTAGATGACAATATCATTTCCCTCTACTCATATGTAGTAGGATTATCTCCACTGCTCTCAGCTTCTCTGATTATTAAGGTTATAACTGAACTTTGAAGTTCTATAAGGCATTTTCCACCATATATTAGGCTAAGGAAGGTCAATCTGCCATCTGTATTTGTTGATTCTTTAGCATACCAGTCTATTCTGACATTTTCATGCAACATAACTAATATAAAATCTCATGATAGTTGAGGAAGTAAATCTTGATATGATAGACCATCTGCCTGCACCATATCATTGTAAGTTGCCATAGGCTGTCAAACACCTAATTTGTTAGTATCTTATTTGCCTTTCCAAAGCAGAAGGTGAAACTGAGGAAATCAAAGAGAAGAACAAATGTTGAATGTCAGCAAGAGACAGGCCCCAGCAATACATCAGAATGCTCATGTGGTGATCTGCAAAATAACTTTGAGCCGTTGCAAGGTAAAGATAAGAGGCTCTGGCAAATGTTTGTTGAAGAACATCATGCTGCTAGAGAGATAGAAGGTTAAAGGAAGTCACAAAAAAGAGAACAGATTGGAAATGTATAGATAATAAAATGCCTACCTGAGGGTACTTTTTTGTGATCCTAATCAGCACAGTAAGAGACGTAGCATTGGCAACAAATTCTCTCTAACTGTATCCCTACTGTTTTCAAGGTTTTTACTATAGTACTTTTTAGTTCATTCCCCGTCTTAATTTTAAATAGCATCCTGAATGGATTTACAGCTGTTTTTGGTAACCTAAGAAGTCACGTTATTTAATTCAGGACTCAGCAGTCCATTCTTATCTGTTGAAATTTGGATTTAGTTTTCTGGATTACCTATGGCTTCATAGTCTAATCTTATTATGCCTTGGAAAACTGGCATGCAATATATGTTTCCTAGGCAGTTCAGTGTATTTAAAAAATATGTCTTCTTCTTGTGCTTCTGGTTTGTTTTCCATTGTGTCAATTTTAAATATGCTGTCCTTGAATTACTTTTACATTTATGTAGTGATTTAAATGTGCTTTCCTCTAAATTACAAGGAGATATCACAATATTTTTATCAGGGTGCACTTCAAATAATAATAATAATAAAGACCTTTTGCTAAAAAACAGGAATAATAAAGGTGACATGTTTGTGGGAGTTATACTTAATACTCTAGTAAAACCTAGAAATGATATCCTTTTCTTGTTGACAAACCCTTAAACAATACATTCCTGAGGTTTAAAACAGTAAACTGCACAAAGTAAAACACTGTTTTTGACTGAGTAGTTTTATTTTAAAATGTACAGTTGAAATTGTTTTAAAATTTAAAATTGAAATGGTTCTCCAGTATATTTTTCTTTAGAACACTTTTTGAATATCCTAGACCAGTGGCTTTCAAACTTTTTTTTCATTTTCAGACCCTGAAAACATTTTGAATGGAGGTGTGGACCCCTTTGGAATTTCAAATGGAGATAACCCTTTGAATTGTAAGTGTGGGTATTTACATACTTTGAATTGATCATAATCATTTTTTGCAGTTCCTTTAGACATAGTCTGTGGACCCCCCAGGGACCTATGGACCACAGATTGAACTCCACTGTCCCAGACTTACATCTCAATAAACCAAATTAACACCATTGAACTAAACTGATTTACCCTGAGCCTAACCATGCCCCATAGATTCATTCACAGAGTATATTCTCTCCCACGCTCAACAAAAGTCATCATTTGTTAAGATGGAGTCTATGGGTACATCCACACATGTGGACATTTTCCCCAGGGACAACTAACAGCTGGCATATCTTGTGCCACAGCAAAAAAAGACCAAAGTATCACATGCTCAGACAGTATGCCCTTGTAGCATGGAGAACGCTGGACTGTGCAGTATATGGCGCTGCAAACGTGTTTGCGGAACCACATACCACACAACCTCACTCATCTGGATACACCCTATGATAAGAAAGAGTACTACTCTTGGTGCTTTAAACAATGGCTGCAAATAGAGATTCTTGTTTCTCAGGCAGTTCAATATATTTAAAAATGATGCATTCTCCTTGTGCTTCTGGTTTGTCTATTTTAAAAGCACTTGTGCAAAATCTGTGAGAAAACAGGTTATATGAAACAGCCCTCCATGTAAATGGCTTTGTTCCCCATTAGGATATAGTAGTTAGTAGGCAATCTTCATGGAGTTTCCCATAGATAGGCATACCATACTCTAGTAGACTGAGACTGGCGCATCTCTTTCCTCAGCATTTTCCATGCCAGGGAGTTTTACAAATATAATTGAAAGTAGCGCTTGGCATTCTATTGCTAGCTCATAACTGCCAGTATCTTCTGACAAAATGAGGAATTATTTGCATAAATTGATTTACTGGTTTATCCTTACAAGTTTGTAAGGATTTTCAAAATGTGTGATAATAGAAACCGGACAAAAATCTCAAGACTAGCTGAACTCTAGCCTCTCCCTTTTTTCTCTTAAAGTTAGAAAAGGATAGGAAGAACCATCATCTTCTTTGAGCAGAAAAGAATAAAGGTAACACAGAAGTAGCATTTGTTCTTGGAGAAAACCTTTTATTCCAGGTTCCTACAGATATATCAGTCCCACTTCAACTACTTGTAAAATATGCAAGAAAAAATTTACTAATACTTTTTCCTGGGACAATGCTGCATATGTCTCTTACTTAATAGCAGTTCATTCAGGTTAAAAATGTCCATGTTGCAAAAAATGAAAATAAACAATTGAAATTCAGGTCCATATTCTGGTCTACCTATTAGACATGTAAGTGGAGTTATATGCCTAAGGCAAATCCTATTCCATCCTGCTTGATTCCCTAAGATACTGTAAATAAAACAGTTGGGTGTGTCTGCTTCCTCAATATTTTTCTGACTCAATTCTAAGGATAAGATGACAGAGTAAAGCAAAAGCAAATTCTTAGTGGCTTTTCAGGGCCCCAAGCAGGGTAGAACATATTTACACCCAAGGACCTAGGTCTGCTTAGATGCCTGATAGGTAGAACAGAATCTGGCCCAAAGGGTTTGAGCCTACAACCATTAAAATCAATGGCAACACACCAGTTGAGTTCAGTGCTGCAGAATCAGACATTGAGAGGGTTTTTGCTGTTCTGTGGCAGACTTGTTCTTTACACAGATCATCTGGGGCTATGTTCTTCCATTCCCTCCATACCAAACTAATCTATCACTCCACAGGAGAACCATGTGACAGCTTCTCAATGATCCATTTTGAACTGAGTGGAAAGAAAAGAAATCCTTTTGTGATCCCTCAAGGTTGGAGGAAGCTGCAAAGTGAATAAACATTCATCACCACAGTGGCTTTCAAGCCTGTGTAAAATAGCCAGATCTATTTTAAAATATCTTCAGCAAACTTAGTTATTCTAGGATCTATAATAGTGATGATGATGTTAATGATGTTCATTCAACTTGACCAAATGCTGAAGCTATACCCACCACTGACAAAGTCATTCGTACCCCCCCCCACACACACACAAAAATTAGATGACACATGCCTGTCCAGTGCAAATTCAGCCTGATCTGTGTCAAGAACTTGACAGGACTTTAAACTAGGCAACTAGTCACAACTTCAACTAACACTTTTGTGTTGCAGTTAATTAAAAAGATTAGTCTAAAAGAATTGAAATTGAAAACACTGAAACACTGAAAAAGAACGTTCTTCAAAATGTCTTGGAGTCATCAGAGTAACTGATAGACAGGATTGTAATTTACTAGAAGCAATAATTTGTGCACGACATTGAGGAAAACATTTTTTTCCTACTTCACAACCAGTGGAGAAACCATTGGACCAGGATAATGTATTACCATGCAGGGGAATTTTGGCCTCTTTCAATGTTAAAGCATCATTAAGTATGTTCAAAGGATTATACCAGTAGGGGACCTGTGATTCAGGCTAAGTTAATACACTGGAAAGTGTACATCTCAGCATGAGATGGTCTGAAGGTTGTTACAAATGTATAGAATTGCCATTTAATTCCTCTTTTCCAGGTTATATTTGTCTGCCGGCTATTTTAAGAAATGATCCAGTTCCTTGTTGAGACTTTTAATTGAATTCAAGTTGTCAGGAGTTTTAGTACTCAGAGTGGGACAAGCATACTTCCAATCCAAGACTGTTGATTGATAAAAATTGACAAACGTTTCTTTGTGCTTTATAAATTCAAAGGTCACGTCCAGACGAGTCTTAAGTGTAACATGTAGACAGGGCCATAAGGTAACCAAAGTGTGTGTGTGTGTGTGTGTGTGTGAGAGAGAGAGAGAGAGAGAGAGAACACAAGCTGCTGTTGGTTGAAGCTCACAGCAGGTGCTGTGAAAGGATACTGAATTGGTTTCATCCCACTGCAAGGCACAAACATTTTTGAAATGTCAAAGTCTTGCAGGATACAAAAGATATTCCTCACTCAGATTTAATTCCAAAGCTTTCCTAATACAAGCCTCTATTCTGAAATAGATTCTTTCTATTCATTGAAACTCATTCCTTCTATAGATTTCATCCTCCCTATGTTGGTTACCCCCCCGGTGAGCCTCAAACCAACATCAGGCAACCATTTTCATGGTTATTAGTTTCCCTGGGAGAAAAGGTTACCCTAGCAATTTGGTCAAGGGTCTTTCATTTGAAGGGAAAGTTATCAAGGTTTAATAACCCTCCATTATTAACTGATGGCTTGGTGCAGGAATGTTCAGCTACCTGCACATTTGCACTCAACAACATAGAGATGACAGAACCAAGGTGATAACACTAACTTTACAAAACAAAAAAAGAACTTGTAAAGTAACATAGAGGCATGCCATTCTAATCCATCACATATACTTCTTTGTTATCAGGTTTTAACTGATTCAGAAGCACACGTTGGATTAATTATGTAGCAATCTTTTTTCTTAAATATGCTCTTGATTGTTTTCTAAGTTTCTCAGACAGTTTGAAATATACAAGCATCTCATATTTATTTGCTTGGTATCTTTTAGCAGATATGATTGTTGCAGTGTATTGCTACAACCCTGCAAAAACTCTCTGCAGGGTTGTATGAGTTTTTGGAGAGTCTCTTGGGTGTTTTCATTTACATATATTCAAATACATGTAATATGTGGTCTTCTCATCAACCCTGTGGTCTTCTCATAAATGTGGTCTTCTCATCAATCTTCCTGGTCAGTGGTCATGGCCAGCATCAAGACCCCTGCTACAGAGAAGTCACCCTGCAGCTCTGGAGTTGGTGTCATCGTTAAGGTTTTGGCTTCTTAGACCACGATCCACATTTCCACAAAAAGGGCATCCTTAGGCCCGATGTTCTTCGTCTCACTTGAAAAGGTATGAGTTCACACCAGAAATTTATCAAAGACAAGAACAGAACACCACCTGTCTGTAGTCTCTCAGGACCGATCCTCAAAGGGAATTTTCAAAACACTTTTCATAGACGAGCCTATGAACTGCACTTCATCAACCTCATAGGTACAAAAACTCCTGGACTTAATATAAACATTGGAATTCTGATACAGTGTAACCTGCCAGACATGTGATTCTCCCCAGGTACCTCTCTACCTTCACCTGCCCTAGCGCTTTTTCCTGCCTGGGGCAGGGGGTTGGACTTGATGATCTGCTGAAGTCCCTTCCAACCCTAATATCTATGAATCTTGAATCTATGAATCAAATGTAATTCCATTTGAGGATTTCTTTCCCATGGTTCCCTGCTAATTAACCAATACTAGGGACCAGTCACTGGAATTTATTCATTGCCACACATTTCTGTCTTCTATTTTAATGTTAAGAAAACAGCTTAATTGATTTTAACTACTTTTGTACTCCTGGTGCTATATTTTAAACACGATCCTTGTGTTATAAAAAGATGTTTGAATATTTATGTGTGAACAAATTACCAGCGAGTTCCTGCTTTTCTTCTTGAATTTCACAATTACAAAATGTTTTCTTCAGTAGAGTGTATGAATTGAATGTAGTTAGAAAACTTTCTCTGTGAATAATTTTAATAGGTGGATTGCCTGTACATAACTAATACGAGTTTTCCTATTTGAAATTGAAGCTGTTTGATAGGATATAAAGATCACATGGTGTTTTTTTTCATTGACTGGACGAATCTCTTTTTCAGAATAGCTTTATTTCAATATGTTGTTGTGGCAGGATGACCTAGGGGTGCTGTGAACTCCCCTAGCGCCCCCTACCTACCGTGCCAAATCGGGTCTAAATGTACCGTCTTTATCTCGCCCATCATGTCTTTGCTGGTAAATATTGTTAAAGGGAGGCTGCCTTCTTACCCTCCTTGGCATGGTGCCTTGATGTATCGGGGCTCTGTCTAGATGCCCGCCTGTGCCCTCGTGGGCACCTCCTGGTTTCTCCTGCAGTTCTCACAGCCCGCACCGGGGCCTGTCTCCCCGCGGCTCTCGCAGCCCGCACCGGGGCCTGTCTCCCCGCGGCTCCCGCCTCACAATTCCCTGTCCACACTGGGGCATTGCCTCGCGATCTCCTGCAATCGAGCCATGCCTGGCCTCCAGACCCCTTTCCAGGTCCTGCGCCCCACTGGGGCTTCCCACAATTGAGGCTCAGGTGGCCATAGCCGTGCCTGGCCTCCAGACCCCTTTCTCAGATCCTACACCCCACTGGGGCTTCTTGCCTGTGCCCACACTGGGCTCCTCCCGATGCGGCCCACACTGGGGCCAGGGTCGGGACACCCCAAAATGAAGTACCCTCTCCAGCACCAGGAACCCCCCCACTACTAAGGAGCTCCCATGAGGCCTCCTCCAACCCCTACAGCCTCACCCGGTCCTCCAGTGTAACAACAAAACAGAAAAATCCCACTCCGGGGTTACAACACAAATTCCAAGCCGCCTAGCTAACCTTCATATATGTCCCTACTAGGGTTTTCTCCACCCAGTGCCATCAAGCAGACGCTCAGACCATCAGTCTTCTCTGCCCTGCCCACTTCCAGGAGAGCTCCCTCTTCCTCAACTGCTAGAGAGTAACTGACCTCTGGCCTCAACCTGGCTTGTTTATAAAGGCCAGGCCCTGCCCCCTTCTGGTCAGCTGACCAGACTGGTTATCTTGGCAACTCACACCTGTGCTGCCCTGGTGACTGGCAGCTGAGCCGATATTACTGCTTGTCAGTAGCAGGCACCTTAGTGCCCTGCTACAGTTGTAAACATCACTTTCCTTTTTATTTTGCATTCGTGCCTTAAAACTCATTTGCTGAAATATGAGAAAAGAGTAAAAATAGTTAAAGTGAATTCACTTAAAAAGTAAGAGAGATTAAATTTTGACCTATCTGGTAGTTTTCATTTAATTGTACATTTAAAAATCATCCAGAGATCCTTCCTTATTCATAAGAAACAAAGGCTGCCTACAGATTACTCATTTGCATTGCAGAACACTCAATTAAGTAAGTCTGTTCTGTGTTCTAATTAGAATGCTCCAGCATCACCACACCATCACATGTATTAAGTCCCCCGCCCTGCATTTCAAAATGGCCAGAGGGTGCTTTACCTAAATCTCATACCTGAGCTTTAGTTAAGGTGCCCCCATGGCCATTTTGAAACATGGGGGGACTTCATACATGTGATGGTGAGCTGTTTTAATTAGTGTGGCTGTCCAGGAACTGTTCTAATTAAAATGCACCCCTGCCACCTCTAAACATGGGTATAGGGAGCTAAAGCTCCTTTATGTATTTACGCTCCTTTCCCGTGATGTTGAGAATATTATGATTTGTTGACCTTATATGGTGCTTTATGATAAGCACCTGTTGGTTACTTTAACTAATATATCTGCTTAATTTAGTTGTACTTCCCATCACTGTCCTTGGTGTGACTCTACTGTTAGGATATTTTATAGTACTATATCTGGAAGCAAAATGATTCCATCTTTCTTTTTTCTGTTGTTGTTTCTCTTAGAGAATGCTGTTTGTTCTTAGAATGATAATTTCCTAAATAGAAGCCTTATATTAAAAAATAATCTAGCTTCCTTGTTATGTTTCTTGATAAAAACTAGCCTTTTCAGCTTTTTTTTAATTAAAATATGTATTAAAAAGGGTTCAATTGAAACTCTGATATTCTTTTGTCTACTTATTAACTATTTGTCCTGTATTATATAGTCATGAAAAAAATATGTAAAACATATGATAGTGATATGATAGAATGTTATAGTGATTTTCAATAACTTACCACATCCACAGGTTTTGATGGTTTTTTTTAACAGCAACAGATCAACTGAGTCTAATGATGCATAACAATAAGGCCCTACTTTTATCTGAAAAAGAAGAAAAAGATGGAGCTTGACACCGTTAATAGCAATAGATACATCCATAATGAGATTTTGAGTAGTTTCCAGTTTGAAAAATGGTCTGAGATTTGTTAGTCAAGACATCTGGCTCTGTGCAAGCATAAGAAATAAATATGTCAAAAATACAGAATAGTGGACATTGTGATGTTAAAAGTTTGCCAGCAGGTGCAGAATAGCATGAGAATTACCAAAGACTATAGGGAAAAGCATCCCAAGAATTCCAAATATTTGCAAGAATTACTCAGGTGTAACATTACTAATAGCAGCTGCCAAAACTGTGTTCACAATACAGTCAGGAAACTTAGCAGACGGGCTTCTTCTGTCCCCATTATCATAGATAGGGTTTGATGGTAATAATGTAAATAGCAGCTTAGAAGAGTAGGTTGTTTTATAAATCCTTTTTGCATGTGTTCTCTTTTAAAAGCAGTTAAAAGTCCCTTATCTACCAATCACAGTTTTTTTTTTCAGGTTCTTAAAGTGGTAAAAGAAACCTTTGGATAGAGTTTCTTACTGTTATATAGTAGACTCAGATAAAGGAGTTATTGGTTATTATCTTGTTTTTAAAAGATTACCTAATCTAGTCTAGACTAGTGGTGCCCAATGTTTTTTGCCGCTCAGGCTGAATTGGCAGTGTCCAGTCCATCCATAGGCTAGTTCCAGCTGTTGGCACTGGATTTATGACTCAGATACCTTGTTCTAGGCACACCCAAATCCTGAAACAGACCAATTCTTCCATTCAATAATAGGCAAGTTTTATTTATACACAGTGATAGCAGGTAAGAATAATGCAGGCAGATAAGAATAATCCCTCCTATTCTATATCTACTAGTCTTAAAGGTGTCACAGAGGGAATGTATGTCTGGCCAGTATGCAAGCTTCACCCTGTGATTCTTTCTTGAATGTCAGATGGCAGCAGCCTGGAGGTCAAGGGCTGAGACTCCCTCCCCCTCACCCATGGTATGGGTTAGGCTGGTGGTGTGCCCTCTATACCTGGTGGCCTTGGGTTTCCCTCTTGGGGACCCTTTGCTGCTCTGAAATCCCTCCTTTTCATAGATTTCATAGACATTTGGGTTGGAAGGGACCCCAGAGGATCATCAAGTCCAGCCCTCTGCCCCAGGGGCAGGAAGTCAGCAGGGATCATAGGATCCCAGCAAGATAAGTGTCCAAATGTGTCTGGAAGGCATTCAAAGTGGGTGCTTGAACCGCCTCCAGCGGCAGTTTATTCCAAACCCTGGGGGCTCGGACAGTGAAGAAGTTTTTTCTTATATCCAGCCTGAATTGGTCACAGTAGAGTTTGTGACTGTTCGATCTGGTCATCCCTTGGGGGACTCTGGTGAACAGATGTTCCCCCAGATCCTGATGAGCACCGCTGATAAACTTATAGGTGGCCACCAGATCACCCCTGAGCCTGCACTTCTCCAGCCTGGATAGTCCCATTGATCTCAGCCTTTCATCATAAGGTCTGTTTTCCTGACCTCTGATCATGCGTGTGGCTCTCCTCTGCACCCTCTCAAGCTTCTCCACATCCCTTTTGAATTGTGGAGCCCAAAACTGGATGCAGTACTCCAGCTGTGGCCTTGCCAAGGCCGAGTACAGTGGGAGAGTGACATCCTGGGATCTGCTTGAGAAGCATCTATGGATGCAAGCCAGCATTTTGCTTGCTGTGGAAGCCAGCATTTTGCTCGCTATGCAAGCCAGCGTTTTGTATTTTTTCTCTCCATTCCCAGGCATTGTTGATTGGTTTCCCTGTGGCCATCATGTTGTCCATGTTCTCTTCTGTCAGCATATTCCTTTGTTTCCCAAACCCATCACATGCACCCATCTTAATTTGGTTGTTTGCCAGTGTCTTAATCTGGGCATGCCCTAGCCTCCTAATTTGGTCTGTCCACCAAAACTGGAAATCCTAATGGCTCTGCAGTTGGGCACTATGACCTGGCTTCAACATAGCAAGCTTATCCTTTGTTACGGAATGGTGTGGTACATATCTTCAATTTCCTATCCTGTTTGCCTGCTCACTTCAGTCACTGGGTCTTGAAGGAAACTTTCACAGACTTTTAGAATTAACCCTCGCTGTTCTCCTACAAGCCAATTCCTAAAAGCAAACCTCTGAATATCATTTTCTAGCCATCACCAACAATGAGCCTGATCTGGCTGCCTGTGATGTGCAGGTGGGAGGATGACTGTCCCAGCACAGCTCAGCCCCAGTCTGACCCAACACAGCCCCAAACCTGCTACATAGGGGGAGGGAGCATGGCCCAAGGTTATGCGGGGTAGGCAGCATAGCCTGGCCCCAACCTGGTAGTTTGTGTGTGTGGTGGGGGAGAGAATGGCCCAGCCTTGACATAGTGTCACAGGCTTATGAATGTGGCATCAGAGGAGGGGTGGCAGTATTACTTGCCACTGCTCCAACATCACCAATTTCTCAACCTAAGGGAAACTCCATGGGCCAGATGCCATGGCTCTGCAGGCCTGATTTGACCCATTGTCCAGGGTTTGAAAACCCCTGCTATAGACTATGACAGCTGTGCTTGACACACCATAAAATAAATGTAACATTTCATAGGTACCACTAATATGGAGTATGCATGTATTCAATTTATATGCCACCCTTCCCAACAAAGGCCCAGGATGACTTACAATAAGAAAACAAAATATTCGCTATGTAGCACAGTTATTAATTTAGAGAGTTGTTTCTATTCTTTGACTGAAATCAATGGAAATGCCACCATAAATTCGACTGAAGCCATTCTTTACTTTGTGTAACAAAGATTCCTTTAGTCTAGTCTGAGTAGGAGGCCCAAAGACAAATGAAATACAAATAACGATGATTCAGTTTTGCTTCACAGGCTAAAACAGAAAAGACTTGCAACAAGGTACCATCTGGAATAAAAATAGGTTACACGGGAAGGATTCATTTTCCCAACAAAACTTTACTTTTTGGGATAAAGCTTTAATTTGTTTAGGCTCCAGTTTGGGATTTGTCATAAAGCCCACAGAAAATCTATGCTAAGTGCCTCTTAGGGCATGCATGTGCAGTTTCTGTGAAATTGGAAAGCAGAGCTGGCCTTATTGGTGGGCAATTGGTGGGGGTGCAATAGTAAGAAGGGCACTGGCAGTATACTGCAGTTCTGCAGGCAGAGATGGGGCTATGAAGCTATTATTTATTAGCTATTAGTTATTAGCTATTGGTACCATCCCGGGCTGTGAGAGCCAGATGCGACCTCACATCATCGTCATGAATAAAGAGACCAAGAAGGTCATGATCGTGGAAGTAATCATCCCCTTTGAGAATCGGTGCCAAGCCTTTACCAATGCCTGGGCTCACAAGCAAGAGAAGTACACCCAGGTGGCTGACATCCTGAAGGGCCATGGCTATGACGTGATGGTCAATGTGCTCATCGTGGGAATGCTCGGTGCCTGGGACCCCAACAAGAGTGTCCTGCATGCCTGCCACATCTCCTGCTGCTATGCCAAGCTGATGCGCTGCCTCATGGTGTCTGACACCATCCATTGGTCCTGTGACATCTACGTAGAACACATCATGGGCCACCACCAGTACTCCGACCCCACCAGATGAACTGCTGGCAGACCGGACCCAGAGGAGACCACCTGAACCCCCATTCTGGACCAGATGGACTTCACTTCGAGAGGATTCTTCAGCAATGGATGACCCTGCTCCACCCAAAGAGGACCCCCATGATGAGACTCTATATGGACTGAGACACTTTCTTCGAACCACTTCGTCCACCATTGCGGACCATTGTAACGGGTTTGTGTATATCTTTCTTCTTTCTCTTTCAGTGTTGCAAACCCAATCCCTTCTCTTCCTCCATCTCTTCCCCCCACCCCTGGGCTTAGTTGGCTAACATTGTATTTTCTGTAACTTAGTTCATTCCCCTCCTCACCCCAATGCCTCTAATGTTAGTCCCTCGCTCGGGCGATATGTATTTCCCTACCAGCTTTGTCATCTTTTTTTGGATTCTCAATCCTAAACATTTACTAATAAAAGTAAATTTGTTCAATAGCTAAGGGAGATGATTGTTAACACCTGTGATGTAAGAAAAATGGGTCATTAATGGGCAATTAACTCCTTTATCTGCCTGAAAAGTAATCTATACTAGAGCTGCATCACCTCAGAAGGGGGAGGCTGCTGCTCAGCAGTGGCAGTAGCAGCAGAAATGGAGCTGGAGCCAAGATTCTTATTTTAATTTCCCCTGGTCATGACCCTTGTAAGCATTTGTGCAAGGGTCTGCAAGCATGTACAAGCATCTGCAAGGGTGTGCTGGGATGCTTGTTTTAATTTTTACCGGCCCTGAAACTTTGAAAGAGACGAAATGTTGTGAGTACCTAAGAAGAGGATGTCAAGGGCACAGAACAGGAAATTAAAAGTTCACTTAATGACTGAAATGAAAGAAGATACAGACACAATGAAAAAATACTTGAAATTTGTTAACAGCAACCTATAAAGTAGAAGCAAGATGGTCACACTGGAGACATCATATGAAAAATGCAAAGATGATCCACAATTCAACTTCCAAGAACCATTACAAGAGAAACAAAGAGATCCAAATGAAACATAAAATTCTTCATTCGGACAAAAATAATGACAATGCCACTAGTGATTGAGATTAAATGATTCCCATTATTGGTAATGCCAGTTGTGATCCTGCTTTATGACCCAGCCTAATGCTTCAGTTCAAGAGCTGTTAGTGACCAATGGTACACCAAAAATAAAGAACACGGATTTTCTTCTGGATGGGTAGAATCACCATTTTTGTGACATTTTTTGTACATAAATCTTGAAAATGGCGACATTCTCAAACAGTGCTGGCTGCTTTGGAGTCCACTGACAAGGGTTTTTGTTTCTGCTGCAAGCGCTTTGACTTGAATCAAAATCACCCCTAGCATTAGAAAGGTTGAATAATTGCACATTTCTCTGATTCTCATGTCATGAAAAGTACTCCAGTCATTTCAGTTCTTGACAATCATGGATCAAAGCAGAGCAAAGGATCAAACAGGATAATTGCATGGATGTGAAATTTCAACATGTGATTAAACAAGAGACAAACACTGGGAGAACTTTCTAGAAAGGCTCATGACATAACAGTATCTTTGTAAAAATAACTAAGCTTTCTGAGGCTTATCTACCAGGCTCTTCATTGTGAACAATGGGAACTTCCTCAGTTTGGTGGAGTTACTAGAAAAGTACAATAAGTAATGAAGGAATATTTGCAATGCATACTTTCCAGGAAGGTGTCAGGTCATTACTGCAGAAAAACATTCCCGAATGCGATAATTGAAGTATTGGCAAAGAAAGTGCTGTGAAGCATTTGTAAAAGGTTGAGGAGTGCCAAGAGTACTACTCCATGATATTGGACTGGACTCCAGATATGGGCTATTCTGAAAAGATGTCTTGCGCTGTTAGGTTTCTTAACACTTTAAATGGCAAAGGGGTCATTCAGGAGCATTTTATTCATTTTAAAACAGTGGATAAGTCCACAGGCCAAGAACTAATTGATACTATACTTACTGTTCTGAAGGAATACGACATAAATATCTGACACTGCTGGAGATATGAAAATGGTGCAAATATGAAGGGGAAAAATCAAGGGTGTATAGGCAAGAATCCTTAATCAACACCCAAGAGCAGTTTTTGTTCCATCTTCATGCCACATGCTCAATCTTATGAAAGTAGAGGCTTCAGCATCTTCAAAACAGTCCAAGTCCCTCTTTAGTATTCTGCAAAGATCTACATTCTGTTCTCTAGCTCTGTTCATTGTTGAAAGTTTCTCACAGATCATGTTCATGTCACTAAAAAGCTAGTATGTGAAACACACTGGAGTGCAGAACTGAAATCATTAAAGCTGTCCACTGTGCATTGGCTGAACTGGAGCAAGCAGATGCTGGTATCCATCAGGAAGCACACACCCTGGAATGTCAACTCACCAAATTCAAGTTTTTTATCTCCATTGTGGTATGGTACAATATCTTTTTTTTCCAAGTCAATGTGATGAGCAAAAGCTTGCTGAGCAAGAAAAACTTCAACACTGTTTCAGCCACAAACTTGATAAATGTATGTGATGACTATGTTGTAAATTACAGAAAACTCAAGCATAAAGGAGCTCTGACAACAGCTAAGGAAAGAGCTGAAAACCTTAGTGTTGATCTGGTGTTTAAAGCAGCCCTATACATTCATCATAAAAAGTGTCAATTCAGCTACTTATGTGAAGAACTATGAAGAACCTGGCTATCGCCAGAGGCTATTTCCAATGGACTGCAGTGATCCTCAGAAGTTCTATAATTTATCTACAACAATGAACTTCATGACAACTTCCCAAACACATGGATAGCACTCAGGACCTTTTAACCATGCAAGTATTGGTGGTGACAGTGAAAGGAGCTTTGCAAAGTTGAAGCTCATAAAAACATATTTGCGATTGACCATGGAAGACAACAGGCAATCTTTGCTGTCTGTACAGAACAGTATAGCTCAAACTATAGATCTGTCACAAGCAAGATCAGAGCTTGTGGAAGCAAAAGCAAGCAGAGTCAACTTCTGAATCTTGGAATCATGGTGAGCAAAGTTTTTTATTAGCTATTGTTAGTTCAGTGTTTAATGTTGTTTATTTGTCACTTAGCTATAATATTGGTTTTAAAACATAGCATTTATTATTTGAATAACATTTAATTAAATAGAATTTTGTATCATTTCCTCTCATTTTTTTTTAGTAAACTAAAAAAAAAATTTGAGATTAAGCTTTAATTTTAATTGGGGGGGAAGGGGAAGGGGAGGGAACGGTGGGGAGAAGATGCCAAAATAAGTTCAGGGCACTATTTCCCCTAAGGCTGGCTCTGTTGCAGAACTTCTATTTCTTGGTCAAAAAATTTTCTTATAAGAATTGCCAACAGATGATTTCTTTTTGGATGACTAACTTTCTGGGTCTTTTTTTCCCCTTAGCTTACAGCTTTTCTCTCTACTTTTTCTTTTTCTTCTTCTGTTAGGATACAGCAATCAAAGAGTATAGAGCTAAGCTGTCACCAAGGGAGTTCAGTTTAATATGTACTACATTCTCATCTAACCTTTTGTATATTGATTGAATAGCCTTCCTCTTAAATTTTATCAGGAAATCTTTGTCTACCTATCTTAAAAGACAACTGAAAAACAGAAGCATGGCTAACTAGAATAAGTAAAAGGGGAATTAGGTTCATTGTCTGGCATGAAACTCTCATTAAAAAAACCAACCTATAGGAAAATCTCAGTAGCTTAAAGAGGTTCTGCAAGCTTGTAGAAACCTTTTCCAAGATGCAAGTATAACTTCCGATTGTTGCTAACTTGCAGGATCCATTCAACAGTTGGCAGCAACAATGGCCAAGAAGAATTATTGTATCCTAGCACATCCTCAGAACAATTTGTTGAAACTGACAACCCTTTTTTGTTTGTTTGCTTTTTGCATTTGCAAGGTGTGTATGTAAAAGTAAAAGTCAATATGACAATCACAATCATTTCAGTTCTAGTACAGAGTAAGATAAACTTAAATTAAAATGTTTCCCCAGTTCTGTGGTGCAGTCCATTGCCTTGCAGCTTTATGAATGAACAACCCTTTCATAAGACCAAGTATTCTGCTTCCAAGTTCATTTTCACTTGGCTTTCACTTTAAAAAAATGTTTTAAATGCCAAGGTAGAACACTAGAGCTACAGACTTTTGAAACTTAATTGTTTTGATGTGAGTAAGTATGTCCATTTTTCTTCTCTGTGGGTGCATCTACGTGTGTTATTAATTCAAAGTAGGCTTACTGCACAGTAAAAATATTGCACAGTAAGCCTACCAGGGGAGCAGATTTGCTTCCACCCTGGTCTGTCCCCCTGCAGCAGTCAGGAGGAGTTCCAGGCTCTGCCTGGGTGCTAGCAGGGAGCACAGGGCCAGAAGACAGCTGTCCCTGTACACATTGGGAGGGGTCCTGATGTGCATGGGTGAGGAAAGCTGGTGCTGTAGAGCTCACCCAGCCCATGCACATGGAGACAAGCCCTGTGCCCAGTGGGGCTTCCCCATGCAGCCTGGGGGTAGCTGGGACTTGACTTGTTTTGGCGCAGGTCCCAGACAGCTCTTGGCTGGGTGGGGAACTCTCCTAATGCAGGGAGCTCCTGGCCCTGACTCCCCAGTGAGGTTGGGGGCTCAGACATTGTTCCCTGTACCCAACAGCTGCCTGCTGGCCAGGTGGGCTCCAAGTGCAGAGGCCAGTTGGGACAATGTCCCGTGGCCTGACACCAGGCATCTCCTGGCCCTAGCTCCACACAGGGAAGAGGGACACTGTTCTGACATTATCTGGCCTCTGTACTTGGAGCCCACCCCAGCACCAGACAGGGCAGGGACAATTTCTCAGCCCTGACTGCAGTTGTGAAGGTGGGGTGGGGAGCTGCCTGCTGCCAGGGCAGTGGGACTTTGTCCCAGCCAGGCTCCATGCTCAGAGCCCGCCTTGGCAGCTTCACAGAGCCAAGGTCAGGAGCTGCCTACTGCTGGGGCAGGGGGGCATATTCTTGGCCCAGGCTCCTCACTTGAAGCCTGCCCTGTTAACAGGCAGTTCCCCAGCTGAGGATTCTTCTCCTGTCCTCTGCAGCCCAGGTTGACATCTGGTGAGATAGCCATCTACACATGGGTGCTGCACAGCCATTACACTGTGGTCAATTTGCTTACCTGCATTTGCAGGTAGCAGATTAACCCCTCAGTTAAATAACTGACGGTGCAGTAAGCACCTGCACATGTAGTTTCCCCTAACTAAACTATTAAAAAAAGTTGACCCAAACTTGCACTTATTTTTCAGCATGAAAGAAACTACATTTCTACAGTGAATGAATCAATTGTTGAAAAATTCGCCCAGTTTTGTTTGTTTTTTCTTTAAAACAATTGAACAGGAAAGGAGGGTAGTATCTTTTGAGAGGGACGGACCTGCTTTATCTTTACTGATAGTGTCTCACTTCCTAACTTTGATGCTGTTATTCCTTGAAGAGATCTCAGCAAAATAGTCTTTATTTATACTACTTAAAGTGATTGTTTCAAGCATTTTTTTAATCTATTCATGTTGGTAGAATACTTAGTGTGCTAGGTTCTCAGAGAGTAACATAATATTTGATAAAAGATTCAGTTTAGCTAAGGTTTTTTTGTTTTGTTTTTTCAGTGCCGATTATGTCAGTCACTGATTTTTTAACAGGTTGTGAGGGAGATGAAATTTTCAGAATGGGGATTGACATTTATAATAAATATAAGGCGTTTTCATGTGGATTAGTGATTTTTTTCTTTATGTGACAATAATGACATGTATTAACATGAAATAAGTAAGTGGTAGCCTCAATGTTTGCCTGTAAATTCTACATAATCATCATTGGACAACGTTCCATATTGAAGTTACAAATTACAGGAAGTGTACATTCTGTGTTTAGAGAAAAGAGACTTTAAAAAAAGGATTAGTCTATATGAAAATGACAAAGTTCCTCTGCAAATAAGGGGCCTAATCCTGTCTTTAGACACTTCCACTGATTTCAAGGAGATGAGAATTTGTTCCAAAATGTTGATTAAAATAACTTTAGTAATAGCTGAAGATACCATATTGGGATGCTGGAGAAAAATAAACAAATCCCTGGGATACAGAATAGCTATTTTCTCCATCTCAGCAGCATATACGATAGGGTTTTATAAGTTTAAGGGTAGAATATTTTTCTTCTATCTGCCTCTCACCCTCTAGAGAAGGAGAGGTTGGTTATTCAGGTACAAAGAGAGCACAGCTGTAAGTTTAGAAGTGCTTGGCTCCTTTGCCAAAGGCATTTTAGGAATCCAAGCATAGATCCAAGAGTTCTTTTATTCAAACATTTTTTTTCATTGTTGTTTGTAATTTGCCTTTTTCGTATAGGTTTCTGATGCTAGGCTAACAGTTTGTGATCATAGAGTCATAATTTCCCTCTTGGTTACCACAGTCCTCTACTAAATTTCAGCTGGTCTGTATTTCTTGCAGCTTACTGTGAGGGAGTGGGGCCTAGGAGCAGCCGTGAACTCCCTAGAGCCCCCTGCCGTCACTCAAGGTGGACTCAGTACCCTTGGATTCTCGCCCGCCATGACTTTGATGACAATTAAGTTTATATGGGAGGCTGCCTTTATCCCCAAGTGGACGGTATGTGTGTTACTACCAGGTGCCCCTGTGCACCCCTGCCTTAAGGGCTATGCGTGCCTCCTACCTCCCCTTTAGCACACCCCAAGCCTCGCAGCTGTTCCCTGGGTGTTGTTTGGCCTCCTGCCCTCTGGCGCTCTCTCTGGCACCCCTTTGGCTCATCCCACCCTGGTGCCCCTCTCTGGCACCCCAGGCTTGTCACCTACCTGGTGCCCCCGGGCCAGGCACGTAGCCGCCGCCCCATTACCAGCGCCCCTGGGCCGGGCACACTCTTGGGCTACTAGTCAGCCCACTGCCCCACTCTGGGGCCTATGATGCGCTCTCTGTGGCCGTTGCCCCCTTCTGGGCTTATGCCGCACTCTTCACACGCACTCGCTGCCCCTTCAGGGGCCCCGCCCTCTCTGGGGCCTATACTGCGCTCCTTGCGCTTGGGGCTCAGGTGGCCACTGCCGTGCCTGGCACCTTGACCCTTCTCTGGGTCATTTGCCCCACTGGGAAAAATACTGCCCTGATGGGCTGGGGTCTGAAACCTCGCACACCGCGCCTCCCCGGCGCAAACAGTACTGCCCCACTGGCACTGCTCCTGTGCCACTACTAGGCACCCGGGACCCCCAGGTTAATGGGGAGCTCCCGTGAGGCCTCCTCTCACCCCTACAGCCTCACCCGGTCCTCTGGTTAACTATAACTGAAACCCGAGCCAACTGGCTATAACACAAACACTACAGAGCCTCCCTGCTCGTAATGTAAACTCCAAGCCCCTCTGGGGCTTCCAACCCTACCTGTCTTCAGGGTGTTCTCATCCCTAGCATCATCGCAGCCGGTCAGCAAGGTAAGGCTGCAACCAACTCAGGCCGCTCAGCTCAGCCACAGAGGTCTTGCTCCTGCAGCTGCCAGAAGGGAACTGCTAGTCAGGCTCTGGCCTGGGCTGTTTATAAAGGCGTGGTCCTGCCCCCTTCTGGCCACCTGACCCGCCTGGTCGCCCTGGCAACCAGCACCTGAGCTGCCCTGGTGATTGGCAGCTCTGTCAATCTCAATCCCAGTCACGGGGCACCTACGTGACCCCGTGACACTTACATTCTCTCAAGTACTAGCATAACCAGGGGTATAGGTGTAAAATGGGTAGACATATGCATACCATATCTTCACTGTTATTGTTATTCATGTTAGATTGATTACATCTTTCAGTTATGCTCATCCATGCTGCAGCCATTCCTTCATTTTGCTGCTTTGTCATACCTTTTTGTCACCCATAGCATAATCAACCAGCTGTCCCCCTAATCCTGTCCTCCTCCTTCCCATCCATCTAGGAGGGACTGGGTAGGAGTACATAATGCTTTACAGTGTCTCCTTCCCCTTGCACACAGGAAGCAGTGGTCCCCAGCCCACATCCTAGAGAGCTAGAGGATACCTGATGATACCTACAGGTACCTTTTGCCAGCTTGTAGGGTATTCTTTGAAAGGAATGGGATAACCATATTTATTATATATTTTTTAATTTTCCTCTTCCTTGCCAAGGATTTCTATTTCATAACGTTCAATTAAGATATGCCCTTTGATGCCTGACCTTTCACTGCTGGGCTGCCATTAAGAAACAGCATTGGGAATAGATTTGACATTTTCCCAATGGAGCAAGAGATCTTCAGAACAATGTGGAGAGGGGCATTCTGAAACACAAGAATAGAATGAAAGTTTTCATGGACATGGTGCTGGTTAATTTAAAAGTATTTGGGAAGAAGTGCTTTTATATTGGCTGAGTTCAACCCATGTATTTGTATCCAACAGTGGCTGTGTGAAAATAATGTGGCATACAGTCAGCAGCAGCTATAGAAAAAGTCATTAATAATTATTAGTTATGGACTTGCCCATCAATAACTATATGCCAAAGATATTTATTTCACATGCCTTTAAATGCCCTTTTTCAAAGAATTATGCTTTCAAAGAAAGAGAAACAGCTAGGAATGTGTTTAGGCAAAGTAAATGTTAAATGTCACTAGATGTTACATTCTTTAAAGGCTTGGTCAAGTGGCAATGAAGGGTTCTATAAGGACCTATAGCAAGTTAGGGTTAGTATCCTGGGTTAGGTCAACTGCAGATATTCACAGAGGTTAAGGTGGGTAAAATATGGCAGCTGATCTGAATTGGTTCACCTAGGAAAATGAACTTCGATAGGAAAGGAATTAGCCCAACCTAGTGAACATTTGTACCTGTTCAGCGTAGCTGTGGGGATAGGAAAGTCCAGCTGCTCACCCCAGCCCCAGGGCTGTGTTCTTCCTAACTCTCTGACCCTGACTGGGCTATTTTTATCCTCCCAATCACTGGATGGACAGCCCCCTTCCCTCCCCCTCCAGAAGACCCACTAACCACTCCCTATTGTTGGCTAACCCTCTCATAGACCTGCAAACCCATGTGAGCTTACAGTAAGCCATGGGATTGTAGACTGGGTATAGCGAACATTTGTACATATGCTCTGTCATTGGTCTCTAGCCTGAGGCCTTGAACAATTGTGTGGCTTTATTAACTCCTGCTGACCTTTTAGCTTTGCATGAGGAGACAGACACTCCTGAGAACTGGGAGTAATTCATTGGCAAGGACACTTTCCCCTGACAAGGTATGCATATTGTTTTCTTGGAACAAGACTGAAAGTGAAAATCTCAACTGATTTTGTTGGGGTGGAGGTGCAGTAAAGAGAATAGAGATAGTGCATGGTCAGAACTTCAGCTGGTATAAATCACTGTAATTTTGCTTATTTCAGTGGAGCTGGAGTGATTTACACCTGATCAGAATTTGGCCTATACATGTTTTTGGGAAAAAAATAGAGTAAATCTTTTGCCATATATTAATTTTGAAAGGTGTCTTCTGCCTCTCTTATTTATTGTTGCAGTCTTACAAATATCACCCATTTTTACTTACAGTGCTGCCAATTTTTTCCCCCCATTTTCTGAGAAGGAAAATGTTAAAACACTAGTTGGTGACAACAAAATGACAAACTATAGAGACTCTACGCCTTGTTATGCTTTTAAAGTGTAACCTGCAGCGCAGTAATTTAGAGACCATTTGAGAACAAATATTTCCCGCAAGCATCAGAAGAAAAGCCATTTAATTCCTTACTACTTCAAAACTGAGAGCCTTGAACCCATACTGGACACTTTTCTTTGAATCTGACAGCACAGATTACTGAAAATACATGAAGTTCCAGGTAAAAATATTGATCACAGATGCATTGAAAATATACCAATAAAAATGTCATATTTTTTGCAAAACATGAATGCTTAAGTTCAGCCAAGCTCAATATTAAATGACCATTTGGAAAGTGGTATTGTATTTAGTATTTAAACATAACTCATGTGCAGCTACTTTTCACAGAGATGCTTTCTCTTTGAATGTTGTGTTTGATGACAAGATCTTGCTATCATTTGTCAGGTATTTTCAGCAATTAGAAAAGAAACATCATAATTAAGATGGAAAACTAGATCTACCATGAGTAGACAGCTGGACCACAGGTCAACACACTATGCTTCAGCACAAGTCTGTAAAGGCTCTTTGCATCTTCTTTTCTGAGTGCAGGCAGATCCCAACCCATCTTCTCTTCCAAGGGCTCCCTAAGCAACAGACCACCATGTAACTTCATCACTGCAGACAGATCCACTCCTTCCATTGTTCTCCTCTCCTCTATGTACCCTAAATTCAAACCCTTGGCAGACTCACAGTGCTCAGCTAGACACTTTTTTATATATGGCTAAACCAGCAGTTTGTTAAAGCTTTGCTGTGCCTGAACTCCTAGGTAACATAGAACTGCTGAACTGTAGTATTGGGCTGATGGTTGTAGAGTAAAGAACTTACAATATATATGGTATTACTTTTCAAACTAAAAAGCTACTAATGGCAAAATGAGTGGATGCTTCTAAATCCTATAAGAACAATAAGGGGGAAATTACTGAATCATTAAAGTACACTGAGCTGTTCCCTTTATTTCCTAGATAGTGAAGAAGGCTCCAGGGCTGACATATCTTATGTTTCCTTATATGTGGGAAGCAACGCTGAAGATGATGCCTCTTAAGAGAGAAGACGATCCTTGCTCTTCTATTTCCATACTGCAATGTACGAATCACTTGTTTGCATAACAGCCATGGCTGCAATCTGTATTTCAAGACCAACAAAATAACACTAAACAACTAACATTTTTTTGGTCATAGATCCGGTGACTAGCCAGTGATAAGGTGAATGTATCATTGTTAGGTAAGATCCTGACACATATTGCTTAAAATATACTGATTGCATGTAGCCACTGCTTCACTAAAGAAGATGGATGAAACCTAACTGAAATTAAATCTGTTATTCCAAATGTCAGTTGTATCTTGTATTCATAAGAAAGAATGTGATGCTTAAATTAGCTGCCCACTGAGATTTAGGTTGGCGGTTGAAAGAGAACTTCTTGACATGAAAAATAAATGCCAAGTGAGAAGTGTGTGGGGAGAAAATGAAATGTAGGTTTGGCTTTATGTTAATTATATTAGTTTCCCTGTAAATAAAAGACTGGTAGAAATAGAGATTGATTGCTCAAAGGCTAATGTCAGGGGTCTCTGGGTATCAATGTGATCCAGACACATGTACAAAGTCTGGCTTGACAAATGAGTGAGGGAAACCACTCCAAAGACTTTTTAAGGAAAAGAATACAAATTAAAATGTATCCTCATCATGCTATCTGGGAAATACATAAATTATTCATGTTACAGATAACAGGAAAATAATATGGCATTTCAGATACTGTGTCTGTCTGCCTGCTTATTCTCACTAATGCCTACCCTTGGTGGAGCATACCTTTCAGTAAATGTTGATTTTTTTAAAGTAAATACTGTACACATTTCCATTCAGCTGTACACAACAAAAACGATGTCAAAAGGTTGCAAGGCATCTAAGTTGTAAAACTTTCACTGTCTCCATTGGTGCAGTATATGAGCCAGTGGTTAAGATCAGAGGTTACCATGATATAAACAGTCACTGGGGTATCTTTTTATTTTGAACTAATCTAGGCAGTCATAAGCCAGACTGCTGATCTGATAACCAATGTCCATCAGCGAATAACAGTCTGTATAGCAATTATACTGCACTGAAAATATCCTGCTGAAGTGTGTCTGCTGCACAGGCCTCACTATGCTAGACATTTTTCAATTTCACTTTGAACATTTCATAAAATGAAAGCCAGACATTGCTCCCCAGCTGTGATGGGAAAGCAACCTATTTCTTCCACAGACAGAAAGATCAATAAGTAGATTATGTGGATAAAAGTAGATCTCTGCTCAGTAACCTCAAAATAACATTAGCCCATAGCAAAGAGGTTATCAGATGTCACTCACACCTGCATTCTTAAAGTGCCCTTAAACAAAAAAAATACAAGATGGGTTTGTAGAGAAGACCTGCCGCACCAAAGATAGTCATTTATTCACACGGCTACTTTAGTATTATATTCCTGTCTTTAATTGGTATGCAGAACTCCTATTATCATAATTCATATATACAATGATGGCAATGTACATACAGGGTTTTTGTTAAGTATTTGAAAAGGGCTCTTTTAATTTAATTGGTTTTAGATAAATAGCAATGTTATTAGTTGTGGTTTTCCAGAATTCTATAGCAGTGATTCTCAGCTATGGTGATGGAGCACCCTTGGGTGCCACCAGATCCTTTGAAGCATGCAACAAGGTTTGAAGAGATAAGCAGATAAGCTAAGGAGATAAACACAGGATCAGGCTTGTCCCTGCCTGAGTGATCTGTCAGACATTCTGCAAAGAGGTAAGCACTATAATATATACATTTATTTTTTAACCCATGTGCCTTTCAATTCACAAATGTTATTAGCAGGTGCCTCAAGAAGCTGGGAACCACTGCTTTATAATAATAAAATATTCTATCATTATTTATATTGCAATGGCACCTAGAACACTACTAATGGACATTTTAAAGGTTTTTAGGAGAACAAAGATATAGGTAGGCATTTGGTAGATTTTAAAAACTATGTGGTGAAACACCAACAGGGTGCTTGCCACGTAAGGGCTCTTGCAGGCTGTGAGGGAGCCTGCTTTGTGAGCAGCAGAGAAAGCCTCCCCCAGAAACCATTTGAAAGAGGAAGGTGGGTAGCGGAGCACCGTTGGTGTCTGCCATGTACAGAGGAGAGCAGGAAGCAGACAGGTGCAGGCCAGCCCTGATGAGGCAGACATTTTAAGATCCTGGTTCTCAGGGGTGGAGCAGCAGTTTGCTGTCAGCAGCCAAGGGAGCAACAATACCTGGCTGTGCTGTTGCACAGGGAACATCTTGGAGGTAAGGACAGGAGCTACTGGGGATGGCAGGAGGCTCCTGGTCCTGCGTATGACTGAAAACTACACGCTGCCAGGGAAGGGCAGCCTGGTGGGACCGGTTATGGTAGGACAGTCCTCCAGATATGCCAGGCCAGTTACTTCCCTGGTGAAAGGCAAGGAGGGGTGCCTTAAAACCCCAGTCCCCACTATTCACTGGGTTAACAACATCGGAGGGGAGTAGGGCCCGGCACACCCAGGGAGGGGCACCTGGGCCTAGAGTGAGTAGTGAAGCCAGGCATGCCTATCAGGAGATAAGTCGGCAGGCCCGGATGAGCTCCATCTGAGGGTACTGAAGGCACTGGCCGACATCATTGCAGAGCCACTGGCGGGAATATTTGAACGCTCGTGGCGCACAGGTCAAGTCCCGGAGGACTGGAAAAGGGCCAATGTGGTTCCCATTTTCAAGAAGGGAGGAAGGAGGACCCGGGCAACTATAGGCCAGTTAGTCTCACCTCCATCCTTGGCAAAGTCTTTGAAAAAATTATCAAGGCTCACATTTGCGAGAGCCCGGCAGGGCAAGTTATGCTGAGGGGAAACCAGCATGGGTTCGTGGCAGGCAGATCGTGCCTGACCAATCTAGTCTCTTTTTAGGACCAGGTCACAAAACGCCTTGACGCAGGAGGAGGGGTGGATGTCGTATACTTGGACTTCAGGAAGGCCTTTGATACGGTATCCCACCCCATACTGGTGAACAAGTTAAGGGGCTGTGACTTGGATGACTGCACAGTCCGGTGGGTGGAGAATTGGCTGGAGGGTCACACCCAGAGAGTCGTGGTGGATGGGTCGGTTTCGACCTGGAAGGGTGTGGGCAGTGGGGTCCCGCAGGGCTCGGTCCTTGGACCGATACTCTTTAATGTCTTCATCAGCGACTTGGACGAGGGAGTGAAATGTACTCTGTCCAAGTTTGCAGATGACACTAAGCTATGGGGCGAAGTGGACACGCTGGAGGGCAGGGAGCAGCTGCAAGCAGACCTGGACAGATTAGACAAGTGGGCAGAAAACAACAGAATGCAGTTCAACAAGGAGAAATGCAAAGTGCTGCATCTAGGGAGGAAAAATGTCCAGCACTCCTACAGCCTAGGAAATGACCTGCTGGGTGGCACGGAAGTGGAAAGGGATCTTGGAGTCCTAGTGGACTCCAAGATGAACATGAGTCGGCAGTGTGACGAAACCATCAGAAAAGCCAATGGCACTTTATCATGCATCAGCAGATGCATGACAAATAGGTCCAAGGAGGTGATACTTCCCCTCTATCGGGCGCTGGTCAGACCGCAGCTGGAGTACTGCGTGCAATTCTGGGCGCCGCACTTCACGAAGGATGCGGATAACCTGGAGAGGGTCCAGAGAAGGGCCACTCGTATGGTTAAGGGCCTGCAGGCCAAGCCCTACGAGGAGAGACTAGAGAAACTGGACCTTTTCAGCCTCTGCAAGAGAAGGTTGAGAGGCGACCTGGTGGCTGCCTATAAGTTCATCAGGGGGGCACAGAAGGGAATTGGTGAGTATTTATTCACCAAGGCGCCCCCGGGGGTTACAAGAAATAATGGCCACAAGCTAGAAGACAGCAGATTTAGATTGGATATTAGGAGGAACTTCTTCACAGTTCGAGTGGCCAAGGTCTGGAACGGGCTCCCAAGGGAGGTGGTGCTCTCCCCTACCCTGGGGGTCTTCAAGCGAAGGCTAGATGTGTATCTAGCTGGGGTAATGTAGGCCCAGCACTCTTTCCTGCTTATGCAGGGGGTCGGACTCGATGATCTGTTGAGGTCCCTTCCGACCCTAGCATCTATGAATCTATGAGACACCTGAGGCTATAGGGGTATAAGACCCCAGGGGGTGGTGAGGCCAGGCACACCCATGAGAATGGCACCTGAGCCCATAGGGGTGTAAGACCCTGAAGAGTACTGGGGCCAGGCATGCCCAGCCAGAGGCATCTGAGCCCAGTAGGAATAGTGGGGCTAGGCACGCCTATGGGGGTGGCACCTAAGCCCATAGGGGTGGAAGACCCCGGAACCCCAGGGAGGGGGCGAGAGTGTTGATGCCCCAGGAGCAGGGGCGAGTGGGGATGCTCAGGTAAGCCTTCAGGCACCTGAGGCCACAAGTAAGCCTGAGGCCAAGTGGGGCAGCATGGAGAGAGCTGCGAGTGAAAGGGGTGAATCACCGGCCCAATTAGGGAACCGGTGAGCTGTGTTATCCAGTGCGGGGCCAAGGGCAGAGTTAGCACAACATTTGGCTAATTGCCCAGACACTGCATAGATGAGGGTCACAGGAGAGGCCCAAAAGGGCTGGCCAGGGAAAGCTGAGATGAGCCTTATAGGCTACATGGTCACTCAAGGAAGCAGGGTGGAGTGAATGTGGCCCAGTAAGAGGCATGAGTGCAAGAGGAGGCAGAGTGGTAGAGGTCCCTGTGAGAGAGGGGCAGTATGGGTGAAGCACTGAACAGGGCAGCATGAGAGAGGCCTAACACTGTGTTGACTTGGGCCTGGCCTTAGGCTAGAGCATAGTACAACTCACAGAAGCATCTGTGAGACACGGGACATGATAATGGGGAGGCTGGAGTCATGAGAACCGCCCTTTGGCACTGGGGCGCTCAAAGGGCAGCCTTCTGCCTAGTATCATCTTAATTATTTAACAACAAGGTGGGCAGGTTGCCCAAAGACAGGTGGGCAGACCAGCACTGTGACTGGTCCTGTGAGTTTGCCCCCTGTCACAACTACAAAACACCTAATTCCCTCTGTCCATAGTTGCAGGCTGTTTGTCAGCTACATCTATTATATCTTCCCATGATATATTAATTATTTCCACAGCAAGCATCACAAACTGGACAGATATTTAATATGTCCCCTCAGGTGTAATAATTCCTTAGCTCTAGGGAATTCTGTCATTCTGACTCAATGCTCAGTCTCTCACATTAACTCAGGTTGCATAGAAAAGTCAATGTGCAATATGTTCCTCTATATTTTTATTGCATATTCAATTAAGTGTATTGCTTAAATCTAAGCCCTGAAAATTCAAAGTTAGGTGTGTGAAAGTGTATTTTTAAAAAGCTAGAGGGGGACTCTAGTTAAATTGCCCAGAATGTCATATGTATTAGCTTTCCCATGCTGGAAAATGGTGGAAGGGGTGCTTTAACAAAAGCTCATTGAACAAGCTTCAGTTAAAGCACTTCTGCTGCCATTTTTCAGCACAGGGATACTGATATATGTGATGCTGGAGTACGGTCAGTACTGCTTTCCATCAGATTCAATCAAGTCTGCTCCGATGCTCTGTAATGACAACACATCAGAGAAGCCTTGCTGCACATGTATAGGCATCCCTTGGCTTTGAGTGATTACTGAACAGATGCTATCAGGTAAAACTGATCAGGAAGCTCTCTGCAAAATATGGAAGGAGCCCAACCATGCCATGATTCATGTCCCAAGGAATTTTCCTGATACCCTAAGACAAAGGTTAAAAGAGGAGCCTTTTGGGCTCATTGCCTTTGGAATGATATAGTCAGTTGAATAGCCAACTCTTTATTATAGGAAAAAGATGGGATATCATTTGCATAGACACAACAGAAAAAAGGGGAAAGAGGCATTTCCCATTATCTATGATGGAAGAAATTTTGAATGAGAGCACTGATTTTTTCTTCTGCACTTCATGCATGATTATGGTTCTGGCATTATCCTAAAAAAACCCAGAGCACACATTTGTGTAGATTGAGCAGCCCCTGTGGTGGCCTCAGATTGTTGTTTGTGTTTGTAGTTGGCACCCAGGGTAAGTCACTTGAAAAGGCAACAAACTTTTGATGGTGTAGTAGTGTCTAATACTTACATAGATAATATTTGGATAGGGGGAAAAATGTACAAGGGAAAAAGAGAAGCTATGAGTAATTTTGGGCAGAAACATAGCTGTTGAAGGAAACTGAAACAAACAAAAATATAGATTTTGTGTAATGGACATAAAGTGTCTGGGACAGGAGTTAATCCAGAAAGATGTACAATGTGTCACATTTTAAGGAGAAGACCATCACCAACATGACTAGCGCAGTAGGAAAAAAAAAGGGGGGGACATTCAAAGGCTGCTTGAAATAATTAACTATGTAAGGAAGTTTGTTCATTTTTTCTTTCTTTTTGGAGATTCTATAGAAATGTAACAGATATTCATTGCATTCTGTTGTCCGAGCCCTCATTTGATTGGAGCTGACTTTTTTGCTTTGTGGCTGTTATAATACTGAACACAGTTCTGATTTTTTTTTTCTGCCATAATTTTATATTAGGAAGCTAGCATAATTGTATCATAGAAAATTAAGAGCTGGAAGGAACACCAAAGGATCCTTGAGTCCAACCCCTCTGCTCTGGGCAGGAATACTAGGCTTCTGTATATTTTTGCAGTTTTATATGGTTGTTTATTGCCCGGCTACTTACCTTAACATAGGCAAACATTTGTTGGATCAGAGATTATTTCCTTTGCTTTATTTGTATGGAGAATGTTTCTTTTTCCGTATTTTCTTTACATTGTTTGGCTGGAATTTGAGATTTGTTAGTGATCATGAAAGTGTACAAATATAAGTAAAAACCAAAACTTTACCTAAGGGATGGAAGATTCCTTGACAGGTTCTACTAAGGCTTATGAATCTTGATCTTCAATAAGCCTTAATCCTTCTAGTCCTAAATTATGACTGCTTCTGGAACAAATACTTGACTAAACTATGTGGCAATTTCCTTCTCCAGGCTTATGCAGAAAGAAGTGCAACTCCAAGCTGTAACTCAGAGAGTTTTGTACAAAGTGCTCTGAGTTACAGCATTATGCTAGACCAAACAGAAGTTCACTGTTCACTGTTCACTGGGGGCCTGCAGCTGGATTCCCACAGCAACAGACACAGCTCTCTTCCAGTGCTTGCTGTGTTCACAATGGGAGCGGGGGAAAGACAGTGGAGGGCTGGTGCTGAAAGATGAGGTGGATGAATTGGAGCCCCCACCTTGGGGGAGAGCTCCAATACAACTGCCCTACCTTCCAGGGGCAGGTAAAAAACCTCCGGACTGAACTCCCTCCACTTGCTTGCCCCCCTCTCATTCTGAAAACACTAACAGGCTGGGAGCTCTGCAGAAGTTATGGAAGACCTACATTTTGAAATGTCTTCATATGATACCTCATTCACTGAGGGATCAGATTTTCACCCAATCATCTATTTTTTAAAGCTGCCTGCAGCTGTACACTTGTTTTTGGTCATGCTATGGACTGCTTTCTGTGGTGAGATTGGGTGAAAATAGTCACTTTTGTCTGCACCTAACAGAAGCCATGTCTTGAAACTGATATTATCCCAGGAGGTAAGAAACTCATGTATTAAACTGATACAAACATTCCAAATTCTATTCAAAATCTTTCATGGTCACATTTTTGTCAATTGCTTTACATACCCAGTAGTCACAATTATGTAAGATGTTCTCTTTTTTTTCACCCCATTTCCTTATGGCTATTTCTTTTTTCATCTTTCAGTTGTCTGTGCTATATAACGAAAAAAGGTATCTAGTTTTTTTTTTTTTTTAATGTTGGTCTAAATCTACTATATGCCTTCATCTGACACTTCCTATTAATGAAAGAAAAGCTGATGTATACGGTTGTATTCATCCTTTTCTTGTTTCAGTAATAAAAATAAAGCCCTCTATATTTAAGTCCTACACTTAAAAGGAAAAAAAGTATGATATATTTTCTCCCATCAAAGTATATGGTTAATTTTATATATATATATATATATATTTTTTTTTTTTTGCAAGTGCCTTTTTTCTGTACAAGCCTTCTAAAATTATTTATTTTTAACTCAATAGAAAATACACAACAGTTAGTGTGAATGACAGGCATACTTTTAATTAAAATTTATTATAAATTATCTGAAAAAAACTCCTTAAATCCATTGTTACAAGTAAGCATATTCTATTCAAAAGTCTCTGCAGAAAGTTGTTGTAGCTAAGTGTACTACAAGCATTCTAGAGTTGTTGTTAATATTAATCTTTTTTTATGCTGGGCTTAGAGTCTTAGCAAGATGGTGAACTAAAACATTCAGACTTTCATCCTTTGAGTGGCTGATACTATTGGTTTATTTTCTTTTCTAACTGTCTCATTTCTCAATTACTTATACATTTGCTCTCTGCTTTATTGTTTTATTCTGGAAATCTGATAGTAGGACACATGATAAAATTTACAATCGTGTTGCATATTAAGGCAAATTTATACTTAGCCATCTTTGAAAGAATAACAAAACTCATATTTTATGCAGAGCTATTCCCCTATTTCATTGATAAAGAAAATCTTATTTCACTTTAGCTAGCCAAAAAGTTGATATACAACATTAGCACACAATCACTCTTGTCCGTGCACTGGACATAGAAAAATAGATAAGAAGCTCACTCCCCAGATGACCTTAGTCTCTGCTTTCCTTAAGAAGTCTCCAACAATGCTACATGTCTTCCTATTCTAATGAGATTGCTCAGAACTATTTCAGTAATCTTTATATTACATTAGGAGTTAAAATTATACATCATGAAACATAGCTGTATATGTATACATGTCTATAGTGGTTGTCATTAAAAGGAAATTTTACTAAAATTATCTTCATATCAAATATTAAGTCACAATATTTACCTAATCTTTGAATGCAGTATTGGAGAGGGGTGAATTAAATTCACTAAAGCTATTCCTGTTAATGGCAGCCAATGTTTGCAAGCATCCTGAGCTCAATATTTGGACAGGGTTATTCACTAGCTAATCAGGTGGCACACAGTTATATGTATTTTATCAACCATATTTAGATGCTGTAAAATCATCTTTTAAATTATTTCTAATGCCAGATGAGAGAGACCGATAAGCTCACCTGATTCACAAAATTAAATACAAAAATCATGTGATTCTGTAAGTTTTGGTCTATAGTTTTGTTTGGATCTCAGGAAGATAAAGAAGCAAAAATTATTACTGTTATTAGTATTGTTGTTGTTTTTAGTAAAGGAACTTAGATTGTTTAAAGAGAAATTCTGCTCATAGGCAAAACAAAACAGCACCAAGCCTATAAGTCAACTGACTTTTTCTAAAAACATGTCTGATGTTGAGCAGGCTGAATAGAAATGCCAGTATTGTGAACACTAACAACATTTTGAAATCACTTTTCTTGCCTCCTCTGATTTTACTTCCAGATCTTTCACTGCTTTGATGTTCACGCCCAACATGTTCAGCAGTGAACCTGAAAGTGGGCCAGAAATACTTCTGGTCCACTTCCGGGTCCACCAGGGAGTGTGCTGGGGGGCCTCCCCCATGCCCTCCTGGCTTGGCGATTGGCTATAAGGGGACCCTGGGTACACCCCAGACCTAGGAGGCACCAGTCGCTGAGCCGGGGGGAAGCGGACTAGAAGTGGACTGGAAGTGCTTCTGGCCTACTTTTGGATCTGCTGCTAAATGCTCTGGGGAGCCCCCCATGCTCCTGTAAGATGCTTCATCCACCCCAGCATCTCAGCATTCACAAGCTACCTGCTACCTTGAGGTATGTAGAAAAAACATTTAAAGCTGTGTCTGTCTGAATCGTCAAATCTTTCTGAACCTCTCCAAATCTATTAGGAAGGTTCTGATTTGATTTGGAGAGATTAAAGGGTCTCCTGATTTAATTTGGATTCAGAGATTTGGCCACCAAATTGGGCCAAATCTGCACTGAATCAAATCAGAGACTGAAGCTTCTCACAGCCCTACCTAATACTATTGTACAAAGCACTGGTTCCATCTAGTTTAGAATACTGTGTGGGTGTGCAGATCTGGTCAGAAATGATCAAAGAAGATTATATGTACTCCATTTAGTACTTCAAAACTCAGAGATTCCTGGCTAGAGGTCTTGCTGTTCCACTTAGTCATATGGATTGTGCCAGATTTAGGGTCTGTAAGGAATTTTTTTTCCATGTCAGATTGTCAAGAATTAGAAGTTTTCACCTACCTCTTTAGTATATGGCATGTTTCTCCTCCTAAGATCTTCTAAGTGTGTATTAACCAATCACTTCCTTGCCACTGTTGTGCCAGGGCATGGGCAGTGCCCCTGTTTCTCTTATGGCATGTTGTAGGGTGTTCTTGGGATTTTTTGTTTTTGTGCCTTTTAGGTGTGTGTGTGAAGATTTGAAATGGCAGTTCTGGGAAATCCTTGGGTACAGGGTTGCCTAAGAATGCAAGAGACTGAAGCCCAGTAGGCACCTTTCAGCCCTTTGTTCCTACTTTGTTCCATTAGCCACATTTCCGCTTCCTCTTCCTATGACAGCCTATGACCTCTAATTTTTTAATCAATCTTGTTAACTAAGTAATGCAAATATTCAATACAGCTGTTCACTTAATAGCCTTTTTGATGTTGCCTTTTGAGGGTTTTAGTACTTCATTGTTATTTAGATAAAGCTAGATTCCCACAGAGACTTAAACAGTATCATTAGCTTGTAGTTCTTCAGGGCCTCCAAAATCTTTATTAAGAACTTTAGTAAGAGCTGTGGAGATCTCTGTTGCTTAAATATGCCCTGAATTTTGACTCTTCTCAAGCTTAGTGCAGCTTTCAACGCATTCTGATAATGAATGCAAATATATATAGACAATCATTGCAAACATTCCCTTAAGATAAGTCTATGCTCCTTAGTTCTGCACACAAAGTTATTTCCTAGTCAAAATTGCCAGCTGTCAATTTTTAAAATACCTAAACTTTCCTGCTGGTGGCAGCAACACATCCTCTTGAGCATCAAAGCCCAAAGTCAGGCTTCCCTCTAGCTTACTTCAAACCACAGCATGTTCAGAACTCATCCAGTTCAGGACTTTTTGTCACTTCAAGTTCTTCTACCCTCTTCCTGTCTCTACTGGGAGAGAGAAATAGTAGGCAGACTGATTCCAAGAAGGATCCCACTTGAGGAACAGGGTAATTCTCTGAGAATCAGTCTGCTCACAGTTTTTCTTCTATGTTTCAGATGCAGTTGCCGACATGGAGGGCCACACATGTGAGCTGAACTAGATGAAAGTAACATCAGTAATGATTGTATATAGTCTTATAGATGTACTTACAGTGTCATTGAAATGATTGGACATCTTCTCTCATTGATGATTGTGGAAGAATTCCTGAATAGCTATAATGTGCTTTAGGAAACATCTCTCTTCTGAAACTTTAAATAGTGCTCATTCATAAAAGGGTTAAAATGATTTCACTTGATTCTCATTTTTATTCCTCTAATTCCAATGTCTGGGACAAGGTCATGTTGGAGGTGTGGATGCTGTAGCTCTAGCTGGGTAATCAGCTGCTTTGCGCTAAAGTCAGTGTTGATTCTTTTAATGCATATGTTTTTTTCTTTCTTCACACGTAGCATCTAGTAGTAGACCTGTGAGTTTAAATCCATATGGAGTAGTATATCAAGGTCACAATGCTTCAATCATTTCTTTCAATTGCTCATTTTGTACTACATCAAGAGTAAGGTTGTTAGAATAATAGAATAATTATCAAATGTGTGTCTTTTAGTACCAGTGGCTTTTACAATGTAATCAGAGTCATTTTTGAGGCGCAAGGATGAATCAAGCTGATGTTGTAGACAGACTAGGTAACCTGAAATAGAGACCTAATTATCATTGTGGCTGCATTTCAATGACAATGATTCTCATTGGCAGGAGCAGTTACTTTTTCAATTTCTCTGTCCACCTTCCAGGAGTTTACTGATTGTAGCAAACTAAGCTATGTCCCCTTAAAGCATTCATAGCCTCTCTGATATTTTATCTTTAGTCTCCAATACCATTTTACTTGAGTCATGTACAAATGATTCCATCCAATTGAAACTCTTAGGCTATTATTTATTATTATTTCTGAATGAAATTAATAGGAATAAGAGTAGGCATAATGTTTTGATTATTTTCCTTTTAACTTTTTTGAATTTTTAAGGATTTCAAGTTCAGTTTAAATTAGAGCCAAATGTTTCTAGAACTAAATATCACTGACATCCATGGTTCTGAATAACATGCAAATTAAAACACAAAAAACCTGCAGTATCCTTATAGGCTCGGCAGTGCTATGCTGGCTAGCACTATGGAATAAAGAGACTTGGGGCTCATCATTGACCACAAGATGAACATGAGCCTTCAATGTGATGCTGCAGCTAGTAAAGCAACCAAAATGCTGGCTTGCATCCATAGATGCTTCTCAACCATATCCCAGGACGTCTTTCTCCCCTTGTACACTTGGCCTTGGTGAGGCCGCAGCTGGAGTACTACATCCAGTTTTAGGCTCCACATTTCAAAAAGGATGTGGAGAAGCTTGAGAGAGTCCAGAGAAGAGCCATGCGCATGATCAGAGGTCAAGAAAACAGACCTTACAATGACTGGCTGAGAGCCATGAGGCTCTTTAGCCTGGAAAAGCACAGGCTCAGGAGTGATCTGATGGCCACCTATAAGTTTATCAGGGGTGACCACCAGGATCTGGGGGAACACTTGTTCACCCAAGAGATGACGAGGTCAAATGGTTAAAAGTACTATAAGACCATTTCACGCTGGACATGAGGAAGAATTTATTTACTGTTCAAGCCCCCAAGGTCTGGAATAGCCTATCATTGGAGGCGGTTCAAGCACCTACATTGAACACCTTCAAGAGCAAATTGGATGCTTATCTTGCTGGGGTCCTATGACCCCAGCTGACTTCCTGCCCTTTGGGTGTGGGGCTGGACTCAATCTTCCGAGGTCCCTTCCAGCCCTAATGTCTATGAAATCTATGAAATAAATAGCCTAAATAAAAAAAAAAAATGGACAAGAATGAGTTGTAATTATATAAAACAAAATAAAAATTCATTAGCCTGTCTGGTATGGACACTACTGTTTCAATGGAGGGAAATTAATGTTATCTTTGTTTCATCTTTCAGACTTTTTAAGATTATTTTTTCACCCATTTGTATAAATCCGAGTGTCCTGTTTCCTACCGTATATGTCATTCTCCTCTCTTTCCAAGGTCACCAGTTGTGACAGTGAGTGCTGCTGATCACAAGGGTATGCTGTAGAATGAGAACAAGTCAGCAGGGAAGGCAAAATTTTAGTGAGTAAATAATTTTTAAATTATCCAGTGTTTCATTGTTCCTTCCTAGCTTAAATCCGTATTTTAGGGTAAAAATTTTAGGCTTCACAGTATAGCAACACTAGTTAAAAAAACCCACAAAAAAAGCACAAGCTTGTCTCTGATCTTACTGTGGGAGTGAGGTGGGTGGAGACTGTTGAGCATTTGGTTATGAACATTTTGTCCAACAGGAGAAAAAAAGTTGGGTGTTTTTTTTGAAAAATAAATAAAATTAAATAATTTTAAAAAGGAGCCAAAATAGAAGGAAAATAAATATAATAAGAAATGGAGAACAAGAAAAACCCCAGCTTCCTATAATTTCTACTGTAGTGAAAAACTACAGTAGAAAGGGATTGAAATCACAGAAAATAAAAATATATCCTCTTTGCTTCCATGCCCATATCTGAACTATTGTTTTCTTCCACCTTCTAAGGAGTGATGAATTGGCTATTAGCTATAGCCCAAGGCAACATAGAGAAATATCTTGCAGTTGGGAGGTAGGGAGAGATGGTTAGATTATTTTTCATATATAATTTTGTTTTCCTTTTCATTTGAATTTTTTATTTTCTTATGTTCCACTGGATGGCTCTCTGATCACTTGGATATTGTATCCAAGTCATCTATCTATAGTTTTGTCTGATGCTTATTCTGGTGCCAGTACCCTAGTTAGCTTCAAAGTGCTGAGGGCAAATGCTTCTATTTCCCGCATCAGAAAGAATTAATAAAAAGTTGTTTAAATTCTAGTCATTCAGAAATAATAGTGCCAGAGAGAAAAGACAAGTGAGAAACTGGCATAATTTAGAGCAGTGTTACAGTTGCTTTAAAATATACCCGGGTTCGATGGCCACAGGAGAAGGGAGTCTTTTCCAAATTACCAGGAGTTTATACTACTTGGACACTTTCTATATTGGGAAAATCCCTAATAGCTTTCTGGCCTGCTTTGAATTTGCAGAGCAGTAGAGGCAGATGAAATGGAACTACCAGGCATAATTTATCTACACAACATGCCATTATGGAGGATTATTCAGCTTGATCCTCCAGAGTGCAGTATGTGGCTTGAATAGTTCAGAAAGTATGTTTATGTTTCAGGTCATGAGTGTTCAATGTCTGGGTCATTGGAGGCTGCACAGAGCCCCCTCACCATGGAAATGTCCCTTTCTTTTTGCCATGTGGGCAGCCTGACTCCCCCCTGCCATGTGCACTTCTCCATTCCTCCTCTCAGCTCCCCCACAGCCAGGTGCATTGCATGGGCAGCCCAGCCTTTTTTTGGCATTGAGCATACAAAGTCCAGCTCCTTCTCTTGCTGGGCATGCAGCATGTACAGGCCTTCCCCTCTCCTGGTGAGGCACAACCCTGGCTCCTTTCCTTGCTGCATGTGCAGTGTGCACAACGCTGTACCTGCTCCCAGTGAGGTATGATATGCATGGCGATCAGCTCCTTCCCTTGCCATGTGTACAGCATGCAAAGCCTGGCCCCATTCTTTGCTGTGTGTCCAGCATGGGCAGCTCAGGTCTCTCCCACTGTGCCATCCAGCCCCCATGAGCAGGGCAAGAAGCAGAAGCTGGGGGAGGGAGGGGAGCCCTGAGAACATGCTTGCCACCACAGCAGGAGCAATGAGGGGAGTGGCACCCGGGCAGTTCCTCATGGGCCACATGTTAGCCCCTAGTCAGCTGCCTGCAGCCCATGGGCTGCCAGATGGACAGCCCTGTCTTCTGCAATAGGTGAGACTGATACCATGTCCTCTCAGCTCTTCTCTCTTGATTTTGAGCACCTTCAAAATGACCAGAGACTGTCTTTTCTTTCCTTCCTATTCTGTCTCAAAACAAAACAACCCACCCTACAAAACCTGTGGTATGGGTGCAACAAGTGGCACAGACAGCCTCTGTGGATGGCACACAGCGGAATGGGAAAGACTCAAGCAGTATAGTGGCAGATAGGACACCACACAGAAAGCAGAACATCCAATAAGGAAGGCTGCACAGGCCAGGAAGAAAAAGTAGAGTAGCAGCTTGGTCAAGGAGTTAGGGAGAACAGGGCATGGAGCAGAAGGCAGAGCAGCAGATCAGGCAGGGGAAAGGGATGAGGGTGGCACTCAGAAAGGATGCATGGCTAATTTGTGGCAAAAAGGTTTGCCCCCACTGATTTGGTATATACCCCACTGGGTACTCCTGGCAGTAAGCATAGTGTTTGGTGGCATTTGAAGCAGTGGACTTACAGTTTACATATATTCAGATATATTCTGTGACTGCGTTTAAACTTCTTGATATTTTTCTGTGTATAGGAATATGCTAATATCAAAGATACCCATTTCCAGGCAGCTTTGGACCTAGATTAAGCAGATGTAACAGGTTGGTATTCATATGCTGAAGATTTTCATTTAGCAACAAAAATGGGAAAACAAACACATTTAAGCTATTAATCAATGATCATAGGAAGCCATGCTGTATTTTTAACTGAGGAGAATTAAATTCAGACCAGTGGCACTGCAGTTAATTAAAAATCAGGAAAATAAGAGCTTTTTATAGCTGCCTCCTCCCATAAATCACCTATTTCCTCTTCCTCTTCCTGGGAGAGTGCCAGTCTCAAATCCAAGAATTTCTTGGCATCACTTAAATGAGAAGAGGCATACTTTGTATCTCCCAAAACTACAGAGAACTAAACTGAAGAGATTATTTCAATTTCTATTTGAATGTAGATGCATTAAAAATAAGCCCACTACACATTGAAGAATTCTATACCAGTAGCCACTCTATTGTAAATTCTGCTGTCCAGAACTATTTTAGATAGGTGGAAACTATGAAAGCGATATATAACAAGTTACTTTTATATATTCTAGGTAGACTGAGAAATACAATGGCTTATGTATGGATCCATTTTATAGGATATAGATCGATTTATAAATATCATTTAAAAAATCTTAGACCCGGATTCTTAATTGTTGTAGAGCTATATCAATTTACCCTAGGGCTGAACCCACTTAGGAAAACATAGCATGATAGCACACCATTTCTTCTCGCACATATTGACTATCCAAGATAAGCATTTGCTGGCATGGAGTCCAGTAAATATTTTCAATAAAAGTTGGGGGGTTTTTTAATGTAATTTTTTAAAAGAAGCAGAGTAATTGATTAGTTCAACAACCAGGATCATTTCAGTGATCTTGTTTTTTTTCAAGTTTAATAAAGAAATATGTTCTATAAAATATTTTTCTCTCTATTTTTAAGCTGTCTGAGTATTTTACTGAAATCCTATATATTAAAAAATTCTAATGAAATTTTAGGTAATGATAATCTTCTGTAACTGTGAATAAAAAGTTTGACCAAAAGAATCTGTACCCCTTGATGCAGCTGGTATACAGAAGATAGATTGTTTAATAATTAAAATGCAGCCAAGTGCTCTATTTATAACTTTGAGAAGTATTAGGTCATATTCCCTAATTACCAAACAGCCTGAAAATAGTTCTGAGGTCTCGATGATGACACCTTTTTCTAATTACTAAGATGACAATCTCTCTTTATATTAGTAAAATTCACTTCAAGGTTCTTACGGTCTTTTTAGCTCCATATCATGCAGCAGAAATATTTCACAGAACATAATAGTTTCATACTTTCATAGTTGGTAGGGTCGGAAGGGACCTGAACAGATCCCAACCCCCTGCCATGGCAACAAGAAGTACTGGGGTCAAACGACCCCAGCAAGGTGTTCATCTAGTCTCCTCTTAAAGACCCCCAGGGTAGGAGCCAGCACCACTTCTCTTGGAAGCTGGTTCCAGACTCTAGCCACCCTGATAGTGAAGTAACGCCTCCTGATATCTAGTTTGAATCTACCCTCTGCCAGCTTGGGACTGTTATTTCTTGTTACTCCAGGTAGTGCTCGGGGGAACAGGGACTCCCCCAATGCCTGCTGGTCCCCTCTGACTAGTTTGTAACAGGCCACAAGATCCTCCCTCAGCCTTCTCTTGTGGAGGCTGAACAGGTTCAGGTCCCTGAGCCTCTCCTCATAGGACCTGCCCTGCCGCCCCCTGATCATGTGAGTGGCCCTCCTCTGGACCCTCTCCATGTTGTCCACATCCCTCTTGAAGTGCAGCACCCAGAACTGGACGCAGTACTCCAACTGTGGCCTGACCAGTGTTTTAGCTATCAATTTTGAAAAAGCAGGCCCAACCAATAATTCAAGTTGAAGAGTTATGGCAATGCTAACATTTCTGACTGTATGGATGTAGTGATGTTCTGAGCCTTTTTCTCATTGGGAGTAGGATTGGAGTAATATCAGGCTTTTAAATGGTATATTCACATGATAGCAGCCTCAGGAGTAAAACTATCAATATGTATCTCATTGGGCAAACCACTTTCACATATAACTACTGCTTGCCATTGGATTTTGTCTTATTTTTTTCTTTTCCCTTCCAGCCACAAAAGGCAAATAAATGGATCACCAGCAGTCACAATCTGTAGTGAAAATTTGCCAGAAGCTGCACGACAGTTTGCTGAGAAGATTTATCTAAGGCTCTTTTTTCTCTTTGTTGTATCACCTCTGACAATAAGAAAAAATACCACATTTTCTCACATATAAACATATACCCTTTCCACCCAGACCAGCTGGGGGAAATTAGGGTGCTCATTACATTCAAGAAATATGATTTCCTGTTGCCAGAACAGTGTCTCTGGAAGCCGTGGCAATGAACACTGCCACCACTCCCCCACTGCCCAATTTTTGGGATCTCCCCAGCCTTGTGACATGGTCCCATGTACTGGCTTGAGTTGGTATGCAGGGTTAGGTCAAGGCCAAGCCCAGACCTGGCATGTACCCATAGGCCCTACACATGGGAACAGGCCATGGCCTGACCCAGCATGTGACCAAAGACATGGTATTACAGATCAGGCCAGTGTGCAGGATCCAGATGCTGTCAGACCTGGTGTGTTAGGTTGGATCCAATGTGTGCCCTTAGACCCAGCACATTAGATCAGGCTGGTACATGGACTGAGGCTGAAGCTGGACTCTGACCATCACCCCAAACCCAGCAAACAGAGTTAGTAGCTTACCTGTCTTGGAGGGTACAAATTTATTTTTCTTCAAGCTGTCAGTAAAAAACAGGGTACATGTTATATTCAGGGACGTGGTATGCAGGGCCATATGATTTTACTGGTCATGAGTACTTTTTCTTTGGGGCAAAACCATATTGTTCTGCAGGTAGTGAAAAATACTCAGCATTCTAAAGACTGATGTAAAAAGTTACTAATGTTGGACAATCTTTTCCGTTAACTCTCATATGGAATTAATATGGATGTAATTAATGAACTACACTCAAGAACAAACATGTAAGTATCTTAGCAAAAGCTTGTGGTTCATTCAGTGCCTTGAGTATTTGTTCTCTAAAGAGACAAAATAAGCCACATACAGAAATTGTTTCCTTTGGGAGAGTTGCCACTGTTCCAGTAGGAACCACAAGTGTAAAGATGTTCAGAATTTTTTCTCAGACCAGAAATGGCTCCTCCAAGAGAAAAATAACTTGAGAACAACCAGGTTTAAATCTCTCCTGAGAGTGTTTCTCCTTCTAAAGTGAATGAATGTACACATTCCTGTCTAAGAGAAGCCACAGCAGCTTCCTAGGGTGCTTTGCTCTACTCTCCCACACTGGAGACAGTGTTTTGCTAGGGCTGGACTCTGCTGCTCTGGCCCAGGAGATAACAGAACAAGTCCCCTTCACAATTCTCACATTGTGCAGTCTAGGTCAGCTGATTGGCTACCTTGTGCACTGCTGTCATTTGTCTCTAGCATCTTCCTTCAGTCTGCCTAAAATGGTGTGAATAGGGCCCCCTTGGCTATGCAGTGTCAGAACTGCAAGTTCTCTGTTCTTCAGGGGCTCAGCATTTAAACACCTCTTCAGAGGTCTCTGGATTTTTCTACTAGGAAAACAAAACCAGGAGAATTCTCCCAGATGATTTGAATGTGTGTACGCAGCGATAGTCTGCTCTTACTCTGGCCCAAATACTTCAGCACCTGCTATTTGCTACAGTATCATCCTTAACAGTCAGTGTTTTCTGATACTTATAAAAGACCTGGTGTTGATGAAAAGATGGCTCACTGAGGAATGTGCTCAAAGAATAAACTAGGTACTAACAACAGAGGAAGCTGTTATACATCTTTGCGTTGCCTACTACAGCTTAATCTATTGCTATCTGCATTTCTGCTGTCCTCAGTCTCTCAGTGAAAATCTTCTCTTTCTATTCCTAATATCAGTAGACTTATAATCACAAAAATCAATTACAGGAACCATGTCTAGAATAAGGTTCATGAAGAAGGTGAAAAGGAAGATTAAGTCAAGTTATAATGCAAAGAATGTATATATCTTTTTGTCACTAATTACAACCATTCCAAAAGACAGAAGTGAGAAAAAATGTTTTAAAACTGTATCTGTTAAGAGAGTTTCATTAAGTCTCAGTTCATTTGAATTTTGATACATCCTTTTTCAACTTAGTTATTTCCTTGCTGGAACCTGAAATATAATACTCTAAAAGTAACTGAGCTACTTTTTAAACTGGAGGATATACTTACTTAACTGGTATATTACTAATAAATATATTACAGTGCTTTGAAGCTGTTAAACACAAGAAAATAAGATTATTACAGATGGAATTCAAATTATGAACATGTGCAGCTACAGGAAATGATTAAAATTAAATTGTGAAAAATAGGAGATCATTGTACTCTTGTGCTGTATCTGGCAACAATTAAAATATCTAAAATTCCTGTTGCCAATTTATTTTGTTTTTACTGTAACATTTAAGGACTATATGGGTGTTTAGAAACTAAAATTCTTTTATTTCCTGTATTTTTTTTAATTTACTGATCTAATTTACTTACGTGAGTATATAACAGTGATAGTTCTCTAAATATTTGGTCTTTTCTCTCTTCATCCTAGATGACAACAATTCTTTTCTTCTGTATCTATGTTATATTATTTGGAGATCTAGAAAAAGAGAGATAATTTTTGATGTTGTGTGTGGTATAAGATTCAGCTTGATATGCTGCTGTTTTGAATGTTTTCCCCTTGTTTAAAAAATCTGAATTCTTCTTCCCCTCTTTTGTATTGAAACAATTTTTAAACTTCTACAAGCTATGCCTTCAAGCTAAGCCTCTACCTTCATAACTTGCCTTGATAACCAAAGATATGTACCAAAGGGCTCAGGGCTAGGTCCAGACAGTCAAAAAGCTTGAGACTGAATCGATTCAATTTTTGCAGGTTAGTTTAAACTGCAGAGATTAAATTGAAACAGAAGTGAACAGACATCTATCTTTGATTCAGGAAATGCAGCCACATGCCTGCAGTGACTCAGGCCAGAAGCTGGGGTACCGGACAGCATAGCTGTCTGACTGTGTGTGTTCACGTTCTCTTCTTGCTACCCCTGAGGTCTCTGGGATTTGCAGTCCAGAATTACAACAGAAGGACCTGCAGGGTTGCTCATCACTTTTTCTGCCTGCTTCCAGGTGTCTCTGGGATTTGTCCCTTGCCCCAGACCCCACCTGAGGTGGGCAGTTTCGTCCCCTGCCCCCCCCCCCATAGACTGGGCTGCATCCCCAACTAGGCTTGCCTCTTCCCTCCCCCACCACTCCCTTGTCACCACTCCCTCACTGCTCCAGCTAGGGAACAGTGTAGCCCAGTCCGGGGCTGGAAAACATGCTGGGATGTTGGGGGACTGTGATTTAACTTGAACCAGGAAGGTATCTGGGACAGAAGTTTCATAAACTGGTTTGACCCAAATCAGTTAAGTCGACCAGGCTTATCTTAAACCAGTTTGAACCATTTTGAAACTGGTTTATGTGCTCTGAACTTATGTTCTATTACAGGTTTAAACCAGTTTCTGATCCCTTAAATCCATTTATGTGTAACCTCTGTCTCTGGCCTAGATGACTATTTCACAGAAAAGGAGTAAAACACCCTTTGCTGCCTGGTCAAAGATTCCTAGCTCAAGGTTCTCCATTGTTCTTTCCATTCTTACTCAATGTGGGGTTACCCATAAAAAGGAGTCAAATTTGGGCCCTCTGATGGTAATAGTTTAGAGACAATCTTACTGTCATTGCTGTGTTCCTCTCCTGGAACACAGCATTCTATGACTGATGTTTTTAAGAACCTGGTTTAGAATCTGGTGCATCTTATGTATTGGTTGATACATTCCCAGTTGATAAGTGATTTGTTATCAGAGACTGTCATGATGGACTCTATTCTTTCTATATGTGTGTTGTCACTGTTTGACTACACAAGAGGTTCTCTTGCTTGAAGTACTTTTTACCTATCCCTGTCAGTCTGCCTATAGATGCCCATCTTCCTCATGATATTTGAGATATTTAATATTTGTAATTTTTTTTTAATGTTCTAATAACCAAATCTGAGGACTTTTCTTGCTGCCAGTATTCACTTTTTTGGGTTCAGGCTTTTAGGAATTGGCATTCATCAGGTATCTTGAGAGTTTGGAAGTAATCTCTGTAGAATAGCTTCTTTTATGAGAGTGTTAGTGTGGTTCCTTTTCTGTATTCAGTAGATTTTACAAGGCTTGGCAAGGTTGCTGACAGAGCCTCCACACTTTATCTGGCCTAGGACTAGCAACAATATTTAATTGTGCCTGGTGTCCAACATCAGTCTTGTAAGAAAATAGGATGTTTAAAAAGATGTACTAATGTGTGGTCTATGTGGGGAGAGAACATCATATTAATTATATGTGTATCAATTTTGAATTTAGGCCAGCTGTCCAAGATACCAGGTAGTAAGGAACAGATGTCAAAAGCAACAACAATCTCAATATTGCCAGACTGACAGTAAAACTGGCAACTTCAAAGAAAAAGTAGGAATGCAAATCAACAGTACAAATGGAAAATGGAAAAAGAAATGTGACAAATCCCACTTAAACTGAAGCACTGTTAGAAGTAGACAAAGAAGTAGAGTTCCTAATCAGACTGGAAAGAATATGGGCAGTACTCAGGGATTTTGTCACTGAAGGGGTGCATCTATACAAGATGCTACTGTGCAGTCATTACTGCACATTTATTTAGTACTTGTAGTAGCAAGTACTAAATAACTGCTCAGTAACAGGAGCTGCTGTGCAGTAACACTGGTGAACGTCTTTTAGGTGACATTACTGCTCAGTAGTTTAATAATATTATGCAGTAGTGTATTAACTCTGTCGATTCTGTGATGCGCCACTGCACAGTATTTTTCAGCTACTGAGCAGTCAGCATCTCATGTAGACATACCCAAGAAGGACCAGCTGTAACTGGATATCAAGACAGAGCTAGACTCAGCTATGTGGTTCTTCATCAAAGAAAGAAGAGCAATGAAAGGAAAACGCTTGAATGCTAAGACCAAGAAAATATTAGGAAGAGCAAAGGAAATACAAAGGCTACTGGAATTTTGGAAAAACAAAAAGTTCAAGAAATTAGATAACAATGAAAAAAATCAAGAAAAAATAGAAATATGTTGTAACAGTTGAAACTGAGCTGCCACAATGATAGAAAATCACTGAACTGTTTATATGACCTTGATGTCAGTGATAATGGTAGAGATACAAAGTGCTGCACAAGGTTGAACGACCAGATAATGAAATGATTTAATTTGAATACTGCTGTGAAACAGAACTGCATTCTCTATCTGTTTCTGTCCATCAGTTGCCATATGTATAGACAGCATAACTGCTGGTCTAGCTTAGGTAGCTGGTTTGTAGATAAAAGATCTTTTAATGACATTGCAATACCCCTGGGGTGTACTGAATGAATGCAGCCAATCTGATAAGACTGCAGGCCAAGCAAGGCTCAAAATCACTGATACCAAACCAAACATGCTCATGACCGATATTGAGCAGCAACATCACACTAGAAGGTAAAACCATCAAAAAAGTAAAGCATTGTACCTGCTTGAGCCAAACCATACTAACCAATGATAGAAAGAAATGGAAAAGGCTGGTTTCACCGTGAGGGCCAGGATTGGCATAGAATACAATATATAGGATCTTTAAGCTCCAGGCACTTTGTAAAACTCAGGTTGGTAGTGTCTGTGTGTCACTCACAACCATTACTTTAGGAATTAGTTCATCTTTATGGAGAAGGGGTGGAATCCTATTTCACTTTCTACAATCAAATAAGAGATTTCTAATTGCATAAATACCATTTTTGGCACTTACAGTTCACAATCCTGTTCCACAGTCAGCTCAGATTCACAAATATCCCTATGACTACGGAGCACACTTACTTGGCTTCACTCTTGCTGAGCAGATACTTGGCTCTATATGCACATATAGCAAAAAATCCCAAAATTGTGGCCCTAAAAAAAAAAAAGGAAGAAAGGTGTCTACTACCTTAATATCAACAGTTAAGTGTTTAGCACACTTGTCCAAGAGCAAGAAAACCTAGGTGCTAGATCCCTGTCTCTTAGAAATGGTTTGTGACCTCCAAGTACAGTGATCTAACTACCAGAAACAGGCCTGGCAATAGCCAGTCCCCTTATTAGTCAGTTGATTTGTAGAAACATGATATTTATTTTCACAGTTCAGCTTCATGGAACCTTTATTAATATTTGAAAAAAATTGAGTTTTTTTCACATCACTTGGCAGATTCTCATATCTGGATTGCATCATTAACCACGTTTGTTCACCAGAGCGCCCCAAGGGATGACGAGGTCGAATGGTGATAAACTACTGCAAGACTGTTTCAGGCTAGACATAAGGAAGAATTTCTTTACTGGCCGAGCCCCCAAGGTCTTGAACAGCCTGCCAGCAGAGGTGGTTCAAGCACCTACGTTGAATACCTTCAAGAGTAAATTGGATGCTTATCTTGCTGGGATCCTATGACCCCAGCTGATTCCTGCCCTTCGGGTGAGGGGCTGGACTTGATGATCTCCTGAGGTCTCTTCCAGCCCTAATGTCTATGAAATCTATGAAGTTGTGAATTGTTGCAAATGTAGACATTTTTCAGTTTCCTGACCTTTCAGCATCTTTTCTTATCTGTAATAGCAGCATTGCATTTTAGCAGTATTAGAATGAAAAGATATGTATACTATACCTGAGATTCTATTGTTCACTCTTTCCAGAGTTAGTCCTGTAGTTGATCTTTAACTTGAGAATTGTTGAAGCTGCAGAACCAAAATCAGAGAAGCAAAGATTGGGAAAGTAGCAGAATAAGCTATTACAGTTGAGAGACTGTAAAAGAAACCCAGCTTGATTGGGGAAAACAATTAATCCTTTTTTCCCTCAACAAATCATCTGCTAACCATCCAAAGGATGAAAGAATCATAGTGGAGAGTGTGCAGTTGGTAAATGGAAACAGAAGAGGAACTGGTCAACCCAGCTCACTTGTTATACCAATGAATCAGGTCTATAAGAACTCAATAAACACTTTAAGGTGAGGTCAGCCATAATGCTACACTATAACTAAAGGACTAACACGATGTATTTTATATGATATTTGGATATAACATTTAAAGAGCAAAATGTGTGTGTGTATACACACAATTTTTGCTCTTTAAATGTTATATCCAAATATCATATTCAATATATCATGTTAGTCCTTTAGTTATAGTGTAGCATTATGGCTGACCTTTATTTATACATATACATATACATACTCTCTCTCTCTGTCATACGTATGTATGAAGAAAGAAGTACATAAATATTTGGAAATAAATATTTGAACAATTACCAGGTTCATTCATGTTCCAATCCTATAAATCCCTAAGCATATACTTGCCTATTGTGAGATATTTCACTTAAAAATGGGGATTTATACAGTACTATTAAGCATATCTGTATGTTTGCAGAATTGGTTTGAACACTGCTCCCACAACGCAAACAGAGCCACACAGTTTATTCACAAGGATATTAAATCTTACAATCCTTATCCAGTGTCAGCACTTCTCTTTGATTGTTCATATTACCACCTACACAACAGTTTATTAATGTGTAAAGGTTAAATTAAAAATAAATAAAAACTACTGAAATGTATAGTGTTATTCCAAGCCAAACACAGTGTGATCTGTCACCACAGCAAAATCACTGGATTTAGATCCGTGTATACAGATGATGCAATAACAGCAGATTAAAATATGGTCAACTAGAAAGAACAGCAGCATTTCTGAGGTTATAGTTAGTTCAACAACAATAAAAATATCCTCTGTCCTGTGAATATTGGATGCCTGCTAAAATGGCTGTAGGAAGATTAAATCAGCAACTGTTATGTAGGTGTGAATTAGAAATGGGAGCATATATACACAGTGCAGAGTATAATAATAATGAAGTCATACTGGATGCAGGTCATAGAGAAAAATGTGTAGCAATAAACGTTTTACCCTGCTAAAACTTATCCTATTCATATTAAATAAACATTCTTCCCTACATAATGTAAATCATCATTAGGAAACATGACTGTGTAGAGTTTAAATCCTAACTGGTAAATTCTCCAGATTATTCAGTAGTGAAAATCCCACATTTCTTTTCAGAAGCTGCAGACTGAGTTCTTGGACTAAGTACATTAAAGCAATAAGGCCTATTCCATTGCTAATTCAAGTCAAGGTAAAGACTCCCATTGCTTTCAATAGGCATTCTATCAGGCACTCACTTCAAATACTCTTCAAATTAAAAGACTATATATGGAGGCGGCATACTCACTTTCACTCCTACACTAACTAGTTATATTAACATTACAATTAACTAATTACTAGGATTAATATATTAATTTTCTAAGAGATTTATACCCACCTCTCTCCCTTCCTGGACTAATTAAAATAAATGCAGTCCATATTTTTCAGCATGTATAATTTTCATAATATGCCCTTTTCCAGACCTTTGCATCTCAAGCATTACTATCAATAAAAGACCACATCTAAAAATAAATGTGTCCAATCTATTTCTCATAGTCTGTTCTTCATGTGGAAATACTAATATAGAAATAAATCCCTTTAATGTTTTGTCCAAAACCAGTTAAACACTTTTCCCATGTCAAATAATGTACAAATGTTACTATTTGTACAAGAAGCTGATGGGTGCAAATAACTTCCCCACATAACACTGGTGGTGCAATGAAGTCTATGCATCAGCATGGTTTTATCCTTGTGGTTTTCTGCGAGCTGTGATTATCACTCCTTGTCAGATTTTTATATAATCTCTTCATATACCCACACCAGTTATTGTGCCTGATTTTGGCATAGAGAAAAGAAAAGCTATAAAATCTGTAATCATGATACACCAAACACCTACTTTTGTTAACAATCCTTACTGGCACTTAGTAGTTACAGTGTGGTAACTGAATTATACGCATGAGGGAGGCTGGTAGGATTAGATCCAATGGTTCAGTTACCTGAGTTCCAGAAGTACTGAGCATTTGATTTCCATTTAATCAAAAAGAGATCTGATCTGAAAACAGATTTATAAATATGTTTACATATAATACATATAATACGTATAATAATATATTTACATATTATGTATAGCTGTATATATTATCATATATAGTTAGATATGTTATATATTTTGATTAGATATGTATAATTCAATAGAAAAATTAATTGTACATATATATTTTCTCTGTAACTATATCACCTAAAATTAGGCCTTGTCTTCAGCAGAAAGTTTCATTGTCAGAATTTTTGGCAGTTCACAGCTGCTGACACTGCTATGTTTGTTGCCAGATCGTATGCATTTCTGGATGTTTTTGCCAGTGCTGCAAATCTTCATTGCAAGAGTCCATATTAGCAGAAGGTATGGTGCACCATGGGTAGAAGAGGCCCAAGACTTACAGCTGCCAACATTACTATGTTGCTGAAGTGCATCCATACTGGAATGTTGCTAGCAGTTGTATGTTGTCTGAAACCATGTGTTATTCAGAGGTGTTTATATGTACATATGTATAAACACACACACATATATATGTGGTGATATTATTCAGGTGACAGAAAGACCCTTCCAATCAGTTTTGCCTGTTGTTTCATGAAAACCTTTAATACCAAAAAGCAACTCACTTTAACAAAACTTTGTAGTATAAACCAAGATTTAGTTTCATTACTCTATTGTAAGGAGTCTTGCATAACTTTTTAATTCTTTGGGATCAACTAGTCATCCACAGCCTTTTCTACAAAAGGCCTCTCACCAAAATGCCCTCAATTCCTTTTAATCTTGAATGAGAGTCTGTGTCTGGTTTGTTCTATGGCGGCTTTCTATAAATATCTCAAAAAGGGAAAGAGCCCGACATAAGTTGACTGCCTCGCTCTAAACTTCAAAAGTAGAAGCTTTTACTTTATTCTTTCAAGCCAATAAATACATAACATTGTGCCGGCATTTGTCAAAATTAATCCTTTCAAAAGAGAACAAGCAAGCACAGGTGCTCTGGTGTATATAGGATTGATTGATCCCAATGGGGCTTATGGACCTTTGCAAAAATATGCAGATACCTATTAGTGTTGGGAGGTTAGTCATCCTACTCAAAAACTTGTCTGTCTTGTAGCAGAGATGCCAAGCTACAAGGTTCTCTTACCAACAAAAATTATTCCTGGTAGAAGTCAACATTAAGATCTAGTTCCTATTCTTCCTGTTGGCAAAGTGTAGGCAGGCATAAGGCAGAACCATATGTGCTTCCCTTAAATGCTGATTTGTTGGAGTATTGTCAGCCAGATTTGACTGTTCTCCCTTGGGTATTAATAACTGTGTTCTGGGACATGGAGATATGGTCCATAAAATAGCCCCATTCCTTTTCCAGTGTTTAAAGTTCAAATATGGATTCTTTTTCATGATGTAATCAATTTTACACATTTAATTATATTTAAAAATAGTATACACAAATAGAAAAATAGCCACTGGTAGTGGTTCAATTACAATAACTAGAAAGCATATCTGAACTTTGACAGTCTCAGAATTCAAAGGCAACTGAGAATCTGAACTTCCCAGGACAACTCCTTTGTCTGTAGTCTTCTGAACTAAAATTCTAGTCTAAAATCTCATGAATCTGGGGAATGTTCAAAATCTGGAGTGAGAGCTCAATTTTATCCAAGTATAATAACATTTCCTTTTAAATATTACAGAAGTACATTTGACTACTGATTTGTACCACTTTGCTGTAGCATTTTGACCTTGGCTACAGAAAAATATTTAGGAAAAAACACTTTCAGTCTTCATCACTTTTCTGAGATAACAGGAATTAGTCAGCCTGTCTTATTGCTGCACTGGATTAATATCCAGCACTCCACAGTGCCTGGTGATGTCAGAGATAAAGTCCTATCCCTGGCAGAGAGCCAGTTGACTAGTTTTATCAGGTTAATCACAGAATAGAGAGAAATTAAAAATATATATTTTGGAAACCTTCTGGAAGACATTGGATCTGTTAGGACTTAAGGAAAAGCCATCATAGAGAAGTCAGAAATCTCTGTGAAAAGGACTGGGATCAACTTGAGTGTGGTAGGAAGCTGCAGTGGAATGGATGATGTGCAGATTGAGGACTGGTGACACCAGTATCAGCTGAGGAATGGAAGCAGGACCTGGTTTTCTAATTCTCTTTCTTCTGATAAACAGGTGAGAATTTTAAAGTTCTGGATTACAGTACAAAGCCCTTTTTGCAATTGTTTCACAATCTGTTCTGCCTTTCTGTGAATACAGATGGTCATTGCTTGTAATAATTAAGCAGCAGAATTAACACATTCACTTTGATGACTGAGGTATATCCATGCTTCTCTTTGTATCTGTCTGTCTGGCTGCATATTTAGCAAGATAACTATGATAGGATAAGACAAGTAAGACTGCCCACATAAACAAGGGAGTTAGAAACACTTAGAAGAAGTTTTGATCTTGGAGAACACAGCAGAATGTGCATTCTCTCTGTGTTTGGGAAGCCTACCTAAGTGTTTTAGGTCACTTTGTAGTTCTGACTTTCCTTGTTTTGTATGATATGAGTGTGGGGGTAAATGGGAGTAGTACAGGCTTTTATTTTTGCTTCTTGTTTCTTTCTGTTTCAGCACTTTTCTGTTTTTCTCTCTTTCTTAGAAATCTGGCCAAGGGGAAGCACAAACATGTATGCAGCTATGGACAAAGCTAGTAGTGATGGTTACTGATGCTTTAGAGAAGCATATGTAAGAAGTTGGCAGTATGCAATCTGTGAAGGAAGAGTCATTTATGTTGATAGTAACCTGAGTCAGGCAATCTGAATCTTTATTTCTTTGATCCTTCTCCCCAAGGCGTGAAGAATAAGTAAGTGTAATATATTTTCCTGTGGCTGACTGGAGATGAGATAAGCCAACATCTTGATAACAGCAACAAACAAGCACCAGTTTCACTGTCTGCATTTCTATGTATGCCAAAATCCACCATCCCAGGCAGTTTGTCCTTACTGCAATGCAAAAATTATGTGTAGATAACTTTCTCCTCAGAGGGTGCATCTAAATGTGCATATTAATGTGCATCGATATACTCTGGCACATGTTATGCTGGAGTTTATTGCTCCCAGGTGCCACAACGCAGAGGCCTGGGACTGCAATATGCTGAGCCAGATTGAAGCATCTCCAGCTGGTAAGGGATCAGCCTGCCAGCCCAGGGGTGCTCTGACCCAGCTCAACATGCTGCAGAGGGGCTGACTCGGACATGAGGTGCTTCAGTGTGGGGCTAGGCAGCAGGCAGCCCCCACACTGAAGCACCCTTGTGCCTCAGGCAAACCCATCAGCGTCTACAGGTGCATTGCTGAGCATAAAAAAATTCTGCACAAAGCTAATACTTGTATTTACAAGTACTAACCTGCTGTGGAGTTTATTAGTTTCCTGCAGCCTAATAGAGCTGCAAGTATAGATGCTGAGACATTTACTGCTGAACTAATTAGGCTACTCCTCAGTACATGTCTCACGTAGATACCCCCAGTTAGTAAAAATACAGACATTATACAGTATCAAGTTAATTCAGAAATAAATTTAGGCTAAAACATTTAAAGAAGAAAAAAAATCACAGTTTATATCTATTAGGAATCTGGTATTGAATTCACAACAATCATATCATAACATTTCAGTGAAAATCATTCAACATTTCAGCTAATTTTCTGTTACAGCCAAAATCAATTGTTTACTTTCCATGTGCAGGAAATTCAGGAAGCTAGTGTAATTGGTCTGAAGAAAGGAACAGCATCATTCAAAAGTGTCAGGTTAGTGAAGAAAAATTGTCCCATTCAACAGTTGTTGCACTTAGTTCTCTTCATCTGCCAGTCTACAGTGCAAAGGTTAAGAGATTTTTTTCCCTTCTATTTTATGCTGTGAATAAAAAATAACTCCTGGGCAGTCAGTGGGTTAGTTTGGTGAAAAGCTGATACAACCAACAAGAGTACTCATACTGCTAAAAGCAGCTTGGATCTGTTCATGTAGTATGTTTGTTATATCCTGTGATCTCCACAGTTATCAGCAAACATTTTTTTTTATTATCTTCCAGGTAAAAGTAGGTTTTATTATTATTCACATGCCAGTTCACATCAATTACATCTCAAGAAAAAGATGTGTATTTCAAGTGGCAAGTAATGCATACTTACTATAAAGATAAATACTTATTTTGGCCTGCATAGTTTCCCAAAACCGTTACCTATAGGGACATCCTTATGTAGAGAGTTGTACATTATTAGAACCATGTTGGATCACTGCTTAAGTTCCTAATGGGAAAACAGATCTGTATACAATTTAAAAGAAAACTATGCCTTCACTCTCCAGATATTTGCAGCCTCGCCTTTACTCACCTATAAAAAGAAACCAAGCAGCCTATATAAATGGTAGTTTAATTACTTTTTTAAATGAATAGGGTCCAAAATTGCTCTCTAGCAACACTGTAAAAGTGCCAGTAAAAGTTTGTAGTATGTTCATAAAATCAATCTTTAAAATTTGGCTAGGTACAGATATTTGGGGAGATTAGATAATGATAACATGGCCACGCAATCTAACTTAGTTCACCCAAACATGGACCTTACAGTAGTTAGATAAATCTAAGCGCAAACTGGAAAGGAGTTCAGGACAGCTAGATAGATCTAAAAATAGCTGACCCAATCTACATTTACCTTACCTCTGAGGTTACACCTAACTTAGACCAGGTTGGCCATTTTTAGACTAATTTAAGTGTCCTAAACTTCTACAGAGTTCCCAGCACAGCCCTGGGCCTGATAAAGTCCAATTGCTGGCCCTTGCCCTGGAGCTGCATTTCCTGTCCCCTCCCTGGCACTGGGCTATTTTTAGCCTCTCAGGCCCTGCCTCCCAACTGCAGATGGACATCCCTCCTGAGGACCAGCCCTCCCCCCCCATACCTGCCAAACTCCTGATCTCACAAGTTGTTCCCAGTGCTAGTTTTACCCAAGTTCACCAGTGACAGGAGCCAAGCAAGTAAGCTGGGGTGAGGGAGGGGTGGATGAGATGGGGGGAGTAATTTTCTGGAGTGGGGGTGGTCGTTCTTCTGGGGGTGTGGGGCAGCAGGCAAAGAATTGCATCTGATCCCAGGAGGTTGGAGAAGGGAGGCCCCCCATTCTCACAACCCTCAGCCTGCAGACCCCACATATTCTTAGACTCTCCCATGGACCTCACTTGCCCCCCTGATCCTCTCAGTCCCTCCCATGGGCCTACTGACCCCAATTTCCTGTCCCCCCACTCATCCTGCCTCACCCTTGACTCCTTCCTGAGGCTCCTTGACCCCTACTCTCTCCAAGCCCCCCCTACTAGCTGTGCCATCCCAATTTACCTTAGATTGGGTGGCTATTTTTAACTCAATCTAACCTCCTTGAATATCTATCTGTATGCACCCTTTGAGACACCTTATGTTTTCCTTGCAGTGGGAGCTGAAGAAATACTCATCTACTAGGGCACAAAAAAGGAAAATTTGGCCACAGCACAAGGTGTCACTGAAGGCTAAAGTTAACCTCTTTTCATATTTAGATTTGTCCCTTTGGGCAGGCTTAAGAAAATCAAAATCATTTTCTAGAACCTAATTGTTTTAACAGGCCAAAACATATTGATTTGTTTATATTGTTTTTGAAGCTAACAAAGTTGATAAAATCCAATAGGAAGTGAGAAGAGAAAATATATGTCATAAATCTCAACTGAACTAATTGAATATATTAAACCAAAGCAGTTTGACATCTTTCTTGGAAAGTTCCATTAAAACACACTAAGAAAGTGTTTAACAGATTTCTGAATTTCTCTTTCTCTCTGTACCTATGCAGATCTTAACAGTTTTACAGACTGCCTCCTTCCTTGAAGTTTATAATAGATGCTAAAGTGAGTAATGACTAGAAAAGCATAAAAGACTTTTAGCATCCTAATATGAAGGGGTTAATTAGAAATAACCTGAAAAATTCCGTTATCTCCTCTCATGACAGCCTAACTTCCCATTTAATTGAATTCATTCCGAAGTGAAAATGCTTTCCAAGTCAATCAGCTTGGATTAAACAAAAATAATAGAAAACCAATGAAAAATCATCTTTTAAAAGACGACTTCCAGAATTCATGCGTGAATAGCAAAGCAAAGTGTAACAGTGAGTTTGCTCACATTGGATAGGTATAGCTGTTACCTTTAAATTGACCTAACTAGGGGGCTTAAAATGGGCAAATAATGGCAAGCCCAATCTCCTTTACTTCACCTGAGGAAGTAAACTAATTTGGATTGGGAATTGGTTATCCCAATCTATAGTTGTACATGTTTGGAGCATAGCCCATGGCTAGGAAAGCATAGTCACTCACCCTAGGGCTGTGTTCTTCCTACCTCCCTGAATCTGACCAAGCTATTTTTATCCCATTAAACCCCCTGTCCCAGGAAAGCTCTACCCTTGCAGACCTACCAGTGCTCCCCCTGATCCTGCCAACCACCACCCCTGATGCACCAACCCTCCACAGACCAAATAGGCCCCTCAATCCTACCTGCTTCTCCCCACACCGCAAGTTACTTACACTAGTTTCCTGACATGGTTTCTGAGAGCAGCAAATGTCTGTACACATTACTCCCAGTCTACATTCACACGGTTCAAAGCAAGCCATATGAACATAGATTAGGTGTAGCGAACTGCTGTATACATCCAATAAGATGTCTTTATTTTTCTCTTTGGTTACTGACAAGCCATTCTGTACTTACTGTAATGCTAATAGGATTAGTTCAGCTTTCTTAGCTTCTTGATCTTAAATATATATATATAATTTTACATGCAAAGGAAAGCACAAGAGAAATGTCAGGCACCAGGCAGATGAGTCACACCTCTTCTTTCATATACAGTGGATTCAGAATACCTGTGTGTCCCAGCCTAATGACTGAGAGCAGCAAATCAATTGCTCTCCAGGAAGCAAAGAGCACTTAGCAGCCAGAGCACCCTCCTATTTTATTTTCATTGTATATACCCCTTTTCACCAATCCTGGAATTTGTCCAACTCCAAAACTTAATTAGCCAGAGAGATGGATACATGGCACTATGAGGCACACATTCCCATATCAGAGATAGAATACACTGCCTTTGTGAGTCACTCAGTTTCTGCCTTCAAGTGACATACAGTGGGGTAGATAGGCCCTTTAAGGTTTGAGAGAATGCTGTCTTGAGTCAGGACAAGGGAAACTAGCAATTAGGATTTGGAAGTTATCTCTGGAAAATAGTTTGTTTTTTAATAATAAAGCCAGAGTTGGAATTACATGAGTAGGGTGAATTTGAATCCACTCTCCTAAGTAATGTGGAATAGGAACAACACCAAAAAATGTTGCAGCGGAGTAGGTGTGTAGGGAAATATACTGGCTGTGCAACGGGCCTCATTAAGAGGAAAACAAGTTGGAGAAGAGGAACATCAATTCTGATGTTTTCAAAACTGGGACTAGCCTTGAAAGATATATTTTGTGCTCATGGTCTATCTTGAATGGCAAGGAGACCAATGTGTATTATTTACAGAAGTTTTTGACTGAGTTTGTCCAGGCTTAAATAAATACCAGTGCTGATAACATAACAAGTTCCAAGGATATGCTTTTCAAAAAAATATACATTTACAACTCATAAAGAGATTCAACCATGATTCTCTTGCATTGCAATGCAGAGTGGTAGCACATGGTCATATATTTAAATTATTTAATACAAAATATGAGGTTTACTTTTTTTATACATGCATCTAATTGCTCTTTTCCTCTTTAATGAGAACTAGCCATATGTTCATTGGTGGGGATATGTAACATATGTTGAAAAGGGGGATTCATGTAAATTTAAATTAAATGCTCCAAAATTTAATCAACAGAGGGCACATCTACATGAGATGCTAACTGCACAGTAGCCTAATAACACAGTGCAGTGGAGTAATACACTATAGCACAATAGTACTAGGCTACTGCACAGTTACCATATGGAAAAACCCATGCACCAGTGCTACTGTGCAGTAGCGCAGGTTATTGCATGTTGATTTAGTACTTGGTTATCCAAGTGCTAAACGTAATGCACAGCAACTACAGTATATTAATGAATGTGTAGACATGTCCACAGAGAACCTAGTGCCCTCAGAAAACTTTAACTTCTGAAGATCCAGAAATAAAATGCTTAGGTAAATGCCACCACCTGTCAGTCTAAACTTTTAACTGGGGTTGAGACTGAGACAGATGATCAGTGAGGCTATTCAGTCACAACTTGAAAACTTTATTAGGATACACAATTACAAAGACTTATTTGTATTAATAAAGGCATGCTTACATAGCCTTGTATACAAGGGGAACAGAGGTCCACTGGCCACGCTTTTCTGTTTCCATGGGGACTTTCGCTGATTTGTTTCCTTTTCTTTGCTGAGCTTTGGAGAAGTCTGAAGTTGCACAGTTTAACCAGGGTTGTGACAGAGCACAGGTTATGCCTGCCACTTTAAGGGCTTGAGCAGGCTGCAGATCAGCATGCAGGTGGGAGCAGACCCAATCAGGAGAGTCACATGGCACCCAGGAGTCTGCCTGATTGCTGTAGGGGTAGGCAATCAGAGTATAAGACAAGCCCCAAGAGCAGAGTTGGGCAGTTGCAACTGGGAAGCTGAAGGTTGAACACTTGGCTGAAGTACTGCTGCTCCTAGAACACCTGGAGGTCAAAAGTAGGAACTATGGAGATGGAGGAGTTTCCTGGTCCTGGGGAATGACCTAAAACTATGCCCTGCTGAGGTTGGATGGTGTGGTGGGGCTGCCAGTGGTGGGGCAGTCTTCAGGAAATGTCACACGTGTGCCTCCCTATTGAAAAGTGAGTATGGGGCACTGGAAAGCCTCAGCCCCCACTGCCTTGTCAGTGACCCCATGAAGAGAAAAGGCTAGGAAAGCCCACCCTAACAGAAAAAGCACAGGGTCAAGGCCCACAGGGTATAAGGCCCAGAAGCCACAGTGATGGGGTGGAGTAAGAGCTGGAGGCCTCATAGAGTAAGGACTGTGGGAGGCCTGAAGGACTGCAAATAGGCTGGCTGGAGTAGAGGCCCAGGGAGGGGCCAGAGAGTGAGTGAGGCCAGTGAGGGTAGAACAGTGAGCCCAGGAGGGGTCCAGAGTAATTGTATGGTCCACAAACTCAGAGAGTAGCCTTTGGAGGGGCCCAAGAAGGTGGACCTGTATGAGAGAGAGGGCTAGGTGATTGAGAACATAGCCAGAGAACCTTGACTTGTCAATGCTGGGGCCAGGACCATGAAGGTTGAAGGGCAAAAGCACCCACCACAAGGAACGGCCAGAGCCAGCTGCCTAAAGTGCCAACTGGCCAGAGGTAAGGCCAGGGTCTGGGAGGCCAAAAGTACCAGAGGAAACCACTGGTGAGAGGGAAAGGGGTCTAGGGAGCTTGCAGTGCAGGATGATAGAAGAGGTTAGGCCGCCCGAGTAGGAGGGATCCACGTTGGGGTCTGAGGGTCAGTCAAAATATAGTGGGGCCCAGTGTGGGTCCACAACCATATAGTGTTGCCATCTGTGAGGCATGGGACACGGTGTAGGGACAGTGGAGCTGTGTATTATTCCCTTGGCCTAGGGCATGAAATAGGCAGCCTCCCACCTAGGAACAACTATTTAACTTGGTTACATCAGAGGTGTGGCAGACAAGTCTGGTGAGCAGACTGCCCTAGACAGGTGGGTGAGCCAATGATTGGATTGGCTTTGATATGGCTCCCTGTCACACTAAGATTATTCAAATGACTGAGAAGCTTGGGGAGCACTGCAGCCATAGATACAACTTTAAAGGGGTTCCAAAACAGAACCAAGCAATTTTGATTGTAACTAGGTATTGTGGGAATACCTAGTTCAGTTTGACTCACTACGCCACATCACATGAAGCACAGGAAATCACATGAAGCACAGGAAATTTCAAGATAACTTGAGTCTGTGATTATATTTTGAAGTGCCTAGAATTGTTAGCTTATAAACAATACACATCTCTCTTTTTTATAGCAAAGCTGCTACTATGCTCTAATTCTTTTCTAGAATACATACAACCAGTAGCATGTGATTGTGTTTCAAAGTGGCATTTAAGATGTTATTTCTTTTTCAGGTATGTACTCAATGGGATTTTAGATATTTCACAGCTTCATTGGAAATAATTTGTCCTTTTGCTTTTGTTGACTATTTCTTGCTGACAAAGTAACATGTAGCATAACGTTGTTCCAGCTATTTTCCATTCTTTTGTTGGAGGGAGGAAAAACCCACCTGGTAATTATACTAATTAGCACAAATATGCTAATAGATTCATTTTAGATTAACAGATTAAATGTATAATATGTAAGCTTAAATCCACAAAACCTTTTTTCTCTTCATGAAAGTATGGTTTAGGAGTAGGCAGGGTCTGGGCAGCTAACCCTGGTTCAAGAAATAAATAATGACAAAGGACCTAAAATTAATTGGAATTCAGGTCAAATTTGGTGAATACTTCTGGCTGAAAACATTCATAAAGAAGTAAATGTTTTTAATGAAAAAAATTGAAATGGCCAACATTTAATTTTGTAAATAAAAGGTTTTATGCAGGTTAAACTCACTCTAAGAGAAAATGTTTCTTTTTGAGTAAACAAAGTGTTTTGGTTATTTCAGAATATTTTTAAAAATTATTTCCATTTTGAGCACATCTGCATCCTTAATAATGTAAAATCACAATTTAAAAGTATATGTATATATTCCATAACAATCCCCTGGGGCACTCTTCCTAGGTATGTTCTTGTAACCTTTTTATAAAAAATATATATATATATATATATATATGTATATATGTATACTGTCATGTGTCCGTAAATACCAGATTTAGCTGCATACCTCATACACCTTCCTAGTTGTTTCAATTTGGGATGTGTTATCTTAAGTGAGGAACAAATGTATGTACCAGAATGGAGACGTAGGGATGCTGGAATGGCTACCTAGGGCTGTGCTCAGCTCCTGGCTGCACTGAGTAGGGGCAGGGTCTATTTGACAATGTCACTAACCTTCCCACTGCAGCTCCATAGTTAGAGGTTTAGCTCTTCCAAAGCTGCTGTTGAATTGGGAGGAAGGTGAATGATACTGGGCATTTCTACACATGCCAATTTAAGGCACTTTAGCCCAATTTTAGGCACATCAAGGGTGCACATCTACACATGTGCACCCTTAATGGGCCTTAAAATGGTGATTTTAGGTTATTCATGCCTAAATTGGATACCTGCTTTGATACTTGCATGCTAGTTTTACTTCTCTGCTTCATCTTTGTGGTAGCTCATTTTTACCCCTTTTTCATAGATTTCATAGACATTAGGGCTGGAAGGGACCTCGGGAGATCATCGAGTCCAGCCCCCTGCCCAAAGGGCAGGAAGTCAGCTGGGGTCATAGGATCCCAGCAAGATAAGCATCCAATTTACTCTTGAAGGTGTTCAATGTAGGTGCTTGAACCACCTCCGCTGGCAGACTGTTCCAGACCTTGGGGGCTCAGACAGTAAAGAAATTCTTCCTCATCTCCAGCCTAAAATGGCCTTGCAGGAGTTTGTGACCGTTCGACCTCGTCATCCCTTGGGGCGCTCTGGTGAACAAACATTCCCCCAGATCCTGGTGGTCACCCCTGATAAACTTATAGGTGGCCATCAGATCACCCCTGAGCCTACGCTTTTCCAGGCTAAAGAGTCCCATGGCTCTCAGCCTGTCGTCGTAAGGTCTGTTTTCCTGACCTCTGATCATGCGCGTGGCTCTCCTCTGGACTCTCTCAAGCTTCTCCACATCCTTTTTGAATTGTGGAGCCCAAAACTGGACGCAGTACTCCAGCTGCGGCCTCACCAAGGCCGAGTACAAGGGGAGAATGATGTCCCAGGATTTGCTCAAGAAGCATCTATGGATGCAAGCCAGCATTTTGGTCACTTTACTAGCTGCAGCATCGCATTGGAGGCTCATGTTCATCTTGTGGTCAATGATGACCCCCAAGTCTCTTTCTTCTGTAGTGCTAACCAACGTAGCACTGCCGAGCCTATAAGGGTGCTGCAGGTTTTTCTTCCTAAGGTGGAGAACCTTGCATTTTTCGGTGTTAAACACCATGAGGTTCTCGTCTGCCCATTTGCTGAACTTGTCCAGGTCAGCCTGGATCACCCGTCTGTCTTCTGGCGTGGATGCTTTGCCCCAAATTTTGGTGTCATCGGTGAACTTGGCCAGTCCACTCCTGACTTCAGTGTCCACATTGTTAATGAAGATGTTGAACAGTATGGTCCCAGGACAGAGCCTTGAGGGACTCCACTGGTCACAGGGCACCACGATGAGTGACTGCCATCAATCACAACCCTCTGGGTTCGACCACGGAGCCAATTTCCCAGCCAGCGGATCATGGTGGAGACAAGGCCACAACTGGCCAGTTTGGCCAAGTCATGGGATACCAGATCAAAGGCTTTTTTGAAGTCAAGATATATGACATCAATCTCTTCTCCCTTGTCCAGATGATAGGTCACCTGGTCATAGAAGGAAATGAGATTGGTCAAACAAGACCTACCCGCAACAAACCCATGCTGGCTATCCCTAAGAATGTTAGGCTGGGCCAGTCCCTCAAGGATGGCCTCCTTAATAAACTTTTCTAAGATCTCCCCCAGGATAGAAGTCAGGCTAATGGGCCTGTAGTTAGCTGGATCCACTGTCCTCCCTTTCTTGAAGATCGGCACCACATTGGCCTTCTTCCAGTCTTCGGGCACTACACCAGAGCGCCAGGAGTTTTCAAATATCCGTGCCAGGGGCTGGGCTATGACGCTCGCCAGCTCCTTGAGTACCCTGGGGTGCAGATTGTCAGGGCTGGCTGACTTGAAGGTATCCAGCTTCTCAAGATGTTCCTTCACGAGGTCAGCATTTATGGAGGGTAGGGGATCCACATCACCCGGCTCTCCCTGTCCCATAGCAGGCATGGGCGTCCCATGGGACTGATGAAAGACTGACTGATTGCTTTGTTTCTGATAAGTAGGTTTCAGACTATGTTGCAAAGTACAGTGAGTTCTCCCTGAGTTTAACAAATTGGATCAGATGGTAGGAATTGACTGCTTTGTCAACACTTTCTTTTAGAGAAGTCAAAGACAAAACACTTATCAACTTTAATGATAAAGGTACATGGCACTAATTTCTGTATTTAAAATAAATTATTACGTTAATATTAGTGAATGTATTTCCAGGAAAAATGGCAGGGCTCACAGCCCTGGATATGTATGTTCTTCATATTGTCTTCCCTCATATCTCTGTTGGCAGTTTTAAGTAACAGAATACATTAGTAACCTCCTTCCAGACCCAGCGTCACTTTCATTATAATGACTGTCATCTCCCCTTTAAGTGATTTCTTACTGCCTTACTATTCTTGTACCCTTTTTATCTTGCTAACACACCTAAAGATAAAAGGCTCCAGTTACAACTCCCATCAGCTAAATGGTCCCCTGGATGTTATAATCAATGCCTACTTTCTCATCTGCGTGAAAAAATAGTATGTTATTTTTTGATCCATCCTATAGCAATTTATAAGTTTGTCTTTCACTTCTGTATAGGTTTTGACCATTCTGTGGCTGTATGTCATGGTTTGTACTAGAGCTGATGTATAAGTGCTTTGAGGTCTCTATAAGTGGCAGGAAATGTGAAAATTGGCTGGCTGGGAAGTAGAACTTAGGCTGAACACATGTTCCTGCTTGCAGTGCATCTTATGATCTTCAGTAGCTGAAATGTTAACATTTAAGTGGATTTTTATTATGAATAGGTCTTGGAGACTCTAATTCAGATGTCAGAGGTTGACAGCAATATCAATAAAAAGCCAAAAGCATGGCCTCTATTCCATACTCCAGCACTGACATGTGACAAAAATAAGCATGATAATTTTATAGCTTCTTTTTCTGCCCAAAATGTAACTACATTAATCTGAAAGACAGCTGATTTTTCAAGGTCAAAAGTGCTTAGCTACAAATTGATGAGCTATTATGCATGTCTGTGGTTTTCTTGATGGTACTGTATTAATAATATGCGTGCAGAACAGGCCATAAAAATTCCATTTAAAAGTATTAAAGCATACTGGGACATTTTAATCAGGTTAGAATTCCTGTCGGTTGGCTCCAGGCACAGTGTTGTTCAGTCAGTGATTAACAAAGTGCACAGAATATAAAGATGAATGCCTACTACATCAGTTCTGATTTCACTGAAATGACCTTTTTGTTTGGGGCATTTAACAAATGGTTCAATGGACTTGTGTTACACTTTAGCCTAGATCAAGTTCAGCAGCCCTGCCATTTCTTGGTCTAAATAGAAGGCATTGGATAAAAGAACAGGGGCCAGAAAGATGATAGGAATGATGATAAACCTTTTACCAGAGGATACCTTTGCAAGAGGATCCAACATGGTACAATTAATATATTTTGAACTATAGTTCACTTTGTCAGTTTGCACTGGTAACCCTCAAAAGATTATCTTCACTCAAAACATAATACTGCAACCCATTCTCAACCAGAATCACTATTCTGACTGAGATGTATGAAAATAAAACATTGGACATAATAGAAATGGAACTGCTTGTTTGATTAGTTTAGTTCTTTTATGAAGCTTGTAGGGAGATGTTGCATCTAAGGTCCTGTTATACCGACTCCATGTTAAAATGATCCCTCTTCAAATACATGTGATTTTCAGATAGACCTGAAAAAATAAATGAGTCTGAGAGCAGGAATAAGTCTGAGAGGAGGAATAAAATTAAATGGTTGATTATGCATTATTCCAACTGAAAGAAAATACTCTGCTGTTACTTGCATGAAAACAAGTTTTTTTAAGATTACAGTTTGGTGACTGAAGTACAATCACTTCCCCCCCCCCAAGTTTCTTTAGTAGAAGCAGAATGTAATAGAGAGATTTGGCCTTGAAAGTTCAGTACACAGGATGTGAAGTACATGCTTACATTTTTAAAGTAATAACAGTACTTTGACATTGTCTGTAATTTTGGTGCATCATTGTGATGTGAGACTTCACTTTCTTCACAGTAAAAATATGTACAGCCTCAATTAAAAAAAAGAATACAATAGATTGCCAGATTCTCTTTTTGTCTTTCTAATAGTAAAAGTTAGAAAGATTTCAAGAATATTCTATTTTATTTTTAAAATGCCTTGAATCCCACAGGTGGGTTTTTCTGCTACCTTCATTGTTTTTATGCAGCTGCCATCAACACTAATTCATCCTCTGTCTCACTAACTTAAAGAAATACTCATATTTTAATTTTGGGTTTGTGTGCTGAATGACAGAGAGAGAGTTTAAAGAAAAGTTTTGTAACAATTTTCTCTATCGTAGCCTTGTTACATGTTGCCAGCCTTGTCCACTTTTCAGAGGCCTAGGCCAAAGCTGCAGAAGCATAGCTAAAGCAGGAGGCCTCAGCAGCCTGTATCTGAGTGACTGTAGCATGAACCTTTGCAGATGTAGCCGCTAGCTCGGTCAGCAAAGTAAAGCAAGCCATTCATATGTTTAACTAGACACAGTCAGAGTACAAGGACAGGGAAGAACCATACCTCAAATAACCTCAGTACATGATATTATATTTTATCTTAAAATATTAGAAGTAGTAAATAATGTAACCAAATGTAGTGCATGTTATTTTGCTGCAATAGATGCATTTTAGTGAGAATGCTTAGATAAACTGTAAAATAAATAAATAAATAAAAGCAATGCAGCCTTATCAGACCATAAATGAAGGTGAAGAAGTAAAAGACCAGGGTGAAATAGCATTCCACAATAGAAAGGGAAAGGAGATAAGGAATCCTCCCTTTTGCTCTTTTTGCTTTCATAGGGGTATAAATCCCAACTAATTGACATCTTCCGTGTCTACAAGAAATCTAATTTAATCTGGTTTTAAAAGCTTCAGTGAGACAAAGAAATTTAAACAAAACCAGTTGGAGATAATTTATTAGAATATAGGGACAAGGCATGTATAAATATTGGGTATATGCTGGAGGGAAATTTTGACTTCTACTTCTGGACTTCTCTGGAGCTCAGGAAACCAACTCATGTCCCCAGTGGAACAGAGAAGTATGGCCAGTGGACCTGTTTCTTTCATGAACCTGAGGGCACATAAGCATTATCTTTATTGATCCAAACAAAGCTTTGCTATTGTGTATCCTTCTAAAGCTTTTGAGTTGTGACTTGAATGGTCTCTGGTCAATCAATCTTCTCTCACCCACAGTTAAAATTTAGCATACCAGACTTACCTTCAAATAATTTTCTTTTTCATCAATGCAGAAAGAGCTGGAGCTATTTGGCCAGTAAAATGCTGGCTGAATTCAGTTTAGAAAAACCATTTCATTTCTGAATATTACAGCTGCTTATTATTTGGCTGCAAAGATTTCACAAAGGCTGAAATAAAAGCATGCATGAAGAGATAAGGTATCTAAATTAATTGGTAGCTACCAAGAAGTATTTTGGCATGATTTTGAAGAAAATCTTTCCAACAAGCGCTCTCTGCACTGGTTTGTTGCCCAAGATCAAATCTATTCTTACAGGAGGTCAACAATACTATATGTGACTGCTTAGTGTTCACTTATTCTATTGTGTCACATGATGATCAATTTCTGTAACATACCTGCTATTGTAAGCCAACCGATGGTTGCTAATAATATATTACACCATTATATTTAAGTGCATATTTTAATAATGGCTGTTAAGTCAATAGTAGCTACTGAGGAATAAAACCATAATTATATCATGTAAAATTTATTATCAATTTTCCATCATCATAAATCATTTGTCACCAGAGACCGAATGAACGTAGCTATAGCAAAGTGTCTTAAGGTATATGAAAAGCAGATCAAAATACCACAGAAACTATTATATTTTTAAGCAGCACTAGTAATAATAGCAATATTTCCTCATGCCATGTCATCAGACTTCACTCATTTTAGAATCAACTGTACCGTTCTTCCACACATCACTGGTGCAGTCTCACTTAATTCCTGTCTGTACATAAATGTCCTACAAGCTTAACTCAACACAGATGGTACTGTACATACCAGTATATTGTGCTGAAGGGACTGAAGAGAGAATTTCCATGGTTTAGGTTAGGGATGTCCAACTTGTGTCCTATGCTTTGTGTAGCACTTGATTTTTGAAGAAAGGAAGGGTATGTATAGCAATTACATTTAGATGAACTAACTAGGGTTAGATTGATCTAAATGTCTATCTGTGCGGGCATTCAGGAGGGTTTAAATCCCACAAAAATAGAGGGCTCAGTTCTAAAGAGGTGAACTAACTTAGCTTGGAAATGGGTTCACCTAATTTATCAAATGCCTGTATGCATTTTTAGCCCTGAAGCCTCCCCGACCCTACCAGAAGGATAACTCCCTTGCAGACCTGCCAATCTACCCCTCCTCACACTCCAAGTTACTCACACTGGCTTTCACACATGGCTCTCATGATCAGTGAATGCTTGTACATAGCACTCCTGGTCTACATTCACAGACCTTAAAGTACTGTATTTTACAGTGTATAGGTTGACACATTGTATAAGTCAACCCCCTATTTCTGTTAAAAAAGCTAGAATTTTTGTAAGTTGACCCGCCTTAGTATGCAAGGATCTGGAAGCCCGGGTATGCTCGTGGGAAAGGCAAAGTGCTTGCAGGTTTCCAGGAACTTGAATCAGGCCCCTGGGAGATCAGGCAACACACGGCTCACTGGGAGCCCACTGGGCTCACCCCAGGGTGTCCTGCTGCCATGGAGGGAAGGACTGAGCCCTCCCCCCAGAGCTTAGGGACTGCCTACCCAGCAGCAGCTTGCCCCCTGGCCGTGCAGCAGGCAGGGAGGCTCTGCCAAAAGCAGTGAGGAATTGCTTCTGCCTTCAGTAGGCACCTGCAACTGGCAGGATACCTGGCATCACCTGGGAAGGGGATGGCTTGCTCCAGGGGCAGCATGAGGTGTTAGCCAGGGGAAAGCCAGCCCTGCATGATACCCCATGCTGTCCCTGGGGCAAGCCAGCTGGCCACAGGCACCTGCTGAAGGCAGAAGCATTGAGGGGCCTGATCCTGCTTTTGGTGGAGCCTCCCTGCCTGCCTCACAGCTGGGAATTGAGTTGGGGCTGGGTGGGGCCAGGCTACTGCTGAGCTGCATGGGAGGCCTGGTCCTTCCCTCTGCAGTCACAGCACCTCCCCCTGGAGCCAGCTGGGTGGGCTGCCAGTGGCCCATGTGCTGCCCAAGCTTCTAGGGAGCTCCCAGGTAGTGTCACTCACAAGGGGTGCTGTATATGTTGAGGTTGAATTTTAAGACTTAAAAATTTGGCTTCAGAACTCAACTTATAAACCATGAAACATAGTAAATCATGAAAATGTAGGCCAGGTGTGGCAAATGGCTGTATGCCCTGGTAGCCTTCTGCACTATAGATCTCTTCCTATTGTACTTAAAATCTTCTTTGTTTTCTTAAAGAAATGTCCTTCACTATTTGGATAGGAGCCTAAAGAATTTTTTTCTAATATGTATAATATATTTCAATACAAAATGTACATATTTACATGTATATTTATCACATGTGGTCAAAGAAAAATGCCTCTTAAATATCTGTCTCTAATGGTAATTTTATAAATAAATGGAATTATTCAAATTGTTCTGGTAACACCTGTGCAATGGGGCATCATGCCAATTTGTGTTACTAATGAATACATGTCTTTAGAGAAGGTATAAAATTATGTCTGCAATTGGCAAAACTTATTTCCTTATCTTCATGATAAAAATTTAAAAATATGATTATGGATAACTACATGTGCCTTGAGAGAATCCTATTTTATCTGCTGAGCAAAGACAGTGAAGCTAGTTAAAATTCTTCCACTTCATACAAAAAGACTGCCATTTAATTCAACATCCTCAGTCTTTTGGAGAAACAATTATAAAATGCAAATATTTAAAATCATTTATGCAACTTGCATCTTCAAGTACACTTTGGAACAAATGATGCATTTTAACAATATTCTGTAGTTTAATAAATCTACCTTATCAGCATTTGGCTACTTTAGACATTTAAAGCTGGACTACAAAGAGCTTCCTAGAAATTTCTCACCATTCTTTTACCCAAGCACACTTCTAGTCCTTTCTAATTAGATCCAACTTTCACATTAGTCGTAAAGTGCAGAATTCTATTTTTTTTCCAGAATTTCTATTTTTTTTTTTTCAGATTTTTCTTTTTCTTCCACCCCAACTGGCTTCCTCTTCTGCCTGGAGAGGCGACGGGCTGTGGCAAAGATGTTTGGACCATCTCAAGACCCCAGAGGGACAGCTGCTCATGGCCCAGGCAAAGTGCAGGGGCATGCCGTCACCTTCTATCGGGACTTGTTTGCATCTGACCTCATTTGTCCAGAGGCTGCTCAGCAGCTGCACAAGGACCTGCCGTGCCTCAGCGCTTTGCAGGTTGAGGCCCTGGAGCGTGGACTTTCCATGGCAGAGCTTGAGGCTGCTGTGGGTGGGCTTGTCTCGGGCAGGGCCCCGGGCCTTGATGGACTGCCCGTGGAATTTTACAAAGCCTTCTGGCCCCTCCTTGGGCCCAGTCTCCTCCATGTCTTCTGGAAGAGCCTCACCGAAGGGACCCTACCAACCAGCTGCCACCGGGCAGGGCTCACCTTGCTGCCTAAGAAGGGGGACTTCGGCTGCCTTAAGAACTGGCAGCCCATCTCCCTTCTGTGCGCCAACTATAAGATCCTGGTGAAGGTGCTGGTGAACTATCTCTGCACCGTCATGGCCTCCATCATCAGGCCTGAGCAGAGCTATTGTGTTCCAGGCAGGACCATCCAGGGCAACCTGTTTCTGCTGCGTAACCTGCTCATGGCTGTGGAGCTTTTTGGCCTGGACATGGGCTTGGTCTCCCTGGACCAGGAGAAGGCTTTTGATCGCATCAACCACTGGTACCTGCTTGGCACCCTTGAGGCTTTTGGCTGCAGCCTCTTTTCATTGTGGCGCTCTGGGTGCTGTACCATGAGACCTCCAGCCTGCTCAAGGTGAATAGCGTGCTATGCTCCCTGTTCCCGGTGCATCGCGCCATACACCAGGGCTGCCCCGTCTCGGGCATGCTGTATGCCCTGGCTGTTGAACTGCTGCTGTATCCTCTGCGCCGTCGCCTGACCAGCTTAGCCCTGCCACCGGCACTGGGCCCGACCACTGGCCCCCCGATCTGGCTGATGGTGTACGCAGATGACGTGACAGTCTTCCTGGGCAGTCAGGAGGATGTGCAGGCCCTGGTGAACTGCCAGCACACCTACGAGCTTGCCGTGTCAGCCTGCATCAGCTGGGGCAAGAGTGACACACTCCTGCTCGGGATGTGGGCCGACAAACCACCTCTGGACCTGCCAGGGGGCCTCACCTGGCACTGGGAAGGTCTCAAAGACCTGGGAGTGTTCCTGGGGCAGCCAGCCTTTGCAGCCCGCAATTGGGAGGACCTGGTGGAGGGAGTGAAGGCCCGCCTGCAGCACTGGTGCTTGCCCACCCTCTCCTACTGTGGCCGGTTCCTGATCACCAACAACCTGGCGGTGGCGACCCTGTGGCACCGCTGCACTGCTCTGGACCTTCCGCTGGACCCTCTGCTGGAGCTACTCAAGACTGCAGCGGCTTCTAGTGGACTTCATCTGGGATGGACACTACTGGCTCCTGTGAGCTGCCCTTTACCTGCCAAGCACTGAGGGAAGCCAGCGCCTGATGAACCTGGCCAGCAGGGTGGCTGCCAGAGCTACTCGAGAGACTGCAACGGTTCCTAGTGGACTTTGTCTGGGACGGACGTCACTGGCTCGTGCGAGCTGCCCTTTACCTGCCAAGCACTGAAGGGAGCCAGGGCCTGATCAACCTGGCCAGCAGGGTGGCCGCCTACCACCTGCAAGCCCTCCAGCAGCTCCTGTATGCCGAGGGCCACCTCCCATGGCGGCAGCTGGTGTGCTGGTTCCTGCACTGAGTGGGGGGCCTTGGCTTTGACTAGGAGCTCTTTATGCTGGACCTCACATTCCTGAATGGGGCGGTCCTTCCCCCGTTCTACTACAGCATGGTGCGGGCCTGGTGGGCTGCCTTCCATCTCTGTCCCCAAGCCAGGAGCCTGTGTTTCCTGCTTCAGGAGCCCCTGGTCCACAACCCAGCCTTGCAGCATGTCATGCCGAGGCTGGCTGCTCTCATCGAGGCGTCCACCACCCGCCTGGGGCACCTCCCGGACCCTGCTTGGTCGGGCTGGCTGTCACCCAAAACCCTGGCTGCCCACATGGCACTGCACTCCATCCACACCACGGGTTGGCTTCTGCATGCTGTTAGGGCTGCCCTCCCGATAAAAGCAGCGATCACCTCCAGGGTCACCAGGTCCTCCCCACCACAGATGCTGCAGGTGATGTCTTCCCACCACTGCTGGTCATCCCAGTGGTGGCCAGTGAGCTGATCGACTGGCTCAACACACTGTTCAGGCTCCCTGCATCCCCCAGCAGTAATACGGGCTGCCCCTTTGGCACGCTGCCCCGGAAAGGACTCTATGCGTGGGTGGTGCGAACCTGGCATGCCCAGGTGCTGGCTGGCCGCCCTGACACTGTGTGGTGACGGCACCTGGTGTGGTCCGGGACCCCAGCATGGCGCACACTGTACAAGGCACCCATCTCCAAGAAGACCAGTGACCTCTAGTGGAGACTGGTGAACGGCATCCTGGCCACTGGCACCTTTGTGTGCCACCTAGACCTGGTGGCCTTGGCGGCTTGCCCCTTCTGCCCAGGGGTGCTGGAAGAGGACATTTTCCACGCCTTCCTTGAGTGCCCCCAACTGCAGCCGCTCTTTGCCGCCCTCGGGCGCTGCTTCAGGCACTGGGCCAGGACTTCTCTGAGGAAACCTACATCCACTCCTTCCCTTATGGGGCGGCTGAGTGGGCTGCAGTCAGCCTGGCCAACTTCCTGGTGGGCCAGGCCAAGATGGCCATCCTGAAGAGCTGGCAAAACCAGCTCACTGGGATCGGGATGCACGACACCCTGCAGCTTTTCCGCCTGCTGGTGCAGGTCCGCCTCTCTCTTGAATTCGAGCATGCGGTCCTCCTAGTGGCAGACAGTGTTCACCTTTGAGGAACACTGTGCCGTCGGCAGGGCACTGTGCCGAGTCAAGGCGGAACGCCTGCTCCTTGCCCTCTGACACCACCAGCTCTTCAAGGTGCAGAGGCGCACCCAGCGAGCTGGGACCTTGGGCTTTGTCCGGACGGGCCGACCCTGATGTCCTGAGGCCCCTCTGGGTGTCCCCACTGGCAAGAACTGTATACATGTATATATGTAAATATTTGTTTTGTTCTTTGTGGTTTTTTGGGTTTTTTGCCTAAAGTGTGTGGGCAGGCCTTGCTGGCCATAAGCCCAGGCCTTGTCCTCGAGGCCCAGGTCCTTGGACCGAACTGTACATAATTTCTACTGCCCACCATTTGTCACCCTTCCCGGAATAAACATCTTTTAAAAGTCAAAGTCTTTCTTTCTTTTTGGCTTTGAATGCTTAGTATCTCTGTTTCCAAGATTTGGAAATATATTTATGTTTTTAATAATGAACCCCAGTTTGCAACTCATAAAAGAGGACTTTGCAATTTATTAGCCTGTTAAATAGGGCCAATTAAGGCATTACAGACTTATGCATAGTGACTTAACAATGGGAATCAATTGAGTACATCAGAATTTTAGATTTCATTTTTAAAGATTTTTTTTTTTAATAATCATGGTTATGAGTAAATGCTCAAACACGATCTACAGGTAACTGATGACTCTGATGCTGGGAGAAGGTGGCAGAGATGGCATGGGAACTGCTGAAAGCCCAGGCAGGACCTGGCCCTGCCTGACACCCTTAACTTCCTCCACTGCCCCTGCCTGACACCCCATGCTGCCCATGGTGTGTGGTATCCCTATCCCAGGCAGTCCTAGGCATCCTGTGGGCTGCAGGAGCCTGCTGCAGGCAGGTGCCTGTTGAAGGCAGTAGCAGTGAGGGGTCTAATCCTGCTTTTGGCAGAGCTTGCCCCCTCTCCCCATGGCCAGGGGTGAGCTGCTGGTAGGCTGGGCAGCCCCTGAACTGTTGTGGGGGAGGTACTGGTCCTTCCCTGCATGGTGACAGTGTCCCTCCAAGCCTGCCAGAGGGCCAGGTGCTGCCTAAGCTTAGAGGTACCCAATCTCACACAAGCCCGCCTGGGCTTCCAGTGCCTTGAACACCATCCCTGCCAACTTTTACTGCCAGTGCACCCAGCCACCCTCCTGCCACTCCCCCACCCCTCCCCCCACAGGTGAGATAGGGTCAATTTATACAGAGGATCTATGAAAATCCTAACTTTTTTGAGCAGAAATCTGGGGGCAACTTATACAGCATGTGAACTTGTATACCATAAAATATGGCAAGTAAATCCCCTGTAGGGACACCAGAATAAACAGATAATCCAGGCAATCGGATAAGAATCTATGATCCCTGTTGAGGCCCAGGTTAGTACAATCCAGTCTGTGGATGTTTTCTTGTGCTGTAGTTTCATGTTTAGGTGGCTTTTTAACATTTTTTGTTTAAGAACAGCTACTCTGAGGTCAATGATAAAATGTGCAGCATTGTTAAAGTGTTCTTCCATTCACTTTTGTGTCTTTCTAATGTTAATATAGTATCCAATCATTCTTTTACATAAGAGTTGTACCAGCTGGCCAATATAGATAGTACAGGGGCACTGTAAGCAAGTGATGACATATAACATTGTGGAATAGCAGGGGAGTGAACTTTGGATGTTATCATTTATATTCTACAGTCTAGTGAAGACTTGATCAATGTTGATGAGGGAACATGACTGGCATCTAGGTCTGTAGCTTGGTATGAACTGGAGTTTCATAGTTTCATAGTTTGTAGGGTCGGAAGGGACTTGAGCAGATCATCTAGTCCGACCCCCTGCCATGGCAGGAAAGAATACTGGGGTCAAATGACCCCAGCAAGATGTGCATCTAACCTCCTCTTAAACACCCCCAGGGTAGGAGCCTGCACCACTTCTCTTGGAAGCTGGTTCCAGACCCTAGCTGCCCTACTGTGAAGTAGCGCCTCCTGATATCTAGCCTAAATCTACCCTCTGCCAGCTTGTGACCGTTATTCCTGGTCACTCCTGGCGGTGCTCAGGGAAACAGTGACTTCCCCAATGCCTGATGATCCCCCCTGACTAGTTTATAACAGGCCACAAGATGCCCCCTCAGCCTTCTCTTCACAGAGTTAGGTAATCTGTGTCTGGACCATTGTTTTAAAGAGGCTGGATGGGCTTCTATCTGTGCTGGGTTAGGCAGAGTGAATCCTGCACTTGTGTTGGGGTTTAGACTATAAAGTCTTTGATGTTCCTTTAAAACGTATTAAAAGTAGTTTCTAAATGGGGCCTCTTTCAGCTGAAAAACATGTGGGAAAGTTTTATGGAGCCAGGAATCTCTGTGAAGTTGTTGGACCACCCTAAAACTGAATGGTTAAGTAGAACAAGCAGGCAATTCACTCTTAGAAGCAAAGGGTCCTTTATGATATGTGGCTTTCCAGGATCTAGTAGAAGTAAAGGTTATACTGTGCATAGGCTTGTGCTTCTGCAATGGCTCCAGGGCCACCTGACTTCTCAGTTTCATTAGAACCACTATCTCATCAACCTCAGATTCAGATGTCCCTGCACCCTCCCACTTCAAAGGTGCTTCCATGAGCTGACTAGGTACATGTAACAGTACAAATCTTTGCATTTGTATGAGCTAAGGATCGTTGATATACACCTTGAAATACAAAAGTGAAAATAAAATGTTTTCCATAGAGCAATTTACAATCTAAAACCAATAAAGTACATTGATTTCTGTGTGAGATTTTATATTTCCAGCTACATTCAGTGCCAAGTATTAAGAAACATACTGTACTCTGGATTCTTGGATAAGCTATTGCAATAAGGTACATCAAGCCACTGTATAATCCAAATAACATCTGTTACTCAGTGAGTTATTACAAAATCATATCATCTAAGTACTGATGGGTTCCAAGCTGACTGCAGAAAAGATGTAATGTTTTAAAGCTAGTCAGTGGTATCTTAATTCCTCCATAGTTCACATGAGACCATTTCTTGTTATTTTTGACAAAGGCTGCATGAAATAGATGGCATAAAACACTTTTCTATTTCTTGCAAAATATGTATATTATATATTAGCATAAATTTTGCCCATTTAATGGCAGGATAAAGAGCTGGGTTCAGTATTTCTGGATTTTGTCCTGACAAATGTTCAAGGCCTGTTCAAGGTCATATACAGTTTCCATACCTAAGAAACCAAACAGTTCCTCCATAGATTAAGTGGAAGATACCCACTCACAAGCCCTCTGAGAGGCTGGACAAAGAAATTGTTATTATGTGACATCACACACACAAACAGCTTTTTTAGTAATCTGCCCAACTCTTGGTGAAGATATTTTTGGCTATACTTTGTGCCATCAAAAACATAATTTTTGTCAAAGTTTAGTAGATGATCCAGAATGGAATTTATGTTCACAGTCAGGCAATTCACTCTGAGAGTCAGGTGGCCCTGGATCTATTGCAGAAGCATACGCCCATGCACAGTATACCCTTTAGTTCTAGTACATCTTGAAGAGCCACAAATCTGGAAGGATCTTTTGCTTCTGGGGGTGAATTGCCTGTGAGAAATCCAGAATATCTAGTTGCCTAATGTTTAGGGCAGTCATCTAAGGCTATGTACAGACATTGCATTTCTATTAGGAGAATCGCTGCTCTCCTGGTAGAAGCTAGGAGATACAAGCATCCATTCAGTTTCTTGTGGAGAAGATATGCCCCTCTGGGAGAAAGATTGTCCAGGTTGACACCCAGAAGATCTCCCCTGTTAGGGAGTTTCTCTGACAAGAATTAATATGCTTCTGCTCCACTCCCCTGTGTTCTGAGGAGTCAAGAAGCAGCTTCCCCTGTGCCTTCTCCAGACTCTAGTCTGGGGAAGGTGAGGGAACAATTCCCCCCAACTGCTGTTGCAGCCCCCCACAAGTCTTCCATAGACCAAAGAGTCTCTGGGATTCATTGCCCCACTGCCTCTAGCCACTCTACAGACTGTGGTGTCCCCAATCTGGGAAACAAGTGGAGGGACACTGCTCTATTTCTGCACTCTTGGTTTGGTGTGAGACTGCAGTTATGTGCCGCTGAAGGTGCTGCCCAGGGGTGAGCCAATTGGCTTTTGCCTCTGTAGCATGTTCAAAGTCAGTACCCAAAGCCCCGCAGGACTGTGGGTAGGAGCTAACTGAATCCTTCTCCCTTCCTCCAGGCAGCATTTGCAGAGCTGTACAGGGGACACTGTAATATGGGGAATGGGCCAATGGCATTGGCTTTACTCCCCTCCTGGTCTAGTTTACAGGTTTCTCCAATCTGGGGAGGTGCAAGGAGTCTTTCCATGCTGCTTCATTCCACACCCCTGGGAACCACCCATGCCCTCCCCAGATTGGGATCATCTTGGTCTGAGGAAGGTGTGGGGAGTAGGGAAGAGGGAACCTCATGGTTAAGCTGGGGAACTGTGGCCTTGATCATCATACGGTCTGATGGCTAGGCAACTGGCTATGGGTTTGGACGCAAAGAGTACTAGTTGAAAGGAACAAATCAATGTGGTGCAGGGTGACCAGTGGAGTCCCTCAGGGCTCCGTACTTGGGCCAATACTCTTTAACATCTTCAATAATGATCTGGATATGGGAGTCAGATGTGAACTCACTAAGTTCATGAACAATACCAAATTATGGGGGAGGGTGGTCACGCCGCAGGACAGGCTGGGGATGCAGGGCAACTTGGACACACTCTCAAGGTGGGCCGATCAAAACCTGATGGCCTTCAATGCAGAGAAGTGTAATGTGCTGCACCTCAGCAGAAAGAACCCCCAGCACACTTACAGGCTTGGCAGTGCTATGCTCGTTAGCGCCATGACTGAAAGGGACTCGTGGGGTCTTGATTGACCACAAGATAAATATGAGCCACCAATATGATGCTGTGTCTGGCAAAGCTAAGCAAACTCTGTTGTGCATCTCAAGTAAAACCAGGGAAATCATCCTCCCACTTTACTTGTCTCTGGTGAAACCGCAGCTGGAGTACTGCGTCCAGTATTGGGCTCTCCACTTCAGGAAGGATGTGGAGAAGTTTGAGAGAGTCCAGAGGAGAGCCACTCATATGATCCATGGCCTGGAGGGAAGGCTGTCTGAGGAGAGGCTGAGGGACTTGGGAATCTTCAGTCTGGAGAAGAGAAGGCTCAGGGGGGACTTGGTGGCAGCCTACAATTACATCAGAGGTGTACATCAGGACCTGGGAGAATATCTGTTCACCAGAGCTCCACAAGGGATAACAAGGTCTAATGGCCATAAATTCCAGGAAGTTTGATTTAGACTGGATATAAGAAAAATTCTTTACAGTGCATGTGTCCAGGGTCTGGAAGAAACTCCCCGCAGAGGTGGTGCAAGCACTGACTCTGGATTCCTTCAAACACAGGTGGATATATTTCTTGCTGGGGTCACTTGATCCTAGTTGACTTCCCACCTATGGTAGGGGGGCTGGATCCGATGATCTCTTGAGGTCCCTTCCAGCCCCTAATATCTATGAAATCTATGTCTATGAAATCTATGAATGGCTGTAGGCTGAATGCCTGTACCGCTCCATCTCCCAGAAAGACTTATAGCACTGGAAATTCCTCTGAAATTTTCATCACTAGAAACGAGTGCCTTGTCATAGCCTAAGAGATTCAAATGCATGTCCCAACTCTGCTTGATTCAGAGTAGGAACTTGAACCTGCCACCCCAACATCCCTAGCAAATAGTGTAAAGGGCTGTGTAAAGCTTTGGTAGCCGATTTGATTCAGAGGAGATTCGGCCCAATTTGGCAGCCAAATCTCTGAATCTGAATCGAATTGGGAGACCCATTAAAAGGTCCATATTGAATCAGAAGCCTCTGAATTCATTCGGAGATTTGGAAGGCTTGCAGCAAACAGAAACTGAGAAGAGGGAGGGGAGTGGGGTGTTCTTCCATCTATGGAAAAGGCTGAAATGCGGGGAAAGACTGCTGTGATCTTGACATCTGTAGCTGGCCAGTGACTGTGATCTTTCTCTGAGTTTCCTTTCAATCACAGTACTCTGGGGGAGGGACATAGAAACCCCATATAAAACTGTGTCTGAAATGATCTGTGCCTTTTGGGAGCTGTCTCTCTCCTGGAGCAGCAGCGTCTGAAAGGCTTAGTCTTTTGCTAGCTAGTCTCTATTCTCGTAAGTTGTATCCAGTCCTTTCCACTTACCCTTGCCTACAATCCTTATTGGAATCCCTATCTATTCCATCCAACTTATTCTTCCCCCAGAATCCTCTTATTTGTTCTTGTTAGTCTGTCTTGATTCTTTCCCCCAACACAAATAAATCTGTTTTCCCTGACAGTGTGTCATCACTGTGCAGGAAAGCACAACATATATTACACACATACATTTTGCAGTACACCAAACATTAAGAAGCGTGCTGGAAAGGCAGGTGTCAGGTCTTCTGGCAGGGGAAGGAAAGGGGGCAGAGGGAGAGCTGCAAGCTGGCCCAAATACAGAACACATCCTCTTTCCTGGCAGTGATGAGTCTTCTGTTGCTAGTAGGAGCAAGGTGGTGGTAGCAGTGCTTGCACATGCACCACCACCACTAACACCACTAAACAGCATCACCATTACATTATCCACCCCAATTTCAGCTCCCAGAGTGAGCCTTCCAGTGCCAGAGGATGACATGGATCTGGAAGCAGAGGAGCTGAGGCCCATAGTGAAGGAAATTCTGGGAAAGGAGGGGGAATCTGAGTTTGTGCTCCACAAAGTTCCCCTAGAGGCAGGTCTCCTTCTCTGGAAGGCACTTCAGAGGAGGTTGTGGAAACAAGTGGCACATCTCCTTCTGTTTTTGTGCCTGTGCCTGATGAGGCAGGATCTCAACCCTCAACCCAGAAGTGGGTGGGTAGCGTAGGGTCAGATCATGTTGAGGTAGCAGGTGATCCCAGGTATGCTACCTGTGAGCACTGCCTAAGGCAGATCAGCTGGGGCAAAGAAGAGAAACACTTCACCATCATGGTGATGTTGCTGCATCTCAGGAGGCAGCACCCTCTTTCCCTTGTTCATTGGCATCCTGGCACCAGTGGGAGCATGCCCAAAGGGAAGTCCCCCTCTCAGTTCAAAGCCCCCATCCCCAAGAAGTAGAGGCAGGCCACCCTGGAACAGTGGGGGAAAGGTGGAAACAAAGGGGAGTGCATTCTGAAGGGGAGTGAGGTCACCCAGAGCCCTGGGGAGATGCTTGCTCTGGATGGCCAGTCCTTCTCCTTAGTTGAGCGGTCAGGGCACAGGCAGCTCATGGTGCTCATGGCCTCATTGTATTGAGTGCCTACGCACACTACCTTTAGCAGGACGGTGGTGCACTCCTTGTATGAGGCATGCAGTGATTACTTGAGGGAGGAGCTGCGGAAGGCAGGTCTGCAGGTAGCCTTGCACTTCACCTCAGACATCTGGAGCAGCCAGGGTGGAGATCATGTCTACCTCTCCTTGGGCACTGGTGCGATCAGTCAGGGCATCAGTGGGCTCTCCTTCAAGAGGAGGTGATGGATGAGTCCCACATGGCAAGGGAAATCATTGTGGCCATGAACCACATAGTGTGAGGGTGGCTCACTGGGCAGGGTGAGCTTACCTGCAGGTTCATGGTCACCAGCAATGGGAACAATATGATTAAGGTGGTGCTTGATGCCACTGCAGCTGCTAGTTCGGTCTTGTCTTTCCCCTACCCTCAGTCAACTTTCTGATAGAAATCTACTTCAACTATCACTTTTATTGTGAACTTCCCCTATTCTGTAGGATTTAACAGAAAAGTACATTTCTATCAGACAGTTAGCTGAGGGTAGAGGAAGACAGGAGCAAACAAGCTGCTGCAGTGAATTAAAAAGTGGTAGTTGTAGTAGTTAAGCAATGCTATTAAGTGCCCTATCACGTGCAGGCAACTACAGGATGGTATGAACACATGTACTCACATATAGCCAGTACTTAATATAATTCCACTCTTCTTTGTGAGATACAAGCTGTGCTCCCTTAAGACAAGCTGTATCTGAGTCTTACGGAAACACAACTCCAACTGCTGAGTACCTAACTGTCATGAATTTATATGCTGCAGACAAATGACATGTGACTGTCTGCATAGATGAACTAGAAACCTGTTGCTGCAGGTGTAGAAGAAAAGCTCATTACTACATTAGCAAGAGCCTCTAACTATATCCTATAACTAAAAGTATCCTTACTTTCCTATATTTACATCCTGACTAATTCTTTGATTTCTAGGAGCATCATGTATACTTAAAGTCACATTTCCCAGGGGACACCCCAATATGGGAAACAGGCTGGCAACATTTCCCTACTGCTCTATTCTGCTCCCAGTCTGGTCTACAGGCATAAATACTGAAACTTGTAAATAATATTTTGATAACCATTACATGCATCATTTTATAACACTAGGAAACCTGAAAAAAATCATGTTATGGGCTTAAAAGGTGTTCTTTAGAATTGAACTCATTCTGTAACGTGAAGTGTACATGTGTGTGCACTTCAATAACTAACTACATTTATTCTGTTTTGGCATGTTACTCACATGCCAGGACTATTTGGATTCAGTACCATTTAGTTTGTTTGCTTTGTTGTTAAAGCTGGATATCTTTTGCATTTGAACTTGATGAGGTGCTCAAGATTAACAATTTTATTTTCCATTAATGAAAACAATAGCAAAAGATTTTGTTGAGTTTTGTTGGGGCTCTTGGGGGGTAATGCAGTAGGGTTTATTTTATTGACCTAATGGATTTCAGTTGATTTCAAATAAACAGTGTCTAACAATTCATTGCATTAATAGAAAATTATTTTTTTAGTCAATCTTTGGAGTTAACAGACTGTCTTATATATTATTATAGGAATGTTCCATTTAAAAATACCAGTTAGACAAAGTCCTTAATGGCCTGTGGTTTATGATTACTGTACTGTATTAAATAAAAATGCCATAAATATTTGTTTTAAACCTTCCATTCATTAACTTCAAGCCACCTGAAATATCCAAATGCTTGATTATATTTACATATCATAATTATACCCATAGAAAAAATTAGATGCCACTTAACCATGGTATTACAACAATTTGTCTTATGAAACAGCATAGGATCTTAGCTCTTGAACTTTGCTTACATGGTATTAGGCTGTGGTCTTGAACCAAGGGTCTTTTTCTACTTAGTACAGCCACTCACCCTGGTTTGCTACCTCCCCAGTAGACTGCTAGCTTGAATACCAGTGGTTAGAATCCTGCAGCTGAGCTTAGCTATACACTCACTCTCTTCCACAGGATTGGCCCACCAGGGTCAGCTGACCCCTCAGCCCTACCAGTATAAACCCCTGACCACAGACAAGGAAGTGTCTGTATAGCAAGGTTCATTCTTGTATCCAGGCTGTTGAGTTCCTGGCTTGTGCTGCTATTTGCTTCCTGAGACACTCTGTGGATACCTGACTTGTTTGCCCCTGGATCTTGAATTTGGTCTGCTCCTTGGGATATCTGATGCAATTCTAGTTTGATTTCATTGTTTGATTTCCCAGTTACTGGCTTGCTATTCTGTCTAGCCTCCTGAATCTCTGACTTGGTTCCCTGGATAGATTTTTTTGGCCTCTGGCTCACATACTCTGACTTGACATGTTTGGCTGCTTCTCATGAGTCTGAGGTAACCCCCAGGACTGACTGTATAACACTTGGGTACATAGTTGATCAACAACTAAATCACTTCAAATCTCAAAGTGCCATAGGAGTTTCTCTTTTAGTAACTTCTGAAAGTGTCATTGTTATTTTATGACATTGTGTTGGCTCATGGCCATATGTTATTTATTACGTAACTGCCACTAATCAATCAATTGTTAGAAAAAAAAATACCTGTTGTGACATTCTTTAAAATTCCCTATTGGTTTTCCCCCCTTAGTTGTTCTTTGTCTATAAAGGTAAACACGTTCTTCTCAAATAATACTTTGCTATTGCTGTCTACGGCCCCAGGAGGATACTTTGTCTGCTCTGAGTATTTGGGTTAATTTCCCCTTTGACCTGATCAGACCGTGAATGTTGGCTCTACACCACCCAAGGCTATTTCTATACCTAAACAACTAGAGCCCCTGGCTTTACCTGATTTGTATGGATTAGTCCTAGCCTAGATCTAGCCCAAAATAGTAAATAATAATGAATATCACAAAGTGAATTGAAATTGGTGAGAGTAGGCTAGATCTAGTGTGACTACACTGAATTCAAGAATCTTTCAGTTGTAATCCAAGTTAACCAGCTTCCAAAATATCATGAGTTTATTTTGTCCCTTCAGAATTATGGCATCCTGTACTGCAAATAAAAATATAAATTTGTGCCTTTTAACTGATGAATGGTCCATATGGATGAAGGAAAAATAAATTCTTTCTTGGTAATCTGGAATTGGTCTTGGAAAATATTGAAGACCCCTTAATTTTACACGTCACTTCAATGTTTTTCATAGCAGTTGAAAGGCAGTTTGCTACTATATTGAAAAACTAGAGAACAATACAATATTCATAGTAAACAACTCCGTTAAACATAGTCCATTTTACTGGTTGTGGGGTTTTTTTTTTTTTATAAACCTGTCACTTACCACAATTTTGTTGTTCTTGTTCAGAATCAATTGATTGTTTTATACAAACACTGAACTCCAGGAATTGCTTTACTTATTCTTTGCGGTTTAAAATTTCAGCTGTTTTTAATTAGACTTAAAGATCATATAGTTTGTTCTCTTTCCCTGATTAGGTGGCTCTTGTTATAAGGCTTTCTGTGCAAACACTCACATTTGCAAATTCCTTTTTTATTCACATGCTGTATGTTAAAAGGTGAACTGAACCCTCAGAAGTGCCACCTGGTGTTAGAGTGTTACCAGGTGCACATGTTTAAGCTAATTGCCCACAGAAGGCTGAGCTTAGTACATAAACCCAGGCCCTTGATTTGGGCCTGTTGGTATTTATTTAATGTATTTTGTTTTACATAAATAGTTGTTATTGCTTTATTTATCATTTATTATTCATTGCATTAATATTATTAATATCAGTGATTAAATCATGATGACTAACTTTTCTGATAAAAATTAATTGAGGTTCAATAACAAATTTTCATAGTAACTTGCTATGAGATACTTATCTTGGTTGTTAACATACAAATTGTGTTAATATCCTATCGTCCCCACACTTATCACTATAAATATGCACTACTCAAACTAATAGCAAGAGTAGGCCATAAGCTCAGTTATAAATATTTTGAGAGGCTCAGTATGTATCAGCCAGAGTGCTTGGGTGAATAACTGTTCTAAGTGCTTTTCATATGTGAGGAAGAGGTTCAAGATTTGGTCCAAAGTAAAAACTTCCATTGAAGAGGATTCATATGAAGGTACAAAGAAAGTAAGGCATAATCTAGTAAATCAGTAGTCCAGGCCCTTAATTAGTGCAGCCAAGGATTAGGCTTGAATTTATAATAAAGATTTTTGACGGTGTAGTCTATATGGTACTAGTTATTTTAGTATAGTCAGGGAATATGAAGGAACAAGGATGTTGCCTTACACTGTTCTTCTAACTGGACTTTTTTTTCATTTGTATTGCACTAGTGCTTGGCTGACTATTTGATACCTTGAGGACATGTACTGAATCAGGGCTGCTGTGCCCCAGGCACCCCTCTCTACAACTGTGTCTATATTGGGGCTGAGCCACTCCCCACCCCGTGGCCAGATCAGGGTAGGGTTGCACAATCCCCCTATAGCTACATCTGGCCCCAGACAAACCTGGCATTGCCAGGGGATGAATAGGTTGGACACCACTGTTTATAGTCAAAAATATATTTGGAGCATGTTATACAGGTAAGTATCTTGTGTTACAAGAATTTTAGTAATTATATTAGAGATGTATACAAGTCTTGGTTAAGATACATGCCAAGAGTCATACGAGTTAAGTTCCTTTTAAAAACAACCACAACAGACAACTCCAGCCACTAGCCCACTAATCACTTCTACTATCCTTCACCTTTTAGAGAAAGGTAAGACTTTGATACAGTTTTTTGATACCTTTTCTAATGGCAGACTGAAAAAAGAATACCCTCAACTACTTATTGCTGGAATGTGAAACAAAAGCTGTTACAAATCTGCTTATGTATAATATATGCATTCTTGAAATTATTTTGTTTATAACTGAGTATTTTGAGCCCTCTTTTACAACAGTGCTCAGCAATTTGTGGGGACTCTGTAGGTTGCTGGGGAACTTGATAGCAGATTACTGAATTTCTGACAAGTTTGGGTTAGCATATGTTTTCAGTCACTTCTTGGAGTGCATGTTTACCAGGTCAGCAAATATCTTTATGGACTTCATGTTAACTTGCTGTTAGAGACTCTGGATGTTCTTTTATTCTCCATCGAAACTTCTGAAAGAATTATGCAATTAAGTACTTTCATGTATCTCTCACAAAACTGTAGGTGACTGGATGACAATGCTATGGCATAATCACCTTGTAAGAAGGAGAGTCAATAAAAGATAAACAAGATAATCATAAGAGGCAAGTTCATCATGAGCACAGTAAGTGATACCTTTTTAATGAGGGCTGTTGCCAGTGGGAAATGAGGCAATATTGGCTTTTCTGTCAAGGCCCAATTACCAAAGAAGAGTAGTTTTCTGTGAAAAGTGGGGAGAGCTGCAATCTTTGAAGGGTCTAAAGTAAAATAATCCAACCTCAATTTTTCTTTCATACTGTTATGACTTGGAAGTAATTCTATTGAAGTGAATGGAAGTAATTCTATTGAAGTGACCTAAAATTTTAAATAAGATGGAGTTCAGACTCAGGACCCATGTGTTTGCACTACATAGTATAACATTTGGAGGAAGTGGTTGATATTATCCGGGGGGGGAGGGGGCAGAGAAGAATGTTGATTTTAAAGCTCTTCTACATTCACTAATAAACCTACAGATCATGGTCATTTCGGGTGAATGAAATGGCTATTACTGCTCCATTCTCTCTGTAGTATCACAGCAAATTATCACAGGTAATTTTTTCTCCCATTGACTAAATATTTTAGGATTTTTTTTGCATGTTCCCATCTAATTTAGGAAGAAATAATGAATTCAGTTCACGTCAATCATTTTTAAATTTTTTGTTCCACTATATTTATTTAAATTTTACAATTTACTAATTTCAAAAGTAAAAGTTCTAATTAAAGTAAGTACATGGTTCAAAAATCATAAAAACAAGATGTCTTGACATTTCTGGAACTCATTTCTGGACTCAGTTTTTTGGAAATATGTTGCAAATGTTTGTTTAAAAAAAAAAAGAATTGGATTCAGTTTTGATTAACCAATTTTTGTCAAAGTGCTTCATAAAAATATTCCCAACAAGAGCTAATTATAACAAAGGACCTTCGATGTTGCATCTGATTGGTGCCTCTGCTTTAGGCTCTAGGCAGGGGTAGTAACCACCAGCACATTTTTATCTGAAACAAATATTATCACGGACAACAAAAGGGGGACCTCTCAGTTAAAATATTGGCCAAAATTCACAACATGCCAACCCGTATTTTATTAACTATAGATTTCCTTAGAAACATTAGCATGTTTCATTCATACACAGATCAGAAAAGTATCTGGGGACCCAGATGAGTGAGCCCCTCCCCCTTTCCCTCTCCCTCTGTTTGTTCTAAATGCAGCTTGGGATATGTAATGAGCTTTGAGTATTGGGTGATAGATAACCCCAAAAGACCCTTCATTAAATATTACTCTAGATTAAATGGAACTATTCCATTCTGTACAAAGTGATTCTGTCTCAGTATTTGCTTTGTTTTGTAAGTTCAAATTCCAAATTTTAATTATTTAACCAATTTATTTAATTTTACTGTATTGCTGAACATTATATTACAGCTTTTGTATTAGAGAGGTTATTAATTCTTTGTGGTGGCTCATTATTCCTATTAATCATGGGAGTTATTTTTAAAGCAGTGTGCATTCATTACAACCCACAAATAGTAATAATCTATATGGAGGGCAATATTTATTAATCCAGGTAAAGATGTGCCTAATAACCTGTATCTTCATAGCGCATAGTAATACCTAATGCATTTCTGTAAAAAATTAGGAAAATACCAGAACAAATACTCTGCATAATGGCAGAAAAAAGAAATGAAATTGATAGTGATCCTACTTCTCCAAAGACAATTCCTGATTGATAGGTCACATTCATTTACCTATTTTATATATGATATTCCCAAGAGACCCAGCACTTCTTCTGCTCTACTGGTGACATGAAGGCTGTTTTTTATCGGTGCAGAGCTAAGGTGAAAGTTCTACCCAAAGTGTCTGACTAACAAGAAGGAGATGTCCTCCTCTGACTCTCTCCTAGATTTCTAGCAGTAACTACAAAAAGGAGAAAAACAGTTTTATGCCAGATAGGAGGTAGGGGAGAGGCAAAATTGCATGGAAATTACAGGAGTTGCTAGCCATAACTAAGGAAGTTCTCAAGAATCAGGATAAACATGTATCTGGGATCACTTAGGAAAAGTGAGCCTAGCATCTGTGCAAGAAGTTGGACCAGAGGACTCTTGAGAGCCCTTCTAAATCTATGATTCTATGGGAGGGAGGAAAAAAAAGTAATCCTAACTTGCATTCAATGCCCAGTCAGTGAATCAATGTTTTGTATATTTTATAAACCCAGTTAACTATCAGAACCGTTACATAGCTGGACGTTAAACCAAATGTATTTGTGTGCTGGACTTTTCTTAGAATCCACAGCTCATGAAAAATCTTATGCTGAGCTGCATTCTCCATTGTGGTAAATGGATAAGCTCCATTGGCTTCATAGGTTTATTATATATACATTGGCTTTTCTTCAAAACTATAAGGATGAATGGTTTCCCACAGAAATCTTAACTAAAGGGGGCTGTATGAGCAGTCATGCACATGCATAAGAGTTTGCAGGCTGAGGCCCTTATGTTGTTACTGTTAATGCAAGATGAGAAACTTTCAGTCTTAAATGCCAAAGTGATCACAGATGTCAGAGAGAAAATGAATTATGAAATGGCAATATTTTAAATGAAATGAATTAGTTATGGAAATATATAGCATATTTTAAAAATGAATACAATTAATAGAACAGTGAGAGTTTCATGTTGTTGAATCAACTTCTGTAAATTATTTTTTAAACAATAAATGCAAAATCTTACATAAATTGGTATATCCTATTATGCATGCTCCAGGGTTTTTTTTGGTTTTTTTAAGTGATGAAAATCCATCATTTGGAAACAGAAGATTAGACATTATAAATATAGGTAAATGGGAATGAATACATCTTCTCACTCTCAAGAAACATAGCATCTTTAAATATTTGAAACAGCTTGTCTAATACCATCCAATAGTTCCAATTTAGAGTACAGATGAGCTCCTTTGAAAGAGATGATGTTTTTAAAATTCTTCTAACCTGGGCCTATCTTAGATCTGATGGTATAACAAATATGACTTGGAGCTAAGTTTGATTCTGATTTATATAACTGATTCTATGTAACTTCCAGGCCAGCTTCTTTCAATAAAGAAGCATCTCATTTCAGCCCAGCTGGTTTTTCAGCACTGCTTTACAGTCTACTGAAAATTCACAAACAGACAAACAAAAAAAGGGGCCATATTTGTTAGATTAGCTTCAGATCAGTTAGGATGCAGACAGAAGTGACAATTTCCACCCAATCTGGCCACAGAAGGCAATTTATAGCCATGACCAAACACAAATGCACAGCTACAGACAGCTTTAAAAATGGCCAATCAGGTGAAAATCTGAACCATCATTGCATGAGGGGCCAGATGAAGACATTTCCCAATGGAGTGTCTTCTGTAATATGCCTGCCTGCCTGCCAGCCTGTTGCTGTTTTCAGAATAGGAGGTGGGAAAGGGAGCAGAGAGAGTTCAGTTTAGGGGTTTTTTAGCCTCTGCTGGAGGGTGAGATGGGTGTATTGGAGCCCTCCCTCCCAATTGCGGGGGAAGCTCCAATTCATTTGTCCCATCCTCTAGGACTGATGGGGAGCAATTCACACACCCCACCTTCCAGTTACAGTTGGGAGCTGCACTTCTGTCTGCACCCTCAGTGACTTCAACTCATTAAACTCTACTCCTTATTATTAGGGAATATTTTAAAGTTTTCCAGCTTTGCCAGATTCAGTTTAAATTTTGGTTTAAACAAATCCATGACTAGGGATGTAAGCTGATTTTGCTATTCCAAGATCTTTGCTCTCCTTGTCTTATCTTCCCAGTGGGCCATGATATATCACGTGTAAAGGAAACGCATTTTCTAATGCCCATCCCCCTTATTCCTCTATACAAAAACAAATAAACCCAAAGAAACAAACCCTTCCACCCCCCAACCCCCCCAAAAAAACAACCCTCCCACTACATTTTTATGCCCAGGGACTATGTGGGTTTCTGCACCTCTGCTTTTTTATGAATCTGTGCAGTTGAATTGCATTTGCATAGCCTCCTGTAAATTAAAACTTGTGGGGGACACTGTTTTAGTAAGCTGTGGTGTCAAAAGGAAAAATCAAGAACCATAGGAAAAAAATGAAAGACCAACTTTCCAGCTCTTAAGGTAGCTTTTACCCCCACTTCCCAGAAGAAAGGGGGGGAAAAAAGGAAGAAAATGGAAAAACTGGAGAGAGGAAAGAAAAGAGAGAGAGAGTCTACAAAGATTTCAAAATGTATTTCTCAATTTTGATACAATTGATTTAAAAAAAAAAATTAAAAAATACTTTTCACAGCAGTTTGTAGTTTAAATAAACAAATCCTTCTTCCATGGAAAGAGTCAGCTGAAAGAGAAAAAAATGACCTGCTCCATAATGAACAATCAGAGTCTATTCTTCCAGGCACTCCTTATTAATTGAAATGTTAACTACATGGAGATTACACATGCTAAATTCCTGTGGAAATTCTATGTTCTTAACTTCAGCAGACTAATATATTTGTGTTTACACAGACATTTAGAAGAACACAAATGTTTTCCCTATCTAATATATTTAGCCTTGAAGGATTATACTCTCCCCCTCCCCCCCCACCTCCTTTTTGACCTTTACTAGGGCATAAATTTAAACTATTACATTGTGATTGTTGTAGAGCTTTGCTGGAGGCACATGTAGCTCAGTCAAAGCATAGCTGTTACAGTAGAAAGTTATCATGTTTTCATTTATTTCTTGCTACAAGAGGAAAGGTTAAATGCACCTTTATGAGGCAGAAGTCAAACAGTGACAAACAGAAAAATGATTAAGTAGAGATGGTTCTGAGAAACTGTTGTGGTTGTGCAGTCATCAATCTTGAAAACAAGAGTGGTACAAATTAAGATTCTATTTTATCTGCATCTCTAGAATTCAGGATCTTTAATAAAGCATATTGTTCTTTCTTCATCTGCAAAAAAGGATTTTTCTGAATTTAAATTTTGGATAATTTGCTAAGTCAGGTTTTATTTCTGCAATATGCAAGGGGGGGAGGGGGGAGAATTAGGTTCCATTTTACCTGAACCACAAAACTGAGATTACTGCTCATCCAACTTTGATTAATCTTGATTACTATTCACAGTTTTGCTTTATATGCACTCCAAACTGTAAGGAATTGAGTGGTTTGTTGGTCCTTCTGCAGCAGCTGAATGATAGCAAGTTCTGTTGCTTTGTAGGCTAGGCTGTTCACTTTCCAACGCTGCTCACTACTCCACACTCAGAACCCACATGCTGAAAATTTCTATCATCTTTTTTTATACCATATCCTAGGAAGTGACAACTGGTTTGCCTTTAGTTATTGCCCACTGCTGTGGATTTTTTTGAGGTTCCCATCCCCAAATCTTTTCCTAAGAGCAAGTTAAACCAGTAAAACTGAGGCATATTGTTCTTTCCCCACCTTTCTCTCCCCATCCCCCCAAAAGTAGTTTCAGCAATATAGAAAGAAGAAGCTAAGACTATAAGTATATTTCGCTTCTAGGGTTACAGACCTTAAAATGATCTTGGGGGACCCTTTTGGTCCCCTTCAAACAGATGTGTGTATGAGAGAGAGTAAGGTTTTGCAGGAATCATTTTACACTCTCTTTCATTTTAATCACATTTATCATCATTCAGTTAACCCAGAAACTCTCATTCTAGCTGTTAAATGTTATCTTACGTATTTAGTTGGCTGTTCTGGAAATTGCTCTCAAAACACCATACTATACACTGTTACTATATATTTCAGAAGGCATTGCTAGCAAGAAAAATACACTCTGAATAACACTGTGTTCACTTACAGTTTAGCTTCAGCTAATACGAAAGAAATGTATTCTGTGCTCTTTCTGTATTAATGCAGTCCTTTCATTCACCATTTGGAATGGTCATGCTAATGCGGCCAAAGCCTACTTTTCTTTTTCCGCAGTTACCACTGCTGGCCAAGGTAATGAGGGCACTGAATCTTGACAACTATGTAGCCATTTCAGCAGGGAATGTGTCCACTTCCCTTAAATTCAGTATCATTTTATATCTAAAACAGGCCGCTGGTGAATTTAACTAAACCACTATGATTATTTGAGTTTTACAGAGTGGATCAAAGATGCATTGTTTTACAACCTTGTGCTTTAACATCTTCATTCCCTCTTTAAATATGGGACGTACATTTAATTTCACGCTAATATCTAAGGCAGCCTGGCAGACTTGAGTGTGAACTCTAGCAGCAGTAAATGGCTGGACTATTTTTTTCCACTAAGAGTTCAAGGCAGTTAAAAAAGAGTACCTCTATCATATATGACTCAACACAGATAGTAGACTTAGATTGGGGCCTATCACACACAGCACTCAAGCTTTTGAACTAAGATTTAGCTGGGTAGTAGCTGCAACCATCTGGCTCAATAGCCCTTCCCTGCCAATTGGCAACACTTGCAGTGCTGGATGGTGGGGTGGCTGGGGAGGAGGTTCCAATTCACCCACTCCACCCTCCAGCAGCGGCTGACAAACCCCCAGACTGAACTCCCTCCACTTCCTTTCACCTCCCTCTCGTTCTGAAAACAGTAACAGGCTAGCAGACAGCACAGAAAGAAGTTACAGAAAATGCTCTGTTTTGAAATGCCTTCATCTGACCCCTCATGTAAGCTTCAGAGGGTTCAGATTTTCACCCGGTCATTTTTAACCCATCTGCAACCATGCACTTATGTTTCATCACAGCTATAGATCACTTTCTGTGGCCAGAATGAGTGAAAATTGTCACTTGTGTCTGTGCCCTCTAGCACCTCTTTCTGCCTTTCCAAATCTCTTCTACTTCTTCTCCAAGCACAAAGAGGAAAAAATTTCCTTCTGTAACAGTGGCTTTTTTTTATGGTTAGAACTAGGAATAATCCTCTGCAGCTTGTCTCCAGCCAGAAGCAAGGCAAGTTTTACTAGGGCATTGTCCCATTCAATTCTGAAGGCTCTTCATTGGGCCCTCCCTATCCTGGCAAAATTGGAGAAATGGTTGCTGAGGAAAATGAGAACAACAATTGCATATGATACAATAGTGTATATATGATTGTGAGACTCGTCCCCATTCTTAGTCATACTACTGATCTACCTCCTACTTTTAGTGAAGCTTCTTGTAGATTGAACAGGAAAGTCCCCATTTTCTTTCTCAAGAGATAGACACAGCCCTCATTTTTAATTTTTTCAAATTCTTATCTTAAATTTAAGTTCGTATGAATATTCTTACAAAATCACAAACAATATAATATTACCAGTTCAACTTAAGTGAAGGGACAAGCCCTGGTACTGTTCATAAAACTATGTTGAGAGTACAAGCATTGAGAGTTCTGTTAGGCAAGGACAAAATGCACAATATTGGGAGTCATCCAGAGAAAACATGAGCTGCATTATTGGATTCGTTTTGTGACATGTTTCTGAGAGAGTGCATAGGAGAAAGCTGAAAGTGGAACCACAGCAGGCCAGACTACGAGGTTTGGGTCCTGCTATAAGGAAGATGCAATATATTAGCAAATCCAAATGACTACTTGTGCACTTGAAGGACTGCAAAAACGGCGGATTCCTTGCTTATGACTTATCACTGAAACTTCTGCTGTAAAGGTGTGTAAACAGTAACAAACTTGGCTAGTCTGTCTGTGTTTTAACTCGGAGGTTTCACCCAAAATAATTGTTATGTATATCATCAGTATATTTTGGCCAGATAGCCACAGTGATAGAAACTAATACAAAACTTGAAGGTAGGTACACAGTGACAGTATTCTTCTGCTTTGAATTTTACAGAGCCTCTTTAATATGAGCTATTTATTGCTTTGAGTTGACATTATTTCAGCATATGGGTGCTCATTTTTCAAAAAGCCAAATTTTCTCCCTCCATCATTAGTTGTCTCATTTTCTTTTTTTGGCAGAAATATAAACTCTGTACTTTAAATACACACACAAACACGTATGTACTTGTGTGTGTGTGTGTGTGTATATATATATTTGTGTGTTTTTAAAGGAAAGCTTTGGACATTGCTGAAGAGGTTAACCAGGCTGTTTTTGTAAACTTTTAAAACCTATTGGGGTTCAGAGTGGGAGTGGGAAACAAAACAAGCCAGAGAGAAAGATTATTTAAGACAGCTCACTTTTTATTTATAATTTTATCTTTAAAAAACTTACCATACTGCAGATCCTCAACAAAAGATCTTGTGTTGGCTTTATATTTGCAATGATTAATTCCTGTGCTTCTGCAATAGATTTATCATGTGAATACCACAATGACGTTTCATATTATGTTCAGCAACATAGTATGATATACATTTGAATCTATGAATAACATGTTTAATTTAGGGGTGGCCTATAAAAAAAACAACCAACTATGGATAGGATTATTCAAACCAGGTTAGAATCAAAATTCATATTTAACTTTTGTCTGTCTGCAGCTTTTCTCACCCAAACTCTTTTCCCAGCATAATGCTGGCCTCCTGGGTCCGGTATTTTTTAAATGTCTTTATTAATTATTTGGATAATGTTATTACATTCACGTTTACCAAGCTTACAGATGCATATTTGGGTGGAGTTGAAGGCACTATGAAGGTTAAGGCTAGAATCAAGAATGACCTGGAATAAACCAATTCCAGAACATTTATTTCAATCAGATGAAATTCAAGAAGGACCAGTGCAAAGTCCTGTAATTAGCATGGAATAATTGCATGCACAAATACAGACTGGAGAATGATTGTCTTAGGCTGCAGTAGTGCAGGGAAGGACCTGGAATTACACTAAACCATAAGCTGAATGAAGCAACGGGGTCCTTTAGTTGCAAAAAAAAAGACCAACAGCCTACTGGATTGTATTGACATGAGTGTCTTTGGTAAACAGAGGGAAATGATCCTGATCCTTCTGCTTTGTTACTCACTGGCTTTAACACCAGTGCCTTATCCAAGGGATCATCCTGGTATCTCTGTCTAACGACACACTAATTATTCACTGAAGTCACTGGGAGCTGTAGGTGCTTAACATTTTAGAAAAGCAGGGTACTCAGGTTACTATATAGATATTTCACATCTGCTTCTAGGCATCCATGTTGGATTTATGGTCTTTTTCTCACTCTAAATATATTAAAGACAGGCATACTAATAATTATTGGGTAAAGACACTGTAAGCACAGGAGTCATGGCAAGCGCAAGGAATAGAAGATAGTAAGTGGAGTAGTTCAGCAATAGCTAGGAAGACATGGAAAGGAGAGAGAACATGGTCAGAGATCTAGGAGTGAAGCTTTGTTGAAGAGAGAGCCTGAATAAATTTAGATAAATATAATAATCTTTGGCTACTTGATTTAATTACTAATTTAAGTCATAAGTCTTTTTTTATATGGATTAGATCACCAACTACACCTAACTCCTACTCGTTCTATGCTCTTGTGTTAGTGTAACCATCAATGAAGCTTATTCTTCTGTATGTCTTGGTATGGCTAGTTCCTCTGTGGAAATGGAGTTTGATGGAAGGCAAGATTGGATCATTGAGTTGTAGGAAAGTAAGGCTGAAAGGAACCACTCTAGCCTCTAGTCCATCACCCTGCTGAAGGCAGCATCATCCTAGAGTAAATTATCTCAGCCAAGCATCTTTCTAACCTCCTCTTGAAAATGTCTGGATGTACAGTAGCCCAAAGCTAGACCGACCACTATAGGTAACAGTACTTTCTCCTGTTTTTAAAGTTCATTCAAATCTATAGATGAAGAATGTTATAGAAGACTCAAAGCAATGTTCTGACAGACTGAGATTTCATAGATTTCATAGACATTAGGGCTGGAAGGGACCTCGGGAGATCGAGTCCAGCCCCCTGCCCAAAGGACAGGAAGTCAGCTGGGGTCATAGGATCCCAGCAAGATAAGCATCCAATTTACTCTTGAAGGTGTTCAATGTAGGTGCTTGAACCACCTCCGCTGGCAGACTGTTCCAGACCTTGGGGGCTCGGACAGTAAAGAAATTCTTCCTTATGTCCAGCCTAAAACGGTCTTGCAGGAGTTTGTGACTGTTCAACCTCGTCATCCCTTGGGGCGCTCTGGTGAACAAACATTCCCCCAGATCCTGGTGGTCACCCCTGATAAACTTATAGGTGGCCATCAGATCACCCCTGAGCCTGCGTTTTTCCAGGCTAAAGAGTCCCATGGCTCTCAGCCTGTCATCGTAAGATCTGTTTTCCTGACCTCTGATCATGCGCGTGGCTCTCCTCTGGACTCTCTCAAGCTTCTGCACATCCTTTTTGAATTGTGGAGCCCAAAACTGGACACAGTACTCCAGCTGCGGCCTCACCAAGGCCGAGTACAAGGGGAGAATGACGTCCCGGGATTTGCTCGAGAAGCATCTATAGATGCAAGCCAGCATTTTGGTTGCTTTACTAGCCGCAGCATCGCATTGGAGGCTCATGTTCATCTTGTGGTCAATGATGACCCCCAAGTCTCTTTCTTCTGTAGTGCTAACCAACGTAGCACTGCCGAGCCTATAAGGAAGCTGCAGTTTTTTCCTCCCAAGGTGGAGAACCCTGCATTTTTCGGCGTTAAACACCATCAGGTTCTCGTCCACCCATTTGCTGAGCTTGTCCAGGTCAGCCTGGATCACCCGCCTGTCTTCTGGCGTGGATGCTTTGCCCCAAAGTTTGGTGTCATCAGCGAACTTGGCCAGTCCACTCCTGACTCCAATGTCCACATCATTAATGAAGATGTTGAACAGTATGGGTCCCAGGACAGAGCCTTGAGGGACCCCATTGGTCACAGGGCACCACGATGAGTGACTGCCATCGATTACAACCCTCTGGGTCTGATGACAGAGCCAATTTCCCAGCCAGCGGATCATGGTGGAGACAAGGCCACAACTGGCCAGTTTGGCCAAGAGGTGATCGTGGGATACCAGATCAAAGGCTTTTTTGAAGTCAAGATATATGACATCAGTCTCTTCTCCCTTGTCCAGGTGATAGGTCACCTGGTCATAGAAGGAAATGAGATTGGTCAAACAAGACCTACCCGCAACAAACTCGTGCTGGCTATCCCTTAAGATGTAAGCCTGGGCCAGTCCATCAAGGATGGCCTCCTTAATAAACTTTTCTAAGATCTCCCCCAGGATAGAAGTCAGGCTAATGGGCCTGTAGTTAGCCGGATCCACTCTCCTCCCTTTCTTGAAGATCGGCACCACATTGGCCTTCTTCCAGTCTTTGGGCACTACACCAGAGCACCAGGAGTTTTCAAAGATCCGTGCCAGGGCTGGGCTATGACGCTTGCCAGCTCCTTGAGTACCCTGGGCGCAGATTGTCAGGGCCGGCTGACTTGAAGGTATCCAGCTTCTCAAGGTGTTCCTTCATGAGGTCAGCATTTATGGAGGGTAGGGGATCCCCATCACCCGGATCTCCCTGTCCCATAGCAGGCATGGGCGTCCCATGGGACTGATGAAAGACTGACGCAAAGTACCTATTTAATAGGTTGGCTTTTTCCTGGGCATCAGTTGTCAGTTGCCCCATCTGGTTTAGCAGGGGTCCAACATTGCCCTTGCTTTTCTTCTGGCTCCCCACATATCTGAAAAAGGACTTTTTGTTGTCCTTGATGCTTGAAGCTGGTTGGAGTTCAGTTGCAGCCTTGGCTTTCCTGGTTTGCTCCCTGCAGGACCGGACCAGCGCAGAATAATCCTCCTTGGAGGTGAATCCCATCCTCCATCCTTTGTAGGCTTTCCTTTTTAGCTGCAGGAGGTCCGCTAGGTCCCTATAGAGCCAGGAGGGCTGCTGTGCCTTCTTGCTGCCTTTCCTCCATGTTGGAATAGATTTAGCTTGTGCATTGAGGATCGCTTCCTTGAGAAGCAACCACTCTTCTTGAACTCCCATCTCCCTGGGGTCATGGTCCCTGAGGGCCTGACCGACAAGCCTCTTGACCTTGTCAAAGTCAGCTTTTCTGAAGTCAAGGACTTCTGTGTCGCTGACTGACTTGCCAGCTTTACAGCGGATGGTGAAGGTGATCAGCTTGTGGTCGCTGTCACCCAGCTTCCCATCGATCACTAGGTTGCCGATTAGGTCGTCCCCCGTAGCCAGTACCAGGTCGAGCAGAGCTTTGCCCATAGACTTCTGGAGTCAGGTAGAGGTCATCCACGCGCGAGAGAAAGCTTTGCGACTGCTCGGATTTTGCTGAGTGATCTTCCCAGGATATGTCCAGGTAATTGAAGTCCCCCATGACAACCAAGGTCCTGGAGCAAGCGGCCTCAGTCAGTTCCCAGGCGAACTCCTGGTCAAGCTCAGGACTTTGAGTGGGAAGTCTGTAGTAGACTCCCACCGTTGTGTCCCCTGTGCCGTTTTTCCCTCGAATTTTTACCCAGAGGGTCTCTAGCTGTCCATGCCGGTCGCCAACATCAGCTTGCAGGGACATGTAGCTTTCCTTCACATAGAGAGCTACACCCCCACCCTTTTTGTCAACACGATCCCTCCTGTACAGGGTATAGCCCTCTATACCCGTGGTCCAGTCATGGGTGGAGTCCCACCAGGTCTCTGTTATCCCAATGATGTCATAATTCTTTGTGTAACTGTTTTATTTTTTTTTCTTCTGTGTAACTGCTGCGCGGTACTGTCACATTTATGTAACCTTGAAGTCTTAACTAGTAAGCTAAATGAGCGCTTTGTATTTTTCTCTGTTGGCATTAAGCTGCATATGCGCATTTTGTAGATTTTATTTCTTATCCAGAAGTGTTATTTTTGCAGAAATGAAACTTATGTAAAAAGTCTGCCTAGCAATTACTATGTAAAAGAAACTATCCTCTCCCTGTATGCTCAGTTTATATCATAGTTAGCGTCATAGAGGCAGTCCAACCAACATCTATAAAGAGGCAAAGAAACAGAAAACAGCAGAGACGACGACCGGAAAACTCTATAGGCCCAATCACCCTATAGACCGGTTCTCAGCCTCTCTGTCTGGGTGTACCCCAGCGAAGACAAAGGCCTCGAAAATCCGACAACTAACAACGATTCACTGTGTTACAGTTTTGTACTGTATATCCCACTCATGAGCTGTTGACCAGTTCTTGGACTACGGAGCCGGCAGCCGCAGCTAGCTTTGGACTTGTTCCACTGTTGGAGAGCAAGGGCTGGCTCTGGAACCCCGTGAACCAACAGACCCCCTTTGTATCCAGCATACTGTAACTGAAGAAACATCGGAGACTCCACTTCTTGACTGCCTCTCATCATAGCTTAGACAGCATATCTACGCTCGCTATACTTGTATTTACTGCAGCTTCGTTCCAACCAGCCTCCCCTCTTATTCATAAGAGGGTGAGGCCAGGTGAGTGAATAAAAGCTTTTTGTTTTATCCTATATCTACTCTGTAATAACTTCTGTTACTAACATCCCATCTAAATGAGCCATTGACCAGTTCTGGGACTACGGAGCCAGCAGCCGCACCTAGCTTTGGACTATTTCCACTGTTGGAGAGCAAGGGCTGACTCTGGAACCTTGTGAACCAACGGACACCCTATAAATTAAGAAACATTAACGACTTACTCTAAGTCGTCTACTTGTGCCAACTCGGTGAACCGCGAGGGTGGCTATAAAGCTACCTCCAATCCCGCCCCACAAGCCGCGCGCTCGCACAGCTCCGCAAAGCCTGCGGCTACCCTAAGCGGTGCTGGAACCACTAGCCCGGCATTCCGCCACACTTTGCACTAAGCAGGAGGACAAGTTCCTCCTGCTTGTTACCCAGGCTCCTGGCATTAGTGTACAGGCAGGCAAGTGTGCCCTTAGGGGCTCTTGCCTTGCCCACAGATTGTGCCAGGGCTGGGGCAGGGGTGGGCTCCCTTAAGTGCCTTGGTCTGCTGGCTTTGCAAGGGTCGCTCAGTGGGCCAGCAGTGACAGTAGTCCCCCCGTCCCCCAGTGGGCTTAGTTTAAAGCCCGGTGGAGCAGGTCAGCCAGCCTGGCTGAGAAGAGCCTCCTCCCCAGGGGAGAGAGGTGGAGGCCATCTCTTCCCAGCAGCTTGCTGCCTCTCTCGCCAAAGAGCAGGCTGGGGTCATGGAAGCCGAAGCCTTCCCAATGACACCAACTCCGCAGTCTTTGGTTCACCGTGTGGATCCTCCTCTCCCTCCTCAGCCCATAGCCCGAGACTGGGAGGATCGACAAAAACACCACCTGAGCTCCCAGACCCCTAAGCCCCGCTCCCAACTCCCTGTAGTGCCTCATGACCTGGCTGGGGGTGCTCCGAGCCGTGTCATTGGTGTCCACGTGAATAAGAAGCATGGGGTAGTGGTCTGTGGGCTGGAGGAGCTGCGGGATCCTCTCCGCAATGTCTCGGATGTGGGCCCCCGGGAAGCAGCAGACTTCCCGGGCTAAGGGGTCAGGGCGGAGATGTAGAGTTATAGTCAGCAAAACATGTTTGGCCTTGTTTTAAAATTATGATGTTGTTTTGAAGCGAACACAATAGCATTAGGAGAATGGACTCTGAGGAAGGAAATAATTTGGTTGATGTTGACTTCTTAAAAATTATTTCATACCACCCTGAGAACATTCCTAAATGATTTTTTTTTATCATTGACTTCTTTTTGTTTCTTTCCTTTAGAAAGCCATTCATTACAGACTTCTGCTTTCTTTTTACTCTGTCTACTAGCTTTTGATGTGAGGATGTAGGCAATGTATTTTGCTGGGTTTTCAGCAGCAGATGAATAATACTCTATTTCTTGCATTCAATTTAGAATTATTTTTGATCCCTTCCAAAAACTATGAGCTTCAAGCATAACACTTGCATTGTTTTTACAGGAAGAGATTTATTTTTTTTTATTTAGACATGATTTGGCTATGTTATGTTTGTTGCTGGACAAACTGGTATCTGCAAAATGTGAATAGGATGCTCAATAATTAACATCCTTGAGTTTTGCAAGAAGGGTTGAAATAAATAAAACATTCACCTCTGTATATTTTTTCATTTCTTCTTTCAGGAGAATGAAAATATGTCTGCTTAATTCTAGAATCATAGAAGTTACAGGTGGAAAATACCGATTAACTTTCATTCTTTCCATCTTCCTGACAATTCAGGATTATTTCAGTTTATAAAGTACATTTTAGTTGGTTTGGTTTTTTATCTATAGTTTGAAATAGACCAGGAGATATAGGAGTTCTAAAGCTCTGGCTGAAGTGTATACCTATTATATTAATGAAGCATTTTCAACTGATGAACTCATTGACCAACAATGGCTGTGATAATGGTTTGTTTCCAAAAGAATAATTTAATACCATGCTTCTAATAAGCAATAGGCTATTATGTAAGGTCCTACTGTTATGTAAGTTCTTTTCCCCAGAATTTTCTGTATTTTGTTACTTAGGATGCTGACAATTTAAAACTGGGGGTTTGTATCAGGTCTAGAGAGAGGCTATGAGGAATGTTAAACATTTTTGGTGGGATTTATAAAGCATTCAGTATGAGCTTAAGTCCTTTTCTAGTAAATCCTGTGATAATTCAAAACATGAATTACCTACACTTTCTTTACTTTGTTTGAAATTTGTTGTTTCCTGTAGTAGCTTAATTATTCATTTTCTAGTTCATTTGTTGGGAATAACACATTGCTGTGCACATGTAACCAACTTCTGTATATATTGTATGCATTTCCCTGCACAAGCATGACAGATATACATTTGTAAATGACTGAGTTCATTTAATGAAGTTAGCCTTAACGCTGTAATTTTCCTATGCTTTTAGTTAACTGAAATGTTGTTAAATGAGTTTTTCTCTCTACTGATGAAGAATCCAGTTGTTAAATGTGTAGTGAGGAACTATTTTTATGGCTGGCCCTGCTACTGATAAATTTATATTTGGTGGGCGATTGGGTTAAAGTTAATACCAGGCTGACCAGCAGCACAGAGTTCAAGACACTGCTGACACTGCTGAGTGAACTTCCTGGCCTGAATTTTAGTTAGTCAGATAACACACAAGGAAACAAAAGTCATGGAGCAAAACAAAGGGGAATGTATTATAAACATGGAATAGGAAATAAAAGGGGAAGGTAGCAAAAACAATGTGGGTAAACAACAACAACCACACAATATACTTTATCAATACTAAAAATAGATGCAGATGATGAACAGCAATACAGAAGTTGAACAGTAACAACTGGGCAAATGGCAGCCAAATGGCTGAGATAATAGCACACCAAGGTCCCATCCAGTAGAGCAAAACCAAATAGTTAGAAGGCACGGACATTGCAAAGTCAAAGGTCTAGGGTCTGCAGTGAAGCTCCTCCTCCCTCTCCATGAGGTGGAGCACAGTCTCCACATGCACTACAGTATAGCCAGGCACTAACTCGTACCAACTCATGGAAAATCACAAATCACCCACTGAGACGAACCACACATGAACACCAATGTCAATCATACAATAACCCGTTATACTAGCATTTGATACATATACCTGCCACTCAACAATTGTCACTTACCTTTACTTCAGAATCACTCACTGTTTTGCAACTAGTCATACTGACCTGACTGCATGTCTGGGTGATGTTAATGGGCACCAGCTCAAACTCATAAGCTTCCAGAGGACTCTGAACAAAATAACTACTGTGCAGACTTAAGTCTTGCAACATATTTAACTATGTACATGCTGGCTTTATTGCTGTCTCAGAACTGACTGGTAACAAATGGAGTTTCTGCATTGTAATGATACCACTAATATAATGCAGAATTGTAGAACTTAATTGACTTAAGATACAGAAATGAAAGCCTGTAAATTTTTTTTATATTATGTGTACAAAAAGAATAATTAATATCCATCGGGAACAAAGTTAACTGTTGAAATAGGCATGGTATGGCAAAACTGCCTTTGACCACCATGGCTCGCACATAGTGGTACTCTAGGTAGGAGGCAATACCTCTCAATCTGTCAGTGCCAAAAGTAAGACATGTTCTGTGATAGATCCAAAATAAAGGACACAAACAAAATCATGCTGTGATGAATATCTCAAATGCTGAGTTTCATTCGACAATGTAAACAACCCTGTTTATAACATCAGCTTCATGGTTCTTTTATTTTGATTGTTTTCAACAATAAATGAGAAGGGCACCGAATTAGTGTTCACCACTGGTGATTTTTGGAATTCAAGTCGGGGATGTCCTTTTAAACAATGGATGATTAATAGTTGCAGAAGCAAGAGTTTTCCAGAACTGTATTCAACGTTGTAGCATAACAGTGGAGTTAACTATAACTTACCCCACACTGATCACGAAGTGAAAGGAATGGAATCTGTCTAGCGATGCCAGCTGAGGGGGATACTCCTACATGTGGAAGACTTGACTTTGCTGTCTAGGGATAGCCAATTGTGGAAACAAAATGAGAAAGAAATTGGAAAAAAAAATCAAACAACTTGCCTTTCACATAATATTTTTGTTAGCATAGTAATACAATAATCCTTGTCATACGTCATATAAATGTCACCAGTGAATTTATAGAGCTACCTTTTTGAAGAGATAAATACTTGTAAGTATATAATTTGTCAAATGTAATGTTTGCATTTATCATAGCCGAGTACATTTATTCAGTAAATATTATTACTCTCTTTCCTATTTTCATTTACTGGTAGTGACATTTTAAAACTACTATCACGTAAATACCAGTAACTATTAATTTTTGCAAAAAGGTGAAGGGATAAAGAGTTACATTTTGGAGAAAAGGGAATCACATCTGCTCAAACAACCTTGCCTGCCTATGTCCTTAGACCAACACAGCTACAACCAAAAACCCAGCAGCTTAGTAGTGTTGAGGTTATGATGTTGCAATGATGGTCTAGGAAATATACTAAAGGTAAGACTTCTTGAACGTAATATCTAATGCTTAGTTCTTGACATCCATATCTGAAACCCTAGTTCTCAAATGTGCTTGCTGGGATTGAGTTTACTTCCCTGAACTTCAGGGGCACACTCAACATACTGCTAGCAACCACAATTTCCACACCAAGTACGCTCAAAAGGGTTTCACTGACCTTCCCAAGATGGACTCAGTATTTGCCCAACACTCCAATGGGCATGTTCAGGTCACACTTTAAAAAGCACCCCCCCAAATCCCACAGTACAAAAAGGTTACATGAAGATGGGGTTGTTATCAATACATTTTCACTGTGTATGGAAGTATTCTAAAGATATATACATTTATTTTTGTTCTGAATATGCAAGTTTCATTTAGCATAAATGTACTGAACTATATTTTTATAGCACAGAATAGTATAACTGTAAATCCTGGAGTTTCAATTATGTGAATAGTTTTTAAATAAGTAAATCTGCAACACTAGCTAACATTTTAAATTGCTTAACATAGAGTAAAAGAAAAAATGTGAGGAAAAATTGATAATGCTGTAGTATGTTGCTAAAATAAATTTCAATATAAATTTTAAACCCCAAAGATTCAATTTTCTGGTAATTTATATGCCCATAATCCTGCCAAACCACAAGTCCATGAATAACATACACTTATTTCATTCCTACTGCCCCAGTTCATCACTATGCCAGTTGAAAAGCTGCAGTATCAACTGACAGCAGGCTGTCCCAGTTGAAAAACAAGAATGTATCACTTAAAATTCAATTTCATTTTTTTTCTCCAGTTTATTCTTTGAAAGAGTCGGTTTCATTTTAGAGCTTTAAAAAGGCTGTCAGGTCACAGTGGAGGCTGTATATTGTATGAGGAGATGCAAATACACATTTTGATTGTTTCTAAATTTTAGCTGGTAATGGCAGGAATAATAAATAAGAAATCTACCGTGGAAAATGAACTGCTAAACAATAGGAGCTCAGTGTGATATCCATTGAGTCCACCACTGATGCAACCTAACATGGATAAATTTCTGCCTAAGTTAACTCCTGGCAGCCACGGAAGGGCAATAGCAATACTAGCATTATTGCACAATGATGTGGTTCAGCAGTGTGTTGGAGAACAGGAGCGGTTAAAATGATATACTAGGAATTGCTTCCATACAAGGACCATAAAATTGGGCTCCTTTCCACTTTAGTATTTTTATATACTTTCTGATAGTCAGTTTTCCTTGTAATAATATTCCAAATGGAACTCTCTGATGCTTTTTTGTAAAAGCAGAGTCTGTTCCTCCTGATGCTACTTTCCTTTGCCTCCTCCTTTGACCTATTTCTCTGTCTCCTTTCAATCCTCTGCTGATCACACCTTAAAATGTTGCAGCCATTTCTGTGGAAGCAACTGACAGACATTTCAAGGTGCCTGTCCCTCCTTTTCTACCTAATAAATCCAGATGATAAACTGAGCCAAATTAAACAAACACATCTGAAAACTTATGTTTCCCATCAGCTTGTTTGGTCTCCTCCCTGATAAATGGCTGTTAACAGCAGGTGGGTACAGTCCTTTTCCCTTGATGTTTAATTGGTAATTTAATATACTAGTCATGGACTGTAGAAATAGGGCTAAGGTATTAAAAATCTACCAACAACATCTATAGAGATTTATAACGGGACTTCACTATATTTTAGATTTATTAATGATAAGTTCAATTCCTACTCAACTGAGTTTCTAAACTCCCTCTAATGTCAATAGCAGTAGGATAAATCTGATATAATTTGGGACAACAATAATTACATTTCATAGTTTGACTAGGAGCTTTTTTCCCTGTAAATACATCCCAGCCTACCTCTTTGAATCCACATCTATCTGGTCTGCTCTACCCCATCTTTCTTTCACCTCTAAGCAGAACTAATGCATCTTCTACCTGCTTCTGTGACTGTGCCAAGTCATTGGAATTCGGAGCATGTGTTAGAAGTTTTTAAGCATGCTAGTAGGGTGATAATATTCCTATGTATTTATCCTTGAAAATGAATTAACTGAAATTTAGAGTTAATCAGAAAGAGGCTATTTTTATTGAAAAAAATATATATATTTTGAATGAAAACTGGAATGGTTCCAATTCAAAGGCTGAAATTATCCAATGATGTACCTAACATCTCCTACTTAGCATTGACATAGGCCAGGTAAAGACATTACACTCTTACCATTCTAAGTGATCAGAAACTGATCTAAACCTGTAACGGAACAGAAGTGTGGTACACCCATGCCTGCCAGCCCAATCAGGCTCTGTGGAGCTGTGCTGGCTTGCAGGGGTTTTCCTGGGCTGTGTCAGGTCTGTGCATACCTCAAAGGGGGAGGGTGTCCATGTAGGGACACAGGCACCTTCCTGCCCTTGCCCCTGTGCTGCCCGTCTGTGGCTAACAGACAATGAGGCAGAGGGCTGTCGGATTGCTCACCTGTGCCTAGCAGCCAGTCAGGGGAGGCCTGGTGGCTTAGCTGCACTCAGCCATCTCCAGAAGCCCAGGGAGCCCACAGGGCCTGCCTGGAGGCATGCAGAAGTGACCCCAACCTGCTGGCCACAGTCCATATGGGCGGCCTGCATGCCCTCCCCCTCTTCTCAGCCCCCTGCCCACAGCACCAACATGTGTTCTGCTCACTAGCACTCTAACTTATGCTGCTTACAGAAAACTTTGATCACTTCTGCCAGTTTTTAAATGCCTGTACTTACTAATTAGCCATAATGGAAATCAAGTTTGTTTTACATTCATTAGGCCTGAGTCTGAAAGTTATTTTTGTGGAAAACTGTTATGGAAGTAAATTTGAATTTTATGCATATAATTCTTGCAGACCTGGGATCTTACATTCCTGGCATCATGGTCTCACTGTAGTTGATGAAATATTCAGTCTAACTCAACAGTAATGACCTCTTCTATTGGCTGCTGCTGAGTGTACAGAAAACATTGCCCTTTAACTGATGGAAGTGAGCCATTGAGCACCATGAAAAGACTTGAAGAGGAAGTGGGAAGTTCATCTCCCGAGGTCCCTTCCAGCCCTAATGTCTATGAAATCTGTGAAATCATTTGGTCTCATTAGCACTTCCTGAAGAAAAAGAGAAGGCAAGTAGACATTTTAAAAAGCAGTTGGTAAGCCAAAGAGATCCCATGATCTAAGATTAAACTCTTACAACACTGCTACTACTGTCAGAGGAAATGAATCGGTATTGCTTTTTGTTGGTATAGGTGAGACCAAAATTTCCATCAAAGCCCCAAATATTAGCATTTTAATGAATTTCATATGATTGATAGCAACTTAGTACTTTAACAGAAGGAACTTTTTAAACCAAAAAGAATATTGTAATAATGTATCCTAGTTTTACTGTAGGGCCACAGAATTACCATACTGGAAGAAAATAATGGAATACCTAGACAAGAATATTGCTTCTATCAATGATAACTTTATACCAGTTCTGAAATGCTATATTACGTGGGTAAAATTACTTTCCAGAGCTGGTAACTCATCAGCATATGCACTGAAGTATTCTCACCAAGGAAACCATAAAATAAAAATTTATATTAGAAACATTGAAATGATTATACCCTGTGAGAAATAATGTCATATTAAGTTGTTGCTTATTTTACCTTATGCTTCATTTGAAATGAATTAATATAATAACAGGTAATACATTGAAACAGAATTGAATACTGACTTGACTTGGGGATTCAATTCACTTTTACTCTTACAATACATAACTATACTGTAGAAAATATATCAAGTAAAAAATGTATTTCAGCTGCTTGAGTACCAGTACTTAAAAGCTGATTGCATATACATTTAGTATATTCAGAATGCAAACGTCAGTATCAGCTTATAGTCTACCTTCATCAACTCCAACTCTCATTTTCCTTCCTGCTCAGTCTCCAAGCCATCTGTTTCTTTCCTATGGTCCTTGTTTTCCACTTTAATTAGTACAGTGTGTCTCCTAACTAAATTAAACATTTAAAGACTCAATTCCTAGATGCCCAGCCATTCAAGAGAAAAGGAGAGAGATACAATATTGTTGATTGGAATTTACATTCATTAGCAAAATGCTTTGGAACCAGTGGATGTTTAAGAGAACTGGAAAGTTTAGGTGGTTATTACAGGGCAGGCTTAGCTCATTTGATTTATTCTATGTACATAGGTTGTCTGACACCTTCTGTTACTTTTCATTTTCACTTACACTTAATTATTTTGATAGCTAGATAGAGGGAATTTCCTTCTCTGTTCATGTTTATCAATTTTCTGTTTTAAAAAAAAAAAAGTTTTAGGCACGTAGAATTGGAAATCCCTATCTGAATCTTAAGGCACCTACATGCCTTTACCAAACTGGCTTCAACATACTTTTGAAAATATTACCCTGAGGCTGTCAACAGAGATGTATTCTGTCATGGAAGAAATGGTTTTCTAAACACAGAACTCTACTCAGAGTTGCTGCTGTCCACCTGAGACCAGCACCATTGCTTGTATCCACTGAACACAATCAACCTCTGGGAACTTCCATGGCCCACTAGACCCATAAAGGACCTCTATCTCTCCACATAGCCATTGATCTTCCCTCTACCAGTGGTCCTCAGTCCAGCAGCTTGAACACGTGAAGTAGGAAGCAGAGCAAGGGGGAGGTAGAAAATTGTATTGCTATCTGCACTGTGAGATGTAATTAGCCTTTAGTCTTCAGCCCTTCCCACCCAGTTAAACAACTCATTACTCATTAGTTAAAGGCACTTTATTACAGGCATTGCAAGCCAGCAAGGAAGGAAATGAGAAAGAAAGTGGCTTTTTTATGAGAAAGAAAGTGGCTGTCAATTTATCATGTCTGCCACTTGGATTATTCCACCATGGAAGTTCAGGGTCCCCTGTAAGCTGCCACAGCACTGATTACACTGTCCTAGACTCCTAAATGCTGATGCTGTCCCCAGAGCCACTCCAAGCTCCTTCTGGTCCCCCATTCTGGTTTGTGCAACCCTGGGTTTGTCCTCTTTAGGGTTCTTAGGAGAGGATGGGTCACAGGGGTTTGGAGGCCCTGAGTCCATGTGGGGTGGATACGGAGAGGAGGTGGCAATAGAATCCCTCTCCCCCCCCCCAAAAAAAAAAAATCTATCAGGACATAAAATGTATCTAGGGTTAGAGAATGGGTGAGGTTTAAAGTTGTTTTTCTGTTTTGGAGGTGGTAGAACTCCAGGAGCTAAGTTTTTAAGGAATGGGAGGTAATGTGGTCCAGGATCAGATTCAGCGGAGTAGAACTTCGACCTAGGGCCTTCGACCTAGGGTGAGGGTAGATGGGCTCTGAGCACTGAGGTCAGATTCCAGGTTAGGAAGGCCCTTCATGTTCCTTTGGGTGTTTGGCAGCTGGATGTCTTCCATTCTGGCTTAGTTATCAGGTTGGGGACCTAGGTAAGCTAGTACTTGTAGTCTTGCTGCTCTGGGTAGCTGAAGCAGCCTGAGCTAGGGTTAGAGTTAGAGAATGGAGCTGCATTTTTTTGGTTGGGGATGGCAGGACTCCTGGAGCAATGTTTAGGGCACAAGTAGATAATGCAGTCCAGGGTCAGAGTTTTCAGGATGGATCTTGAGATCCTTCCATCTAGGGTTGGTGTAGGTGGGCTCCCAGCACTTGGGGTCAGTCTCTGGGCTGGGAAGATTCCTCTTGGCCCAGTATGTTTGTGGCAGCTAGAGATTTTCCATCTAGGTTTAGTGAGTAGTCCAAGCTCTGGGCTGAGAAAGTTGCTCTTGTTCCAATGGGTCCTTGGCAGTAGCAGGTAGAAATCTCCCATCGAGGCTTAATGTTTGGGTTTGTGGCTTTTCCAAGGTATCACCAGTGCTCCAGCTGTCTGGGCTGGGGCCTGATGGAGCCTCTTGAGCTAGTTTTAGGTTTATGGTTATGGTGAGATTAATGGGCAAGGTTTTATGTTGGCTTTCTGGTTGGGGAGGTAGGACTACCAGAGATATGGCTAGGGCACAAAAGGTAATGCAGTCCAGGATCAGGGTTCGTGGGATGGTCCTTGGGCCCCCCTGCCTAGGGTTGATGTAGGTGGGCTCCCAGCACTTGAGTCAGTCTCTGGGCTGGGAAGGGTCTTCTTAGTCCTGTGGGTGTTTGCCAAGGTTATTGGGTTTGGTATTGGGTTTGGCGCATCTTAAAGCTATCAACTGTGATCAAGCTGCTTGGAGTGGCACTTGCTGAAGCAGCCTGAACTGGATTAGGGTAAGAAAATGGACAACATTTGGTTCTCTTGTTCTTGTTGGGGTGATAAGGCCATTCTTGGGTGCAGTCATTCAAAAAAAAATGTGGACCTACTGTAGCCCCCCTCAGGTCATGCTGTATGATGAATCTGAGGAGGGAAGGTTTCCCTGCCTACCTTCATAATGTTTCCAGGTCTGGGGATTGGGTTTCAAAATGGAGGCATGAGATCAAGCTGGCTTTCTTCCTCCCCCCCCTCACCCGCACACCCACCTCACCACTTGTTGGGCTGAGGTGCCTGCTGGAAGCTTTCTGACAAATACATGGTTGTGGGGGGAACACTTCAGCAGCTCAAGAGGACAGCAGAGACAGGGGGGTTCCTCTGCTCAACAAAAAGGAATCATGAGTATCACTGAACTCATGCTATTTGGCCTTCCAACCCTATACCCTATACCCAGAGCCACCAAACACATAGGACAGGTAATCACCACTTTGTGCCTTTTTGTCCCAGGATTTTGGGCCTCACCCAAATTAAAAACAAACAAAAAATCCCAAACAAACAAACAAACCAAAATAAGAACAGTTTTGGCTGTACCAAGCCATCTATCTTCCTAAACATTCCTAGGTCTCAGATTGAAGCATGGGCTGGACTTGGCATGAACCCTCCATTCTTTGGCAGCAAACATACATATAAGCAAAGTACTGCTTCATTTTTGGAGCCAATAAGAATAGTCATAGTATCCACTGGGCCTCACTAACATCACCTTTTCTACCGGTGAACACACTAATCATGCGACAAGTCATGGTACAACCAGTCCTGCAACAAATGAAATGTCTGTTTTATAGCATAAGTCATATTAAGAAAACAAGGTACATAGTGTACAAACTAGGTACATCACTGGAGATGTAGGGTATTTTTTTTATCTGATAAATTTTTTGGCATTTTGGATATAGGGATATTTCAGTCAATGCTGTATTTTTATTTTTGCTGCACATCAGAATAGGCCTGCTCTCCCAAAATGGGAAAGGAACCTTAAGTATCATTTGCCCCCTAGCTCCTTGTCAGATAAATCTGCCTAGTTGGTCAACCATTCCAATGGTTGAAATGTGAAACTTAGAAAAGATACCTTGGGCATCTGGAAGTTGTATACACTGCCTGAGACTGATGAAAGATCAGAATGTAGAACAGCTTTACTTACCTAGGAAGTTGGTGAAGAAACAGTGATGCAGCTTTCTATTCAGAAATAAGATTTCCTAATGAAACTGTTTTGGAGGAGGCTGGTGCAGGCAATGGATTACATCTCCTTTTGAAGTGTGTTGAACAGGGTTAGACAATTATTTGGGCCCACCACATAGGCTATTTTGGTAAGTTGTTGTGGGCCAGGTTAGCATCCCCCCCAATCCCCAATTCCTTAAATGGCTCAGCCTTGTGTTTGGTCGGATGGCCAGGATGGGGCTGCATGTGGGTGGAGAGCAGCAGCATCCAGGAGCAGGATGGGTGGGCAGGGCCAGGCTGGGATTGCAGGGCATTGACAGTGTGGGCCTGGACCTGGGGCACAGTTGTGATCTGCTGCCCACATGCCCCTGGAATAGGCATCAGTTCTATGAGCAGGGGCATGTGGGGAGAGGATTGCAGCTCTGTCCTGGGCCCCAGATCCCCAATGTAACTTCTTAATGAGACCCTGGGATCATTGGAATTGACTGAGACCAACGTGGGCAAAACTTGTGGCCAGGAGGACAGGATGGGGCCACAGATGGGCAAGGAGTTGCATCTGGGGCTGGGATCTTGAGGCAGTGACAGCATGGGGCCAACGCCTAGGGCAGAACCCCAATCCACTCTCTGCATGTCCCTGCCTGTGGAACCATGCATGCAGAATATCATGACTTGGCCTCAGCCCTGACTCTGTGCTGTCACTGCCTCACAATCCTGCCCTTTGATGCTGGCCTCACTTGCCCACCCCATTCCCAAACACCGATCCTTGCCCTCCTGTAGCCCCATCCTTTCTTCCCAGCCACATACCATGTCCATTCAGGTCCCACCCCCACCCTGGGTGCAGGGCAGATAGCCCCACTACTTAAGCACTCTGGGTCTGGGTCATGCAGGGGCAGCAACCAGAAGAAGCCACTGCCACCAGGGCTGCCAGGAAGCAAGTCCAGCTACTGCACTGCCCCAGCCTCACTGTGCACCTGGGGGTGAAAGGACCAGGTGCCCATGCCATAGCCCAGTCTGGTACCTGTGCCTTGGCTGTGAGGGACTGAGGAATTCAGTGTGGACTAGACAACCATGGGCCAAATCTGGCCCAAAGGCCATATTTTGCTGACCCCCGGTGCAGAATATGGCCTAATAATTATGAACACAGTTTTCCAATGGGCTGCTCAAAACAATAGCACATGCTTTAAGTTTTTGTTTGCCAAAAACATTTCAAGGATAGCTTATGTGAGTGATTCAGAGGCTGATCAGGCCACACACTGGTCAAAAATTTTGTTTCAGGTCAAATTTGTGTCACTACTGAAGACAAAATCCTGGCAAGAAAATAGTGTTGTTTGTCTGAAATATCCTAAAAAATAGGTAAAGTGCCAACAAAAGCTGAAAGAAACATCTGGATTTATTACTGATCACTGGGGAGACATAAGATTCATATGGGAAAGTTTCTTGACTGCCACTTACAGTGCAACATCAACAATTTATATAAAGAGAGAACATGAAAGTGATTTAATGAAAATGACCACAAAATCAACCAGCTTCTACATGAAAGGCATGTCACGTATAAGGTACAGATGTTTGACACAACCTGATGATCAAACAGCCTGAATATATCAAAGCAAAATATGTAGTAGAAAAATGACTTTACTAAATGAAAAACCATTGACAAAAAAGCTAGAAATTGCAGGCGGAAAGCATTCATCAAATACCTATATGTTATGTTCAGTGTGAAAAACCATAGCATGACATCTCTATACCTGTAGCCTGCTCACTGACAAACATTAAATCTTTTCTTGGTGAGCAGAACACCTTAGTATGTTATTAAACTAATAATCCAGCCTGTCAGATGAAGTTTTATGAGCCTTGCCCCCGTGCCCAGTCATAGAAGACCTTGTTCTATTTCTAAGTCTAGAAGACATCATACCAAAAAACAACGCATACCAGAATGAATGCACACCAGAATACCCAATTACCTGTGGGGCACATTTCTCACAAGAAAACCACTCTCTCGCCAATCTCTCAGTACTAATCTTCAAAGGAAACTTACAAAAAACCTTTCCTAGATGAGCCTATGAACTTCACTTAATCAACCTGCTGGATACAAAAAATCTTGGACTAAATATAGACATTGGATTTATGACACATTATAACCTGCTTAACATCTGACTCCCCAGGTACCACTTCACTATTTACTAGCTACATTCATTCCTCTTTGCTGTCACCACCCCCAAAATTTCTCTCACCTTCAACATGTCTTCTCAATTTACATCTTCACTGACTGGCTTTCTTGCCAACCTCTGGCTTCTTTACTATTCATTCCACCCAGGAATAGCACAGACCAACTGCAGATGCTTCCTCAGCCTGACAAAGAGTATTTGCACCCACAACTTGCAAAGAATTTTTCCAATTATTTTAGTTGGTTCATAGATTCATAGATTGTAAGGCCAGAAGGGACCTCAGAAGATCATTGGGTCTAGCCCCCTCCACCAAGCAGGAAAGATAACTGGGGGTCAGGTGACCCCAGCAAGGTGACTATGTAGTCTCCTCTTGAAGATTTCCAGGGTATGTGATTGCACCACCTGTGGAGGGAGTTTATTCCACAGTCTGGACACCCTGAATATGAAGATGTTTTTCCTAATGCTGAGCCTGAATTGGTTTTCAAGGAGTTTATGGCCATTACTCCTAGTTTTCTCCTTGGGTGCCCTGGTGAACAGTTGCTCACTGAGCTCTTGATGTATTCCCTTAGTGTAGTGGTAAGCTGCTATCAGGTCTCCTCTCAGCCTTCTTTTCTTCAGGCTGAAGAGTCCCAGATCCATCAGCCTTTCCTTTTGTATTGCTGGCTGTGTAAGACTGATCATACAGATGGCCCTTCTCTGGACTCTGTTAAGCTTGTTCGTGTCCTTGTTAAAGTGGGGTGCCCAAAACTGGACACAGTACTCCAGCTGTGGTCTCATGGTACAGTGGAAGAATCATTGGAGATGCATTGATTGATCAATGCTAGAGTATTATTTGCCCTACTGGCTACAGCATTGCGTTGCTGGCTCATATCCATACTGTGGTCTGTTATTACCCCAGGTCCCTTTCATTTGTGATGCTAGTCAGTTTAGTGCCACCAAGCCTGTAGGTGTGTTGGGGGTTGCTCGTTTCAAGGTGGAGCACTTTACATTCCTCTACATTGAACTTCATCAAATTCCAATCCACCAAACTTGCTAGCCTGTCTAGGTTCATCTGTATCTGTAGCCTATCTTCAAGCATGGCCACACTTCACCATAACTTTGTGTCATCCATAAACTTGGCCAGTGAGCTTTTCACTGCCACATCCAAATCATTAATAAAGATGTTGAAAATACTAAACCAAGCACCAACCCCTGTGGGACACTGCTGCCCACTTCTTGCCCGGATGACTCAGATTCATTCACTATGACTCTGGGTCCTATTCTGCAGGGATAATCTAATAAAAGATATCAGATTTACCTAAAGAACCTTTGTCTCCAAGTTCTATGACATTCCTACCAAACCTTCCACTGTTGGGCTCAAGAAAACTGTACAACACATTAATTTCCCAATTTATGGGTGAAGGAGTCCTTACTACATGATTTCAAGCTGATATACCCTGTTTTTACAATTTATTGGGAGAATTATCATGAATCATACTCAATTGATCTCGTATATTTTGTACCATACTTTGTGTCATAATGTGTGTGATGTTTTTGTTTTGGGACAAAGTAGCAGCAACATGATATTTTTAATTTGGCAGCTAGAAGAAAAGACCACAACCCAGACTTACTCCGGTATCTGGATTTAAGCTAGGCTTTCAACATTATGATCTCTGAGGGTTTGTGGGCATTTCTGCCAAAATTTGGCTGCCTAGGAAAACACATCTAGAATAACTTTTTTTAATGGTGAAATGATAGTTCAAGTATAGGACTCTGGAGAATCACCTGAAGTAATGTCCAGCTCATGGTCCTCCCAACATATTGCAGAAGCCAGTATTGCCTTTGGCAATTTAAGGAAACATTTCTGGAATAAATGTGATAATTCATCTATGCTGTAAGTTAGATGTGTATTGCAGTATAGTACTAACAGCATTACTCTACAGCTGTGAATTGTGGGAACTTTTATCAGAGGCATGTTTGGAAGTTCAGTCAACTTAATCTGTGTTATCCCATTCTGTTTGTAACTTCAGATATTAAGACTGTTTCAAAAATAGATGTTGGAGTTTCTTGATCAAAAATCTCAGCGTTTATGAGGCTGACCTCTTATAGGAATGAATGACTCCAGAATCCCAGAGATCTTTCCCAGTGAACCTAAACAAGGTTCTACTAGTAGATCATAATTAACTTACAAGGATGTACTGAAGTACCACCTGAGAGCTTGTGGTCTTGAAAATACTTAGGACTGGGTAGTAAAAGATAGAAATGAAACTGCAGTGTAGATGCCCAGGAATTTTAAGTATTTTGTGCTGAAGTCTTACAAAGCAAACTTATTTAAATTTCTTTCAGTAGTTTTCATGTGTTTAAATACCAAGCAACTTTGTAAATCAAGAATTGATTTGACATCTTGCATACACAGAACTACAGGCGGTCCTGTTCCTGTGTTCCTAAATTCTCACATATTGTCATCAGTGGTTGCAATGGTGATCAATGGTGGAACAAGCAGTGCCTCACAGGTTTCAAGAGTAGAGAGGTAGGTGACGGAGAGTTCTGAAACAGGAGGAGAGGTGCATGCAGTTCCTGGTCTGGGAGTTGGGGGGCTGGAGAGAGTGGAGGCAAACCAGAACAGTCCTTGGCTGCTACTGCTGCTGTCACAAACTCTGCCCACTCAGGTCTTGCTTTTAAAGTCTGTCTATGAACTGCCTGCTGCCGCTACAAGAGAAATGCTATGGAGCTTCTTTTACTGATTGGCACAGACCCTGTGGGGGTGGGTGTAATTTTGGCACCTCTTCTTAAGTCAGAGTCTAGGGCTGGTGCCCCTCTCACCCCTTCACCCGTCAGTTGCCCTACTGACAATGATATTCATCTCTGATATTGCTTGAGATTTTAGATTATAGCATTTATTAATGAACTTGTGTGGTCTATTAACTTTTTTTGAATATCCCTTATGGAGTGTGCACACTTTGTTTATTGGAATTGCACAATTGCAAGGACTCCTATTTAAATATGTTTAAACTCTCATGGCACTTGTCACAGGAACTGGAGGACATTTCCATTGGGTGTGGAGACATTAACCCAGGCTATGTTGCACAATCCTTGTATTTTTCATCAATAGCTAATGAAATCCCCCGTGGCAACTTTGATCCCTTTGGTTTAATTTGTGAAAAGATTATTTAGGCATCTTTACTCATTCGCATTGATGAGACTGTGGGTTAGGTAGAAGGCTAAATATATTTGAAAATAAAGTAGTTTGCATACTGGTGCATCCCTGCACAGTCATGCCACATTCCTTAAATTGGGAGAGTCCCAGGACCAGAAATTCTGACGAGTTTGAGAGAGAGAGAGACATATTTTAAATGTTTAAAACCGCTAAAAGGTAATTGTCAGTTATTCCTTATCTGTTTTAAGTAAACTTTTGTGCTCCTTATGGCTGCAGTCATTGCTCTAAATAGAAAGGTGGGAGAAAGGAGACTGAATAGACATGGCTGGGTCTTTACTAGTACCTGGTTTTACTAACACTTGCAGAACAGTGTGAACTGATCTCTCTACCTTTGTGAAGCTGGTGGAACTTCTGTCTTATTTCTAAAAATCTTTTCACTACTTCTCATTTTTTATTCACATTCGCAGTACTGTAACTAGGGGTGAGTGAAGAGGGCACCTGCCCCAGCGCTGTATTAGAAGGAGCATCAGGATTGCCCCTTGCTCCCATGCATCCATGCTCTGGCAGCATTCCCATACTGGGATCTCCAAAACAGTCCCTGTCTGCTGCCACTTTAAGAGCAACATCTGGGGCAGGCATGGCATGCATAACAGCAGCAGCTCAGCTGGTACTGGAGTTTCTAGGATAGGTAAGAGTGCTACCTCTACTTCAGAATTCATGTGAATTCTCCCACGGGGTTTGCCCTGGGTGGCAACTCTTCTGGTTCCCCACTGCTCATCTGCAAAATATTGTTGTGAAAGAAATACATAATGGCATGCATTCTAATTTTTCTGTCCTTCCTCTTTCAAACTGTATGGTTTGCCTGAGAGAGAACATCAAATCAGCATGTCAAACACAGATAAAAGATGATACCAGATTAATCTGGAACTTAAAATGAAACCCATCTATATGACTGCTAGTATAAAAGAGTTAAGATGTGAATAGTTTTTGTGAAGTGTTCTAAATCTCATTTTGTGTATTGACAAACATATGGGCAATCCTCAGTTTAAAATAAACATCTTCCTTATCTTTCTATCTTAGTCTTCATTCTCTCGATTAGTGTTTTAGAATACCTTGTATTGCTATTTGTATACAAAAATAGAAAGGAGTGCTCTATCGTTTATTATTAAAAGTGAATAGGCTCTGTATCCCACGTACAGCAATATAGGAACTTATATTCAACTTTTCTGCACAGATGTTCTTCCAATCTTGAAACTAGCACTTATTTTCTGGATCCTAATTGAAAAATCTGCTGCAGTTGTGACAGTACATAGTCTTTCAATGTATGTCTTTATAACCAAAGTTCTTTCATTCACTTACAATAACTGGTTTTAGTGACAGAATGATCATCATGATTGTAATTAAATATTTATCACATAGGTCTCTTTTGTCATTTGAATGCAACAAGGCAGGCAGAGCTATACTTTAAAGACTGAGTAGTAAGCTATATTATGGTGGTATATCAGGCAAATGAGTGTTTGATGGGCTGTGTTAATGTGAGCTAAAAATAAAATCCCATCTGTTCACCTTTCAAACTGTATCAAGGCATTGCATATTGGTTGCAGAATAACTTAATGAAACACAAATGAAAAGATGTTTATTTCCATCTTGCTACAACTACTGAAACAGGGAACTTGTTCATAAAGATGTTTTAACAAGGAGAGAATTGTGTGCTTATGTTTTTTCTGGAACATAGTATTACCATATCCATTTTAGTACACAATTAAATACAAGTAGTTTTCTCTGCTTCTGCTTAACATATTGGTTCCAGGACTCATATCTATATCCTATATAGCTCTATCTATCTATATTTTGTGTGTGTGTGTGTGTGTGTGTGTGTGTGTACATACACACACATATATAGGGCTTAGTCTGTCTGTCTCTGTCTGTCTGTAATGCCCTTGGGGGGGGTGGTTCCAACCAGTGCCGTGTCAAGAATGCCCATCACGAATGACAGGCAGGGTGTGGCTCCAGCAGAGCGGGCCAGGCAGATGAGGAGTGGGGAGGAAGAGGAGGGCAAGTGATGCAGGGCCAGATGCAGAGCAGGTGGGGGTGGCACAGGGCCAGATGTGGAATGGGAAGGTGGCACCAGGTCAGGCATAGAGTGGTAGCAACACGGGGAAGTGGATGGCAGCAATGGCTGCTGCATGCAGTCTTCCCCACCCACCCCTCCTGGGAGATGGCAGTGGTGTGGAGTGGTGGGTGGTGGCTCTCTGTTCCTGACCACCCCGCTCCATCGTTCTTGCTGAGCAATTTGCTAGTATGTGTGTATATTTTATATCAGAATGCTGATTGCTTATGTCAAGAGCTTGAAATATTAGAATAAATAATGACGTGCCCTTTTAACATACATCAGTTTAATACAACTTCTTGCATATCATTTACTGAAATGTTCTCTGTTTTCCACTCTTAGGGTACGTCCACACCTGCAAACATATGCACTTGCAGCAATTCAAATAGAAGTGTTACAAATTTGAGCCGGGGCTTTTTGCCTCAGCTCATGTGCCCGGACATGCACTTGGATGTGGGGCAAATTGTGCCACCTGGGGGAAAAATAACCCTGCCTGATTCCTCCTGGATCTGCAGCTAGGGGGAGCTAGAGCCCAGGGCCAGCACCAGTGCTGTCCCCAGCAGTATAAAAAGCTGCCCTGTCAAGTAGCTCAGGGCTACTCACTCTCAGGAACTTCTGGGGCCCAGCCAATTGGTACCTGGGAACACTACCCCTTGTGCCAGCTGCACTGCTGAAACAGCCCTGAGAGTTCCCTGCACCCTCTACCCACTGCAGCAGTCTGGTAGTGGGGGCTGCTTCCTGGCTGTGACCTGCTGTGCACCTCACAGACCCTGATGGGGACTGCACAGCCAGTAGAGGCATCTGCCCCTCTAGGCCAGCTGCCAGTGGGCCGTGGCTGCAGAGTTGGCCTTTGTGCAGCACTATGGCCTACCCGGCCTCCTACCCAGCCATCTGGGCAGCTGTCGCCTGGAAGATGTTCTGAGTGTGGTGGCCTGCTTTGAACTGTCAAAGCATGTCCTCTGGCCCTAATTTGCCAGGAGGTCAGCCACTTCCAGCTGGGTCCAAGGTGCCAGGTCTGAGCAGGCAGGGTCCTGCCACTGACCTCCATAGCAGGAATTCTGGTGTTCCCTATTGGAAAACTGAAAAATACCTGCTAAAAAAATCCCAAAGTCACTGTTAAATACCCCAAAATCCATATTCCTCCACAATTAAAACAAAAGACCACTATATATAGAGAGAGATAGAATGAGAGAAAGAGAGACAGCCATCAGTTGGACAAGGTTTTATTGATATATCTACAGTGTTAAAACAACTTGGAAGTCTACCAATGTCTCTATCATAATACTAAAGTGAATTCGAAATACCTATGTTTTGCTGTCTCCCGCACAGGGGCTACCACCCACTCTGCAGGGCCCATGTGTCCAACCCCTGCTTGCTCTCCCAGCACCCAGGATTGCTGCCCTGCCTGGCCCAATCCCCTGATGGCTCCTGCAGCCCCCCATAATGGCTGCCTCACTCAGCCCCACTCCCACCTGTGCCCCCAGGCTGCCCAGGGACTGCACCCCGCCCCAGCCTCTGGCACTCAAAGGAAGGAAAAAAAAAAAGCCTCTACTCACTGCAGGAGTAGGGGCTGTGGGGGCTCCAGGACCTCCTAGTAGAGCTGCCCTGGGCAGCAGGGCCTGGGGTGGGGCCACTGGGGCTGTCACCTGGCCCACACTGTGTGTGTGTGGGGGGGGAGGGGCAGTGGCACCTGATGGTGAGTGCTGGGGATTTTTTTGTTTTGTGTTTTTTTTTTCCTTGCCAGGAGGCTGGGGGGGAAGTGATGGTGGGGTTCAGGAGGGCTCAAGGAGCAGGTAGGGGATGGGGCCAGGCAGGGAAAGGTTTATGGCGGCTCAGGGGGCAGACGGGGGATGGGGCCAGTCAGTGCAGAGATCAGGGGGGGCTGGCAGAGCAGGCAGGGCTAGCAGGGCCCCCCCCCATGGTCACCTCACCCCTCCTCCAACCCCCGACCCCTTAATTACCAGCACTGGAGTCCAGGTCCAACTCCCTGCAGCTGGCACACTGCCTGCCCTGCATGGGCAGGGAGCATGCGTCAGCACCAGGGCGAGGGCCAGCCATACAGACACTTAGGCAGCCTCCGGGTGTCCTGCTTTTTTTTTTCTCTGTAGGTTTTTTTTGACCCCTGGATATCTAGGGGCCTAACTTTTCCCCTACACTGCAAATTTGCAGCACAGGGAACATTTTTTCGTTCCTGCACATGCCTCTTGCAGCTCAAGGAGTTTGAGATGCTGCAACAGGCACATGCGGGCTCACCAGGATGTGCCCTTATAGTTTAACTGTCTGTATAATATAGTTTTCATTTATTGAGAAATTTATGCAGAAACTTCTGTAGATCATGCTAATTCACCCCAGCTGAGGACCTGGCCCATATAAGTCAATTACTTCAGAGAAACATGCTTTATTTTGGATGATAGCAATGAAAAATATGATACAAAATAAAAATAACATGTTAGATGAAGCTAATTTTCCTGTACAAAGATTTTTTTAAATAAATGATACCTGCTAGTATAAATTGGAGTTTTTCACTGAAAATCAAAGAAATTAAACTAAATTATTCTAGCCAAGAATTTTTCAATGAATTTGATAAATTAGGCATTTATTTTTCCTTTCTTGTTGATTTATATTTTTGACAGTGACATAATTGTTGTACTTGTAAGACTGCTGTGTTATGCAAGCAAGAGCCTAAATCATTCCATTTATCCTTTTGCTAAGCACTTTTTGTTGACTCTCCTGTATGTACAGCCTAGGCTCAGATACCTCTAATGAGCTGCAGTCACAAATGTGCTGTTTTATTGGTTCTCCAAAAAACAAAGTTTAGAGGAAACATAACCTGTTTTCTGTAGCTCATGAAGTGCAAGAGCACCTGTTAGATTGTTAAAATGGTTTAGTGCCAACATAAAGAAAACCGGGAGTTAACAGTCATGATTGGATATTACACACTTGGGGGAATGTGGGGGGACAGGTAGCAGGGAAACAATTATAAGGTTGGCAGGATTGGGGGAAGGAGCACAGAAAGCCACAAAAATAATTTTTTGAGAGAGAGGAGGAGAATGTTTTTGATAAGGCAAAGAGACCCACTCATAGTCCTTCTTACCCATCTACTAAGTGTCTGAAGTCAATGCAAGTCTTTTAATGAACATAGCAATTTATATTACCAGTTAGAAGTGTGTGTATGTGCATCTATATATATATAGATGTATGTCTATGTATATACACATGTTAAATTTGCTTCAAGTAAAGCAGATTGATTTTCCAAAGGATGATGAAGTCTTACAGCAGCTTTGTAAAAGAAAGGCACTTGCAGAAACCTTATGTGAAGAAAAACTAAGTAAGAATGCTTGGTACCTTTTTTCCATATCCAAATCTAGAGCTAGTTGTATTTTTTTTTTATTTTGTCTACCAAGAATGGCTTTTTAGAAAAGTGACTTTTTGTTTGTTTTTTGTTTTTGTAGAAAAATTCTCTTTGACGCAGATTTCAGTTTTGCATATGTATATTTGAATAGTGAAAGTAAATTCATCCTTGTACAGATATTAGCACAGGGACTATGTACTATTTACATTTATATATTAAAGCAACATAATGGCTGTTTTAGGTAGTAAGTGCAACCAGATAATATCCTGCAGATAGTTGTTTGTTTGTTTGTATTTTGAAAGAGTGGTTGGTTTTCATTATGTCCATGAAAAGTTTGGGGGGGAAAAGATGGGAAAATAAATGATTTATCGTTATAAGAGAGATGTTAATGATTACTATCACTCTGTGTAGTATGTAAAGTGGGCCACTGTATATAAGGCATAAAACCTTGTTCTCTATATAAACACAAAACTCAAAATGAAATCATCCTTGACCTCTCATTATAATATTTTTCTATATTCTCACATTATAGTTATTGTGATTTTTGAGAAACTCTATCCTTTTTTTTAATTGTATTCTATTTGATTGCAGCTATCTGTCTAAAAATCCCTAATGGTTAGGAAAAGTTTTATTTACAGAATAATTCCATATTTTCTGCACTTAATGTAGTTCCAATACAAATGAAGTTGCAACAGAAATACCATTGAAATCCTCATAAATTCATCTGCCATGAAAGCATCTCCTAATGAAGTATCTCCCACTGTTTCTTTCCAATACTTTTCCCATGTTATAGTAACTAAGAGTGATGTTTTAGCTGTGATGGTCTAGAAATTATGTGAGAAATGTTTTTTCAGGTTTGTGTGAGATGTAAAGGTAAAGGTAAGATAGGATCTGATGCACAACCCACACAAGTGCACCTCATGCCATGCCATCATGTCTTGCTGCCAGTGCAGGGGAAGCCTGGGATCATGATGCAGGACTCCCCCTACACTGGCAAGTACCAGGCTCTGGTGGCTGGAAGCCCCTTCAGCTGATGGGGCTCACAGCTGTGGGGCATACCTTGCACTCCAGTGGCTGGGAGTCCCATCAGCTGCAGTCCATAGGGGCTCCCAGCCAGAGGCACATCTGGCTATGGATTCAATTTATGGCATCATAGTAACCAGCCACATTTATTACATTTTTAATATTTTACATATTACCTGGGAGCAGTGTCAAAGGATGGTGTTCAGAGTAACATGCTGTTCTCTTTGCAGAATAACTGTGGCTTTTTCCCTGTTTTATGATGCCATTAATTGCTTTAACATGTGGCTGAATTACAACTGGAGAGGTTAACTGGTTAATAACATTTTAAGTTTAATGTGTGGCAGGGGCTTTATGGTAATATCTTTTATTGGACAAACTGTATAGTTGGGATACAGTTAGAGAAGCTTTCAAATGAAAGATATTCTTCATTAAATCTGACCAGGAGTAGCATAAGTAAATATTACCTGTTTAATTTGATCCCTCCTGGAGTAGGTTAGAGGAAGACGGTTTCTCAATTTTTATGAAGTTTTCCTGCATTGTTGTGCTGGATATGTGGAATTGTATGAGTTAGCTAGAGGGTGGCAGATGTTGAGTCCCCTTGGATAATGTTAGGTTTCTTGCACAGACTTAGGAAGAAGATGTCACTATGTAGCCTGGCTTCTTTTTTCTTTAGGTTGCGCATTTTCCATTGTAAGTGACTGAATTTAATATAGTCCATGTTATAGCAGCAGTGACGTACCATGGGTTTCTGGCACCCAGGGGCTAATGCCTGCATTTCCACGCCACCCCCCCGGCCTCCCCCGGACTTCTTGTAGCTATACTTAGTGTTTCCCACCCCAGCCCTGTCTGGTTACCTGTTTCTGTTGGGAAGGAAATGAAAGTCCTGGCATACTGGATGCAGGGGGAGGGGTGGCAGTCAGAATTTCTGGCCAGAACAGGTAGCTAAACTTCCAACCCACGGGGAGGGCTACATAACAAAAGTGGCCAGCACCACTGGCTCTGCGATGCCCTATTGCAGCCGCAGGTTTCACAGATATGATGGGCCGGCTCTGGTCATATTACATGAGAAGAATTCTGAAGGGCCTGGCCAGTGCCTTGCCCCCCAGCTGGTGCCCAGAGACCATCGCCCCCTCCTGCCCCACTCCCTGTTGGTTCACCACTATAGGGCAGTGTAAGAATGATGTTGTAGCTACAGTGGTCCAAAAATTATGCAAGAGGAAAGGATTTCTTAGGGTGATATCTTTCATTGGACCAATAGTATAGTTTGGATAGAGGTAAACAAGCTTTCTAATGCTACACATTTTTCATCATATCTGACCAGCTATCCCAAAGGAATACTTGCCTCCAGTGTATATATGAGAATACAAGAAATCCTTGCCTCCACTGTATTTTCCACAGTGAAACTACAATGAAACAAACTGCGTGATGTGTTATGTGAACAGAGTTGCCAGAAGTGATTCTTCTACGAGTGTTGTAACAGAACTGTGTGTACTGTTAGTGAACTCTATTACCCAATATAGTGAGGAAGAAATGCATTCTTTTATGGAGCCTCAACCTTCTATTACAGATTGTTAGTTGTTTGAGAGTCATTAAAAGCTTTCAGACATATCCAGATTGCTACCGGAAAATGCAGAGCATTTAAAATTTTTTGAAAGTGAATCTGCCAAGGCATAATTACACAAATAAGTAGCTCTACTTCTGTCAGAGACATTACGTCACTATCTAATGAGTGATGAGTAAGATACACTGAAGTATTTTGAAAGACTTTACTTATTCAGTCTGAACAGAGTTATATGTTATTTGCCTATGTAATTTTTATTTGGAAAGAATTTGGTTCATTATGACTCTGTGTTGCCATCACTTTCACACCAGGGTCTAAAAAAATGTGTTTGCGATTATTTTATTATTATTTGTTCAGGAGAGAGTAATAGCAAGCAAGGGTACGACTGTAGTTGACAAAGACAACCTAATGATACGCCTGTGACCAGAATGTACTAATGTGCTCGGTTTCCATAATGGCTATGGATATTTAAACTAATGCATGTATTAGTAGGCAACCATCAACCCTTGGGATCATGGTGTATGCATAAGAGGTTTAGTCAGATGCCTGATGAATCCATTTGTACAGAGTCCTGAGACCATCACAACAAGACCTTTGATGTATGCACTTAACCAAGAGTATGGAAAAGTGAAGGCTGCTCAAGACCTACCACTTCCCTTGGACTCAGAAAGAATCCAGAGACCAGACCAAGTCCACACATTCAGTGACTCAATGGTTATAGTTACTTCTGGAGAGCAACAGATAAGAGCTGGTGCCTAACACCTCAGTGAGGGCATGTTTCTGTCAGTGTGATGTCTCTTAGCCTTTCTTAGCCATGAGGCAGTAGGGCTTTGAGGTGCCTTATACTTGTCTTACTCTGGAGGTTGCAACATTGTGGCATTTTATAAGAGCTACCCCACCACGAGTAGACATGTTGCCACCAAGCCATCTAAATGGATGCAGTTTACAGTCATACCCAGGACCATGTACAATAACTTGTTTGTGTGCTCCTCTACATACCTATTATTCAGTTCATTCGCTGCTAATAAAAAGTCCTATTTATTTTATAGATTTCCTTTCTCTTTTAAAATCCATTTCCTTCTCCCATTATCTATACCAACTTTGCAAACAACAACACAAAAAATAAAAAAACCCTCATGAGTTAAGTTTATCCAGCAGTCACATTTTTGACATTCATTGTTCTGACAATAAGTTACAATAATATATCAAAGGTGCTTATCAGGTATATCAAAGGTGCTTATCATGAAGAGTGCTGTCAGGTTTTTACAAATTTTTATGAAAGATTTTTCACTTACAAGCTAAGGGCACTACCTTTAAAGAGATTTTTTTTTTTTTAAAGACATCCAAAAAGTTGGTCTATTTTCCCTCTTCCTAACCTTTAGCTTAGAAAGCTATTTTTCCTAATGTGTTTTAGATTGAGGAAATGTTTTCTCCTTCATTTTATATTTTGATAGCTCTTATTCTTTGCTGTATTTTTGACCCATCAAGTTCTGTGAGCTCCTTTTGTTGCCAGGAGTGATGTTAGTTAATGCAGTAAATCAAATACATTCAGAATTATACAACATTAATAAGTACACCAGTGTCCAAAAGGTCTTGCTTGTGTCAGACTGTTCTCCTCTTATGCTGAAGGCACCCATTTCTACACTGGATTTCTTTTTTATTCTTTCATTTATACAGCTGAAAAAAAAATAGATGAGCACATAACTTTGAGCACTGATGCTAGAAAGTGATATTTATAGGTTTGCTTTTGGGAATTGGCTTATAGATAAAGAAGATATGTATTAAAACAATGGCCCATGGGGATGGCAAGAGTTAATTGGTTTTAAAAAGCCTGTTTGTGGTAAAGTTTCCTTCAAGGCCCCTTGTGTCTGGAAACAGCAGATGCTGTGACCGAGGCCAATGGACAAGTGGGCATACACAGGCTGGAAAATTGAAACCATGTACCACATTGTTCCATAACATGAAATAAGGTGGCATCAGGTCATAGTGCCCAACTGCAGAGCCCTTGAGATTTCCAGTTTTGGTGGACAGACCAAATTAGGAGACTGGTAAATGAGATGTGTACATGTGATGGGTTTGTTGAAACAATGGAATATGCTGACAGGACAGAATATGGTCAGTATGATGTTCACAGAGAAACTAATAAATGATGCCTGGGAATGACAAGTCATTAGAGGAGGAAACGGATACAAAAGGAGGGTCCTTGATGGGGGGAACTTGAGGCCACCATAGACAGAGGGCACAACACCATCTTGTCTCGCCCACCCCACTGTGTGTGGGGGGGGGAGTGGGGGGAGGGTTTGGCATTTATCCTCTAGGCTGTTGACATCTGACATTCCAGGAAGAACTTCAGGGTGAAACTCACATACTAGCTAGATGTACCTTCACTCTGTAGATATAGAATAGGGATGGGTTATTTTGTTTGTCTTGCCTGAAATGTATTTTTTATCTTCCATCACTTTGTATCAATAAAATTTGCCTATTATGATCAAATGGAGGAGTCATGGTCAGTATGAGAGTTTGCGTCTGTCCAGAACAAGGTATCTGGGTCATAAATCCAGTGCCAACAAGCACCATTCCTTTATCCCTCTGAGATAATATTTAAATTATTAAAAGTACATATGTCTAAACACAAAGAATAGACTTGGGGCCACATTTACTTTTTTATATACAATTCTGAGATATCATAGAAGTATTTCCATTTCAGAATAACAATCTATAGCAGCTGCAATCTTTGTAAGAAATTGTTACTTGTTAATATTAGTAAACAACTATTTATATCAGCTGATATTCTTTAGTACAGAGTAACTGGAAGCCATCATGTTTCAGATCTTCCTAAAATTTCTCCTTTCAGCATCCAGTTAAGAAATAATATTGCAGCATCAACTGTCCTATATATTGGGACTCACCAGTATAATGAAAAGAATGTATTGAAATACAACTGGGGTTCAGCAGGAAATTTCATGTATGTCTACTGCAATACTGAGGTATGACTGTAGATCACATAACTTCCTGAACTAGTTTAAATGAGCTATTTCAGATACCAGTAGCAATGAAGCACCAGCTAGTCCAGTCACTTAGTATTTACCCAGAAGGCAAGGCATATTTGTGCATAAAAAGGTGAAGTCTATATTGCTAACTAGTATAAAGATATGTTGATAGATTTCATAGACATTAAGGCTGGAAGGGACCTCGGAAGACCATTGTGTCCAGCCTCTTGCCCCAGGGGCAGGAAGCCAGCTGGGGTTATAGGATCCCAGCAAGATAAGCATTCAAATGTCTCTAAAAGGAGTCCAGAGACTTGCACCACCTCTAGAGGTAGTCTATTCCAGGCCTTGGGGGCAGGCAGCTCCCATTATGAAGCACCCTTGTGCCCCAGCCAGTCCCATCAGTGTCTATGCATAAATTGAGACACACTAAATAATACCATCATGGAAGAGTACTTGTGTTTACAAGTACTAACCTATGGTAGAGTTGATTAGTTTCCTGCAGCCTAATTGGGCTACATGTGTAGATGTTGAAACTTTACTGCTGAGTGAATTAGGCAAGTGAACTTCTTGTGTGGATGGACCCTGTTAATGGCTTTCATATTATATTAGGGTTTGCATCACTTCTGCATAAAATGGGAGTGATTTAAAACTGCAGAAATGTCCATAAATTGTAAAGCTGGCAATGGCCACTTGCAGTGCCTCTTTTTGATAGCCCCTAAAATGCTTCTTGGCATCATGATTTCCATGATGGTGTCCTGTTACTGTGGCTGTATATTTCCTCAGCTGCTGTTGCTGTATATTATGTAGTAAGTTTGTTGGGCATATTGAACTCTTATGTAGACAGATTTGGCATTTTTAATATTTTTAATGCATGGTGAACATTAAGCAATCATAATATCAGTGTTCCAAGCCATATGTTCTTGTGTCATAAATAAGAGTTTCTGTTGTTGCACTTGACACAACATTCTGTCTTGTTACTACTGTTCATGCATCAGTTGCAAATGCTGTATTATAAAGCAGGCAGGAACATCTCTGCTGATAGAGTTCTCTCCCAACCCAAGACCACCTGCTTTAGAGATTGCTTTTGTCTCGACCATGCTCTTTTTTGGAGTATTGGGTTGAACCCCAACTAAAGCATCTGGCTGCATACCATGGCTCCAGACTATAGCTATTTCTCTGACCCATTGCTAAGTAAGATCCCAGGACGTCCATACATGTGCTCCAGAGTGGAGTGGGAGGCACTTTAATTAGAGTGGTTCTGAGAGCTGTTCTGATAAAAGCACCCAGTGTCACATGTTTTCAGGATCCTGCTCTTCAAAATGACAGCAAGGGCACTTTAACTACAGCTCATGTGGCAAATGCTCCTGCCACCATTTTGAAATGCAGGAATGCTAAATACACGTGATGGCTGCTGGAGTGAACTAATTAGCATGCTTTGGCAGACTCAATTAATTGAGTCTGCTGAAATGCATGCTAATTAGCACGTCAGAGCAGAGCTCCATCATGTGTATAGGTGCCCCCAGCGCTCACTATAAGTTGTTGGCCCATATTGGCAGCACATAAACAACATGCCTCAGTCAATGTACATGCAGCTGCTACACACTGGCTACCTTCAGGACATTGCAGGTGTGCAAAGTTACATTACCCCTGAGAAGTTATTTTATCTTGGTATGACCTTAAGGGATTCAGTTATGCTGTTTAGCAAAGGAAAAGAGTAATAAATGTACAGCATGTTAAATACACTTGTTCTCACACTGCTAAATATATTTTAAATATAACATATTTCTTAAGTATCTAGGCCTACTCTGTTAGCACAATAAAGTTTATTGTTATGCAAATGAAAACCAAGTTATTTTAGGCAAACATCTCAATCCTTTTCCCCTCTTCCCTATTTGTACAATTTTGGCTGAGTGACTGGAATAAGGCTGTGATTCTAATGAATATCAGGAAACAAACCTACCTTTGGGAGGAAGTGACTTGGTCCATCCACCATCTAACAACTGCTCAAAGAGAAAATATCTTGATTAAAATAACAGACAGTTCAGTTCTCAATGAATGTGGATATTTTGCTTTGCCTTAAGTCACCTTATCTGGATGTGATTTTTCTATGACTTCACTGGAAAGCATGAAAGTGCCTCCAAAACCAATACACACAATGTGGGGTGGGAAGCGGGAAGTGGGGAGGGGCACTTTTCCCAGGGATGATCACTTCAGGGTTTTCAAGATGCTCCAAGTAACAGAATACATATTTCTGACAGCATCTGTAGTGTGAAAGATGCATCTCACATCAAATATGTTTATCTTTGTTTGAGGCTCTACAACCTTCTGCTCAGCTTGTCTGGCTAAATTGTATAGCTGTCATTTTGGAAGAAATGATCTGGATGCCCTCTGTGACTTTTCTCAAGCCCTTTTCTGTGCATAGATGTATTTCTATGTGACTTTAATTTTTAATGTCCTTTCTCCATCTTCCTGTTCAGTTCGCTTCTTTTTTCCTGATCTTTCTCCCTTCCTTTTAAAGTTCAGATGTAGCCGGTTTTGGGCACCACATTACAGGAAGGATATAGATAAACTAAAAGGGGGCCAAGGCAAGCAACAAAGATACAGGGTTCAGAATGCAAGACAAATAAGGATGGATGAAGGAACTAAGAATGTTTTAGTCTGAAGAAGAAAATATTAAGAGGAATATGATAGCATTTTTTTTTCCAAATATTTGAAAGCCTGCCATTAAGATGATGGAGAAATGGTGCTTTGCCTTGCCACTGAAAGCAGGACACAAGGTCATTACTTTAAATGATAGTAAGTAGATTAGATAAAATCTCAGGAAAAGATATCTTAACTGTTGGATTAAGACAATGGAACAGGCTGCCCAAAGGAAGTTTTAGAAAATACTTGATTGGAAGCTTCCATGATACAGCGAGGTATACATCTATCTGGGATGGTTTAAGAGTAAAGAATCTCGTTTTCTGTTTGTGTTTGGCTTTTTTTTCTGCAGGGTGATGGATTAACTGACTCTCAAAGTCCATTACAATCCTGTGATTCTATGATTTTTTCATACTTAAATATAATTACTATATACAATACTACATGTAATGTCTGTAATACAATTGGCTTTAATATCATGCAAACAGATGGTATGAAGCCAACATAATTTAAAAGTATTAATGACTCATTTGTATGTTTTCCTGCATGTGCAATATATTTTGGCAAGTATATTTTATAGATAATCTTGGCATGTCAGATGGTACTGTATAAAGTATTGCTATGAATATTACATACCACTCTATTAAAGTATGTATGCACTGTTGGTAATGGGTAGGGCTGTGCAAGGCTTCGGACAGAGCTTTGGATCTGAAGAAGCTTTGGATGCTTTGGGGTCTGAAGCAGCACATTCAGGTCAAAGTGCTGGCCTCATTAGGTTTCCCAAAGCGGTTTGGAGCTGCCTCGGAGCCACCTCCGAGATCTGGCCATAGAGTATAATGGAGAAACAATAAAGTACCTATAACTTTGTTGTTTTTTGTCCAATTTGGATGAAATGTTTAGGGTAGGTAGATTCTGAAGAGAGAATGAAGTCTTCCAAGTTTCAAGAAGATCGGTACAGGGGCTTGGGGGGAACAGCTCCCCAAATTCTTGAAAGCAAAACTCCTGTCACGTCTATGTGTTACAACACAGGGGGGTCAAAACTGTGGGGCTGGTAGCTCTTACTGAGGCCACAAAGCCTGACAAGTTTCAAGAAGAATGGTTCAGGGGTTTGGAGGGAACTGCACCTCAAGCTGCAGAGAAGCAAAACCGGTGCAGTGGGTGCTTTTGGGACTGACTCCGTCTGTCTTGGGGCAGGGAGGGAGAAACTACTTCAGGCCTGGCTGCTAAGCTGCTGTGTTACTAGGTACCAATCCATCAATCATGATTCACTCAGGGACCAGCTCAATACACAGGACCTAGCTACTACATAACGACTGAACAAGCATCAATTAGCACCTACAAAACCAGGCTAAGGAGAGGAAAGAATCAATACAATCAACTGCCCCAAGACGGAGACAGTCTTGGCATGAGCTTTGCCTGTCAGCAGGTAGGAGTGCAGGGCCCCAAACCCCTCCCCCGGCACCAATCTCCTCGACAGCTGACAGGCATCACAGTAGGGACCCACCACCCTTGCAGCTGTCACCCCGCTGCGCCTTAACAGATGCAGTATCACCCATGTCATGAGTTTTACTTGTCCTCAGCTAGAGGGGCAGTTCCCCCCAAACCCCTGTGCCAGTCTCCTTGAAACTTGGCAGGCTTTGTGGCCTCAGTAAGAGCTACCAGCCCTGCAGTTTTGATCCCTCTGTGGTGTAACACACAGCCATGACATGAGTTTGGCTTTCAAGAATTTGTGGTACAGTTCCCCCCGAAACCCCTGCACCGATCTTCTTGAAACTTGGCAAGTTTCATACGCTCACCAGACGCTACCATCTCTGCATGTTTCATCCAAATCAGACAAAAAAATGCAAAGTTATAGATATTTGATTGATTCCCTATTATAACCTATGGCCAGATCTCTGAGGCGGCTCTGAAGCTTCGGCTGGATCGAGGCGGAAACCTGATCTGGAGCTCTGGATCAAATCACGGCCATCTGAAGCGGCCAGATCTGAAGCTGGATCGGATCACTGCCAATTTGCACAGGCCTAGTAATCGGCATCTTATATGTTTGAAGATATTTCATTCAAATGAGTTCCCAATGTTTCTAACTAAAATGTCCCCAAAATAGAGCATATTTTCTAAATACACAATGATAAGCTTCAAGGATATCTTAAATATATAACATGATATTACAATTCATGGTTAAGTGTTAAACAAAAGTATTTAAAATTATATTATTCTACAAGTCCTGAATGTTTTCAAGCTATGAACTGGGCAAAAATAATGAATTATTGTCCTCTTCCTACTACCTAGCCCATAAACATACTTCCTCATTTTTCCACCCGTTTTTGAGAATTAAAGTATATAAGAGGTAAATTTAAAATCAGCATATTTTTCTTAACTGTTTACATAGTAACTTGGGACAGAGGGTCCACTTGAATATTTATGAATAGGTTTACTGCCACTGATAGTCACCTCTTAGGGATATTCTACATTCATCTATGTTGAAAAATTTGATAGCCTCAAAAACTTATATATTGCTATTGCTGTACTTGAAAGTGTGTATGTGTGCTTAAGTCTATATATAGAAAGCAATCAGAATCCAAGGAGCATATTACAAAGGTTCAACCATGTGATATCTATGCTAGGGACAGACATTCAAAAAGCCTGAGCCTGAATTGATTCAATCTTCATAGGTTAGTCTAACCTGCAGAGTTTGAACTGATTTGCAAATGGATAGACATTCACTTTTGATTCAGGAAATGCAGGTACGTGTCTGTAGTGGCTCAGGCTAAAAGCTAGGGGGTGCTAGAGTGGCCCTGCCTTCCCATCTACAGTGCTGAGCTGAGGGGGCATGGCCAGGCCCTGGGAGGACACTATGATTAGGAGGGAATGTAAACCCCCACCCTACCCTTCACAGTCCCCAGCTGGGGTGTGCCTGGAGGAGGAAGGGAAAGCAGCCCTCACCAAGCTTTCCCCCCGCTCACTGCCTGCACTCTGAAGCAAAGGGTGGGGTGTCCAAGCCACCAGCTGAGGGCTCAGGATTGAGAGTGTGGGCAGGGGTAGAAAGGTAAGAAAAGTTTATTGACTTAACAAAAACACAACTACATGTAGAAACAAGACAAACAATGACAGACAAGAAAAATTTGCGTTGGCAACTTATCAGCAATCCCCTCTGATGCCTGATGTATGACAAGTTTCTCTTTCCACAAGGCTCAGTGAAGTCAGGCATTCCTGATCAGTGCTGTCCGAGAGGTACTGGGAAGGACCCTGGTATTCAGTCCTTGGGCTCCTCAAGATCCATGGGCCCACTGATCCAGGTCAACAGCTAATTAAGCCTTTCACAGAGCTGTATCTTCCTTCTGAAAGATTTCCACATGTTCCAGCCAATTTATAACTTCTGAACTGTGCTGATAACTTACAGCCACTCAGATTCTTTTTACTTCAACTGTCCTTAGACTGACCAATAGCAGTACAAGCCTTGCATTCTTTTGATAAGGTTAATTTTAACTACACCGCAGGGTCTTACTACTTCAAGGCTTTGCTAAATTTACTAGGCCTTACTTTATACAAGGCCTTACTACATCTTAAACTTTAATTCGGCTCTTGGCAACAACATATAGCTTAATATCTAAACAAATGACAGAAAAACACTTGGTCTAATCTTCATAGAGCCTTCAGCAAGCACCTTCATCACACAGACATAATTTCAGTTGTCATATGGGGGAGCTGGAAAGGAGGGCTGCTTGTGTGGACTTCATGCATCTGTTGATGATACTAAGCTTTCCAACATCCCTCTCTCTGCTTCTTCATACTGTCTGCTACAAACTGACAGGCACTGCATTCATTGCAAACCAGGTCATTTCTCACACCTCTCTCTGTTCCCTGTTGAACACTGACAGCAAGCCAGCAGGGAGCTTATCAGAACACAAAGCTCATCAGGCCATCAAGAAAACAAAGGCTCTTTTTCTTTGTTCAAGCTCTTTGTAAATAGTTTTGCAAAGCATTTTTAAGGAAAAACAAAGGGGTATTAACAGATCACCTGTTGATTAGCTCCAGAAAGCCCTAAGTGGCCACTGTTCTGTCTGCCTTTGTTCCAGTGAAACTGGAGACACAGATGCATAGACACCACTCAGCATTAGCTAGCATGGATGTGGTGTGACTGTGACCAGATGCCAGCTAGGGTCTGGGCTGTGGTAGCAAGGTAGATCCCTGTTTTAGCAGTGAGCAGCAAAAGGACAGTGGGGCAGGAGGAAGTCAGGTAGATGCTCCTGTCTCACACTGCAGTTTCCACCTCCTTCTCAGCCAGCTGGAGCTCTGGCTAAGGAGTAGAGGGGCAGGGTCAGCCCTGCTCTCTACAGCAAATAGTCCAGCCCAGCCCAGGACTCAAAAGCATGCTGGGATGCTGGGGAACTTGGACTGAACTTAAAACAGGAAGGGGTCTGGGACAGAAGTTCCATAAAGTGGGTTGACCCAAATTAGTTAAGTCTACATTCAACCAGGTTTGTCTTAAATCATTTTGAAACTGGTTTGTGTGCACTGAACTTATGTTCTGTCACAGGCTTAAACCAGTTTCTGATCACTTAAACCAGTTTATGTTTAACTTATGTCCCTAGCCCTAGAGTGTAAAAAATCCTAACTAATTCAAGGCTTCTGGATTTGCTTAGCCTGACCCACATGTTCAAGAGACATGTTGTCTCAAAGGGAGTTCCTGTAATATATACGATTCCTTCTTCTAAGTCTGTAGGGGATAGGGGGAAAGCGTGTCTTATTTTTCTGAATATGAAGAATGGGAATTTATTGTCTTTTTAAAAATTATAAATAAAGAATCCAACTCTTTAAATAGCATCCAATACCCTGAAATGGGGGGGTGCAACAGGTGGCCCCTAGACTTGTGTCCTGCTACCACTTCCCCCATCACTCTGGCTGCAATAGCAACAGCAGCAGGAATCTCCACATTTCCCCTCCCATCTCTGGCTTTTGCTACTTGCCCCTGACCATGGCCCAGGATCCCAGGGGTCAGGTAGTGCAATACAGATTGACCCAGGGAGCTAAGAGTGAGCCTGGGGGCCACATGGGGTGGGATAGATGAATGCTTCTTTGCATGGTGCAGTCTGCCATGGCTTGCCCTGGAGGCCTTCAGGTATGTTGAACCCACGGTGATGTGGTCCAAGGGGCATTTGGCTCCCAGCCACCTAGAAGTAAGACAGCCCTGCTATTAAAAAAAATCAGACACAGATATTTAACCTCCATAAACAGTATGACTTGATCCGAGTCAATGTCCACAGGCTTATGTTCTTTTTCTTTTCTTCCTTTTAGTCTTTGACAGTTTCTTTATATTTCAGTTGATGTTAAGCTTTTGTGTTTCTCCATTTCTATGTAATAATTCACCCCCAGTTTTTCCTCAGAACTCTGCATAATACAAATCTCCCATCTTCTTCTCACTTCATTTTTTAAATATTTTCAGTGTATTCCAAATTTGTTCTTAAGAGTAAGCTCATAAAACTTGCACTTTCCTTAATATTAAAAAAAAATCTCAAAATTTCTGGGGTTGGGAGAGGATTCTTTTTAGCAAATTCCAAGCATTTCCACCAAACTTCTGAGGGTATGTACTGTACAAGCATTACACTTATATTGACCTAATCAGGGTTAAATGCCCACTTGTGAAGGCATGCCCAGAGTTAAAGTGACCAAAAAATGGTGTGCCCAGTCTACATTAGTTCACCTCATGAGGTGCACTAATTTAGACTGAAGGTCACCTGATCTATGAAAGGGTTAGCCTCATCTAGCTAACACCTGCACATCTTTGTAGCACAGCCCCAGAACTAAGAAATACAAGCCACTTGACCCAACCCTAGGGCTATGCTGTTTTTACCCCCTCCAATCTTGACCAGGCTATTTTTAGCCACCTGACCCCCTCCTCCTGGATCTGAAAATTCATGTCTCTGCAGACATGCTCTGATTTACCATCCCGTCAGCCCCACCCCATGCTCCAGGCAGCAGTGAATGCCTGCACATACTGGCCCCAGCTTAGGTTTAGGCAGCTTAAAGTGAGATGCTTACATATAAGTCAGGTGTGGAGAATGTTTGTATGTACCTTAAGCAAGCATCTTTCTTCCTCCTCCCCCTGGCTTGATAGGACTTTTCCATTAGTAAAACTTCCTCAACTCTTTTAAAACAGTCAGTGGCTTAGTGTGTCACTTCTCACTTCCAGGCTTTTGCAACTGTAATTCCTGCACCTACTAGAAGATGAGTGGTCAATTCCTTTATGATTTTCATATGTTGTAGAGTTCTTAGGGAGGTTCACTGAGAACTCTAAGGGGTTATCTAATAGTTGGCATCCTCTAGTTTCCCTCAGTATGTTTTCAACCTTCTTCCAAAATATTTGATTCTGGGAAATTTCCATCATATGTGATTGAACTGCCCCAACTGATTGCACTCACTCCCTTCAACATTTGCATGTTCCTGTACCATACATATGTTTACTTTTAAGTGAGAAAAAGTATCATCGATAAGATTTTAAAATAATTTTCTTTATTATCATAAAGATAGATGTGTGAGGACTGTTGTTTCAGATTAGTGCTCATTGTTTACCACTAATTTCTGATCCAATGTCAACACGCCACTCTATTCAATTCTTTTGCTTCTATATGACTATTTAAAATTGCCTTAAATAACTAGACAGTAGACCTGTCTGTTTCAAAGGTCTACTGAAGGGAGACCTTTCTTTAGGACTGTGTTGAAAAATGTCTTACTTGCACATATTGGAAAAATGGGATTTTAGTGCTATCTGCAGTGAACTGGGGCTTTTCTAATGACTTATCTAGAAGAATTTTATAAACTATTGTCCCAACACAAGTCTCTTTCAAGCTCCAACAACCTATTTCTTTGTCTACCATCCTCAAAAGAAACATTTCCATGAGATCTAACATTCTATGTCTACATTTTCTAAACTATCTATAACATTTCAGTAAATATTTATTTTCTTCCACATCTCTATATGTTTTTAGGTGAATAACAATGATCATCCCCAAAATGCTGCAGCCATATGAAGTTTTGGGAATGGAATAGTGAAAAACATCTAGCAACATTTGGCAAAATAAATATACAAGCGTATTCCCACAAATATAGTCCAGGGTAATAACCTGGTCATAGAATCATAGAAGTAGGGTCGGAAGGGACCTTGTAGATCTTCAAGTCCGACCCCCTGCCTGGGCAGGAGAAAAAAACTGGGCTCAAATGATTCCAGCCAGGTAGGCATCAAGCCTCCTTTTAAAGACCCCCAGGGTAGGAGCCAGCACCACTTCCCTTGGAAGTTGCTTCCAGATCCTAGCCACCCTGACTTTAAGAAGTTCTTACGGATGTCTAATCTAAACCTACTCTGCAACAACTTATGGCCATTATTCCTTGTTATGCCAGGGGGCACTAGGGGAAACAAGGTCTCTCCCACTTCTGGTCCTACCTAGTGAGTTTATAGATGGTCACCAGGTCCCCCCTCAGCCTTCTCTTGTGAAGGCTGAACGGGTTCAGGTCCCACAGTCTCTCACTGTAGTCTCTACCCTGTTGTCCCCGGATCATGCGGGTGGCCCTCTCAATGTTGTCCACATCCCTCCTGAAGTGGGGTGCACAGAACTGGACACAGTACTCCAGCTGTGGCCTGACCAATGTTGCATAGAGGGGGAGGATCACCTCCTTGGCCCTACTTGAGATGCACCTGTGGATGTATGACAAGGTCTGGTTAGCCAACTGTAACCTCGCATGTCAGCCCATGTTCATCTTGGAGTCAATAATGACTCCAAGATCCTTTTCTGCCTCCGTGCTCTCAAGGAGGGAGTTTCCCATCTTAAAAGTGTGCTGCTGGTTACTACTGCCCAAGTGCAGCACTCTGCACTTGTCAGTATTGAAACGCATCCTGTTTTTGTTAGCCCACCTCTGTAACCTATCTCTTGCTGCAGTCTTTCCCTCCCTACTAGCGTGCTCACCTCACCCCAAATTTTGTCATTATCAGCGAATTTAAACAGGTTGCTTTTCACCCCATTGTCCAAATCACTGATAAAGAGATTGAACAGTGTGGGCCTGAGGACCAAACCCTGGGGGACTCTGCTGCCCACTTTTCCCCAGGTCGAATATGAGCCATCCACCACCACCCTTTGAGTATGATCCTTCAGCCAATCTGCGATCCATCTGACTGTGTAAGCATCAATGCCACAGTCACCTAGTTTTTTAATAAGAATGCGGTCGGAGACTGTGTCAAAGGCCTTGCTGAAGTCCAGAAAGACTACATCCACAGTGACACCTGCATCCAATGCTTTTGTGACCTGATCATAAAAGGCAATCAGGTTGGTCTGACATGACCTGCCCCTAATGAAACCATGCTGGTTGCCCTTGAGCGTCATCTCTGAGGCTGGCCCATCACAGATGTGCTCCATGATGATCTTCTCAAAGAGTTTCCCTAGGATTGAGGTAAGACTGACGGGCCTATAGTTGCCCGGGTCCTCCCTCCTCCCTTTTTTAAAGATGGGGACCACATTGGCTATCTTCCAATCATCTGGCACCTGGCTCGAGCACCACGAGCACTTGTAAAGCCATGCCAAGGGCCTTGCAATGACCCCTGCTAGTTCCCTCAACACCCTGGGGTGGAGAGCATCTGGACCTGCTGATTTGAACACATCCAGCCCCTCCAGAAGCTCTCTAACCCAGTACTCCCCAACCTGAGGTCTGGAGGTGTTCCCCTTGAGTCCACCTTGCATGACAGTGGGGAAGTCCTGGTCCCTGCCCAAGAAAATGGAGGTGAAGAATTGGTTAAAGAGGTCTGCTTTGTCCTCTGGTGCAACCACCAGATTGCCCAGAGGATCTAGCATAGGTCCCACATTTCCCAGTGCTTTCTTCATCCTCCCTATACATCTGAAAAAGGACTTTTTATTATCTTTGATCTTGGGTGCTAGTCCTAGCTCTATGTCCATCTTAGCTTTCCTGACAGCCCCCCTACAGGCCTGAGCAGAGGAGGTATACTCCTCTTTGGAGATAGCACCCCCCTTCCACTGGTTGTATGCTGCCTTTTTGGCAATCAGGCATTCCCGTACACCCTTGGTGAGCCAGGGGGACTTTCAGGCACTCCTGCCCCCCTTGCTTTTTGTTGGGATGGTCACCCCTTGGGCCCTGAGTATCGTTTCCTTAAGGAATGACCACTCATCTTGGGCACTGAGCTCTCCTGCTCTCGAGAACCCCAGTACGTCTCCCACTAATCCCCTCAACTCATTGAAGCTGGCCCTCTTGAAGTCTAGGGCTACCGCCTTGCTGCAGGCCCTTGACACCCTGTGCTGGATGGTGAATTCCAGAAAGCGATGATTGCTATCACCCAGGTGGTCAAAGACCTGGAGGCCCCCTACCCAGGTCGTTGCCTGTGGGCAGGACCAGGTCCAACAGGGCATTTCCTCTGGTGGGACTGTGCACCTCCTGAATTAAGTGGAGGTCCTGTATCTCAGCCAGGAATCTCCTGGAATGGTCCAACCTGGCTGACTATTCCTCCCAGCAGATGTCCGGGTAATTTCAATCACCCATGACAACTACATTCTTCACCTTAAGTTCCTCTGCAGGCTGGCCTGTCAATTCCCTGTCCAGCTCCTCCCCTTGTAGTAGACCCCCACTGTTAGATCCCTCTCCCTATGGCCCCGTTGTATCTTGACCCAGAGCACTTCAGCTTGCCCCTCTTCTGACCCCATTCTGCTGGCAGAGGATGTGTATTGCTCCTTGACATAGAAAGCCATACCCCAACCTTTCCTTCCTTCTCTATCCCGCCTGTAAAGCCTATAGTCTCCAATGCTAACTGCCCAGTCATGGGATGCATCCCACCAAGTTTCTGTAAGCCCTCTTATGCCTGGGTCTGAACTGGCTATTCTGGTCCACTGCTTCTTCACAAGTACATAAATACCTTACTACTAATTTAAAAGACTTTGAGATGGGTGAGGGCTAAAATTACAAATGTTTAGAATTTTAGTGCTTATTTAATGCTTATTATATATTATTATATATATTTAATGTAAGTGTGGCTAATTGGTGTGACAGAAAGTAAAATCAGGCTCTCTCAGCCTAGTGGGGGAGCAGCTTTATAACAAGGCAGTTCTCACACATTCCAGAGAGAGAGATTTGGTGGGGTGTGGATTAGAGAGTGTCTTTGGAGAAGCAGCCCTATCTCCCATGCATCCAAAGGATAAGAGTGCTGTTGCAGGAATTAACCTGTCCTGGTACCAATTAGGGATGAAAGATTCCAACTATATGATCGCATGTTACCAGATGTTAAGTGCATGAAACGAACCTGGACAGCACACTGGCTGGACAAGGCACAGCAGACTGGACAACCAATGAATAAGCACCAGCTAGGTACACAATGGATGGACTAAAGATATAACACTTGAGAGGAATAAAGAGAGGGCATGTTCATCACTCAAAAACTTCTTCCAGGCAAGACCACCACAAACTGAAGCAAGAGACCCACAGAAAAGGACCGCATGCTGGCCAGACAGCCGTCTTCCTGTATACATCCCTGAGACTCAGTGTATGGTGAGAGCCTTTGCTTGCTTGCTAATTGTGATGTGCTGCCACTGTATCTCAATAAAGGCCTCCAAGTTATCAATGGGATGTGTTGTGACTGGTTATTTTAGGGATGCTGCACCCTGCCCACAATTGAGTAGTGGCTGATTCTTAAAGTCGGGCCAAGAACAGAAATCATATTTTTATACTGCTCTTGTACAGCACCTATCATGAAAAGGACTTGGTTGATGAGTAGGGCTCTGAGGCAGTACTGTTATTATAATAATAATAAATTCACAATACCCTTTCTTGATATTGATAATCATGCATTAACACAAGATTGCTTTTTACATCAACTGTTAGAAATACTTATGTGCTAAAAATCTTTTAATGGTAGGAGAAAATAAATTATGTGCAACCAATTTTGTCAGCCATAAAGGTCATCTAAGCAGCCATACTAACCTACAAAATCCACCTGGGTATCAGTTACATGTAAAAGAAGTTGCTGCCTACAGACATTTTGAGAGAGGCCAATTATAAAGTATAAGGAAATCTGTAGTGGGATATGTAAATGATTAAAACCTAGCCACGTGAATAGTTTGAAAATATACCTCCAAGTATACAGTTCAGTGCCAGAGAAAATCCTTTAAACATGCTTTATAATCCACTGTGGTTTGAATGACCAATATATACCCTGAAAACAGATGTAAAATATTTATATATGGAATGTGTTAGGAACAAAGAAAGATAAATCTATTGAACTTCTAAGAATGGAACCTGTATACCTAAATTCATACTGAGGGCCAAGTTTTTCTTTTAGAGGTATGAAACTTATTGAAGTTGAAGATACATGTATAATGTCAGGCTACAGTTTTGGCCCCTTAGCTCAGTTTATTTATTCCCTTACTTTCATGCAATTGCTCCTTCTAATGCCATTGTTAATTAGTGCACACTAAATTAGAGACATGCATTTGATACCAAAGGACTAAAAAAAGTTTGAAAGAAATTTCCATAGATAATTTTCCTTTAACACTGCCATGAAGAAATAAAGCCTTGTAATTAGTATATGAAAGAGTAAACACTAATATGTATTTGGAGGATAAATGTTCAAAGAGACAAAGACATGCAGAGGATAAGGATTTAAAACACCATTGTGTTCATTCAGTGCTTTTAAGACTGACTTCCATAACTATATAATGAATTGCAGGGTCTCTAAAATAGTCTGTGTAAGGTTTCAGAAATGTGAGATAACATGAGCTGTTTTATTCTGGACAACTAAACTCTCTCTCACAGACATTTAAACACTCATCCGTGCATAAAAATTAGACAGAGGCCTGAACAAAATTACAGGCCCAACTGAAATATATATTCAAATGTGAATTTTTCAGCTCGGACCTGCCTACAATAGAAATAAGATGTAAAATAAAATGTACATTTATTAAGAAGGATTCTGTGTTCTTCAGGTTAGCGGATCCTAGAGACTGGATATAGTCTTTTGACTAGTAATATTTTAAAACTGAGGCCAGGTTACTAGAATGTTAAACAAGTCTCATATTGGGAGTGATAATGATATGGTAAAAGAGAACATGTTTGCATTAGCTTCCTAGACTGCAGCTACCTGTTCTTCAAATAATTTATGCACTGCTGGGTTTGGTCCAACTTAAGTGTTCGAATTTATATAGATGTCTAGAATTGTTAAGCTATATATAATTATCAGCAAACATTAAAAACTGTGGAGCTGGCCATATGCCTTACATAATTCAGAACATGCTAAAGATTCAGGACTAGAGTTAGTGAGGAGTAGTTCATTAAAGAATAGAGAATTTAATCTGTATTAACAATAATGCCAGAATGATGTGAGCAACATATTTATTGTCTCTTATATTCCATTTCTTTCTCCTTCACAGCTGGTTGCCATAATGTCTCTTATTTGTAAGGCTAAACAAACAAATCACTGCAAATTGTACATTGCTGCAATTTCCTTCTCCAGCAACAATCCTACCCAATTCCAAAGACTCATCTTCCAGAATGAGGCTTGAAATCTGTAGGGCTCTGCCACTGAGTTTGAAATCCTGTTATAAGGTTTCAAAAGTTGCAGTCTTTGTTAGAGAGGGTTTCCTTGAGGAGATTAGGTTCTCTCCAAGAAACTCTACAGCAGCCAGATGCTTTAGATACCCTTTATACATTATATCTATTGTGCAGTTGCCTTGTTAATTGGGCAGTAAATTTAGACTGGCTACACATGCAAATTAGCTTTTGTGCCTTAAAAAGATCCAACCAGCTATAAAGTTATTGCTCAAAAATGTGTAATAACTTTATAGTTGGTTTCTATTCAGCTTTAATTGCATATCTAGGCAGTGGCTGGAAGACCATAAGTGCTGCAATCTCCCAGCCATTAGGATCTCCCAACACCACGCACCCCCACAGTTGGAAGACCACAGCAGCTCCCCAGGGCTGTGGGGGCTGAGTCCCATACCTATCTCTTTAGCTGGGACTGAAAATTCCTCTATATGATGGAGCTATTGGTCATGACTGCATGCCACACACAGCCTGGACCAAGAGTACTGTCCCACATGCAGCCAGGACTGAGAGCCTCATCAGGCATGGATTTCTGTCCTGGCTGTGTGTGGTCCCCATGGCTGAGAGTCCTGTCAGCAAAAGGGGCTTTCAGTCATAGGAGCCTGCTTCTTGCTGATGCATGATCTAATGCACAGTCCCACAACTGGACCTCATGCCATTCATGTGTGTCATGACTGGTACAATTGTGTAGATTACACATTAAATCCACTCATATCTTCACTTGATAGTGTAGAGAGGTCCTTAAAGACTATTACATATTTGCTCAAAAACATTTTATATGCAGCCTCACCATAACTTCATAAAAAGTCAGGAAAAGTGCATGAGTTTCAAGTCATGCCCTTAAAATAAATGCATTTGGACTCTGTTGGACCAGCAGCAGTAAAGAGGTCAAGGATCAAAAGCAGGTCGCTATAAATGTGTTTCCTTCATCCTCATATTACCTTCCACGTCTCTGCTTTATCATTATTGCTGTATACAATATGATCTCTTAAGTGACTATTTAAATAAATGAGATAAATATTTACTTAGCATTCATAAAACACCACTGCCTGAAAAATACAAATGTATTGCACAGATGGAGATGATCAGGGATGTCCAGGTAACAGTCTGCAGGGCTATTTATCTGTTTTCTGCTTTATGAGAGTTGCTAGACTGGAAGAGGTAGTGCTGAGAGTGTTTAGTTTAAATGTCTATTTTTTGTATTAATTTCTGGCGATAGATGTTTGTGCTTCAGGCACCAAGTGAAACTACACTTTTGCTGTTTTATATATTTGAATATCTCTCGGGACTACTTTAGTTTTTTAAGGGTCATAGTTCCTTCCCTCTAGTGAGCTTGCACTGAAAACCAAGTATGCTTAAATGCCAGTAGAGAATTCATGGTGACAAACTGGTACTTCTTTTCCTTACCTGTCTTTTCATCTGGGGTCTGAGATATTATTCCTGGTAGCTGAGAAAAATCGTATTCAAGAAAATGAGAACACTAGCAGCCTTCTGCTTAATTTGTGCCAAGGTCAGTCTATTTGGATCAGTCTGTCTTGGACTTTAACAGGCTGAGGGGATGGACATTTGTAGTAATCATTGTCCCAGTTAGTGAAACAGAGGAAGCTGGAGGGAAATGAAGAATGAAAGATAAAATTAGAATGCAAGAAGAGGAGAAAGTTGTTGAAAGGGGAAGGTGGTAGAAAAGATGAAAATAAAATAAAATAAAATATACCTGTGGAAGATTCAGAGTGAGAAAGAAGGAACCAAGGTTTGAACTTACAAGTTACTTGTTTCAGGTCTCACCAATGGAAATAAACACCATATTGTGAGCGGGAAAAGGAAAAATATTTCAGTCAAAGGTGCATGTCTGAAAGGGAACAAAGGTAAATTGCTAAATGGAAAAAGGTCAGAAGTTGGAGTACATGAAGCAAGAAGGGGAGAAAGCAAGCAACTCTTTAACCGTGGAGAATGGGAAAACATGTAATGGGCTCAGGTTGGGGCCCAGCCCATCCCAATTAGGCAATAAAGGTAATCCATCCCAAGACTGCAGGGAAACAGGCACTGCCTGCAGAAAGCTTGGATCAGTATCCTGGGCCCAGCCAGTCCTACATGGGCAATCAAGGCAACCAATCCTCTGAAGTGACAGGCAACAGATGCCACTCCTTCCAACCTTTAAAAGTTCCAACCTAGCCACAGTACTCTGTCTGGGGAAAGATTAGTACTTGCTTCTATCTGCTCTGCACTTCACTCACATATCAGGTGACTTTTCTCTACTGCCCATGCCCCAGTTCCTACCAATTTGCTTGGACCACCTTTTTGGTCTCCCTGGAAGAAGAGACCTGGGTGATGGAGTTGGCACCCTACTCCACTTTCACAACTTTGTGGCATACTTTGGGGTTTCAGGAGCAGGCTGCCTACCTCTAGCAGGTGGCTCAGTAGTTCCAGGCCCTCATTGGCCAACAGAAGGAAGAAAGGCAAGGCTTGTGGGGCCACCTGGAGGAAATGTGGGCCAAAAGGAGACTGCAGCAGAAGAATGCTACCCTCTGGTCACAGTGGGACTCATCACTACTGGCAGGGGCCCCCACTGTAGCTACTCTGCTACCTACTCTTGACCCATGGTTCCATTCTTGGAGCACTTCACTTCACTTCACTGAAAAAAAACTCTAGGGGTTCTTGATTCATTGCTGCCTGCTGGTTACCTTTCCCCCCCTTATGGCTACCACACAGATCAGGCCAAGGTAGGGTTGGTCGTGAGCTTGCTCTCTGAGAGAACTCCGACTTTGGTGTTCTTACTTCTGGAGGCCTCCAGTCCCTCCGAAGTGACCTAGGAAAAACTTTTTTTTTCCTTTTCGCAGGCCAGGTCCTAAATATATCCTGACACCCTTCAGTCACAGACTACAGATATAATCCTGCAGTTCCTGTAGCATAGTGACTGGCCACAGACTTCCAGCATTTGGCTGCTGATACCAGTTTAAGTGAGGCGGCTCAGCTGTTCCGTTTCTACCAGAAGTGAAATGACCATTTGAAACGTGAGCTTGCCCAGGTGGAGGCCTCTACCTATTCGGGCCCTCTAATTAAGCTATATAGTCAGTTAGACCAATGCCTTTCTGAGTAGAGAATGGAGAAGATCTGGCTTCCAATGAACCCAGTCTCTGGACTTGAATGTTAGGTGATCTTCTCTGACTGTCCATGCCCCCATCCCTAATAGAAAACACTGAATACTGTGAAAAGTATTGATTCTCAAACTTAATGCTAACATACGCAGGAGGAAGAAATGTATCTTTATATGCTACTTGTATATGCTTCTTTATTGCAATGAAAACCAATTGCTCTTTGCAACTTTACCCCTTGTCTCATTTTTTTTCATTTAGAAAAATAATTTATTGTAGTAGACAAATGAACAGCTTTCCCAATCAAGATGTAGAAATAATATGTAACATGCAACTTATATGACCAATAAATGTTAAAATTAGTAAACAGTCCAGTAAACAGCTGAAGTGAATACTTTGAAAAAATAAAATACCAACAATAATAAAACATGAATATATTGAAATATACTCATATACTGGAAAAAGGGGAGTAATGAATACATTAATAAGCATTAATGAACATTTGAGAGCAATTTGTACATGAGAAAAAGTGCTAAAATATATTGTGCACTTCATTAACTTTGAATTATTTGCAGGTATTTTTCTCATGGCTATTAGGGGTGAGGCACATCTTTAAAGTGCTTAATGCTAAACCTTGATCAAAACTTTCCTGTAAAATTTGAGGATTTTATTTAATGGATAGGAAAAAACCTGTTTCCTTTGAGATAGATATCAGAAGAAAATTCCTACAAGTTTTCATAATATATTTAGGAAGTTGGTACCATAATCTAAGCATGAAACACAAAATATCTGCTCTTCCCAGAAATGACTTCCTTGTTTTTGGTCAACTTCTCATCATACATTCAGGTTCTGTATGCCAATATTTATGTGCCATATTAATAAGATTAGAGAACCTAAGCCAGGTATTGTGTTCCTAAGAGATTTACGTATGGGATACAAAAAGGTCCATGTGATCACAGTGCTTGGGAAGTTAAAGATTAAAATAGATCTTTTGATATGCATTTCTACTTAATACTGGGTACAGAGAAGGTATCATATTATTGTATTAATCTTCTGTGACATCTTTCTTCTTTAGAAAAATGGCATTGATGTGTACCCTGATTATCCAAATAGAGGATTTGGAGGCTGTAAGAATTTTGGTTTTGCTTTTATATATCTGAGGTGGTATGTTAATAATTAAAGTAATTAGTGATTAAAGTTTTTTATAACTTTTTTCTATGCTGAACTTTTTAAAATTAATTTTTGCATTGAAAAAAGAGGAAAAACTGAAATTACTCAATTTTGGTAACCCAGTATTTTACCTGAAAACTGCCAAAAACATGGAAAAAATAACCCCAAAATGTTCAGTTTTCAGGTTTGAAAATTTTAGAAGAAACCAGACATTTCAATTTATCAAAATGTAAGTTTTCTTTAAAAAAATATTTTATCTTTGACCTGCCCTATTACTCAAATATAAATATTAATTTGAAAATCCAATTTTGTGATTGAGGAGGAAAGTGATTATTCCCCTCTATTCAGCACTAGTAAGGCCCCATCTGGAGCACTGTGTTCAGTTTTGGGCTCCCCATTATAGAAAAGGTGTGGACAAAATGGAGAGTCCAGTGGATGGCAACAAAAATCGTGAGGTGGCTGGGGGATGAGGAAACTGGGTTTACTGGGTGCGTCCATAAATGCAAGCAAGTGCACTTGCAGCAGATCAAATAGGAGCAACACATATCTGTGCCAGGGATTTTTGCTTTGACTCATGTGCCTAGACTTGCACTTTGGTGTAGGGCAAGTTGCGCCACATGGGGCAAAATGACTCTGCCCAGCTCCTGCTGGATCTGCAGATAGGGGTGGTGTGGGGTTTGCAGGAGGTGGGGTAGGGGGATGTAGGGGTGATGTTAGGTTTGGGGGGAGGCTGTCACATGCCCGCCCTGCTACTGCCTGCAGCGCCAGCTGTACCATGCCGGTGGCAGTGCTGCTGGACCCACGGTCTGTGTGGGGAGAATGGGTCCAGTGGGACCTGAACTGATCTGGTATGGCCTGGCCTGGCCTGCTAGTGTGCCTTTGCATAGGACCGGGAGGCACGGCTCCGGGACACGTGGCTCCTGTGCAAAGGCGAGCACTAGTGACGCAGGCCCGGCTGGGTCACACTGGACAAGCTGGGCACATTCTCCATGAGGGTCAGGTGGTGATGCATCATGGCCCATTGTAGGCACAGTGCTGCAGCCACATGTTATTGCTTGACCCTCATGGAGAATATGCCCAGCCCGCATAGCTAGTGCACACCTTTGTACAGGAGCCATGTATCCTAGCACCGCACCTCCCAGTCCTGTGCAAAGGCTTGCTAGCGGGCCTTGCTGTGTTGGGTTCCACTGGGTGCATTCTCCCCCAACAGACTGCAGGTCTGGCAGCACTGCTGCTGGAATGGCTCAGCTGGCTGCTAGTGCCAGGTGTGTGTGGTGTGGGGGGATGGGCGGGTTTGTGGAGAGGCTTGAGCAGCCACCAGGGCTGTGGTCTGGCTGCAGGCAGAACCCTGCAGTGGTGCAGCGCTGTGTGATGTGGGCTCTGTGATGAACGGATACAACCCAGCCTGGCCCGGTCCATTAACACACTTCTTTTCCAGTGCTGTCCAAAGCTGCGTGCTAGCAGGCCAGGCCAGGCTGGGATGGGTCCATTTAGCTTGTACAGAGCCCGCATCCGGCAGCACCATGCCACCGTGGGTTGCAGGGGGTAGGTGTGTGGCAGCCTCTGCTCAGTCCCCTCCATAAACCCACCCACAGACCGCACATCCCTCCACCACTTCCCAAACCCCACCGCCAATCCTCACAATCCCCTCTGCATAACCTCCTCTACCCCCACATCCCTAATTTACCTGGGACAGTGCCCAGGTAGGTCCCAATCATGCCACAGCCTTGCCCCACTCTTTTGCTTGCCCGAGCATGCTAAGGGTGCATGCCCCATGTGTTGGGACAGCTGAAGCACCATAAAGATGCTCTGGCCAGAAACCACCGTGTCTCTCTCTAGATGACAAGCTTCTGGGTTACCTCAGGGCACAGTCGGGGACTGCACCCTGTCCTGTTTTTCCTCCCTGTGTTTTTTTTTTTATTCCTGGATTTTCAGGTATCACATTTTGAGCCTGCACTGCAACATATTTTGTTCACAGTGTGCCTCTTGTGGTTTCTCAAACTGGTTTGGGATGCGGTAAGAGGCATGTGCACACTTGTCTGGATGCGCCCATTTAGCTTAGAGAAGAGGAGACGGAGAGGGAATTTAATAGAAGCCTTGAACAACTACTAAAGGGTGGAGCTAGACCAAGGGTGGGCAATTATTTCAGGCAAAGGCCGTTTACTGAGTTTTGGTAAGCCATCGAGGGCTGCATGACAGGCAGCCAGGGTCAGATAAATATTAATTTTCTAAAATTTTTAAGGGCCCTGTGGGTTGGATATAATGGCCTGGTGGGCTGCATCTGGCCCGCGGGCCACATTTGCCCACCCCTGAGCTAAACTGTTCTCAGTGGTGGCAAGTGACAGAACAAGGAGGAATGGTCTCAAGTTGCAGCAAGGGAAGTTTAGGTTAGATATTAAGAAGAACTTTTTCACTAGGAGGGTAGTAAAACACTGGAACAGGTTACCCAGACAAGTGGTGGAAGCGCCGTCCTTGGAGGCTTTTAAGACTCAGCTATACAAAGCTTTGGCTGGGATAATCTAGTTGGGGGGATGCTCCTGCTTTGAGCAGGGGCTGGGCTAGATGACCTCCTGAGGTCCCTTCCAACCCTAATTTTCTGTGATTCCATAATAAATATGACCCAGTAATTACATAATGGAAAATAATTTACTACCTTCTGATGGGGAAAAAAAAACACGCTGTTTTTCCTAATGATTTTGAACTTTGTTAAAACAATAATGTTAACAGTCTGGAATTATATTTTTAACAAATATATATTTTATTTTTTATAAGATATTGTTTAAGAGTATTTGCACCTTAAAGGTAAATAGAAGTGTGGGATTGAGTGCACAAGCACAAACTCATTGTCTACAGCAGGTGTCAGACCTAGTTTGAGGGCCTGAAAATTTGTGTGTAGGACAAGTGGCAATTAACTGCAATTCTGGGAGCTGTGGCATTTAACATTGCCACTATTCACCCTATTGTCAAATTTCTGCCCCTGGGGATAATCCCATAACCCAGATGACAGTTTCTCAATCTGAATCTGGCCTGTGGAAAACCCCATGTTACTTATCAAACCTGCCAGTCTACAATATTTGTAGACACATTTTGATAAAAATGAAGCAGTGTCTTTTTTAATTTGTTGTTATTTCTTCCAGACAAACCAAGTTTACAAGAAACTATGATCTAATTTGGCAAAGAATATATTGTTCATCTGATGCCTTGTTTTCGCCTTGCTAGTGCCTAGTTAATAATTATCTTGTCAAAAGGTACAGTAGGCAAAACTGAAGCGGTTGGAAAAGTTCTAATAACTAAGCAAACTTTTTTTTTCATTTTAATGTCAGTTCCAAATAAAGGGTTCCAAACAAAATCAAATGATTCCATTTAAATAATTCATCTGAATTGTACCTCAGTATTGAATAACTTTCCATATGAGCTGTTAGGAGCCTAAATCTCAGCTTTATAGTAAAGGCTAGATGGGAATATTTTTCAATGGCAGGAAGCTGTTTCTATGCTATTTTCCAGTTGGTTCTGATAGAACGCTGCCATACTACAATGATTCTCTTGCTTATAATCTAAGCCCTGAGGCTCCATAACCAGTGAAATATTTGGGAACAAGGTGACTGCTCTAAACTATGCTCTTAGAATGACTCTAGATGGCACTTGGAGAACTATACACAGGGATCACCAGACACAACTGATAATCTGGAACTATACTGAAAGATTTCTCTCTCTCTCTCTCTCTCTTTATATATATATATGTATGTATGTGTGTGTGTGTGTGTGTGTATGTATATATGTATTATATGTGTGTGTATCACCTGATAAATTGGTAGGACCTTATATCAAAATAAAAACCTAGCAATAAAAAGTACTGTTGCAATTAGGCATCAGATCCTTGACTCCTGTTTCATCTGCTTATATAGCTCGGGGGAAAGCAAATATGTCCATAATGTAGAAGAATTGTTAGATGTCATAAAGACTGTATTGTAAGAGAGGCAGAGAGGGAAGGAAAAGCAACACATGGATCTGATGAATTTGGTGCTTTGTTTGACTTCTAGGTGTACAGAATGGCTATAGATATCATTTTAACTAAATAAGATATGGCATAAGCTCCTGTGAACTCAAGTTCATTTAATCAGGAAGGACAAGCATGGAGCAGTGTATGAAGTGGAGTGAGTGTTTTCTATACAAAAAGTGAGAAGGGAGGAGAGAGAGGAATTCGGGTGGGGGAGGGTGAGAGAGAGTGTGCTGGAGGATGCAAACAACCAAAGGGTCTATAGGAACAAAAGGCTACCCCACTGCTTAATGATGTCACAACATAGCCTTTTATAATTGTAACTCAAGGATGCCCTATTTGAGAGCTAGCCAATCCAAGGATACAGGGACTGCAGTAATAACTTAGGCCATGTCTACACTGCCTCCAGGGCCAGATCTAGAATTTTGAGAAGGGGAGTACCCATGGTGAGGTGCATCATCACATCATTTTTTTTCCAGTTAAAAATAAACTAGGAATTTTACTAACAGTCTAAGCTGGGCGTGTGTGCAGCCGCGCACAAGTAAAAGTCTTGCGCACACAAACTTTTTTAGGCCACACACCCATCGGGATAGGAGCTGGGCTGCAGCACGGGACACTTACTGAAGGTAAGCTCCTTCCCAAGGTGAGGCAGGAGTGGAGGTGGGTGCGGGGGCTGGCGGCTAGTGCAGGCTCCACAGTATTGTTCTGCTTCCCTGCATCACCTTGGGGAGCGAGGAGGCACATGGTGTCAGGGCTGGGGAGTGCAGCATTCCCCAGAGCCAGCAGAGCCCACTGAGCAGTTCCCTGGAGTCAGCAGAGCCTGTGCCAGCCCCCAGGCCCAACCTTGCCTCACCTCAGGGAGGAGCCACCGCCTGCCCCGTGTGAGGCTCTGCTGGCTCTGGGGCATTGCTCTGCAGGCTCTGCCAGCTCTGGGAACTGCTCTGCTCCCCAGCCCTCCTGCCATGTGTTTCCTCACTCCCCGTGGTGATGTGGGAGAGTGGAGAAGTTTCCCAGAGCCCGCCCAGGCTCCAGGCCCCGTCCCCAGCCCTGCCTCGTCTTGGGGAAGAGCCACTGCCTCCCCTGGGTGAGGAGTGAGGAGCTTACCTTTGGTAAGTGTCCCATGCTGGCCCTGGTGCCTCCCTTTCAGTTCCTTCAATTGATGGCTGGGCCACAGCACTCCACTCTGCTGCTCTGGGAGCAGTCAAAATGGAGAAGGGTGGTGGCCGAACCCTGCCCGCTCCCACCTGGACACTTACTTTGGGACGCTTACCAGTGGACTGCACCACACTGAAAGGGAGAGGCGGGACCAAAGCAGCACGCTCACGGACTACTACTCCTTAGAGGGAACATTGGTCTAGGGGCCCATGGCTGTGTTGCTCAGTTTAAGACTGAAGCAAAAACAAACTTCATTGAAATAAGTAAAAACAATCTGCAGGGCTATGCAGTAGGAGCTTCATAACCAGGAGCTTGAATACCAAGTGCAGCTAATAGACAGCAGAATTGCAGTACAAAGGATAGCTTGATTAGAGGAACATCAAGACTATTAAAAAGAAGAGAGGGTTGTTAACACTTGTGGAAAAAAGAGTTTAGAATGGATCAGGTAGATTATAATGAGCCATGAAGTCAACCCACTCTCTTAGCCCTGCTTGACCAGAAATGCTGCCCTCACTATCAGGCAGTTGGTTTTAAACTGTGAGTGGAGCAGGAATCAAAGAGGGGTGGATGCAAGCACGCCCATCCTGGATCTGGCCCTGACTGCCTCCTACTGAGCCTGGAACTGTTACCAAGGAACATTCTCGTTCATCCATCCCATTTCCTCTTACTCCATATATGTCTTAGGGTATCTAGACAATTCAGAGGAGTCCTGAACATGGACTGCAGGCAGAACTTGTAGGAGCAGTGCTGAAGCACACAGGAAAAGCCTATCTGATCTGTTTGTGATGCCCAATTGCTGATCTTGGGTGTGTGTTGAGCTGGAGTGAATGGGTGCTGGTTGTTTCTTGGTAGTGTTCTCATGCCCAGGAGAGAGGGAGAGATCTTTCATTCCTTTTTTTTAGAACACAGGCTAAAGTGCAGAAACGGCTCCAGTTAAGAACTTGGATCTTTCTTTCTAGAATACCTGGGAGTTCCTGCATTTCATAATGCAGAAGCACATGGTGCTTGAGATTACAATTTTCTTTCTTTACTTTGGTTGTTCTTTTGTAAAGGTTACAATATCATCCTCTGACATAAATTCAGGCACTTTGGATTTCTTACATTTATTTTTATCACCAAATATTGAAAGTGTTGTAACAGTTATTTGACTTAAATTTGCAGGAGAGAAAGGGTGGCAGTAAATAATAGAAAGAAAAATTTAAAGAGGCTTTTTAATGTATTTATGCTATTTCTTACAGTTTATTGGGAAGCAATTTTTACGTCACAGTGACCTTTACATGTATAAGTGTTTAGTCAGATGAGAGAGAGAAAATATATAATGAGTAAATTGCCATTGTTCGTGAAGTATTTTGATATTTTTATTTGCTAGTGGTAAATATAGGATCTTTTGAGTTGAGGATTAAGCATTTAATAATAGAAAAATAGGACAACAAAGAAACAGACAACCCAACCAACTTCTACCCTTATTGTCTTAAACATGGGAAAATGTAAGTTTACAGAAACAGATTTGTTTCTTACATGTTCTCTGAAATGATGGTGATATTAGCAAGGTTGCAACCAAAATATTTTCAGCTTATTTGCAAAACTGTTATTTTGGCTAATTTATTTTTCCCAGCCAGAGGCAGGACAGCCAAACAAATACAGATGAAGGGTAAGAAAAGTGAATAAAAGGGAAAAGTTGACAGGGACAGAAAGAATGATGGGACAGGAGCTCCCTTAGGCTACAAACAGACATTGCATTTTATTCTGGAACAAAGTTCAGTAGTTCACACATCCTGGGATAAATACTTAAAAAGATTACAGGATAAGAAGTACTAACAGTTTATCCCAGGACATATCAAGGTGAATCTGAATAGTTATCCCAGGACTGAATCATTGAATAAATGGCAGAAAAGTAGGAGTGCATTCATCCACTTACTAAACCATGGTTAGAAGGGTGATGTGTATACATGCCAGTCCCAGGATATTTCTGTTCTTGAAGAAATGCAGGCAAACTTGTCCAGGGACAAGTGCAACATCTCTACCTACCCTTGTAGTCATAGTAGGCTTGTTGTAGTATTTTGTTATGCTTATGTTGTTATATTCCACAATGACACAGGAGCCTTAATCCACTAAGAGCACTATTGTTAAAGTCTACAACATCTAACTAATCCATAAACATCCCCACACACTCTTCATCCCAGAAATCTGATTTCAAGAATTCCCAAGTAAATGCTTCTTGTTGTGCTCATATATTTAGAGGCATTTTTTTCTAGAAAATAATAATGTTCTTAATAAAAATGTCCAGCTAATAGGATTTTTTCAGAATATTTACACAGTCTTCTTTAAATTGGAATCATAGAATATTAGGGTTGGAAGGAACCTTAGGAGGTCAGGTAGTTCAACACCCTGCTCAAAGCAGGGCCATCCCCAACTAGATGATCCCAGCCAAGGCTTTGTCTACCCAGGTCTTAAAAACCTCCAAGGATGGAGAGTCTGAATTCTTTCCAGATAAAATGTTCCAGTGGTTTACTACCCTCCTTGTGAGACAGTTTTTCCTAACATCTAACCCAGACTTCCCTTGCTATAGCTTGAGACAGTTGCTACTTGTTCTGTCATCTGCCACCACTAAGAACAGTCTAGCTCCACCGTCTTCAGAATCTCCCTTCAGGTAGTTGAAGGCTGCTATCCCACCCCTCAGTCTTCTCTTCTTCCAACTAAATAAGCCCAGTTCCCTCAGCCGCTCCTCAGAAGTCACATGTCCCCCCCCCCCAACTATTTGTGTTGTCCTCTGCTGGAGGCTCTTCAATTTGTCCATATTTTTTCAGTGGAGAGGGGCCCAAAACTGGACACATTACTCCAGATGTGGCCTCATCAGTATACCTATCCTTATTGAACTTCATGAGATTTCTTTTGGTCCAGTCCTCCAATTTGTCTAGGTCTTTCTGAATCCTAGTCCTACCTTCCAGTGTACCTACTACTTCCCCCAGCTTGGTGTCATCTGCAGGCTTGCTGAGGGGTGAACTCTATCCCACTTCCAGGACAGTGATGAAGATTTTGAACAAAAACAGCCCCAAGACTGACACCTGGGGCACTCTACTTGAGACCAGTTGTGAACTAGCCATCAGGCCACTGATTTTTAAGCCCAGTGATCCAGTCAGCTTTCATCCACCTTATAGTCCACTTATCCAACCCATGCTTTCTTTAATTTACTTGCAAGAATGTTGTGGGCAACCATATGAAAAGCTTTGCTCAAGTCAAGGTATATCACATTCACTGGTCTCCCTGCACCCACAGAGCCAGTCATCTCATCATAGAAGGCGGTCAGGTTGGTCAGGCATGACTTGCCCTTGGTGAATCCATACTGAATGTTCCTTATCACCTTCTTCTCCTCCAAGTGCTTAGAAATTGCTTCCTGGGGACCTGCTCAATGATTTTTCCAGGGACTGAGGTGAGGCTGACTGGTCTGTAGTTCCCCGGATTCTCTTTCCCTTTCTTAAAGACAGACACTATATTTGCCCTTTCCCAATCATCTGAGTCCTTTTCTGACCAAAATTCATAAACTCTGGTACTAAGTCAGGGAACAATCCTGAGCTGTGATTCTAATCAAAATGAACTGATTTTTTTAAAAATATGATCACTTACTGCTTATAGTAGATTGTAAGGTCTTGAGGGAAGGGACCAATTTTTCTGTTCTGTATTTGTAGATCACCTAGCACAGTATTGTGCCACTCTATATATAGTTCATCCTCTGTGGTTCTGCAGTAATGTAAATGATAATCCTGTAGAGAGTAATATTATATGAAATTATTCATTAAAATAACTCTAAATCACAAGTACAAGAAAAGCATAATCTATTCACTAGTTAAGTAATACATAGAAAAATGACAATTTGCATTTTTGTTATGAATTTGGATTCCTTCATTGGAAATTGTCTCCAGAATCTCATAATCTCAGTAGTTATGTCGAGACATGATGCAACACAATGGCTCTGTATAAGAAAGGAATCAATTCACAATTTCCTGTCAGTCTTCCCATTCACTAGACTTGGTACTAGGGAGAAGAAAGATTTTTTGGGGTTTTTTTCTTTTGCTTTTTTTATTAGCGACACAGAATAGTGAGAGAACCCACCAGGAGATGTAGTGGGGTGGATGGAGGATGTAGGAAAAGAATACTGAAGTGAAAAAAGTCTTGACTACTTATATACCAATTAGAAAAAGTGAGGGCACTATAATGCTTGGGGCTGCCTGCTGCCAGAAATAAAGCAGTCAAACCCTTCAAGCTGGCAGGTATGGAAGTCCTGCTGTTAGCACTAATGCGAAGTACATTAGTGTATTGTGTCAAGAAATCCTGACTCTCTACACTTTAGGATTAAAAATTAAAGGTAATATTTTCATTTCATCGTGTATATTTAAAATTATTATGCCATTCCTTTTCATAAAAGTTGGCTTCAAGATTCTCTCATATTTCCCCTCTTTTTAGCACCTGATACATAATATGGTACAGTAAGTGTGGGTGGAAAAAAGTTGGAATGTGTAAGAGCAGCAGTGCATATTTTTAGCTGGATTTAAAACAAAAATAGATAACCTTAGTTTGACTGGGCAGTATTCCTATTTAGTCTACTACAAAAAGTCTATAAAATTTCCTGTGTTTCTGATGAGAGCTGATCAGATGATTAATTAGGGACTTTTCAAACAGAGGCCTTTTTATTATTTATAAGTAGTTCATAAACTGCTCAAGACTTATGGAGCTAGCTGACTCGGGTAAAAAGGCAATGGCTTCCAGGAAACTAAAATCATGTGATCCAGTTGTCCATAATATTTTTCTCTGCTGTTAGACCTCTGAACAGCAAAAAAGCCTTTGGTACAAATAAAAATTTTCTTAGGCCTTTAGGGAGCTGTAGTATTTTTGTTGTTTTATTGTTATTCTTTCTTCATAAGTATTGGTGCTTTTATCTTACAAACAACGTCCTGAATCTATTCCATCAGCCAGCTCTTGTTTGTTTGAAATGAAACCACCGAACTGACACAATTCTTTCTTTCATATTGTAGCGGATTCAGGGTTATTGCTAGCTCAAACAGTCCATAAGCACAGTCCATAAAGGGGTGAGTCACAGACCTGGGATCTCTTCCCAGACCCTGAGAAGGTGCTAGCACCACAGTGCAGTCTTCCTTCTCTCTCTTATGTGAGTTCCCTCTTCTGGTCTTGGGGCTGCTGTCTCCAGCCTTGCAGGCCTGAGTCTTTTGTCAGAACCTGGCACAGTCCTTGGTCCAGTATTGAAGGCAGAAACAAGCAAGCACACTCACTCTCACCTCAAGCTACCTTCCCTAGGAGACATTAGCTTCCTGTGGCCAACTACTAAGCTGTCAGCTGCTCAGTCCTCCAAAGCAGCCTGCAATCAACCTTTATTTCCCAGGCTCCTACAACAGGGAAGGTGTAGGCTGATGTAAGCTTCTGCCAGCCAGCCAGCTTGCTACATATCTGATCTGCTTGGCCAGCATAAGGACTTAAATGAACCATTATTTTTCTGTAAGTCTTGCCTGAAATCTGGATAAGTCACTTCACATAGCTGAGTTATTTCATTGCACTGATTGTCTACAAATATTTCCAAATTGACACTAGAAGTTTGTTTTTTTCCTGAATTTGGAAAACAAAAGGCAATGGTACTTTCATAGTCTCCTCCCACTGAATAAGCTTTGTCCTCTTGATACAACAAATAAGACCTTACTTTTAGTAGATAACAGAGTTCAAAATATGTTTATCCATGCCCTTTGTTCACTGCTGAGAATCTTGGCCTTGGATACCCTTTCCTAGGAACATATACACTGCTGAGCTCCTTGCATTTTCTGAGTAATGCCACTTTTCCTATTGTGAATGGATATGTCAAGAAAGATGCAAGCTAGAAGTTTGAAAGACTGTTGGATAATCAAGTAATGTCAGCTCACATATATCCTCTGTCACATCCTTAATGATGGTGTTACTAAATGTTTTTTTCTATTTCTGATCAACGTATATTACACATAGAAATTATTTATATGTTCTGATTTATTGTAGCTTTTGAGCTCACAACCATGAATTTGAAGGAAGTTTTGAAAGCTATAAACACAGGGTTCCTGCTTGTGAGAGAGTGCTTATGCTAAGCAAGGCCTAGCATTAAAAAAAATGCACTAAAACTCCCAGAATGCTTCAAGGAGGTTGAGGAGTCAGCGATTGACATTCTGGTAATCACTTTCTGACCCTTAGATGAAAATACTGAACTTCTGACCTTTAAACAAATGATAAAAATAGCAGACATGCCGCTTACACTGTTAAGAATAGGAAACTGCATGGCTAAACCGCAATGACGAAAAAACAACCGCATATGATGTCAGTTTTGACATTTTAACCCTGCAAAACCCAGCAAAACATATAGATGAATAATGTATTTAGGTTATAGAAAATTAGCATAAGAAATATAAAGGTAATTAAGAATTAACATAAGAAGCGTAATGATTATAATACAAAGTGTATCACCTGATATTATAATATAGATAAGTTAACTAAATAACCAATAGAAGTAAGAATTAGAAAATGCATATGTATAAGTGTTATCATATATAACTAATAGTACAGTTATGTGAGATGCCTCACTTTCACCATGGGGACAGTTTTGTATCTTTTGCCTAAAAAAAGATAAGGGACTCCTTTTAAATGAGCTGTTGACCAGTTCTGAGACTACTGAATCAGGCAGCCGCACCTAGCCTCCGGGTTAGAGAGCAAGGGCTTGATTTGGGAACCTCGTGAACCAACAGACCTCCTTTAGTTTATGACTTTGTGAAACAATAAAAGTTTTAAATTAAACAGGTCTGAGCCTGTGCTTAATTCAGTCCTATATAATTCGGCATCGAGCTCCCACACTGCTCCACATGACTTAAAAACCCAACAGTGATATCATAGAAGGAAAAAAGTGCCATAGCATGAAAAGACAGAGGGGATATCTTTGATTTATTATCACAAGATTAAATAGCTGTTCACCACCTTTCCCTTTCCCATTAAATACAAAGACTTAAATTGCAAAAGTGACTAGTGATTTCTGCATACTTTCTCTTGGGAGGCCAACTGGAAATGTCATAAATGAGCTTTTTGTTTAGGATTTGCCAATAATTCTGAATTTTCAGACCATTTTTAATGCATGTCAGAAAAAGACCCAAGGTGGAAGCATATACACAAATGTGGGGATTTTTAAAAATCTTTTTGCTGTGTTTACTCAGTTTGAAGATGTGAGTGTGAATAAACTCATGAAGTAGCCCATTCCAACACTGTCTCCAGCCCACAGAGATATAACTAAATTTGGGGAAAGTATTTTAATTTTAGATGCTTATACAAACCAATCCTTTTGGGATTTCTTCATTGGCAAATGTATAATATTATGTAAAACTGATAACAAGACCCAAAATATGTACAAAAGAAAGTAAGAAAAACCAGTGAGACAAATTTTGGTTGATATAAACTGCCAAGCAAATGACAGAGACAAATAAGGGATTTTCCTTTTTTGACAACCAAAAAGACAAGGGCTGTTCAAGAACCTTCTTCATTTTATCCTGGATCTTCTCTGTCCTATGCTTGCTGTGGGATTTCCCGTGGGAAAGTTGATGAAGGATATATTTTTTGTGAAAACCCAGTTTAAGCAGCAAAGTGGAACTAACTTGAATTATTTTCCTCGCTCCTTGGTTTTATTGCTCTTTCCTAATAAACTGTTTAACTACAGGGGAAGAAGGTGATTTTAATCTTTAGCTGTTGTGTCTGAAGTTTCACCCTTAAATGTAAATTTAGATAATCCTAATCCAGAATAAGTGCCCCTATAGATAGTAGCAAACAGCCACATTAAAAAAATCCCAAAATAATATCTGTCTTTTCTTGGTAAGCAATATATTTTGCAATATATAAAGGAAAGATGGAAAAAGAATATATGTCCACCATAACTCTTTCATTAATCTATGAGAATGTTATCTATGCTGTTGGAGAAATTTTATTATTTTCTTTCATCTTTCTTTGATTAAAAAGGAGGATTTCCTTAATAAAGAAGCTGCATAATAGCTGAGATTTATAAGAATAAATTGCACTGCATAGACATTTATTTAATAAAATGAGTTGTAAGGGCTGGAAAGGAAAGGAAATAACAGTAATTAAAAGTATTGAAACAGCCTGAGTTCATGAACCTGATTGAAAAAACAATATTTCCTCACTGGTTCAATAAAGTATAGGAAGTGTCACTAAGGATGATTGCTGATTTATAAATAGTAGGGACTTTGATTTTACTGTTTATATCTAGTATATGACTGAGCTCACATTTATTGGATTATTTTGACTCCATAGCATTACCATCCACCTTCATGTTCTAATTCAAAGCTAAAGCACTTCACAGCCTCCAACAGTCTGATCTGATTTAGCTTTTAGCAGAGTTTAAACCTTAAATAAACATTTGGGAATTTCAAATATTCAGAACTTTAAAAATGCTGTAAAGATTTTTCTTAAATTTGATCTGCTATGTAGTTCTCATTGGTTTATAAAAATAAATCCATTGTTTAACTCTTTCCCCCCCCTATTTCTGGCTATTAAATGTTTAATTGTGTAACTTAATTTTCTCTTCTACTTTTTTTAGTTCAAAGTTTATTTTGAGGTTTTTCCCCCCTCCCCAACCACTTTAAGAAAATGGACTTCCATAGTTTCTATTACAGTATTTGGTTAGAATCCAGCCCTCTCTGAGCTCCTGATCTAGCAGAGTACTTATGTATAATTTTAATTTTATACACAAGTAGTAGTGGCATGTGAACAGGGTCGAAAGCTAGGGAATACCATAAAAAGATAAATAAAATGGTAACAAAAATGTAAATCATAGAATCATGATCCTGGTCTCCCCCTGCACTGGCAAGTAGGGCATGATTGGGATCTGAGTTCAAAGTTATGCATCCTGCTATGCACTTGTGGCACACCAGGAGACACAGTTGTTTGGATTGGGAATCAGATCTCATTGCACCTTTTAAATAAATACCTCTCAGGAGTGTAAAGTTATAGCTCAGATTAAAAGACACTACTGTGATAGTAGTAAAATAGGGCTAAAGGCTTGAAGGCTGTTAAATTCCACAAGAGGAAGACAAAAACCAATAAGAAGAATAATTGTAAGAAAGCAATAACAGGTAGCTTGAGGTAAAAGGAGTACACGCCCAAGCACTGAAGAATGGGGACAAGAATTAGAGTTGGTCATATATTTTTTTAAATGGCTAGAAATTCAAATGCAGCAGATAACTTTGTTTTTGGGGATTCATTTTCATATTTTCTCCCCAGTTTTTAAGAACCTTTGGATGGAAATAGTTCTGAAAAACATTATCAAAACCACTATTAAAATGGTTATTCTCAAGGGTTAATATGTACGTAGTTGTGATGTAAGATTGTGGTATACCCTGCACTTGGACTAAAGAGGGATCTTATTCTACTGTAATCTTCACCCTCTGAGGACCCTAATCTTAAAGCAGTTACTATAGATTACTATATTAGAAGAGGGTGACTTTCGCAAAGTTTTTCAGGAAAAAAAATGGATACAATGTATCTGCGTGTATCATCTCTTAAATTAATTTTTCAGGAAAAAAGCCACAACTTTAACGTTGCTTGCCACTACTGTGAGCCTTTTCAGCTGTGGAGCTCACAGCCACAGGGGAGCACTTGGCCACACATTCAATTAATGGCATGATTAGAACAAGCTACAAAGTTATTAGGCATTTTTTGTGGAATAACTTTGTAGCTTATTGCTTGTTTTATTATGCCATTAATTGGTTGAATGTGTAGCTGGGTCACAACTTAAGGCATGATTATGTGGTTAGTCATGCTTTAAGTGTAATGGGTAGAGGGGGCCTGATGCATCAGGCAGCAATCAAAAGTAGAACAATAAAAATAATATAATAAAGGAAGGGAACAAAATTTCTAGACGCAAGCTATTATTATCATTTATATTTGGAGGGAGGGGTAAAAAAAATCTTAAAATGTTTAAGTGTGCCACTAACTCTCCACACGTATACAACATAATTGGAGTAAAGATAGAACATGGAGGGACTAAGGGAGTAGCTAAATAGGGCTAACGGTCTGAAGGCTGTCAAGATGCATGTACAACTGTCACAGTTTGAACTGTACTACCTAGGAGAAATTCTCGATGCGGTTTAACTTATACAGAGCTAACATGTTATGGTATGAAATAATTATTACTGATGAAGCAAAACACCTACCTGGCACTTGTAGGAAGTGTTTACTAAAAATCCAATTAGTGTGCAAACAAGACAGAAACACTCTCTTCTGTATGTATCACAATAAACAATACTCTGTTTATTAGCCCAGTTTAAAGATAGATGCATCTCCCTGATTATGTAACAAGTACAGGAGAGTGCTGTGACAAACCACTAACCCCACTTTTCATCTACAAGGAACAGACTAGGAATTAACCCTGGGACAATTGGTCATCCCCATAAACCTTACTTCAACCTGATCTCAATCCAGACCTTGCAGCTCCAAGAGGGGAAACTTCCCCAGCCCCGGCACTCTTGATTTTCATAAATGACAAGTTCCTCTTTTCTGAAAAGTCTGAAGCTATCAATTGCTCTGAAAGTCACTTTCACGACAGTCAATTAGCAAAGTAAATTAAGGAAAAGATTTATTACACAAGAAATAGATTATGCAAGCATTAGTAACCACAGGGGACATGTAGGATGGATTGAGCCATGGGGGAATGCTTCTCCAGCACTTGCACAATCCCAGGTTTCTTCAGTGGCAGGGAGTATTGGTGCTGCTGCCTGAACAGCCCATGGACTCTCCCAGAGTGTTCAAGCAGTGACAGCAAAGTCCACACATGATTTCCTGATGGCTTCCTTGTGCACAAGGTATCTGGGAGCCAGTGCTCTTCCCCATTCTCTTTGGAGGAGAGGGATGTTGGATAGCGAGGTTCTGCAGTATCCTAGGGAAGTATACAGGCATTCAAGCTAGTAGAAGAGGAGAGGTTTTTTTCCTGGTTAAAAGTGATTTCCTATTTTTTTGTGGAAAAGCTATTCTGTTTTGGAAAAAAAGCAAAACAAAACCAGAATACTTCAATATGTGTATGCTAGTGTTTTATGCCTGTAGAAAAGCATATTTCCCTATAGAAATGTGAAACCTGTTGATAGCCAAGTTAAGTTTTTCCTAACAGGCACCTTAAAGAAAGACCCTCCTATCTTTTTGTCTATATAGTCTTCAGGAGCAAGCGTTTCCCAAAACTTTCTTTGTCCTTCCTAATGATCTGGATTTCCCTTGACAATTGTTATTCCCTTGAAATACCCACACCATTGAGGTTATCATCTCACTTTCTTGCTTACTTGATATAGGCAAAGCTACCAGACTTTGGCCTACTCCTTGTTTTGATAGGCATCCAAGTATGCTTTCTGGAATGGGGACAGTCATTGTCGCACATGTGTGTAGCAGGGGGAAGCTGTTGTTTAACACCGAGGGGGTCGCAGCCAAACTTTCAGTCATCTTACAAAATTGTAGACAGGTATTGAGGTTGTAGCCATATTGGTCTAGAGTCAAAAGGAGTCAAAAGTCTTGGCAGAGGCAATATCATTTATTAGACCAACTAGATATTTGCAAAAACAATTCTTTATTTGCAAGCTTTCAGGCACAGGCATCCTTCATCAGGCATAGGAGATTGCAAAGATTGTAAAAGTTCTCCTAGGTAGAAATGAAAATACATATTTCACAGGAGAACTGCAGGTGTGGTAAAGTCTCTTGTTTGGAACAGTTCATTTTATGAAGCCTTGCCTCTGTGTGGGTTCCCAGCATCCCAAAGAACATGGGAAGGAGAAACACCAAGGAAATGCTCCAGAGCACTGAGGGAGAAGTGGATGACTCGGTAAGGGCCAGTCATGTCTCTTACTCCCTTGGTAGGAGCACAGACTGTGGTGGAGTGGCAAGCAAAGCTGACACAACCCCAGCCACACCTTAGAAACATGTGCTCACTGTATATAGGCAGGAACACCACAGCTTCCGGTGTAACCAGAAGCCCAACACTGGCTGGAAAGGACAGTTTGCACAGTGGAGAGATGGCTGATAGGGGGAGCAAGGCTGAGGAGAGTATACAAGCCCTGTGTCCTGTGAGTGTTCCCCTACACTGGACGGAGAGAACACTGGAAGCCCAGGCACTCAGAACCTGGCAGTGGGTGCCAAGGAGTAGGAGCTATCAACAGGGACCCACCATGGAAGGAGTAATAGAAAAGGAGACTTATCTCAAGGTGCAAGATGATACTACAGTACCTAAGGGAGCTCCAGCCATGAGTTAAGGAAGACAGAGGTTCCAAGTACTTTACATTCTTGATTATTGTTTTGTTATTAATCTTATTGGACTATTGAACGATGGGAAGCATCCTGTATAAATATGTACCCAGGACCTTCGGGTGGACCTGACTGCTTATTAGGTAGTAGCGGATTTGTTTCTTTTCTTCTTCATTTCCATTTAGTTTACTCTCTCTGGAATAGTTGGTTGGCATGTAGATGGGCTAAGGGGAGTCAGGAGCCCCTTAAAAATGATTCAAAGTCCCACATGTATAGTCCCAGAACCATCAGGAGCCTTCTGCTTATTCAATAATATCAAGACTTGGCAGGCGAAAACAAAAGGCTAGTGCACAGGCATGGGTACTTGTTGAGGCCAAGCTGTCATCAAAGAAAGTCAAGTTTGTGGAGAGCTCTGGTTCTTGCAACTGGAGGTATCGAAGGTATTTGCAGCATCAGATACACTCAGAGAAAAGTTGGAGAAGTCCTTTTACCTCAAAGTTGCCTAGTGGTAAGCACAATATAGTTTTAATAGATTTCATAGACATGGAGCTGCAAGGTCTGGACTGAGATCAGGTTGAAGTAAGGTTTATGGACCTCACTGGAAGGGATAATTGGGTCCAGCCCCCTGCCTAAGGGACAGGAAGTCAGCTGGGGTTAGATAGCCCCAGAAAGATAAGCATCCAATTGTTTCTTAAAGGTATCCAGAGTGGGTGCTTGCACCACTTCTGGGGAGAGTCTATTCCAGACTCTGGAGACTCGGATGGTAAAGAAGTTTTTCCTTATGTCCTGTCTAAAACGGTCTTCCAGCCATTTGTGACTGTTAGACTTTGTTTTCCAATTGGGGTGCCCTGGCAAACAGACATTCTCCCAATTCCTGATGCACACCCATTATAGACTTATAGGCCGCCATCAAGTCACCCCTGAGCCTTCACTTCTCCAGGCTGAATAGTTCCATACCTCTCAGCATCTCCTCATAAGGCCTGTTGTCTTGACCTCTAATCATGCACATGGCTCTCCTCTGGATATTCTCAAGCTTCTCCACATTCTTTCTGAAATGTGGAGCCAAGAATTGGATGCAGTACTCCAGCTGCAGCCTCACTAAGGCTGAGTAAAGTGGGAGGATGACTTCTTGCCTCTTGCTTGAGATGCATCAGTAGATGCAAGCCAGTTTTATTTGCTTTGCCAACTGTGACATCACATTGGTGGATCATGTTCATCTTGTGGTCAAGTATGACCCCTAAGTCCCTTTCAACTGTGGTGCTAGTGAGTGTTGCACTGCTGATTCTATAAGTATGATGTTGTATTTTTCTCCTGAGGTGAAGCACGTTACATTCCTCTGTGTTGAATGTAATTAGATTTTGATCTGCCTACCTTGTGAGCCTGTCAAGGTTGGCCTGAATTGCCAGTATATCCTCTAGTGTGACCACACTTCCCTATAATTTGGTATCATCTGCAAAGTTAGCCAGTCCGCTTCTAACACCAGAATCCAGATCATTATTTATAATAAAGAGTACTGGTCTGAGTACTGAGCCATAGGGTAGCACCGCTGGTCACCATGTGCCATGTTGACTCACTTACATTGACTGTCACTCTCTGGGTCTGACCACAGAGCCAGTTCCCCAGCCATCAGGCTGTAAGGTTATTGAGGACACAGTTCCCCAATTTTACCCTAAGGACATCATGGGAGACCAAGTGAAAGGCTTTTTTGAAAATCTAAATATATGACATCATCCTCTTCTAATTTGTTCAGGTGATGCATTACCTGGTCATAGAAGGAAATGAGGTTGGTCAGGCAAGACCTAACCACCAGAAAGCCATGTTGGCTATCTCTCATAATGTTGCCTTGGGTTAGCTTGTTGTTGATGGTTTCTCTGATTTTTTCCTAAGATCTTTCCATGGATTGGTATCAAATTGATTGGCATGTAGTTCCCTCAATATTCCTTCCTTCCGTTCTTGAAGATAGGCACCATGTTGGCCCTCTTCCAATCTTCAGGAACCTCTCAAATGCTATGAGTTCTCAAATATCCTTGCCATTAGTTGTGCTATGATGCCAGCCAACTCTTTTAGCACTCTTGGGTACATTTCATCTGGGCCAGCTGACTTGTGGATGCCCAGCCTGTCAAGCTCTTACCTCATGAGATATTTGCCAATTATAGTTGTGATTGCCCTTACCCTGGTAATCCTGTGTCCTGTCAGGCAGAGCAATCCCCTTGGGCTGGTGGAAAACTGATGCAAAGTAATTGTTGTGGAGATTAGCTTTTTCCTGAGTGTTGGTCGTCAGCTACCCCATCTGGTTCAGCAAGGATCCAATGTTTCCCCCCCCGCAACTTTCCCTGTATTTGGAGAAGGAATCTTGACTTTTCTGGTCTGCTCCCTACAGGTGCAGGCCAGTGCTGCATAACTGTCCCTTGTGGTAGTTCTCAACTTCCATCCCTTATAAGCTGCTATTTTCAGATTGAGAAGGTCCATGAGTTCCCTGTTGAGTCAAGGGGGTCTCCCAGGCCTTTTGCTACCTTTCCTATGGGCTGGAGTGGATTTCCCTTGTTCTTTTAGAATCATGCCCTTAAGGAGTGACCACTTGTCATAGACTCCCCTCCCTGTCATATCATGGTCTCAGGGCCTCAACAACCAACCTCCTGACCTTGTGAAAGTCAGACTTCCTAAAGACAAGGGTTTCTGTATTGCTGACTGCTTTGCCAGCTTTGCAGTGGATAAAGTGATCAACTTGTGATCACTGTTACCAAGCTTCCCTTCGTGCCTCAGGTTGCTCATCCCCTTTAGCTAGTACCAGATCCAGCAGTGCCTTACCTCTTGTCAGCCTGTAGACTTTTTGAGTCAAATAGAGCTTGTCAATGCAATTGAGGAAATTTCTTGACCAATCAGATTTGGCTGAATGTTTTTCCTATGAGATGTCAGAGTGGTTGAAGTCACCCATGACAACCATACCCAGAGAGCATGCAACCTCTGCCATTTCCCTAGGAAATTTGTGGTCAAGCTCTTCCTTGTTAGGAGATCTGTAAGAGACTCCTACAGTTATATCCCCTTCACCACATTCTCCCTGTATTCTAACCCAGAGGGTCTCCAGTCACCCTCCTTGTGTGCCAATCTGTGGAATTGTATTTCCTTCTGGTTATGATGTTTCATGTTTCTCAGAAGATTGGGAAGATAGAATGCTCTTCTGGGCAGGAATCTCTTTTGTGGAGAGGTACCTCAGTGCTCTGTTCAAAAGCAAATCATCTCAAAGCCAGGAGCAATGTCTCAGGTTTCAGATGGTAAATTTTCTTCCTTCTTGTAAAATTATTAAGTTTTAATTTTAAAAAATGGCTACATTTGATTATCTTTCATGTGCCAGGTATTCAGGTTGTAGACATATTGGTCTAGAGGCAAAATGAACCAAAACTTGTGGCAGAGGTGATATCTTTTATTAGACAAGCTAAATATTTGCAACCCCCCCCCCAAAAAAAAATCCTTTATTTCAAGACAAGCACCCTTCATCAGGTATAAGAGATTGCTAAAATTAAAGACATGTTTTCATACCAAACTGGGTTCGTGTAAAAATGATAAAACTGCACATTGCTTAACATTAGGTCTAAATAGATAAATCTAAATAAATAAATCAGTTAATCTTATTTGGAAACGCCACCCCTCCCCTGCCCAACCCCCCGCCCCCAAACTATGCATGGCAAGGTGAATCCCCAAGTCATCCTGGCTTTTGGGTGAAATCATGACAAATGCAGTTAAAATCTCATGTTTGATTCTTAAAGCAAATATATATACATGTGAGCATGCATGCATGTAAATGGGTGTGCTAGCTGAAAATTATGTCTGTGTGATAAAGCTGCTTGCTGAAGGCTCTATGAAGATTAGACCAGTGTTTTTCTGTAATTTTTTTAGCTATTAAGCTATATGTTGTTGCTAAGACCCTAATTAAAGTTTAAGGTATGGTAAGGCCTATTAAATTTAGCAAAGCCTTATAGAAGTAGTGATGGTGGGCCTGGTGGCATAGTTAAAATTAACCTTATCAGAAGAATGTAAGGCTTGTACTGCTATTGGTCAGTCTAAGGACAGTTGAAGTAAAAAGAATCTGAATGGCTGTAAGTTATCAGCAGAGCTCAGAAGTTATAAATTGGCTGGCACATCCAGAAATCATTCAGAAGGAAGATACAGCTCTGTGAAAAGAACTACTAATTAGCTGTTGACCTGGATGAGGGGTCTCGTGGATCTCAAGGAACCCAAGGACTGAATACCAGGGTCCTTCCCGGTACCTCTAGGTACAGCGCTGATCGGGGATGCCTGACTTCGCTGAGCTTTGTGGAAAAAAAACTTGTCATACATCAGGCATCAGAGGGGACTGTTGATAAGTTGGCGACATGAATTATTATTGTCTGTCATTATCTGTCTTGGTATACTATGCATAGCTGTGCTTTTGGTAAGTCAATAAACCTTTCTTCTATTTCTACCCCCCGACCACACTCTCAATCAATCCTGAACCTTCTGCTGGCAGCTGGGACATATGGGATTTTTCAAATCAGGCAGTCTTCTTTGCAGGTTTAGATTACTATCCCTATGTTTAGAAGTGCCTGAATCCAGTCTTGCAAAAAGTTCTGTATATCTCTAACTAGGAAATATCCCAGGTTCATTTGCAGGAAATCAAACTGTTTTGTATTCTCATCTTAGACATAGCATTCTTTCAGCATTTCCATTATTCCAGCAATGCAAAACTGACACTTGTTGCTGACATTATTATGGTTGCTATAGTAAGATTTGCTGGTGGGAAAGGAATTGCTCCAACCTGAACTACATTGATTCTGGTTATGTAAGTCTTATCAGCTTGGTTAATATACATGACAGGCCTAGAATAGCTAAATCATTGGTTTTGAGATTAAACTTGTAAAAACTACACGTATATGTCTGCATACAACTATGATGTATATGTACTACCAGAGTAAACACTGGCTGCTAGAAAATTTGTGTGTTGTATGTAACAATTTTTTTATTTAAATGCTGCACTGAGCTAAAACAAAGGGACACAAAAAGGTATCGCCCACATTTATACCTTCAACTATAATAACAGGTTCTTATCCATGAAGCCAGTAACTAAAAAGTAATAATGTATGATGTATATGTACTTATTTATATTAATCAGGATAAAAAAGGAAATGGGCATCTACCCACAGAAAACTGTTATAGTTGGAAGGACAAATTTTACTCTGACTTCATACTGATGTAAATGCAAATTAACACCACTGAGCTCAAGAAAGCTGGGAGGGATTTGCAGTGGTGTTGGGTACAGATTTTCTATCTTGTGTATTGTATGTACCTATGTTTTTACATAAAATTTAGATCACGGTGCTTTGCGAATTCAATCAAAAATTACAATTTGTAGGGAACTTCACCCCATCTAATCCAATTATTTTACAGTTCCATTTTTCATACAGATGGGGACTTCTGGGAGGACAGGTTTGTACATTTTCCTCTTCCTAATATAGCAGGGCCTTCTGTTGCACCTACAGACATCTAGAATAGCAACTCCCATACAGACTTCTCCTACAATAATATCCCACATTCATTCATAAGCTTTTAAAAAATCTAATATGTTAAAGATTTACAGTGTTTTTAAACCGTTGCCTTTTCTTTTCAAGTCATGCCGTGTAGGTATATCTGAAAACCATAATAACAATATTTGCAGTAAAATATAAAGACCAGAGAGCAGTTGGGGTTCTTTTAAAGAAGGCTTTCAATGCCACTTTTTGCACAGATGCCACAACATGATACTTTTGTCTCGCAGCCAGATGCAACCAAGATGTCTATTCTGATGAGATTAGTATAAAGGAAGTGATTTGTCCAAAAGAGGACAGAACTTTTAATTATAGTAGAGGAATGTGTACCATTATAATTAAGGCTTTATTAACATTTTCCATTAGAACCATAATTTTTATAAATTTAGACACCTTTATACAAACTTCATGTAGATTGCTCAGTAATTTGGAATAAAAAATATCACAATCTATTGGAAAATATTTTTAAAGCAGTAGAACTACATGAGAAGTTTATAATACTATGTCAATGGTTTGAGAGAGTTATTTTATTAAATCATAGATATCTTTAAAGAAACAGATTTGTTATACCATCCAGACCATCTCCTAGCAAGTTCAGAATAAGACAAAAAGTACAAATTCCTATGTTTTGCAAATTTAACATGTCCCAAGAACACTGAGGTACTACTGTTTTGCTTCATATAATTCTAAATGTGCCATCTGAATAGGATATCAGCACTTCTTTTGGAAGATAAGTTAACAGTTTGGTAAAGTTCTTTGTCAAGAACTCCTATTCATGTTCCACCTAATTTTTCTCTTTGTTTCTTTCCATCCACAGCCCTATAGTACTTATGCGCCCTTGAATAATCCTGAATAATTCCACTTTTATGGTGCTGAGATTACTAATATTTTTCACATATTTGTCCACTGATGTGATCCCCTCTTTTTTTTTTATTCTTTGGCAAAATGCCTACCAAAAAACAAAACAAAATAGCAACAACAACAACCCCCCTCCCCCACCAACAAAACTGTTTTTATCATTTCTTAAGTAATCATTCTTGTAGACCTACTGTGATGTTGTGAAAGGTATGGAACATAACCTCCAGAAACATAACCTCCAGAAAGTTATTGACATTTCTAAAGTGGTTAATTATTGAAACCAGATACAGTGTATATTTTTGTGTGGGCAGCCTAACTGGTTGCTTCCAAAAGATGAAAATTGAGTGAACTACAGAGAACTAAATCAAACTTTCTATGTTGTACCTCCAGAAAATGCAGAAAAGTCTGCATTGGGGTTCAAATAACATGACGGGCATCTCCTGATGACTAAGAGATTTGACCATTAAGCCTGTGTGAATAGGAATTATTTGATTCAGATTTGGCCGATTCGAAGGACAGTGATTCATTTTGGCAGAATCAGCTTTGGAAGATTCAGCACTGATTCGGTGATTCAGCTCAACCAGGGAGAGGCAGGCACAGGATGGGGGCTCCTCTGGCTGTGCCTGCCTCTCTGTGGATGGGGAGAGCTCTGGGAGAAGCCCCCATGGCTGCCTACCCCAGCCCCATCCACCGCCCGGCCCTAGCCTAGTCCTGGCACTTATAAAAAGAAAAAAACAAACAAACCCTGCACTCACTGCAGCAGTGGCAATTGGGGCCTCGGAGGGCTTGTGGCAGAGCCCCCATGCACAGCAGAGGGCAGCAGGTATCACCTTCCCCCACTTGTCATCCACGTGGCAGCTGCCCCATGGGGCAGGTGCAGTGTGATTCAACAGGGCACTGTGCAGTGTCTGGGAGCTGGGGCCACTGGGGCTGAGCACTGCTGGGCTCCAGCTGACACATGGAGCTTCCCCAGCTTCCAGGCAGCATGTGGTGCCCTGCTGAGCTGTATTGCACCTGTGCCATGGGGCAGCTGCCACATGGGTACCAAGCGGGGGGGGGGGAGTGATCCCTGTTGCCCCGCTTTGTGCAGGGCAGCTCTGCCATGAGTCCTCAGAGGCCCTGATCCCTGCTGCCAGAGCCGGTTAGTACAGGGCTTTTTTTCTTTTCTTTTTTCTTTTTTAAGTGCTGGGAGGCTGGGCTGGGTGGGAAATGGGGCCGGGCAGGATAGCCATGGGGGCCTCTCCTGTGGCTCCTCCAGCTATGCCTGCCTCTGCCCTGGTGGTGGGAACCACAGGGGCTATGCCTTGCTGCTGCTTGTCCAGCTGGTATGGGGGCGAAGTGCGTACAATGCAGACGTGGCTCACTCCAGGTGGCAGCAGGGCATAGCCCCTGCTCCCAGTGCTGCCATGCCCACATAAGCACTGGGAGGGGGGCTCTGGGATGTGGGCATTGGAGCAGGGCTCTGCTTTGCTGCCGCTTGCCCCCTTCCACCCAGAGCAAGCCATGCCCATATCCTGCCCCACCCCAGCCCAGCTGGGCAAGCAGCAGCAGGGCAGAGCCCCTGCTCCCAGCACTGCTGTGCCTGCATCCTGCAGCCCCTTCCCCCCCTTCCCTGAGTACTGCGCACCTCCACCCCAGCTGGGCAGCTTGCGCCATCCCCAATCCCTCCCTCCCCCATGTTCCTTCCTTCCCCCATTCTCCAACCCCAACAGACTTACCAGCTGGAGGTAGCTGTCAGCTGCCTGTTTAGTTTATGGCTGACTCTCCAAATCTGCCAAATCTTTTCCAAATTTATTTCCAAATCCATTCAGATGCTTCAAATTGATTTAGAGCTTTTACTTGGTCTCCTGATTTGATTCAGATTTGGTCCCCGAATGTGGCTGAATCCCCTCTGAATCGAATCAGCTACTGAAGCTTTGGACAGCCCTAGTGACCACCAGTGAGGCATAAAATATTGCTGGCTGAAATCTAAGACATTTGATTTGAGAGGGGTTTTTTTTCCAGTTTTGCTCTGAATCAGACTAAAAGCAAAATTAACCAGATTTCTCAAATACTAGAAAACACAAATTGTTGGGATTATTCATATGCTTCTATGAACCCAGGCTATTCTCTGGGGCTTCTGATTTACCAAAAGTTGGATACTCCAATGTGTTTGGGATGAAATATTTTGTATGACATGACTCATCAGTTTTGTTCTGTTTTGTTTGGGGGCGGGGGCGTGTTTTGTTTTGGTTTTGACAATTTTTTTTCTTGGAAAATCAATTAATTCTGAAGAATTTCAGTCAAAAAGGTCATTGGTCTTATTCAGAGAAAGGGGACACTGATGGTTAAAGTGAGGATAATAACAATAATACTTAGAAGGTAATAATTTTCCCCTCCCTTCCCTTCTGTGCTAAGCAGCATGTCTCCTCCCTTTCCATTCTCAGCCCTGCTTGCCACTGCTGCTATTCCTGACTGGCAAATGGGTGGGGAGAGCTTCAGAGCCACTCTTGTTCCACTCCAGCTAAAATTTTCAGGGAATTGAGTTCAGCTGGGGATAGTGGCCACAGCATGTGAGTTCCCTATCGCTTCCCAGTTCCACCAGGTGTTCCCTGCCAGCACAGGAATAGGTGTGGGGAAGAGCCAACCTGAGCATTATTTCCAAATCGATTCAGATGCTTCAAATCAGTTTAGAGCTTTTACTTGGTTTACTTGGTTTTACTCCTGATTTGATTCAGATTCTGCAATCCCTAGCTGAATCCAGCTCTTCTGCAACCATGTTGGAGTGGGGCTCTGGAGCTCCTCCTACCCATAGATCAGCTAAGGACAATGTCAGTGGTGGGTGGGGGAGGTCTGGAATGGGAGGAAAGGGGACATGCTGCTCAGCATGGAGGGGAATAGAGAGGATGCCGAGAGTGTGGGGAGGGCTAGAGAGATTCTTACTCCATTTGAAGTCTTGAAAAAGGTGCCCAGATACTGCTGCTCTGATATAGTCTTCCTGTCTTGGTTATAGAGGAGGGATGGCTAGGAGCATTGGATGCAACCACCTCTACAGCACTAGTTGCTGTTTCTGCATCTCTGTTTGCAAAATCCTGGGTCCACCACTTAACATGTACTGAATGGACTAACTGTCCTTGACTATGAAAGATTGTACAGAACTTGACCAATAGGAAAAACAAGCCTTTTGATAAAATGACACTATAGAAAAAATTGTTACTGGTGGACTGGATTTTAATTGGTTGACAATAAGTGTATTATCTGAGGTGTTAGAACTTGGTTCATAAGGAAAATTATGTTATCTTTCAACTGACAAGTCAAGATTATAAAGAAAACACTTATTTTTAATGTGGTGGGAGGGAAATTTAAGACCACAGCTCATTAGAAAAATAAGCGTTTCTACCACTGGCAACTGGGTTTGTAACCAATTAGTAGCATGACTGGCTTTAATATACACATGGTATATAATATACCATGGTAATATACCATGGTAACTATGGCCAACTAATAGTGTTTTGTCCCTTACAAAGATATAGTGTATCATGTGGCTGATTTCCTGTATGTAGCATATCCCAATTAAACTATGTGACATAATGGTGTGAAGTATGTGTGCGCTACATGCTTCTCCCTCTCTCTGTCTGCTAACAAACATCCAATACCTTTCTCTTCTTGCCAAGGAGACTTGTCAGATTTAAAGGCTACTCTGTATCTGGGTGAATGCAGGAACTGCTAAAAATGTGGCTCTAGAGAAATATAACTTCTGTTGAAATGACATTTATTGTTTGGGGAAAATATTCTTTCTTCTTGGTAGCAGGATTTATACAGTGGTCATGCTCCTTAGGGCAAAGCTTCTGCTGAATTCAGTGGGTGGAATGAATGCTCAATCCTGAGTACCTTGGCTCTGTTCCACCATGGCACATGAGGATATATTTAACCTTTAGGGCCTGATATTGATTTACACTAAGACAGCCCTGTATCTGCATTAAGGGCCTTAAAATAAGTAGTAATGTAAATTATTTCTTTAGAGAATGGGAATCATGCTTTTCACAGTCAGGGAGGCTTCAGTGGGATGAGATAAGAAAATATCCAGGGTAAGGATGATGGAATCTGGCCTATTATTTGTTCAAAAAATATATATTAGCTGTTTGGGGTGTTTGGGAGCTAGGGGGCAGGGGTTACTTTTTTTTTTTGCTCGAGTTAGCTTTTCATCAATGCTTACATACTCACTGACCCCCCCTGCAATACAGTAAATATGGGGATGGGGGTCTGATTACATCAGAAATAGGGTCCATACTATGCCTAAACACTAGAGATGCTTTCACAGTGCTTTGGCTCTTTTGTGCTTTTTGTCCATGGAAGCTACTACTTGTTTCTTTGGCTGTTGTACTTACCTAGCACTCTATTATCAAATAAAATCACCATGGAAAGTTCTCTTGTAAGACAGATACGATTGGAATCCCCAGGAAGACTCAAAAGGTCAGATAATCTCTTTTGTAACGTTAATACAAGACGTCTATAAAAAAAAACTCAGTTGCATTAAGCTGTTCAGTACACTATTTGCTGAAAGGTATTCCCAGGTTATATATTTAAAATATGAGTTAGGCATCCAAATATCTTCTACAAAGTCGATTATGAACCTAAAACACAGAAAATTATTTCAGTATCAAAGGGATCAATTAATATCATTCATCAGCAGTGGTAGGATTTGATTGCTGTAGAAACTATGGTTTTCCACTGGCAACAGGCTTCAGCAAAAGTTTGCGATGATATTTGTACTCCATCTGCTTTTTTGTACCATCAGAAAACTGCTGCCTAGTCCAACACAGAAACTGTTGCTAAGACTGATTTCTAAACTGTATCATTTGTTTTGAAAATAAGAATGATGATTACATTATACAGAAATGTATAAATATTTGCATTTTATAATTGTTTAGACAGAGATTAGGAGAGCTGAATCACAACACAGACATTTTTTTTCCTTTGAAATACAGCAGAATTTTAACTAGCTTCATTTACCCTACTTAATGAATGACATATGAGCCCTCATCACACTTCTGTTTTTATTTTATTTTCCTACAGTGAAACAAACTTTATATCAAGGCTTTTAAATAACCTAAAATCTAATCTTGGGCTCACACTTGGGTAGGATTAAAAGGTAATTTAATCGAAAAGAGGATTCTAATCCTACTCTGAACTGAACTTGAATATAGGCCCTGTGGAGAAAATAGTAAGTGACTTTTAAAGTATTAATTGAAAAAAATAGTTTATTTAGGGATTTCTATGTGTGTATGAGAGAAAAGGCAAGGTAATTTCCTTGCCTGCAGAGTTTTCAAAGTTTTTATATATATATATATATATATATATATATATATATAATAACTAAATAAATGCTGTGCTAAAAGGATCATTTGGTTTTACCTGCTGGATAGAGCCATGTTGACCACTAGTGGTAGCACTTATCCCAAGAGACATAATCATTCAAGAAGAGCATTTATGTATTTGTGTAAAATAAAGTATGCAATTACTATGTATTCCTAGATGATACACACACCTTATTTCCAAAAAACAGGTCTCCAAAATTAGAGGGTGTGTGTGAAGCAAGGAAGATCAAGTAACAAGGAAGCTGATTTTTCTGCACTGGAAATGAAACTTGTAAAAAGCTACCATATAATGGCTGCCATGAACTGTGGTTCTCTCCCAGTCCAGGAGGGTACAGCAGAGTGCACTTTCAAGGTCACAGTTTGCTTTAACCCTGTTACAGACACTGAGTAGTGATGGCTAGAAAATGTTATTTTGACGTTTGCTTTTGAGCACTGGCTTGTAGGTAAAGTAAATATGAATTAAAACACTGGTCCAGGGTAATGGCAAGGGTTAACTGCTTGCTTAAAGGCCTGTTTGTGCCTTCAAGCCCCACCATGTCTGATGCAGGCAAGAAGCAAGCAGACACACAGGCTGGGAAATTAAAGACATGTGCCACACTGTTCCATAGCATGAGATAAACACACTGTGCTGTGTTTGCCAGGTCACACTGCCAAATGCAGGCCCTTGGGATTTCCAGCTTTGGTAGATGGAGCAAATTAGGAAAAACTGGAAAGAACCACATTAGGATGTGTGCATGTGATGGGTTTGTGAAACGGGAATAAGTTGACAGGATGGAACATGGATAATATGATGACCACAGAGAGACCAATCAGCAATGCACAAAGATGAAGTCATCACAGAGGAAAAAAGAACACAAAAAGAGATTTCAGAGCAGCAAAGGGTCCCTGAGAGGGTTATTTGAGGGCACATGACTAACCTATGTCACACACCCCAAAGTGGGGTGGGGGAGCCTCGGCCTCTAACTTCCAGGCTGCTGACATCTGACATTCAAGAGAGAACCTCAAAGTGAAGCTTGTGTAGTGGGCAGATCCACTTTGACTCTGTGCAGCTCTAGGACTCGTAGATATAGAACTGTTTTGCATTATTCTTATCTGATATTACTGTGTATCAATAAAATTCAGCTATTATTGTAAAGAGAAGTCGTGGTCAGTCTTAGGGTTTGGGTCCACCTGAAACAAAGTATCTGGGTCATAAATCAAGTACCAACAAGTAGTAGAAATGTAGTTTGGAAACTGTAGCTACCAATTGCATGATGCTGAGACGTGGGCTCCCAGGACCAACATTTTAAGCCCATGTTGTGACAGTTAAGATTCTGGAAAAATCTGTTTTTCTTCATTCTTTCTTACCAAAATAAGGTACAGGTATTATTTGGGGGCATATGGTATGACAGTAAATCCAATAAGTATTCTTATGAAATAGAACTAATATGTAATATTAAGTATTTTGGCTATAAAGCTATAAGCTCTGGCAAAACTGGAATGTAAATCATGATAGTTATATTTAGGTGGCATCAAACACTGTATCCACAATCTGGCTTCCTGTTTGGTGAATCAAAGACTTTGGCTGAAGCCATATGCTCTTGGCATCCATTAAAAAAGCACTGAAAGAGTAAATGTAAGATTAGAATAATTTCTTTTAGAGCATAACTACAGTATTCAGTTTCCTAAACTTGATTCCATACTTGCAGGATGATGCACTTAGGTATCACATTTCATATGACTAAATTCCTTGCTTTTATTTTCTTGTCCATCTCTCTCTCTCTTCTAAATGAATTACATTCTAAAGTCTAGCATTTAGCTTAACAAAAATATATACCCTTGTAATTCTCCTGTCCTACAAATTGTTATCATTGATGTCAGCTGCTTGACTGATACTTAACTTGTTCTTCTTATCTGGGTTTTTTAAATCTTAAAGCTGAAATAATTGACGTTATTGATCTACTGGGCTACTTCAGTGCTCCACCGTGTAATTGCAGAAGTGGTTACAAAAATATGTTTTCATGGCACTGGTGTTTTTCAAACTTTAGGTTAAGACCAATATGATACAAACACTAATAATTCTTTTTGTAAGATTAAGTAACAAGGAGATAAGGCCCTATCTTTGTCATATGTCAGCTAACATAATTGTTGTGACAGTTTTCTCTCTTGATATCCATGATTATTCCCATTTCCATCTTAAAATGAATTTTAGGAAGTAGGCTGAGACATTATTGGGTAATTTAGGGTTTTAAGTCCATTGTAAAAGTCTGGTGATACTAAATATAAATATAACAAAAAAATGTTCAGCTGTGCAATCCAGTGCCAAATCTGAGAGAGAGAAATGTTTAAGTATCATTCCAGTCAAAATGTAAATTTTTTCTGGTTTTGTTTGACACATTGTATTTGAGATTTCAGTAGGATATAAGATCTTCTAAATAATTTATCATAAATCCTGGATTCCAGGAAACCAATGTTGGTTTACCCCAGCTTATGATCTAGCCCAATAATTTCTAGAGTAATAAAGGCTGAACTAAGTATAGGTTTACTGCAGGATCCTTTCTGAAATTATGAATGATCCTGGGTAGTTAAAACGACATTTTTCCCTATTAAAAATGAGCTGTCATTTTGTGATTAATATTATTTTTAAAAACTATACTTTTCTATTTAACATTAATAATTAAATATTCTCTTTAACACGATCCATTTAACTGTCCGAAAATCATAGACCTAAGAGGATACTGTCATGAATGCAAACTACTATTCTAAGGACAGGAAATTAAAAGTTACAGCTTTAGATTGAACTGCATTAAAAATGTAACACATTTGAATTGTCAGCAAGGACCTAAAGACTACTATGGCATCACAAGGAAACCCCTGCCCCTACACCTACCCCCAAAAAACCCCAAACACACACACATACCTCATGAACCCTGAGATTTCAACACTTGATTTTATTTGATGCAAGTAGGCAATTCCCAAACAATGTTACTAGCCTTCCCTTTGTGTGTAATGATGATAATGATGTGGTCTAGCTGTGGCAGTATAAAAGAGATACATGATTATTAACAGTAGGAAATAGTTGATACCTAGCAAAGATTTTCAGCCACTTGACATTCCGTTACTTTAAATGATGGGAAAAATAGCAGTTCAGACATGTTCCTAGCTAATCAACAGTAAAATTAGTTTTCACATATAAGGTATTAAAGAGAGATTCAGAAAGCTGTTTGCCAGAGATTAGGTGGCCAAATTTTCTAAAACAGCCTCTAGTCTTATGCCTGTGATATTATTATCACATTGCACTGTGGCTGGAACACTACAGCCATAATCATGTGTGGGAGCAAATGTTAAAATTTCCCATTTGACTGCATGAGATATAGGCACAAAGGACGACTAAATTATACTATATATTTCTCCAATTGCCTACACTCCTATCTGATTGTTAGAAGAGAAGGGAAAGAAACATGTGAGTGCAGATTAGAACATGAATAATTTTTTACCCTAAAATGTTTGGTTCTAGAAAATGCCAAAGGCTTTCACATCAAGAGAATTTACTGAGATAATGTTGTGAGTTAAAGATGCATTAAGTGTTTGGATGTGTTCATAGCTATGAGTAGTATAAGTGGGGGGTGGGACAATCGGGGCCTGGGTTCTGAACTGTGAAGGGGGCACCAGAAACCCTCCCAGAGCCTTGGGCAGCATTTCCCTCGGCAGGTACACCCAAGTACCCAGTAGCATATCTGAAGGGCAAGGTGGGAGGAAGCAGAGACCTCGGGGCAACTCCCAGAGAGCCAGCACTACAGAGATGCAGCTGCTGGACTTTGTCTCTTTCTGACACTGCTGTAGCAGTGTTGGCAGCAGTAACAGTATTATCTACCTTCCCTGTGAAGACAGCCTGGGCAAGTAGGACTTCCCTTCTCTTTTACTGGTTGGCATACTGTCCACCCTTGCCCCCACAACCCCCATGTTTTGGTACTGAATGAAGCAGATATGCCTCTGGTGGCATTAGGCTAATTGCAGATAACTTATTGAGAAGTTCTCATTCTTTAAGACTGAAATTTAAGTTGGCTTCTTAGAATTCCTGCATGCCTTGAAATCAGTAAATTAGAAGGGTAACAGAAGCCTGTCCAAGGACCAATAATTTGTTTTCTTTTTCCCGCTTCTTTTTCTTACCCCATTCAGTTTCATAGAGGAGATCTCAGACTAGAAAAGGAAATAATTTCCCATCAGGGTGCAGGAATAAGCAGGATCAAAAGCATCTTATTAAAGTAAATAGATATTAAGATATAATGATACCCTAAACTGACTGCTTTCTGGCAGCCTTAATTTCACTGCTGTCTGTTAAGACTTGTAGGCATAGAGTCTGGATCTTATTGCTTGTATCGAACTTTTCCATGTAGGTGTATATTGTAAACTAATTAATGAAATGGCTCTAATTTTGTCTCAACTTGTAGTTTTATTGTTAAACAGGAAATTATAATGTGGCCAAAAACCTACAGGCTTGTCAGCACTGTAAGGCTCGTGTGCCCTTTCCATCCAAGTTCACTCCAGAACTGGGAGGTCCAAGGAGGTTGCTCTGGGTTTGTCCCCAGTACTCTTTCTTGAACGCTGTCTCCCTCGGTCATAAGAGGAGGCACTGAGAATCAGTCCGCAATAGCCTCCTGGATGAAGTTCCAGATCTGGAGTACATCTGTGGACTCAAATGGGTGAGTCATACTCAGGTGGGACATGCCACTTCCACTATATAGACAAGTTCTACATGTCCTTCCATTTTGTTTATGTTTTGCTTATGCCTGCAGATAGGTACAAGGAAAGCAATACCCTTTTGTCTTCATCATCAGACAGTCCTTTGCACTTGAAGAGTAAGGGTTTACTGGTGTGAAAATATGTACAAGTTTTATTTAAGGAATCATTTTACAACAAATTGATGTTAAACTAGTGGAAAACTACACAAGTCAGTATAAGGGAAAAAAGAATTAGAGGACCTTTAGGTAAGGTACATGTCTTCAAGTAGGAAAAGTGATGATGAAGTTATCCTGGAGTAGGGTTCAAATTACATTCTGGCTCTTGGGGTGGGATCTGGTGGTGATAGAAGCTGGAAAGAGCTGTTGCTGCCTTACATGCAGGGTGGGTTGGGTGGGGGTCTCATCTCTTATGGGGGAGCTCCTGTCTCTTATGTGGGGCTCAGCCTCCTGACTCCCATAATATTGCTCTGGAGTATTTGAGGAACTAACTAAAGTAATCCCTGAACAACTAGAGATTACCTTTGAAAACTGATGGAAAATGGGGTAAGTCCTAGAAAACCAGAGAAGGGAAAAGTGAACATCTATCTTTAAAAAAAAAAAAAGGAGGGGTGGGGGGAAGGACATTATAGGTTCTTCAGTATAACTTCAATACCTAAAAAGATATTGGAACAAATTATTAAACAATTACTTAGTAACCATGTCAATAATAATAAAGTGAAAAGTAAAAGCCAACATAAATTTTTCAAGGGCAAATCATGGATTAGTCAAGCCAACCTAATTTCCTCCTTTGATAGGCAGAAGACCAATAGATGAGCTATATCCTAAACTTTAAAATGGCTTTTATGTGGTTTTTGACAGAATTCCACAGGATAGTCTCAAACAAACTAAAGAAATATAGTCACATAGAACTACTAGGAGAGGTCCATGCTGTGCACGTAGGACTTCGGTTTCCCATGATCAAATCCAAGCCAAAAAGTCTTTGGAACTTTTGGAAGGCAGATTGGACATCTTATACAGCATATATTGAGACAAGCATCAATCATATCCAACCTTTGGCTTCAAACTATAGTCATTTTGTCAGCCTGGTGATGAAAGCAGCAAAGATGGCTGTACCTTGCGGCTACTAAAAAAGACATATTCCATGCTGGTCATCAGAAACTGAAAGACTCTTCAAACAGGACAAAAAGGATTAAAAAAACAGGCCATGGAAACAGCTTTCCTAGAGTTGACAAACTCAGAGTGGCAAAGGCAATGGAATGAAACAGCCAAGAACCCTGACTTTACAAAGTCAAGACAATGGGCCTGGAAGTTTGAAAACTGGTTTGTAAATTCAAACAAACACCTAACCTTGCTAACCTAACCTCATTACCAGAAACCAACTTCCTGCAGCTCAAAACACAAAACCTGCCAACAATCTCCAGTACCCCCACAAACTGCACACCAGAATCTATCAAAGACAACAAAAACCTGTGGGGGCACATTTCTCACAAAAAAGCCACTCTGTCTCCAATCTCTCAGGCCTGATCCTGAAAGGGAAATTACAAACCACTTTTCACAGCTGGGTCTATGAACTTCACTTCATCAGCCTCCTAGGTACAGAAACTCATGGACTCAGTGTAGACATAGGATTTACGGCACACTACAGCCTGCTGGACATCTGACTCCCCAGGTACCTCTACACTTTCACTTACTGCATCCCCCTTCCCTTCCACCCCAGCCTGTCTCTCTCATTCCCTGGCACCTCCATTTCCACTTTCACTGACTGGCTTTCTTGCCTTCATTGTATGCCAGCCTCTGACTTCTTTACTATTCCTTCCATCCAGGAACAGCACACACACACACATAAACTTCACGTGCTTCCTCAGCCTGACAAAGGGTTTTTCCACCTGAAAGCTGACACCCCAGGCAGCTAAGCTGAACTCACCTGGAGCCTGAATTCCACCGCAACCAGCAAGCTTCAGGCCTGTCACAGATGTGATGGGTCTGTGCTTTCCCCAGCCAGGACTGTGTGTGTGTGTGTGGGGGGGGGGGGGTAGTTGGAGGTTATGGCACCTCCTACTTGCCTTTCACTAGCAGGGTCCTTGGTCCTGGCATTTGCTGGGGCTACCATGGCTCCAGCAGTCCCACTAGGCCTCCATGAGCCTGGCAGAGTGCAGTTTTAGTGATAATACCCAGGACCTGGGGCCTCCTCCTTCCCCATAGCCCCAGTCCCATACCTCCAAGTTCATCCCGGTATGGCAGCTCAGCAGGGACATGTTCTTCCATTGCTGGTTGGCTGGTAGTGCAGTGAGTACCACCTCCAGCTCTGAGAGTGGGGCATTAACTGGTTTAAAAAAATAAAATGGAAATAGGACAGAGTGAAGAGGGTGCACTCTATCTGCAGGTGGAGCTTGGGGAACCCCAGCAGTGGGAAGTTCACCTTGAGGAACACTCCACCAAACCAGGATCCCAGCAGGTGTGGTGGGGTGTCACAATATCCCCAGCAATGTGAACACTCTGTCACTCAGAACACTGGTTGGTGGACAAAAAAGGTGTTCCTGGGCAACTGTGGCCAGATTCTGCCACATCTGGCTATGGGTTGCCCAATAGGCAAAGGGGTTGCAGTCCAGTGGCTCCACATCCTCAACAAGATAGGTAGCCACTGAAGCTTCAGAGCTGCCTGCCCAAGGCTGGGGTCTGGTGCATTTGGACCCCAATATTGAAGCCATGCCCTTGGCCCACATTGACAGCAGCTAGCATGGAGAAGACTGACTGGTGCTGCTACTTGGGAGTGCTGCCAGGGGAAAGTGGATGCCCCTCTTCCATATTCCCCTGCCTCTGCCCTTCAGCCTCCATGACTCTGTTGACCAGCACTTACATCTAGTGATCAAGGGTTTCAGTGCTGCCAGTGCACATTCTCCCCTTCAACCTTGGGTCACACATGCCCACCAATATGTGGACCGCACTGGACTGCAAGGGATCCAGCCATTTCCTGATGCCCTCCTTCAGCAACCTCATCAGTTCCTGCATGTCTGGTGGCAGTGACTTGCCCCAGGAGGAACATTGATCCCCATGGAACTTCTCCATGTGGTTCTCAAATTCCCTCAGTATGGGGATCACCTAGCTACGTAGGGTCTCAGCAGCCTTGAGGAAGGGCTTGAGGACCACTAAAATCTCAGAGATAGTATCCCCCTCAGCTCTGTTAAGGGGGCCACTGATCCCAATTTCCCTGAGCAAGGCCATCTCATGGATGGCCTTCTATTGCTCCACCAGCCCTTCATGCATCAGGTATGTGGAGTTCCACCGAGTCTCCACCTTCTGCATGATTTTTGCAGGATGCTCTGCTCTGCCTGTTTGTCCGACAGAATCTTGCCCCCTTGATGCTGTGGTGAAAGTAGCCCACCACCTTCCTGCATTTTGAAATCAGCTGGGTCACAGTGACGGTGCCATCACCAGCAGCCCTGTCCTCCTCCAAGGTGCCTCTGACTATGAGGTGAAGCTTGTGTGCTACAGAGCAGATGCCAATGAAGTTGTCAACATGAATGGCCTTGATTATATTAGCCCCATTGTTGGTGACCATGAAGCTGTCCTGCCCAACAGGGTGGGTGAGCTTGCCCTGCCCAACAAGCCAGCCCTGCATCATGCAGTTCATGGCCACTGTTAGACCCTGACTCCATGCAGCGCCCAACAACCAGGAAGACGATGATTCAATTGCCCATGGATCCTGGTATTCATTAGCCAGAGCAGAACAGGGAGCAAACATCAGCACACATTGCTTGCAGTACCTTAATTCAGAATGGAGACAGCTTTGGACTAGCTCCCAAAAAAACCAACAAACCAGGGAGCCACCCTGAACAACAGTTCTTTCCAACATTTATACACATTGGTTCATACATATTAACATTCATTCCACCCTTGTCCCACCTTTGGTTCTACCCATTTCTCCTCCTATCTCAAGCTCCACCTCTGTTTACTGTTTGCTTCCTTAGCATGGTATTACCTATTCATTTTATTCATTTACATGCCTCTTTGCTAAGAGCGCATGCGTAAGATGTTGACCCCTCTCTTCTCTCACTCACCTGTGGTTTCTTGTTGGTTCTTGCTGGTTTTCTTGCTGACTTCCTCATCTCCAAGGCTGTATTTCTGCTTTTGACACTGGTTGGTGGGCTATTCTATTTTTAACACCACGCACTTTGCACCCTACCTCCCCTGTTAAGATTCTGCTTACTTAAGCATTAGCTATGTTAGTTGCTTTTAATATATCGGCTAGCCTTGTGACCACCAGCTTTTGCTGAGGATATCTTTTAATATATCATCCAACCTTGTGACCAGCAGCTTTTTGCTAAGGCACGGGAAAAAGCCTTCATTCAGCTGCACACTCAGCACCCCCCAGGTTCCACATCATTACCCCAAAATCCAAAATCCATATCATTACCCTAACAACCACCATGATCTCCCTTGTCCTGTGGGGCTGATCCATCACCTCGACTTGAAGGAGAGCCCACCGACATCCTGACTGATTTCACCAATGCCCTGTGAGGGAGAGGCAGGCATGCTCTCCACCCCAGCTGCTCCAGATGTTGGAGGTGAAGTGAAAGGCTACCTGCAGGCCTTCATTGCATAGCTCCTCCCTCAAGTACTTCCTGCATGCCTTATACAGGGAGGGCACTACCATCCTGCTAAAGGTGGTGTGTGTGGGCACTTGGTAGGAGGGGGCCACGAGTGCAACGAGCTGCCTGAACCCTGGCCTCTCAGCTAAGAAGAAGGGCAGGCCATCCAGAGCAAGCATCTCCCCAGTGCTCTGGGTGACCTAGCTCACCCTCGCAATGCAAGCCCTTTGTCTGCAGCTTCCCTCCACTGTTCCAAGGTAGCCTGCCTCTGCTTTGGGGAGAGGGGGGCTTTGGAGTAAGAGGGAGACTTCCCTTTGGGCATGTTCCTACTAGTACCAGGCTGAGGAGGTAGAAGGGCAGGGGGGTTCTGCCTCCTCAGATGCACCAGCATCTCTGTGGTGGTGAAGTGCTTCACCTCCTTGATCTGGCTGATCTGCCTTCAGCAGAACTGGAAGATAGCAAACTTGGGATCATCTGCCACCTCAAAATGATCCCATAATACACTACTCCCCTGCTTCTGGGTTGAGGGTAGGGATCCTATCTTACTCCCCTCCTCAGCAGGCAGAGGCACAACAACAGGAGGAGCTGGCTCAGCTGAGCTACTTGCCTCCACAACCTTCTCTGAGGTGCCTTCCTGACAAAGAGATCTGGGTCTAGGGGAACTTTGAGGGGTGTAGAGAACAAACTCAGATTCCCCCTCAGTCCCTAATTTCTTTAGCTAGAGTGCTCAGGTCCCTGGTTCCAGATCCAGCTCCTCCTCTGGCAGTTGGAGGCTTACTCTGGGAGATGAAATTGGAGCAGATGGTCATTCTGCTGCTGGTGCCTATTTCTGGAGTTAGGGGAGGTGGTGCAGGTGCAGGGATGTCAGGTACTGCTCCCACCTCCTTGCTTCCACTGGCTGCCAGGAAACAGGGTGCATCTATGTTTGAGTAGGGGAGGGAGACTTGCAGCTCTAGCTCTCTCCCTACCCCTTCTAGCCCCTCATTCCCCCCCATGCCAAAAGACCTATTACCTACCTTTATAGAACACTTCATATTAATATTTCTGTGCTGAAAAATGTGTCTGTGTGTGTAACTAACTAATAATATATGGCTTCTTTTTCTCTGATGTATGACTATGTCTGACTTCTGTGGTGCGTTTACTATTGTGTGTGTAACTAAAATAGTCTCTTTTTCTTCTATGACTGTCTGACTTCTGTGTTGTGTTAATCTGAATCTCTATCTGACTTCTTCTGTGTTGTCTTTAGTCTGTATGTAACTAACTATAGCTAATAATATTAATAACTATATATAATCTCTTCTTCTTTTATGAACGTCTGACTTCTTCTATGATGTATGTGTGTTAGTGTGTGTAATGTATGTGCTTCCCTGTACAGTGATGGATCACACTGCCAGGGAAAACACAGCTTTCTTTTTAAAAAGTGTTGGGAAAAAAACAAACAAAAACAATTATAAATTGGAAGAAATAGATTGGATAGAGATAAGTAAAGGGTTTCTAGTTAATAAGCTATATCCAATCCTTTCCAAGAACAGAAAGTAGCACAAGACTGACTAAGTGGGAAGCCAAGCCAGTCCAGTACCTTTCAGACGCTGTTGCCCAGGTAGAAGCAGCTCACAAAAGGCACAGAGAGACTTCAGAAAGAGGCTTTTATGTTGTTTCTACATCCCTCCCCCTGAGAACTGTGATTGGAAGGGGACTCTGGGAAAGATCACAGTCACTGGCCAGCTAGAGATGTCACTCTTTCCCCACCTGCTCCCCCTCCCTCTTCTCAGTTTCTGTTCCCCTGAAAGACTGCCTTCCAAATCTCTGAATTTTCAGGATCTTTTCCAAATAGATTTAGAGCTTCCAAATCCATTCAGAGTTTTTTTTTTTCTTCTCCCAATTCAATTTGGATTTGGTGATTCAGCCTCGAAATCAGGCCAAATCTTCTCTGAATCAAATTGCAGACCAAAGCTTTGCACACCCTATTAGGCATCATGTCCACAAAAAACTGCACCAGAGTAAATCGACCTGCCATCCTTCCTCCCCCTTTTCTGTCTCTTTCATGCTGGAGGAAGGAGACAAAGACCTTGCAGCCACTAAGTCTGGGAAAGCATATGGCTCTGATCAAGTATTCCTAGAGTTCTTTAGGAACATGGGACTACTCTCATGGACGTGGCTTGTGAATCTTTTCAGCAATATACATACCACTGGTCAGCACCCTAAAGAGTGGAAAGAGGTGAAATTCATCACAAACAGAAAGCCTGGAAAGCTTGCTGATGACTCAAAAGGCAATAGGCCAATCTCTCTTCTGTCCATGGCTTATAAACTTACAGAGAGGTTAATCCTTGCCCAGCTGAAACCCACCCAAGAAGGAAACCAGCTTCTGGACAAACAGAAGCTGCTGTGATCTGGTATTGGCATTGGCTAATTATACTGATGCTGGATTTCACTGTAATTTAAAAACAAGCGCACCATTTTTAGACCTTTCCTCTGCATATGAAATTCTTTGGAGAAAAGGACTTTTGGTGTATGTCATCAAGTGCAGAACAACTTGCGCAGTAATAAAAACATTCTTAACAAACCATAGATTCTGAATACCTCCTGGTGAGGATTTGAGCTGCTGGTGAGAGCTAAATGATAACATCTCTCAAGGTCTGTTCTTTCTCTGATTCTTTTAAACCTATACACCAGTGCCATACCACCAACAGCATCACATAAATTTATTTACACTGATGGTATTGCATTAGCCACACAAGATGATTCTCTGTGGTAACAGAAGAAGTCCTTGAAAATGATCGGTACACCCTAAAAGACCATTTCCAAACTTGGTGCTTGAAACCTAATGCAGTTAAAATGCCTGTTTCCTCATTTCACCTTAACAACACTGAGACCAATATAAAGCTGAATGTACAGTTTTGTGGAACTGAAATAACACATGAAAAACTTCCACAGTACCTTGGAGGCACTCTAGATTGAACTGTCCATTACTACCAACACCTCAAAATGACTGGCAAAAAGACAACGATGAAGGTAAACATTATAGAGAAGCTCACTGGAATATCCTGAGGAAGTAAGGATCCTACTCTCCTTAGACTAACCCAGGCCCTGGTACTCTCTACAGCTGAATAATAAGCTCCCATCTTGTGCCAAAGCCTTTACACTCATCACATCGACACACAGGTGAACACATCACCATGTGAGTAGTAAGTAGTGTTCTAAAGTCCAGTTCCCATAGCTGCTTGTGTTACTGAATATTGCTCCCTCCATGATGAGAAGGGATTTGGCCCTCAGGAGTACAAAAAAATCATGGCTGACCCTGAACTCCTATTGTATGAAGATATCACCCACCCACCAAGATGTAGGCTTAAGTCAAGAAAACCTTTTCTGGTTACACATACTCAAACTTCCATCAAACAGTCTGGTTGCTGAGAGCTACTGGTACAAAATCTGGTCTGCAGCAATAGTGTGCAATAAAAATGTTGTCGTAGTTCTGACCATCAATCTTCCAGATTTCCAGTTGCAACATGAACACTGGATCATGATGAACCACATTTGTATGGGAGATGGAAGGCGTATCTATTTATTGAACAAATGGGGCATCAAAGCCTCCCTGAACCACTTATATGATAAGGTACAGTCAGTGAGCCACGTTGCAAACTCCTGCCCTGAACTTGCATATCATGAAGGGATAGAAGCAATCCACTTAGCTTACTCAGATATCAGCAACTGGGTATCAAACCTCAACATACAACTTTAATTAAATTGCACCTTCTCTGCCATTGCTTGCCCTAGCCATATGAAAGAAGAGGAGGAGCTAAGAGGGGTTGCACAAGTGACTAAAAAGAAAGTGTACCTGTCAATAGTTTGCTGTCAAGTGATATATTGGAGGGTTTCCTCTGGGTCCAGTTCTAATCAGTATTTTCAGTAATGACTTGGACTTTAGAACAGAGGGTATACCTATAAATGTGACAATTTTTTGGAGGAAAGAGTATATGTGATGGGAAAGAAATCTTTTTGTCACTCCTTCATGGCTGTCACAGTGAAATCAAGAACTTTTCATTCTTTAAGACTGACTTTTATAGGCTTGATAGACTTTTTAAAAGTGTAAGTAACATTTCACAGCTGGAAATACAGATAATCTTATTTCCAGGACAGACTTTTCTGTCATTGATAACCATATAGAGAGACAAACTCTACTGGCAATACGTCTGAAAGCAAAATTTGACTCCCAAATTTTATTATTTAATAATTCTATGCAAAGCTTACAGAAGTAATTGAAAGAGCTTACAGCAAGTAGGACAAGTGGAAGGTGGGATAACTATGAGGTCATTGACAGACATTCAGTTAAAGGCACAGTAGGATCTGGTTCCCAATACCAAAATCACACCTTCTATCATGCCTCATGTACACATCAGGAGGCATGATTTTGGGATTAGGGATCAGATAATAATTATGACATATTGCTAGTGCAGGTGGTGCCCAGGATTATGATCCTAGGCTTCCCCTATATCGGCAACTGACACTCTTGTGGTTGGGAGTACTGATCAGTTGATGCGTGCTCCTGGCACTCCCAGCTACAGGACTGAATGGGAGTCCCAATCAGAATGGGAGTCCCAATCAGCTGAAAGGCATGCTCAGCTTAGGGAGGCATTAGAACCTTTAAGGCTCTGGTGCTGGCCCCATGTTCAATTTATAGTGTAAAGGAAACCAACCACAAAGCTGTTACACACATTTTGTGTAATAACTTTGTGGATTATTCCCTGTTCTATCATGCCACTAATTGAATGAATGTGTGGCCAAGTTACTGCTTAAATAATCATGCCTTAAGTATCATATCTAGTCTACCAGGGGCCTGTTTCTGCCTCTTGGCTACTACTAAATTTTGTAATAGGAGAATGTATGATAATGATATCATAACTTGGGGGGGGTTTATTGTTCAAATGAGTTCAAAGAAACTCTTATACTGTCCACTACCAGTAGTTAAATTTGCATGGCATCAAAATTAATCAGGACTTTTGCAAACCTCATAGTGTTATGTCTTATAGCAAAAAAGTTCTTCTCTGAAAATCCTTAGCTTGCTTTTATTTTCTGTGCAATTGTTATGTCAATAATCTTCAATGCAGGATATTATAGGCAAAATAATGACAAAACTCTTGGATTTATGCTGACATACTGTATACCCCTCATATGACTTTTCAGCAGCTTCTGAACTTGTTTGGTTCAGAAGCACTTGTGATCTGTATTTTTTCTAGCTGCCATGATGCTGGAGGATTAGAGTCCAATTAGCCTTCCGTTTGAGCACTAATCCAAGCTTTGGACAGCTTTCCATTTCCAGACTTAAACTCAAATCTAAGCACAATACATTGTTCCCATTAACTTTTCATTGCACGTTTCTTACTGTGTCCAACCACAGTAGATAAGAAGCCTACTGTACTTCTCATTTTTAAAATAAATGTTAAACTGCTTTTTATAGCACAGAGACCTCTAATATTCTATCAAGCTGAACCTTTAGAAATTAGAGACAAGTGTTTGCAATAGATTTGTAAGTAGCAAAGAAAAATCTGAAAAGCTGATTTTTGGCATATCGGATTTATATTGGCTTTCTGAAGACCTAAAGGTTTTCATTGTATATCATATAAAATTGTGTCACTTTTGGCATGGTATTATATAACATTATTTTGTATTGAAATAGTGATGAGTAAGACAAGCTGACACTAATTTTTAATTACTTTTTAATAAAAAAAAGTGTAAGCTGAAATGTTGTAGGTGTGATGGTTCATGTTGCATTCTTCAGAGTGAATGTTGCTTAAAGCAATTATCTAAACTGATTGAAGATATTTGAGGCCATGCCTGATCTTTTGTGCAGTTTGATTATTTAGGAGACAAATCCTGGAACCCTTGTTCCTAGTTTGTGAGCACTTACTTATGCAAGTAGTCACGATGAGTTCCCTAGTGACAATGAGAAGAGCCCGAGAGCACTTATGTGAGATGAGGTTATCCACTTCCTGATTTTGGGCCTAGATGTATTAAATATGATGGTGAGTATACAGTAGGGACATGCAAAATGGTGACTCTGGCCCATAACCAGACTCCATTTCTCAGCAGCCCTTTTCCATGTCACTGTGGCCAGTTTCCATGGAAAGCCCAGTAGCGGCAGCGCTGACAGCGTGGGGCCAGGGTTTCTAAGGTGACTGGCCACAGTAGTTCTGGCAGGGTGCATGGCAGGGTGAGGAACTGATTCATGGCCAGGGTGGGGATCTTGCCATGGTGACACCATGGTCTTGCCTAGGGTGTGTGGGCAGTGAATCACAGCTTTGCTCTGGCTCCAAACTAAGATGTCACTGCAGGTAGATCCCAGCTCCACAGCAGCTCCCCATTCAGCGGCACACCTTTCTAGTGCTGCTGGGGCTGGTATCCATTGAAACTCTGGCCCCGCGCTAGCACGGCCCTGCCACTTCTGGGGTCTCCATGGAAACCAGCCACAGTGATGGTAGTAGGGGCTGCTGGGAAATGGAGTCCACCGTAGACCTGATCCAGCCCATGGGTTGGACTTTGTCCATTCCTGGTATACCATGTGCTGGGAAGATTAAGCAGGGACTTCAAGACATCTTGGGTGACCAGTATTTCAGGAAGAGAAAAATTGGAGAGTAGGGCTAGGATTCAAAGAGCCCTAGACAAATTGGAGTCCTGGGCCAAAAGAAATCTCATGAGGTTCAACAAGGACAAGTGCAAAGTCCTGCACAGAACAATCTTATGCACTGGTATAGGCTGGGGGTTGGCTGGCTGGGCAGCAGCTCTGGAAAAAAGGACTTGGGGGTTGCAGTGGACAATGAGTTGAATATGAGCCAGTGTGCCCTTGTTGCCAAGAAGGCTAATGGCATACTGGGCTGCATTGCTTGTAGTGTTGCCAGTAATGCAAGGGAATTGGTTGTTCCCCTCTATTCAGCACTGGAAGCCACATCTGGCTGTACCATGTGCTGTTTTGGGCCCCCCCTATGGAAAAGGTGTGGACAAGGTGGAGAGAGTCTAGCAGAGGATGACAAAAATGGTGAGGGGGCTGGGGGGGCATTATTTTTGAGGAGAAGCTGAGGGAACTAGGCTTATTTAGTCTAGAGAAGAGGAGACTGAGAGGGGACTTAATAACAACCTTCAACTACCTGAAGGGTAGTTCCAAAAAGGATGGAACTAGACTGTTCTCAGTGGTGGCAGATGGCAGAACAAGGAGCAACAGTTTCAAGTTGTAGCAAGGGAAGTTTAGGTTAGATATTAGGAAGAATTTTCTCAGTAGTAGGATAGTAAAACACTGGAACAGGTTACCCAGGGAGGTTGTAGACTTTTCATCCTTGGAGGTTTTTAAGACCTAGGTAGACAAAGTCTCGACTGGGATGATCTAGTTGAAGATGGTCCTGGTTAGTGCAGGGGGCTGGACTAGATGATGTCAAGAGAATTTATCCCCTTCTCCACCCCATATACTTTGTGATTTGTTGCTAGATTACTAGTATAAGAGGTAATCTGTTCTTTATACATTTTAAATGATTTTCTGGAAAATTTAATGGACCATTTGATGCTCTCAGTGATCATGGTAAGAACCATATCTCAAATGTTATATTTCACAAGGCTACAGCTTGTGAGCTAAGTTCCAGCAAGAAATGATTGAGCACAGTGTTGATTTCTTTCTGTCATTCATTTCCCTTCCTTTACATTTTCCTTTGATTATGAATCCCAGAGTTGTCATAGAAGAATAAAACATCTTTCTTTCCTTGGGGCCCAGTGATGTTGTTACTTCTGGGCTTTGCATCTAGTGAAGTTCCATGGGAGGTGTTCTTTTAGCAAAACAGATATAGGTTTTTACCATGGATAATGATTATTATTGTAATGTGACTATGTAATTATGCTGTTCTCTTTCCTGTGCTGCCTTGGAGTATACCGATCCTTCCTGAAATGACAGGAATCAGACAGATGGGACTGGTCCCAATGACTTAGTATTTCAAGGATTTTCCATTTATGGGAAACAGGGGATTGCCAGGGACAGGCTGAGCATAAATGTTCAGCCAAAAATCCTGTCAATATTCTGATTCATAGCCAGTACACTGAATACAATGGCATGTGAATTTCATCTTCATACACATAAATAATATATTTTACACGAAATGACTTTGAAGCATCTATATAAGTGTGTGCTCTCACATTTGTCTATAGGATTATTATGCTAGGGCATACAGTCTTTTGGTGACCCTATAATGAACCCTTCCTGTGACACCTGCATCAGGATTTAGATGTTTTTAGCTACCTACTAGGACGCCAATACTCCAGATACAGAACCAATATTCAATGGAGTGAAAGAATCACTTCCCTTGATTTACATATATCACTCCTGATAACACAACCTGATATCCTGTTGACCTTTTTTGCAACAAGAGCATGCTGTTATAGTCCAGTCATTCCCAAGTCTGTATTTGTGCATGCAGTTATTCTATCCCAAGTGCAAAACCGTGTACCTGTCTTTGTTGAATTGTATCTAGTTGATTGAAGACCACTTTTCCAGTCTATCCAAGTCATTCTGGATTCTAGCCCTACCCTCCAGAGTGTCTACAACTCTACCCAACTTGTTACCAGTCCACAAATTTGATCTGTGTACTCAATCTTCTTGTCCATATCATTAATGGAGATATTAAACAATACTAGGCCCAAGATAGACTTCTGGGGAACCCTACTTGATGCCTTCTCCCAATTAGACATTAAGGCATTGATGACTACTCATTGATCATGATGATTTAACTGGTTGTCTACTTTACAGTAGATACAATTTAGCCTGCATTTCCTTAGCTTGTTAATGACAATATTGTGGTAAACTATTTCAAAAGCCTTGCTAAATCAAGGTATACAAGATCCACTGCTCTCCTTGCATCCACAAAGCCTGTGAACTGATAGTAGAAGGAAATCAGTTTTGTGCATCATGATTGGCTCTTGGTGAATCCATGCTGGCTGTTCCCGACTCTTCTCATGGTTTTTCCCAGTAGATTCCTTAAAGATTTGCTCCAAGATCGTTCCAAATATTGAGGTCTGTGACTCTCTGGATCCTTCTTTTTCCCTTTCTTAAAGATGAGTACTATGTTGTCCCTTTCTAAGTCACCCAGGACCTCACACAACCTCCATGAGCTCTCAAAGATGGTAGATAATGGCTCTGAAATTACCTCACCCAATTTATTTAGTATCTTAGGGTACATCCCATACAGCCTGCCAACTTGAAAGTATCTAGCTTATCTAAGTAATCTCTAATCTGTTTTGCCACTGTTTTAGGCTGTTGACTCCTTCCCTATCTTTGCTGCCAACTATACTCATAATCTGTTAGCTGCACTTATTTGTGAAGATTGAATTTAAAAAGGCATTCAGTGCTTCAGCCTTCTCTTCATTGTCCATTTTGGTGTTCTGTACTGGTCTGTAGCAAGTCAGTGGCCACAGAGCAACCGTGACTGCCCCTAGTGGCCATGCAGCCCCTGCGTGGCTCAGGCTCAGCTGAAGCCCTTCCCTTGGATGATACCCTAAGATATCCTTGATCTTAATAAAGACTATAAAAGGGAGGCTGCCTGTGGACTGTACATGAGCCTGAGCCTGTCAATGTCTACTGGGCTCCCCCCGAGTCCCCTCAGTAGCAGTTCTATGCCACAAACCAGCAGGCTGCTTCAGCCTGCCTGTGCCCCTGCCAGGCACCAATAACCATAGGGACTCCTTGTATGGCTCCTTAACATCCCCTACACCATATCCCAGGCCTCATAACCATAACAATGTTTGACCCTTTTGGGAGCTGAACCCCTGGTCCCCATCTACTGGCCCCCTGGCCCATCTGGCCATACCCCTCTTAGGCACTGGGTCCCTGGCACTTGTCTGGCCCTGTGGCCTTCAACTCTGCTCAGTCCAGGATCAACAGCTGCTCAGGCCCTGAGCTGGCCCCTGGCAGGGCTCAAAGCTATCACATGCCCCAGGGGCATTAATGGGACCTCCTACCCCTTATAGTCCCAACCCGAACCACGGGTCAAACTGTAATGTAAACACTAAGCCCCTAGGCTATAACATAAACACAAAGGGATAACAGCCCTCTTCCTCTTTAAGAGTGTAAACCTTCACTCTGTAATATAGCCTACCTCCCAGCCTGGGCACCTTGTGAGCTCCCTAAGCCTCATTGTTCCTGCAGGCAGCCAAATGGTCTAGCATCCTCGTGTGGCTTTCCTGGGCAGGAGTTCCTTCTCCTGCAGCTGCCAGGGAGAGGGTCCCTGATCATCTCAGGCTGTGGGCTTATATAGCACCAGCCTGAGCCCTCTTCCAGTCATGTGAGCCTGCCCCACCTGCAAGCAGCCTCACAGGCTGCTAGCTCCCTGAAAGAAGCAGACAAACCCCAGTGCCATGCTACATGGTGTAGCGGGCCAGTAGGGAGCGCTCCTGCATTGAGCCACCCACCTCACTCTGCCTGACCACCTTCCAGGCTCCGAGTGCCTCCCTAGGGGTGCCTTGTGTCTGGCTGACCCCCTTCCTGAAGCACACTCGCTAGCCTGGGGGTAACATACGCTGCCACCACCCTGAGAAGGGACTCTCTCAGCCCTGTGTCCTCAGGGAAACACAGCTCTAATAGTCCTACGACCCAGTACAGGCAGTTGGGACACTTTCCCAAGTCAGGGGCCAAAAAGAAAAGTCCCTCTTAGTCCACAGACCTAAGGGATCTCTTAGGCATAATTTAGACCCACCCCCTCAATAAGCCTCCTACACCAGTCACAAAGGAGAACTTTATTGATTACAGGGGGTAGGGTGAAAATAGGGTACAAGATAGAGCAATATCCTAGAAATCCCATAGAGCAAAACAGTCTGGCTGAGGTAGCCTTTTGATCACGCATCTGAGTTACTGCCAGCTAATCAGATCTCGAGTAACTTACAAGCATCATCCAGAGGCTGTTGGAGATTCCCTCTGGAGGCAGGCCATTCCTTGCTCATGAGGTATAGGGGAGAGAGTCAGTTTCAGATGGTAAAACTCCTCTCTAAGTTTCAGTCCCCTGCATGGCTGCTGCCACCTCCTCCTGGGCAGTCTTACCTTATATAGCCCCTGTGACCTTGTTCACCTGGTTCAATTAAGGCCAGCACCTGATTGCTGTCGGCCAACCAATCTGAAATACATCACTAGTTGCCGGGCAGACTCGAGCCCACCAGGTAGCTGATACCAGTCACGTAGGTAGAGGTAGCAGGTTCCCCCCCTCCCTCAGGAATGTATCCATCTCAGTTTACCTAAAGAGATAGGGTAAAGGAGTGTCTCCTCTGGGCCCCTTTTCTCACAGACCTTAGGATAAATCAGACAATGATTTTTCTGGGAATTGGAATACAATTCCATTTCTGCTGTTTCTAGCACTGCAGTCTTCTCCCTCCTGTTCCTCCTTCTCCCTCCTGCGCCTTCTTCTGTGTTAAAAGAACACTATAGCTGACTCTTCTTTCCTGTCTCCCTTCACAATGTTGTTGTTTAATCATCCATTCATCTCTTCCCAGACTGTTTCTGATTTTAATTTTTTTTGTTAAATTTCCTCACACTCTTTCATATTTATGCTTCAATTTCCTTACTGAAGACATTTTCAACTGCTTACATTCAGTTCCGTCTTAGAACTACTCAAACTTGGTATAATGCACTCTGGCATTGGTCATAACCTGGATGTACTTTTGAGATGCTTTCTCAGGGGGGTTCCACAACTTTGGGTTGCACTTTTGCCCCAAACACTTCTCTGTTGCCCGCTACATGACCACTGAAAACCAGAGGAGTTGTGAGAGAGGTCAACTCCTTGGCCTGCATCGCATCAACCCTACCTTTCTTGCTCAGGCCTTTCTACCACTTAGCAGGGGGAATTTTGCCAGCCAGAAGGATCACTGCCATGTCCGTTGAGAGGTAAAGTGCTGCTCGACCTGGTACTGGCCCATCTCAGAAGAAAGGCAGCAAGAGGGCACAGCAGCCCCCCTGGCTCTCCAGGGATCTAGCAGACCTCCTGAGGCTAAAAAGAAAGGTCTACAAAGGATGGAGGATGGGATTCACCTCCAAGGAGGATTATTCTGCACTGGTCTGGTCTTGCAGGATGCAAACCAGGAAAGCCAAGGCTGCAACTGAACTCCAACTAGCTTTGAGCATCAAGGACAATAAAAAGACCTTTTTCAGATATGTGGGGAGCCAGAAGAAAAGCAAGGGCAACATTGGACCCCTGATGAATGAGATGGGACAACTGACAACTGACACCCAGGAAAAAAACAACCTATTAAATAGGTACTTTGCATCAGTCTTTCATCAGTCCCATGGGACGCCCATGCCCACTGCGGGACAGGGAGGTCTGGGTGCGGGAGATCCCCTGCCCTCCATCAATGCTGACCTCATGGAGGAGAGGCTGGATACCTTCAAGTCAGCCGGCCCTGACAATGTACACCCCAGAGTACTCAAGGACCTGGTAAGCATCATAGCCCAGTCTCTGGCATGGATCTTTGAGAACTCCTGGCACTCTGGTGTAGTGCCTAAAGACTGGAAGAAGGCCAATGTGGTGCCTATCTTCAAGAAAGGGAGGAAAGTGGATCCAGCAAACTAGAGGCCCATCAGCCTTACCTCTATCCCAGGGAAGATGTTAGAAAAGTTTATTAAAGAGGCCATCCTTAATGGACTAGCCAACGCCAACATCCTGAGGGATAGCCGGCACGGGTTTGTTGTGGTAGGTCTTGCTTGACCAATCTCATTTCCTTTTATGACCAGGTGACCTATCACCTGGACAAAGAAGAATAAATTGATGTCATATATCTTGACTTCAAAAAAACCTTTGGTCTGGTATCCCATGGTCACCTCTTGGTAAAACTGGCCAATTGTGGCCTTGGGTCCACCATGATCTTCTGGCTGGGAAATTGGCTCCATGGTCAGGCCTAGAGGGTGGTAATTGATGGAAGTCAATCATCATGGTGCTATGTGATTAGTGGGGTTCCCCAAGGCTCTGTCCTTGAACCCATATTGTTCAACATTTTCATTAACGATGTGGAAATTGGAGTCAGGAACGGACTAGCCAAGGTCACCAATGACACCAAACTTTGGGGCAAAGCATCCACACCTGAAGACAGGAGGGCGATCCAGGCTGACCTGGACAGGCTCAGCAAATGGGCAGACGAAAACCTGCAGCATCCTTATGGGCTCGGCAGTGCTATGCTGGCTAGCACTATGGAAGAAAGAGACTTGGGCATCATCACTTGGGCCTCCAGGTTCTTGACCACTAGGGTGATAGTGATCATCGCTTGCTGGAATTCACCATCCAGCGCAGGGTGTCAAGGGCCTGCAGCAAGGTGGTAGCCCTAGACTTCAAGAGGACCAACTTCAGTGAGTTGAGATTAGTGGGAGAGGTGCTGGGGTTCTCGAGAGCAGGGGAACTCAGTGCCCAAGATGAGTGGTTGTTCCTTAAGGAGACGATATTCAAGGACCAAGGGGTGACCATCCCAACAAGAAGCAAGAGGGGCAAGAGTGCCCAAAATTCCCTCCTGGATCACCAAGGGTGTCCGGGAATGCCTGATTGCCAAAATGGCAGCGTACAACCAGTGGAAGGGGGAGTGCTATCTCCAAAGAGGAGTATGCCTCCTCTGTTCAGGCCTGCAAGGATGCTGTCAGGAAGCTAAGGCAGACATAGAGCTAGGACTAGCATCCAAGATCAAAGATAATAAAAAGTCCTTTTTCAGATGTATAGGGAGGATGCATGATTCTCTGGGCAATCTGGTGGTTGCACCAGAGAAGAAAGCAGACCTCTTTAACCAATTCTTCACCTCCGTTTTCTTGTGCAGGGACTGGAACTTCCCCACCATGATGCAAGACAGACTCAAGGGGAATGCCTCCAGACCTCAGGTTGGGGAGGACTGCATTAGAGAGCTTCTGGAGGGGCTGGATGTGTTCAAATTAGCAAGTCCAGAGGCTCTCCACTCCAGGGTGTTGAGGGAGCTAGCAGGGGTTATTGCAGAGCCCTTGGCATGGCATTACAAGCCCTCATGGTGCTCAGGCCAGGTGCCAGATGATTGGAAGATAGCTGATGTGGTCCCCATCTTTAAAAAAGGGAGGAGGGAGGACTCAGGCAACTATAGGCCCGTCAGTCTTACCTCAATCCTAGGGAAACTCTTTGAGAAGATCATCAAGGAGCACATCTGTGAAGGGCCAGGTTCAGGGATGATACTTAAGGGCAACCAGCATGGTTTCATTAGGGACAGTTCATGTCAGACCAACCAGGTTGCCTTTTATAATCAGATTGCAAAAGCATTGGATGCAGGTGTTGCCATGGACGTAGCCTTTCTGGACTTCAGCAAGGCCTTTGACACCATCTCCTACCCCATCCTCATTAAAAAACTAGGCGACTGTTGCATTGATGCCTACACAGTCAGATGGATTGCAGATTGCCTGAAGGGTCGTACTCAGAAGGTGGTGGTGGATGGGTCATATTCAACCTGGAGAGAAGTGGGCAGCAGAGTCTCCCAGGGCTCGGTCCTTGGGCCCGCGCTGTTCAATTTCTTTCTCAGCTACTTGGACTATGGGGTGAAAAGCAACCTGTTTAAATTTGCTGATGATACCAAAATTTGGGGTGAGGTGAGCATGCTAGTAGGGAGGGAAAGACTACAGCAAGTCCTGGATAGGTTACAGGGGTGGGCTAACAAAAACAGGATGCGTTTCAATACTGACAAGTGCAGGGTACTGCACTTGGGCAGTAGTAACCAGCAGCACACTTTTAAGATGGGAAACTCCCTTCTTGAGAGCACGGAGGCAGAAGGGGATCTTGGAGTCATTATTCACTCCAAGATGAACATGGGCCGACATGGGCCGACGATGCGAGGTTACAGTTGGCAGGGCTAACCAGACCTTGTCGTACATCCACAGGTGCATGTCAAGTAGGGCCAAGGAGGTGATCCTCCCCCTCTATGCAACATTGGTTAGGCCACAGCTGGAGTACTGTGTCCAGTTCTGTGCGCCCCATTTCAGGAGGGATGTGGACAACATTGAGAGGGTCCAGAGGAGGGCCACCCGCATGATCCGGGGACAATAGGGCCGACCCTACAATGAGAGACTGCGGGACCTGAATCTGTTCAGCCTTCACAAGCAAAGGCTGAGGGGGGACCTGGTGACCATCTATAAACTCACTAGGGAGGACCAGAAGGGTTTGGGAGAGACCTTGTTTCCTCTAGCGCCCCCTGGCATAACAGGGAATAACGGCCATACATTGTTGGAGAGTAGGTTTAGATTAGACATCCGTAAGAACTACTTCACAGTCAGGGCAGCTAGGGTCTGGAAGCAACTTCCAAGGGAAGTGGTCCTGGTTCCTACCCTGGGAGTCTTTAAGAAGAGGCTTGATGCCTACCTGGCTGGAGTCATCTAAGCCCAGTTTTTCTCCTGCCCAGGCTGGGGGTCAGGCTTGAAGATCTATAAGGTCCCTTCCGACCCTACTTCTATGATTCTATGATTCTATGATCATTGACCACAAGATGAATATAAGCCTTCAATGTGATGCTACAGCTAGTAAAGCGAACAAAATGCTGCCTTGCATCCATAGATGCTTCTCAAATCCTGGGATCTCATTCTCCCCTTGTGCTCAGCCTTGGTGTGGCTGCAGCTGGAGTACTGTGTCCACTTTTAGGCCCCAGAATTCAAAAAGTATGTGCAGAAGCTTGAGAGAGTCCAGAGAAGAGCCACATGCATGATCAGAGGTCAGGAAAGTAGACCTTACGACGACAGGCTGAGAGCTATGAGGCTTTTAGTCTGGAAAAGTGCAGGCTCAGGAGTGATCTGATGGCCACCTATAAGTTTATCAGGGGTGACCACCAGGATCTGGGGGAACGTTTGTTCACCAGAGCACCCCAAGGGGTGATGAGGTTGAACGGTCAACTACTATGAGACCGTTTCAGGCTGGACATAAGGAAGAATTTCTCTACTGTCTGAGCCCCCCAGATCTGGAATAGCCTGCCATCAGAGGTGATTCAAGCACTTACATTGAACACATTCAAAAGAAAATTGGATGTTTATGTTGCTGGGATCCTATGACCCCAGCTGACTTCCTGCCCCTCGGTGAGGGGGCTAGACTCAATGATCTTCCGAGATCCCTCCAGCCCTAATGTCTATGAAATCTATGAAATCAATAATGCACTTAGAAAATTCTTTGGAACCACAAGTATCACTGACAAATACTCTGTAAAAACATTTAAAGAACAAAAAAAAACCCAAGTCCCCCGAAGTACCAGCATAAGAAATCAATAAGCATACGTTAAGATACAGACAGAGATATAAGCATAAAATAAAGGAAATAAAATATCAAAACAATAACCTGTTCTTACCTTGCACTGTAAATCCAGCTTGAACAGGTTACAAAACATTATTTGTAGTCTCCTGCAGTTTCTGTTGCCACCTTGATCTACTCTGTCTCTTTGGCTGAGTGACACAGCCTCTGTGTTCCCCAAAAGACTGAAGACAAAGCCATACTATAGACCAGGGGTGAGCAAAATATGGCTTACAGGCCAGACCTAGTCCACCAACAGATTTGATTCGGCCTGAAGGTTGATATTTGCCAACTCATTGAATCTGGCCTGTGGGTGGCCAGTGGTTCTGGCTGCCACATGGCATTGGGTGGATGGGTGGGACTGCTTCCACCCAGCAGAATCAGCCCTTGATGTGACAGCATCAGCTATGGACCCATGCAGGACTTTTGTTGCAGTAGGTGGGCAGTGATGTCAGCTGAGGATGACACCACCAGGTTCAGAAGCCTGTACATGGAACCTGCCAGTGGGATCTACAGCTGATGCCACTGTCCTCACAACATAGTGCAACCTCCTGCCTGGAGCCCCAATTCAGAACCTGCCAGTGGTTTCAGCTGTTGACCTAGGCAGGAGCTTCTGCTGTACCAGGTAGGTGGCAGTGTCAGCTGTGGACAACACTGGCACGTTCTGCATTGGAGCTCCAGAAATTGCTGGATCCACCAACATCTGATGCTTCAATGCACCTGTCGTTTCAGAAGCTCCTGCCTGGGTCTAAAGCTGAGCTCCTGCCTGACTCCTGGTGAACTACAGCTCTGCCTAGGTTCTGGAAAGAGGTGGAGCGGAAGGAAGAGGGTAAGTGAAGAGAGAAGGGAAAGGAAAGGAAAGGGAAAGAGGAGTGATGAAAGAGAAGAGAGGGGAGAGAGAAAGACAGAGAGGGAAGCGAAGAGAGAAAGAAAGAGGAGACAGAGACAGAAAGGGGTGTGGGCATTGACAGGTTTCCAAAACCCAGTAGGTGGCTCTCCAGCTGAAATAATTGCCCACGCCTGTTCTAGAGGAAGGCTTAAGTACAAATGCTTCTCTGGCAATCACTTATATCCCCTTGTCAATTCTAGGGGGCTCACACTCTGCCATACTATGACCCACAAAGGTTCATGCTTACCAAACTACAAAACTTCCCTGAATTTATCAAGAAAAGGAGGATATTTGCATTCTTTCAGACCTGGAGATTTCCTAACCTAATATAATGTCTATCGCTCTAGTATTTAACTAGCTAGGTGTCAAACTTCTTTTAAAATGTAAATTCAAGGGAGCCAGGAAACAAGTCAAATCCTAATTTTCAGCAATTACCTCTTCTAAGTGTGAATAGGTTAAGACCACTTAAGTTAATAACTACGTTACTAAAACAGCCTTGGCAATTATATAAAGATATATTAAAATTACATTTATATCAAAATACCAAAATCAATACAGACATAAGAACAGTATGGTTGAACACATTTTGAATGCTACCTATACATAAAGACGATGGTTGCCAATTAGTAACATAAACTCAATATATCATGCAAGACACTCGACAAACCCTCAGTTTGTGATACTTGGCTCCCACCCTTTTCTTTACTGAATCTTCTCTTCAAAGATTTCCCTCAGCAAAAACTCACACAAGCACTCTGTCCGCATCTTCCTCCACCTGCCATTCTACTTCAACAAAATTGACCATACTCTTCTTGAAAGCTCATTCTTGTGGTCTCCATTACTGTCTTTTCCTCATTCTTAATTAGACTCATTAGATTGAACTCTAATAATTAATTTAGTGAATTATAATAACAAGTGTGGTATTTGGAGGACTCTCCTTATGTTCCAACTCTCCACAGGACTCTAATCTCTCTCTACATTATTTCCATATAATCTTGCCTGTAAACACAATTTTCACTAGCTGCATGCTATTGCAACTATTGCCTTGCTACTTCATACCTGTTTTCTGTCCAAAATAGGTTCTGACCCTGTCTGTATGACATCTCAGAGAGTTCTAGATATCAGATAACTTTCCTAAAAAACCCACAATCCACTATATTCTTTCTTGACAACAGAGGAAATACCACCATTTTGCTTGTCATTCAGGCCTGTAAGTAGTCCCTATCTTTGACTTAGACCTCTCTCTAAGTCTTCCTATCTTGGGAATGTCAAAAGATTGCTAATTTTGTTTGCATAATATATAAAAAAAATCTTTTTTATGTATTTCTAGAGCTAGAACTGTTATTATGTCACCTTTTGATAATTATGATATCCCTTTCTCTCTCCTTGACAAATGGACCAATCATATTTATTCAGAATGCAGCAACAAAGATCATTTTCATTCCCAACAGTTTGAACCCATCCGTCTTTGGCATCTAGCCACATCCTCTCTTGTCATATCAAACATAAGCTTCTTGTATTCATTTTCAAGGCCATTTACAACATGGCTTCCCCCTTTTTCTCTCCTCTTGTGTTTATTGAAAGGTGATCTCCTGCCTTCAGCTGGTCTATGAGGCAAATCAAACCACTTGTTATATTTGCAAACAAATTCTTTGTGTACTTTATTCCATTCTTATTGTTACACATGCTTCCTTTAAATATTCAAAAAACAATCGCATTTGCCACTGTCTAAATCTTTCCTTAAAACTCTCTTCTGCTGTGAGGCCTACAAAACAGTGTTAATAATTTAGGTGCCTAGGGCTTAGATATTATCTCATGGTACCCATGTGCTCCCCTATCTATTTTTTTTCTTAATTCAACTATTATCTCTTGTCTTATTATAATTTCTTTGGATCAAGAATCACCTTTCATTATGTGCCTCTACAGCCCCCAGCACAGTAGTGTCCTGGTCCATGCTGGGATTTCTATAGTATATTAATGCAAATAAATTGACAGGGATGATGGTTCAGCATGTTATCCATAATGAGCTACTCTATAATGCCTAAATATATAGAACCTTGGCATGCCAGGTGCTGCTACTATACAAGTTCCTGTTTTAACAGGAAAGCAAATGTCTCTACAGGAAATGCACTGCATAGTTGTTAGCTTTTTATGCAATGATATAGAGCATAGTGAGTATCAAGAAATCTTATTATCTCACTATGTATATGCCTTCAGTCCGTTTTTGAGATAGTGTGTCTTGGATTGAAATTCCTAAAAGAAAATCATAGGAACATGTTCTTTGACCACCTCCAACTGAAGACTGCTGAAAACTGTTTACACAAAACACAGGGCATATGTAAACATGTTATATTTACACTTCTCCATTCATTTCTACTTCTCTTGGAAGTCCATCTGAGCAGCTCTGGGCCTCTTTTGCCTTTTAGTAGTCAGCTGACAGTATAAACATGAATCTTTATTTTCTGTTTACATCAACAATGGCAGCACACCCTATGCTTCACTTTATATACTTCGTTTTTTATTATTTTCCATTGTAATAACCTATAACTTCCTGTGTCTGTAACAGTATCACAGGCATTCTTGTTGCATTTTCTCTCTCTAGATACAAAGACTGCCTTATTAGAATACAGAGATAAGGATTATTACCAAAACATAAAAGCCTTCTGTTTGTCCTATCATTTAGAGTGATAAAGATGTAAAAAGCAATGTAAGAATCTTAAACTTTGTATTATCCTTCTAAATGGTAGAAAAAAATCAATTTTGGAATTGAGGCTGGCATTAATGTACAGATCAAGATTGCATGGTTTAATTTTTAAAAGGAAATATACAGGATGAATTATCAATGAGTTGCTTTTGTCGAACAAACTTAGCAAATGTGACATGCAGTGTAACTGAAAATTCCCATAGTTGCAAAATAAATTTTTAGACTTAACAATTCATTGTTACTGACTTTGAGGGGACATATTGAAGATAACCAGATGTCTAGAAACTAAGAAGGCCATGACTGCATAATATAAAGAAATTAAGACAGATCTTGTCTTTTTTTAGATTAACATAATTAATATTTATTTCAAATAAAAAGACTCAGGTTTAATTAATAGCTGCTCAGCATTATGAAATATTCTTTATTGCTTAAGTTTAATATAGAAGTTTATGAAGGTAGGGAAAAATAATCATGATAAAGCAAACAAGCAAGAAATATTCATGAGTTTATAAAGTGGAAATGTCTGTAAAAAAACTCATTCTGATAAGCAAAAAAGGAAAGAACTGGGTAGAAGACAAACAAAAGTACAGTTGGTTTAGAAAGAGAAATTAATGACTAAATTAATTGTTTTTCTGATTATTGCCATGGACACAGCTCTGCAGCTCCCAGTCTGAGCCCATGTGCTAGTTTCACCTCTGACCCATCATAAACAATAAATTCTACTGAGCTACAATGAATGGTAATGGTTTTTGATGTTAATTTGTGGTAGATGCTGAAATGTACTCTAATCTAACATTCTGCAGTTGTTCATTGTAATTTATTAGATTATTGATCGTATGGTCATAATTTCTCCTGATTTATAGCAAGAGACTTAATTAGTGAGAAAATATTCCAACAAAACTTCTCACATTTTAGCATTTTAGTACAATTTAGTGCATTGCTCTGTCTTGCTGGTTATTCAATATTTTTACATGAGCATATATGTTTCATGCCCTATTAGTCTCATGAAAATTACTGTACACTCCATCCAACACTCATCAACTCATGGGTCCTTTGCCTTGTTCCATTATTTTTACCTACAGAAACCTAATACAACCAATACCTCTGTCTATGCCCATTGAATGAGAGAAAAAAAACAAAGAAACAAACTCTGGCAGCAGCACCCTGTCTCCCCTCCAAGAGAGTGCCATTACAGCTAAAATCACGCTCCCTCTTGTTTGCTCTCCTTCTGGTCCCATCAAATTTGTACTTTCATGCCTGGTGGGTCAATTCCAATCGGAGGCAGGTATTCTGCTTAGCCCTTGAATGAACAAGCATGTTAAGACGATCTACAAAAAATGAAAAATGGATTGGTCGAGGAAGAGAGAGAGATTTCCAAGTTCAGAAAGGTCAGAAGCAAAGTCAAAATCAGCACTTAATTAAGTTGGACCTTGGAAATAAAACTAAAAGAAATCACAAAAAGCAAAAGAGAACTAGTGATGAGAAGTGGGGCAGCTGTAGTATGGAGATCAAGGATAACATCTTCCATAAGGGTGTAAATAAGATTAATGACAAAATCCCATATAAGAATAAGGATACATTAATGGAAATTATTGTATCTCAGGTAGAAGCAAAACTTGAACTGCTTATTCTGAACTGGGGAGGCTCCAGAGTAGTATTGAAAACAACTATTATTAGTATTGTATATGAAATGACCCTGTAGTCTATAAAAGTTTTCCACACATCACAGTTTCTATTAATGCAATGTCTAATCAGATTTGGCAACAAATTTAAGGTCAAAAGAGTTTACCAGGTGACAAGTCAGGCATATAGGTGGAGGCCTAATCAGAAGTAGTTGATGCTGCACTTATATCTGTACTACCAGGTCCTTGGTCAGTAGGGTTTTCAATGGACACTTGCAAAAGATTTCATTGTATATCTATCATTTTTAAAGCGTAAACAAGCTAGAACTGATATTTTTCTGTTGTCATTCTGTTTTTACTTATCTCTTTCTGCATTAGCAAAGAATAAACCCAATATTAATACATCTGGATAAGAGACATTAAACCTGGAAGAAAAATGATGGGTATTTAAATGAAGCAGACATAAAAAATTGCATATAAAAATGTTTAGCATCAGAATGACAACACTTAATGAGATGAGACAAGCAGAAATTCATTAACAGAGCGTAATTTGAATTGAAGTGGTGCAGCAAGAAATATGAGGGAAACTGACTTTTTAACCTAAGTTGTTTTTAAAGAAAGGAAATTGTCAAGAAACCTAACAGAATTTTCATCTGTATACTGTAATGTTATCAAGGCACCAGGAAAAAATCTGCTGCAAGAATAAGATGTCAAAGAAATTCTATACAGTATCAAGCTGAGATAGGTGGAACTCTTCATATGAGACATACCAATCTATAGAGATTGATAAAAAGCATCTTCTGCTCATTTTGTTCATTAAGCTAATATTGTACAGACTTTAAAAAATCACTTTATGTAATAGCCGTTTGTTTTTCTTTTGAAAAATTCATGTATATTTATGAAAATTTGTTTCCAAAATAATAGTAAATTATTGTAGTAAGGTATAACTCAGGATGCAAAATCTGACTCTATGTTGCTGATGGAAACAGATTCTCCCCATAAAGTGTCTCCTCTGCCCCGTGTTTAATTCTCAACTTACATTGCTTCTTTCCCATTGATCAACAAAATGGCACTTGTTACTCTTTCAGCTTCTATGTCTATGATATAGTATTCACCTGAAGTTCTGTGGCTTGTAAACCCAGCTGGTCTCTTATCCACATAATAGGCAAAGCTAGGGCTGCTTAGCTTTTAGGAACAGATGAGAACAGATGCATTCTCCTCACTGTGACTGCCTTCTGGTCCTAAGTATTTGTTTCCCCATAGACATTAGGGCTGGAAGGGACCTCAGAAGTTCATTAAGTCTAGCCCCCTGCACCAGGGGCAGGAGGTCAGCTGGGGTTATAGGATTCCAGCAAGCTAAACATTCAATTGTCTCTTAAATGAGTCCAGAGGAGGTGCTTGCATGTTCATCTTGTGGTCAAATATAACCCCCAAGTGCCTTTCGGCCATGTTGCTCGCGAGAGTAGCACTGCTGAGCCTATAAGCATGCTGCGGGGTTTTTTTCACAAGGTGGAGTACCTTGCATTTTTCAGTGTTGAACACTATCAGGTTTTCATCCACCCATTTTCTGAGCCTGTCTAGGTCAGCCTGGATCACCATATTGTCCTCAGGTATGGATGCTTTACCCCAGAGTTTGGTGTCATCGGTGAACTTGGCCAGTCTGCTTCTGATACCAATACCCACAGAAGTATTAGGGAGAGTGAGGACAGTAGCTGTGAGTGAACCTCCATTGCCTGCAGGAGCTGGCAGCTCTGCAGGCTCTACTGGGGCTGCAAGAGGTTCATACCTGTTGCAAAGCTCCAGAGGGGAGGGGATCCTGATGCAGCAGGCCTTGGGGATATTGACCACCTTAGTCCAATGCCGTGGATGGACAATATAGGAGATCCTTGAGTCCTCCCTTGTCCTGGAAGGTGACCTTGGTCTACCCTCAGCCTCCAGGGGGTGAAGGGCCTGGCAGTAGGAGTCTATCTCCTGCTTGCCATCCCTGATGGCATCCAGGCTTGCAGAGCTCTGGACTGTGGCCTGGAGCTCTTCTATCTGGCACATGCTGAACAAAGAAGGGATAGTGATTTTACCATGTCCAATCAAACCTTCATTTTTGTAAAGGAATCTCAGGACAATGTAGAAGTCAACTTCAAAAGTAGCTTCCATTAGAAGATAACTATGAAAATATTTTCTACCAGTGTCTCTCTTTTCCCCTTTGGCTTCACTGAAAAAGATACAAATCTAGTTTTCAGGTAATGGACTTTTAAAAACTTTTGATTATTACTGATATTTGGTGAATGCATTTAGTGACTCAGTGTCAGTGCTCTTCTATGTTGTAAATATGGTATGATTTTATTTAGTAGTAGTAGAAAAACACAACAATACTGAATGCAACAAACATTTCAAAAGAGGCCCTATTTAAAATATTTTAATCTACCAAAATATTCAATGTAATCAAAATGTTCAAAAAGGATTCCGGTTGTCATAAAACAGTCCTGTTAATCTAAAACCAGGAGTATTTTCCAGAACACCATGGGCACGTTTACATGAGACAATGACAGTGAAGCTGCTGCTACAGTGAAGTAGGGTTGAAAATGACCCATGCACTGCCGGGACTGTGCAGTACTAGCAGAGTCAGGGGCAAGTGTAGACACGCTCCATGTGTACTTAAGGTCCAAGTTCACACAAGTCCCTCAGGTATTAAAGTCCCTGTTACAGTCCTGTGCTTCCATTATGGGGTAGTTCCAGCCTGTAAGTACTGAGGGTAAATAGCAGATTTCAGCTTCTTACTGGCTATGATGCTTAATGATAAATATACAAATTCCCAAACAGAAGAGTAGGGCCTTCCCTAAATGTGCACAAATCAATATATCAACTCCAACCTTTTTTGTGGAGGTGGTATAATATGATATTCAAATTATAATCCTATTTCAGCTAGTCTTTTTTGAAGAAACCAAAAAAAAAAAAAGCATTCTTCCCTCCCCCTAAAATGTCAACTGCCTTTACAGGTAGCATAAAAAGTTGTGCTTTTAAAGCTATTTAGGATAGTCTGCAAGGTTATTCCTAAGTACTCAAGAAGAATAAAAGAGTCTGTCTTCAGAAAACACATGAACAACAAACAAATGTAAACATTCATGTGTAGTCTCTAAACACAACAGTGAATTTTCCTATTCTATCCCCCTATTCTAGTGGTTATGGAATCACAATTTTTATAGTAGACATTTAGACAAAAACCAAATAATTTCCAAAGTAGGTAGAGCCTGTCAGGCCTCCCAGATTTACTCTTTTCTTGTTTTCTCTCTCAATAGCATGGTTTCTTTCGGCTTAATTTTGAAAGTACAAATATATTTCAGTGTTTAACTGTGGATTGTATTACAGGGATTTTAGAGTTTTATTTGTCTGAAGATCTTTTAAATGGATAACACAATGCTACATTAAATATTTGTTTCTTCTTCATTGACCAGTATTGTGTACAGACTGAACAGTTTGTGTAATGTAGATTTATGCTGAACATAACAGAAGGTGAAGACCCTCTAAAATCAGACTTTTATACAAAAAATAATGTGGTTGGTCTGGGTTACAATAATGAGACTTCACTCTACTGGAGAGTAGATGTATTTGCTTTGTAGATAGGCAAGGCTGTTGTTCATTTTCTTTCTCACAAGCATTTATGTCTTCGTCCCACCTGTGTAATGACTCTGTTAGGACTGTACTCTAGAGACATGGAAAGATAATGTAGATCTTGGGAATGAGACGTGGATTCTAATCACTGTGACTAATACTGATTGAGCATGTGCTATGATATGTACTAATGATCCCCTCTTAGTACATATCACACTTGGATATTAATTTGGACTGGGTAAAAGTTGGAATTTTGACATAGAAAGTACAAAGTCTTGTGGCACTAAGGGAACTGTTCTATATTAAAAGTTGAATTTAGCCTGTTTATTTAACTCCCCCTCACTTTTCTGTTTTTGCTACCCATGCCAAATTTTCCCCAGAAATAAATGATTCCCTCTGCAATATTATATGCTGCATGTCTTGCCAAGATAAAACTCTTCTATGGTGTCCTGAAAAATCAGGAAAGCAATTTTACAATCATGGTGATTTTTAAAATGACTTTATTGTTTTCTTTTGAACTTTTTACTAAATTTGGTTCAGATTAGTCCCAAAATATCTGTGCCTGAAAACCTCAGTTTGATTTTGTTAGTCTTCCTAAAGACAGTAATTGCATTTTTAGGGAGATGTGTGAAGTTAATGGGGGTATCACAAAGATAGATTGTTTAAAGAGTTTCTAATTAGCTGTGCTTAATCTACACTAGCGTAAACAGGCAAGAGATTAACTAGGGCCTGATTAGAGTGGGGCTATAAAAAGAAAACAATCCCTCTGAGTTCAGAAATCAATTGAGGATGAGGCTCAGGGAGTGGTGATTGGGTTGGGGAGTAGGGGATTCTGAGGAATTTTTGAATGATAATATGGAGCCATGCTCTCTGGCCTCAGAAAAGGAAGTATAGGTGTGTAGAAAATCAGGATGTGGGTATGATGTATGATTGTGCCATGAGACTTTTCTCGGGGCATGGAGGAAGGCAGGGGTGTAGAGCCAGGAGGAATTTTACAAAAGGAATTAGAGACCTGGAAAGAAATACTTTCACTGGCAAATTTGTATTATGGTAGCACCTGTAAAACAGGACCCCATTCTGTGGCATCCTCTATATGTGCAGGTAAAGGTACAATTGGATCTAATGCACAATCCACACAATCAGGTGTGTGGATTCTTGGTCCTGGAGCCATGCATTTGTGGCTCAGCCAGGGGGGTCACAGCAGTTGCAAACCCCTGGGCAATGCCTGGAATGCCCCCACACACCTGCAGCTGGGGGACCCTGCCTGGGAGATCACAGCAGGTGTAGGCACTCAGCCATAGGACTGCCTACACATGCAAATTAAAGCTGGATAGGAACCAGCTATAAAGTTATTATACATTTTTGAGCAATAACTTTATAGCTGGTTGTACCTTTTCAAGGAGTGACAGTTATTTTGCACATGTAGCCATCTAAACTTATTGTTCAAATAACAAGGTAATTGCACAATAAATATGCATAGGGGGGCCTATTATACAGTATGGTACCTAGCTGAGACAGTTTTTCCTGTACAGCTTTTGGCAGATGGGTAAACGGGGCTCAGGTGGGCTTAAAAGGGGATCTCAAAGAAAGAGAAGCATTGAAGAGAGATACTGAGGGCACAGGGCAGCATGGAGAATGGATGAAGAGAAAGTGGAAAATATTTTATTTAAAAAAAAGTTAAACATTTTAAATACCTATGAATTGCCTCCTATAGTAGTGTTCGAGAATGCCTGAGATGTACCCTTCTTTAGTGAGGTTCATAAATTCTGTACAGCTAGGCTTCCTTCCTGAAGCCTTTATACTGAACTGAAATGTCTGAATTTCATCAAAAAGGAAGAGGGAAAGGGGATAGAAACTGTGGGGGGGGAAAAGGTTCCATTTAAAATGACTGAAAGGATAGCTAACCAAATATTCATTTTTTACCTTGTGAAAAAAAATGAATGAAACAGGTTTTGTGTTCCATTTGAAATGTTTCCTTTTCATACAAAAAAAAAAAGGTTTCAGTTTCTGATGTGAGGAGAGAGAAGGAGGGGAAATCATAAAGTTATGAATTAAAACTGAAATAGTTTGGGTTTAAAAATCAAAACTCAAGATTTCTTGGCCTTTTCTAAAAAACAGACAGCCTCTACATTTTCATCAAAAAGTACTCCCTTAATTTAATTTATGCCATTATATTGTATTAAAAATGTTTGGATTAAAAAACATTGCAGTAGGCTCCAGCTGGAAGTATGTTTCTATAAAGTACAGCAAATGTCTCAAAAATTGTCTTTTTTAAAGAAAAAAATCAATGTCTTTTTTAGTCCCACTTTTTACATATTAAAACATTTGAAAATGAACAGTAAATGGATTTGTTTTTAAATCTCCTCCATGTCTCACTGTTTCCCAACTTGCCTTACACTGATTATCTTAGCATGCAATTGAGTGTTGAAAAAACAAAAATATGCAAATATAGTAACAGCAGGTTATTATCAAGTTATGATAATAACAAGAGACTATAAAATCTAATTGCATATTCTAAGAATGAATTTCCATTGCATTGTAATATAACTCTAAGTTATGCACGTTTATTTTATACTTTATGTTTATGTTATTACCAATATTGTTAATAAAGTTGAAAGTACAAATTTACTTTGCCTACAGATACTTGCATAACCTTAGGACATCATATAATAAACATAATTCATATCACCAAACAAATAATGCTTAAAACAGGAGTATTATTATCAGGTACTTCCAATGTCAATTAGCATGGAAGACATTTTAAATATTCAATATACATGTTATTTGAGTAAAAATAAAGCCTCTCCAATTTGCAGTGACCTCTGCATAAGCACAGAGTCTGTCCATGTGAGTTTATTGCAATATCAGAACTCATATTGAGAAGAAGAATCTGTAGAAGAGAGATGACAATGCTCACTTAGGTGGTGATACTATGTCCATTCTTCAGGATGAGGCTCAATCAGACATTATGATCATGGGAGGAGCTATTAAGTACCCAGAAAGAGAGAAAAATAAAAATTCAAAAGGCTTGTTCACATATATATATATCAATTCGAGACCTATTGAAACATAAATTTACATATTTTGCTTCTAAATATTCTGTGGTGTCAGAGTATTTAATTTAGATCCCTTCCTTTTTTCCCAAAACACCAAAGCCTCTCAGATTCAGTTCAGTGTTTTCTGATACTTGAATGACAAACAACATGAATGTCTTCGCTGGTCTTCTTAAGAAGTCAACAATTGCCCATGCTGCTGGTGTGCCTATTAAACCTGGTATTAACAAATTATGCCTAGAGACAAACTGCATTTTCCTTTTACTGCTAGTATTGTTTGCCAAGTATTAGCCTGCATGAAATGGTATGGTAGTGTGTGATTTGTCTGCTTTACCACAGGCTTTCTAAATATGTTTCTGCCTTGACACAGCCCTTCTTTATAAACCTCTTGTATCAATTCTTTATCATGTGTTTCAGTTATTTCCCAGAAATTGCAGTCTGCCTCTTTCCCAACAGCAACTTTTTTCCAGCATAGATGGTGTGTGCTTTCATTTGAAATTAGCAAAACTGGTGATGTGTCGGAATGCTATGTTATAATAAAGGATTTGTTACTTATACCAAAATAAACCAATCAAGTTTAAAGGGCATTTCTTTTCAAAAGTATTTGTATAAAAAGGATGATTGTCTTGGACTTTGGAGACATGGGTTCAGCTCTGTACTTTGCCACAGATTCCATGTGAGGGTTCAAGTAGGTCACTCTGGGTTTTTCTATATCATGTAAATGGCAGGTCTTGGGGACAGCTAAGTATACCTTTCCAGCAGAAGTCTGTTGATGCATTCCAGAGCTAGAAGCTAGCCTGCAAGACCAGTCTCGATTTGTTCCCAGTTGTAGCTCGTAGTCCTGTTGGAGACCAAGGGCTCAAGAGGAGGCACTGGGAAGAGTCCAGAATAGCCCCAAAAGTAAACTTCTAACTCTGGAGTGTGTTGGCAGACTTAGGCAAGCAGGAGATGCTCAGTCCTGTCATCCCTAAGTCATCTTGTAGGTACAATTTAGACAGGTCCATAGTGTTCTTGGCTCTTATTGTTCTTTCTCCTTAAAATAAATGAGGATAACAGTAGGGCTGATGAGCAAGAATATATCCTGTTCTGTAAGGAATTCCAAAACTTGCTTCCAAAATTTTGTGGTGCAATTGAATAAACTCTGGCCATTTCAACTTTTCCCACAGAATTTCAAAACTTTGCTTAGGGAAAAAAAAATCATACTTCATTTTGATTTTTCCCAGTTACCTTAATGAGGGAACCTCAGCTGCTTGGTCAAGAACTATGACTGAAAATGAGGGATCCTGAGACAGTCTTCTGGCTTTACAGCAGTCCATTTTCCTTGGCAAACTGGCAGGAAGCTACATAGGTTTCTTACTATATCTATATCAGAAACCTATCTAGCTTCCTGCCAGTTTGCCTAGGAAAATATATAATTTTAAGGAATACATATAATTTATAGTGAAATAGTCTTCTGGAAAATTTCCAACTGCTTCTCTTTCTCATAAGGATATTTTGAGTATAAATACAGTAAAAGGTCTCAGACAGTAGAAGAGAGTTTGCTTTCTTCTGCTTATTAAAAATAAGGAATAAAACACAATGGAAAACATTTGTTGGTGGTCACACCTCTATGTGAATATTTCAGTGCTGCTTTTCAGCAAGATGATTGCAGTCACCAGAAATTTCTAGTCTAAGACATTTAAACTGTAATTAATATAAATTTTAATTTTCAAATATATTTCATTGCTTATTCATGGAGAGACAATGCTCTTCCCTTCTGAAATTGGAATATGCAGTTTTCTTTTCAGCGCACAGTAGGAACTCATACTGTGAACAGGCACTTTTATAATGAATTTTACTCTTCAGCTGGTACAATAGGTTATTTATAATTGAATGCTAATTATGTTAATTTGCTCAATATTAATATTTGAGGTAGCCATTTAAAATGTGGTAAAGTGAATAATGATGAAAATTAAGGCTTTATAGACAGAAAGTGGTACTAGGTGTAAGAAATATATTGTAACACTAGAAAAGAGATCTGGTTTAAGTAATAGCACAAGTGTATGAACCTGAATTTTAGAAAGCTTATGGAGTCATCCCATGTCTTTCTACAATAAAGTGCTGGGAGATTAAGAGCCTCAGTCTTTCAGAAAATGGGCACTTTGCAGTAGTTGAGTTTTAATTGGCCCAAACCTATGGAGATGTAACAGGCCTTATGCTAGCCTGAAGTTTGAGTAACTGGATTTCAAAGAGCTTGTATTGAATTGAAGTGTTGCCCTGCGGGGTCAGGCCAACTCTCAGGATCTCAATATCGTGCTGTTAGACAGGAGGGTGTAACACAATTGCACATATACAAATACACAAATCAATTAAGTGCATACACACACACATACTACCAGCTCTGGCACATACACACCCAAATCAGCCTAGGCACATGCATACCTATCACCAAGTCAAGCACATACTCTATATACCCCAAAAGTTAGACACAGATCACTAATTCACAGATCATGCACACAATGCCATACACACACACGCACACATGCGCACACACACATACAATCCACCTACACATACACACAGGTGAATTCCCAACTTGGACAGTACAGCGTGTGTATGTGTGTGCTTGGGGTACCTGGGATACTCAGGGGAAGTTTCAGGTAAGAGAGAGAGTTAAGGGAGTAAAAGTTGCCAGAACTGGGATTAGAATTGGTGGACTACAGAGAAGCTGGCTGAGGAACTGAGGCTTGGGTTTACTTAAGGTAGACTGGGGCTGGAAACTGAGGCAGACAGCTGAGATATTGGTGGGGGGGTGCAGATAAGTAGTGGCAGGGAGGAGACAGCCAGGAAAGAAACTGAGGCAGAAACCTGGTTGCTTAGGGGAAAGGGAAAAATCAGTGGGGATAAGACAGTGGCAAAGAAACAGGGGGTTTGGAGGCAGAGAGGAGCTCAGGACAGGTGTTGGAGCTCAGGACAGGTGTTGGAGCTCAGGACAGGTGTTGGAGGTGGCAGTGAGCCAGAAGCAGGAGAGGGAGAAATGAGACAGAAGTTAGAGGGGCGAGGCACAGAGATTGGAGCAGGGCCAAACCATAGTAAAGCAAAACCCAACTTAGGGGTCCAAATAACAGTATTATTACACAGACAACACACTACACAGCCCCATGAAGTTATTGGTTCACACACACACACACACGCACTCACAATGGCAACAGGAGAAAGAGACTCAGTGGAAGGGTTGGAGTCTAGGTAGGGAAGAGAAGCAGAGTCCAAGTCCTTGGTTGAAGAGAGGATGGGGGGTGACAGCTACTTATCCAGGCTGGAGAGGGGTCCTTGTCCAGTAGGTGTTGTCCAGAGGGGGATTGCTGGCAGGGCCTCTGGGTGGATAGGTGGTGTGGCATGGTGCTGGTCCAGATGGAGAGGGCATCCCACTGGGTCTGTCTTCACTCCCCCTTTTTATAGAGGCAGACCTTGTGTGACCCTAGTGACAGGAGGCATGCCCAGGCAAGGGTCAGCCTCTGGCGTACTGAGCATGTGTGCTCCATGCATGGATGTGCAGTTTTGGGTGTCTGTAATGGTGGGGTACAATGGTAGAGCTGCTGATTCTGCAGGGTCTTTTGTCTTTCAAATGCTGGATGCTTGTCTCTGTTTCTGGTGAGGTCTGTGGTTCCTGGATGAATCAATGCAAGGTGATGACCCAGTCACAGGCCATTCAGTAGAGGTCTGCTAACATTGTATTTCAATCATTCCCAATCATTCTCATTCATCTGGGAACCAATTTACATGGAAGGGGTACGTGACTCATACAGTTGCAACATGGGATGCTGGGGCAGAGGACACAAGACGAAGACTTGACTTGTAAAATGGAAACTTGACATGACTTTGGTTCACTTACAAACACAAGCCTAAACCATATAATATCCATATGAAACAATAAAAATCAATACAAATATGATAATAATACAATATCCAGCAGTAAAAATCAATACAAATCTAATAATTATACAATGTAAAACAGTGGATATCCAAAACCAAAAATTTTCTACCAAAATAAAAATGTTAAAGCTTATCCTAAGTCTGAGCTCGCTTATGCTTGTCTATAGGGAATAGAGAGGGAGAGAAAGAAAAGCCAGAAATAATTGGGGAAGGGAATGCATATCTATCATACACACACACACACACACACACACACATTATGTAGACTTGGCTTTTTCTCACCTTACTGATTTCCAGAAATGTTTCCTTTCTTTCTTCAGTGGGAACTGGATCAGGCCCAATAAATGACAGGTATAAAGCAAATGTAATGGTAAACCTCATCCAGGTCTCATACCACTTTGAAATCTAAGTGGTGGCTTTATAGTTTTACTAGCACTGACTATAAAGCTACTGATCCAGAAATGAGAGAGACTGTTGACATATCCAGGAAAGGTAATAAAAAATACGGTTTTTTTCCTTGGGAGGAAGTAGATGTGAAACAAGTAAAATTACTGTGGAATGGTCCTCAGTTAAGGAATTTGCAATTGTAATAAAATAATATTTTGCCATTCTACAATAATGTAACATAAGAATCCATAATAGATGACACAAGCTTAATGCAGAATTTAATAATAACATCCTGATGCAGTTATAAAACTGGTAGGAATTTTAGTTATCCTCAAAGAATTTATGCTGATAATTATGCTTGTGTTGATCGTTAACAAAGAATATTTCACGCTAGAGAGGTATAGTAATAAAGAGAGGAATGACTTGTATATGCCAATTAGTGCTTTCACTTCAGTCATATAAATCTTTTACATTCAGTTTCCAGGAAGATATAAAAATGATAAGGTGGGGGTATCCACCTTCCTACATTCATGGCCAGTAATGCCATGCTTTCAGTGTTCTTGTGATCCCTTAATGTTTTACTCATCCCACATAACAACTCAAATTTTCTCCATCTGCTTGGTTCCTAATTTAAATTACAATTAAATTCAAAATTAACCACGCACACACAGTGAACTGTCTCAGTACTAGCAGCTTTACCATATTCTGTCTCCACACGGCAATTACATTTATAAATAGCTGTGCAAGGAGCAGCCGGTAAACTAAGAAAAAAAATACTTCTATTGCATTCTAGGGACTTCTTTTCTTCCTTCTAGAGATGCCAGGATTTACAGAATCTCCAATTATAGAACAGAATTTGGAGAATAATTTTCTTTGTTGTATGCAAGATATAGGCTAGGTACAGACATTCACAAAGCCCGAGGTGGATTCTATCTAAGTTGCACAGGTTTGTGTAAACTGCATCGTTTAGATCGGTAGCAAACAGAACACATATTCCCCCTTTATAGGGTGGGCTAGGGGGGAAATCTTGTACTGTGGGCACTTGTACACATGATGGCCATCATGATGTACACGTGACAGAAATGTTATTTGTGTGCCTTAATGACATTATGCATTACACGTGTGCCAGATTGGGGAGTTTTAAATAACTTTGCATCATTGATAACTGAACTACATCTAGATCATTGCAAAGATGCAGTTGTCAGTTCACCACCGAACCACGGGAGAGGCAGGCAGGCACCACAAAAAAAAAGGATTAGGCCCCTCACTGCTTCTGCTTTCAGCCGACAGGTGGCTGAAGATAGACGTGGTTAGGGGCTCAATCTTTTTTTTTTTTTGGTGGACCTTCCTGCCTCTTCTGCATATAGGGGGTGAGCTGTCAGGTGTCCACTGAGCTGCAGGGGGACCTGGTCCTTCCCTCTGCAGTGGCAGTACCTTCCAGGAGCGCCCAGGTGGCCTGCCCCAGCTCAGAGGCAACACTCAGCTGGATCCAACTCTTTCCCCAAGCCCACCAGGACTTCCAGCACCCTGTGTAGTGTTCCTGCTGCCTTTCTGATGCCTAGGGCCACCAAGGAATGGGCTAGCCTGCCCTTGGGGTAGTGCAGAGAAGTGGGAGGAGGGTGGCTGGGTGTGTTGGTGGCTGGAGAAGGTAGCAGGGATGGTGCACAGCGCACTGGAAGCCCAGGTGTACCATCCCTGCTGCCTTCTCTGGCCACCACCACTTTTTCTGAAACTTTACTAAGATCCAGATCTAAAATTAAAGAATATCTTTTTGAATTATGACAACTGTTATGTGTGCATGCGTGTGTATATTAGTCACTGGGTCATTGTTTTCTAGTTTCTAAACTGCAACATTTCAGCTACTGTAAATTGTTGAAGCACCATGATTTCCTTGGATCCATCCCTACTTTCAGCAGCTAAAAATTTGGTCCAATATCTTTGTACTTACAGATTTAAATCAAGAGATGGGTCAGAACTGGCAAAACACTTTGAGCAAACTTTGATAATTTTTTAGTTATTTTTCTCTTGGTTGGAATTGGGAAAAAGCTAAAAAACTAAAAAAAAACCCTGGTATTTATCTAAGCCAGGCTCAAATTCCATAATTTTGGCAAGCTCAGAGGACAACAATTACCTGTAAAAAATGACTGTGTGGGATGGAATTTAATACATGGATAGAAACTTAGAGAAATGTGTTGTAAATGCAATTAGGTAAAGGATATTTGCTGCTTCTTTTTTAACATTTCTTTAGGTAAGAAGATTTTTAATAAATTTTATTCCATTCCTAGAAAGATGCCTGTCATTCTGAAGGGTTTAACCATCTTCCTTCTGCACATTTTTAACATACGTCTTGAGGTGCTTCTGTGTTTCCAAAAACAATTTTTTATCTCTTCTTAGATGATATTATTTTATTGTTTTAGAGATGGTGAGCAATATTGTGTGCTGGTATTAAAATGCCTCTAGATACCTTCTGAAAACTCCAAGTCTAATCGGTGTTTTTGTTGTGGGTCAGAGTTTGATGAACCTTGCCAATCTAAAAGTTATATTTGTTAAATGGTTTGAAATTGTATTTCTTGCCTATAAGCAGAAGGACACTGCCAGCAGGACCCCTCTTTGCAGACAAGAATCCAGTCTCATAAATTATCACCAAACTGCATAGTAATGAGGCCATTTGTATGGAAATGGATGCGCTACTATTCTTTTGCTGGCTCTCAAGCAATTCATGAACTGCTTTTCACATTAGGGGAAGTGCTTCATGAATCAGATGAAAAACAAAATTGAGATACTGATAATTTCAAACTTCCTTTGATAAATATCACTCCAAACATGAAAATGGTGAAAAAGCCAAGAGGTGTAAGACAGAAGAAAATGTAAGTGATGATAATGTCAATGGAATCGAATGCTGCCACAGGATAATGGTCTCCTCCTCCTAAGATGATAAATATGTATGCAAAGATGAGGCATTTATCAAAGGATAAACAATGAGGCAAAGCAAAGATGTTTATTTTCATAGGAAACGTAGTTTATCCTGGAATGGTGACAACCTCTTAGTTACTCTATCAATTAAAATCAGTGCTCCCAGGATAGGTTTTAGACCAGTATTCAAGCATAACCTATTCAACATGCCCATTCTAACTTCCTTAAAGAACCGATATATTTGTTTCTAACAATTAAGCAACACACTTATTCGTCTAGGCTTACATAAATATTGATCATTTATATGGAACAGAAGAGGAAAATTTGGCTTAGGCTTTCTTTTAAACTGGATACAATAAATGCCAGTAACTTCCAAAGGCAGGGAAAGCCTGCATTTGTTCATTACCCACAATTAACAATGGCACTAATGGGTAGTGACTGGTAGCAGAATTATGTTTTAGTTTATTCATTCTGAATATTGCAATACAAAAAGTTAAGGATGAATATTGTATAGTGATGTCCTAGGACAATGAAGCTGCAATGAATTCCATACTCAAATGTTCATAAATGTCTAGGTATTAGTAATTTGCAATTAATTTTCTAATTAACGATTTGTTGGCATAGAAATTGTGGTAGTCATGCACATGCCAGTTTTGGAAAACTAGAGCAAACTTTAGCAATTTTCACCATTACACATAGAAAAATGACTACAACCATACAGTAATTAACATTAATAACTCACACAGTGAAAGTACACAATGCATCTCAGTGTTACCAACTGGGGTGAACTGTCAATCTCTCAGTACTTTTTTAATCCTCAGCTTTTCAGTCTGGTAAATATGTAAGACTCTTTACTGTCACTTAAAATGAAAATCCTCATTATTGTGAAAGGTAAGGATTCCAAGATATTTTCTGTTTGTATTTCATGTGGGCATTTTAAGTCACACAGATGTTTTTTAGGTGTTATACCTTAATCAATCAATCAATCAATCAATCATGTTTGAACACTTGAGTCAGGTACAGGCATTTCACTTTTACTGGTTTGTACCCATGACATAACACAAGCTCAGTGCACGTAGACTGTTTTTAAAAGGGTGGACCCTAGTCTAAGATTCCCCTCTCCCCGTCCAAAGGGAGGACGTGTGTTCTGTTCACTACCAGTCTAAACTACGCAGTTTACAGAAAGCCGCATAATTTAGATTGATTCCACTTCAGACTTTTTTAATGTTTTTACCCAGCCTTGAGGTTGATAGTATTACATATATATGCATAGCTTAAATTTTATTTTTGCTAATGTGGTTTAATGAGGGGTTGTGATGTTGTATAGGAAAGCAAGCTAATATAGATGTACATTTATGCATTTGGGGGGATTCTTAATTTACATTTGGCATAAGAAGGAAAAAATGACTCAAGGAAACATTTTTTTTAATCATAGAGAATTAAAGATTTGTGAACATATATAAAAGAACAAGCTCCATTATGCACAGAAATGGTCATGTGTGCTTCTCTGTTCTTACTAGTGAAGCAGTGCAGTGATGTTGATTCTGAAGATTGGCATGCAGGGAGGGAGACCATAGCCTTGACTTCACCCTGCTCTTTTCAGAATAATTTCCACTGCTGGGGACAATCTTTGATCTCTTTGTATGCAGAGACTGTGATAGTTTCCAGTCCATGTACAAATGGCAGAAAGTATGGCCAGAAAAACTTTTTAAACCTACCTCACTGGAACACTCAAACAATGGGCCATCTAGTAGATTTGGACATGGAGAGCTTGCTGTAACTGCCAAGTATACCCAAGGTGGTCAGGGGAGAGGACAAAGGTACAAATGACAAAATAACTTGAATTGTTTTGATTTTTAGGTAAAGATTCTAGTCAGTCTGTAACATTTTTCTCTGAGTGAAATCCTACCTACACAGACATCCAAGACATATGTCTGACTGATCTATCTAAAAGAGAACAGAATGCAAATAAAGCACACTTGTGCTTAAGTATCAATTAAATGACCAAGCCAAAGATACTCCAAAATAATCCCCAGACTAATGGTGGATGTCATATTTTTCTCTGCCTAAATGATATACACCTAGTTTAATCACTGAAATCAATGGAATCAATTGATATTTGCAAAGGTATAAATGCCAGTGCACCTTGACAGTGTACTCAGTAAACTAAGTTGAAGAATGGTATACTATGGTATCATCATCACTGGCTATCTCTTAATATGAGGATGATGTCTGTTCAGGGGTGGGGAGGGATTACTGGTGAGTTTTCAGGTGACTGAGGACTCCAATCCATGCTCTACAAGTTTTTACAAAGATATGAAGAATGGTGCCATGGGGAGTGGGAGGAGGAGAGGAGCACAACTGTTAGCCAAGATGTTGTGTGCTTTCCTTCCTCCTCTGCCATTTCTCAGCTTCCTGAGCAAAATGGTTCTTTTTGAAGTGGGCTATAGCTTGATGTATGGTGCAGCACCATTGAAACCTGTTACCAGCCAGCATTTCCCAATTTATAGAGTTATATGAGTTCCCACTCATCTTAAGGTATGCTTTCAGAGTACCCTTGTAGTGCTTTCTCTGTCCTCCACAGATCCTCTTACCATGAATAAGTTCAGAGAAGAGGACTTGCTTCAGGAGATGTGTGTCAGCCATCTGCACACAGTGGCTAGTCCAGTGAAGCTGAAGTTTCATGATCTTTGTCTCAATGCTGGTTATGTTAGCTGCAGAGAGGATGATGGTATTGGTGCAGTGGTCTTCCTATCTAATGCAAAAAATTTTCCTGAGGCATTGTTGGTGGAACCATTTCAGGCACTTAAGATGGCTTTGATATGCCACCCATATCTCATACCCATAGAGAAGTGTGGGGATAACCACTGCATTATAGACCAGGATCTTAGTTTCCAACTGCAGATATTGGTCAGCAAAAATATGGCAAAGCAACTTTCCAAAGGATACACTGGCACAATGAATTCTATGTTCACTTTCTGTATCAAGACTGACTGACTAGCAGAGGTGACTGCCAAGGTATGGGAAATGCTCCATGTGTTCCAGGGGTTCTCCATAAATAGTAATATGTGGTGGGGTGGGGATGGGGGACAGCTTGTTTTGGGGCAGGTTGGTGGAGCAACTTGATCTTCCCAATGTGAAGGGAGAGTCCCAGGCTTTGATAGGCACCTGGGAAAAGATTGAGGGTAGACTGCAGATCGGTTTCAGTGTGCGTGAGGATAACACAGTCGTCAGAGTACTGAAGGTCAGTGATGCCAGTCTTGGTAACTTGGTTTTGATGTGAAGGCACTGCAGGTTGAAAAGCTGACTGGCCATTCAATACTCAACTCCAATTTGGGAGGAAGGTGGTCATGGATGAGAATCAAACTCACAGCAAAATACATGGAAAAAAGGGTTAGGGTGATGACGCAGCCCTGCTTGACACAAGTACAGATGGTAAATGGGTCTGTCTGATCCATTGCAAAGGACGTGGCTGTCCCATCATAAAGTAGCCTGAGGACACTGATGAACTTCAGTGGACAATGAAACCTAGTTAGCACCTTCCATAAGGCTTCATGATTAATTGAGTTGAAGGCTTTAGTTAGGTCAATGAATACCATAAACAGCTCTTGCCGTTGCTCTCTACACTTCTCCTGAATCTGTCTTGCAACAAAAATCATGTTGGTGGTACCCTGAGATGGTCTAAAGCCACACTGGGATTCTGGAAGGACATCTTTGGCACAGGGGAGGAGGCAATTCAGAAGGACCCGAGTAAGAATCTTCCCAGCAACAGAGCGTATTAGTAGTTCTCACATACTGACTTGTCCCCTTTCTTGAAGATGGTCACAATGGTGGCATTCTTTAAGTCAGGCGGAACTTCCTCATTAACCTATATTTTGATGAGAAGTTGGTGAAATTTTTGCACTAGTGCTATTCCACCAGCTTTGAAGACTTCTGCAGGGATGCCATTTGGGCCTGGTGCCTTGTTGTTTTTGGTCTGAGTAACGGCATGGCATGCAGACTTCCTTGAAGGATGGTGGAGCAACACGAGGTTGAGGGATAGATTCAATGGGGGCATCTGAGACCTCAGATACATGGTTGAGTGGAGTCTTGAAATGCTGCTTCCAGCATTGCTTGATGGATACGTTGTCCATGAGAAGTGTGGAGCCGTCCTGTGGTTGCAATGGGGTTGGACCATGGATGGCTTTTATTGCTTAAAAGAACCCTCCTATGTCGTGTTGATCAACAAAACTCTGGATTTCCATGGTGTTCATTTGCCACCACTGACTCTTCATGTTCCATAGCCTCCCCTGAACTTCACCTTTGAGCTGGTAATAACACTTCTGTTTTTTCTGGTTGGAGGGTTCATTTTGCCAACTGCAGAACATGGCTCTCTTCTGATGGATAAGTGCTAGGATTTCCTTGTTGTTCTGGTCTTGGTGATGGTGAATGGAGTATCCAATTGATTCAATGCATGACTTGTGAATAATATTCTTATGCTCCTCCCAATGTACCTCGATGTCCTTGATGTCATCAGGTAGGTCAGAAAGCCTCTCAGTAAGGTGTTTCTGAAGAACTTCACATCTAGCTTGGTCTGGAGTGCCTTGATGTTAAATCTCTTCCACATAATTTTCAGTTGTTTACAGTGTTATGGCGCAAGCTGCATATCCATGATTAATCTGACTAAATAGTGATCCATCCATGTCATGAATTAAATGTGAAACATACAAGAACAGGCACTTACAAATCCCTAGTAAATGACAGTATATTTATTTATACATGTTTTACCCTGAATCATTACATATCATCATGATACTCCTCAGGCTACACATAAAAGAAAAGTAGGCATAAATCAAGCCAAATTTATTCCCTTCCATTTCTGCACTAATCCTCAGATTCCAGTGTTTCTGTGTCATACACACAAAACATGCTTCTTCTCGTGTTATTCTCGAAGGCAATATTATTCCTAATATTGTTCTCATTCTCTCGATTTAATGATGTTGATAAATCTCATTCCCTGTATACTATAAAGCATGACATAATTCTTTGGAGTCATGAGCACATTATTTTGTGCTATTACTTGGCTGGTCTCATGGGATTGTTTTCCTTTTTGCAAGCAGTTTAGCTATTCAGTTTCTCTTCTCAAAATTTCCGGTCAACCCCTAAGATAAAAATTTATACCAAACAACTCTTACGCAGGTATTTGTCATTTCCCTGGGTTTTATTTTACATACATAAAAAGTGCCCAATCCACAAGATACACGGCTAGCCAAATATGTATATAATATTGGCACTGAAAATCAACCAAGCTCCTTTTTAAACATTTGAAGGGAAGAAAAATTTCATGCAATATTTTCCAAAGCAGTTGGTAGTAACCTGCATCTTTGGGATTTTTTTGAATTTGAGTCAATTACTACTTTTTCAAATATAAGTTTTACTATAGTTTCCTGTTGTTGTTGAAATTGGGCCAGCTATTTTCTCTAAATATTGCATAATTACAGAATGCCTTTTACCCGGGGAAGCCACGGTGCATCAAAATGAATCACTTAATACCTCATATCTTATTTTTCTGGCTCTGTGATATGTTGGTCATTGCCTGATTGGCCAAATGGGAAGGATGAATTATGTTTTGGGAAAAGCCATATTAATACACTTGAGAGAGAGAGAATGCCAATCTCTCCTGGATCAGTTGCTAAGGGGTGTGGTTTTGGCCCTATGAACTGTATCCCAGCTCTCTTGCCAACAGCTTTACTTCATGACTGTCAATCAGAGATTTTTAAAGAATATAAAATAGTGAGGCATATATGCAATAGACCTCTATGTCTTGAAGCAAAAGTTTTAGAAAAGTATAAAAGATGCAGGTAACCCAGGTGTGTAGCTGTATGAGAACTTTATTTGTAAAATAATAACTGAATTTCCAACAAATTATATAGGTGCCTTTTGTGGCTTACCCACTGAGTTTTCAAAAGATATATCAGTAATTGTAACTTGTGCTTCAGCTATTGCTTGGTTCCTGTTGCTTGACAGAAGACCTAAATCCATAGCCTTTACCTATGAGAATGCACTTGTGTTTAAAAGTAACATGAACTACTGAACACTAGTGAACTGGCCTAGTCATGCTGCTGGGTTTTTTTCTCAAGGCTGTGACATAGCATTTTGAGGGCTCAGTTACATTTGTTTGCAGATACTTGTAACAATAGTCAATTTTCTCCTTATATAAATCAGATCTCATTAAAAGTAGCTGCCTTTTAAATAATTTCATTATGTAGCCCAACTTGGGCCCAGCTGAAAGGGCTAAGTTCGATTAAAAAAATCAAGTATGGGGTGGGGGGAGTAATGTAATTACAATACTCTTCAACATACCCTGAAGTCTGCTTGACACAGGTGGAAATTTCAAGAATAAATTAGCATTCTTTTGTAAGATAAAAATAGTAGAACTATTTTCATGATGAAAATTGCCACATCTTTAAAATCAACATTATTATGAGGAATAATTAGGGAGTTCTTAAGTGGGTAACAATAGTATGGTAGGAATATTAGATTCTATTAAACTATTCTTCTTATACTGAATAAACAAGCTTTCTGGATTTTAACTTCCAAACTAAAATAGTATGAAATTACCTTGTGTGATGGTAGTTTTAAACATGTGGTATGGATCTTAAATCCTTCTAAGAAACTGTTAACACTGGCTGATTCTCATTGTTCTCTGACAAAAAGTTAACTGGTAAGCTAACCCTAACAGCATCTATCTTGTCCTTTTTTTCCAGTATAGCGTTAAACTAATAGCGAACATAGTTTATCTATAGGAGGCCAAACAATCCTTTCAGATAAACATATGCATTGGCATAACAAGCAGAGTTGCTGCCCAGGGCAAACCCTGTGTGAGAGTGAGCAGGGGATGAAGAAGGGGTCACATAGTTCCAAAAGCGGAGGTGGAGGGCATGGGTTATGAGAGCGGGGGAAGAGGGGTACGGGTTGTGGGAGCGAGTGGGGTGCAGGTTGCAGGGGACATGGGTTCCCAGAGACCTTCGATCTGAGCATGGGGGAGTGAAGCAGCACAGACCCAGGGACCTTGGCTACAAAATAAAATAAATAAGCCACCTGGAAATAGCAGAGCATAGTTTCTTTTATGCTATGTACTGTAAAAACTGAATTAGGCTGGTCAGAAACTCCACAGTCCTGGCTGAGCTGCTGCTCACAGCAGCCAGGGGCTGTTTTGGATTTTCTAGCATGCATTCCCAAAGCATAGACTCCAGGGAGGTGGGAGGCCATTCCAGCACCCCTTCTAACTCGGCACCCCAGGTAAGTGTTCCTTGCACGTACTCCAAAATGCTACTGAACACATTTCATTGTTGATCATTTTGTAAACTCTTTGGGGCAGGGACCAGCCTAGTTCTGTGTTTTTACAGTGCATGGCATGAAACGAACTAGACACTGCTATTTCCAGCTGGCTTATTTTTTTCTTTTAGAGCCAAGGTCCCCAGCCTGTAATTAATGGGACTACTCACAGTAGGTAAAGTTAAATCAATACATTTTAGCAAGATTATGAACCATTGTATTACGTTTTCTCTACTATCTTTTAAAACATGTCTTTTAAAAGAAGCCAACCCTTGTGGACCTTGCTCTGAGTCTGTATTTCATTTATCCACAGGTAATGGTATGAACGAAGACATCTAAAACTGTTTTCCATTGCTCCTCGGAAACTGTAAGCATATGCATTTTCTCAGATTACATGACTTGATGGGGTACAGTGACCAATAATACCTGTCTCACATCAGTACCTTGTTAATGGCACACCAAGCTTTAGCTATAAAGATTGGTATCATAGTAACTTCTGTGATGGCCAGCCCAGTGGTCTGGTTCTTCCTTGTTTTGCTCTGTGCACAGACATTTAGAACTGTGTAAAGTGTGAACAGCACTCAGAATGGAGTATCAGTTTTGCATTTGCTTCATAGAACAGTGAAGGACTACAATAGACAGGTCATTGAGGTTTTTGCCTATTAATATATTGTGAATGAAAAGAACTGAGGATGTGATTTCTTTACTGCTCTAAAAAACAGATTTTGAAAACAAAGGTCATAATGTCTGGCTGGCCTGCAAAGAGCAAAGTCAAAGGAAGCAAAAAAACCTTAACTTTGCTCTTATGCAACTCTTTTAAAAGTATATGTTAAGGCATACCAATTACATGCAGTTAGCAATGAATAACAAAACTAAACCAATCAGATTGTGAACAGCCCAAAAGCTTAAAAATTATTCATCCAAGCTATCTGGCAAAGACTTGGAAATAACAAGAATCTGACCAGCTCTAGATGTCAGACTAGGATTCACTTCTCAACCATAGACACAATAATGGAAGTACACACACGTGCTCACACACACACAAATAAGAGAGAGAAGAAAATGCAGAACAAGTGAAAGCAGGAAAGTGTGTTCCAGGAGCTTTGGCTAGGATGAGGTTCCAAAAGCAACAAGACATTTTTTCTTTAATTGAATTCCACTTCCAATCTGGTTGGTGTTTTGAACTGTGATTTAAAAGACTTGTCTCCAGGGAAACCAAATCTATGTGGGACTGAGAAAGAGAGACTGACTGACAAATTAAAGTGTAGTTATAGTTAGAAAAGTGACTCTGTAAAAATGACATTGTGGGGTTCCATATTTTTCGTTCTTTGTGATTTCCAGATCAAATTTGCTCAGTTGACAAGTCAATAGATGATTTTTCTAACAGCCATCATTGCAAGTTCAATGGGGGAGATGAAAATCAAGCTGTGGTCTTCCTTCCTTTTATTTCACAGCTAGTAATAAAGATTCAGCTATCACCCGTCAGTCACAATGCACAAAGCAAAACAGAATCTAGTTCCTTCCTTTATGGTTGTAATGCTCTGCAGTGCAAAAGGAAGCATGAAACTAATGTAAGGTTTGGGTCTGGGTGTCAGTGGGCATGGAATCCATTTTGGAGTCTGACTTGCTGTGTGTAGTTGGACTAGTCAGTTATCCTTGCAGCCTTGTCTATTAACCATGGAAATCATAGCATCATAGACAAGTAGGGCTGGAAGGGACCTCTGGAGGTCATCCAGTTCAGCCCTCTGCTCCAGTCAGGGTCATCCCTATCCAAATCATCCCATACAAATCCTCATCTAACCTATTAGTAAAACTGTACAGTCAACCCTGTCACTCAGCCATAAGTCAAAGCATCCTAACCTGTCACAGGTAAAGTGGGGGGACAATAGTAATCAGGGTTCTGCTGCTGCAAGGTTTGTTAAAATATGCTCAAGATGTCTCAGAGAGCCATGCCCCTGCTACAGAGAAATACAACCCCCTCCCCCATAGTCTATAACAATCTGACTATGGGGTAAAATTTATTTCTGAAATCAGATATGGTGATTGGGTTAAACCTGAGCTAGAAGGGTCAAGATTGGGACAAGACCTTCTAGCCAAAAAACTTGGGATTTAGTTCCAGCAGAAGCATTAGCACACCCCAGTCAAAATCCCCAGCCTTAGCTAGAGCCAGTGCCCAATGCTTCTGAACAACAAAAAAAAATTAAAACAAAATAAAAAAACAAAACAAACAAACAAAAAAACCAACAGCTACAGGAGGAAGAAAAATTCCTTTCCAACCCCACGTGGCAACCAGCAAAGCCCAGAAGCATGGGAAATACCTGTAGTAGAACAGAGGTCCCCAAACTTTTTCTTATTATGTACTCCTATCAAGGATAAGTACTGTAGAGCTTTTGTCCTTGGTACCTTGATGTCTTCTCTGTTCTTAGTGAGCCAGGAGGTGTACCAACTACCTCCTTCAGCCCTTCCCCAATGTTTTATTCTCACCCACCATGTCTTTGATGTTCCTTAAGATTATTATTGAGATGATATTTTTCAGTAGGAGAATCCCCTTGGGCCCTTGGCTGGACCAACGGGGCGTCTTCTTCCCCTTCACCCCACCTAACCACACCTTAGTTGTTGACATGGCAAACTACTGGCTCAGGCAAACTCTGGACCAGGCTAGTTAAGCCTGGTTTTAACAGACCCCGCAGTCCTGGATCCCAGTCCTACTGCTAGTACACTTGGGGCCAGGTTGACCCATTCAGGCACAGACCACAAACACAAACGTAAGCTTTCAGCAAAGGTAAGTATAAATGAAAAAAACCCAAGGAGAATAAAAAAGGAATCTTTCAGAGAAAACAAGAAATAAAATAGAAAAAATCATACATTTTCTCTGTAAGCTCCTAAGGAGGATTCCTGCCCTGCAAGAGGACTGACCTCACTAGCGGGCATGAGTGGCAGGTCTAAGGAAAGTTGGGGTCTGGGTGATGGTGGACCTGGGATATGGGCTTCTGGTGGTAGGCAGCAGTGCAGGACCTCCTGCCAGGCCCAGGTGGGGGCCTGCTACTGGGCAGTGGGTGGCTGCCGGGGTAGTGTGTGGGGTTAGGGTTAGTGGCCAGGCAGCAGGCAGCCTGAAGGTCATAGCCAGGGCCAGAATGATGTCCAGGACCAGGCGGTCACCATCTGTGGCCTGCACTGGCCGGCTCAGGATGGTATTCTTTTCCCACAGCACCTGGAGCTGCTTGACTTCCAGGGCCAGCAGCTCAGCCTGGAACTCCCGGCATGAGTGACTGGTGCCTTCTGAATCTGCGGGGACCACCCGCAGAAGCCGCCGCTGCTGGTGGCCCTGGCAGGGGGGTACCAGCCCTACCGGCAACATCAATGTCAGCTATCGGGGGGCACCAGCCCCTTCAGCGGGGGCACGTGCACCCTGTGCACACCCGCCCAGTCGCCTGTGACTCTTGGTCTGCCTGGTTCCGCTACTTCTTGTGTGAGTACTGAGTTTTTTGCACCAGTTCTGTGTGTCCTTGTGGGTGTCATCCTCCACCTGTGAGGCCCATGTGTCCTCCACATGCTCCTTCAAGACCACCACCAGCCACTAAAGGGGGATGACATGGTCCATTGTGGGCCTCTGGTGGAGCCAGCACATCTGCAGCACCCCAGTTGTGGGTAGTGGTGACCCTGAGCTGGCAACCCTGCTGCCAAGTGTGTCCTCTCCCCCATGTACAGCTGCAGGACCTTCAGAGCCACAGGACAGAAGCTTTTTTTGAGAGTGTGAAACATTTCAGAGATAAGATGTTCTGTACCAGGGGCTGTGAGTTGCCTGGCCTCAGATCAAGGGTCAGGCATGCACCAGTGCCCAGGCATGGTAAGTTGGCTGGACAGGCCCAGGCCCAGGCCCAGGCCCAGGCCCAGGCAAGTGCTGGCCCAGCCCCCCATACCTGTGCACTCCCCTGGGGCTGGCAAGCTGCTGAGTGCTGGCCAGAGACAGCCTGCCTCCCCCACCTCATCCCCAGGGTGGTACAGGCCAGGCTTCTGGCAGTACATGCTTCCACAGCTCCAGACCCTTCTTCCCCCCACCTCCTGCAGGCTGATTGTTCTGCCATGCTGCCACCCAGTCCACAGCACCCAGGCTTGGGGGCTGCAGAGAGCCCAGACAAGTGGTATGAGGAGCTGGGCTCTCCCTAGTGACCTGTCATTGAGGGAACCAGACTGGGGCAGGGCCTCAGGCAAGCCACCCATGCTGGTATATACTGCATGGCTGCAGCCTGGGTCTCAGGGTACAAGAATGGCTGTCAGTTACCACATAAAGGACATGGTTGTGTGGGCATGGCTGGACTCACAACTGTTTAGTCATGGCAACCCACTATGCCTGCAAAGCTTTGACCTTTATGAGGTACTGCTGCACCAACCAGTTGTGCCCTCACTCTTGCATTCAGCCTGACAGTGCCTCATAAATATGCACGTTGAAGTGCCTTCCCCATTCAAACTGGGGCTGCACCTCTGCCTCATCCCACAGTACCATGAGGTCACCAGTCTGTTGCTTAGTTCAGTTGGGGCCCTGGATGGAGGGCATGGGCATGGGACACCTGCAGATGGGGAGGAGGCCATGGTGGGTCCTGCACTGGCTTTCTGGGGCCCTGCATGGCTGTCCCTGTGTTGCTAGCCCTGGGCAGCTGCCTGGAGCATCCAACACAAGGGTACAGCAAGGGACTGGCAGTTGTGTGGCAGAGGTAATGCCCCATAGCACCTGCAGGTGCAGGGCAGGCTGCTGGAGTGTGCTACAAGCAGGCAGCTCCTGGCCCTGCTGGCCAGAAGCTGCCTGCAGTTGGCCCTGGGGGCTGACAGGCCTGACCAGAGGCTACAGCAGCCTGAAGCACCCTGCTAGCCTTGATGGCACTGCCCTGTCAGCTGCATGGCACTGTGGCACCAAACAGCAGTACTGGGGGTTTTGGCAGGCAGGCACAGGTAGATTGTGGCCTGCCTAGGGGGGACACACAGAGCCTAGAGTGCCCTCAGACTCCCTGTTAAGTGTGCCCTAGGGCTCAAAATGTCTGCAAGCTTTTAAAGCCTGAAAGCAGAAGCTGCAATTGAGGCAGCCCAGCCCTTGGATAGGAGAGGCTCCTAGCCCAGAGCCTTGGTGCTGGCCTGAGGCTCGCCCCCTAGTGGCTGGGCAGACCTGGGAGCAAGCTTGTCCCTGGGTCATGTCTACATTCGCATTACTGCACGGTAACTAATCCTGCTTAAATTTGCTACTTGCATTTTCAGGCACAAATTTAAGTGAGATTAAGGATGTTTACTGCTCAGTAAGCATGCACATGTGTAGATGAGTGCACTTACTGTGCAGTAAACTACACTAACGCCCAGGAATTCATCTTGTGTAGATGTACCCAGTGTCATCTAACTGATATTTGTAGAAGCTCTACATAAGGTTAGAGCCAACCATTTGGAAAAGTTGGGAGTTGAATAGAAGCAGTGGACTCTGTGCTCACCCCTTAAAGCTATGTGCTCATAATTTGGAGAAACAGGGTCAGAGGATAGTGGAATGAATGATGTAGCAATTAAGGAAGGTCTACTGAATCAAGGACAAAGGAAATAATTAGGTTGAACAATTTATTCAAAATGGACTTGGATGAGAGACAAGATAAGGAGAAGGAGATTGAGAAGGAAAAGGAGATTGGCCTGCATGGGAGATCATGCTCAGGGGCAACCAGCATGGGTTCATCAAAGGCAGGTCCTGCGTGACCAACCTGATTGCCTTTTCTGACCAAGTAACTAAATCCTTGGATGATGGTGTCGCTGTGGACATAGTCTTTCTAGACTTTAAGAAGACCTTTGACACTTCCTTTCACCCTATCCTCATCAATAAATTAAGTGACTGTGGCATTGATGCCTGCACAGTTGGATGGGTAAAAAATTGGCTGAAGGGGTGCACCCAGAGAATAGTGGTGGACAGGTTGTACTCAACCTGGCGAGACATGAGCAGTGAGGTACCCCAGGGTTTGGTCCTCGGGCCCTCATTGTTTAACATCTTCATCAGCGACTTGGATGAGGGGGTGAGAAGCACGCTGTTCAAGTTTGCTGATGACACTAAGATATGGGGCAAGGTGAGCACACTTGAAGGGAGAGAGAGGCTGCAAATAGATTTAAACAGACAACAAAAGTGGGCAGATGAGAATAGGATGGGGTTCAATGTAGACAAATGTAGGGTGCTGCACCTTGGGAGAAGGAATTCACAGCATACATACAGGCTGGGGAGTTCCCTTCTCGAAAGCACAGAGGCGGAAAGGGATCATTACTGACCCCAAGATAAACATGAGCCACCAATGCCAGACCGCAGCCAGCAAGGCCAGCCACACACCCTGTCACACATTCAAAGATGTATCTCAAGCCGGTCCAGAGAAGTGATACTCCCCCAACTGGTCAGGCACAGTTGGAGTACTGCGTCCAGTACTGGGCGCCACACTTCAGAAAGGATGTGGCCAGCCTGGAGAGGGTTCAGAGGTGGGCCACCCACTTGGTGAGAGGGCAGCAGGACAGGCCCTAGGAGGAGAGACTGAGGGCCCTGAACCTGTTCAACCTCAGCAAGAGGGGGGACCTGGTGGCTGCCTATAAACTCATCAGGGAGATCAACAGCAAATAGGTAAAGCCCTTTTCTCCCCAGCACCACCTGGGGTGATGAGAAACAATGGTAATAAGCTGATGGAGAATAGTTTTAGGTTAGAGATCAGAAGGCACTATTTTACAGTTAGGGTGGCCAAAATCTGGACCCAACTTCCCAGGGAAGTGGTCCCTGCCCCCACGTTGGGCAAATTCAAGAGGAGGTTAGATGATCACCTGTCTGGGGTCTTGTGAACCCAGAATTCATTCTTGCCTGTGGCAGGGGGCCAGGCTAGATGATCTGTTCAGGTCCCTCCTGACCCTAGCTACTATGTAACTATGAGAATTGGTGACCCTAACCATTTAGCTGGGAAAAATGATAGGCAATTGAGGAATAAAGGAAATAATACCATAATCCAAAACAATTTTTGGATCAAACCTTGTTTCTTGCTTCACTCACTTGGCAGCTGCAGTGAGCGGGCCTGACCTGATGCTGCTCTGGATCAGGCTGGGCTGGGAGTTCCATTTGCAGGAGGTTGAAGGAGCGAAACAGTAAAGAGAAGACCCAAGAAGGACAGTGGGGAGATTAAAAGGAGGTGGGGTAAGGGTAAACGGAGAAGAGCCATAAACCAGATTCCCCAAAGCTAAAGCACTGCTGCTTGCTACTCTGGCAGACATCTATTATGCTGCTAGGACCATTGTAGCACTCTGCCACAGAGTACCTGAGATGTACAGACATCAGGAAGTGTATTGACATAACATTCAGTACCCCCAAACTGTTTCTATTCTAGTTTTACAGCATCCAGACCACTGTTGTGTCTGAACACCTTCCAAAAGGTTATTAACCAGCATTACTATCAGTTCACTCTTTCACATCATCTCCCCAGAGAGAAAACTGTGGATAGGTGTTGAGGCGACACAAGTGACTTGTTTTGGGAAGGGTAACATTAAGAACACAAGAACTGTCACACTGAGTGAGATTACTGGTCAATCTTCCTCTGGCATCCTGTCTCTGAGTAGACGATTTAGAGGGAGAGTACACAAATGGGGCATATCTAGAGTGATCCTTTGATACTTTCTTGGACATCAACTATTCTTCAGTTCATGGGGCAGTAAGCACGGCAGTCTGTGAGGCAGTGGGACCTGAAAAAGGTTCTACTGGACCCGCTCCATTGAGCACACTGGAGATTATTGGAGGGACCTGCTGCAGAATCTAGGAACCTGGCACCCTGGTGGACTTTGCCCTTGGCAGCAATGGGGTACACAAGGGATATGCAACACAGCCCTCAGTCACTCCTGTAACACCTCTATTCTACAGGGAACCAGTTGCAGAACCGAGGATGGTTTTGCTCATGAGCAGGTGCACTGAAGTGTTCAGTACTAGCTGGAGTTGAGGATCCTCCATATATCACATAATACAAGCAGTTGACATTGTTGTTCATTGTTGAAAATGTAGCATGAATGTAATGTTACTACCATAGCATATTAAGCAGCAAAAATGTAATTGTAATTTACTGTTTTAAACTGCATTGTCAGGAAACAAAAAAGTGTCCATGACAGGTTTGCCAGATTTGGTAGCCTTTGTTTGTTTCCTTTAAAAAAGGAATATCATTTTTTTATGATTCCAATGTAGTCTAGCTTCTATTTTTTTCTATATAACTTCTATATTAAAACAAGGCTTTTAAAATTACTCAACTATCCTTAGAGTACTTCATCCATTATGTTGACCATTTCATGTTAATATTTCTTTAAAACTAATTGTATATCATCACCCTATAATAAGAATCCTTTCTGCTGATGGGTATTATAGTAAAATTTCCTGTAATTATTACCTTTGGCATCAATAATTTGTTAAATTAGCTATTTCTAATTTAATTATAGTCTCATTGTCTCAGTGACCTTTTAAACAAAAATCCATTTACTATAAAATTGTTGTTTTTACTGAATTATTTCATGGAGGTTTCATTCTTCCGCATTCTCATTTTCTTTTTAACTCTCAGTTAGATTTGGGGTTGGTCTTCACACCATTTTTGGCAAGAGTTTAATCAATTGGATTGGATAGTAGTAATAGCAGTAGTGAAAATCAACATGAAGAATATTGGCTTGTTTTGTTTTAAAAATCATATGGGATGCATTATTCTAATTAAATGCTCTTATACTTAATTACTATTCATTATAGAAAAGTGAAAGCACATTATTTTTATGTGTGAATGACCAGTAGTGTATCAGGGCTTCACACAAAGAAGTAAACTTATTGGCACTTACCCTGAAGAGCTTACAGTGTTAAGAATCAATTTAGCAAACTTAAGTACACAAATAATTTCACTTGAGCATCTATACAAATCCTTGAATGAATAATTATATGTAGAATTTGGTTCTAAAGAAAGGAAATGGAGAAGCAATGGTACTAGTTGGAAAAGCAAACCACAAAGCCAAGCTTTTTTTTTCAGAGGGCTTGTGAAATCCTCATTTGTTTAACATATTAGAAATGTAATTATTTGTTAATGCATCAACAGTAATATCAATTGGTATTATATTAAATCAATTCTAGGTTTTACAACTTTCAGGATTCATCTACAAAATGCATTGTGCTTGCTTTAGGAGCTTTTGTGGCAAACAAAATGTCTATTTGCAATAAAATCTGTTCAATAAAGCCTAACTAAGACTGACTATAGAATAAAAAACAGACTTTTATTCAAAAGATAACTTGTTGTTTTTGCAAAAATATTTTTCCATTGTATGACTTCTACGGTTGGTTTGGATGTTAAAGTTTTTTTGTAAAGGCCATAGCTTGGGGTTTGATTCAGTAAGAAATATTCTAAAAAATATTTTAGGAGTACTTTTAGGATAAACTGTGCAGAAGTCATGAAAATTGGCTCTATGCCTGGCTGGCTAATATAGCAAGAAATCAGCCAGCAAGTTGAAACCATTTTAAAAGTCTTTTATATAGTGCCAAGCTGTGGAAAATAGTGAAGCCAAACAGTAGGTGGAGGATTCATGCAAATGAGTTTCCTTTGCAAATTTTGTCTGACTCAGCAAAATATTTTTTAAACGCCATCTGCAGCTATACAATTAGCTATGTGATCTACTCTATTTCAAGGAATATACTAGAGTCTTATGTAGCTGCAGCTATGGGACTGAATTTAATAGATTTACAAAATCCCTGAACTATTAATCATGTATATGTATGCATTATACTCTTAAAATTCCACTTTAGACTGCATTACAAAGTACAGATAACTACCATGACACTGTACACATCCAGTGCTGTGATCACTATCCACAGAGGAGAATTATAATGCCAGCTTTAGGATGCTGCATATATAAATCAAGTACAAATCCAATATTCTGGTCAAAACTTTTTTTTTTCTGGAAGTTTTTATGCTCCATAAGATGCACATAAAAATCTATCTTTATTGCATTTTGGGAGTCAAATGGTGGAAGAGCTCACTCTCACTTATTTTCTCTCGTAATCTACCCAGCACAAATTATAATATGCCAAAGGATACATATGTAAAACAAATATCTGCTCAGGTGTTGGTTAGACAACTCTGCTCCCTTAATCCTAGAATTTCAAATAAATTTTGCATTTGGATCTTTGAGTTGTTATGCTACAGGTCCTCAATGATCTCAACAGTGAGCAGTAGAACTATTTTTGATATGCAGCTTTCCATTGGCATAAACAACCCATTTTTTGAGTATTAATAGGTGCTGAAAAAAGCTTTGAGGTTTACTGTAGGATGCAAAAAATAATTTTTCACACCATCAAAGACACAAGTTGATATACCAGGGTCTGGGGTTCTGTAATGATTTTGGTCAAAATTCATAATTTCTATTTCATAGGAAATTCTGATCATTTAAAAATTATCTTGCTAAATTTAATTTTTTAATTACATATTTTCCATGAAATAAACATTCTGCAAATGTTCATCTAAAGAAATGTTCAGTTCTTAAAAAAAACCCCAAATTTTAATATTTTTCATGTCAAAAAATCCTTTTCTTATTTTATTACTTAATACTCTTGCAATATTTCATGACACCTCAGTAATCATAATGCAAAATATGGCATATGTAGCCAAGTCATGTGTGGGATGACACAATATAATAGTTGAAATATGTATTTATTTTTTAAAATTTAAGGCCAGATGGTCAGTTTTATCAGTGGTATGCACTGGGACTCATAATTTTAATTTTGGAAACCTTGTGTATCAGTATTTCCAAAGTGAACATTTATAGAATTACTGTCTGGTGGGAAATGTTTATTCTGAGTCAAAACAAAACCATAATTTAAAATGTCACAATTTCCTACGAATCAGAAATTTCAAGTATACAACCAATCTGACTGTGAGGCAGATTGTAACAATGATTTTTTCACTATAAAGCAGGTGATTTATAAAGCAATGATTTTTTCACTATAATTCATCTCTAGGGAAGTTCAGTCCTGTGAGCTGACTCCAGCAGAGGTCCTATCAGGGGAAAAGGATATGACCACATACAAGGCAGTAGCAAACAGGGTGGGAGGAGGGAAGCAGGGTGACTGCCCTGGGTGCCTAAGCAAAGGGGCACTACTAGGTGCTGCCCAGCCTGGGTGGGGCATGGGATGGAGCCATGAGTGGTTCATTTGTGGGAGGCACAGGAACAGGGGAAGGGTGGCTCCTGCCACTATGTGCACTCCCGAGCAAGCTTGGGAGGGCATGTGCTCCCCAGATCTGTGTGGGCAAGAGTGGGCTACCACTGTGAGCTTTGCCCTGGGCACCAAACTTTGTTGCTATGGTACTGACCGTGTAATTAAAACTATCATAAAGCATATACCCACAGGAAGCAAAATAAGGATGCACAGACAATCTTATTTTTTAGATTTGAATGCCTGCCTGTATTTCCTTGATATTTTTTTAACAGGGGGTCTACATGAGATGCTGACTGTGCAGTATCCTGATAATACTGTGCAGTAGTGTCTCACGACAAAACTGTGCTGAGAAGCTACAGTTCAGTAGTATGGGCCTACTGTGCAGTAGCATCACTTAAAATGCATTCACCAGTGCTACTGCACAGTAATTCTGGTTACTGCACATTTATTTAGTACTTACTTATACAAGTACTAAATAGATGCACAGTAACCACTGTACAGTAGCATCTCTTGTAGACGTGCCCACAGTTTTGTAAATATACATGTAATTTGCTGCCTTTTTTGATAAAGTAGTAATGTGGTATCACATTGATACTAAAATAAATATTTGTTCAACAGATATTTGTTCAAACTTTAGATCCACTGGAAAAATCTCTTAAGCTATTGGAAGATCTGAATGAGGCTTTGTCATCCTGTACGTGGAATAGCACTTAATAAGGGAAGAGATGCATACTTTGCAAATGAGTTTCATAGATATTTTCAGGCAGAGAAATAAGCTCCATACTCTAGGTGGAGTGGAGAGAGAGGAATTTGCTTTTGCCAGCATAGACTCTTTAGCTTCTACTCTCAAAATATAACACTTTCTCTTCCATCTGCTGTTACCTGTCACAGTTCTTCCTGTTCCATGCTGCTTCTTGCCCAGTCAGCCTATGTTTCTCTTCTCTCACCTCCCATTGACTTTCAGACCCATCTTCTTTTCTCAGCTCACCATCTAACCTGGCCTCTCTCCTCAGCTCTTTCTTGCTCTAGTATCCCCACTCCTGCCTTTTTATTCTACACTCTTTGCCTCCTTATCCTGAGTTCTTGTCTTGACTTTCCCAAGCTCCTCCTCTCCCCAGTTCTTTTTTGGTTCTCAGTGCCCACCCAGCTAACCAGTTCCAAGCCCCTTCATGTGGTCACCTTGCCAGCACCAATTTTCATGCCTAGGCTCCCTAACCAACAATTTTCAATATAGCTTCTCTCCAGCTTCCAGTCCTTTTCTTACAAGGCTCCTTTTTGCAAATCTGCTTCATCTCCTGATCTAAGTTTTAGCTTCTCTACCTTCTAGCCAAATGTTTCCTCTTTTTTGTCATTAACAAAGTGTTCATGGATAGCACAAGAGAGTCAGGAACTCTGTTCTTACTTCCAACCCAGATCTACCCCATCCCAGTTTAGCCATTGTAGGTAAAGTCCAGTTGTCCGTAAGTCATTCTATGCCAGAGGAAGCAGGCTGAGTCACTTTGTGAGAATGACAAATGAACATTCTGGTTAATGCTCTGAGAGGTTTGACCATGCTTAGTAAGAATGGATTTTTTTTAACAGGGACCTTGCAATATATTTTCCCCTGGCCTCATTCTTGGAAAGAAACAGTTTTTTGGCTAAAATGTTATTCAGAATAGTTAAAATTCACCATAAGCAACCAAAAACAAGCAGTGGGACTAGAAGACAACTTCTTGTCCCATCTAAAATACATGTAGTGTTTTGAATCAGTTTTTGCTTGTTTGTTTGCTTGAGATAAAAACAGTGGTATTAATTAATCTATAATTAGACTGATGGAAATATTTAAATAAGAATACAACCATAAGTGAATATAAATTCATAATGTTTCCAATCTTAAACAGATTTAATAAATTAGGCTGCACATATTTTAGTTACTGCCTATGTGAACTCATAGCTGGTAAATTAACTACAAGAGGGAACACCTATTGTTCCCTAAAAGCAACACTGAAAGAATTAAAAGCAAAACGCTATTTAAAATGTGAATATAGGGCTACAGCATTCAAAGAAAGCTTGTTCCCCAGAGCATACCAAGACCTACATGAAGGCAAAATTCATGAAAATCGGATGTAAATAGAGTGTGTATATTTGACATATTTTATTGTCCGTTGTAAAATGTTTCTTGCAGATAAAAGTAGTTGTTTTGTAGTTATTTCTTGATGGCAGAGCTTCAGCTTCTTTAAACTGGTGTACCTCCAATGATCTCAATTTGCAGTTGCTGAGCAAATTGTTTTTTGTAAAGTATACTGAGATGAGGAGTAACATTCTGTGCTATTTGCCTCTCACTTATTTTCATACCTGCCTCCTAGCGCTGAGCACCAGTGTAAAAACATCACATGGATAGGCACAAGAGATGACTTTCTGAAGAGAAAGTGATACCAGGGAAGAGACAAGATCTGAGCAGGAAGGATTAGGGACATGGAGAGAAAAGACAGGTGGAAAGCGGGAGGAGAAGATGGAGAATAAGCCTATTGGCTTATTCCACTAGGATGAAGGATGTACTAGATGAGGAGATGGGATAAGGGGGAAATGGTGGTTAAAGAGAAAAGGAAGAGATGTGGGACTGAGAGAGGGAGAAGGAAGAGAAAAATGCTGAAATTAAAAAATAATGAAAGACTGCTGTGTGGAATATGCATAAAACTTGGGATTTGCCTGCCTGAGTTCTGTCCATTGCCAATTTACAGACTCATTGTGGGACCACAAACGATCTGTGTTTCCTTTCTCTGTTTGTTTTCTCTATCTGGAAAAGAGGGCTATCGCTGCTTCCCTACCTCACTCATAGTTTAAGATCTTCTGATGCAAAGTTTAATATTAGAGGTAAGGAGCAAGCATAATAATTGCTATGACAGAATGTGGGAGGCTGAGTCTGGGAAAACTTGTTTTGTTCACTCAATATAAAAAGTGTCACTCAAAGATATGCAAAGTCCAGTGCCATACCAGGGGAGACTAAAAAGGCCAGGACTCTTCAGTTTGGAAAGAAAAAGGCTGAACAGGGATATGATAGAGGTCTACGAAAACTTGAAGGGTATGGACAAAGTGAACAAGAAACTGTTATTCATCAAGTCCTGCAATGTTGGAACTAGGGGGCACCCAGTGAAATTAGACAAATTGTTAAATTGTTAAACAAGAGAAAGTCTTTTTTCATGCAATGTGTAGCTCCCTGAAAAAGTGATGGTAGTGTTGGCACAGCATAGGGTAGAGCCATGGTGCCTGGTAGTCCCGTGCCCTGTGGGACTGTGCTGTGGGGAAGCAGACTCACTGAGTTTGTGCAGCCAACGGAAGTTGCCCGATTCTTTCCTGCTACATCTTGTTGTTGGGCTTATTTTAGTCGCAAGGTGACCTACTTCTGCTGTGTAGGATCTCGGATGAGTCGGGTCTGATTCTTCTTTGGGGATCCAACCTCCCCTACACCCCATCCTAGCACCACCCAGTTGTTTTTGCATCTGTTGCCCCAGGTCTCTTAAAGGGTGTTCCTCTTCTCTTATTTACTCCACAGCACCACGTCCATTGTGATCCTGATTTACTGCGACCATGATTGAGCTGGTCCTCTGATTGCTCAGTCACAGATTGCATCATGGTGAAGGAACAAAGGACAGCTCAGCTTTGAAAGAGATGCAGGTAAGTCACTCCTGAGAATGGATGTTGCACTGGCTACATCTGTGGGCCTTGAGCCCCAAGTGTCCCTAGAGTGTTGGGCAACTCTCAGGCCAGTGGCCCTCACAAAAGAAAATAAAGAATCAATGAAAAGAACTAGATGAGCCTTCCCAGCCCCCTTCACCCCATCTGGGATATTGTTCCTTCTTGGATGCTTCAGCATCTGGTAATTCAAAACCTTTGCAGCACCTGCCATTTTCCCTGGAATGAGGGGTTTGTTCTCCCACTCCTCCCGCTCAAACTCCAGCTGGCTCTTTAAAGCTGATTCTCCTGCCACTGTGCCCCAGCCAGAGGTAGCTTTTTGCTTTCCCCCTTTCTCAGGGCTACAGCCCTGTTTCCCAGGCTGATCATCAAAGAAAAGAAAAGATAAAAAAAAATTAAAGTAACCATTATTGAAGGAGCAGTGCAGTGCTGGCTCCTGACTGCACCTTCCCTCAGCATGTCTCATGGCTGGTATTATCTGCAGTCTGTTCTCTTGCACAGTTTGCCATGGTGGACTTCAGTAGCAGTGTCCCTCTGGGCTCTCAAGGATCATCTCTGCCAGCACCCCAGGGTTGGAGGCTTCTACTCCGGCGTCCTGGTGTTACCAGCCCTCTTCTTTCATCTGGCATCCATCTCGTCTGCTCCCCTGCCCTGGCAGCAGGCCAGAAATAGCCACATTGCCATGAGTGGGGCCAATCCTGGTTGTGCAGCTGCTGACAAAGCATCTCAGCTGCCAGTCTTTCTCAGATGTTGGCTCTGGTGGGACTGGTGAGTCCTCCCCTGCTATAAGCTCTGGAGAATTTTCCTTCACTCTTTTGCAGGTATATGCCAGGAAGGGTAATGAATAGGGGATAGATCACTCTAGATTCGGGTTCGGCAAAATGCTGAACTCCATTTCCCAGCAGACCCTGCCTACATTGCTCTGGCAGGTCTCCATGGAGACCCCAGGAGCGGTGAGGTTATGACAGCGCAGAGCCAGCATTTCTGTGGAGCCCAAGGCAAGTGGTATGCTGGCAGTCCACGCAGCTGGGCAGGGAGCTGCTCTGGAGCTGGATCGGGATCTTGTGGCAGTGACCACGTGGGCCTAAGCTGGGGCACAGCCACAATCCATTGCCTGCAGCAGATCATGGCAGGGGCAACAGATCCCCTCGGGGCAGCAGAGCATAGCTCTGTCCCCACTCTGGCCTGTGTTATGACTGCTGCAAGATCCCAGCCACAGCCCTGGCCCCAGAGCAGCTCCCCATCCAGCCAAGTGCCCTGCCGACATGCCACTCAGGGCAGGCTCTATGGAGATGCTGGCTCCACACTGTCATGGCCCTGCTGCTCCACAGGGACCTGCCAGAGCTATGTAGGCAGGGACTGCTGGGAAATGGAGTCCACCACGGATTTGATCTGGCCTATGGGCCAGACTTTGACTGCCCCTATTCTAGATATTTCTGGCTTAGAGCTTTCTTCAAAAACATCCATTCCTGCTGCTATCAGAGACAGGGTACTGGGCTAGGTGAACCATTTATCTGACCCAGTATGGCACTTCTTATGTTCTTATACGTACGACATGGCAGCTATGCACTATAGCACATATTTTTAATAGCTGTAGTGTCTGTTTGGCTTCCATTCTGTGTTGTAATGTTTTCTGTAGATGTCACTAAACATTTACCTGCTCAAAAGCATCTTCCAGTAAGGTAACCCTGAATTCCTTGGGCAAGGCAGTGGTCAGTAACATTTTACACTCTAGAAATCCTTCAGAAGGGAGCCAGTTGACCCACTTCTTCTGAACTGTACAATTTCAGGAACATCTAGGCAAAATACTGTTAGAACTTGGGATAGTTTGAAGGCCAGGTAATAGAGTACTAAGCCTTTCACTCTGAGATAACCAATCTCAATTCAGAAGTGATAGGCAGGGGTTGTCAGTCTAGTTGATGTGATATTAACTGATTGTCTCATTCCAGTCTACAGGCATAGCTGATAGTGTCAGTGTCAGCAAAAAGCCCAGTGATTCAATGCTTATGTCAAGTATACCATCTTCTTTTCAGTAGAGTAGTTCCCTCTAGGTCGGGGCTGACACACATTGGCTCATGTAGGCGGGAGTTTGTAGTGCTGCTACCCATGCAGTAGCTATTTTGGGAAAAATAGAAAACGTAGGTCTCCAACACAGTCAATCTGGCACCTTTCATGAGCACTAAATTGACTTAAAGAGAAAAGGGGTGGTGTGGGAAGCATGCTGAATACATTTGACTCAAAAAAACATTTATGCATTTGGATTAGAATTTCCATATTAATAGGGAATGGACATTTTATATGGATAGAAATATTGAAAGAAACCATGAGAAACCATTGTGGACATATTTTATATACAGGAAGCTATGGTGTGGGCTGCTGGGAAATTGCAGCCCACCCACAGAGCCAGGCACAAGATTCCTATTTAATTAAGTGGGCAGCCTGCATGGAATTTACAGTAGCTCTGTGCAAGTTCTGCACTTTCCAGCATTTGACACTCTGCATTACAAATAGAGAAACTACAGAAACAGCAGAAACAATGACCATAACACTTGACTATTCATGACAGTCACATGTCAGTAGAATGTATTCCTTTTACTAGGATTCATTCAGAGAGGGCTGAACTAAATAGAACTACCAGAATGTGCTTTATTTCTCTGCCTTTGAACTTCTTTCTGACTGTAGTGGTTTCTGACATAAGTAAGTGTATGTGTATATAAATACAAACATTAAAGAATTAGCAGAGTATAGGAGCTGACAAATTCCTTTCCATGTAGTTTTATGGGAACCATAGTTATGTTTCTGTTTAGAACATTTCTGGACAGGATGCAAATTTCTACACTAATTCTTAAAATAGCAGTGTTTGAAACTGCTCAAGGGAAAAATGTAGTTGCCATAATAACTACAAAACGAACTCTGAATGAAACCACATCAAGGCATTAGTAATGAACTGTAATCATTTAGTCATTAGAAGAAGTTAAAAATACATTTTAGTCTAGAAGATCCTATCAGTTTTTCAGTCAAATTACTATGTATTTTAGTATAATAGAGAAACTTCAACTTCTTAGCCCAGCATTGTAAAATAATGAGATGACAAGGGCCATCTCATATTGACAGTGAGAGAAAGCTGAATAAAAGAGAAGTAGTATGATATTATAAACAAGATTTACCGGAGTCTTAGTCCAAGCTGAGTCTTACCTTACAAGATGCTTTTCAAGCTATTGTGTTTGGATAGAAGCACTAGCTCTTTTCAGTTTTCTAATCCCATTGAGTAGTACTGAATCATATTCAATGACTTGTCAGGATCATGTTCTCGGTGTGCAGTTCCAAGTGGTGAGATCCAGCAGCGTAGCCAACCTAGGACCCAAAATAGAATCACAAACTATTCCTATAGTTTTCATACACTCTTCCCAGAGCTCCACTAGCATCAGGATTACAGTTTCACTGGAGGATCCTCAAAGCTTGTTGCAAGGAACTTGGATGTTTTGCAAAATAATGTCTTAAACATACACATATTTGTATTAAAAACAGAAACTTGTATATCCAACAGGGAAGAAAGAAGCAAAGAAAAAAAACCCTATGAAATATACATGCACAAGCTTTCTCTCTTGTATCTTCCATATTGCAAAAGCGTTTGGGGTATTCCTTTTGGGTCCCAAATCTCTCCTCTATTCCTTCTCCAGCTTGGGATTCTCTACCTACTCTTGAAACTAGTTAGTCCTCATTATCTTATGTTGATCTAGCAGTCAAGAGGCTCCTCCTAGCTTAAAGAGTCTGCATCTTTTCAGTAGCAGCATCTATAAATCTTATCTTTAGTTCTTGTTCTTCTGAGGAAATTCAAAGGCTCCAACTACAATTCCTCCAGACAAGCATGGGAAAACAGTTTCCATTAGGCTGGCTAGACTCCTCTGCTTATATATTCTATAAGGATGGAAATCCTCCTAAGAAACAATAAATGGGGGATTGGTTCCCAAACCAAGGTCCGTGTCACAGGGCACTTCCGTGGCCCACTCCTAGTGAGACTCGAACTTAAGGGGGGAGGTGTGTCACAGGACATTGAAGTGCCCTGCTCCTAGAAAGAAAGACAGGTGCCGGTTGCTGGGGCAACCGCAGTTTGGTCAGCTGACCAGAAGGGGGCAGGGCCTGGCCTATGTAAACAAGCCAGGTTGAGACCAAACAGCAGTTCCTCGCTTGCAGCCGAGGAAGAGGGAGCTCTGCTGGAGTAAGCAAAGCAGAGAAGCCTGATGGCTTGAACAGGTTCTGCTTGATGATACCGGGTGGAGGAAACCCTGGTAGGGATATGAATGATGGTTAGCCAGTTGACTTAGAATTTACGGTCTAGCCCAGGAGCTGGAGTTTCTGTTTTGTAGTTTTATAAGACTGGAGGACCAGGTGAGGCTAATAGGGGTTGGAGAAGGCTTCATAGGGGCTCCACAGTAGCATGGAGACCCAGCGCCAGAGAGGGCACAGTGTTTTGGGGTATATCAACCCCGGGCCCAGTGTGGGCAGTGTCGCGAGGCGAGCCCCAGTGTGGGAGAGAGCACAGAGAGAAGCCCCAGTGCAGGTGAGAGCACAGAAAGAAGCCAGAGAGAGTCCATGAGGGCACTGGCAATGGAGAAACATGAGTCAGAAGACCTGTGAGGGCACAGGTGACTGTAGGACCCACGCATAGCCCCAGAGGCTATAGTGCACAGTGTCATCGAAGGCAGGGCATAGACTGGGACATCTCAGGGCACGGTGCCCTAAGAGGGTAAAAAGGCAGCCTCCCTTTAACAATATCAGCATCAAAGACATGGCAGGCGAGTTAGTGACGGTGCATTGAAACCAATTTGGCACAGTAAGGGGGGCGCTAGGGGAGTTCACGGCACCCCTAGGGCGCACCCTGCCACAGTCGGATACCCTATTTTCACCAAAAATACCCCAGAATTTTGTACTAGAGCAATTATAGATGAGTAATATAGCTACATTAATATATTTTTATTGTAAATAGCAATCATGTTGATTTAGCAGGACTTCTCTGAGGTGACTTGGCTGGAGTTTTCTCAGGAGTCTTGACTGCAGGTTCTTCTGTAGTCTTGTCTGCTTTCTTAAAGAAAGTGTCCAAGGAAGTTTGGACAGATGTTCTCTAGGGAGACGGGTGACTCAAGAAACCTGTTTGCTGGTGTGGCATTGCATCGGATCAAGCATTTTAAGTTGAAACTGGCTTTGTAACATTGAAACAGAGTGTCAATTTATAAACATTGTAAGTGCGAAACATTGTAACTCAAAACATCGTAAGTCAAGGACTACCTGTAGAATCTAAGCATTGGAGGGTGTCTTAATTTTGTGCCTTCCACTGCTGTGGTGGAGAAAGCTACAGCATGGAGGGGAAGGAGGGAAAAGGTAGCCAGATTCCTTTCACTTTCCCCCCATGATCTTTCCCCTGCCCCTTTCCCCCTATGCTTGCTAGCTACTCTCCTGCCACCTATCATATACTCCCCCTTCTGTCTGCCCACCCACCTCTTGCCTCCCCCTGGTGTATCTGCCCCCTTGTCTCCTGTCCCTAGTTCCATCCTCCTCCATTCTCTGTCTCATCTGCCAGCTGCACATCCCCCAATGCCAGCCCCAAACCTAACTCCAGCCTCAGGTCAGGGCTGGAGCCAAGGCCAGAGATAGAGCCAAAAGTAACTGGAGGGGGTTGGGGGGTAAGTTGTGGAGGGAGCAAGCATGAGGCAGTCTGTACAACCTCCCCTGAACTCCCACCAAGCTGCATACAGCAGGTTGCCCCCAACATGTCCCCCATCATGCAGTCACTCCATATGTCACCTGACCCCACTGCATGGTCACTCTATACTCTCCCCACTGCCCCTTCCCATGCCACATGAACCAGCCTAGAGCAGGTGGCTGTTTAGCTCTAGCTTCAGCCTGAGCCCAGAACCAGGGCCAAAGCAGCTGCCTGTCCTGGGCCAATAATCAAATTTAAGATGAGAATTTCTTCCACCATGTCGATTGGGGAATAAAAACTCATCTTGAATTAGTGTAAAGATGGTACTTGTGACACCCACCTTGCTACCATGAAGACTGTCTTAACTCAACAAGAACATTGCAGCCGAGAAATAGATCATATCTTTGAAAGTGCCACTCAAATATTCTGCAGTAACCTGCTGCAACATAAAAAGAAAACCCCCCACTTACCATCCCACAATGGAACCAATAAATAGGATCATCAAAAAATTGTAATATATACTTGAAAAAGATCATAACTTGAGAGAAATTGTCCCAATACCCTCCCTCCCCAATGGCTTTTAAACAAGCTGCTAACATTGCCAAACTCACCATCAGAAGCAAATACCTGGCCAATCAATAGACACCTAGTAGAACATAACCTTACTTTAACAAGCAATGTAAAACCTGTCAATGCTACCATTATCAACACCCTCACAACAAAGCCATTAGAATCCATTCCCCTACACATGTGAATCTCAGAATGTGGTATATTTCATCCAATGTACCAGAAGCCCTCGTTGGGAACTATGTACATTATCTAGACAAAAGCTATGCCCCAGCACTGAGAAGACACAGAGAAAAGACAAAGGACAGAGACATACAAAAACTGGTAGGAAAACACTTTTCACAGAACAACCAGTAACTCTGACCTCACAAGGCATGTTTACGTGCTCAAGGTATTTGTACATCTCCTTTCTAAAGATGGGCCTGGGAAGAAATTTTCATAAATCTACTATACATGAAATACCAAGGACTAAGCACAAGATTGACTTAGTCTCATTATAATCTACCTGCAAAGCTCTGGATTCCACACATAATAAATGACCCTTTTCCATTCCAGATGGCATTTGTAGGTAGGTATTCCTTTCTATTACATTTCTCTTGTCTTTTTAACAATCCTTTTACAGTCCTGATTTAATTCCTTAAGCAGACTTTTTATTTACATATGGAATTTTACATTGGCTATTATTCTGTTACTTGGCTCAAGCTGTCTGTGCTGCTTTCTCAGAGATGAAGAAGGGTTCTTTGCACCCAAAAGGTTGTCTACAATTTTTCCCATCCATGCAATTGGTCCATAAAAAATCCTTGCCTTCTGAACTATGCCATGGTTATCTATGGCTTTACACTTGAGCTATGTTACTGCAGTGACATTTGCAATGGATTTTTTAACAAGATACAACTTCCTGCCATTGTTGCTTGTTTTGTGGTGCTTTTTGTATGGTTGCACTCTTATTTGTTTCTTATTGTGATGCAACCCCTTGATTTCCATAAAAAGTTTGGGTCCTGATTAATTTGAATAGTGACTTTCAGTTTATGTTCCCTTTTGATCATTCTGAGCTGTTACTGTGGTAGTCTGTATATCTGAATCCTAATGGTACGGTGTATCCTTGATTATGGATTTTCCTCTCCCAGTCTGTTTGATATTATTTGAAACTGAGATTGTTTCCATTAATATTAACCAATAGTTATCGTAATGCTGTAGAGATTTCCTATATAATAGAAATACATTTACTCAAGATTATTTTTGTATTTTGCAATGTTTATGTTGGTTTTATACAAGTGTTATTCCATTGACTTCAAAGGATTTATTCCTGATTTGTATCAGAAAAAGATGAATATAGTCAAGATTATATTTGTAGCAGTTAATATTAGTTCACCTGAGCAAACTGAATGGTGTCAGGGAAATGAATTCAGAAGATCCAATATCTGTTTTCTTTACAATTATGATTATGAGAAGAAAGTACTGTACTGTAGACATAGAGGAACTAAAATGAATTTTAGTATATCATGAATACAAATATAATCTTAGAGTTCTTTCTATCTCAAAATGACAGTAAGAAGTACTAAGGAGTCAACTTTTTTAAAGGAACAAATTATGGGGTGGTGTAAGCTTTAAATAACAATAAAATAATGGTTATGATTTCTTGTTTATTTTTAACAATAAAAAAAATCAAACCCTTTTCAGTACTGTAGGAGTTCAAAATTTGGTCTAAAAACTACTGAAAGATTCTGATTAGTAGGAATCTAAAATTGATGATTAAGGTTAGATGTCAGAAGTTCAATGGAAATGTCAGACCAGCAAAGTCATGAAAAATATCTGAAGAATGATATGATAATATTAAAAAGCTGGTTCCTACAAAGGAAATAGGAGAAGAGAAATAAGGGATAAAATTGCAGCCGTTATAGATCAGCTACGCTAATAACTTCAGCGACTGCATGATTATGAAGCAATTAGAGGTCTAACAATACCCAAGACTTAGTCTTACTCAGGTAATTTCTGTCATTCAGACTATCAGATCTGTAATGGCTGATGAACAATGAGTAATAGGTTTCAATACAAACCAGTCAGACAGGTGTGTAAGTCAGACAAATGCTTGTATGTGTATGAAGGAAACTTAATCTTGCATCTTTTGTGCTTGATGGGATTCAGGGAGTGAACTTTTTGTCACTAACATTGTCTCTGGGCAAACAATGGACAGAATGCTGGGCTAGAACACAAGACTCAAGAGTCTGTTCCTGGCCTCCTGGGTCATTCATTTCCCCATGCTGTGCTTCAGATTCTGCATTTGTGAGAACGGGAGAGTTATACTGGTGTTGCAGAGTGCTTTGGAATCTAAAAATAAAAAGAATTATACCAGAGCTATGCATTTTTATTTTGCCTCCAAACCCTTATTCAGCTTAAAATGTCTACAAGCTCTCCATCTTTTTCTCACTCTCTTTTGTCATAAGGACTAGGTTATTTTTATTATAGGAACAGGAAACAATTACAGTCTAATTTAAGCTAAAAGGAAAAAAAAAAGAACTAAGAAAGAAGCTGTTCAAAAGTGCTGTAAAACACATTGCAGGTTGAAATTACAAGACCTTTAAAAATACATCCCAGTGGAGATTTAAACCAATTAGACACCATAGAGGAGTTAGAACAAATATCAATAGAAATTAAACAAATACCCAAAGATCCATACATCCCAAAGGTCCAGATCAATAGTAAATTAACAAAAGTAGTCCAAAGGCATGAACAATGAATAGTTCACAAAATTGACTAAAGTACAAAAATGATCTTAAAAGTCAAACTAAGCATTCAGAATGAGAAAAAGGAAGGAAACAAGACTTCAAAATTTTGACAATTGCCCTGTCATATACAATTCATCTACATTTTAAGAAGAAAACAAAACCATCATTTGGCACAACTTAAAAAAAAACTTAACACACTTGAAATACAATTGTAGCAATAATTAGCAAAAAACATTTTTGATATTTCCTTGGATAGGGACAGAAGTTACATATACACTGGTATAAGTGAACAGGAACCAGTTTAAACCTGTAACAGAACAGAAGTTCAGTAAACATAAACCAGCTTCAAAATGGCCAAACCCAGTTAAAGATAAATACGGATGGATGTAGTTAGACTTAACTGATTTAGGTTAAACTGATCTATGGAACTTCTGTCCCAGATCTCCTCCCAACTCAGGTTATATCCCAGTCCCACAGCATCTCAGGATGCATTAGGACCCCTGATAACCCCCCATCACAAATTAACTTCACTTGTATCTGCTCCAGCTAAGCCTGTCCCATGGCTGTCACAGAACTGAGGCAACAATGCCTCACTCCCCAGTCTAGTCCTACCTATGCCTGTCAGCCCTGAAGGGCAGTTTTGGGGGAGGTGAGAAAACAGAGCCTCCAGCTGCAGCTCCTGAGCCCTGGTCTATGAAGGTGCCCCCCACCTCCCAGGGAAAGCTGATGCAGTAAATGACCCTCTGTGGGGAGGGGGAAAGGAGTCCAGCCTCTCAGCCATCCCTGAGCCCAACATCTGCCAATGTAGGCGGAGTCCCAGCGGATGACTAGAAAATGGTATTTAGAGGTTTGCTTTTGGGAATTGGCTCATAGGTGAAGTAGATATGCATTAGGACAGTGGTCCATGGCAATGGCAAGAGTTAACTGTTTTCTAAAAGCGTGTTTGTGCCTTCAGGGCCCACTTTGTCTGACATAGGCAAGCAGCAAGCAGACACCTAGGATGGGAAATTAAAGACATGTTCTATAACATGAGATAAGGAACCCTGCTGTGTTTGCCAGGTCACACTGCCCAAATGCAAGGCCCTTGGGATTTCCAGTTTTGAGAACAGACTAAATTAGGAGAACAGGAAAAGCCCAAATTAAGATGTGTGCATGTGATGGGTTAGTAAAACAAAGGAATATGTTGGCAGGACGAAAGTGGACAGTATGATGACCACAGGAAGGCTAATAAACAATGGCCAGAGATGAAAAATCATCACAGAGGGGAAAAGATACAAAAGGAGGGATTTCAGAGCAGCAACAGATCCCCGAGAGGGGAGCCTGAGGCTACCGTGAACAAACGGCATACCACCAGCCCATTTCACCCACCCAACTGGGGCAGGGATCTTGGCCTCCATCCTTCAGGCTGCTGACATCTGACATTGAGAGAATCTCAAAGTGAAACTCATATACTGGTCAGATATACCTTAACTCTGTGCATCACTAGGGCTGGTAGATATAGAATTGTTTGTGCTGTTCTTATCTGCTATTGCTGTATTAATAAAATTTGTCTATTATTGAATGAAGAGGTCGTGTTCAACCCGGGGGTTTGCGTCCACCCAGAACAAAATATCTGGGTCATAGATCCAGTGCCAACAGCAGTCTCTGGGGGGTTTCCTCTGGCTGGCCCAGAATGCCCCACAGCCCTGGTCTGCCTCGTTATGGGGAGTGATCCCCCACCATGCAACTGGGCCAGTGTGAGTCACTGATGCACAGGCTTGGGAGGGGGAAATGAAACCCTCCATCCTGGTCTCAACCCCCTGAGCTGGAGTTGTCCCAGCCTTGGGGGAGGGAGGGTAGTCCCCAGGGAATTTTCTCAACCCACTCAGGCTGACTTCATAGAACGAAAGATCAGCCCCGCCGCCCTGGGGCTCCTGGCATGTCTTCACCACTGTTCCTGGAGCTGGGCTCTGACAGGACACACTAGGAAGCCCAAGGGGCTTATGCTGGGCAGCAGGGCATGATCCTGCCCTTCATGGTGTACTCCCAACCCTGATGCCCAGTGCAAGTTCCCTGGGCCATGTGGCACATCTTGCTGGAGGCTGGCACCAGAAGCAGCCAGATAGATACATCAGGCAGCGCTGGGAGCTTATTCTGGGCAGCAGAGACTGATTCCTCTTTCTATGGAGCTGGCTTGGCCAGGTGTGGAAGGGGGAAACATCCACCCCCCAGGGCCAGGACTGCTCCAACCAGGAAGACCCCAGCTCAAGGAGCCAAGAATGGGGTTTTGCTTTCCTCTCCCCCCTGAATGTCAGTGGCCCATCCCCCACCAGTAACTAGGCAGATGCTGTGCTCAGGGGCTGGCCCTGGGAGATTCCTCTCCCCTTTCTGCTCTCCCCCGCTCCCCCAAGTTGGGCAAACCAGGGCTGGAGAGATCCCAGGCCAGCCTGGGGAGAGGCGTGGGGCTCTGCCTGTGACCAAACACCTGGCTTAGGGAGACAGCACCAGGAGAAGGGCCCTTTCTTCCCATGAAGGCAGGCTGGAAGCCATGCTCTAGCAATCCCCATTTTCTGGTCTGAGTCAGTCCAGGCCCCTCCTTGCCTTTCCCAATTGAAAACCAAATGTCAGTTCAGTTCATTATTGGTTCAATCTATGAAGTTTAGAGATACCTGTGAAGATTGAATCAATTCAGCTGTTGGCTTTTTGACTGTCCATACTTAGCCTTTATGACCAAGTCAGAAATGTGTGACAAAATTTCAATAAGCTTGGACCCTTGAGATTTATTTATCCATTTAACTAATTGGTTAATTTTACTAACTAACCTTTTATGTGACAGGTGATTCCTCAAGTAAATGTAGGCACAGATGTGGAAGCTTGGAAACAGTTGTTTAAAATTCTGCCAATACTGCATTTAGGAGTGTCCAAAATTAGTGATCACTTGATTAATATGTACATTTACATTCAATATGATAACCTGTATTGTTGAGTTGCTTGATACAGGCTCACTTAAACATTGTTCTTCAGAAATGGAAAACTGCCTAACACTTGCATAAGCAATCAGAATATTTAGAGATTTTGTATATTTCTTAAAATGCTATATTTATCAAATAATAACCATAGTTAAGGAAAATAGAAGAGACCATACTATTGATCCTGAAGGAATGTATTATAATATTGAGCAGGTGGAGCCCAACAGGGTTCCACCCAATCCAGGCCCAGCAGGGTATAACAGGAGACTCCCCAGGTAACCAAGGAGCCAGTGAACAGGGGTTGCAAACAGGGCAAGCAGTTTGCAGGCAGTTCACAGGAGAAGTTTTCTGCCCCTTTTGAGAGGAAAGCCTTGCAGCTTGGCATGAGGAAGCAGAAAAAAAAAGAACCCTTTGGGACCAAGGAGCAATAAGCCACCTGCCAGGTGAGTTTGCTAGGGAAGGAGTGCCTGGAAGAAGAACAGTGAGAGAGAGAAAGCAGATTAAGAGACCCATGGAAGTGGCTGGAGGACAGTGCAGTGCCAGAGCCACTTGCACGACCTCTGTTTGCATCTGTGAGGTTTCTGTCCAGGCAGGACCACTCACCATTGGGACTTCCACCCAGGTCCAAGTTTGGCGCTGTGGGGACTGTGGCTTGCAGGTTCCTTTCTGTGATGGCCAGGTTGGGGACTGCCTGCGGTCTGAGTGGTGCCTCTTGGTGAGAACAGGCAGGAGAACTACAGGAGGAGGTGGCAAGCCTCCAAATCCTCCTCTGCCATGAGAAGTTCATCAGTTCAGTGCTGGAGGAGACCACCGGGGCTGTGGAGGAAGAAATGCCAGAGGCAGTGCTAGAGAAGAGAGAAGACATGGACTCCCAAGAGGACAGAAGCTGGAGGCTTGTTACCTCTGGCAGCAAGCAGAGATCTTCACCTCCACCTGCAGTGGTTCATCTGGTGAACAGATATGCAGCCCTAGCACCAGAGAGGGAAGAGCGTGTTCCATTGGTGGAGGAGGACAGGACGGGCCTCCCCAAAGTGGGAAGGATCAAGATGATCACCACCAAGAAGAAGCAACAGGTGGTGGTGGCTGGAGACTAGTTTCTGAAGGGGATGGGAGGGAGCCATCTGCCTTCCTGACCTGTTGCCTTAGGAAGTCTTCTGCTTGCTTGAAGCCTGGATTTGAGATGTTAAGGAGGGATTACTGGGACTAATCCAGGCCTCTGACTACTACCCCATGCCACTCATCCAAGTGGGCACCAATGATACTGTCAGGGGAGACTGTGACTACAGTGTTCTGGGTCCAAGGGTTACTACAGGGCTCTAGGTACAAGGGTGAGGGGTCCAGTGGGTTGTGTTCTCGTCAATCCTTCTGGTGAAGGCAAAGGGCCCAGGCAGGAGCAGGTGCATCCTGCAGATCAACACCTGGCTGGGCAGGTGGTGTTGCCAGCAGGGCTTTGGCTTCTTTGACCATGGGATGTTTTTCCAAGGAGAAGGATTGCTGAGAAGAGAAGGGAACCACCTGGTGAAGAGAGGGAAGAGTGTCTTTGCAGACAGCTCACTAACCTAGTAAGGGGGGCTTTAAACTACACTCACCAGGAAATGGAGATGAGACCCCTGAGGTAAGTGGGGAAGCAGGAGATCTGGAAGAATTAAGAGCAGGAGGGGGAAACAAGGGAGGTGATCTCATACTTCCTGAGAAATCAGGGCAATCAAATAAGTACCTTAGGTGCCTGTACACAAATGCACTGAGTCTGAGAAACAGGCAGAAAAAATTGGAGTGGAGGAACAAACCATCCTGATGTGCAGGAAGACCAGCTAGTATGGCAGAAGACCAGCTTGGCTTAGAATGGAACAATTAAGTAGACTAAATCACAAAAAGGAAGCTTATGAGAAGTGGAAACTTGGTCAAACAAGTAGGGGGGAATATAAGAGTATTGCTCGGGCATGAAGGGATCAAGTCAGGAAAAACAAAGCATAATTGTAGTTGCAGCTAGCAAGTGTTATGAAGGGTTTCTACAAGTAGGTTGGTATCAAGAAAGGGGTCAGGGAAAGTGTTGGTCCTTTACTGAATGGAGAAGGCAACCTTGTGACAGAGGATGCAGAAAAAGCTGAGGTATTCAATGCCTATTTTACCTCAGTCTTTACAGGCAAGGTCAGCTCCAAGACTATTGCACTGGGCAGCACATTTGGGGGAGGAAGTGAGCAGCCAATAGTGGCCAAAGAACAGGTTGGGGGCTATTTAGAAAAACTGGACGTGTAGAAATCCAAGGGGCTGGATAGGATGCACCTGAAGGTGCTTAGGCTGGTGGGTGATGCGATTCCAGAGCCGCTGGCTATCGTCTTTGAAAACTCGTGGCAATCAGGAGAGGTCCTGGATGATTGGAAAACGGCAAACATGGTGCCCATATTTAAATGTTGGCTACAAAGGACCAACTCACGGGATCATAATAAATTCTAGTTTATTGGACAGGATGTAAAGTTACTAATAAAATCATAAATGCAAACTTTGAGTTATGGTTGGTACTGGTCACCTTAGTGTGCACGCGTGCACACATACACACACACACACTCATTCAAACCCATGTAGTATAGTGTGTAGTGGCTGCTGTAGTGATTGTGAGCATTGTTATCAGTATAGCTACCTATCTGAGGCCCTGGAGTCTGCTTCCTTCAAGGTGATGTCTTCTCCAAAAGGGGGTTGCTTGCTTGTCCTTCTGTCTCAGTAGGTGAGGTGCTGGATGAGAGGGCACCATTGAAGGTCATGCTTCACTGTCTTTTATCCCTTTCTGGCAGATTTATGTGATTCCTGCAGCATTATCTTGGCTACCCAATCTGGAGGACTCTGTCCCACATGGGTCTTGAGTAGTACCTGACAGCTATTAGTCACAGGGGTCTCTGCCTGCTGGTACCTGAAGTTTCAGGACCTTTGACTTATTGACTTAATGGCTGTATTGTCACAGGTTATAAGAATAGTCCAGAGGGTGAGTGCTCAGTTCCAAGAATCAGTTATTTAGCTTGATTAGTTTAAAATGGAGTTCCTTTGGCTAGGCTATTGTCTACTAATGATCATCATTCACTCGCATTCATTCAACAGATTTTGTCACTTTACAGTTACAGTTTCAATGCAGTTTTAACAATGGTCCAGTTTGTAACTTCATTCCACAGGGGGTACATTCCTTAAGAGTTTAAAGGTATAGAATACAAAATGCCATGGTAAAGATGAGACAGATGAAATATGAAAATGCACCATGAGAAATATATAAAAATGCAATATGAGGTAGTGAGAATAAAAGAGACTGGGGACAATAAGTCAGTTAGGTTAGCACAGGATATATTTACAGTCTTTTCAGTGGATATTTTAGTTCTTTTGTTTTCTTTAGTGACACTGAGCTTAATTAATATGTAGATGTAGTTTTTAGGTTTCTCCTAGAGAAAGCCACTTCAGCTTTCTGGCTTGCTCTGAGTCTTGCCACATCCATGTAATGTGTGTGCTAGGTCTCTGCCAATACTTAGAAGGAAAAGAAATGCACAAAATGGGGGGGGCGGGGGTTTGCAGGCAAGAAGGGGCTTCTGTTATATCTATGTCCAGAAGGGAAATGTACTAGGGGGGCTTTCTGCTATATAAGAAAGGGAAAAGGAGGATCCAGGGAACTGTAGCCTCACTTCAGTCCCTGGAAAAATCATGGAGCACGTCCTCAAGGAATCCATCTCAAAGCACTTGGAGAAGTAAGTGATTTGGAACAGTCATCATGGATTCACCAAGGGCAAGTCATACCTGACCAACCTGATTGCTTTCCATGATGATGTGACTGGCATTGTGGAGGCGAGGAGACCAGTGACAATAAGATCAAGGACAATAAGAAGTCCTTCTTCAAATACATAGGGGGTAAAAAGAGGGTCCCGGGTAATGTGGGGCCCCTGCAGGACACGATGGGCAACTTAGTCATCACGCCAGATGACAAAGCTAACATATTTAACGATTTCTTTGCCTCTGTCTTCCTAAGTAGGGACCAGTTCAGCCACCTCCCTGCTGGGCCCCCCTCGGGCCCCGAGAGAGACACGCCTGGGCCAAGGGTTAGTGAGGAGTTAGTTAGGGTACTTCTGGAGAGGCTGGACGTGTTCAAGTCCGCTGGTCCGGACGATCTTCACCCTAGGGTTCTACAGGAACTGGCTGAGGTCATTGTGGGACCCCTGGCACGGCTCTATGAGCACTCGTGGTGCTCTGGCGAGGTGCCGGAGGACTGGAAGAGGGCCAATGTGGTCCCTATCTTCAAAAAGGGAAAAAAAGAGGACCCGGGAAATTACAGGCCAGTTAGTCTGACCTCAATCCCGGGTAAGCTCTTTGAAAAAATTATCCTGGCACACATCCAGGAGGGCCCTGCGGGGGAATGCATGCTCAGGGGCAACCAACATGGGTTTATCAGTGGCAGGTCTTGTCAGACCAACCTGGTGGCCTTTTACGATCAGGTCACCAAATCATTAGACGCAGGGGTTGCTGTGGATGTAGTCTTTTTGGACTTCCGGAAGGCTTTCGACACTGTCTCTCACCCTGTCCTCATCAAAAAGCTGGGAGACTGTGGTGTCGATGCCCACACGATCAAATGGGTCGCCAACTGGTTGGAGGGCCGCACCCAGAGGGTGGTAGTGGATGGGTTCTTCTCGACATGGAAGGATGTGGGCAGTGGGGTTCCGCAGGGCTCGGTCCTCGGGCCTGCACTGTTCAACATCTTCATCAGTGACTTGGATGAGGGGGTAGAAAGCACCCTGTTCAAGTTTGCTGATGACACTAAGATGTGGGGGGATGTGGGTGCACTAGAAGGGTGCAATAGGCTACAAGCTGACCTTGACAGGTTGCAACGGTGGGCGGATGAGAATAGGATGGGGTTTAACACTGATAAGTGCAAGGTGTTGCACATGGGGAGGAAGAACCGGCATCACACTTACAGGTTGGGGAACTCCCCTCTTGCCAGCACGGAGACGGAAAAGGATCTTGGAGTCGTCATTGACTCCACGATGAACATGGGCCGACAGTGTGGGGAGGCAGTCAAGAAGGCCAATCGTACCCTGTCATGCATCCACAGATGCATCTCGAGCAGGTCCAGGGAGGTGATCCTCCCCCTCTATGCGGCACTGGTCAGGCCGCAGCTGGAGTACTGCGTCCAGTTCTGGGCGCCACACTTCAAGAGGGACGTGGACAATATGGAAAGAGTTCAGAGGAGGGCCACTCGTATGATCAGGGGTCAGCAGGGCAGGCCTTATGAGGAGAGGCTACGGGACCTGAACCTGTTTAGCCTCCACAAGAGAAGGCTAAGGGGGGACCTTGTGGCCTGCTACAAACTGGTCAGGGGGGATCAGCAGGTATTGGGGGAGTCCCTGTTCCCCCGTGCGCTGCCAGGAGTGACCAGGAATAACGGTCACAAACTGGCGGAGGGTAAGTTTAGATTAGATATTAGGAGGCGCTACTTCACAGTCAGGGTGGCTAGGGCCTGGAACCAGCTTCCAGGGGAAGTGGTGCAGGCTCCTAGCCTGGGGATTTTTAAAAGGAAGTTAGATGAGCACCTTGCCGGGGTCATCTGACCCCGGTGCTCTTTCCTGCTAAGGCAGGGGGTCGGACTAGATGATCTACCTAGGTCCCTTCCGACTCTAGCTACTATGAAACTATGAAACTATGGATGTGGTATACCTAGATTTTAGCAAGGCCTTTGATACAGTTAGCCACAACATTCTCACAGGCAAGCTAAGGAAGTATTGGCTCAATGAATGGACTGTAAGGTGGTTGGAAAACTGGCTGGATCATCAGGCTCAGAGTGTGTGGCATCGATACTTACACAGTCAGATGGGTCACTAATTGGCTGGAGGGCCGCACCCAGAGAGTGGTGGTGGACGGGTATTGTTCAACCAGGAGGGATGTGGGCAGTACGGTTCCCCAGGGCTCGGTCCTCAGGCCTGCACTGTTCAACATCTTCATCAGTGACTTGGACGAGGGGGTAAAAAGCACCCTGTTCAAATTTGCTGATGACACTAAGATGTGGGGGGATGTGGGCACATTAGAAGGAAGGACTAGGCTACAATTGTACCTAGACAGGTTACAGGGATGGGAAGATGAGAATAGGATGGGATTTAAGACTGACAAGTGCAAGGTGATGCACCTGGGGAGGAAGAACCAGCACCATGAAACTATGAAACTATGAAACTATGAAACCATACCTACAGGTTGGGGAACTCCCTTCTCGTCAGTGCAGAGGCAGAAAAGGATCTTAGAGTCATCACTGATGCCAAGATGAACATGGGCTGGCAGTGTGGGAATGCAGTCAGGAAGGCCAACCACACCTTGTCATGCATCCACAGATGCATCTCAAGCAGGTCCAGGGAGGTGATCCTCCCCCTCTGTGCGGCACTCATAAGGCTGCAGTTGGAGTACTGCATCCAGTTCTGGGCGCCGCGCTTCAAGAGGGATGTGGACAGCATGGAGAGGGTCCAGAGGAGGGCCACTCACATGATCGGGGGGCAGCAGGGCAGGTCCTGTGAGGACAGGCTACAGGACCTGAACCTGGTCAGCCTCCACACGAGAAGGCTGAGGGGGGATCTAGTGGCCTGTTACAAACTAGTCAGAGGGGACCAGCAGGCATTGGGGGAGTCCTTGTACCCCCAAGCACTACGAGGAGCGACTAGAAATAACAGTCACAAGCTGGCAGAGGGTAAATTCAGATTAGACATCAGGAAGCGCTACTTCACTGTCAGGGTGGCTAGGATCTGGAACCAACTTCCAAGCAAAGTGGTGCTGGCTCCTACCTTGGGGGTCTTTAAGACAAGGCTTGACAGTCACCTTGCTGGGGTTGTTTGATCCCAGTACTCTTTCCTGCCACGGCAGGGGGTTGGACTCGATGATCTACTCAGGTCCCTTCTGACCCTACTAACTATGAAATTATGAAACTACCTGAAGTGGGGTTCAAAAGAGGATGGAGCTAGACTCTTCTCAGTGGTCGCAGAAGACAGAACAAGGATCAACGGTCTCAGGTTGCAGCAAGGGAAATTTAGGTTAGATATTAGGAAGAATTTTTTCACTAGGAGGATAGTAAAGCACTGGAACCCAGAGAGGTTATGGACTTTCCATCCTTGGCGATTTTTAAGACCTAGGTAGACAAATCCTTGGCTGGGATGATCTAGTTGGGAATGGTCCTGCTTTGTGCAGGGGGCTGGACTAGATGACCTCCTGAGGTCCCTTCCAACTCTAATATTCTATGATTCTATGATATTTCCTGTAAGATCAGTGAAGTACAAAGTTAGTGTTGGTTTTCCTCTGCATGTCAAAAAGGCTGTTTTTGAACAAACAATTCTTGTAACAGAAAATGAAATCCTGGCCAAATCTTGAAGTAAATGGGAGTTTTACCATTATATTCTCAGACTCAGGACTATACCCCGAGATCAGAATGTAACATTTCAACAAACAGAAAGATTCTTTTGGTGACAGTTGGAAGCTTTACCCTTAGGTTATGAGACAGCATCTTTACCTTGACAGATTGGGTTGGGGATGATTCATCAGGGCCCCTGAAAACTTTGTGGTACAATAGGAATGGTATTTGGATCTTCTTATTTTGAAACTACTGGCCTCTACCACCTAGGCAAAAGTAGAGTCTATCTTAAGTTTTGGCAAAATGTTACTGCATCATCACAAGATTATGATTCCATTTGATGGGGGTGGTGTATGACAAGGGCATACATTAATACAGATGACAGTATTGTAATAAGTCAGTGGTTTTCAAACTTACCTAAAGTCAGAGAATTTTTTCATATCACCACTTCTACTGTAGAAACCCTACCTCTATCTATGGGCTGACATGCAGCCAGGTGACCTGGCCCAGCAGTGGCAGCACGTTGTCTCCCAGCCCACTCCACTGTTACCCCCAGTGTTTTTGCAGAACCCCTGATGAACTAGTGCAGAACCCCAGTGTTCCACGAAACAGTTTGAAAACCACTAATACAGATTTTGAGCCACTGAAGCTCCCTTTGAATGGAGCTTTTCTTCTTTACTATCAGTATGTGAGGGCAGAGAGATAAGGGCGACATTTAGGTGCTTCTGTTATCCTGGGTTGAAGACAGGTGGAATAGAGGAGCTGTGCAATGTCACATTCTGGGAAGATAAGAATGTGATTAGAAGAGTCTTGATGAGCACAGCAAATGCTAGAGACATCACTGGATATTGACACCTTCCATTTATCAGTTGAGTTAAAAAATGCAGTGATGATTATCTGGAACTTGGGGACTTTTGTTTTCATGCCAGCTTGTCTGTATATTGCACCTGTCACATGCAGAATTTCCTACCAGCTTCATCATTATACTACCCTCAGATTTGTAGGAACTACCCGTTCTTGATTTGGTCGTGAGAGGGTAATTCAGCTTGTATGATCACTCAGTGGCCTTGCTCACCCCCCTCCTCTGTCCCTTGTGTCCCCACCATCATGGTGGTGCTCCACTGTGCTGGCATCTCCAGTCCAAAAGCATCTTTGCACTCTGATTGGCTGTTTATCAGCCAATCAGAGTGTGAATAAAGCCTTATGGACAGACAGACAGACAGATTACAGCTTTTATAATATTAGAATTCCTACCGATATGGTGTTTTTTCCCCTTTTTATGTAAATGCTATGACACATCTCAACCCGAGATGTGGTTGTGTATGCCTCTGAGACACACTTCAAGGGTGCCCTTCTGCCCCGAATCCTTCTCTGTCATCTGCCACTTGACCACCGAGAATGGACTGAGAGTTTCACAAGTTGCCTCACTAATCTCTGGAACCTTGGCTTTACCTGCCTAACCTAAGTCTTGCCAGATCTTGGCACAGGGGATTTTGCTGGCTAGAAGAATCATGCCATTGTCTGGTTATGTGCTCAGAAAAGATAGATCTCTAGCTTTCTGGAGAAGAGGCCTGCCTGTATGCTCAAATATTCTGAAAACATGCCTACTCTGACATGAAAGAAAAAGCAAGTGAAAAAAATACCAAAAAGATTTATTATAAAAACAAGAACAAACATAAGATATAAGTAACCATATATTGAGATACAGAGAGATAAAAATAAACAAAAGGAAATATGAGAACAATAATTTGATTTTACTCTGCATCTTAAACCTAAGACTACAGTTTCTACCTAGCCCAGCGTGGGTAATGAGGCCAGATCAGAACCCTGGATGTAGCCTGTCCCAGTCAGAAGATCAGGGGCATTTATTCCCCGAACAAGTGCCACCTGCAACGAGCCCAGAGCAGAACTCAGCTGAGTGCGGCAATCAGGACAGACAAACCCCTAAAGCCACAGGCAACAGGTTACACTTTCTCCAGCTTTTAAAAGCCAGGCCCAGCCCAGTCTCTTTGTCCAGATTAAGATGAAAATTCTTGCTCTTGACTCTCCTTACACTTTTTTGTTGGTTCACTGGTTTTGACCTCTGGCTCTGACTGGCTTCTGAGTCTGGTAGGACCCTTGGAATGCGCTGATTCTGGTTTTCTGCTCTTGATTCTGGTTTGATGCTTGGATCTGATTCCTGGTTAACCCTCATCTTATCCTGTTTCTGGCTCCAGCTTTCGACCGCCATCTGTTTTGACTTTGGCTATAGCTCCCAGTTTCAGTTCTGACATCAGACCATACCCCAGCTCCTGGGAAATAAACCTGTACTGCACAAGGCTTTAGGAACCTAACCACTAGCCCAGACTCTAACAGCAGGTTAGAAAGCATCTTCTGCCTCCAGACCTTCTCCCAGGGCCTTCTGCAAATTCTCCTGTCAGCCTACTTAACTCAGCCTACTGACTGAAGGCCTAAAGCTATTCCTTATGCCTGAGAATAAACTAAAGGCAAAGCTTAAATATGATTTCTTATCTGACCATTTACATACACCACCCCTTGCATTTTTGGGGAGCCCACACTATTCACATAACTCCCTCCCCCTACAAAGGTACATATCTGCCATACTAAAAACTCTTTGTGATCTAAGACCAGAAGAATATTGGATATGAAGATTACTCATTCAGTATCTTAAAGATATTATCATCTAATTTCCGCACTGATAGAAATGTCCTTCCCTAGAATAGCCTAAATGGCCAAGTGATAATCTTATGGGTCCCTGCTTTTCAAATATAACAACACTTGTTGTTGTCTGGTTCATCCATCTCAGAGCACATCCAATAAGGGTAATGAGTAAACAAACTCATGTCAAATCCTAATTCCCAGCAATTATCTCTTCAAAATGTGAATAGGTGAGGAACACTTAAGTTAAGTATTACCTCAAAAACAGTCTTGGCTAAAATATAAATATATATTCAAATTGCATTTATCCTATATACAACAATTCATGCAAACATAATAATGGTAAGGCTAAAAACAGCTTGGTACTACCTATATGTAGAGACTACAATGCCATATCAATAAGATGAACTAAAGAAAACATGTATGACATTTCACAAAACCCTCAAGTTTCATGACAAATATGTCTGCATTAAGAACTTCACCTGATATTACTTACATGGTAACATTATTATACCATGGGTGCTCAACCTTTGTTCCTGTGGGAAAGACAAGTGGCATGGGTGTCTGTGGGCAAAATAGAGGCTCACATGGTGGGATTGAGATGTAGTGGCCCCATGCAACCCTCTCCTTCCCCACATGCCAGGAGTGGGCACCCAACCCAGTGGGCAGAGTTTGGGGCTCCATGTAGGTCTGGACACTAGAGAGAGGTGGCACTGCTCCCCCCTGCTGCCAAATTTCTAGATGACAAGGTGTGGCCTGCCAGACCTGGCCCTAGGTCAGGGGTTGAATACCTCTGAACTATACAGCATTATTACTTATACAGTGATATTACATCATTTTATATATATGATAAAACATACAAATGATCTAACCTCAGTATATACTGGTGCCCCAGAAGTGAAATGCTCTATGGAAATCACAGGCTCAAGTCAAAGATAAAATAAGAAATGATTGTTAAATAAAGGCTTATAACTTGGCCGATATCTCTTGTGATTCACAAAGGTCAAGTATGGTTGGAAAATGAGTACTAAACCTGAAAGAATTAATGAAGTCAGTTCTCAAGTCAGGGGCAAAAGAAATGCAGCATCACACCCAGACTGGAAATGTTGTTTATACAACAAGCTCAGTCACAGAACCACTGGGCCAGGGATTGAGAAACTAACATTTATATCTTCAAAGAGATATTTAAGATGAAAGAACAGAGATTATCTAGTTTATATTTGGAGGAGAGCAATTAGAAAAGGGGATAAACCCAATAAAAGTGTTCAATTGAATTGCAATTAAATCGAACTCTAATGCTATTTTTCCCCATTTAAGCTGAACCAAGATAAAAGGCCTAAAATACCCTCTTTCTTCCTTCCCCCAAGTTTTCAGTAGAAATATTAACAGTACTTACTAAGTGCAAACAGACTTAAAAGTTATACATATGGAAATACATTAAAAAACTTAATATGTATGCTTATGTCTATTAATCAAAAATCCTTTGTACTTTTCATTGCTGCTGTCAGAGTTAACAGATCATTTTGGTCACTGGTCCAGATGAAAATTTAATAGGATGAAATTAAAGGTAACTGACATTTCTAAAATGCCAAATATCTTATTTTTCCTTTAAGATATGCACCAGAATTGCATGCAAATCAGGAACATCTAAAATAAATTATGACTTTAGCAATAAACAGATGCTGAAGGATTTAAATAAATGACTACCTTTTTTTTTTGGGCAGGGGGCTGGACTCGATGATCTCCCGAGGTCCCTTCCAGCCCTAATGTCTATGAAATCTATGAAATCTATGAAAATTGAAGTGATAAAATACACATGACTTCAAGGTAGGTGTGTTTACTTCTTAAGGTGCTGTACCTCTTATTATTTTCAATGAATAACCTTGTGATATGTTTGGTTGGTTGGTTGTTTTGCTTTGTTTTTTATGGTAAAGAAAAATAGCCATGGATTGTATAGAGTATACCATTTAGCATAAATATCTGTTAGTATAAAAATGTAAGTTATGTTTATGCCTTCTAGGGTTTTTGTTTGTTTGCTTTGGATTTTTTTAAGAGCCTTGTATGCTTTTTCGTTTGCAGTGTAACAGTTTTGGTTTAAGAAAGGTACATGGAAACCCCTCTTACCACATTACAGACCACACTTCAAAGCAAAATTGTTTTCTTTCTTCATTTCAGGTATGTCTTTATCTCATGGGGTCTCCTAAGGAAATTAATTATAAAACACAGTTAATGACAGCCTAATGTAGAAATCTCCTTAGGTACTATTACAATGTAATATTGAAACTCTGATACAAAGCGGATAAATAAACAGTGTGAATTGTGCTGTATCATATTGAATCACAAGGTGGGGCAGGGATTTGGGAATACAAATCTGTATCACAAAAATATTAAAACTGATGGATTGTCAGAATTTTTTTTTAAACTTAAAACTTTTCATCATTATTCCTGAAGTCATCTTTAGAGGTTTAATTAAACATTAATAGTATTGTTCACATGACACAATTTGCCCTGAGATCTGTTGTCAATGTTTCATCAAAGAAGAATCAGAGTTCATTCTATGTAATTTCTAGCACCAGTTTTTCTATTAATTGTAATAAAATACTGCCATTCTCAATTTCAAAATAATGATTTATTTCTAACGGATTTTCTGAATTTGAAAATCTCTCTTAATTTTAAATGAGAAAAGCCATCTTTGCTTGACATGGGGTTCTTTTCATTCAGTTGACTTTCTAGGGTATGTTTCCACTTTCTCTGGACCAGGTATAGATGTTTGCATATTGGGCTGACCATACAATATTACTGCAAAAAAGAAAATCTCTCAGTTATCTCCTTCAAAAATTCTTTTCAACAATATTATGTCTCAAATAACTTGAAAATCACCAGTGTTGAATCCAAGGCATTGGATTTTTGGAATGAAAGAAATAAATTAATATAATTTTTACAGAAAAAGATATTGGAAGTGGTGTCCTTGTTTTAATATCTTGGAACTTATCTGAGCTGGAATAAACACATTGAAAATGCAGCATTATATGAAAACAAACCTGGGGTGTTTTATCCTTTTACCATTAGGATGGTACTGGCAGCAATAGCCTGTAGAGCTAAGGTAGGGTCCATTTTATTGTATGAAGAGGAACTATGGGGTACTGACACCATTGCTCATTCAAAAATAGAACAAAAATCTAATTATTTTAAAGTAGGTTATATTTATACCAAATTATACAGTGGGGTGGGGGGATCTTATGTGATCTGAAATGATCTGAGACTTTATCTAAATTAATCTTGAAATTATAAGATAAAAAGTAGAGCTTCTATTCCTGTCAGATATACTAAGAAGTCAATTTTAGGAGTCTCTCCTTTTTCCAAATAATCCTTTATTTGGATCAATGGCCTGGGAAATGTACCGACAGTTACTGACCCAATATTTCTCCTATATTTAAAACATGGTATAAATTGAAAAATTAAAGATGACAACATGAAAACATATATACAGACAGTGTGATTCTCTTTAACTTCTTTTTTAGAGATTAATAAAGCACTCTTTTGGCTTAGAAACCTATGTATCTGAAGTACAAAACTACAAACAATGATTGGCCATTACTAGGCTGAGGTTCACTTTAATGTGATCTGCAGTTGTCACAGGCAGGTGGTGTTGGATGCCATACACAGACAGGATATGTTCCTGTGGGAAAAAGGAGATAGATGACTTAAATCTCTATTTGTGTTCCTTTTCATTCATTGAAGAAATAGAAGGAAAATGAATCTCTCCATAAATAGTGGGCTACTGACGGAAGAATAATCTGGCTCCTCTCTAAAAGCTTACAGCCTATCCTATACTTCCTAGGTGTATTTTTATTTGATGTTGGCCTTTTATTCCACAAAGAATAAAAGGCCAATATCAAATAGAATTCCCTGTTTTTAATTTGTTACTTTACTGTTTTATATTGCTTCATTTTATCTTTGTTTGTAAGATCATATACCATTCTATTTGAATTTTGTTTAACTTGGCAGAATGCGTAACCTTACTGTATGCTTTTTTCAAGAACCATACTGTATAATGTATTACATTATTATATAAATTAATTGTCAATGGTCAATATTATTTAATTGTTTTTGGAGAAGCTGTAAGCAAGCTGCAATTACTACTACTGCTATTGTAAAAGCAGTTGTGAAAATGGCTGTCCTCCAAGTCCCAGTGTCAACCCTTCCTATCACCAATGAATTAAAGAAATGGCACATAGGGTACTCATGGAAACATTTGCTTTTGGGAGAGCAAACAATAAGACAACATATGCACAAATTGGGAAATATATGGCATCATTACTCTCAACTCATTAATATGGTACTATGAGAGTTTATTTATCTTCATTTATGATTTTTGTGACTGCCTTGTCTCCTTCTCCCCAGTTGCTGAGTCTTGACTTTAACAATATTGATAAATCCATTAAGTCCAAGAGTTAAGAGGGGTGCCACTAGCCTCTGTAAGAATTACTACAGAAATCCTCACCCCAGTGAAACTCCCCCTGAAATCAGTTGGCTTTGTAAGGACCTCAGAAGGTGATCCACATAGATCTTGCAGGAAAAAAATATTATGTTACTGATTGTTTTAGTGCTGTTAGCAGAGAAGATTTTAAAAAGAAAAATTGCTAATAGAATATAAATGTTAGTGAACATACACATTTAATTTAATTGACCTAAGTTTGGCCTCAGAATGTAAGAAGAGGGTAAAGGCAAAAGTACTATTAATTTAGCAATACTACATGAAACAAAAATAAGTGTGAAAAATGAGGCAAAAAGTTCCAAGACCATAAGGCCACATCCACACAAGCACCAATACTTGTTTCCTTGGGGACAAGTAGCAACATCACACATTGTGCCACTGCTACTTGTCTTCAAGGAATGTCCATGCTATGTATGCTCTGGCATATGGAAAGTTATCCTGGGTAGTAGGGCAAGGGAGGCTGGGGCCAGAAACTGTGCTGGCCCCAGCATCCTTAGCTAGGGTCCTTGGGGCCTTGGGGAGATGCAGTCATGATGCTTTTGCAGCTGGGAGCCTGGTCAACAGCCGGAGTGTGGCTCTGGCTGCCAGGTTCTGGTTTTAGGCAGTGTGTGCCACCACCATGTGCACTGATCTGCTCTGTGTGTGTGTGTGTGTGTGTGTGTGTGTCTTGACCCAGGGAGTTCCTGAGGTCAAGAAAACGCCCACACTTCAAGGTAGCAGTGTGGAGAATGCCTGCAGGTGCAATGGGTGGTGCCGTGGATAGCTTTGCAGCACCACATTCCTCTGGATGCAGCCTAAGAATACAAAATCAATATGGGAAGTCCTTATGAAGCAAAAATCTCAAAGCTAACATGGAATCTTGGTTTTAGGTATGATTGCAAAATGTGTAAACCACAGAGTTGTTTTATTTTGTTACAATAATTTGAACCATTGTTACGGTAATGATGTAGGTTATCAGATCAATCTAAAGGGCTAGCATTAAGTAAAGAGAATATAATAAGGGATGTTTTGAAACTGAGGTGTTTGATTTGAAGTGAATCCTGACACTATCAAGAGTCCACTCTTGTCATTGTTTGAAATACCCAATTAACCAAATAATATACTGCTTTTATGATTGATCATTTTCTGATTTTACCATAACCCTACAGAAATTTTAACTTAGTAATAAATGTTTTTAATGTCATCATTGTTTCTCTTAAGTTCTGAAAGGTTCTCACTAAAATGTATTATCTAAAACTAATTGGGATGTGGAGATAGACACTACAGTGAAATAACAGTAGTATAAATACTTAACATTTGAAAAAAAGCAATCAAATTGGAATGGTACTTATCTCTTACACTTTATGGGAGATTCATTTTCTTCTGAAACATCAGGAACTGGTGACTTTTATAAGTATGATGCTGGTCATAAAGTACGAATGGCCTAACCCAACATGGCAAAATCCTAACAGTCTGTATGTATTCTGATTTTTTTTTTCTGTTTGTCCTGCTTTTGTGGGGAGAGCATTTAACCACCAGTTAAACTAACAACCAACCTTTTTTTCCTTAAATGATTCTTGTTCTACTTCCTTGATCAATACCATCAGAGACATTTGATATAATATTTATATATGCTTTCATATAATTTTCTTCCATTGTACACTTAATGTAAGTGATCAAAAATCTTAGCTGAGGAAGATTGTCCATAACTACCTACTTATAGAATACAAGTAGGAGAATATTATCCGCTTCAGAACATATTGTCCTATGAACCTCAGCTGAAATATGAAACAATTACAAAAAATCCTGCAATATTAAAAATAAGCTGATAAAGTATTTTTATAATGCAACCATATCTTAAATTTGCTTAAGTGATCTTAATCTTTTACTGTGTGCTGAGACATAGTATACATGAAGTGGCAATGTTACTGAAAATAACATTCCTTTCTCTCCACCTCTCAGTTTCCCAAAGGATGTGTCTCCTATTGTGACATATCACATGCATTTGCATTGCATCATCCATGGTTTGGTAAGTTGACATTACATGAAAGACCCCAACATCAAAGCATTACATGTAAAATAAGAATAAAATGTGTTTGTCTGACAACTCTGGCTTACAAATCAGCATGTTTTCAGCAGTGCAAAAATGATCTAAACACCATTTTTGTTTTAAGGTTTGATAGCATCAAAACTATATTGTAAAATTACACAGGTTTTCAAACAGGCTATGCACTTGAATGCTTCATGAAATGTTGTTGCTGACCTTGTCCTAGTTAACAGTACTAAAGTTAGGAAAAATATTCTATTGTATGCTCACTAGTTTTGAAACCCTATATTCACAGAATGAGATACTTTGGAGGTTTCCTTTGCTTCATAATGCATATATAATGTTGCACATATGTGTGTTTTTAATTGTCATTCACTTGAGAGTGTATTGTTTAAATTAATTGTTTTGCATATGTTTTGTTTATCGATGGGAATGATGAAAGGAAAATACTATGGCATTCCATAAAGAAGGAGGCAGCACTGGAAAGTTACATATGGGGAAAAAATTAAAGGAGTTTCCTTTTAATTTTTTGAAAACAAAAATTAAGGGCACAATTAACAAGTGACATAATTTATAGGAAAAATGGATACACTTCAAATGTGTATGTAGGAGGGTGGGAAGGTGGAGGATGTGTTTTCCTTGGTTCCCAAATATCAACAATCAGTAACAGATGAACTTCAGTGTTGACAAGCGCAAAGTTAATGCACACGGGGAAAAATAACCACAACTGTACATACACAATGCTGTGATCTGAGCTAGCTGTTAATGACTCAGGAAAGAGCTTTTGGAGTCATTATAGAAAATTCTTTAAAAACATCACCTTTATGTATGACGGTGACTGAATAAAGTCAATAAAATATTGGGCATTGTGAACAAGGGAATTGAAAACAAAATAGAAAACATCATCCTGCCACTATATAAATCCAGAGTGCATCCACATCTTGAATGCAGTTCTGGTCTCTGCGTCTCAAAAAGGAGATAGCAGAATAAGAAAAAGTACAGAGAAGGGCTGAAAATATTATCTGGTGCATGAAGCAGCTGCCTTATGAGGAGACCCTAAAGAAGCTATGACTCATTAGTTTAGAAAGGAGAAGGCTGAGGGAAGGTATGATAGACCTCTATAAAATCATAAAGGGTGTGGAGAAAGTGAATAGGGAACTGTTATTTGCCAAATCCCCGAATATTGGAACTGAAATTAACAGGAGAAAGGTTTAAAAATTAATCAAGAGAAAGTAATTTTTTTACACAGCACATAGTTAACTTTATAGAACTCCTCACAGGAACTTGTAGATGCACAGAATGTAGCCAGGTTCAAAAAGGAATTGGACAAAATAATGGAGGACAGGTCTATTCATAGCTATTAACCACTACAGTTGGGGAGCTCTCCTTTGCCTTCCTGAAGAAGAGGAAAGTGGAAAGGCACTACCAGGAGCCTGAAGGAGCTAGTGAAAGAGAGAAGAGTGCCCCGGTAGCTGCAGTTCTGAAGCAGCTGCTTCATTCAGCTATCACATGGAGAGGTGGAAGAGAGAGGTGGGAAGAGCCAGGGAGCAAGGAGAATGCGGAGAGCTGGGGAATGGGGATCTATGTCCGGAAACATGAGACATCAGGCAGGACATCACCAATGGCGGGGAGCCAGCAGACAGCTGGCTGAAGACCTCAGAGGAGCTTGATTAAGCTGGGAGATGCCAGCCACAGAGAAGCCATGGAATGGAGTGGTGCAAGTGGTCTGGAAGCTATGCTGCAAAAGGACCAGCCAGGAGGAAAGTGACCAGGTCTTATATCAGGGTACTGACATTTTAGTTCCTTTCTTCTTTTTTTTATTTTGGTCTGGCACCTTCACCTCAACAGGCCAGCAGGGTGCTAAGCCAGGTTGGAAGAACTCCCAACTTAATAAGAATAAGGGGGAAATTCCCCAGCCACACTAATATACCCTGGGACAAGGAGCTGTCAGCCTGGATGAGTTTCAGGGTTGGGGGTTTTTTTGGATTTTTTTACTCTTTGATTTTTATTGTAGTACTAGAGCGTGTAACCCTTGTGGAGAGAGGGGACAAAAATCCCTCCCAAGACCAACCACATGACTCATGTGAGACTGGGAAGAAGCCCATGTTAAGTGGCCCATGTTAAGTTAGTTTCATCAAGACAGCTGTGAAGACGCATGTGAACCTAAAAGAGAAAAGATAAGTTGCCTGTTAAGACTGGCGTAAATGAGTGGTAGCGTAACATCTGGGTGGCACTAGGATGAGGTGTAGAAGAGGTTGGAGCCCCAGAAGAGACCCACATCAGGTTGCTGTTGTCCAGTGGCAGTGAGAATTAGCACCTCCTGATTGATATCATTCTAAAACACCACGACGTGGCAGGAGAAACTTGGGACCATTGCTACAAAATACAGGCAAGTGATCACAGGACTGGTGGTCAGGGCCAGGAAGGTACTGGGATGCGGTGCACATGATTTTAACCAGGCCAAGTCCTGACACTTCCCTAAACCCCTGGTAGATGCAAGGGAAAATATGAGAGGGACTAGATCACACCATCTGCTCGTGCTTCTGTCAGAGACAGGATACTAAAACATTGGTCGACCCAGTATGGCACTACTTATTTTTTACAAAACATAAGACAAAAACATGGTAGTAACATCACAGAAGCTTAAAAATGCAAGGAACTCTTGATGCTTGTTTCTCCCAAGTGGTCCCTTAATTCTAATTTCTGTGATCTGAAGCTGATTAATTAAATCCTGGAAAGGTTTGTTATAGGTATTAAAGGATTAACCCCATATCTAGCTATCATTAAAGTATTGCATAGAAACTGACGGAATATGGCTTTTGGAAATTAGTGCTATGGGTATCAAATGAGTAAAAGGCCAACTTTTCCATTATATCTTCAGCCTTAGATTCAAATGATATCAACAATTTGTCTTTTATAAAAATTGGCTAAAAATATTCCTAGAAACAATCTCAATATTTAGTAGTAGTTTTCATTTTTTTAATTGCCTTTGCTTCTTAATCACTATCAGACTGACACAGATTAAGAACCCTTGTAAAAATATACATGATGCATACAAATATTTAAAAATAGCACAATTGTTAGGCCATTTTTTTTATTGTAGCAGTCAGATGGTTCCAATATTGGACCTCATAAACCTATTCACCCCCTTAGAGTCAAAGAGATAATAGTCCAAATCACATAAATAAATATCACAAAGTAAATGGAGAAGGAGCAAAGAATAAGTTGGTGACAAACCCCTCCCCCACATCTTCCAGATGTGTTTAATGTCCTTTGGACAGAGGTGGAGGCAAATAGAATGGTCATTTCAGTGAACTGGGGAGTTAATACAAGGCAGAAAGTCAAGAAAGGAGATGGCATATTTGATTTAGCATTGGAACCATGCTACTATGAGTGGGCTACAGCTATAAGGAATAACAATGATGTAAAAGATAGCACACATAAGTTTCTGTTATATGCAGATGATGTACTAATACTTCTGTCACAGCCAGGAGATCAGTTCCTGCACTTTTATTGATCAATACTTTTAGCAGTTAACCTGGTTAGAAAATTAACCAGACTAAATAAGCATAATACAAAGTATGAAGTGGCAGTTTCAATGGCAACCAGAACACATAACTTATTTGGGTGTTAAAATACGCAAAGATATCAATGCTATTTTTTGCTAAAGCCTTCTTTCAGATTCTCAGTGTTACATTACAGATTCTGAACAAATAGATCAGTTTGGCAACAGTATTGTGGGGATGTGCTAATAAATTAAAAATGAATGTCTTAACTCGCTTAATTTACCTATTACATAACCTACCCATTATAATCCCCCCAGTCCTATTTTGTTACAAAACAACCACATGCTCAATAGGTTTCTGTGGGGAGAGGATAAAATGGCTTGACTTTCATTTTTAAAAAATCAGCTATTAATTGAAATCACAATGTAGTTTTAGTAAGTCAGGCTGGATGAATGATAAAACTGGTAACTCTCCTGTATGGTTGGAAATTAAAGCACTTATGATGGTGGTAATAGAAAAGGAAATATGGACTTTGCTTATCACCTTCTTTCTAACTTTCAAATACCTACACCTTTTGCAACTTGACAAGCATGGGAAAAAATGGCAAACTTACTGAAGTTTCCTTTGTTACATTGAAAGACTGTATTTGTGGTAACCCCACAAACTGATGTAGAGAAATTGAATGGATAAAGTTACTGCATATGTAAAACAGCTTCTAGTGGGAAATCCTACAAATCCTTTTCTAAGTTGTGATGATTCTGACCTTCTAAAAACAACTGAATGGCAATATGCTTGCATCAAGTATTAGAAAATCAGTTTGGACCTGAGCTGTGGGTATAGCAAATACTTCAGATATATATTTTTTTGCCTAATATCTGCTTCTCTTGCATTCTGTGCCATCATTGTATGAATATATGATGTCTCATAACAAGCCTGATGCAGACTATTTACAATTGAAATGGAATGAAGACCTAGGTATCCATATGACAGGCATCAGTAGGAGTCTCTCAGTATGATGATAACAGTCTTTCACTAGACAGGGAAGTCATTGGTAAAGAAAGTAGCTCGTTGGTTTGGGGTAAATTGATAAAGTATTGTGGTATTTGTGAAGTTGACAATTAATCTAAGCATTTCATACTTTTCACAGAAGCAGTTGAGAGTGACCTGGAGCTCTTCAATTGAGTGAGGGTATATGACACAATGTTTAGTGCTTTGGAGATCAGTAATAGGGGTATTGGTTATCTTGGATTTGGAATGTAATTGATTGATGTTAAAGAGATTCCCATCCATGTGATACTAGATGCTGACTCCAGATGAAAGTCTATTAACAATGTGATGTGAAATAACTGTGATAAAGATAGGAAAAAAATGTTGGTGTAGTTACATCCTTGCTTGATATTATGGAATCCCTAGACCAATCAGAGGCCAGTGGTAGAAGGCCTTTCCCTGGTGAGGCCCCTTTCCTTGCTATTCTGCCTTCCTTCACAAGCTGTGACCTGACAGAGGTCTGAGCTGGTGCTTAATCCCTGCCCTAAAGGGTTGAGGGTTCAGGGTCCAATTCTGGCATTTGAGTAACAGTCTTGGTCTTCATAGCAAAACCACTACCCATACACTCTACAGTTTTGGTTTTACTGTTGGAGCAAGATCAAGAAAAAGCCAGATTATAGAATCCTAGTATAAATTAGAGATTCAGAACACTTGAATATCAGCAGTTGGAATAAAAGATCTTTTTTCATATGCACTAGGTTCCCTCTAAACTTAAAAATATATATACTGTCAGTAAATACATGTTGGTGATGTGATGCTTTACAGGCAATGCTTGCTCACGTATTTTGATCATGCCATATTATTAGTTCTTTTTGGAAAGAAATTATAACTAGAGTTAACATGGTTTTGAACACAACACTAATACCTTTGGCAAATATATATTTCCTTGAGTATATCCCTAAGGAATTAAAACTGAAGTCTTCACAGATTGTACTCTTGCAGTGGGCTTTATTACTGACATATAGAATTCTATTACTATACTGGAAAAGTACATCTCCAAATATGAGATTTGAAAATTGGTATGACATGCCAGCTCTTCCATCTATGGAGATAGTCATGTTTAGCTGACATAACTTCTATATTTGAAAAGTTTGGTGAAATTTGAAACATATTTTTAGAATATTTTGGTAACTAAGTTATTACTTGCACACTTTTCTTTTCTTCTTTTGTCCTTCCTTTTTTCCACCTCTTTTTTTTTCTTTTCCTTTTTATTACTTATTGTTTCTGACAGGAATGTACATAGTTCAGTTTGACATGGATAGCTGACAAAAATTATGATTCTTGTTACATTTCAAAAATCAAGAAAGCTTTAAAAAATAAGAAAGGAGAAGATAAAGACTGGAAAGGAGAAGCAAAAAATATATGGGACTTTGTCATGGGCATTTTAGATAAAATTGTAATAGTCTCTCTTTTAAGGAGGGAAAAAGATTTAGTTGAAGGTTTGGCAGCAGCGGAAACAAATAGGAAGTCCAACATGATACCCTCAGTATTGTTAGTGGATGGTTCATGTCCTCAAATTTCACTTCCCTTGTTGGTTCATCAGAGTTAGTTTCTTGACCTTCACACAATTTAAAGTCATTGTGTTTGTTCAGGTTTTCCCTGATGTAAACTGAATATAAAAAGTAATTTAAAAACTGATTCTGGGACAGTTTGCATGGGAGTACTTCAATGTTTGTTCTTTTATATTATGGCAGTTAAGAAATGGTTCTCAAGGAATATCTTTTTATGCTACCAATTATCGGCAGCATGCTATTTGTTCTAAATTATATTTACATATTAATGTGAATGTACCCAGAGGCCTTAGAAATGAGTGCAGATTTTCATAAATTTAGATATACAGATCAAGGACATCATTACTATTATATTCTGCCCCCTAGATGTAAATGAGAAAGGCAAGGCACACATGGATTAAAGGGATGTTGTATCACTAAATGGGCAAACTAGTAAGTATGTACTGCAATGTACCTAAACAGGGCATTTACTGTATTTGTCTGATACATGCTTGAAATTATTTAAACACTGAAGTTCTCAAACACATTTAAACAACATGTTGTGAACAGAACACAGAATAGTATAAATTATGCAGATACTCTTACATATTTATACCACTCTAAATATTATTTAAATGTAAATCGTTATATAAAACTGAATCTTTTTCGCAGAAAGAAAAAGCAAACTCTGCCATTGTAACTCCTCCCAGAATAAGATATCTTTGGAATATCATACAAGAGAAACTCAGAAGATTAATGAGATGCATCAGAACATACATAGATTGTATTTGGAATTATATGGTAGCTACAGTTCATGTAACCATAAATAAAAAGCGCACATTGTTAGCTGAACTTGTAGCAAGTCCAAAATAGCCATTGTAGTTGATCAGTGAGTTGCTTAGACTGTCACATTAATATGGATAAGCATATTAGATAAAGCTCTATAAAAACCTATTCATGAGCTCCAGCCAATTTCTAACCCTTAGGTTAGCTTATTATAAAAAAGCAACGTCAGCTAAGCTTTCAAATGTTATTTAACCTTCATCCATACTTGTGAAACCATAATCATTATTGTTCTCACGGGGTAACTTGAGACCATGTCAAGAGCCTCTTGAAAAAGCAAAAAGCACAGTGGAAGCTAGGGGCAGTCCTCAAGGAGGATTATACAACAGTGGTCCACGCTTATAGGGAAATGATTAGGAAAGCTAGGGCAGCAACTGAGTTTAAGTTAGCCAAGGGAGTCAAGGACAATAAGAAGTCCTTCTTTAGGTATGTAGGGGACAGAAGGAAAACAAATAGAAGCATGGGCCCCCTGATTAGCACCTTGGGATGGCTGGTAACAGACAATCAGGAACAAACAACTCCTGAATGCCTACTTTGCTTCAGTATTTCACCAGACCAAAGGGAAAGACAAGTGAAATAAGGATCACAAGGGGCATGGTGGGAATAATAGCCTTCCCACTGTGGATGCTGCAATGGTGCAAAACCAACTACAAAGGGTATACATTAATAAGTCAGCAGGACCTGCTGGACTTCACCCAAGTGTGCTGATGGAGCTGGCTGAGGTCATTGCAGAACCCCTGGCAAAACACTTTTAGAAATCATGGAACAGAGGGGAGCTCCCTGAGGATTGGAAGAGGGCAACATTGTATCCATCTTCAAGAAAGGGAAGAGGGAGGACCCGGGCAACTATAGGGCAATCAACCTAATATCCATCCCAGGGAAAATCCTGAAAAAACTCATTAAAGGATCTATGTGTGATACGCTTGTTGTGGGTAAGATACTGAATGACAGCCAGCATGGCTTTGTCATGGGTAGGTCTTGTCTTACCAATCTCATCTCCCTGTATAAACAGGTCTCTCGCCACCTGGACATGGGAGAGAAGGTTGACATTATATATCTAGACTTTCAAAAGGCTTTTGATCTAGTATCCCACAATATTTTTTGTGGAAAAATTGGATGATTGTGGGCTTAACTGCTCAACTGGAAAGCTGGCTGCATGGTAGGATCCAGAGAGTTCTGATGAATGAATCTGTGTCATCCTGGTGAGAAGTGGCCAGTGGTGTCCCTCAGCGGTCTGTGCTCAGACCTGTGCTTTTCAACATTTTTATCAATAATTTGGAGGTGGGGGTAAAAATCTCACTGGCCAGCTTTGTGGATGACACCAAGTTATGAGGGAGCATGGTCATGTGAGAAAATAGTTTGCAGATACAAGCAGACCTGGACAGGTTGGAGAGTTGGGCAGACCGGAACTAGATGAAGTTCAACACTCAGAAGTGTAAGGTGCTCCATCTGGGGGCAAACAAACCCCAACATACCTACAGGCTTGGTGGTGACAATTTGACTTGCAGTACAGCTGAAAGGGACCTACGGGTAGTGTTTGAGCATCACATGAACATGAGCCAGCAGTGCAATGCTATGGCCAGCAGGGCAAACAACATGCTGGCATACATTAACCATTGCATCCCATGCAAAACAAGGAAGTGATACTCCCACTGTATTCCTCACTGGTGAGACCGCAGCTGGAGTACTGCATCCAGTTCTGGGCACCACACTTCAACAAGGATGTGGAAAAACTTGAGAGGGACCAGAGAAGAGCCATCAGAGACTTGCAAGACAAACCATATGAGGAGAGGCTGAGGGATTTGGGCCCCTTCAGCCTACACAAGAGAAGGCTGAAAGGGAATTTCGTAGCACCTTACCGCTTTATCAGGAGAGTACATCAAGAACTCAGTGAACAGCTCTTCACCAGGGCACCCCTGGGGAAGGCAGGAGCAATGGATACAAACTCCTGGAAGGCTGCTTCCAGCTCAACTCCTTCACAATCAGGGTGTCCAGGCTGTGGAATAAAGTCCTTCCAGTGGTGGTGCAGTCACCTATTCTGGAAATCTTCAAAAGGAGACTGGACAGTCACCTCACTGTGGTCACTTGACTCCAGTTGTTTTTCCAGCCTAGTGCAGGGGGACTGGATCCAGTGATCTACAAGGTGCCTTTCAGCTCCTAACAATCTATGAATCAATCTATGAACTTGTTACATTGCAATTCAACATTGTTGGTCTCATGGGGTAACTTGTTACCCCACCCACATGAACAAAATGGAAACACTGACAACAGTATAAATGTTCCAAAAACTATTTATTAAACATACAAATTGTTTGAAAGAGTATTTATAATTATTTGAACCCAAAATATTTAACTAGCATGATGAACAAATTAAAACTTTTTTTAGTTTCAAAACATGATTGAACAATTTGCTAAGTCTGCAGTTCACACTGTTTTCAAACTAACAGTTACTCCCAAAAACATTTCCTAACTGTTCAACTAAATATTGCATTCCTCACAAAGCATCAGTGATGTACTGTGGTGCACACAAGCAAATCACTTGCAATCTTTGCATCGTTTCTGGGTTTTGCGGTCTTCTGTCCTTGGACAAAAAGCACAATATCCACTCATGCTTGCAGAAGGTTCTACTGAGGTGTGTTGTGGCAATTGGTAATTTAGGGCAGTCATACCAGACTTGACAGACTTGGACAGATTTTGTGTATCCATAATTCTTCATTTTATTTGTCTGTCAATCAACTGTTCTCTAAGCTCCTGCAAAAAAATAGTGCTGTGTTCTTAAATGTGAACTTTGCTTCCAGTTTGCATTATGGCTTAGCCAAATGATGAGGCTGGCAACGGCAGCCACATCCAGCATATTGAAAACTAGTGTAATTGACCACCTGTTGATTTGCCATTTGCAGGTGATCATACGAACTAAGTGATCAATGATGGGAGTCTACTACAGACCTCCCACTCAAAGTCCTGAGCTTGACCAGGAGTTCGCCCGGGAACTGACTGAGGCCGCTTGCTCCAGGACCTTGGTTGTCATGGGTGACTTCAGTTACCCGGACATCTCCTGGGAAGATCACTCAGCAAAATCCGAGCGGTTGCAAAGCTTTCTCTCGTGCGTGGATGACCTCTACCTGACTCAAGAAGTCTATGGGCCAACGAGAGGCAAAGCGCTGCTCGACCTGGTGCTGGCTATGGGGGACGACCTAATCGGCAACCTAGTGATCGATGGGAAGCTGGGTGACAGTGACCACGAGCTGATCACCTTCACCATTCGCCGTAAAGCTGGCAAGTCAGTCAGCAACACAAGTTCTGAAGTCCTTGACTTCAGAAAAGCTGACTTTGACAAGCTCAAGAGGCTTGTTGGTCAGGCCCTCAGGGACCGTGACCCCAGGGAGATGGGAGTTCAAGAAGAGCGGTTGCTTCTCAAGGAAGCGATCCTCAATGCACAAGCTAAATCTATTCCAACACGGAGGAAAGGCAGCAAGAAGGCACAGCAGCCCTCCTGGCTCTATAGGGACCTAGCGGACCTCCTGCGGCTAAAAAGGAAAGCCTACAAAGGATGGAGAACGGGATTCACATCCAAGGAGAATTATTCTACACTGGTCCAGTTCTGCAGGGAGCAAACCAGGAAAGCCAAGGCTGCAACTGAACTCCAACTAGCTTCAAGCATCAAGGACAACAAAAAGTCCTTTTTCAGATATGTGGGGAGCCAGAGGAAAAGCAAGGGCAGTGTTGGACCCCTGCTGAACCAGATGGGGCAACTGACAACTGATGCCCAGGAAAAAGCCAACCTATTAAATAGGTACTTTGCGTCAGTCTTTCATCAGTCCCATGGGACGCCCATGCCTGCTATGGGACAGGGAGATCTGGGTGATGGGGATCCCCTACCCTCCATAAATGCTGACCTTGTGAAGGAACACCTTGAGAAGCTGGATACCTTCAAGTCAGCCGGCCCTGACAATCTGTACCCCAGGGTACTCAAGGAGCTGGTAGGCATCATAGCCCAGCCCCTGGCACAGATCTTTGAAAACTCCTGGCGCTCTGGTGTAGTGCCCGAAGACTGGAAGAAGGCCAATGTGGTGCCGATCTTCGAGAAAGGGAGGAGAGTGGATCTGGCTAACTACAGGCCCATTAGCCTGTCTTGTATCCTGGGGAAGATCTTAGAAAAGTGTATTAAGGAGGCCATCCTTGATGGACTGGCCCAGGCTAACATTCTAAGGGATAGCCAGCACGGGTTTGTTGCGGGTAGGTCTTGTTTGACCAATCTCATTTCCTTCTATGACCAGGTGACCTATCACCTGGACAAGGGAGAAGAGATTGATGTCATATATCTTGACTTCAAAAAAGCTTTTGATCTGGTATCCCATGATCACCTCTTGGCCAAACTGCCCAGTTGTGGCCTTGGCTCCACCATGATCTGCTGGTTGGGAAACTGGCTCTGTGGTCGGACCCAGAGGGTTGTAATTGATGGCACTCGCTCATCGTGGTGCCCTGTGACCACTGGGGTCCCTCAAGGCTCTGTCCTGGGACCCATCCTGTTCAACATCTTCATTAATGATGTGGACATTGGAGTCAGAAGCAGACTGGCCAAGTTCACCGATGACACCAAACTTTGGGGCAAAGCATCCACGCCAGAAGACAGGCGGGTGATCCAGGCTGACCTGGACAAGCTCAGCAAATGGGCGGATGAGAACCTGATGGTGTTTAAATGCAAGGTTCTCCACCTTGGGAGGAAAAAACTGCAGCTTCCTTATAGGCTTGGCAGTGCTACGTTGGATAGCACTATAGAAGAAAGAGACTTGGGGGTCATCATTGACCACAAGATGAACATGAGCCTGCAATGCGATGCTGCGGCTAGTAAAGCAACCAAAACGCTGGCTTGCATCCATAGATGCTTCTCGAGCAAATCCCAGGACGTCATTCTCCCCTTGTACTCGGCCTTGGTGAGGCTGCAGCTGGAGTACTGAGTCCAGTTTTGGGCTCCATAATTCAAAAAGGATGTGGAGAAGCTTGAGAGAGTCCAGAGGAGAGCCACGCGCATAATCAGAGGTCAGGAAAACAGATCTTACGATGACAGGCTGAGAGCCATGGGACTCTTTAGCCTGGAAAAGCGCAGGCTCAGGGGTGATCTGATGGCCACCTATAAGTTTATCAAGGGTGACCACCGGGATCTGGGAGAACGTTTGTTCACCGGAGTGCCCCAACGGATGACGAGGTCGAACGGTCACAAACTCCTGCAAGGCCGTTTCAGGCTGGACATAAGGAAGAATTTCTTTACTATCCGAGCCCCCAAGGTCTGGAACAGTCTGCCAGTGGAGGTGGTTCAGGCACCTTCAAGAGTAAATTGGATGCTTATCTTGCTGGGATCCTATGACCCCAGCTGACTTCCTGCCCTTTGGGCAGGGGGCTGGACTCAATGATCTCCTGAGGTCCCTTCCAGCCCTAATGTCTATGAAATCTATGAAAGGTTATCCACCCCACCCTTTTTTATTGTAGTCATGGATGATGTCTGGCATTCTTTGCTCTCCACCCACTGACAGGTCATGGTGCATGCTTGACAGCAACAGCACAACTTTGGACTTCTTTGGAACACAGGGAACTAGGGTGAGTTCCCCATCAAAAGCAAAAATGGATGAAAAATGTCCCTTATTGTATTTGCTTGCATCTCGTTTGGGATATTAACCTTTTTTTTCCCGAATTGTACCCACATAGGTCAAATCCTGCTGTAGCAGTCTTTCTTCCAGGTCAGTACTTGTGAAAAAATTGCCACCCATAATATTCCTTCCCATCTTGTACCAGGGATGAACCAGTTTTTCAAAAACCTGGGTGCCAAGATTACCTTGGTGTGGACCTTCTGGCTGCTTGCCCAGATAGCTGTCTCCATACAGTGGGAACAATGTTGCTGCATCACAGCCCCACCAAATTTTCAAGTCATATTTGGCAGGCTTGCTGGGCATATATTGTCTGAAGGGACAGCAACCCATCAACACACTGAGCTGCTCATCAGCCATCAGGTGTATTCCTGAAATATACCATTTCCTGAGCTGCTCCACAAATTGTGTCCCAGTATCTCAGAAAGCATGTCCACAGCTCTCCTTTCCTCACATGTCAGTTTGATGTCAAATATCAGGTAGTTGGTGATTTGACAGGATCATTTTAAACTCATGGTGGCATGAAGGCAACTTCTTCAGTGCCTTGTGACCACCATGGCATAGACCACTCAGCAGTAGGTGGCCAATGTAGGCTTTCAGCTCTGTTTCATCCAGCTTTTTCCACTGCTTTCTATTTCCAGGATGGCTATCATTCCACTTGCTGAATCTTCTTTCTGCCTCTCTATTTGTTTTTCCTATTATAACTTTCAGGATATCTTCTGAGAGAAACAGATGGAAAGTTTGTGCCACTGTGTCTTTATTACTTTCTCTTGTTGGCCCAGCACTTTCATGGACTATGTCATTGGCTGTTCTCTGATGATGTATTAGCTGTGGACTTCTTTCCTACACTCTGCCATTCCTTCCTCTAAAGGTGTCATCATCTGCAATGTTTTCTGGGGGTGGTGGCAGTGGGTCTGCTCCATGTCCTGCTGTAGCTCTCCTCGGTCTTCCATGGTGGCCCCAGGCCACTGAAAGTGTTGACATCACTTTTGCTTGTAGCACCAACTCCTCCTCATCTGAGCTGAATGAAGCCTCCATAGACGCATGCTCTTCTTGCTCTGAACAATCTCCCATATCTGGAACAAAGTCAGCATCCTCGCTGCCTTGTGATAAGATTTCATCAGTGGATGTGTTGCTGTGATCCCTGGTTACCTGTGCAAGACAGGATTCACCACTGAATATGCACTGCCTTCTCATCCTGGACTGCAGGAAAAAAAGAAAAAAATGATTACTGCAAATGCATATAAATAACAATCAAAGACAAGCCTGCCCACCTATGCTGTCATGGAAGTAATTCTGCCCTTTGAGATGCATCCATCCAAAGTGGCCAAACAGGTCTAGGCCTGTCATTTATACTGAAATTGCATTGGGGTAACAAGTTACCCCAGTGCATTAACACAGGCTTGGGGTAAGTTGTTGCCTCATATGGAAAAAACACATTCATGCCCTTGGTAACCTGTTACTCTGGAAAGTTTTTCATCCACAGAGAGCAAACCATTCATGTAAACTGGCTGTTTTGGGGAAATTTTGTGCACTGCAGTGCCAGTGACAATGTCCTAATTTTTTTTTCTTTTAGAATTAATTAACTTTAAGATACAACAGAAAATATGTTTCTGGGGTAGGAAATTACCCCATGGGAATGTATGAAGGTTAAAAAGAAAAGGTCATTTGTGTACAGTATGCTGGCTAGCACTACAGATGAAAGGCACTTGGGGGTCATGATTGACCACAAGATGAACATGAGTCTGCAATATGATGCTGCTGCTAGTAAAGCGACCAAAACGCTGGCTTGCATCCATAGATGCTTCTCAGCCAAATCCCAGGACGTCATTCTCCCCTTGTACTCGGCCTTGGTGAGGCCGCAGCTGGTGTACTGCGTCCAGTTTTGGGCTCCACAGTTCAAAAAGGATGTGGAGAAACTTGAGATAGTCCAGAGAAGAGCCACACACATGATCAGAGGTCAGGAAAACAGACCTTACGACAAGAGGCTGAGAGCTATGGCACTCTTCAGCCTGGAAAAGCTCAGGCTCAGGGGCAATCTGATGGCCACCTATAAGTTTATAAAGGGTGTTTACCAGGACCTGGGGGAATGTTTGTTCACCAGAGCACCCCAAGGGATAACAAGTTTGAGTGGTTATAAACTCTAAGATCATTTCAGGCTGGACATAAGAACTTCTTTACTGTCTGAGCCCCCAAGGTCTGGAATGGCCTGCCACCAGAGGTAGTTCAAGCACCTACATTGAACACCTTCAAGAGAAATTTGGATGTTTATCTTGCTGGGATCCTGTGACCCCAGCTGACTTCCTTCCCCTTGGACTCAATGATCTTCTGAGGTCCCTTCCAGCCCTAATGTCTATGAAATCTATGCATCTATGAAATCCACAGTGACTTACTAATGAATGAGGCTGAATCTGGTAAAAAAAAAAGTAAGATGTCGGAACTAAATGAAGGCCCCAAGGTCACGGTGGGCCAGGCGGTGGCTTGGAATGAAACAGGCGGGATTATTGTCGAGGAGTTCTGAGGCATGAGACTTGTATGGTTTCAAATAAAGATGGATTTATTAACTTACGCTTATGAGGTGTAGGTGATGATGTTTTCTTCAGTTACAGTTGAACGATAAACAACAACAAAGGGGTCTGTTGGCCCACAGTGTTCACTAGTGAGACCTTGCTTTTTACCCCCTGAGGGATTGGTGCAGCTGCCCACTAGCTAGTCCCAGGGCTGGTCAATAGCTCATGAGTGGAATGCAAATGAACAGAACTGTAACTCGTAGAAATGATGAACGGTGTCATGACGCCAGTCCAGTGATGAACAATGAGTGGTCGAAAGACGAAGCCGAGGTCAGAAGCCGAGATGTGGAGAAGCGGAGATGCAATCAAGGTGAGTAGGGATGATCCGAGTCATGGTCAGTAATCGGTGCCAGTGTTAGTTGAAAGCCAGGAGATCAGTATGATAGGAATGAAATGAGATTGAAAACAAAGCGAAAATCCGGGCGGGCGGAGACCAATAGGCCGAGGAGCCTTACTGAGGAACAGTACCTGATGAACAGCCTCTGTTCTCAGTCAAGCGGCTCTCCCCACCCCCCCCCCCCGAGCGGGGGCTCACCAGCCTTTTATACCAGTTTAGTAGCCAATCAAAATGTTTTCTCAATGGAAATTTCTGGTCAAATTACCTCATGCTATTGCTGTACTGAGCATGCGTCTGATACGGTTGTTTTACATGACTGAGCATGCGCAAACTGAAAACTAGGTAACCCGTGATTGACAGGCCTAAAGGTCGAGCTGGGGACAAGCTCTGACTGCACTACGAAATTTTCCACTGACCTAGGCTGTCCGTGCATATGTCAAACTTAACTCCTTGTATTGGCAGCACAAACTTAAAATTTATCCTTGACATAAGTGAGACTTGAAAATAGTGGTATAGCATGTATAGTTTGTGGGGGTTTATTATTAGTTTTAAAAATATGTGTGCCTGAAAATGTTGCTTGGTCTGAAACCTTTGTTACTCAACCTCAGTCAAAATCATATTTATGTAGACTAACTATTACTTTGGAAGTAGAAGTTTATCCTGAGATGCTGACACCTCAAGCTGAAATCCTAACTGTAATGCAGACAATCTATAATTTTATTTAATAATAGGAGTTACAGGTTAAGTAGATGTTTTGCATATAGAAATGCACCAGTATCACTTTGTTACTTTTTCTGGTTTTTTTTCTGTTCATCAGAAAAATAAGCTAGGAATGACCAGACCTAAATCACTCCCAGGAGAGTTTTTACTGTAAGAGAGAAAGTCCATATACATTCTCTTCTGACAGAAGCTACAGCACAGTCCTCCAGCAGCCCAGGGCATTTGCTTCCACCTGTCCCCTCCCCCGTGCCCCAGGAAAACCATTTGTTACTTGTTGGACTAAGCTTCTCCAGCCAAGCAGGAAGCAGAACATGCCCCTTTAATAATACCACATTGTGCTGCAAGGAGATAGAGGCTGACTGAACAGGCTGGGTCAGGCAGTCAGGGCTGTCCTGTGCCCTGATGCCATCTGTTGCCAAGCAAACTAAAGGAGGCTGCAGAACACATTGAGATGTGTGCACAAGGGTCCTGTCGCTGTACAGAGATAATACTAAAAACTCTCTGCTCTTCAAGAAATCAGTATTTAAATGCCTGCTCAGGCATCACTGGGTAAATTTTTCCACCAGGAAAAACAAACCTGGCAGAATTCTCCTACATTATTTGAACATGTATACATGGTTACGTTAATTTAGAAGCTGAACCTATACGCTGTATTGCTATACCAGAATCACTTTAATCCACTGCCAAATTCTCACAAGCATATTATAGTGACTTCATTATAGTTTGCTCAATTAAACATTTCAGCATATAGCCTATAGCAACTACTATTAATCTACTCCTATATGGCTGTAGATCAGCTGGTCAAGGTGAACTATGCTATTCATATATATAAGATGTCTTTGTGAGGATAAAATTGCTCAAAAAATTGAGATGTTATAAGCAAATTTCAGTTTACTATTACAAAAGGATAGGCAGTCTCTTCACTACATAATCATGAAAGTATGCATCCTATACAGGTAACCCATGTATATATGTTAGCACTAGTCTGTGAACAAAGGTACTGTGTAAGAAAAGACTTCTAAAATGTCATCTACTTAACTTTATATGCTAAATCAAAATGAAATACAGATAACAATCATGGTTTTAATTATTTGCAAAATGTCTTTTGCATAAAGTAATTATAACAGTCTAATTCAAAATGTGGTCAAGAAATTGATTAAAATATAAAATTCAATTCTCCTTTTCTTAAAGCATATGAAAATAAGCAGTATAAGATCTACTATTCCTTAATGCAATTATCATATCTATTTGCCTGTAAGCATTTCATTCAAAATCAGTCTTTAAACCTTATGGTTATTATTTCCCCAGTTGCTTTAGAAAGCAATAAAAATATATAATAGGCTATTTTATTGACCTTTTTCATCCATCTGGTCTGGATGCTCCCTGAAGCAGTAATAAGGGTCAAAGGGGTTTTACAAAAAAATGGAATCCATTCATGGGAGTAGAGTACCTATCTGTAGAGTAATAGTAAAAAATACTAGCTTAGAGTTTTTCATTGTGAATACTTGATTGCTCCATAATTGAGGGTAAAAGAGAGATGGCCTTTCTAAGGATGTATATGTCTCTAAGGGTGAATTGGAGTGGATGAAATTATAGGACATAATCTGCCTGGATAAAAAGTCCCCTTGTATGTTCTCTGTGTAGGGCAGCTGTTTTGTGATTAACAGTGTAAAATACTTAAAAAGAAAGGTGACATAGTTCAGCTCCAATTATGATGTAATTCAATGAATGCTTCATTTTTTAAATATATTTTAGCTATAGTCTAATTGTAGACCATGATCAATCAGAGTATTTAAGTATGTGCAAATTTGCAGCATATAAGATTAAAGTTAAGCATATGCTTAATTAAATGAATCAAGGGAATATCTCTAAGAGATTTCTGCTGTATATTGGTTATATATAAATCAATAATTGTACTTTTACCTCTATATATATCTGCATGTCATATTTGGGGCAAATCAGGTTTCTTAAATATGTACATAATTCTAATCAGGTAAACAGTGCTATTGAAGTATATAGAACTGTACTGACATCTATAAACTTGGGCATGTGATTTAAGAATTTTGCCAAATCAGGGTCAAATTATTTCCCTGCATTCTATGTGCAGCTTCCATTGCCTGAAGGTGATTGGAGGTTGTTTTGAACCATTTTTTGTAGGAGTTTTAGACATATAGCCAAAGGGAAAAATGATCAATTTTAGCCAAATAATATATTTTTTCCGAGAGAACTAAATATAATTTCAAAGGCTGATATTAGTAAGGTTACCGCATGGTAAAATTGGAATATTGTTTCACTATATGATTTCTGTTAGTTTACAACTGGCAAAGCAACTCTTTTAGAAGGGAGAACAACAAATTAGAGTATTAGTTTAAATTAGAAGGAATTCTTCAAGTTGTTTGCTTTGGCAAGAGAAGATATAAACTGTGAAGCTAATGCGTGCCTCAAATTATATTAAAATAATGTTAATGATCTTTTTTAGTCAATAAATACTTATTTTTTCATCATTGGCATTTTGTTATCCAGCTTTTTAGTTTAAAGGAAACCTTTTTAGATAACTTGTACAGATGGGAGGATTGATAACTTTAACAATAATCTTCTAAAATGTAGGTTGAGAATGTATTTTTTTAAATTAATTTCTATTATGATTACAAGCAGTCCTTGACTTACAACATTTCAAGTTACAATGTTTTGCATCCGCAACATTTATAAATTGACACCCTGTTTCAACTTTCTGACATCAGTTTTGACTTTACAACACTTGATCCAACACCATGCCAGTGAACAAGTTTGCTGCATTGTCCATCTCCCTGGAGAACATCTGTTCAAACTTCCTTGGACGTTTTTTTTAAGAAAGCAGACAAGACAGAAACATCTGGAGACAAGACTCCTGAGAAGACTGTAGCCAAGAACCCTTCAAAAACTCCAGCCAAGAGCCCTTCAAAAAGCCCAGCAAAGTCACCTATAATAAGTCCTTCCAAATCAGTATGATTACTATTTACAGTATAAATGCATTAATGTAACTATATTACTCATTTGTAATTGATTGAGTTCAAAATTCCAGGTTATTTTTTCATGAAAATAGGGTATCAGGCCTTGGTTCAGGAACCAATCCTGCATTTATAACATTGTTCCTCATTGTTTCCTATGGGAAAATCAGTTCCAAGTTACAATGTTTTGACTTAAGATGCAGTTTTCAGGAACCAATTGTGTTGTAAGTCCAAGGACTGTGCCTGTATTGAGATAGTGGCTAAGCAACTTGTATATGTAAACTAGACTAAGGTAAGCTCTTTTCATTTAACAGATGAAGCAACTTGGTGAGAGAGAGTGAAATTCACTTAACTGTTGAGGGCAAGCAGAAAGTACTGCTTAAACTCAAAGTAGAATCAATTCTCAGGCTTTGGCTTTTTATTTGCTGTCAGTCTATATTTGTTCACTTGCTACTAGCTGAGTTTTCTGCCCACAGTAGAATTTTATATGTTGAATATGGGTCCAGGATTTTTAAGAGTGAGTCTTCAAAATTGAGATGTACCTGGGCAATATAATTCACTACCCCAGAAAATATATATCATTTTGCACTTAAGCCTTATAGGAGAGGGTGCCCCATAAATATAATAAAAAGCCTTGATACCTTGTTGTTTCAGGTATACAATATGCCTATGTTGGTCTGCAGGCAAAATTAATCAGAACTCTTGGGGAGGTGATATCTTTTATTAGACCAACTATATAGTTGCATTTTTTTTTGTTTTATTTGCAAGCTTTTTGTCATACATGCCCTTCCGCAGGCATAGGAGAGTGCAATGATTGTAAAATGTCTCCCATGTGGAAATGAAAATTCATATATCACAGGAGAACTGAAAGGTGATGTAGGATCTCCTGTTTGGAAAAGTTCATTTGATGCAAAATAGGCTCAGGTAAAAGTTCACTTCCCAAGACTTCTGATTACTTTTGCCTTCAGACCAACATGGCTACAACCTGTATCCAAGAAACATGGAAGATATCAAAATTAACCATTTTGAAATGAAAACTTCATAATTTTACAAAAAGAAAACAAAATTTACCACTGTGAGACCTAAGAGCTGACACCCTTGCTCCAGCCTCTTTTTTCAAGCCATGTCATAGCTGAGCTACTGGCACGGCTGTTTGAGCACTCATGGTGCTCCAGCCAGGTCCCTGAGGACTGGAAAAGGGCCAATGTGGTGCCCATTTTTAAGAAGAGGAGAAGGGATGAACCAGGTAACTTTAGGCCAGTCAGTCTTACATCTATCCCTGAGAAAATACTGGAAAAAATCATCAGAGAGCACATTTGTGAAGGCCCAGTGGGGGAAATGATGCTGAAAGGAAACCAGCACAGGTTCATCACAGGTAGATCCTGCCTGAAAAACCTTATAGCCTTTTATGACCAGGTAACACACTACCTTGACACAGGAGCTGAGGCTGATGTGATCTACCTGGATTTTAGGAAGATCTTCGACACAGTTTCGCATCCTATTCTTATAGGGACGCTAGCAGGCTATGGAGTGGATACCTACACAGTCAGGTGGGTGGTCAACTGGCTTAAGGACTGCACCCAGAGAGTGTTGGTGGGCAGGTCATTCTCGGCCTGGAAGGAGGTGGGCAGTGGGATCCTGCAGGGTTTGGTCCTTGGACCGGTGTTATTGAATATCTTTATCAGTGATTTGGATGAGGGTGTGGAGAGCACCCTCTCCAGGTTCACAGATGATACCAAGTTATGAGGCAAAGTCAACACACTAGAGGGCAGGGAGCAGATGCAGGCCGACCTGGACAGGTTGGATCAATAGGTGGAATGAAATAGGGTACAGTTCAAGAAAGATAAATGTTAGGTACTCCACCTAGGAAGAAGGAATCCCCAGCAGACCTGTAGGTTGGGAGATGACCTCCTCAGCATCTCAGTGGCTGAGAGGGATCTTGGATTCATAGTTGACTCCAAGATGAACATGATTTGGAAGTGTAATGAGGCCATCCACAAGGCTAATCACACCTTATTGTGTATTAGCAGATGCATGACCAACAGATGAAGGGAGGTGATGCTCCCCCTCTATGCAGCATTGGTCAGGCCGCAGTTGGAGTACTGTGCCCAGTTTTGGGCACCACACTTCAAGAGGGACACAGAGAATCTGGAGAGGGTTCAGAGGAGGGCCATTCACATAATTAGTGGCCTCCATGAAAGACCCTACAAGGGGAGGTTGAGAGATCTGGATCTCTTCAGTCTTCACAAAAGACCTTGTAGCTGCCTATAAATTTATCAAGGGAGGACAACAGGGAATTGGAGATGCTATATTTACCAGAGAGCCCCTGGGAGTAACTAGGAATAATGGGTGCAAACTAGTGGAAAGTAGATTTATGTTAGACATTAGGAAGAATTATTTTACAGTAAGGGGGGCCAGAATCTGGAATGGGCTTCCAAGAGAGGTAGTACTATCACCTAACTTGGAGGTCTTCAAGAGGAGGCTGGATAGTCACCTGGCTGGGGTCATCTGATGTCGGTCCTCTTTCCTGCCAGGGGCAGGGGGTCAGACACGATGATCCATTGTGGTCCCTTCCAACTCTACAATCTATGAATCTATGAATAAAAGCCAAATTTGCATGCTCACAGAGCAGCCATGACACAAGAGTAATTCCTTGCCTGGAAGAGCTTTCCATCAACCATCCTCCTATGAAATATGAAACATCATAAAAAAGAAGAAGCATAATTCAATGCCCTGCTTGGCATCAGACAGCTCTGAGGTAAATAGACTGCTCCAACTTTTACCTGAGCCTATTTTGCATAAAATGAACCTTGTGCCTTCCCCAGACTGGGGACAGCTGCAGGGGCATCTCCCAACGTCTTGACTCCTCCCAATCAGTGGATGAGTTGAGCTGCCACTACCTCTTTCCCTGAGAGCCTTCCTAAGACCAGGGGATCAGAAGGAGTGGAACAGCAGCTACTCCCTGCACCTTTCCTAGCCCCAGTTTGGGGAAAGCCTGAAAAGCAGAGACAAGGGGCATCTGCAGGCTGGAATGCTTGTATGTTCCCTTTGTATATTCCCTTGGGAATATTTCTATCATTTCAAATTGCCCAGAAATTTGCACTGATAGAAATGAAAGCTTGTCCATGGTCAGTGAAGCTTTCCTAAGGGCATCTGGTGATGCTGCTCTTGAGATCTCTCTTACACTTGAGAACATCAGTGGTTGGCTCCCTAAGAATGGTTTTACTATCTCGTTTCCAGTATTGTGTACAAGGAGTAAGTTGGCTGGGCATATTTCTTGGAAACCTTTCTTGGAAGCATATCCTATTTTTTCAAACATGTCCAGGACTATACGGAGTTCTTGTAAGTGTGTTTCAATAACACTAAAGTACTATGATTCTAACTAAAAAATAACTAGTGTAGCTATAAAGAGAAACATTGAAAAGTTTTGATTACAGGGTTACTAATAGGTTTAGTTCCTCCTCTGCTCTTCTGTTTTGTTTTGCATCACCTTATCTTTTGTATTTTGATGTGATGCATAAGCATGCAAAAGTATGCTTTAAATAGTTGTGTGCTTATGGATATGCTTATTAGGACTGGGAAAAATGGCAACATTTTGCTTTGATTTCAGATTTGCTTTGATTTCAGATTTCAGAGGGCCAGTGTTTCATTTCGCTGTTTTGAAGCACTGTTCCATTTTATTTTGCTGGAACTGTTTTGATGCTGTTTCAATACATTTTGGTGTTTTGCCCATAGGCTATAATGGGGAATCACAAAAATGCATATACAGGCAATCCTCAGACTTACAACACAATTGGTTCCTGAGAACCGCGTCTTAAGTCGAAACGTTGCAACTCGGAACTAAGAAACAATGTTATAAATGGGGGATTGGTTCCTGAACCAAGGCCCAATACCCTATTTTCAGCAAAAATACCCCAGAATTTTATATGCGATCAATTATAGATGAATAATATAGCTACATTAATATATTTAATATATTTATATTGTAAATAGCAATCATATTGATTTGGAAGGACTTCTTTGAGGTGACTTTGCTGGATTTTTTGAAGGGCTCTTGGTTGGACTTTTTGAAGGGTTTTTGGCTAGAGTTTTCTTAGGAGTCTTGTCTGCTTTCTTAAAGAAAGTGTCCAAGGAAGATTGGACAGATGTTCTCCAGGGAGATGAGTGACACAGCAAACTTGTTCACTGGCATGGCATTGCATCAGATCAAGCATTGTAGGCCAAAACTGGCATTGTAAAGTTGAAACAGGGTGTCAATTTATAAAAGTAAGTGCAAAACATTGTCACTTGAAACATTGTAAGTTGAGGACTGCCTGTAACTGCTCCCATCTCCTTGATGCCACTAGCAGCAGAAGTGTCATGGTTGCTAGTTGTTGGAAAGAGGCTGAATCTAAGTTTGGGGGGGAGGGTGGGGACTTAGAGCTCTCCCTCTGCCCCCTTTTCCATCCCAGCTAGAAGAGCGGCCACCTGCCTTTCCAGCACGCTTCATGTTTGGTGCGCTGGAAAATATGTGTGTGTTTCTGTAATGTAATGTATGTATTTATGTAATATATAAATATACGTTCTGTAATGTATGTTGTGCTTTCCTGCACAGTCAATTCAAACTGTCAGGGAAAATGCAGATTTCATTTATGTGGAGAAAAAGTTACAGAAAGTAACAAAAACAAAAAGAGGTTTTGAGGGGAGGAATAAATGGAAAGGAATGGATTAAGAAAGGGTATTAAGGTATTTGAGAAAGGATTGGATCCCACTTGCTAGGAGCAGACTAGCAAATAGGAAGCGAGAGCCTTCCTGATGCTGCTGGAGGACACAGCTCAGTAAGCTGACAAAGGCACAGCTGACAAAGCTCATTTCAAACAACGCTTTTATGCTCCTTTTCTGTCCCTCCCCCAGAGCAATGGAATTGGAAGGGACCTCAGGGAAGGATCACATTCAATGGCAATGTTCCCTCTAAGGAGTAGCAGTCCGTAAGCATGCTGCTTTGGTCTGTGAGCACGTTGCTTCAGTCCCGCCTCCCCCTTTTGGTGCAGCATGCTCCACCGGTGAGTGTCCCAAAGTAAGTGTCCAAGTGGGAGCGGGCAGGGTTCAGCCACCACATTTCTCCTTGCTAACTGCTGCCCAGAGCAGTGCAGTGGAGTGCTGTGGGGCAGCCACGGGCTGAACACAATCAATTGATAGAAAGGGAGGCACTGGGGCCAGCATGGGACGCTTACCGAAGTGCAGGGCGGGCAGAAGCTCCTCCCTGAGGTGAGGGCAGGGGTGGGGATGGGGACAGGGGATGGGGGGCTCAGGGCTGGTGCAGGTGCTAGGTAAGTAGAGGAATACAATTTTGAACTTTAGCACTTTGGTATGTAAGTAATTGCCTATATTTTCAAAAGCAAAATTCCCTGTCTGACTTAGATAATTGCTGGCTTAAATAGTATTTTTGCTTGTACGCAACATGGAACAGTTCCTCAGAGCTGACAGAGTCTCATGTGGGCCAGGCAGCAGCTCTTCCCTGAGGTGAAGTAAGGCAGAGATGGGGGCTGGTGCTGGGGGCTCCGCAGGCTCCACTGGCTCCGGGAACTGTTCCACTCCCCAGCATCGCCTCATGGAGCGAGGAGGCACGTGGCATCGAGGATTGGAGCAGTTCTCTGGAGCTGGCAGAGCCTGTGCCAGAAATTTCTATTTCTGTAATTTCCCACCCTCCCCCCATTCTTCCTACATTATGGGCCTGATTCAAGTCTCATTGAAATCAATAGAAAAAGTGCATTTAATCCCAGTAAGGGTTGGATTAAGTCACATGTGAAAAAGTGATTTTTCTTGGATCACGTGGCCCACATAGTGAAACTGGTATTGTATACTATGTATGAGCTGCATGTTTGTTTTTGTGCACTGAGAATCAACTTACCTTATTAGGAAATTTGGTAGCTTTATTTTCAGATATAAAAACCTTCATTTTTCTCTGTAAGATTTACATTATACTATTAAAAAATCAGGTTTCAGAGGAGGGTAGGATAATATACAGTATCCTAAAATGCAGCATGTACCTTGCAATGTGTGGTTTCTGAGTACTCCCTTACCTTCTTTCCTTCTCCTTAACTACTCCCCATTCTTCCCACTTTCCCTATTCTTTACCTCATTTTCCCCCTTCTGATAGTTTTAATTAGCACATTATATTAGTATTTATTATTATGTTCATACAATTGGATCATTTTGTTTTAAACTATTAGCCAATTTTCCTTGTTTCCTCTGACCTCTCGTATATGAAAGGTCATTGAAAATTAAGTATTAACTCCAATGACATGATGTTCTGAGGTAGCAGTTGTAAAATATTCCTATGGTCCTAAATACCAGCTGCCATGCATACAGCCTTGATCTCTAACTTCAAAACCAGAGAACCACCTCCAAGGAAGATGCATTTGATTTACTACACCTAACAAGGTAAAAGTTATCAAGAAGTTTCTAGCGAGAGTAAACAGTTCTAAACAGTTACTACTACATAAATTTGGATGCTTATATGTACCCATCTGGTATGGAAATAGAGTTATGAATCTCTAGAGATCACAATTTTTGCAAGATTTCTGGTATCACGTTTATCTTTTTCTATGCAGTCTGGAAATTTCACGAACACATCTTTCTCATGCAGTTTTTTCAGCCCAAGCATCTTTCATAAATATAATACATTTATGCTAGATAAACTTCTGTTGGCAGTAAGATGTTCCTAATATCTTATATAAAATATGTCAGCATTAAACATGTTGCCATTGTTTTATAAATGACCAAATATATATGTCTGTACCTTTATCAGCAGAAAATGCCAACAAATGTTTATCCATTATTGAAAACAAAACATATGAATGATTTATCTTTTCCTACCTGTTACTTAACAAAGCAATCCACTCCCATTTAAATATCTGTATAATGCCTTGGGGTTGTATGTCAATTAAAGCATATTTTAAAACTTCTAAATATTGATGTAAACATAAAACTGTGCTCATGTTGCAAAGATTAGGTAAGTTTTAAGGTATAAAAATGGTTATTTAGAAGTATTTATCTGGAGCAAAGAAATCCTAGCTTGCATGCAGATCTAAACCAAGGCTAGATTCTCCACTTTTGGGAACAATATCAGAATCTAGAGAAGCATTGTAGATTGAGTATGAGACCAGACCTATCTGTCTGGTCACACAAAAACCACCTGCTTTGAAAGCCCAGAGAGAATTGCATGTTCATGTGGCCTGGTTGTTAAGAATTCCCCATTCTTTTGGCAAAGCAGATATAGAGTGCAAACAAGCATTCATGGCATGTGGTCTAAGTTTAGGCAATTTACTTTTAAGGTACCTAGACCTAGACCAGGAGTGGAGTGTGCAGCAGTTCATCACTTCCAGGAGCAGTATGTCAAGCCATTTGCTCCTGGGAGCTGTGCAGGAAGCCCAATATAAATTACTCAGGGTTTTGGGGATGGGGAACTAGAAGATCTATGGAAGAGTTAGCAGGTCTGAAGGAGGGTTAGTGGGATTGGAGTCTAGGGATGCTGGCAGGTAACCCAGTCAGGGTTGTCGGGGTGGAAATAGTACAGCCCTGGGGCTGGGGTGAGAAACTAGGTTTTCCCAGCCCCAGGGCTGTGTTGTGAACGCATATAAGTGTTCATGTGGTCAGGTTAACTTTTTCTTAGATTGTGTAACCTGATCTCAATCTAAATTAGTGCACCTACTCAGATGAATTTAGATTGAATATACCATTTTGGGGGTGATTTAGGTCCTCTGCATACTAGGATTAAGTTGATCTGAATGTAACACCTGTACATACCCAAAGTTTCATGTAAACTCTGGTTACATGTAAACATTATGTTTCTCTTGGGACAGTTACTCTGTCACAGGAGAAACCATGAATGTACAGATGTTCAGGATTTTTCTCCCAGAACTGAAAATGGCCACCCCAGAAGAAAAATAATCTGGGAACAATCAGGATTAAATATCTCATGGGAGAGTTTCTCCTGGAAGAGTGAATGTCCATAGCATTTACCTTTCTGAGAAAAACTACAGCATAGTCCTCCAGCATCCCAGGGTGCTTTGCTTCTGCTCTCTCCCTTGGAGGGAGCAGAACACACTCCTTTCATTATCTCCACATTGAGCTGTAGGGAAACAGCCTGTGAGACAGTCTGGGTCAGCCAGTCAAGGCTACCCCTGTGCACCTGTCACCAGATAGACTGAAGGAGACTTCAGAACACTCTGAGATGTATGCACAAGGGTCCTCTAGCTGTGTAGCATCAGTAAATTTTCTGTTCTTTAGGGGCTCAGTATTTGAATACCTGTTCAGGCAACTCTGGGTATGTTTTTTACCAGGAGTACAGACCTAGGAAAATCCTCTTAGGTAATTTGAACACGGGTATGCAGCCTTTGATAGATACTCCCGTGTTTAGAAAAAAAGTGAAGTATTGGAAGACTGTTTTGAACTTGTGTATGTTATAATCTCTTGATCCATGACAGAGGGAGAAAATGAGTGCCTAGAGTGTTTAAAGTGATCTAATATTCATCTGTGCGAATACGCCATACATCATATCATGTCAGTTGTGGCCAAGTTAACACTGCAGAATGCTTTCATGTATAAAATAAATCTTAAATTCCTAACAATTGTTGTTTAACTTTGAGAATTATCTAAGGTTTAAAAAAATTAATACCTGAACTAGATATGACTGATTCAAACGAAGCATCTGTCTTGTCTCTGGCTTGGTATGAGGACAGCCCTTGCCATTGTGTGTAACTGAAGATACGTCCACTCAGGATGGCCTTCCAAGAAAAATAGAAATATGTGGTAACTAAGAGTTTGCTACAGTTCTTATGAGGCACCAGGACCACAGTGCAAGGAGAATTTTTTCATGTTGTGGCATTGATTTTCTGGAAAATTAAATCTTTTATGAAAAAGAGATTTTTCCTACTTTTGGTAAAGCAATTTATATGGAGCAGTTCAAAACCAACCATTTATGCATCACAAGAGCTATAATTTAGATTCTTTGTCCCAAGAGGGTGATACAGCTCAACAGGGGCCTTTTCCATACAATGACTAGTGATACCATGGTACCTCCCAAGGGTAACCTGAACATCTCTGTCCTCAGTAGAAAGGTTCTTATAAATAGTCAATAGGACACTCGAGGCATGAAGGTATTTGTGTCCTCCAACTCTTCCTCAGTGCTGCAAGGAGGTGCTTCCATCCTGTTGGAATCCAACCTGCTCAGATGTGGGATGCCTACTTGAACTAGGATGGATAACTGGTTCCTTCCTGAACACTGACTTTGGAGATACTTCTTTTTAACCAATGGTTGTGTAATGTAAAATACATTAAGTTCTGGTAACAGGGGCCAGAATCCAGAAATCCCCCTAGCAGCAAAGTGCCGTCTATGCTGAGCTGCACAGTCGTACTCCGTCTAGCTGGCTCCATGGGCTGAAAGTACAGATGCTCATCAACCATTGCTAGGCATGCTCAGAATTATCCTAAGGAATTGGGAACTCAGGTGGATTTTTAGACACTTCTAAGCATGAATTTAGATTGCAACCTAGCTCAGGTGAACTTTAAAAGAACCCTGATTTTTTTTTCCTGGGGAAATGCTAAACCAGATTCAAGTTACACTAGAGTAGGGATATACATTGTGTATCCACAATTTTTCTACACTGGTATATGTTCAATTTCTTAGGCATCTAAATGCTACCTGAGTTCTGTTTAGGCACCTCCAAAATCATTTTGGATCATCTCAAACTAAGTTTGCAGTCATAAAAATGTTGTATAGAAATGCTTAACCCTTTATATATATAAAGTTATGTATGTATATATATATATATATAGATAACTTTATATAAAGTGTGTGTGTGTGCGCGCGTGTGTGTGTGTATATATAAACACTACTATTATTGTTAATAAAAGTAATGATCAAATCTTGCTCACTTTGTCTAAAAGTAGTTTCATTGGTTTGGCAAGGCAGTCAGTTGAGTAACAAAACAGCTCAGGGAGAAGCAGATATGGTAAGCTTCTAGACTGAAAAAATTCTAACAAAAATTGTAGCCAAACTTTCTCATATGTTATACATAGCTTCTTTATGGCATATGTTAGTTTTTAACAATTAAAAGTCTTATAGAATTTTTTTTTGTACAAACAAATGATTTGTATTGGAGTTATAATTAAGTTGGAATTTTTTTATTTTAAAAAATGCTACTTCTGTTGAGTTTCAGCAAGTCCTACGTGGGAACAAATAACATGCCTTGATTCTCTTTTCTATTTTCCTTCCTCCAAAAGATAATGATCCAAGTTATAGTCATCTCTAGGTAATGGAAAAATATAATTTGGCTGATTTTAGAAATACAGTATATCTAGAAGCAAGGGAAAGACAGCTCATAAGTTTAGGAAGTTTATTTCTTTCCAAATATTTATCTGAGAAGGAAATAGAACTAAAAAGAAATCATAGAAATAAGTAGTATTATAGATGCAGGAGGGCAGAAGGAGGGTTCCTGAATGAATGTAACTCCTAATGTTTTTTTTTCACTGTAGATGGCCAGTTCAGCTCATTCAATAACTGACAAAAACTAAAAATAGACACTTAGGGGGAAAGGGTCACATGACCATTAAATCAGCACATATTCATTTTTTCAGCAGAAAAAGCTGAAAGAGACTTGCAGCTGACACTACTGCGTACAAAGAAGAGAACACCATCCTTTCTATATGATACTGCTTGATAAGAAAAGATGTATATTAAGCACTGTGCACATGTTGTACAGAGTATACGTGCAGGATAGAATAAGATACCAAAAGTACATATTGAATGACCCTAAACTTTATGTGACTCAACCTAAATAGCCATCATACCCGTGGTCCAGTCATGGGTGGAGTCCTACCAGGTCTCCGTTATCCCTATGACATCATAATTATTTGCATTGAGCAGGAGGACGAGCTCCTCCTGCTTGTTTCCCAAATAGTATAGATAAAACAAGGAGGGCTAGAACAAGGAGGAAAGGTGGGGGTGTGGCACTCTATGTCAATGAGTAATATACATCCTCTGCAAACAGCACTGGGTCTGAGGTAGGGCAAATGGAGGTGCTCTGGGTCAGAATACAAGGGGATCAGGGGGAAAGGGACCTAATGGTGGGGATCTACTGCAGGCCACCCAACCAGGGGGAAGAGCTGGACCAGGAATTCTCAGGTCAGCTCATGGAGCAGTTAAGTCAAGGGATGTGGCCATCATGGGTGACCTACACTACCTGGACATCTGCTGGGAAGAGCAGTCAGCCATGTCTGACTGCTCAAGTAGGTTCCAGAGTAGATTCAGTCTAGATATCAGGAGGTGCTACTTCACTGTCAGGGCAGCTAGCAGCTGGAACCAACTTCCACGGAAAGTGGTGCTTGCTCCTACCCTGGGGGTCTTCAAAAGGAGGCTAGACAGCCACCTACCTGGGGTCATTTGACCCCAGCATCCTTTCCTGCCCATGGTAGGGCATTGGACTAGATGATCTGCCTAGGTTCCTTCTGACACTACCAGCTATGAAGCTATGAATCCAAACAACAACTGCACGCCAGAATGAACGCACACCAGAAATCTATCAAAAACAAAAATACCCAATTACTGGTGGGGGCACATTTCTCACAAGAAAATCACTCTCACTCCAATCTCTCAGTTCTAATCCTCGCTTCTCAGAAATAAGCCTATGAACTTCACTTCATCTACCTCCTGAATACAAAAAAATCACAGACTAAATATAGACATTGGATTTATGACATTATAACCTGCCTGACATCTGACTCCCCGGGTACCTCTCCACTATTTAACTGCTGCATTCATCCCTCTTTTCGCTCCCACCCCTTCCATCTCTCACCCACTGACTCCTCAATTTACATCTTCACTGACTGCTTGTCTTGCATGCATACCAGCCTCTGGCTTCTTAAGTATTCATTCCATCTAGGAAGAGCACACACCAACTGCAGAGACTTCCTCAGCCTGATAAAGGGTTTTTAAATCTGAAAGCTTGCTAATTTTTCCACCAACTATTTAAGTTGGTCTAATAAAAGATAATCAGATTCACCCAAAGAACATCGGATGCCTCCTGCCATATGTGGATTGCACGATTGCGTGGATTGTGCATTAGATCCCATCATGCCTTTACCTGCATGTATAGAGAGGCCCTTAAGTGTCTGCTTACATAGGTGTCTAATTTCTATTAGTTTTGAATTGGGTGCCAAAATATCTTTGTGAATATGAGTCTTAATCTCTGGGTGCTCAGTTGCTCACCTGAAAAAACTGTGATTATAATACATTTGTATCACACAAGGTTGCTGAAAAGCTAAATTCACTGAAGGCTGTTGGGTGTTTAGATATTACAGCAATACAAGCTATATGAAGTATTTAAAACAGATATTTTTAAATTACTATTGTTAAAGCACTTTTTAAAACTTCATTCAAATCAAGTCAGAGAGTCAGACTAATTCCTGACTAAAACATGGTGCATAAAAATATGATATATTGTTTTATACACACACACATATACATACATACATACATACATATATCCAAAGACAGCTAAAGAGACAGATGGGCAGACAGAGATGTGCTAGAATGCACTACCTAGCTTTTGGGTATGAAAAGAAAACTATGATGTCTACAGAACCAAGAGGTTGAGACTCAGAAAGTGCCAAAATAAAGGATTTCCATGCAATCTTAAGTCTCTCTTTTCTGTGTATTCACTATGGAAGCATGTTCAGCTATATGATATTTCTTCTTATTATATTCTCACTGGGATGGGCAGGGATCAGAGAATAAGTTGTTCAATAGTTTTCATTTTCTTTTTTCTGATATTCTGCATGTCATTCAAGTCTTGTACCCAAATAAAGCTCGCAATATCATTCCTTCATAAACACTGGAAAAACTCTTGTCTTTAAACTGCAGAGAAATCCCCCTATTGTGTGATCAGGTAAAGAAAGAAAACTATATACTGTTGAACAAATTGCTTTGACAAATACTTGGCCATATGTAGAAACCATTTGTCCAACAGTATATCATTTAAAGTTTCAAATATGGTATGCTATAATAGTAGCAGATTTTAAAATTATACATGTAAAATGACATATGTCTATTTTTCTAACAGACTGTTATATCTTAATGCATCAGAGTAATTAATGGTACCTGAAAGGACTTCTGAATTTCCTTACCTTTTCATTTTTAAACTGACAAAGTAATATTCTGGTAACAGATTTTTTTCCTTATATTTTCTTAATTTTGGTGAGGAGAGTGAAAACATAAAAACAGCATAGCTTTTCACAAACTTGTCAAAGGAAGGATTAGCTTATAGTGATATTTTACAATCATAACAACCTGGGACAACTACAAATAAAGAATTATTATTCACTCAGTGTTTTTAAAGAGCATAATGGTTTCTGAAAATGTCAAAAGGATTATCCAAAAACAACATTAGTTGATGGATTATAATTGGCATTTGAAGTTTTCACAAAAGAAAGTCAAACTGACTTGTTTATTATTGCATACAAATATTGTTGCCTAATGAAATAGGCCAATGGTCCATTTTATTGGTCTTTTTGCTACAAGAATATCCAGGTCAGGAAGCACCAGCATAGCAGTAGAGTAACTGAAGGGGTGGCCAGGACAAGAGCCACAGGTGCCACCTTTGGGGTGCGGGGCAAACATATAATTGCCTTTGCAACTGGAGGCTAGTTGTACTGGTGCTGCCTCATGTGTGGGCACTATCCCTGGCTCAAAGCTGCCCCTTTATTCCTCTTAGTGATAGTATCTAAATCTTTTATAAGCACCTCATGTATACATTACTTCGTTGATGAAGATAGGTGTTTGAGTGAGATTTTTCATAGGACTGTGAAATGGCAATTGTGGTTCTCTGAGTCTACTCTCTCTGTGAATATGGAACATAACATTAATCAGTAGTCTACAACCTTTGCTGGACTATGGATGGCAAAACTGATAAATAAGGTGCTGTGGACAAACTCATACTTTACTTTTCCTGTTAACTTTAGTTTTCACTTTTTAATTTCCTGTGGCCATGAGAAATATCATATCTCATGGGTAGCACTTTGTAGATGATTTATGTCTTGGAGTCCACTATCCCTGGTGGTGGTGGCAGCAATCCCTCAGCTCAAAAGTGATATCTATTATGCCTCATTGATGTGTCCTGAGTTGACTTAAGAGGCCAATCCTTAAGCCACAGATCCATCCATTGAAATAGCAGGTCTTTGTGCAGGAGAAAGTAGGCCATAGGCCAGGATTTCTCTCTTTTTTTCCTTCCAATCTCTCTTTTCAGGGCATCTAAATCTGGACAGTGCTTTCCACAATGCTTTGTGATTGATGGAGTCAAAGGCCTTAGTAAGGTCAATGAAGGCCCTATACTGGTCCTGATGTTCCCAACACTTTTCTTGGATCTGATGAGCAACAAGATGGTTGTCCCACAAAACAGTCTGGAGCCACAGTGAGATTATCTGCAGTTAAGTTAAAAAATAACTGCAATGTTAATTGTTTAATATTGCAGTTCTCCAGCTCCATTATAGAATCCACAAAATGACATCAATGATTGGGTTGGAATACTTGAATACTCCAGCTGCAGCTAATGTGACATTTAGCAACTGTATATTATAGAAAATGTATGTAGGATGGAAATGGAACAAAATGTGTGTTTCAGTCAAATGTATTTTCCCATAAAAGTCCACTATCCAAATGGTAAAACAAGAAGAGTTTCATAACTGTGGTTTGGTAGAATCTTTTGCAACACTGGACCAAAGTTTGCTTTGTTATGCTGGTGTAAAACTTAAGTAATTACACCAAAGTCAATCCAAGATGTCACTTACATTGGTATACAGTCTTTCACCAGCAAGCTCTCCAAATTGTATTATACAGTATGTCACGGATGGCCCTGCGAGCGGCCATGAGCTCGCGAGCGCCCCTTTGCCGTGCCAATTAGGGTGGTCTGACACCCTCTACTCGCCCGCCACGTCTTTGCTGTTGAGGTTCAAAACGGGAGGCTGCCTACTCGCACCTAACAGCACCTTGATGGTATCACCTCCGCTCCAAAGTGGGGGGTACTCTCGCCCCAGCCTTATGGGCAAATGCGTGCCTCCAAAACCTCCCCTTTAGCACGCCCCAAGCCTTGCAGCTGTGCCGGGGGACGTTGTCTGGTCCCCTGCCCCTTGGGTGCTCTCCCTCTGGCGCCCTGGGCTCGTCGCCCGCCTGGCGCCCCTGGGCCGGGCTCTCACCCACTGGCCTATTCCTGACGCCCTTGGGTCCCCGCCGCGCCCTCCGCGCTTGCGGCCCCTCTCGGGGTCCCCGCCGCGCCCTCCGCGCTTGCGGATTTCCCGTGTTTGGGGCTCAGGTGGCCGTAGCCGTGCCTGGCCCCCTTGACCCTTTCCTGGGTCGTTTCTGTTCTGCGCCCTCTCCGGGCCTCGCCCTCTCTGGGCTTGTATCGCGCTCTCGGCGCAGCGCCCTCTCCGGGCCGCGCCCTCTCTGGGGCCTGTATACCGCGCTCTCGGCACTGCGCCCTCTCTTGGGGCCTCGCCCTCTCTGGGGCCTGTACCGCGCTCTCCGCGCTGCGCGCCTCCCGCGCTTGGGGCTCAGGTAGCCGTAGCCGTGCCTGGCCCCCTTGACCCTTTCTTGGGTCTTTTGCCCCACTGGGCAAAGTGCCGCCCTTCCGGGCCGGGGTCCAACCCCGTGCTCCGTGCCACTCCGGCACAAACCGTTGTGCCTCCCTGGCACTGTGCCCCTACTGGGCACCCAGAGCCCCCAAACTGCTGGGGAGCCCCGCTGAGGCCTCCTCGCTCCCCTACAGCCTCACCCGGTCCTCCGGTTAACTATAACTCAAGCCAAGCCCGAACGGCTGTAACAAAACCAACAAAGAGCTACCCGCTCGTAAAGCCAACTCTCAGCCCCTCTCGGGCTCCCAGCCCTACCTCTCATCAGGGTGTTCTCGTCCCTAGCATCATTGCAGCCGGTCAGTAAAGTAAGGCTGGAACCCCTGACTCTGGCCGCTCAGCTCAGCCACAGAGCTCCTGCTCCTGTGGCATCCAGAAGGGTACTGCTAGCTAGGCTTGGGCCTAGCTGTTTATAAGGGCCTGGCCCTGCCCCCTCCTGGCCACATGACCTGCCTGGTTGCCCTAGCAACCCCCATCTGTGTTGCTCCAGGGTGCTTCAGCAGCCCTATTCCTCCTGCTAGTAGCAGGCACCCTGGTGCCCTGTTACACCTCTCCTCTTCCTGGGGCATCTCCTTAGGAGCGGGGCGCGGGAGTGCCCCGCGACACAGTATTCTAATTAGTACTGAAACAGTGCTACCTACCTCTCTGTATAATTTATTTTTAAGATTCTGTATGATATTGGTTTCCATAGAAAAAATGCAAAGCTACGACCTTGGATTTTGTGTACTAGAATTTATAGAAGAAATTATTCCTTTATCCACGTCATTTATTATGCTTTAAAAAAAATGGTTGATTGAGACTCCATAAAAATCTTGCATTCCACAGGGCAAGAGCACTGAAGAGGTTGCTGCAAAATAAGCCAAGATCGTCTATTACTGAGGTCACAGTTTGTAAATGAAGACAGAATTTGGCCTTATGTATGAATACTGTAGAATTTTATGATGCTTTGTGTGTGTGTGTGTGTGTGTGTGTGTGTGTGTGTGTGTGTATACAGAAAAATTTCCAGCTTCAGCTTCCTCTGTGCAAAAATGAAATGTATTTCCTATATATGGGGACTTTTTACCATCTTCAACTTTCCCTGAGCCTGATGAAAGGTGTGTGAAATCATGCAGAATTTTTTTTTTTCAGTTTATCAGTTAGTTTAATAAAAGGTATCATCTGTGAACCAAGAGTTCTAAATTTTTGCATTTCTTTTTGTCTCAGACCAACGCAGCTACCAAATACATCCCTGCCATAAATCTGTACATTTCAAAAAGAAATGTTCTATCAAAAAGTTTTACTTTTTCTTCCCTTTTGAACCAAATTCCCCATTAAATAGATCATTATAATGGAATAACAGTAGTCCTCCTTGGCATTACTAGGGTTGGGCAACAGGGGCTAGGGAGGGGACGTGCTAAAAAATGGCTTTTGCCACACCTCTGTGATTGGAATATCAGGGAACTCATTCACCCACGCAACTTACTATAATTTTAACTGGATAACTTGGGGAACTTTGTAATAGTAACATGACAATAATTATACCTTTCCCTGGGTTTTCCATCTGTAAAATATTATTCAACCTGGGATCTATTTTTTCTCTATTATTTTAAAGTTTCTTTTTTCAGCTTGTAATTTCTTTTCCCAAGATGTGTCAACTGAAGTAAATAAAACTGTATTACAGCAAAGCCTTCTATGCTTGTGTCAGCATTTCCATTTAGAGACCATGTTTCAGAGCATTTATAGTATACAATAGGAAGTACATAGTCACTCTGAACTAATATTCAATATACAAAGCACTGGCCTTTAAATATGGGATTTTGTTTAAACATAATTCTATAAAAATGATTTGACCCATTTTAATAGTTCTTAAAAAGAATAACTGAAGATTTATGCTTACATAACATAGGATTCAAAATCAGCTTCATTCAAAAATGTAATTAGGATGAATATTTAATCCAGAGTCTGACCTAGTTGCCTCTCTTTTTTCCCCCACTCCTTTTCACCCTGTTTATTTAACTATATAAACTACTTATTATTCATAAAGATTATTATTCCATCTCATGTTTTTAAAGGGTTATTAATATGTATTAAAGTAAACTACTGGGGGCTCTAAGGGTCTAAAATAATCTAAAACCATTCTTATTTGAAACACATCCCTCTTATGGGCAGTTCTCACATACAATAGGCAGAAAATAAAGTAGAAATCCATCTCTCTGACAGAAAATACCTGAAATCCTGCAGAATGCCACCTCCCATAGAAATTTATTAAATATTTGAACTTTGTTTTTTATAAGTTACCATTTACAAAACCAAAAACAATCTCTATGTTAAATAGTAGGGTTTCAGCCTTGTCATAAGATCTATACAGTTGAATTATTGTACCTTCTTTAATGTCAATGATGCATCATGTTTGCATTTCATGGAATCCCCATGAAGGCAGTGCAGGTTAACATAGGTGCAAAGTGTTTCCCAGGTTGATAGTATTACGAGAGTAAAGTCCAAGTTTTGACAAACGTTACCAGATGAGTCATTTTAATGTTTGACATTAATTCACTTTCTGTGTGTGATGCAGTGATAAGTTAAATGGAACAAATAAGAAATGGATTGTTAATTTTTACCTTTGTGTTCCTCCTCACCCCCAGTTTATGGCCTAGTGGGTGTTAGACCCCGACTCCATGCAGTGCTCAATGACTAGGAAGACGACAATCCAATTGCTCATGGGTCCTGTTACTCATTAGCTGGAGCAAGCAGGGAGCAAACACCAGCACACATTGCTCACAACGGCTTTATTCAGAATGGAGACAGCCTCCGGCCAGCTCCCAAAAAAACAACAAACCAGGGACCTGCCCTGAACATTAGTTCTTTCCACATTTTATACACCTTGGTTCATACTCATTAACAATTACTCTGCCTATGTCCCTCCTTCTTTTCTCCTCCCATCTCAAGCTCTGACTCTGTTTGCTGTCTGCTTCCTTAGCATGGTATTGCCTATGCATTTCATTCATTTAAATGCTTCTCTGCTAAAAGCGTGTGCATAAGACTTTGACCTCCACTTCTTTCGGTCACTTGCGGTTTCTCGCTAGTTCTTTCTGGTTTTCTTGCTGACTTCAGCACCACCTCCAAGGCCGTATTTCTGCTTTGTCCCCTAACGATAGCCATTGGTCTGTATCCTATTTTTACACAACACATAATGCACTTTGCACCCAATCCTTTTGTTAGGAATCTGCTTACTTAAGCATTAGCAAAGTTAGTTACTTTTAATATATCATCCAGCACTGTGACTAGTGGCTTTTGCTGAAGTTACTTTTAATGTATTATCCAGCCTTGTAACCATTGGCTTTTGCTGAGACACAGGAAAAAACTTTTATTCAGCTGCACACCCAGCACTCCCCAAAATCCACATATCATTACCCTAACAGTGGGCAGAGCAATAGTGTCAGAAAATCTGATTAGTATTTCTGGCTCTACCACTGACTTACTAGATGACTTTGGCAAATCACTTTCCTCTCATTGCCTCACTCTCACCATCTACAAAATAGGTACAATATTGATGCCTGTTTGTAACATACTTTGAGTTCTATTGAAGGTAATAACTATGTAAGAGCTATTGTTGTTACTATGTAAAATAGAAATTTTGGCATTTATACATCCACAGAAGAAATGAATATGCTATTAAGAAAGATAAATTCTTCCAAGATGATGGTTTTATCCAGGCCAGCAAACTATCTGAATACAGATACAACTGGGAGTCTTTACGCTGCCAGGACCATATGGTTGGCTTTAGGGGACTAACAGCTTTACTCCTCTCAAAGTTAAAATAAAACCAAAGATTGGATAGTAAAATTGTGTAGAATCAGGAAGCTTTCTTTAGAGAGAAAAGAGCTTGCTAAATTAAAGTGGATGCCAAATCTGTACAGTGACCCAGGAGACAAAAAAATAAAAGCAAAATCACAGAATGTTGCTGCCTTTTTTTCTCTTTTGAACACAAAAAAGCATAGCTGTTCTCTTTGAGAGAAACTTGTCTCACATTTATGAGATGTAAATCTTTCTATTACTTCAAAAAATCTGCAGAGAAAAACAATTTTATTATACTCACTTGAGAAAGGATTAGATGTTTAGGATTTGTGGGTTACTTCATTTTTTAAAAGATTGTTCTTTCCTTTATTAAGAAAGTGGAGTGAGGTACATTCTCTAATGTTCTGTTCCTAAAGGCTTGATTGAAGGAGTTTTGATGGAGATCACTGTTAAGTCAACTTGTTAAATATTTTTGGATTGTTAGAGCCCCTCTACATGTGCAGGTAAAGGCTCAATGGGATCTGATGTGCAATCCACGCTATGCCACATGTGAATAGCAGGAGAACTAATTGCGGGATCACACATCAGATCCCATTGTGCCTTACTGCCAATGCAGGGGAAGCCTGAGATCATGATCCTAGTCTCTTCCTGCACCAGCTCCCATGGCTGTGAGCCCTACAGCTGGCATGGCTTGCAGTGCAGGGTTCCTTGCACTGCAAGCCCTGCAGCTGTGGGGCTCACAGGGAATCGGCACCAGGAATGTTGCCACCACTATGAGGCTCATCAGCTGTGGGACTCACAATGAGGGATTTTCAGCTGCAAGGCTCACAGCAGGGGCAGCAGGGAGAATGCTGCTGCTGCTCTGAGCCTAGTCAAGTACAGGATTTGCAGTGGGGGCAGCACTGGGAATGCTGCTGCTGCTGCAAGCCCCACAGCTGATAAGGCTCATACCAATTGTAGTGTTCTCCTTGGGGTGGGGGGGAACAGCGCTGCTGTGAGCATGGACTATTCGTGCATGTGTGCATGTGGTGACCTGGGTGAACTTATATTTTGGCACTCTTCGAGCAGTGGTTGGAGGCAGGGGGCTAGCTGGACTAGTAAAACAGTTTAAGTGATCAGAAACTGGTTTAAGCCTGTAACAAAACAGAAACTCAGTGCAAATAAACCAGTTTCAAAATGGCTGAAACTGGTTTAAGACAAATGTGAGGCCAGCCTCACTTCTATCCTGGGGAAGGTCTTTGAAAAAATGATCAAGGGCCTGTGTCACAGGAGCACTTGGGTGCCCTGTTCCTAGGAAGGAATAAAGGCTGCTGAAGCTCCTTTAAACAGCACAGGCGTTGGTTGCTGGAGCAGCCAGGCTGGTCACATGACCAGAAGGGGGCAGGGCTGGGCCTTTATAAACAGGCCAGTCCAAAGCCTAGTGGCAGTTCCCTTCCAGCAGCCTGAGGTGCAGGAGCGTTGAGCAGAGCAGAGCAGAGCAGAGCAGAGCAGAGCAGAGCAGAGCAGAGCAGAGCAGAGCAGAGCAGAGCAGAGCAGAGCAGAGCAGAGCAGAGCAGAGCAGAGCAGAGCAGAGCAGAGCACCCAAGGGGCTGCATCATGGTAAGGGTGGAGAGAACCTGGACTGGGAGGCCTTTGCAAGACAGCCAGGTGGGCCTAGATCCTATGTTATAGCCAGGAGGCTTATTGTTGCGTTACAGCTGATTGGCTTATGGTTCTGTTTAGTTATTGTTAAACTGGAGGACTGGGCGAGGCTGTAGGGGTGGAGGAGGCCTCATTAGGAGCTCCCCAGGGAGGTGGGGTGCTCCTAGTGCCAGAGAGGGGTTCTGTATTGCAGGATGGCTAGGCCCCGGCCCCAAGAGCCTGGGGAGGGCACGTTTAGTGAGAGGAAGCCCAGCATGGGTGTAAGTAGAAGCCCCAGTGGGGCAGGACCCAGACAAAGGGGTCAAGGGGGCCAGGTAAGGCTAGGGCTGCCTGAGCCCCGATTAGAAAGAGTCCCCAAGGGGCTCCACAGTGGTGGGGACCCCGGGGCCCACGAGGGCACTGTAGTTCGGGGTGTATTACCCCAGCCCTGACAAGGTGCACAGTGCCGGCGAGGGCACTGTGTAGTTTGGGGTGTAATACCCCACCCCTGAGAGGGCAAAGAGGATTTTGGGGGGGCCAGGCATGGCTAAGGCCACCTGAGCCCCACTTGCAAGGAGCACCTGTGAGAAGCCCTAGGGGCTCGTGTTAGGCCCCAAGGGGGGCACACAGGAAGAGAAGCCCAGGGTAGGGTGCTACTATAGAGATGAGCCCGGAGAGGGCGAGTCCGTGATTATAGAGAGCCTGGAGAGGGCACATGCACAGAGAGACAGGCCCCAGTGGGGGGGGGGGCACCATCTGTACATGGAGAGGCCCCAGGAGGGGCGAGTATATTGAGTGGACCCCAGGAGGAGGGCAGATATAATTAGTAGGCCCAAGAGGGCTAGCGGATAGAGGGGCGCCGGTTGCGTGACAAGCCCAGGGGTGCCAGTAAAGGGGGCGCCGGTTGCGTGACAAGCCCAGGGGTGCCAGTAAAGGGGGCGCCGGTTGCGTGACAAGCCCAGGGGTGCCAGTAAAGGGGGCGCCGGTTGCGTGACAAGCCCAGGGGTGCCAGTAAAGGGGGCGCCGGTTGCGTGACAAGCCCAGGGGTGCCAGTAAAGGGGGCGCCGGTTGCGTGACAAGCCCAGGGGTGCCAGTAAAGGGCGCATATAGGAATCTGACCAGATAAGGTCCGGTACATCTGCGAGGCTTGGGACATGCTAAAGGGGGGGTTGGAGGCATGCATAGCCCATAAGGCTGGGGTGCACCAGGTCACTCCATACGGAACGGGGGGACAGTATACGCATAGCACGGTGTCCAGGGTGACAAGAGGCAGCCTCCCTTCTAGAACCATATAACAACAAGATGTGGTGGGCAAATAAGAGGATGCTGGACTGCCTACTTGGCACGGCAGGGGGTGGTAGAGAGAGATCATGGCCGCTCCTGCACCCCGCTCCATGACAGCAACATTTGTGAGAGCCTTGCAGGGGAAGTGATGTTCAGGGGTAACCAACACGGGTTTGTGCCAGGCCAATCCTGCCTGGCTAACCTGGTCTCTTTCTACGACCAGGTAACAAAAAGCATAGTTGTGAAGGAGGAAGTCAATGTCATCTTCTTGGACTTCCAGAAGGCCTTCAACACATTCTGGTGGGCAAGCTGAGGGACTGTGGCATTGACGAATGCACAGACACATGTGTGGCAAACTGGCTCCAGGGGCACACCCAGAGGGTGGTGGTGCTGAATGGGTCGATGTCAACCTGGGAGGGTGTGGGCAGCGGAGTCCCCCAGAGCTTGGTCCTTGGGCCAGTGCTGTTCAATATCTTCATTAGCTACCTGAAAGAGGGTGTGGAGAACACCCTGTTAAAGTTCGCTGATGACACCAAGCTGTGGGGTAAAGTGAATACACCGGCAGGCAGGGACCACTTCCAGGCAGACCTGGATAGGTTAGCGAAGTGGGCGGATCTGAACAGGATGTGGTTCAACAAGGACAAGTGCAGGGTGCTGCACCTGGGGAGAGGGAACCAGCATTATGGTTATAGGTTAGGGGCTGACCCTCTCAGCAGCACAGAGGCAGAGAGAGACTTTGAAATCATGATTGACTCCAGGATGAATATGAGTCGCTACTGCGATGAAGCAATAGGCAGATACAACCGCACCCTGTCATGCATCAACAGGGGCATCACTAACAAGTCCAGAGAGGTCTTGCTCCCCCTCTATGCGGCGCTGGTCAGGCCGCAGCTGGAGTACTGTGTCCAGTTCTGGGCGTCGCACTTCAAGAGGGACGTGGAGAACCTGGAGAGGGTCCAGAGGAGGGCCACTTATATGGTTGGGGGCCTCCGTGGCCAGCCCTATGAGAAGAGGCTGAGAGACCTGAATCTCTTCAGTCTCCACAAGAGGAGACTGAGGGGGGAATCTTGTGGCTGCCTACAACCTTATCAGGGGTCAGCAGCAGAGACTCAGGGAAAGTCTATTCACCAGGGCCCCCCTTGGAGTCGCTAGGAACAATGGCCACAAACTGAGGGAGGATAGGTTTAGGTTAGATATTAGGAAGAACTACTTCACTATAAGAGTGGCCAGAGCCTGGAATAGGCTTCCCAGAGAGGTGGTGCTCTCACCTTCTCTGGAAATCTTCAAGAGGAGACTGGATAGGCACCTGGCTGGGGTCTTACGACCCTCTCCACCCTCAGTGCTCATTCCTGCCCATGGCAGGGGGTCAGACTCAAAGATCTGTCTAGGTCCCTTCCAACTCATTGATTCTGTGGTTGAATGTAATAGAAGACTTAACTGATTGGCATCAAACCAGTTTATAAAACTTCTGTCCCAGACCCGTTCCTGGCTCAAGTTAAATTAAAATCCCCAAGCATCCAAGCATGCTTTGCAGTCCTAGGATGGACTGTGCTGTCTGCTCCAGAGAGCAGGGCTGGCCATGCCCATTTGCACCCTAGCTGGAGCAGTAAGACCTGGCTGATCAGGGTTGGGGGTGCAAGCCCATCTGGGGGTTCAGCCTAGCCTGCAGGACAAGGGAGGGGCAAACTGCCCCCATGCAAACCCTGGTTGGGATATGGAACCAGAGAGGGGGGTTAAACAGCCCTTGCCCCACTCAAACTTACTGCTGACTGCAACTGGATTTCAAATCTCAGAGGCACCTGGAAGCAGGAAGAGGAAGTGATGAGAGTCATGCTCTAGCCCCCCCAGCTTCTGGCTTGGCATGTGGCTGCATTCCTGAAACAAAGGTAAATGTCTATTCATTTCTGTTTCATTTTAATCTCTGCAGTTTAGACAAACCTGCAAAGACTGAAATGATTCAGCCTTGGGCTTTTTGATTTGTCTGTACTTAACCTTTAGTTTTGGCTGATAAAACCCAAAAGGGGCTTAGTTAGCCTATTCTTAGTAGAATTTTCAGCCTCTCCCTGTAGAGTAATAAGAACACTTTGGCAACTGTCAGAAAGAAGATGGTAGCACTATCATCTTGTGAAGTCCTTAGATGCCCTTGATCTTAGGAAGCTGGGTAGAATTTTAGGAATGAAACACAGTTGCAATAGACAGTGATATCCTCTGTGCTATGACCAACGGCCAAGTATCTGATCAGTTTTATTGGATCTGTATTTGCCATTGCCACTGAATATAGTTGACTGATCGTTGAAAGGAAGTATGACCTGTGCTTTCAGTAGGCCAATGACACACAGATATCTATCTATAATGCTTGGTTCAGCTGGTGCAATGGAATGAACTGCTCAATGTCTATATAAGTCTGGGGTTGGATGAAGCTTCGTCTGTATAAGATGGCACTAATGTTAGACTAGGGAAAGCAGCTGACAGTACTGGCAAAGGTTCTTGGCTCTCTTGTCTGAAGGGGTACATCTGTTCATTGCAGCTGTAGTTTGGCATGGGGGCATCTGTATGTATGCTGAAATACAGTTAATAGCCAGAAGTACTTATTTCTATTTGCATTTGGCTGAAAGACTGCATCTTTTTCTTTCCAAAATGGAACTTGTAACAATTAGTGCATGCTTTTTCCACCTTGAAATCAGGCAACTGAAATGTCTAGCCATGGTACACAGACCAGAGACGAAAGTAATTTTTGATGGGATGGAGCATACTCCCTCTGTTCATCATCTACCCTGGAGAGCACGTAGGAAAGAGTGGTGCCACGGTTTTTTGTTACTCCATTCGCCTTCCCATCTGCTTCTTGCCTAGCTGCTCTTTATAGCAGTATATTTTGCTCTTTACAGTCTTCCCCTAGGAGTTGACGTCAAGCCTTAGGAAATCCTAACTTGGTTGCACAAGAAGATAGGACTCCTTCTTCCTCTTCTCTTCTTGTGCAATTGCTTTGAGGCTAAACTCAATTTATTTCTAAATAAGTAAGGAATTAAATCAATGCACATACTGAAAGATAATGGATTTTATCCATGTACTTGCTATTTGTTGCCTCTTAACAAAACAGTCAGTACCACACTACAAAGGAAGAATTTTTTGTTCTAGTTGCTAAGGACATGGTACTGCAGAAATTGCATATTCAGGTTTTGACATGCAGAAGTGTATAAATACTTCTGTGCAGGATACATCTGAGTCTCTGTTATACAGCCCATGGACTGACTTATTTTGCTATGAAGTACGTCTATATGATTAAAAAAATCCCTCCTACACAGAGTCCTCAATGTTCTTTCATATTTCAGCCCTGTGAGTTCAACTGATATATAGAAACTCTTCAACTTCTTCCAATAAGACTGTTGTTTTTTTTTTTTTTTTTCTTTTAAATCGTGTTTAGGCAGTTGTATGTACTGTATTCAATTTCATATTTTTTACATTCTAAATTATCAAATTACAGCAGTCTAATAGCAATACAATGACAAACTGTGAGCAGCTTAACAATGAAGTCTGGCCAATATGTTGCAGTATTACAGCTAGTCTAAAAGGATGAGCAGGTAATAAATTGTAATGTAAAACAAACTGCATGAGTCCTGTAGTAAAAACAGATAGTGTTCAATTGTAAAATGATTTATAAATTGACCTTTACTCATGTTTATTTTATTAACAAAAAGACAAATTAAAAGAGAAGAAAAAAGTACCTGCAACTTCATCTGTTCATCTGTACATGCTATTTTCAGTTATTTATTTTTACTGCTAAAATCCCATGTCCTTTACCCCATGGAAACTCCCTCTTCACAGTATGTTAGACTTTTGAATCATCAGCACAAGTAACAAAGGATCACCTTGAGCTAAAAAATGCAAATCAAATGGAAAGTACCAGCTGGTCCTAATCTGTCCACACTGCAGTATATGCTGTTTTGTGTTCACGATCTTGTTAAAAAGATGATTTAAGAATAACCTTCCAACAAAAAACAGAAGCTTTGCAGATGTGACCCTTCAACAAGGCTTTTAGGAAGTAACTCTGCTTTTAAAGCTACCCCACTAACAAACAGAAAAATGGCCAATGTTCTTGAGTAGAATTCATTCCACGCGCACACATTCCAAATAGCTAGATTGTGTTGAAGCTTTTTGGTGAAAAGCGAGTATAAAATGGGAAAATCCATAAATCCCCAACTCGGGGCTAGAATAAAGGCCTCACACAGTTGACTTTCCAGTTATGCTATAATATTAGCCCCAGTCCCCTCCATTCAAACACATAGTGTTACAGCAAATGGATACACATAATCATTAGAGGTGTGCAAAATGGGCCATATTCGATTTAGATTTGGCCTGAATCGGGGACAGTGATTCAATTAATTGATTTGGATCATTGTCCCCATTTCTGTTAAGCTGAATCTGAATCTGAAGATTTGATGCTGATTCAGATAATCAGCAATTCATACATAGGCACAGCTTTAAATGTTTTTTCTACATACCTCGCGGTACCAGGCATGACTCTACATCTGCCCCAGCATCTCAGCATTCATAAGCTACCTGGTACCTTGAGGTATGTAGAAAAAAACATTTAAAGCTGTGTTTGTCTGAATTTTCAAATCTCTCTAAATCAACTCAGAGGGTTCTGATTGATTCAGAGACATTAAAGGGTCTCTTGATTCAATTTAGAATTGGAGATTCGGCCACTGAATCAGGCCAGATCTCTGCCGAATCAAATCAGTGACCAAAGCTTCACACAGCCCTAATAATCATATATCCTTTGTTTCTGTCATGCTGTGGTGCAGCCCCCTGACAATATGACCCTCTGGGTTGGCATAGTGAAGCTGATTAAGAATCATCTGTTACTTTTTGGGCACTGGAAAAAGACTAAGTGGAAGATCTAATCTAAAGTCACATTGGAATTTACCAGTTAAATCATGACCCAAATACTTTATTTCTGTTTAAACGTCTGCTCTTGAACCAATTTAAAAAATGAGAGAGTGTATTAATAGAAATAAAGGCTGGATTAAAATATATCTTTTCTGGGCATCACCAAAGATTTCTTGTGATTGAATCAATTATGATTGAAACTATAAATCTAACAATTCTTACTAAGGATTTATTTACAGAGTATATTACTAAAAGTAATGAAAATAATAAAATTGAAACAATTTAAAAGTTTTGAAACAATAGCTTCAATAATATCAAATGATTTTAGCTGGCAAAATTGAGACATAATGATGCATGTTTCTGAAGGACACTTATTCCCTTGGTTCATTCTGTTTGGAGGTCTGCACAGAAATATGTTTTATCCAGACCTTAACAATTTTACTGTTGAACATTTTCTTGGGTCCATCACATCCTGGTTTGTTTCTTTTTTTCAGCTTACCTTATCCCAGGTTAAATCTACCATATCAGGTGCTATGATTTAAAAAAAAAAAAAAAGTGTTAGTGCCAAAAGCAAATAATGGATGGTAGTGTAAAAAAGCTGTCACCACAACTTTGTGTGTAGAGAAAAAGCTTACTTCAAGTATATGACATGAGCAACCACATTTGTTATGGCAATACTTCAGTGCATTCTTTCTTTTCTGAGTTTTTAAAAAATATTTTTTGCAAATTAAAATGCACAGTGATTTCTTACAATTAAAGTTAAATATAATGAAATGCATACATCTTTATAAATAAAATGTACACGTCTCCAAATATTTTCTTTCATTCTGTTTAAAAAGAATTATTTATGGAGCAGAACAGCTGAGTCTCACTGTAAGAGTACAATATTTACCACAGTTTCTTGTACCTTAGCTGACAATTTCTATTCCACACCAAAGAAAGGTCAAGTAACTATCAGTGTTAGCTAGAACTGATTTACAATTCCAAATTTTCTGCATTCTTTGTAGGACTCTTACAGCAAGTAGTTACTTTAATTCTTTTGCATATGAAGTGATTACTATTAATTGTATCATTGCTAAAATTATTTTTCTTTATGCTGTTATGTTGTGTCATCTGCATATAAGTTAAAAATATATGAATACAAAGTTCTTAAACTACAGTGGTTTTGTTAACAAACAGCTTTTAGGTTGGGGAATAGAAATATTGCAAATGAGACTGATCACTTTCATCTTGCTTTTTTAATGTTCTGATCTGGTACTAAAATAATAGAAAAATATGTGTTAGACTTTAAGTCATGAAAATTCATGGACATTCAGCCATTGCTCCACACTTGGATCTGCATCGTCTTATTTATTTATTTAATTTTCTCTATTCTTTCTATTTAAGCATGCACTCAAAAAAAGGTCAGAACTAAAAATGACTTAGTACTGCATGTTTTTATTACCCGCTTTAAATCACCATTTATTTGCTCAAAACTTAGACTAATTTTGTCAAAGATTTTACAAACAAATGGTATTTTTTTATACCATTAATTACATTATTAAACAAGATTGTTCCCAAGACTGATCTGGGGAACTCCACTAGTAACTTCCCTGTAGCCTGTTGCTTTTCCTTTCAACATGAAACATTTCAGTCTCTGCTCTAGACAGTTCCTAACCTACCTTAATTCTCCTACTTAAACTCATCTTCCTCAGATTAACTAAAACTGTTCATGTGGCACTGTATCAAACAGTTTATTAAAGTTCATATTAAGATCTATTGTATTTCACTAGTGTACAATTGGGGTGTTAAAGATATGGCATGTAGCTGGATCTGACCCCTGAAACTACACCATCTAGCTCCCAGTGCCGCCCCTTGGTCTATGGGGCATATGTTAGACTGGTCCATGTACAGGCTGTGGGACAAACACAACGTGAAGTGCCAGCTCCAGGTCCTGCATAGTATGCAGCATCTACATGGACCTACCCCCTTACTCCCCCGCTGCATGCTGAACCAGTGTCTGCAGTGCCTATGTCAGCCAGTCTGGTACACAAATTGCATGTGGCACCTACTCCAGCTGGTCTGGGGCAGACACCCCCAGCATGGGTCCCAGAGTGGGCACTGAGTGCATTCAATGCAGTCCCAGGCTGGTCAAAGTGTGCACTGAATCCAGCATGCTGAGGAGGCGGGGGAGGGCAAAGCGGGGCCTGCTTCCCCAACATGCCAAATCCAGTGTCCACTCTGGCCAGTCCAGGATTGTGTGGCACATGGCACCCACCCCAGATCAGCTGTAGCAGGTGCCATGTGTGTTCTGGACCAGCTAGAGCAGGCACCTCAGGTATTGGTCTGGCATACAGGGGTTGCGTCTCTGAGCCCAATCCAGCCTTCAGGGCTGGCCTTGTGCTGTTGTTCATGGACTGTTCCTGTGCCACTCATCCAGCCTGCGAAGACAAATTAATTTGACACCTCTGTTTTAGAAAATCAGTCATTTTATCAAACAGAGATATCTACCTTTGATAAATCCATATTGCATGTTATCCCATTTCCTATTTAGTTCCTTGACTTTATTTTTTAAATGGTTCTATTTCATATTTTTGAAATGGTTCCTGTATATTATTGAGGTCAGACTTGCTGGTCTGTAGTTGATCGACTCACTTCCCTGGAAAATTAAATACATGTACTACATTTACTATTCTCCAGTCATATGATACCAGCTTCAACTTGATGAATTTGTATAAAATACTTGCTATGGAGCCTTTAATTTTAAGTGCCAGGTTTTTTTTTAGAATTTGAAGACGGAGGTTATCTAGTTACTTTAATCTGATTGCATTACACTCTTTCAGTTTTGCTTTAACTTCAGTTGTGCTATTTTCTATTTCCATACCTTTATCTTTGCTAGCCTTCTTGTCTTTGCCTCAGAGGTCAACATCATCATTTAGTTTGTGGGTCTTAGTTTAAGTAGGCCATAATTTCCATGGTATTGTCACTGTATCATAGCTTCATTTCTTCTGTCCATGTTCAACCTTATAAATGAAAACAAAATAATATTTTGTATTTGTTTTAATATCCATTGAAAAATCTAATATACCTTGACTTTTGACAATTTATTTTATCCTTACAGTTTTCAACTTCTAAAATATAACTTTCCGTTCCCTCTCATTTCCCCCTCACCAATTCCTTGAAGACTTCATGTTTTCTCCTAATTTCTTTCTTGAAGTGTTTATTCATCCAGTTAGGTATTTCATGTAATTTCCCCCCCTTTCCTACAATATTTTTCTCATTTCTTGGAATACAAATTCTAGCTAGTTTTAGCACCTTTAACTTAAAGTAACTCCAGCATTGCTTTATATTCAAGTCACTAAACACCTCAGTCTAGGACATAATAGTTTGGATCATTTGAATACCATAAGTACCGTCTGTACTATCTACATAACTGTACTATTTCAGTTCAGCATAATTTTAGTTTTGTCTTTTTTTTTTTAAGTTTGTAAAAATGAAACAGTCTCCTTAGCATATTTTGTGTGTTATCAGACTCAGTTGAGATAAAAACAGATATTTATCTTCTGATGAGGGACATTTATTAAAAAAAAGGTTGACTGAAGTTGTCTTGCAAAATATTGATAGTTCTTTCTTTAGAAGAACTGTATGAGGAATACATTATAAAACTGTTCAATTGAATATCTAATTAATAAGGTATGTTTTTAAAATGTGACGCTTTCTTAGGTGGCTTTGTAAGATAATTTAGAAAAGGATTGGATTATTTAAACAATTTCTAAAGAAAGGAAATATTAAACCTATTTCTTCTGTAGAATGTTTTATTTTTTTTACTACTTTTTCTGATGAAGTTTGATAAAGTTTTGATTCATTTTTGCACTATAGAACATATTTTAATGTAAAGATTGGGAACTGTGTCTTTAATTCTGTTTACTTTCACAACTGCAGTATCATAGGCCTGATGACATGCTCTTGACCTTATTCCACATATTGTGGATTGACTGTATATTTGATTTCATAGATTTCATGGACAGGGCTGGAAGGGACCTTGGAAGATCATAGAGTCCAGCCCCTCACCCAAAGGGCAGGAAGTCAGCTGGGGTCATAGGATCCAAGCAAGATAAGCATCCAATTAGCTCTTGAAGGTGTTCAATGTAGGTGCTTGAACCACCTCCAATAGCAGAGCTTGAGGGCTCGGACAGTAAAGAAATTCTTCCTTATGTCCAGCCTGAAATGGTCTTGGAGTAGTTTATACCCATTCAACCTTGTCATCCCCTGGGATGCTCTGGTGAACAAACGTTCCCTCAGATCCTGGTGGTCACCCCTGATAAACATAGGTGGCCATCAGATCACCCCTGAGCCTGTGCTGTTCCAAGCTAAAGAGCCCCATGGCTCTCAGCCTGTCATCGTAAGTTCCGTTTTCCTGACCTCTGATCATGCGCATGGCTCTTCACTGGACTCTCAAGCTTCTCCATATCCTTTCTGAATTGTGGAGCCCAAAACTGGATGCAGTATTCCAGCTGCGGCCTCACCAAGGCTGAGTACAAGGGGAGAATGAGATTCCAGGATTTGCTTGAGAAGCATCTATGGATGCAAGCCAGCACTTTGCTCGCTTTATTAGCCGCAGCATCAAGTTGCAGGCTCGTGTTCATCTTGTGGTCAATGATGACCCCCAAGTCTCTTTCTTCCATAGTGCTAGCCAGCATAGCACTGCCAAGCCTATAATGATGCTGCAGGTTTTTCCTCCCAAGGTGGAGAACCTTGCATTTTTCAGCGTTAAACACCATCGGGTTCTCATCTGCCCATTTGCTGAGCCTGTCTAGGTCAGCTTGGATCACCCTCCTGTCTTCTGGTGTGGATGCTTTGCCCCAAAGTTTGGTGTCATCGGCGAACTTGGCCAGTCCACTTCTGACTCCAATGTCCACATCATTAATGAAGATGTTGAACAATATGTGTCCAAGGACAGAGCCTTGGGGGAACCCACTGGTCACAGGGCACCCTGATGATTGACTTCTGTCAGTTACTACCTTTTGGGTCCGACCATGGAGCCAGTTCTCCAGCCAGTGGATCGTGGTGGACCTAAGCCCAGAACTGGCCAGTTTTGTCAAGAGGGTGATTTATGGGTGTAGAAGTAATTGGCTTACTTGACTAGAAAAAACAGACAAAGACCAGACATGCTGATACTGCTTAATTCAAATGTTCTGAGATAAGGAATCCGCATTCCTGCATTCCTTGGGTTATCTTGATATCTTGCCCTGTGTATTCCTGCATGCCTTGGGATAGCCCTATGCATAGATAGTTGTTTAAGTAAATGTTCTAAGTTTCTGTGTAATTTACTATTGTTTTTCTTTCTCCAAGGTGTATTTTTTTATCTCTTTCTCTGTCTTTAAGTTTACAAGCGTATTTATACTAGAGAGTCTGAGCAATCCTTTGAAACAGACAAGGGTGATTCCCCTTGCTGTATGGAATTCTCCCTGTGATCACAGTATAGCCTTAAATAATAAAGAAAAGCTGGCTCTGTCAGTTCTGATTCAACCACAACGCGAAGTTTGATTTCTTCCACATGGGATACCAGATCAAAGGCTTTTTTGAAGTCAAGATATAGGACATCAATCTCTTCTCCCTTGTCCAGGTGATAGGTCACCTGGTCATAGAAGGTAATGAGATTGGTCAAGCAAGACCCACTCGCAACAAACCCATGCTTGCTCTCCCTCAGGATGTTGGCATCTGCCAGTCCATTAAGGATAGTTTCTGTAATAAACTTTTTAAAGACCTTCCCCAGGATAGAAGTCAGGCTGATGGGCTTATAGTTAGCCAGATCCACTTTCCTCCCTTTCTTGAAGAAAGGTACCACATTGGCCTTCTTCCAGTCTTTGGGCACTATACCAGAGTGTGAGGAGTTTTCAAAGATCCATGCCAGAGGCTGGGCTATAATGCTCGCCAGCTCCTTGAGTACCTTGGGGTGTAGATTGTCAGGGCCAGCTGACTTGAAGGTATCCAGCCTCTCAAGGTGTTTTTTCACAAGGTCAGCATTAATGGAGGGCAGGGGATGTCCCTCACCTGGACCTCCATGTCCCGTGGTTGGCACTGGAAAGCTAAATTATCAATAATCCAGGTGCATGAAAATTAAACATTAAGACAGCATACACTTCTCTTTGGTAGGGATTATTCCTTTTGTAAACAATCCAGAATGATGTACAAAATCAGCATTGGATTGTCCTTGTTTTAACTAGAATTTCAAGCCTTTGGTTCTGGCATCAGGGCTATGAGCATTGCAAATGACTTGAGGATGGTAAGTAAAACCAAGATAGTTTGTGATCTTCCTGGTTGATGTAGAAAAGGTGGTTGATAGGCTCTGAAGCAATCTGCTACTTTGAATGACAATTTTAGGCTGGATGCTAGAACAGACACCCGTCTGGCACCAAAGAGTGTGTATATCCTACTCATTAACAAAACTCAGGCTTATATTATTATTCTTGCGATTCATAAGCTACTCTAACAAGTGAACCTGCCAGGAGCCTCTCCTCTTGGCTTAAGCCATGTAGAAGTGTGTGTGTGTGTAAGAGAGAGAGAGAGGTCACTCTTTTAGAGATTCATAGATGTAGGGGCGGAAGAGACCTAAGTAGATCATTAAGTCTGAGCCCCTGCCCTGGGCAGGAGAGAATACTGGGCTTATATGACCTCAGCTAGGTAATTATCAAGCCTCCTCTTAAAGACCTCCAAGTTAGGTGCCAGCACCACCTCCTATTTCCCATTGGTCCCCCCTGCTAAGTTTGTAGATGGCCACCAGGTCCCCTCGCAGCCTTCTCTTGTGAGGGCTGAACAGATTCAGGTCCTGTATCCTCTTGTTATAGGGTCTGCCCTGCTGTCCCCAGATCATATGAGTGGCCCTCCTCTGGACCCTCTCCATGCTGGCCACATCTCTCCTAAAGTGCAGCGCCCAGAACTGGATGCAGTACTCCAACTTTGGCCTGACCAGTGTCGCATGCAGGAGGAGAATCACCTCCTTCGCCCTGCTTGTGATGCATCTGTGGATGCATGACAAGGTGCAGTTGGCCTTACTATGTCCTCACATTGACATCCCATGTTCATTTTGGAATTGATAATGACTCCAAGATCTCTTTCTGCCACTGTGCTTTCAAGAAGGGAGTTCCCCAGCCTACAGTATACTGCTGGTTCTTACTACCCAAGTGCAGTACCCTGCACTTACTACCCAAATGCAGTATTGAATCTCATCCTATTCTCACTTGCCCAGCCCTGTAAACTTTCCAGGTCCAGCTGTATCCTGTCCCTCCCTTCTAGCATGCCTACCTTGCAGATCTTGGTATGGTCCGTGAATTTGAACAGGGTGCTTTTCACCCCCTCATCCAAGTCCCTAATAAAGAGATTCAAAAGTACGGGCCTGAGGACTGAGCCCTGGGGGACGCCACTGCCCACATCCCTCCAGGTCAAATATGACCCATCCACCACCTCCCTCGGTGCGGTTCCTCAGCCAATTTGTAACCCATCTGACTGTGTAGGCATCAACGCCACAGTCGCCTAGTTTTTTTTAATGAGAATGGGGTGGGAGACAGTGTCAAAGGCCGTCCTAAACTCCAGAAAGACTACATCCACTGTGACACCTGCGTCCAATGATTTTGCAACCTGACCTCTTTCAGCTATCTCAGTCCAAGGAAGAATTGTAGCATAACCTAGTTTTGTGTTAGTAGGGCAAGATTTAAAAATTCTTTATATATAAAGGGCTTAGTCCATCTGTTTGTGTGTGTGTGTGTGTGTGTGTGTGTGTCTGTCTGTAACACTCTTTAAATGTGAATAGCTTGAAAACTGTAAAAAAGAGAACATTTGTGTCTTCAGAGAAATTTCTCTGCTAAACTTTAGCATTTGTTTAGTGAACATGTCAGGATGTTCACAACTTCCAAAATTGGGGGAAAAAAAAGCCAGGGGCCAGGGCTGTTTCTATGGGGCTCCTCCCAGGAGGATGCCAGAAGCCCAGCACAGTGAGGAGGGGAGAGGGAGGGGCCAGCTGAGGAAAAGCAGGATCCAGGCAGGGGTGCAAGGCAGTAGGTGAGCAGTGGCGGCCCTGCCCTGAGCCTCAAGCAGGGAACGAGACACCCAGGAGCAGCATGGAGGAAGCCCTGGGGTGTGGGTGGCTGTTGCTGGGTGGCAACATAGGTAGGTTCACCTCCAACTCGTTTTACAAGAGCAAGTGCAGGAAGGGATTGGTATCTTCAAATGTTCAGCCTATTTTATTTCAGTTTTATAAATATTTAATTTATTTAATAAATATAAAATTTAAAAAGTAAAATCTATCTATTTCTTTTTGATAGTTGACATTTTTCCATAATTCTTGATGGTCAATTCACTAGTAAATAAATAAAATCCCATTAAACCTAATTTTACCTTTTTGATGCCAAATCTGATGGAAAACCCTAGTTAGTTCCACCCTGACTGCATTTGAAAAATCTTTTCTATTTGTGAGAAAAATCCAAACAATATCTCTCTCCCTTCCATCAGATATATATTATACTGCCTATTTTCATTCTAGTTTATTCCTTTTTATGTTCTTAATTTAAGATTTTATTAGTTGAGGATAATGGCCTTAGCTGTCTACTGACTTTAAACTACGTGATCCCATTTGAGTCTCTGACAGTATTTTGAATTTTTATTTTAGAGAAAAGATAAAATCTGGTACTTGTGCTAAGTAGAAATGCAGGAAAAGTGCAAATCAAGCCTTTTGCCTTAGTAAGAGAGTCTGTTTAAGTGCAAAAACAGACAAATATATAAAGGCAAAAAGTCTGGAGTCTAATACTGAGCATGTCAAAGTGATTAAAGTAATCGTTGGAAGTTATTAGCAAAATCACAGCTACAAATAAGGTATTTTAATACTTATTTGACCTACTTCTTTAGCTTTACATTAAAAAAAAAATCTAATGCTATGCAAAGCTAGAGAATACTTTTCTGCCTGTTCTGTACTTTAGTCTCTTTCTTTAAACTTTTCCTTTCCCCCAACACAACAACATAAAGAAATAAGGCAATTAAGATACTCTCTGCCTGTTTTTGCTGTTTCTGTAATGAAAAGAAGATTATCACAATATCATAGAAATATCTGGAATTGTTGTACATGTTTAACATAGCATACTGAGCACTGTCCTTTAAAATTCTGGGAGAATTTTATATTATACACATAGATAATACATATATTTATGGTACTCTAATAAAGTTATTCTTATTTGCGCTGTTTGAGTGGCATTGGGCCCACTGAAGTCCAACTATTGTTTTTAAGACAGTGTTTTATTTTATTTCCTACAACATTTTTCTTTGTATTTCTTAGCTGTTAAAGTCCACAGAATGTCATGATGCTGTGAAGAGAATACTCTCTTTTAGTTGTAATGGCATGTAACTCCACACCTTGAATGTATGAGTGTGAAATTCTGTAAGGTTCCTAAGTATTAAGAGATTTTTCCTTGTTGAATATACAGTATGAACTGCTCTAGTCAGTGCAATGAACCAGGACACAAAATATACCAAATAAATCTTACAATCATGGTAAAAACAAATTTATTAATGATAAACAATGCCAGGATCTTATTCATCAAACTTCTGTATTAGGAAATAGTTTTCACATTCTGTGTACAAATTGGGTTCAGAAGGAACATTTTCTTATGTGATAGCAACTCTATCTAAATCAGTTCTAAATGAATTACGAAAATGCTATATGAAAGAAAAGAGAGAAACTAATCATTGAGAATCACTTGCGAAAAGTAAGTGTGTCACCCCACCTCCCCACTCCCTACCCCACCCCTTCTCCACAAGGTTGAAACAAGCATTTCAAGACCATACCAACTTAAAATATTTTTTAGGCTTAAAAAGGCATTTGAGATTTTTAGAAACATTTTTGGCCAAATTGGTTGGAAAACCAAAATGGTAAGTAAATTACTAGTAATTCCACCACTGCTAACATTAATGTAATCTTCTGATAACTGTTTTTCAAGGATACTAGTATCTTTTAAAGTCAGCCTGTGTTCCAGTGAGTGGAAACTTCATAGATGTATGGCTGATGTTTGTCCAAGGATTCCAGAGGACTGCAGTTTGCATTATGATCATTGTCTCTGCTTCAGTGATTTATGGATAATATACTCTGTAAAGAATTCATTTATAATTTTTGTGCCTATGTCTTAAAGCTATAAAATCTTCAATACCTTATCTGTATATTTTTAGAGACTTGTTCAAGAAACATATCTAGCAATTAGAACTCCTAAATTAATTGAAAACTATTCAGGCTAGAAGATTATTAATCACTCAGAATTTGTTTTGTATAACCTAAACATGGCAATTGTTTCTGAGAACTAAGTACTTTATTTTCACCAATTACTGCATAACTATAAGGACATACTAGGCCAGATCATGGCCTCACATATAAAAAAAAGTTTGAGAAAAGGCTCTTTTCTTGGAAAACTCAGGGAAATTCCTTGCAGATATTAATTTACATAGTCCTTTTCATCTCATCCGAAGAAAAAACATCTCTAAATGTGATGGACTGATTGTGGTGAGTTCCACCATCTGGCCTGAGATGAGGACTGTTGAAACAGTTCAACAATTGTCTGATTGTCGTACCTGGCCTGTACGGCTTGGGCTCTTAGTAGTGTAGAAAAAAGTCACTGCTTATGTGGTTAGGGTTTAAAATTGAAAAGTTGAGAGAGAAAGCAAATGAGAAAAAAAAGTGCCTGTTTAATTAAATTACCAAGTTTGTTTCCAACTTCTTCTGTGATTTTTGTTTTTTTTTTTTCCCAAGTATTCTGAACACACAAAGCATTTCCATACAGAAAGCTATAGTGATAATGATCATTTGGACAGTGCATGACCCAGAAACTTGATATGAGCCGTGATCTATCTTCTGTTTTGGAGAAAGGTGCCATTTTCTTCCAAAGCTGCAAGGAAAACTTGAATGGAAATTTTGCCATTTGCAGTGGTGGCAAAATTTGTCCTATAATGCTTACTATCCTTACCCCTAGAATGGAAATACTATAAATTTATGATACCTTTTATGATACCTTTCATTAACAATACATTTCAATTCCAAATTTAGTTTTTTTGTTTTGTTTTTTTTAATGCAATACTTTTTACCAACTCTTTACCCTTAGTTATATCAGCTACTGAAAGTTTGCTTTGGTTAAGTAATGCTTCTCAGTATTTCACCGGTTGAATACTTTGTCTCTTGATCACCTCCTGGAAAATTAAGTACCTGAGGGCCTCTGATCAAAGGATGAAACCTTCTCCCAAAACATCTTCACTCAAACTCTACTGCTCTTGTTATTACTCAGTTTGAGACTCTCATTTACAAGTGCTTAAAATGCAATATAAATCAAGTTCACCATAATATTTTAAATCTTTTCATTTCTTTTATCAGTCGCTGTTTTTCTTCCTGAATTTGAATGACAAGCCTCATTTATAGAAGATATTAATAAAATGGCAGCATCTGTCTTCTTCCAGACTCTTTGAGCATTTGTGCTGGCAGCTTTTGAATTGCCTTAAAGCAGTCATTTGTTTAGGCTGCATCTGATTGCCCTGGCCACCACTGCAATCTGGATGTCAGTTTTTTGGGGTTTTTAAAAATTTAATACTTAGTATCAGTTTTTAAAAATAATAAAAATGCAGCAAAATGTGAAAGTAAATCCATTATGAATCATCTGAACATGGCATGATAACAAACATTCAAAGAAGAAAAATAACCAAAAACCAGATTGTTATTGATGTAAAAGCCTTATGAAAGAGACAAAACTTAGTGACTTACGTCATTATTAGATTGGCACGTTACTAGTCACTGCAGTTTGTTCTCCCTTTAATCTATACATCCCTAAAGATAGACATACCTCTTTGCAAATCAGAGGTCCTAAACGACTATAATACTTCCACAAGTTTATTCTCTAATTGCATAGTACCTACTCTTCTGTACTCCTGGGCCACATCCCCATGAGCAGGAACGTGTGGTTGCTGTTGGGGGAAAAAAGCAGCAGCATGAATTTGTGCCTTGCTTCTTGTCCTGGTACACACCCATGTATGTGGGGTTAGTGCAGGGAAAAATGCTCCGGGTGGGGTAGGGGAGGCTGGGACCAGTATGTGGGTCCTGGGGGCTTCCTGGGGCAGCAGTGACAGTGGTAATCCAGCATCAGGGAGCCTGGCTAGCAGCCAGAGTATGGATCTGGCCAGCTAGGCTTCTGATCTGGTGGCGCATGCTCCTGCCATGTGTGCCATGTTGCTTTTTTTTGCAGCGGGTTTTTTTGGCACTGGGATTTCCCAGTGTCAGAAAAACCTGCCTTGCCACTAATTTGCAGCACAGTGAACTGGTGCACAGTGAACTGGTACATGAATGGGTGACCACGTACACCTGTATGGATGCTCCCTGGAGTCCCACGTAGGGAGGAATAGAGTATGTGGTATTATGACTCAAAATATTCAAATAAAAACTAAACACACCAACATATCTCCCATGGGTATGAAATAAAGGGTGGTGGGGAATCACTACTACCCTGAGTCAATATGGCTGCTCATCTTGAACCAGACTTGAAATAAAGCTTCTTAAGTGCAAAACTTCAACTGTTCAGTCTGTCATTCAGTTGTGACCAGTACTAAACCTAAATTGCTTTAGTTAAAAAGCTACTCTAGAGTCTGCTGTCAATGGTACTCATTATTAGAAGATTAAAGTTAGTTCATTAGATGTTATCGATGGAATTAAGTAGACCAAATGGGAGCTCTTTAGAATTGAAAGTATTTAAAGAACACATAAATAGTATGATGATTGTAAAGGAATCTTTCACGATCAGTGTACAAAATTTTTATGGCTCACAATAAGCTAAAGTCACTTTACCAAAAGCCCCTAAACATGGGGCTTGGAAATTGCTATATTTTTTCATATGACATACGTCTAAATATAACACTTGCCCTATTTTTGGAAGGTCCCAAGAAGAAAAAAAAACGCAACCCACTTTGTAGTAGGGGTTCCACATAGGTGGATGCCATATGCCAGGCTCCAATCCAACATGCTAGACCCTGAGCTGTGTGCTTAGGCCCAATCTGGCATGCCTGCACTGGAGCCATGTGACACAGCAGGTTCTGATTCAGTATGGGACTTGCATTGGGACTGTGTCCTGGCCCTTGGACCATGTGCTGGGTCAGGGACTATGTCTTAGGTCAGGCCTGGCCCACTGGTCATATCGTGGATCAACCCTGTGTGTTGTCCTGATCTGGAAATTTTGCACTGGAGGGACAGGGGAAGGGAAGAAGGAGGAAGCAGTGGCAATATTAATTGCTGTGGCTTCCAGAATGTCTGCAGCATTATTGTTGCTGTTGCTCCTCCCACCCCACTCCAAGTTTCCAGACCCATATGTGGCCCTTTTCCTCACATATGAACCAAGTATAGACATTATTTTTTTACTGCTTTAAGGGTGTATAAAGAAGTTGCTTTTTTCACCATTTTAAAGTGATTTATTGCCAGGACTCAACAGATCATTTTTGGCTTTACAGCACTTTAAAAATGGGTACAGTGCTTTAAATTAACTCTTGTTGAATGAGATATTAAATCTGAAGTGCTGGATTTTAGAGCACGTTAGTAACCTACAGTCCTTTAAAAAAACTTCTGTACGCTGGTCAAATTTCTCACCAGTAGGGCAGCCCCAGGACGTTGTGGAGCACCACCAGCCTTCTAGTCCAGAAAGTGCAGGGAGACTCAGAAAGCCCACTGCCCCACCTGCCTTCGAACCAAAAACTGCACTTATGCCATGTTTAAAATCTCTGTAACTTTGTAGTGCTATAAAAAGTACTCTAAATTACAGTGATGTCAAACATGCATGGAGCACTTCTGTACACACCCTCAGGCTAGGAACAGAAGTTACACAAAAATGGTTTAAGTGAGCAGAAACTCATTTAAATCTGTAACAGAACAGAAGTTCAGTACACGTAGACTGGTTTCAAAATGACCGAAACTGGTTTAAGAAACCTGGTTAAACATAGTATCACAGTTAACTGATTTAGGTCAAACTGGAACTTCTGTCCCAGATCCCTTCCTGGTTCAAGTTAAATTAGTACCCCAGCAAGGTTTACAGCCCTGGGCTTGGCTATGCTATCTGATTAACCAGAGCAGGGTTGGCCCCACCCCTCTTTTCCCTAGCTGAAGCAGTTAGGGCTGGCTGACAAGTGGGTGGGGGTAGGACACCCAGTTGGTGCAGCCCAGTCTGTCTGGTAGGGGCAGAGTAGTCCCTGATAGACTTTTTTCCTGCTGGAGTGGAGGGGACATGGGCCAGCAGGCTCTTGGGGAGGGAAGGGGATTAAACCTCCTTGTCTTCCCTCTCCTACCCTCGTGGGATCCCAGCTGGGGTCTGACCAGTTTTCCCCACTACTGGCTGCACTACTTGTGGGCAGGGGGTGGAAATGGCTAGAGCCAGCCTGGGCAGGCTGCTGTCCAGGCCAGCTCTGGCCATGACATCCACTACACGAGTAGACAGTGGGGGGTGGGAGATGCTGGACAAACCCTGGCTGGGGTCCTCATATCAATGGGAGAGAGGGGAGACAGGGGAATTTAATCTCCCTCCCTTCACCTGAGGCACTACCTTGGGCAGTGTCTGGCCATGTCCCCCAGAGATAAACTTAGCAAGGGCTGCTCTCCCCTTCTTCCTCCAGGCACACCCTGGCTGGGTCCCTGCAGGCCAGGATGGGCATTTTAAATCCCTCTCCAATCATAGTGGCCTGGAAGGGCCTGGCCATGCCTCCTCCCCAGGCCACTTTCCTCCAGCTGTGCAGCTGTTTTCAAAGGGAAGGAGGGCTCGCTCTAGCATCCCCCGACTTCTAGCCTAAGCCACTGCTGGCATGTGGCTGCATTTCCAGAATCAAAAGTGGAAGTCTATTCACTTGCAAATTGGTTCAATCTTCCCAGGTTAAACTAACCTGCAAAAATTGAATCAATTCAGGCTTAGGCTTTTTCAATGTCTTTATTTAGCATAAGTGATCAGAAACTGCTCTATACCCATAACAGAATAGAAGTTCAGTACACACAGACTGGTTTAAAAATGATGATACCATTGGTCTAAGGTTTGCCCTCTCTTCTTCCCATCAAAGGGTGAATGTGTGTTCTGTTTGCTACCAATCTGAACAATGCTGCTTACAGAGAACTATGTAGCTGAGATGAATTCTGCCTTGGGATTTTTGAATGTCTGTACCTAGCCCTAATGCACACCCCAGTTTTCTCCAGCTGTGTTTTTGGGAAAAGATGCATATTATATGTGAGAAAATACAGTATTGTTTGGACAGAATATAGTTTGTTTGTTTGTTTGGTTTTTTGTTTTTACAGAATGTTATGGCCTATTATTCCATAAAGTCAGTTGTGTTGACAAAAAATCTCTAAGTAATCTTATGTTTCGGTGATTGTATGTGTTTGATAATTTGAGACTGGCTGTATCTTTAGACAGAGCCAGACACAACTCCTATTGAAAGAATTGGGTATCCAGTTGTAGGCTGGATCAGCAAGATACCAAAGTGCTAGTAAAACTATAAGCATGTGTGAAAGTGAAAGTAGCTCTTTTGAAAGAAAGGAAGATATATTTCCCTTTACACATGCTGTATGGTGGTGTATAGAATAGAGAAGCCAATGCCCTACTTATGGGCTCAAGTCCACTTCCAACAAACTCAGTGGAAGTTACATACCATAAATGCCTGGTATGTATATATTTAAATGGTACCTGCTCTTCATTATAGTATCTGAGAATCGTCGATCACAAAATCAAACCAATAATTTGTATAATTAGATGTCTTTTTTTTTTTTTTTAGAGGCTGCTAGTTTTTATCTATAGTGATGTGATACATTTTTTAACAAATGGCTTAGACAACAATCCTAATGTTTTTTTCCTCCAACATCAGCAGCTACAAATATGGTACCTACCCAAGGGCATCTGTACAGTCCTTATATACTTTCATTGTATTGTTCTGACTTGGATCAGATGACATTCTGAAGTTCTCTGTAAAAAGAAAATATATTTTGTGTTCTCTTTCAAATGATTTCTTTCATTTACAATGCTCAATATGAGGTAGCTTTTCACAATTCATTTCCAATTAACTTTAGTAAAGGGAACGTCTTTGCCCCTACACATGAACTAAACTGCATTGTTTAAAAATATTTAGAAGATCTAGACCAACAATTAAGCCTCCACTTCTAACAACCTATCATATGAGTCATCAGAGAGAGACTACAATTCTTTCCCAACATGAGTCATCTTAATGATATAATTTGAAATATTGAAGCTCACTGCCCCATTCTTCTCACCCCAAGATCTATTTCCGTTCTCTAAACATTGTTAACTTTCACTTGGCCTCTCTTTATTCCAAAGAAAAATTCTAGATAACCTCATTAGTGCCTATAACAAGAAAAGCAGAAAGTTTTGCAGCAACGTGAAGCAAAGTTCCAGCTCTTATCTGACCTGGTTGGGGGGCAGACTGTTTTATGAACTTTCCATCACACAGTTGAGACTGACCTGATCTGCTGAAAGATTTTTATTTCCACCTGAGCTGTAGCAGTTTACCTAGTTGCCTGTATATAAAAAAAACAAAACAAAAAAAAACACAAGGGTATTTTGTACTGAGAGTAAAGATAACCTAACTACAAAAATGGTAAGACCTTCATTCTCCTTTCCTCAAACTCCCAGATTATCTAAAGCACAACATTTATATTGGTGGAATAAAAATCCTTGCTCATACAAGTTAAGGAAACAATATTAGGGTTATAGTAAGAATGTTGTTTGCACATAGTTGCTGTTATGACTATTTCAGTATCTAATGATTTAGTTCTTCCCTTGACTGAGTAGTTATTTGGTCTTCAGAAACTGCTAATGTGGGGAGAGAAGCAAAGGGTCTGAAAAATGTTGTAAAATTGGAATAATGTAAGGGAGGGGGAGACCCTAAATATGCCATGATTACAATTCAGAGACTGAAGAACAAACCTAGTAGAGAGAAACAGAGAAAATGAAGAGCAGAAAGATCCTGTTTCTTTCCCATCAGTGACTGAGGTATAAAATAATGATAAAATAGCTAATTCAGTTCTTCACTTTTATTCTTTGGGCGCACTAACAGCTGCAGGATATGATGCCAAGTACTGGATGCCACTTGCCCTGCATTAAAAAAGACTACTGGGAGTAGTTATAAATCACTGATTTTAATTCAGTAATTAAAGACAGAAAATGAATCACAGGGAAACTTTTTTGGCTTCTGAGACTAATAATAATAATAATAATAATAATAATAATAATAATAATAAAGCTTCTTTGGGATAGAGAAGGAGACGTTCTATGTAATGGGAGCCGGGAGTTGAGGCCACCTGCTTTACGTGTGTTTGATTTGATGTGTGATTTTTGTAATTGATCATCCTCTTTATATCCTAGTTTACTGGCCAGTAAATGGAATACATGTGATATAACTCTAACTCTATCCTTCTGTTTGACATAAGTGAATGAATTCTGCATAGCCTTTATGTATGAGTGTGTGTAAAAGGGTAAATGGTGGGAGAATGGCATAGAGAAGGGAGAAAAAGATTTAACTGTTTATGTAAGCAGCAAGGTGCCAAATGTAAGTTGCCAGTCTAATCTAATTAATGAATGGCTGAAGAATCCCTTTTAGGCCTAGGGTACAAAGAAGATAATAAGGAGAAGAAATGCACCCATCGCCAGACAGGCAGCAAAAACACTCCAAGGCTAAGATATGCTGAAGATAAAAGAAGAACAACCACAAAAATAGAGCTGGGTATGAAACCCCCCCCCAAAGCACTGAAACAAAGGATGCCAATCCCTATAAAAGAACACTTTAAAAATGCCAAGTAGGGTGACTCTCTTTCTCTACTGCTGTTTCATCAGAGCACAGATGCATCTGTTCACCCCACTCCAGCTGTTGTCTTCAAATCTGCTGTCTTCAAATCATCATCATCTACTCAATAAGCCCAGTTTGGCTGATATAATAAGCCCACCCTGGGCTGATATTGAGCAACTATTGCTGGTAACTATATCTGGTGCATGTGTGGATGAAATGGTTGTTTTGTGTATGTGTATGCCTGTGTGTAATGATGCGTATGATGATTTGTGTGTGTTTTGTATGAATGGTTTGCCCAAACCTCTATGTCTAACTCATGTGATCAATAAACACAGCACCTTTTCTTATCCCCCTTTATAAAGTCTCGCTCATGATTTGAGCAATTGGCAATTTGTGTAACAACAGGAGGTAAGAGGAAGAAAGTATTTTTATCTCCTGTTTTTCAAATAGGGGACTGAGACAGAAATATTAAGAATATAAATCCATACAGAAAAAACTACAACAATAATAGAAACTGAAGAGAAATCTCCCAAGTCCTAGCTAGATTTTAAATCATCATATTGTCCACAAGTATCAGTGATGGTCTGGTCTAACCATCTAAACAAAAAAAATGATCCATGTGGAATTTCAACATTATTCCCTGATAATTTATTACCGGCTGAGATAAGACACAATAAATTATATACATGAAGAAATTACATTGGGAAAGTTATACCATTTTGAAAAAAATTCTTAAAATGAAAGTTATGCTTTCACTATAACTGTCACATTACTATCATAGTGTAGAATATTATGTTAAAAATTGTAAAGACCAAGCCTCTTTTAATAAAAGCAGCTATGAGCAGGATGTGATAAGGGGACACTGACAAGGGATGTAATAACAGTAACATAAACTCTTAGAGGAAGAGAAGTATATGACTCATTTGTAGAATTGTCAAACTACAATCATATATCTCTTGCCAGAAGTTAAGTTTCATTGTTCTAGTGGACTTTAGCTGTTTTGGTAGGTCATGGTAGGTGACAGTGATTTTATTTTATTTTATTTATTTATTTATTTTTTAACTCTGCTTTAGATCAGGTGACTTGGCACAGGAATTTGTCAACAGTGGCAGTGGTATCCCCTTGATACAAGGATGACAGTTTTCCAGTAAATAGAGAAGTCATCAGTGAGTTCATCAGTAATTGAGGAGGTGATCTGATATCTGCATGTTCAGCTATATTTGTGGCAAATAGTTGCAGATGGAAGGAGTAGATGCTGATGCTGGTGGTCACAGCTTTTTCCCTTTTTTTCTCTATCATCTATCTGCCTCCATAGTGAAGCAAGTTTGCTTGAGTTGGCCCACAAATTAATTGATTTTTGGTACACAAAGAGGCAATCCTTAAAGGTGAGATTGGATTTTGTGTTAGTCACCACACACAGCACACACACTTGCTTCTTTGTCCTCCAGAAAGGACAAAGGGTTTAGTCACAAGCAATAGCTCTGATTTTTGTCAGTTTTTCCACAACTATTTTGTGGACTAATTCTAAAACGAAAGATGTTGTTGGATTCTATGTTCCTTTGGTTGTTTCGTTATTTTGGGGGCTGATTGGAGCATCCTAGATGCAGGTGAACCTCTCTGGGAACTTGTACAGGAAGGCACTGGCTGCATCCTGATATTGAGAGGAGGCAGTTTGAGTTCAGAAAGGAATTTGTAGTCTGAGCAAGCTTTGCAAAATGTGACTTTACTAATACCACTGACTCATTCAAAGACTGGCATAAATACAAAGAAATTGCTTGTGCCTTTGCCTGTATATCAGACCACATTTTTATGAAGTACTTCTTAAGATTTCTGATCAGGAAAAATTATTTATTCCCAAAATTGTTGCTGTGCACTTGAGTTTAGGTATAGGATTAAGTTTAAAGTGATGCAGCTCACTTCTCTACAACCACAACTCATCTTTTAAACATCATGATGTAAGCATAGGCATAAGGCAGCACTATGAAAACACAGAAAGAATGCAGATTGATTTGTACTTGAGGCAACTCCATTTCCTTTTGCACTTAATAAAATAATGTGAAATTATTTATGAATTTGAGTGACTGGGAAGTATATTTCTATCTGAGAAGAAACAGAAGCATTATGGTAACCAAATGTAACACAAAGAAATAAAAAAGTTGTGACGCTGTGTCTGTAACAGAACTAATTCTATCAACTGTGACTATTTTGTAGGGCTATGTGAGTCTTCGGATCCCGCTTTGAATCTGAAGAGGCATCAGATGCTTTGGCGTCTGAAGCAGCGTGTCCGGATCAAGTCAGGGTCTCAGCAATGGTATCCAAAGTGGGTCAGGGGCATCCAAAGTGCTTCAGACCCTCTTCGGCCATTCTGAGGCACAATTAGGAGAGGGAGCAGGGGAAGGACGGAGAGTGGGGGGAAGGTGGGAGTGGGGGGTGGGGGGGAAGACTGACATCTGTAGGGAGCCAGTAAGAAGGATTTCTCCCTGGCTACCTTTCCAATGGCAGCGTCTGTGGGGTGGGACTAGAAACAGCATAAAAGCCTCTGTTTGCAGCCCTTCTGTGCCTTTTGCAGCTCCTTCCCTGTCAGCAACTGTGTGAGAGAGAGGAACACTCAGACTGAGACTTGCCTGCTCCTTTTTCTTGTTATGAACCCTCCTCACTCCATCTGCACCAATTTCCTTTTTTGAGTTTTTGAAAAGCTGAGTAATGCCCACTCTCAGCTGGAGGGGGCACTAACTGCATCACCAGCCAACAGGGGAAGAACATGTCTCTGCTGAGCTCATTCCCCTGCCAGGATGAACTTGAAGGTATGGGATTGGGGATATGGGGAAGGAGGAGGCCCCAGGTCCTGGGTATGACCACTAAACCTGCACCCTGCCAGGGTAGGGAGGCCTGGTGGGACTGCTGGCAGTGTGGCAGCCCCATAAATGCCAGGACCAATGATCCCCTGGTGAAAGGTGGGTAGGAGGCACCATAACCTCCAGCTACTGCACACACAGAGCTGGGCCTACGAACTGCACTTCATCAGCCTCCTAGGTAGTAGGTACAGAAACTCATGGACTCAATGTAGACACTGACAGTGGAATTCCGGCACGCTGCGACCTGCCGAACATCTGACACCCCAGGCACCTCTGCACTTTTACCTGAGCTGCTACATCCCCTTTTCCCCCCAACCCTCCACCCCAGCCTGCCCCTCACCCCCTGATGCCTCCATTTCCATTTTCACTGACTGGCTTTCTTGCCTGCATTGCGGGCCAGGCCAGCCTCTGGCTTCTTTACTGTTCCTTCCATCCAGAACCAACTGCAGGTTCTTCCTCAGCCTGACAAAAGGGTTTTCAACCCTAAAGCTTACAAAGATACAGTTTTTAAGTACTCATTTTTTTCATAATACACATATAGACATAAAAACACAAGCCATCACACAGCATGAATAACATCATATGTCCAACACAACACAACACAACAAAACATCTTTACCTCTTGCTGTCAATTCCTTTATAAAAAGAAAGGCTCTGTGACAGTTCCGTTCGGGTACATTTGATGCTGATCCTGATGTTGATGCTACTGGTGTTGAGGCAGATAACTTATTTTACCTGTTGTCACATAAAGCAGAGGACCAGATGTGAGGCTGTAGGGGAGGAGGAGACCTCAGTGGGGCACACTGCCATGTTGTGGAGAGGCTCCAGCACCAGGAAGGGCACACCTTAACACACACACAATGTTACCTACTCCCATGATGAGTTTTGCCTGTCAGCAGCTTGGGGTGCAGGGCCCCAGACAACAGACACCCCCAGTGAGACACACTGGCAGGCTTCGTGGCTTGGAAGGGCCCAGCACTCAGGCCTGCACTAAGACACACACAGCCAGCAGGCTTCAAGGACTGGCAGGGCCCAGCACTCAGTCCTGCACTAGATTTAACGCTCCTGTGCCCCAAGACAGACGCAGTCACCCAAACACCTACCCACATGACGAATTTTACCCCAAGCACCAGCTTGGGGTGCAGTTCTCCCCAAACCCCTGCACTGATCTTCTTGAAACTTGGCAGGGTTTGTGGCCTCACCAGGAGCTACCATCTCCGCAGTTTTCATCCCCCTGTGGTGTAACACGTAGTCATGACAGGAGTAGTGCTTTCAAGAATTTGGGGTGCAGTTCCCCCCAAGCCCCTGTACCAATTTTCTTGAAACTTGGCAGGACTCATGCTCTCAGCAGTTGCTAGCATCCCTACAAGTTGCACCCAAAGCAGAGCTAAAATAACAAAGTTACAGGTATTTCATTCATCCCCCATTATAACCTATAGCTAGACCTCTGAGGTGGCTCTGAAGCTTTGGTGCCGCTTTGGTCGGATTGAAGTGGCAAACCAATCCAGAACTCCAGATTGGATCATGGCCATCCAAAGCGGCTGGATCCAAAGCCGGATCAGATCGCTGCCGACTCACACAGGCCTACTATTTTGTTACATGACAAAATTGACTTGCATTTTTATAATTTTATTTTAATACTGTATTATCCAAATAATAGCTTGCATCACCACTGTGCAATGTTGAAAAAAATCTTATTTGTAAACAGATTGTTAATTTGCATCAACAACCAGAAACTGAAGCAATGTTTGTAATGGTAACAGTCCATTGGCATCAGCCTCTTTCTAATGTCCAAGCAATTCAATATTGGGACATTTGCTGCACTGAGATATTGTGGATAAGCACATATCTTGAAGGGCAGTACTATAATCGTATATTCTTTGGCAGTATCAGACAATGGACTAAAGAAATCAATATTATCTCCTTTCCTACTTCTGTTCCCCTACTACACACACACTTTGATACTTATAAGAATTGCATAATTAATAGTCAAAAGTAAAAAAAAAAAAGGAAGTGGGAGGGGAGGAGGGAAGAATTTCAGCCATTGAAACCTCACAGCAGACATATTGCAATAATTGTAAGTTGATTACTGATAAATTTAATTTTGCTTTACTTTTCATTTCATCCTATAATATGTAATGAATCCTCCTCTACCCTATAATTTTGTTTGGTATACAGTGATGTAGCACTCCTCAAACCAATAAAGTGATTTTAATTTACACCATCTGGCCCACAGTGTTTGCTATTAAATGTTGGCATTTCCCAACATTTAACTACTATTTCCTAAACGAGGAGTATAATTTTTTAATGGCTTCTGTTGTATTTTAAAAGAAGTTCCAAGATATATCAGAATCCTAATAATTATTCAAACTGTTGTTTGACTGATTTAGTCAATTAAGTCCTACAACTCTTTTAAAAAAATGTTATAGCTTGTATGATTACCAGCTCACTCCTTTTAAAAATCAATTATGAACATGATGAGGCAAATTATCAGTATGAGTGGAAAGCTCCTTGAACACCCTATGCTACTGTTAATGGTACTATGCAATTTCTCTGCCTGTGGACTGGTTTTAAAAAGACAGAATTCTGTCTAAGATGGACTTGAATGGATGTAGTACCAGACTTAAGTGATTTAGGTTAAAACAGTCTATCAAGCTTCTGTACCAGATTCCTTATTGACTCAAGTTAAGTCCCAGTCCTCTGACTTCCTAGGCTGTTTTGGGGTCCCTGCTAATGCGCTGTTACAGGACAGTGCTCTAACTTTGGCCAGCGCTTGTTTGTCCTGGCCAAGCAGGCTCTCACAGAGCTAGCCACAGGCAGGAAACAGGGCAGGAGGTTTGGCCCCTGCCGGACCTAGCTGCAGCCTAAGCCAGCACAGTTGGGGAATAAGGGGGGCCCACATGGCAGGGGCTTCTGCTTTCCAGGTTCCCAATGACCAGCACAGCCCCCAGCCCCTCCCCTCTGCCAGTGGGCAGCTGTCAGTGGCTGCTGAAAGGTGGCAGGGAGTAGAGGCTCCTGCTACAGCCCCCCTCACCCCCCCCAGCTCTTCTGGATTGGGTCGGGTGGGGCTAGATTCACATGGCAGGGGCCTCCTTTCCCTCCTGCCACTGCTGACAGGTGGGGGGGGGTGCGGCTGGGGAGAGGAGCCACATTTATCAAGCAGGGGTGGTCAGCTGCTCAGCTGGGTTTTGCATTTTCCATCAGCCTACTGGGAGGCATGTGGGAGTGCCCCCAACCAGCTGGAATGAGCCATTGCAGGCATGTGCATGTACCCCTCCCTCCACTGAAGGGTGAACATCTGTTCTGTTTGCTCTTGACCTAACTTTGCATGCCTCTGGATTTTCGAAAGTCTGTACCTGTTCAATGAATTTTTGATTAACTTCAGTACAGCAGGACACCTTATATGTATGTAAATATGTTTGAAAAATACAAAATACATGAGAAAGTGATGTTTGCAGTTTCTGTACAGAAAGTAAGAAATAAGAAGTCCCTATCTTTTGCCTATAACAGGCATGTGAACTGGAGGATTATTGAGTTTTTGCTATGTTCTGGTTGAATGGTCCTTTCTAGCTCTGTGTTTTGAACATAAATCTAAAAGCAACTTTTTTTTCCTGGCTTTAAAGTCACAATTCTGATGACTTTTTAGCATGTACTCAGATACATACATAGACATCAGTAATCCCACTCACTAGTGTAAAATTAGTGATGAGCAAAGATTTGTATGATCAAGACTTAAGTGCTCCTGATATACCATTAAAATTTATCTCATGAAGGCAAATAGCAGTGTAGCACCCAAAATGTGCTAGATGCTTTAAACAAAATCTAGGAGACCTGGGTCCAGAAAAGTTTATAGTCTAAAAAGAAACACAGACATGAAGCAATACAAGAAAAAGCTTGGTAAAAAAATTAAGAAGGACAAGCACGCGTTAGAGGAAAGTAGGCAGCACATGTTTACATTTGGTTGAAATATGAAATCCCTGCTATTGCTGAATATCCCTTGAGTGGTCATATTGACATTAATGGGACCATATGTGAAATTATTAAAAGAAAGGGGTGCAGGGAGTCACAACCTGGGATTTCAGAAGAACTAAAGCTTTTATTCACTTAGCTTTTTTATCTCAGATTTTTGCACTATATTTTAGTCCAAAATATAGAACCAGTAGGCTCCATCATTTTAAGAGTTCCTGTTACAAGTTAGAATTTTACAATGAAATTATAACTAAAGAGAAAATAAAAAATAAACAACATATTCTGCTCTGGCTGTTAGGTAGTTCTTATAAGGTTGCATAAGATAAATGTCTCATGATATTTTAGGACTTTTTTCTTACTTTTTATTATTTACATTTATCAGCCACTTGAACTTTACTTAAGCACTTTTACCTAGCTGTTTCTTGGGTAAATTAAATATATTTACTATAGCTTAACTGTAGCTTATTTTACTTAGGTACACAGTAAGCTAATGGTCTCCTGGGAAACCGCTGTTACTCTAAGAGGCTTATGAACAGAACAAGGCATTAAATAATCACACACCTCCCAGATATTTATGACTTGCCATATGAGTTCCTGACATTCAGGGCCTATATATATATTTTTTTTTTAAACTGATGTTATATTAATCCAAGGCATCCTGTGGCTCTTGGTCTGTTAAAGGATATTAAAAGTCATAGAACACGTATCACCCTTCTTCTTTTCTATGACATCAGATATTGGCCTCCAAATCTATGAGCCACTGTCTGGTATTATCACTCAATGTGCAGGTTTCATCTACCCCATCTGGGCTTTTGTAAAGATTGCAGCTTTTGATTAAGTGCTGTGCTGTTTGTTGGATGCCACATTCACACAGGGGACTGTCCAAGATGTTCATCTTGTGAAATCTTGTTTTGAAGTGTCCATATCCAGATCTCAGGCAGTTCAGTTTGACCCATGCTTCTCTGTCAGAGGCACACCCGATGTGGGACTCATTTGGTGTTGGTATAAAATGTTGTAGAGATAGACCTTTCCAAGTGGTCAGCCCGCTCCTTTGCTGCCCATAGGTATGGTTCCTTATCCCTTTCAGGAGCTTATGGGTTTCATGTATAAATGGTTTGCAACTTTTGAGCCTCTTAAGCCTCCAGCTGTTCAGGTTTTCAGTTAATAATGATGGAACAGATGATTTTTGTCATCTCTTGCCTCTATTGCTAGTGATGATTGTTAGGGTCTAATGCTCAAGATTTCAAGGAGTACATCTGTGTGTGTGTATAAGTTGCTTAGCCTGTTATGTGTTTAAATGCACTGTTAAGTACAGAATTGAGCTTTTTAGCGTGACAACTTCTGGACCATACAGGAGCACAATATTCTGCTGGGACATATATTGTTGCAGATGCAGTGGTTCTGAGCACTTTGAAATTGGCACTCTATGTCATGCTAGCTAAACATCTTAAAACAACTACCCATTTAGAAGCTTTGCTGCTGACTTTCTGAATGTGCTGTTTAGGTTAGGGAATGGTCTGTCTATTACATCCCTGGCTGTTTATGACCAGGTGACCTTATATGCAGATGACTTAAGTGTCAACAGTAGAAATGGAAACAATCTTTGTCTTTGGGAAGCCTGAACGATACAACCCTCAAATATGACCCAAAAGAGCATGCACCTTCCACTATGGACATTGGAACATTCAGACAAACCCAGATCTTGCCTGGTGGAAGCGTGACTTGAGTAGAACACTGATAAGAAAAGTCCTTGACAAGTTTCCATTATCCCAGCACAGTCCCTTACTCGTTAGCATTCACAAGATGACTTTTCAGCCCACACCATCCAGACCTACTCCAAAATACACTTTCAGAAGATGGACTGGCAGAAATATCAAAGGCTAACCAACAAGAGAGCAAATCAATTAGAGGATCCATCAGAAACCAACATCGAGGCTACAATACATTTACAAACTGCCTAATTGAAATAACCAAACTTGGTCTACCTAGAGGCTATAGAAGCCATTATATGCCATGCTGGGAGCAGTAGTGTGAACAGCTCTTTAACATCATCAAGCAATGTAATGACCCCGCAATCATAAAAAGAACTACAGAACAGATGGCTACTACTGTAGTATGGCACCAAGATGTGCCTGCTACCGTAAAGGGCAGAAGAAGCCTGTCAAGGCTACTCAGAAGCCTCAGTAAAATTGCACAGCCGCAGGTTGCCTAAGCAATGGCTTAATAGGATGCTCACCTGCAGGTGGTCAGTTGACCTGGAGGGAGCAGGACCCTGGAGAACATATACGCCTAGGGCTGGAGCTAGCAGAAACACACTATCTCTAGCAACTACCAAGAAAAGGAACTTCTGTCCAAGCAAGCCACCTGAAAGTAGGTGCTGACTATTTGGCTACCTATCAGAACCGTGAGGATTCAGTAACCTAAGGTACCCAGGGCTTAGAGATGTGTTGTCCTAAGGGTGGAAGTTTTACCCTCTTAAAGAGACAGAACACAGTTGACATTAGTGTTGTTATGTTGTAGTACAAGGGCTTGTATTTGTGTTGTTGTTTAATCTGATGGACCAGGATGAGGCTAAAGGGGAAGGTTTGGAGGCCTCATTAGTGCTTGGGGAAAAGGGCACAAGAGCTGGGCAGAGCCCAGTAGTGGGTGCATAGAGCCCAGGGAGCCAGAGGTGCAAAGAGACTGACTGAGAGAGAGAGAGAGTGGTGCCAGAAAGTTGCAGAGTCAGGCACCAGAGAACTCAGTGCCTGAGTACTGTAGAGGCAGAGGAGCTGGAGGGCTCCATGCCAAGAGGGTGCATAGAGTTAATTATAACAGTGAAACATCTGTGAGGCATGGGACATGATAAGGGGAGGTCAGAGTTGTGTGTAAACCCCAAGACATTGGGGTGTTAAAGGGGCAGTTTCCCACATTATTATAAGTAGAATCTTAACAAGGCATGGCAGGTGAGATGGGGCAGACTGCCTTAGACAGGTGGGTAGGCCAGTACTGAATCAGGCCCAGGACAGTGCTCCCTGTGACAACTACACTGAACAATATCAAAATGGATAGATGGCTTACTACCATAGATATGACCCACTTGAGCAGACAAACATGGTAGACCATTAACCATCTTGCGGGAAAAGGCACCAAAGATGACATTGCCCTGTTAGCAAACTTCATCATGAAATTATTGTGCAGCAACAGCAAAGCAAACAATAAACAGAAGGGATTAGATACCCAACTCATGGACAACTTAAATTACCCTATTCCATCCTTAATGTAACCACCCTTATCTCTGACAATGAATTCAGCACAGACTAAAGTGATCAAATCTAGTAAGGCTCCTGGACCAGGTAATTCCAGAATTCTTTGCCAAGCTTGGAACCACAATAAAAAAGATGGCCTCAGAAATTCATGTATAAATGTCTAGAATATAAGACTTCCAAAAATTTGGCAAAAAGCTGACAGCTGACATCATTACTGTTCTAAAACCCAATAAACTACAAGAGAACCACCAACCCATCTCACTACTCTGCATTACATATAAAATCATGGAGTGCATAATCCTGAATAGAATGGAGAACAACATTGAATCCCAGTGCCCAAAAGAACAAGCTGGCTTTTGGAAAAAGCGGTGTACCATTGACCAAGTTACAGTACGTACATCTGATATAGAAAACAGATTTTTCATAGATTTCATAGACATTTGGGCTGGAAGGGACCCCAGAGGATCATTGAGTCCAGCCCCCTGCCCCAAGGGCAGGAAGTCAGCAGGGATCATAGGATCCCAGCAAGATAAGCATCCAAATGTGTTTTGAAGGCATTCAGAGTAGGTGCTTGAACTGCCTCAGGTGACAGTCTGTTCCAAACCTTGGGGGCCCGGACAGTGAAGAAGTTCTTTCTTATGTCCAGCCTGAACCAGTCACAGTGGAGTTTGTGACCATTCAATCTTGTCATCCTTTAGGGGGCTTTGGTGAACAGTCGTTCCCCCAGATCCTGATGAGCACCCCTGGTAAACTTATAGGTGGCCACCAGATCACCCCTGAGCCTGCGCTTTTCCAGGCTGAATAGCCCCATTGCTCTCAGCCTCTTATCATAAGGTCTGTTTTCCTGACTTCTGATCATGTGGCTCTGCTCTGCACCCTCTCAAGCTTCTCTACATCATTTTTGAATTGTGGAGCGCAAAACTGGATGCAGTAATCCAGCTGCAGCCTCACCAAGGCCGAATACAGCGGAAGAATGACATCCTAGGATTTGCCTGAGAAGCATCTATGGATGCAAGCCAGCGTTTTGGTTGCTTTACTAGCCGCAGCATCGCATTGCAGGCTCATGTTCATCTTGTGGTCAACCATGACTCCCAAGTCCCTTTCATCTGAACTGCTAACCAGCATAGCACTACCGAGCCTATAAGCATGCTTCAGGTTTTTCCTCCCAAGGTGGAGAACCTTGCATTTTTCGGTGTTGAACACCATCAGGTTCTTGTCTGCCCATTTCATGAGTCTGTCCAGATCTGCCTGGATCACCCTCCTGTCCTCAGGTGTGGATGCTTTACCCCAGAGTTTGGTGTCATCAGCGAACTTGCCTAGTCTACTTCTGACACCAGTGTCCACATCATTGATGAAGATGTTAAACAGTATAGGCCCTAGGGCAAAGCCTTGTGGGACTCCACTGGTCACAGTGCACCAAGACGATTGACTCCCATCGACCAACACCCTCTGGGTCCTGTGCCAGTTCCCCAGCCAGCAGATCATGGTGACGTCAAGGCCACAGTTAGCCAGTTTAGCCAAGAGGTGATTGTGGGATACCAGATCAAAGGCTTTTTTAAAGTCGAGGTATACAATGTCGATCCCTTCCTCCTTGTCCAGGTGATAAGTCACCTGGTCATAAAAGCAAATGAGATTGGTCAAGCAAGACCTACCCGCAACAAACCCATGCTGGGTATCCCTCAGGATATTGCCTTCAGCTAGGCTGTTAAGGATGGCCTCCTTGATAATCTTTTCCAAGACCTTCCCCAGGATAGAGGTAAGGCTGATAGGCCTGTAGTTTCCCAGATCTACTTTCCTCCCTTTCTTGAAGATAGGCACCACATTTGAAATGAAGCAGCAAACAGGTGCAGTCTTTATCAACCTTACAGCCGCCTATGACACTGTATGGTATCAAGACCTCAAATATAAACTCTATGATACCTGACTGTAGACTATGTGCTTTCATCATGAACTTAATCTCCAACAGATCATTCAAACTCACTACCAGCCAAGGAGAAAAAAGCATAGTACTAACTCTGAAGAATGGAGTCCCCCAAGGGTCATTGCTTGCACCAATAATTTTTCAGTATATATACCTCATACTTCCTGCATACAACATCTAAGCGATACACGTATGCTGATAATGTCATCATAGTAGGCCAAGAAAGAGACATGACAGAACTGAAAAAGACACTGAGAACTGACATGGAACTCTTCACAAATAGTGCTTAAAGTTGACCATCAATAAATCAGTATCATCTCTGTTCCATCTGGACAATCATTTAGCCAGGAGCACATTGAATATCAGTGTAGGCAACCACATCCTTCCCCATGAGCATATCTCAGCCTACCTAGAAGTCACATTAGACTTATCACCTTGTAGGTAAAAGAGAGGATGCTGCACAAAAGAGAGAAGTATTCATTTTTTCCCCCCAAGTAAGAATTTCATACATGATACATATATCACATATGAAATATATGAAATTGTGGGGGGGGTGCACGTGTGCGCATGTTATATACTATTTACTACTTTATTATTAAATTCCTGTTTTCCTGTTTTTTACCTAAACAAGTATATTATTAAGCAATATCCATAACTTGGCTCTATGTTAAGTAGTTGAAAGCATCAGGCTGGCTTACAGGCATGGGATTTTTAGTAAGCCTTTTTTTAATTTTCATTTACCATTTATTTTGTGACTGGATTATAATGTTGTAGTACTGCATGCTACTTTTTAAATAGTCTCTGACTTTAACTCAGAGATTCAATATAGTAAATGTAATACAATCTGCTCTTTCAGAATTGACATACTAGTCTGCACTCATACCATCATATAATACTGTATGTGTTCTTGAGATTTGTAAGCAAAGGAAAAAGAAATGAGTGATTTGAAGCCTGAATGGCAATGGCAATGGTTGCAATGGCATCTACGTGGATGAGCCTGTTTGTCTGCACAGAATTCTATTAACTTCATATTGCAGTATTCAATCGGTGCAGATTCAAGAATTAATAGGGGCAAGCTCCCTTTTCTATTCAACAGTTCTGAAAAGTATTGCCAGCTGTCTTCTTCTTTTGAAAGGCTTTCAGAGCAAGAGATATTGTCACAGCTTTATTGAGTGGTAGGAAAGTAGTTAAGACATCCTGGGTCCACATATCCATTTCTTTTTACTGACTACCTTAGGAATCATTCCATTTTTTACCGATCTAAATTGCGTCATTTACAGAAAACTGTATAGGCTGTTTGAATGTCTGTGCCTAGCCATAATGTAACACTTCCCACATTTTGCTTCTATTGACCAAACACGTTATGTTCCAGAGGCTCCTTGCATTGCTCCATTCCTCTTACAAAGTTCTTTGTGGGCCCTTCTCTTTTACCCCTCTGTTTCAATAATGCCAATTCCCTCATGCCAGGGACTTCGCATTTCCTCTATTCCTGTCTCCTCCACATGCCATGGGCTGTATGAATACCTCATCTTCTTTCCTTTCCATGTCAACTGGTCTGTGTCCTCTACTTCCTCGCTCCAGGGGATAGTAGGCTATCTCATTCTCTCCCCTTTGGGGATTATGAGAATATTACACACCATCCCTCCTTCTGCAGTCCCCCTATTAAACCAGGTGCCAGACATTCTTTTTCCTGTCACTACACAGCGTCATTGCAGGCTTGCCCCTTCTCCTTGTGCACCTCCACTCTCTCCTTCCCCAATGCATTCTATTAGTTCCTTCCCCCACCTTATTTTTATGCTGTTTGTCTTGGAGAAAAATCTTTTAGGATGCCAAATATCTAACTATTGGCAAGAAAGCATGGATGGTAGGGGTGTACTAAAGATGTTAGTTTGTGCCATCAATCAATGATGTGACCTAAGAATAAACAATAGCACTGTGATTCTGCTTTATAGGTAGGAAGAACTCCTTGTATATGACATTTTCCGTCTCACAAGTTTTTCCTAAAAGTAATAGGGTTCTGTCCATTGATGCCTAGAAGATTTCCTGAAACTATGGACTGGATAAGATACAGGATTCAAAAGTTATTGCATGATGCACAGACACAAATAGAGAAAATGCTGTCAGGTTGAAAGTAGGGCTTTGTACACTCAGCCAGCCATATTCCTGTAATAAGGATTCTTGCAGTTTGTATTTTGTGCTGCTGAAAGTAAACAGAATTATGCTCAGCTGATTGAGGTCAAAGTTGGAAAAATCATGAGACGTGAATTGACCTATACGTATGTCAGAATATGGGGATAAATCCAGGAAGAGGATGCCATTACCTTAACAGTCTAGAATTTCACACACTGGCAGAGTTGTGCTCCAGAGAAGTGCATGTATGAGATTCAGTGTTCTATAACTAACATGATATAACATAAATGTAACATAAAGACAGCCAAAAACAAATTTTGCCAATAGTTAAGAATTTCTCTTGCAATAAATTTGAATAGTGATAACATCCAGAGATCAAATAAAGGTCCATATGTCAAGACCTGCATTATGTGGCTGAACATGATTTATTTATTGTTCATCTTCAGCAAGCCAGATAAACAATGTGATGAGTAAATTTACTTTTCCCTTTCTCGCACAAAAACAGGAAGAGAAACCACAATTACTATTCTTCCTTCTATTCCAACACTACTTCCACTCAAGAATCTCCCCATATTTAGATGACTTCTAAACATGGGGTGAGGAAGAATGTAGATAAAAAGTGTTGATGAACATTTATTGCATGTTATGTTTCTGCCCTCAGACTGAAGCCTTCCTTATTTTCCCCCAGGCTCCTTCAGTGCTCTGATAATATCATTTTCTATTTTGTTCAATGTGTTTTTTTCCTTAAATGACCATAGGTCTAGTGGTTCTTAATAAAGGCATAGTTAGGAAATGTACTCTCTAAACTATTAATACACAGAGTTACTTTTGCTAAGGCAACAAAGAGCTTTACACTGTGTTCTAAAATACCGGAATTCAATTCACATGGTTTGCCAAAGCTTATTTTTATTTTCTCTTAAGTCTGATGTTATCAAGGTTGCTAATGTTCCAAAAATGGATGAGTTTTAGCAGTAGTTAGCAGTTGGTAATAAGAGTCAAGAAGAGTGAGGTTTTTAACACATTCAGAATGTTTAATTTCCCCTCCATCTGATGATAATAATTTAACATGTAAAAAATAACACAAAATTATGTGGATTAAAAAAAGCCTCCCACACACCTTATGGAATTCAAACACTGTGTGGGACTTGAACCACGAGTATGTTCAGTAAGTATGATTTACAGAAGCATATTTAATTTAAAAAAATGTTTAATTAAAAATTAATGGTGGTTGGTTTATCCAAACACTAATTTTCGAATATTTAGAGTATACCCATTAGGATACCTTGTAGTTTAAAATAAACTAGAACTTTGCATAAACTGATAACTGTGAAATGGATTTTGTTTAAATATTTGTTCACCCATTTAATAATTACTATATTAGGAATACAGTATTATAGTAAATGTTGACAGATGGCCAAGGAGACCATTTTTAGTCTATGCTTTTCTAACATTCCCTAAACGGAGACTTTTTACTCCAGAAACATATTTGACTGCATTAAATTATACATAATCTCAGAAGGTCTGCAAATTTTCATGGTGCTACAAAGAGCTATCTTAGCTCTGAATTCACAAATAGACTTGGCAGCATACAAATAAGATATATAGTATTCTTTACTGATTCACATAACAGACTGCTGCAGAAGACATACTGTAGATAAATGTGGGAAATCCTATCCCTTCGCAGTCCAATAAATGAGAACAGCTTCGTACTTGTACTGTACCAATCTGATCCATTTTAGAAACTCATTTGAGAAGCATATGCGGTATTTTTTTTTCGGGGGAGGGGGAGGCAAGGTGGTATTACTAGAGGGGACAGAGATATGATACATACACAAGCATTCATGTTAAGGTGTCTGTGTTGTGTTGAAGTGTTTTATATTAACATTAAATTAAGAAACATGCATTTACTATTGACTGTTATTACTGGGGTAACAACAGTCTCTGCTTTTAAACCTATGGTTTTTTAATACAACTGCTTAAATCAATGTACAGAACAGCTGCAAAGGCTGTGTATAAGGCTGGGTTTTGTTTCATAAGAAAAAAGAGGTTACAGTTACAGGTTGGAATCCTTACCCCGACAATCAATTCTACCAATGATACAGATCACTAATTACTACTCTCGGTTTGTCTCTGTATACATTTGTTTTTACCACTGCTGTAACCCCATTTTCATACGATCTGGTGACATTTTAATACATAATACTTTGAATTTGTTCCTTGAGTAAAAACAGGGCTCTAGAAACATTTTTTGTCACAGAAAACTGGTTCCAATAAAGCTATCTAATAGATATCTAATAGATTTGGTTTGGAGACAGCTAGTGGCTAGTGAATCTCATGGAAAATAGCTTCTATTCTAGGATATTTCAGTCAGTCAGACAGGTACTCACTTATTTCAGATGTACTTTTCTTGCTATGCTCCCTTTATGCTTCTCATAGAATCTAGTTAAACTGCAAAGAAACTTATCAATGGCTTGTCTCTGTACTATGCATATACTGAGGCTTTTCATTCATAAATTTGGTCTATTTGTAATGGTTTATGAGGTAGAATTGAAGTATTAAAACTTATGGGAATATTGTCAGCATTATACCATTCCTTATAAAAAATGCAAATCATTGCAGCAAGATCAAAAAAGTGCTGGTTTTGATATATAAAACACATCTTCAAGGAACATGTATTGAATTTGTATTCCTTAGACATGTTGGTTGATAATGTCTTTTGAACACGTTCAGCATATATCTAGGGTATTAGAGGTAAGTATTGTTGATTTACGCATTTCTTTCTAATTTCTATTAAATCAAATTCTGGTGTTTTTTTTTACCAGACCCCTTATTACTCTGTTCAAGGGACAGGTTAGGTGTTGGAAGTAAGTGTATCAATATCACTTTTAAGTTGCAGCCACGGAACTCTACTGATGTCATAACCGATCTTAGTCAAAGCTCAGTGAAATCGAGGGGTTTCTTTTCATTGAATTCAGTGGGCTTTGGATCAGACTTGAAGTGTATGAAGTCAGAGCAATTTCATGATTATTACACAGGAAGGGCATAAATTGACAGCTTGCCAATAGAAACTGAAATAAGGATTCTGTACTTGGTTTTCTTTCACAATTTGCTTTTCTTGTTTGTTCTCAATCCTGGAACAAGTTAATCATAAATAGTAAGTAAACTAGGGATGGGAAATAGTGAGGAAAACAAATGTTATACAGTGAGCCATCAATTACAATTAGAAAATTCATTGGAGGCAAATGATGGATGGATGGATGGATTTTAATCTAGATGATGTAGGGATGGCTGGTGGTATATACTTTTCTACTATGGGAAGGTGTTATGAAGTAAGATATTAGAATTTAGAATTCACAGTAATTATGAGGTAGCTTACTCCACATTCACATATAAGTCAGCTGCTGAGAACTTTGTGGGCATGCCCTGATGAGCACACACGAGGTTTACAGTGCTTCAAAGCTGTTTGTGGCACTGCAATCTAGATTGTGACAGGAGGCAGTTCTCAGGGATGGGTCTCATGCCAGCCTGCCCACCTGTCTCTATGGGGCAGTCTGCCCAGTTTCACCTGCCACGACTTTGCTGTTCCATAAATTGCTGGTGAGATGCGGAAGACTGCCCAATACTGCCCTGATGCCAGGGGGTGCTATCTGTGGCTCTGACCTGCCATACACCACAGCACGTGCCTCGCAGATGGCATCACAGTTCTTAGCATCTCTGGCCCCACACTGGGACCCATAATCCTCCAGTCTGGACCCCAACTTAATCCCTCTAATCAGGGAGCCTACTCTTCCCTTATTCTGGGCTGTCTAGCTCCTTACACTCTTACCCCTTTTGGGTATAGCCCTCCTGGGAGCTTTGGCCACACAGGCCCTGGCCTCACTTCCAAGGCCAGTTGGAACCACAGGCCCTCAGTTCTGGGTGTCCCTCGTGATGGGTCCCTGATCCTTTTGACCCTTCTAGTCCTGACCCCAGCATTGACCAGGTCGAGGGTGCCTCAAGTCAGGTTTCTGAGCATCTAGCCCACTTTCTCACACAGGTCTCACCTTGTTGGCCCTACTATTGGGTTACCCACCCAGTTGTGGGAGCTGGGGTTATTAAGGCACCCCAATCTGCCTTTCACGGGGGTGGTAACTGGCTTGGCATTTCCTGGGGACTTCTGTGCCACCAGGAGCCACCCATCCCCAGCAGAGTGTAGTTTTAGGCCTTGCCCAGGACCAAGAGCCTCCTAGTTATCCCCATAAGCTCTTGCCCTTAGCTCCTGGGTTGTTTCTGCTAAAGCTCAGCTAGATGATGTTTCTGCCTGGGCTGGCAGTGGCAGACTGCAGCCTTTATATACTACATTCTCAAAATGGTTGCCGCCATCAGGCATCTGCTGGATGCCTGATCCAGCCCTTAAAGTGGCAAACACCAACAGTGCCCTGCCACATGCACACAGTGCACATGCACTGCACTGTGCTGCTAATTTACAAAGCATTGGGGTTTTTTTTGACACTGTGAGATCACTATGTCAAAGAACAAAACAAAAACCCACTGCTAAAAAAAGAAGTATAGTGCACATGGCAGCAACATGATCCATCCATCCAGTCAGAGCCACACTGTGGCTACTGGTCAGACTCTGAGTGGCCAGCTCAGCACTGCTACTTTCTTTTGAGACACCCAGAACTCCAGGTAATGTTACTGGGGGCCAGCACAGGTGCTGGCCACAGCCTCCCCTACCCCATCTGGGGCAATTTGCCACACACCAGAGCACACATGCAGGGGTGTGCCTAAGGGACAACCATCAGTGACACAAATATGTGCCACTGCTACTTGTCCCATGGGAAACATGCACTCCTGTATGTTTTCACTTGTGGTGACATGCCATATGTTTTCTAAATTCATGACTGAGCCTAGTTGATCTAACTTCTCTGTGTATCTTTTCTCTAAGAAACTTTATGTTACAATTACTGTCTATCAGTACCCCCAGCTTTATTCCTGTCATCATTTTTTATTCTAAAAACTAAAATTCTAAAATAGGACTGAAGAGATAATGAAAAAAACTCTGCCATGCATTCTTAATTATTAAAAACCTAAACCACAATAGTTGATTAGAAGTCCATTAATTATAATTTGCTTATTAAGAGAATATACTCACTTGTAAACATTTGCATGCAAAAGTACTTTAAGTGAATTCTGCACTATAGAAAAGTGATGGGTTGACAATACCAGAAACTGACATCTTCTGTTTATCCCCAGAACATTACTAATGCAATTATATAAACATTTCAGAATTTTCAGATGAATATATTGTATACAATACTTGAAATATTTCTTCTTGAAATGATATTCCCAGCACAACATAACAAAGACAATTACAATGTAAAATAAAAGAAACATAGGCAAACTAGCAATGTATTTCATTATCTCTACGCAGTGGTATCCTTAGTTGCAGTGGTAAGACTCTGTTAACCTTAACCTGGTCTTTTATACAAGACATCATTAATCTCCTCATATTAAGGTGATCTCAGCTACAGACTAAAAATAACAAAGAATTTATAAACAAGCAATATTCCCTTTTTGGATTTTGTTCCTTAAATTTTGAAAATGTTTCACTTCATTCTTTCATTGGCTTTTCCTTTAGATAATAATAATGGTTGTGAAATGGACTGCAAATTACAATGAAATCCAACTATTTATCCTTAAAGATAGTCAGTCTGTCCATTATCATGAAGAACAGTTCTGCTAAGAAACTGTCTGTCCCCTGAGGGCAGGATATATCATTTCTAGAATTAGGCCATTTCACTTTTTCCTATCTAAATTAAATTGTAAAAAATCTTTGTAATAGCTCATAAGTAGGATTTCAGGCTACTAACCCAGATGCTAAATTGAAGGCTTTAACAGAATCATAGGTGAAAGTAACTCATTTCCTATGAGTATTTTTGAATAATGTTCCAGCAGATATGTCAATGATGCTAACTTCACCAACATATTTAAAGGGAACTTCTCTAAACTAAAAGAAATAGGGACTAAAAATAAGACCATGGGTGCTGAGAGATGTGCAGCTTCCCACTCTAACTCATGGCTCTTCACAGAAAGCACCATGCAACTCATGGCTCTTCACAGAAAGTTACATGAGTTACAGAGAACCCTCTGATCCAACAGATGTTTGCTGTTGGGTTGTGGGGGGAGGAAGAATTAAGCTCCACTTCGGAGCCAGCCCAGTGGAGGAGCTGCCTTCCTGCAGCCTCTCTTCCCTAGCTCTGCCCCCCACTCCCAGCTCTGGTGCTGTCTGCAAAATAGGAGGGAGGAGAAGGGAGGGGATGGGCTTGCCCAGCCTGAGCTAGAGGGAGAGGAGGCAGGGGCTGGGAGTCTGTGAGGTGGCAGGGATCCAATCCAACTGCCTCCCCTCCAGCTCAGGCTGAGCAAACCCCATCCCACAGGTCTCTTTCCTCCCCCTTCCAGGAGATAGCACCACAGGCAGGGCTGGGCTACATCAGCCCAGTCCCAATCATGTGCAGGGACTGACATTAGCTAATGAAAGCAGTACACTTTGGAGCACCTTCATTTGAAACCTCATTAGATGAAAGTTAATTTGTCATGTGATTGGGCACTTTTAAAGCACTCTACAACTGTGCACTTCTGTCAGGGCACAGCTGTAGAAGAGAAGAAAATGTTCAGGAGGGATTGACTTTGTGTCCAAGAATTAAGAGCAAAACAGGTGTGTACTTTGGCCAAGGTGACAAAGACACTGGATTAGAGTTAGACATAATAATATATAAGTATTTACAAGGTATAAGAAAACAAAAGCTCTGTCTTGGAATCCATTTGCTTCTCTCAGAAATGGAGAGAAAATCAAGCAAATAAAGAAGAGTGTAAAAATGTAGGTGCCAGGATAAAACTCAAAAAGGGAAAAGAGATAGCCTACTAGGAAGGAGAGAAAGTTCTTGGCTATTTTTAGACTGTGAAATAGCCACTGAAAGCAAGTAGTGGAAGTCCTCTCTCAAAGTATTTTGTGCAACATTGTTAAAAAAATTCTCTCATAAGGGAATTGATGGGGTAGTCAAATAAGTGTTCCCATTTCCAATTTGACCCTTCAGCCTTTCTGACAATAAGGGAACCTAAACTTGGGCTTACCAAATATGGGAAACAATTTTCAGGTTGCTAGATTTCAAAATAGTTCATTTTCTATGCTCTTTTTGAAGGTTTCCAAGTAAACACATTTATAGACATCCTCACAACTTACTATTTCTTAGTAGACCATGGTAAGATTGAATGAGTGAATGGGCAACTAAATAGCAGATGAAATTCAATGTAGATAAGTGTCAGGAGGTGCACTTAGGCAAAAATAACCCAGACTATACCTATGCTGTGATGGGCTCTACATTAGCTGTTACCACACAGAGAAGAGATCTGGGAGTTATTGTGGACAGTTTCCTAAAAACATCTGCTCAATGCTCAACAGCTGTCAAAAAGGCAAACAAAATATTAGGGATTATTATGAAGGGAATTATAAACAAAACTGAAAGTGTTGTCATGTCTCTTTATAAATATACGGTGGGTCCATACCTTGAATACTGTGCACAGTTTTAATCCCCTCACTTTAAAAAGGATATAGAAGAACTGGAGAAGGTCCAGAGAAGGGCAACAAGGATGATTAGTGGCATGGAGGGGCTTCCATATGGAGAGAGACTAAAGAGGCTAGGCCTATTCAGTTTAGAAAAGAGACTCATGATGCAGGGACGTGATAAGGGTTTACGACATACTAAATGGCCAAGAGAAAGTAAATAAGGATTTCTTATTTACTATCTCACAATACAAGAGCTAGGGGGTGAAAAAAGTAGGTATTAAGTTTAAAGCTAACTAATTAAACTCTGTGAAAAATTATTTATTTTAAGTGTGGAAATCATTGCCACCAGTTGTTGTGAAAAGTGAGTTTAGTTAGATTAAAAAGGGGACTGGAGAAATTTTTAGAGAAAAGGGGCATCAGTAGCTGTTGAGCATGGGAGTTAGGGATACAGCCTCTGAATCAAAACTTCATAGAGCTTAAATGCTGGATACTACAAGTGGGAGAGGAACAAGAGAAAAAAAAACCTATTCACACACAATTAATTCTCCCTTTTAGCAGCCACTCTCTGCCACTGTGTGACACAAGAAACTCAGCAACATGGACCTATGGTCTGATCCAGTAAATGGCAATGCTTTTGTTCTTATGTTCTTATACTTCATGGACCTGTGAGGAACCCTATGGTCCAGATCCAATATGGGGAACAGGTTGAGTTTGACACCCCTGGTGTAAACAGAGAAGTAGGAGCTGCTCTTTTAAAACTCAATCAGAACATGAATACATATTCAAGGAAATGTACTGAATTTGTATTCCTTAGACATGCTAGTAGGAGTCCCCTGTGGTTCAGTGGTAGAATCTTCATGTACTGTACAGGAAACCTGGGTTCAATTCCCAGACACTTATGCAACTACAGCCATGGAGGCACCAAACATGTAGATCCAGTTTGGTTTTTGGAACTGTCTCATTGGCCTAAAGCAGGGGTGGGCAAAATGCGGCCTGTGGGTCAGATCTGGCCCACCAACCTATTCCATCTGGCCCATGGGGCCCCTGAAAAATTTAGAAAATTAATATTTATTTGGTTGCCTGTTACGTGACCCTCAGTGGATTGCCAAAACTCAGTAAGCGGCCCTCTGCCCAAAATAATTGCCCGCCCATGACCTAAAGAGAGGATGGAAGGTCTGGGCAGTCCCCACTCCTCCAAAAATTCCTGCCCAGGCATATTTATCAAGGGTCTGGGTGGCTCTTATGCATATACTATGATCCAGGAGGATTGATGGTTGTCACAGACATGTTGGTTGATAATGTCTATTGAGCATATTCAGCATATATCTATTGTATTAGGAGTCAGTAGTATTGGTTTACATATTCCTTTCTAATTTCTATTAAATCAAATTCTGATTTTTTCTTTACTATGTCCCTGATTTTTTTCATGAGGTTAGACCTCATGAAATAGTAAAAAGTTATATTTCAAGGATTTAGTCCCGCATCACTGAAGCTATATTAAATCACTGCATCCTCCTCTGCCAACTTGGCACGAGGGACTGATCTTAATTCAGAGATCAGTAGTGCAATGAAAATAAATATCTTTAAGGCAAACAATATGCCTTGGTGTGTGAGAAAAAAGAAAGAGATAATTTTATTGCTGTTTGAACCTGATCTCAGTATATGGATTTTTTAACAACATAGTTGTCTTAATATTCCTTAATACTCCTTAATACTCCTCCTTAAAAATAATATTATTTTTGATATTTTATCTCATCTTCAATTAAAGCTCATGATTATGGGTTTCATACCTGCACATGAAAATGCACTTTTGGATAAACGTAACATTACCCATGTAATATCACCCGGGGATCTTTTTTTAAAATTAATTTTTTTAAAATGTGGACAGTTTTTGCATTGTCAAACTGCCAAAAAGGAAATAGTGGGTTTTGGAAACACTGGTTTTAGAAGGAAAAATTGACTTTGTTTCTTATAATAAAATTTTACAAGCTAAAAATCTATTATATGCTCAAGGCCACTTTGATATGGCTATTTTTAATTAAACACTTAAGTTATTAATGTTTTGAAAATTGGTTTCTGGCCCTAATAAATTCTCTTCATAGTATTTTTAATATGCTTATTCATAATTAATATTCTTCTGCTGTAGCTGACAGATATGGTTTGTCATGAAGTATTAGGAAAAGAATGGTGTGATTGTTCTAATTAGTAAATAGGGCCTTTCTCAAAGTAGGTTGCAAGTATGCAGTGCCACTCAGGATTTGGATCATAATGAGTACTTTGAAAAACTATTTGAAGTTTTTAGCATACACCTAAGCATGCTTAAATGATAGATCATAACATTCCCTTTGGTTATGGTTAACAAATCTAAATCAACCATAAAGGTATATTTGAATAAAATCAAGAGAGGAACTTAAATCCAAAAGAGACTGTTGTATCTAGTACTCATTTTACTTACCCCCAGACAAGCCTCCAAAAGTCATATGCCACATGCCTGAACACCTAGTAGCAAGAGGATTAGTTAAAAGTACTATAACATGTACATAACTGGTTGGATCATTGTGCTTAGCAAACAGTCATCAATGACTCAATGTCTAGTTGGCAGAAGGTATCAAGTGAGGTTCTCTAGTAGTCTGTTCTGGGTCTGGTATTGTTTAACATCTTCATTAATGATTTAGATTTTGGGATCAAGTGCACACTTAGAAAATTTGTGGAGAACACCAAGTTGGGTGAAGTTGCAGATATTCTGGAAAGTAGGACTAGGGTCCATAATAACATAAATTAATTGAAGAAATGGTCTGCAATCAATCAGATGAGATCCAACAAGGACAAGTGCAAAGTTCTGTACTTGGTATGGAATAGTTGTATGCCCAAATACAAGTTTGGGAATGGGTAGGCTTGGCTTCAATGATACAGAGAAAGATCTGGGGGTTACAGTATACTATAAGCTGAAAAAGAGTAAAATGGTGTGCTCTTGTAGCAAAAAAAAAAAAAGGGCCTATACCATAGTGCGTTGTATTAACAGGAGTGCTACTTGCAGAGCAGGGGAAGTGATTCTTTTGCTCTATTCAGCACTGGTGAGGCCTCAGCTGGAATATTGTGTCCAGTTTTGGTCCCTATACTACAAGGAAGATCTGGACAGTTTTGGAAGATGTCAGTGCAGAACATCAAAAATGATTAAGGACTTGGGAAGCAAGATTTCTGAGGAAAAGCTGAAAGAATTAGGGTTATCTTGTCTGGAGAAGAGAAGACCGAGGGGGGATTTGGTAACAATCTTCGGATACCTGAAGAGCCGTTACAGAGAGGATGAAGATGGAATTTTCTCTGGGCTATAGGTATCAGGACCAAAGGCAATGGCCTCAAGGTGAAGCAAAGGAAATTTAGGTTGAATATTAGGAGGATCCTTCTGACTATAAGGTTGGTGAAGCATTGGGGTAGGTTACCTAGAGGAACTGTGGAATCTCCATGCTTTGAAGTTTCAAGCTCAGGTTAGACAGATACTTGGCTGGAATGGTTTAGTCAGGGATAATTGATTTTGCCTTTAGCAGGGGCTAGGCTTAGATGAATCTGTGAGGTCCCTTCCAGCTCTACTGTACTATGATCCTAATACTGAGATAGCATAAGGTATGAATTTTCCTGGTTTTAAGGTACAACATTAAATTCTTAATTTTATTTGCATGCATTCCCCCCTCCCTGTCCCACTGGCAGGGATCCAAGCTGGGTTTGCAGGAGCTCCCCCCTCAATGACACAGCAGAGGGCCAGCATGGCCCCTGGGGTAGAGGAGCAAAGAGGGGAGTTATTCCTCCATCTACCCCCACTGCCCCCAGGAGGCCACAGATGGGTTTGCCCTCTCCAACCACTGTTGTTGTCACTCACTCTGTCTTTGGTACAAGTGGCAGAATAAGCCCCCTCCTGTCCCCTCTGCCAGATGCCAGAGGAAGGTGGGGGAAAACCTGTGTCCTTGCCCCCACCTAAAGGCCCTGCTGGCTGGTGTCTGGCTCTTGTATCCCCTGTCATAGTGTCTGGGGGTGTGAGCAGCTTCCCAGCAGGGGGGCTCTACTGTGAGACAGGCAGAACTGTGGTGGATTGCACATGGTAACACCAGGGCTTTGAGGGATTACATGCCACAACCACCACCACTGCTCGCTCTGTGTCCATGGCAAGCAGTAGAATAAGCTTCCTCCACTGGATGCCAGAGAGAGTGGGGCAGAAGGGGGCTTATTCCACCGTCTGCCCCAGGCACAGAGTAAGCGGCGGTGATGGCAGTGGCTGGGGTGGGCACACCCAATTGTGGTGTCCTGAGGGCAAAATGTGGAATAACCCTGCTCCCTGCCCCCTCAAGGGGCCCTACCAGCCCACATCTGGCCCCACCCCCCTCAGGGTTTCTCTGAGCATGAGCTTCCCTGCACCCTCTGTCTAAGGGGCTATGTTGGCCTGCCACTGCAGTAGTGAGGGGGAAGTGCCTGGCAGACCTGCTTCGGGTCTCTGCTGGTGGGACAGGAAGGAGGGAATTAAACCCCTCTCTGGCCATGTTCCTCTCCCAACTGTCTGTGCTCCAGCTGGAGAGTAGAGGGACAGGGCCTGCTCGGCTGAAGCATATATCCCTGTCCAAAGAGGATGCTGGAGGACTCTGGTTTAAGTTAAACTAGGAAGGGGTCTGGGAAAAACATTGCATAAATTGCTTTGAGCTAAATCAATTAAGTCTGATACTATATTCAACCAGGTTTATCTCAAACTGGTTTCATCCATTTTGAAACTGGTTTATGTGCACTGAATGTCTGTTCTGTTCCTGGTTTAAACCACTTTCTGATCACTTAAAGCAGTTTATCTGTAATGTCTGTCCCTAGCCCTGGTGTAGACACGATTGCACTTCATGAGGAAAAGTCTGGATGCAGACTTCTACTGCTATAGCATTAAGGGAATGGTCCAAAGCTCATTGAAGTAATTAGAAAAGCTCTTCCTGAACGTAAGAACTGCAGTTTATTGGGTCATACCATATTCCCCAGTATTCTGTATCACACAATGGCAAACAGCTCTTTCATATGGCTTTTAACCAGGTCCTTGACCCTGGATGCAAACCCCTTCTACTTCATCTGCCTGAACCCTTGCTCAGTCTTCTGACTCAACAGGAAAATAATCTATCTGTGTGGTAAATATTTATTAAAGGTTACAACTCATTCCCTGTTTGGATCTTAAAATGGGTACTATTGTCATTAAATTATTCCATTATTTAATTGAGATTGATCTTTCATGAATTTATGGATTTGACAAAGGTATTCTTGTTTCCTGTGATAGTTGTTGAGGTATTTATTTCCTTTCTAGAACAAGTTATTGTCTGTGAAATGGAAGTAGTCTTAGTGATTCAATATTTAGTAAACTTGCTTTTCTTATGTGTGTAAGGTGTTGGTGCCTCATAAGACACTGCCTCCACATAAGGCTGAAGGTCACTGACCCAAAACATTGTCCTGGTCATGATAGCTTGTGTATCAGTTTTTTTTGCATTTGAATGAGATGCTTTTGGAGGTACAAACAACAAATGAGATGATTTTGAGGCAGGTGCAGAAGTTCTTGGGTTTGTCTCTACAAAAAAATGAAACACCTGTAATTGTAGCAGAATGCCTCTTGTGCTGAAGCTTTATAATGCCAAATCTGGAATCACACCATTTTATCTATCTTATTATACAGATTATTATAAAGAAATTTGCATGAAAATAGAAGACTTCTACAAAGTGAGCAGTGCTGAAATACATAGGAATGACAGTAATAAAATACTTAAATTGGTAAATGTGACAGGACTATCTCACAGCCTGTCCAACCGTTAGCCTGCCCACCTCTCTAGGGCAGTCCACCCACCTGCCTTTCCTGCCATGCCTTTGATGTAACCAATTAGTAGTTGTTTCTAAGATGGGAGACTGCTCATTTACTGCCTGATGCCAACGGTGTAATATATGGCTCTGAACCTTCCCTTATACCCTGTCCCATGCCTTGCAGATGGCATCACTATATGGCTCCAGCCCCACAATGCCCACCTGGAGTTCAGACCCCATACGGATCCCTCCTTCTCAGGTAGTCTACTTTCATAGATTTCATAGACATCAGGGCTGGAAGGGACCTTGGGAGATCATCGAGTCCAGCCCCCTGCCCAAAGGGCAGGAAGTCAGCCCAGCAAGATAAGCATCCAATAGGATCCCAGCAAGATAAGCATCCAATTTACTCTTGAAGGTGTTCAGTGTAGGTGCTTGAACCACCTCCGCTGGCAGACTGTTTCAGACCTTGGGAGCTCAGACAGTAAAGAAATTCTTCCTTATGTCCAGCCTGAAACAGTTTTGCAGGAGTTTATGACCGTTCGACCTCATCACCCCTTGAGGAGCTCTGGTGAACAAACATTCCGCCAGATCCTGGTGGTCACCCCTGATAAACTAATAGGTGGCCATCAGATCACCCCTGAGCCTGCGCTTTTCCAGGCTAAAGAGTCCCATGTCTCTCAGCCTGTCGTCATAGGGTCTGTTTTCCTGACCTCTGATCATGCGTGTGGCTCCTTTCTGGACTCTCTCAAGCTTCTCCACATCCTTTTTGAATTGTGGAGCCCAAAACTGGATGCAGTACTCCAGCTGAGGCCTCACCAAGGCCGAGTACAAGGGGAGAATGAGATCCCAGGATTTGCTTGAGAAGCATCTACGGATGCAAGCCAGCATTTTGGTCACTTTACTAGCCACAGCATCGCATTGGAGGCTCATGTTCATCTTGTGGTCAATGATGACCCCCAAGTCTCTTTCTTCTGTAGTGCTATCCAACGTAGCACTGCCGAGCCTATAAGGATGCTGCAGGTCTTTCCTCCCAAGGTGGAGAACCTTGCATTTTTCGGCGTTAAACACCATCAGGTTCTCATCCGCCCATTTGCTGAGCTTGTCCAGTTCAGCCTGGATCACCCGCCTATCTTGTGGCGTGGATGCTTTGCCCCAAAGTTTGGTGTCATCGGTGAACTTGGCCAGTCCACTCCTGACTCCAATGCCCACATCATTAATGAAGATGTTGAACAGTATGGGTCCAAGGACAGAGCCTTGAGGGACCCCACTGGTCACAGGGCACCACGATGTGTGACTGCCATCAATTACAACCCTCTGGGTCCGACCACGTAGCCAATTTCCCAGCTAGTGGATCATGGTGGAGCCAAGGCCACAACAGCCAGTTTGGCCAAGAGGTGATCATGGGATACCAGATCAAAAGCTTTTTTGAATTCAAGATATATGACTTCAATCTCTTCTCCCTCGTCCAGGTGATAGGTCACCTGGTCATAGCAGGAAATTAGATTGGTCAAACAAGACCTACCTGCAACAAACCCGTGCTGGCCACCAGGTCTCCGTTATCCCAGTGACGTCATAATTCTTTGCACTGAGCGGGAGGATGAGCTTCTCCTGCTTGTTGCCCAGGCTCCTGGCATTAGTGTACAGGCAGGCAAGTGTCCCCTTGGGGGCTCTTGCCTTGCCCGCAGATTGTGCCAGGGCTGGGACAGGGGTGGGCTCCCTTAAGTGCCTTGGTCTGCTGGCTTTGCAAGGGTTGCTCAGTAGGCCAGCAGTGGCAGTAGTCCCCCCATTCCCCAGCGGGCTTAGTTTAAAGCCCAGTAGAGCAGGTCAGCCAGCCTGGCTGAGAAGAGCCTCCTCCCCAGGGGGGAGAGGTGGAGGCCATCTCTTCCCAGCAGCTTGCTGCCTGTCTCGCCAAAGAGCGGGCTGTGGTCGTGGAAGCCAAAGCCTTCCTGATGACACCAGCTCCGCAGTCTTTGGTTCACTACGTGGATCCTCCTCTCCCTCCTCAGCCCATAGCCCGAGACTGGGAGGATCGACGAAAACACCACCTGAGCTCCCAGACCCCTAAGCCCCGCTCCTAAATCCCTGTAGCACCTCATGACCTGGCTGGGGATGCTCTGAGCCATGTCATTGGTGCCCACGTGAATAAGGAGCATGGGATAGTAGTGTGTGGGCTGGAGGAGCTCTGGGATCCTCTCTGCAATGTCTTGGATGCGGGCCCCCGGGAAGCAGCAGACTTCCCGGGCTAAGGGGTCGGGGCGGCAGATTGCCCCTTCAGTCCCCCGCAGGATGGAGTCTCCCACAACAAACACCTTTCATTTTGTCGTGGGGAGAGCAGGGGTAGTAGCTGCGGTTGAACCTGGGTTGCCTGCGGGAGCTGGCAACTGAGGAGGCTCTGCTGGGGCTGCAAGAGGTGCGAACCTGTTGCTAAGCTCCAGCGAGGGAGGGGCCTTGGTGCAGTGGGCCTTAGGGCCCTTGACCACCTTGGTCCATACCCCTGACTGGGCAGAGCGGGAGGTCCCAGAGTCCTCCTTAGTCCTGAAGGGAGATGGCCTGGCAGTAGGAGTCTATCTCCTGCTCGCAGTCCCTGATGGTACGCAGTCTCTGGACTGTGGCCTGGAGCTCCTCCAGCTGGCGCGCCAGAGACCGCAGTAGGGAGCAGACCCCGCAAGGGGAGGTGGCCATGCTCCCGGGCCCCAGAGCCTGAAAAAGGGACAGGCAGCCCCCGCAGCCAAGAGCCAGGGGCTCCGTCTGTGTGGAGCCCGGAACCATGGGCTCCGTCTGGGTGCCTAATGGGGGGGCTGCAGAGACCGAGGGGACCCTCAGGGTGCGGCGTGTGCCCATCCGTGTCATGCCTCTGATAGGCTGGCTATGGCTGGGACTAACTACTCTGGGGTGTTCGCAGGCAGGGTCTCATGCCCTCCCACGCCCTCTCCTGCACGAACTCCGCGCTAACTCAAGTGCCTGTTTACGCAGTGTGTTCATGCGGCTCCGGTTGCCTGGCTCCCTGGGGGGGCTGGGCGAAGTAGGGGCCTGGGTGGGGGCTTGACCCAGCCCGGCTCCACGCAGCTGCCTCCTCCCAGGGAGCAAGGAGTTAACCCCTTCCCACCACGAGCCCACTTACCTCCGGCTGTGCTGGGGGTCGGCAGGGGGCTCTGCAGCTGCTGAGGGGGTATCTGGGGAGGCTTTAGGGGAGCGGGGGCACAGCAGAATTTCACCTGCGCATCTCCTACCGCTCCGGAGCCTCACTCTCATTCTGGGCTGCCAAGCTCCCTGAACACTTCTCCATTTCAACAGTGGCGCTCTTTGGGACCTTTGGCCACATAGGCCCTGGACTTACCTCTAGGCTAGTCAGAACCCCAGACCTCTGGCTCTGGGCATCCCTTACAGTGGACTTTCTGGCCCTTCAACTGTTCTGGTCCTGGCCCCAGCATTGACCAGTTGAGGGTTTCTCTGGTCAGATTATTGAGTCAATCACCCTCTCTTTCACATATGGGTCCACCTTCTAGTGGCCCTCCAAACCCAGCTCTCTCAATCTCTAAGGCCAATCTATGCACAGTCTTTCAGGTCTGACCACGTGAACCGTACTCTACACAGCCTTCTCATTTGAACCTACTGCTTTCTCATATGCCCTCACTAGGGCCCAGTACTCTGTCTCATCACTGGGACTCTCAGACTTACATTCCTTGGGACTCAGGCCTCTGATGACAATGCCTGGATCCTCACCTATATCCTCTGTGGGGTAAACCACCAGGTTGTGGGAGCTGAGGCTGTACCTCACCCCATACTCACCTTTCACAAGGGAGGCACTGGTGTGGTGTTTTGTAGGGACCACCCCACGACAGGCAGCCCCACCATCCAACCCTACCAGGGTGTAGTTTTAGGTCATTCCCCAGGACCAGGAACCTTCTCCATCCCATAGTTCCTACCCTTGACCGCTAAGCATTCTGGGAACAGCAGCTCCAGCCAGATAATGTTGTCTCTCTGGCTCCCTGCAGTAATTGCCAGCTCAGCTTTGAGGGTCTAGGTATATATTGAAGCTTATCAGCCCCGTCCTCCAATCCAGGAGTCCTCCCATGGTCACATGACTCCCTCATTAGGTTGCATCACACCTGTCAGCTGCTCCACAGCCTACTCAAACCCTGCCACATTGGACTTATATAATCAACAAGACGAGATAAATTGGCCTCTCCAGCACTTGCACGAGGAAGTTATCCCTAACACTCTCCAAAAACTTCCTGGATTACCTGTACAATGCAGATGTCATGGTGATTTAAGTCCCCCATGAAAACCATGGCCTATGATCAGGAAACTTCTGGTAATTATTTGAAGAATGCCTCATCCACCTCATGCTCCTGGCCTGGTAGATCTTTAGCAGACATCCACCACATCATCATCTTTATTGCTCTCTCTTCTGACCCTAAACCAGAGACTTTCAACAGGCCTATCACCAGTTTCATACTGGAGCATTGAGCAATCATACATCGCTTTTTCATAAAGAGCAACTCTTCTTCCTCTTTTCTCCTGCCTGTCCTTCCTGGACAGTTTATACCCAGAGTACAAATGACACTTTGACTCTTTAGGGGTATCAAGATAATCCCAATCTTTGATTTAATTGATTAACAAGTCCACCTAAGTGGAAAAGCAATCTGATCAGAGACACCCCCCCCCGCGGTTATGATTTTCAAATCTTATAGGGGGACTCAGCCCTCCTGAGCTCCCTTCGTAATTCAAACCCCGTTTATACCTATCCATGACAGTACTCCTATACTAGGTATCCCACAAAATCTGGTATTCTGGTCACATCATAGTTCTGTGACTGACAAGACTGGCAGGACCAATTCCTCCTGCTTGTTTCTCAGACTCTAGCATTCATGTACCAACACCTGAGCCAATTGCCCTACTTACTCAGGAAGAATGAGAAGGCCTCTCATGTTGCCCCTTCCTGCTTGTGCTCCTCACTAGGTTAGTGAGCCTGTCTGTGAAAATGTTCTTCCCTCTCTTCTTCACATGGATTTATAGCAATCCTTCTTCTTGTTATAACATCCCATGGTCAAAGAAGCCAAAGCCCTGCTGGTGACACATCTGTGCAGCCATGCAATGATCTGCATGATGTGTCTGCTCCTTCCCAGGCATTTCCCCTTGACCAGAAGAATCAAGAACACCACCTGAGCCCCTGTGCCCTTCACCCGTACACTGTGCCCTGTAGTCACTTTTGATCTTCTCAGGATCACTCCTGGCAGTATCACTGGTGTCCATATAAGTGAACAGCATGGAGTAGTAGTCAGAGGGCCAGATGAGTCACAGTAATCCTTCTGTAACATTTTAGATCTGGGCTCTGGGCAAGCAGCAGACCTCATAAGACAACAGGTCAGGCTGGCAGATGGATGTCTCCATTCCTTGCAGAAGGGAGTCTCCAACCACCTCTCTCCATTGGTTCCTTTTGGCAGTCTTGATTCTCCCAGCTTTGGGGATGCCTGGCCTGGCCTTCTCTGCCAATGGAACATGCTTCTCCTCGTCTGTTGCTAGGGTTCCATATCTGCTGCAGGTAGAGATAAAGACTTCTACTTGCTGGCAGAGGTGACAAGCTTCTACCTTCCTCAGAGTCCATGTCCTTTTCCTTCTTTAGTGCTGCTTCTAGCAGCCCTTCCTCCACAGTCCTAGAAGTCTCTGATGTTTCATAGTTTCATAGTTAGTAGGGTCAGAAGGGGCCTGAGCAGATCATCAAGTCCGACCCCCTGCCATGGCAGGAAAGAGTACTGGGGTCAAACGACCCCAGCAAGGTGACTGTCAAGCCTTGTCTTAAAGAACTCCAGGGTAGGAGCCAGCACCACTTCACTTGGAAGTTGGTTCCAGATCCTAGCCACTCTGACAGTGAAGTAGTGCCTCCTGATGTCTAATCTGAATTTACCCTCTGCCAGCTTGTGACCGTTATTTCTAGTCACTCCTGGTAGTGCTCGGGGAAACAGGGACTCCCCTAATGCCTGCTGGTCCCCTCTCACTAGTTTGTACCAGGCCACTAGATCCCCCCTCAGCCTTCTCTTATGGAGGCTGACCAGGTTCAGGTCCCATAGCCTGTCCTCGTAGGGCCTGCCATGCTGTCCCCCTGATCATGTGAGTGGCCCTCCTCTGGACCCTCTCCATGTTGTCCACATCCCTCCAGAAGTGCGGCACCCAGAACTGGATGCAGTACTCCAGCTGTGGCTTTACCAGTGCCTCATAGGCGGGGAGTATCACCTCCCTGGACCTGCTTGAGATGCATCTGTGGGTGCATGACAAGGTGTGGCTGGTCTTCCTGACTGCATCCCCACACTGCCGGCCCATGTTCATCATGGCATCAATGATGACTCCAAGTTCCTTTTCTGCCTCTGCACTGACGAGAAGGGAGTTCCCCAGCCTATAGGTATGGTGCTGGTTCTTCCTCCCCAGGTGCATCATCTTGCATTTGTCAGTGTTGAATCCCATCCTATTCTCATCCGCCCACCCCTGTAACCTGTCTCAGTCTAACTGTAGCCTATCCCATCCTTCTAACATGCCTACCCTGCCCCACATCTTAGTGTCATCAGCAAATTTGAACAGCGTGCTTTTTACCCCCTTGTCCAAGTCACTGATGAAGATGTTGAACAGTGCGGACCCGAGGACCAAGCCTTGCAGAACCCCACTGCCCACATCCCTCCAGGTCGAAAATGACCCATCCACTACCACTCTCGGGGTGTGGCCCTCCAGCCAGTTGGTAACCCATTTGACTGTGTAGGTGTTGACACCACAGTCCCCCGTTTCTTAATGAGAAAGGGGTGAGAGACAGTGTTGAAGGCCTTCCAAAAGTCCAGAAAGAGAAATGTTCTCATGGTGGAGGATGCTTTGGAGCCTTGCCACCTCCTCCTGTAGCTCTCTTTCCCGCTTCCTGAGGGACACCACCAGGAGGCACAATTAACATCAAAGGCACTCCTCCATCTGGCTTTCACTGGAAGCAATCTGCAAGCTACAGTTCTCCATAATGCCAAACCAGGACCTCAGTGGAAGCCATCTGGACACACATCTCACAGGTGCAAGCAGAAGAAGCTCTGATAGTAGCAAAAGCTTTGGCACTGTGACATCCTCCAGCCATTTCTCTGGATCTTTTAGTCTACCACCTCTCTTTTCCTGCCCCTCTTTCCAAGCAAACCTTTCCTAGCAAACTTCCCTATAAGCTGGCCTTTTCACTGTCCCTGGGTCCCAAAAGATTCGCTTTTCCCTGCTTCCTCTCACCAAGCTTACAGTGAAGGAAGGAGAGAGTTTTAATGGATTTGGGTTTTTTTTTCAAACTGCTGAAATTTTGCAAATGCTTGTTTTATAATATGAAACATTTTTTTTAATTTTTGGTTAATAAACAAAAAACAACATAAAACAAGCCTGTTATTCAGCTAGCTCTAGTTCTGTATCAAGAATATGGCCTCAAGCTACCTGATCAGAAAAAGGATGTAGGTCAAGGGGGCAAGCATAGCAAATGACATCTAGTATGATGTCCGATTTCAACTCTAGATATGTATATTAGTTATATGATATATCAGATTGCAATAAAAGGCAGGGGGCTGGGTTTTGGTTTTTTTTTTAAATGATTGTTTATAATGACTGGTTAGTTCTAAGGCACAGAAGAACTTTAGGCCTAATGAACTTAGTCTGAAAAAATGCATGGGAGATGGTTCAAGAAATAGCCTCAAAGGAATACAATCTAATTACTATAAGAAGCTGGTAAGGAGATTGTTGAGCCAGTTGACTATTAATGGATTAAGGAGCAATGAAAGTGGATAAAAACTCTGCAGAGGAAGTATTTGAATGAATCTTTATTAGACTGTGGCGGTATCTGCTCCTTTTTCTTTTCAGATAATGAAGTCAGGCACCCTCAGTGATTGAGGTGTCAAAAGGGGAGGTGCTTTAACAAAATCATCAAATATAGATGGCATTCATCAAGTTTTCTAAAGGAATTTAAGAATAAGGTGGCTGAGATTACAATAAAAATATGCAATATTTCATTAAAATGATCTATTATACCAGAGCACTGGAGGATAGCAAAGGTTGTATTTCCCTCTTCAAAAAGGTGCTTAGGGTGATTATGTGAATTACAGAACAATGTGTCTTGCTTCAGTACCAGGTAAATTGGCTGAAGTTACAATTGAGGAGAGAGTTACACAATGCACACTTGATGAACACAATATGATAGGAGCAAACCAGAATGGATTTTATAAAGGAAAATCATGTTTCTCCCATATAGCAGACATCAAGATAGTGAATGAGATGGGTGATGCAATTTATTTAGACTTTCAAAAAATTTTGACAAGCTCTCTCTCAGACTATTAAGAATGAAATATTTTGGCTTCTGTTAGATGTCCAATAAGCTATTCGTATTATGAAATGGAAATTAGATTTGCATGAAAACAACTAAAGGTCTGAGAGACGGAGTAAGGTTCCTTGAACAGTTCCAGTTCGAACTGAATTCAATAGAAGTTTGTTAGGAGCTGGATAAGGCCTCTTCTGGGTTGTTGAAAAGCTGCCACTTGTTGGGTGAAACTGTTGGTACTGGATTTATGACCCAGATACCTTGTTCCAGGCAGACCCAAATCCTCAGACTGATCACGACTTCTCCAATCAGTAACAGGAAAATTGTATTGATACACAGTGATAACAGATAAGAATAATTCCAGGAAGGCAAACAAAATTCCCCCTCCCGACCTCCCCTCCGATTCTATATTTACCAGTCGTAGGGCAGTCACAGGGGGAAGGTACATCTGGATGGTACACAAGCTTCACCCTGTGGTTCTCTCTTGAATGTCAGAAGTCAGCAGCCAGGAGTTTGAGGGCTTAGGCCCCTCCCCACCCAGTGGGGTGGATGAGATGCGTTTGTGGTATGCCCTCTGCCTGTGGTGGTCGAGTTTCCCCCTCAGGGACGCTTTGCTGTTCTGAAATCCTTCCTTTTGTATATTTTTCCTTTTTGATGATTCTTCATTGCCAGGCATTGTTGATTCATTTCCCTGTGGTCGTCATAGTATCCATGTTCCGTCCTATTAGCATATTCCTTTGCTCCAACAAACCCATCACATGCACACATATCTTAATTTGGTTACTTCCTGGGCCTCTTAATTTGGTCTGTTTACCAAACCCAGAAATCCCAAGGGCTCTGCAGTTGGGCATTGTGACCTGATGCCACCCTATCTCATGTTATGGAACAGTATGATAAATGTCTTTAAATTCCTAGCTTGTGTCTGCTGGTTTCAGACACAGTGGGCCTTGAAGGAAACTAGCACAAACAGGCTTTTAGAAGCCAGTTATTCCAAGCTGTTCTCCTGGACCATTTGTTTAATGCGTATCTATACTACCTGCAAGCCAATTCCCAAGAGCAAACCTCTAAATACCATTTTCTAGCCATCAAAATGATTCCTTAAGATAAACGTACTTGGTATTCATATTTAGTAACACGTACATTAAAGAAAATGAATATTTTTGCCGGTGGAATAAATATTACTAAATTTTGTTTGTGCTATTTATTAAATGAAGACTGTTATTAAATATTAAACTGAAGAATATTGAGTATTATCTCTGCCACACAAAGAAAAACTGCATACTGAGTATGGATTAATGTAACTCATCCAATGTGATTTATAGCTCTAAAGTCTTCAAGGAGTACCACAATTCTACTCTCTGGGTGCTAGAATGTGCATTTGCAGCTTTGCTTTGTCAAAACTTAAGTAGACTTACAACTCCATATACGATATCAAGATGAAAGGGATCAGGTAGAATATTAAGAATTGTATAGATGTTATTGACACTGACTGGTTATTGCTGGGACTAACTTATACATAAGCAGTGCTCTAATCACTGAGGCCAAAATTGGAGAAGGGTATCCGGAATTATACAAGAGCAAACTTTATAGCAACAGCTAAACAAAGAAAGGGAATGAGGAAAATATGGGCAGAAATGGAAAAGCGCCATGATATGAAGCATTCATGGACAAGGGAGTGGAATAAAAAGAATAAAGAATTGAGAAGGAGATAGACACACATTGGGAGATGAATGAAAAAGGGGTGGAAAGACAAGTATGCTATGCTAGAACATATTAGGTAGGGTATATTCAGTAGACACAAGGGAGTACTAGTATCATCGTATAAGGCATGAATAAATCCTCATTTCCAATATTGTTTACAATTCTGTAGACAATGTTTATACAATTATTAACTTAAGCCAGGACAGGTATAAAAGAGTGCTGGTAAAGTTGCTAAGAGATAGGGATCTTATTGTGAGAGAAAATGAAAAGATCTTGGCTTCTTTAGCTGAGTAAAATGAAGATTAAGAGGGGTTATAATTTCTTCCATGGGATGAATATTAGCAAGGGGAAAATCTTTGGGGACTAAAGAAAAATACCAGCATAAGATCAATTGGCTATAAACTGTGAACAAATTTAGGTTAGCAAATAAAAGATGTGTTTTAATTATCTGGGAAGTGTAGTTTTGGAATGATCTTCTAAGCAAAGAGTGGGAGCAAGGAACCTAACTGATGTTAAGTTTGTGCATTTATGGAGGGTATAATAAGATAAGGTAGGAAGTTCTCATTTATCACTGGGTGTGTCTATACATGGAATTAATTTGATGCAATAAACTCTGGTGCACTTCATGCCAGAGTTTATTGCTCCCACACGCAGCTTTTACATGTGCACCCAGCACCATAGCATGTTGAGCTGGGGCAGCACGGCCCCAGCTGGCAGAGGGTCCGGGGAGTCAGCCTCCCAGATCAGGGCTGCTTCTGCCCAACTCAATATGCTGCAGAGGGGCTGGCTACAGAAGGAGAGGCTGGCTACTGAAAGAATGAATAGCCAGCTATTAATAGCCACTCATGAAGGACAGAGTGATCTTGAATAAACAAATACTTTTTTAACACATAGGTTTTTTAACATAATAACCTATTATCCAGTGTATCCATGAAGCCATCATAAAAAGTTCACAGTTTTCTGCAGCATACACTATAAAGCACTAGCTATATGTTTCCAGAAATCTGAAAATAGTGTATCATACTGAAAGAGTACATAAACCCATAAATCCCCATATGTGATCAGACCAGCAGAATATCTAAAGGTATACCCTGTATCCAACAGTACCAATGCCAGATACTTGGAAGGAATATGCAAAATTAATAAGACGATGCAATAACTTATTCATGGCAGTTTCACCCTGTCCCCGGGCAGAAAGTGGTATTAATATTGCATTTAGAAGCATTTCTAGGTATGATTTTAAAACACAGACAAGGGCTTTAGTTCCAGTTTGTCCCTGCAAAAATTTTAATCTCTTATTCTCAAAAAGGGATTGCATGAACACTTTCTTTTCATGTTGTTGTTTTCTTCTCTGACTATTCTGTCAGTTTATTTCATTTACAGCACTTTTTCTAAAATAATATTTTTTTGTTTCTCTTGTTGCTTTAAATTGATGGAAAGTGCATCTTTAGGTTTAAAAATTCTATTAAAAAATAATGACGATAAAAGAATATTGGAGCAATACAGAAGTAATAATATAATCCAGGTAATATAATGGTGTAGTTACAAAACACATTTTTCCAGTCAGTGCTGAAGCAAGCAAAGTTTGTCTTTAAAAACTAAGATTTACTATAAAGCTGTCAAACATGGATATTGAAACAGGCTTAAGGGAAATCAGTACTCCAATGAGGTCTAGCTACATTTTTAAGAGTTTACACAAAACTTCAAGATGATTTATTTGGCAGCTAGAGATACGTAACAACATGTGGTTGTGGAAGTTCTGTACACTATTCCTATCTTGGATTTGTTTTCCTGTATCACACCCTGTAAACTTTAATTTATTTTTGCATTCTTTAGGGGGAGATTGCTAATGTATGAGCAGGGGATTGGCATCAGGATTGCTTTATTCCCAGCTTTGTCATTAACATGACATATGGTTTTAGTTAAAGCACTTGACCTTTCAAAAAGTGTATCCTTTTTAGGGTTTCCATTTTCTCATCAATTAAATGGGGACAATCCTTTCCTACCCAATGGAACTGTTGTGTGATTTAATTTGTTAATGTTTTTCAAGTATTTTAGCATCTATTTATAAGAGGCACGATATGTGCAAAGTGTTGTTTTATTTTGCATCTGCAAATAGTATATTATTTTAATGTTAGTTTAGGTACTTTTGGAATATTATTGTGTCCTAAGGATTTCTGCTCATTTGAGTACTTGGTTATATATATCTATGAGACAGGTAGTTTGAACGACAGTGGTCAAAATATTTGTTAATTAGTGTGGTATTTTCATTGTATATGCTTTAACTGGTTTTATGATGAATGATAGATATACAAACATCTGTTTATCATCTATCACAAATGGCCCATTCTTAAGTTACCCTACTACATTTTCTACATTTACTTATTATTTGATCTTATGATCAGTATTTTGGTCATGCACAATATTATTATGATGTCTTTCTTCCAAATTAACAGACAGTTGCTAGGAACTATAAATATGCAGAAATGGAGACATCTCTAATCTCTCTTCTTGACTTGCTTTACCTGCTTAATATTTTGTCGTGTCTCTTGACTGGCCTGGTACAGGGCCTGAAATTCGCCTTAGGTACTGTTCTGCTGCACAGATAGCTAGTACTACTTTTTTGGTTTCCAAAGAAATCCTGAAGATAATAGGGTAGAGGAGAAATAGCTATGGCTGACAGGCACAGATAAGTCAAGTAGCCAGTACCAGTAGACAGAGTTCCAAGATCAGAATTTCTTTCTGTACATATGATAATACTAGGTGAATACTGAAGGTGCATAATGAAGAATAGCATGGAGACTGTGCAACATCACACATGTCATGGAAACCATGGAGAAGTTGGAAAGAGTAGAGAAGGCAGAGCCACAACTGTCTTATGTATTAATTTAAGCATTATTTTGTGCTCACTGCTATGCTATGGAGACACTTCATTGTAAACTATTTTCCCCAGGATTTTTCAATGAGTAGTTGACACTAGCACATCAGTACTATATCTGAGTCACTGCACTTGGCAGAAGTAACCAGAACAAAATCAGGCATCTTTCAAGTGTTTAGGCATGATCCAAAATCCCTGTATCACTTCTGTATATGAAATATCCCATCAAAACCCACATTCATAGAGTTTTCTAAGATACTCTTCTCTCCCGTGGTGTCTGTTCTTTTCCTGCTTCCTGTCACTTCCTGTTGTTTATTAGTACCTCTTTATTATATGTTTTGAGATAGATGCAAGAAGTCTTGTTCAGAGCTGGAGCCCCATTGTGCTATGCACTTTATAAACAAGTAGGACATACATGCTCACCTTCTAAAAAGCTTGCTTTGTCTCAATGGGCATGGCTACACATGCATATTAATGTGACACAATAAACTCCAGCACTTATTGCATTGGGGTTTATTGCCCCCCAGCAATTTACACGTGCACCACAGTATGTTGAACCAGGTCAGAGCAGCTCTGGGCTGTAAGGCTGACCTCTCAGGCTCACTGCCAGCTGGAGCTGTTCTGACCTGGTTCAACATGCTGCAGAGGGGCTGGCTGGGGCACAAGGGTATTCCAGTGTGGGGCCAGCCAGCAGGCAACCCCCATATTGAAGCATCCTTATGCCTGAGCCAGCTGTATCAGCATTTACACATGCGCTACTGCAGACTAAAACACTCCACAGTAAATACAAGTACTATCCTGCTATGGCATTTTTTAGTATTTGTATTTGTTCTGTAAATACAAGTACTACCCTGATGCAGAGTTATTTATTTACTCCAGCCTAATAGCCCTTCACATGTAGATGTGAAGATGTTTACTGCTGAGCTAATTAGTCTATTCTGTAGTAAACACCTTGTGTAGATGTGCACCCTGGCAAAGAAATGATACAGTGCACTGACTGGCTGTGGTACTGTACCTTTCTGGGGCCAAATCTACAGACTTTATTCACATCTGTGGTCCTACCAAAAACAAGGCTGGAAGAGTGCTGTAACATTAAATCTAACAAATATCAAACTTATAATATTTTGTATTTATCTTGCTATTTACATTTTTTTTGGTGTGTCACACTTCATTCTGTTTCTCTAACTTATGCCCTTGTAGCAGGAAAAAGCAAATTTTCATAAATCTGTTTTTATTTCCTACTTTTACCATCTGCATTATTACTTTAGCACACAGAAAATCCTGATGGATGAGTGACACCCATCAAACATTACTACCTAGCGCAAGAGAGGAAGCAGAGAAAATATCATATCCTAATATGAGAAACTCACCTATCATAAATTGTTGCCTCCTATATCAAGGTTGCAAATAGTAAAGATAGGAAATTCTGACAGAGAAGTGACACCCAACAAAATCCCCTTTAAGCAACTTCCTTCTTTTTGAATCCAAGATGATAGGGTCATCATATTTTAATGCCAGAAGCATTCAAGAGCTAGGCATTTTGTGATGTTACATCATGACTGAGTTATTTTTTGTTTGCTCGGCTGTTCTTGCTTGTAGGACTGGAATTTTGAAACACGAAACCTGACTCGAAACAGTTAATATAAAGTGGGTTGGAAGAGATGGGTAGGAAGGTCTTAATAGCATGTAAAAATCAAGAAGGTATAGCAGTGATTGTCAACTAGAGCAGGGGTAGGCAATGTTTTTTGGCTGGAGTGTCGAAAAACACCACAATGTCTACCTTGAAAGGTGCCGGAGTGCCGACATGCCAGAAAAACTACACGAGGGCAGCAGGTACATGGCACTGCTTGTACCCCTTGCCCCCCCACCTAAAGCCCCTGCCCCCCAGCCCTGCTGCCCCTTGCCCCTGACCCCAGCTCTGCTTCTCCTGCCTGCCAGCTACGCAGAGCTGGGGCTGGCTGCAGCCAGGATGCTGCAAACAGCTGTGCCAGGCTCTGGAGCCCTGGCATCAGCTCTGTACCAGCATGTGCCTCAGAGTGGGCAGTGGGGGAGGGGCCTGAGGCAGCACAACCCCAGTATCTCTCCTGTTCCTGGCACAGAGCCGGTGACTGGGCTCCAGAGCTTGGCACAGCTGTTTGTAGCCAGCCTGGGCTGTGGGCAGTTGCAGCAAGCAGCCGGCAGGCTGCAAACAGCTGCACTGGGCTCCACAGCTCTGGCATCAGCTCCATGCACATGCAGTCACTTCAAGCAAGCTCTGCTGGGAGCAGCCTGGTCTCTGTTGCTGGCAGCAGCTACCCAGAGCCAGGGCTGACCGTGGCATGCCAAGCAAAATGGCCTCGTGTGCCATGCTTGGCACATGGGGTGGAGGTTGCCGACCCCTGAGCTAGGGTTTCAGGGCACCCAGGGTGCTACAGCAACCTTTGAAGGATACTTCAGGACTTGTGAGGAGATAGGCAAATAAAAGCTATCCTGCCCCTCTGCAAGGAGGTAAATACTGTTATTAATAGCTAACCATTTGTGAATAGAGCAGTATCTCATTAAAAAAACTATGATGGCGTACCTTGAGACTAGGGAGGTTAAGAACCACTGATCTAAAGTATTTTTAGTTAACCGGTATTTAGTTAACTGTGACGATAATCAGTTTGGGCTATCAAATTCTCTTTGCTGTATAAAATACAAAGAAACACAATTGTTATTGTTTATTAACTGTTAGAAGGTTAGATTTGGAGAAAGAAGAAAAACAGCCTTTCACTAATTCAGCACTTTGTTATCCATAGTTTTCTAGAAAGTCTGGAACACCATTGTTTCGTTTCTTTGTCCTTTTCGCCATTCTGAAGGAAAAATGCTTTGTTTCATTGTTTTGTTTCATTTTGAAGCACTGTTCCATTTCATTTCAGTGAAACTGTTTTTCTGTTTTGACTCATTTCCAAGTTTCACCCATAGGCTATAATGGGGAATTATGGCAATACCTAAAACATTGTCATTTGTTGCCTGATTCCGATGCAAGTTGCAGGGATGGTAGCCCCTTCTGAGGCCATGAAGTTTCAAGGAGATAGGTGCAGAGGTTTCTTGGAAACTGCACCTCAAAGTCTTGAAAGCAAAATTTGGCAGCCTTCTGTCATCTGGCATGCTGATCCTGGGGCTCACACCCCCAGGAGGGCTGCAGCATTGTGCCAGACTCCTCTGGGGGGTGCAGGTCCCCGGATCTGTGCTGAATGACAGGAGGCTGCCGCTGCCACCTGGGACCGGTCACACCTAGCACCAGGCTACATAGAGCTCAGTCCAGTGATGGAAAGCAGAATGCAGCCCCAGCTTTGCCCACCTCCTGCCATTGGGCTGACCTCCATGGGGTACAGTCCAGTGGCAGGAGGCAGGCAGAGCCGGCACTGCACTTTGATCAACTCCGCCAGCCCCATGGAGCGCAGCCCAAGAGTGGGAGGCAGGGAGGGCCAGGGCTGTGGTCCCCACTGGGCTGACCTAACCTACATAGGGCTGTGGAGCCACTTGGAGCACAGCCCTGGTTCTCCTGTGCCTCCCACCACTGGGCTGCTTCAAAACTCAAAACATTTTGAAACTTTAGAAATATTTTGAGTTATCTCATTTCATTTTGAAGCTGTTTTGATGCTTTTTGTTGTTTCAATGTTGTTGATTCCAGCTCAAAATGCATCAAAACAACTTTGAAACAAAACATTCAGTGAAATTTCGCACAGCCCTAATATTCTCTAAATTATGCCAAGTATCGTCATGCTTATTTTAGCATGCCCTGAGCCTTTGTTGGGAAGAGCAGGGTATATACTAATGAATTAGAATAAATAAATACCTTTTCGTAATTGAGGAAACTGATTTGATTGTCATCACACAACCAGTATCAGACTAGGGAAGTGAGCACAGGTTTATTTTCATCTTTAATCTCTAGGCAAGTGGTGCTCAACCTTTTTCTCTGGTGGGCTAAATGGGCAGTGCATGGTCCACCCCTGGGCCCAATCCAGTACTACAGCAGACCCCACAGAGAAAGGGGGGGGGGAAGCCCAGCCCCACTCAATTCATCAATGTCCCCAATGCAGCTGTGCAGGTGGGAGGGGGCATGGTCTTGCACCAATTCCTGCTGGGGCTTGGCAATTTGGCAGTAGGGGAGGAGGGTGGTATTAATAGCCACTACATTCCCTCACCCCCAAATTTCCAGTCTAGTGACTAGTGGGGAGCCGCATGAGGGAGATGTGGCTCTATGGGCCGCATATGCCTTGAAGGACAGAGGCTGAGCACCCCTGATCTAGGCCTTGGACCATGGAAACTCTGGGTTAGTGAAAGCAGGGATTAGATCCAAAAAAAGAGAAAAACTTAAGACATCTAGGTAAGCAGCTGTTGCTACCCACCTTTAGGAAAATGCAAACAACAGGAGGAGGCAATCAGGACTCATAGTAGAGATGATATCTTTTATTAGACCAACAAGATCCCACCCCCCCCCACAAAAAAGAATTTCTCTACAGATTTTTTTTTTGTGCAAAAATCTTGATCTAATAAAAGATAACCATCTCTGCTACGAGTTCTAATTGCCTTTTCCTCTAGACCAATACGGCCACAACCTGGATACCTAACACCAGCAGGAAGCGCTTGACAGGTGTCTTTCTCATTTGTATTTCCAAGGGAACCGCGGACCCTAACGGGAGTCCGGCTCTTTTCCCTTTAAGCACATCCCCCCGTGCCAACCTTCCCTCCAAGTTTGGGAGCCCTGTTCCCAGCCGAAGAGATTCCCAGACTCCCCCAAGTGGCTGCGGAGAAGATCGGGCCGCTTCGCCAGTGCTTCAAGGCTTCTGCAAAAACCTCCCAGAAGAAACCAAATGCTGCCGCCTCGGTCCCCCTTCAGCTCCGCCCGTGCCCTGCTCGCGGGCCAGCCAGGCCTCTCCCAGCCCCGCGGGCGCCGGCTGCCTCCCCGCCCTGCCCGGCGCTGTGCAGCCCTGAGGAGCGGGCCCGGCCGGGGGCTGCGGGACACCCCTGACGAGGGCTGGGAGTGCGCTCCCCGGGGCTTGGCCCTCAGCCCCCCCCCCCCCCCCCATCCATCCATCCATCCATCCGTCCATCGTCCGTCCGTCCGTCAGTCCGTCCGCCCGTGGAGCCGGCGGCCGGGCGCCCGAGGCAGGGCTGGAGCGGGTGGCGCGAGGCGCGAGTCCTGGCGCGGCTCCCGCCCCCCGGATCCTCGCTGCTTTACCTGGGCGGGCGCCGGAAGGGGCCGTGGCGGGGCTGCGACATGGGCTGCGCCGGGCGGGGGCGCGGGGCGGGGAAGGCGGCGTGTGCCAGATGCCGCGCGCTGACAGCTCTCGGGAGCAGCCCAGCGGCTCCCTGCCATTGGCTCAGTGCAGCGGACCGGCAAGGCTGCGCGGTATAATAGCACTATGCCTGGCAGAGGCAGCGGCTCACACGCCTCTCGCAAAGCCACGGAGATGCCGCCGCCGCTGCCTCTGCTCCTCCTCCCGCTGCCGCCAGCGCTGCACTGAGGCTGCGAGAGGCGCCGGGGCTGAGCTCGAAGGGAGGGGGCCGAGCCCTGCCGCCGCCGCGGGAGGAGGAGGAGGGCGAGAGCCGGGACCGGGCGCGGGTCCCGCGAGGCCACCCCCCGGGGTCTGCCCGAGCCGCCGGCCGCGGGGTGCATGGACGCGGCTGCGGCGGAGGCGGCGGCCGCCCCATGGAGTGTTACTACATTGTCATCAGCTCCGCGCACCTCAGCAATGGGCACTTTCGCAACATCAAGGGAGTTTTCCGCGGTCCCCTCAGCAAGAACGGGAACAAAACTCTGGTAATGGCTTTTCCTGTCTCTTTCTATCCCTCCCCCTCCACCCCTTCCCCAGCCGCGGCTCTGCTGGAAGGGATCTGCAGCGAGCCGGAGCCCTGGGCAGGTGGGGAAGTGCGGCTGTGCTGGCGGGTGATGGGCACCTGGCCTCATGCTCAGGGCATACATAGGCTGGGAGAGTGGATGGCTACAGCACGGAGGCTCCCCCTTTTTTTCCTGGGAGTTGTCACCCTCCGGGGGCATGTCTTCCACTCCCTGCAGGAGATCCCTGCTGACCTTTCCTTTTTTTTTTTGCTCCCACTCATTTGGGTCAGGTTATGGAAGTCCTGGAAATGGGGCTGTGGGAAACCCTTCTTCCATACCCACCCTCTCCAGGTCAGGCTTCATGCGGCCTTTTCACCTGGGAGGGCAGAGTCTTTAACAAGCGGGAAACTTGTGCATTGGTGCTGCCAGCGCACATCACGGGCAGAGGCGGCATACTGCCAATCGGGATCCAAGTACAACAGCTGATTGCTTCTGTACCAATTGTGGGGGGTTGTTTTGTTTTGATTTCAGAAAGTTTAAAAAAGAAAAAGGAAAAAAGAAGGTAAAAGAGAAACACTTATTTGAGGCCTGAAGGTCCTGAACAAGGCCATTCAGTTGTTCAGGAAGGACGTAAAACTCTACCTGGTGGTTAATACAAATGATCTGAACAGGTCTCAACTAAGCAGTGTTTAGGAGATTTTTACTTGGATTGTGTAGAAAGTGTTCATTCACAGACTGCACCTTCAAATGACAGCAGTGTCGTGCTCATTTGTTCATGTGTTAGTCATACATGCCTTCAGTTTCTGCTACTTCAGTTGACTTTTGTGCTCACTTCTGTGTGGTTTCTGGACTCGGTAGATTGTGAACAAGTGTACATAGGAAGCCAGGTGGAATGAGTGGGGGGTAATGAAGTCCATATTTTACATATGACAATTTGCCCCTTAAAATATTATCAATAAAGGATAACGAGAGACTGAGTGAGCGACATCATGTAACAGCTCAGTCAACATGCAAGGAAAGTGTAGACTGATGTATGGAAGTAGTGTTTAGTCACATAGTTTTACCAGTCCCTTTTATCACCTTATCCAAGTTTCCTTTGGATAAAACAGCAGGATTTACCTTCAACATACTTGTTCCCTGGAATGCGTGACCTGTATTGACAGGGAATTTACTAAAGTGCTTAACATTTGCTAAAGTTGGCAAGCTTGCAGTTTCTCCTTAAATAAAGAGATTAAAGCAAGTCTGAGCCAAGCCATAAAAATAGTAACTACTACTAGAATATCTGAAGCAGTCTTTGGATTGTTCCAAATTGTTCCAATTGAAATGCTACTGCTCTGATGTTGAAGAATTGATAGAGGTATTTCAAAGCTCTATACTTTAAATACTGCTTATGAATTAGGAAAATACCCTTGTCTCCAAAATTTAATAGGTTTGTAGAATCCTTGTGATTACTGTTAATAAATGCATTTTGCTTTTACAGTTTCAGAGAAAAAAACAGCAACTATAGCAAAACTGTTAAGTAACTGTTACAATTCCTAAAATAATTAACACAATTGGTACAATATATTGCTTCCTTGGCTGATTTGAGCCGTTGGAGAAAAGATGGATCAGGCAAGCTTAATTGATAGAAAGTCTAAAGGTAACTTCTGAGCTGCATATTGCCACACACAACCTATGTTGTTTGGGTTGCATTGTACTCCTGCTCTTGCCTGACAACCCTCCTTTCTAATACTTCTACAAGGAAAATATTTTTTTACAGTCAGTAATAATCTTATGGAAAAAAAAGTAAAATAATGCTGGAAAGAAAGCATCTGTGTTTAACAACAATTAAAAAAAAAAGGAAATTGTAACCTGTTATTTACTTTCTGGAAGTAAATGTAAAGTTTATTACTGATTTGGGGAAAGTTTCGCAATAAGGCTGAATAATGAATACTGTAGTTTTTAACTGAGTTTCTATTATTTTAATTTAAAGCTTGAATACAATGTATCTTTACAGTTGTGGTCAGAAAGCAATATAATTCTCCAATGAAGTTCTAAATTTAAAATAAAAAAAGTTCTTTGTCTCAGATTCTATATTGGATTTCTTAATCTGTATCTTAAGAAATCATGTAAATGACAAAACACACAGAATCTAAGAAAGTGTTTTTATCTCCAGGTAATTTTATTTTGAAATAAATAAAAAATTATTCATTTTCAAACAATGAATAAACCACATTACAAAGTTAGCACACCTGATAACTAACTAAAAAAATAGCTTCAAAGATTCAGCCTTACCCTCTAAACAGGCACATTTCATTCGGCTTTTATTTGCAAATCAAATGATAGAGAATCAACCAAATTGAGCACAAATTGTTGAAAAGCTTTGCTTTAAGACATTTAAAAATGTATCTTCAGGAGTTTTGATAAGAATCCATAGTCTCTTAATGAAATCTTTTGGGATAGTCATTCTGAAATATGTCAGGATACCTATAATACATTTCTGAAATCTGAAGAAAAGATATAGGCAGTATAAGAATTGAAGAAGCATATGACTGTTCTTAGTTCATTTTCGTTTACACTCTTAACCCAAAAGCAGATTGTGAATGTTTTCTTGTGAGTGGGGGATAACACTAAAGCAACTGTTTATTTCTATAGAGTTGAATGGCTTCTGTGCAGAAGATGGCATGTATTAAGCCCTGCTTTGCCTGTGCTCTGAAGGAAAAAAAGTCCAATACTGTGCCACTAAATGCAAGATACTTTGCTAAAATCTATTAAACTTCTCTCTCTAAAAGTAGGAAAGGGATGATTGCAGACAACGGATGAAGTAGGAATGGCGTATTGCTAGCTCCTCTTTCTGCCACCCTGCTGACCTAATTGCCTCTTTTAAGTACCTCTTTTAAGTCTAGAAGTGGAGGAGGCTGCTTGGAGACCTGGAATGCCTCCTCTGAATTTCCCTCTGGTCCTAAAGTGACCTGGGAAGACAAACACTGTCTGAAGATCGGATCTAGAAACATTCTGCTTCTCTAGTGGTGAAGAAGGTAGGACACGGCCTCAGAGCTTCTCTTTGCCCTTTGATTGGGAAGATGAAGGGCTTGTTGACAGTGGAGAGCAGGGGTGGTATCAGGGTAGCCTTGATTTCCAAACTGGGAGGAGAAGTTAGTTTGAGAGCTCTTGTCTCCTCTGGTCAGAAAAGACAAGAAAACTGCCCTATTATCCTACTAGGGTAGATTGAATTACCTCTCAGATATGGTGGAGAGGTATGGAAAAGGATATTACCTATTCCATGGGAGAAAAGAAGGGTCCTTTCTGTGCCTACTTACATTTGAGGAAGAAAGGGAAATCACTTATTTTCACTGCCACATTTATGGGTGGATGTCCCCTCACCCATCCCCAGGAAATCAGTAACTTTTGCTGGCAGTATGCACTTACAGTAGGACTTCAGCAAAGATCAATGTGGGAGTTGAAGAAAGGGAGAAAGAAGTGGTAAAAGGGAGAGAAAAAGAATGGCCACAGAAATGTGGCTGCGATAGCATAAAATCAATGAAGGAATGTAGCTAGAGGGCAGAAGGAACAAAGAAGTGAGAGGTAAAGTGAGAGGTAAAGCACAATGGAGCTGGTCAGATTTAGTAACCATTGAACATTCCTGTGAAAAATGAAAGAAGAAAAATACAGTGGGGAAAAAAGCTGTTTGTGTCGGAATCTTTGCATACTTGCTCTCCTTAGTGTGTCTGAATAATACATAGGTATGTTGGGGACATTGAGTTTTTGTCATTCTGGGCCTCATGTAGTCCTAAAATGCTTCTTCCTGGGAAGGCTATAAATTGGAATCCTGGTACTGTAGTTTATGAGGAAGAGGGACTCAGAATTTTTCATTGGAGAGTGCTGTCTAAAAACCTAAAACTATTAAAAAATTGTCAATGCACTAAGTTGTTAAAAGAAATCAGTGGTTGTTTTGTTGGGTCTCTGGACCATTAATTATGGGTTAAACTTTTCACATCTTACATCCTGCCTTCTGAAACATTCTCTTTGGAATGCATGTGACTTTTAAAATGTTTTACTTATATTATATTCTAAAATACTGAAACACTTTTTAATTTAATTATTTATTAATTTTATTGGTGAAACAAAAGTTATGAATACTTTATTGCTGTCAGGATTAGTGTTATGAAGAGAGACTAAAATTAAGAAAACCATACAAGTGAATATGTGGGGGCAGGTGGGGGGAAGAGGAGGGAGTCCTATGTTGCTGTGAGCTTCTCATTGTTAAATATTTTTTTAAGGGATGTTCAGTGTCTTTTTGAAAGAACCAAATAGTTAATTGTAATAAGCTTGCTGGGTCATCTATTTTACGTGATCCTATCTAACTTGCTTGATGGTTCATTCTGTGTAAGGAAACTGTATACCTTTTTAAGGTACTAAAGTATGCCTTTTTAATGTAAGGACAAGATCTGACTGTAATATGGTTCACTTTAATGTCCAAAATTATATATAGTAAAATTGGTAATTGAAGTAGACATTATGTTTTTGTTCCTTTCTTTGGTCATCTATTCCATATACTTATTCTGCTTATAATAAAAAACAAACAAACAAAAAACAAACTCTAAACACCAGATTCAAAGTTTTGTTATCTTCCCTGGCATTCCTAGTTTCTGGTCTTTTTTTTGTTTGGTTGGGTTTTTTTGGGCTTTTTTGGGGGGGGGAGTGTTAAAGGTCTGATTATGCAATCACTTGCCAGCAGGGTTTGTGTTCAATGACTTCAACAGAACTTTCCCAGTAATTAATAATTTATTCAGGCTGGAGTGTTCATGGAGACTGCAGTGAAATGTAGTTGATGTCTGTTTGTATGAGCCATCCCTTCCCACTTTGGATCTTCTGAACTTCTTCACAACCTATCACTATGACTAACCTCTTTCCATGTCATGGAGGTCAGTTTTAACTAATCTTTCCTCATAATTTATATACTTGCCCCATGGCTGCTCTCTTTCAATTTTTTAATCTCAAGGGTTTGAAAGTTGTACTAAAGGATACCTGTCTGAATAGATAAATCAGTTGTTTAGAATCACAGACAGGTTAATTTGCTAAACCTTCCCAACAGTGTCCCTCAGAATTGCAAACAATATATGATGGAATTTATTTTTGTTACACACATGATTCTCCAATAGACTAGTGGGTGAACAGACCTTTTAAATGTAATCCTCTAAGTAGCTGGTAGGTAAGTAGTAATGGAAGCTCTGCTAATTAATAAAGGTACAGATGCTCCTTCCTTTGACTTTAGTTCAATTCTATGAATGTTTTACCTGCTCTAAATCTTTATTCATATACAACTGCAAAACTAACCCATCAAGTAAGTGTACAGCAGATGATAATAAAAAATATGAATAAAATCTTATTAATTCCAATGGTATTTCCTTTATTTTGTTTACTACTGATTACCATCATTAAGGTGATTCCAGAGCAGAAATGATACCTCACTGGGCCACATTTTCAGGTGGTGGAATTTGCTACTGAATTTGCTTACTGATTTTTAGTAAGAAGTAGGTAAGCCACAATTTTTATGCATTAGGCCAGAAGTATCCAACTTATTTGGCTGTGCTAGCTGGACTGGACCATGGGGCTTGTTATGGTCCAGATGACCCACCTCTGGTAGCAGTGCGACAGCTTTCTGGTGAAACTGACTGCTGCATTGGCACATCTCTAGAACTCAGGGGCTGAATTTCACAGCCACTCACCCCTTTTTTCCCCTGCTACTTATTTTAGTCACATAAGACCCTGAATTTAGTGGAAGAGGTGTTCACCACCTGGTTTCTGGAGCTGCACTAACACAGTGGCTTTTGCAGCCATGTCAACAAGGTCCTGTACCCCAGAATTTAACCACTCATTGACTATATGAAATCCATAAGATGCCAGTTGGGAGCTAAATTTCCATTAGGCACCATGGAAGTCTCCATGTTTGCAAAGGCATTACATGTGTTAAATTGCCATCAAAGGGGGGAGCACTTATTTAAACATATGAATAAGAATTTAATTGTTCAATTCATAGACTCTTACGTTTTTAAAACTGGCTCTTTTGCTGATAAGTATCTTGTATATCTTTTTAAATGTCTGTTGACATGTTTATTGAACATGTCTGCTCGGTTTTTTTAAATTGTAAGTTCCAAGTCTCAGGGTTTAGTTATGTTAAATTTCATGAGGTTGGGAATAATGATTAACTAGTGCATTCTGAAAATGCCATCTGTCGCTCAGGCTGTCTGTTGTCTTTGTCTTTTCTACATTTTGTAGAATATTTCTGTATTCCCAGATCAACTAAAGTAAATATGTTGTGGTGGACATGAAAACCTCTTTTATGAGAAATTTATTATAAATGTTTATAGTTGAGAATATTAAAGTAATAACTAATTATAAAACTGCATTGATTTGGTAGTTACATGTAATAACCTAAATGTAGTTCAATGAAAGCATATATCTGGCAAATATGTTGGAAATGTATACAGATTCCAAATTTCCTAATATGTACTTTTGATAAATACCACATGCATCCTTTCCCCAAAGAGGGCCCTCTAAAATTAGGGTACATGTTTTAACAGATGAAGCTGACTTGTGTGCCAGAATGGGGGCATGAGAATGATGGGGGCTGAGGACTGGCTCCTTGTTGGCATGCAGCGGGGTGGAGCCCACTCTGCAGTGTGATTTGCTTTCTCCTTGTAGCTAAAGCTTGAACACCTTCAGAAATGCTGCTGAATTGGCTAAACAGCCAAAAGCTGCTGTCCACTCAGCAGCTGTAACTGAGTTAAAGCCTTGGATGAAAGGAGAGAGTGAGTGAGGCCTGTATTCAGCCATGAATCTGCCTTCCTCAAACAAGGCACATACGGCATATGGTATGTGAGAAATAATATGGTATATAAGTAGGCCTGGTATCATAAGTTTATTTTAATAGTTAAAGAAAAAGATCATGACAAACTGCCTCCATATAGTTTATAGTTGAAAATAAAATGGATTAAATGGAAAAAAAACAATGTTCAGTAAAGTGGGTTGTATAGTTCTCCAGGCTGCTAGTAAATGCAACATAATTATTTTACATACCTTTTTGTATTATTACAGAATTTATACTTAACCCATTTCAATTGCTAGAGTAGTGTTGGCTATCTCTTGGCTACACTTTCAACTGTTCAGCAATAGATAGAGTTTTACTTTCAGAAGTAGCTAACAAATGGCTAACAAGTAATCACACTGAAGATAGTATCCAGTACTCCACAGTACTTAGAGGGTCTGGATGTTTAAAGTTACATATGTAAGCACTTTGCTGCATTAGGTCCATATCGATCATATTTACCACTGCCTTTATGAAATAACAGTAAACCTTATACAACTGTCAGGTTCATATGCAGGATGATAGTAAGGGCCTTGTTACATGTTGTACTTTGAATTGCTCAGATATTGAGTAGTGTTAGTGGCAGCTCAAGTTTGGGGCAGTTGCATCTTAAGTGTAAAAACAGACTTCTATCCCTGCTCTAGGTGTGTGTGGGGGGGGGCGGTCAGGCAAATGAAGCCAGGAGTGGGAGATTTAATGGTGTATAATGAAATGGGAGGTGGAAAGGAAATGGGGTGGGGAAAGGCTGGTGAAATAAAGTCAATCACTGAAGGATAAAATAAAAAGAAGTAATATAGACTTCACCCAAGAGTGCTGATGATCTGGCTGAGGTCATTGTGGAACCCCTGGCAAAACTCTTTCAGAAATTTTGGCACACAGGGGAGATCCTTGAAGATTGGAAGAGGGCAACATTGTGTTCATCTTCAAGAAGGGGAAGAGGGAGGACCTGGATAACAATACGCCAGTCAGCCTAACCTCCATCCCAAGGAAAATCCTGGAGAAATTCATTAAAGAATCTATGTGCAATACGCTTATTGAGGGTAAGATTCTGAATGACAGCCAGAATGGCTTTGTCATGGGTAGGTCTTGGCATACCAATCTCTTTTCCTTCTATGAACAGGTCTCTTCCCACCTGGACATGGGAGAGACGATCGACATTATGTATGTAGACTTCCAAAGTCTTTTGATCTAGTGACCCTCAATATCCTTGTGGAAGAATTGTGGCTTAACTGCTCAACAGTTCAGTGGGTGGCAAACTGACTGCATGGTAGGACCAAGAGAGTTCTCATGAATCTGTATCATCTTGGTGAGAAGTGGCCAGTGATGTCCTTCAGTGCTTGGACTGGTGCTTTTCAACATCTTTATCAGTGATTTGGATGTGGGGGTGAAAAGCTCACTGGCCAAGTTTTCAGATGACACCAAGTTATGGGGGAGTGTGGTCATGCCAGAAGATAGGTTGCAGATACAGGCAGACCTGCGCAAGCTAGAGTGTCAGACAGTTTGGAACTAGATGAAGTTCAACACTCAGAAGTGTAGGATGCTCCATCATGGGGGGGGGGGCAAACAACCCACAACATACCTACAGGCTCGGTGGTGACAATTTGACTTGCACCACAGCCAAAATAGAGCTAGAGGTAGTGATCGACCATTGCATGAACATGAGCCAGCAGCAATGCTGCTGGCCAGCAGGGCAAATACCACACTGGCATGCATTAACCATTGTATCTCATACAAAACTAAGGAAGTGATACTCCAACTGTACGCCGCACTGGTGAGACTGCAGCTGGAGTACTGCATCCAGTTCTGGGCACCACACTTCAACAAGGATGTGGAAAAACTTGAGAGGGTCCAGAGAAGAACCACCTGTATGATCAGGGACTTGCAAGACGAGCCATACAAAGAGAGGCTGAGGGACTTGGGCTCTTCAGCTTACAGAAGAGAAGGCTGAGCGGGGACTTAGTAGTAGCTTATGGCTATATCAGGGGAGTACATTAAGAACTTAGTGAACAGTTGTTCACCAGGGCACCCTTGGGGAAGACCAGGAGCGATGGATACAAACTCCTGGAACATCACTTCAGGCTCAGTTCCAGGAAAAACTCCTTCATGATCAGGGTGTTCAGATTGTGGAATAAACTCCCTCCAGTGGTGGTGCAGTCTCCTACCCTGGAAATCTTCAAAAGGAGACTGGACAGTCACCGTGCTGGGTTCACTTGACCCCAGCTGTCTTTTCCTGCCGATGCAGGGGGCTGGACCCAATAATCTACAAGGTCCCTTCCAGCCCTTAACAATCTATGAATCTATAATGATATTTAAAAAAATTAAAAGAAACAAAGAGGAAGTAAATTAAAGAAGGTCTCATGTTTTAATAAATTGGGATTTGGGATTGGGGTGCTGGTTGTGGTTTCTGGGGTAGCTAGGAAGTGGGAGCTGTGAGGGAAGGTGCTTCTGGGGGAGCTACTGCCTCTCTCCTGGGTAGGAAGCTGCTGCTCATGGGGACCTGATCTGGCCCCCTACCTTGTTGCCCCTCCTGTACACCCCATTCCTGGACCTGCTTCTACCCTGTGACCTGGCTAACTAGCATGTGTCCTGCAGGCTGTTTTCATGGGGTTGCACTCATGGGGGTTGGAAGAAGAGGTGACTTGGTGCCAGAACCGCCCTCTGGACAGGAGAGTTCAGGGGGTGGAAAGTTTGTCCACAAAGAATGGGAGGGTTGGGGAGGGGACACTGCATCCTGGGACACCAGAGGATTACATCTTGGACAGTTCATCTGTGGGGAGTGGCCACACATTAATGGAACATAACCTAAATAACATAGATCAGAGAGAAGCCTGTCCCAGGTTGGCATAACTTTAAGCTGCCTAAAGTGTGTTTACTGCTAATTTAAGGTGTCAGTGTGTGAACAATCCAGGGATTAAGAGATCTAGGAGCTACCTAAAATGTAATGTGTAACAAGGCCCTAAGACTACCATAACATGATCTGTGGCATAAGGACATTTTATAATGGTTTAATATGAATTTTAAAATTAACAAAGCATCTGACCTTCAAGAGGTCAGGTTGAACTTTAAATTTCACACACACACACACAGACACACACACACACACACACACACACACTTTTCAGTCCCCTGTTGGATCATTTAATGGCTTTAATATCTGTGGATGCTAAGGTAGTCTGCGTTTAAAAAAAGAAATTTTAAATCTCATCTATGTGACAGTTCATGTGGATATGATAACTTGAAGTATTAAAATGATGCAAAATATAATTATCCTACTCAGTTCAGTTCTAATAGCTAATCATACTTTCATTTATAATAATTGTAAGAAAGCAGTCAGTCATTAAAAAACAGAATGTTTTTAATAAAATGAAAATAATAGTTAAGATCTAAAACCTGTTCTTGTCTATTTTTAGAATGCTGCCTAAAATTTCAGTAATGTATAATGTTTTAGTTCACAAGTCTAATAACACAAAAGGGAATATTTTGAAGCTGTACTATCCACAGGACAGTTACAGTGAATTGACTGCATGGGAGGCTGTTTTATTATGATTCCAGTACATTTCTAAAGCAATTTGTAGGGATCACAAGTCTCATGCAGTGATTATAAGGGCATTAAATGTGCATATTTAATCTAGAGACTTTTCCATGTAAAGACTTTTGCCATTAAAAGTTCAGTTGTTATAAAATGTGAAACTCTACAGGTTTATTTACATGTCATTGTGCACCAGATTCATAATCTAAACTTGAAATAGCCAGAGCCTGCTCTCCCCTCTACCAGTTTTACTTTGTTGTCACTTACTTGGCTTTAGTGAAATTACTTCTGATTTAGGCTCTTTTGCTGCAAACACATTTTAAATCTAACTTTAAAGAAACCATTCTTATAGTTAAATTAGGTCCACAGTGAGCATGTCTGTATATCCTCTGACTGCTAAGGTGCTGGCTGTGTGAGGGTTTTTTTTGGCTTTTTTTTCTTATTTGCACATTTTGTGTTTACATACTTTCTCCAGGGCTTTTATAACAGGAAGGCTTTTTCTGAAAGGGGATCTTCTATTACATGAAAGCAAAGAGATTGCAATTGCCATAGTCCAACACTGAAGGTATTACAAAGAAAGGCACATGAAATGGAAGATGTGTGACAAGACGAGTGATTTTTCAACTGTTTTTTATTTGTGGACCCCTAAAAAAAATCAAATGGAGTTACGGACACCTTTGGAAATTTCAAATGGAGGCACGGATGTCTTTGAATTGTAAGTGTGGGTATTCACATGCTCTTGGTTGATCATAGTTATCTTTGTTGACCCCTTCAAGTATGTGAATACCCACACTTACAATTCAAAGGTGTCTTCACCTCCATTCAAAATTTCTGAAGGGGTCCGCAACTCCATTGTGAATTTTTTAGGGGTTCACAGAAAACCACTGGAGTAGAGGACATCAGCATAGGGGCTATTAGAATAGCCTTCTAGTTGTTGCAGTTTACGCAAAACATTTATATTAACTTCAGTCCCTCAGTCAGAGAATAGTGTTAAAAATATTCCTTTCTGGCTCACCAATACCCCTTAAAGGTTGTGACAGTTATAGTCAATTAGTCAGTTTTAACTCCAACTAACCTTATTGCGCTGGTTCCCATGTGCAGGAGCATATGCGTGTAGAGGCACAAATGGCAGTGTCACAAATTTGTGCTGCTGCTTTGTGCCCCATAGCACACCCCTGCACATGTGTGTCAGCGTGCAGCAAATTGTCCAGAGCAGGAGTAGGAGAGGCTGATGCCAGCATTTGTGCTGGCCCCAGCAAAATTGCCTGGTGTTCTGGTGCAGCAGGGGTGCAGATCCAGCAGCACAGTCTGGCTGGCAGCCAGAGCGTTACTCTGGACAGCCAGCCCTTCATTTGTTCAAGTGCACTCTGACACATGCTTTGCACCACTTTTTTCTGCAGAGTTGGGTTTTTTGTTTTTCTTTTCTTGCTATGGGATTTCCTTGTAGCAAACGTTCCCACTAGGTGTTCATGTTCTCTGGTGCATGTTTTCACAGTCCTTGCATAAAAATTGTTGCACCACGAACTGCACGTCCCTGTACGTGGGGACCCACCCATTGCATGCAAGAAGAGTATCTTTTCAGGAATGAAGATGGGAGTACATACTAGTGATAAAGTTTGAAACATGTTTACAAAGATGTTTCTGTGGGGCGGGATAATATTTTGTTTGTTTGTTTTTATTTTGTTAATTTGGGGTAGACTTGCTGTTGTAGCTTACATTAGATATTTCAAGTCCTTTGTTTCTGTGTTGTTAACTTAAAAATTACAGTCAAAATTCTTAAACAGACAGGTCTTCTCTTATTCAGGAATGTATTGACTTGATTCTTTTGGCTTTTTTGTTTTTAACTGGTCTGGTGTTCCTGAAAAGTGTCAGGTTGACAGTTCTGAAGACCCAAGTATTTATGCAAAAAAGCAATAAACCACAGAAAGCCATATAGAGATATCGCTATAATCATCCACCTACATGTCTCCACCACAACCTTCAGGAACCTTATACTTCTATGTATAAGAAAGGGGTAGCGGTAGTTTAATATGCTCACCCATCCCGTCTTTTGTTTCAAACATTCTAACAAGAGCACTAGGTATTGACTTGTATCATGAGGAACAATTAGCCTCATCAGTTAAATGTTCACAATATTTTAAAACATACTATTTCTGTACTTTGTAATTAAATGATCTGTAAATAAATATGTTGTTCGTATGATTTTTTTTCTTTTTATTATAAAGAATTTGCTTCATCATAAAAACAAAAATGTGGATAAGGTTTTTGTGTTGTAATTTGTGCAACTTTGTAGACTTCTCTTTGAGTCTTGAAGGCTATGTTATGTATTAATCAGTTCATAATTTACAGGTTTTTCTTCTATCTTTCTCAGTAAGACTGGCTTTCTGTGGTAGAAGAAAATGAAATGATCTGTAGTCTTTTAATATCATGTCTGGTTAGTTTCTGCTGCTTCTAAATATATTCTCCACTAATTGCTGGCTGTGCTGCAGAGGAGTGGAAGGGTAAAAATGAAGAGTACCTTGTGATGTGTGAACAGGGAGTAATCAGGAATAAGTCTGAACAGCACATTAGTATCATCTGCAAAAGAACATTCCTTCTTTTCATTCACTGTTGTCTTGGAGTAAACTTAGAATTATCAGCAATTTTTTTCTGATTGTGTAAATATAGTTACTAGCTGTGATAAATTTGTCTAGATGAACAATTTGCCGGTCACTTGAGATAATCAATGCAGTTAAGTTTTTACATAGACTTATACATACTTTTATGCCTATGATTTAATATTTAAGCTATGTATACACTCTGCTATTTTCTTTTAAATCACAAAGTATTAATTTTGGGCATGGAGGGGGAAGAAACTGAAAGGATTCAATTAAATGAGTTTTTAATTAGAGAGGTTTAAACTAAAAAGGTTGGTCTAAGTTAATTTAACATCCTGAACCAATAGTGCAAAACTTAATGTTAGTTTTTCTTGATCTTAAAAGAATAATATGGAGGGGTACTAATTAAAGATAATGAAATGTACTGAATATGTAAAACACTGTGGTTTGCTTCCAGGGATAAAAAAATATTAAGCAAAATAACAAATTTGAAATGTGGTTGTAAATAATTTTATACCAGACTGTATATATGAGTCTTTCGGGAGTAACCACAGTACAGTCTAATATTTCAGGGGCCATAGTCTATAAAAACTTTTTCAAATATGCTTACTTGTTTCCAATGCTTTTACAATTATACACTGATTTAAAATAAAGAAAATTCACATTGCAAAAATATATCTCATAAATTAATTAAAATGTACTAAAATATAGAATACGCTGTGTATTGTATGAATGATGAGTGGTAACTGGACAGATAACAGTATTGACACAATTCAATAATTGTTTTAAAATAGCTTAAATCATTTTAATGTTTATTTAGCATCTGTTATTTAAGAGAGAATAATATTGGCTTTCACTGTGGCTTAGGAAGCGACTGAGCTAGTGGTGGGATGTATTAATCATACTGGCTTTTTAGTTTTTCTTCATATTGGTCTACCAACAGCTGGTCCACATTTTGGAAAGAAGTTTCTCCAGCAGGAAGGAAAGAAGGTCTAAAGAATATTTGGCTGTTCTTTTGCCACAGAATTGGCACACTAAATCATTCCATAGCCATCTCCATACTTTTTGAGAAGCAGCCAAAAGCTGTATTGCTCTTTCCCTTTCCCTAACACATATTGACTTGGCAGTTTACAAGAGCTTCAATAGAAATCTAGAGCATGCTGTATGAAAAGACAGGAAAAATATTAGTAGACCTTGCAGTGGCAAGATTTTTTTTTTAAGTTAAACTGCTATACTGGCAATAACTGATGGAGAAATAATATAAGTGTACTGGACTTGCATTATGAGTGGGTGTATACACACAAAGCCATCCATTAATGGTGAACTCATAATTGATAGGAAAAAAACATAAGGCATACAAGAAAAGAAATATAAAAGTATTGTGAAGAATTTGGATCTGCATATAGCATTAGACAAACAGCATTAGAAAGCTATAGCTGACAATTAGGCTAATTAGTGATGAGCAGTAAACAAGGAATAGAAGTCATTTAAAGACAATCATCAATGTGATAACAAAGTTCTATGTCTATAGCAGCAATTACTTCCAGTGTATTAGACTCAGCAATAGTGCTGCCTGTGCCTTGCATTTTGTTTTTATATTAAGCAAAAGAATGGATTCTTGTGAATTTGAGTTTAGTTGCAAACCCTTACATATAACATGAAATTTTAAGTTCTCTTAGTTATTAAGACATTTTCTATAAGAGAAATCCCATATGGAAGTGTGTGCATGAGAGAGAGCAGAGAGGCTAAGTACTGACATTCAAACAGGCTGAGGCAGAATCAGTCTTACCTATGCGGGTTTCTTTATGCAGAGTAGATTAGATTGGGAGTGAACAGAACACGTGTTCACCTTTTGATGGGGGGTGGGCGCATGAAGGCTGCCTGCACTGGCTGAGGCCAACAGGTTGGGGGCACTCCCCCATGCCTCCCACCATGCCCAGTAGGCTCCCCAGGCTACTAGAGAATGCTGAGCAGAGCTGAGAGGCCAGGACATATGTTGATTGTTTGCTGGGCATGGATGAGCGTGCCCCCAACCCCTGTAACTGTGGACGCCCCCCCATGTCCAGCCCTAGGCTTCCAGAGGAACCCCCAAGTGGGTCATGCCCAACAGACTCGCCAGTGGGGGGGTGGAGAGTTAGTGATCTGCGGAAGGGATGGATAGGAGCCTTCAGAGGTCTGGCAAACAGCAGGTGGCAGCAGCAGGTGCCCAGCAGCCCTGCGCCATACAGCAGGGAAATGGGCACTCTGCAGAACGAAGGATCAGGCCCCTTGGAACTCTGGAGAATGGCAGGCAGTGGCAGGAGGTGCCCGGCACAGTTTCTGCAATTGTGATTCCTACAAACATGTGGGGCATCTGCTGCCACTGTCTTCTGTTTACCTGAGTGCTGAGGGGGCTGATCCTTCCTTCTGCAGCATACCGCTCCCTTGTTCTTAGGGGCATTGTATAAAGACAAGTAAACATTAAGCTAGAGATGCTCCCTTCCCCCACCCCTTCCCTGCCAGTGGCTGACAGCTGGATGTAGGCAGGAGGTGAAGCTGGGCATCTGTAAGAAGCCAGAGCATGCCTAGCTAGGCACTTGGCCAGAGCACATGACTGCAGGCCTGTTGCTAGCATGTCTCCCTGCAAAGGGGGGATAGCAAGGAAGCTGCAAAGCAGCCTGGGATGCTGGTGGACAGTGACCTAACTTGAATTGGTAGGGGATCTGGTACAGAAGTTCAATACCAGTTTAACCTAAATGAATTAATTCCAAGCCCACATAGTTCTAGGTCTACCTTAGACTGATCCCTGCCATTTTTAAACTAGTCTACATGCACTGAACTTCTGTTTCGAAATGGGTGTAAACCAGTTTCTGATTGCTTATACTGGCTTATGTGTAATATCCATACCTGGCCAGGAAGTCCATATTCCAATCCTGCTTCCATGACCTTTTCTCACTTAGAAATATAAAACAAGTTGCAGTTTCTATGCTACAGCTTTAACTTAAGCCATTGCTGTTGCGAGATCAGCCTATATCTTGTCTACACTCTGCCAGCAAAGTCACCCAAGGTGAGGGAGGGAAGAGCAAGGTGAAGAATGGCTGGTACAGGAGGCAGAAGAGCCATCTCCCTATTGGTAAATGGGTTGCCTGCACATTAGTCATTCTCTACCCACTTTCTACATTCACAGTACATCTACTTTCAGTTATTTAATACACAGGGTACATGTCTACATCATGAGATGTTTACTGCAGAGTTGCCTAATTAGCTTCACTTTAACCAACTTGACGTCAAAATGTGCAGTGTTACTTGGAGTAAACTTATTAACTGTTGTAGTTTAGCACTTGTAAACACAAGTACTATCCTATAGTGAAGTTTTCTTATTCTGCAGCAACACATGTATTGAAGCTGATGGGACCGACTTGGGATTGAGGGTGCTTCAGTCCATACTGGAGAAGCCTCCTGCCCCAGCTAGCCCCTCCATATCATACTGAGCTAAGACAGAGCAGCCCTGGACTGGCGCCCCCTTCTCCTCGCCTCTCCTCCCCGGGTTCCCTGCCATCTGGGGATGCTCCAACCCAGCTCAGCATGTTGTGATCCTGGGAGCACATGTAAATGCAACACCTGGGAGGAATAAACTATGGCCTGATATGCACATGCAGACATACCCAGTAACTGCAACTTACCAGAGGAAGTGGGCCTGGATATACTTCTTTGAAGTTCTGATTCAGAGATCAGTGTCTTTACTAACACGGATTCTTACCCTTCAAAGATTTCATTTCTGGAGTCCACCAGCTGAGTTAGAGACCCATTTCTGAAATCTTTCTGTCCATGAAAACAGTATTGCTCATTTTTTCCTGAAAAAGTACAAGTCCTAAGGACACTTTCAATATTAATTCTGATTTGATTTTTCCCCCCTGCAGATCTCTTGAATTAACAAAGAGCCAAAAAGTTTTTTGCATGAAAGAAGAGAGAAGGTAATCTTGAGGTTGAAAAGGCTCTTAAAATATTTTAAAAGAAAACTGACAGTATACAACTTTTTTGTCATATCTACTACAGGGACAGGGCAAGAAAGTCAGCATGTAGATGGATCACATGCTAAATTTAAAGAAAAACAACAAAAGATGAGGGAATTTGGTGTCATTCTTCTAGTGCCTTTATAGCTTTAGCATGCGTGAGAGGACTGTGTTTTAGCAAAATGTTCTATGAAACAGAAACCTGTTTTAACTTTCATATATTTTACAAATTGATAATCCTGCGAAGGTTTTCTGTTCTTTTCAAATGCTGCATTTTGAAAGAAAAGTTTGCTATACTGTGTTAAAAAATAGGGAATGTAAATATCTTGTTCTACTCCTTAAGCAATGATCATATTGTCCTGATAGGGTGCACAAGCTGGAGGGTGATGCGAGGAGCATTGTTACTGCAATGTGCGTAATAACTAGGCAGTTGCAATTTCCATATTTGGAGGTGTGCCAGGACATCTCTGTTTTGTGCTGCTGTAGGAGCAAGGGAGGATGGAGAGGACAATCAAGCCTCATGTGTGACTTACTCCATGTTGGCTTGTTAAAGCTTCCCCGGAATGAAAAAAAAAAAGCATGCAGCCTTAAACTGTGCACCTAACTTTGGGAGAGATTTACACTCTGAGGTGCAGAGGTTTTCTTACTGAAAGTGGTGTGGTTCTGGATTCTAATATTCAGATGAGTTGTTTAATGTAAAAATATAGCCCCTGGATGATTTATCAGTAGCTGAAGAACAGTGAGATCAAGGAATGATGCCTATGGCAGAGAAAGAGAGAGTGCAACAATTCGGCATCTGTTTTTCTCTCTGGGTCAAATTCTGCACCGTCACAACAGCTTGATTCCTATTGATTCACTGGGAGCTGTGTATGAACATGATGAGCAAATTTTCTCTCAGCTTGTCCACCAGTCTCCAATGTACAACTTTCTTCCATAGTAGGATAACAAAACTGCTTATTATTGATAAAAGCCGTGTTAAAAGCAGTGTCTAAGGGTGCATATAGTCATTTGCCACACCCAGACTACGTTCACGCATTACCTTAGGCCATGTAAACACAGACCAGGAGCAGCATGTGCAGCTGTTCACAACTCCTGGGAGCCAACCAGGGAAACCAGTGCAAGTAACTGGGTAGAAGGAATTCATGGAGTAGCTGGTGGGTTCAGAGTGGGGTGTGGTGGCTGGTTTGGGGGGTCGATGGTTGCAGGTGTTGCCAGGTTGGGGATGGGAGGTCTGGTGCCTAAAAGCCCAGTCAGGATCCAGGGGATGGAAACAGCACAGCCACAGGGCTGGGATGAGTAGCTTTCCCAGCCACAGGGTTGTGCTGCAAACATGTGCTGATCAGGTTAATCCTATCTTGATCTAAGTTAGTGTACCTCTTCAGATGAACTAACTAAGATTGGTTTTGTCATTTTTGGGGGCTATTTCAACCTTCCAAATGATTGGGCATTTAGACTAACTGGGTTTTTCAGTGTGGTTTTTTTTTTTTTTTTTTTGCATCTGATGTGGTATTCAAAAAGTGCTTCTCGATTATAGATCGAGGTAATAATCCATGCTTCAAATGACAATGGCCTGGTATTTGGGATGCTTCCATGTGTTCATGCTGGATTTATTTCAGAATGATTTGGTAATCAGTTCTGTATAATTTAAAAGCATCATACTTTTGTTTGAATGTACACTGAGTGTAGGATTTAAGTCATTCAATAGTTGAGAATTTTTTTTTGTGAGAACAGTTTACTCAGGGAAACTTTGCACCTATATTTTATAGTTGCCAGATGAAATTATAGGCACAACTCTGTCTAGTGAGAATTCATAATACTTTATCTGAACTCATAATCAGGGAGCCAGAGGTAAAAATCCTCTTATTTGCAGGTTCAAATTGGGCTTTAAGAGACGCATTTTACACTTTTGGGACTCTGCACAGGAATCTATGCTTCCCCCTTTTCTGAATAATTTAAGAATGGCTGAATGCTAATGTATCAGAGTAGTAAAAATGTGATTTAGCTATTCTTTCCCCTCTTTCAATAGCTGGACATATGAAAATGTTATTTTAAAGATTACATGTTTTCAGTGCAGTAATCAGAGTTCAATCTTCTCTCCATGGACATGCATAAATCTGATTAACAGTAATAAATCTCGCATGTCCGTCAAGAAGCAAATGGAACTCTTTGTCTTCCAAAGCGCATCCAACTCAAGGAAACGGCAGAAAGCTTGTGGCAATTCATTTTATAGGAATGGAAGTCACTAGCTTTTATCTCATTTCCGCAGTTGCTAGCACTTTCCACTACTTCACACTACCCTTTCAAAGGTCTTTGTAATGACTTTAAATCCACAGACAGGCACTGCTATAGATGAAGTAGAGAGCACTGCATTACTTGAAGTTCTAAGATTAATTATTAACAGGTCAAATTTTAAATAAAAGAGCAGAATTATAGTAGGGAATATAGTATAAGTTATGCACATTTTGATCATACTGGAACACCAATATTAACGTGTTACTATGATCTGTAAAATAGTATTTCAGTCCAGATATCCTTAAAAAATTTCATAATGATTTTCACCTGAGGATCACAATACACTTTAGGCACACTAAGTTATATGTAGTTAAAGACACTGAAGGGTAGGGCTGGGATCATGAATGACCTAGATAAACTGAAGAAATGGTCTGAAATCAATCAGATGAGATTCAACAAGGATAAATACAAAGTTCTGCAAATGCAAATACAGACTGGGGTATGATTGGCCTTAGCTCCAGTGCTGTAGAGGAGGAGCTGTGGTTTACAGTGGATCACAACCTGAATATAAGCCAATGGTATTCTCATGTTGCAGAAAAATCCAACATACTGGGTCAAATTAACGAGTGTCTCATGCAAATCAAGGGAAGTGTTTCTTCCACTCTGGTACCAGGGAGGCCCTAGCTGAAATACAGTTTTGGACCACATCCTTGAAGAAAGAATTGAACAGATTGGAAAGAGTCCAGGGGAGAGTAACAAAAGTAATTAGAGTTCTGGGAAGCAAGACTTGCGAGGAAAGGCTGAAAGAACTAGGTTTATTTAGTTTAGAGAAGAGAAGACTAAGGGCAAGGAGGTGTTGATAACAGTCTTAAAATACCTGAAGGGCAGTTAGAGAGATAATGAAGATGGTCATTTTTTCTGTGGCCATAGTGGACAGGACTACAAGCAATGGCTTCAAGATGCAGCAGGGGAAAATTAGTTGGAGATTAGGAGGAACTTTTCCACATTGGAACAGGCTATCTAGAGAAGTTGTGAAATCTTCATCCCTGGGAATTTTCAAGAACAAATTAGACAAACATTTGACTTGGGAAGGTTTATTTGGGGATGCTCCTAGCTTGAACATTGGATTTATTGGATTAGATGACCTTGTGAGATCCCTTCCAGCCCTACTTTCATATGATCCTAGTACTACATAGGAGTGTGTGTGTGTGTGTGTGTGTGTGTGTGTGTGTGTACACATGTGTGTGATTCTCATATTATACAGGAATATATAATACTTATTAGGAATCTGAGAGAGACTGTGACTTTCTCACAATCACATAAAGGCTTGTAGAATTGGAAATGGAATCCAGGTTTACTGGATCCTAGTTGTATGTTAACCACAAAATGATTCTTCCTCCCCTCCTCTTTGACAGGCTAAAACATTTTTTAGTAAACTAAACACCTCTAGAATAGTATCTGCTCCTAAGTAACAACCAACAGAGAAAAAAGCCCAGTGGAACACATTGCTTTATGTGTATTGAAGCCATATGGTCTATTGTACTTGTAATATTACCTCAGAGGTTTAGAAATAACATGTTTATTATGTATAATTACTTTGAAATTTTCATTCAGATGACTAACCATAAGTACTCAATATGGTTCAGAGCTCCATGCAAAGCTTGTCAATGTTGTACAGTGTGGATTAGAAACAAGGTGGGATGATTAGAAGCTTAAGATCGTGAAGGTCCTTGCTTTCGCATGTTGGGTCATATAACCTGTTCAGCTTCCAACCTGGACAATAGGACAATATGTAAGTAAGGACAGATATAAAATGAAAATGGAAAAGTAATATTTTACCATTTGCTGACACTTCAGTGACTATTAGATGCTGTATGTTTCCTCCATATAATATATAATAATAATAATAAGACTACGTAAAACATACAGTTCTTTCCGTGCTTGGGGACTGGAAAAAACATTTTGCTGCAAGTTACAGACTTACGCTTATATCCGTAAGCCTAGGTCTGGTAACTTGCAACAGAAACTTCTTTTCTTTTCTCTCTTCATGAGGAATTGTATTGATATAAGCCCATTCACTTGTTGTCTTTGGCAACTACAGCAATGAAACTGAATTAATATATTAATGTATAATATTTTTGGTTTAATCATTATTCAGTTGCATGAAACAGGTTGTATGTAATACAGATTCCAGCAAAAAGGAGCAGGGCCAACTGTATTTAACTGTTATTTTAATAAGTAAACTACAGATGCCTACTGGGTGTGTCTAAGTAAGATGTTTACTGTGCAGTTGAGTAATTAGCAGGCATTACAGTGCAGTAATGCTGTGTGTGGACTGACTTGGGATTACAGGTGGTCCCAAGTCAGTCTACACACACAGAGTTACTGTGCAGTAAGGTGTCTACATGTGCCTTACTAAGCAGTAACTAATTTGTGCCCAAGTCAGCATAAATCACCATAGTTACTGCACAGTACAAATGCACACATGTAGATACATGCTTGTACTGCACAGTAATTTTTGGTTACTGTGCAGTAGCTGTGCACATGTAGATATGCCCAGTATCTACACATGTACCCCTATCAGGTTGAAGTAAACTAATTTATTCCACAGCAGGATAGCACTTGTATTATTTACAAGTACTATCCTGATGTGGAGTAAAAAATTCTGCAGCAATGTTCTGTAGACACTGCCCCAGCTGGCTGGGGCATGAGGGTGCTTCAGTGTGCAGGCTGCCTGCCAGCTAGCCCTGCGCTGAAGTATCCTCATGTCCCAGCCATACCCTCTTCAGCATGTTGAGCAGGGGTGCGCAGCCTCGGGTTGGAAGGCTGACTCCTGGGGCCTCCTGCCAGCCAGGGCGGCTCCACCCTGGCTCAAAATGCTGCAATCCTATGTACACATGCAGATGCGTGCCCAGCAGCAGTAAGCTCCAGAGTTTATTGCTGCACATTAATAGGCACATGTAGACATGCCTGCTTGCTAATATTTTATATTTCAAGACTTATTCAAAGCCATGCAAGTTATAAACCAGAAAAGACATATTAAATCATCTAGTCTGTCTACCAGTCAAAGCATGCTTGTTTCCCCACAGTATGCTACTGTTTTGTCCCATCTACTTTTCAGTATTCCCAGCAAATAATGAAATATCTCGTAGGATGTTACATCTCTGAAAAGTAAGCATGCCCTAATGCTTAACCTGTATTTCACTGCTCTGAGTTACATTCTTTTACTCCTAGTTAACCCCACTGCTATGCTTGAACAAGTACTCTTGATGCTGTATGTTTTAGATATTTGTATGGTGTTCTGTCCTTTTTTGCATCTTTGCTGAATTAAGCATATTTAGATATTTACATCTTTCTTCACTAATGCACTAACCTCTCTAACTACATATCTGCTCACTGTGGTTTCTTGAACTCATTCCAGCATTTCTATATCTGTCTTTTAAAGTAACATGTAGAACTCCACAAAAGCTGACAATAGAACACCAGGGGTAAAGCTAATGGTTCCATTAGCATGAGGATATTTGGGACCAGATTGTGCAACCTTTACTAACATTGAAAAGGCACTTATGTTAAAATTACTTATGAGAATAAGTAGGAGGGCTCCATTTAAGCATCCAAAAAAGAAGAGGTAAATCTAGGGGTTTTTTCCCTGTAGTATTTCTCCTTCTTTTATTATTCAAGGGATAGAAGTTGGACCTTTTAGCCTTTTGTAAACCACAGTTTTCATATTTATTTTGAAAATAGTTTTCAGTAGGTTGGTAAGGGTCTCAGATAATTTTCGTAGTATCATAGAATGTCATTCAGACTGGTTAATTTGTGAATATTTTATACTGGCTTATTACTTAAATAATAAGTAATAAACACTACATGCAACTTTTGCCAAAGATCAGCCTTCCAAAACTATTTTTCTTCAGTGGAATATACACAGGGAAATATTAAAGCATAGATTCTGCTTGGTTCTGTCGGAATTCTTACTGCTTGTTTCTGGTCCCAGAAACCAGAAGCCACAGAGGCCTATAACTCACTCATAATGGCGGGTATTGAACAAGTACTGTTAGCTTGTGCCAATGCTGCAATTGAGCTGACTCAGGTCAAGTGAGCTGCTGCATGCAGTCTGTAGTATCTTCATTAACACTTTGTTATTTTACAGGATCTTATCTATCTCCCCACCCCCCCATTTATACCTTTACTACCCTTGGATGGGTCTGAGGCTTAGCTTTATTGCTGTGCTGCCACATCAAGAAGTTCCTGCTGCCTCAGCTGACTGCCCTCTGGAATGCTACACTTCCTAGACACTCTGGGATTATATTCATATGTGTGGAGCCTACTCCAATGTGCTGGAAATCCAGCATGTTGGAGCAGACTTGATTGATTGAGTCCGCTGGAGCATAAAAAATGATGTGACCCGGCAGCCTTTTGAGTTGTGTATATCGGCGTCCCAGCATGCCTCTGGACTAAAAAAATGGCAGTGGGGCAGTTTGAAATCAAACACGTTTGATGAGTGCCCTGCCGCTATTTTTTCAGCACAGGAATGCTCATACGTGGGACACACCAGCGCTTTTAATTAGCATGGCTCACTAATTAAAGTGCCTGGCACTGTGTTCCACAGCACATGTAAAAATGCCCTCTGTGTTTTCCAGATGCCACAGAATCAGACATGACTCTGGAAAAAATATATTTTTGTCTACATTCTGCCTTCTAAAAACAAGGTGTGTGTCCTTTCTGGGGGCCTGTGGTATGTAAGAAAATACAAAACCTTGTGTATTTATTGATATTAATTTTACAGAGACTTCTTTTCTTTATTGATTTGCATAAACAACCTTTATATACATTTTTTAACCTCGGAATACCAATTAAACTAAGATCAGTTGGCCACCAGTTATAAGATATGATCAGTTTCGTTTCAGTCGTACTGAATCGCTTTTTCCTTCTTAGATTTCCTTTCGTTGCTTTATTTTTAAAACTCCATATTATTCCTGTTATCTGTTTGGCAATTAACTGATTTAACTGACTGTTACTGTTTTATTCCCTTATTTTTTTTGTTTACTTCTTTTTAGTGACACAGATATAATACGCTGGATATATATGAACACATACTTTGTTGATAAAAAGAGTTGTTGACAACTCCTAAACATTGAAAACATTTGACATTTCTCTTGTGGAGAATTCTGCCCTTGCTATTGACATATTCCAGTTGTGAGGATTATTTTACTAAGTTCCATTATGCCTGCTAGATCACAATTTCAATAGGTTATTACCATATTTATTTGCATACTGCATGCACCCCTCTCCCAAACAGCCATCCGAATTTGGAGTGCATGTCTTAAGCAAAAAACAACAAAATTTAATTTCCTGCCAGAATGTAGGCAGGGGGATGCTGAAATCATGGTCATAGGCTATGCTTGGCACTGGCTTAGCCAAGGCAGAACCCTGTAATCAAGTGGAGCAGAGGTGGAAACCATTGTTAGCATTACTTCCTCTTCCCCTGCTGCATGACCAATACATCTACTGAGTTCACTCTTAAGGTGCTAATGACTTGGCAATGGCTGCTGGCTGAACTGCAGGGGGAGGGGAGTGGTGTTGATGCTGGGGCTCCATTCCTGCTCCATGTGGTCAGAGGTTTCAACCCAGATTGAGCTGGTGTTGTGGCAGGTAAGATTCTGGAAAAATCCTTTCTTTCCCTCATTCTGCCTTTTAAAAACAAAGTGTGCTTGCTAATCAGGGAGGAGGCAGTCAAATACATATAATATTTATTATAGCTTTTAGTTTTTCTAACATTTTTTACATTGTCTTTGCATTACAGCTGACATTGAAACCATGTGACTGTCCCTCTTATAATGGCTACAGTAATTAAGCTACTAACATTCATCATCTTTATCTTCCATATTTTTTATTTAAAACAAAAACCTCAGAGCTACTGCATCTCAAGATATGCATTTAAATGAAATAATTACTTTGCTTCAGCACTTATCTTTCTTTTCCCAATTTCCTTGTCATAGTATAAGCTGCTCATTCATCCAGTCATAAGGCCAGTCAACTCAGTGGTCAGGTTTTCAGACCATTTGTTTTACATGGGCAATCCTGTCCCCACAATAAAAGGAAAACAACAAAATGAGCAAAAGTACAAAGACCAAACAAAATGAAAACCTGCAGTGTTTCTTCGTGCCCTGAGAGGAGCAACACAAGCTCTGTGCTTGCTCCCTAATCATTACTCCTCTGCTCTTCTTTCCCCTTGCCTGCTGCTCCTGGAGCTATTGACTGTCTCTGTAGCTCTACCCCCACCACTGGCTCCCGGTTGGAAGACTACTGACCATCTGCAGCTCCCAGCTTGGCAGACTACTGACCATCTGCAGCTGGGTTTCAGCCCCCTGAAGGCTGAGCACCCCCTCAGGCACAGATTGTTACACTTGCTTATTTTGTTACACATAATATTTAGATTGTTCTATCTGGGATTAAGTTTGCCTTCCCGTGTCCTGTGTGTAGTAGCTAGCACATTTTTAGATGCAGTTGAATAATAAAGATATATTTTTTTAAAGAGTTGCCTACGACAACACAGAACATGGGTTACATGGATTGGTTGGCTTGGGCAGGCTTCTAGTCCTATATTCCTATACTAACTTCCTGGTTCTTCCTTTTGGAGATGGGGGGGAGTGGAGGGAGGTCACCTGCCCTGTTCTTTTCTCATCTTCTATCCTAGAAAAGGGAAAAGAAAGCTTCAGAGAGAAAAAGACTTGATCTCAAAACCATGGAAAGTCTGCTTACACTATTACTGTCTGAAATCCATGCAACCTGATCAGCTTCATCGTTCTAGATGGACTGGTTAGGGGTGAAAATGAACAAAAACTTCCTACCTTCTGATACGACATTTAGCAATGTTGTATAGAAACTGCACCTATTCTCTTCTTCAGAACTTGTGTGGTTATAAGTAGTATTCCAATCTACTGAGGTCCTTTCCAACCCCCAAAATCTATGAGATCTATGAAAGAGTGTAAACGAAATATTTTTAACAGGATGAAACTTTTTTTTCTTCCTATACAGGATACATATCTATCTCTATGCCTGTTATTCTTGAAATTCCTTACTAATCATTTTTCTGCTGTGTCTTGCCATACATGACTTCGCCTATCAGCATTTTTCTGCTCAGCATAGCTGGTTTTTGCTTTGAATGAGGTTTTCTTAGTTAGTCTTTCTGTTTTGTGCATTTTTATTAGCTCAATATTTAGAGGTAATGCATTTCATCTTAAATATTACATTTTTATGGTTACTTATTTGTGAGTCAGCTAACTTGCATATCTTTGGAAGTATTTTTCAGGAGACACAGTAAAAACACATTATGTCACTGTTCAAGAATGGCAGGCAGGACACAGCATATTTTGTTACCAAAGGGAGATTTTTCTTCCAATGTCTGCTAATCTCATGTGTTTGAACTTTGTTGAAAACAATCCCAAAAGTAATGGGATCAACAGTAAAGTCTGTTCATGACAACAATTAAAGGCTGCAGTAGTTTCTATCAGATTGGGCCTTCTATGAGGATAAGTAGCTAGCTGATTTATCTAACCTGGCACGTTTACCCTGTTCTCTAATCCTGACCTGTCCTTTTTTCTAAGTACATCTACTTGCGTTATATTTTTTCTTCTCCTTTTCCCCCTCTGGTATTTTCTTCCTTATCAGTCCTTTGCCTCACTTCTTTCTTAGTCCATTCTGTCACCTGTGATTTTTCATTATCCTTTTTTTCCCTTCTCTTGGCTTACTTCTCTATCTTATTCACTCCACATTCAAGCTTAATTTAAGAAAAAAAAAAGCAAAAGAAACAAACAGGTGCGTATTTAAAAATATATTGTGTGCTTTGGTCAGCTAGCTACTGAGAATTGAAACGCCAGGTTTTTGTTGTGGCACTTTTTCTTAAAAATAGAGAAGAGTTTTTGATTATTCAGAGAGAATAAAGGTCTTTAATATTATCTTAATTACATTACTTATTAATTTGTTAGATATAGTATGCATTTAATGATATCATTACAGATGATATTAGTTGATTTAACAAATGGAAGGCCTTTCATTTTATTGTAAATCTCCCAAACAAGAGATTGGTAAAACTGGTTTAAAATACTTTTAATTATATTCTATTTATAAAGTTTTGCATGTGTTCTTGTGAATTCTGGTGGTACGTTTAAAGGAAGAAACCTCCTAAAACTTGTACAGGTTCTACTTATGAGTGATAGTTCAGTACTCTTACCTGAATAATACCTCTCTGAGTTCTAAAATTTAATTTTTTGCAAACCCTATGGAAAGGTAGAGGAAAAGGTGCATCCTCTACTAATTTGCACTGGGTAGCAGACACTTTGAATACAGGATTAGGATCCAAAGTGACCTAGATAGACTAGTAAAAATGGTCCAAAATGAAGCAAGTGAAATTTAATAAAGACAAGAACAAGTACACTTTGCACAGAACAATCAAACATGCAAGTACAAATTTGCCCCACCACCTGCACCCCCCTTTTTAAAATCCTAAATCCACCCATGGAACTTTCTAACTGTTTAAGAACTGGAATACATTATCTAGAGAAGTTGCAAAATTTCTATCATTAGATAGGATGGTTTAGACAGAGATAATTCTGTGGGGGTTTGGACTAGATGACCTTCTGAGGTGCCTTCCAGGCCTATTTTTCTATAGGTCTATGAATGTAAGAGGGGCGTTCATGCCAATAAATGAATGAACATAGAAAAGAAGTCTGATTCTCCAGGCATTTCTAGGACAGATCACAGTAAGTAATTTTGCTTTAATCAGCTATATAACATACTATTTAATTAGTGAAGAGCAGAAAAAGTCAGATCAGGGAATTTCTACATTGCTTAAGCAAAAATACCAGAATGCACAGCTTGCTAGTATACTAGAACTGGAGCAAACTTAAAAATATCAAAGTAGAGATCATTCTGAAAGAGTGTACTTGAAATTAAGTTTCTCAAAACGCTGTTTCTATAAAGCAAGCCAAAAAATCAATGAATAATTGAGGACCCCAACTTCAGGAAATATTATTGATTTCTAAAAAATTATAATCCTATTAAAATACTTGAGCATACACACTAAGTCCTTATATATGTATATATCCATGTGTGGTAGGTATAGGCATACATAAAAGATGATAACCTTGCAGAATGGTCAGCTGTAATGAGTTAGGCAGCTAACTACCCATTCATCAAGTTCAAGTATTGAATGTGTAGAGAAGCTAAGTGGTTGGAAAGCAGCTATTGTGTTAGGGAGAAAACAATGAAACATTCAGCACCTGAGGTAAAATTTAAAAATATTTAGTGATACTTTGGGCCTGAGACAGCATATTTTTTAAATATTTAAAGATCAGATTCACTCACTGGAAAGACAGACAACTTTGTGTGCTACATACTTGTGGTATTTAATGTTGCAGCCACTCTGCGTATAGGGATGGGGAGGAACTTTATTTAATAGTTTACATTTAGAGTGCCTTAGGACCTAGAAGCATAGCCTGCTATAAATATATATTCAATGTTTAAAGCCATTCATAGTTCAAAAAGAGAGCTTTTTCTATATGTTTATATTAAATGTAGCTTTTTCCATAGTTGTATTAAATATTGCTTCACTGTGTCTTTGCTGACTGAGATCTGCAGATGGAAACTAAGATTCTGGTCTACAATGCAGTGGTTATCCCCATGCTCCTCTATGGATGTGAGACAAGGGTGACATATCAAGCCATCTTAAGCACCTGGAATGGTTTGTTTAGCGTTGCCTCAGGAAGATCTTTTGCATTAGATGGGAAGACCACTGTGCCAATGGCAGCATCCTCTCTGCAACTAACATAGCCAGCACTGAGGTAAAGAGCATGAAACACTGACCCCGCTGGGCTGTCTACTGTGTAGATGGCTGACAGTCATTTCCTGAATCAAGTCCTCTTCTCTCAACTTACTTACAGTAAGAGCACCTGTGGAGGACAGAGGAAGCACTACAAGGACACCTTGAAAGCATACCTTAAGAAGCATGGCATCAACCCCACAAATTGGGAAGTGCTGGCTGGTAACAGGTCTCAATGGTGCTGCACCATACATCAAACTACAATCAAAGAGAACCAACTTGCCCAGAAAGCCAAGAAACAGCACAGGGGGAAGGAAGGTGCACAACATGCTAGCCAACAGTTGTGCTCCCTTCCCTCCCCCCCCAGCACCACTTGTTATATCTGTGGAAAAACTTTCAGAGCATGGATTGGAGTCCTCAACCACATTAAAGTAATCCCCTCCCTCCTTTCACCAAGGAGTAGCTAATGATTAAATGTAGATACATAGGTTTAAGATTAAGAATAGTATAATAGCTTATAGTTAAACACAAATGTGCACATTCAAACTGCTAGGAAAATCACAAGCCACTTCAACACACAAAAAAAGAAAAAAAAGAGAGAGAAATGTCAGTATTGAAGCAAAAGGCCTAGTTGGGGTTCATTATTTTATGTTTATGTAAACTCCCCCACTAGTTTTGATTGAAATAAATGAGGATGGTTTTGCATTTCATTTCCTACTGTATAGAACAGTTTTGCTACCAAGTGCAAAGCTTGTCACTGGAAAATCCCTGCTTTATTTATTTAATTATTTATTTATTCCCAGAAAATGCAGGCTAATCTATGATTTTTTTTATTTTATTTTGTTTAATTATTTTGCAGAAAATATATTGTATGTACAGGCTGTGTGCAACTGTTACACAATGGCTACATTTACACAAGATGCTACTGTGCAGGGGCTACTACGCATTTGTATAAACAAGTACTAAATAAATGCTCAGTAACTAGAGTTGCTGTGCAGTAGTGCTGACAAACATATTTTGTGATGCTGTTGCGCAGTAGCATTGTGCTACAGTTTTTGCCACATGATGCTACTGTGCAGTGGTATCCAGGTACTGCACAATCAGTGTCTCATGTAGATGCACCCAGTGAGGTATCTTTAATAAATATACCCTGTAGCTTATGGTAAAATTCTATGTATGGCCTTCATGGTGTGCTGTTTTCATTTACCAACTATCATCCTTCCATAATATTGTTTAAGGTTAAACATTTTGTAATGTTCCTCTAACCTAGACATTTCTAAATGTACATGTTCCGTAGGTGTTTCTTTGTTATGCATGAACAGTTTACAGATAATCAGTTTTAAAATAATGCTGCATTCCATACTATCCATGGGAAAGGGAAGAAACACCATGTTGAAATTATTTGTCCAGAATTATTGGAATAACTATCAAATGCAATATTCTAAGTTAGTGGACAGAATGTTTGTGTGCATATGATCATATGTATATGTAATATCAGGTACATGCATAATACTGTATTATACTATCCACTATGGGCATATACAAGTAGTTGTTGCACTCTGTCTACAATCATGGGGCTTTCTTTAAGTGGGTGCAGATGTTTACTGGTTCCAGGAGCCATGCTGGCAACCCGGTGTAAGAAACTTGGAGATGGGGGGGGGGGGCGGGGAGGCTAGCAGATCCACAGGGGTGGGGGTTGGTGGGATAAGGGGTGGGCTGGTGGGTCTGCTAGAGGGGTTAGTGGGTCTGTAGGTAGGGGTAGGGGCTGTCTGTCCAGGGGGAGGGCTTGGGGAGTATAGCCCAGTCAGGGTAAGGGGATAGAAATAACACAGCCCTCGGCCTGGGGTGAATAGCGGGGATTTCCCAGCTCTTGGGCTATGCTCCAAACACCTGCAGATGTTTGCTGGATTGGATTAACCTGTTCCCAGTCCAAGGCTGTTCAGCTACTCAGGTGAACTAATATAGATTGAGCCTACCATTTGTGGCCCAACTTAACCTTCCTGAATGTCTGCACAGATTAGCTAACCAGGGTTAGGTCAATCTAAATGTTAGGTCAATCTAAATACTTTCTACCTTGTACAGAAAATAAATGAAACAGTTTTTCGTCTGTTGAAATGAGGACCAGGGTGGGAGGAACAAAGGTTATTTTAAATTACCTTGATGTGTTTCTGATCCCTGAACTTATAAACTAAGCTAAAGCAGCCTTCAAATATCTGGCATTTCTCTGCTGTAAGGGAACCATTCCAGAACGTAAAGAATGGGTGGACACATAAGTGCCTTTGCTGTGCTCACTTTATCAGAAATGGAAAAGTTCCTATGTCATCCAGAGGTGACATTACACTCATGAGGCTTCTGGGCAGAGGCTAAGGCAGAGGGACTCTCCCTTTTCTTCTTCATATATTGGATGACTTCCTCTGCTATTCTGTAAATATGGTTCTTTGTTTAGTACCGCCCTGGACTTGTGCATGTCTAATTCATGCATACAGAATCTTAGGATCTTGCAATTTTTTATATATGAGCATATCTTGTATGCACATATTTGCCAAATAAGTAATACCGAAGTCGGTGGAACTACTGATATTTTTGAGATAAGCATGTGAATGACATAACAGGGCCATCATTAGGATCAGGGCCTAAATCTTTTAAAATAGCGTACCCATATTGGACATTATACTTGCCTCATATTAGAAACATCACTTATAATACCAAATATATCATGAAACAAATTAAAACTAGCATTAGGTGGTAAGGCAAGAGAGAAATAATTTTGTTTTCCAAAATCTTATTGCATATACTCACATGTACATACATAAAAATCCCTCTCCCCAGTTGGTTTAGTTCTATGAAATAAAACTTGATGAAACTTAAAAAAAATAAGGACAGGCATATAAAAACCATTTTGTGTTGTATGAAAGTAAAGTATATTTGTTAATGAATGCTCATTAACAATTTAGTTTTATGCTTCTCTCAAAGTACAGAGAGAAGAGAAGCTCCCTGTTGCAACTCATAAGTTATAATCATCCCCCAGACCCTACAGAAATTCACTGTTGGGTCCTAGGGGTTGGGGAATCCAACCACTGTTTACCATGACTGTGACCCTGGAGATGCTCTCCCCTAGCAATGCCCCTCCCAACTCCAATCCCTGGCACTGTTTTCAGAATGGGAGGAGGCAAAGGGAGTGGAGGGACTTGTTTTGGGGGTTCCCCAGCCACGGGGGGGGGGGGGGGTGCTCCAATCCACTCGCCCCACCATCCACAAGTATTTGAAACCTTCAAAACCAACCAAAATGTTCTAAAAACAATGCCAGGGCTGGGAGGCAGCGCAGACACAAATTACTGAAGCTACTCCATTGCTCCATGTTGGAGCATCTTTACCTGAACTCTCAGGCAATGAGGGTTCAGATTTTCCTGGGATTGGGCCTTTTTAAAGAGCTCTGCATCCATGCAGTTCTGCTTGGTCATGGCTGTAGAGTGCATTCAGGGGCCAGATCAGACAAAAGTTGTCATTTCATTCTATGCCTTCAGTTACCTGTATGACATTCTTGAAGTCAGTGAGCTGATTAGTCAGTAAACATCTATAGGAATTGGAGTAAGCAGGCCCAAATTGGACACAGTAGTTGTGCGTGCATATATGAAGGAAGGATTGTGCTGATAATGCCTATCATTCATCTTCATGCCATCTTCATCCTACAGGGGATCAAAACCTGTTGTTTACTTGAGGAGTCCCCTTTAGTTCCATAGGAATAATTACGTGGGCAAGGGGGACAGATTTTTGAGTCCTGATTGTACCTACCATTTTGTCCATTTCTGTGATTCTTTTGTTTTGTGATCACATCTTTATATATTGCTTAAATATCATGTTGAAGTTGCTAACTGCTTAGATATTGCATTATTACTAAAATTCCTAAGAGTGTGCTTTTCAAAAAATACAGAAATACTCAGTTTCAGCCCTGAATTAATATAACTTATGAACTTCTTAACCTAACTTTGTGTGCTGTCATTAGGGAAAAAATGAATATAAACCACTTTTGAAGAATACATTTCTGTGAACAAAGTTTAAAAATAATATAGTTCTAAATATTATATTTCTGACACCAAGAACAATTTGTTGTAGAAGTTTAGCATTTAAGTCAAACCAGATGCTGCACTTCACAAATAAGGAATGATTTGGCACTAATGCCATAAACCTGTCTACTTGCTTTTAATTTAGAAGTTATTAAGCACGGCAGCAGAATAACTTATTACTTATCTTCAGTGTACTATAATCACCTTGCTTAGAGAATCAAGATAGGGGAAAATATTAATTTTATTTGGAGAACAGAGAAACTTCCTGCACTATCAAGTTGAGAGAGAGAGAGGGAAAATCAAGCCATCTAAATACTCTGCTTGTTTTCTCTCTCAAATCCTAAACACTCTCCATGTCCCATATTGCTGCAGTTACAGTTTTTTCAGCCAAAAGGACAGGCAGAAGTTCCTTTTTGAAACAGTTTCTACATTTGGCCAGAGGAGCCATGGTTGAACCTTACAAATTACTTTATCTTCCTGGAAGCTGTAGGCTGCTTCCAAATCTGACAGCTTTAAAAACAAGCTCACAGGTGAAATCCATGCCCTACTGAATTTGGCAGAATCATTTTTACCATAAATCTTTAACTGTTACTATTAAATAAAAACAGTGTATTTTGGTTTGCTCTGTAAAATGCAGGCAAACGCTTTGAGAATATAGTTATTACTAATAGAGCAATATACTTAATCAATTTTTTGTCAAATACATCTGTACTGCTTTGCACAATATTGTTTAAATATGCCATAAGGTGCCACACTGCCCTTTTTGCCTTAAATATGTGCACAACATTAGAGTAAGGAGAGGCATTCTGAAGTCTTTGTGCAATGTTATATCTGTAAGAAGAGCAATGGCTCATATTTCTATACCCTTTTGACTTATTCAGAACAATTAGTAAGTAACCAAAAGAGGTATTTTGCAAAGATGGAAAATGTGTATTAAGTAAACATTTCCAGTGTGGTATTACACACTGTGAAACTGTCATGACAATCTACAGTGTGTGTGTGTGTGTGTGTGTGTGTGTGTGTGTGTGTGTGTGTGTTTGTTTTTTACTCTCATCGACAGCTGTACTGGTGGTAATATATTCTCCTTTAGTTACTGATGTATAACCTAAAAAGGCAGCTCCCCTCATCAGCTAGACATAATCCTCATAAATAGTATGACTGTTAGCTGCCTGCACTGTGTCCTTCTGTGCAGCTGGCATTTTGCCCACTTATAAATTGCTCAATAAAATTTGAGTAAAATATATAAGCATTTTAAAAATCCCTTCCTGTGTGACATTGCCACCTGATTATACTTCTAGTATCTGTTATACCCATGGGCCAAATAGTACAACTATCACAAAAAAACAGGGTGGGGGGGAATATTAATAGGCATCCATGTTTCAACAGAAAGGAGTCCGTCCCAGAAATGCAACCAAGCCAACATGTATATAAAGTACATGTGAAGTCAAAGCTACTTGATGTATACTTTAAACAGAAAAGCCATGAGTTTCTCTTGGTGTAGGCTAGTGAACAGCAGTGTTGCCAAATGTACTGTATCTGTGGTGGTCATGAAGACAACCTGTCACTTTTTCATATTTTTTGCATTTTGATAAAGACTGTCTCCACACTGATAGTTTGGTGTGATCAGGTTGGTGTCAGTTCTGCAAACAAGCAGGAATCTGTCAATTTGATTAACAGAAATATGATTTGTCAATCAAATCTGTCAAATTGATTGTGTGATGTGGCCAATAAACTGTAGGCAAAGAAAACAGGGAAGAGAAGAAGAATGGAATCCCAAAAAAAAAATGCAAATGAAGGTTTTGATAGGAAATAAAGTTTTAACTGTATATAGCTAAAGCAGACTCATACAAGCTAGATTAGCTGGCTGCTACTCAGAGCTAGCATAAGGACAGGAGTAGTTCAGCACAGCTGGGTACAACAGTGGGAAGCCAAAGCATAGAAATGGCTATTAGCAAAGCCCTGGCAGGCATAAGTGTGAAACACATGACTTCCTCACAGAATGGAAGTCATTTTTGCTGTATGACATTGGAAGAACCTTGGGCTGATCTAATTTGCTTTGCCTAAAAATACAGGCGGAAGGGTTTTTTTGTTTGTTTGTTTTTTAAGGTATGATATTTGGGGGGTTACTGGCATTTTTGAAAACCCAAGTTGTGTTAAAGTTTCCTGGTGATACTTTTGGATTGTGAATCTTTGCAGTAAACTGGACAAGCCCCATAATTTAAATTAATTAATTTTGAGGGGTTTTTTTCTGAACAAAACTTTTTAAATTATACTAAATGTTTAGAAAGAGAAAGAGGTGTTAACTATGTTTCCTTCTTAATTATCAACTATTTGGTTACTGGAGAAAAATATATTTTAATAACAATATTTAGGGAAATTATTTTCCCTTCCCTTATGCCTTTTATTTCAGATGCCAAACTGCTTCATGCAACTTGCTTCACCCTGCACTAACCTACTTGACTGTACTTACTCTCTCCCATGAACACGGAGAGGTTTCCTTCCTCCCATGCCACTTTTAATCAAGACACACAAATGAATGAAAAACACAGGCATGGTTTTCATTGGTAGGTCACAACTTTAGTAACTTTTACCTATCCCCATTGTTACCTGCCCCAAACTTCTGGACATTTAACTTGGTCCAGTGTAGGGTAATACAGTTTCTACCACTTATAACTCTGAAGAAAGTCTCTTCTGCCTAACTGACAGTATACACACACTTTTGTGTGTGTACACACCCTTGCCCTCCTCCAATTAAGGCAACTGAAGGTAAAGGGTATGTGGAATCTGTCAAGACTTCAGTTCTACCCTTCTTTTATGCATTAGGGAAATTTGGCCATATCACTGGTTTCATTACTACTGAGAGCTGGCCATTTTAACTTGTCTCCACTCTGGACCATGAATGCAAGCTGTAACGAGATAATTATTCTTATATGTTATATATAATCCCTTTTCAAAGTTGCCCCTTGTCATCTAAATAAGGGCTCCATGCTCCTGTAAAGATGAAGAAAAATCTCTAGACTAATATCAGTTGCCCCAATTTCCTGAGGTCGGGGCATGGGGAGAAATCCCCCCCCCTTTTTAAATGGTTAATCAAATCCACAGGATCCTGGAAACTCAGCTTAATACATCTCAATTGCATGGAAGAAGGTGCAGCAATCATGGCACCCAGACTCCAGGTGCCTCAGAAGACTCAGTCAGTAATGTTATTCCTTTTTATTTCCCCGTGGCTGGCCAAAGAAAGGCAAGATGCTTCCTTTGTCAACTAATACGTATTTAGTACATACTATTCCTTCTCTCCTCTGCCTTAAAGGATTTAGCCATTAATTTGCTAGCATGTCAAATTTCATGCCCCCCCTGCTTCTTCCTTGAATACTGAGACGTGAAGGGGGTATTTCTATTCTCTTTCCTGTTTGACTTGTCATGGCAAGGTGTATCATGATCAGTGTTTCTTTCTTATTTGCAGCAGAAGTAATTGATGGAAAGAACTTTGCATGTGTTTTTCCTAGCACAGTGACAAGCAGCATTTTGAAATGGATTAGAATTATATTACCAGTATCTTAGCCTATTTCATATTGCAAAGTACTAGTGGTAGTGGCTTGTGAACAGCATAATTCAGTTGACTGTGGATTTTCTACCAGGATTTTCTACTATCCTAAATAAAAATAATAGGTATATGAATATGTAAGATTACAAAGTCCAATAAATGTTTATGCTATTGAATTTTTCTGTTAAATTTGTGTGTGAAATAGTTTCATGGGGTAGCATTTCGATTATTTTAAAATAACTTTATTATGTGATAATATATCTGTTGTCGGAAATATTTGTTTTATACGCATGTATCCAGGTTGTAGCCATATTGGTCTAGAGGAAAAAGCAATCAGGGCTGGTGGACAGAGGTGATATCTTTTATTAGACCAGCAAGATTTTTGCAAAAAACCCCCAAAAAACAAACTTTAAATGCAAGCTTTCAGGCACAAACACCCTTCATCAGGCATCAGAGAAAAGTTTGTAAAAGTTCTCCTGGGTAGAAATGAAAGTTCAAATTTCATAGGATTTCACAGAGGGGTCAATAGATGGAAAAAACCACTGGGCACCAGTTCTTACCTGGTATAGAGTCTCCAGTCAGGGTTGGATACCTGGAATATATTGAATTTTAACCATCTAAAAAAAAAAATGAAATCTTCATTTTTTCCCAAGCAGGAAACAACTTTGACCACCTGAAACCTGAGATCATGTTCCTACCTTTATCCAAGGTAATTTGTATCATCACAGCCTCACAGGAGAGCTGAGACTCCATACCAGCTAAGAACTGGTGCCCAGTGGGTTTTTTCCATCTATTGACTCCTCTGTGAAATCCTATGAAATTTGAACATTCATTTCTACCCAGGAGAACTTTTACAATCTTTTCTCTGATGCCTGATGAAGGGTGTTTGTGCCTGAAAGCTTGCAATGGAAAAAAAAAATGTTTTGTTTTTGTTTTGTTTTGTTTTTGCAAAAATCTTGTTGGTCTAATAAAAGTTAGTCACTTCACAATGGTAAATGCTGCATTTCTACCTGTAGTAGGTATATGAGGAAAGGCTTTTTTCTAACAACTGAAGAAGAATGCACTGAATTAGTTAGCCTGTCTAAGTCTATCCCAACCAAGCTTCTGCTTCAGAATCTGCCTGGGGGCTCACTTTTGGGGGATGCTCACCATGACCAGACAAAGATGCAATGGCACTGAGCAACTACCTGCCCCTCTGAGGGGAACTCCCTGACAGCACTGCTGATCTAAAATTGCTTAACACTAGCTTTTGTGAATCACTGCACATATGGTACATCTAAATTTGTATCCATACAAAGTTTAAGAATAAGCTCATGTGGGCATTTAAGGCTTTGGGGAGAACTGGCAGATTAACTTGAAGATAGGGAATACCTGAACTGAGGAAAGGATTACCAAGACTAGATCTGAATTGGATTCCATCCCCTGTTCCTCACCACTGACTGTAGCGAAAACCCAATGTAGGCTCCTTTTTAGTTATTATTTGCCATGAGTAAGGAGATCTAGGCTTTGTTTATTTCCCCAAGCAAGCTAGAAGTCTTACTTGCTTCTTGATCCCTGATGTGTGGTCAGTTGTTATACAGATAACAGGATCAGTGTACACTTGGGTCATGGGAAACACTCCATAAATTTGTAGAAAATTCAATTTGCAAATATGTCATCCTAAGAGAACTTCGATGAATAAGTGGAAGTAACTGCATCTGTAATTATTGTGACTTGGCTTACAGCCACTTTTTGGTGGACACTTGTTTTACGTTGAATTTTAATCAGGTCTTTTTAGGATGGGTTTGAATAAAGTGAAGCTGTTAGCTTGGTGACTAGGTTCAGAGAGTGTGTGCAAGGTGTAGAGGACAGCATAAAAGGAAGTAGATATAGAAATGTCTCTATGAAGAGATGAGGGTAGGTGGAAGAAGAAGAGATTAGTTAGGTAATACAGTCACGAGCTGTTTTGAAAGCAATGCGATCATGCAGCCTACAGTAAACTCCATTCCTCAAAAAAAACAACAAAAAACCAGCTGATGGGATTAAGTTTAGTTAATTTTTGCTGTGATTTGGAGGCAGATTGGAGACTTCATTTTAGCTTAAATTTTAGGATACAGATAAAAACATTCTGAATTTACAAAAGATGTTCTTTAGGTGTAGATGACAGATTATAAAAATAAACGTGTTATTTCTCTTAACTAGAGAAGTCAGGGCAAGGTGACACTTGAGAGCAGTGACTCTCAACCAGGGTGCCAAGGCAAAACCCTTTGAAGAATGTGGCAGGAAGTGTAAGGAAGTGACTTGAGGTATAAGAAAAGCAGATAAGGCAGGGGTGGGCAATTATTTCAGCTGGAGGGCTGCTGAATAAGTTTTGATGAGCTTTGAGGTCTGCACATATAGTCTTTCAGAAGATACTATTTGAAAAAAATATAGATTAAAAAATACCAAATCATATACAAAAAATCAACAAACTACTACAACATATTTTAATTGCTTCAAAAAATATTTTTGTCCTTTGTTTTTTTTTAGTATATATAGAACCAATTGCATAATAGCTCAAAGTAGTCTTACTTGTGTATGTGGGGGGGTGGTGTTGGACATGTGTGGGACGGGTGTGAACACGTATATGGGTGCCAGGAGCTGGCTGGGGCTGGGGGAAGGAAAGGGGGCCGGGGGTGCATGAAGCAGAAGAGCTCACCTAGGCAGTGCAAGTACAGGTACAGGTACAGGTGTGGTCTGTTCTCCACTCCATCTCATTTGCCCCTGGCCCCAGCCAGTGTGCACAGCTTCCTGGCAGGGCAGCTCACAGTGCAGCTACGGCTGCCTGAGTACTGCTCCATTCTCGCATCCTCCAATGGCTCTTACTCCTCATCCTGGCCTTGCTATACTGCCCCAGGCAGCAGGCAGTGCAGGGAAGCTGTGAGGACATGCGCTGGGCACCACATACTTGGGAGTGGGTGGAAGGTGTCTGGGATCTAGAGCTGGAGCTGGAGCTGAAGCTGGAGCCCTGCACACGGGGGTAGGAGACACCTGGTAGTAGCTTCTCCCTCCCTCCCTCTCCTGTCCCCACCAGGCTGGGCATGTGGTGCCTGGCAAACATCCCCACAGTTTCCCTGTACTGCGTGCAGCCTGGAGCAGAGGAAGAGGAGAAGCCACGGGAGGTAGGGGAAGTTGAGCAGTACCCAGGTGGTTGCAGTCACACCAGGAGCTTCCCCGCTGGAAACTGTTTGCTGGCCAGGACCAGGAGTAAGCGGGAACATGGTGCAAGCTGCCCCTGGCAGGAGCAAGTGGGGCTCGGCCCCATGAAGAGTGTCATGGATCAGATCCAATCAATTGGTGGGTACCCGCCTACAGGCCGGATCCAATTATTTGGAGGGCCAGATCTGGCCCGCGGACCATATTTTTCCCACCCTTTAGGTAGGCTCAGAATCTTCTTGTGTATCCCCCGCCCCGTCCACTGCCAGGACCCTCTGCAACATGGTAATCATTGTAATAAATTACTTGTAGTAAATAGGGTGCTGCTCAAATGACAAACGTTATGGAGGGGTGCCTTGTGTCTGACCAGGATTGCTTTGAGTCATGGAAAATTGATAGCTACTGCCTTAGGGTACAAAAAAGCATTTGCCACACTCATTTTGGGTGTAGATGGCTTGCTTTAAACCTCCTACACCTAGACTGGGAATGGACACATACAGCAGTTTGATGCTCCTGGGAGCCGCATGTACATGCAATCATTTCTTTTGGGAATCATGTGATTTTGGGTGGGAGGCGGGGTGGGACAAATCAGAGGGTATCTGCAGAGAGGGTTGATGGGTAATGGGTGGGAGGTTGTTTAGTTGGGGGTGGGGGGAGAGGCCTAAAAATACCTTGGTCAGGGTTGGGGAAGAGGGTCGGATAAGCACAGCTATGAGAATGGAGTGAGCAGCTGAGTTGTTGCAGCCTTGAGGCTGCATTGTGAATGTATACAGTTGTTTTCAAGACTGAGTTAACCATTTCCTAGATCAGGGTAACCAAATCTTGAGCTAAGTTAGTGTACCTACTAAATTAAACTAACATAGATTGGGCTTGACTTTTTTTTTGCCTGATTTAACCATTCTGAACACCTGCACAGATGGCACTTAGATCTACTTAACCTGGTTAGTTCAATCTGAAAGAAACAGCTGTCTGTATCCTTAGAGATTAACTCATTTAGAGAGGTATAAGATTTTATACACATTAGAGGCATCTGAAGAAGTAGCCTGTCACTTACAAAAAGCTTATGCCTTACTGATCCAGATAGTTCCAAAGGTACCACTCTTCCCTGCCTTCTCTCAGACTCCAGACTAACACAACTAATTGGCTCTCATTGGGTGAGAGAGGATCTTTGAAGGTCCAGTCCTTTAAATGTTTATCTATCTGATTTTTTTTTCCCACTCAATGTGGATTAAATCTATTCTGATGAATAAGTATTTGCAAGATCTGAGTTTTAGATAAATCCTTAATGCTAGGAACAGAATTTACACAGAAATGGTATAAGTGATAGGAAACTGTTTCAAATCTGTAATACGAGAGAAGTTCAGTGCATGTAAACCTCTTTCAAAATAGCTGAAACTGATTTAAGATGAACCTTGATGGATGTAGTATCAGACTTAGCTGATCCAGGTAAATTGGTTATTGAACTTCTGTTCCAGCTCCCCTCCAAATTCAGGGTATCTCACAGTCCCCCAGAATGCTTTGTATCTCCTCGGCAACCCACCCCCCCTCAGAGAGCGGGCTGGCTAGTGTTAGCCCAAGCTTTCTACTTCAGCTGAGCAGGGAGTTGTGCCTAACCCCTCCTGGCTTCTGGCATGGGCATGCGGCTGCAGGCATGTGGCTGCATTTCTGGACTCAAAAATGAATGTCTTTTCACTTGCTTATCGGTTCAATCTATGCAGCTTAAACTAACCTGCAAAGATTGAATCAATTCAGCCTTGGGCTGTTTGACTGTCTGTATTTAGCATAACTGACAACAAATATCTTTTGGCTACTGTTTTGGTCTGTTTTCCTTTCTCTTGACACTGTTAAACCATTCTTCTTGTACTTTCATTTCCCCAAACCACTTTATTTCTGATGTACAACTGGCAGATTTTTGTAAAGTTCTATGAAGAAGACCTGCTGACTAAGGCAGCAGTGACCTGGCAAATTACAGCTGGCTATGAGTGACCCAATACAATTAATGTGAGTCTTGGTCCTCAAGACTGGAAAAAATGAGAAATATAAATGAAAACAGTGAAAAATATTTACAATCAAATCAGAGTAAATCTTACGTATGGTAGTTTTACGTAGGAGCAGGAGAATATTTTCAGCTGTTGTGCATTACCACATATGCTTCTAAATATATAATGCTTTATATTATTAAAATATTTGTTCATGTCTTTAAGGGTCAAAGAAATACCCTTCCAATATATTAAGGAGGTTTTCCTTCAACTACTTTTGATTGTTAACATACACACCACACTGGGGCAGCAGTTAGCAAGCAGAGGTTGTCTGAGCTCCATTTTAATGTCACAGGTAATGTGCTTGTGTTTGTTGTGGGGGATGGTAATTTATTTTGTGTGCTTTGTAGTTACTTCTGAAATGGACTGAATCATGCCTGTCCTTTGCAAATATGGCTTATCCTGATTTGGTTAAACAATCAGGAGCTGCCTGTGTCTGATATCAAAATGGACAGCTGCCTATGCCTGATATAAAAATGGGCAGATAGGATTAAATAAAGTGAATCCATCTATTTCACCAATTGCTGCTGCTGTAAATGGGTATGTACATATTGCTTTTCATGTACACTTTTCAAAGTACCGTCTGCACATATGCATATAGAAATTAGCTCTGTTTATCTACCGCAGATATCTTGACATTTTAATTTTGTTACCTTATTGCACATTTGAAATACCAAAATGCAACATTCATTGGTTTAATCAGGATTTAGTGGGGATTAGTGCAGGGAATGCACTCATGCCTATAGGCACCTTGTGTAATCTCTCTCAGAATGAAGTTTAAAACAATGAAGTGTAATTACTCTTTTCATTATAGTTTCTTACCTTCTGTTAACGTTACAAAAGTTGTTTCCTTTTTTTACTTTAGACTATTACGGTAGGGACCTTTCATTTTCTTAGGGAAAAATACCCACAATTATTTTTAAAGAAACTTTAGAAAGCAAGAAATATATTTGTTGCAATAAAATTGTTACTTTCATTGCTCTTTTGAGCCCTGCTTCTGCAACCATTTACACATGCTGTATACCTGTACGTAGGAATATAGAAGAAGAGAGGTAATCCTTGGCCATTGAATCTGTTTCCTATGTTTGCAGGCAGCTGTTTGTCCAAGAAGTTCATAAGAACAACCACTTTGGTCTCTCTTATATATAGGAGCCACAAAGCGCTCAAAGCAAAAAGAACCTACACTGTGCCATCGGGAGAGAGCAGAAGAGACAAGGGTGCTACCAAAATGTGTCACACTGATCTGTTGATGGTAGGAAGTGGGCCAAGTCTCCTACACAGAAAAGCCAATCTCCCCTTCTCCCTCCCCCTGCCCCCCAAGAAAAAAAAATCCTTAGCAAAGTGATGTGTGGGGAAGTTGTTTTCTGACTCCAAATCTGGTGATTGGTTTGACCATGAGCACATGAATAAAACTTACTAGATGGGAACCCAAAACATTTCTTAGTTCTATTAAGCAGCATCAACACATGTAGCCAATCTGCCCTAGAGCATAGGATGACCAGATCTTTCTCCCAAACAATCTGCATGTAGGTCAAGTTTCCTTTCAAACCTGGTTAGGGCACATATCATATATCATATACTGATATTTGATTAATTCTCAAAGGATACCCCATTATATTATAATATCTCTTCAAAACTGTGTGAGTGGTCCCATTGATTTCAATGCAAGTGAATATACCTCTTCTGAAACTGAACCTTCTTCATAACTGTACTCTCTGAAAAAGATAAAGAATGTTAAACATTAAACACAAACCTTTCAGACTGTGCTTATTTTACATTATTTCTATTAGTTTGACAATTTAAAATTTGCATTTTATGTTGATATTAGTATGGTTTAGAAACAGATGCAGCAAGGATCTGACATATTACTAATGCATTAGACTTAGTTTCTGCTTCTCAAAATGCTTATTTCATCCCTTTTACTACTCATCGAATTGTAGACATAACAAAAAACAGATAAAGGCCAATACATTAAGGAGGATCTGTCTGTGTTGGGGAAATGAGGGGGGAAGGAGGGGAATTTAGCTAACATTATATTAGTTTAATTGACCTTAAAGTATTCATTTATCTGTCGTATACAACCATTTATTTTTATCTTTGTAGAACTTCCTTTCCTTTTTCATGTCCTTGTCAGACAAGATATTTAGCAGAATTTGCAGGTTTTGTTGGAACCTGACATGCTGTACTGTGTTTCTGCTGTGGCCTTTTGTAGAATAGATTTTAATGGAGGAAATGGAAAAAAAAAATGCAAATCAATTTGCAAACCAGAAATGTATTCTTTATATATAAGGTACTTGAGTAGGAGAGAGATTTCTACAGGTCTATTATAGTTTTATTATAGAAATCAATTAATAAACATTAATGTGAGAAGTAAAAAGAAAAAAGTTGAAGTAGTTTTAATATGTGATAGCTTTATTGTTAGATTCTCCAAACATCTAGGCCCATGGTAGATTTTATACATATGGGAAGTCCAATGAAAGTCAAAGATATCTTTGTTTGTTTACAGGCCTGGATACTTTTATATTAAGAAGTGTTACATACAGAATCTGCCCCTGCTGTACTTTTACATGTTTATATAGAAATGCTGAAATACAGATCCAAAAAAGATGCCACTTTGTTATATGTGACAATTCTCTTTGGGATGTTTATGATTGCCTCACCATCTTCCCCTCTACTACTCTTGATTTTTGCAACAGAAGCAAATAATATGCAGACCAGGCTGATGGTGGGGAACTCTGAAATCCTAGAGACTAGTAAACACTAATAAAAGATAAATATGAATATATGACTTCTGAAATTCCGAAAGTTTCTTTGAAAGGAGTTGCAGGGAGTTAGCATTTCAGAAAATGAAGCTCAGGGTATACGGGAGTTTGCCATGTGGTACTGCTTTCTAAAGAAGTAAAATGTTGTGTTCATACATGAAAGGCCTTACAGATGATTTTAGGAGAAAATGTGCAGATCAAGTTGCTGATCACAAGTGTTCCAGCTCATCTGTGTTCTTCCAGAGTAACTTTTATATTAAATCTAAGGCTTCTTCTCCCCCATAAGTACTTGTGCTACTACTCACTCAAATAAGGATTCTGGAAAATGCAGAATATTGAATTTTTTTTTTTTTTTTTAACCTGGCCAAAACCTGCTTATAGCTTAGCTGTGCAGAGGCAAGCAAGCTGGAGTACCATGGCTACTATTCAGATCCTTTAAGTGAGCTGTTTAACAGTTACGTGAATGCCACCCCCATAACTATATGGCTAGTACTGTGCATGCTGCAGGCCTAGGATTAGATTGCAGCTATTTAAGTGAAACTAAAAAGTTTGCAATTATATAAAAATCTGTGAGTGCAATTAATCATTTTTCTCTCTTCGCTTCAAACAGGAGCACGTAAAACATAGGCAAGCAATGTATGAAGGATGTTTGCTACCTTAAATAAAAATGATCCCCATAAAGCAGATGAATGTCTCTGTAAAATAAAGAGATAAACACAGTTCTTGGTTCAGAGGCAATATCTTTTATTAGACCAACTAAATAGTAGCACAACAATTCTTTTCTTTGTAAGCTTCCAGGCACAAATACCCTCTTCAGGTGTGTTTCTCTCTCTCTTTCTTTCTCTCTTTTTGTTCTCCTCAGACTAACGCTGCTACAACATAGATCTCTGTAAAATATACACTTTCTTAACATAGACTTAAGCAAAAGGGTACAACAGTGTGCAGTAATACTGATTAAACTGGACCTCAGAGCTTCCAACAAAGCCTCATGAGGAATCCATACAAAAACTACAAAGCTTAAGTCTTTTCATTTCTAACCTTTTAATTGGTAGCCTGCTACAGCATGTCAGCTGATGAATTATAGGGTAATGATCATGGAGCTGAAATTGCATCTAGTAATTTTGTTTTCATTGTATGTTTTGTGATTTTAAAATAATGGCACCTGGTAGATGCATCTGCTCAGGTGTGTGGGAGTAAGGATGGTGATGATATTGAAGAAAAGATAAAGATGTGCAGATATGCTTTGTTTAGATTCTTAAGACTATAGCATCACTGAATTAATCATCCTTGTTTCCCTGATCTGCCTTTTAAAATGTTCATTGTTTATATGGAACTGTAAGTGTAAATGCTACTGCACAGTGGGTGGCAAGTACCAAACAATTAACATAGCTTTGTCCAAATGAGATTGTAGCCCAAAGCCAAATCTCTCATTGTTTATGACTAGTGTCTCCTAATTGAGTTGCTAGACCTTTTGCACAGTTAGCTTGGGTGCATAAAATTGAGAGCCCTCACTTCCATTTATTGTGACCTTATTTTTTTAAATGTTTCTGCAATAAAATAAATATGAGGCTTTGGAAGCTGCAGAAATTTGAAAAGATGGAACTCCACCTAGGATAGAAGATGGCTATCCTAAAGGCTGGAAACTATCACCATTGGTGAATGGAAACAGAGGTGTCTGGGTAAGGGACAGGCTTGGCGGGGGGTGGAAGGGGGGGTGTAGCAGCGCAGATAAAAATGGAGAGGTACGTGGGAAGTCAGACATCTGGCAGGTTGTAGTGTGTCAGAATTCCAATGTCCAGCCTATACTTCCTTAGTTCTCCTGTGAGAATGCTGTGGGAGACTGTATCAAAAGCCTTGCTAAAATCAAGGTACACCACATCCACCAGTTTCTCTGCATCCACAGAGCCAGTCTTCTCATCCTAGAAGGCAATCAGGTTGGTCATGCATGACTTGCCCTTGGTGAATCCATGCTGACTGTTCCTAATCACTTTCTTTTCCTTCACATGCTTAAAAATGGATTTCTTGAGGATCTGTTCCATGATTTTTCCAGGGACTGAGGTGACACTGACTGGTCTGTAGTTCCCTGGATCCTCATTTTTTTCCTTTCTTAAATATGGACTCTATGTTTGCCCTTTTCCAATCATCCAGAACCTCTCATGATCACCATGAGTTTTCAAAGATCATGGCCACTGGTCCGGCAGTCGCATCAGCCAACTCCCTCGGCTCCCTCGGGTGAATCCCATCCAGGCCCTTGGACTTGTACATGTCCAGCTTTTCTAAGTACTCCCTAACCTTTTCTTTTACCACTGAGAGCTGCTCACCTCCTCCTCAAACTTTGCTGCCCAGTGCAGTAGTCCAGCAGCTGACTTTGCCCATGAAGACTGAGGCAAAAAAGGCATTGAGCACTTCAGCCTTTTCTGCAACCGCTGTTACAAGGTTGCCTCCCCTATTCAGTAAGGGACCCACATTTTCCCTGATCCTTCCCTTGCTACCAACATACTTATAGACACCCTTCTTGTTACCCTTCATGTTCCTTGCTAGCTGCAACTCCAATTGCGCTTTGACCTTCCTGACTTCATCCCTGATGCCTGAGCAGTGCTCTTACATTCTTCCCTAGTTATTTGTCCAAGTTTCCACTTCTTACAAGCCTCCTTTTTGAGGTTCAGTTGACTGAAGAGTTCTCAGTAAGGTTTCTTTGAAATACAGCCAGCTTTTCTGGACTCCTCTCCCCATCAGTCTGACTTCCCAGGGGATGTTGCCCATGAGTTCCCTGAGCAAGTCGAAGTCCACTTTTCTGAGTTCAGGTTCCTTACTCTGTTGCTCCCTTTCCTTCCTTTACTCAGGATCCTGAACTCAATCATTTCGTGGTCACAGCTGCCCAAGTTGCCATCCACTACTACATTCCCCACCAATTCTTCCCTGTTTGTGAGCAGCAGGTCAAGAAGAGTATGGCCCCTGCTCCAGCACTTGCACTAGGATGTTACCCACAGCACGCTCCAAAAACTTCCTGGATTGACTGCACACTGCTGTATTGCCCTCCCAGCAGATGGCAGGGTGATTTGAAGTCCCCCATGAGAAGCATGCTCCTGTAAAGTTGAGTGTTTGCAAGCAAGTTGCAGCAAGCAGCTATGCAGGACTGTGGAGGTGCTGCACTTTGCATAGGCTTTTATTTCTGGGCTGCACCACTTCTTCAGTCAGTTGTACAAAAGGACTGCTATGTATCACCCAAGTAGAAAAACAATCCCTTTTCAAGTACAAGTTGCATCCAAAAGCTGAGTGACTGTTTCTTAATTGGGTAACTGACTGCACAAGAAACAGCTTATGAACCATCTTGGTATGAAAAGTATGAATTGTATGAAATTAGCTTATTATTGTTTCTACTGCAGGTCCCGTCTATGCAAATACTTCCCTTTCTCAAAACTGAACTGTAGAAGTATTAATTATATAATATGGAATACCTTTGTTTTCTCTCCATCCTCCTACTTTTATCTCTAGTTCTTATTGCTGTTTTGTTTTAGGATTGGCTGTATTTCTTACATGACCTCTTAGGTAAGCATTTATTTCAAATGAAGTGTTACATTTTAAGGGCACTAATACTATCATTCCAGTCATCTTCCCCCCCCCCCACACACACCCTTTTTTCTTTTTCTTTTTGTTTAGGAAGAAGCCTAGGAAGTCATTAAAATTGACTGTATAATGTTGTGCAGCATGCTCTATCTATACTGTCTTTCATTATCTTGGGATCTAAGAAGTGTCATGTACCACTTTGGAAATGTCAGTAATCATATTATGAACAGTATATAGAAACTTTTAGTCTCCTGGACATATTTCTTTAGTTCTTCCTTCCCCCGACCTTTTACCTGCTCATATTATCTGGCAGAAACATAGGTAGGTACTGCAATGTTTTTATAGTTTGTTCTAGTTACAGAACGCTGGTTGATTATGAGCATATAGCAGAGATTATTGCCTTCAGTTGTTTACCTTTCCATTCTTGTTTTTCTTTGCCATATAGCACTGTTAGTGGGGGCATTTGGCTCCATTTTATTGTTAGTATACAATATGCCTGGATTTGTGCGTGGTGTATTTAGCCAAACAAAATAAGCATGTGGCTTTTCATGTGACTTGCATATCACAGGATAAGCCAATGAAAATTATGATTTTCTTTCTAATTTTGGAAAAGGTGACAATCTGTGGCATCCCATCTGTCGTTTGATACTGAAAAATAACATTATTATAAGTGAATTATCTGTCAGCAATTCAGTTGTACCTTGATGTATTTTTCTTAAATTATTTTGAGGGGAGGGGGGACTGAGTTTTTTCTTTTCATTAATTCCTTTCTTTAGGCAGTGTCTCCTGTGTCTGGTAGGCTTTATATATCATTATCTCTGCGAAAAATTATGAAATGCAGATAGTTATGCTGGTTTATAGATTTAAAAGTGTAGTGGTAGTAGAAAGTAGCTTAGCCTGTTAGTCTGAAATATAAAAACTCATTTAAGAGCTAGTATTTCTGCTAGCAAGAATTAAATCATGGTTCTTGAGAGCAAGAGACTTTCACATTTTGACACAGTAACACGCTGATTCATTTAGCTACTAAAAATCTCAATGTACCCTCAAAAGATTACTACCAAAGGTTAATTGTGAGAAGTGCTAATCTGAAGGTAAAAACAAAATAACATTATGCATGAGTCTATACAACAAGCTTACTGTAGTAATGCAAACAAAACAAAAAAGAACAAAGCAAAACTTACTTTTTGACCTGCAAAGGAGCATATCCTGCTTATCTTTCATCCAACATAAAAAAACTTCCATGGTTAGCTTGCATTTTCTTCTTCCTAAACCATGTAGTACATATCTGTTTAGGTGCTTGCTGTATACTTGGTTTCTTAAATGGATATTTGTAAGTGCAGATAATTCATCATTAAAGATTCCTAAAACTTATTAGAAAAACTGAACTTTTCGGGGGGGGGGGACAGGGAAGCTACTCGCATATGCAGTTGGTATCAAGATTGTCTTTAAAAAATTGTAACCTCAGTTTGAGTCTTCTGTTTCTGTTGTGTGTTTATGGTACAGTCAGTGTTAATGGTTTGCTCTTCTACAGAGAAAAATTACTGAATGTCAACCAGGACATTTTTCCCCTGGAAACAAAAATATTTGTTGAGCATAAATCTGCAAATGTTCTTCACACTCTGTGACAAACATTCCTTAATACTGACAAATCAAAGAGTTTATAGATATATATATAAAGTGAACTCTTCTGTAGTTAGACTGCATACTTATAGCTATCAATGAATACAGAGTTGGGGGGTGAAATGGAGTCTTCAGTGATTGACTTCAAACAATTTTCTTCAGACTTTATTGCAGAAATTATCAGAATACCAAAAGTATTTATGTTATTTATCTTCATGTTGAGTAGATTTCTTTTTTTTTAACTTGGGATAATCCCATTGATTTAATTGGTCTTCTTCTGGCTTCAGCAAAGTAGGAGTGGGTACCACTGGCCCTAAATCAGGTGAAAACATACACTGTTTTTAATTGTTTTCTTTGAGCTGCATTCTTTTATTTAACTCTCGATTACAGTTGGGGTGCTTAAATATTTTAAATACATTATTTGAAAAATATAACTAAAGTGGCACAATGATATATTAACTACTGGATTCCATTTCTGTACTAACAGACTGGCCATTTTTGAAAAAGACACTGCATTACCCTCTACAAGGCATATTATGGTTGTCCTTCATTCATTTTCCAGGCTGTCCAAAGAGCAGGTGGCTCAAAATTGTTCCTGTCCAGAAAAGGCTTTTTAGTTTACTCTCTCCTGTTGTCTCTCTCTGATAATTTATCCAGATTTTGCTTATTACAATCACACTGAGTTATTTTTAGAAGGTTGAATACTTTTGAACAATAAGTTGATATATTCAGATGCTTAACTCTGGCTTTATATTCTATTCAATCCTATCATCTTTCATTAAAAATCTATTTGTATAACTGAAATTTCAGAAGTATTCCTGAGGATAAGCTTATGAACTTTATTGGTGCTCAAACTCTAGAGGGTATGGACACACATAATGCTTAGACTGGTTTAACTTCATTTTAAATCTGAAGCAGACAGATGTACAAGCCTTCTAAACTGGTGTAAAACTTCCTGGAATGTTTTAAAAAATAAAACCAAATGGTTCAGCGTTACATGTGGACACCAAGTGTTCTGTGACGGGCTCTGTGGATGCAGGGAGACTGGTAGACATGGTAGAGTGCCCCGGGGGTTGGTCCTGGGGCAATTTTTGTTCAATGTCTTCATCAACAACCTGGAAAATGGCATACAGTGTACCCTCAACAAGTGTGCAGATGGCACCAAGGTGTGGGTGTAGTAGATATGCTGGAGGATAGGGCTAGGATTCAGAGTGATCTAGACAAATTGGAGGATTGGGCCAAAAGGAATCTCACGAGGTTCAACAAGGACAAGTGCAAAGTCCTCCACTTAGGATGGAGGACTTCCCATGCACCAGTACAGGCTGGGGGCTGGCTGATGCATAGCAGCTCTGCAACAAAGGACCTGGGGGTTACAGTGGACAATAAGCTGAACATGACCCAGCAGTGTTCTCTTGCTACCAAGAAATCTCATGGCATACTGGGCTGCATTGGTAGGCGTGTTGCCAGTTGGTCAAGGGAAGTGATTATTCCCCTCTATTCAGCACTGGTGAGGCCGTGAGGCCACATCTGAAATACTGTGTTCAGTTTTGCGCCCCCCCCCCCCACTACAGAAAATATGTGGAAAAATTGGAGATAGTTCAGCGGAGGGCAACAAAATTTGTGAGGAGGCTAGCGTACATGATCTATGAGGAAAGACTGAGGGAACTGGGCTTATTTAGTTTAGAGAAGATGAGATTGAGGGGGGATTTAAAGCAGCCTTCAACTACCTGAAAGTGTGGGGAGGGTTGAAAGAGGATGGAGTTAGACAGTTCTCAGTGCTGACAAGACAGAATCAAGGAGCAACAGTCTCAAGTTGCAGGAGGGGAAGTTTAGGTTACATATTAGGAAGAATGTTCTCACTAGAAGGATAGCAAAACACTGAAACAGGTTTTTTAGAGAGGTGGTGGAAGCTGCATCCTTGGAGGCTTTCAAGGCCCGGCTAGACAAATCTTTGGCTGAGATGACCTAGTTGGGGATGCTCCTGCTTTGAGCAGAAGGTTGGATCAGATGACCTCCTGAGGTCTGCTCCAACCCTGACTTCCTATGATTCTATGACATGGGTCTGGTCAGTCCTCCAGGCATTTCATACTGCATCGTTCTTCAGCCCCTCTCCAATGCTGTAACTGGCCACTCTGGTACACAACTAAAACTTTTCTGCCCAACTGTTCCCACCCGGTTTATTCTTTTTAGTAGGTACTTTTTAATTATTAGTTCTCTTCCACTGCTTGCTCAATAACGTTCAGCTCCATCCTCATTCTGTAGTTGACCATCCTTCCACCGTCTTTTGGGATGCCAAAAGCATGGGTCCAAGCACTCTTCCTCCCTCTCTTTCCTTTCCCCAGCCTGAGGACAAGCAAGCTCACTGAAGACTTTGATCAATTGCAGGCTATTGAAGTTTACTGAAATCATGTTTAGCATAAAAGGAAAAGCAGAAAGTACTCCCAGCCACAGTCATCCCTTCACTACCTACTACAATTCTGGGGTGGATGATGATCAGTCCCACTCCCTAATGTCAGTGCCATAGCATTTCACACACAGTTGTGAACTTGTTGCTAATCAGTGACATTTTAAAACAGGTCCGTGGTTAGATACATCTGCATTTTCATATTCTCCCATTACCCAGGGTAAATAAAGAAAAAAACCTATCAGTTTAGATGCCATGCTTTGGTCTTAATCTTGATCATTTCAACAAGGGAATGAATCCCAACCATTGTGACTGGTCATAAGAGCATGTGTAATTGTACACCTAGGTATGTTGAAAGATTATGGCTATACTAAAAATTGTGTGCTAATGTAAAAGTATACGTGACACACATTTAATTATATAAATGTATGCATGCATGCACTTATTACATATAAAAGAGAAAAATGTTGCAATTGTTGATTGGTAAAAAATAGAACAAAAATCACGTAAGACAGTATTCACTGCTTTAGTTTTCCAGTGGTGATAGTGTTTAAAAAGGCAAATTTTTATATAGTTTACTTTTTTCCTATTAGTTATATGATCTTGATGTTTGACCAGTATACAGTTTTGTTAAAAATGTCCCATTTAGCCATGTATTTATGTTTTCCTTAATAAACCCTTTGTCATTCTGCTTTTGCAAGAGTGATGCCAAGAATTTGCTTACATTGAGAACTTCACTGTCAAGCCACCAGGAAACCAGAAACTTTTCACAGTTTACATGATAATGTATTCTTTTTTTTTAAAGAACATAGTTATGTTCCTGTCCATAGGCGACGCATAGTGGGTGCACATGTACCCCCTGAGCTTGGTGGTGCAACCACTGCAAAAACACATGGCCGACACTGCCAGCAGTGCCTGCAGGTGGTTGCCATTCAATCCCCACCACCCCTTGCTGCCAATACCACCGGCAGGATCTGCTGGTGGTCACCAACCCCTGGTTAGTGCTCACCACCCCCTCCCCCGCTGCCGACACTGCCACGGCTGCCTGTGGAAGCTCACTGCTTAATGCTGCCAACAGTGCTGCCACCACCTGTGGGAGCTTGCTGTACCCCTCAGCTCTGGGGGCACATGGCATTTGTGTTCCTGTCGCAGAGTCCCCAGAGGAGGCGGCTGGCGGGGTGCTTTCTCGGGCCTTTCCACTGCAGCCTTCTTTTGTCTCTCAGAATGCCCCTGAAACCAGCCCAGTATTAGCTTCTGGAGAAGGTAGAGGGTAGGGTAGAGAGAGAGGTTCCTTTGTATGTGAAGACATTAAATTTTCAGTGTCCGACCCCTCCTCCTTGTTCTGTAGCGCTAACTCAAGGAGTTCGCTGTCTCGGGAGAACAAATGCAACCCAAAATTCCAAGCAACAAAGCAGCCTCCTCAGTAAAGGTGTTTCATGGGGCAAAGGTTATAGACCAAGAAGATCCTGCCCTTTCTTAAAAGGGGGATGCAGTTCCTCTGTACCTGGTGCAGCATAAGCACCACAAATATAACTCAGTTCTTCTCTTTCCAGTGACAGTATCTTAGCTCCAAAGCCCCTAAACTCCACTACTGGCTTGTTTCCAGACTGCATCCACCGGGCAGACAGTCTGCTTGTTCCCACTCCCATATCCATTGTTATACATCTCTCTTTCAGTTTCTCGGGAGCCTCCAGGCCATCAAACTTTTGTTGATGTGTCAACAAAACTAGTAAATTCCTTTGTTGCTGGAGCTCCATTTTGTCTTTCCCAGCTAGTAACTAGTCTGTTAACAGCAGGGACCTTTTGTCCTCAAGTAGAAGCTGGTTGGGTAAACTAAGGCATGCTACATTATAATAATGTGAACACATTTCAAATATTATAGTAAAACCCACAGTGCATTACCATCTGGTTTTCCCAGTACTTTCCTGATGGCTAAATAAGTATGTTGAATTCACCAGCCAGCAGCAGATTTTGTAGGTGGACAACTTTGTTTTCTGTTGATCTCATGGGGAGAAGGCTATCACAGGCTGCAGTCCAGGATTCCTTGGATCACACTTGGCCTTTAAGCTACACCTTGTAAAGGAAACTTATTGGCCTATTTGTTAAACAGACTGCCCAATTCTGATCTTCAAATCATCAGACGACAAATGCACACTATAGACGGATCAAATTCAGCAGTGGTGGGACTACTGTAGAATAAATATTGCTTCTGAGAGCAACTAGTTTTCTGAGGCCTATGAGATGTGACAGTATTCTGTTTAGCTGATAAATTGCAGTGTAACAGGAAGGATGCTACAATGAGTATTGATTTCTTTTGTGCATAGAACTCATTTTGCTACAGCTTGTGTATTGCCTTCATGAGCTGACAATCCATTAAGGATCACTTTGTGTGTCTCTTCCTTCATTATTGCTTCTTTTACTGCTTTCTGCTTTACTGCCTTTAAAATACATTGTCAAGGCACAATAAAATAGGTAAAAGGGGAAATTCTAATGGTAGCAAAACAATTTGGTTCCTGGTAAATGACTTTATTGAAAAGAATAGTTTTACTGGGCAGCTACCTGCAAAGATGATATTCTTTTTAAGGTGCTAAACATATTATATTAAAGTTCTCTTATAGTAAAATAACTCATTTGGTGATTTGTAATTCTGTGCCATACAACAGATTTAATGATAAGATTTTAAAGTTAGAGCATGTAAAACTCATATTTTATATGGACATTATCAAAATCTTAACCATCCTTACTTGCCAAATCCAACGTATCCTAAAATGAATGCAGTCATGCCTTAACAAATATAATGCTTCTCTATTTCCCGGATTTATTCAAAACAAAAAGTACTGGCCTGAATACTTGACATTGACATGCTTGTCCATGCTACAAGCTTGGTTGCCTTTTTCATTAAACTGTATAGCTTTTGTGATTCAAGTGTCCAACAATACAGAAATAGAGATTTAGGTAAAGGAAAATGATGTGTAGCATTTGTGCAACAAAACATGTACTTTTATTTTTTTTTAACCAAAGCTTTACTTAAGTATTTACTAAAACGTCTTTCCCATATATGTTATAATATAACTTTTAGAAAGTAATTTTGTTTCATCTTGGACATCACTTTGCTTTTGCCTCAGTTTGTTCCATCTGCAAAATGGGGTAATTATACTAAGCTATTTCATAAGGTGCTTTGAGATCTACTGATGAAAAAAGATTGTTCAATAGCTACCTAGTATTATTATTAAATATATTTATAAAGTCCCCAGAGTCCTGTGACTAAGGCTGTATGAAAGCAGTGTGGTTATAATGAACCCAAACTGGGAATCTTCTTCCTTCATGTTTTTCATTTTGAGCTTAGTATAGAGCAGTGATGTCTAACTCATCCAGCGCCATGGGCTGACTGAGTGGCATGGGATAGATCAGGCTTATTTGCGAGATGGATCTGGAGCATGGAACCAGTCTGTGGGATGGATTCAGAGTGCAGAATCGCATCATCTAGCATACAGGTTTCAAATTTGGCAGTGACACCATTAATTGCTAGACCTCCCAGAACTGTAGTAGCTGCTGCTCCTCCCACCCCCAAATTTCTGTTACTGCAAGCAACTCTGTGGCCAGATGACATGGTTGTGTTCTGGATTTGGCCTGTGGGGCTCCTAATGGGCATGTCTGTAGGTGAGTAGAGAGTGCAGGGAACTCTCAGGGCTGCTTCAGCAGTCCGGCTGACACAAGGAGTAGTGTCCCCAGGTACCAATTGGCTTGTCCCCAGAATCTCCTGAGAGCTAGCAGCCCTGAGCTACTTGCCAGGGTGGCTTTTTATACTGCTGGGGACAGCATAGGTGCTGGCCCTGGGCTCTAGCTCCCCCTGGCTGTAGATCTGGGAGGAACCAAGCAGGGTTATTTTGCCCCAAGTGGCATAGTTTGCTCCACACCAAAATGCATGTCTGAGCACATGCACTGAAGCAAAAAGCCCCGGCTAAAATTTACACCACTTCTATTTGAGCTGCTGCAAGCGCACGTGTTTGCATGTGTGGACACACCCAAGGGGTCCAGAAATTGGCAGCAGGATAACAGATAGTACCATTAATTGTTGTAACTCTGGGAGCCATGGCCATTAAAACTGCAACCACTCATCATCATCCTGCCAAATTTCTGGACCTGTTGGGAGCCCCATGGGTAGGTGTAGAGATTTGGATACCACTGATCTTACAGGATTGGCTTTTCTTGTATCTCACCAGCTCTGGACCACTTTATCTTTGTTTTACCTGAGGGCCTTCATCAAATGCAGAGCTAATGGTCTTATTAACTTACTTATTTTTTGCAAGTTGATGTTCTATTTACCATTATTTAACTCTTTTCCTCCTTACCCTTGTACTTTTAGTGTTAGGTTTCTATTCCATATGCTCAGTTAAACATGTACATGTATAACACTGAATTGGGAGCATTACAACATTTTTGGGAAACTTGAATATTTCTTGGCTGCTGTGGAATACCATGGCAAGACCAACAGCAGTAAAACTAATGCATCTTCACCTTTTTGAAAAGCATGGAACCATCTGGTATACTTAATAGTATTTTGTTTGCTGCCAGGCTCATCTGAAGTTTTAGCCTTTTTTATGAGAAATGATAAACTGGATAGTGTTAAACAGCTTCCAATTTAGTTTTGCTCATAGAAATAGATAGTTGGGTAAAGAAAGAGAGAAGCTTCCAAAAATCCAGAGAAATTGCAGGTTAGAGTATTATTAAGGCTGCATTTTTTTTCTCAGCTACTACTAGAAGTCATTTTATTTGCTAAAGGATGTATGTTGGACTATGGAATTAAATAATCTCCATTCATAACTAAAACAGCTTGGAGGATCATCCACTGAAGGTATAATATTATTAAAGGCAAATGAGATGAGTCAGGTTTAGGGCTTGAGCTCATAGTATTCACCCACAATAGTTAGTATTATTTCAGTACATCAGGCTGATGCAGTTTTACCTCTTTTAATAAATAATATGACTTTCCTTTGATTTTCTTAGATTTTTATCAACTTACTACAGCATTCTCTTTTTATTTGTTTAGCATTAATCCTTTGCCATGCTTATTGGCAGTAAGAGACATCATATGTAAAAGGTGTGTGCCATTTCTTCGTACATCTGGGCCAGGTGGATACTTGCTATATCTTCAGGACCTATGGACTTGTTTGTAAATAAACTCTACACCCACCACATCAGTCAGATGAATATTAAAATTCAGTTTCTTGATTTGTAAGACTGCTTCAGTTTTTTTAAGCTACAGGGTTTCTGTGAAAGCCTCTTTCCCTCTCTCCCTCTTTCACCTGATATGCAGGAGTGTATTGTGAGACCCATGAGATGGCTGACTGTCTCCTGACATAAATGACACTTAGCAGATCAGATTATTTTATACCAAGCAGTGTCAGAAACTTATCAAACCAGTTTTACATCATTTGTGTTATGAACACACGGCATTAACTTCTTCATGTTGCAGTAATTTTTCATTTTTTCTATTTTTATGTTAATTCAAATTAACTCTATTAAAACTCTTGAAATGTCATTAAAATGCATTATTTGATATGGACTTCTAGAACTGATATAATCTTGATAGTCATACTGAAGGTTTCCTTCTCTCCTTTTAAATGAAGTGTTAATACCTAGTTTTTCTCTCAGAGGTAAAAATCTGTCAAGGACAGGTTGAAAGACTGAATTTGCTCTTTGTATTTGGCTCTGCAGAGTCAAGAGTGTTTACATTTCACATACATAATCAAACCTCTAACCACAAGATCTTTTAAAAGTTATGGTATCATTATTGTTATGTTTTTTTGAAACTGGTGATTGATTTTTATCCTGAGACATGTAAGATAACTGTGAAAACTAACTTACTTGGTTTGTCTGAAAGATTACATCAATGCACTTGCTGTTCTGCTTTTTCTTGTTACCATGGTACTGAAGTCTTTGTGATTGGGATATCTGAATATGTATTATCAATCTGTGAATTTAACATATTTGCCAAAAATGTAACAGTAAACACATGCAGCATAATAGCTGTAGTGAGAATTATAACCAAAAATTAGCAGCCGAGACACAAAATCCACTCGACACATCGTTTTATCTAATAAAATATTATTTTATTACCATTAATAAATTACTCTTTAACAACAAAGCAGCAAACCGAGTTTTACAAAGATGGTAGAGAAGCTATTGCAGACAATGCCTGAAAACTAAGGTGTAGGCTAATTTGCAGATACTGTAATGAGTTTTGTTTTAAATAACCTCTTTCTTTTAGCTATGTCCTTTTTCGTGGTTGCTGTTAGAAATACAAGTTTTTCCAAGCAACTTTATGAATATTTACAACTACTTCAAAAGTAGAGCTATCTTTTTCTGGTATTAAATTTTGTGTTGTCTTTAGGGAGAGAAGAACTGTGTTCTTTAAATCTGGAGGAAACTCTTTGACAGAAACATAATTAGGGATTTCCCTCTTCCAAAGTCTTTCCTGAAGGTGAATAAGATAGGGTCCATACATATCCCTTCTCACTGGTCATTGTAGACAGGAAAAATACCCACCATACAGATCAAAATTAAGTGGGGGAGGGGAAAGGGAGGGAAGTCGAGGCTTCAGAATTAAATATGCACAGCAGAACAGAAAAGGGGACAGAGACTATGTGAAAGGGAAAGAGGTAGAGGTATGGCCATTGGAGGCTTAAGTCAAATGAATTTTGCAAGAAAAAATATATTAGTGTGGCTTTTCATTAAAATTGGTGAGAAATTAACTGAAACATCTGTTGGGGAGGACTAGTTTCATATTCTAGGGCTAATGTACAGAAGTCCTGTTGAGTCAGCTTTTCTCACAGAGAATGGAAAGCTGCTTAGAATGAGAAGAACCAGTCTAAATATCTTTTAATTTTGTACACTGGGGATACTGTTTGGCCAGGTCCCCTCATTATCCAGCCTTCAATTCCCTCAAATTCTGAATGATGCAGTTTGTCTTTGGCTGATCAGGTTTCTAATGACCTTAATATTCAAGTGTTGACAATTCTAACATGCTTATTTTAGTATGTTTTGAATATATTAATTCTGTGTTTATGTAGCACTGATGAATAAAAAATAGGGTCTTTAAATGTGCATCTGTGGATGCATTTAGATATTATGAATAAATAAAATCACTCATGTAATAGAGACTTTTTCAAGCCTGTTATTTGCATTACTTTCATCTAATGTAAATTAGCCTAAGATTACCATGATATCAAAAAAAAAAAAATTATTGTACTGTAGCAAATAAAATGTTTGATCTCTTTTAGGGTTTTTTTTCCTTATACACCAATATAAAATACTTTGATGTGTTAGATCAGTCACTTTAAAGTTACAGGAGAACTTGAAAAAAGAATTTTACGAAGTACAGAATGAAGCAAAACTTTGAAAAGAAATAGTTTAAAAAAAAAGAGTGGTGGGCACAAAAGTAATCAGTTTCTTTTATCCTTTCGATTAATTTCCAGTAACCACATTTAAAACATTTGAACTGATCTAGATGGTGTAGTTTAAAAAGAGAACAATATTATAAATTGGCATTTGAAGGAGCGTACTTTTTTTCTTATGTCTTTCATCCTGACTTATCTCAAAATATTTTAGTTGTGATTCTTTGCAACCTCCCCCACCATATTTAATCACATATTACATGCACTTTTCCCCTCAACATCAACCCTCCAAAATTGGGGTATGTATTATTAGCAGAGGCAGCTGTTTTTTCCCCCTTTGGAACACAAACAGGGAGGAATAAAAGCAAGCAGTTGCTGAGCATTAATGGCAGAAGCCATCTTGGCAGCTTGGAGCAGTAATTGAGGACAAGTGAGCTGCTGCATGCAGTCTGTAGTATTGTGGAGTGGAAACACTTTGGGTGTTGACAAATGTCCGGCTCCCTGTTGTAACTCATGGCATTTCACAGGAAGTGCCATGTGTTCCCTGCATCCCAACAGACATTGGCTATTGGGTCTGGAGTGGGGGGAAGGAGGTGGGGATGGGAGATAAGGCCCAGTTTGGAGCAGCTGGGGCTTTGTTGTAACTGGGCCTTGGATTGAATCCCACACACACTTTCTGTCTTGCCACACCTGGAAGTTCCTGCTGCCTCCATCCAGCCTGGGTCCTGGGATGCCAGGACTTGGAATCCCCTGACTGACTTTGTTGCACAGTTGGCCATGACTCTGTATTTAAAAAAAACCCAACCTTTTCTTACCCATGTTCTGCCTTCTAAAAACAAGACATATCTTTTATTTGGGACTGGCCTTCAGGGAAAACTTTGGAAGAAAGAAATCACTCCATATGCAGTATGGGAGAAAATAAAGATATGCTGAAAATGTGCCAAACTTGCAAGATGGAATGTTCATAATTAGGGAACGATAAAGTTAAGTTTGTAAGGAAATTTACTGTTTCCCAATTTGGAGCCAAATTCTGATGACTTTACTCTCAGTGGATACTCCTGATTTGTACTTCTGATTTCAGTAATAAAGCATTTTCCAACATTTGCAGGAGTATCAGAATCTGAACACATGTACTTACTTGAAAAATAGTGTATGACAAAATTCAACCAATGTGCTACTCCATTTTTTTTTTTTCCAAAATAGGAATATTATTTGTGATATTTTGTTATAATTGGTCCTTTGAGCCATATGGGAGATACGGCTGTATCAGGGGTGTTAAAGCTGGATGTGTAGTATGGGGCCAGTCTGCTGGATCCAGTATATAGGTCTGGTCAGGTGTTAGTGCCACAAGTGTAGACCAGCCCATGTATATAGTATGCTGCGTATACACTGGATATGGCCGTATGTGCAGTGTGTGGAGCTACTCTAGCATATACCACATGTTCTGCATGACTCCAGTCCGGGATACACAGGTGGCACAGCAGGGTGGGCTTCACGGGCTGTATCTTTGACACCCTTGGGCTATATAATATTATGACATTGAATTATAACGATCCATCCAGATCAGAGGTATGTTGGAAATGTAATGTTTTCTGAGTTAATTGAGAATATCAGTTAGAATGGAAATTAAGGGAACTTTGATTTTTGTTGTTATGGCACTGGTCTTGGATTCGAGTTCAGGGTTCAGTTTTTCGATTCACTGCAGACTTTCTCTTTGCTGTTGGGGTAGAAATCTCAGCAAAAGTTGATCCCTGACACTGTTAAAATTCATTCAAGTTCTCAGATTTAATTACTTCATTCCTCGATGCAACCCTTTTGAGAGAGAGATTATGGTAAATGTTTTGCTTACTCTGTCTTGTCTATTTAGACTGTATACTGTTTGTGGCACAGAGTATTTATTTGATTGAGGCTATGAGCTGTTACTCTAATGTATGCTCTATGCTGTCAGTACTTTATTATATACTGTGATAACAATATTATCTAAGGTTGTCAATTATGCATCTTTTCAGAATACAAAATTTCCTTTAAAGCCTGGAAGGGGGGAAAGGAAATCAGAAATACTTATAACAAATTTTGTCAAGCCACGAAAAAGCACAACTGCAAGCTTAAGGTGATGTCCCTGGCAATTCTTACATTTTGAACATCTGCTGCAGAGGTGCTAGTAGTGTTATAATCCACTAGGAAAATATATGCATATATAAGCATATTTAAATGTCTATGGATGTGTATTTTCATTCATTATTCTCTAAACTTCTTGAACCATTTTTTGTTTTTAAAAACCCCTCCAAACTAAGAAAAATGTACCAGATTTAGCCTGAAAGATAAAAGACAGGGAAAAAAGTTTATAAGCAACTGAAAATCACCCTTGAGAGAAGGGAAAATCTGTCTTAAATGTTACCAGCTAACATTGATTCATTTTCTTAGGGAGGTGGTATTGCCATTTGTAGAATGATTTGTTCCAGGCAGAAACTTATCACAATGTCTGGGTTTTTAGTCTGAAAGTAATTAAGAGGAATATAGCTCATGTTTAATATTCATATTTATTCAAAAAGAAGTCTGGATTTTCTGACCTTTAGTAATATAACCTCAGAGCCAGCATTATGGAAAACAGCTCTCTGAGCAAACTTGTATTTTGGTGCCTCCCCTGAAGCACCCCCTTCCCCCCATCTCAGGGTTTCTGTAGGCAGAGGAGGGTGAGTAATTTATTCAGAACTGGAGGAGGTGCCACCCCACCTACACTGCCTAGTTCAGTTTTTCCTCAGTGGCTTCAAGGACACCAGCTCCCAAGCTACAGGCAAACAACACCACCCTTGCCCCACATTGGAGCAGGCTGCACCCTGGGGGTTGCTATGGTGGGACAGGAATGCATCCTACCACTACCTGTGCCTAATACCCAGGTAGCCCTAGCCCCTGCCCTGCAGGGAGTGCTGTTGGGGGGAGGGGGCGGAGTGGAGCAGGGCACTTACCTGCTACATGCTGCAGAGGTGCAATGTGGGCTGGGCTGGGCTGGGTGCACGGAGTGGAGCAGAGCAGAGTCATTGATCAGGAGGATAAAGTTTGTGCGAGGGAGGAGCAGACAGTTGGGAATTAATCAGGAGGAAGCGGGGCTTGCTCATCCTGGTACATTCTCCCACCTCCCCCCACCCATTCCTCCTTGTACTATGCTGCATCACACCAGGATCTCAGGATGATGGGCAGGCGGAGGGGAGCAGTCAGGGACTCTGCCCCACATTGCTGAGCTAGGAGTGCATGAGGGGACCCTGTAGGGATGGTGGGTGGGCTAGGCACCGATCCTCTAGCTTGGGGTGGGGATCAGCTGGGGTGAGTTTTGGTGGTGGGGTGTTTGGCACCCTCTGACTATGGTGCCCTGGCTGGCTGCCCACCCGTAAGGCTGGCTCTGTATAGACTGATTGGCTGAGATAAATCATGGCTACCTACCCTCCTGTTTGCTAAAGTGGTTTCCCTACTGATGTTGATGAGTCACCCACCATTCTTCCCTTTGTCTAAGCTTCATTTCAAAGTTTTCAGGGAAGGTGAGGGTTTCAAGTAAAATGGTCCGTTAAGTTTTCTTTCTGAGACTCAGTCAGCCTGATTAGAATACCAGTCATGATTCCTGTGCCTGACTCCTATGCCATTCAGGTGGGAGAAGATGACTGTATCTTGTGAGAAACACTCCATGACAATAAGGATTATCCTCTATAATTGCAATTCCTGAAAACTTGTATGTAGCTTGTGTTGGCTATGTGATAGGGTTGAGCAAGATTCAGATTTCTGTCTTTCAATAAATTTGAATATTTCAACGTATATTTTTGTCCCATGTTAGGGCAAAATGTTGAAGTTCAGAAAATGTTCACGGAATGAAGACGTTGATATTGAAAAGGAAAAGCATTTTAGTTTTGACATTTTTGTTTTGTCTTGTTTATAGTTTTGACATTCCTCAAATCTATATGTTCCATTTTGATTTATTGACGTGATGAAAAAAAATTCTCAATATTAACTTATTTAAATATTTTCATATAGTTGTAGGTAGATTCCCATCTGGGAATCTGAGTCTGACCCTGTTTTCCCTAGATCTCAGGCTCCTTAACTGGACTACATCTCCCTTTGCATCCCGAGTCATGTTTCCTTTGATGCTGTATTGCCTAACGGGAGGTATAATTCTCCATTGTAGGGCTTGGAGGCCCAAACTGCAATTCCCATATAACAATGCACTACCAAAGAAATGTAAATGCAGTTTAAAGTTTTGTTGGACTTCTTTGAAATGCAACGTTTGAAATATTCCAATTTGAATCAAACGAGTCTGAAATGAAAAATTCATTTTGATTTTTTTATTAGTACATTTTACAGGACACATCACATCACATTTCACATCAGAAAACTCATTCCAGTAAGAATTAGATTAGATTTTTCTGTGTATTTTATACTTAGGAAGTCCTTAATTGTATAGTTTACCATATCTTGTGAACTTTTTCTTGTGTTTTTTAAATGACTAGTGAAAATGTGAGATTAAATTTCATACTTATGTGTATCATCAAGAAAACCCCCATACCATATAGTAGGCTAGTGTTCTCCCTACTCTAAGTAATCCCAGACAATTTAAGAGATGCCAAAGAATTAGGAAAAAAACCTGGATAAAATAGCATGTTGTGAGGGATAGAATGCTAACTTCAAAATTATGTGAAAGGTCTAATAAGCCAGAAGTTCAAAGATAATCACAAAGAGTGCTGAGAGATTACAAAACTATTTTATGTAGTAGTAATAATAACTAGGCACAGCCAACTGAGTTAAAGGTAGTCAGAGTGCAGCTCTCTATTTGCTAGCCATCATGAGGTAGATTATTCAAGGCAATGATCAATATTGTTATGAACTAGAGTAACATGCCATAAAAAGAATAAATATTAGCAAATTGGAAGCGTCTAAAGCACTGTTTTGCTGTAATTTGTATTAGTGTTAATGTTTTATAAATTTGGGTGACTTGTTTGTAGTCTCAGTCTCAGACTAAGAGAATGTAATCTAAACACAAGGATTTGAGCTTAGTCACAAATAGCATGACGATTTTAAATGTATCAGACTGCCTTACTTTAACATATGGAGCTCTTTTTACATTTTATAGCTTGAAACCCTAATAAATAGAATTTTAAAAATATATAAAGAGCTTATCATAAAAGTAAGAATTCTTAATTTACTGCATTGGGTAAAGCCTTTTGGAGGAGATTACTCCATCAATAAAATAAAGTGTGCTCAGCAGTCTTATGACACAAGCATCTGTCACTCAAACAGATGTCGCCCCATAAACCTGAAAATATTCTGTATGTGTAATAGAATTGTTTAGGTAGATTTACTTGGTGGAATTTGTTTAAGTGACAGATGTTCATGCCTAATGCTCCTCATTGGAGAGGTGACCTTATTCTATTAGGTGGCAGTGCCAGCTCAGGCACTTTAATTATATGTATGCAGTATATGTATGACTTTATTAAAAATTAAATTCATAGGAATATTGTTATGAATAAATTGTACTACATGTACTGGGGTGCTCTGAAAAATAAATTTGGCACCTAGAGCACTCAAGGTTTGATTTTTTACTTTGCACTTTACCTGGTGAAATTTCATCAACTCAGTGGAGTTACATAGCTCTAAACCAGTTTGAGATCAGAATCAGACCCAACATTTTTTAGAAAGACCATAGCATCTTATCACTGACATTACAATTGTTTTCTCTTCTGGTGAAGTTCTCACACATTCACATACCAATGCTATTAGACTGACCCACTTCCCCATGTGATTGCAAGGAACCTACTTAGAACAGTCAGAAAACACTCTGAATAATAAGTTATCCTGGTGCCAGCCAGATATGCCCAGATCGGTTATATGACCACCATGTAGTGTGGCACAGAGCTCAAAGATCCAGAGGACAGAGGAAAGTTTGGGGTTTCTTTTAAAAAAACTGAAATCAGCCTTAGCACAGCTTTAAACTGAGATGGTATTTACTCAGTTGCATGCTAGCATATGTGTGCTAATTTAACTAGCACCGGTAACAAGTAGTGACAATCAATTTATGGATAATATTTCCTCCTACTCTAGGTGACTGGAAGGGTATGATGGGATGAATAACTTGACATTGTTTCTTCTACTTTCCTCTAAAACATCCACAGTTTGCCACTGTCAGAGAAAAAATATTGGACTAGATCAGTGATTCTCAACCTGGGGTTCCTTGAGGTCCTTTCAAGGGTGCCATGTAATGCTGTATAACTTTTACCAGTGTTATGTGTGCAAACATAGGGTGCAGACAGACATTAGGACCACACACTAACTCATGGTGCTTTACATAAAGTCCCATGATGCATAAAGTGCTAAGATAAAGCCCTGCCCCCCCAACTGAACAGATGTTCACCTGTTGAGTCGGTAGGGGGAGAGATTAAGACCAGTAGGTGCACCCTCTCAGGAAGCATCTGAACTGCCCCCTCTCCCTAGCTGCACTGCTCCCTCAACTCTAGGGCTGTCAGCAAAGGAGAGAGAGAGGGGAATTCCAGGCTGCTGAATGGCGAGAGCTTGGGTGGGGTAGGGATTGGGGCCCCCTAAACTCACAGTCCCACTTCCCTGCTATCCCAGCTGGGGAGAAGGATTAGGCCTACAAGGCAAGATGGCTCCATTCCCCCCACCTCACCCTTAAATCTGGCCATTCAGCAGCTGGCAGCAGCCAGCATGGAGCTCCTGGCTGCTGATTAGCCAGAACTGGGGAAAGGGGGGGGTAAATGGGGACCCCTCATCTTGCACCCACCTCCAACTTACCCAGCTGGGGTGTTGGGGAGCTGTGTCAGGCCTGTGAGATGAGGGGGCTCCATCAATATCCCAACTGGGAGTAGCTGGGGAAGGGGAATGTGAGGTGAGGAGGACCTGTTCCCCCACCCAGCTCTGGCTATTCAGCAGCCAGGAACCCTGTCTCCTTTTCATTCATAGATTTCATTCATAGACATTAGGGCTGGAAGGGACCTCAGAAGATCATCGAGTCCAGCCCCCCGCCCAAAGGGCGGAAAGTCAGCTGGGGTCATAGGATCCCAGCAAGATAAGCATTCAATTTTTGCTCTTGAAGGTGTTCAATGTAGGTGCTTGAACCACCTCCGATGGCAAGCTGTTCCAGACCTTGGGGGCTCGAACAGTAAAGAAATTCTTCCTTATGTCCAGCCTGAAACAGTCTTGCAGTAGTTTATGACTGTTCAACCTCATCATCCCTTGGGGTGCTCTGGTGAACAAACATTCCCCCAGATACTAGTGGTCACCCTGATAAACTTATAGGTGGCCATCAGATCACCCTGAGCCTGTCCTTTTCCAGGTTAAAGAGCCCCATAGCTCTCAGCCTGTCACCGTAAGGTCTGTTTTCCTGACCTCTGATCATGCGCATGGCTTTTCTCTGGACTCTCTCAAGCTTCTCCATACCCTTTTTGAATTGTGGAGCCCAAAACTCTACGCAGTACTCCAGCTGCGCCCTCACCAAGGCTGAGTACAACGGGAGAATGACATTCCAGGATTTGCTTGAGAAGCATCTATGGATGCAAGCCAGCATTTTGGTTGCTTTACTAGCCACAGCATCGCGTTGCAGGCTCATGTTCATCTTGTGGTCAATGATGACCCCCAAGTCTCTTTCTTCCATAGTGGTAGCCAGCGTAGCATTGCCAAGCCTATAAGAATGCTGCAGGTTTTTCTTCCCAAGAAGGAAAACCTTGCATTTTTCGGTGTTAAACACCATCAGATTCTCATCCGCCCATTTGCTGAGCCCGTCCAGGTCAGCCTGGATCACCCGCCTGTCTTCTGGCGTGGATGCTTTACCCTAAAGTTTTTTTGTCCTTGTAGAAATTGGCCAGTCCAGTTCTGACATGCCAAGTTCTTTGTACCAGAAAAAATATTCTTTGTTTTATATAATAAAAACTGAGAGATGGCATTTTCTAACAGGTGCCTCAAGTCAGTCAAGGTTGAGAAGCACTGGGCTAGATAGACATTTCATTTAATTGGACCCAATCTGAGAATTCTCATGTTTTTAAGATGTGGTGATACAAGATTTCACATTTGTGCACACCCCCAGTATGGCCAAGGTTCCTGGCTAGTTTATACCCCGCCTACTATCACTTACTGTAGCCTGTACTACAGTTTTTTAAATGATACTGTTATGTCAGCTAGATTTAGCAAGCACAGGTCTTTATTGCTGTGTGGACAAACTCTGAATTTTTAGGGAGGCCTTTTCTGGTAGACTGGTAATTTATTTATGTTCTGCTCAAATGCATCTCTTCATCTTCACGCATCTTGCATACTCCAAAACCTGTGTTTTTTCAAGAGGATTTATTGGGAAGGCCATTCAGCAGAGCCGTGTTGTACTCATGTAGTTTACACTTTGAAAAGCAAGTTACCCCTTCCAAAAGAGGAAAGCTTTTTAGTAATGATTCGGATGCTTTCAGTGGAACGGTCTCCTAGGTCCCTGTCACTGATTCAGAGTTTGAATTTTTATTTTATTTTTCAAAACATCGATGCATAATTGTTTGGGGTTTTTTAAAGTTGTGACAATACCTAGGAATAACCTGGATTTGGTATGTAATTAAAAGTTTGGAGACAATTGGGTCTATTTGTTAATTGTTAAACATCACACTACCTGAAGTTCTTCATTCAATAAACAAAAAAAACAAAATAAGCAAGAAACCTCTCCCATATGAACATACATTACCTGATAATTTTAGCACCATTGCAGAATGAATCATATGAGTATGAACTATTTTTTGTCATTGACTATAGTTTATGCTAAAATCTGAATGATTTCAGTGAGTAGTTCAGCATATAGATCTCAATAGTATCATATGCCCCTTTGCAATAAGAGACCTGAAGTATGTTTTATCTGTGTTTATTTTACAATCTTTGGGTTGTGATTTTCTATTATTACATCTCCCTGGAGAGCACCTGGCAAAGAGTACATCCTCACTACATCACCTCTGCAAAAAGTTCAAGTGGGCGATGCTTTTAATAAGAAAGAAACAGCCAATATTAATTTATTATTAATATGTATATTTCATAGATTTTATAGACATTAGGGCTGGAAGGGACCTTGGAAGATCATCAAGTCCATCCCCCCATCCAAAGGGCAGGAAGTCAGGTGGGGTCATAGGATTCCAGCAAGAGAAGCATCTGATTTCCTCTTGAAGATGTTCAGTGTAGATGCTTGAACGACCTCTGCTGGCAGGCTCAGACCTTCGGGGCTCAGACAGTAAAGAAATTCTTCCTTATGTCTAGCCTAAAATGGGCTTGCAGTAGTTTATAACCATTCAACCTTGTCATCCCTTGAGGTAGTCTGGTGAATAAACGTTCCCCAGGTACTGGTGGTCACCCTGATAAACTTATAGGTGGCCATCAGATCACCCCTGAGCCTGCGCTTTTCCAGGCTAAAGAGCCCCATAGCTCTCAGCCTGTTATCGTACGGTCTGTTTTCCTGATCTCTGATCATGCACGTGGCTCTTCTCTGGACTCTCTCAAGTTTCTCCACATCCTTTTTGAATTGTGGAGCCCAAAACTGGACACAGTACTTCCATTGCAGCCTCACCAAGGCTGAATACAAGGGGAAAATGATGTCCCGGGATTTGCTTGAGAAGCATCTATGGATGCAAGCCAGTGTTTTGGTCGCTTTATTAGCTGCAGCATCACATTGAAGGCTCATGTTCATCTTGTGGTCAATGATGACCCCCAAGTCTCTTTCTTCCATAGTGGTAGCCAGTGTAGCACTGCCGAGCCTATAAGGATGCCCAGGTTTTTCCACCTAAGGTGCAGAACCTTGAATTTTTCAATGTTTAAACATCATCAGGTTCTTGTCTGCTCATTTGCTGACCCTGTCCAGGTCAGCCTGGATCCTGTGTTCAGGTGTGGATGCTTTGCCCCAAAGTTTTTTGTCATTGACAAACTTGGCCAGTCTGCTTCTGACTCCCATGTCCACATCATTAATGAAGATGTCAAACAATATGGGTCCAAGGATAGAGCTTTGTGAGACCCCACTTGTCACAGGACACCATGACGATTGACTTCTGTCAGGTACCACCCTCTGGGTCCAACCACGGAGCCAATTTCCCAGGCAGCAGATCATGGTGGACCCAACGCCACAGTTGGCCAGTTTTGCCAAGAGGTGATCATGGGATACCAGATCATAGGTTTTTTTGAAGTCAAGATATATGGCATCAATCTCTTCTCCCTTGTCCAGTTGATAGGTCACATGGTTGTAAAAGGAAATGAGATTGGTCAAAGAAGACCTACCCACAACAAACCTGTGCTGGCTATCCCTCAGGGCATTGGTGTTGGCCAGTCCATTAAGGATGACCTCTTTAATAAACTTTTCTAAGAGCTTCCCTGGGATAGAGGTCAGGCTGATGAGCCTGTAGTTTGCCAGATCCCCTCTCCTCCCTTTCTTGAAGATAGGCACCACATTGGCCTTCTTCCAGTCTTCAGGCACTACATCAGAGTGCCAGGAGTTCTCAAAGATCCATGCCAGGGGCTGGGCTGTGACGATTGCCAGCTCCTTGAGTACCCTAGGTTATAGATTGTCAGGGCCAGCTGACTTGAAGGTATACAGCCTCTCAAGGTGTCCCTTCACAAGGTCAGCATTGATGGAGGGCAGGGGATCTCCCTCACCTGGACCTCCCTATCCTGTAGTGGGCATGGGCGTCCCATGGGACTGATGAAAGACCGACACAAAGTACCCATTTAATAGGTTGGCTTTTTTCAGGGCATCCATTTGTCAGTTGTCTCATCTGGTTTAGCAGGGGTCCAATGTTACCCTTGCTTTTCCTCTGGCTCCCCACATATCTGAAAAAGGACTTTTTATTGTCCTTGATGCTCGAAGCTAGCTGGAGTTCAGTTGTATCCTTAGCTTTCCTGGTTTGCTCCCTGACTGAACCAGACCGGACCAATGCAGAATATTTCTCCTTGGAGGTGAATCCCATCCTCCATCCTTTGTAGGCCTTTCTTTTTAGCCTCAGGAGGTGTGTTAGATTCCTGGAGAGCCAGTGGGGCTGCTGTGGACTAAATATGGTTGTCATGACTGTTACAAAAGGATTATTTTTCTAGGTAAAAATTGATAATCTGGGCTCTGAACAGGGGGAGGATCCAGATGAGGTGCAGTAGTGTGGTCACACCCTCCTTCCCCATCCCCCCCCCATTTAAACCATGCTACAGGAGCATCAGACAGAACTTTTAAAAAGTATCTGAAGCAGGTATGTTTCCCTCCCACCCCAGCTGCTCTTAGCACTCTCTTTTGTCCTCTGTCCTCAGTGGTGCACACTCTTCCCTCCCACTTCCCTGTTTTTGACCCACCACCATTGCTGCCACAGCTGAGCTCAGTCCCTGCACAACCTGGTTGGAGTGGGGTAAGAGAGGTTCTGGAATTCCACCTGCCCCTAGGTCAGTCAGAGACAGCAGGGATAGCAAAAGTGATGTGTTGGGGAAAGGAGGAAAGCGAGAGGAGGGAACATGCCACTGAATGTAGAGTGAAAAGGAAGAGATGCCAAGAGTGGTGGGGGAGTAATACTTTTTCTCACAATGTAAGAAAAGTTCCTGGCCAATGTATGGTCTCTTCCAGTGGTTGGTGGTGGGCAACTGGAAGCTGGGGTGCCCTGATAGCTAGTCCCATGTCCCCGCCCCCCTCCCCAATCCTGGATCCACTTATGGCTCTGAGATTCTTAGCTTTCACCATGTTGACCAAGAAACACTTAAGTGTATGTGATGTTGCATTCAGTAGAAAAGCCTCTAAGAGATTATTATTTCTTTATTTAATACAAAAATGTTATATATATTCTGGGAAATGAGGCCTTAGATTATATGCTGAATAAAAACTCCATCTGTTTATCAAGCTCAATCCATCCTGAGTATTGAGATTGGAAATGCCTAAATTATGACTGCCTGTGCTTTATGATACAGTTTTTAATTACAAAATCATAGATTATGTTTTCCATTTTATTCCTAAGAGTTGAGGATTTTGCTTGCAACATTAACATTCTTTTAAGAGTGAACATTGTTCTGGTTTTAATATTATTGCTTCTCATAGGCTAAGATCATACATATACACTAGGCCTGAGTATTCACTTTGGATTCGGATTTGGCCAATTCGGGAGACCAGTGATTCGAATCAGTGTCCTGAATCCAGTTGGCCAAATCTGATTCAGAGATTTTGGCTGCTGCTGAATCAATTGAATCTCCAAATCACACAGGTCTCATCCCCCACCTGCTTTCCCAGCCCCACCCAGCCCCAGCTCCTGGATCTTTGAAAAGAAAAAGCCCCCATTCACCAGCTGCTGCCAAGCGAGGGGGCAATCCCTGCTGTCCCACAGTGCATGGGGGCTCTGCCATGAGCTCCCTGATGTCTACCTGCTTTTCCTGCCCCCCATGGTTGCCCTGCCTGGCCTAGCTCCTGGCCCTTTAAAAAAAAAAAAAAAAAGAGCTTCCCACAGTGTGAGGGGAGTTGGGGGGACACTCAGGGGGACTGGGGTAGCAGGCAGGGGATGGAAGCTGACAGGGGTCCTTCCATGGTCACCTCCTCCCTCCTCCAGCCTCCTCTTCCGCACCTCCTACTTACCAGCATGGAGTCTCTGTCCAGCTCCATGATGCAGCCAATGGGGACTGCCTGAATCCCCAAAGCTCTCTAAATCTTTTCCAAATCAATTTGGAGAACTTTGAATCAATTTGGACCTTTTAATTGGTCCCGATTCGATTAGCATTCAGAGATTCAGCCACCCAATCAGGCCGAATCTCCTCTGAATCGAGTCAGCACCCAAAGCTTTGCACAGCCCTAATATATACACACACTGATACCACCAACATGTATGTAACACACCATAAAAGAGCCTGGCCTTATCTTTTCAAATGTTTTCTTCTTTCTCACTGTTCTGACCTTTGTGTTTCTTCACACCTTGCCTCTTATTTTATGCATCTTGCCTAAATTATAAACTGCAATCCAACAGTTATAGAAAATAGGAACTTTACTCAACTATTTCATCAGGTTTAAAAGGACTTTTTTCATTAATAGTTGCATCCATTTGTAAATGCGTATAATCTCTCTCTTTAATTGTAAACTCTTTAGTACCAAGAATATGCCTTTTTGACTTAAGTACCATGCTTAATTTTTGAGTGCTGCATTAATAATGAGACGACAGCTTATATGGATTCCAGTTTAGCTTTTGTGCATGTATTTCAGAAATCTACCTGTAAGGTTACTACACAAACATCAGGCAAAGTTCAATTTGAATAGTATTGGTTATTGTGGAATAAAGTGATTGTGCTATTTCTGAGACACCAAGTGTTTTTCATAGATTAACTTTAGTTATGTTTACGTGAGGTGGTTTCTTATCTATTTTCTCTATTTTAATACTTTATTAATAACACTTTATTTACATTTAGTAGCACAGAAATGCAGTACATGGTTAAAAAAAAGCATTTAGGAGCACATAGTGCCTGAAATACAGCTCTGTGTACAGGATGTTGCATGGCTTACCTGAGACTGTGGAAAAAGTAATTTATGGTGCCTTCCAGCAGAAGCAGATAACTACTCCACTGTCCCATGTTGCCTCAGTTGTGCGGTCAGTATCCATTTTTTGCTCAACATGCCAGCCATTGCCCATTTGCGTGAGGGAGATGCATAACCCTTGTTGTCCATATCCAAAGCAGTGAACTTATTAGGTGTCTGCTGGGAACAACCAGAGCCCTATTTTTTTTCTGACAGAATTTAAACACCTAATTGGTAAAAGCTAAAACAATGACCATTTCATTAAGTTTTTCTTTCGTTTCTATGTACTTCTTCCTGATGTCTTACTATTTCATTTGTTTTTTCTTCAGTACAAGATGTCTCAAGAGTTTAAAAAACATTAATTTGCCTCAGGGCATAAACTTTCTTTCATACTCCAAAGAAATCTATTATGATGGATAAAATATTAAGAACAATTACATAAAATAATGATAAACTCAGCCAGCTGTATGTTTATGAAGAACATTTTAAATTAAGTCTACTATTTAAGATTTCCTGAAGTTATCTGAAAAAGTTTGGCTTAAAATTAAGTGCTGGCTCTTCTGATTTAAGCCAAAAAGATAGTAATTAGACTTTGTCTGAAAATGACAAATATCTTGCAATAAAACGTTTGAAAAACCTGGAGGGATTATTTTTTAATGGTTAAAACAGTTTTAATTCAATCTATTATCAGTTAAAAATTGTTTGTTTGTTTTTTTAATTAAATCTAAAATCTCATGGTGTTTTGATTTGCCTATATTATTTATTTTATTACAATAAAGCTCATCCACAAATATATATATATTTTAAAAGCCCAATTTGTCTTCAAAATGTATTTTGATGGGACAAAAATTGACTAATATTAATTGTCATATAAATCCACTCTGGATAAATCTACCCTATTACTGTGTCTTCATGTAGGTTACTGGTGGGATTAAAATTACTTATACATATGTCTGTCAATTTATTTCCTGCCAAATCTTCTGGTAAAGGAAAGAAAATGGACCTTTTTCATTAAATATTGGAGGTCATATAGTCTCCTGTATACAAGCTCAGTCCTTCTCTGCTGCAGTACATACCTGTATTTTCTCACATACCACACTCCCTAAATAAGATATACAAAGGGGCAGATCTGGAGGGGGGCAGTTTTGATGCACTCGATTTCTGATGCAACCAAAGTTTAAAAACAAGTGCCTTTTCACTAGAGACAAATGTGTCATTTTATATCTGATGATGCACCTGACCATGTTCACTCCCCTTTTCAAAATTCTAGATTCACCTTTGGATACACAACTTATTTTCCAGAAGACAGAATGGGAGGGTGAGGGGAAGGTTTTTTTTTTTTTTCAGTTCTGATTAATTGCGAGTCAGCCATAGAGTAAATCCTCTTGCAAATACAAAATGTCTAAGAAGTGTGGCATCCCAGGAGCCAGGCTGTATGAGGCATCAGGAACTTCCTGGTATGGTAGGACAGGAAAGAAGACTAGGTCCCATACTGTTGCAAAGGCAGTAGCACAACTGTTTCTTTTCTTTTTTTTTTTTTTAACTGTAAACACTTCTTTATATCAGTTCTTGTAAATAATAAAGTGCTGCTTCCATACCACAAGCATCATGAAGGTACTACAGGCTCCACGCAGCAGCTCATTTGCCCTTAGCCAGCTCAGTTGCTGCTTCAGGCATAAGGTACACTACTCAGCCAATAGCTATTATAAATTCCTTCGTATCTGTAAGAGACTTAACACTGGATCTCTTTCCTTCTGCTGGCTGGGCCACAGAGAGTGGGAGCCAATTTCTGTTCCAGCAAAGAAAAATCTGCTTCCTTGCTTATGAAGCACACTTTAAGTTTGGAGTTTGATATTGCAGGGGAAAAGTGTGTATAGTAGATGAGTAAATGCAGTCCCAGTCAACTGATACTCATTCCGTTGGGCCAAATGTTTCATAGTTTCATAGTAGCTAGGGTCAGGAGGGACCTGCACAGATCTAGCCTAACCACCTGCCACAGGCAGGAATGAATGGTGGGTTCACAAGACCCCAGACAGGTGATCATCTAACCTCTTTTTGAATTTACCCAAGGTAGGGACAAGGACCACTTCCCTAGGAAGCTGGCTCCAGATTCAGGCCACCCTAGCTGTAAAATATTGCCTCCTAATCTCTAACCTAAACCTATTCTGTGTCAGCTTATTACAGTTTTTCCTCATCACCCCAGGTGGTGCTGGGGAGAAAAGGGCTCTTCCTATTTGCTGATGATCTCCCCTGATAAGTTTGTAGACAGCCACCAGGTCCCTCAGTCTCTTCTCATAGGGCCTGTCTTGCTGCCCTCTCACCAAGCGGGTGGCCCTCCTCTGAACTCTCTCCACGCTGGCCACATCCTTTTCAAAGTGTGGCGCCCACTACTGGATGCAGTACTCCAATTGCAGCCTGACCAATGCTGCATAGAGGGGGAGTATCGCCTCTTAGGACTGGCTTGAGATGAATCTTTGGATGCATGACAAGGTATGGCTGGCCTTGCTGGATGAGGTCTGGCATTGGTGGCTCATGTTCATCTTGGAGTCAATAATGACTCCAAGATCCCTTTCTGCCTCTGTGCTTTCAGAAGGGGAACTCCCCAGCCTGTATGTATGCTGTGGATTCCTTCGCCCAAGGTGCAGCACCCTGCATTTATCTACGCTGAACCCCATCCTATTCTCATCTGCCCATTTTTGTAGTCTGTCTAAATCTAGTTGCAGCCTCTCTCTCCCTTCAAGTGTGCCCAACTCGCCCCACCTCTTAGTGTCATCAGCAAACGTGGACAATCTGCTTTTAACCCCCTTGTCCAAGTCATTGATGAAGACGTTAAACAGTGAGGGCCTGAGGATTGAGTTGTGGGGGACCCCACTGCTCACATCTCACCAGGTTGAGTACGACCCATCCACCACTACTCTCTGGGTGCGCCCCATCAGCCAGCTTTTTACCCATCCAACTGCAGGCATCAATGCCACAGTTGCTTAATTTATTGATGAGGATAGGGTGAGAGACAGTGTCAAAGGCCTTCTTAAAGTCTAGAAAGACTACGTCCATGGTGACATCATCCAAGGATTTAGTTACCTGGCCATAAAAGGCAATCAGGTTGGTTCTTTGCCTCCATCTTCTTAAGTAGGGACCAGAACAGCCACCTCCCTGCTGGGCCCCCCTCGGGCCCCGGGAAAGGCACACCTGGGCCACCGGTTCGCGAGGATTTAGTCAGGGAGCTTCTGGAGGAGTTGGATGTATTCAAGTCAGCCGGCCCGGATGATATCCACCCTAGAGTTCTAAAGGAACTGGCCGAGGTCATTGCAAGTCCCCTGGCACAACTTTACGAGCACTCGTGGTGCTCTGGTGAGGTAGCGGAGGACTGGAAGAGGGCCAACGTGGTCCCCATCTTCAAAAAAGGCAGGAAGGAGGACCCGGGAAACTATAGGCCGGTTAGTCTTACCTCGATCCTAGGCAAGCTGTTCGAGAAAATTATGCTGGCACACATCTAGGAGGGGCCAGCAGAGGACTGCATGCTTAGGGGCAACCAACATGGGTTCATCAGTGGCAGGTCCTGTCAGACCAACCTGGTGGCCTTTTATGATCAGATCACCAGATCATTAGATGCAGGGGTAGCAGTGGATATAGTCTTCCTGGACTTTCGGAAGGCTTTGGACACTGTCTCTCACCCTGTTCTCATTAAGAAACTGGGGGGCTGTGGTATAGACACCCACACAGTCAAATAAGTCACCAACTGGCTGGTGGGCTGCACCCAGAGGGAGGTAGTGGATGGGTCCTTCTCAACGTGGAAGGACGCGGGCAGTGGGGTTCCGCAGGGGTCGGTCCTCGGGCCCGCACTGTTCAACATCTTCATCAGTGATTTGGATGAGGGGGTAAAAAGCACCCTGTTCAAATTTGCTGATGACACTAAGATGTGGGGGGACGTGGGCACACTAGAAGGATGCAACAAGCTACAATCAGACCTCGACAGGTTACAAGGGTGGGCGGACGAGAATAGGATGGGTTTCAACACAGACAAGTGCAAGGTGATACACCTCGGGAGGAAGAACCGGCACCATACCTACAGGTTAGGGAACTCCCCTCTTGTCAGCACGGAGGCGGAAAGGGATCTGGGGGTCATCATTGACTCCAAGATGAACATGGGCCGGCAGTGTGGAGAGGCAGTCAGGAAGGCCAACCGCACCTTGTCACGTATCCACAGATGCATCTCGAGCAGGTCCAAAGAGGTGATCCTCCCCTTCTATGCGGCACTGGTCAGGCCGCAGCTGGAGTATTGCGTCCAGTTCTGGGCGCCACATTTCAAGAGGGATGTTGACAGCATGGAGAGGGTCCAGAGGAGGGCCACTCGTATGATCAGGGGGGAGCAGGGCAGGCACTATGAGGAGAGGCTACGGGACCTGAACCTGTTCAGCCTCCAAAAGAGAAGGCTGAGGGGGGATCTTGTGGCCTGTTATAAACTAGTCAGGGGGGATCAGCAGGCATTGGGGGAGTCACTGTTCCTCTGAGCACTGCCAGGAGTGAGAAGGAATAACAGTCACAAGCTGGCAGAGGGTAGGTTTAGGTAAGATATCAGGAGGCACTACTTCACAGTCAGGGCGGCTAGGGTCTGGAACCAGCTTCAAAGAGAAGTAGTGCAGGGTCCTAGCCTGGGGGTGTTTAAAAGGAGGTTAGATGAACAGCTATTTTTTCCTGCCATGGCAGGGGGTCAGACTAGATTTCATAGATTTCATAGACATTAGGGCTGGAAGGGACCTCGGGAGATCATCGAGTCCAGCCCCCTGCCCAAAGGGCAGGAAGTCAGCTGGGGTCATAGAATCCCAGCAAGATAAGCATCCAATTTACTCTTGAAGGTGTTCAATGTAGGCGCTTGAACCACCTCCGCTGGCAGACTGTTCCAGACCGGGGCTCAGACAGTAAAGAAATTCTTCCTTATGTCCAGCCTGAAACGGTTTGCAGGAGTTTGTGACCGTTCGACCTCGTCATCCCTTGGGGCACTCTGGTGAACAGACGTTCCCCCAGATCCTGGTGGTCACCCCTGATAAACTTGTAGGTGGCCATCAGATCACCCCGAGCCTGCGCTTTTCCAGGCTAAAGAGTCCCATGGCTCTCAGCCTGTCATCGTAAGATCTGTTTTCCTGACCTCTGATCATGCGCGTGGCTCTCCTCTGGACTCTCTCAAGCTTCTCCACATCCTTTTTGAATTGTGGAGCCCAAAACTGGATGCAGTACTCCACCTGCGGCCTCACCAAGGCGAAGTACAAGGGGAGAATGATGTCCCGGGATTTGCTCAAGAAGCATCTATGGATGCATGCCAGCATTTTGGTCGCTTTACTAGCCACAGCATGGCATTGGAGGCTCATGTTCATCTTGTGGTCAATGATGACCCCCAAGTCTTTTTCTTCTGTAGTGCTAACCAACGTAGCACTGCCGAGCCTATAAGGGTGCTGCAGGTTTTTCCTCCCAAGGTGGAGAACCTTGCATTTTTCGGTGTTAAACACCATGAGGTTCTCATCTGCCCATTTGCTGAGCTTGTCCAGGTCAGCCTGGATCACCCGCCTATCTTCTGCCGTGGATGCTTTGCCCCAGAGTTTGGTGTCATCGGCGAACTTGGCCAGTCCACTCCTGACTCCAATGTCCACATAGTTAATGAAGATGTTGAACAGTATGGGTCCCAGGACAGAGCCTTGAGGGACCCCACTGGTCACACGGCACCATGATGAGTGACTGCCATCAATCACAACCCTCTGGGTCCGACCACAAAGCCAATTTCCCAGCCAGAGGATTGTGGTGGAGCCAAAGCCACATCTGGGCAGTTTGGCCAAGAGGTGATCATGGGATACCAGATCAAAAGCTTTTTTGAATTCAAGATATATGACATCAATCTCTTCTCCCTTGTCCAGGTGATAGGTCACCTGGTCATAGAAGGAAATGAGATTGGTCAAACAAGACCTACCCGCAACAAACCCATGCTGGCTGTCCCTTAGAATGTTAGCCTGGGCCAGTCCCTCAAGGATGGCCTCCTTAATAAACTTTTTTAAGATCTTCCCCAGGATAGAAGTCAGGCTAATGGGCCTGTAGCTAGCCGGATCCACTCTCCTCCCTTTCTTGAAGATCGGCACCACATTGGCCTTCTTCCAGTCTTCGGGCACTACACCAGAGTGCCAGGAGTTTTCAAATATCCGTGCCAGGGGCTGGGCTATGACGCTCGCCAGCTCCTTGAGTACCCTGGAGTGCAGATTGTCAGGGCCGGCTGACTTGAAGGTATCCAGCTTCTCAAGGTTTTCCTTCACGAGGTCAGCATTGATGGAGGGTAGGGGATCCCCCTCACCCAGATTTCCCTGTCCCATAGCAGGCATGGGCATCCCGTGTGACTGATGAAAGACTGACGCAAAGTACCTATTTAATAGGTTGGCTTTTTCCTGGGCGTCAGTTGTCAGTTGCCCCATCTGGTTTAGCAGGGGTCCATCATTGCCCTTGCTTTTCCTCCGGCTCCCCACATATCTGAAAAAGGACTTTTTGTTGTCCTTGATGCCTGAAGCTAGTTGGAGTTCAGTTGCAGCCTTGGCTTTCCTGGTTTGCTCCCTGCAGGACCGGACTAGTGCAGAATAATCCTCCTTGGAGGTGAATCCCATCCTCCATCCTTTGTAGGCTTTCCTTTTTAGCCACAGTATGTCCGCTAGGTCCCTGGAGAGCCAGGGGGGCTGCTGTGCCTTCTTGCTGCCTTTCCTCCGTGTTGGAATAGATTTAGCTTGTGCAGTGAGGATCGCTTCCTTGAGAAGCAACCACTCTTCTTGAACTCCCAACTCCCTGGGGTCATGGTCCCTGAGGGCCTGACTGACTAGCCTCTTGAGCTTGTCAAAGTCGGCTTTTCTGAAGTCAAGGACTTCTGTGTTGCTGACTGACTTGCCAGCTTTACGGCGGATGGTGAAGGTGATCAGCTCGTGGTCGCTGTCACGCAACTTCCCATCAATCACTAGGTCGCCGATTAGGTCGTCCCCCGTAGCCAGTACCAGGTGAAGCAGCACTTTGCCTCTCGTTGGCCCATAGACTTCTTGAGTCAGGTAGAGGTCATCCACGCACGAGAGAAAGCTTTGCGCCCGCTCAGATTTAGCTGAGTGATCTTCCCGCGAGATGTCCGGGTAATTGAAGTCACCCATGACAACCAAGGTCCTGGAGCAAGCGGCCTCAGTCAGTTCCTGGGCGAACTCCTGGTCAAGCTCGGGACTTTGAGTGGGAGGTCTGTAGTAGACTCCCACCGTTGTGTCCCCAGTGCTGAATTCCCCACGAATTTTTACCCAGAGGGTCTCTAGCTGTCCATGCCGGTCGCCAACATCAGCTTGCAGGGACATGTAGCTTTCCTTCACAGAGAGAGCTACACCCCCGCCCCTTTTGTCAATACGATCCCTCCTGTACAGGGTATAGCCCTCTATCCCCGTGGTCCAGTCATGGGTGGAGTCCCACCAGGTCTCCGTTATCCCAATGACATCATATTTCTTTGCACTGAGCAGGAGGACGACCTCGTCCTGCTTGTTGCCCAGGCTCCTGTCATTAGTGTACAGGCAGGCAAGTGTGCCCTTGGGGGCTCTTGCCTTGCCCACAGATTGTACCAGGGCTGGGGTAGGGGTGGGCTCCCTTAAGTGCCCCTTTAAGTACCTTGGTCCGCTGGCTTTGCAAGGGCCGTTCAGCGGGCCAGCAGGGGCTATAGTCCCCCCATCCCCCAGCGGGCTTAGTTTAAAGCCCGGTGGAGCAGGTCAGCCAGCCTGGCTGAGAAGAGCCTCCTCCCCAGGGGAGAGAGGTGGAGGCCATCTCTTCCCAGCAGCTCGCTGCCTCTCTCTCCAAAGAGCGGGCTGTGGTCATGGAAGCCAAAGCCTTTCTGATAACACCAGCGCCGCAGTCTTTGGTTCACCGCATGGATCCTCCTCTCCCTCCTCAGCCCATAGCCCGAGACTGGGAGGATCGACGAAAACACCACCTGAGCTCCCAGACCCCTAAGCCCCGCTCCCAACTCCCTGTAGCGCCTCATGACCTGGCTGGGGGTGCTCCGAGCCATGTCATTGGTGCCCACATGAATCAGGAGCATGGGGTAGTGGTCTGTAGGCCGGAGGAGCTGCGGGATCCCCTCCGCAATGTCTCGGATGTGGGCCCCCGGGAAGCAGCAGACTTCCCGGGCTAAGGGGTTGGGGCGGCAGATTGCCCCCTCAGTCCCCCGCAGGATGGAGTCTCCCACAACAAACACCTTTCGGTTTGTCTTGGGGAGAGCAGGGCCAGTAGCTGCGGTCGAGCCTGGGTTGCCTGCGGGAGCTGGCAACTGCGTGGGCTCTGGTGGAGCTGCAAGAGGTGCGAACCTGTTGCTAAGCTCCGGCGGGGCAGGGGCCTTGGTGTGGCGGGCCTTGGGGCCCTTGGCCACCTTGGTCCGTGCCCCTGACTGGGCAGAGCGGGAGGTCCCAGAGTCCTCCTTAGTCACGGAGGGAGACGGAGCTCTCCCCTGCGGCTCCCGGGGGAGAATGGCCTGGCAGTAGGAGTCTATCTCCTGCTCGCAGTCCCTGATGGCACGAAGTCTCTGGACTGTGGCCTGGAGCTCCTCCAGCTGGCGTGCCAGAGACCCCAGTAGGGAGCAGACCCTGCAAGGGGAGGTGGCCATGCTCCCAGGCCCCAGAGCCTGAAAAAGGGACAGGCAGCCCCCGCACCATAGATGATCTGCTCAGGTCCCTTCCGACCCTAGAAACTATGAAACTATCGTCAGACAGGACCTGCCTTTGATGAAACCATGCTGGTTGCCCCAAGCATGATCTCCCCTGCTGCCCCCCCACAGATGTGCTCCTTATTTTCTCCAAGATCTTCTCAAGGATTGATGTAAGGCTTACAGGCCTATAGTTACTTGGGTCCTCTTTCCTCCCTTTCTTAAAAATGGGGACCACACTAGCTATTTTCCAATCCCCTGGCACCTGGCCAGATGACCACGAATGCTCATACCGCTGGGCCAAGGGCTCCACAATGACCCCTGCCAGCTCCCTCAACACCCTTGGGTGGAGGGCATCTGGACCTGCATATTTAAAAATGTCCAGCCCTTCCAGAAGATCCCCAACTACATCTGCGCAGACCCATGGCCTGACAGAGCTATCCCTGAGATTGTCCCTACCTCTGGTAAGAAGGATGTCACGGTCCCTGTTCAAGAAAACAGAGGCAAAGAAACTGTTAAAAGTATTGGCTTTCTCCTCTGACATAGCCACAAGGTTACCATTTGAGTCTTGCAGGGGCCCTACATTGCCTGGTGCCCTCTTCTTGCTCCCAATGTACTTGAAAAAGAACTTTTTGTTGTCCTTAATCCTGGATGCTAGCCTGAGTTCCATCTCTGCCTTGGCCTTCCTAATAGCCCTCCTACCCTCACAGGCCGAGGAGGAGTACTCCTCTTTGGTAATAGCTCCTCCTTTCCACTGGTTGTACACCCCCCTTTTAGTCTTCTGGCATTGCTGAATGTCCTTGCTGAGCCAAGGGGGTTTCTGAGCACTCTTACCCCCCTTGCTTCTCTCAGGGACTGTTACCCTTTGGGCCTGGAGGATCACCCCCTTAAGGTATGACTATCCCTTAGGACACTTTGGGCTTTGTATAGTAAATCTCTGACCCCTTCTTTCCTCACTCTTTTACCAAGTTGTTTTCTCTCTAACACTTCTGGTTGTATGTGATTTCTTGTAATTGTATGTGTCAGGGAAGTTGTTTGGCAAAACGTGCCGTGTGAAAGAAGTTAAAGGGGATGGTGGGAGACTGGAGAGGAGACATGTAGCCTATGATGTACTATATTCATGGAAAGAGCAGGACGGGTATTAATGGGGTGAGGAATATAAAGTCTTTGTTGTTAAGTGGCTTAATATTTCATTAGCCACCTTGCATAGATTTGTGTCATAATTTTCCGTGTGTCAGCCTACTCTGCTTCATAGGGTTTGTTTGTTTTTTTAATGTGATGAATTCTACATTTTAAAATCTTAATTGGGATTTGGGATTCAATAAAGTGGGAGGGGTAAGCCTGTTGAGGATTGAGTGCTCATGAAACACTAAGATGTCAACAGCAAACTATTGAACACTTCTCAGCTGGCTGATAAAATCTGACAGCAAAGCATAGCTCCTGACACAAGATTTTATATGTATACCAGATTCCACTAACCACTTCCCATCAATGAATAAGCACAGCATATAAACGTTGATTATATTCTGAATAATTTCTCTGGGAAAGTTTTGTGTAGAAAAATATTTTTTCTAAGATCTTGGTCAGTAATGAAAAACACAGTATTCTCGAAGCCCAATTTCAGAACTTTCTAGTTACAAATTTAAGAGAAACTAAATCATCCCACAGATATGAACACAAATACACACAAGCAGCCTCAAAACTGAACCTGTGCAAAAATTTCACATGAATTGGCCACATATATTTGAGGCAGAGATAGCTTGTGATGTAAGTTAACAGACCAACTACATAGTTGGAAGAGCTACATCAAGAGCTTGTCCAACAGCTTTCCTAATTATACAGTTGTTCCATTAAAAGATACCACCTTACAAAATCCATTTTTCCTACTGTTCCTGGGCCATCATGACTACAAGAGTCCTCCAACCCTATCCGTATTTTGAAGAAATAAAGATACAAGTCCCATTGATCTGACTGGATTTTGGAATTCAGTTCCCAAAAATGGAGTCACTTCTAGATGCTTCATAACATGTAAATACACCATTTCAGTTTCTACATATAGAGCTTGAAATGATGAGATTCTAAATACGTACAGCAAAGTATCAACTCCCACAACTATAATAACAGGTGAGGGCAAGACAACTGAATGCAAAACACATCCTGTCAGATTGAGTCTGAGTCTGTAGTGCTTTTATTTTCATATCATTTAAAATGGAAATCAGACCACTTAGGTTTCCTTTTTCAGGGCCTTTCCAGTTAATATAATTAAGGCTGGAGTTACAAAAAAGAGTGAGCTAAACGATTGGTACATTTTCCATATCAGATAAGAATAGGGAACTCTGGTGATTTAATAAAACTGCCATCGCCATAACAACAACCATGATACTAACAATAATAATAATATTCTTTCTATATTTGAAGTATGTTCTCATACATTTTCTTCAGAAGTGTTTCTTAAGACGTGTTTTAGGACAGTACTGAAAAAATTGCAACTCTTTCATTATGGAGCTATGAGAATTCTTGTTTTTATTTATTAGGATTAAAATACCCTTTTGCTGAAGGTTGGTCCAAGTCTGGTACATGACTTGAGCTCTACTGTCAACCTTGTGTTTGACCTCTCCATGGGGATGATTTTTGCCCATTGTGTAGATTAAGAGAACTATCCATCACAAGCTGTTTCTAATTCCCACTGTTTCCCATTTCCATTATAACTATAATTATGCCCCAGATCTTGGTATAAAGCAAAAGGTAGGGATCTGGCTTATGAAAGAACAGTATTATATATTTGGAGCTCCAACAGCTATTTTTTCTTCCTAGTGATATTACCCCTGATTTGTACCTTAAAACATTAATGCTTTACAGTGATCCCTCTTTATAGTATTTGCTCTCCATTCCAGAAGGTTGTCTAGCTTGATCACCTCTGTTTTTGCAAACAACCACTTCACTTCCAGCTGTTGGTTGTCTTCTATTCATGCCAAAAATAAGTATTTTTTCCAGGCTTGTTCCTACTTCCAACTTCAATCCCTCTCTCTTGGATTTCCCTTTAAACATATCACAGTCCCAAAATTTCAGGGTAATAAAGTCCTTTTTATAGTTCTTTCTCCCAAAAACAGAGCTCACCCCAGATCAAAATTTCCAGTTTTCTTGCTTAAACACTGGACTCTGACTACAGTCTGTTCTCTCCTTCAGTTAAAACCAGTTGTGTTCCCTAACATTCCTTTCTAATTCCATACATTAAAACAGGGATGTCCAACTGGAGAGCTATGTGTAGCCTGCAAGGTGTTCGTAGCTTTTATTTAGCTCCTGTTCTCCCTATTTCTCCAACTGTTACAGCACCTAGGATCTCTAGGTTTCCCCTCCTCCCTCAGCTTGAGGGGAGCAGGGGCAGGAGGGCAGTACTACCCATGGTGCTGGGGGAGCCCACTGCATGAAGCAAATAAGCTGAGGTGGGGGCTGCCTAAAATATATTATGGTACAGAACTGCCCACAAGCATATGGTTCAGTGGTATTGAGGAGGCAGACTACCCATGCATGCATGGGGCAATCTTGTTGTAGGGGTGGCTGCCTGCATGTGCAGTACAGCAGGGGCATGCAGCCTGGGCGCCCATGGCATGCACTAGCTTCCACCCGTGCAGCCTGTGCTGCATTCAGCCTCCATCCTCCTAAAAGCTCAGCAGTTCTTTATTATAATATGGAGTTCCTTCTGGGTATTAGTTGTGTAAGAAAACTTGCTGACTGATTTTTGTGGCAGATGACTGCAACCAGAAGCTTGTCAGTTTCTTTAAATACTGAATGCTAAGATGCAAGAAAGATGGGAAGGATTTGTTAGGAGGGAAAGACGGACACGCACACACACACACACACACACACACACACACACACACACACACACACACACACACACACACGTCCCTGAAATAAATTTGATTCTATTAATTCCACTGGTTACTTAGGTACAAAATGTGAAGGAATAGCTAAGGGGGGAAGGGAAGCTGAGAGTCCTTAGTTGATTAGATTTTGGATTTTTTTTGGTGAGGGTGGTCGAATAATCATGATGATGATGGAACTGTGATTTATATAACATTATTCACCATAGATATTCTGCAGATTAATAATGTATATATTTGACATGTAAGTACATATCAGGATACTAGTAGCACTCTAAAATTACTACTACTAATCCAGTACAACTAATAAAATAATCAACTCTGGTAGGTTAAAATGGATAACTCTATTGAATGATTGTTTTCACAGAAAATAATAACTATTGGCACTTTTATTTAATCATTAGACTATAACAATGATTTTGATTTCTTAAAATAAAGGGCTTTAAAGGAAAAAAGGTGAGAATTAGTCATAAATGTCTAAATTGGATTTAAAGTCAAAACTCATCATCTCTATTTATATAATGATACTTCCACACATAACAGAATTTCAGTATAATTTGGGGTCAGAGAGAAGGATTAATTGCAAGTTTGTTTTCAAAATTTAAATCTATTTGTATATTCATGATCCCCAACCTCACATCCTGTGTATAGACTCCAAATGTATAAAAGCAAGAAAATACAGTGTGTGGAATCAATCCAAGAATGTATTCCTTGTTTTTTCACTGTTTTTATGGTGTTCGAGAAAAAAGCATAAAAACAGAAAAATGCATCTTTGAAAATGTAACCTAATTAATGTCATGAATAACATTTACTGTGTTCCTTCAACACTGCTTCAGTTCCTCTTGTGGGGGAATGTTCATATCCATTGCAGTTGCAAAAGAGAAACTCCCTGGATTGTGTTTCGGATGGTACAAAGATGTGTGCCCTGAAAAAAGACAAAAAGCATCATAAAGCTGGCATTTATCTACCAAGCATTCAAAATAATAATTCATGTATGAATCTAGTTCCTGAAAGTTAATCTCTCTCTTTTATGAAAAAAAAATGTTTTTGGATTATTTTCAAATATTTTAAAAAAATGGGTAAGGTACCATTTGTTCACTCTGTCATTTTCCATTTAATTTTTTTCTCCTAATTTGAGCGGAAAAGGACTGATTCCTACTCCCTTCCCCCAGTTGTTGCCAGCTGTGAAAGATAATTTTCCAGGAGCAGTATCTGGCTTTTGAGAGACCTCTTACATAGACACTGTGTACAGATTCCTAAGGGGGTTGATTCTACATCTGTCATGGGATTGTGCTGTTGAAGGTGTACATGAGCTGTTAACTCCCTGGGTTTTGTTTTTCTTTGAATACCAGAAGAATTCTTTGTTTGCCATTTCTGAAGATGAGTTTTGGCCATCAGCAAAAAAAAGGGCTATAAACGATGCATTTTTTGATGATACAGGACTAACTGTTGTCAGCAGAACACATTGTGATTTCCTATGAACAAAGGGCATTTTAATGAGTCTCATTAATGTAGATGACTGTCTTGTGACACCTGCATGAAACCCACCTCCAATAGGCATCCCCCTGTCTTAAACAGGCATTGTAAAATATCTTCAAGGTTATCACTATAATTCTGTTTGACCTTTAAAGACCATCTTTACCAGGAATCTAGGTTTTACTGGTCCCTTGGGTGAATGCAGATTTTTGTTATTTTATAACTTCATCATGTCAGCTGATAAAACTTAAAGCTGTTTTTTGTTCTTCTTTGAGAAATAAGAGGATGCTTGTTTTATTACTAAACTGCATCAGAGCTCCAGATGAGCAGAACATGAAAAATATGTGTTGTAAACTATCAGCTGTATGACAGGCAAGAACCTGGGTGCACCTACATGTGCACTTCACTGTAGAGTTTACTAATTAGCTCTGCAGTAATGCACCACTGTCTTCACATGCACCAGTATTAGGGAGCTGTAAATTAATCCTCCATAGGATAGTACTGTCACTGAAATGTACATGTAAACAGTGACAATGGCTGGCTGGGGCAGGAGGGCACTAAACTATGGGGGCTGCCTTCTGCCTAGCCCCACACTGTAGTACTCTTGAGCTACAGCCTCTCTGCTACCCAATGCTGTCACCTGGAGCCTGGGGCTGCTTTGGCATAGACTGCTGTGGTCCCAGGCACATGTGTAGATGCTGTGCCTAGGAGCTGACTGAGATGCAAGCTGTGCCAGAGTTTATGGTGTCGAGGAAATAGCACGTGTAGATGCACCCACTATGTTTTAACGTAAGTCAAGACTGGTACATAATTGTTGGTGAATCTGAAAACTACCTATCCACCAGATTTATGTTTCAACAAACGTTGTTTTTGAAGGGTTACATAATTGCATTTAAATCTTAATAAGTTTTTTGTTACATTTTAAACAAGAAAACCTTTTGTATGTGAAGAAACTCACCAGTGAAAACAGAAGCAGTCAAATTAACAAGTGGCTAAATTAATGTTGCCTTTTCATTAAGAAGTGTTTCTGAGATCCACATTTAAGCATCTATTCAAAGTTTCAAATGGAAAGATATTTTAGAGTATACCAACTAGTTTTATATTAGATGAATCATATGCTTGTACCAGCATAGCCACAGAGAAACCAAGTTAAGTTTGGACTGCAAAACTAACTCAAGAAGTTGAGTAAATACTCAGGGCATAGTTACACATTACAATTAGCACATGCTGACTCTAAGGAACTTTAAGTTGTGTAAAAGTTGGCACATGCTATGAAAGATCACATGTTAAGGATTAATACCCTCTCTAACCTGCACTGCTCTGACCTACTGCTAGAGCAGGGACAGGCAATTATTTTGGGTGGAGAGCAGCTTTCTGAGTTTTGGCAAGCCATTGAGGGCCACATGGCAGGCAGCCAGGGGCAGATAAATATTAATTTTCTACATTTTTTAGGGGACCCGTGGGCTGGATCGAATGGCCTGGAGGGCCTCACCCAGCCTGCAGGATGCATTTAGCCTGCCCCTGTGCTAGAGGGATGGCAAGCAGGGGTGTGCCTAGAAGCTGCCAAGTCTGTACCTGACAAACTTGCTAGCTCTTTAGGTGGAAAGACAGGCTCCAGGCCCGGGCCCCTGTTGGAATGAATTGGTTCCCTGCCAGGCCCACCAGCCCAGATAAGGCCCCCTGTTGGCTTGCTTCAGGGCCTGTTATCTCTTCCACTGACGTACCTGCTATTTCCCAAATCTCCTTCAGCTCCCCACTCACCTGCAGGGAAGCAGGGGGTTGGTATCAGACTGGAAAGCAGTGGCAGCTGCTAGGTGGGTTCCTCATCCATGCCTGCTCCTGGGCTTGGAAGAAAATTGGGTGGGGGAGTGAGGGGGCTGTGCAAGGGTGTTAGTGGTGAGGGGTTCCCTTTCACTGCCTACTTCTGGGCTCCCTGTACCTTGTGCTGTCCCCATGCAACCAAATCCAGTCCCAAGCACTCCCACTGGGCCCTGTTGCTGCCTGCTAACCTGCTGCCCCCCACACCCCTACCACAGATACTGCTTGGCAGCTTCCCATGGGGGCAAGGAGTTGCTGGGTAGCTGTGAGGCCTGGTGAGGGCAACAGGGGCCCAATGTGGACATGTAGAGAACTGCCTGGCCCATGTATTCCTCTCCTGCAGATACCTGACAGCTGCCCACCCATCCCCTGCCCCTCTTCTCTCTGCCTACTTTTCCCTGTCTCCTTTCACTCCAGCCTTCCTTTCCTCTTCACCTTCCCTACTCACCCCTTCCCCACAAACATGCTACCTGTATGTCTTCAGATGCCAGTGCAGGGCCATCAAGTGCTAGAGGAAAATTAGTCCATGATGGGAGCAGTGCCTCATGGGATGCTAGAGGACTCCAAATTTGTCATTTATATTGGTGATCAGCCGGAAGTTAAAGTAACTAACTCTAGGTAGCTGAGTTCAAAGATTGTCCTTGCACAAAGTGATATAACTTTAAGAGGTTTAGAGGGCACTTGGTACTTGTTAAGGAACTCGAAGGTGTGGATAATCAGGCTTTAAGTGCCCTTAATCTGATCTAATTGTATTATGTAACCTCACCCTTAGTTAGCTCCATTGACTTGGCTACCAAAATGGTAACTGAATTTTTGTCTAGCTAAGATATGCTATTTCCACTAAATAATTTGGAGTCCTTTTAATTGGACAGCATTAAAAAAAATAAATAACTACAATGGTGCCAGTCACTGGAAGCCATGTAAATTGTATGACTAAATTTACCCTCACATAAATTAAGTCTTCTCAAGGGAAGTCATGGGTTATAATTGGAAGTCATAGAAAGATTGATATAGTTGAAAATAACAGACTTGGTCAGTCTTCTCCCTCACTTGTCCTTTTCCCCTACATGCAAGAATTGCAAGCCAGCAAAAGCAACCTCTTCCTCCCTGCCCCACATTTACTTTTCCAACACTACAAATCATTGTCTATCTTTGTCTTTGACAATACCTTGCAGTCAAGGAGGATTGTTCTCCATGATTGTCTTATCTGTGGGTCTGAAGATGGCTGACAGGGCTGATCTGGGATCAACAGACTCTGTTGCAATTTGGTCACATTTCCATGTGTGGTTGGTGGTTCCAGATTTTTGATTCTGTCCATGACACATTGTTTCTGCCACACTCACTTTTCCGTTTCCTGTTGTCGTAAGGTTTCAAAGTACTGAGATTCATGCAGCAGGCTTTTCTTCCTTTTGGGGTCTCCCCTGAGTTGATGTTGATGTTGCATTTTTTCAAGTTGGCCTTGAGGACTTCTTGAAATGCTTTCTCTGCCTTCCTCTTGAGTGTACATGTTGACTGAATTGGGAGAATAAAACTGGCTTCAGGAGTCTTGAGTTGGATGGTGTGGCTGGTCCAGCAGAGTTCATGCTGAATGATCATTACCATATTGGCAACTTCTATACTACTTTTTTTCTGAAAAATGAAATGTTAGATGTAGCGGTGGTCAGCTAATGCTGTGGGCTCTTATAGATGAGTTATCATTTAAAAACCATTGGCATTTTGAAAAATAGTTTCAGGGCCTGGTGCTCGTGAAAGCCAGGAACTATTTTAAACTGAGAGATTAAGATTATATACGGAAAGGAATGCTGAGCCTTAAATGAGACAGAGGACCATTTGAGAACATGTAGTTCAAAACTATTTGCTATTGGCCTGTACAAACAAATTCAAATAATTCTGCGTTGCTGTTAAATCCTATTCTTTTTAAAAGCTCTGTGCAGGAACAGCACATTCATAAGTAAAAGTAGACTAGGATAATTATAAATCATGAATCCTCTGTCCACTCATTTAATATTCTGGGGGAAATTATCCACCACTTAAATTCAAGTATGCTTACTGCTCTACAACATAACAATCCATTAATCTTCAGACTTCCAAAAGTGTCCTTATAGGCCTTTGGATTTTCATTATTTTCAGACTGTTTGGCCTGCATGTCTCACTAGAGAATGTAAACACTCACAGATTGTTCATTTTAAAGATTTGGGAAAGATTATCACAGGCCTATAGTAGGTGTTTTGTGAAGTGAATATTTTCTGAGGTTGCTCCATCTTAATGAGGTGTAAGTGTTACTTTCAAATTGTTAACTGGATCTGCACACATTGCACTTCCCTCTTAGATGATGTTATTAACGTAGCAAGGTCTTCTTTCTCCTCTCTGAATTATTTTTTTTCTAAAGCATCCACCTCACACTTTCAAACATGCAAATTTATGCCAAGTTCTAATTTTGATATATGGAATACATCTATGTAATCAGTCTTGAAAATTTGAACTCAGAATCCATCAGATGCATCAATAGGACATTCCCGGAAATTCAGATTTCAGAAAATTTCTGAATATTTTCATAAAAAGGAAATAATTTGTACTCCAGGAACAAGTGCCTCCCTTTAAACATATGATTAAAAGTGTATGATAAGTATATTTAAAGTCTACAGTAAAAAAAAAAAAGTTTAGTCTACAAGAAATCCATTCAGAATTGTGTTGAGTTGTTATATAATCCATATGCAGGAAGAAAGACTACAAGGATGTATATTGTCTGCTGTCTAATTTCTCATATTTTTTATTTTGTTGCAAGCATTTTGGTGTATATATTTGTATTATTAAGGATACTTTTAAATTGACAGCTACTCAAAAATCAGATAACATACTGCAGTCTAGTACAGTGGTATTAAACTTTTTTCCCCTGTGGGCCAGATGGGCAGTACCTCTGGTGGTTCCAGTCCCTCCAGTGGATCTCTTCGGTGTTTCCAATCCAGTGCCAGGGGCCCACCAGTGGGGCCCCATCGAGCCACATGGATAGGAATGGGGAGAGGAAGAGGAGCTTCATTTGGCCTCATGGTGAGGGGGGGCATGACTCAGCTGGGTGGGGGTGTGAAGAAGACATGGCTTAGCCTCACAGCAGGGAGGAGGGCATGGCTTCGCCCCAACCTGGCCCTGTGGGTGGGAAGAAGGGCACATGGCCTGGCTCTACAAGGGGGAGAAGGGGTGTGACCCATCCCCACAGTGGGAAAGGGGGGCAGCCTGGCTCCAACCAGGTGCATAGGGCATGGGGTCTGATAATTTGGCATAAGAGAGGGTGGTCATATTACTAGCCACTGCTACTCCACTACCAAATTTTCTGACCGATGAGGAGTACCATGGGCTGGATTACAATGCTCTGTGGCCTGTATTTGGAGGTTGAGTACCCTTGGTCTAATATGTGGCAAATTGCTATTTGTGATTGCAAAAAAACCCATACTTTCACTGGGCTTAGTAGGATGTGTTTTCAAAAATCCCTGGACTAGGAGAACAGAATGTAACCAATTAATTCATACAGTCAATAGGCCAAATCTGCTGATAAGGATAAATTACACAGCATGCAATTTGGGTTGCTATATAGTGTGGAAGGGCATTAAAATCTTACCTTTTCACTCTCTTGATCCTGGTATTTTTCTATATCAGGGGTATCAAGATATCGTCCTTGGGCTTCTAGAGTGGTCAGAAATTTGGAGGTAGGGTGAGCAGGGGCAGGGGCAGGAGCAGTACCACCAAAATTTGGGGTACTGAGCCCTGATGGCTGTGGCTGTGGGGGCAAACAATGATTGCATTAATCGTCATGATGCCACTGCTTATTCCACCATCAGAAGTCTGTCTCAATGCATCTCTTGGGACTACTCACAGTCTAGATTTGACCTGTGAGGAGCCCTGGAGTCTAGATCCAGCTTGATCGGCCAAGTGAGTTTTTACTCTGTCTCTCTCCCTCTCTGTCTCTCTCAATATATATTGCTAATATATGTTTTATGGACAAAGTTAGAGGAGCCAAAGGATCACTTCAAATTGTGCCACACTGCCCTAACCATTGCAGTCTAGCATTCTCCATGGGACAGTTAAATTGGCTGTATATCCAGATTAAACTGACAGTGTGGTACAGAGCTGTCTCAGCACATTAGAACATCTGGACCATTCTGCCAGTTTTGTTAATGTCCTTATAATTCCATAATAAAATTACCATGTTAATATTCCTGTCCAAATAGTAGACGAATAAGCCAGTCTATATTCAAACTTAATATATCTGTAAAAAAGGCACAATTTAGAGAAATGTTATTTAAGCATAGTGCTTCTTCCCCATCCTCTAGTATGATCAGCCAAAAACCACTTGATGTGTTGAGTTAAGGGACTTGTAATTGAATTTACACCAGAGATAAATTTGACTTTTTATGTTTAGTTACTTCATTGGAAGATTCTCCAAAGTGTGCTTTGAGTACTACTATACGTTCTTTTAGTGTATTGTGGAGTACAAAAGAAAGCAAGTCTTAATTCTGATTCTCCTTAGTTTGTGTGTGTGTGTTAGACTTGTTCTTAATTAAACAAGATTTTTGGTGGTTCAATAATTAAAAATTAAAGAACAAAGTACACCATTTATATGTGTTTGGATGGGAGGGGGAGTGAGATTAGAGTGAGTAGTTAAAAGTTGTATTTTACCTTCAGATGCACATGTGGCTGCTGCTCAACTGTATGTTCTTCTCATGCATGTGAGAGCATTAGATCCAACATTTACTTAAATGCATGTCTAAAAGAATTTAATCGAATCCTTTCACATTCCTAATTACTTCATATGAAATTAATTTCCTCCTTAAAATATTTGGTAGAAAAATGTGATTTCAAAAGCCAGTGTATGTGTGACAGAATAATAGTTTTATTGCTGAACTACAGCAAAATACCAAGTTAATGATTTTATCTAGTGCACGGCAATTAGCAGTAGCAGTACTTTACAGATAGCAAGTCAGCGCTTAATTTTGATTTCAGAAACATCTTAGTCTTTTATTATGGTGAGACATCTACTGCCCTCAGGACTAGCACCATGTGTTTGAATTCACTGCAGACTTGCAAAGCATCCCCGGAGAGCTTCATCACAGATGCCAGCCTACTGTTATATACCCACAAGAATCTGTTCATCCTTCATTGTATACGCAAGGAAACAAAACTATAGAGCAGAAATAATTCATGAGAATGCACCACAAACAAAAAAGGATTAGTCTGAGTTGCCATAGCGGGAAGTTTATAGCTTCTGACATCTGACTCTGGTTTTGTGGCAGCCCTCAGGATTTATCAGAAGTACCTTATCTCTTCTCTATATCTTGCAATAAGTTCTGTAAATTTACAGCTTCAGACTACAGTCTGCCGTACTGGCACCAAGAGTCTGTCAGTTTTATTGAATTTCCCATAAGCGTATTTAATTACTCACTAAAGAATCTACTAAACAATCACATCTCTTTTAACCAATTAAGAGCACATTAAATACTAATGAATATTATGTTTATAAGAAGAGATGCTGCATTGTTTTTAGATATTCCCAAAGTATTGTCAGTATATCTTCAGGTTCTACATCAGGTTAGTGCTGAATTAAGGCCTACCACTCCCCCCCCCGGCCAATGCCATGCTGTGGCTCCCACAATAGCAATTACAACTGTGCACTAAAGGGAGATGGGGGTATACAAAATTTGTGGGCATCTTTGTCATTCACTTACCACAGTAATCACATCCATGCAATAATCTAGATTGCATAGCATTTGTTTTTATATAGCATTAAGTCAAGTGTCTCCTCTATTTCCATGCAAGTGAAGAGGACTCCTGTTGATTCCAATCTTATTGTACAGCTGGATGGAGAGTGAACATAGACAGTGTGAGTGCAGCAGTTTAACTGAAGTCTCTCTACATACATTGCTTTGTGGGTCTACTGAAACAAGGTCTGTGAACAGCCATTTGTTGTGGCCCAGTCCCCCCAGACACCCTCGTTAACGAAGTTGATTTACTTTTTCATATAATCTCATAGCGAGAAGCTTCTTTATTGAGAGATATTTATTAGAATTAAAAGAGAGAAGCAGTTGAAAGATTATACAATGATACCATCAGGTTTGGCAAAAAACTGAAGAAGCACTAGATATTTAGTATGTGTGTAAAAGTTTAAGGCTTGGCACATTCTGCAGAGGGATGTATGGATTGTTAACCACTTCCAACAACTAGATCCTCAAATGTAACAGCAAAGCACTCTCAGAAAATAGTTTTTCAGTTGCTGTTATCAATATTGTATCTGCAGTAATCTAACACATTTATTGCATTTCTTGCTCTAGCTTTCTTTTTATTGTTGAGAATTGGGCCGTTTAGTTTTGAGGTGCTTTTTCTAAAAAAAAAAAATGCAAAAAGATGAAGCCTTCTATTCTTTTTAACTTTTCTGCATAAAGCTGTTCTTGGAATCTAATAATGAGGTTTAAAATTTTAGATTCATTAAGAATATATTGCATTTAACTTATAATTGACTTCAGTTATTTGGCAAAATTGAACATAAAGGATTCATAAGTATCCTGAAAACAGACTTTGGATGTGCTCCTTATGACAAATTATGAGCTAGGAACCTCTAGGAGTTAGAGACATTTACAGACATTTCCTCACAGCCTTGAAATTGTGTATATTATCATATAAACAACTCTTGGTTCAGACAATCAGCACCAGCAATGAAGCCTTCTTTATATGGTATCAGCTCTATTGGACAGGACAGGTCATACATACACCTGACAACCAGCTCACTTATGGTCACTAATCTGGAGGTGGGCAAAAGAAGCGAATCAAGGACACCTTGAAGTCCAATCTGAAGAAATGTCATATTAACATCAATGCCTGGGAGACTCGAGCATTAGATCATACCCCAGTGGTGCCATGATGCACAAGGCATCTATTTTGAGTAAGCATGCCTCACTGTGGAGGCAGATGAAGAAGGAAAAAGGGAAGGAGTGCTTCTCAAGAGCAGAAGATGCTAACTGTAGAGTTATGTGTCCTTCAGACCAAGCTAATAACGTGAACTTCTACGTTGCTATTTGTTTGGGGTTGTTAAAATTAATGGTGAAAGAAACTCAGTGAGAAACTGTATGTGTACCATATCCAGAGTATTTACTATGCTGGGAGCATGGTAGAAACACCACCTGGTTACAGAGCCAACAATATTAATGTAAGTTGGATCAGGTCTTTGCTTAGGATGTGTTATACTCTGCCTGTTTTAATGTGCAAACACTTTACAGCATTAGATTGAAACTGCCAAGTGTTAGTTAAACTTTTATGTTTTTGGGAATAGCATACTCAGGCTGACAAGGGATTGTTTCCGTGTTGGATATAAAAACATTTCGAATAATTTCAAAATATATCAATCCAGTTTTAGTACTGTAAACTCTGTGGTTGCTAGATTAAATGAACTAAAATTACTTTCTTTTCCCTAGGTTTTTTTTCTTGTGTGTTATGAAATGGTTTTTTATCCATTAAAAACACTAAAACACATTTTAATCTTATGATGATTTTTAAATATATATTATTGCACATACACATGAACAACCCCTTATGATTAAAAGCATATCAAGATTGAGAAATGAAGCAGTCAAAAGTTAGGAAATGCCAAAAATAAATTCCTCTGTACAACTTAAATTTTTACATGAAGGAATTATGAAGCAGTATTTAATTATGTGATCACCCAGTGTTCTTCCAGCAAAATCCCTGTTCTAGTTCTGGTTTTAGGCATTAGTGTGCCCATTTGCAGCTGGAAATATTAACAGCAGCAGAAGCCCTCCTTTGCCCCTGCATCCTTGCACGGGACATGCTTAGTACAGAAGAGATCTTCCAAAACGTGGCTTACGCTAACAAATTCTAAATGTGATTTTTAGGGGCACTTTTGGAATGAACTTTTCTCTTCCTTTATGAAATGGTGGAACCATTTTCACCAAAACTCCCCATAAATGATTCAACTGGGGACAGACAAATGGTATGAAAATTTTCAGTCAGAATGGATAAAGTTGGGCAATGTCGTGAACAACTGAAAGGAGTATTTTGTACTGAGGAGTGCTTGTCAACCTTTAACTATGGGTATCATAACAGATGAGATATTTTGTTGTTTCTCAGAAGGCTAGCTACCTCGCTAATGGATATTTGACTGTATTCATGTACATGAAGTCAGTGGTGCACCGGTGGGAATGCAAATGGGTTTCTAGTAATATCTGTAAATATTTTATTCAAGTAACAGAATATTTCTCACTGAAAAATCAGTTTGTGGGAAAAAATAATCCTGAGGTAAATATTCCACTTGTGACCATACCAATACATTAACTGGAGTTATATGCCAGTATTCCTTCTCCCCAGTGTGTTCAGCATTCATATGTCTTGATACAGCTTGCTTTGTTTCCACGCCTTCTCTTATCAATTTATCTTGGTTTTTATTCATGTTTATGTTGCTGTCCAAAGCTACTAAAAACAAGCTATTTAGATACTACAAGTCATTAGAATAAAGTAAAAAACTATATTTAGTGTTTTTACTTAGCTTGTTATAAATGCTTCATTTATAGCCTAACAAACAGATAAAAGCTAAAAAAAAAAAAGTGAGAAGAAAATAATATAAAATATAAAACTGTTAAATGCTGCAGAAGGCATTTTCCTAGTAATTTTTCATTTGCGTTTTCAGCCCTCTCCAGCAAAATGACAAAAGGGGAAGGTATAAATTTAATAATTTTCTTGCCCTCACAAATCTATATTTCAAAATAATTCATGTACAGTATGACATTGCCATATTTGGGGTCCGGAAGGAATTTTACCTTGGGGTCAGATGGGTATGGACTGTGGGTTTTTTTGCCTTCCTCTGCAGAGGGGGTTGTGACCCTCTACTGGGATCTATTGTGAGTATATTAGCAACCTTTTACAGAAGCAGGACATTGGCTGCCATAGTCCCCTTGCTTTACCTGTGGCAGGTTACGGTGCTAAATCTTGTGTAGTTTCAGGGTTGACAGTAATTTTACTAAGAGGTTAGATTATGTATTTTTATAGGATGTCTTAAATAGGGATGATCTTGCCTCAAGCAGGGGATTAGACTAGTTGACATATGGATATCCCTTCCAACCTTACTTCTCTATGATTCTGGGACTATGCAATTAAAAACAAAAATAAATAAATAAAAACAAGCCCCCTTTTCTATAGATACCCTTTGTACAAGTTTGTAGTCTAGACATGCATTTCTTTATCAAACATAAATCCAAAGTGAAGATTCTGACAGTCTTACACATGGAAAGTTACACCTTTATTCATTTTTGGAAGATAAATTATTTAATATGACCTTGAATTATTTAATCTGACCTAATGTACTCCTCCTTTACTGTTATACTGGGTCTGCTTCCGTCTTTACTGTATAAATCTTCATAATATGTCTGTGCAGTAGGGAGGTACTGTTGTCTTCAGTTTTGGAGAAGAAATTAAATCTCTTCTGTAAAGACCAAGGAACCTGAGCATGGTGTCAGAGATGTAACCATGACACAGAATTCTAAGGGCACACACAGACATTTGGGGAGGTTAGGAAGAAGTTATATCACAGTAAAAATGGCCACCAGATCTAACTTAGTTTTCTTTCTAAAAATGGCCACCAGATCTAACTTAGACCTTACACTTAGACCCCTAGTTACATCGACTAAGTGCAAACTGTGCAGAAGTTAGTCTAAAAATGGTTGACCCAATCTAAGTTAGACTACCTTTGAGATACAGTTAAGTGGAAAGACCAATCTAATTGAACTTCTATACAGTTTGCTGTACAACCCCAGGGCTGGGAAGCCCAGCTGCTGGCCCCAGCCCCTGGGCTGTGCTTTTCCTACCTCCCTCTCCCCCCGCCTCCCTCCAGCACCAGACTATTTTTATCGCCCAGGTCCTTTGCCTCACCCTTAGATGGACAATCCACTCTACAAACTACCTAGCCCCTCCCCCACCAAGTCCACCAAATACTCCATTCTGCAGGCTGTTCCCACTGCTGGGTTTACCAGCGTTCACTAGTGCTGGGAACCAAGGAAGTAAGTTGTGTGAGATCAGGGAGAGTTCATCATCTGAGGGGGAATTGAGGAAGGGGAAGAGGCTCCCTGATATCCCTAAGCGCCAATGTTGATCTTGCTAGCCCAGCCCCCCTGATCCAGCCAAACTCTGCCAGACTCCACTGAACACCTCCCATGGGCCATTCTAGCCCCTTCAATAGCCCCTTCAATCCCCTCAAGCCTCTCTATGGACTCTACTCCCCCCACCATCACACTAACCCCCCTGCATTTTCCCCCTACCTCCCAACTTATCTTAGATTGGGTGGTCATTTTTAACTCGATCTAATTCCTTCCTTCCCCCCCCACCATGTTTGTACCTATTTGAGGTCAACAAAAGGATTTGTGTGTTGAAATGATTGGCATTTCAGAACCCAACTTGTAAAAAGCCAGCCACATATTGGAATCCATAGCCCTGGGCTACAGCCTGTAGGTTTTCAGATAATAAATAGACTCAAGCAGGTACCTCAGAATGTAGCCCACAAGAGCCAGTCACCTGACTACCTAAACTAGACATTACAACAGGGGTGGGCAAGATATGGTCCATGTGCCAGATCCAACCCACTAAGGGATTATATCCAGCCCACAGCAGGTCCCTTAGCCCCATCTGGCCCAGGCACTGGAGGCAGCCCAGGCATTGACAGCAGGCCAGGCTGTGATGCATGTAGCTGGTCCTGCCAGCCTCATACAGCAGGGCTGGGGCAGCGTGACAGCTGTACTCACTTCCTGGCAACCCCTCTGGCGGTGGCTCCTTCTGGTAGCTGCCACCATTAGACCAAGCGCCTGGGTACCTTGACCCATCCAACCTGCACTCAGCCAGGGTTTGGACCCTATCAGGCCAGACATGTGGCCAAGCAGATAGGATGGGGCCACAGGCTGGCAGGAATCAGTGTCCAGGAGTAGGACAGGAAGGCAGGGCCAGGGCTGGGATCTTGGGGTGGTTATAGTATGGGGCTGGGGCCCAGGACAGAGCCATGATCCACTACCTGCACATCCCTGTGATGGGTGTCTGTTCCTGCCCTTGGAACCATTGCTGGTCACAGGCGTGTGTGAGGAGTGGATCATGACTGTACCCAAGTTCTGGGCCCTGGCACTGTGCTGTCATGACCCCGTGATCCCAGCCCTCGCCTTGCCCACCTGTCCCGCTCCCAGATGCTGTTTCTCATTGGCCCATGGATCCATCCCAGCCACCAAGCTGAGTGGGGAGAAGAATCATTTAGGGAGTTATGGTGAGCTGTTATGGGGGCAAGAGGGGTTGCTGACCCAGCCCACAACAGCTGACCAAAACTCCCTAGGTGGGCCTTCTACCCAAATAATTGGGCACCCATGCATTACAAAGTGCTGAAAAGAGAGAGATGTGTTTAAATTTTGCTCCTCAGTCCCTCAGGTAGAGGTATAAATGGAAACCAGATTTCCCAGACTTTCCAGATCTTGTGAGAATACTAACCAGTGACTTATTCATAGAAGGGGACACCAGGATCACCACTGTTTTGTGCAGAGCCTTACTGATTAGCTATGTCCTGAGAACTTTTACCAGATTGAGCTACACAGTTGAGGCAGGCAGAAAAATGCCTAGTTTTTGAATCCTGGTGATACTTAGGCCTCAGCTACTGTCCAATGTGAAGATAACCTTTCTGAGTAGGCCCCCAAAATGAATAAATATCTAAGAAATTTTACTGGCAAAAGTTTAGGTATTTTCACACATTTGGGGCACGTACGGTTAGGTAGCAGCTGAGTGTGGATTTTGAGGACCTAAATTCAGGATTTATATTTCTAAATTCCACTAAGACTCTGTATCTATCTCAAGGAAACCAAGGTAAAATGGGAAGCTCATGGCTTAGCAAGGAATGGAGTCAAAGTACTAAAATCACTCTCCAAAGACCATACCGTCATTCCTTGACAGATGTGTTTGCAGGAATTTTGCACTCCATGTTTAAAAGTATAATAATACAATATTTTATTTCTTTGATTAAATCCGAGTCTTCCATGATACATACACTAGCTAAAGCTTTGATCAGTTTACATAGTTTTTTGAAGATCTGTTGCGCTATACCAAAAGGCCTGGTCCTGTCAAGGTAATTGAAGTTTTCAGTCTAATCAATTTTAGGTATTTTTGTTATACCAACAAATCCAGTAGACTGTGGTCAAGTGTGTTGTATTGGTACACGTCCTTCCAAAGTATTAACATGGACTTATCTTGTGTCTGGACAATTATCCATGTCAGTTCATCATTGTGCACTGCTAGGTCAGGGGTTCGTTTAGAATGTGGGCCATTTGCCTAACCTGAAGAAAGAGTTCAGTATCATTCCTTTCTCTTACTTTTTCTTCTCTTTGTTTACTGCTTCCACCCTTTTCTGCTGTCACTTAGTTAATTTATAACTCTAGGTTTGGACCCTAATGAACTACAAATCTATCACGTGTAAGCTTAGACATAATGACTTCCATTGTTGAATATGAACATTCTAGTAGTTGATATATTCATGAAAACCCTTGTAAATGTAATTCCCTAATAATATTTTATTACATTTGATGAACCACATGTTATGCCATATGCCTGTTACTGTTTTTTTTTTTAAATAAGCTTGCAGAGTTAAATATATTAATGGTAGCAATACACTTATATTTGTAGCATCTGCATTTAATTTAATTAACTTCTCAATGAACAGGGGCAATTCGGGTAAAGACCTATTGAAAAAATACTGGAATAGATTAATTTTAGGTCAGTAGCATAACTAAAGCAGGGTGACCAGGGCAGCACCCCCAGGCATCGTTTTGGGGGTGGAGGGTAGAACAGTAACCCCCATTGCCAGAGCCTCAGTCTGTAAATAGTTCTCCATAAAAGAGATCCTTGGGTATTGCCCATTCTCCACTTATGACCAAGTCATCAAAGGTAATGCTGACTGGGAAGAGAATGGATGCTCAGAATGATTACATGTGTCAAGGCCTCAGCATAAACAACCTGATCCTGCCAGAAAATTCTTAGACTGCAGCAAAGGCAATGCAAGTGAAAGGTATTGAGGTACTTATTTCTGAGTAGAGCATGTGGTCTGGGATTTCTTACCATACAAAAGAGTTGATGTCACAAGCACAGTATACTTTGATCTTGGTCTTAACAGTCAGTTCTTATTTTTCATTCATGTGCTTAGCATACTCATGGTACCTTCTTAATTCCGTCTTATATGAGAGTCTCCGGGTTAGGGTCAGAGGGGATCTCGGAGGAGAGAGCAACCATTTCAGAGGGGAGAGCACCAAGGGTGATGTTGTGGTGGGTGTGTGCTATAGAACACCAGACCAGGAGGAAGTAACAGATGAGGCTTTCTATAAACAGTTAGCAGAAGTTTAATGATCACAGGCTCAGGTTCTCATGGGGGACTTCAAATCATCCTGACACCTGCTGGAAGGGCAATACAGCAGCGTGCAGGTAATCCAGAAAGTTTTTAGAAGGCATTGGAGGCAACTCCTTGGTGCAAGTGCTGGAGTGGCCAACTAGGAGCCATGCTCTTCCTGACCTGCTGCTCACAAACCAGGAAGAATTGGTGGGGAAAGTAGTAGTGGATGGCAACTTGGGCAAGAGTGACCACAAGATGATACAGTTCAGGATCCTGAGGAAAGGAAGGATGGAGAACAGCAGAGTAAGGACTCTGGACTTCAGAAAAGCAGACTTTGACTTGCTGCATGAGCTCATGGGCCGGATCCCCTGGGAAACCAGACTGATGGGGAGAGGAGTCCAGGAGAGCTGGTTGTACTTCAAAGAAACCTTACTGAGAGTGCAGGAGCAAACAATCCTGATATACAGAAAGACTAGCAAGTATGTCAGACCAGCTTGGCTTAAAAGGGAACACTTCAGTAAACCAAATCACAAAAAGAGAGCTTATAAGATGTGGAAACTTGGACAAATAACTAGGGAGGAATATAAGAGTATTGCTCGGGCATGCAGGGATCAAGTCAGGAAGGCCAAAGTGCAAATGGAGTTACAGCTAGCAATGGATGTCAAGGGTAACAAGAAGGTTTTCTACAATTATGTTGGTAGCAAGAGGAGGTTCAAGGAAAGTGTGGGTCCCTTACTTAATGGGAGAGGCAACCTTGTGACAGGTTGTAGAAAAGACTGAAGTGCTCAGTGCCTTTTTTGCCTCAGTCTTCACAGGCAAGGTCAGCTTTCAGGCTACTGCACTGGGCAGCACAGTTTGGGGAGGAGGTGAGGAGCCCTCGGTGGTTAAAGAACAGGTTAGGGACTACTTAGAAAAGCTGGACATGTACAAATCCATGTGGCCTGATGGGATGCACCTGAGGGTGCTGAGGGAATTAGCTGATGAGATTGCAGAGCCATTGGCCATCATCTATGAAAACTCACAGCAATCAAGAGAAATCCCAAATGATTTGAAAAGGGCAAAATAGTGCCCATATTTAAGAAAGGGGAGAGGGAAGATTCAGGGAACTACAGACCAGTCAGCCTCACCTCAGGCCAAGGAAAAATCATCCTTAAGGTCCTCAAGGAATCCATTACTAAGCACTTGGAGGAGAACAAGGTGATTAGGAACAGTTGGCATGGATTCACCAGGGGCAAGTAATGCTTGACCAACCTGATTGCCTTCTATAATGGGGTGACTGGCTCTGTGGGAGACTGGTGTATATGGTGTACCTTGATTTTAGCAAGGCTTTTAATACCGTCTCCCACATCATTCTCACAAGCAGGCTAAGGGAGTATAGGCTGGATGAATGGACTGTAAGGTGGATAGAAAACTGACTGGAGCATCAGGCTCAGAGGGTAGTAATCAATGGCTAAATGTCTAGTTGGCAGCTGGTATCAAGTGGAGTGCCCCAGGAGTCAGCCCTGGGGCCGGTTTTGTCCAATGTCTTCATTAACAACCTGGAAGATGGCATAGAGTGAACCCTCAGCACGTTTGCAGATGACACCAAGCTACGGGGAGTAGCAGATACTCTGGAGGGTAGGGCTAGGATTCAAAGTGACTTAGACAAATTGTAGGATTGGGCCAAAAGGAATCTCATGAGGTTCAACAAGGGCAAGTGCAAAATCCTGCACTTAGGACAGAAAATTCCCCACGCACTAGTACAGGTTGGGGGCTAACTGGCTGGGCAGCAGCTTTGTACAAAAGGCCCTGGGGGTTACAGTGGACAATAAGCTGAATATGAGCCAGCAATGTGCCCTTGTTGCCAAGAAGGCTAACAGTATACTGGGCTGCATTGGTAGGTGTGTTGCCAGTAGGTTGAGGGAAGTGATTATTTCCCTCTATTCAGCACTACTTAGGCCACATCTGGAGTATTGTGTTCAGTTTTGGGCACCACACTACAGAAAGGTTGTGTACAAACTGGACAGGATCCAGTGGAGGGCAGCAAAAATGGTGAGGAGGCTGGGGGACATGACTTCCAAGAAGACGTTGAGGGTACTGGGTTTATTTAGTCTGGAGAAGAGAAGACTAAGAGGGGATTTAATAGCAGCTTTCAACTACCTGAAGTGGGGTTTAAAAGAGGATGGAACTAGACTGTCTTCAGTGCTGGCAGATGATAGAACAAGGAGCAACGGTCTCAAGTTGCAAGGGAAGTTTAGGTTAGATATTAGGAAATATTTTCTTACTAGGACAGCAGTAAAACACTGGAACAGGTTACCCAGAGAGGTGGTGGAAGCTCCATCCTCGGAGGTTTTTAAAACTCAGCTAGACAAAGCTTTGGCTGGAATGATTTATTTGGTGATGGTCCTGCTTTGAGCAGGTGATTGGACTAGATGACCTTCTGAGGTCCCTTCCAACCCTAACTTTCTATAATTCTATATACTTCCAGTGTTTCCAGTGTTAAATCCAGATTAAATTTACTTGCGCAGTTGCAGCCAATAATCATTGATGCTGCAACTTGAGGTAAGTTAGAGAATGCCCCTTTCTTTCCTCAGTTCATTCAAAGTTCCAGCTGAGGCATTCTTGTGATATAACACAGCAGTTTGCTTGTCTTTGATAAATGGAATAAAGTCATGTGAGTGCACCTCAGGCCAATCCAGTTTCTTCTGACTTGTTTGCTGAATGTAGAGTTAGTAGTGACATAGGTCAGTTTTTGAGGCTCTCTCAACTTCTCATCTGCAGACTCACACAAAGACAGCTCTGAAGCAACCTCCTCCAAAGCCTCAATAAACTGCAAGGTTGTATGATGATAGATGTATTAGTGATGTTAATGCATGGCCAACACTGATGCTTAGACAGATCTGCTTTGCTTTCAGTTTGATCTTAGTGACTAGGATTGAGTGATTAATGTCACAATCAGCACTATGGTAGTTACAAGTAAGGAGACTGCTATTGAGATTGGACTACTTAGTGATGATGAAGTCCAATTGGTGCAAGTGCCTGGATCTTAGGTGAGTCTATGATACCTTATGGCATAACTTCAGTTGAAAGAACTAGTTTGTGATACACATTATAGGAGAAGAAGTGCCACACCCTTTGTCCAGTTTACAGAACATCAAAGGAAACTAGCCTAAAATATCAAAACTATCTACTAATACAAAAGTAGTCACTATGGGCCAAATATTCACTCTGCTTTTAGCCTGAGCCAAAAAAAATAAAGACTAAAATAGGCCTGATATTGTGCCCATCTGTAGCAAATGTCATTTAGATGGCAGTTCAGGTACTTATCTTACATATGTGTATATAGGTATCCATCACTTTATGATGATAAAAATAGTTTACTCAGAAACCTTTTTGTTTGTCTAAAAACTATAGCTTTTGAAGTTTTTCCTGTGATCATTATTTAAGAAGTCCTGAGTGTATGATGGTCTAAGCTGGGTATAAAGGATAAAGAAAGAATAAACACTGCCTGATATACAAAAAAATAAAGAGGAAAATCGCTCTTGTCATTTTCACTAATGCAAAAGTGTAAATGGAATAAAATATAATTCAGTGACAATCCCTGTAGGAAACAGCTACATAAATTACCAAGGTATTTATTTGACTGAATGAAAAAACAGTGGCTGTGAGTGTATAAACAAAAATAAGAGGAATTCAAGTATGGCTGGAGAGAAAATGCTGAGTTTATAAAAGAGCTTTGTAGCTTGTTTCATCTTGAGAGCAGCTCAGCTTCACAAGGCACAGAACAACCTTGCGGGGAAAGAAAAAAAAACTTTGGAACAAGGCTGAGAAACTTCAAGCACTCAAGTCTATTACTTTTTCAGGGAAAGTTTCCAAGTGATTCACAGATTGCCACAAACAGTCAAGAGAAATTGCTAACCATGCACTTCAGCTTGAAGAACCAGGAAGCAAACCAGTTCTATCCATCTCTTGAGTAATTGGAGTGATATAAGGCAGCATAGGAGTGCAGTTTTAGGAACAAGCATAATACAGAGTGGAGATTTTAGATGTGACTATCAAAGTGATCACATACCACCTTAAACTGCCTTTAGTTCCATTTTCTGTTTTTGCTGTACTGTAACTAGCTCTTCAGTGCTAAAAAGTTGGCATCTTTAAAAATAGACTAGGGTGCATGCACATGAGTGTGCATGTGCATTTCCTTGGGGACAGCACATAGTTGTGCCACTATGACTTGCCCTGGGAAATGCCTGTGCATGTATGCTGTGGTGCATGGCAAGTTACCCTGGCTAGGGTGGGAGGGGCTGAGACCAGCACCTCAGCTGGCCCTGGCAGCCTTACTTGTGATTCTGGGGGCCTCTTGGGGCCCCAGCAGTGGTGATCTGGGTATGTAGAGCCTGGCCAGCCCCCAGAGTATGGCTGTGGCCAGATGTGCTCTGGTTTTGGGGGTGCAAGCCAAGGTTCCCTCTAAACAGCGTGTGTGCATGGCTGCGCATGAAAAAAAATCTTGCTGTGCATTAACTTTTTAATGCTATGCACCCACTTGTAGAGGACCTGGACTGCAGCTTCCTAGAAACCCAGAGTGTGGCGGAGGGGCTGGGGCCAGCGGTAAGTTGCGCTCCACTCCTCACCACACCAGCATCCCCACAGGGAGAGAAAGTGGTGCAAGGCAGGCAGCGGATCGTCCCCGAGGCAAGGCAGGGGTGGGGACAGGGGCTAGGGCCGGGGCAGAACTGGGCACCATGCAGGCTCTGCTGACTCTGGGGAACTGCTCCGCTCCCCAGCCCCTCTGAGTGAGCTTTGCCCCAAGCCCCAATGCCATGCACCTCCTCGCTGGCTCGTCTGCGCAGTGGCAGGACACACAAGGCTCCATGCCACTTTCAAAGGCTGTGGAGGCACGGAGGCAGTCTTAATTATTTTTGAAAGAATGATGAAATCTGCCAGATAGGGCAGACCAGGGATACCTTCAGTGGTTCACAGTACCTGAGAGCTTTACAGAGTATATTAAATGATGTGATTTATGTCTGTCACACGAAATCCATTGTTTTTGCATGCTCTCCTCAGGTGGAGAATTATACATAAACTTTTCTGTTTTGGTAGGGTTTTATATTTTAATTTAAAAAATAAATATATAAATATATATAGAGAGAGAGAGTTTAGTATTTCAAGACTCTTTTCTCCCAAATAATGTTGTGAAAATAATTTGTTCAGCATGCTGAAAGGGGGAGGCAAGACCAATTCCGGAATGGACTGAAGCAGCATGCTCACAGACTGAAGCAGCGTGCGCATGGATCACTAAGCCTTAGAGGGAACATTAGTGCACACTGCTGCCACATACTCCACCTTGTTTTTTTGGGAGGGGGGAGATGGGGGGCTGCCATGGGTTTTTTTGACACTGGGATCTCCTGGTGTCAAAAAACCCCCTCCGTGCTGCAAATTAGCAGTGTGGCAAATGCCTACGTGTGCGGTGCAAGTGGGTCTGATTGTGGAGCACCCTTTTGGACCCTTTAATACTCATATGGTGCTCTACCAGGAGAGCAAAAGTAGGTAGAATTCTCTTGAATCTTTTGAATGCTTGTACACTGTTTGACACCCACTGATGTCAGACACCAATATAAAATAAAGAGAGCTTACAGAGAGGATATTTACAAGGATTTTTTTTGGGTACCTAATATACAATGCTTACACTCTGACCGCCAGTTGATATTCAGTATAGAAAGTGAGTTTCTGTATATTCATGCTGTACGGTGACAAAAAATGATGAATTTGCCATAAAAAAATGGATAGATGAAATCTTGTTTGTGTTGTTTTGTAGCACTATGTATAACATAAATGGTTGCATGTAGGTTGCAGAAGGTTTCTCACACACCCCAAATTCCAGAATGCTTTGATTTTCCTTCCCTGTACAGGGTGGAGGACAGGAAATGGACAGTTCCAGACACCCTGCAGGAATTAGAGCTGTCACAGAACTGCTCCTCCACATCTCCACACAGGTAGCAAGAGCTATTCAGACTCATACCACCCAATCAGTTTTTTTCCGTAATGTCTTTGAAATAGCCAGATCTGCTATTGCCACATGAGCTTTTAGGCAGACTGATGATCACCCACAGGATAAGGCAAGCTTTTCAGTGAGCTTATTGGTCTGAACCTAAGGAGGATCATACTATGAACTGTGGAAGAAATCAAACTTTGCGTTGTGTTTGGTATTAGAATTCACAGACTCAGTCTGAGTTTATTGGCAACTATATCATACGATCGCAGGGAGGAGATCTAAACAGAACTCCTCCCCTCTACAAGTTAACATACCTTTTTATACCTAAAATTGTTTAAACAAAGCATCCTTGAAAAGAAAGTCAGGGGTAAATCATAACAGTTGTTTGCTCAGCAACACGTTTTGTTTTGAGAACTTTTATCACCTTTTTGTTTTTAGGAAAGAAAGAAACATTCATTCCCAAGGACCTGTGCATGGAGACATAATAAGCAGAAGAGTTTTTCTTATCTTAAAACATTTTAAAATATGAAGCAAGAGCATTTTTTTTCTCTTCACTGTAACTTGACTTCAGAGGCCTGTATAAATCTACTTCAACATTCCCCTCTTTTTGGTAGGCTCAACATACTAAATATTTATAGCCATTAATCTTTTAACTTTTTCTTCTTCTTTACCATAAGCTATTTGAACATACATGTTATACTTTTTTTTGCATAGAGGTTGACAAGTTATCTTGCATTCAAAGGTACTGGTATCATAGGTATTCCTTCGGTGGAATGGAGAGGGATATGGATACATATCCAGCAATGAGAAACATTTAAATCTATTGCATATTGGTATGATAGTTGAAGAAAAGAATTTTGATAAATCTGCAAGGGAGGGAGTGATCTTCTTACCCTGTTTTGAAGCATAGTCTGATTTATAAAGTTCTTTTTAGCTGGTGAGTCTTTAAGTTCATATAAGATGAGCCAAATGGAAAAACTGAGAATCGCCCAAGTCACGACTAACGAACTCCACTTTGGGAACCAGGAACTAGGTAGAGGCCTTTTTCCTGTCCCGAAGGGCATAGTGATGTCAGTGGGGCACATCCTCTTCGCTTTGTAGTGGCAAATCCTCTTTGCCAGTAGGCACTTGGCTTACTACTGGTCTTGTGCTCTCCTGCTAGGCTCACTACCATTCTGTGGAGGCTGATTACAAAATTGAAATGGAGGAGACTCTGGGTCTAAAGGGGCTGATGTTTTTTTACTGTGTGAAGCGTGAATCCACGTGGGGAGTCCTTGACACTTTATTGCAGTGTTGGTGGTCAAGAGTACCTGGAATGGACCTTTCCAGTGATGATTTTCATAGATGGACTTTTATATGGACCCAATCTCCAGGCAGGATAGAATGGCATGGCTCATCAGGTTTTTTGGGGAGAGCTGCATGTATCTCTGGATAAAAATTCTTAACACACTTCATTAGTGCCTTACAATAGTCCAGAATAGTATCATCAAGTAAATGCATATCACAAAGGTGGGAGGTAACAGGTGGTGAGGTGGAGAGCCTCATGGGTCTTCCCATTAGGATTTCATGTGGGTTAAGCCCAGTCTTTTGGTTGGCAGTAGATCTCATACTCATTAGGGTTATGGGAAGCGCATCTGGTCATTTCAAGTGAGTCTCAGCACAAATTTTGGCCAGTTTATTTTTCAGAATGCCTTTTGGTGTTCCACTTGGCCCAAGGCCTGTGGATGGTATGGGCAATGAAAGTTTTGTTGAATCTGCAGGACTTTGCAGACCTCTTTCATTATTTGCCCAGTAAAATGAGTTCCTCTATCAGAGTTTATGGATAAAGGAATACCAAACCTTGGAATAAAATCTCTGAGCAATCTTTTGCTTACAGTGGTGGTGTCAGCCTTTGCACATGGGTAGGCTTCTACCCATGCAGAGAACATACAGACAATAACAAGAACATATTCATAATAGCAAATTTCTGCATTTGAATAAAATCTATTTGTAAATTCACAAACGGTCCCCAAGGTGGGGGATGTGCTGCCTGTTTTGTCTTCATAGATTTTCCCACATTATGGGCTTGACAAATAGGGCAGGCATAACAGTACTGCTGAGCTACAGATGAAAAGGTTGGGGCAAACCAATCAAGCTTAACAGCTTCTATCATGCCCCCTTTGCTCACATGTGTCACGCCATGGTGCAGGCAAGTGAGGTAGGGAAGGAGGACCACTGGGGCAACCAGAAGGCTGTCCGGGGAGCACCACAAATGGTCAGGCTGTAACAAACACCCAGGCGGTCTCCATGAATTTTTTTTCTCGTTCTGGAGCCTGATCTTGGAGGAGGGCAATGTCGTGAAGACTTGCCACTGGAGACTGGGCTGTTGGAATGGACAAAAACACAGGTGTGGCCTGAGGAGTGGAAATAGCTGCATTCCCATATGTAACATCATCATAAGGTTTCTGGTGGGCTTGGCATTTAATAATAGCAATAGCAGAAGGCAATTGAAATGCATTTAGCAAGGCTTCTACATATGGACCATTACTGATTTTGGTATCTCTCAATGTGAGGAAGCCTCTTTGCTTCCAAAGTTGACCATAATCATGTACAATACCAAAAGCATAGTGAGAATCAGTAAAAATGTTAACAGAGGCTAAGGTACAAGCCCTCGTGAGGGCCACAAGCTCAGCAACGTGAGCTGAATGCACATCAGGGAGGGGATGGCTTTCTATGACATCATATTGGGAACATACTGCATATTCTGCAGCAAGGGAACCTTTTGGGCTTCTGTGACATGATCCATCAACATAGACTACTAGCACTGGGTTTTGCAAGGGGGTATCTTTTAGATCAGTGCAGGGCTGTTAAGTGAGCAGTGACAGTAATGCAATCATAGGGTTCACCATCTGAAGGGGTGAGTAACAAAGAAGCGGGGTTTAAAACAGGGTATCTACTTAGCTTGACATTTTCAGCAGAGAGGAGCAAGATCTCGTATTTAGTTGATCTAGCATTTGAAAGGTGTTGGGTTTTAGTTTTTAGCAAAAGGGCTGCCACAACATGTGGGACAGCAACAGTGAGCAAAGAGCCTAATACAAAGGTACAGGAAAGTTCAGCAGTGATAGCCGCTGCCGCTACAGCACGAAGGCAGGGAGGAAAACCAGTGGCAACTGGGTCAAGAGCGGAACTATAATAAGCAATGGGATAATGCTTGTCTCCATGCTTTTGAGTGAGCACAGCAAGTGCAAATCCATCTCTTTCATGACAAAAAAGGAAAAAGGGCTTAGTGTAATCAGAAAGGCCTAAGGCAGGAGCTTGTGATAAGGCTTGTTTAATAGAAACAAAAGCAGCTTCAGCCTCTGAGTTCTAGGGCAAAGGTTCAGGGGTATTAACAAGAGTCACATTTTGTAGTGGCTTGACTATAGAAGCATAGCTCAGTATCCACTGGCAGCAGTAGCTGACCATACCTAGAAAAATACGCATTTGGGACACAGTGGTTGGCTTAGGGATTTTAAGAATTCTGGAGGAAGAAAGCAGTCGCTCTCCAGCAGAAATATCATGACCCAAATAGTGGACATGGGGAAGACAAAGTTGTAGCTTTTCTTTAGATGCCTTATGGCCTTTTAGGGCAAGACAGATGACGAGAGCTAAGGAATCGGCTTTACAGGCTTCAAGGGAAGTAGATGTTAAAAGCAAATCATCTATGTACTGCACAAGCACAGAATCCTCCTTAAATACTATGTCATCTAAGTCTTTCTTTAGTATTTGAGACAATAAAGAAGGGGATTTGGTATAACCTTGGGGCAATCGCATCCAGGTATACTGGAATCCTTGATAGGTAAATGCAAAGAGAAACTGACTATCAGGTTGTATAGGGATGGAGAAAAATAAAGAACAAAATTAATAACAGTGAAATAACATGCGTCAGGAGGGATACAACACAAGATAATAGCTGGGTTTGGTACAACAGGAAAAGTAGGTAAAACTATAGAATTTACTGCCTGGAAATCTTGTACAACGTGATAGTATTCTTTCCAGGTTTCCTTACAGGAAGAATAGGCGTATTACAAGGGCTTTTAGTTGGAACAATGATACCTTGCTTCAAAAGGACAGTTATTACAGGGTGTATCCCATCTTCGGCTTCTGGGCGTAAAGGGTATTGAGCAACCTTGGGTAAAGGTTTAGCTGGGTTTAATTTGATTCTTTTAGGCTGGGCAGTACAGATTTTCCCTACTTCATTAGTGAGCTGAGACCAGAGAGACGGAGGGACAGCCTGTATGATTTTTTCTTGCAACACAGAAAGATCAGAAAACTCCAGTGCAGGGGGAGAGTTGTCTAAAACAGCGAGCACTGCCAGCTCATTAATACAGGGAACTTCTAGATAAACCCCATTAGGAGAGCAATAAATAGTACAGCCAAGTTTAGAAAGCAAATCTCTTCCTAACAAATTAACAGGAGAACAGGGACTTAGGAAAAAGGCATGTTGATCTGAAATAGGACCTAGAGAAACCTGTAGGGGTTGTGAAACAGGATGAGGAACCACCTGATTTGAAATTCCTACACCATTTATAACATCAGAGGATAGGGGAGTTGTAGAAAATTCTTCAGCTCAGAGAGTAGAATGGCTTGCACCTGTATCTTCTAAACATGTTGTAGAGATGCCATTTATCGCACAGAAAACAGAGGGGTCTTCTTGATTAAGCGAGAGAAGTGGGGCTGTGATGACATTACTATTCCTCAGGCTGTCCTAGCAGGAGGTTCTCTGGTTCGAGACAGAAAATTGAGTGGGAGGAGGTGGTGGCAGGTTAACTGTCATCTCCGGCTGGCCAGGAGATGAAGACAGTGGACCTTTCAGTGTCCTGGTTGTCCACAATAGTGACAACTGTCACTAATTTAGGACTGAAACCCTCCTTGTCCCATCCCATGACACGTCCCTTGCCTCTAAATTGTCCCCGAAGGAGCCCTCTGCCTCTTCCCCTGCTAAAAGTCTGCAATTGTAATGACATTAACTTTGTTTGTGTGATTTCCTTTTTCTTTTCCTGACAGGTTGCATAATGACTAGCAATGGTAATTAGTTCTACCAGCGTCTTAGTTTGCCAGCATACAGCAATTGTGCACAGTTGTTCCTGGACTTTAAGAAGGTGTCCTTGAATGAAAGCAGCAGCAGCTGCTTCTGGGGTAGTTTCAGCTGCTTTTTCAATACCTGAATGCCTTTCAAATACTAGTTTTAAGTGGTCCATGTAATCTGCTGGGGATTCTCCTTTGTTTTGCTTGCAATTATTTTTTTTTGCCCAGTCAGTTTTTCTAGGGCAAATCTTAGTGTGGCCTCAAGAAGACGTTCTTGGGTACTCACTAAATGACCGTCTCTTCCGAGATCTTGAGCAGGCCAGTTAGCCTACTTGGTGAGGTGATCACAAACTTCAGAGGGCAAAATATTTCTCATTAATTGGTTTAAATATGCCTAAGTCAGGTCATAACAATTGATTACAGTTTCCAATCCATCTTTGAACTTCTGGGGTTCTTCCTGGATATTGGGGAACTGCTTAACAAGGTTTAGGAGACCTCCTAGAGTCCAGGGGGGCATGAACTGTGACTGTAGATTCCCCATTTGGACCCTGCCCTGGGAGTTAACGTAAGGGCATTTGAAGAACCTTTTTAGGTTTTGAAGAAGGGACTGGACCAGACTGGATGCCAGACCTTTGGATGCCAGACCTTAAATAAGAGGAGGTTGAGGCTTCAGGAACCAGCCACCTGGATTCTACTGGGCATGCCCAGGGGGGAGAAGATGATGATTGGGTGATAGGTTCCTGGGGTGAGATTTTTCCACTGGAAGAGTCTATTTGGTTACTATGGATTTCTTTGGATTTAGATTGTGCCTGGGACTGGTATGGGGTTGGCACACTAATGAAATCAATTATGTTCTACAGATTCATTCTCAGTCAATTGTGGATATAGCGGTGTTGGTGCTGATAGTGCTTTTGTTATTGATGGGGGATCCCCTGTTGGTGAACTTTTCTGTTTTAATTCTTTTATCTGAGATTTCAGTTTATCTTGGGAGTCCTTGAGGCTCCAAACTTGAGATTCTTGATGTCATTTGGAAGCTTCCTTATACCAATTAAAAATTGAATCCTACTGAGTCTGGCCCCAGCAGATGCTCTGATTATCCCAGCAGGGAATTAATAACAGAGTTTATCACCCCTAACTCAGTGTTTATCACCCCATTAAGAAAACAACAGAGGGACATTACCATCTACCTGTTGATTCTGCCTTTGTCACAGCATGGATCCAGAGCCAGAATGTTGTGTGCTAATTTATATACAGATACCTCTCAGCAAGGCAGAGGGGAGGGGGGAATTCCTGCTTAGCAGGGAGTGGTTGGGAGGGAGTGGGGAGAAACAGCTTGCAAGTCTCTGCTGGAGCTACAGCCAGGGAACAGAGGGGCAGGGCCAGCTCTTCTCTGGAGTAGAGAGCCCTGCCAAGCCCAGAGAGCATGCCAGAATGCTGGGCATGTCTAGTTTAACTTAATCCAGCAAGGGGTCTGGGACAGACATTGCATAAACTGGTTTGACCCATATCAACCAAGTTTGATACTACATTCAGCCAGGTTTATCTTAAATTGGTTTCAGCCATTTTCGGACTGGTTTATGTGCACTGAATTTCTATTCTGTTACAGGTTTAAACCAGTTTCTGATCACTTAAACTGGTTTAAGCCAAGGCTACAACCAAACTCCAATTGGCTACACATATCAAGGACAATAAAAAGTCATTTTTTAGATAGATGATGAGTTGGAAGAAAAGGAAGGTGACACTGGACCCCTGCTAAACCAAGTGGGACAACTGGCACTCAGGAAAAAGCCAACCTGCTTAATGGGTAGTTTGTCTTTTTTTATAAGCCCAAAGGGACTGCCCTGCTTAGCATGATGCGAGACAGCCAGGGTGAAGGTGAATTTATACCCAGCTGGACTGGACACCTTCAAGTCACCTGGTCCTGAAAGACCACCCCAGAGTACTTAAGGAGCTGTTAGGCATCATAGCCTCGCCACTGGCAAAGATATTTGAAAACTCGTGGCACTCAGATGAAGTACCTGAAGATTGGAAGAAGGCCAGTGTGATGCCCATCTTCAAGAAAGGGAAGAAAGTAGATCCAGGGAACTACAGGCCAATCAGCTTGGCTTCAATCCTTGGAAAGATTCTGGAAAAAAATTATCAACGAAACCATTCTTGACACCTGGACAAAAGGGAAGAGGTTGACATCATGTATTTGGACTTTGAAAAGTCTTTGATCTGGTATCCCATGATCTCTTCATAGAAAAATTGGCCAACTGTGGCCTTGGCTACATCACAGTCTGATGTTTGGGGAGTTGACTTTGAGGCTGGACCCAGAGAGTGGCAGCCAATGGAAGTGAATCATCATGGTGCTCCATAACCAGTGTTGTCCCCCAAGGCTACATCCTTGGATCTGTTCTCTTTAATGTCTTTATTAACGATGTGGACAATGGTGTCAGAAGTGGACTGGCCAAGTTCAATGATGACACTAAACTTTGGGGTAGAGCATCCACACCTGAGGATAGGCTGGTGATCCAGGCTGACCTGGATAGGCTTTGAAAGTGGATGGATATAAACCTGATGTAACTCAATACCAACAAATGCAAGGTACTTCACCCCAGGGCGGGGAGGGGGGACCCTGCAACATGATTATAGGCTCAGCAGTGCTACGCTCGCTAGCACCATGGCTGAAAGAGACTTGGGGGTCATGACTGACCACAAGATGAATATGAGCTACCAATCCGATGTCACAACTGGTAAAGCAAACAAAACCCTGGCTTGCATCCATAGATACTTTTCAAGTACATTTCAGGGTGTCATCCTCCCACTGTACTCTGCATTGGTGAGGCTGCAGCTGGAGTACTGCATCCAATTATGGGCTTCACAACTTAAGAAGGATGTGGAGAAGCTTGAGAGAGTCCAGAGGAGAGCCACATGCATGATCAGAAGGCAAAAGAACAGGCCTTATGAAGAAAGGCTGAGAGCCATGGGACTCTTCAGCCTGGAAAAGCACAGGTGACCTGGTGGCAGCCTATCAATGCATAAGGGATGTGCATCAGGATCTGGGGGAATGCCTCTTCACCAGAGCACCCCAAGGGATAACAAGGTCCAATGGTCTCAAACTCCTCCAAGACCGTCTTAGGCTGGACATAAGGAAAAACTTCTTTACTCTTTGAGCCCCCAAGGTCTTGAATAGACTACTTCCAGAGGTGGTGCAAGCACCTACTCTGGACTCTTAAGAAACATTGGGACGCTTATCTTGCTGGGATCCTTTGACCCTAGCTGACTTCCTGCCCCTGGGGCAGGGGGCTGGACTCGATCTTCTGAGGTCCCTTCCAGCCCTAATGTCAATGAAATCTATGAAATGTATAATGTCTGTCCCTAGCCTGTAAGTGCACTCCTGTTGCCTTTTTAGAAATAAGACTATCACTAACTTTGAGACTGACAACACAATTGGGCTCTTTTTCCCAGTATCATACAGTAAGAAAATATTTAAGTGTAAACATTCAAATTGATGCCCCAAATCTACATGTGTGGTATTTGTGAACAACTAAGACTTCTGTATATATTGTTTGTTTGTAAAATCAGTGGCATAACAAGCTAAGTTGGCACCTGAGGCAAATCGGAGGGGAGGGACATGGGGGGAAGCATGGGGGGAGTTCTGAGGGTGAGGGCACAGGTTCAGATTGGGGGCCTGGGGCTTTCTAACCAGCCCTAGCTAAGCCTCTGCCACTGCACATGCTCTGCCCACCGTTGCTGCGTTGCTCTTTTAAACTTCCAGCATGGTAATACTGCCGATGCTCCTCCTTTTTTCGCCCACCCCGAGTTATACTACTGCATACATTTATTCCATTCTTCCTTTGCCTAGGAAAGGCAAAATTGCAGCTGCTGCTACAGTTCTCGTGTTAGTCATCATGATTATTTGCTTTATCAGCCTGAATCCTGCAGTAACCGCTACAGTCCCCCTTCAGGAACTCCTTTTTCAGTGTGAAGTCTGTTAAACAATGATATTAGTAGATATATGGCCTGTTTTATAAGATAAGAATTCAAGGAAAATAATGGACTAAAACATTAATTACAAAACAATTTAAAGATCAAATATAAATAAATAAATAAACAAATTATTTTGGAATGCAGCGAACTAGATGGTTTCTATAGTAAATGCCAGTATAGTATTGGCTGCAAATGAACAATACACATTTTGAGGACAAAACTCTCAATGCATTATACATTGGGAGTCTGTGCCATTAAAAAAAGTGTTATTTTGACTTCATGTTGGCACAAAGGGCTTAAAACTACTTCATATATAGTTTGACCATTGGACCGTACTCTTCAAAACTCCTATAAATTCTCTATTGGAGTTCCCACCACGTGCAGGAAAGAAAATATACCCATCTCCCACATTTTGTCTTCAAAAATCCACTTGTTCCCTGATCTACTCACTGCCTACCCATTTCTCTTTTACTGCCCACTGTGGTCCCTTGGAAGGGGGTTTGAGCTTCATTCAAATCATAAAAGCATCATTCATATCCCAGGGCATAGCTGGGAGCTTAGCTTTTGTTTGGTTGATACTAGGTAAATTGCTAGTAATGCAAGTGATGAAAAAAAATCAGGGTTACCATGAAGGTAAATTAAATTCATCAGCAAATGCATTTTATTTTGTAACCATAATGCCTGACTCAGTCATTTATTTCTAATTAAATCAAGCTGAAAATCTGTTCGTTTGGATATAGACATCTAATTTTTTAGTAGCAGTTACAAGAAGTAAATGTAGGTTAGTTTTCATTCTGTAACTACTTATTAAAGCCTGGATTATTAAGATATGCAAATATGAGAAAATATGATGAAGTAACCTCATATAATATTGTTTAACTGTTTAAAATGTAATCATTGTCACTTTCTACATATCAGTCTAATTGTACAGCAAAGCTGTTACCTGACTGCACAGGAGCCTCAGTTGGTTATTGTAAATTGTGTTTTTATTTAAAAAGTTGCTAAAGCTCACTTTAATGGGGTTTTTTTCTGCCATGTGCAGATGTTTTATTGTGGTCTAGCGTATGCAGCAAGCCTTAGGATTGAAAATCTGAGATACAACTGAAGAAGTAATTCTGCATTTCAAACATGCATAGTAAATCGCAGGACCTTGATTTAGTAATCCTAGGAAAATATCCGGATGAATTACAATTGGCTCCAGATAGATAGTATACTTTGGAGTATTTTTATTTATCAAATATATTCTCCAAAAGATTTGAGAGCTCTTAACTTAATAACTCCCCACCTCCAATTTTGATCTAACATCTAGAAAGACATGAATTTCCTGTATAATCAAAGAACACAACACTCACCTTCATACTATCTCAGACCTACATACAACCTTATTTACACCGGTTTTTCCCTCTCCGGGTTTGTTGTTTTTGAATGAAGCAGTTACTTTTACTTTGACATGATTTCACTGCAATACAAAGCATCTTGGAAAAAAGTGGTTCTGGTTTACAAATCTTCCAGGAAGTCAGTGGGGCAGGCTTTGATCTTGATGATTGCAACTGGAACTTGAAATAAGTGGAACCCTCTTGAATATAACTCAGGGCCTTGGAATCTGCCCAGCGCAAATGAGTACCAAATTGGATACACAATTTCTTGCATCAGGCCTTTATTTCACAAGATACAAAAAACAAGTTTACGAATGTAACAAACTGTTATACAACTGAAGACAGCAGAGAAATTCAGGCTTGGCTAAGTATAGCAGCTATTTAAGTACAATTACCCTGAATATTTTTAAGTGAGAATTTTCTCACTGATTTCAGCATTTCCCACCTAATCAGTAGTGTAACTAGGGGTGGGTGAGAAGCAAGTCCACCCTGGGAGCTGAGTTAAGAGTCACTCCCAACCACAGCAGTTTACCCTGGCAGCATTGCCATGCTGGGAGCTTTAAAACAGTTCCCGGCTGCTGTGGCCTTGAGAGCAAGAGAATCTGGGGCAGGCAGAGTACATGGAGCAGCAGCAGCTCATGGGACTGGTTGAAATTTTCTGGTGGGTAAAACTGCTGTTCCCTTGCTCTTAGATTTGCCCCCACTCCTGCCTCTGCACCCTGAAATTCCCACTGTCAGATCCCTCTCCCCAGCCCCCATACTCTCAGAATCTGCCCTCTCTTCCTCCTTGCCCCAGGCTCCAACTTAACTTCTTACACCACTGCACCTAACATTTCAATTCATTATTATGAGCTGAGGCTAAGTTCAGGCATTCAAAAAGCCTAAGGTGGAATCAATCCATCTATGCACATTTCTATAAGCTGTGTAGATTGGACCATTGATGAACGGAACCCATGTTTACTCTTTGGTTGGGGAAGGCAAGCAGATGCCTGGGGTGGCCAAGGACAGAAAGGTGGGGGGGATGCTCCCGCATGCCTCCCAGCCTAGCAGATATTGCCCAGGGCAGCTAAGCCCATCCAAATGGGAGCCATCCTTGTGTAGTTGTCCAGAACACACCCCCAGACCTCCCTCCAGATTTGTCAACTGTGGGGGGGAGGATCTAGCACAGAAGTTCTTCCCACTTTCATGGCAGTGGGGGGGGGGGTGAGATGGAGAATGGAGCTGGGATCTACACACCTGGGGGGTGCTGCCTTGTAGGCATTTTCCCCCAGCCCTGGGCTTGCCCTGGCAGACCCCAGCTCGGAGGCCAGGACCAGGGCAGACGGCTCCATTCCCCACCCCACTGCAGGTTAGAGGAAGTGACTCATGGTGGGTGAGGCTGTGCATCCCTGATGGGTAGGGGGATATCCCCAACACATGGGGCTCCCCCCAGCTGGGCATATCTCCCCCCAGCTGAGTGGGGGAAGGGGCTGAATTCCTCTGCCTCTCCCCAACTGCCCCACCTAACAGGTGAGGCAGGATGCAGGGCTGGCGAGCAGAGGCTTTGTTGCCTTAGCTCTGTGACAGCCTATGGGCAGGGCCAGCCTGGCTCAACTGGAGCAGAGGAGCATGGGGAGAGGCTAGACTGGCTGCTTTATAACATGGGTCACAGAACATTCTGGGATGCCCCTACTCAACTTGAGTCGGGAGGGGATCTGAAACAGAAGTTCAATAGACCTTAATCTATTTATTATTATTAATAATCTAACAATTTATTAAATACAACACATCCATCCAGGTCTATTTTAAACCGGGTTCCACAATTTTGGAACTGGTGCATGTGAGCTGCTTTTGTTTTGTTTCTGGTTTCTGGTTTCTTTATACTGTTTATGTGTAATTTCTGTACCTAGCCAAAGAGAGGAATAGTGTAAAATACTGCAACTTGTTGGGGGATGGAAAGAAGGATTTAAGAAAGCAAATTGTTAATAACTCAGCTAGAATTTCCCCCAAATCCTAGGGCTGACATAGGTTAGAAGAATGATTATAATTCTGGATAATGCTGAATCTGGCTAAGTCCCTGGATTGCAGGGACATGTGTGGTTTTTTTTGGAAATACACATTCAAGTTTTTTCCTGTGTGGTTAATACGCAGGCATGTCTCCAGAAATCACATGACTTGGTGAAGCAAAGCTCATTAACAGATGGATGACTTTCCTTTTAGAAATCTCTCTCATTGTTAGTTGGAACTGTTGTTGTGAGATTAGTATTCAGCTAGTTGCCAAGACTCTGAAAAGTTTAAATAATTTTGGTAAACGCTTCATTTATTCTTATCCAGCTATTCAAGCAAGGTTGCACATGCACATCAGCCCTTTAAAAAACAACAAAACAAAAAACTTCGACTCCCCATCTCCTGCGGTGGCCTTGGGGCTCCTGGGGGCTTGTGACAGAGCCCGCCCCCACACAGTGCGGGGCAGTGGGAATTGCCCCCCTGCTGGGCAGGAGCCAGTGAGTAGGGGCTTTTTTGTTTTGTTTTTTAATGTTTGGGAGCTGGGGTGGTGGGGGCAGCCATGGTGGGTGGGGCTGAGAAAGCAGGAAGGGGTCAGGGGGCTCATGACAGAATCCCCCCATGCAGCGTGGGTCAGTGGGGGTCAGTGGGGATCTCCCCCCTGCCCAGAAGCAGCCAGTGAGTAGGTGCTTTTTTTTCCCCAGAGAGCCTGGAGCTGGGGCAGCCACTGGGAGTGGGCGGGTGATGGGGCCTGTGTGATTCAGAGATTCAGCTGATTCGGCAGTAGCCAAATCTCCAAATCAGATTTGGCCAAATCTAAATCTGAAGCAAATACTTGCTGCTTCGTGCAGGCCTAGAACAAAGTACTAGGCAACCTTAGATATAATTTTACCTTTCTCAGGCATGCTTTTTTCATAAGATTCATAGATGTTAGGGTCAGAAGGGACCTCAGTAGGTCATCAAGTCCAACCCTCTGCCTTGGACAGGAAAGAGAATTGGGGTCAGACGACCCCAGCTAGGTGCTTGTCTAATATGCATTAAAATTAGTCATCCTGGGAATCTAACCACCTCCCTAAAATTAATAGAGGTTTAATTACTTAAAATGTAAAAGGAAAGAAAATTTATTTTTCATTAATAGAAATCATATACCAGTCAATCAAGTTTGTTCTCTATCACTTAACTTAAAACCAGGAAAGTTAAACACCAGACTTTTTTATTTGTCTAATGCTGCAGGTGTGGATCTTAGACTTGCCTCTATACAAAACTCTTTTACAGTCTGCAGTCATACACTTTGATATTTAAGGAACTGCATTCTCTCTTTATTGTGGCAAAGCTCCCATTGACTGCAGTACAGAATCTTGCCACAAAATATATATAGGTTCATACATCTCCACAGCACTGCTCAGTTCCTGGGAAACAGTGATTGGTAACAATTTTGAACAGAAAGCCCCTGGACTGGCTCTTCAAATATCTTTTTGAAGATGTAAATGTGTTTTCAAAGAAGAGACAAGAAGTGACCATCCTCACAATAAGCTTTGTAATTACTGGTGAGGTGGAAAATGAAATGGTTTCCATAACAAGAACGGAAGGAGGATTATAACAGCCAGAAGGAATTAATTGTTTGACTGTGGAGAAAATAAAAGAATACTAACTAGTAATCTCCTAATTAAAATATTCTGACAGAAGAAGCTGTGGGAAAATGTTTCAGCATACAGGAATAACAACTGTGGAGGCCGTTCAATAGAACCATGTGCCTTGCTTAGGTACATGTGTTTGCATTGTGGGAGCTCTATAGCCCATGAGTCAAATTTGGCTCAGTGAGCCACATCATCCAGGCCACAGGGCTCCCCAACAGATATGGAAATGTGGTAACATGGTAAGCAGTGGCAGCATTAATTGTTCCAGCAATTAATACTGCTACCATTCTTTCTGCCTTCACATTTCCAGACCAATGGGGCACCATATGGACCAAATCTTGAGCTTATAGCTGCATCATCTGACCATGGGGCTGCCCTTGGGGCCAGAAATTTGATAGTGTGAAGACTACAGCAATTAATGCCGCTTCCACCAAATGCAGTTCTGTGCTTTGGGTCCGGCCTGCAGCCTAGCCCTGTGCCAGTCATCCAGCCTGCAAGGCCAAATGAATTGGGCACCACTGCTATACGGTATATCAGCCTTCCTAAACTCCTGTTCCTTGGGTTTTGTTCAAGAACTCTGTGTGATTTTTATCCTTCATGGATACTATACTCACTCCCTCAGTTCTCAGTTTTGTCTTTAACTGACTTCAGGACCAATTTCAAAGCAATAAATACTATTGGAAAATTATGTTTTTCATCTCTGGAGAGAACTGGCACTAGAGAGAAACATATATTCCTGTTTACACTGCTTTGTATTAAAAGTATTTAAATGTAGTTTAGACTTCAGTGTGATGTGCATCCATTCAAACCTGCTGTAGTCAGGTTATTAAAACAATCATATAATTTAACAGCATATTACTGTAGGAAAAGCTAGTAGAAACACAATGGAATACAACTTCAGAAGGCAGAGTTAATTTTACAACTGACTCTTTGGCAGGGAAGAGGGTATATTTTGGGTTGCTGTTAATTAGAATAGTAAGATTTATGTTGTGGCTGTTAATCCACAGGCATTCACTGGTGAGTAAATAGAGAGGATCTGTGACTCATTAAGAGTTGTTTCAGAGGCTTAGAAAAAATAAACATCAGAGTGGGCTTTCAGAGCTAGATTCTCCCTGTCATTTAGGTCAGATCTAGTGGGAAGCAGAGATGGACCATAATCTTCTCCTTCCACAAGTCCTTTGAGGAGTCTGAAGTTTAGGTTAGAATTTCCTTTCTGGTGCTTATATAGGACAAGGACTGCAATTGTATATTGCCTCTGCAATATACAAGAGGATGGCAGTTGCTCAGAACTAGCCACAACATAGCCGTAAGTATTTTATGTTGTAGGACTGAGTCTTGTGTGCATAGAGTCTACAGTCAGGGAAGACTGCAAAGACCTACATTTTATAAAACTGATCAAAAGGACTTTACTGTGCATATTTTCCAACATCAAAGTTGCCTGTTTAGTTTAGTTGGGATTTTTTAGGGTGTGTACACACATGCTCATGAGTCTTTCTATCATTTATAAAGAAAATGACTAAGGTTTTTAATGCCAAAATGGATTAATTGTTTGCACCTAAAACTTTGTGCAAAGTTGACCTTACCCAAACTCAACAAATCATATTGACTCCTTGGGTGTGTCTACCTGAGATGCACCCACTGCACAGTTGTCACTGCGTAGTCAGAAGGCAGAATATAACCAAGTACTAAATGACTGCACAGTAATCGGATTTACTGTGCAGTAGTGTCCTGGCATGGTTGTTTAGTGATGCTTACTGTGCAGTAGCTTATTACTACTGTTCAGTTGTGTTGTGTCATGGTTCATGCTTGGCTACCACACAGTAGTAACGAGCTACTGGGCAGTAGAAATGAGCTACCGTGCATTAAATATCTCATATAGACATGGCCATTGAGTATTATCTTATTTCACTAGTAGTCAGATTAATTTCAATACGACTATTGGTGAAGTAAAATGCCATTCTGTGTGCAAAAAACAAGGAGACATTGCCATCTTCCATGTATTCAATCACAGCTCACTAGCTACTGAAACTAAATGTTACTCAGCTTTCTTATCCATGCATGCACACATCCCAAAAAATACTGAGAGACTGCCTTAAGAAAGGTTCCCACACACTTTGTAGAAATAGAGGTGTATACATATGCAGTCCTACTGGAGCAGTGGCAGATCCATTTTTATCTAAAACCAGAATCCATTGTTCATATACACAATATATTTCAAAACAATGTCAAATACTTAAAGACATCCTTTTAAGTTTCCAACATGTCTTCAAGGACTGTCCTCTAACTGTAATATGTGGGGGAGCAGATGGTTGGGTGCTTCAGTAAAGTATCTTGTTATTTATGAAACTGGCAGTCAGTCTAAGCATGTCTTATGCTTCACAGAAGCAGTCAAGAATGACCTGTAGTTCTTCTATTGAGTGCATGACACAGTTATCATCATACTGAATATTAGTAATGGAGGTGTTGGTTATCTTGGATATGACATGGAATCAGCTGATGTTAAAGAGAGTCCCATCCATGCTGACTCCAGATAGCATTATATCAGCAATGCGATACAGAACAGTTATTATACAGAAAGAATATTGGTGCAACCACCCTTGCTTGACTTTAGTTCTAATAGTGAAGTGTTCTGTTTCTGAGCCATTGCTTAGATGGTTGCTATCATATCACCATGAAGAATCCTGGTAATGGTAAAACATTTTAGCAGGTTTCCAAATTTCCTCAAGATCTGTCATAGGGTCTCTGTTGATTGCATCAAAGGATATGGTCAGGTCAATAAAGGCCATGTAAAGTAGAGCTGTGCAGAATTTCACTGGGTGTTTTGTTTTGAAGCTGTTTCAGCACGTTTCAAGCTCATAACAGTGAAATCAAAATGAAACAAAAGGCTTCAAAACAGCCTTGAAATGAAACAAGGGCACTCAACATTTTGAAAGTTTTGAAACATTTCGAGTTTTGAAGCTAGGCTTGCTTGGCTTCAGTGCCAGTCGCAGGTGGCAGCAGCAGCCTCTTGTCATCCGGTGTGCAGATCCTGTGGGGCTGTGCTGGACTTCTCCTGGGGGTGCAGGCCCCTGGATCTGTATATGCCATTTGACAGGGGGCTGCTGTTGCTGCCTCAGACTGGCACTGGGAAAAGCCCATGCCCAGTGCCGGGGAAGATTGCTGCTGCCACCGGTGCCATGCTAAAAAAATTCAGCAAGTATTCCATTGGGATCATATGCTTTATTGTTCTTCATCCGTTTAATGGTTTTCAAGGCCTTTTGATAAGTTGGTGGATCTGCAAGGTAGTCTTTAATGGGGTACACTAGCCTTGATGGTATTGTCTTCAACGTTAGAATCTCAGTTCAGGAGGTCTTGAAAATAGTTCTTCCAGCATGCATTGATGAAGAAGCTATCTTTAAAGTGTTGTGTTGTTCCATCCTCAGACCTCAGAGGGATGATTTGGCCCATAGATAGCCTTAGTTGCACTGAAGAAACCAGGTATATCAAGTCTTAGCAAGCTTTTGGATCTTTTTGCTTTATCCTCCCATCATTTTTTGATTGCTCTCAAATTTTCCTCTTGGTCTCTTTTTTTAATGTGGTAATAAGTAGCTTGCTTCTGTTTGGAGTTGATGTCATTCTGCCAAGCTTTGAAGGTTCTCCTTTTCCTATCAATGGGAGCTAGAATGATCATTCTCATTAAACCAGTCCTGATGTTTCTTTGTGGAGGAGTATAGAAATACTTCACGTCTCACGGATGCCTTTCTTGAGGCTCAACTAGTGTTCAAAAGCATCAAGATCATCAGGGAGGTTGGAAAGTTTCTCACTAAAGTACTACTGGAAACAATTGCTTTTAGGAGGGTGTTTCAAGCACTCTACACTGAACTTTTCTTTGGTTGCTATTTAAGTAATTTTGGAGCAACATGGATGGACATGATGGAACATATCAGAGGATGGTCCATCCAGTTGTCATTTGTACTGGTCATAGATCTGGTGATATGGAGGCTGGGATGGTCCCAGATAAGTGCTATGAAATAGCGCATTAATCAGATACCAGTTTTATAAGTGGTGGTGCATCTATGATATCTTCCCTTTGTTGCTTAGATAGAATAAGGAGTTTGTGATGATGAGATCATGTTACAAATACTTGCTCAAGAAAAGAATTCCAGTTGAACTGACTTTCTCCGCTGCCTCCCTTTTCAGTGTTCCTTTCCCTAGTTCAGAGTCCCTGCCTAGTGTAGCACTAAAATTGCCAATATCTTATTTGGGGGCCTGGTCAGGTTTAGAATATAATTCTTTCTTTAAATAATTTTCATCATCTGCATCAAGGGTCAGGGCTTTAACATCTGACAACTGTTGTATGTTATCTGTTGGTCAGTGGAAGAGAAAGGGTTTGGGATCTTGTGGCCTGTTACAAACTAGTCAGGGGGGATCAGCAGGCATTGGGGGAGTCACTGTTCCCCCGAGCACCGCCAGGAGTGACCAGGAATAATGGTCACAAGCTGGCAGAGGGTAGGTTTAGGTTAGACATCAGGAGGCACTATTTCACAATCAGGGCAGCTAGGGCCTGGAACCAACTTCCAAGAGAAGTGGTGCAGGCTCCTACCCTGGGGGTTTTTAAGAGGAGATTAGATGAACACCTTGCTAGGGTCGTTTGACCCCAGTACTCTTTCCTGCCATGGCAGGGGGTCAGACTAGATGATCTGTTCAGGTCCCTTCCGACCCTAGAAACTATGAAACTATGAGATGCTTGTTGATACCAGCCAGACTTCCCAGCATGTAAGTAAAAAATTTGGTTTTGATAATAAAACCAATGTTATAGATATGGCCTTTTCATCTTTTCCTTTTCAAAAAAAGGTGTAGTCACCACCATGCTTCAAGTGTCTATTTTCCATATTTAACAGATCCAGTGCTAAAGGAAAAGAGCTAAACCCTTTCCTGGATTTCTATAGGGGTTGCCAAAATATTTGCTAATGTTTTGTGTCATTTTATTTTTTAAGCACCTCAAAGGCTCCCATTCAAAAAATCTTCTAATGGTTCATGCACATATATCTGGGGTTTGGAGTGGGGTGGGGGTCCATAATATAGCTCTAATGACTGCAGTGTTCCTCTTAAGTGCGTGTTGTTCAAAGCTAGCACTAAATTTCTGGACAAGTAGGAGAGTATGCTACTTCATATGAAATTGTATGATTCAGGACTGTTGTTTGGAAACTAAGTAGGATTAAAACACTCTTTCTACCCAGACAACTATGTTTATACATATCTATACTGCTTCAAAGTGATTCTGTCTGTCTCTGTAAATACTTTCACATACAGTATTTGTCTTACAGAAATGAAATTTCCTTTGTTGTCCAATCTAATGAAAAACAAGATTAAATATCATAGGACAGATATTTCTCTCTCAAAAGTTTTTTCATCATATCCCATTATAATGACTAGTCACCTCAAGCAGAGACATTACCCTCATCATTTGTCATCTTTTCCCTTCTTTACTTCCATTTCTGTCACTGAATAAGAAAACATATCCATGTTCATTATTAGGGACCTGAAATATTCAAGCAACTATGAATTTCAAGTAGGGCTTTCCTAGGGCAAAGTAGATGGGACTTTATTAACCAATTTGTTCAATTTGGCTGAAACGTTGTTTTGGTTAGCTTAACATCATAGCAAAAGAGGGCCAAATAAGTTCCCACATTTCCTGAGTAGCTGCTAGGAATACAGTCATTATACCATTATAATTATAATGTTAAAGAGCATGTTTTCCACATTTTGTAGCAACTTAAATTGAAACATTGGAGAATGAACTTTTATTGTCAGGTAACAACCTATAACTAAATAATTACTTCTTGGAGAATAAAAATCTTAAGAGTAATATGTTTTCTAATGATACAACTCATCTAAAAGACTTCCATGCAAAATATCTTATATAATTAGGGTGACCATGTGTCCCGGTTTGGCTAGGACAGTCCAAGATTTTGGAGGCTGATCTTGACTGGCTGATGAGAATGAAAATGAGCGTGCTGGCCTCAGGTGATGTGGAGCAAGCCAAGCTGTGAAATAGGTAGCCCTACCAGACAGCAAAATTGCCCTAAAATAGGTTAGCTTGATTAGTTGAATGACCATTAAAAAGGGGAGATGATTCTTTAATACCTGTGAAGTAAAGAACAGTGGGAGGACTACACTGATGTTGTTCGGGGCTGCAGGGGGGCAGTCAGGAAGGCCAAGGCAGAGGTGGAACTGAGACTAGCTACCAGGATCAAGGACACAAGAAGTTCTTTTTTAAATACATGGGGGCAAAAAGAAGGTACCGGGTAATGTGGGGCCCCTGCAAGACACTAGGAAATCTGGTCATCACACCAGACAACAAAGCTAACCTATTTAACAACTTCTTTGCCTCCATTTTCCTGAGCAGGGACCAGATCACCCCCTCACACACACACATACAAGGACCCCCTCAGGCCCCAGGGGAGGCACACCTGGTCAAGGGTCAGTGAGGATCTAGTCAGGGAACTTCTGGAGGGACTGGACATATTTAAACCAGCTGGTCTGGATGATCTCCACCCCAGAGTGCTGAGGGAATTAGCTGAGGTCATTGTAGGACCCCTGGCATAGCTTTATGAGCACTCATGGTGCTCTGGTGTGGTTCCAGAGGACTAGAAGAGGGCCAGCATGGTTCCCATCTTCAAAAAAGGGAGGAAGGAGGACCCAGGGAACTATAGGCCAGTTAGTCTTACCTCAATCCTGGACAAGCTTTTTGAGAGAATTATCCTGGCACATGTCCATGAGGGGCCAGCAGGGGAGGTTATGCTTAGGGGCAACCAACACAGATTGATTAGAGGCAGGTCTTGTCACACCAACCTGGTGGCCTTCTGTGACCAGGTCACCAAATCCTTAGATGCAGGGGTAGCAGTGGATGTAGTCATTCTGGACTTTAGGAAGGCCTTCAACACTGTCTCTCACCCCATTCTCATTAAAAAACTGGGGGACTGTGGTGTTGACACCCACACAGTCAAATGGGTCACCAGCTGGCTAGATGGCCACACCCAGAGAATGGTGGTGAATGGGTCATTTTCAACATGGAGGGATGTGGGCAGTGGGGTTCTGCAGGGCTCAGTCCTCGGGCCTGCACTGTTCAACATCTTCATCAGTGACTTGGACAAGGGGGTAAAAAGCACCCTGTTCAAATTTGCTGATGACACTAAGATGTGGGGGGATGTGGGCATGCTAGACAGGAGGAATAGGCTGCAATCGGACCTAGACAGGTTACAGGGGTGGGCGGATGAGAACAGGATGGGTTTCAACACTGACAAATGCAAGGTGATGCACTGGGGAGGAAAAACCATCAGCATACCTGTAGGCTGGGGAACTCCCTTCTCATTAGTGCAGAGGCAGAAAAGGATCTTAGAGTCATCATTGATGCCAAGATGAACATGGGCCGGCAGTGTGGGGATGCAGTCAGGAAGGCCAACCCTAGCTTGTCATGCATCCACAGATGCATCTCAAGTGGGTCCAAGGAGGTGATACTCCCCATCTATGTGATACTGGTCAGGTTGCAGCTGGAGTACTGCGTCCAGTTCTGGGCACCACACTTCAAGAGGGATGTGGACAGCATGGAGAGGGTCCAGAGGAGGACCACTTGCATGATCAGGGGGGAACAGGGCAGGCCCTATGAGGAGAGGCTACGGGACCTGAACCTCCACAAGAGCAGGCTGAGGGTAGATATAGTGGCTTGTTACAAATTCGGCAGGGGGGACCAGTAGGCATTGGGGGAGTCCCTGTTTCCCCCAGTACTACAAGGAGTGACTAGAAATAACAGTCACAAGCTGGCAGAGGGTAGATTCAGACTAGATATCAGGAGGCGCTACTTCACTGTCAGGGTGGCTAGGATCTGGAACCAACTTCCAAGTGAAGTGGTGCTGGCTCCTACCCTGGGGGTCTTTAAGAGGAGGCTGGATGAACACCTTGCTGTGGTGTTTGACCCCAGTACTTTTTCCTGCCATGGCAGGGGGTCGGACTTGATGATCTGCTCAGGTCCCTTCCGACCCTACAAACTATGAAACTATTAATGGGCTATTGACTCCTTTAGCTGCCTGAATAGTAATATCAGAGGGAGGGAGGGAACGGAGGTAAGGGTAGACGGCAGATGGAGAAGCTTGCTGCCTTTAAGTGTTTGGACTAAATTCCTAATGTTATCATTTATGGAAAATGCTCATTGGCTTTGAAGAGGATTGTGTCTGAGTAAAGACTGCAGGATGTTTTCAATTATATTCAATTTTTCCATTATTCCATTATAGATATAGTGTTTTTTGCCATTGATATCTTCCTGTGAACTTGTAGTGAGGACAAACCTCTACCCACTATTACCAGATAGGTTTAACCCTGTCCATCCACAGAAGGCAAAAGTAAAATATTTATAGTTTTACAAAATCTAGCCGGGTGAGTAAAGATGGGATTCCCAACAGACTCTGGTAGTTTAAGAAATCGTGGTTTTATTTTATTGTCACTGGCTCAGCTTATTTAATGTTATGATATGTGATTTTTTTTTTCAAAGAGATGATACCTGTTTTCTGTATCTCACACCTAGATTCTGGAAAATAAAGGAGACCAATCTTTTTACCAGATTGGCCTCCACTTCTCTTGTAGAGATTTTAAAAGATCAAGTTTATATTAGTCAAGCTTATTTTGATTCCTGTTCTCAGAGTGAATCAAGTCAGATATAGTTTCACTGGCAATTTGATTGTTTCAAAAAAATAACGAATACAATATTGAAATGTCAATGTGAGATTTTATACATGGTCAGGAAATTTGTGGTCCTGGTGACCTCTCAGAAAGGCAATATTGTTGCTTAAAGTCAAATTCTGGCAAAGGATGTGGGAACACATCTCTTTACTAACTTCTGGAGTTACACCAAAATTAGTTGGATGTAATAGTAGCATGTCTCAGCAATTTAGGCTCTTAAAGTTATTGTGCATGTGAAAAACCCTCTGTAAAATGCAGAAAGTAACATTAATCTTTTAATATAGTCAGTACTATTGTTTATCTTACCACTTATTTCAGAAAAATTGTTCTTCAGACTCAGCAGTTGGTAACATTTCATTCTGTGTCATTTTGTGTCTTGTTAGGGATGTGTTGATATTTCTGCTTCTTAAAGTAGCATTTTTCCTTTCTATCATAGCCTAAGAGTTATAAAATGCTGCATTAACCTTTCTAACAGGCTTAGGTATGACACAGAAGATACATTTTACAGGAGAATGTATTATTCATTAAGTAAATAGTAGATACAGTACGAAAGGATCATCTGAGCACTAAAACTTAATCAAGGCAATTACAGCCAGAGGTATTAATATATTATGAGGCACAGCCACATCATCATTAATGATATTTGGACCGTTACTTCCTGAAAAGAACCGGCTTAAGCTCAAAACAGTCATTTGAGCTGAGCAGTATCTATTCTTCCTGACTTTTAAAGGTTCCATTAAAGGCCAACTATTGGTTTGAAATAATGCACCAGCATTTAAAGGAAACCTGTAGAATGAAGAAAAGAAAAGATAATACAAAATTCCCAGCTCAGTGGGAAGACCCTAAGATATAAAAATCAATTCTGAGTATTTCCATGAGAGAAGTTCTGCCTGCATATAAAGCCTTAGCTTAATAGATAATAAATATTAGAACATGTCATACAATTGAATTGATTTCCACAACTGTTTTTAAAAAAACTTTTTGAATTATTGAACTATTAGGTGAATTAATTTAAAAGGAAAATGGGTAAACTCATCTGTCAAACACCTGTACATATTTGGAATGCAGCCCTGGGGCTGGGGAAGCCTAGCCATTCATCCCAGCACTGATGCTGTGCTTTTTTTACCCCCTTTCCCTGACTGGACTCTTTTTTTTAGACCTTCAGCCCACTTACCCAGTTGTCCAACTGCCCCATAAACCCACCACATCCCCAACACATCAACCCCCCATGGACCTACTACGCGCACCCCCACCCTTCCTCCCTTGAACTACTTACACTGATTTCCCCATGCAGCTGCTGGAAGCAGTGAGGGCCTGTACGTGTTGCCCTCTCTCTATGTTCAAGCCACTTACAGTAACCCATGTGAACACACACTGGGTGCAGCAAACCGCTGTACGCACTCTTAAGTTCTTCTGGAAAGGCTGCTTCTATTGAAATAAACTAGATTTCTGCAATTGACTTCAAAGGGGTAGAGCTTGGGTCTCTTAAGTTGTTGCTTAAAAATATTAGCCTCCCGCATTATTTTTGTGGAATACTTACAACATAAAGTATATTCTGAGTTTTAAATTAATCAGAATCCATTTAGAATTCTGAATTCACAATTTTGAAGCTCAAGAAGAGGTTACTACTTCATTTCAACCAATCAAGATTACTGTTTAGTGAATAATTTATTAAATATAGCCACTGTATACACATAAGTTTTCAATTTGCTTTACAACTAACATTCTAACCTACCACTGGCATAAAATAAAAACTAAAAATCAAAACGAATAAGAACATTGAGAAAGTCTGCCATAGGAGAGCGGGATAAAAGAAATGCAAGTAGGATCAACAAACATGGGGCCAATAGTTGTCATATAAGAAAAAAAGTTTTGAAGGAAAAATTTTAACAGATTTTTTCAATTAAAGTGTGAAGAGATGCAATAAGATGCATGCCAAAGAAGAGAATGCTGCAGTAAGGAAAATATGATCATCTGGTGACCTTAGAGTTTACAGTGAATGGTACATAAAAGTGGAAACTCTTCAGATCTGTTTTGTCAACTGTAGTACTTGTTACATCCTGAGCCATAAGTGATGGAAAGAAACTCCTCCGTGGCATTTAAATGGGAGTTATAATAATCAAACTTCTAGCAGAATATGAACACTATGGGCGTGTCTACACAAGACATTACAGAACCATAGTGGTGCACTATGGCACTGTAGCATCTGTTGGCAAAAACCATGATGTCACCATAGCAATGCACTTCCTTGTTATAGTGCATTGTTATGGTGACATAGTGGCCAAACATAACCATGCACAGATGCTACGACACAGTATGGGATGTTACTGTGCTGTCTCTTAGTACTTCCAAAAGGAAGTACTAAATGACAGCACAGTAACAAAGGTGCTGTATCACCATGTGTAGGTGCACCCTGTGAGTAGCTTTTGGGATGTTGTGACAGAAAACCCCAAAGGAACAAAGAGAAAAGAGAAACTCACCACAGTGAACCTGGGCAGGGAGAGGAGGTGTGGCAGACCTGGGCAGGGAAGGAACTGCACAGAAGACCCAGATGGTAATTAAGTCAATCATCTGCAAGAGCTGGGAGGGCAGTGAATGGGATGCTGCCATGGCAAACTCAGCTGATCAGCATGGGGAATTAAAAAGATGCTGACCAGGCAGTCAGCATTGGGTTGGGAGAGTAGAGTATACGGGAAGAACCTTGAAGGACCATGGGGAGGAACTGACCAATGGGACTCGGGGGGTGGGTGGAGGGGGACAGTCCCAAACACTTGCCTATGGAGACAGACATAGGAGGTAGCTGCAGCATTTCAGCTGGTGAATCTGATTCTGGGGGGTACGGGCAGCCCTTTCCAGGGACCTGGAAAGAAGAGGTGGAAATGCGTGTTTGTGTGCGTTTGGTGTGCTGTCCCCATATGACCCAGACCTGAAGGATAAGGACCAGGATGACCTGTGGGATGGTTGGCCTGGGACCCATGTGGGGAAAAATGCGGCAAGTGACCAGGAGCAAGGAACAAGGCACCTAGGGCCTGGTCAATACAATCCTGTGGCTGAGACTTCCATAGGGGAGAACTGACACAGGTAAATTCATAACGTCTTATGTGGTGAGGGCAGGGGATGGGGATGGTGAAGCCCTATGAAGTGGAGCCAACCTTCTAAGTCACAAATCTAAAATCAACCTTGTCTTATAGGATTGTATTCATCTTTTGTTCCTTCCTTTTCCAACTAAGTTGTGGTGGGCTAGTTCAAGGAGATTGTCCAGTCCAATGTGAGAGATGACAGTTTTGCTTTGGGAAGACATGGCTAATCTTCCACAGATGTCCTTAAGAAAGAGCTAATGTCCCCCTTGATTTTTCAGATGCCTTATGTTCTAGGGGCTGTTTATTGCTATGATTTTGGATAATTTACTGCTGTGGGTAGCAAACACATATGGCAGCCTATTAGTATTAAATAGATCTGGAACTAATAATTGTTTATAGAAATGATCCTTCCATATGTGTATTTGCCTACATTTTTTATTTAAAGTAGCCCTGTATTAGTGGTTTAAGATGAGGCAAAATCAGTGAAATACATATGGCATCAGTATGAAAAAAGACAAGCTGAAGTAGGCATATCCATGGGATGTCTGTCTCAAATTTATAAACCTGTAGGAAGTGAGGTATAGGTGAGGTAATGTTATCACTTTAAGTAAAAAAGTTTGGCAGATTAAGCTACTGAATGATTCATTGTTATAAATAGGATTTTACCACTGAAGAATCAATAACACAGATCAATTTCATATGCCATTTTATTGCAAATGATCTAAATGGAGTATAAAGAAAATAAGACCAAACTGCTTAATAGAGGTGTGCGAAACAGGGCACACTTGATTTGAATTCAGCCTGAATTGGGGACACTGATTTGATTCATTGATTCAGATCACTGTCCCTGATTCAATTTGGCCAAATCTGAAGATTCGATGATGATTCGGAGAATCAGCGATTCAGCCATAGACACCCTTTTAAATGTTTTTTCCACATACCTCAAGGTACCAGGTGTAGCTTGTGAACACTGCAATGATGGGATGCATGGAGCATCCCACAGGAGTGCAGGAGGGTGGGGCCACATACTTGGCAGTGAACCCAGAAGTGGACCAGAAGTACTTCTAGTTTACTTTTTGGTCCACTACTGTGTGTTCTGGGGGCCCCCTCATGCTCCCCTGGCTCGGCGATTGGCCATGGGAGGACCCCAGGTGCCCCTCCAGATCCAGGAGGCAGCAATTGCTGAGCTGGAGGGGTGCAGGGGGCCACCCCCTGCATGCTTCGTGGCGGACCCAGAAGTGGACTGAAAGTTCTGGTCCACTTCCAGGTCTACTGCCAAGTGTGCTGAGGAGGCCCCTCCCCTCCCCCCCAATGCCCCTGTGGGACACTTGATCTACCCCACTACTGCAGCACTCATGAATGGCCTGGTACCTTGAGGTATGTAGAAAAAATATTTTAAACTATGTCTATGTCCAAATCATCAAATCTTTCTGAATCTCTCCAAATCAATTTGGAGGGTTCTGATTTGATTCAGAGAAATTAAAGAGTCTCCTGATTCGATTCAGAGTTTCAGCCACTGAATCGGGCCAAATCTCCGCTGAATCGAATCAGGGACTGAAGTTTCGCACAGCCCTACTACTTAAACATGACTTCAGACCAGAACTTTTAGTGTTTCATATAGACTTTGAAATAGTGTTTCCAACCATAGCATTTCATTATAATAAAAGCTTTCCATAACTAATTTCCTCCAGGTTTTGTATCCAGAAATACTTGTATTACTATGTTCTTCTAATAGAAAATCTAAAAACTGTAATAACATTTAATAACAAGCGTATACATTTATTAGTCCCAGTAAAGAAAAAAAATCAGAAACTGAAGAAATCATACACAATTCATGAATTGTTGAAAACCATAAGAATAAAATAAACAAGCTCAGCCTGAATGAATCTGATTACAAATTGTGTTTAGATCACAGTAATTCTAAATCTAATGTTACTTAGTTCTGATTACACACAAAAGTCTATTAGTATTCTTGATTTAAAAAAAAAGATTGAATTATTATAAACATTGCTTTGCTTCATCTTAGAGGTGATTAAAAGGACCAGAGAAATAACTCCTGCATTTGTTCTCTGCATTGAAACAAAGGATCTCATACTTCACTGTTTTTTTGCACCCTGTTCTATGTTTCTGACCTTGTTGTCATGTAAATCCATTTTTCCTCTGATGTAAATGACTGAAGAAGGTGCAAGGCACTGGAGATTTCACCACAAAATTCCTAATTTTTAATCTGATTTACATATTGTCTCAAAACAACAACTGCTAATAATAACTGATGTGTCAGTGGTGGATGATGACAGACCAGTGGCAGCAAGCGGCAGAAAGAAAGAGCAATGAGCTCAAGTTGCAGCAAGGGAGGCTTAGTTTGGATATTAGGAAAAACTTTCTCACTAGGAGGGTGGTAAAGCACTAGAATGGGTTACCTTGGAGAGGTGGTGAAATCTCCATTATTGAGGTTTTTAATGCCCAGCTTGACGAAGCCTGGCTGGAATGATCTAGTTTGGGATGGTCCTACTTCGAGCAGGGGTTGGACTAGATAACTTCCTGAGATCCCTTCCAACCCTAGTTTTGTATGATTCTATGATCAGAACCCTGGAGACTCTTATAAAAGAATAATGAAGTCTGTATTGGTACTAGTACCTGTAGACTGTAGCCACTGTAAGAAGCAGGAAAAGAGGGTGTGTATAGTTAAAGAAATAATTCATGCATATAGCGATACATGGCTAGCGTTTTAATAAGGCTTTTGAAAAAAATGTTTTATTTTCCTAGTAATTTCAGGAATGTAATTTTTCTAGTTTTATCTTACCTAAATTGTTCAGAAATATTTTATGTGGAGACACTGCCATTACTTATTCATGAATACATCAAAGCCTGTAAATCTCTTCAGGTTTTTACCTGTCACTTTAACAGGCTTTGGCTTGCAGTACTGTCCCTCCAACTAAGAAAAACAAAGTTGCTTCCTATGTCAACTCAGAACCCCCACAGGTGACTCAATGAAGATTTTTCTTTGCTTTAGGAACTAATTTAGGACATGATTACTGGGGGCAAAATATTTTTTTCTGAAGGAAGAAGGGAACCAACTTTCCATTTTTTTCAGAGCTTCCTTTATAAAAATACTGATTACCTTTTCATTACTTTAATCAGTGCCTTTGTTAGGAGCTATGTAGTAATGCTATCATTATTAAAGTTAAAGTGCATAATGGAAGGGTTTATATATCTTTTAGCTCTTTCCACGGTATCAAGATGTGTCCATGCATGAAAGAGGGAACCTATAAAACAGGTAAATAGGGGCCTCAATGCAAAAGATAAGGGCTACCATTACTATACTAGCTTGAGACTAAGGGGATGGCTTGCTCTTCATGCCTCTAATCCCCTGATCACCAATACTGGTAAAGTGAAGAGGGAGCTTTCTATGAGTCATATCAGTTTTGTTTATATTCTAGTAAAATTGTCATGTTTTAAATTTCCAAGACCTTAAGTTTTCATGTGAAAGTCATCTAGATAAACGTGGATGATGATGATATCTTCTAAGAATGTTCTATGTGGTATTCAGTTGTGTGTTGTTGACATGAATGGCTCTTAGATTGTGCTGTGTTAGCAAACTCCGGACAGGAGAGTATTTGGTGTCTGTGATGCCAAAGCTGCCATTTATAACACTTTTTAAAAAAGAAAGTAATTCTATCAGAATAAGCATTTTATGTGAATAAAAGCCCAAGGAAAGCCTACAGCTGTATAGACTGTTTAATCTGTCTCTAGTAAATATTGTGATATCTTTAGTGTAAGTTTTATTTTTATAATTGCATAGGAGAATGAAATAGATAGTTTTTTTTGTCAAAGGATGCTACATAAAGACTGGCTTCATACTGTAAAAAGGGTCTGATCTTGAAAACGCTTATGCCTCTGAGCAACTTCAAATGTCTGAGCAGCGCTATTGCCTGCAGTGGGGTCATTTAGGTGGTTAAGGTCACTTTTATATTAGTAAACTTTTGAAGGATAAGGCTCTAAATCTCTGGATACCTTTTTCTCATCAGAAAGTATTGTCAGAATTCCTTTAGCAATTAGAAATGCTATAGGGAATTATTTTTGTAATTTCCAAAGCACTATTGAAAATATAAAGACATCAGATTCTAAACCTGGAACCAGTTTATAAAAATTGATCAGAAATTTCTTGATCTTTTTTTTTATGTTCAGACTATAGAAAGTATTCCAGGTTTATTACACTTGTATGTCTGATTTCATTAATTAGGTGCTATAATAAAACCACCAAAATATAATTAGCACCGTTTTAACATTATGAAATACATTGTTGTTGATATTGTTGTTATTATTTATTTCCAGCTTACTGATGTTTTGAAAGTACCTGTGGTGAAGCATAGTAGTTTTTATTAATAATGCCTTTAATCCTTACATTCTATCCATTTCCAAATCAGGCTGTTCTTGAATGGAGATTGGAGTTTGATCTACTTTCTCTTTCTCTTTTTAATCAACAGTTTGGCTTTGTCTGGTTAATAGTTCAAGTTTTATAACTATCAGACTATGGGCACATCCAGATGAGCCCAGCTGTGCAGTATGCAGCGCCACAAACATGACTTCAGCAACATGTACCGCACGGTCAGTTGTTCTCCTCACTTCAAGAGCACACTGCCCATGAATGCACTGATCCGGGGAGGGGTCCACATATTTTTTTTGACCCCTGCATTTCCAGAGGTCAAAAAGCCTGGGGTGGGGTGGGGCAGCAGCACATGCACGGGTATTGCATGCCCCTGAAAAGCGGAGCAATGCCACCCAGAGCCAAGCTGCGCCTGGCAGCCAGACTCCGCCCAGAAGGATCACCACTGCTGCAGCTCCAGGAGTCCCACAGGACGAGCACAGCCTGACCTATGCCCCCAGGGTAACTTGCCGTGCACCAAAGAACACGTGGCACAGGCATTTCCAGGGGACAAATAGCTGCAGGGCAAGGTGTGCCGCTGCTACTTGTCTACAGGGAACAAAATGTCTGCACTCATCTGGACACAGCGTATATGTTTATAGCATGCCTCAATAATTTATTATAGCAGCTCCACATATTAAAAGTGAAGTATTGCTGGTAAGATTTTGGAGTTCTATTCTAACACAATTTCCTGCAGGGAGGATTCCAATTCCTCCAGATTACCTATTGTTTTCCCTACAGGAATTACTACAGACAATCACAAAACAGCTTGGGAAAGGAACATTGCTTTCCAGTTGGCTCTCTGTGGACCTTCTCACATCACATTACTCATTACATAACATTACAGAATGTTACTCACATTAGACCCAATACAGCTGAACTCAATAAGAGTCTTTCCATTCATTTAATTCGAAATTGCATTGTGTTTTTCTGCTGGGTAAGTGACTTAACCTGAAATATGTTAACTGCAAATTATATAAAGGATCATTCTTTTTTCTGCTAAAGTCCATAAATCTATGTCCTGAAGGTCCCTTTTTTTTTTTTGCCTCCCCAGGAGCCAGTGCCTTAGCCAGGCTTCCCTGTTGCAAAATTTTCTGAGGAAGTTGCTGAATCATTTCTTCAAAACTTTATGCTAACAACTGGGTTCAGCAATGTGCCTGTCAACCTCCCAACCATGTTCCAGGGTGGTGCAAGGTTTTTGAAGAAATTTTCCCTTTAGATAAATTTGCCCCTTCTGGAAGTATGTTTTAGTGGCTGGTACCTTTACAAGGTTTGGGGGAGGGAAGGGGTGGGCCAAGGGAGGAAGTGGGGGTGGAGTAGGGGTAGATTAATGGAAGCTAGGAAGATTTAGGATTGTGTCTTGTAAAGATCTGTGAGGCTGGATATCTCTAGAAAGGAAGCTGCTAGCATTGGAGATACTGACTCTGCAGGGCTATATGCAGTGCAGCCTGAATGCAGCTGCATCAGCCCCCCGCTTCCTCAGGGAAGGAGTCAGACATTACTGAAGATACCTGGAAAGATCATGGAAAAGGTCCACAGAAAATCTATTTTGAAGCACCTTGAGGAGAACAAAGTGATCAGGAACAGCCAGCATAGATTCACCAAGAGCAGGTTATGCCTGCCCAACCATGACTAGATTCAAGTACTGCAAGATGGATATAAAACTGGCTGAATGATTGCGCTCAATCAGTAATCATCAATGGCTCAATGTCTACTTAGGAGGAGGTATCAAATAGGGTTCCTTAAGGATCTCTTCTGGGTTTGGTATTTTTCAACATATTTATTCATGATTTGAAGGATGGGATAAAGTGCATACTTGGAAAATTTGCAGATGACACCAAGTTAGATAGCACTGAAGACACTCTAGAGAGTAGGACTAGGATCCAGAATGAGCTGAAATAAACTGGAAAAATGGTTCAGAATCAACCAGATGAAATTCAACAAGGACAAGTGCAAAGTCCTGCCCTTGGGACAAAGTATTTTCATGCACAAGCAGAAACTGAGAAATGATTGGCAGTACTGCAGAGAAAGGGGTTGCAGCTAAATATGAGCCATCAGTGTTTTGTTGAAAAAATAAAGCAAACAACACACTGAATTGTATTAACAGGAAAGTCTTTTGAAAATAAAGGGAAGTCATCCTTTCCCTCTATTTGATACTTGTGAAGCCTCATCTGGAGTATCAGGCCCCATATTTTTAGAAAGATGTGGACAGAGGCCAGCAGAAACCAACAATGATTAGAATGTCTTATGAGGAAAAGCTGAGAGAACTGGGGAAGACTAATGGGGGAATTTGATAACAGTCTTTAAATACAAGAAGATGAAAATGAACTTTTCCATGTGGCTGCAGGGAACAGGACTAGGAGCAATGATCTCAAGCTGCAATGAGGAAATTTAGGTTGCAGGTTAGGAAGAACTTGTTGATTATGAGGGTAGTCGAGCATTAGCACAGGCTACCTAGAGAAACTGTGGAATCTCCACTCCATTCTTGACATCTCTGTTCCACTGTAGAATCTCCATTCCTGAAGTTTTCAAGAGCAAGTTAGACACTTGGCAAGGATGCTTTATTCAGGAATGATCCTGTTCTGAGCAAGTCTTGTCAGACACGTATAGAGTCTTCCTATTCCTATGAGCCTAAGAAGCACAATCAATTATCTTCTATTATGTAGAGTGAAGTGTGCTAAACAATAGTACACACCTGGCTCATGGTAGCTGTCATCTTCAGCCAGGATACTGATTGCAGAGCTCAGCTGTCTTTACCTCAGGTAGCAAGAGAAAGAGCCTGGACCTGCTCAGCCCATTCTGTACTACCATCTCAATAATAGGCACCTGTAGTAATATGGCTGAAAGTTCACAAGAAAACAGAGGCTTCTACCTGACCCATCTGGAGAGAGAGTTAGCTCTTAGTAGAAAGAGACAGAGTTCCTGCAGCACCCTTTGCTTGAGCCTCAGGCCAGTACCTTCCTTGAGAGAACCAAAGCTTCGGGCATGGAGACAAATCCAGCATCTTTGAGGGTTCAGAGATTACAAGTCATGGAATATTTTCAGAGCCGCGTTTTGCTATCTTGTCTGAAGGAGGATTGTGGAGACACAAACCTAATGGGGAAATTGGGAAATAAAAATAGCGCTATTTTCTCTGCTCATGTTCAGGGACGACAGTATTGGTTGTTCTGGTGAATGGGTAGTTCCACCAGGAGTAGATGGATGGCAGATGAATGCAAAAAAGAAGGAGGCTATAGACATGTGCTGACTCTTGTAGGTGTGCATAGATTCTATCCACTAAAGGAATTATTCCTCCTAAATGGAGGATGGCTAATTAGAGAATCAATAGAAAATGATCTTCTTCAGGCAAACTTACTGGACATTATAAAACTACAGTTAAGAGGCCTGCAGTTGCCCTACACAAGCTACCCCTCCCAAGCATCCTGGGGAGGTATGATAGAAGGATAGTTAATTCATATCATAATTAAGCATTGGAAGGCTGTCATCCCCAGCTGCTGCTGTGTGTCACCTTGCTGTACACCCACAATATTTTTTCAGTGCAAATTGCTATGTATTACCACTACCTCCATTTTCTTCCTAAACACTATAGTTGCCCTCCTATGATAAACTGTAGCGAAGTGGCCCAAGAGGGCCTGGAATACTATAACAGTAATTAATTAAAACAAGACAAATTAAGGATGAAATTTTCTTGTTCTGGAATAGCAGTTTTGTGTCAAACATCTTATTTCTCTATTGATGTTTTCTGCAGTTTAATGTATGTCTTTAAATCAGGAGTTTATTTTTAAATGCTCAAATAGTTCAGAATTAGAAAAAAAAAAAGACTTGAGGGAAAACAGATTTAACAAGACAGGCTAACCCATCATCTGCCTGTGGCACGATGCATCCAGAGGGAACTTCTAAGTCACCAGCAAACTGACAGTCATTCAGTGGGTATGAAGGCTGCCAAAGAGACAGATGGTAATGTTGAAATAATCTATGTTGTGCCTACCATCTAGGTTTTGTAAGGAGAGGAGCAGCTTAGAGTAGCAACATGTTGTCATAGAATAAATAGTCTTTGCTCTTACCTTTTGTTTTGTTTTTTAAGCAGTGTTGATACAAAACTGAACTGGTATTTTTTTCACAGTTGTAACAGAAATGTAAGTTAGAAAGGCAGGAAGTTAGACGCTTGTTGTAATTAAAATGCTATTCATAGGCTTAAGAACTGGAGGCAATTTAAATTACATATCACTGGCAGAAGAGGGTTTTAGATCTTTGGGGTTTTTTTAGAAGAAGAGATGCATTGTATGAATTCTGTTTCAAAATAACTGAAGAACAACTGGGAATCAAGTTGGAGAGAAAAAAATGTATTAGCAAATTCCTCAGAGCAGTGTTGTTCAAGTGGCAGCTCACCAGGGGTTAATTTTCACCCCATGGGGCTCTTTGGCATATGTGACTCCAGAACCCAAGGGATGAACAACACCGCTGTTTGTTCCCCCGCCCCTTTGTCCAGCACAGCATTTTGTTGTCTTCAGTCACTGCTGGCAATTCAAATCATCAGTAAAGAAAAAGGGAGATTGAATGGTGGTGGCCCTGAATTCCAGAGCCCTACCAATGTAACATATCCAGATCCAGCCCACAAAGCAAAAGATGTTGGTTATCCCAGCTTCAGGGCAACAAAAGGACCATGTGCTAGCTTCTGTAAATAGTGTCAATTCCTCCTCCTGGAGGGAATACTTATGAAAGATTGTAAGTAGGTATTTTTACACATTTGCTTATACTCTAGACACCATTCTATAAAAATAAAATAGACACAACATTCAGAGCAAAAGGTTAGAAGGAATGCCATGGTTATCTTAATCTGTTTTGGGATTAAGTTGTTTTGGATTAATTCAGCCTTGTGTCATTAAATTTGCAGTATTCATCAGCAACAAAATTGCAGTAACTTTCTTGTGATTTTCATTGAAATCTTTAAAAATGTGCTCTCCTTCTTGCTTTAATACCTGTTGTCACAAAGTACGCAGGCAGAAGAAACTCACAGGCACATATGTATAAGTCAAAGGTAAATAGTGCATGAGAACCACATCACTTCCAGACAGAGTGAGCTCAATGATATTATCTTTTAAGTAATTTCTAGCACATCTTCCTTCTTTTTCATTGAAAAATTCTTAGTAATACTGGAAATGAGTCTAGTGGAAGGCAGCAAGCTGCCTAAATCCCTGATGCTTCTCTGGACTGAGGTGTCACACTCACTTTTTCCTCAAATTGCTGACGAAAAATGTGTGTTCTAGGAACTTTACACAGAAGGAACTGCACAGACAGAAGTGCAGCTCCCAGCTGCAACTCAGAATGATTTTTGCAAAGCGTTTGGAGTTACAACATTACCCCAGACCAAACAGAAGTTCGCCGTTGGTTCCAGAGGGAGGGGAATCTAGCAGCTGGCTAGGAGCCGCCAGCCAGGTTCCCATAGCAGTGGCAATGGCTTTCTATCAGTGTTTGCTGTTTTCAGAATGGGAGGGGGAAAGGCAGTGGAGGAAGGTCGTAGGGCTCCCCATCTGGTACTGAAGGGTCAGGTGGGTGAATTGGAGCCTCTTCACCTTAGGGGGCTGAACCTCCACTCCCCAACTGAACTGCTTCCACTCCCTTTCCTCACTCCCATTCTGAAAACAGTGACAGGCTGGGAGCTTTGCAGACACAAGTTACAAAAGATGCTACATTTTGAAATATCTTTATCTGATCCCTCATGCAATTTTTGAAGCTATCTGCAGCCGTGCACTTACTTAGTCACAGGTATAAATGCTTTCTGTGGCCAGATTGGGCAAAAATTGTCACTTCTGTCTGTACCCTCTGTCTTTAATTGGAGATGGCATAGTTCTGTGTAGATTAGTGACAGTTAGTGATATCCTTATTTCATAATTAATTTATAGTTGAAATTCCTACCCAATTACTTTGGAAAGGCCACATAATGCTCACTGAAATAAAATATCAGCTTCTCTGTTTGTGGTCAGATTAGGGGATCAAAAATCACAACTTCTGGGTTCTCTTTCTGTCTCTGTCCCTGGCTCACCATGCAGCTGTGGGTGAGTCACTATGCCCCTTTTCCCCTCAGTTTACTAGTATAATAATATCTGCGTCTTATCATTTTTGCATTACAATTGCATCAGTGTAGGTTGCCTTGATATCCACATCTAAAAGCTTTTTAAGGTGTGAAATATTATAACACGAGTGCATCAACAGTGTGTTAAGGAACCAGTGGGCATATGAATCTGTAATAGTCAGACCTAGGACTTCAGTTTAAATCAAGCTGTAAGAATTGTAAAAAAAAAATAGACATGGCTTGCTGGATTATGCCTGCTATTTTATTTCTTCCACCATTATTCCACTGATAATTCCTTTGTAATGGATTTTATATTTTAAATTACAAAGCAAGTTTCTATCATTAGTAATAATTCTAGGAGAGAAAGCAGAGGGAAAGTGGGCTTTCTGTCACAGAATTGTTTGTTGGAACCTGTAAGATTTGTATGTATAAAACATTTTAAATGAGAATAGCTTTCCAAATCTCCTTCAGAATATTTTTTTATTGGTTTGTTAGGGAGAAGGCACCTGATATCTTTAAAATGATTTATGCCTGTTTGATAATCACATAAAGAGTTATTAGCTACGCTAGAAAAGAGTACTCATGTACAATGCAGAAGTTTAAATAAACCCAATGAAGTGGTTCCCAAATTAAGGGTGTAACAGGGAACCAGAGGCAGAGGTAGAGGTAGCAACATGGGCCCCCCTTCCCTATTGGGGGAAGGGAGTCTTATTATATGGAATGGTTGCAGGGGAATAGGTAGCCAGGGAATCATAGACTGAGATTGTCTTTTGTGGAGTCAGATGTGCAATATGGCAAAGCCCTGCTTGAGCAGTAGAGACATTGCTAAGGCAGCAAGGGAAGCCACCGTACGCTTCCCTGAAGGCAGCCGAGTAAAGCGGGAGGATGACATCTTGGGTCTTGCTTGAGATTCATCAGTAGATGCAAGACAGTATTTTGTTTGCTTTGCCAGCTGTGGCATTGCATTGGTGGCTCATATTCATCTTGTGGTCATTCATGACCTCCAAGTCTTTCCATTATGGTGCTAGTGAGTGTATTCCTGCTGAGCCTCTAAGTATGATGTGGGTTCTTTTTCCCAAGGTGGAGCACCTTGCATTTTTCTATGTTGAATGTCATCAGGTTTTGACCTGCCCACCTTGCAAGCCTGTCCAGGTCAGCCTGAATCCCTATCCTATACTCTAGAGTGATTGCAATTCCCCGTGATTTGGTGTCACCTGCTAACTTAGCCAGTCTGCTTCTGACACCCAAATCCAGATAATTTATGAATATATTAAAGAGTACTGGTCTGAGAACAGAACCCTGGGGGAAGTCACTGGTCACCATGAGGCATGTTAACTCTGTTCCATCAACAGTCACTCTCTGGGTTTGACCACAGAGCCAGTTCCCCAGCTATTGAACTGTAAGGTTGTTGAGGCTGCAGCTCCCCAATTTTACCATGAGGACATCATGGAAGATGAAGTCAAAGGCTTTTTTGAAATCCAAGTAAATGATATCAGCCTCTCCTCCCCTGTCTAGGTGATGCATCACCTGGTCATAGAAGGAAATGAGGTTGTCAGGCATGGCCTGCCCATAATAAAGCTGTGTTGGCTATTTCTCAGAATGATGCCTTCCATTAGTCTGCTGATGGATTCTTTAATATTTTTTTCCAAGATCTTTCCAAGGATTGAGGTCAAACAGATTGGCCTGTAGTTCCCTGGGTCTTCCTTCCTTCCCTTCTTGAAGATAGGCACCATGTTGGCACTCTTCGAATCTTCAGGTACCTGTGTTGTTTGTTGGCAGAAGTTCAGTGCACATAAACTGCTTTTAAAATGGCTGAAACCAGTTTAAGATAACCTTGGATGTTTGTAATATGAGACTTAATTGATTTAGGTTAAATCAGTTTATTGAACTTCCATCCCAGATCCCCTCCAGATTCAAGTCAGCTCACAGTCCCCCAACATCCCAAAATGCATTGCACCTTCCCCCTAAACCCCCACCCCCCCTTGCAAGGAGGGTAGGCTAGCCTTGGCCAAATCAGTTTGCTCTAGCAGAGCATAGAGGCATGCTCTAGCACCTCCTGTCTTCTGGCCTGGGTTACTGCAGGCATGTAGCTGGATTTCCATAATCAAAAGTAAATGTCTGAGATGGACTTGGTTCTGCCTTTGGCTTTTTGACTGCTGTTACTTAGCTTTAGAGAAGAGCTATGTCATGTTGAAGACTATTTTTAAGGAAAAAATAATAATCTGGATGGACAGACTTTAAACATAGGGACAATATTTCAAGTACAATGAGAGGCATTTAATGTAAGTTGGAAAAAGATATTGTATATTCTGGAAATGCTTCATAATTGAATAATGGAGAATTCAGGAATATTCTAGGAATATTAGAATATTTCACAGCACTACAAACTGCCTATCTGGTCAAGAACCAAAGAGGAGTTCTGTTTTTTATGCTTTAAAAAAGAAAGCAAAGTTCTTATACCAAATAAGGAAAAGGATCTGTGAGAAAATGATACTTCCTCAAAATAACTATACTTTTTAGAAGTCCAAAAGGAGTGTTTACAGTACTTCTTAAATGCACCTCCACTCTGTTTCCACTTTACCTTTGTCAGGAAATGTTAGCTGAAATCCTAATTGGATTATGTTTCTAACTATCTATGGGCCCATCAGCCTGACTTCTATCTCGGGGAAGGTCTTAGAAAAGTTTATTAAAGAGGCCATCCTTAATGGCCTGGCTGCTGTCAACATTCTAAGGGACAGCCAGCATGGGTTTGTTGTGGGTAGGTCTTGCTTGACGAATTTTATTTCCTTCTATGACCAGGTGACCTATCACCTGGACAAGGGAGAAGAGATTGATGTCATATATCTTGACTTCAAAAAAGCCTTCGATCTGGTATCCCACGATCATGTCTTGGCGAAACTGGCCAGTTGTGGCCTTGGGTCCACCACGATCCGAATGGAGAGTTTTGAAAATTACCATATTTATTCACATATCACATTCACCTTCCCCTGCCAGAAAGTGCTCTTTAAAACTGGGGTGCAAATCATAAGCAGGAGGCTGATTTTTCTGGAATAGAATCATGGGGACTCCGATGTAAGATGGCTGCTTCTCTTTTAGGCAGCCAGCTAGAGAGATGAAGTCTCCTTTTAACCCCTTCAAAACTGCCCTTGAATTGGCAATATTGTTTTGGATGAACAGCCAAATAAGCAGCCAACAATTTGCCATTAGAGAGCAGCTGTGGAAGGCTTAAGTGAACTTCATCTCATTCTTGTTGCTGAAGAGCGAATAAAGCAGCTGTCTTCCATCACTGCCTCTCCATACTCCCCACCCCAGGTAACTATATTAGTTTTTATGTTAGAAAATGGTGCAGTGGAATCATCCCAGATATATAGTGGATGAAAGACAAGGAGAATGCCGTGTTAAATGTTATATTAAAGTCACTCAAGGCACTTAAGATTGGCTGGAATGCAGGGTGGAGAGGCTATTTAGATAGAAAAATTGAAAAATGTTTTTCCTTCCATTTTTCATGAGAAGCGTAACATATATGAACCTTCTAGCAGCATAGATTATTTGTCTGTTTTGAAGAGTGGTAGTAATAGTATAAGCGCATTCTCATTTCAGTCAAATGTCTCTTCCATGGCCAAGGTTAAAGGGTCAGAATATGTTCTGCAATATAGCAAACACATTATTAAAATGACAGATGACCAGAAAATTAAATCTTCTTTTGCCAGAGGAGATTTTCAAATGTTAAAAGACAGCATCTGCAACAGATTAGTTTGTTCCTATTAAGGTCACAAAGACCAGAAACTTGAGTGGCCAATCCGATGCCAGCTATTATCTTGCATTTGTGGGGAAAGACTTGTATTAACAAAGTACACAGTGTATACACAGTAAACGAGACAGACCTCAAGATATTGTTGCATTGTTTGTGATTAGTAATTATCAGGTCAGTTGCTCATCATAGAAATATTTCTTTTCTTTGATTTATAAACCAGATTAAACACCTCATACAAACAAGTTTTGTCATAGGCCCTCCTGCCCTCTCCCAAGGCAGTGTTTGGAATCTACACACCATGTGTCTAACAGAACTTTAGTCATTCATCTTCATATTGTGACCATCGCTGACATTACTGATATTTGCTGAGACCAGGTAATGAGCAGGGATCTGGGTTTTCAGTTTCCCACAGAAAAATGGAGAAAAACAGATTTTCCCCTTACCAAAGGAAAATACAGATTTCTCTTTTTAACAGAAACCCATGGATTTTGTGGTTTGGCAAAGAGCTCTCTGGAGGCTGGCAGAGAGGGCTGGGAGGGAGTGGGAAGAGGGCAGTCAGGCAGGAGGTACCACGTACATGGCCACCACGCAGCCTGGAGAGCAGCTCCCAGGGGTAAGCTAGAGAAGGGGGAAGAATTGAAGCCCCCATGGGGAGAGAGTTGGGTAAGGCTGGTGCTGGGGCTGCTGCCCATCTGGGCAGTGTGGGGGGCTTGAAGCCCACAGCTGAAATGCATGGCTGCAGGGCCCCAGCAGAGAGAGGGATGGGGCCACTGGCGGCTCATCCAGAAGGTGGGGTGGGACCTGATCTCCACTTCTGGGTGCACTCCCTGGGGGGCAGTATGGACCTGTGCCCCCCCAGATCTGTGTGCGGGGCAGGGACAGGAATGAGCTGCCTGCTTTGGGCTTGGGCTCCCACCCTGCTGCCCTCCCTCAGGACCTCCACAGCCCAGCAGGTGTGACCCGGTGCTGCAGGGAACATGAGGAACTTCTTCCTGCTAGGAGCTCCATGCTGCCCTGGTGACACGTCCCCTGTGCACATGGAAGCAGTGAGGGGCACAATCCCATGCTGCTGTCCACACTGCTGTGCAGGGGACACATCACTAGGGCAGCATGGAGTTCGCAGCAGCAAGGAAATCCCCATGTGGCCCCGCTGTTCCCTACAGTGCTGGGTCACACTTGCTGGGCTGTGGAGGCTCTGGGGGAGAGCAGCAGGGCAGAAGCCTGAGCTCACAGTAGGCAATCTGCCCCCGCCTCTGCCCTGCACACAGATCTGGGGATCTGTGTTTCCCCTGTCCTCTCTGGGAGTGCACATAGCAGCGAGGAGCTGCCTTATTCCGCCCAAGCCCATAGCAAGCAGGCAGTGGGAGGGGGATCTTGGCTCCGTTCCACTGCAGAAGCCACTGCCTCCTGTGGACCCAGGCCCCTGGCCTTGTAGCCGTGGCATCTGGGGGCCCCCTCTACCAGGGCTGGGGGGAAGAGGGCTGTGGGTGGGGTACAAGGGGCACCAGTAGGTCTCAGGGGGAGGTAGGGTGGAGTGAGGGTCACCAGCAGTTGGGGGATGTGGGGGGAATGAGAGGGATTTTTATCACAGATTTTGCAGGTTTTTTGAGAGCATTTGTGATTTTTTTTTGGATTTTTTTTAAGGGAAAACCAGGATTTTTGGTAATCAGTATCTCCCTACTCCATTCCATTCTTTTACAGACAAACTTAATGTAATAGTGGGACTACTTTTAAACTTCCTCAGAGCTAATGTGGCAGGGTACCCCTTCTGTTCATTAAGTATCACTGGGGTGAGGATAGCTGACAAACGATTACAATGCATTTGAGATGAGAAACTTATTTTATTGCCATCCTTTGCCAAATTTTTTTGAAGATGGGGGTGGGAAATAAAGGTTACAGCTACACTTCAGAGAATTCATTTTTGAAAACTAATCAACAGCCTGTTATAGAGAATTATCTCCTGTCTAAGACAAGCCGTAGAATTCTATAGAGATGATATAATTAAAAAACAGAGAAAACTCTGTTGTTTGGTTTTTGGATAGAAAAGTCTGGTTTGTTGTTTGTTACATTTTGTAGAACTTTATCCACCAGGAGTAATGGCAGATTTTTGCAAGTTTCAGTAACGTGAATGGTCATATTTGTAATATCACTTTTGGGTTGGGTTTGTCAGTGGCAACTTGTCTGTTGACAATAAGATATTCTTCCCTTTTGATGACCAAATTCTTTCTTTCTTTCTTTCTTTCTTTCTGATAATGATAGCTGACATCATTTGACCCCACTGCAATGTTTGCTTTCTGGAATGTCTGAGAGATCTTTCTCATCTGTTACTCAGCCATAAGAATAGGTTAAAGTGCAAGAGAACTTCCTAGTGTTTCAGTTAGAAAAAATGCTTAAACATGACTTTCTCTATTATAGAAGTTGGAAGCCCTATTGTATGTAACTATTCACTGTCTAATTTTAAACTTTGCTTAGCTGCAAATTTCTGTTTAAAAAAACCCCAAAAGAACCCCCTTGAAATTGAAAGACTTAAAGCTTAAAAATAGACTTTTAAGGTTGGCATGCCCAAAATAATTAATCTAGAAATGTATTGCTAACAGTTCTGCTCATGAAATTGTTCTGCTTCCCCCAAATGAGGTGGCCAGCATTCTTAAAAATTATTTTTTATCTAATGAATCAGTTTAACCCCCTTGTGCTGTAGGGAGGAATTTTTCAAAATGCCTTGGGAAAGTCAATGCAATACTGTTAAGCATGGTTGGTAGGGAGATGGTGGTGGCTGACAGCCTTGTTGGTTGTACCGCTGAGGTTGAGGGGAGAAAACATAATCCTAGGAATCACACTGGATAGTGTATAGCAGTTTGGGCCCAAAAAACACTGACAACACTGACCGCTGGATACATTTTGGCTCTTCAGGTAGAGGGGTAAAAATCTGTCAAGTAAACTGAATGAAGTTGAAGGGAATTTGGATGACATTTCTCTCGATCAGAGAGTTGTGAACATGTGCTTTGAAGAAGAAATGTAACACAGACATGTTGAAGTTATCCAGGAGCTCCAGAGGATGGGGACTCAATCTGTGCTCAGAGCAGCTCTCAGATATTAAATATGTATCTTTGTGTATGTGTATGTAGTGGATCCAGAGGGGTTGTGCACTTAATATTGCATAATTCTTACATGAACTTCTGTGAATTATCTTAAAGCACAAGAGCATCTTAGAGATTATAGCAGGTCCGGATAATACCTGTTAAGGAGTGATTTGCTTTTCTGCTTTTTTGCTTTCTCTGAAAGTAGCTAACTAATTCTTATCAGGAGATGGCAGTAGGAATTGGCTGGAATTGTGCTAAAAGCTAAATTCAGGTATAACAAAGTTTTTCTTCATACCTTATGAAAAGAAAAAAAATAAGATATAATATCTGAAAATCTTTTTTGTTTGAAAGAAGCAATATAGTGAATATTCCAGTTCCTGCAGCTCATTCAAATATTAAATTTGAGTGTACTCTATAAACACAAAGCTCCATGCTTGATCTTTTTTTTTTTTTTTAAATAACAAGCTCATATTCATCAAAGCTGTATCAAAGGAAAGGTGAGGAAAAAAAGAAAAAAACAAAATTACACATTATACCTGAAAATGTTTGGAACCTACCTCTGTTTAATATTGATTAACTGTGAAAATGCATATTATTATATTCAGTTTTATGAATTCAGCACCATTTTTGTGACATTGAGTTATAGGCGCCAACTATTTTCAAAGAAATCCTCAAAGTCCAGCAAGAATTTGAATACTAAATTACTGTTCAAATATATATAATTTTTCCAGCATCATGCTATATCTTACAAATGGCGCAGAAGTAGCTTTGCACGTTGTAGTCATTAATGTGGTTGGCTCCAATCAAATGCTATTCATGAATGTTTTGCATCAGTTGCAACCCGGGAAACACACTGGTCCTGGTTGGTTGATGTCTGTCCCCTGACCAGGGCCACCTTTAGGAAAGAGGTAGCTATGAAGAAACTTTGGGTGCATCAATATGTGCTATTAAGGCAGAGCAATAAACTCCAGTGCAGTTTATACCAGAGTCAACTACTCCTCGGTGCAGCGTCTACAGGTGTGCCTGGGACTGCAGCACTATGAGCCAGGGTGAAGCAGCCTTGGGCTGGCAGGGAACTGGGGCATGGCCTTGGGTGGTGGGGGGCTGGCTGGGGCATGAGGGTGCTAAAGTGTAGAACTAAGCAGCAGGCAGCTTCCACACTTTAGTACCCTTGTACCTCAGCCAGTCCCTATCACTGTCTACACGTTTCACTGCCGTACGTACTCCATTGCAAGAGTACCTCAGTACTACTCTTGAAGAGTATAAACACTTCCCTTGATCTTCTGGCAATGTTTCTTCTAATGCAGCCCAGTATGCCCTTAGCCTTTTTCATAACAAGGGTATGCTGTTGGCTCATATTCATCTTATTGTCCACTGTAACACCCAGGTCCAAAGCTGCTGCTTAACCATCAATCCCTATACTGGTACATGGGATTCTCATGTCCTAAGTGCATTGCACTTGTCCTTATTGGGCACATCAACACGTGCAAGCACATGCGCTTGCAGCACATCAAATAGAAGTGGTGTAAACTTGAGCCAGGGCTTTTTGCCTCAGTGCACGTCCTCGGATATGCATTTTCTTGTGGAGGAAATTGTTCTACTTGGGGCAAAATAACCCTGCCTGGCTCCTCCCAGATCTGCAGCCAGGAGGAGCTAAAGCCAAGTACCAGCACCTGTGATGTCCCCAGCAGTATAAAAAGCTGCTCTGTCCTGGCCCTAGCATTACAAAAATCTGCCCTGGCCAGCAGCTCAGGGTTACTTGATCTCAGGAACTTCTGGGGCCCAGGCAATTTGTACCTGTAGATACTAGCCCATTGTGTCAGCTAGACTGCTGAGGCAGCATCCCAAAATCACTTTTTAAAATATCCCAAAATCCACATTCTTCCACAATTAGAAAAAAAGAGAGCGATAAAGGGGGAATGATCAGATGGGCAATGTTTTATTCTTATATTTACTATGTTAAATACATTTGGAAACTCATCAGTGTCTCTAGCAACATAAAATAAATCCTAAATATCTATATGTTTTAATGTTTGTTTTAGGTTTCCTTATTACATGGTGGGTTTGATGGGGGGCTGGGAGGTTTGCAGAAGGGTGTGGGGGGGTATGTGGGTGGGTGTGGAGGGATGTGGGGGAGTCAGTCACTGTGTGGGTATGTGTGGGGGGACTGTGGGTGTGGGGGCTGCTTAGGAGGGGTGGGTCCCCTGCATGAACACTGCATGACCCCAGTGGCTGGTGGGGGATGGTGGCACTGGCAGCAGTGGGAGTGTAGTGGCAGTGATGAGTGGGGAGCTCCTGCAGACACCATTGGCACCGCTGGCAATTGCGGGGAGGGGTGGTGAGCAGCGAGCACCCACAGACACCACCAGCAGCAACAGTGGTATCCAGTGGCAATCACTGACTGCCTGCAGACACCACTGTCTGCAGAGGGTGGCAAGCAGAAACCACCTACAAGCACCATCGAGAGTGTTGGTGGCACCTTTATTGAGGGAGTGCACTGCCAAGCTCAGGGAGAGCACATGCACTCCCTACACATTGCCAATGGTCCCCTGCCCCCCACTGGGCACAGCCCCCCCCCCCCCCAAGACATGGACTATCCTGTCTGCAGGGTTCCAGCCACCCCCAGGGGTGACGGCTCCCCCCACAGCCCCACTGGTCTCCAGCCCCCTGCTCATTCCCCTGCTCTTCTCCAGCCTTTGGAGGCTGGAGGTGAGCAGGAGAACAAGCAGGAGGCTGGAGAGAATATGAGAATTAACAGGAGGCTCGTTCCCCTGACCCCCATTGGTTCCTCCAGCTCCCCATTTGTTACCCTGCTCCCCATTCATTTCCCCCATCCACTGTTTGTTTCCCCTGCTCCCCATTTATTCCCCCTGTTCCCATTCATTTGCCCCTTCCTGTTCATCCCCCCCCACCTTCTGTTCATTCTTCCAGCTCCCTGCTTGCTCTCCCAGCCTCCCCTGCCACCACTCACCAGCAGTAGCAGAGAATGAGCAGGAGGCTGGAGAGAGCAGGGGAAGTCCCCAGCTTATTTTCAGGGGCTTGTCTCCAGCCTCCTGCTCATCTCCAGCCCTGTGCCCCTTCCCCTGCTTGCTTCCAGCCTTGGGAAGGAGCAGGAGACTGATACTGCCCCTGGAGACATTCCCCTGCTGTCTCCAGATCCCTGCTCCTTCCCCTGCTCCTCCAAGGCTGGAAACAAGCAGGAGAAGGAGCAGGGGGCTGAAGACAGCCACAGAGACATTCCCCTGCTGTCTCCAGCCTCAGGAGAACAGGGGACAGCAGGGAAATGCCTCTGGTGCTGTCTCCAGTCCCCTGCTTCTTCCCCTGCTGTCTCCAGCCTCCTGAGGTCCCCTTCTCCAGCCCCCAACCCCCTGCTTACCTGGCAAAAGCTGGGTCTGTGTCCCTGCAGCTTGCACTGCTGCCTGCCCAGCTTGGGCAGGCAGCATGCTTCAGGAGCAGGGAAAGAGCCAATCATAGAGACTCTCTGGCAGTCCACCAGAATGTCTCTGGAGGACTGAACTTCTGCCCTGACATGCTTTTGTCCCCTGGGTTTTTGTTTTACCCCTGGGGTCTAATTTTCTCCCCACGCTGCAAACTTTTTTTTATTTCTGCACATGCCTCTTGCCCCACCTCACAGAGGTTTGAGATGGGGCAAGAGGCACGTGCACGCTCATCTGGATGTGCCCATTGAGTCTCATGAGATTTCTTTTCATCCAATCTTCCAGTTTGTTGAGGTTTCCCTGAACCCTAGCCCTACCCTTCAGAGTATCTACTGCTCCCCCCAGCTTGGTTTCATCCCCAAATTCGCTGAGGGTGCATATTCATCTCATCTTCCAGATAGTTGATAAAGACATCGAAGAAAGGTAACCCCCACAGCACTCCACTTGATACCAGCTGCCAACTAGATATTGATTACTATCCTTTGAACCCAATGATCCAGCTAGCTTTCTATCCAGTTTACAATCCATTCCTCCAAACCATACATCCTTAGCTTGCTTGCTAGAATGCTGTTGGAGACTGTATCAAAAGCCTTGCTAAAATCAAGGTATATCAAGTCCATTGCTCTCCCTGAACCAATCGTCTCATTATAGAAGGCAACCAGGTTGGTCAGGCATGACTCACCCTTGGTGAATCCATATTGACTGTTCCTAATCACCTTCTTGTCTTCCAAGTGCTTAGAAATGCTTGATCTTTTCAGGGACTGAAGCAGGGCTGACCAGTCTGTAGCTCCCTGTAGATCATCCCTCTTCCCTTTCTTAAAGATGGGCACTATATGTACCTTTTTTCAATCATCCAGGACCTCTCCCAACCACCACAAGTTTTCAAAGATAATGGCTAGCAGATCTGTAGTCACATTGGCCAAATCTATTATCGTCACATCTGGCCCCATGGACTTGTACATGTCCAGGTTTTTTCTGAATAGTCCATAAACTGTTCTTTTGCCGCTGTCAAATGCTCACCTCCTTCCCAAACTGTGCTGCCAGGTGCAGTAGTCTGGGAGCTGACTTTGTCTGTGAAGATTGAGGTGAAAAAGGCATCAAGTACTTCATCGTTTTCTGCATCATCTGTCACTAGGTTGCCTCCCCCATTCAGTAAAGGACCCACATTTTCAGGTCACGTCCTCAGATTGTGTCAGTTATAGTCTTATCCTGACTTCTGTGCGGTGATTATGAAAATTTACACAAGTTGAGGATCTATCCCTAAATATCCATGTGGGCTGGTTTTAAAGTGAGCAAGAGCTGAGATGAAGCCTGATTCCAACATCTGTTCAACTCCTTCAGCCCCACTGTGGACAGCCTACATTAGTGTTTCATTCCAACCATAAGCAGATGATGTTATTACAGAATCCACAGTAAGAAGAGCAATCACTAATTGTAAAATAAAATGTGCTAACAGAGCCTGTATGAATATATCAGCATATTTGAATATACTTCTGATTTTTTCATTACATTAAAGATTTCTAAATTTAATGTGTCTTATTTTGAGAGGGTAAAACTCACATTGGAGTTAACTTAGGCTGTACTGAGAGTATTAGAATGGTAGTCAAAATTGGACTTCAATATAACTTGACCTAGTGGAAACAGTTTTTGTGATTGCTTAGAATCTGCTGACTACCCGGAGCCTGTGGGTAAAAATGGCATATGGGTGAAAATGGTTCCTTACTCTCTAGATTTACCCTGAAAAATCACTATTAATGTGTATGCATATTTTGGCAAGCCTAGCTTTGTGGGGGAGAGCAGTAGTGTGCCCCCAGAAAGTGGCTAGCCTGCCTACTGCCCTTTCTATCTCCTCTGATGCACTGCCTTCCATCTTGCCTGTCACGTCTTAATGGAATAAATTAAGTGGGAATTGTCCATAGCCTTGAAGGGAGGGGGTTTCCTTTGGCCCTTTGGCTTCCTCCTTTCACACTTGTCCAGGCCCTGACCCTCTTGGCTGCAGCCTGATAGCTATAGCTACTCCCTTCAGCTCTGGGTCCACTTAGTCTGTCCTCAGCTGTCCAGTGGTGTGAGCACATCTGGAAATTAGGTTCCACTGTGGTATGATCCCCTTGCCTTCAAGGGGTGAAAACACACACAGAACTTTTACACATGCTCTAATGCATTCTGATTCCAACGCATAAGAGTAGACTGGATTAATCAAGTCTTCTGTAGTATTTCATCCCCTGGCATGGATCTTTGAAAACTCCTCATGCTCTGGTGTAGTGCCTGAAGACTGGAAGAAGGCCAATGTGGTGCCTATCTTCAAGAAAGGGAGGAAGGTGGATCCATCTAACTATAGGCCCATTACCCTGACCTCTATCTCGGGGAAGGTCTTGGAAAAGTTAATTAAAGAGGCCATCCTTAATGGACTGGCTGACACCAACATCCTGAGGGATAGCCAGCATGAGTTTGTTATGGGTAGGTTGTGCCTGACCAATCTCATTTCCTTCTATGACCAGGTGACCTATCACCTGGACAAGGGAGAAGAGATTGATGTCATATATCTTGACTTCAAAAAAGCCTTTGATCTGGTATCCCATGATCATATCTTGGCAAAATTGGCCAATTGTGGCCTTGGGTCCACGATGATCTGCTGGCTGGGAAATTGGCTCTGTGGTCGGACCCAGAGGATAGTAATTGATGGCAGTCACTCATCATGGTGTCCTGTGACCAGTAGGGTCCCCCAAGGCTCTGTCCTTGGACCCATATTGTTCAACATCTTCATTAATGATGTGGACATTGGAGTCAGGAGCAGACTGGCCAAGTTCACCGATGACACCAAACTTTGGGGCAAAGCATCCACGCCAGAAGACAGACAGGTGATCCAGGCTGACCTGTACAGGCTCAGCAAATGGGTGGATGAGAACCTGATGGTGTTTAACACTGAAAAATGTGAGGTTCTCCACCTTGGGAGGAAAAACCTGCAGCATCCTTATAGGGTTGGCAGTGCTACACTGGCTAGCACTACGGAAGAAAGAGACTTGGGGGTCATCATTGACCACAAGATGAACATGAGCCTGCAATGCAATGCTGCAGATACTAAAGCGAGCAAAATGCTGGCTTGCATCCATAGGTGCTTCTCAAGCAAATCCCAGGACATCATTCTCCCCTTGTACTTGGCCTTGGTGAGGCCGCAGCTGGAGTACTGTGTCCAGTTTTGGGCTCCACAATTCAGAAAGGATGTGGAGAAGCTTGAGAGTCCAGTGAAGAGCCACACGCATGATCAGAGGTCAGGAAAACAGAACTTACGATGACAGGCTAAGAGCCATGGGGCTCTTTAGCCTGGAAAAGCGCAGGCTCAGGGATGATCTGACGGCCACCTATAAGTTTATCAGGGGTGACCACCAGGATCTGGGGGAACGTTTGTTCACCAGAGAGCCCCAAGGGATGACAAGGTCGAACGGTCATAAACTACTACAAGACCATTTCAGGCTGGACATAAGGAAGAATTTCTTTACTGTCCGAGCCCCCAAGGTCTGGAACAGCCTGCCATCAGAGGTGATTCAAGAACCTACATTTAACACCTTCAAGAGCAAATCGGATGCTTATCTTGCTGGGATCCTATGACCCCAGCTGACTTCCTGCCCTTTGGGTGAGGGCCTGGACTCGATGACCTTCTGAGGTCCCTTCCAGCCCTAATGTCTATGAAATCTATGAAAGCTATGAAAATTGTTTCATAGATTCATTGCTCCAGCGTACTGCAGCGTCACATGTATTTAGCATTCCCACATTTCAAAATGGTGGCAGGGTGCTTTAACTGGAGCTCATACAACAAGCTTTAGTTAAAGCACCCCCACCTCTGTTTTGAACTGCAGGATACTGAATACATAAGATGCTGCAGGTATTTTAATTAGAGTGGCTCCTGAGACCCACTCTAATTAAAACTCCACCCTGCCACCCTGGATGGTGTACACGTATAGATGCTCTTTATGGTGTCTGCAAAGTGACCTCCACCTCCCCTCACAGTTGTTTTCAGTCCTCGAGGTGTCCCAGAAAAACCCAACTGAAAGTTCTTCACCCTGACAGCAAACGTGTTTGCCCCCTGAGCCCTCCCTTTCCTACCAGCTTAGCCTTTGGCAGGTAATCCTAGCCCTGCCAGTTGCAAACTGGACTGCAAAATCCCTTCTGTTAAAGGACCCTTACCCATTGTGCTGGTCCTCCCCCAGTAAGAGGGAGAGGGTTCCTTGTTATATAGTATTTAAATATGAATTTAATATTTAATCTGGGTTGTGGCCATATTGTTCTAGAGGCAAAAGGAATCAGGACTCATGGTAGAGGCAATATATTTTATTAGACCAACTAGATTTTTACAAAAGATTCTTTAATTGCAAGCTTTTGGGCACAAACACCTTTCTTCAAGCATAGGAGAGAAGAGTCTAAAAGTTCTCCTGGGTGGAAATGAAAGTTCATATTTTATAGGAGAGTTGAAGGTGTGGTAAAACCTCTTGTTTGGAGCAGTTCATTAAATATGCAGGTTGGGATCACAGAAAAGTTGGAATAGTCTGTTTGCCTTGAAGTTGTTTGGGGTTCAGTAGGATGTAGTCATATTTCCTTCTGGTTATCATTTCACAGAGGAGTAAAAAGATGGAATGCTGTTCTGGGAAGGCATTTTTTATGTGGTGAGGTATCTCTGAGCTCTGTGATGACGCTCTGTGATGATGCAAATTACTTCAAACCAAGGCAGGAGGAGCAGGGTCTCAGGTTTCAGGTAGTCAAACTTGCTGCCTGCTTGTAAAATTATGAAGATTTCATTTAAAAAATTGGCTAAAATTTGATATCTTCCATGTGTCAGGTATCCAGGTTGTAGCCATATTAGTTTAGAGGCAAAACCAATCAGGACTTATGGTAGAAGTGATATCTCTTATTAGACCAACTAGATTTTTTATGCAGAAATGTGTTCACCAATTTTAGTAGACTGAAAAGAGCTATCTAGTGATGTAATGTATATTATTATTACTTAACTTTCTCTGAGCTAACCTGCAAAAAAGTTTGCTTCAGAAGTGACTTTAGAGTTCAAATAACTAGAAATATAGTATAAAGCACAAGTGATGGCTTCTGACCAGTTGACTATTTGCTGAGGTTTTATTTACTCTAACATAGTTGTTGAGGAATAGAGTGGTACAGGCAGGAAGACAGCAGTAAGTAGTCGTGACATCAGTATTTCCTTGCAAACTCAGATAATCTGTACATTTGAAGGCTATTATTTTCCTATTTCCGAGCCTCTTTAAGGAAGCTAGTACCTGCAAAAACAGCAACTGTATGCAATCAATTGATTGCTAAAAGTTATTATCCCACTAGGATGCTTTCCTTTATATATGAGGTAGAACATTAAATTTAAAAATTAGACCTGCTGTGAAACTAACTACAGTCTTCACTGAAAAATGTCATTCCACTTAAGAATATTTCAAGATTTTTTTTTTTAATTTTACCCTTCACATAAAGAAAGAAATGTTGCAGCATCTCTGTAGTGCATGCTAACTACAATCCAAATCTTTCTCATCTGTGTTACATGCATGAATAAAGAAAGAAAAACTAGTCCTGTATTTTCTTATTTATGCATCTGAAAAAAGGTTGGGAGAGAGAAGCAGAGGTTTACCTGATTCTCCCGGGAAAATTACAAGATCTTCAAAACTTCTTGAAGTGTATTCCTGCTGTGCTGCTTCCTTATTTCACATTGATTGGAAATTTACATGTTTGACATTGGTGATGATAGGCTGACTTTCAAAACTTCAGCTGGCCAGCATAAGAAAGAAGAATACTGTGGGATGAACGTTGAGAACACGTTAACGTTTCCTTTTAGCAAAAAAAGGAAATGTGGCACATCAGTCCTGTGCTTTGAAAGCTAAACCTCTCCAAAGAAACTGAGACTATATGGGCATTCTAAGATGTAATGTCAAAATGAATATAAAAAAGTAAAGAGAAACACTGAAAGAAAAGAATGGGAAAATCATTAAAAATAAAAAACAGAAGTAGAAAGACAAATATAATCCCCCTGTTCAGGTTCAAGATCATAAGGGGCACACATATAGGTAGATGGGAGGAAAGATAGGAAACAAAATAGGGTTTTTTTTAATGTGTGAAGAAAAGAAGGATAACAATGGTGCGATTCAGAAACACTTTGGGCTAAGTTCTACTGCTTCTTCTTGGAGTCAATGGAGTTGTACTGGTCTAACTCCATTGCTGTATCTTTTAGTTGCTTCCTACCAGAAAGATTTGTAGATTATATGTATATGTACATTTTTCAAAATAATTCAGAGATCCTGATCTCTTTCACCAGTTACTGGTTCAGAGTTATTCACTATATTAACCATTAGTTTTCTTTCAGAATATTATTACAGATTAATTAATTTCTTGGCATTAATCTGAATGACTGCATTTAATTCCTTATTGTTTTTCTCTATTTTTCTTTTTCTTATTTGTGGGTGGTGGGGGGGAGAAAAGTTTTTCTGTTTTCTCTATAGAAAAGCTGTATGTAAAATCAAATTTGGGGTTATTTAATCAGAATTTATTAAGTGAAGTTTGTACATTTTGTATGTTTGGAAGTCAAGCAATGTGTCTCCTTTGTTATTACGCTTTGCCAAATGTAAAAGTAGCATGAGGATAATGCAGCATCTCAGTATCTGCAGTCTGTCAAGCTTGCAATATTCAAGAGGAAAGTTAAAGTTTATTAGAATGTGATGTCTTACCCTTTCTTACTGAACATCTCTCTTGATTTTCAAACTAAATAGTGCTCTGTCAGAGAGTGCAGAAGACAGATACATTGAACCTGATGTGGCAAGGGTATTTGAATATCTTTGATGGATATGAAATGAGTAACATGTGGTAGGATAGTGACCTTTGCAAAGAAACACATTAAGGCCATGTACAGATGTTCAAAACGCCGGGAGAGAAATCTATCTGTGTTATGCAGTTTTCTCTAAGTGACCTAGTTTATATCAGGAACAGACAGTATATAAATTCACCCTTGCTCAGGGATGACATGCAGGGAGGCCAACAGGTGGGGGGCATTCCTGCATGCCTCCCATTGTGTCCCGTGGGCTCTCTGGGCTGCTGGAGACTGTCAAGCACAGTCAACCACCCGGGCTACCCTTAACTGACTGCCATCCATGGTCAACCTGGCATGTCACTGGTGGGCTTTACTCTCCCCCTTGTTCCAAGCAGTCTTGTACACTGCATACATGGGGTGACCACCAGGGTTATGGGGGTGCAGATCACTCAGGGAGGAGGTCAATGTCATGGTTGGCTCTGGCCCTGGTCCCAGTCCTGCTCCCTACATCCACTGTCACCCACTGAAGCAGTCCCTTTTTCTTCCCTTGACCAGGAGTTACCAGCTCCCTTACCCCATTCCTCCTGTTCCGGGTCTGTCTTCCACACCTTTAGTTCCCAATCAGGGTGTTGTGAGGACTGCTCCCCCCAATACCTGGGTCCCTGTCATGGCCACGTGGTACAAGCTAGATCCTTACTGTCCTGGCGAATAGGATAACATCGCTTGGTGCCAGATTCTTCACCAGAACTGGAGAAAGGGCTGGGTTTGGATGCTGTGGGTGGCACTGTAGTAGCAGCTACTGCACTGGTAGTCGGGGGGTTGGCAGGTGCTCTTTGCATCTGGAAGCAGGGAAGCAAGGAGACATAGGAGGAGTGGAAATAGAACACCAGTGAAAGGTTTGTTAGCAATGGTGTCTCAGGATGCTTATGTTCATCCACAGTCTGTGGGGCCAAGGATCAGGAATAGGGCTCCTGCAAAATGGAGGGTACACTATTGGAGTGCATCTGTTGGGAAATATGCTTGAACAGGTCCCTGTTATGTTGCCCTTTGTAGAGCTGGTCCTGGGTGTCCTGCTCACCCCAGATGGTGATAAGAACCCTTATCTTCCTATAGCGCTAGTTGTGTGATTGGGATTGGGTAGCGGAGAAGAATAGGACAGGTTCTTTCATGGTCCTCAGTGGTGCCCATGGTGTCTTGGCATCCATGGGCGTTGGGGACCAGCTGTGAGGAGGTGGATGGATGGAATGGTGGATGCACATAGGTGTGCATGCTGGCATGTGGCTTTCCCTCTCACTCCAGCTGAGTGTGGCCCCTGCTTCAGACTGACTGAGGCTCCAGTTTCCAGAGTGATTGGGATGCTACCCCATGCCCCAGTGACCTCTGCCTGCAACAATGGGGTAGTTGGTGGTCACACTCCACCTGCTTCTGAAGTTTCCAGGGGTGTCTGCCTGCTTGCCTCAACTTTGATGCTCACTGTCCTGCTTTACCTGCCCTAGTACTCTGAGACCATGTAACTGTGGGTCAAAAAACCTTTGCAACACCCTAAGTGCACATGGCCCAGGTACCCACTGGCAGTGGCTGAGATGTGGCAGTCACAGGATCTTCATTGTGCAGGCCCAGTCTCAATGCTCTGGTCCCTGTCACTTCCACCAGAAGCAAGCTGCCCACACTGGATCCTGTTCAGGAGGGAGGGATGTCTATTTAGCATCCAGGTTGCAAGGTGTCTGGCTCTGGTCTCTGAGATGTGGTGTGCAGATGCCAGGGTCAGGGTGCTGTGTACAAGGGGTTCTCCTAGACTCAGTATTGGAGTCTGCTTGTATGTTGTGGGGTGCTTTGTAACAGGGTGTTGGGGGTGTAGAGGCTGTTCCTGGGGCTCATGCATGGGATAGTTATAGTATACTTTCCCCTGCTGTGGCTGACAGTTGTTTGGAGGCTAGAGGAGGGGCCAGGGAGAGGGGCTGTGCATGATCAGCACTGAGACAGCCCCAGAGTGGGGCCTGCTGGGTGCCCTGCCAGAGCAGCCAAGCATTGGCTGAGAGCTCTCTTTCCTGTGTGGTAGGAGTACGAGAGGCTGCAAAGTCAGCTAGGATGCTGGAGGACAGCAATCTAATTTGTATCAGTAAGGGAACAATACATAAGTTTGATGCATCGGTTTAACCTAAATTGATCTCAGTTCAGTGTACCTATCACAGCCTGTGTCTTGCACCATTTTCAGACCAGTCTGTGTGCTAAACTTCTTAATTGTTATGGGTTTAGAGCAATTTATGTTCACTTAGACTGGTCTAAGTATAATGTCTGTACATTCCCTAAGTTCTATTTACCTGTGCCATGGAAACTTTGTAATAAAATTCCATTTGTAAAGCTGCCATAAAGACTCAAGGAGCTTATTAAAAGAAAAGAGAAACTTCACATTTACCTATTGCTTCATTTTGAAGTGTGATGTGTTCTATCTTTTTAGGTTTTACATTGTTTTACTGAAAGTAGTGCTATGGTATAATGTGCATGCTTAAGTGTAAAAACTATTTGATGTCTTGAATTATGAATTTCAGCTTTGCATACAACTAATGATCAGACTAGATTAAGTTTAAGGACAATATATTAGTTGCATCTAACAGGCAGAAATGAACGGGATTGAATGGGTCTCTTTTCTGATGAATGTCAAAGTTTGGTAAGTGAATTCTATTTTTGGAAAATCATGTAAAATATCCTCTTTTCTTATGAGCCATACATGCTTGATTGAAAGTTAATGGGAAATGTGCACATCTTGGAAAGTGAGCTACTATTTATTTACATTATGTATCATATCTGTGCCATTTCCTAAGGCCTAAGATAGTATGTGTCATACATTTGAGACCTGATAGAGTCCTTGGGATTTTTTTTTTCAGTACAAAATTCTTGGAATGTGATTCTGTATGAATGGCCTGGTCTGGGTGATTTGAAAATGTTAGTGTTTACCACTAGTTGTTACAAAAATAATACTGTTTTTTACTTATAAAGCTATTTGCTTCTGAAGAGTTCAAAAAAAAAAAAACCCCAACAAAGAAAAACCGATGAGCCGATGAGGCTCCTAGCCACAGGGTCACGCTTGGCCACATGTTCATTTAATGGCCTTATAGCAACCAGTGTGGTTTATTCCTTTGTGGTTTTATGATGCCATTAATTGCTTCAGGGTCTGGGAGAGTTGTAGTTTAAGACAACTAACTAGTTAATCATGTCTTAAGTGTAACATGTGGCAGGGGCCTAATTCAAGTTGTTGAGTCTCTATACATATCTTGTACAATCCTCACATAGAGTATTAGTACCAATTATTCTCTCATGCACCACTTTTCTTGGTACATACCATATGCTTTTGTCCATGTTAACAAGCACCAGATGAAGATTTTTCCTGTTTTCTCTATTCTTCCATTAGGAGTCTTATGATGATCGTATTAACTGTTGATTTACCTGGCATGAACATAAACTGATTGTTGCCAATTTGGACTTTTCAATTTTTGTTCAATGATCCTTTTCCATAGTTTCATGGTGTGGGTTATGAGATTTGATATAACTACCAGAGTCTTGTATTTCTCTCTCATTCTCAAAAATAGGGACAGTAAAGCTTTGTAATACATCTGACATATTCCTTCATAACACAGTCATATTAAAGAACTCAGTGAAGAGACTTAGACCTTAACATATGAATGTTTTTCCTTCCGTTGTGCCTAAAATTTTTTGGTCAAATTTTCTAAGGTTCTAAATATAAGGGCCAAACACTATTTCCTTTATTTTTGCTCTAGTGTCTTAAAACGTATCTTTAAGGGCACGTCCACACATGCATTTATTCCAACCTAGATTTAATGTGCAATAAGGTACTGCACAGTAAGGCTTTGTGAGTATTAGGGAGAAAATCTGCTTCCAGTGGGGTTGTGGGGTTTAGAGAGAAGATTTACTCCCAGTTCCCTGCAGCCCTTCAATTCATCCCTGTGGCCAGGGAGCAGGGAGATCTTGGTCCTGGCTCCCTGATCAAAGTCATGGGGGTTGGAAAGAGCTGCAGGGGAGGGGCAGGTCCCAATCCCCTGCCCCAATCCACCAGTGAGGTAGCAGGCAGCTAGCTCATTGTTAGCTGCCCCACTGGTGGACAGGGTCAGGGGGCTAGGATCTAGACTACCCTTGCAGCCCTTTCTAAGCCCTGTGCCTTGATCACCCAATCAGGACATGGGGCTGGGACCTGACCCTGACTGCTACAGTTCCTGCCCAGCCCTGAGTTTTGTAAGGAAGTTTGTATGTGCAACCCAGAGCTGGCTGAGGACTGCCTGAAACAGGACAGTCCCCAGCCACCTCCAGGCTGCATGTGTTTCCCCACACAGCCTGAAGCTGACTAGGAACTGTCACAGGTATCTCCAGGCTGGGTGGGAAACTGTACCCATACAGAGAGCTCCCAGCCCCTGCTCCAAGATCACAATTGTGATGATGGAGTGGTGGCTGGGGAGCTTGTTCCCTGCCCAGCTCCATGCTCACGGAGCTGGGGGAGAACAAGATGGGGAATTTGTTCCCCCTCCAGCTCCACACTCCCAGAGCTGGGGGAGAGAACAAGCTGCCCAGCCTGTTCCCCCCCACCCACAGCTCCACACTCATGGAACTGGGTGGGAAACAAGTTCCCCAGCATGTTCTATCCCAGCTTCATGCTCGGAGAGCTGGGCAGGGAAAAATCTCCCCAGGCCTGGCCTGCAGGGAGCTCCTAGTGCTGCCTCTGGCACCATGGACTCACTGCTGGGAGACGCTTATCTCTCAGCCTCAGCCCTAAGGTCAAGGAGCTCCGGCTGGGAGATCCAACCATGGGGTTGCTGCTGGGAGATGGTCACAAGGCTCAGGCTAGAAGCCTGAGCCCTGAGATCTCAAGGACTAGGTTGGAAGATAAGCATGTCCCAGCACTGGCTTCATGGTGGCAGTTGCTGCTGGGAGATAAGGGTCCTTCAGCTCTCCCCTCCTTAATCACAATGGCGGACAAGGATCTCTCAGCTCCCACTCTACAATTGTGATCTGGGAGCAGGGGGACATAGTCCCTGCCCAGGCTCCTATGGCAGAGCCCACCCCAGCATCAGGCAGCTCCCAGGTGCAAGGAGCTATCTCCCATCCCCGCATAGACGGCTGACCGGGAACAGATTTGGTTCCCAGCTACGTGCGTGTCTGCATGAGTGATATGGCACCATTACTAATGCCAAGTAAACTTGCTACTTGCATTTGCAGGTAGAAAATTTACTCCAGATTGGATAGATTTACTGTAACCAGGTGCACATTTAGACCCACAGGCTTACTTTACAGTAAACTATGCTATTCACTGTTAAGTGTTTTGTGTAGACACACCCTAAGATGCCTAATAAAGTTTGTCTTCATGTCAGGAAGGATGGCAGAATTAACATGTAAGTGAACAACACATGCAACTTTCAAATTATAATTTACCTTCTTGCTGACGAAAAAATGGAGCACAAATATATCAAGACCAGAACTGAAAGATTAACCAATTCACCATAAATGAACCCCACTCTACACATTACACTTCAGTTGTGATTAACCAGGTAATCATGCCTTAAGTTATGACCCATCTATACGTTCAACCAATTAATGGCATAATAAAACTAGCAATAAGTTACAAAGTTATTCCACAAAAAATGTGGAATAACCATGTAGTTTGTTTTAATGACATCATTAGCAGAACATGTGGCCAAAGGCTCCCCTGTGGCTTGGAGTCCCATCAACTGAAGGTCTCCCAGCCACAAAGGGCACCACCTGCTGCTCTCCCTGCAGCTGACAAGGCTGACTGTTCTCAGTTGCAGGGCTTGCCCCCACTTCTAGTGACTGGCATCGCTGTGGCTCTCACAGTGAGGCTTACCTCAAGAAGCTCACAGTAGTGGCATCATTCTGCCCCTACTGCAAGCCTTGCAGCCCCCACTGTGAGCCCCACAGCTAACAACATTGATAGCAGGGGCAGCATTCCCAGCATTGTCCCTGTTGCAAGCCCTGCTGAGCCTCACCAGCTATAGGGCTTGCAGCCATAGAAACAAGTGTAAGTATATGGGGAGTCCAGGATCATGGAAGCACTGGTAGTAAGATGTAATGAGATCTAATGCACAATCCCACAATCATGCCTCCTGCCGTGAATGTGTGGCATGTTAGGGGGCATGTTTGTGTAGATTGTGCATTAGATCCCCATTGCACATTTACCTGCCTGCATCGAGAGGTGCTAATAGTATAGAATTCAAGGTAACTGGCTTCTTTTTAAAATGAAAAATAGCAGAGTTTAAGGCACTTACAAACTAGACTATGCTACAAGGGGAAAAAAAGGTAGCTATTGAAACTAATATAAAGAAATCAAAGGCCAAATACATTGTTTACGCAGTTAAATAGTGATTCAATTTCATAGTCTATTCACCTAAAGCTGATAAAGAAATGCATATATGTGAAAAATGTAACTATAAATCCTGTCCTTTGCATGGAATTGTGATATATCCTTCAAGCATTTGAACATATTTACTAAGACAGCTAGGAGGAGTATAGTTCACAGACATTCATTATTCTTTTGTGTCTGTGGTGCAAGCATCCTAAAACCAATGAATGACACTATGCCAGTAGAAAATGCTCTTGAGGAGTTTTTAATTATCAGCTCAGCGAAAGGTTTTAATGGGAACTCAGTCTCACAGGAGGGCAGAATTTTGAGCTTTATTTTGCAACTGTCATCATTTCATTGTGGAATAAGCCACATGAGAGAGGACTAGATAACAGAAAACTTTATCCTTAAGTAGCATAGGCACACAAGATTCTTTGGGTAGATGTGATATCTTTTATTAGACCAACTAAATATTTGGAAAAAATTGTACTTTGCTAGCTTTCGGGCACAAACACCCTTCTTCAAGCATAGGGAGAATCAATTAGTGTGCTCTCCTGGGTAGAATAAAAGCCAATGTGTAAAATGCAGGTCTGTAAAAATGCAAATGCATTGCAGTGAGGATCAGAGGGAATGGGAGATGATAGGTGTAAGACTGGTACCCAGTGGGGAGTGAGGAGTGGTGGATTGTTGAACTGGTGATTGAATGTAGTTGGTAAAATGCAGATGGGTTACCTAAGGTTATCAGATACCAGGCAGGTTATAATGTGCCATAAATCTAATGTCTATATTTAGTCCGTGAATTTTGTATCCAGTAAATTTATGAAGTGAATTTCATAGGCTTATCTACGAAAGGTGTTTTGTAAATTCCCTCTGAGGATTAGAACTGACAGATTGGAGAGAGAGTAGTTGTCTTGTGAGAAGTGAGCACTCACAGATAATTGGGTATTCTTGTCTTTGATAGATTTTCAGTGTGCATTCATTCTAGTATGCAATTATTGTTTGATTTCTTCTATATATTTTCCATCAGGGCATTTAGTGCACTGGATGAGATGTATTACATTTCTGGAGGTGCAGGTGTAAGATCCAGGAATAGTGTTGGTTCTGTTGTGGGGTGTAATTATTGTAGGAGTGGTGGAGATGTGTTGGCAGGTTTTACATTTTTTGTCCCAGCATGGACTGCATCCCTTCAGTGTGTTTTGGGCCATATGAAGTTTGCTTCTGGTGATGAAGTTGGTGGAGTTTTGTGCTTGTTTAAAGGCTAGGATGGGTGGTTCTCTTTAAGAATAAAAGATCTGTGGTAGTGCTCTCACCTTCCCTGGAAATCTTCAAGAGGAGACTGGATAGGCACCTGGCTGGGGTCTTATGACTCCTCCCACCCCCAGTGCTCCTTCCTGCCCATGGCAGGGGGTCGGATTTGATGACCTGTCTAGGTCCCTTCCGACTCATTGGTTCTATGATCTCTTTAAGAAATGGATGTTCTAGTATGGGTTGCAGTTATGAATATTTTCCATGTATGTTCCAGGAAAGGATGGTATGTCATAACTAATAGTGTTCAATTCGTGAGTACAAATTCTCTTTGTACTACAGCAATTCTTCACTGGTATCCAAGTGACTCTTTCAAAAGTCTGATCTATCTTTCTGGAGGAGTGTCTTTGTTGGGTGAAAGCCTTTTTGAGATTTGTGAGGTAACGATTGTACATATTTTCAGTGCAAATCTGGTGCTATTAGAGGGCTTGGCTGTATATTACAGCTTTCTTGGTGTGTTTAGGGTGATTGCTGATTCTGTGTAGATATGTATGTTGGTCCATGGGTTTCTTGTGGTTTGTATTTTACCATTCTGGATATTGATCACAGTGTCTAAAAAGCAAATGTTGGTGCTAGAATATTAAAGAGATAGTCTGATGGAGGGGTGATGGTTATTGAATTCAATCACAGACTCCAGCTTTTCAGTCCAAATGATTATGATGCCATCTATATATCTTAGGTATAGCATTGGTTTATACATCAGTTAGTTAGACCAATAGCATAGTGATACATTAAGAAACTGTGTATAAGGAGTTAAATTCAGTGAAGTGAATTATCCCAAGTGTGCTAGCAAGTGGAATTGGATCCTGATTCAACAACTTACTTTATAGCAGTATATGGATAAAAGCTCCTGCCACTGTAATTGCTTTCTCTGTGGTCTGTTTTGCAGAGAATCATGAACTTATTGTTACTTGGGCTAGACAATGTGATCTTTACCTTAATGACATATTAATAACTGCTTTTGCTGAACCAGCACATATGCAGAAATTGGAACACGTTGTTAAGAGGCACTACAGTGGTTGGGACTGAAAGCAGAAAAAGTCAATGCTTTCAGTCCTATTTCTTTTGCTGAATGCTATGGAGACATTTAAGTATTCACCCTGAGAATTACAAACTAGGAGGTCCTATAGATGGATGAATCTCAGTTCACAATGTACAGCTGATGTGTTCATTTGGCATTGCAATTTTCTTATGAGAAGTTCATACCCTGCATACAAATGCTAATTGTTACTTGACTGAGCTGTTAAAACAGTAGTATTAAGAAAGGACTGAAAATGTTAGAATTTCTTTCGATTCCCTAAGGGAAATCTATTATTTTCAAGGATTTTACATCATTGATAGTTTTCCTATGAACACTAACTCAGTTAGCATCATCAGACATACATACTGAGCTAACCTTTAATCTGTATACCAGATTTCTACACTGCGTTGTGGAGATGTATAAGGGTATAAGACAGAATAAGGCCTACCACACATGCATTCTCCTGTATAGAGTCTACAAACTTTTATTAAAGAGTACGGGAGACATTGTGTGCTTATTATTCTTCATGAACCATGTATTCATGGAATAAATAGTTAGTGATATGCAGGAAAGAGTAGGAGGGGAATGGGCATTAGTATGAGCTAATTCAAAGAAGAAGGAAAGAGTCTTTTTTTGGGAGGGGGCCATTCTTCTTTAAAAGTTTCTATTTGTATGCATTAGTAGCAAATTGCTACCTTTTAAGTAGAAATATGTTTGTGTGGGAAGGTGGCATTCTGTAGTGTAATTCCCTTCTCATACTGCTCTGTCTGCTGTAGCTACCATACAGGGCAATCTGACATCTTCTCTTTCCAACAATGAGAAGCTTCCTTTGAATTCCTTATGCTTTCCCTGACAGTCCCATTCTTTTCTGTATCCTGAGGTCCCTCCTATCTGTTGTTCCCAGCCTCTTGTTTTCCTCCACTTCTTTCTCCTATAGTAAAAAATCATTAGAATTTCCTATCGTATTACAAACAATAAGAATCCTTACTTCTGCTTCCCTATCAAACTCCCTTGTCCTCACCTCTTCCAAACCCACTGAGTGTACTAAATACAGTTGCTGTTGAGCATTCTTGTTGTATAATACTCTTCTTGCCCTTCTCCATCCTCTTCATCTCCATCCTCCCATGAGTCTAGTCTTACAAAAATCTCCTTCTGGCTTCGCAAATATTCCCTTCTGTCCTGACCTATCAGGAGTTTTTAACATCATTGATCTTTTTTGAAATCCTGCCCTCCTTTGTCTTTGGAACTGAGGAGGGGGTGAGGGAAATTGTGAATATTTCTTGTTACCAATTAATTTATTACATCAATGAATTTCTGTATTTACTCAGTTCCAAGATGAGGTTTCCCTCCACCTCCATTGAACATGGAAGGAAGCTCCTCATCTTGGAATTCAATATGAGAGAGCAGAGGTAGGTCACACAGCTACACAGCTGCTGCTCCACCACCTCTGCCCCACCACTTCTGTCACTCCTCCCTCAGACTCCAGCTCATGCCTGTCCCATTACTCTCCCCTTACATCTAACCCCTTACATTCAACGAATTTAATATGATCTGCTGTGATGCCAGATGGACTTGAGGGGAACACCTCCAGACCTCAGGTTGGGGAGGACTGGGTTAGAGAGCTTCTGGAGGGGCTGGACATCTTCAAGTCAGTGGGTACAGAAGCTCTCCACCCCAGGGTGTTGAGGGAGCTAGCTGGGGTTATTGCAGGGCCCTTGGCACGGCTTTACGAGTGCTCGTGGTGCTCGGGCCAGGTCCCAGATGACTGGAAGATAGCTAACATGGTCCCCATCTTCAGAAAAGGGAAGAGAGAGGACCTGGGCAGCTATAGGCCCATCAGTCTTGCCTCTATCCTTGGGAAACTCTTTGAGAAGATCCTCAAGGAGCACATCTGTGATGGGCCGGCTTCAGGGATGATGCTCAAGGGCAACCAGCACGGTTTCATTAGGGGCAGGTCATGTCAGACCAACCTGATTGCCTTTTACGATCAGGTCACAAAGGCAATGGATGCAGGTGTTGCCATGGACGTAGTCTTTCTAGACTTCAGTAAGGCCTTTGACACCGTCTCCCACCCCATCTTCATTAAAAAACTAGGCGACTGTGGCATTGATGCCTACACAGTCAGATGGATTGCAGATTGGCTCAAGGGTCGTACTTAGAGGGTGGTGGTGGACGGGTCATATTCGACCTGTGGGGAAGTGGGCAGCAGAGTCCCCCAGGGCTCGGTCCTTGGGCGTGAGCTGTTCAATTTCTTCATCAGCGATTTGGACAACAGGGTGAAATGCAACCTGTTTAAATTCGCTGATGATACCAAAATTTGGGGTGAGGTGAGCATGCTAGTAGGGAGGGAAAGACTGCAACAAGACCTGGATAGGTTACAGCAGTGGGCTGACATAAACAGGATGTGTTTCAATACTGACAAGTGCAGGGTGCTGCACTTAGGCAGTAGAAACCAGCAGCACACTTATAGAATGGGAAACTACCTTTTTGAGAGCATGGAGGCAGAAAGGGATCTTGGAGTCATCATTGATCCAAGACGAACATGGGCCAACAATGCGAGGTCACGGTTGGCAGGGCTAACAGGACCTTGTCGTGCATCTCGGGTAGAACCAGGGAGGTGATTCTCCCCCTCTATGCGACGCTGGTCAGGCCACAGCTGGAGTACTGCATCCAGTTCTGTGTGCCCCATTTCAGGAGGGATGTGGACAACATTGAAAGGGTCCAGGGGAGGGCCACCCGCATGATCCGGGGACTACAGGGCAGACCCTACATTGAAAAACTGCGGGACCTAAACCTGTTCAGCCTTCACAAGCGAAGGCTGAGGGGGGACCTGGTGACTGTCTATAAACTCACTAGGGGGGACCAGAAAGGTTTAGGGGAGACAGTTTCCCCTAGCACCCCCTGGCATGATAAGGAACAATGGACACAAATTATTAAAGAGCAGATTTAGATTAGACATCCGCAAGAACTACTTCATAGTTAAGGTGGTAGGAGCTGGAACCAGCTTCCTAGGGAAGTGGTGCTGGCTCCTACCCTGGGGATCTTTAAGAAGAGGCTTGATGACTACCGGCTGGACTCATTTGAGTCCAGTCTTTTCTCCCGCCCAGGTGGGGGCGGTCAGACTTGAAGATCTACAAGGTCCCTTCTGACCCTATTTCTGTGATTCTATGATTCTCCAGTAATTAAATTTCATACATGGAAAATAACAAATCTATAAAGTTTAAATTGATAGAATCTAATAATTTGGGGCTTGTTTTAAATTTAGGCTCATCTTGGATTCAGGTAAATATGATATAAACACATCTGCTATGCATTAAAACTGGGAAGGGTAGTGAGTAGTGCCCAAGTGATCTTAGGGATCCTTCGTGCCCCAGGAGTGAAGGAAGATACTGTCTTCCTCTGTCTATTTAAAGAGGAATCTAGATGAACCCTCAACATACATCACGGGCACCAACAAGGGAACATCAGTCAACCAATGGTCAGTGCCGATACGGTAAAAAGACACTTGGAGGGACTGGATGTATTCAAATCACCAGGGCCAGAGGGACTCCACCCATGGGTAATGAAGGAATTAGCAGGGGTCATAGCTGATCCACTGTTAAGGATACATGAACACTCATGGTGCTTGGGTCAGGTTCCAGAGGATTGGAAGAGGGCTAATGTCATCCCAATCTTTAAGAAGGGGAGGAAGGAGGACCTGGGGAACTATAGACCAGGCAGCCTTACCTCTATCACTGGGAAAATCCTAGAAAAAATTATCAAGGAGCACATATGTGGGAGCCTGCTGGCTAATGTGATGCGGAGGGGTAACCAACATGGGTTTTTAGCAGGCAGGTCCTGCCCGACTAACCTCGTCTCCTTTTCTGACAAGGCCACCAATTGTTTAGATGCAGGAGTCAAGGTGGATGTTATCTACCTGGACTTCAAGAAGGCCTTTGACAAGGTATCCCATACCATCCTTATAAATAAACTGAGGGGATTTGCCTTGGATGGTTACATGGTAGACTGGGTAGCAATTGGCTCAAGGGTTGCATTCAGAGGGTGGTAGTGGATGGGTCAGTGTCAACTTGGAAAGATGTGAGCAGTGGAGTCCCTCAGGGCTCAGTTTTGGGGCCGGTGCTGTTGAACATCATCAGTGATCTGGACGAGGGTGTGGGAAGCACCCTGTCCAAATTCACAGATGACACAAAATTATGGGGTGCCGCTAACACCCTGGAGAGGAGGAACCAGACCTAGGCCAACACAGACAGGCTGGAGAAGTGGGCAGACAGCAAAAGAATGCAATTCAGTAAGGACAAGGGCAAAGTGCTGCATCTAGGGAGGAAGAACTGCCATCATACCTACAGGCTGGGGGCCAAACTTCTAAGTTCCACTGAGGCAGAAAAAGATCTTGGAGTCACTATTGACTCCAGGATGAACATGAGTCGCCAGTGTGATGAAGCATTTGGCAGAGCCAATCTCCTCTTATTGTGCATCCATAGGTGCTTCACAAACTGGTCCAGGGAAGTGATTCTCCCCATCTATGCAGCACTGGTGAGACCACAGCTGGAGTACTGTGTCCAGTTCTGGATGCTGCAGTTCAAGCGGGATGCGGACAACCTGGAGAGGGTCTAAAGAAGAGCCACTCACCTGATTAGAGGCCTGCAGAAAAAGCCCTACAAAAAAAAGCTAAGGGACTTTAACCTCTTCAGCCTCTCCAAGAGAAGGCTGAGAGGGGACCTTGTGGCATTGTACAAATTCATAAGGGGAGAGCCTTCAAAGGAGAGAGAATGCTACATGATACAGATGGCCCCCATTTCAGGAGGAAAAAAAAGGAAATCTTTTGGTTACATACCAGAAAAACAGGAGCCTCCTTAAAATCATCATGAACATAGTAAGATAAGCTGAAAGGGAAGCTCATTATTTCTTTTCAGAAGGTCTAGCTACAAACTCACATCCTCTTGCACCATGCAATTATCATCAGTATATTTATTTTAATTTTTGTGAGTAGGACCACCTTAGCTTGAGTTTCACAGTCATCAAGGGAGAGAGAAAACAACCTTATTATGAGACATTTATTCCTGTATGATATATGCTCATGGTCCCACACTACCAAAATTAAAATGTGGCAATTTAAAAATTATAGATTATTTTTGTATTCACAAGATGTTGATGGAGTTCTATATTAGTTCTTATCTTAAGAAATTGATTGCAAAAGTAAGTAGAAGAGTTAACTTTAGTAAAAGTAACTGTGGTTTGATTAAATGTATTATTTGCAAATAGAATGAATTATTAACTAGTAATATATACGTATGTATATATTTATAATATAAATGCATACATTTTATTCCCATACATACATACATACACATATGTAATTTATATATAATTACATGTTTGTATGTATGTATGTATGTATGCATAGGAAGATCCATTTTAAAATGGGGGTTCAGGAGCAGTGACCAGTGCTTCAGGGGTCGCTGCACCACCTACTCCCAGCCTCCTACCCTCTAGGACAAACAGACCCCACACCACAGGAGGAGCACCTGGGGACTTCAAGTCCCTGATTCAGGTAAAAATCCCCCCTACCATTCTCAGCTTTCCCTCTGCTCCCCTCCCTTCCCACCTCTGCTCAGTAGCACCTGATTTTACCTCAACCCCTCTCCCCACCCTGGCCTCTCTGTACAGAAAGGGGTTCAGGAAATCCGCCTGCTGCTGCCACTACCATTCCACCAGCTCTAGCCCCTTCCAGCCAGGGCTTCAGAGACTGGCTGTTCAGGGAGCTGGGCTTGGCTAGGATCAATGGCAGAGGAAGGTGGGTTCTACCACCCTGAGCCTCCTTTGGGCTTTTGCAGAACACCTCAGGGGACCAAACAAAGTGGGGGAACCTGTGTTCTGCCACTTTCCTAGGCTAAATCTAGCTCCCCGCAAAACCTGGTTAGAACAAGGGAAGAGCAGATCTGAAGCTCCCCAGCCCATTTCCTTTTGTCCCTGGGTCAGCTGAAGACAGCATCAGTGGTGTGTAGGAGAGAGGAAACGGAAGCAGGTAGGATCAGCTTCTGAATATGAAGGGAAAGGAAGTCCTGTAAGTGGCAGTCTGATAAATTAAAAGTAACACATTATACTTAAAACTAAACAAATCCACCAACCAGCCCTTCCCCCCAAACAAAACAAAACAAAACAGAAAAACCATACACAGTTACTTAAAGGAGAAGTTAAATCAGCTATAAGAGTAATTAAAATATGAAAAGTGAAAGAAAGGGAAGTTGTTAATGAATACATATAAGAAATAAAGAATTATAGAAACTAGATAAGGGAAACACAACTTTACAAGGAGTAATCTAAGATCAGCAGAAATAAAGACAATAAGAACAGTTTTCAAATATATTAGAAACAAAGGGAATCCTAACAATGGGATTAGTCCATCACAAAATGTGAATGGTAGAATTTTTCATAATAATTCAAATAAAATGTATGTTTTCAATACACATTTTAGTTTTGTATTTGGAGGAGAAAATGCCGTGTTATAACTAAGGAGGATTTTAAACAGGCGTTACTAAACCTAAACATTTTTAAATCTGCCTGAGTCATTCTCATGATCACTACTGTTGATTTTCAGTAAGTCTTGAAACACTGGGGAAGTTCCAGAGGACTGGAAGAAAGCTAATGTTGCCAATATTTTAAAGTGGTAAATACAAAGGCCTGGGTAATTACAAGCCTGCCAGCCTGACATTGATCCCAGGCAAAATAATGGAATGGCTTCTAGAGGACTAAATTAATAAAGAATTAAAGGATGGTAATACAATTATTACTAAACAACATCCATTTATGGAAAACCAATCTTGTAGAATTAACTTGATATTTTTGATGGTATTATACATTTAGTTTGATGCAATATACTTGGACTTCTGTAGGGCATCTGATTTGATACAGCACGAAATTTTAATTAGGAAACTAGAATAATAAGAGATCAACATGCCACAGGTTAAATGGATTAAGAACTGGCCCACCTGATAGGTCTCAAAATCTAATTAAGACGAGGAAGTTACCATCAGATGGGTATATTCTAATAGAGGTCAGTCAGGGATTGTTTTTAACCCTGCACTAGTTACTATTTTTATCAATGATGTAAAGAAAGCTGATAAAGTTTGAAGGAAAACATATATTAAAAGAATAACAAGAATGGGTAGATCACTGGTGCACAGAAACCTGGTTTGCTTCCTATATGTAAGCAGGCAAATAGCATTTTCATGATGCAAAATATAAAATCATCAGGAACAGATGATGCGGGCCACACTTTCAAGCTGGGGGACTTAATCCTGAAAATCAGTGACCCTGAACAAGTCAAAATGGGTCATGATGGATAATCAGCTGAACATGAGCTCCAGATGAAATAGTGTGGCTAGTGGGTTAATAAGAATTTACTATAAAAACAGAAATATCTAATTGTAGTAACAGGGCAATGGTTTTTTAACTGCTGGGAAAACTGTCAAGTTCTTGGTTCCATAAATCAAATAAAATGTTTAAGGATATCAGGAAAGAGTTTAAAGAAGCAGCCGTAAGAATGATCATATGATTTAAAACAATGGAAGACTCACCAGCTGTTTGGTTGAACAAACAAAGTAAAGCATAAATTAATAACTATGCATATGTATCTACTTATCTGCATGAGGAATAGTGTTTAAGATTTAATAGTATAGGTCTCTTCAAAGATCCATAAGAGGATTCAATAGCTAGAAGTCATAAATTTAAACTAGAAATAAGTGCATTAACTATAGCAGTAGTTTCCCAAGTTATTGAGCTACTTCATCACTGGGTGAAAACTTTTAAAAGAAAATTTAATATTTTACTAAAAGTTATGTTCTCTACCTAATTGGAATTAGGTTGGGAAGGTTTATGTCCTGTTATAGAAGAATTACCCTGGCTTTGAGGTTTAAGAATCTATGAAAAAACCTCTCATCTTTTACCATTACATTTTCTTCTTTTATATATTTGTTACATAATTTTGTTGCCTTGTTCTGGGCAGGAATTGCCATTAACTTTGTATAGCATGTAGCAAAATAGAGCAGTGTCCTGGTCAAAGGACCTACGTTCTAGCTCAGTCAAAATGAGACAATAACAACGACATCATCTTGATTATAATTGCTTTATAATGATGTAATCTTTGAGGGCTATAGACATGGTGACCTCTAAGCCAAGTGGTAGCATGTATTTATTAACCTTTCTCCAAGAAGAAACAGGTCAATTTTATGTGACACATGATCCTCTGCCTTGTCAGTTTGAGTTTTTGTTCAGTGAAATGGCTTTTGGCAGCAGTGCGAAGAGTTACATGTAACATAACATTATTAAATAAATCTCAAGTGAGCGATTTGTGAACAAGTAGGAAGGCAGTCTCAAGATTCCCAAAACAAGGATTTTGAAAGCCTTGTTCTAGGGAGAACTGCATATCACTTGCCATAATTGGGAGCTTTGTTATTTTTCTGATTAGCATGATAAAAGCAATTTTCTTCATACCGCCTCTGCTATCAGAGAAAACAGAGCAACAGCTAAGTGCTAAGGGTTTGTGGTAAACATGCCTTGAAATTCAGAAAAAAAACATTATTGATAATTATTGCAGTTTTCTTCTCTTTCCTTATTCATTCTCTCTCTCTCTCTCTAGATGTAAGTATGTATACATACATGCATATAGAGAAATATGTATTCTATACATTAATTTATTTAAATTGTATTCATTCTTCACAGAAATTTTAATTCTGCTAGGAAATGTAGATAATTAAGAAAAATACATGTTTTACTTTTTCCTGCAGAATGGAAATGGGAATTCTACCTAGTAGATTGCTAAGGATCTGGGATCATTGAAGCCCTGGAGTTTGGGCAGCTAGGGAACTGAAAGAATGAAAGCCAAGCTTTCCAACAGCCTACCAACCAAACTGCTCAGGAGCAGGTCAGTTAAGTTGGCAGGAAATCTATCATATACCCGTCTGTTTTGTTAGTAGAGTTCTGTTGGAAATCTCCCTTGTTCCCTTTGGAATGTAATCAAAATAAAAATGTTTATGTTCCCACAGAACTTTTCAGTCTTCCAGCAGAATACCATTGTCTGAACATAACTGACCTCTTCTCTTGCACTGTCATGATAGTCTGTTCTTCAGAAAGACATGTAGGTTTTGAAAGAAGCAATATCGGACACCTGGTGGGACTCTACCCATGACTGGACCACAGGATAGGTGGCTATACCCTGTACAGGAGGGATCAAGTAGATAAAAGGAGCAGGGGTGTAGCTGTCTATGTTAAGGATAGCTACGTGTCCCTGCAAGCTGATGTGAGTGATGAGGGTGAATGACTGGAGACCCTCTGGGTTAAAATCCATGGGGAAAATGGTACAGGGGACACAGCAGTGGGAATCTACTACAGACAGCCCACCCAAAGTCAAGAGCTTGACCAGGAGTTTGCCCGGGAACTGGATGAGGATGCAAGCTCCAGGACTATGGTTGTCATGGGTGACTTCAATTACCCAGACATCTCGTGGGAGGATCACTCAGCAAAATCCAAGTGGTTGCAAAGCTTCCTATCGTATGCGGATGACCTCTACTTGACTCAAGAAGTCTATGTGCCAACGAGAGGTAAGTGCTGCTCAACCTGATACTGGCTACTGGGGATGACCTAATCAGTGACCTAGTGATTGATGGGAAGCTAGTGACTATGAGCTGATCACCTTCACCATTCACTGCAAAGCTGGCAAGTCAGTCAGCAACACGGAAGTCCTTGACTTCAGGCAAGCTGACTTTGACAAGCTCAGGAGGCTTGTCAGTGAGGCCCTAAGGGACCACAACCCCAGGGGAAGGGGAGCTCAGGATGAATGGTTGCTCCTCAAGGGAGCAATCCTCAATGTACAAGCTAATTCTATTCCATCTCAGAGGAAAGGCAGCAAGAGGGCACAGCAAGCGCCTTGGGATCTAGCAGACCTCCTGAGGCTAAAAAGAAAGACCTACAAAGGATGAAGGATGGGATTCACCTTCAAGGAGGAATATTCTGCACTGGTCCAGTCCTGCAGAGAGCACACCAAGGCTGCAACTGAATTCCAACTAGCTTCAAGGATTAAGGACATTAAAAAGTCCTTTTTCAGATATGAGGGGAGCTGGAGGAAAAGCAAGGGCAACATTGGAACCCTGCTGAACCAGATGGCAAAACTGACAACTGATGCCTAGGATAAAGCCTACCTATTAAATGGGTACTTTGTGTCGGTCTTTCATCAGTCCCATAGGATTTCCATGCCCACTATGGGACAAGGAGGTCCGGGTGAGGGAAATCCCCTGCCCTCCATCAATGCTGACCTCATGAAGGAATACCTTGAGAGGCTGGATACCTTCAAGTCAGCTGGCCCTGGCAATCTACACCCCAGGGTACTCAAGGAGCTGGACAGCATCATAGCCCAGCCTCTTGCACGGATCTTTGAAAACTCCTGGCACTCTGGTGTGGTGCTCAAAGACTGGAAATAGGCCAATGTGGTGCCGATCTTCAAGAAAGGGAGGAGAGTGGATCCGGCTAACTATAGGCCCATCAGCCTGACTTCTATCCTGGGGAAGATCTTAGAAAAGTTTATTAAGGAGGCCATCCTTAATGGCCTGAACAATGCCAACATCCTGAGGGATAGCCAGCATGGGTTTGTTGCGGATAGGTCTTCTTTGACCAATTTCATTTCCTTCTACGACCAGGTGACCTATCACCTGGACAAGAGAGGAGAGATTAATGTCATATAACTTCACATCAAAAAAGCCTTCTATCTGATATCTCATGATCACCTCTTGGCGAAACTGGCCAATTGTGGCCTTGGGTCCATGATCTGCTGGCTGGGAAATTGGCACCGTGGTCACACTCAGAGGGTAGTAATTGACAGAAGTCAATTGTCGTGGTGCCCTGTGACCAGTGGGGTCCCCCAAGGTTCTGTTCTTGGACCCATATTGTTCAACATCTTCATTAATGATGTGGACATTGGAGTCAGAAGCAGACTGGCCAAGTTCACCAATGACACCAAACTTTGGGGCAAAGCATCCACACCAGAAGACAGGAAGGTGATCCAGGCTGACATGGACCAGCTCAGCAAATGGGTGGATAAGAACCTGATGGTGTTTAACACCACAAAATGCAAGGTTCTCCACCTTGGGAGGAAGAAACTGCACCATGCATATAGGTTTGGCAGTGCTACACTGGCTAGCACCACGGAAGAAAGAGACTTGGGGGTCATCATTGACCACAATATGAACATGAGCCTTCAATGTAATTCTGCAGCTAGTAAAGCGAGCAAAATGCTGGCTTGCATCCATAGGTGCTTCTCAAACAAATCCTGGGATCTCATTCTCCCCTTGTACTCAGCCATGGTGAGGCCGTAGCTGGAGTACTGCGTCCAGTTTTGGGTTCCACAATTCAAAAAGGATGTGGAGAAGCTTGAGAGTCCAGAGAAGAGCCACACACACGATCAGAGGTCAGGAAAACAGACCTTACGAGGACAGGCTGAAAGCCATGGGGCTCTTTAGCCTGGAAAAGCTCAGGCTCAGGGGTGACCTGATGGCCACCTATAAGTTTATCAGGGGTGACCACCAGGATCTGGGGAAACATTTGTTCACCAAAGCACCCCAAGGGATGACAAGGTCAAACTGTTATAAACTACTGCAAGACTGTTTCAGGCTGGACATAAGGAAGAATTTCTTTATTGTCCAAGCCCCCAAGGTCTGGAATAACCTGCCATTGGAGGTGGTTCAAGCACCTACAATGAACACCTTCAAGAGTAGATTGGATGTTTATCGTGTTGAGGTCCTATGACCTCATCTGACTTCCTGCCCTTTGGGCAGGGGGCTGGACTCGATGATCTTCTGACGTCCCTTCCAGCCCTAATGTCTATGAAATCTATGAAATGCAAACTTTGAACATTCAAATTCTGTTCAGTAGTAATAAAATGACTCTTATGAACAAGCTCATTAAAGAGCTGTCAGAATAATTGCAATTGTTTTATGGGTCTTTTTATCTTAATCTATAATTAATCTTTAGGTTTTCACATTTGAAGGCATGAAAGATCTTATGCTAAAATCAGTTGCCCCAATATCCTGTTTTTATTCATTTTTCTCTTTTTTTGAGAACTCATTGAAAATATCATGCATCACTCTTAACAGCTCTATGACAGCGTTTGCTAATGGTCAAATTAAAAAAAATATATAAGAAAAGGACCAACAATGAAAGTGAAAATGCATTTATACAGTAAGTAATATCAACAGAAGTGTCCCAGATGGTGCTCCCTTGTAAATTTTGCTTTTCCAGGGATTGATTAATTAGAAATTAATGACCATCCTCCTTCAATCCCTCCAAGGTTCCTGACAGAAAATCTTTTTAATGAGGCCTTTTGACTTCCTTTAAGTTTTTTGCTCCATATTTCAAATTTATTAATCATCTGGATCTACCGTTTTCCCATAGACATCAGGAGAGCAGTGGGTGAATAAGATGGTTTGTATTTAGGAATATTTGGTGGGTGTGACTAATGACATAATTGCAGTTATAGTTCAAAAACTATTGCAGTAGCATCACTTTCTATACTGAATATATATTTTTTTAATTTAGTAGACTTTGATTGACTTAATGTAAATGCTAGGGAAATTATGTACACCCTTGAACTGAAATCCTGTGCTAGGTTCTGTTCCCTTTGTCTTCATAAAGCCATGGGAGCAAAGACTATGACAGTGATTAGAAGCTTCTAATTTTAGGTGAGAAGGATGTGAAAAGATTAAGGGTTTTTTTACAATGGAAGAGATGAAAGACAAAGAATAATAAATGACATGTAACAGGCACTCCTATGTACTCTGTTAAAGATTACAGGAACAAGGTAGCGTTCACTGAAACTAAAGGATTATGTCTAAAACACATATAATGAAGACATTATAACCCAACTCATAATTAACTTGAAGAATTATCTGCCATACTATATCATTGAATGAAAGAACAAGATTTGAAACAAAAGATTTAAACATTTATATAGATACTGAGAAGATTCACAGTTACATTTGATAAGATTAAAAGAGATAAGAAATAAACTGGCATACTTTAAAGAAAAAGTCAGTTTGTCTGTGTGTTTATTTCCTAATTGTCCCTTTAAGGAATAACCTGGCATTTCTCTAGCAAGTGTGGAGGACAACATTTTCAAAAGACTTTAAAAAGCTAATATCCCATTGTATCCATCTAGGTGTGTGTTAAACCACTTTTCTGATCACAGATTTTGTAAATGTGTGCATCTAACTTTTCAAATGAAAATGACATGTTTTGCAATGATTTTTTAGTAGATTTTTGGCATGTAAACCACTTATAATTGGTATGTAAAGTTTATGACAGTCTATAAAAATTGGCTTTGAAAGATGAATATAGAAATACATTTATGGATCTAAAACACTATATTAACAGATTTTAATCTTTTAAAATTGTAATAGCACTTCATTGTACTCAAAGGTGCTAATGATCATCACTCAATGTAGTATAATTAAAAAACTGATACTTGTTTAGTTAAGCTTCCCCCTCACCTAGAATCAAGGGCCTTATTACACAGTTAACCCCACCCTGCCAGCCCCCACTCCCCAGTTGGCCCAGATCAGGTTCACTACCCCTCCCTGTTCTCCCCTCCTCCTGCTGCTTACTTTTGGCTGCCCACACTATCCGTCCCAAGGCAGGGAGCAGCCAGAAGAGCAGCAGCCAGGCAGCAACAGCAGCAGCAGTGGCTAAGCAAACAGATTAACTCTTCTCTGCCTGCTCCCCCAAGACAGACAGCACAGGCAGTCAGAAGTAAATAATGCCTTGGTGGTGAGGGGAGGCAGGGGGGAGCCCTGAGGGGGAGCCCCAGGGGTGGGGGGTGGGACTGTGGGAGCCCCAGTGGGGCAAGGGGAAGGGAGGGGTGGGATTCTTACCTGTCAGTCTTCCAGTTCACCTGTTCCTCTGAAGAGTGACTGCTCCTAACTCAAGCTAGCACTAGCAGGGAGCATCTACAAGTGCAATTAATGCATATAAATACAATTTGGAGCTTATATAGAGTTTATTTGTGCACAGCACATGGAGCCCATTTGGATTAGCCTGGGCTGGCAGAGGGCCCAGGGGGTCAGCCTGCCAGGCAAGGGCTGCTCTGATTTGGATCCATGTGCAGCAGAGGTGCTGGTTGAGACATGAAGGTGTTTCAACTTGGGGGCTGCCTCCCATCTAGCCCCATGCTGAAGCTCCTTCATGCCTCAGCAAGCATCCCTCCCCTGCACTGCCCATAGAGCCTGGTCAGAACAGACCTGGGCTTGCAAGGGCCCAGGGCTGCTCCACAGCAGCCTCCAGAGTAGCCTGTCAGCCCAGAGCTGCTCCAACCTGGCTCAGTGTGCTGTATAGGGGATGGCTGAGGCACGAGGGTCCTCCAGTGCGAGGCAAGCAAATAGCTCCCACACTGAAGCACCCTCATGCCCCATCACTGTCTAGACATGTGCCTTTGCACTTATGTTTAGTCAGATTGCCCTGCAGCGGCATTCATTAGTCTACTGTGATCTAATACGGTCGCACATGTAGATGGTGATCTTTTACTGTGGAGCTAATTAGTCAGTTCCACAGTAAACATCTTGTGTAGATGTCCCCATACTCATCAACATTTGTGTGGCTCATGCTGTAACATGTATCAAGGCCCTGAAACATCTGAAAGATAGCAGGAAGAGGGATAAATGAAGTCTTTTCAGAGAAGTATAAAAAATTAAATAACTGAAACATTACAATTTTAATAATTAGTGAAAGACTAACTTTTTAAACTCACACTAAAATATAGCATTCACTGTAACCAAAAGTATGAAATTGCTTTTTTAAGAGTATGAGTATAAGGAGTACAGAAATGTGTGGCTGCCCACAATGCAGATGTTCTTAATATGCATTGTCTCCCCAATGAATAAATTAAAGAAAGCAGTCCTCACAGTGTTCTAACCAATTTTTCTTACATTTTTAACATTGCTTTTCTATAGATAGCTAAAGAGGGGTAAGAATATGGAAAACTATGGATATAAAGGGATCTGTTCTATAGTAGGAGTTCATTAAGATGTGTGGATGTGCATGCATGTGATGGGTCCAACCGTTCTCTGAGTCCACCCAGGGTGGAGCACCCAGAGGGCTTGCAGTGAGTGGGCTCAAGGAGAAGTTGGATTAAGCCAGGTGCTGCCTCTGAACTGGTTCAGCACCCAGCATGCTAGCAGCCCACCTGGGTGGCCCTGGGGGGATGCCACCACTATGGAGAGAAGGCCCTTCACAGCTCAGGGGCCACACAGCCTGCTGGAAATTTGTCCCTCTAGCTGCAGGGAGGCTCTGCTGAAAAACAAAAAAAGATCAGGCCCCTCGCCACTTCTACCTTCTGGAGATGCCTGTTGAAGGCAGAAGTGATGAGGGGCCCAATCCTTTTTTCAGAGAAACATTCTTACCTCTCCCATGGCTGCTGCCCCGTCCCTGCCCTGGAAAGGAAGCTGCAGCTCATGGGGACCCAGTCTAGCCCCCTACCTTCTCTCCCCTCCACCCCCACAAGACCCCACTCCTAGATCCATCCATGCCCTGTGACCTGGCTCTGTTCTCTGCAGGCTGTTTGCACAGGTTTGCACCCCTGTGGGTGGAAAGGTCAGACCCCTGGGGGCAGCAGAGGGAATTGGCTTGGTGCTAGAACTGATCTCTGGGCAGTAGAGTTCAGGGGTAGAAAGTCTGTCCACACAGAACAGGAGGGTGGAAGAGGGGACACTGCACCCTGGGGTACTAGAGGACAGCAACTTGTGGCCACTGCCCACATTAATGGGACACAAGCTGGGTAAGATGGATCAAAGATAAATCTTCACCTAGAGTGTGCTTAAAACTAGTTTCAGGTATTAATGTGTGGATAATCCAGAAGTTAAGTGCTCTAGGAGCTGTCTAAAATGTATGTGTAACGAGGCCCTCTGTAAAATGGGCAGGTCATACTTTTGTTTTAGTCCATGTTAAATTGTTTAGAAACAAACCCGATAGTTAATTGCAGCATGTGAGGAAATATTAATAGTAATAAACATGATAGCAAGTAAAATTGAAATTGAATGAAGTTCTGATAACATTGAAAAATAAACAGGAAATGAAATTTGAATATGTCGTTTCATAGTGAAAGATGATGCACAAAAGCATTGCACAGTATGAGGATGAGCTATCTTGTCACTAGCAACCATATAGAAATAAACATGAGGTAAAACTGGTGACTTTTGTCTTTCTTAGAACTACTAGCTCCAATCCAATTTCAGTTCAGCAGGACTACAAAATGTCATGCCTTTTGCACACAACGGTGTACAGCTGAATGGGTCAGTAAAATAAAGGCAGATGGCAATGGATTAACTCTGTTTATTGCAATGCAGCTATTACAAGCTTCACTATTTCATTCAAACAGCTAAATGGTCTGAACAGTAATGATAATGTAAGCAAATCAATTAGAAATTTATGGAATTACAAGCAGAAACAAAATGCCAAATTGTAATGTTCTGGTTTATGTGTAAAGCTGTGCAAACTTCAACAGTTTTAACACAGAGATTTTCCTAATATCTGCTTTAGTTTCATTCTGAATTCTGGTAACAACAAAATCAGAATAACAAAACAAAATTGATTTTGTTTCTTTTTTTCCCTTCCTTTTTTTGTTTGTTTTTAAATCAAAGTCAATCTCACATGATTTTGAGCTCAAATCAGGAATCCCCATGAATTTTTGCTTGCAACTCAGCACTGGCTCACAATAAATTCAATACCGGCTGGTATACAACTATGCTCATCTTAGCGTCAGGTTCCGGTTTGTAAATTTGATGTATTCTGCAAATGGCCCCAGGCCTGTTTGTATGTATATGCACTGTGCTCCTCTACTTGATGTTGACAATGCTACTCAGTGTGTGAGTTGATCTTTCTCTCTCTTCAGTGAAATGGATTACAAAGAGGCTGAAATTTCTGCTCTAACCTGGGAATAGTGAATATTTACTCTTTCAGTTCAGCTTGTAGAAATCTGTATTTTTGGATTTTATAGATTGTAAATCGTATTATGTAAGACAGTTTATCTGGCTATCCTGGTGCCTTGATTATGCATGTAGCAAAAAATCCATTTAGAAAACAAGATGTTATTTTCAATGTAGCAAAGATAAACATTACTATAAATAGCATACAGAGAAATCCAATTCTGAACAGATTTTGCAAGCTACTCTTCAGGTAATACAAGCACATAATGATACAGTATCAGCTCAGTAGATATCTGACATATATATAAAAAGCCCCGTTATATTGTTGGGAAAATGCGGAGATGTTAACATTGAAGGATCAGAAAGCTGGAGGTTTCATGCAGATGATGCAATGAACTAATTTGTGTAGTTGATGAATATGCATTACTGTTTCTTCATCAATCTGTCAAATCTTTCATTTTATTGCTTCTGGCTCTTCCTCCCTGTTTCCCCCTCTTTGTATCCCTCTTATTTGAACTTTCCCTGTTCCTTCTGAGTATGGCTTTCTCTCTTTACAATCTCCTTCCTCTATTTTGAGTTTCCAAATCACTGCTTTCCAACTCACCTTTTCAAGTTTCCCTGTCTCATTCCCAGTGGTTTCATTTTTTAATTGGCCCTTCATATTTTCTCTTGCTTTTATCTGGCTCCTTGTATCCCTTATTTATAAGTTTCTTCCATTTCATATTGTTATGCTGCTCAAACTTTCCTTTTCATTCTCCCTAGCTATACTTCATTTCCTGGAACATTTTCCTCAACTTGCCTGCGCCTATGAGCATTTTTACATGTGCTCCAGAAGCAAAGGCTCCTGGGCGGGGAGGGGGGCGGAGAAGCTTTAATTAGAGTGGCTTTGAGAACCGCTCTAATTAAAGCACCCAGAGCATCTTATGTATAAGTGTCCCCTCGCTTCAAAATGGTGGTGGGGGGTAGGGGGAAAACTTTATCTGAAGCTCATCTAACAAGCTGCTATTTAAAGTGCCCCTGTTGCCATTTTGAAGTGCAGGGCACTGATGCACAAGACATGGAGGCTGGTTAGAGCATGGTACTTACCACACTCCAGGAGACTTGATTCATTGAGTCTGCTCTGACATGCTGTAATTACAATGCTTCAGAGCAACGTCCCAGCTCATGTGACCAATGCCCCACATCACATCAGCTGGTGTTACTTTGGTCTTTAATATTATGGATTATTTGATGATTAGGCTTGGGGTCCATTGTAAGACTACTAGCCAGAAGTGAGACTGACAGGTTAAACTAAATCCCTCCCTCCCTCCCCCCACACACGCTATTAAAGACCTTTAATTGCCCCCACCCCAGGATTGGATATCACATGCAAAATGTCTAAGAGTGTCTTGTCACCTTACAACTCTGTATCAATGTGATTAGCATGTGCAAAGTCTTATTAATATTTCTCTGCATAGCATCACATTACAATGTTTTCAGTCCCTTTACCCTAGACTAATATATGCTGCAAGGTCTAGATGGCATCAACATGTATCAACTATGTTCCATGTAGCTACCATACGTAGGGTCCTACATTTACTTCAATCTCTGCAAAGCCATGTAAATAACTAATTTGTAACATTCACTATAAAGATTTAAATTTATTCATATAATATGGAAACTACTTCTTTCCTGACTGGGAGAATTAAAAGGCTGCATGATAATTTGGAGGTGATCCGTGGAAGTCCTAAAGAGAACAAGTGGGTCTGCTGTTGAGTTTCCAAAGATTTAGTTTCTTTTCTTTTTTTTTTTTTTCTTTTTTTCCTCTTCTGTTTCCTGTCTCTGGTTGTTTTTAGAGTATATTGACTCCTGTCTCAAGTCAGGGTGCATTTATTCGCAATAGGAGTGCCAGTGAAATTGTATTTTATTGAAAAATCTTTGTGTTGCTTATAAGATGACTGCATTTCTTATAGATTACATTATTAAATGTAAGGCTGCATTTATTCTGTGAATGGCACCTTTCCTCTTGCACACTGATTGAGTATTTAAGCATAAATATTGGCTGTTTAGCTTAATCTAATATGAGAATGTTCAGTGTGAAAATAGCTTGTATATAACCTGTATATACTTTATACATGATCACCCTAGTGTGAAATCCAGTAAGAAAATGCTGAAAGATAAATGGTACATTTCTGTCTACCATTTTCTGCCATACCAATTTTATTTGAGTGTTCCTCTAGTATTAGCTATTTGTTGCTGCTTGTGTTGTCAGGAGGCTAAATCCACTAAAAGACTTAAGTGCCTATAAGTTTAACACAATAGAATTTAAAACCCAGAGTGAAATGACTGTTCTCCTTATAAAATGTGCGGGGAAAGTCAGAGATCTTGGAAGGATGATTTGAAAAATCCCTACACTGAGTAAGTAACCTTTGAGAACTAGTACTTTGGGGAGTTCTCTCCCTTTAAGGGGTTGAATCTTGGCTGTAAACAGATGCCTCCATCCACTCAAGATTCAGAGCTGGAACCCCACCACTAAGGGTAGGTGCCAACCCTTGGTTCATTCTTTTAATGAACTGAGCATAAAATATATTTTCTCTCAAAATGTAACTGGAGGTATTGGTGATGGCAGTAGAAGCACTGTTCTTTTATACAATACCCCAGTGATTAAAGCAGTAGTCCATAAAGTGGGAATCCTGAATTCTAGGCTTTTCCCCTTGCAGTGACACAAACCTTCATCTCCGACCTCAAAAGAGAATTCACTAACATCCAGGCTATAGAATAGTTTAGAGGAGTACTCTCTACCTCTTCTGTTGAAGTTTCTCAACTATTCAGAAAGAAATGCAAGATTCAAGGGGCCAGCACAAGAAAGAGTCTAGTGGTTGTGTCACACATCTTGGAGAAAGGAGTCCTAGGTAGGGAATGGAACTGCCAGTTCCTTTTACTATTCTGGCATGTTTTTAAAAATACAATAGCTGTGAATACATTTTGTGGGAAGCCAAATCTGGGTAGGCTGCATTAGGATTGCTCAGAGAATGTCTACCAGATCAGGTCTTTCTGGGATTTGGTCATCTTCCCACCTAATTTCTGAATCCTAAGGAGGCTTAGGCAGGAGCCTATTCCATTTATTAGGGGACTAACTGGGTATATCTACATGAGATGCCTTACTGCAGAGTTGACTAACTCCACAGTAAAGTGTCACCATTTGCACATATACCCCTACTTCACTGGAATAAATTAATTAATTCTGCCATAGTATAGTAGCACCCAACATAAGTACTATCCTACAGCAGAGTTATGTGCCCTGCCACAACGCATGACCCAGCCAGCCACTCTACAGCATATTAAGCCTGGGGGGAGCAGCTCATGGTAGGCAGGCTGACCACCCCCCCTCCCCAACCTCCTGCTAGCTGGGGTTGGGGCTGCGCCATCCTGGCTCCATGTTCTGCAATCCCAGGTGCACATGTAAATGCTGTACCCAGCAGCAATAAACTCTAAACTCCAGCACAAACTGCACCACGATTTATCACTTTGCATTAATATTATGCATAGACACTCCCACTGTAATCCTTTTCCATACTTCTCAACTCTCTGAAAAGAAAGTAATGTAAATGCATCTTCCTCTCCCTCCTCATCATCAATAATCCTAACATAGTCTTAAGGGTAAAATGAAGGCACATTACAAACTTAGGCACATTAATGCTTTGTCAGTAACTTGAGAAGTTACTCAAGTTTACTTAGGCACTCAGATGCTGAATAGAATCTGGCCTAACATGGATGCCTGCTCAGTACAGATGTAGAACTTTAAATCTAGGTACCTAGGAAGTTTTGAGATCAAGCAGGGAGGAAGTTAATAAATTTTACATGGCTGAAGGGTTAGGCAGCTTACTAAGAAGTCTTTTGGATTTCTACTTTGGACTCAGAAGCTGTGGCAGAGCACAGTTGGGGTACTCACCATGTGAGTTGGACTGCAACAAGCTGGAGAAGAGCCAGCAGTGAAGGCAGCTGGGAGACACCTCAAGGGTAATTTTTTTAAAGGGGGAAGGTGTGTGGCAGAGCACCAGTCAGGTGCTCGCCACTCTGGGGCTGTTACAAGCTCCTTGGGAGCTTGCTTGTGGAGCAACAATGAAAAGCCTCCCCCAGGAACCATGTTAAGGGGGAAGGTGGGTGGCAGAGTACATCTGGTGTCTGCCACTTAAAGAGCTGGCGGCAGGTGCTGCCCCAGCTCTCATGAATAACCATCTTAGATCCAGGCCAGTAGAGCTGTGGGCAGCAGTTTGCTGCCAGACGCAAAGGAAGGAACATTTCCTGGTGAAGCTGTTGCTCCTGCAACAACTAGGAGGTAAGGGCAGGAGCTTATGGGGTGGCTTAGAGGCTCCTGGTCCTGAGCATGTGTGGAAACTGCACCCTGATGGGCAGCCCCTGGTGGGGCTCCTAATGGTATGGGAGCCCCCAGGAAATGCAAGGCCAGTTACCTCCCTGGTGAAAGATGAGGAGAGGTCCCTTAACCCCAGGCCCTGCCTTCAGGTGGACTACCTAACATCAGAGGCAGTAGAGGACCAGCCATGGGATAGGGCAGGGTGAATGTGGCCCCAGGGGAAGAAGGGGTGGTATGAGTGAGGCCCAGGGAGGGCAGTAGGAAAGAAAGCCAGTGGAGTGAGAGAGGCCTCAGTGAGAAGGAGGTGGTATGAGTGTCACCCATAACAGGGCAGAACATGAGAGGGCTAACACTGTGCTGAGTTGGGCCTGGCCTCAAACTGAAGCAGAGCACAGCTGTTGCAAACATCTGTGAAGCATGGGACATGTTAAGGCATGGTAGGAGTTATGTACTTTTGGCCCTTAGTTATTAGGGCCCTCAAAGTGCAGCCTCCTGCCTAATTACCAAATAATTACTTAACAGCAAGGCATGGCAGGAGACAGAGGTGGGCAGCATGCCCAGAGGTGGTGGAAGAGCAGCACTGTGGCTGGTTAGGGGCCTTCTACCTCTCCCCAGAAGCCAAAAAGTCTATTTACATCTTTTTGGATCTTGTCCACAGTGCCTATGAATCCTATAGTTCTGATGTATTTTTCCATGCCTGAGATTCAATTTTATTCTTTCCTGGTGTTGATATAAAATATAAGGTAAAAATTGATGTTTAGCATAAATTATTTAAGCAATTAACTTTTGTGTTCTTCTTCAGTGGGCAATCTCACTCTTAAGTACAATTTTACCAGGAACACAAAGTAACGCAGAAGATTAATTTTGTTTTATACACCTGATGCATTAAATGTCTCCAATACTGAAAGTACTAAATGCCTCATGGTGAAATTTAACTAGCTCTATACATGGGGAAGGATTTTTCTCAATAGTGGTTCCTAAGAAATGCTAAAAAAGTGTATTCTCTCACCTAAGGCACCTCTCAAAGCAATTGATTTGTTTAATTTCCCACAGTACTAATATTCATTTTCTAACTTTTATTCTAATTCTGACTTTACTAGTTTCAATTTGCATCTCTTTTAGTGTCATTTTTGGTGATGATGCAATTCAAATAATAATGAGGGTTCAGTGGGTTGATTGGATGAGGAAAGTTTGTGAAGTACAGGAAGACATATTTGTAGAAGGCAGATGTGTAGAGCTGTTTAGTGTTTATAGATGCGCTGTTTTGAAAGTTATATCTAACAAGACGGTTGGTATAAGAGGAGATAGAAAAGATTTCAGCATGACAATTATAAACCAGAAGGTGCTTCCTGTAAATATAAAGTATATCCTAAGTAAAACTCTGGGTTGAGTAGAATTTGGGCTTTTTTCCCAGTTATTGAGCCCTGCATGTTTCTCATCCTATAAACAGGTACCAAATTGAACTCATCAACTAAATATTCACATTTTAAAGTATTCAAAAGATTAGTTTCCTAGAATAGCATTGTAATTAAAGTGCTTAACAGACTACATAAATGCAATGCTTTTTCTCCATACTATTCTTGCATGAAGTTGGGTTTTAAAGCATGAATTCTTAATAAATTAATCAGCTTTCCCCAGCAAAAGCAAACAGAATTTCCTCCCTGACTTCAATGCATATTTTAAATGAAATGGGTTGGGGGAGGGGAAGAGTCTATAGTTCTGATGGCTTAATTTAATTCCTGGATAATTCCAAATCCTTGAAATTAAAAATCTAGCATCCGTCAAAGAAATATTGCAGTTCAAAGTGTTTTCTGAGTTTACTTTTGAGACTATGCTGAAATAGTACATGTGAGACGATTACTGTAGTTGCTAGTCTGGTGTGTTATTGCTACATAGATGGGTCTAAATGAAAATTGAAACTTTGCAACCTTGCTTCTTGTCTATTTGTGGTTCTGTTGTATCTGATCAGTTGACACATAAGCCTCCATGTCTCTTAACCTTTTTCTTTGCTGCACTGAGATAAACAACATTATATTGGATGCAAATTAATTGATGGACCCTTTAGGATTTAATGATTTGTTTCATCTGTGTTGCAATTTATTTTATTGTCATGGAGCCATTTTTCCTATCAATCTGATAACAATGGCGTACAGAAACACTGAACAATACACTTTTCTATCAGTAAAATAACAAAACGAACTGTATGCTAGGTCCTACAAAGTGCACAACATATCTATAACTGAAATCTCTTAATACACTCATGGGCCACATCCAGATGAGTGCAGCCATGCAGTATGCAGCACTGCAGACACCACATACCACACATTCAGCTGTTCTCTATGCTGCAAGGGAGCTAGAGGTTCTTTGACCCCTTGATATGCACAGGGCTTGTACTTTAGGCATTCCCCAGGGACAGTTAGCAGTGGCACAAGGTGTCCTGCTACTAGTTGTCCCCAGGGAAACAGATGTTCACACTCATGTGGATGTGTGGCCATGGGTTGCAATCTTGCTCTATTTTTTTTAATAGATGCAATCACTTTTGATCCTCATATTTGGTATAACGCTGACCCTGGAAACAATGAAGTACTTAAGTAATTTTGCTCACATAATTATGATCAGTGCACAGATGTCCATAGGACTGAGTCCCATATGTCTTGAAATCTAGTAGACTGATGCTGATCCATGCTTCTGCCTAAACTGCTGTCTCTTGCTATCGAGTAGAAGCAGCAGAGTTGGAATTGAGTTCAATTAATTCCAAGTGCTGCATCAAGATTATTTACTCAGATGAAATTCAGCCATCACATCATTTCTGAACTCTAATTCATACTGTCTATCCCTGTGGCATTTTATATTGGCTTCAACATTTTGCTGTCAAATATTCCTTTTTACTATGTGGTTTTGTGTGTTGCATTTATATTTCTTATCTATTCTTTTTACTATTAGGTGATTCAGTACTATATGTACTATCCTGTTTACTACTTACTGTGTGTTTCATCTACAGAAAACTAGTTATTATATCCAATATTCCAGGAATTAGTATGGTGCAAAAACAGAAATGAATAGATAACTGCTGTTAATGATATCATGCAGACCTAGAATGGAAGAAGGTGCTTGATCTTCAATTATGAAAGCATTCCACATTTTGTTTACAAAAGGACATTTCATGTTTATAATTGATAGGTCTTAATAATGTACATATTGAGAGCTAAAAAAGTAAATAGTTTTCAAATGGGGCAGTAGTATTCTCATACGGACAAAAAATAATGATGACATTTACCATGCAGTGTATAAATGATGTTTGAATAGCATGACTCTCATTTATTTTGTCCAACTAAACTATCTATTACAGAGTTTTTGTTCTTCTCCAAATCAGTGTGTAAACCAGAAACTAGTTTCTATCTCTTGCTGTTCTTCAGGCTTTTGTGAGTCATTGGCTATATCACTTAAATTCTCTTTTGCCTTATTTTTCCAAATGAGAATGTAGATGATGATAATTGTTATTTTTGTGAAGCTTAATTAATAATTTGTAAAACTTGTTAAGATAATTACATAGAAAGGCATTATAGAAATGCAATATTATTTTATTGTTACCATGACACTTTAATATTGGGCAAGTCTCTCATTGTTCACAAATAGACCATGAATGTTAGAGATCTGGTATAAAGTTAGTAATGTTTTGTGTGGTGTACCCTTCACTGAAGCAGTGCCAACAACATTTGCAGATCACTGTACATTTGAACTTTTAGAAAAGTGGATTTGCTTTGTTTGTAGTACTGCATAAGCTTTAAAAAAAAAAAAAACTTTCAAAATTACCCTGTACAAAAGAGTCTTTTCTACATTGAATATTTGTGAAGCTTAAACTGCAAAAGAAAACCTGAGTTAAAAACAAGAAGCAGTAGCATGGAATGACCTTTAAATTTATTCCTAATCATATTACTATTCCTGTGGCATAACAATAGAATGCTGGAAAAATAAAATTGCAGGACGTAAACCTCAGGTGTCAACTTGTCACCATGTTACATTTAAAGCAGTTATTAAAATCATTACGCTATCAACCTGTGAAGTTTTGATACACCAAATATAGTAACCTGGCTTAATTGCTCACCATTTTACAGCGAGTGAAAGAAAAAGAGAGGGGGAGGAGGGAGGGAAGAAAACTGCGTTTGCAAGTTACCCTCAAAGGCCTTTTTCCCCATCAGAATGCAACACACGCGCATAAAAATCTGGTGCTCAGCATGAATGTAGAATAAATTAAAAATAATTTGTACAATCAGCTCTCAGTCCTTGAATATAGAACATAATGCTATAGATGTAGCTGCTTACCTGTCTCGATAGTTTAAAATAAAGAGTCTTATTGAGATCTTCCAGTAATATAAGTACAATGCATGTTGTCATGACTTTGTGGCTCTAATAATGATATTAACATTGCTTTTCTCATGGGGAATTAAATGAAATTAAAATGAATGTTGATGTCCTCCAAGAATGTTAATGAGACTAAGGGCCAAGTGGAAGTTTCTGATCTCTTTCAGTGTAACATAGGACATATGAAGACATAGGATATAAGATATTTGTTAGAATAATTGGACAAATAGATATCCCTTTCTGAGATACCTGATCCAGTGTAAGTGACAGCTGTACATTCAGACTGAATTCTGCTGGTAAGGTGGCACCAGAGGTCACTTAATTACATTGGTGCAAGTTGCAGACTCTACTAGTGTTTTTGGTACTGCTGAGCAAGAATTGAAGTGCTTCAACACAACAATTCTTGGCAGATCTTCTTGTGCTCCTACTAAAGCTTCTGGTATGAAGGACATGGCACAAATGAAGATAGTGGGTTCATCTATATGAAATGCTTTATTGCACATTAGACTAAGCTAATGCACAGTGAAGTGTCACCATGTACACAAGCTTAGGAATTACTGCATAGTAGATTAGTCTAATGCACCATTTTCTACCATAGATTCAGGTACTAGAAAGCAGTACATTAAACTAATGCATCTAAGTACAAATTGCTCCCGGCCAACCTAGGCAGCAGAAGGCCACATGGGGTGAGAAGAATTTCCCTGGCTTGGTGGGATGCTGCTTTGGCAGCTGGGACAGCTCTCTCCCACCCCATGGAAATCAAGACAAGCCCCCCCCCCCCCCCCCCGGCACTTGGGGGAGCCTGGAGCCGCTTCAGGATGGAAGAGTGGAGCAGGAGCAGCCTTAGACTGAACTGCTCCTGTCAGAAACAAATTTGGTCCCAACAGGCATACGTTCAGATGTGCATGGGGCATAGTTTAATGCGCCTGAATTTTCTGCACAGAAAACCCGGGTACGTTTATTGCACATGTGGATGTGCCCGTTGTCTCTGGTTCTGAAGCTCCAGCACACAAAGCAGAGTACCTGTGTACAAGAGACTTGATACCAAGTTAATCAGAGTCATCACTTCTGGCTTCTATATGGAAGTCTCTACTTTCAGCATTGACCTTTGCTCTATTGCCCAGATCAAGGGTTCATAGATTTCATAGATTTCTAGGGTGAGAAGGGACCCAATAGATCATCGGGTCTGACCCCTTGCTCCAGACAAGAAAGAGCTCTGGAGTTAAGTAGCCCCAGCCAGATGCCTGTTGAACACCTGTAATTTAGTGGCAACTAGGTTTAATAGCAACTCTATAAATAATGTCTTGTGCTTTGTCAGATAGCTTTATCTTTTTTTTACAAAGTCTGGTCTAAATGTTGATTTTTTTTGTAGAGAAATGGCATTTCATTTTACTTGGAACCAGGTTTGGGTTAATGCTTATCTCTGTACCAAGTAAAACCCATAGCTAGATAGTATTCAACTTACCTATTTTCAATCTCATTTTAATACCACTACTCAAGCATGTGTTTACTTCAGGTTTACCTGCTTATAAATACAAAGATTCACTCTTTATTACAATTTCAATATTCAGCTCATCATCTTTTCACTTTCTTAAATGAACATGTCTATTAGGTCTGGCGTATTATATTACTTAAAAAAATTAACCCTCATTAATCACAACAAACAATGCATGAATGGATGCTTGGCACTACCACAAAATGGTGGTGTGACATCATGCTGCACTAGAAGAGGTGAGCTTAGCAAATCAGTTCCAAGTGGCTTGTCTGAAGATGTATAAAGAACCTGCTGGTGCTACTGCCTTCACTCATAAAAGTAGGAAATGTCCCTTGTTGCCCTCCAATTATTTTTTTGACTTTGGAAAATGGCTGATCCTCCTTTTACTTTCCCTAGTTAGAACCACAGTGTTCCAAGCCAATATTTATAGTCAGTTATGTCCACGTGTGTGTGCATAGTCTAATGTGCAGTATATATATGCTGTAATATTTTGATCTTCTCCTGTCACAGGTACATAACTGATAACCATTTCACAGACACATAGGGAAGTGATAGACTATCCATTTTTAAATGCTGAAGGCCCATTCCACAAATGTACCTGAGCTGGGCTAGACTTGCCTTAAGCAAGGATTGTGCAAATAGAGTTGATATTACTCCACAATATTGCATATAGCAATTCTGGTGCCTGTTGGCCCTACTTTAGGTAGGAAGGTTAGAGTGTTGTTGTAGGCAAAAAATGGTGCAGGAAATGAGCAAGGAGCACAGTGTTTTTTAATTTATACCCTTTATTGAACTAACTGTATGTTTGGGAAAGTAGTTAGATGAGCTTTCACGTGCAAAGTGCCCTTCTTCATTGTGCCAAAAAGCATGTCTAACATTCATTTTAAGTAGGAATGGCTTATTATGAAGGTTCCTGATGTACCACTTACATGGTTGTATGCCAGTAATGGTTTGGGTGGTAGAGTTGAATACACTAGCCTTATGATCAAAGTGGATTCCTTTTTGTGTCTAAAGGTTAGCTGCTGTAGGTCCTATTGGACTTACCAAAACAGAATTCATCCCTGAATATATTAATTTATTTTTGCATTGAAGTACTGCCTAAGGACTCTTATTGACCTAGGAGTCTATCCTACTGGGTAAAGTAAAAGTAACAAGGCATATCAAGGTTGGGAATGGGAAGTGATGGCTTTTGGGAATGGGAAGTGGTGGCTTTTGCTCCAGGTCAGTGTAAAATCCAAGGCTAGAACTCTGTTTGCTAATGCTTCACCCACTGTGCAGACCACTATACCACATTGTCTGTTAAAACACCACAGATGCATTGAAAATTATTCACTGTACTCTTTCACTTGAACTTCTGAGTAAATTTTTGGATTTGAGAACATGCTATGTTAGGTATTAGTGGCATAACATGGTTGATGTGTTAGTGCCTGGCAGCATTTTGCTTAGAGTGACAGTGTTGTAACATGGTAACTTTAAATATGCATTAAAAATCCTTAAATCATGAGTGTCCACATACTAGGGCAGAAAAAAACGTGATAAGGGCCTTCTGAGCAGTTTAGAGATGATCTTTTTCCATTGAAGATGATCTCTAACTGGTTTTGGGCAGCTTGTATTACACTTATGTGTGACTGTTCCACAGGCCCAAAACGAATTCGGAGAGGTTCTCTAGCACAGTGGTTCTCAACCTGTTCTGTACTAGGGCCTATTTGCCAAGATTGACTTGTCCCAACCTGCAGTTTCCTGCCCCTCTGAGCCCTGCTGCAGGGGACCCCCAGCCACCTCTATCCCATTCGGACCAGGGCATAAGCAGTGAGTAAGGCCCCTGCATGTAGGGGCATTTCTTCATGCTAGGCACATAGCTCCCCACTATGAAGGACTGCCTCTGTCTCTCTTTCCCCTGCTGAAGGTCCAGGCATCTTCTCCCCCCATTCCCTCTACCCCACCACAGCCCTGTGCCCAGTCACTATCCCCAGCACTGGCACATGCGCACACACGAGCACATGTGCCCCCACACCGCCCTCAGATCTCTGGATATTCCCTTGGACTTCCAACCTTTGGTCCCCATTCACTTATCTGCATCCAGCAGCTGGGGCTGCTCCCACAACCTGGCCTCACTCTATGCTGGCCAAGTGTGTCTGCATGCACAGACACACATGCTCTTGCTGCCTTCAATCATCACAAACAGCCACTTGCAGGCTGGAACACTGCCAGCCTGCAAGGGGAAATCTGTGCTTTCATGATTTTTTCCGGGATCCTGCTCGCAATCCTTTCAAATATTCTTGTGACCCACTTTTGGGTTGTGACCCACTGGTTGAGAAATGCTGCTCTAGCATCCTAGGAGACACCACTCCCAGGTGCTCAATCTTCCTTCACAATGACAATGGGGGAGTGTCTAAAGGTAAAAATCCCCCCCCCCTTCTCCTCTCCCATTTTGGGTTCCCCCCACCCTCAGGACTCCCCTCTTCACCTTATGACCCACGTCCTGGTCTCCCACTCTGTCTGCTAGTGTTCCTCCTCTACCCCCCACCCAGCCTTTGTGGCTCACCCATGCCCCCGTGTCCCCCAGCTCACCTGTGGCTGCTGGCTCTGTCCTGGGGGAGCAAGCAGGAAAGGGAACCTACCTGCCCACCTCTGCCCCCACTCTCTGGACTGGGCTCATTCTGTATACCAGAAGTGGCCTAGATGGTGGCAGTGAGGTGGAGAAATTCCTCTTCTCTGGTTGCTCGTCTGGACAACCACTAGCAGCCACAGGTAAATTGGGGGATGTGGGGAGCAGGGATGAACCAAAGGAGCAGGGGAGAACCCCAAAGGGTGACAGAGGGGGAGCCCAAGGGAATGGGGAACAAGGGGGGGAAGGCAGAGGACCCATCCAGGCCAGTGAGAATAGGGGGTCATGGAGACCCAGAATACAGGCAGGCAGGGGCTAGTTGGCCCAATGGGAGCATACCAGCTCCTGTCTATGCATGAATCCGGGCCACCTACCCTGCCTCTGAGAGCAGGTCAGGGTAATGCATGCTACAGGAGCATTTAACTCTTAACATGCAGCTGCTCCAAAGCTCTTACTTGTGCTATAACTGTAAAGTCTAACCATACTCCAAGACTATCTATAAAGGTTTTAGAGAGCAAGTCATCCAAAGAAACTCTTACATCATATTTAAGAGGAAAATCTACTTCACTTGCAGATATCCCAACTTTTCTACTTATTTTCTCTTCATGGTACTGGATCCATAGGACACATTCACTGCTTCATCTGTCAACGTTTTTGTTCAGGGGTTCATGCTTTCTTCTTGAGCATGCTACAGTTTTCTTCTTGAGTGTGCAGTAGATATCTCTTTTTGATTCTGGTACTTGCCAACAATTACCAAAATCTTGTAGTTTTGAGAAAAACAAGAAAATCATACTCTTTTACTACAATCTAGTATTTTATATTAATGTAAAGGTAGGTTTAATTGAAAACAGGTATGGCTTTAGCAGGGATTCAGATACAATGAGGATGGGCACAGGATCAGAACACAAATAGGACAGAATTGATATTGAAATGAATTTTTCTGGACAAAAAATAACATCGTTATCATGGCATACACATTCCCAAAACATATATACAAACTTTATAAACCTATTCAATGAAAAAAGAACCAATGATGTATATTCATAACATGGAGATAATACTATGAGTGAGCCATCAAGGATTTCTTCTTCCACATTTGAAAAAAATTACCTAATCATTAAAAAATGATTTCATAAGTCTTTTTTTTAGATCTTTTCTACATGTTATTGTGTCAAAAGTTCAGGATATTTACAGTTAAGGTGAGGAGAAAAAAACAGACACACATTAAGAGTACAGTTATTGTTAATATACGTTAACCTTGAGATTAATGCTGGCTCTCCCGATTGGTGTCTTCAAAATCACATCACTCTGAAATTTAAACAGTGTGTTATGTGTGTATCTGAAATTATACAACCTAATTGTTCTTGGGGGCACAGGCTCTCATTCTCTGTTTGTACAGAGCACAATGGAGCCCTTTTCTTATTGACCCTTAGGTTCTCATTGTGTAATTCAGGTAGCACCTATTTGTCTGCAAAATAGGAAATGTAATTGCCCCACTATAGATTTAAACTGTGAGATAATGTATTTCTTTTACCATCTGACACTGTTTTAGGAAGGCTGGTTTTCAAAAATGCATATGAATATCTGCCACCGTTAAAAAATTGCCCTTTAACTCTCAATTGATCTGAAACTTGCTTTCTTAGAAAAAATACTTTGAAGATTTTTTTTTGATTACAGGAAAAGGATAAGAGGAAATCTTACCCATCCTTTCTGCAAACTAATAAAGTTTTGCCATCTACACATTTATTATCTGCAAGTTTGTGTCTGCACATGATCGGCAGCTATGCCATAGCAGCGCACTCCCTGGGCAGAGTGTGTTGCTATGGCAATCTAGTGGCAAAATTTATCTGTGCAGCACATGCACAGCACAGTTACCTCCTGCACTGCACCATGCAACATCACCATATTGCAAGGTGTAGATATACCCAATAATATTAAATGTGAAAAAGTTGACATAATTTGTATTAGCTATCTAGAAACAACTTTCAAATATGTTTACTGAGGCCATGTCTTTTTTGTGATGCTGACAACACGGGAACCTGAGACTACTGCCCAGTAGCATTGCACCATACTTTCTGCCATGCAACCTTACTGCGGAGTATTCATGGGCTTAGTCATGCTCAGTCAGCATCTTGTGTAGGCGTGGCCTGACTGTTTATGGGGAGATGAATTAGATATATTTTAATAATGTAACTAGGAACAAAATTTTACTTTAGACTTGCAGTTCTGCCTAACACCTGCTCTTTTGTAAATTACTGAAAACTAGAAATTATGTTTAAGTTCTGATGATGGGTTAAATTTCAACAAATTCATCCAATGGTCATTTTGAAGACAGAAGTTGACAGATCACATTCAGTCACAAGCAGGGAGAAACTTTTCAGTTTCCTGAGAAAGAAGGAGGCCCTACAGAGGGGAATGTTTCAATAGATATATAGTTTGTTTGGGAGAGCCTTGTCAATACACAGTCACTGTGATTCTAAATTTGAAAAAATAGAATTACTAAGTTTTAGCCTCTAAATCAATCTAATTTTTCAATTCTAACATTTTCAGAGGCTTTTAAAGTGATGTAGGGCCCGATTTCCGAAAAAATATTTTTATGTTTACAGATTCAGGAACCTACTGGAAATTTCAAAAGTGGTTAAGCAGTGAGGCTTAAGTGTCAAACTTTCATAAGTGTTTTGAAGATCCCACAAGGTGCTTATTTTCTTTTGAAAATTTGTCCTTTAGGACATGGCTATGTGCATCAGTTAGTACAAGGTGAGGGAAGTTGGGGTTTTACTAGGCATCAGCTACTCTGTGGTACCTGCCAGTGAAAATGTTCATATCACAGTTAGCTAAAGCAACCTGCAATAACTAGACCCTCACTGAAACATGGGCAAGAGCATTCTCATGTGCAGTTGCCACAGCTTATGAACAGTCAAACCTCATCCTCTTTTGCATTGCAGTAACTTGCTCATATGCCTATGTCTTTAGGTATCCATCACTTTTCAAAGAAATTTAGGTTCCTCAGCACTTTCGAAATTAAGGCTTAGAGATTTTTAGACATTCACAGAAAAAAAGGTAATGGCATAATTGAATATTATCAGTTTTCATTTTCTAGTTAATTTTGTATTCTTGATGCATAAGCTGTGTGTAATGTGATATTGATGAAAGGCATCACAAAACATGCTTGCTTTAGGGCAAAAATGTTCTCTTTAAATGACATTATCTATTTCTAAAGTCTCAGTAACGTTTCAAGATGCTTCTCTCTTTTTTTTTCTTAAGAATCATTGATTACAAGTGGCTATAAATAAATCAGTAGAGTTGAATATAATATGGCTGGCTAAGGCAAACAGGAAAAAATTATTATGTACCTGCATGCTACCTTACTATGTATTTCTGAATAGGCAATTCCTCCTCATCTCATTATTCCCATTGCTAGAGATGATAGCCCTCTCTGCTCAGCTCATACTAAGGTCAAGGACATCAAACAGAGGGGCACTCAGAACTGAATTGGATACTGTACTAATTCTGAACTCCATTATGCAAGCCTATTGGTTCAGCTGAGACTGGAGTGAAGGGAAAAAACTATAAAACAAAGAAACTTGGCAACCGGAATGCTAATAAATCAAACATCCCAGACCACTGAAATAGACACAGAGTCATGAACATGGATTTCAAAACTGTAGTACTTGTTATGTATATCTACTATTTTTCATATGCATCTATTTTTCCATCTTTGTGTATTAATGAAAGATTGTCAGATGATCAGTTGCACACACCATTAATTCCAGTATTCAAACATAAAATGGCATTGAGATCCAGAAATATGTTATACCTCACCTTGTTTCAGAAACATACAAGCATTGAGCAACAGAAATTAAAAATGCCTCATAATAGACCTTTGCTAAGGCTCTATTGTCACTTTGAATCTTCCATCAAAATAAGCTAAACTAAATAAGTCCTTACTCAATCTGACACTGGAATATTTTATTCATAGATATTCTTAAAGCACCTGATCCTGCAGCTATTCACTTAAGTGTGTCAGTGGAAGCTGAAAGAGTCTTACTGGCAAGGAAAGTTACTTTTACAAGGCTTACGTTATCTGTTAGTATTTTTAACTGCGTACCACTGGTTACCAGAACTGGTTGTTGGTGGTGTAGCTCTGTACTTCTAGGTTAGGAGTGAAGAGTGTCTTGAAAAGAATATTCTAATACATTTGAATTCTTCCCTGGATAGCCGAACATCTTAGCTGTAGAAACAGAAATGGTGTTCACTCTAATTTCACTGTAAAAACCAGATTTTGAGAGGTCTGAATTATATACATCACAGAATTCTGGTACTTAAAAAGAACTTTATCCTTACAATTTGCAAAACTCATTGGTCTTGCCAGTGAGATATGACTGACCATCTGGGCAAATATTCTGGGACACTGAACATGAAGGGAATTTCCAATTCAAAATGGTTTTAAAAGTTTTACCTTTTGAATTTTTGCTTTTATAGAGAAGTTCTATAGCATCCAATAATGTTTCATATAAAATACGGTAATAAAATAAGATGTAAAAGAAAATAAAACCTATGTGAGGGGTTTGTCATCCCAGAGATCCTACATTTTAATAGGTTAGAATTATCTATTAAATTATTTAAAACTTTTCTAGTCCAGAAGCATAGTATCTACAGTTTATTAGTATTCCTATTCCACCATAATGCCTGTTAGGAATGGCTTTACTTGACACTGAAACTGGATGAAAGTCTCTGAGAAGTAATGAGTGCCCACCCAGTGTAACTAAACTATGAAAGAAAAAAAAGTAAATTCTGTTACACTGTTACAAATAAATGAAAATTACCTTCATGGACCAGAAGAAAAATGAGAGATAGGGAGAGAGATGATCCTCTTTATTTAAACCAATTTGAATGCTGATAAAAAATGGCAGCGAGTCTTGCCTATGTGGAAGTACATTTAAGACCATAATAAAACAGGCATAGTCCTTTTACCTTTAAAAGTCATAAAAATAAATCATTTTAAGTAGCAGTAGGTAATTGACCTTTAGTTCATCTTTAGTTCATGCTGGTTTTTTTAGTTATGATTCTCTGTAGGGGTTTTTTTTGTGGTTTTTTAATTTTTTTAAAAAATTTTTTTTGGGGGGGAAGGGGGGTTGACAGCTTAATGAAAAAGTGACAGACACATTTAGCATAATTTTCCTACATGAAAATCCTCACAATCTCCTTCATTGTTCATGGAAATTTTGTGTGTGATGTATGTTTACACATGTGTATGCTTTCCCTTAGGCTATAATACAAATAGCAGAACTGGATAGAAAAAACATCTATTTATAACCAATGCTGTGATGAGAATAAATGCTTTGTGTTAAAACCGCTGCATATAGTTGAGGTTGAACTGCTGAAATCAGAGCTTATTTTCACATTGTTACATGTTTAAATTAAAGTAAATATTCGCATATTTCACCTGACATTATGGATTCTTAAGAGCAGTTTTTATATGAATATATTTTAAAATATCTTTTCATTCAATATTGCTAGCTTAGATCAAACTAAACTTGAAACCAATGAAGTAAACTTTCCAAGAAAGATTCTGTAAAATGGTACTAAGTTGTGGCAGTTAAAATTTAATATATACTAATTTTTTTTATGATGAGAGAAAGGAATAATCAGTAAGTCTCACTAAAATAAATGGTAGAAAATTTTTATTATTTACAAAAAAAGAGGGAATTTATGGGGAAATATCAAGGATTGTTTGGTACTGACTCAGACATTAGTTTCACAGGGCACATCTACACGAGATGCTACAGCGCAGTAGCAATGCGTAGCTCATTGCTATGGCACCATAGCGTTGCTGGGCACGAACCATGATTACTGCACAGTCGTAAAAAGATACTGCACAATAGCTTACGTAATACTTACATAATACGAATTTATTTTACTAGCTACATTGTAAAGGTTAGATATGCCACAGCTTCTCACTAACCACTAAATACAGTACCCCCTATACATAGGGTGCTGATCAGTGTCACTACTGGAGAAGCAGCATGGCGGCAAGCAAAATCTCTTTAAGACGGTAACTGTGCAGTACTAAATGACTGCACAGCAACAAATGCACAGTTGGCCGTTTGTGTAGACACAGCCACAGAGACATACTTAGGGCCTCATTACACAGTAATTTGGGGCAGCTCTTGGAGCTCTTAACATTTGGATTCTTCACACGTTAACACCTTAAACTAGTTTTAAGCACAGTTCTGCCACTCCAGGGGAAGGATTGTCTCTGATCTATGTTACCCAACTTGTATTATACTAAACTTTAGCCATTCTAGGCTAAACCTTAGTGTAAACACCCCATCTGGCCCCACTCCTCAGCTGGCTAGATTGGGTCTGTTGCCCCGCTGTTCTTCATCACCACAGATCCCCACTCACTGCCCTACCCTCACCTTCCTCTTATTTATAGCCACCCATGCTGGCAGGGAATGGTTAACCTGGCTGCTTGGTAACCACCACTGCTTCTGCTACTCTCTGGGTTGGTTCAGCCTAGAGAAGAGCAGTAGCTGGACAGTGGGGATGAATGGGAATGGACAGGCAGGTTAACCCTTCCCTGCCTGCTCCCCTAGGACACCCAGCACAGGCACTCACAAGTAAGTGGGGCAGGAGGCAGGTGAGAATTCAGAGGGATGGGGGATCCCCAGGGGCAAGGGGTTAAGGGAAAGCCCAGCATGGTAGGCAGGTTGGGGTGGGGGTCGTGAGGAAAGTTATTCTTACCTTTCAGTTCTCCAGCTCCCTGCTGGCCTGAAGTGTGACTGCTTCAAACTTGTGCTAGCACTAACATTGATAATATTTGTGTGGCTCCCAGTGTAATGTGTAACAATACCATTACATAATTAGGACTAGATCACTTGTGGATCTGTTACTAATACATGGTAATTTGCCTTGTAGATCATCAATTTAAATCAAGATCGTTGGCCATATTTCATCTGTCTCATGTAATAGCAATATATTTCTTCACAATTTTTTCATACAACATTTAGCAATATCCAGATGGGCATTTGTGTCCGTGGAATGTGTGACTGCTTCAGCTCATATATTTTAAGTATGGTATTAAGAATTGCAGACTGATTCTCTGTAATGCAGTACTAGATAGGGCACAGTTTAATCCTGAGAAAAATGAACAAATAAGAAATGTCATAGATTTCATAGACATCAGGGCTGGAAGGGACCTCGGGAGATCATCGAGTCCAGCCCCCTGCCTCGGGGGCAGGAAGTCAGCTGGGGTCATAGGATCCCAGCAAGATAAGCATCCAATTTACTCTTGAAGGTGTTCAGTGTAGGTGCTTAAACCACCTCCGCTGGCAGACTGTTCCAGACCTTGGGGGCTCCGACAGTAAAGAAATTCTTCCTTATGTCCAGCCTGAAATGATCTTGCAGGAGTTTATGACTCCTGGAAGAGTTTAAAGAGAAATTAGTGTTCCATTCAGGTATATTTGAGGGATGCACTGGCAGAAACAAAATTATTTTAAAACAGTTAAGTGATCTGTTTTTAATTATCTCTTTAATTGCTCAATATCTGTTTTTAATTGCATAGAAAATGAGGAGACTTTTACAAGTTTACTTACTATTGTATTTATTTACCAACAGTTGTGAATATATATTGCTTTGTTATATGAATCTAAGCTGTCTTCCTTTGAATAACATGGTCTCCTCTTGTGACATGTGATGAGTAATTACATCAAAAGAAGTAATGTTACAGAGTTCATCATAAAGAAATAGTTTCCAGGTATGTGGTATCTAGTTTTGCAGGGGTTTAAGACCACACACTTCTTTTTCATGATGCCCATTTTTGCTAACAAGTAGCCATTTCATTATTGTCCATTGGTTGGGTTGTAATTTTTTTTTGTTCATGTGAGATTAGTACATTGAGCAGTAGAAAACTGGCAACTACATTTTAATTGAAAAAGCTGTCTCAGTCCATCATTGACCCTTACCTCACTTAAGTAAGCTACATTTATGTAAAATGTATGCCAGTACTGACATAAGAAGGGATTTATGAAACCTAGGGTGTAAGGCCAGATGATATCCTACTAAATAATAGTTTACCACAAGATTTTATTCTGGAAAGAACTACCTTAGAACTAGACAGCATAAAAATCTAACTAAGAGTATGGGAGGTTACCAACAATCAAGATAGTTATGTGAGAGTTAAACTATAAAGAAGTTTACTTGTTAAAGCCAAGAAAGCAGTTATTTGGATATTGAAAGATGCAGTATAAAAGAAAAGTTCCAGGTCAATAGAGAACAAATGGGAATTGTAACTATAGAGCTCTAAGGTTACTGTCTTGTGTGGTTCCATAATTAGAAATGCTGTTTTGAAGTTATTTTAATGTTCCAATGCTGAGGTCTTTTGCTCTGAAAATAATTCAGAAATTATTGATTGGGAGCTTTCTGTTTCTTACATTTGGGAATAATTGCATTGATTTTTCTACAGACATGTCCTGAGACAACCCATTAAACTAACAAATAAATAAATAAATAAATAACAAGATTCAAACTGTTCAGTCTTTGCAGTGTGATTGGTATTTAAGAGGCCATGTTTCACTGAATGACAAGTATTAATCAATTATTTGTTCTGGAAAATTATTTTGTGTGTTCCACTCACTTACGAAATGAGTTCCATCAGCTAAAGAGATTTGGGGGTGGGAATTAAGAAGTCAGGCTATTTTAGTTTGCTCTTTTCCTTTGTCACAGGGGTCATGTATTGCCTTCCAGAGGGCTTGTTTGCATCCACTGTGGCCTTTTCTGGCCTTTGGGACTTTCCCATGAAGCTGGACCAGGAATGGCTTCTAGAGCAGGGGGGGAACCCCAGGCTCCTTCCAACTCTGAAGAGTCCTGGCTTTTCAGTCCCTCATCCTCCCTAGCTCTCAATGACCCTGACTCAAGGAGAGAGGCTTCATCTCCGCTTGTGGGGGGGATCCAGGACAGCCCACACTTCCAAGCAGCACAGTAGGCAACCTCTTCTGTAAAGGCATTTACTGCAGCAAACACCACTCAGCAAAAGCCTGCTAGTGTGGACCAAGGGCAAGGGAGGGGAGCAGATATTGGGGGGAGAGAGGAGGAGGAGCTGGAAGTTGTGAGGTGGGCAGGCAGGGGCACAAACTGCTTGACCTCCCCACTCCACCTGGCCCTGCCTTTCTGCAAAACCAGATACCAGTTAAAAACAACCCTCCAATAACTAGATTTTGCACATAGGGACTTAAAACAAATTTTATAAATTTTCAATCTATAGAATCAAATTATTGGTGGGACATCTTAGATTCAGGTAAATATGGTAGTTTATGATGGGCAATTTGAACACTGAAAACAATGTAGCTAGTAAAATAAATTGGTATTATGCTTGTAGCATAAATTATGATGTGATCTATTTTGTACAAGTTAGATATACTACAGCTTGTCACTAAGCACTAAAAATGGTATCCCCTATAGATAGGGTGCTGATCAGTGTCACTACTGGAGAAGCAGCATGGAGGCAAGCAAAATCTCTTTAGAACTGTTGCTTGCACAGTTACTTCCATCTGCAATGGCACTGCTCTTCCTCTGTTTCTGTCTCTGATCCCTTTATAGTGTTCTGTTTCTCAGGATAGTGGAAGGAACAAGTAGTCTCAAGTTCAGTTTAGAGACTTTTACTGTAAATAGTTTTTGTGGACCCACTCAAGAAGCAGGAATATGTTAATTCAATGAGTCTGGACAGAGCATAGAAACATAGAATCCATGAGTTGGAAGGGACCTAGACAGATCATCGAGTCCAACTCCCCACCACCGGCAAGAAGGAGCACTGGGAGTGGCAGGGGTCATAAGACCCCAGCCAGGTGCCTATCCAGTCTCCTCTTGAAGACTTCCAGGGAAGGTAAGAGCACCACCTCTCTGGGAAGCCTATTCCAGGCTCTGGCCACCCTTACAGTGAAGTAGTTCTTCCTGATATGTAACCTAAACTTATCCTCCCTCAGCTTGTGGCCATTGTTCCTGGTGACTCCAAGGGGGGCCCTGGTGAATAGACTTTCTCCAAGTCCCTGCTGGTGGCCCCTGATAAGGTAGTAGGCAGCCACAAGATCCCCCCTCAGTCTCCTCTTGCGGACACTGAAGAGATTCAGGTCCCTCAGCCTCTCCTCATAGGGCTGGCCATGGAGGCCCTCAACCATACAAGTGGCCTCCTCTGGACCCTCTCCAGGTTCCCCACGTCCTTCTTGAAGTGCGGTGCCCAGAACTGGACACAGTACTCCAGCTGTGGCCTGACCAGTGCCGCATAGAGGGGGAGAAAGACCTCTCTGGACCTGTTAGTGATGCCCCTGTTGATGCAGGACAGGGTGCGGTTGGCTCCGCCTATTGCTTCATCGCATTGGCAACTCATATTCATCCTGGAGTCAATCCTGACTCCAAGATCCCTCTCTGCCTCTGTGCTGCTGAGAGGAGCAGCCCCTAACCTATAACCATAATGCTGGTTCCCTCTCCCCAGGTGCAGCACCCTGCACTTGTCCTTGTTGAACCGCATCCTGTTCAGATCCGCCCACTTCTCCAACCTATCCAGGTCTGCCTGGATGCAGTCCCTGCCTGCCGGTGTATTCACTTTACCCCACAGCTTGGTGTCATCAGTGAACTTGAACAGGGTGCTCTCCACACCCTCATCCAGGTCGCTAATGAAGATGTTGAACAGCATGTAGCACCTTCAGGACCAGGGACCAGGGAGAAGCATTTTACCTAGTATGTTATTCTTCATATGTGCTTAAAAGATGCATTTGTAAAATAGATCCATGGAATAGTTTAATTTTAAAATGTTCAATCTAGAGAAGATTATTTTAAAACCCTACTTTCCTGTGTTATAGTATGCCACATTGTTTCATTATTGGAACAGATAATAGGTTACCTATGAACAGATAATAGGTTACATATGCTTCCAGTTATTTTATGGGAGCTGTACTTTTAGCTTCAAATAGCTATTTAAACATGCATTAAAACAATATACATCTTTATTTCTATAATCACATATAAGGCTTAATCTCAATGTATTGCTCATACTTATTTCTACACCTCTCTATGGCTTTCTTAATTTTAAAGGGATCTTTTTTCATTTTTATCTCGTAATTATTTGTATAGGGTAGTATTATGACATCATAAACAACTAGATTATGATTAAATTAATGCCTGTTCATAGAAAAAGCAAATGGTTCCTACCTGCAAATATTTAACCAATTTATGAGCAATGATACTGTAGGAAAGCTTCCAAAAGGTAAATGATTTTTTTATTCAGCTGTTCTGTTCTCATTAGCTTTCAGATTGAGCATGAAAGGTCAGCAATAAAAGCTTAGTATTTTTTGATTCCCAGGCTATGGAATACCATTTAAAGTGAAAGGAGCAGCATAATCCTTAATAAATGGGAAGAACTGCAAATGTTTAAGTATTTGCAGGGCCTTTGCTATAAATGCTAATCTTTAAACTTAACTGTTTTCAGAAAAATTCCTATAAAGAAATATTCCATTCATTGTTACAGAATACATGTGTCACACTGCATTTAAGCAAATGCCCTGAAGCAAGTCACTGTTGCTTTAAAATTTGACACTGAATCATAAATAGTGAAGCCTCTTAAAATGTGAATAAATGCTAGGTCAAACCCTGAGAATTTTATGCAATTTATCCTCTAGTTGATATCAATGGCAGTTTTACATAAAAAGTTACTGTAAGTGTAGAATAGCAGAGAAATCTTATAAGCCTTCAGTGACATGTGGATGGATTAGATTTTATTATACACTTGCATACTTTGTACCAATTAAGACATTTTGCCATCTTTTATTCAGCAGCCTTACATGCACTAATCAACCATGGGCATTTTAAAAACAACATTTTCCATAATATCTTATTTCTTACATTGTCTCATTGTCTGTGTGTCTAGGGTACCTGTATTTGAGCAACTTTTGGCTCAAGTGGCTATTGTAAAACAATTAACATAGGATTAGCTGTTCTGACGATCTAGCACTTAAGCATATAGCTATTTTTAAATCTCTGAACATCCCTATTGAGGCCAATGCATAGGGTTTTGCATAGAGACCACATGATAATAATGCCATATATTGACTTTGAAGTAAAGCTCACTTATTCTGTCCTATAAGTCCTGATCCAAGAATCAAGAAAGAGTTTGCATTAATTATGGGGGCTGAATGGAGAAGGGAAATTAAAAGGATAGTTTATACACTCTAGGAAAATCAGAATGTCCCTCACTTAAGAGAGCACCTCTTCCTCCCATGTAATAGTAGCATAACTAATAACACAACTAAAGGCATTGGAGCCCACTCACTTTAAAGACTTGGGTCTAGCTACAGTACATTTAAATCTCACACCTTGCTCCAAGTCAGCCTGAGATTAGGTTTGTTACCTTTCCATTCGTGTTGGAAAATCACCCTATTTTATCATGAACATTCAATTAGAAGATAGATTGAAAGTGGGCAACAAGCCAATAGTTAATGGTGATTAAGCGACTTGGACTATATCTAGGAATACTATCAGTTCCCTGGCCAGTCAGTGCATATACGTTTTCTGAGCAGCTGGCATGATCCTTTTTCCATTTGTATAATTGTTTATTTTAATTGTTAGAGGATACCTATGTGAATTGAAATTAACAAAAATGATTATCTGTAATAATTATTTGAATGGTAGATGTAAAATTATGTTGATTTTAAAAATATTTAACATTTTGAAATACAAAAATCCAAGATGACTGCCACAATAACAAATAATGAAGGCAGCACATTATTATGGAAATTCAGTCACTTCCCTCACTTTCTTGTGCTTATATATCAATGGTTCTCAACCTTTTTGGATTAGAGGCCCCTGTCATGACTTGATGTACCCCTCCGTAACTTTTTGTGAAATGAATAGCATGCAACTTCAAAAACTAATTTATGCATCATAAATTTACCTCCTTGCAGAGGGGCAGGGCAATGGGGTTGAGGGATTATTCAGGCAGGGACTAGCCTGAGCCTGCCTTTAGATACTTAATTTATCTGGTTATCCCAGCACACTTTGCTTATCTCCTCACACCTCCCAGCATCCTTCAAAGGATTAGGTGGCACCCCAGGGTGCCATGGTACCCTGTTGAGGATCACTGTCATAGAGAACATCTACCCCTCTGGAGGCAGGTATCTCTCTAACAAAATGAAGAGCACAATGCCATATAAATTGCTATGCTGAGTTGAAAAGAAATGTACTAGAAACTCATGTTTTTCAGGGATTTGAAGGAAGTCATGTGCAAAGCATTAAGCAAGTTATTTGAAGTTCTAAAATAAATTCTACAAATAATTACATGAAGTTATAAATTTCAGTTTGTAATATTAACTCTCTGATGGAACTGAAAATGGAAATTTCAGCCTTGCTTTCAAGGACAAAAATGTGCATTCCTAGATTTTCAGCCATGTATATACGTTTTCTTCAGTCAGTTGTATACAAATTCTTCAGAGGAGGTTGCTAGCACAGTCATCACTTCTGTAACTCAAACATCAAAATTATAAGGCAATACTTTTATTTTAAGATTTCAGATGAAAAAACTATGAAAAAAGTAACATTTTTTTCTCTATGTTGCCTTTGCTTCTTGGCTCACTAAGGACTAGTATGTGCATGTAGACTTTTTGGGGGGGAGGGGTTCTGTGCATTTGTTTGCTCTTAAGAATTTTAAATGTAGTGGGAGAGGGAACTACATATAAGGCCTGATCCTAAGCTTTGTGATGTCAGTGTAAACATTTCTATTCAATTCATTTTGCTTTTTATAGTTATAAAAAGTGATAAATATAGCTCTTTTTACAGAAGTATAAGAAAATTGCTAGTCTTCCAGTTTTAGACCTACCATACCTGAGTGGCTGAATAGCATCTGTCAATTTGCAATAGCTTTGGATACCCATCACATAAAATTATGGCTTTAATCTCTCAAAAATCTGTACAAGCCTTGTGCAGCAGGCTCACCTTTCAGAGCTTGGGTTGAGTCCCAGGCTTGAGATTCTGCTGTTTTGATTGATGAAGCCCATCTACCAATCAAGAGACAGCAAAGATAAAGTCACACCCCTTTCCTGAGGGAAGGGGAAGAAGAGCTCCCCCAGACCTGAGTGAAGACTGTAAACTGTCAAGTACAGAAGACTTTAGGGGCAGAGCCCTAGAGCGTATAAAAGGAGCTGTGTGTGCAGCATGAAGGGCAGATGCAGAGAGGGACTCAAGAAGAGCGGAGCCAAGAAACGCTGGACAGCTCTCCCCCAGCATGCAGTAGGCTCAAGGCTTCTGAAGCTGCCACTGGAGGAGCAGCCCTGGAAGCGGTGCAAGACTGCTTGGGCTGTTGACGCCGCATGAGGACAGTGCACACAGACCCGGCCCTGGGAGCGGTGTGAGACTGCTCGGGCCCATCATGGTGCGTGATTCGGTGCATGGAGCCCAAGCTTTGGGAGCTACAAACAGCGGCTCAAACCTGCAACTGTGGAGGGCCAGTGGGCCACATGCTGCATGGGGCAGTGCACGGGGCAAGGTTCTTGGGAGTTGCAGTGAGGTGGCTCAGGTCCCATCTCCCAGAAAGTGCCCAGGTCCCACAGTGCGCAGGGCAGTGCATGGGCCCAAGCCTTGGGATCCATGGCAGGGCAGCTCAGGCATCATTGGCACGGGGAGATAATAATGCTACAGCATGAGGCCCAGCACCCAGGAGCCAGCAGCAGTGGTAAATGTATGATAATGTAAGGTAATTTCTGATTTATAATCATACCACAAGAAGTGGTTGAACTGGTACTTCATATGGATAGAGACATAATGGTATGCTGAAATACTGTTATTAAATGGTTTAAAAAATATTCCCGGGATAAACTTTATTGTAAGGCTGGCCATGAAAATGTCCACTTAATTGATATACGTAATATATTAACAGACAATATATTAGCAAATTTAATTTTTATCTTCGAGTTGAGAGTTTATTTTGTTGCAATTTGCAAGGAATATCAGAAACAAAAAGTAGCAAGTTAGGTAAAACAGTGCTTACAATGAGGTAAACTACTAAACTAACCAGAAAAGCTTTAGAAATTCACAAGCACTGCTGTGTTTTAAATTGTGAAAAGATATTGGTGCTTTATTTAGCATCTCCTATTATCAACTGGGTCCAAAACACTAGCATTCTCTATTGAGCAACTTTCCACCCACTCCTTAAAAAATAAACTAGCTGTCTGAGGCAGTAGAAAGGCTTCCATCAGTATAAAGAATTTTATTCTATGATGAAATCCAGTTTAGGTTGACAAATGGCTATAATTTTTTTACTAGTCTCACAAAATAGACTTATCTGCCACAGAAAATATATATTTCTTGTAAGTCCAAGTTCAATTTGTAGAAGCAAGTTACAGGTATAGAGAAGCAAAAATATATAGTTAGTCTATATAATAATATTATTCTGTGTAAGATTAACGTATTTCTTAAACACAAATTAATACGGACACCAAACAGCAATCGGTATCTTAACTGAGAGGCACTGGAGTAATAAATTGAGGGGGCTGGAGAGTGAATACCTCCTGCACCATTGCTCAGTACTCTTACTCAGGAGATATTATAATAAACAGTTATTTTTGTTATAGCTGTTACTTCCACAGTATTAGAGCAGTTTTAAGGAACATAATTGAACCAGTAGTGTCAATGTGATTCATTTAAATCTTTCTTTTGAATGTGCATTAATAAGCAATGTCAGAAATAAAATTTGATGGAACTTAGACTCCAGTCCTGCTGGTATTGTTTCCTAATTCAGATCTTACCTTATTTAATCCATTTCTGAGGGCCACATACACTCAGAAGTTTTACCTTTGCAAGAATGCTTGCTCAGACATTGTGGTTTGTCCCAGACTGCTTTGGTTTCTTAACAAGTTCCACTAGGTAGTTGATTAGGACCAACAGCTACCTAACAGTACCTTTTTGATTAGTGGAAGAGGTTGGAGCACCACAAGTCCTGGATGCAGGGACTTCCCAACTATGGAAAAGTACAGATATACATTTTTGAATTAGATCCTATATCTAGTTGACATTGCTGTCTCATGTTCTTCCAACTTAACTATATGTGCACAGACTATGTCTCAGTTTGCAGTCTTGGCTAAGTTATGGGGGTTACACAGCTCTTCCAAGACCACACAGACCAACAGGTATTCTATGGCTTGTTTATTTTCATTCACATATGTCTCCATTATTAAAGTAGCCCCATTTCCACATGCATTTATTTTGTCCTGATGACTTTTTTATTCAGAGAGAGTGCAAATGTTTCCAGTCTGGCCAGTTCAGTCCTGTGCCTCAAGGCAGGTGTCAAAGAACATGAATCTCTCACTGCCTGTGTGGAATCCTAAGTATCACGTTTCTATTTGAATACCTGGTAATTTTTAAAGTAATTTCACTGCATCAAGAAAACTGGTTTTGTGATTTAATTAGGAAGCAAATAATGGACTGCCAATCTTGCTTGTGATTGCTCTGCAGCTGTCCAGCAGAGCCATCCCAGCAAGCACATACATATCAATTCACACAGATCATTTCACATCAGTTGATCTAAAGTCAGCTTTCATTCAGTGCATCAGCATCTTTCATTCAATGCAGTGTCTACCTTCTTTGGAGTTACAGGGATGTAGGTTGTAGCCATGTTGGTCTAAGGACATAGGCAGACAAGTTGGTCTAATAAATATATCAGATTTACCTGCAGAACCTCATCCACCTATTTAGTTGGTCTAATAAAAGATATTAGATTTATCGAAAGAACCTTGCCTACCTTTTTTGAATGTATTAATCATTTCCATGTTGGGCATGTGTATTCAGCTAAATTCAAATTGAATTGTGTACTAATTGCACCTGACAGGTACTGGCTGTGCTCAATACCCAGGATGAACCTGGCCATTGAAAGATCTCATAAAACAACAGACATGACCTCATTGTCAACACAGCATCTATGACTGATAATGGAAGCAGAAATCCTGACAATAGGCATCAGTAGTTTGCCTCATCAAATCTCAGTCATGATAAAACACGGGTGATAACTGGCAGACAAGTTTCTTTGGGTGAATCTAATATCTTCTATTAGACCAACTTAAATAAATGGAAAACAATTATTTAGCAAGCTTTCCGGTTCAAAAACCTTTCATCAGGCTGAGGAAGTTTTAGCAGTTGGTGTGTGCTCTTCCTGGATGGAAACTGATGATAACTGGTGATTTCAACAGCCATAGCACCAATTAGGGTTACAACACAATTAATAAAGAGAAGGAAGTAGCTGAAGCATGGACAGGATCATACCATCTTAGCCTAAAGCGTCTTAACGCTCTTAAGAAGAAAGAGAAAAACCAGTGGAAATGGAGCTATGACCCTGCTCAGTGATTTTTTTTGCAACAGAATCACTGAACTATCCTACAAAGTTGTTATAGCCCCTCTCCCAAATTTGCAAGATAGCCAACACACAGATAAATTCAGCTGCAAAACCAGATTCAATGCCCTTCCATTGAATTCCAAAAATTCAAATTTGGAAGGCTTCACCAGAGATCTTGATGCCATAATAGGACAGACCAAACCCATTTGTCAGCGCTTCACACTGTTTCAAGAAACAGCTAAGAGGCTGCAGAATCACTGTATACCTAAAATAACACCTGCAACTGCTGGTTGATATATGAAATATAAATGGATATATAAAGCAGATAAATTTGTGAAGAAAAGAAATATAACTGGCAAAAAAAAAAGCCTGGTCTTTAAACTGACAGAGGAAAATGGAGGTTATTGCAGGACCTACTACAAAAATAACCATAGATTTGGAATGCCTAAATGCTGGGCTTCATATTCAGTTATTCATTCTTTAAGATATTTGGTTCACTGGCCCCTTGTTTTGTAAGTAGAAACGTTGTTATAGTAATAAACTTGTTTTCTTATTGTTAAATTATAAATGAATTGCAGTCCTGCTGATCTTATTCATGGCTACTTGCACAACCAGTAACTGGAATTCTGTCACTTTTTAATAAAATGTCTGCTGTGATTAGCTGGCTCAGAAATGTTAATTTTATATGCATTACACAGTTTGTTCATGATGAAAAATTGAGTTTCTTTGTACATCATGTAGCTTCCATGGGGCTGAGCATTTTACAGCATTTATTTCTACATAGGTTATACTACTTCAGTGCTGCTGTAATTCTTTCAGCCTAAAGATGAGGAAAACATGTATTCAGGGATGTCTTACTGAAAAATGGTGCTAAGTCAAAAATGTACCTCTCAAAAATATCAGCTCCTGCAGAAATTCTTCATTCTTCACCTAATGCCTGGATTTCCTCTTTCCCATTTAACTTTAGTCCTGTTTTCCCAACAGACTTTTCTGGTTTAACCTTTTTTTTCCCCCTTACTGCTAAGGCTTTTATTTTTCTCTCCCAAGTTTTCTCAGAAAAGATCCTTCTTTTTCTAGTTGCCTCATCAATAATTTGGGCCCTTTATACCACTGAGTCAGAATCTCTAATCTAGGATGCTATATTTCACCTTTTTCTAAAGGCCATATTCCTAGGAGGTTTGTCACCATGACAATTGAGCATGGACCTTGGGAGTTTGCCTAAAATCATGAAGTAGATATTAAAGCAGATAGGGCATTAGTCTGGAATTTCAGGATATCTGGCTTCCATTCTTCTCTTTGCCACTAGCTGACCTTCTTTGTGACCCAATGAAAATCCTTTTATTTTTTATTCCACTCCCACACTTTTCTGTATTGCCTATTTACATTTATTGGGCCTGGCCCTGTCTTAAATGGTTTGCTCATATATTGCCTAGCACATGTCCCATGAACTTCAGTCATCTCTTATTTTCAGTCAGTCTGCATCAAATCTATCTCCAGTTCAGAGTAAACAAGAACGTCCTGGGCACGTCTACAAGTGCTGTTAATACGAAGCAATAAACTCTGATGCATATTGCACCAGAATTTGTTGCTCCCAGGTGCATGTTTAAACTTTCTTAATTGTCGTTTGGTGCATAGGTTTATATTGCATCCTATAGTCTGTAAAGAGTATCTCTATAGATATAACCCTGTAGGTGCATCTACATGTGCAATTAATGTGGAGAAATAAACTCCAATGCTTATTATACCAGAGGTTATTGCTCCCCGGCAAGCTGTTTGCATGTGTGCTCAGGAACACAGCACGTTGAGTCAGGTCAGAGCATCCCCAGCTAGCAGGGAGCCTGGGGGGTCAGCCTGCCAGCAAGGCTGCTCTGACTTGGCTTAACATGCTGCAGAAGGGCTGCCTGAGGCATGAGCATGCTCTAGTGCAGGACTAGCCAGCAGGCAGCCCCCACACTGAAGCACTGTCATGCCCCAGCCAACTTTGTCAGCATCTATACATGCTTGCATTGCTGTGCTGTAAAGGACTCCACCACAGTATTTGTAAGTACTGTGTCCTGTGGCAGCATTAATTAGTTTAATAGTGTAGATGTGGAGACTATTACAGAGCTATTTAGGCAACTCCGCAGTAAACATTTTATGTAGATATACCCCCTATTCTGAGACCTCCTTCAGAGGTGTTCCATTCTGCCCTGACTCTGCAATTAGTAACTAAGGCCATATGTAGACAAAATGAGGGGCATGTGTGCACAACACTTTAAAGCAAGCTAAATGCTTATGCACTGCTTTAATGATGTTGGTGTTTGCATGCCTCGGTGGCATATTGCACTCTAATTCCAGCCACTGTAGGAAACTCTGAGGAGTTTTAGTTTGCCGTGCCTACAGCTGCGAAGCAAAGCACTGGGTTCGGTGCAGCTCCACAGCTCTGTAGAAAGCCCTGCAGGCAGCCTGGCAGCAGCCCGGGAAGGCACGCTCTGCCCAAGGAAAGCGGTGAGCCTGATTTCCCCCCCTCCACCTCCTTGCTAGAGCCTGACTGCTTGCCTGAGCTGTGCAGGGGCTTGGTGCTTCCCTCCATGGCTGCAGTATCCCAGGACTGCCCGAGCTGGCTGCCTACGGCCAGATGCTGCCTGAGGGGGCCTGCCGCTGCCACAGAGGGAAGCACCAGCCTCACCTAGGAACTGCTCTGCCTGCCAGCAGCTTGCCCTCCCCTCCCCGTTGCCAGAGAGCCAGGTAAGTCAGTGGTTTGTTTGCATGCCATGGGGGTTTAATCAGCCCTAAATTGAAGCGGTACTTTTAAAAACCCACCGCTTCAGTTCAGGGGCCCCATTTCATCTACATATGCCCTTAGTTGCTTCTTTAAAGTATTATTCAGCTTCTCCTACGCACAGATCTTCTCAGTGACTAAGAAGGCTGCAGAGTAGCATCGTTGTTATAAAGAATAAATGCTGGTCACCATCTGGGTGACTACCAAGAAAATGAGGTAAACCCCACATCTTTAAAAATTCTCTACAGTTAATATAAAACCTACTTCAATCCTTCTAGCACCCTCCTCCCCCACTTCACCCCCAAAAAAGAAGCGTCTGTACTCTGATACCAGCATGAAATCACCCTTCAGCTTCATTTGGGACAGGATCTACATTACTCATTCAAGGACTCTCAGTATCATTTGTAAGGCTCTCCTTTCTAGTACTGATACTGACTTTATCAGTAGCAGCTACTCTGCTACCAACAAATTGTAATTATCTGTGGCACTGAAATTCATAGTACCAGGAGACCCAACCGTCTTTGAATCTCTGCTATTATCATTTGTTGTAAAGGCGCCCACATCAGCACCAAGTACTATGTATATTGGGCCATTAATTTCCCATCATTAAGCTTTAAACTCCTATAGGATCCTGATCTCCAAAACAGAAGGAATATTTGTTCTCTGTTTTTGCTTCAGCCCATAGCAGAACAAAGCCATAACAAATTCCCCAACAACATACACTTTTGTCTCCTGTGTTTTTGACAGGGTTTCAAGGTTAGACTGTCAAAATTTGCAGTTCTTAGACTCCAAAACATGTATTTCCATATTTCCCAGAAAATGCCTAAAGTTTCTTCTATGGTTATTGCATTTCCAAAGTAAGGTCCTACCATTTGGGTTAAACAGCCCTAAGAGCTTTCACGAAATGGCTTGCAATAATACGGGTGTATTGAAGGAGGAAAGGAATTCAAGTTTATCATTAACTTGATAAATGGCCTGTTTCAGAGCACTCACCTAAACAGGTTATAAACAACTTTCAGCACATTGTATTACTCTGTACCAGTTTAGGACTGAAGACAAATGCCAGCTTCTGGCCTACCATGACAATTTGGAATCACTTCTTGATTCCCCAATGACAAGAGCATCAGGCCAGATTCAAAGCACATTGATCAGCGTTACTAGGGTTCATGACTTCATGTACGTTTTTATCTCTACATTCTAGATCCTCTTTTTATTGTATGCTTTGAGGGCTAAAATCAGTATTTCAAGCACCAGCATGACAGTGAGTATCCATCAAATGCCTCCCCAAGTCATTAGCGTGCTAGAAAATAAGTCCCAGACAGATATACAGAGGTGTATTTTTTTCCTTTGCTACCTTCAAAGACAATAGTGACAGATACTTCCACTTACTGGGAAAATTCATCTAGACCATAATCAGTCACAGGGGATATGTGTATAAATGATGAAATGCATGTCAGTGCTGGAGAAAATGGTAGCAGCACATTTTTTAATTAAAATACATTGAAGGTATTTTAGTTCAAAAGTGCATCATCACCATTTTCTGTGTGCCAACACACATTTTGCCACTTATACAACTGTGTATGATGCAGCATGAGTATCAGCTCTCATGCGAAGCAGACACAATTAATTGAGCCTACTCCAACATGTCAGATCTCCGGTGTGTCGCAACACGAAAAGGTGTGTGTATATGCTTGATTTGTAAACTGGTCCAACTGAAGATTAGTCTTACATACATACGTAACACTGTTTACTACCTCCCTCTCACTCTCTCTTTCTCTCGGTAAGTGATTATGTGTACACACACACACACCCTAGACAGATATGTAACAGTATAGGGACACAGCTGGGGGCCTAGGACAAAACAGATGTGGTGACTTCTGGTTTGTGATTGTGGATGCAAATGTGAACATGCGGCTGCCAGCCGCAGCCATTTTTTCCCCCCTCATGCCCCAGTTGGTGTCTGAAGTGTCCTATGTTTCCCACCAGTTATGCCACTGTATATATATTAGATATATTAGAAATAATTTGAAACATGAAGATGGATGTCTTATTGGGCCATTACACCTCTGTATACCTGCTTACTTTTAAAAAGTTGTAAACAAGGACAGAATTCGGAGCCCTGATTCTTATGTTCACCTTGGATAAAAAAATTCAGTAACATCGTTTCTTTTTTGGTAACCCCTGCTTTTCCCATATAAACTCATAGATTTAAAAGCTAGTAGAGACTGTTATAATCATCTAGTCTAACCCAACCACCAACATAACACAGTTCAAAATATTGTATCCATACTTCCTGCCTCGTGTCTAACTTCTGTTTTGAAATGTGAAAACCCTTGTGGGTTTACAAGTAAGTTGAATTTTTGGTTCAATATTAGAGATGACTGATTTTTGCTTAATATTTGGATTTTTAATTTATTTTTTTTTACATGACAGCGTTCCTAAACTTGAAATAATTCACTGTTACTCCACCGCTGCCGCTTCCCCACTTACATAGACTCACTCTACAGGATATATTTGAATAAATAGAATTGGGCTTTTGGGGAGGATATTCATTTTCTGTAGGATAACTGAAATTTTAATGTTCTAGGATTGAATATCGCTCTCAGTGTGTGTATAGGCTGGAAACTTTTCCTAGCTTCTTCAAGTGGAATGGAAAGCAGATGCACATGAACCTGCATACAATTGTTTAAGACCCACACAGTTCTAAGGTATCCTTTCAATGACTTGATATGTAAGTACTTGTGGCAGAGCACATAGCTTCAAAATATATAAAGTAGAAGTAGTAGTGATGGGTCACTGAAGCTATAAAAAGATAGAAGAAAAATGGTAAATTTCCATGAAAAAGTTTAATGGTCTGGAAAGCCATTCTAAAATGGAATCAGTAAAAGGTCTGTAAAGAAAAATCACCAAGCCTTCTGTTGGGATTTCATCCAGCATTTGCTTGAAATAGGCATCATTTAAAATTCTGTAGAGCTTTGTTCCTAATAAACACATTGACAGACAATTCAGTGAGCGTAATTACTTTCATTCAAAATGTACTTTTTGAAATTGTAATATATAGTATTCCTACTTTTGAATTATTGTTTTGTATTTCAATAATAAAAGGCTTAAAGTTATTTATATGAAAATGGGACAATTTGTAACTTATAACTAATACAAAATAAAAAGGGATTTGATAGAAACATATACACGATGAAGGGGAAAAATTAGGTAAATTAAGAATATATATATTGCCATTTTTCTTTTATTTTAGAAAATCCTTTTAAATGTAGAAACTGAAAAAGAAAAGAAAAAACAAAGGGAAACTATTTTTTCCTTTCCCCATCACCAATTTTAGGAAAAAAGAGAAAATATAGAAAAGTGAGATTAGGTATATGACTTAAATGCTAAACAGTAGGCATAGGCTGGTATTAACATGAAGTAATTTGGCACTCATTATCAACTCTGATCCTGCAAGAACATGTATGCTAAAGTTTATGCATGTGTAGTCTCATGTGTCAATCTTAGGTGCATATGTAAGTGTTTTCAAGATTGTGCCATATTTGCTGATTCCTGTCCATCCTTTTTTTCCCTGTTCTCTTCTATGTGTTTTACTTTTTGCCTTATTCTTATTAATGAGATTTCAATCCATGACTAATCAAAATGGATTTTGTGTACCTTTTTAATAAAATCACATCCCCTTCTAAGATGTTCTACTCAGGAATGATATTCAAGTTCATCTTCAGTCAGGCCACTTTCAGGCCTTTCAAATCTAGAACTAGATTTTCAAAGGTGTTGGAGGTGCCTATTGAGATTTTCAAGGGAGACTAACCATATTAGGTGTCTAAGTCTCATTGAAATATCAGTAGATACCTGCAAAGAACTTAAGTCACTTACAAACCTTTGAAAAATCTGAGCCTACATTTTATCTGTATCTGGCTGAAAAAAATGTTGGATGACTTAGGAAACCTTTTCCTTCTGGGTCTATGCAGAATGTCTTATGATTAAAGAATCTCCAAAATGGGGTTTTCTCCAAGCATCAAACCAGAAACCTCATTAGATTAAGGAAAAAAATGTTTTGTCTCCTAGAGTCAAATCTCTCCCTTTATGCTTTCTGTTCAGCGCCTGCCTAGAACCTTGTACAAATCTGTCTTGCATAGTCATTTATAGACTTTACCTTTTTTCTATGTTTAGTCTGTATTACAGCCATCACTATATACATGTGGATGTTTGTAGTCTTAATTAAAATTGGCACCAGTCTGAATTAACTAATTCTCATTGAATAAGGTGTAAAGTTAACTCAGGCTAGGACAATCAAATTAGTCAATTTAAACTGTATTAATTAACAAATGCATACAATATTGCTTTTAGGAAAAACAGTCCTTAGCACCCCAAATAAGCATTCCTTAGGAATGCAGATGATCATTGCAAATATCAGTCCCCTCAAGGCAGACAAGGTTCTTTGGTCTAATAAAAGATATCAGATTCACCCAATTTAAAGAGTTGGAAAAAAAATTAAGCAAGCTTTCGGGTTTCAAAACCTTTCATCAGGGTGAAGAAGTTTCTGCAGTTGGTATGTGCTCTTCCTTGAGGAAATGAAAAGTAAAGAAGCCAAAGGCTGATCTGATATGCATACGAGATAGGCAGTCAGTGAAGATATATTTTGAGGAGTCTGTGGGTGAAAGACAGGCTGGATGTGGGGGAGAGAAGGGGGATGAGTAATGGAGAGGTACCTGGGGAGTCAGATGTCAGGCAGGTTATAACGTGTCATAAATACAGTGTCTATATTTAGTCCATGATTTTTAGTGTCCAGGAGGTTGATGAAGTGGAGTTCGTAGGCTCGTCTCTGAGAAGTGTTTTGTAATTTTTCTTTGAGGGTTAGAACTCAGGGATTGGAGAGAGAGTGGTTTTCTTGTGAGAAATGTGCCTCCACCGGTAATTAGGTATTCTTGTCCTTGATTGATTTCTGGTGTGTGTTCATTCTGGTGCGCAGTTGTTGTTTGGTAGGAGAGACCACACAAAACCACTGCAGAAACTTCCTCAGCCTGATGAAGGGTTTTTAAACCCAAAAGCTTGCTTAATTTTTTTTTCCCAACTACTTAAGTTGGTCTAATAAAAGTTATCAGATTCACCCAAAGAATCTTGTCTGCCTATGTCCTTAGACAAACACGACTACAACCTACACCCCAGTCCCCTCAAGGGAAACTCAGTTGGGCTTTTGCAAGACAACAGAGTCCATCAGACACAAAGTAACACCTTTACAAAGTCAAATGTGCTGAAAAAACCTTACTGGGTGCATCTATACCTGCCCCTATCTGTGCAGCACCCCCCATCACACAGGTTGGTTTTGACAGACAAATCTGGTAATAAATAGCGGTCTCACCACATGTTTGCCAGAACTTTAATTCCACTTTAATATTACAGGCCAAATTCTGCATGGACATACATGCCATTGGATCTAATTCTGGCCTCATTTATTAACTCCATTGACTTCAGGAAGAGTATTTAGAGTACAGGAATTTGGCATTTCCAAATGACAGTGTGATCCCAGTTCATGTATGGGGCTATTTAGGAACAGTTTTGATACATCTAATTCAGTTTCACACATATACATATTTTTCCCTACCTCCAGATGAAACCTGCAGTATAAAAGGTTTATTAGAGGCTGAAGATTGCATCTCTAGTATATTATCATTGGATGGAAAGATGAAAAGAAGTTGTTACTATGAGTTGTGAGTTCTCAACTGCTCTCAGCATTCGGCAATGTGTTTTTTTCATTATACCAGTATATTTAAAGTAGTTCTGTAACAATACACAAAACTTTGGGGTTTGGAGGATTTTAGAAGTAAATGGGTAAATGCAGTTGTTATACTTAGATCAACCAAACCAGGGTTAGGTTGATGTAAGTGCCAACCTGTGCATATGTGCAGAAGGTTTAGATCAGGTGAAAGATGGTTGACCTAATTTAACTTATTTCACCTTAGGAGGTACACTATGTAGATCAGGCTAACCCAGGGGTGGGCAAAAGTCTGGCCCATGGGCCAGATCCAGCAGGCAGTGCCTGCATGGCTGGGGCCAGTCTCCATGGAGTCCCCAGCTGCATCTGCACTGGGATAATGCAAGGTGGGGTTGCCATGAAGACCAGCCCCAGCCACACAGGCAGAGCATGTAGCAGGGCAAGGGGCTGCTCTGGAGCTCCTGGGATCATGCAGCATGAGCATCTTGGTTCAGGGCTAGGGCAGAGTTGCGATTTGCAGCCTGCATGCTCCTGACAGGGCTGTGCAAGCAGCAGGTTGCGACTGTGCTCAAGCTCTGGACCAGCTGTCACCCCTGCAAGAAGCCAGGGCAGAGTTGCAATCCACTGCCCATGCACCTCTTCCTGGAGCATACACACTGCAGATTATGGCTCTGCCCTGACCCCAGACCAAGCTGCCCCTACTGCTGTCCCAACAGCTCGGAAGCAGCCCCCTGCCTTGCCCTGCCACGTGCCCCGCCAGCATGCCTGGGGCCAGTCTCCATGGCAACCCCAGCCTTATAGTTTCATAGTTTCATAGTAGCTAGAGTCGGAAGGGACCTAGGTAGATCATCTAGTCCGACCCCCTGCCTTAGCAGGAAAGAGCACCGGGGTCAGATGACCCCGGCAAGGTGCTCATCTAACTTCCTTTTAAAAATCCCCAGGCTAGGAGCCTGCACCACTTCCCCTGGAAGCTGGTTCCAGGCCCTAGCCGCCCTGACTGTGAAGTAGCGCCTCCTAATATCTAATCTAAACTTACCCTCCGCCAGCTTGTGACCGTTATTCCTGGTCACTCCTGGCAGCGCACGGGGGAACAGGGACTCCCCCAATACCTGCTGATCCCCCCTGACCAGTTTGTAGCAGGCCACAAGGTCCCCCCTTAACCTTCTCTTGTGGAGGCTAAACAGGTTCAGGTCCCGTAGCCTCTCCTCATAAGGCCTGCCCTGCTGACCCCTGATCATACGAGTGGCCCTCCTCTGAACTCTTTCCATATCGTCCACGTCCCTCTTGAAGTGTGGCGCCCAGAACTGGACGCAGTACTCCAGCTGTGGCCTGACCAGTGCCGCATAGAGGGGGAGGATCACCTCCCTGGACCTGCTCGAGATGCATCTGTGGATGCATGACAGGGTACGATTGGCCTTCTTGACTGCCTCCCCACACTGCCGGCCCATGTTCATCGTGGAGTCAATGACGACTCCAAGATCCTTTTCCGTCTCCATGCTGGCAAGAGGGGAGTTCCCCAACCTGTAAGTGTGGTGCCGGTTCTTCCTCCCCATGTGCAACACCTTGCACTTATCAGTGTTAAACCCCATCCTATTCTCATCCGCCCACCGTTGCAACCTGTCAAGGTCAGCTTGTAGCCTATTGCACCCTTCTAGTGCGCCCACTTCCCCCCACATCTTAGCCTTGGCCTATCACAGCACAGCTGTGGCTTGGGTCTCCATGGAGATCAGCCCCAGCCATGCGGGCAGGGGCTTCTGGGAAATGGAGTCTGGCTGCCAGGCAGATCTGCCATTTTGCCCACCCTTGGGCTAATCTATGCCTTATCTAACTAAATGTGTTTGGGCTGCAGCCCCAGAACTGCACTTTTCCTAACTCCCCGCACCTTACCAGGCTATTTTTAACCCCTAGAAAACATGCCCCTCCCATGAACCTGCCAACCCCTCTCACCCTGGGCCAACTAGTCCCCCATGATTCTACTGGCTATTGCACCATCCAAAAATACTTAGAACACATTCCCAGTGCTGCTCCCAGCACCAGTGAATGTGTGCACAAGCGAGGACGCTATCTACAGTCATACAGCTTGATTGTTGATTGCATCCTGCAAATGCATGCACGTGTCCATTGTATTTTATAGTGGGCTAAATGTCTGCATGGTCTAAAGAGGATCCACTCAAATTATTTCAGTATTGCCTAGCTCAGACTTGGGTAGGTGGCCTAATTAGATCAATGATTGCCTAGCTGGCTTGACTGGGATGGCACTTCATTAATCAAGACATGAGTCTGGAATGGCTCTCCTTTTTTGGATCAAAGTTCAAATACTGGTTACCTACTCCCAAACTGGATCTGAATGAATGTCAGAGTGAGAAGTAACTTAGTAAATGTTTTTAATTGTAAAATACTTTGCATTGCGCTGAGCACCTTTGGTGGGGGGGGAGCTTTATTATTAATTAACTAAATGTAATATAGGTTGCATTAATTTTGTTTTTCTCTTTTTCTTGATTCCTTCAAATCAATTATGCACATAACATATTGTTTGCTTACAAAGAAAAAAGAAAAGAGCACATATGCATACATTTACAGGAAAAAAAAGTTTCAATTTACCTAGTTATACCAGAACACAGAGAAGGAAGAACACTTCTACATTACGCATTTTTCCAGTGAAAGCTTTATAGAGTATCAGAATGAATATAAATGAAAGAAAGATTGTGTTAATTATGTCTATAGCTATTTCATTTAATTGAATATAGAGGCATCTAATCTCAAAATACTGCTATTTTCCTGCTCAATTTTCTTTTTCAGTAGTACATTTTAAGCAATATAATATTCTTTCACAGTAAAGTATATTTTCTAAATGTAATACAGCTGGCTGGAATACAATATTTCCATTTTGTGACCACTATCAACTTGCCTTTTACATTGACATAGAAATGAAACCTGCTGAACATTGTTGTATAGCATATTAAAATGTCTGTTTTTAGTTTTGAAATGCCAGTTTTTCTCTCTTTCCTTGTCACATAAGAAATGACCAAGGATTCCACCCAGGAATTCAGAAATCTACCTTTTAAAATCTTTGCCAAAATTGACTTGTCTCCACAAAATGTTTGAATGTTGACAGAACAGCATATTTTGATGAAACATGCACTTAGTATTAACCATATTTAGTTATTTAAGAGCCCCTACCCTGGGGCTCATTCTATGAAGTTCTGAAAAACCTTTCAGAGTAGAGTAATTACAAAGTGAAAGTGGACACCTTGCAAAAATGCTTAGTACTTTGCAGGACCATATATCAAGCAGACTGAATGCTGCTGAGCAGAAGGATCATAACAAGCACTGGGGTCCTCTTAATGAGAAGTGTTAAGACAATCTTACCTTACCTCTTGACAGTCTTTGGGATGAGAAAGCAGGAAGGGAGGAGAAGTATCCTGAAAGTCTGTTACTTCTATAAGCTGAGAAATTATTGGAGCAGTATTTTTACTCTGTTTATGATTAGGGGATAGTGGAAAACAAGATTTAAAGAAATGGAGCTGAGTGATGTGATCACAATACATATCTCTGATTGCAGGGGATGTAGGTTGTAGTTGTGTTGGTCTAAGGACATAGGCAGACAAGGTTCTTTGGGTGAATCTGCTGTCTTTTATTAGACCAACTTAAATTATTGGGGGAAAAAAATTAAGCAAGCTTTTGGGTTTAAAAACCCTTTGTCAGGCTGAGGAAGTTTCTGCAGTTGGTGTGTGCTCTGCCTGGAAGAGGGATTATCCTGGAAGAGCACATGCCAACTGCAGAAACTTCCTCAGTCTAATGAAGGTTTTTTAAACCCAAAAGCTTCCTTTTTTCCCCCCCAACAGTGTAAGTTGCTCTAATAAAAGAGAGCAGATTCACCCAAAGAACCTTGTCTGTCTATCTCTGATTGTGAATTACAGCTGTAAAACTTTTTAGGAAAAAAAATCATGAAACCAAGTAATCTAGTTTTGAGTTTCATTAACAAACTGAAACATAATTCAAAATTTCAGTAAGGGTTTGAAAATATTTTGATGAAATTGGGACAGGGTTTGTTCAGATTGTATACAAATTTTAGGAGGGAATAGTTTTAGCTTTTGGATATTAGGGGTGTGTGAAACAGGCAGTATTCTATTCAGATTTTGCCTGATTCTGGGGACAGTGATTAGATTTGCTGATTTGGATCACTGTCCCAATTCTTTTTGACTAAATCTGAATCTGAAGGTTCGATTCTGATTTGGAGAGCCAGTGATTTGGCCATACACATATGTTTTATCTATATACCTCAAGGTACCAGGCAAGGCTCGTGAATGCTGAGATGGTGGGCAGATGGAGAGTCCCAGGGGAGCGTGGGAGTCCACCACTGAGCATGCAGGGTAACTCCTGTGCCCCCCCAGCTTGGCAATTGGCTGCAGATGGGACTCCAGGTACCTCCCCCCGCCCCCGACCCAGGAGGCACCAGTCGCCAAGTTGTGGAGTGGAGGGCAGAATCCCCCGCACTCTCTGTGGCAGACGCGGAAGTGGACCAGAAATACTTCGGGTCTCCCCCATGCTCCCATGGGATGATCCATCTGCCCCACCATTTTTTTTCCTGATATTTTTTCATTTATCTTTAATCTCTATTATTAAGTTTATATTGCTATTTGTTCAATCCCAATGGATATGCTGTGAAAGTACAGCAGTTCTTATGGTCTGGTATTTTTATCTTCACTATTAATAGTTTGTTCTCTGTCCCTCAGAAGTCTCTAAGGAGATAGTTCAAGAACTTTGTTGCAACTGCCCTGTTCTAGACCCGCCATGTCTTTTAGATGAAGTTGGATTGAAGCTGGAAGAGTACTTGCATGCGAAATTGTATGCACCATCAGGTTACATATGTAATGCAGTAGGTGCCAGTCTTTCCTGATTCAGTGCTTGGCTAATATCTATCTATCTATCTATCTATCTACAGAGAGAGAGAAAGAGTGACTGAGTCCTTCTGTCTGTGTGTTTTTGTCTGTAACACTCTTTAAGGGCACTAGAAGCCCGGTGTGGTGGGGAGGACAGAGGGATGGGCAAGCTGAGGAAAAGCAGGAGCCAGATTCCCAGCTACTGTAAGGCTACTGTGAGAAGACATTTGGCTGGTTACTATGAGGCTGCTGTGAACATTGGTGTTATTTGAAATTCATCCATCATTCTTGATGGGCAATTCACTAGTCCAATATATTGAAGGACACTGTGCTGTTTTGTATTGGAATAAGGTTTTGATCACTTCTTGTCTTCCCTAGAATTTACTGCACTTTCTTTTAAAATTATTGCATTTTATCCTAGTACTTGGCCAAACTTCCATTTTTAGTTATTTGAGTCCACCCACTTTTTTGTTTCTTCAGTTCTAATTGTTGAAGTGGTGTCTTTTATTTTCCCCTTTTTTCTCCAATGTAACACGTTAATTTAAAATAAAGAGATTTCTGTAGTGAATTTCTATGTAATTACTTAGCACTAAGATGACTAAGGCCACTGGCATGATGAGATCTGCTGGCATCAGTTATGAGGACAATCAATTCAAGCATCTCTATCATGCCTTTTTGATAGGTCTTGAGGTAACCAAAAAATCCAAACCTTGAACAACAGATCCATCTGCAGAAGTTGCAAAACTTTTCACAAAGGAAAATAGGCCAAAGGCTGGCATTTCTCTCCTTTTCTTTCCTCTGCTGTCTCTTCTCTACTTCAAGGGCAAGGTGCTTTACCTTAAAGCGGCCTGCTGCTTGGCTGAGGTTGTGGCTTTCCTGGAGTTAGTTACCAGCCAGTTCCTCCTGGTTCTTGATGTAGGCATTTGTTTTCCTGAGGTATGCCTTCAATGTGCACTTTAACATTTCATCTGTCCACTGTGAGATCTCAGATCACAAATAAACGAGGAATAGAGCACCTGTTTTGGGTGCCGAGGGTCAGCCATCCACATGCAATGTTCAGTCCAGTGATGTTGTTACTCCTGCAGTGCTAGTAACAGTGGCTTCAGCAAGGATGCAGTTGTTTGTGTGGTGTTCTTCCCATTCTATGCAGAGGATTTTCCAGTGGCATCATTAGAGATACCTTTTCAGGCTCCTTTCTTGAAAATAGTCACAATGTAGGTATTCCTCAGGTCCCCAGGGATCTCCTCATTGTTGGGTTCTGCTGGCACGTGTGCATGGAAGGAAGCATAATTTTGCAATTTGGGGATCACATACCAATCATGTCATTATGACTTGCCAGCGGAATCATAATCCTGGGCTCCCTTTGCACTGGCAAGTTGTCTGCCGTCACCACCTAGCTGAATGTTGACTCAGGCTCTGGGTTTCAAACTAGTCCTGGTGCAGTCCCAGGGGCAAGAATCAGTTGAATTTTATCTCTGGCCCCAGAACCACATTGGGGACTCAGTCCAGCTCTGGTGATTGAAAGGCCCAGACTAGGACCTGTTTGAGAACTCAGTGCAGTCCTGGACTGGAGCTGACAATCCAGTTGATTATTGGCCTTGGCTTAACCAATCCTGGATCTGGCTCAATTGTGGCTGTCTTAGAAGGAAATTGGGGCTGGACAGCACTGGGTCTTGAGCTGTCTGGGCAAGGGCTGACAATCAGCTGATTGTCAAAACTCGATGCTTAGAAACTCTGATTTTCCTGCCAGGCAGGGAGCATCAGAGGCTCCTACATGGTAGCTGAAGAGCTCTCCCCATGGAGACTTCAAAACCTGCACCCAGCAGCCTGGACAGAGCTGACCAGCATAGGATTTAATGTCCCTAGTGGGATCAAGCCTTCACAAGAGCTTCTAATCCCCTATGGCTGGCAGTCCAGCATTTGAAGTCCCTAGCAGGGAAAACCTGTGGTGTCCCCTATCCCAGGATGGGGGCAATAATCAATGAGTTGTCTTTCCTGGGTCTATTGGAGAATCTGGCAATCTTGGCCTGGGAGAGTTAATCAGCTGATTGGCAACCAGGACCACATGTTAAATATAAGGTACCATACAAACTATACATGCCATAAAAAAAAATGTTCTACATTATATGTGGAACATTTTTATGGATCATTTGCCATTTTGTGGCATCTTAAATTGGGTGTATTTGAGAAACCTGCCAATTTATGCTGAGATTAACATGTTAATTGTACCATAAATATAATTTGCAGAGGAATTCTAAGAGGTGCTGTGGCATGGTTGTTGTGGTTCAATCAAAGAATATCTCTATTATGATGCATTCGATCTTGTATATATAATTTCAAAGTCTAATGTCATTTAGCCAGTATTGGGTCAGATTCTGCCACCACTATGATAATAGTACTTTATTTGAGAAGCAGTGGGCACATCTACGTGTGACTAAATTTAATATGCATTAAGCTCATGCACATTAAGCAATTTTGGGGAGGTGTCTACACAACCCCCTGCCCTGTGTTCCTAGTGGCTGGGAAAACCTAGCACTAAAGTTAGTACTGGATCACATCTATATGTACATGGGTTATTTTACTTCCAGAGTAGCCATTTAAGGAATTCTTCATATTCCTTAAATCTCTTCACCCTGGCACACATCCAGGAGGGCCTTGCGGGGGAATGCATGCTCAGGGGCAACCAACATGGGTTCATCAGTGGCAGGTCTTGTCAGACCAACCTGGTGGCCTTTTACGATCAGGTCACCAAATCATTAGACGCAGGGGTTGCTGTGGATGTAGTCTTTCTGGACTTCCGGAAGGCTTTCGACACTGTCTCTCACCCTGTCCTCATCAAAAAGCTGGGAGACTGTGGTGTCGATGCCCACACGGTCAAATGGGTCGCCAACTGGTTGGAGGGCCGCACCCAGAGGGTGGTAGTGGATGGGTTCTTCTCGACCTGGAAGGATGTGGGCAGTGGGGTTCCGCAGGGCTCGGTCCTCGGGCCCGCACTGTTCAACATCTTCATCAGTGACTTGGATGACGGGGTAGAAAGCACCCTGTTCAAGTTTGCTGATGACACTAAGATGTGGGGGGATGTGGGTGCACTAGAAGGGTGCAGTAGGCTACAGGCTGACCTTGACAGGTTGCAACGGTGGGCGGATGAGAATAGGATGGGGTTTAACACTGATAAGTGCAAGGTGTTGCACATGGGGAGGAAGAACCGGCACCACACTTACAGGTTGGGGAACTCCCCTCTTGCCAGCACGGAGACGGAAAAGGATCTTGGAGTCGTCATTGACTCCACGATGAACATGGGCCGGCAGTGTGGGGAGGCAGTCAAGAAGGCCAATCGTACCCTGTCATGCATCCACAGATGCATCTCGAGCAGGTCCAGGGAGGTGATCCTCCCCCTCTATGCGGCACTGGTCAGGCCGCAGCTGGAGTACTGCGTCCAGTTCTGGGCGCCACACTTCAAGAGGGACGTGGACGATATGGAAAGAGTTCAGAGGAGGGCCACTCGTATGATCAGGGGTAAGCAGGGCAGGCCTTATGAGGAGAGGCTACGGGACCTGAACCTGTTTAGCCTCCACAAGAGAAGGTTAAGGGGGGACCTTGTGGCCTGCTACAAACTGGTCAGGGGGGATCAGCAGGTATTGGGGGAGTCCCTGTTCCCCCGTGCGCTGCCAGGAGTGACCAGGAATAACGGTCACAAGCTGGCGGAGGGTAAGTTTAGATTAGATATTAGGAGGCGCTACTTCACAGTCAGGGCGGCTAGGGCCTGGAACCAGCTTCCAGGGGAAGTGGTGCAGGCTCCTAGCCTGGGGATTTTTAAAAGGAAGTTAGATGAGCACCTTGCCGGGGTCATCTGACCCCGGTGCTCTTTCCTGCCAAGGCAGGGGGTCGGACTAGATGATCTACCTAGGTCCCTTCCGACTCTAGCTACTATGAAACTATGAAACCCTTATTTTTCCAAATAAACAATATGGCATGGAAATCCCTTTGTTGACCATCAGTAGCACTTTAGACTATTGTGAAATGGAAGGCAGTCTATCCCCCACAAAGGCTGAACATGCTATCTTCATTGCTTTCCAAAATGCAGCCAACCTAAGCAATACTTGGAGTGACCAGTAATCAAGTCACCAAATGGTTTCCCACATATTACTACACAGAACTCACTGCAGTACTTCCAGGCTAGATTCCTTAAAATGCTTTTTTGTGCCATAAATGTATTTCTAGTGTGAAATCAGCACTTATTATTTTGAGAAACAGAAATATTATATGTTAGCAAACCTCTTTGTATTTAGACAGCAAGCACTCAACCTAAATTTATTGTAACAAATGAAGGTGGATTATAAAATAGTTATGATTACACTACTTAGGATTGAATGAAATGTTTGTCCCAACCTGAAAGTTTTTTAGGAAACAGGAAAACAGAGATAAATTTTTATTTTTCAGAAGAACGATCAATATCAAGACATTTGATTCTAAAATCATTTTCCATATTTATTCCTTATTTTAGCACTGGAACAAAGGCAGAAAGAAAAACTCAGGTGGACTAAAGTCAGTTTTTTCTTATCAGCATCATTCATTGCACATGTCCTGAAACTAGATTAAATGCGTGATTTTTACCTTCATGGTTGTTCTGTTTAGATGCATTAGATACTGAATCTTTTGAGAATTTATGTTTGACAGAAATTAGCATTACCATGGCCTTAGACATAGTAAATATTTGTAATTTTTAGACAGAACTCAGTTGAAAAACTTTCTCTAAGTTTGCATCTATCAGAGACAGTGGGGTAGCCATCAACTGTACAGCAAACTGGAGTGCACATAATTTGACGCCTCTAATCTAATACAGTAAATATGTGCAGAGTGACACAGTAAATATGCACAGTCTTTAGTTATTGCAGTGCAAATGTTGACAAATAAGCATAAACAGCAGAGCAGAGAACTTGTTTCTAGCATCAGAGAGACAGCTAATGCTTCTGGGTTTTCTTGTTTTTTTCTTCCCAGGATTATGCTGAAAAAGAGAACACTATAGCAAAAGCTTTGGAAGATCTTAAGGCCAACTTCTACTGTGAACTCTGTGACAAACAGTATTATAAACACCAGGAGTTTGACAATCACATTAACTCATATGACCACGCCCACAAACAGGTAAGAGAAACTTGCTAAAAACGTATGCATTTCAGACAGGCTATTCAGTGCTATTGATACCTAGGATGACTTCCTGCTGAAGCCAGTGGAAGTTTTGTTGTTGACATCAACAACCAGGATTTCACACTAAATTCTTACTAAAATGATTGGGAATTAGTAACAGCATGGAAAATCACAGTTGTCAAGAATGTTGATAGTTACTAATCACTAGAACTGGGAATTGAAATATGCAGTTTGCTTAGGACTAATCTTAAAATATGCTTTGATAGGCAAACCTTCAAAATGGCCTGCTTTTGAGAGACAAAATGTCAATATGGGAGCTGTGGACACCAGCAGTGAATGAAAATAGGGAGTTAATAAAACCCATTCAGGAAAACATAATTGTAAAAATCATGTTTTCTCGTTTTAGTTTTGCACTATACTTACAATAAACTGCAATGGGAAAACATTATCTCCACTGTTCCGGACAAGTAGTTAAGATACTTTTTGCTAGACGTTTTCTTTACATTTCTCAGATGAATTATATTTAAAAAAATATACTGATGATAAAAAAAAAATAGAAAAATGGTTTGCCCCAAAACAAGCGATGAACTACTAAGCATTCTGAAATGCTGATGTTTTTCTTTATACCAATCACCTTCCTTCTTTCTCAGTCCTGAACTCTACTATGATGATTTGTGCCACTACAGGAAATACTTTTTCATTGAGAGAGAATAGATACTAGTGTTATTGGAATTGCCTTATGACATAAAATCATATGGTCTCTGACCATGATCAAAAATGTACAGGTATTTCTTAATAGTCCTTATTAATTTACCCATAAGGGAAGTTTCCTTTTGATTTAAGTCAATAATTGGCAGTTGGTTTATGTCTGAAGCAAGAGACTGATATTGCTTACATTTTTAGCCAACATTGTAATGAAGAGCTTGACACCATAAAACTGAGCTGCAGTTAGTTCCATGGGTTAGCTGCATGCTGTGTACAAACAAATTTACTTTTTTATGAGTTTTAAATTGCCTTTCATTTTAATTGAATGTCTCTAACTTGTGTTATGGCACCATTACAATTATTGTCATTCTTAAATTTTCCATTCTAGATATTATTTCTCTCTGTGTTTTCAGTTAGATCATTTTATTTTATGAGTGGTCTACAAGGCTAGAAATATATAAAGAGCTAATCTTGTATTATTATGAAAATAATATTACTGAATATCCTATATTATTTGCATGTTTATAGAGTACTTAGTTCTGCTGTTATCACATTGGCCTCTCTCTTTCCAGTTGTACCTACATTGAGGAATTCCATATTCTACAAATTGATATTTGCCCTGTCTTTTTCATTCAATCCTTCCTGGGATGCATTCTCTCTCTCTCTCTCTCTTTCTCTCTCTCTCATTTTTAATTTGAACGTATACAAATTACTCTATCACTCTGGAATGAATTGGAGTTCACTCCAAATCTCTCCTTATAATTGGAGTTTCTGGAGAAGCCCGCAGACATACTGCATCTTATCAGCAATAGCATCCTATTAGGAGCAGGAGAAAAATATATTCCAAATGAGACGCTACTTGTTTTCTTTGCTCCATTCTGAAGTTCTTTGTTGTATTACTGCAAAATGGTATTAGAACTAACAGTTCTTTACTTTTATGGTAACTTATATTAGGTATGTAGCATATGTGGCAACTCATAAGATAATGGTAGACAAATGAAAATAATTCTTTAGAAACTGGCTAACTGAAATGAATTTCCCCGTTGGAGTTTAGTTTTATTCTATTTAAGCCAAATGTATTGTTTCATTATAAGCAAAGTCAAATCATTCCATTAGAAACATAGGCTGCTTACAGACATAAAAAACCAAAAGTAATTGGTGCTTTACTGTAAACTTCACATGCTCCAGGACTGGGCCTAGCGCATGCCAAGAAGAGGCATTGTGTTAGTTTGACCCAGACTGCCCAACTTCTGTATAGATTGGGCACTTCAGTGGGGCTTTTTTGGTATTTTAATCCAATAGCTGATTGGATGAAAACACCAAAAAGGCCTGCTGAAGCATGTGATCTATACAGACACTGGGGAGTCAAGTCAAACTAACATGCTGCTGCTTCTGGTAAGGTGTGTTCTTTCTCCCCCCACCCCCCACCCCCCAACTATCCTCACATCTGTCAGCAGGCTATATATTATTTAAGGTAGTCTCAAGTTGCCATTTAGGAAAACATTTTTTTTAAAGAGGGTTACATGCCCCTTAGAATCTTAGATAGGATATAAGTATGAGTAATATAGATAATTTGTTTTGCTTATGGTGTAAGGTAACATCTAACTGATGGAGGTTAGGAAGGATGTTACACACTTGCTTTTCATAGGAATTTTTTTGTTTAAAATTATTTTGACTATTTTCAGAGACAGGAGCCTTAAGTAGGTGGAACATTAGCTTGAACCTTTGTGAATGTTTCTTTATGTCTTATGAATTTAAATTTAAATTCTCAAGGTTTTTTATTTGTTTTCTTAAAACTGTCTCATAAAATGAGATGAACTTAATGAGAGCAGGAAAAACAAGACAGAGAAGCAATAGAAACCATCACTGACCCTATAAAGAGTGTTTCATCTCCACAAGGAGAGAACAAGCTGACTCATCAGCACTTAGTTTCTGCCAGACTTTTATATGACTTCTAAAAAAATAAGAACATAGTAAAGATTGCAATATTTGAACCTCCCTGTATTAGGTATAGATGGGGTGCAGAAAAAGAATCCTAGAGGTTAGATATGAAGTTGAATAAGGATTATGTTCAGTGGTTCATATTGCTTTTATTTGTGAATTTTTTTTAATGGAGTAGGTACATGCTAGCACTACAGATGTATTAAGAGCGTCTCAGAATGTACCTAAGCTTAGATGAAAACTGCTGTAGAAGAGACATTCAATATGATCCATAGAATCAATGGAGAAAATTCAGAGACACTTGCTTATTCTGTGTAGGTACTTTGAAAAGAGAATAGGATGCAGTGTACACCTATGCACCAAAGGGCAATTCAGAAAGTCTGGAGATACTGGGGGCTAACCAGTGAGTAATGCTGAAGTATAGGCCTCTGTCTCAACTCCTGCTTCATAAACTATCCATTATACTCCTCTCTTTACTTTTGATTCACAACACGCAGTTGTACATTTATACTGAATTTCTAAACATAGGTGATTCACAACAATGGCAGAAATGTCTCTTCTCTTTTTCCCAGTATCTTAGGGCTCCTATACATGTGCAGAGAATCTGCTCCAAACCACTGTAATTCCAGTCTGCTGGAGCATGGAAATTTATCACGCTCCAGCAGCCTCTAGGGTTGACAAGCTTTAGTTCAAAGCACCCTGCTGCCATTTTTCAGTGCAGGGATGCTGATGCACATGATGATCCACGTGCTTTTAATTATCACAGCTCTTGGAGCTGCGCTAATGAAAGCACCCCACTTCCCCCATCCCTCCCCCCCCAGTGCCTCCCGGAGCACATTTATAAACACCTTAGTCATTAGAGGAATTTTTATGTGTGTGTGTATTGGAGACTTCCAGTGCATCTCTGGAAAAAAAAGTATGTGTATAAATGCCCTAGAGCATTTGCCCATGATCTGGAAGACTTCGGGAGTGGGGAAGGGGGCAGCTAGAACCCGGGTCTCCATTGTCTTGGGTAAGTGCTGTGATCACTGTGATAGGGGGCAAAACATAGGCACTATCATCATCACTGATTTTGAGCTGAATTCAGTACTAGCAATCTGGGTTAGCCTTGGGTTTTGCCTATCTAATGATTCTACTCCAGGACGATAGGTGGAATTCATATGTTTTTAGTGAACAGTTTCAATCATGAGGGACCTTAGTCAGCAGTGGAGTGTGCAATTGCTGATGAACCTGAGTAGAGATGCTGAATTCCAAAATCAGAGGTGCATGGTGAATTTAGGCCCACAGTAGGTGGTTAGGGTCACAGTGGCCAATTTGAATTACTTTTTAGGATGCTAAGTGCATCCAGAGCTTCCTAAACTCCAGTAATGTGTCTGCAAAGGCTATCTGAATCTGGCCCTGTATCCATATTTGGGAAGATAGAGTCTTTAAGAAATTTCAGTCTATGGAGAGAGAGAATTTATAAAACAAACAGATTAGCTGAGCTTTTTTCCTGCTTCTAAAAATCCATAAGCTAGGCCACTTAATATTTTGTGAACCAGTCCCTATGTATGGGAGTTCAGGTACAAATTCTAATTTGAGCCCATCTCAAGAACAAATTATATCCAAACAAAGCAATAATTTTTTGTAATAAGACAAGTTAAGTAGGCTATCTTCCCATTGAAATAACAATAATAAAGCATATTTACCAATTTATAAGAGTTTTCATATGTAGATTTAAAATGGTTTTGCATAGAGAAATAAACAATACTGCACCATTAGCGGTAGAAGTTGTGGATCCAGTGGAAGTTATGGATTCTCGGTACTCCTGAAATTGAGTTCACTTATGTAGCTGCCTAAATGTAGCTTCCCATCATAGGAACTTGCTGGTGCATCAGGTTCATATTTAAGTTTTTTCCAAGTTCAGATAGAGAGAACATTCCTTGAGTCCACTAAAAGAAAGCAAGCCACTACACATAGTCTGCCTATCAGTGCCCTCTTCAGACAGAGCTGTTGAACTGCACAAAGTTTCATTCCTAATATTATATCTGTTAAGAGACAAAAGTGTCCCCTTTAGCTGTCTCTGAGAACCTGTTCAGACAAGCATGCATGTGCATTTCCCGGGGGACAAATATGTGACACTGCTACTTGTCCCCAGGAAACACCTATGCACACGTGACATGGCGTAAGTTGTCCTGGGTAGAGTAGGGGATGCTGGGGCCAGCATGTGTCCTAGCCCTAGCAATCTTACCTGGGGTCTTGGGGGCTCCTGAGGCTCTAGCTGTAGTAATCTGGCAGCAGGGAGCCTGGCTGGCAGCCAGTGTAGCTCCAGCCAGCCAGGCTCCAGTTTTGGGGGCGGAGGGAGAGGATGCACTGCTGAATAGTCATCTCCCTGCTTTTTTCCACTGTGATTCTTTTTTTGACACCAGGATCTCCTGGTATAAAATAAACCAAACAAAAACAAATACTATGCTGCAAGCTAGCAGTGCAGAGAATGCCTGCATGTGCAGCGTGTGGCTCTGCAGCGCTGCATAGTGCATGTGCACGCTTGTCTGGATACGCCGAGAGTTTTTTCTTTCTGGAATTTTTCCATGCCCTTCTTTCCCTTCCTTTCGTCTGCAAAGTGGAAACATAGTTCAGGGGAGAACTATGATGGATGCAATTCTTTTAACCTGAGATTGTATCCCAGTGACTTCAGAGACTTAGCAGATGAGTCTCGGCCATTTAGCAATTCAAATACTTCCACATCTGTGTTCACTCTAATCTTCCAGGTTTTCCATCTTCTCTTTCTATTCCTCTACAGTAGTAGTTACCCATTTATTTCCTCATTTTCCATCCCAGACAAAATTTCTGGGAAACTGTACAAATATCCATGTGCCCAATGCAAATAAACTCTAATACTACCTAATTAATCTACTAATACTACAAAGTAATAGCTCACTAGACTCACCAACACATCAGATTTCTGGGGCATTGTGACTTCATACCAAATCTTCAGAAGTTTTTCCTTATCTCAACTTTACTTCTATATTATTGTCAGAGGATGGTCTAACCTGCAACTTAAGAACAAAACCTGATTGAAGAATACCAGGAGAGGAACTTCCTTTTGTTGTTGTTGCTTTCTTTGAATGTGGACCTTACTATTTTCTCAAGTGCTGCTTTTGCTCTGCTTTAATGTATTTGACAATGTCTGAATCCTTTGCTATTTGGAAATGGTAAGCAATGAATCTCCATGGCTCAGAGAGAGAGAGGCGATGGCAAATCTGATTTCATTTTAGATCTTTTTTTTCTCTCTGTCTGAAAATGTTCAGACCAATTCCTTGCTTCTTTTAGAGTTTGTTGCTATTACTTCTCTTCTCAGCTTTGAGGAACTCTTAGAGACATTTTCAGAACAATATCAGTGCCCCTGGCACATACCAGCACTTAACATGGTGGGGGAAATATTAAGCTTGCTGTTTCTCTTGAGAGAAAAAAAAATGTCAGCAGTTCCAAACTCAAGGCAGTGGTAGGTTCTTATTTGGAGGGGACAGAATCACAGCTAAGCAAAATAAAATTTCTTAAAATCAGGACTTGCTATTTGACAGTGTTGGCCTAAATAGCTTGCTCAGCTCAATGACAGATGTAGTGAATAAATCAAGCCTACATAATCATTGGATTTTATTGTTCCCCTTCTTTTGATAAGGAAGTACAAAAGCAATGATGTCCTTGAATCTTCTTTCTTGTGTTCTATCATTAAAACTGCAGCAAAGGTCTCACAAAGAAATAACATCTCTGAAAATATGTTGTTGTCTGCCTTATCACTTCTAAAATAGAAAATGGTGATCACATACATTTAGAAAATTTTAGAGAATCTTGAGCCATTTCCATTTGAGGAACCACTAACAATGTTACTTCTTGGCATGTAGGAAAAATGGGAATCCCTGTGAGTATTGTTCAAAATGCATACGTTTTGTTTAATGTCTGAACATTCAGAATGTGCTGTATATGACCTTCATCTCACAGCCTGTGAGAACCAGAGTAATATCCTATTTTGTTATGTCAGTGGGGAAGTCCAGATTATACAACCAGAGCTTCTGAATCAGTTATTCCTCAAAGGATTTTTGCTATAGCAAGAGCAAAATGCTTTTCGTCTTGAATTTGAAAGCCTACAAACGATCCTAGATCACCATTGACACCTGACACCATACAAGTATGTGCACTCTTAGTTTCAGTTCCTCTTCCTGCAAAAAATCTTGTTCAAATAAATCAGAACAAGAAGAAAATGTGATTAAATCAATATAACAAGCCTGATATCACAGAAAATTTTACCATACATGTTAAAATACAGTTGTCACAAATTCTCTCTGTTCTGGGGGTTTTGTGTGGTCATGCAAGTTTCTTGTGTTTTTTTTTATGAATATGACATGTGGTCTCTCTGTATAAGTAGTGCCAAGCTGTATTTGGCCTTATATTTGTTATGTCTTCATGAATTATGATATTCAATATACATGTAATTTTGATGTATCTTTATATTTTACCCAAGACTTTATTGGGTAGTGATTGATTTAAGTCTTTCTCACCTATTCATACCTGAGAGAAGTAATCCCTGAGAATTACCATCTGATATGAGTTGTTTACTCATCAGACAGGCCTTTCCAGACCATGATGAATTGACATTTTAAAAGAAGGGATCCATAAGAGTAACACCTGGCTATTCAGGATAGTCAGAGAAGGACATTTCCAACAGTGAGGAAACTAAGAGACAGCATCTTTGGGGGTTGTATTTAGTAATTTTCATGTCTAAAAGGATGCAAATATTCTCCTAGTCTTGAGGAAATTTCCTAGATCAGGAAATACTTTAGTCTGATAAACTTATATGGTGGGTGGTGGTGGGGTGTGGAGAGAAGAGGCATGCAGGGGAGGCAGGAAATTTTATGTGTAGTGTGGGTTCCCTAAGAATCCAATAGATGATGTATGTAAATAGCCAGATCAGAAAAAAATACTTAAGCTTTGCCTTGAGCACAGTTTTGTCTCTCATCTTTTTGAGCATAGGGAAGGTTATAGGTCATGAGACAGCTGTCTGAATGTCTTACCAGGAAGAAGTGGCAGGGAGCTTTGACAGAAAAAGGCTCTGTTCTCTCACCAGTTGAGCTGAGTTAGAATTTTATTCTTGGATTTAAGATTCAGGTTAAGTAAGAATGGTTATTGTTCTGATATTTTCTGATAACTATTTCAACAAATGGTCACTGATTTCTTAGGCTTACGCTTGTTTTTTATAATACATCTTTTTGCTATCTTTTTATAACCTTATTCTCATGGTAATTGTGATTTCAAAGTATTTGACCATGCAGACAGGCCTTTTCCAAGGAAGGAGGGTGGAGTGGCAGCATGGAGGAGTATCTACACTTTCTAAGCACATGACTGGACAAGGATGTGGTTTTTCTAGGTGGCAAAATCTCCTCTGCTAAGAGATGGCCAGGACTGGGAGAGACAGGTAAAGCTGAGGTGCCATAGGTCATGGAAGAGACATTTGAGTATGTCTCCTCCTTTAAAACATTTGAGTATGTTCTCAGTAGTCAAGCAGAAGATGGCAAGAAGGAGTTGGGAGTAGGAGGGCAATCCTGAATATATCCCAGGAATGCATTTCAAAGGCATCCTGGCTACATTTGGGGTCAGAAAGTGTCAAAAAATCATGTGAGCAAATTGTATTTTTAAAATGTTTCTTCAAAATCAGAGGCTGGTTCATAAAAAAGGTCCAGTAGATGAAAATAGTCTCTCTTTATATAGCCTGTAATTAAACTAGTTGTGTACAAGGACTGAAGCAGGAGTTGTAAGTGACAAAATGCGTGTTTCAAGGGTATGTGTTGTTACTTCTCTTTCTCCATATATGTGTGATATTTTATTGCTGTTCTATCTGCATAATTGTGGTTCCTCTGGCTTCTGTTTTCTCTCTATCCCATCATCTCCCCTGGCTCTTTCAGATATTGCAGTCTGATTAGCTACAGAATACTTGTCCTGTGGCCAATTGGAAAGCAGCTCTCTACTCATATTCAGTGAAAAGAAAAATGAAAAGGATGAATAAGGAAATAAGTTTGATTTTTACAAAATTCCAGTTTTGCTGAGATTTCAGATATCTCCCAAGACATTTGTAAATTTAAGATTAAACCTTGATATAGGTAATATGTGCAGCACAGAAGACACAACAAGAATGAGTATGATATTTTCACCACCCTAACGGTCAATTGTCTGTCACAGTAAGCAATTTAAAAAGAAAAACAACAAAAAAGTAATGATTTGTACAGCTCTTCTTTAAATACACAAAGTGGAGGGTTTTTTTTCTTTTTAAGAATAAATAAATATCTTTATCCCTCATTGGAAATGCTTATTCTTCCGCTGGCAACTTCTATCTATAAAACTCAAACATCCTTTTTTCCAAGTAAACTTTGTTATCCAAAAGTGATAATAAAGCCCACCTTTACTCTCCTCTTAAAACCAAATAATCTGCCTGCTTTTCTATAACCAATAGTTTGTCTTCTGTGTGGCATAACTTTACTGCTACCCACATCAAGCTCAATCACTGAGCTCCAGTATGCTGATGATGTTGTAGTGTATGCTCACTTGGAAACAGACCTTCAGCAAACATCACCATCTTTATTGCGGCATACAAGAAAATGGGACTGAAGCGTAATATTCAGAAAACTAAGGTCTTCTACCAACCAGCTCCTAACAAACAGTCCCCAAGCTCATCATTCATTAAGCAGTTGTATTCTTCATCTTGCTGTATGGACATAAGGCATGGACAACATACAGGGAACATCTAAAATTGTTGAAGTACCACCAATTTTGCCTGCCTAAGATCCTTCAGATCCAGTGGGAAGACAGATACACCAATGGTAGCATCTTCCTGCAAATAGATACCATGAGTATTGAGGAGATGATCATCCAGCATCAACTTTGGGCCATATCATCCAGATGTCTGACTCCAGACTCCTGAAGCACGTTTTATTCTCCCAGCCAAGGCATATGGCCAAGAAGAGGTCAGAGAGAGCTCTTCAGGGACATCCTCAAAGCCAACTTAAAAAAATGCAACATTAGCATCAATGTGTGGGAGACCATCACCCAGGACCACTCCATATGGAGGAAAAGTCCGCTTCAGGGATCTCTGTACTTTGAAACCACACAAAAACAACAGGGGGTGGAAAGGCAGGAACAGCACAAACAGCATGTCATGGACCAAATCAAGAATCCAGCACCACCCACCCCACACGGAAATCATAGCCACGCTGCAGTAGAGTCTGTCAGTCCTGGATAGGCCTCATCAGCCATCTTCGGGCACACAGATTAGACAAACATGGAAGATAATCATCCTTGACTGTAAGGGATTGCTGAAGGAGTTTGTCTTGATTTCTTTTTAAAAGATGTAGCAAAGATTGTGATGTATAAAGAACCAAGTAGTAGCATCTGGTGTATTAAGAATGCCTATAAAATTATTATAATATTAAATCTCAGAATGTTTTAGTCTTAAAGGTGCTACCTTGCCTTGTGGCAAAGAACCTCTCTATGATATTAAAGATATTGCCTCGTCAAATTAATTAAATTACAACTCTGGTGACCTTGTGCTGCTGTTAAATGGGAAATCCCCATGAAGACTTATCCAATGACTTACGCTCAATGGAGGCAACATTTTGGGAAAGAAAAATGTCATCTATGGCTGTTGAAACATGACCTTTCTAATGTAATATTTTAATGCTTTTTAATCTCTGTAGCCTCAAAATGATAGAAAGGACAGAACGGAAATAGGAATTTTGCCCCTGACATGACAACATCTTATCTGGTACCTTCATTGTACAAAACGTTTTTTTAAAGCTAACTTCATGACATTCTTTAGGGGTATGTGATTTTGCTGATAAAAACAAAGCTGCAGAAGGTAAAACTACTGTGAGCAGCAATAGGTGAGGTGAGGTGAGTTGAAGTTATTTGGGCAAAAGAGCTGATAGTGAATCTGATGCTGGTCTTGTTTCTAAATGGAGGATGCCGGCTTAACTATGGAAGAAAATTCTATGACTGTGGAAAGGAAAAGTAAAGAACTGGAAGGACAATGACAAAAGTAGCTGTTGAATTGTTGTTTCTTCTGGTGACTACTGTGATTTCTGGGGTTGTGTGGGACTAATGGAGGAAAAAAACAAAGCAGGATACATAACAACAGGAATATAAGATTAGCCAGGATATTGTATCAGACCTTTCTCTGGAACATTTTCTCTCCAAAACCAGAAAGTGACTTACTCTGAAGGGTGTAAAATAGCCATTCTTTGGGCATGGACCAACAGTATTTTTCAGGTCTGTCTAAAGTTGTTGTCACAGGCCAGCTGGGCACTGTGAGTATAGCAATTTAGTTGCAGACTGACTGAGCACTGCAAATTTATTAGCCAGTGGGCTATTTTGGTTCGGGATCGAGGAGGTGATGTTGGGAAGGAAAGCAATGACAATTTTTACTTATAAAAAGAATACATTTTACTTATGACAACAAAAGATATAGTTTGCGCATATGACAGTTAGTAAAAAGGTTAAGCTAATAAACAGACAACATAACAATACAGATTAAAACTGACAGTGATAATAAAACAGATGAAGAAATTAACCAAGAGTTTCTACTTGGTTAGTAACTTATCGATAGCCCCTCGGTTAGAAGATGCACGTCAGGCTGATTCAGCAAAGTCAGACGTCTCTGAACTGGGCTGTTGGAGGGGGTACCTGGGGGAAGCACCTCAGTCAGGATCTGGTCTCCGCTCTCTCAGGGAGTAAGAGAGATCCATGGGGGTATTGAACAGCAATAACCCTTCTCTTCCATCCTTCCCGAGGGTTATTTTGATGTGTGTGTTCTTTTATATCTTATTTATGCTAATTTTTTATTTATATAGCCATTCATAGTGTTACTTTTATAACTGTTATCCTATGGGGTTAAAAGGTGTTAGAAATCATTATAATAAGTCACTGCCCAAGCTTGGGTTTACCCAATAAGCAAATTACACCACATCACTGTGGAGTCTGAGATTAACATGTCTCCACCTAAGTTCAACCCACTATGTTAATTATATCTTGTGATTACATTTGTTAGTTTTTTACTGTTTCTAAATAAAATTTGTAAATCAGCTATGTCTGCAATTATAATTTTCAGTTCTGCTTTTTAAAGTTCACGCTGTCTGCAGATCAATACAAAAAGCTATATATAAATCTTTTTTCAGACAGACAGGGAACTGCTTCATCAGCCACTTTGCAGATATCTCAGAAAGCAAATCTTTCTGGTTAAAGCTTCTGTTTGACCTTTTTGGTTCTGGCCATCACAAGTTGTGTAACTGGCATAGAATCAGACTAAGGCAAAAGCAGCAGCCTATCTGCGATGGTATCATTGCCACAAACTATTCACCAACTGCCTTCTTTTCGTCATGCTATCCTAGAACTTTTGGCTTTTGAAATGTTATTCAATCATAGAGAAGTACGCTGGAATTGTGCAAGTTCCAGTATAAAATGAGCCCTAAACCTTGCAAAAATTCCAACAATTTGTTCATAGGTAAGAATACATCCAAGATTGTGGACACAATGTGGCAGAGTGCTGTGACCCTCCCATAAGCATAAGGTTTTATTTGAACACCTTTTATATACTATGAGGGCATTAAATTTGTGCTCTTGATTTTTATATCTGCTTCCCCTGTGTCTACCTGGATGTAATTAAGCCATAGAGAGAAAACAAAGGGGAGGCCAAAAGAAGTTGATTAGGCCTGCATGGCCTACAGAAAAGGAAAGCGCTGGCTCTACACGAGCTTCCTTCTTTACTTCATCCATTGTGTGCTTTTCAGAGACACTCTCTTACAAAGGAGCAAGCTGGAAGCCAGGCAAGAGAATGGTCTTTCTCATCAGCATTTTCTGCATAAGTCTGCTAGCCACCTCAATGCAACTGAATACTAATTTGATTCAGCATTCATCTTTTCTGATCCCACTGTACACTGAAACCTTCCTGAAGGGAGGGATTGGGATCAGGAAACTGTGGCAGGAGCTGTACTGTTATCAAGATCCCTGGGGGTCTATGCAGCAGTTCAGTTGGACAGAACTGCTATGACTAGCAGATCCTCCAAAATTTGAGAAGTTCAGTGCCAAAGCCCCTCCCACCAAACCCCAGTTTCAAGTGGAATAAGCAGCCAGGAACCATAATGCATACAGTGATACTGTTGGGTTTTTCCATGGGAAAAATGTTTCCTGTGCAAGGAGAACTTGGTTTATAAGAATCATAGATGGAAAATAGCCTGTCCATTTCCAACTTGTTAAAATAATTCTCTTCAATATATTGTGGAATGTTTTGTCTTCTCAGGCTCTAAATATTTAAACAGATAGGACTTTTGCTATAAACTTTGCAAGATAGTTCATGCTTCTTGCAACTGAACTGGGTAAAACTAGTTTTCAGCTGGGAGCAAGGAATAAAATCATATTTCTTCTTTAGGTTTACAATTCACATGAGAAAAAATGGTATTTCTCATTTTGCTTTCTCCTGATGCACAAACAATCTTGATTTTCTTGATTGTTAATGAAACACAGACTGGGATTTAAACATTTCTATTTAAATTGAACCAATATCCCTCTTTTCTGTTAAAAGCTTTTGCTAAATGTAATTTTGAATATTTTCCCTATATTTTTGTTTTTCTGAGATGGAGCTCCTTTTCTTGTAAAGCTTACATAGTAATAACAGTTAAAATTATAAGGAGAACTATCAAATCTGGGCCTGTTAATTACATTTTTTTACCATATGGCTTCTGATTTTTGTAACGCTGGATGGGAATAGAAATGTTGCAGTAGAACTCTGTTAAATCTTCCTTCCACTTCATTTAAAAAATGCTGACAATACTGGTCCCTGAAGAAGGACTAGATTGCCAAAACAACAGCACAGCACTGGACCATGAAGAAGGTGAGGCATAGAAATCAAGATCACTACTCTGTTAAAAATGTGAACAGAATACAAAGTCACAAAGAGAATTCCAAATAAGAGACAACAGATTAATAAAAATGCCATTTTTGAAATTGGCTTTGACTACCTAATGACTGGTGATTGCATTGTAAATAAAATTAAAAACCTAACTATGGCTCTTCAGGCCCAGGTGAGTGCAGCAAGTGGAAAGTCCTTTTGATGGGAATGAAAAGCATAATGCCTCCTTGGTGTTAACAGAGATATATTTGCTACATATTTAAAAATGATATAGGTGGTGTTTTTACAGCCTTATCGCTCTGCTGTCACCAGCCAATGTGACAAGTAGAGACAATAATGCAGGTACCATGATACATCCCCTCTGAAAGTTTCCTGAAGTACAAAGATCCACAAGTAAAAATTGGAATGCTGTAGGGAGAGAAAAATGATATAGTGGATTTAACCTATGACTTGAATATGGTCCATTTTATTTCAAGGTTTTTCTTCCAAATTTCATGAAAAATTAGAAGCCAAAAAATACATGTTATTTCAGTTTGTGACTGAACTTTCTGCTTTACAGTCAATGTTATAAATTTTAATAACGCTAATACTATAAAAAGTGATGGAAATATTTCCCTGTTTAACCTTTAGAATAAAATTCACCTATAAATATCTAGATATGACTATCTAGATATAAACAGAAAAAAAACCCTCAAAAGTAGTTAAACAATATTTTGCTGATCTTGGTTAATGGCATATTAGCACTAAAGATTTTTAAAGTACCGATCTTCCATTGCTCTGTAAAAATACTTGTAAAATGAAGTAAATAAAATTGTATTAGGAATCAATTTACTTCCTTTTCTGTGTGTTGTGGGTGAGAATTTTTGCAGTGTTTTTTGGAGTCAGATTTAGTTTTCTTGTAGTATTCATAACATGAATAATCAAAAATGTATTTTCATTTGGTATAAGCTCTCTTGGGAGTTTTAGATCCTTTAAACTTGGGATTTCTGATTGACAGTTTAGAACAGGATATTGTTGAGTAAATTATAATGATGAAAATGCAAAACTGGCCATTTTATCTTTTCATTACCAAACAAACCATAACAGTATTTTTGTAATGATAACTAATTAGAAATATATTATACATTATTCTTATTTAATTTTATTTTTCCTACATCTGAGGAAGTTTATTCCTGTCTATACTGATTTCCTAATTAGCTTATTGGTTGTAAGGAAATAGGTGTAAATATGATCTTAGTGGAAAAGTACATGCAGTATTATTTTGAAATCCAAATATATGCAAGTACAATATTGAATATGATGCCAATGTTTCCAGATTCATTTAGCGTCCTTTAGTTTTATGAAAAATTAGGAAGTCAAGTAAATTATGAATCTTCTTGAATATGAAAGTTTAAGCTTAATAACATTCAGACTCTTAATGTTTCCTGTGATGAATATTGCATCCCTTTCCTTGCTGCCCCTTCTGACATCCTTATTACTCTCAGGTCTGTTCAGATCACTGCTACTATCCCCCGTTATTAGATTAATAACCTTCATCTGTTTCTTTAAAATCCATTTTCCACAATATCAAGTACAAGTTCTTATTCCTAACCTTTTACTTTTTACTTACTTTTTTTCCTCTCATTCCCGTCTGGCAATAATGCAATATTAGTTGGGTGGGTAAACTAACAAATGCTAATGGTTAGGTCTGGATCATTAGATTAGGGAAAGACATTACACATAAACTGGTTTAAGTGATCAGAAACGCCTTTAAATCTTTAACAGAACAGACGTTCATTGCACATAAACCAGTTTAAAAATGGCTGAAACCAGTTTGAGATAAACCTGGTTGAATGTAGTATCAGACTTAACTGCTTTGGGTCAAACCATTTTATGCAATGTCTATCCCAGACCACTTCCTGGTTTAAGATAAACCAGATACCCCCAGCATCCCGGCATGCTCTCTGGGCTGGGTGGGTGCTTTACAGCAGGGCTGGCCCCTCCCCTCTGCTCCCTGGGCAGAGACTTGCAGATACAGCAAGGTCTGCTGGCTTCCCCATGCCTCCCCTGACCCCCCTTTCCCCTCTTACCTCTTGCTGCTTAAGCAGAGATCCCTTCCTCCCCTCTCCCAGAGCATGGACCTGAGCCAGCATGTGGTATGCTAGCTAGTGCTGTATAAGGCTCTGACAGCGACTACAGGCACAGCAAGGTCTGCTGGCTTCCCCCTGCCCTACCCATCCTTGCTGCTCAAGCAGGAAATCCTCCTCTCCCTAGCATGGACCCTAGGCATGTGGTATGCTAGCAAATGCTGAGAGCATAAATGTGTGTCTCTCAAATATCATTGGGACAGGCAGACAGACAGAACAGGGCTTTTGGAGCTAATCAACCAGTCACCCTGGTAAACTGTTTAAGAAGAGTTTGAAGTAATGGGAGAAAAGCTATTGTTTTGCAAATTGAGTGATAAAGACTCCTGTCAGCACCCCCACCCCTCCCCAGCTGGTTTGCTCACCTGTCAGTTTTCTGTAGGCAGTCTGACAAGCAAGGAGGAAGATTGAAAAGCTCCATATCATCAATGTATCCATGCACTGCACCCCCCCAGCTCCTTGTCTCAAAGTGCTAGCAGGGGTCTGGGGCTGACAATTCTCCCACTCCTTGAGCAGTCAGCAGAGAAAAACCTAGGATGGTTCGGGCAGACATCCCTAATGAGAGAGTCCGGCTGGGGCCTGGCCACACCCCCTCAGCTCAACTCTGTGCAAGGGAAGGGATGGATTCTCTAGCACGCCCCTCCTCCCCCCACTTCCAGCTTGAGCCAGTGTAGGCATATGCCTGAATTTGCTCTGTCCAGAGGGATTGCCTGTATAGTTGGAAACCAGTTCAGCCTAGCCAGGTTAAACTAACCTGCAATGGTTGAATTAATTCAGGCTCAGGCTTTTTGAAAGTCTGTCCCTAGCCTTAATGTCTACCATTTATTTAAACCATTCCTGTGTCTGAATTTGTGAACTGCAGTATAAATATAAGCATCTCTGTAAACATGTCTTATTCTAATGTTATCCTTCTCTTTCCTCAGGCTGTGTGTTACACTACTCAGTTGTGTTTTATCTTTAAATTAGATCTGACTGTTGCCTCTGGACATTACTGCAATAAGAATAATAAATAATAAATTATATTAATTCAAATTCATTTATGATTAATGTTGCTCTATTTAAACACTTAGCTTCTTTAGTTTGGTTTAATTCTGTCATCTTGATACATTAATGGAAACAAACATTAACACAAAAAGTTGACTTTACGTATGTGAGCTACCTTCCTCTTCATACACCTGAAAATCTTATGACCATTCTCCACTATGAAAGGAAGGAAAGTGTCTGTTCTTATATAGATTTTTTTCCATTTTAGTTAATTTATTATTTATAGTTTTAATTGTGTTTAGGCATTATGGCACAGCCTTTAATCTCATAGGGCCCCTGCCTCAGTTAGTGAGAAGGCAATATTCACATAATGACCTGGTAGCTCTCTTCCTGGTTGATCAGCACATGGCCTGAAGCCTTATTCAATGCACACTTATTAATCATGCCCTCACATTATTTATTCAGCTTGTGCGGTATAACCCCTGCTCTGCCCTGTGTCATCTGGCTTGACTATTTGAATATAAGCTCTGTGTGGCAGAGACATTCTACTTCTCTGTACTTACCTAGCACAATAGATCTTGATTCTTAGTTGTCCTTTTTTGCTTTAGTAATAAATCTGATTAATGATCAGTGTGCAGTAAATAAGGCACAGGGCCATACAACCAGAGTGAGCTATCTGATAACAGCAAATGGCATGTTAGTGCCATGGTGTTTATCTATTTGCTGATGAGCTTACTCAGGAGGAAATAAATCAATGAGAGAGAAAAGGTAAGGAGTGGGAGGGCAGACCATAGTAAAAGGGACAGTTGAGAAATGAAGTTCAGATAAGCTTTGCTCTGAAGAATTCTGAAGTGCTTACGGATTCTTTTCAAGGTACTCACCTGTACAGAATCTGAGCACTTTGAAGACACTTATTTATTTTCACAAGGTCCCTGTGAAACGAAGGAGTTATCCTATCCCCATTTTACTGATGAGGCACTGGTAACTACGAAATATTTAAATTAAGAAGAGTCTGTTGGTATTCTCAGATACTTGGGATGTGATTTTTCCAGTGTATTCTGTACTTTTCATGCCCCAAGCACTGTTCCCATTGACTTCAGGTACAGCTATGAGTGCTCAGTACTGCAATGCAGATCCAAGGATCTACAGACCTCAAGTCAAACTTTTAGAAGATAGGAAGCACAGATCTAGTTACCTAGGTAAAATTTGGTTTGAATAACTTCATTCAAATTCCTTATTCAAATGTATTTTTTACCCCAGCCTCTTCCCACCATTTCCTTTAGATGTTCATTTCTTACATTTCCGTTGGATACCATCCTCCTCCAACTGACCTGGAGCTAGCAGTTGGGAATTGGGGGTGATTTATAGTAGAAGAAAGACAGGCTTCCAGTTTTCATTTGTGGAGATCAGACAGCATAGCTCATAATACAGCTGCAATATCAAAGGAAGTTTTTATCTGATGAGGCAGGAAGATGCCCAATGCAGATTGAATTTTTAGGGAACTTAGAAGCTTAAATATAAGCTAACTCACTGGAAGTTGTGGAAACTGCAATTTTTTAACTTGGACAGATTTTACACAATGTGTAACTCCTTTTTTCAAAACTTAGAAGCCCTAGATGTTTTTAAAGAGATTACCAGAATGGTTAACAATGGGCAAATGCCATATCATATTTCTTCACATATAACACACAATGTTCTCCAATTCAGCCCCCCAAAATTGGGTGGTTGTTTTACTTGGGGATGCTCACTTTATTCCTGAAATAGTAGCACCCTTCTTTGATTTCTGGTCCACAGTGCAGCAACTCTGATGTTAGTATTCAGGCAGCTGAAGGGGTCAGTTGACTTACTAGCTCATTTTTCTTCACTCCACAGTTGTTAATGTTTATCTCTCCTTCATAATAATCTTGATATTTTACTAATCAGGTTAACCTTTCTTAAGGCATTTGTGCTGACTGTAACCTGTTCCTGGTCTCTCTCCACCTATTTTATGTCCCAAGTAGGAAAAGGAAGCTGAATCAGCTGAAGATTAGGCTCTGTCTCTACTTTTTGCATCCATAGCTGGGGGGGGAGCAAGGGGGGGAAGGAACCCTTCATCTGCCTTTCCAAAATAAGGTGTGTATTATGTTTTGGGACCTGATGTATGTGGAAAACTAGTATACTCCCTAGCCACATTGCCGAGGATAGACAATTCCAATTTTATTGGAATTTTAGAAAAAAACACCTTGAGGCAGGCAACTGGTATGTTATAGTCTGGTAAAGTTGACCTAAATGTCCAATCTTTCAGGCATTTTAGAGGGCTTATGTAGCCCCCAAAATCCCATGCCCAATCTGAGTTAGTTCACCCAAGAAAGGGTTAACCTGATCTGTTAAATACTTGCCTGCTTTTGCACTACAGCCCCAAGGCTGGGAAAGCCCAGACTCTTGTCCCAAACCTGGAGCTGTGCTATCCCTACCCCCCAACCCTGACCAGGTTATTTTTAGCCCCCTTTATCCTCCTGACTGGACAACACATTCTCCCCTTCATGGACCCACTAAACCCCTGCTGCAGACATACCAACCCTCCCTAATCCCACCAACCTCACCCTGGCCCTGCCACCACCCCTCCCCCCACAGACCCACAAGCCCCTGTGACCCAGGCTACTCTGAGTTAATGATGTCAGGTTCCCTGCACAGCTCTAGGAGCAGCAAATGACTGTACTTGCTACTCGAGGTGTACATTTAGTCGGCCAAAATTGGACTCATGAACATAGACCAGGTGCAGCAAATTACTCTATATACCATAAAGTTTTTAAGTGTGGCAAAGTTTAAAACAAGAAAATGGAAAGTATCGGCAACCTTTATGACAGGCAGTGTGATCAGTCCCACCCCTAAAAACATAGTGGTTCTGAATGTTTTGATTCAGTGTCATTTTTTAGAAAAAGATTGCTATTAATTTTTTTATATTTACAGATTATACTCTCAAAATTTCAAAACATCTGCAGTGTGTGTGTGTGTGTGTGTATGTATATATATATTTCTCTCCTATTATGGAATTTTCTTTTTAAATAATCACCTGCTATAAAGTGCACCATTTACTTTGGGTCTGTATAGCCAGATAACTACCAGCAGAGGGAACACAAAGCAGCTAACAAAACTCCGTTCTTTTTGACCTGATTAAGAATATGAAGAAGGCAAAATTCTGACGATGTTTTTCTTTTCTTTTCTAAAATCAGCACAAAAGATCGGAAGTGTGTGTGTGTGTTGTAACAACTAAATATAGTTGAACTATGAACTAAGTACATATCCGTTACAATAACTAATAAAGGCAGGGAGAGTAAAAGAGGGAGAGTGAGAAGAATAAAACAGAAGATTCCAAATACTAATGTTTTAATCACCAAAATAATAGAAGCATTTTTCCTAAATTACACTAAACTTTTCAAAACAGTTAAACCTGCTAAGCCCTGTCTCTCTCCATAGATGCAAACTCATCAGATTTCAACCTCAGGTGATGCCTGACTTCTTCAATACAGTAACAATGTAACTTCATGTTCCTAAGGCCCACTGTAAAAGTGCAGTCTGGGGTGATTCCATATACTCCTTAGAGAAGTACCAAAGAATACACATATTTGCCAAAGGTGCCAGTGCTGTGTTCAAAATCATGTTAATTCTAATTATAACTTCATTCCAAAAAATAATTGACAATAAGATATAACTAAAATGTGACCAAGCATTGCTTGCAGTGTATCACATCTCCCACATGCATCTACCATTTGATTTTTTTAAGTTTAGAGGGAGCCTAGCACAGATGACCAAGTCAAGGGACATGGTCATCAGCGGTGACCTAAACTATCCGGATATCTGCTGGGAAGAACAGTCAGCCAGGTCTGACCGCTCACATAAGTTCCTAGCCAAGTTACAGGATCTCTGTCTAACCCAGAAGGTGCACAGTCCCACTGGGGAAATGCTTTGTTGAACCTGGTCCTGGCCACGGGTGACAACCTGGTGAGTGGACTGCGGGTTCTTGACCACCTGGGCGATAGCAATCATTGCCTACTGGAATTCATCATCCAGCGCAGGGTGTCAAAGGCCTGCAGCAAGGCAACAGCCCTAGACTTCAAGAGGGCAGATTTCAATGAGGTAAGGAGACTAGTCAGGGGGGCACTGAGGTCCCAGAGGGGAGGGGAGTTGGGAGACCTGGAAGAGTGTTCGTTCCTTAAGGAGACAATCCTCCAAGCCCAAAGGGTGACAATCCCCATGCAGATCAAAGGGGGCAGGAGTGCTCAAAAGCCCCCATGGCTCACCAAAAGCATCCATGAACATCTCAAAGTTAAAAAGCAGGTATATACCCAATGGAAGGGAGGGGCCATCACCAAGGAGGATTATATCTCCATTGCCCGAGATTGTAGCGAGGCTGTTAGGAAGGCTAAGGTGGAGATGGAACTGGGACTAGTGACCCAGATCAAGGATAATAAGAAGTCCTTTTTTAAATGCATAAGGGATAAAAAGAAGGTACCGAGTAATGTAAGGACTCTGCAGGATACAGCAGGAAATCTGGTGGTCACACCAGACAACAAAGCTAACCTCTTTAACAATTTCTTTGCCTCCATTTTTTTGAGCAGGGACCAAGGCATCCCCCACACTGGGATCCCCGATGGACCCAGGGGAGGCACTGCCAGGCCCAGGGTCAGTGAGGACCTGGTCAGGGAACTTCTGGTGGGTCTAGAAATGTTCAAGTCAGCAGGTCCTGACAATCTCCAACCCAGAGTGCTGAGGGAATTAGCAGAGGTCATTGTGGGATCCCTGGCACAGCTTTACGAGCACTCATGGTACTCTGGTGAGGTGCCAAAGGACTGGAAAAGGGCCAATGTGGTCCCCAGTTTCAAAAAAGGGAGGAAGGAGGACCCAGGAAACTACAGGGCCATTAGTCTTACCTCAGTCCTAAGGAAGCTCTTTAAGAAAATTATCCAGGAGCACATCTGTGAGGGACCAGCAGGGGAGATTGTGCTTAGGGGCAATCAACATGGGTTCATTAGAGGCAGGTCCTGTCAGACCAACATGGTGGCCTTCTACAGCCAGGTCACAAAATCCTTGGATGCAGGTGTCGCGGTGGACGTAGCCTTCCTGGACTTTAGGAAGGCCTTCAACACTGTCTCTCACCCCATTCTCATTAAGAAAATAGGTGACTGTGGCGTTGATGCCTACACCGTCAGATGGGTCACAAATTGGCTGGAGGGCTGCACCTGAAGAGTGGTGGTGGATGGGTCTTTTTTGACTTGGAGGTATGTGGGCAGTAGGGTCCCCCAGGGCTTGGTCCTTGGTCTCGCACATCTTCATCAGTGTCTTGGACAAGGGGGTGAAAATCACCTTGTTCAAATTCATGAATGACACTAAAATGTGGGGAGAAGTGGACACCCTGGAGGAGAGGGACAGGCTGCAACTAGATCTAGACAGGTTAAAGGGGTGGGATGAGAACAGGATAGGATTCAATACTGACAAGTACAAGGTACTGCACCTGGGGAGGAAGAACCAGCAACATACCTACACGTTGGGGAACTCCTTTCTCATCAGCACAGAGGCAGAAAAGGATCTTGGTGTCATTATTGATTCCAAAATAAACATGGGCCACCAGTGTGGGGAGGCAGTCAGGAAGGCCAACCGTACCTTGTCATGCATCCACAGATGCATCACGAGCAGGTCCAAGGAGGTGATACTCCCCCTCTTTGCGACACTGGTCAGGCTGCAGTTGGAGTACTATATCCCATTCTGGGTGCCACACTTCAGGAGGGTCATGGACAGCATCAAGGTGGTCCAGAGGAGGGCCACTTGCATGATCAAGGGGCAGCAAGGCAGGCCCTATGAGTGGAGGCTATGGGGACCTGAACCTGTTCAGCCTCCACAAGAGAAGGCTGAAAGGGGATCTGTTGGCTGTCTACGAACTGGCCAAGGAAGACCAGCAAGCTATGGGAGAGTCCCTGTTCCCCCAAGCACTGCCGGGAGTAACAAGGAACAATGGCCATAAGTTGACCAAGAGTAGATTCAGGCTAGGTATCAGGAGGTACTACTTCACAGTCAGGGTGGCTAGGAACTGGAACCCACTTCCAAGGACAGTCATGCTCGGTCCTACCCTGGGGGTCTTCAAAACGAGGCTAGATAATCACTTAGCAGGCGGTCAGACTTGATGATCTGCTCAGGTCCCTTCTGACCCTATCTACTATGAAACTATAAGATGAAAAAAGATCTTCTGTTGTATAAGATGAAATCTAAGATAAATTGTCAATGTTTGAAAATTGCGAATTGCTGATTTCCACTGGGACACTGTTATATGGGTACCTAGGTCTTCATTCTACTTCAGTCATAAATACTCTGTATCAGGTTTGTTATATGAGATTTATGTATTCATGGAGTGATGATACAGAATCTTGGAACAAAAGCAGATATCAAGGCAAAACATAATATATCTGGGGTATTTGCTACACCTAGGGCATATATACACATCTCTCTTTTAAGCAGGCTTAACCTAAAATCACCATTTTAAGGTGCATTAAGGGCTCATGTCGGCATGTGTGCATCCTTAATGTGCCTTAAAACTGGTGATTTGAGGCTATGTGAGCCTAATAGCTAATTTGCATTAGCACACCTATAAATGCGCTAATGCGCATTAATGCAGTGTGCATCAATGGCTACGTACTGCATTAATGCAGATTAGTGCAGCTGCACGTGTGCTAATGAGACGTAGCTACTTGTGTCTAAATTTAATGTACTTCAATGCACATTAACATGTCCAAATGTAGATACGTGCCTGAATCACCTTCATGCACCTTAAATAAAGGCGCATTATATTTAGGTGCACATAAATACGTATGTAAACACAACCTTAAAGTCTCAGCATAATTTTCTAATACCTGATTGAACCGCACATATTGTCATTTAATTGGTTCTGGAACATGAAATTCATCACATAACTCAGAAAAGTAATTAAGATCATATCCTGCTAGAAGCTGTTCCACATGTACAACACCCTTACCCAACCAGTTTTTCCACATCGGTTTTTGGAACCTATGCTTTAAACAGGGATTGCCTCAAACAGAGTCCTTACAGTTTAACAAAGGAAGACATTTCAGCAAGCTTCCCAAATTTTTTAAACTTGTTTGGATGCAAAAATTATAAGGAATTAGAGAGCTTGAAAGATGTTGTAAGTAGACCTTATGATGTGCCTGTTAAATTTTCACCCATACAGGAGAGTTATAACTTGTATCAGTCATCCACTGTATAGGTGGCCTTACTAAGAAGGCATTGTGATATTGTGAAAGGTTTGGAAGATGAAAACCACACATTTCAATTGGTAGTTGCATCTCTTTTGATGAAAGTTAAGCCTTGTTTTCCTCTTCCCACAGAAACCTGAGTATTCAATTGATTTTAACAAAATAAGATTGGAGAATTACAACCGGTAATAATGGTATAGGCAAATTAGTCAGGATACAACATTCACTTAAAACATATTATCACAGCAAAGATATTGCCAAACTGCTCCATTTGTTTAGATTATGTAATATAAGAATGAGAATCTTCTGAAAGTTTTGGCAGACAATAACATAATATTATTGGATTTTTAATACCCAAGTAAGTTATGTATTCTGATTACCATTGAAACTAGCATTTACTAAACATCCTTTGTGGTATGCTTATTTATTTCAATTTACTCAGATTTTGTCCAGTTAATATTCTAACCAGATTAATTGCTACAACTGTTGCAAGTAGAAACTTATCTCTCAGGCTGTGACAGAAGTATCTGTGCATTGTCTGCATAGAATATGATATTGTGTTCACTATCTTCCACCTTAATGCCTTTTATATCACTTTTATTCCTTACAGCTGTAGTCAATAGGTACCTGTAGATGTGTGGGACACCTGCTCCAACCTGCTGTATTTAATTTAGTCTGCTTGAGTGTTCTAATTAGCATCTTCCAGCAGCCTCAGCGTCTCATGTATTCAGTGTTCCCGTGCTTCAAAATGGTGGCAGGGGCACTTTAAAGCTCATTGAATGAGTTTTAGTTAAAGCACTCCTGCTGCCATGGTGTCTGCATTCATTAAAAAGATTAGTCTATAGCTAAAACAAATCCTAGGACACTCACCTGATATAAGCATTACAAAAATAATTGCTTCATATAAAACGATTGGTAGTGTACTTTGGTTTTTATTATCATTATAAGCATTCAGTAATTGAGGAAATATATCATATATATATATAACTGCACAGGAAATCCATCAATGCCTGGAGATTTATTAATGTTCATGTACTTTAAGGACAAAAAGTTATATCAACTAATGATACAGGAGCCTCTAAAATTGCCATGTTCATCTCTGGAATTTCATGTGTGGGTATAAAGCTCAGGAATGTATCTATTTCCTCACTAGTAACATTCAGATTCTCATTGTAGAAATTAGAATAAAATTGACTGAACAGTTGGTCTCTGTGCATATGCATATTCCCCAGAGAGCTTCCTATAACTTATATTTTATCATAGTTTGATTTATTCTTTATACGCTAGCAGCCTTCCTGCACATTCCCATGATTCCTCATAATATTGGCATAATCTATATGAAGCATACTTCACCTTCTGGGACAGTAATTTATTCAATTCATATCTCATATTGGTAAGAATGTGTAGTTTATTAGGCAAAGGATTTGTGATATAATCCTCATCTAAAGACTTAATTTTTCTTATTAAAGTGTCTATTTCTGTATCCCTTTTTAATTTTTTTCCCCAGAAGCATGATATTATATGCCCTCATAAGAAGACTGTAGTAGTTTCTCATAATATTGGAGTGGAGGAAGCAGTAGGTTGATTAATTCCCTTTTTTTTCAACTGTTTGAGAATAAATTATTCAAATTTATAACCATTCGACAGGGAGGTGGTGAGTCTCCAATAATAGTTATAGCTAGTATACCCAGTTACAGCTGATATATCCATGAAGAAGAGCTGAAGCTCCACCTCAGCATAGTCCAAAACAGCTATAGAGCAACTAGAAGCATTGACTACAGAGTCAGTTATGCTCTGAGAACCTAAAAAGTAGTCAATTCCAGAATATACAGAGATGTTGAAAAAACCTATAACCATTCTTTATTGGATTCACTATTCTACAAATATCTTCTAAACCCAGGTCTGACATGAAATGTTTAATAACTTCCCTAGAAGTAAATCTTGTGAACAAAGGAGCACAAGACCTACCAATGACAAAAGCTATAGTTTAATTCATCTTCCTCAAAAAACATAAGGGTTTTTTCCCAAAATCATAGAGCTCTACAAAAACAAATGAAAATGTTGGATTATCTGGATTGGGACTATAGATACATCCCAAAGTAAAAACGGAGTCCATAATTTTAACACTTTAACCAGAAATATATCTACCTTTTGGATCATCAGCTATGTCAATTAAATGGGAGTACAATTTGTAATGCACTAATTTATGAAATTCCTCTACTGTCATGTAGTTTCTTAGATCCTAGCTATATCAATCCTGCTTTTAAAGAAAAGATGCATTTTGTTCTTTTTAACAGTGGTTTTAAGGCCTTTCACAGTCTAAGATACATGCTTAATAGGGCTGGTCATTCTGAGTGACTTTATCTTTTGTGTTAAACTTTGTAATATAGCTGCCAATTTGCCGGTTTCCTTAAATCAAATGTACACTGTTTCTCTGTATACCACCTTATCAGTAAACAGCAAAAAGCAACAGATCAACATCAGACCAGCAGAACTAATATACAGACTACAGAGCTACGATGCAGTCTGTAAGGTTATTGTTGCACTATGATGCAACAATAACCCTATGATCCATAATAATATCAGCAACCTGCTCAACCATACTCTCCGCCTGGCTGAGGTGCTTTTACTATCTTGGGGTCTTTCTTTCTACCCTAATATGCAACCCCAAAATGTTCTGCTGTATGATGGCCTTCAGGACTTTTTCCATAGTCTAACATCTAGGGAATATTTCCATGAAGACAAGCTTGCAATGATCAACCCTCCACAGATTAGATCCATATACAGCACAATAAAAAGGACAGCACTGGGATTCTACATGAGGGTGGCAGCCTCAATCTAGACCTATATATAAACTATTTCTGTTTCTGTGCCCACTCTGAGACTGCCAGCATTTATACTGCAACCTCAGTCTTGCAGAATAGAGTGCCATGGTCAGTGTAAAAACACCTGGTCACTTGGTACACATGGACCTTCCCCAGGAATCAGATGAGAAGGGAGGGGGAAAAGTGATGAAGTGCCATTTGCAAGCCTCTCCAGGTACACAACTCGTGAGTCACTATTGCAGTGCGATCAAATCAGCTAAGGTTCCCACATGGGACTCCTGGCATCACATCTGTGCCTGCCTTGGCCTAGGATGGAGGGAGGCAGAGGGGTTGTTTGTCAAAGGGGAATTTTTTTCTGCCCTGATGTACTGCAACTTCAGTGGTTCTCATAGATAGCTGTGTGTTATTTCATGTCCCTGACCTCAGTGTCCTCTCTGTCACCCAGCCCTGTGGCACCACCAACTGGGGCAGAGCACCAAGCACCAGCAAGTGTACTTGATTTTTACACGTTGTCTGCAGAGCTTAATAAACTTTTTAGTGCCTTTCTGTGAGTGCAAGGGTGAGAAGGAGCTGTTTCAGCACCAATGCTCTGGCCAGCTCAGAGGAGGCTCCTTTTCTCCCAAGAACTGAGCCTGGCCCTGAGAGATGAAGCAGAGAGGTGTTCCCATAGACATAGATTATAAGACAGGCTACTAACTGCCTAAGGCCAGGGGGACTGGGGCCTGGTGCCTTGGCTGCAGTCCAGGGCAGGCAGGAGTAAATGGAGAGGGTAAGTAGTCTGCCCAGTGCTGAAAGATAGAGACCTCATGAGCATTTAATTGCTTGAAGCCTTGCACTTTGAGCATTCAAGATGGGGTGATTCACCCTCTCCCTCTTGGCCACAATAGCCTGAGAGGGAGACAACATATACTCCCAGGTACACTTTTGAAAAGATCATGGGGGGAAGAGAAAATGAAAGGGGGAAAAAGCCAAAATAAATATGAAATACAAGAAATACTAATGGCAGATTTACTATATGATGTATACTATATCTGTCAGAAAGGTTTAGGATGAAGTAGCCCAGAGTTATCTAACACTTTGCAACAACAAAGACAAAAGTCATTAACAAATACCATATGAAATCCACTTGTTGATATGTAGTATATTTTTAGAAAGGAAGTCATAATGTGGAAAGAGGATTCAGTGTTTGTCAGGGACGAAAGGAGCCACTATTGAAAAAAACCGAAAAGGACTAGGTATTTAGAAGAATAAAAAGGACAGTGCAAGATATTTGTAACAATGCTGGTGTAAAACCCTTTTGTGTACAAATATATGAACCCTGCCTGCTATATTAATGCCTGGGGATATTTCTACAAAGTGTATTCAATAATTTTAATATACTCATAATAGGAAACAATTCCCTTGCAATACTGGATCTGTGATTAGGCCTATTCATAATAAAAACTATCCAGTAAATACATAAGAGTAAGATTTACTGGGCTAGAGAGGTGAAATTTATCAAATTAAATTTCAAGTTTATGAAATTGAAATTTCCCAGTTGCAGAAGCTTTACTGGAATTTATTGAGTACCTATCCTTTGTATTGATCTACAGAATAGGGATGAATATTATTCTTGATTAACAAATAGCTCTTTTTATATAGTTTTATACATGTATTTTCTGAGAAAAAATATTCACTTTGTACATAGCACAGATATAAAATGAAGGTCACTCTCAGCAGAGCAAACTGTCTAGTATAGCACTAAGGAAAACATTTTCTTATACATTTGTAACTGCTATCATTGACAATAAAATCACTTGAAATACAAATTAATGGTAGCGTGTTTTCTAACATGACAGAGACTGTAAAAGGTTTTGGCCTTTAATACAGTTTAATGTATGCTTTAGAAATAAGTATAGAGGAACTGACACATCCACTTATTAAATTGTAATTGTCCAAAGCCAAATTCTGCTTTTTTACCCTCCCAATAGGTTGAACTATGCTTTATGTTAATTATGCTGGCTTTTATTTTTCTTGTCCTGACACCTTGACAGCTCTTGTCAGCTTTTAAAAAGTTGTTCACTTGAGAAAATGGTACCTTTACTGTTTGTTCTTGCATAATGCTTTTGTTGGTTCTCTCTATCTTTCCATATTTCTTATAACAAAGTCAGGACTTGATGTCCTTACTTTTCCTGTATTGGGTCATTGTTTTCCAGTAAATAATGCTAGCTTAGCACTTGCTATTCAGAAAGATCCCAGAAAAGTAAGTATTTCCATTTGCAAATGTAGGTATGCAGCTGTTGATTGTTAAGATCCATGTATCTGCTTTCCATTTAATGAAGCAGGATTGCATAGGAAATCGATTTATTAACCCTACTTTCAACACATTGGCTCTCACTAGCCAATCAAAGTTGTGACACCTCCGAACTTCGATAAAAGACTTTCTGTGTGCTATGAAAGTGGCAATACTTTAATACATAGCACTTCTTATTGTGAGTTGGCTTTGAAGCAATACTTATTTGGGATGCTGGAGTTGCTGTCTTTGACACACAAAATCAAGACCTTGACCACTGTGATAATTAAAGTTCCACGACACCTTTTTAAGAGCGCTGGCCAAATTCCAAGTCAGGTAATTAGGTTCTGTTACATTAATGCCCCCTGCAGCTTCAAGTGATTACGGTGTCTTCTCGCTTCCTGTTCTAAACAGTTGTTTATAATTGGTATGCGTTGTCAAACAGCTGCCATGTTCTGCTCCAGTAGTGGTTACGTATCACTGATAAATGGTGTGTTGCTGATATATTTATTTCCAGTGCCTCAGGTGGAACGTTTTAGATCATACAAAGTCTGTAAGGTTTTTTGATGTCATGGAATACAAGGCATTGTGTAATTGAAAGTATTATTTTCTATAAAAATAGAAGAGAGGAGGGGTGGGAAATTATTTGGCTGGAGGGCCACTTAATAAGTTTTGGTGAGCTATCCAAGGCTGCAAGAGTAGACCTGCCCCTTGACAGGTGCTCCACCCCCTGCTTGCCATCTTGGGACTGTAAATCCTACCCCTAACCCCTGACCTTTGCCACTGGAAGATCCTCCCTTGCCCTGGAAATACTCCTTTTGTGAGGAGGGATTTGCCATCTTTGAACCAGAAAAAATAAAGCATATGCTAAAAGTCAAATACCTACTCTAATATATTTTACTTTTATTACAAAAAATATTTTTGTCATGATTTGTGTTTGCATACTGGATATAGAGATGATCGCATAATAACTAAAAATAAAGTCTTATGTATGTTGTGTGGGGGGGTGCGGTGTAGTTACAGGTGGGTGTGAGTGTATGGTAGGGTGTGGGGGTTGTGAGAGAGTGTGGCTGTGTGTGTGAGGGGGCATAAAGTATGCTGCAGAGGTGTGTGTATATGTTGGGGTGTTGGGGGAAGCATGTTGGGTTTGTGAAGGATGAGGGAGGGGGAAAGGTATGGAGACTACCTACACACTCCCCACCATGGCACACAGCCCCCACTGCCAGGAGCAGGAAGTGGGTGCTCGGGGTTCTCGTGGCCCATGCAGGCACTGCTGCCCAGTGCCACATGGCTCTGGCCAGTACTGCACATGGCAGCAAGGAGTGCAGCCAAGCTGATCCCTGCTGTATAGCATGGGGCTCCCCACAGTGCATGTGCAGCTCCTGGCACTCACACACCACTGGGGAAAGCCCCACACAATGAAAATGGCTACCTTTTCTGCTCCTTGCCACCATGGAAGCAGGGAACATGGCTCCCCACCACTTCCAGCAGAGTCCTGGTAGATGCATGTGAGGAAGGCAGCTGGCTCCATGGTATGGGGCTTCCCTTGGTGGTGTGTGAGTGCTGGGAGCTGCATGTGTACTGCAAGAATCCCCTCATGATAAAGGCCGGCTGGCATGACTGCACTCCTTGCTGCCATGTGCAGTGCTGGCCAGAACCATGCACCGCTGAGCAGCAGCACCTGCATAAGCCATGAGAATCCCAAGTTCTCACTGCCTCCCGCTGCTGCACCACTGGTGTGCACCATATAGGGGAGTGTGGGGAGGGTGCCCACACCCCCCACCCTCCCTCACACCCATACCCTGCCCACCTGAACTCTGTGCTCCTGCCAGCCACACACTCCCTGCCCTTACCCAGCTGCAGCTCACCCCGATCCCTGTTGCAGCTACCCACCTCCCACACCATTTCCCTAGTTGCTGCCTGGAGTGAGTACTGTAGCAGGAAGACAGGGAAGAGCCACTGGACACCAGGAAAGTTGAATAGGTCCCCCAGCAGCTGCAACAGTGGCAGCAGCAGCCTTGTCTGGAGGCTGCGTGCTGGCTGGACTGGGCCTTTCTATGCATGAGCGTGGGAGCAAGGTGTGCAGGCTGCATGGGATACAATTAACTGGTGGGCACCCATGGGCTGGATGAAATTTCCTGGCAGGCCAGATCTGGCCCATGAGCTTTATTTTGCCCACATCTGTTCTAGAGCCACCAACAACACTAGTCACCAATTTTTAAGTGGGGGTACAGTGGTACTTTTTTGGAGGCTGCTATCTTATGCTGTAGAATCTAAGTTTTTACAGAAAAAAGTCTCAAGCCTTTATGGTGACATTGGCACTCTTAAATAGGAGACCCAGTTGTGTTGCAGTGATCTCCTGTATCTGCATCTGTAGATAGGTTTAATCAGTATAATTGAAAGTAAAGTGAACTGCCCAACTTCATTTCAAGAGGTTTCGGCTCTACAAGCTTACAACCAAACTGGAAATGTCACCAACTTTAACTATTTCACTGCAAAAAAGGAGAAGGAAAACATTAAAATCTGCTATGACTAGAATCTCATTTTGGCATTTAAATTTGTTTGTGGTTATAGGTGAGGCAAATAACAGTTTCCCCCACCCCATATGATCCCTGACATTTAGTATGGGAATTAAATGTTTGCTCCCCAGAATGTGCATCCTTTTCACTTAAATAGATGTTTTAACTGTAGTATTTGAAGAGTTGGAAGCATTTGTATTGATGGAGAGGAGGTGACACTATGGCTTAGGAAACCAAAGAAATACAAGTAGGATGTGTAAGTGTTTGGCAGGAGATTCCTGGCCATAGAGTACACTTCCCTGCAAGGTTTGAAAGCATGACTTGAAAGGTGGTCACATTTACTCAGGTGTCCAGAAGAGGGCCTTCACTCCATGTGTCCTGAGTATTCCCCCAAGTGTAGTCAGTAAAAGTTTGGGGAACAGAAGTAGGCTGATTCTACTGCTGTGTGCCTTGGGAGTTCTGCGGCTGTAACAGCTCCTGGGTATTCCTAAATGATCCTGAAACTCATGATTTCTGGAGTTCAGCGTCTACCACTCTTTCCCCTACCCATTTAGAACTGCAGCATCTCCCTGGTCACAATCCCTTTCTTCAGTAATCAAGCTTCTCACCAGATCTAAATCTCAGGAAATGTTGTTTTATTTCTCTACCACCAGATGCAGTAAATTTCCTGAGACTGGGAAAGGATATAAAACCAGCTTGCGACATCTGTCTAAAGGATAACGCCTAATAGTAAACTAAGCTATTGTAGGTTATCTATAAAAAGGAGCAAGGCAGGCTGCTGATAGAGTAGAAATGATCCTGATGCTGGGCCTGGCCCTGTAATACTTGTAATACAAGTATTACAATATTGTATAATGTCACTAATGTACTGCACAGTTGCTGCATTCTTCTTATACTGTTTCAAACGTCTTCTGGAAATCAAAATTTTGCTATCACTAAAGGCACTTAATACAATTGGCCTTGATGTTGTGACTGAGAAAGTGGAAATCCTTTCCATTCCAGTCTAATTCAGAAAAACTTTATTAAAGAGGGGGAAAAAAACACATCACACCTTCCTTCTGTGATCTTTGGTCCTGCAGCTTACAGAATTGTTTCTTCCTGCAAATTGATTAGCAGCATTACTGGTGATGTAATGCCATGGTATCCCACAGAATAGATCACGTTTAAATGTGAAGGGTTATCTAAAAAGAATAAATGACATTTCAACAGTTATTTAACAGGTACAAAATAACTATGTTGTTACCCCCATCTGAACTATTGCACTTCTGAAAAACATGGGAGGAAATCACAACTATGCCACTTCTATTTTCAGTACTGAAAAATGCTGAGGACTTGCAATCCTTAACAGAATAAAGGTATGATAACTAGATCTAACTGTTGTCTGTGTTATATATGCTCATATATACATAATGCACCAGAGAAAGCTTTGAATTTAAGTCAGGGAGTTATAGAATGCAGCAGGAGAGTTACTGTATATCTAAACAGATTTTTTATTAGCATTTACAATTTCTACCTATTAACTAGCAAAGTTCAATTTTTACGAGAAGTCAACACAATAAACAAATTGGTAGCTTAGTCAAAAAGCAGGTAAAATCAGGAAATTAACATATTATTTATGTTTTGAAAACAGTTAAGGATGATGGTTCTGTATGTGTCTGTTTATTCAGTGTTTAGTATATTTGATTTTTGAAATGTGAAGAATAGAAGTATAGAAAGTGATTTTTAACCTCTTTAACAACATTTTTAATTATTCACAAAAAGCTGTGAACTCCCACCTTTTAAGGGAAAATAAGTTTCAATAAAATTCTACTTAGAACACTTTTAGAGCACCTACTGAGGGGCAAAGGACTATAATTTAATGTAGTGTAGAAATAACATAGGTAATATACAAATCTTGCTACTTTTGTAGAGTAATGACAGTTCTACTTTATCTCATCTCCTGCTTGCAAATCATCAAAGATGTCTCCTAATTCATCAACTTTAATAAGGTCAATAATATCAACAAAGTATCTCAATTGTTAACTGAATAAAATATTCAGTTATGGCCCACATCTTCCAGGACATTGTTCATGAAAATAGTACAGCTATATAAAGCTTCATTAAGTTAATTAAGAATTAATCCTATTTTACAAGTAGAGAATCTGTAATGTACAGAATCTGTTTTGTTTTCAGGTCAGTGAATAAGTCTGTGGCAGACCTAGGAATGAAATACAGATCTCGTTGCATTACATTTAGCACGATGTTGACTGGACTACAGTTTCACTTTATTACAAAAGACCCTGTCCACCTACTACAGACAGGATGCCTTGCATTCATTTTTCCACACAGCCTGTCTTTGTAGTGGACAGAGGTGTAACATAGTAGCTCAATACCCTGGGCAACAGTGGTGCACAGGGCAATATCAGTTGCTATTTTGCCAGTGGTGGTGACAGGTCGAGTGCTTAGCTGCAGCATTGGCTATTTTGGGGCATTTCCAAAGGTGGTGCCTTTGTACAGGTACTAAATATCTCTGAATATCTTTGCATGTTTCCTACAGAAGGAATAAATATGACCCTTCCTACTATATACCTTTTCTACCTTAAGTGGAAAATTCCTTCTGGGTATGTGTATGAGGGAGGGGAGGAGTCTGTGGAATGATGATGCTTCCCAAGGTGAATCTTATAATCTACATTCCTTATCATTGTTTAGAAGATTATAAACTTTCTTGCCTAAGCAAATGGGGCATTGGATCTTGTCTTTCTGTACCAAGAAAACAATTAAATGACTAGGAGATGAAGTGAAAATGAAGTTGAAGTGAAGAGACATCAGCAAAGGACTAAGCATATTTTTCTGGTCTTCCAAAAATAGGGATCTCAAGCCCAAGAACCCGCTCAGAATGTGCAGGAGACAATGTTACTTTCACCTCCTCATGTAGAGCATCTGTGGTGTTAAAGGCCATGATAGGGTAATAGCAACCAGATATCTAACAGATTATCTTCCCAGAGCATCATCCAGTGTACACAACAATAATAAGCATACAGTGGTTCTGGGAAAGTGGTTGTGGGATCTTTCAGCAGCACAGCAATTCTTCAGGAATTGTAGTTGAGGAGGTGCAGTGCAGGTGGCTAAGTGAAGACAAGAAGGAGATCTTTGAAATGTAAATGTGAACTCTTTCATGAAATGGGATGTGCAGAAGAAACTATCTGCACCCAGAATGGAAGAAGTGTAAGCAAAATTTCTGATTTGGCTGGTGTGGGGTTTATATTTCCAGACACAGGAATATACCATGAGGTTTTCACAGGAACTGGGGTAACACAATTAAAAGTTGATCCAGGGAACTCTAAATTACCTGTCAACACAATGTTTGATAGTGCAAACTGTGTTTTGGAAATGCTTGAGTTGTGTTAACACAGGCACCCTGTCAGGATGTGGCTTATCTTCTTGGCATACAGGAATATTGAAGATATTCAATTGAAGATGCTCTGGTCTGGAAATATATTATTTGTTTTCAGTAATGGGAGGTGGTAGGGAAATGTTAAAATTGTTTTACCAAAGAAATAATAAATCTCCATCTTGAAATGGTTCCTTTTTGTTTCCTTGCATAGTATTTTAGGCAAAAATAACTTCAGACTACTGTGTAGACATTAAACTGTTCTTTTGTTGAGTTACAAAGGAAGTCCACTTGGTTAATTGCAGTCCTTATTTATGTGACATGTGTGTAACAGGGTTCCAGACCAAAGCCCTGTTACTTGAGAAATTTTGCAGCTGATAGTGATTATGGCCCGGCGAGGAGATGCCCCCACACCCGCAGAGAGCCAACGGGGCTCGGCACCTGGGGATATGAAGAGGACGGTCCCTAGGGAAAGTTGTCTTCGGGCACCACAGGACAGCCTGAAGAGACCTGGCACAGTATCCAGACCCTGAGGAGAGAGGGACTCTGCAGACTGAGATCTCAAGACCTGTCTGTGGGTGAACTCCTGAACCCACACGCTGGCACGGCATGGCAAAGGAGGCTGGGCAGTGCCCATAACAAGCTGCTAATGAGGTAATTAGCAGCAGGGAGCCCAGACTTGAAAGAACAAAGAAAACTCTTCTCCCTTCTACTTTCTTTTGATTATGGGGATCAGGCAAGGACTTTAATAAGATGGAGAAGCCCAGAGACTCCCTTTGCAGGGCAGAGGATGCAGAGGGGACCCTGCGTGGACTGATCAATGTAGCCACAAGCAGGCGAAATGCACCTCCTCACTTACCATCCCAATTGAGGTGCCAGGGATCCTCTTCAGAGCACAGGGGTGATCCCAGGAACAACTCCAATGAGCTGCTTTTTTTTAAAAGAAAAAGTACCTAGATTATGAAATAGACCAAGCATGGTCCTTCTGCAGGTACTAATTATCACAACATCACTTTCCTCCCCATTTCTTTAACAAGATCCAAGTCGTGGCAGGTGAGAACCAGGGGATTCGGTGGTACCCTGCACAGACACACTAACAACGTGGTTAGCTTTTTATATGTTTCTTGTCCCCTCGCCAAAAACCCCCCAACTTGACTATAAAATGACTTATCTTCAATACTTTAGAGCCATGTTTTATAGTTTATTTCAAATATGAACTTCGCTTTTTATTTGGAGACTCTATATAGTTAAAGCAGGGCAGTTGATTACACAACACAACTGGTGTCTGTCATATGTTATATTTCTGTAAAATGAGTTATGAATCCAGGCTAATTTGAGTTCATCAAATTCTTCTTCCAAGATGTAATTATAACTTTCAATTCTTCTCTTTTTTAAGATTTTTTTAATTCTCTAGCAAAAGGATGTTTAGAAGTCCTTTAGATAACAGCTCTGAATCAGATGATTTTTGTCTGACTACTTACAGTAATATAGTAAAATAAAGAAAGCATATAATGTGCTATGTCATTAGAAGATTGTTCAGTGAGATAGTTTCATAGTTTCTAGGGTTGGAAGGGACCTGAGCAGATCATCTGGTCCAACCCCCTGCCATGGCAGGAAAGAGTACTGGGGTCAAATGACCCAGCAAGATGTTCATCTAACCTCCTCTTAAACACCCTGAGGGTAGGAGCCTGCACCACTTCTCTTAGAAGCTGGTTCCAGACCCTAGCCGCCCTGACTGTGAAGTAGCGCCTCCTGATATCTTACCTAAATCTACCCTTTGCCAGCTTGTGACCGTTATTCCTGGTCACTCCTGGCGGTGCTTGGGGAAACAGTGACTTCCCCAATGCCTGCTGATCCCCCCTGACTAGTTTATAACAGGCCACAAGATCCCCCCTCAGCCTTCTCTTTTGGAGGATGAACAGGTTCAGGTCCCGCAGCCTGTCCTCATAGGGCCTGCCCTGCTACCCCTAGTTCATGCGAGTGGCCCTCCTCTGGACCCTCTCCATGCTGTCGACATCCCTCTTGAAGTGTGGTGCCCAGAACTGGACGCAATACTCCAGCTGCGACCTGAACCAGTGCCGCATAGACGGGGAGGATCACCTCCTTAGACCTGCTCGAGATGCATCTGTGGATGCATGACAAGGTGTGGTTGGCCTTCCTGACTGCCTCCCCACACTGCCGGCCCATGTTCATCTTGGAGTCAATGATGACCCCCAGATCCCTTTCCGCCTCCGTGCTGACAAGAGGGGAGTTCCCCTATGGTGCCGGTTGTTCCTCCCGAGGTGCATCATCTTGCGCTTGTCTGTGTTCGCCCACCCTTGTAACCTGTCCAGATCTGATTGTAGCCTGTTGCATCCTTCCAATGTGCCTATGTCCCCCCACATCTTAGTGTCATCAGCAAATTTGAACAGGGTGCTTTTTACCCCCTCATCCAAATCACTGATGAAGATGTTGAGAAGGACCCGTCCACTACCACCTTCTGGGTGCGGCCCACCAGCCAGCTGGTGACCCATTTGACTGTGTGGGTGTCTACACCACAGCCTCCCAGTTTCTTAATGAGAACAGGGTGAGAGACAGTGTCAAAAGCCTTCCGGAAGTCCAGGAAGATTATATCCACTGCTACCCCTGTGTCTAATGATCTGGTGATCTGATCGTAAAAGGCCACCAGGTTGGTCTGACAGGACCTGCCACAGATGAACCCGTGTTGGTTGCCCCTAAGCATGCAGTCCCCTGCTGGCCCCTCCTGGATGTGTGCCAGCATAATTTTCTTGAACAGCTTGCCTAGGATCAAGGTGAGACTAACCAGCCTATAGTTTCCCGGGTCCTCCTTCCTGCCTTTTTTGAAGATGGGGACCACGTTGGCCCTCTTCCAGTCCTCCGCTACCTCACCAGAGCACCACGAGTGCTCATAAAGTTGTGCCAGAGGACTTGCAATGACCTCGGCCAGTTCCTTTAGAACTCTAGGTTGGAGATCATCCGGGCCGGCTGACTTGAATATGTCTAACCCCTCCAGAAGCTCCCTGACTAAATCCTCGCTAACCGGTGGCCCAGGTGTGCCTCCCCCGGGGCCCGAGGGGGGCCCAGCAGGGAGGTGGGTGTTCTGGTCCCTACTTAGGAAGACGGAGGCAAAGAAATCATTAACCATGTTAGCTTTGCCATCTGGTGTGACAACCAAGTTTCTCAACGTGTCCTGCAAGGGCCCCACATTACCCAGGACCTTCTTTTTACCCCCTACCTATTTAAAAAAGGACTTCTTATTGTCCTTAATCTGGGAAGCTAGTCCCAGTTCCATCTCTGCCTTGGCCTTCCTAACTACCCCCTACATCCCCGAGCAACTACAGAATAGCCCTCTCTGGTGATGACCCCTTCCTTCCATTGGGTGTAAGCCTCCTTTTTAGCAAGGAGATATAATGAAACAGTTCTAAATGAAGAATGTCAAGACATCTGTATTCATTTTATAATTATACTGCATAATTTATGTGTTTTTTAATGCTGGTTTGTTGCTAGCTAATGGATAACTAAGCCAGTTTTATCTATGGTACCTACTTTAGCCTAGCCCAGATGTGACAGCCCACAGAACAAAGACCTATCTGCATTAATATGTCCTCACTTCTTCTATGTGGACATGGTACTATATCCATGGTTCTTTGTGCTAAAAAGATCAAGTAGACTTTAGGAGAATTTGGCTTTCCTTTAAAGACAGATATGGGGAAAGCTTTGAAAAATTCAGTGATTATTTTTTCCTGCATTCTTATTGCAAAATGGGTTCCAGCCTGGTTTTTAATTCACACCTCTAATTAAGTTTCCTAATTAGAGACCATTTATCCTGAGCTTATAATACCTCAGACTTGAGTCAGACCTCTTCTGTATAAATGGCATGGAGTGGGGAGGGTTAACACTGATACCCCATGTAAAAATCTAAATTAAATATGTAATATGGGCATACAAAAGAGTTAAATCCACCTTTTCTCATACAGATCTTGTAGAACGAGAATCAGTGTTGTAGACAGTCCCAATATTTCAACAGAAAATGGAAAATGTTAATTCCTTTGAAGTTTACTTCTATGTTAGCATGTCTACATGAGCTGTTTCTGTGGAGCTGCCTAATTAGCTCTGCAGTAGTGTCTCTGTGTCTACAGCCCTATTAAGCCACAGTAAATTAATTAACTCGACAGTATGTTGGTAGTTGTAAATACAAGTATTATTCTGCAGAGAAGTTTCTTACTGTACAGCAACACACATGTAGACTCTGTCAGGGCTGCCTGGGGCATGAGGGTGCTTCAGTGCGGGGGCTGCCTGCTGGCTAGCCCTGCATTAGAGCACCCTTGTGCCCCAGCCAGCCTCTCCACAGCACACTGAGCCAGGTTAGAGCATCCCTGGTCTGGCAGGCTGACTGCCCTCCCCTCAGGTCCCCAGCTTGGGGCTGCACTAACGTGGCTCTACGTGCTGCAGTCCCGGGTGCACATGTAAATGTGGTACCTGGGAGCAATAAACTCTGGTTAAGTATGCACCAGAGTTTATTGCTGTGCATTCATTTCATGTGTACACATGCCCTGTGTCATGAAATCAGACTGATCCTGAAGCAGGTTGGAGGGACAATCCTATTCTTTAATGGTAGGAAGTCCAGACAGAAAATCTAAAAGAGCTTGAAAATAGATAAAAATGAAGCCTCAATGAAACAAGGAGACAGCTTCTGCAGAGCAGCAAGTTGTAAAATCACCTAGAAGAGGGTGCAGGGTTGCGCTAATCTTAAACTTGACTTTACAAAGCTTGTGAAAATAATACAAAGTTAAAGCAAAGAAGTCTCTCCATATCTTATCTTACCTCATAACTTGTCTTACTTAGTAAGACAAGATAGGGAGAGACTTTTTTGCTTTAACTTTGTGACCAAAGAGATGAAGTGAATGAGTTCTAGCCTGCAGTTCTGATGGGAAACACTTTGGTGGTCTCAATCTGAACAAGTATAAATAGTTTCTGTAAATAGTTTCATATGCAGGATACCTATATGCTCCTTTCACTCCAGGAACAGATGACATTTTAGGCCTGATGACAGGCTGCAGAGACTCCTCTCTGATTGATTCCCCATGACTATTTCATTTTAGCAGATAAATGTTGTCTCAAAGTTTAATATTAGAGTTCTATAATATTTTTTACGGAATGTGCTTGACTGTGCCTGAGGAGAAAAAGGAGGCTCTGAGAGACCTGAAGAGAGAAAGGCTAGGGAGGACAGAGTGGAGTCCTAAAAAGGACAGTGGGAATTGAAGCAGCACAATAAAGATGGGCCTGTTTGCATAGCACTTGTAGACACATCAGTTGATACAAGTGCTTATTGAAAGAAAGGACCAAGATACGGCTTCCCTCTCATACTTTAGCATATGGTTTACTGCAGGGTTATTAAACTCAAATTGGTTGGAGAGCCACATTCTCTGCTTTTCTGATGCCCATAGGCAGCACTGAGGCTCAGACCAGTTGCAGGCCTCCTGCCTATGGTGGAGCTGAAGCTCTAGTACCCTGGCCCTGGCTACCACTGCAAGAGGAAGGACTGCCAGCTTTCCCAGATCTGGATCTCTCGATGTGATGGTGGCAATTCTTCCTGCAGTGTCCCTAGCGTACTGGCTGCCTTTGAAGGAGGAAGCCTTTCTACTGCAGCCATATGTGGGGCTCGGACCATGGCAGGACTTCTGTCCATGATACTGCTGGGGTCCCAGAGCCTCAGCTCTTTCTGGGCCTTGGTTGCTATATTGGAAGCCCCGCCACAGTGTCCAAAGCAGAATCTCTGATTACAGTGGTGGGACTTCTGCCTGTGATGCACCAGCTGCCACAGTGGGTGGAAGCCCCATCACCGAAGAAGTCCTGCCACCACAGCTAGGGTAAAAGTCTGAGGGCCAGATAACCCCTCTCTTTGGGCTGGATCCAGCTTATAGGTCATAAGTTTGACCCGCCCTGGTTTATTGGCACACTCTGTGGCATAAAACATGTTTGAACTCACCAGTAACGAATGGAAAGAGATATGTAATGTCCAGTACCAGATTTGTGCCTCATTTTTAGTTCTCTAACTAATTTCAGTGACTGAAACATTTGCAAGGTAAATGTTTAGCTCATTTTCAGGCTCTATGGCAATGTAAACCATTCTTTGTGAGACTGTTGATGAACATAGTGAATTAAATTGGCAAAATGGTCTGAAAATTGATGTCTGCAACTTTCAAAGTGTTTTTATAACTGGGACAGTGTTCTTTTAAGCAAAAGAATGATGACTAAAGATTACAAACTGATATTTTCTCCTTCAAAAACAACAATTTTTTGAAGTGGTAATGCATGTGGGAAAATAGCAATATGAAATTCCTGTCTTCTCATCATTGGAGTTCTACTCTATGGGTAGAATAAAATGTGAAAGTCTGGCCAAATTTTCAACAGCTAGATGAGAGAGAGTTTTAAATATGAGACTGTGATTAAATGGTATGTCCGAAATTTGCTTTTAATATTTTCCATGAAAGAAATGTATCTATTAGGAAGACAGAGAAGTAGCACTAAGCATAAGCTAGCTATGAAGTTAGCATGATTCAATTTAGTAATGAACAAGGCCACACTCTTATTTTAAGTAAGGAGCAAATGTAAAGCACATGAGACTCTACCATGGGTATTGGGATAAACTCCTAGCACTGGAAGAGAAGGAGAATGAATCATTCCTTTGATGCCAGTTCCTACAAGATGAAGACTACTCAGGACAGCATTGTGATATTAAATGCTATACCATTTAAAACTGAGCTCCCTAGACATGGGCCCTAAACTGGAGTGAAGCACCAGGCTCCCTGCAGCTTCAAGGCTCCACAAGAAGCTCTGCAAGCAGCCTGGCAGCAGCCCAGGAAAGCAGACTGCCCAAGAAAAGTGGTGAGTCTTATTATTCCCCACCCCAGAGTCTGCCTTCCTGCCTGAGCTGCGCAGGGGCCCGGTACTTCCCTCTGTGGCTGCAGTGCCCCCTGGGACTGTCCAAGCTGGGTGCCTGCAGGCAGGTGCAGCCTGGGAGGGGGTGGGGGGTTGCTGCTGTCACGGAGGGAAGCACCAGCCTCCCCCCACACAAACAGCCCAGGTACCACTCCACCTGCTGGCAACTTGCCCTCCCCTCCCCACCCCACCAGAGAGGCAAGTAAGACAGCAGGGTGTGTGTACAACCTGGGGGTTTAATCAGCCCTAAATTGAAGTGGTGTTTTTTAAAACCCACCACTTCAATTTAGGGCCCTCATTTTGTCTACACAGGCCCTAAATCACTTATTTTTCAGTGTACATCAGATAACGTCTGTCATAGACCTGTTTCCACAATTTTTAGACTGCCATTTTTTTGCTGCACTCTATGTACACCAAACTTCTGCATGGTTATGTGTTTAGACCATTTCTGATGAGTTAGACTGGTCTGTATTTAATGTCTGGACCTGACCAGAGTCTGTATGGAATACTATGAAGTCCCTGCTATATGTGACAATTGGAGCCAGAATAAAGTAGGTATCTTGAAAGCGTCTTTATTACTCAGTGATCACTGAGTAGTATCAGGAAAACTGAAGGCGTAATGAAACTGTGGACAAGACCAAGACCTGTAAAATAATACATATCTGTACAAAAGACAAGCTGATTACCCGAAGTTGAGTAGTTGAGAGACAATGATGTGAGCTAAAGGGTAAGTAGTGCCCAACGGAAAGTGATTCCTAGGTGGTCCAAATTGTCATGCCTGAAATGATCTATAGGACTGGTGAATTGGATTTTCTATTAATAAGTAGTCCACAAAAGTAAGAAAACAATTCTGGGTTTTTATGACTGTAGCACCAATTCACCATCTAGTCTACCTCGACTTTAGGGACAATAACCTTGCGTGTGTCATGGGGAACACTAGAGTCATTTTGAAAATAGACTGTATGTCTTCAAGATAAATCTTACAATCCACTCCATCTCTTTGAAAATACCATGCATGCATTCATCATTGTGGCTAGAATGGATCCATCTATATATACCAAAGTTTTTTAAACAAGCCCACAAGGATGAAGAAATAGAAAGAAAGGTGAAGTGATCTCTACAAGGTACAGATGACAGTATACTCAAATTATCTTTAACCTTCCTGATTGAAAAAAACTTTTTAAATGTTACTTAAAATTTGCGCTTTATAATTAAAAGTATGGGCTTAAGACAGAATAAGGCCCAGAACCATTAAAATAAATACATTTAAAACCAAAGGATCTAGCATATGTAACCACTCTCCATATATACAAATGAATGCAAGCTTTATGATCTTTCCATTAACTAGTAAAATTAATTTGATAATCAAAATGCTAATTCTGTTTTTATACTGCTTTCATTGGTTCTAGCCTTAATATTTATGAGGTATTCTGAATATTTTTGCTGAAGCTAACAAAAATATCCTAAAGCTTGCAATTTGACCAGACTGCTTTTATGCACATGGTTACTTACCAGCTATCACAGTGAAATATTCAATGTGCAATCCTCAGCAATTTTGTGCATTTAAAAAGCTGAATGCTCTGGCCATTTAGTCAACTTTAGATAAGATTAGTTATAAAAATACCTGCATTTCTGCTTCAGAAACTATTATTAGTACTGGACCCCTATTATGCTGCAGGACATAACGGTGCTTCTTTACTATGACTGAAAGGATAGTGAGGGACAGAAAGAGAATTAGGTGCCAGAGTGATGTGAAGGCTCACATAAGCATCATGCTGCTGGAAAATGCCTTACTCTTTAAATATTTAAAGTTTGTTTTTTCCCTCTCAAAAACATGTTTTCAGTGAAAAGCATTAAAAAGAAAGAGCATAGAGGAAGAAATTATCATATTTCCCTTTCTTTTGTTAAATGATGTGTTCATTATTTCACAATGACCTAATTAGCAATATTAGGTATGATTTATTCAACAATAAATAACTCTGTTAATTAAATACTTATTCTGACATGTGATAGTGATGCCTGATTTCGTTCATAGGTTTTTGAAAGTTTTTTTTTTCATTTCAAGCTCAAATTATTTATTCAATTATTTATTTTCTATGAATTATACAAGAGCATCTGATTGAAACTGCAGGCACTTTAATAAGAGAGGCACTTCAGAGAAAAATACATAAGAGCATATAAGCAGACACAGACATTAAATAAAAGTCTTCACATGAGATGCTTGAGATTGGAGTTCTGTTGTTTATTCCTGCCCAATGACTTGAAAACCAACAATGGAAGAAAACTGAGTAAAAAAAAAATTCCCACCAGATCAGGAGAAAGTCCCGCTAATGGGAAATATAAGGCTTCTAAATAGAAGCTAGAAAAATACATCCCATTAACAGATGGAGGGAGTCATTGTAAAAGGTACTGTAGGAATCAACTTTGTACTGACTGGCAGCAAACAAAAAGTAGTGACATAAACATTTTACGTAATACCATTTCTTATTTTTGTGACTATAGTCTTCTTTCACTGGGAGATATTAGTGTTTTCAACCCAGAACAATCAAAAACTATTTTTAGTTTAATATTTTCAACAAATGGTTTTCCCCAATAATAATCTAGATGACTTATGCCAAAGATTTGTTTTTGTTGTTTTTGTAGTCATTATATTGTTTCCAAAAAGATCTTCATTAGTTTTTATAATGCAAAAGTATATTTGACAAAAAATTGAAACTTCAAATAATATTACAACATGCTGTATAAGACTCAATAGAGGGTGGTCCCTGGATGAATGACAATCTGAAACATACACATGCAAATAATCAAGAACAAAGTAAAAGGAGCATGTACTTTACATTTCAGCAAACAGTGGTTTCTATTTTAAAAGGCACATTTTCTATGTTCAAGTACCTACAGGAGCCATGGAAAACCTAAGCTATTCAACTATTATTTGTAAGTAATTAAACCAGACCCTCTTTGAGAAAAGATATTAATCATTTTTGTTTCACACACTTTGATGATATAAGAGTCCTGTTATCCACTGTTAATATACTTCATAAAAAAATACAATAGTGCAGCCTGATTAACAGGAAATTTAAATAGATCATATAGAGCTCAATCCATTGAAGAAGTGAATATATTCAATTTCCAATAATATTACTGGGAGCTGAGAGAGCTGAATAATTCAGATTCAGATCCTGTTAATGATTAACAGTGGACACATCTACACATGTGCCCCTAGAGTACCATTGTTACTGCACTGTCATTTAGTACTTCCTTCGTGTACTGTCATTTAGTACAGTACGTACTGCACTGTGCGTACAGCATCATGGTTTTTGCCCACAGATGCTACAGCAATGTACAGTTATGCATAGATGTGCCCTGAGAAACATATTTTAAAAGTCTGATTCAAACCAAAGAAAAGTACTTAATACTTTCAGTAAAAACATTGTGAGAAAGTTTTAAATAAAATTTACAAGATTCAAAATAAATTATATTTAATTTCTAGTTGAAAACTGTTTTGTGTCTCTATCACTCTTCTACAGTGGTAATTCAGTAAGCGTGCTTTCAGGAAAAGGCTTTGAAAGGAATAGCAGGGTCTTTTCTTGTACATCATGATCAGGTTTAAATCATCAAGATTATAATTTTTTAAGAAGAATCTTTCATGACTTATTAATTCTTTGTTGTTTTTCAAAAGCAATTTGTAATATCGTTGCTTCTCCAGGAGTTTAGCATATAAGCATAATCATTGTCAAACATAAAATTAATGAAGCAAATTAATTTTTGTGTTGTTTTCAATTTTTGTTCTGTTCAGGTTCTTATATCATGTTGATCATTATGACATGTGGTTACCTTCCAGCTGTACATTAAGCAACATCACAATATGGGTTGATTAGTGCAAAATTTCTAGAGCAGCAGGTCTAAATAAATAAACTCCTTCAAGGACTTTGAGTTTGCTGCCCCTACAGCCACAGAGTGAAGCACCAGGCTCTGTGCAACTCCACGGCTCGGCAGAAAGCTCTGCAGGCATCCTGGCAGCAGCCTGGGAAAGCAGGCTCCACCCAAGAAAAGTAGTGAGACTGATCTTTCCCACTCCCCGTCCCTCTTGGAGCCTGCCTGCCTGCGTGACCTGTGCAGGGGCCTGGTGCCACCTGAGCCAGGTGCCTGTGGGTGTGTGCCCCCCGGGGGGGGGTGCCACTACCATGGAGGGAAGCACCAGCTCCCCACCCCCCGCAGCCCAGGAACTGCTCCACCCACTGGCAGTTTGTCCTCCCCTCTCCGCCAGAAAGGCAGGTAAGGTGTGTGCACGACACAGGGGGGTTTAATCAGACTTAAATTGAAGTGGTGTTTTTTAAAACCCACCTCTTCAATTTAGGGCCCCAGTTTCATCTACACACACCCCATAATACCATTACTAAGAAATATACACAATCCACCAAGAAATTATCCATAGGAATATTGATACCCACTATGGAAAGCATTGCAGAGCCTATGTTGAATAATAAAATTGTTTAACACTCAGAAAACCACAGAGTACACTGAAATATCTAGAAGTAAGGTAGCAAATAGATAGTCAGATTAGCTGCAATTCTTTTAATGCATTTTTTCTGTGACATACTTGTATTGTCAGGAATATGAACAAAATGTATCACAAAAATATTCAATCTACAAGATGCTTTTAAATCTTATAATAGACTGACTCAAGTTTTTTCAAAATAGAATAAATACATTCAGAAAATGGGTTGTTTTAAAAGTAAGATTAATATGGCCTAATTCTAAAATTCTTTGTAGCTCCTGAAGCTGTATTTAAAATTGAGGAAAGTGCAAGAAATTCGGGATTAGGTCCCAGCTAGAGTTGAGAATAGTAAGATTTAAGCATTTCTATATGTTTATATGAAAACAGACTGACTGTTTCTGGCTCCTGACCAGTACAGGTCAAGGTGGGGAGGGAGCAACAGTGGCTGTACAGCATTTTATTCTCCCCTGAATCTGGGCTGTTTACATTGAACCGTATCTCAGCCACAACTTAGAGCTTTTTACTGGTAGCAGAAATGAGACAAATGGGCTCAAGTACATTTTCCAAAAAGAGCAAAGAGTAAAAGTTAGATATTCTTGGCTCTTGTCATTATGTCCAAACCACTCATCAAACCTGTATCTGCATGAGGCACTAGAGACACTCAAATGCTCTAGATTCATATTCTATCACAGTCTTCTTCTGTAAAATATTGAGATGATAATAGTAATGCCAGTTGAGTTGAACCGGAAGGTTTTAGCTGGAAATCTTATGAGTTTCCCTGAATTTCCAGAACTTCAGCATTCTGGTTAATATAGGATTAAAGAAAAGCTTAATTCTTGTCACATCTAGGTCCCTTTCTGGTTACTATAGCAACTTTTAATAGAGAAAAAATCCTCTGTATTCCATTGCTAATTTTCTGATTCATCCATCAAGGGCCCCACCAAACAGATTTCTTGCAATTCTTCTGTAACATTCACTGACTTCAATGCTATATTTTCAACACTATTCTTATGCTGGAATAATCACTAAAAAACAGAAATGAAACTCGGTTTAAGTGAATGGGTCTAAAGAATTCAAATGCATGCAGGTCAGGAACTCTCATTATTCACATGGTTCTACAGAAAATAGTCCAGCTAGTTCTAGTAACACTCCAAAATGAGTTTATTTTAAAAAAGTGTAATTATTTTAAGCAGCAGTATAAACCAGTTTGATGTGTAGTAATACCAGATGTTACTGAAGTATATGTAGCAGATAACTAAATTAAGATGAAAGACAGAGAATCAGTAGCCCAGCATTCCCCTCTTATTCTGACAAGAAAGGAATCCCAACAGTGCTGGTTTATGAAACATTGAAGATACTTCATGTTCTGGCTAAAAAGGAAGGGCGGGGAAGACCCCACGAGTCCTGAGAGTGCTTACACATGTCCTCCCTTGCTCCCCCTCCCCAATCCCTGAAGCTTGTTTATATGATAGAAGAGTGTACTTCAAGTGCCCTCAAAATCTCTCCCACCACATCTTGATCTTAAATATTAAAGAGAGTCTGCCCTTCGTCCTGTTGGACACAGTTTTCTCCTGCTGACACTCGTCTTGTTCTCACAATGGGGTTTCCGTGCATGCTGGCCTTATGGGCAATGCATGGCTCCAACCACCCCTGTACCACGCCCCAAGTCTCACTGATGTACCGGACATTGTTCAGTCTATCTCGCTCTCTGCACCCTCTCTCTGGCACTCGGGACCTCCTCGGCCCTCGTCTCTCACAACTGCGCCCCACAAGCTCTCTGGCTTTCCGCCCCCTTGGCTCCGGGGCTCATCTCGCTGCCCCCTTGGCTCTGGGGCTTCCGCAGCCTTGGGGCTTAGGTGGCCATAGCCCTGCCTGGCCCCCAAATCTCCTCCTCAGGGTCTTGAATCTCCTGGAGGGCTCAGGTGGCCTCAGCCTTACCTGGCCTCCAATTCTCCACTCCCCTTCTTGGGGCTGAGGTCAGTGCACCAAAAATGCTGCGCCTTCTCTGGCGCTGGGGTCAGTGCACCCCAAACGCTGTGCCCTCTCTGGCACCAGGGTCCCCGCACTACCGTGGGTCCCCAGTGAGGCCTTCTCCAACCCCTAATAGCCTCACCCAAACCACCAGTCATAAACAGCAAACAGAAACTCAAGCCTCTTGGCCGCAACATAAATTCGAGCTGCTTGGCTATAACATTAGTCCCGCCACATCGGGGTGCTCTATCCTTCCCCCAGTCTCACAACTCAAAGGGGATCCCCTACCCTCCATAAATGCTGACCTCATGAAGCTGGATACCCTCGTGCACCTTGAGAAGCTGGATACCTTCAAGTCAGCCGGCCCTGACAATCTGCACTCCAGGGTACTCAAGGAGCTGGCGAGCGTCATAGCCCAGCCCCTGGCACGGATATTTGAAAACTCCTGGCACTCTGGTGTAGTGCCCAAAGACTGGAAGAAGGCCAATGTGGTGCCGATCTTCAAGAAAGGGAGGAGAGTGGATCCGGCTAACTACAGGCCCATTAGCCTGACTTCTATCCTGGGGAAGATCTTAGAAAAGTTTATTAAGGAGGCCATCCTTGATGGACTGGCCCAGGCTAACATTCTAAGGGATAGCCAGCATGGGTTTGTTGCGGGTAGGTCTTGTTTGACCAATCTCATTTCCTTCTATGACCAGGTGACCTATCATCTGGACAAGGGAGAAGAGATTGATGTCATATATCTTGACTTCAAAAAAGCCTTTGATCTGGTATCCCACAATCACCTCTTGGCCAAACTGGCCAGTTGTGGCCTTGGCTCCACCACGATCCTCTTTGGTCAGTCTGGCAGAGCTCCTTCCTCTATGGCTGCTAGCAGGGAACTCCCTGCCTGGCCTCAGCCTGGGAAGTATATAGGGGCCAGGCCCTGCCCCTTCCTATCATAGAATCATAGAAGTAGGGTTGGTAAGGACCTTGTAGATCTTCAAGTCCAACTCCCTGTCTGGTCAAGAGAAAAAAAAAACTGGGGTCAAATGATTCCAGCCAGGTAGGCCTCAAGCCTCTTCTTAAAGACCCCCAGGATAGGAGCTAGCACCACTTCCCTTGGAAGCCGCTTCCGGATCCTAGCTGCCCTGACCATGAAGTAGTTCTTATGGATGTCTAATCTAAACCTACTCTCGAACAACTTGTGGCCGTTATTCCTTGTTATGCCAGGGGGCGCTAGGGGAAACAAGGTCTCTCCCAAACCCTTCTGGTCCCCCCTAGTGAGTTCATAGACGGTCACCAGGTCCCCCCTCAGTCTTTGCTTGTGAAGACTGAACAGGTTCAGGTCCCACAGTCTCTCATTGTAGGGTCTGCCCTGTTGTCCCCAGATCATGCGGGTGGCCCTCCTCTGAACCCTCTCAATGTTGTCCTGAAGTGGTACACACAGAACTGGACACAGTACTCCAGCTCTGGCCTGACCAGGAAGAGGGGGAAGAACACCTCCTTGGCCCTGCTTGAGATGCACCTGTGGATACATGACAAGGTCCGGTTAACCCTGCCAACCGTGACCTCGCATTGTCAGCCCATGTTCATCTTGGAGTAAATAATGACTCCAAGATCCCTTTCTGCCTCCGTGCTCTCAAGAAGGGAGTTTCCCATCTTATAAGTGTGCTGCTGGTTACTACTGCCCAAGTGCAGCACCCTGCACTTGTCAGTATTGAAACGCATCCTGTCAAAGGCCTTGCTGAAGTCCAGAAAGACTACATCCACGGCAACACCTGCATCCAGTGCTTTTGTGACCTGATCATAATAGGCAATCAGGTTGGTCTGACATGACCTGCCCCTAATGAAACCATGCTGGTTGCCCTTGAGTATCATCTCTGAGGCTGGCCCATCACAGATGTGTTCCATGATGATCTTCTTAAAGATTTTCCCAAGGATTGAGGTAAGACTGACGGACCTATAGTTGCCTGGGTCCTCCCTCCTCCCTTTTTTAAAGATGGGGACCACGTTGACTATCTTCCAATCATCCGGCACCTGGCCCAAGCACTAGAGTACTTGTAAAGCTGTGCCAAGGGCCCTGCAATAACGCCTGCTAGTTCCCTCAATACCCTGGGGTGGAGAGCATCTGACTTCTACTGGTTGCCCTGGCAACCCACAGCTGGGCTCCTTACTTACTGCTTCCTAAGTAGCAGGCATCTCAATACCCTCCTACACACCTCCCCTCTTTATAGCAGCAGAGCACCAGAGTGCTTTGCGACAGTCCCAAACAATGAAATAACCTGATTGACCTGGGGAGATAATGAGGCAGAAGAAAGGCATGTTGGCTTTTGCTTCCCATTGTTACTAGAAATTTCCTTTTTGAACTTTGTTTTTAATTTTCAGACTTTTCTGGGGTCTGGATACATTTTTATATATGGCAAATTGACAAACAAACAAATCCAGATAGACATCTCCCACATTCCAGTCTTCAGATTTATAGGTCCGTTATACTGTATTAGAGGAACCTTGCTTGGTAGTTGGGTCTCTATGGGTTAATGGTTTTATTAAAGACATGGGCATCCATATTTAAGTGTCCTTTTGGTATGCTCCATCAAACCCTTTTTTTAAAATGTGCTCTATGTTATTCTTTCCTCTGGGTTTCCTTGTGCATCTTTGGTTACTGGCACTGTAAACTTTGTGACTGGGAGTGTCTTCACTTTGCATCTTACCAAGGGCTGCTGTCGTTGAAGCCCATCAGAAAATTAATGATAGTGATGCTGATGTGGACATTCTCTTCATAGTCTTCCTTAATGAAGAGGGTTTAATGCTAGGAAAGAATTGGGGAATTTGGTCCCCCTAAACTAGAGTGGGTAATAAAGTCAACTGAGCTCTGAGAAAATGGGTTTGCCATCTCTTCTCAAATCCTTACTAGTTTAAGATGTGGGTGCTGTTGTAACAAAGGCCCCTGGCATACATTTATTTAATGATGTGATGGGATCTGATCCCTGATCCCAATAGTCATACCTCTTCAATGCCACACATATATGGCAGGATGTATAATTTTGGAATTGAGGAACAGATACCAGTCATTCCATTCCCGCTTGTCATGATCCCATGCCCGACCACCCCCCCCCCCCCCCCCCCCGCCACCCAAGTGCTAAACAAGTGCTATACCAGGGCTGGGACTGACAATAAGTTAACTGTTGTATTTCATCAGAGCTGGTTGGAGACTCTGCCCTGGGGCTGGCCCTAAATCCAGGATGAGAATGCCAGAAAACCTCATGTACCGCCTAGCTGAACACACAATTTTTATGTTCTCAGCATGTCTTGTTCTGGAATCCAGTAGAGATTCCTCAATCCGAGAATCCCCATGTGCTGGGAATACCATAAAACTTCATGTGCAGTTTTTTAAAGTTCCAGTGTAGGGAAAACCTGGTATCTTTTCTCAGTCACAGAATCCTTTTGGCCAGGATGTGTCGGCTGCCTTATACCACAACTCCTTAGGAGCTGCAGGGCAAGGAAGTCAACCCTCTGGATTGTTGAGTGCCTCCTGGCTCCCTGCAAGCTGGCACCCCAGCACAGCTGGTGAACCCCTTTTGACAACAGCAGAGTACAGATGGATGCAGAACTGCACCACATAACTCTTAACTTGCCAACAAGGTGGAGTCATCAACCAAGGCCCACTATATAGCTGGAATCAGGCTGCAATGCAGGGACCCTGACAAACGTTTAAGTTAAGGTGCAGTTAGAGCCAGCCACAAAAATATTACACATATTTTGTGAAACTATTTTGTGGCTGGTTTCCTGTTTTGTCATGACATTAATTTCATGAACATGCAGCTGGGTTACCATTTAAGACTCAATTAACAAGTTAAGGTCAACTTAAGTGTAACATCTGGCAGGGGTCTAAGGCACAGAAATAGGAGTCTGCAGATATGAGTTCAGTTCCTATGTCTTTTAGACTTCCCATGTGATCTGGGCCATTGCAGAAAATCTAGCTGGATTTCAGATTCCCATTTGTTGTGCTAAGAAATTAATGGTTGCAAGGTGCTCAGACACTATAATGATGATAACCATCTTGGTATTAAATAGGCACAGAGAAATGCAGCAGTGAGCAGTGTAATAGGAATGAATATACATATCACCTTTTCCTTGAGAGTTCTCTCATTATTTATAGATAGATAATACTTGAGGCATTGAACATTAAATTTAAATTAGTCCAACATAACTTCAATTTTATCACTGTCCATTCAGGAATGAACTGTTACAGGTTCATTCCCTTTAGAGGCCTTATGGCTCACATCGATTTAATCAGTTGTGTGATGCCTGTTCTGTTTTTATTTCTCTTCTAAAACTATTTCCCCTGTAGTACTTTCTACACTCTTGTTAGTTACTCTGCTTGGTTTTACTCTACCATCTTTTAAGTCAGAATATTTTAATGCTAACCAATGTCCAATTTTGTTACTTTTTTAGCTGTCAGGAAAGGAAACATGTTCAGAAATGGTATCAAGAGTTTTACAGGTGATTTCAAGTGAGCATTAACAAAATCTTCATGCCACCTCATCTTTATGGAAAAAGCTTTTACTGATCTGAAAAAGCTGAATCTTGTCTATCTACAATCCTTAGCATATGGATCTGATGCAGTAATTTTCACTTCTAGAAGAAGAAGGAAATACTTTTCTAGGGATTTGACTTTAAAATAAACTTGCAACTGGTTGAAACTACTTAATAGCATAAATCCCAGGGAGACAGATCTGTGAGCAGAAGGTGATATTGCTTAGTTAAAACAGCATGGAAGAAGTGACGTGATGTCTCAGGTGGTATTCTCTTTGACTCAGGTGGTCTTCTCAATCCTTCCAGTCAAGGGGAAGGGCCCTGGCAGGAGTGGATTCATCCCACAGAGCAATACGTGGCTGCAGTATGGTGTTGCCAGAAGGACTTTGGATTCTTTAATCATAGGATGTTGTTCCAAGAAGAAAGATAAATAGGAAGAGATGGAATCCACCTGATGAAAAGAAGGAAGAACATTTTCACAGATGGGCTTTCTAACCTAGTGAGAAGTGCTTTAAACCAAGTTCTCAGGGTTGGTGAGCAGGGCGGATGGAGACTGTTGGCTTAGAAATGGTATTTAAAGTTTTGCTTTAAACCCCTGGGGGTGGAACTAGAGGCGGGGGCATGCCCCCCTGACTCGTGAGGCACCAGTCACCCATGCAGTTTCACACAGCCTTCAAATTATACAGGCTGTCTAACACAAGACCAATGGCTACAAACACAGGCTGGGAAAGAGAAGGCATGTACCACACTGTTCCATAACATGAGCTAAAGGTGTCACCGGTTAAGCCCCAGAGTTGGGGGGAGTGGGTGGAGCAGGCTGAATCCCAGTTTTGGGAGAACAGATGAAATTAGGAGAAGGCCTACAAGGACCAAATTAGTATGTGTGCATGTGATGAGCTATATGTACATGTGACGAACACAGAGAGACCAACAATGGCAGCCACAGACCAAGAGTCATCAGGAGATATCAACAGAGACCAAAGCCCCAGAGTAAGTGGGAAAGTGGGTGATCTGAAAGAATCACAAGTAGAAGGGGGAACAAGGGAGGCCTTCTCATTCTTCTTGAGAAAGCAGGTCAATCAGCTAGTTACCACATAAATATACAGATCCTGGGAAACAAGCAGGAAGAATTGGATATTCTCAAACAGTCACAAATCTACTATGTAATTGTAATAACAGAGACTTGGTGGGATAGCTTGCATGACTTGAGTACTGTCATGGATGAATAAAAACTGTTTATAAAGGAGAGGCAGGGGAGAAGAGAAGAGGAGGAGGAGGAGTGGCAATTTGTGTAAAAGAGCTGTATGATAGCTCAGAGTTCCAGTATGAAACTGGAGATAGGCCTGGTGAAAGTCTTTGGTTTAGGGTAAGAGGGGAGAGCAACGAATATGATGTCATGGTGAATGTGTGCTATAGATCACCAAATGAGGTGGATGGCACTTTTTTCAAACAGATAGTAGAAATTTTCTGATCACAGGCCCTGGTTCTCAAAGGGTACTTCAGTCACCCTGACATCTGCTGGGAGGTCAATGGACAGGCAACCCAAGAAACTTTTGGAGAGTGTTGGGGACAACTTGTTGGTATAAGTGTTGGAGAGGCCAACTAGGGACCATGGTCTTCTTGACCTGCTGCTCACAAACAGGGAAGAATTGGTGGGAAATGTGGATGACAGCTTGGGCAGCAGTTACCAAGCAATGATTGAGTTCAGGATCCTAAAGAAAGGAAGAAATGGGAGGACCAAAATAATGACTCTTGGGCTTCAGAAAATTGGACTTTGACTTATTCAGGGAAGTGATGGCAGGATCCCCTGGGAGGCCAGTCTGCTGGTTGTACTTTAAAGAAACCTTACTGAGGGCACAGAAAGCATCCAAATGCAAAGGAAGACTCACAATTATGACAGAATACCACCCTGGCTTAGGATGGAACTCCTCAGTGCACTAAAACACAAACAAGAAGCTTACAAGAAGTGGAAACTTGGACAAATGACTAGGAGAGGAGTGTACAAATATTGCTTGAGCACACAGGGATGAAATCAGGAAGGCCAAAGCACAACTGGAATTACAGCTAGCAAGGGAGACAGAGTAACAAGAAGGGTTTCTATGAATATGTCACCAGCAAGAGGAGGATCAGGGAAGTGTTGGTCCATTACTAAATGGGGGAGGCAACCTAGTAACAGATGATGCAGAAAAAGCTGAAATACTCCATGCCTTTTTCACCTCAGTCTTCATAGGCAAGGTCAGCTCCTAAGCTACTGCATCTGGCAACAGTTTGGAGAGGAGGTGAGCAGCCAACAGTCATGAAAGAACAGGTCCAGAACTATTTAGAAAAGTTGGATGTGTATAAGTCCATGGGGCCAGACACAATGTATTTGAGGGTGCTGAGGAATTTGGGCAATGTGATTGCAGAGCCACTGGCCATTATCTTTGACAATGCCTTGTGGTTGGAAAGGCCCCAAGTGATTGGAAAAGGGTGAATGTAGTGCCCAACTTTAAAAAAGGAAAGAAGGAAGGTCCAGGGAACTACAGACTGGTCAGCCTCACCTCAGTCCCTGGAACAATCATAGAGCAGATCCTCAAGGAATCCATTTCTAAGCACTTGAAGGAGAAGAAGGTTATTAGGAACAGTCAGCATGGATTCATGAAGGACAAGTCATGCCTGACCAACCTGTTTGCCTTCTATGATGAGATGACTGGTTCTGTGGATGTGGGGAGAGCAGTGGACATGATATACCTTGACTTTAGCAAAGCTTTTGATACTGTCTCCAACAACATTCTAGCAAGCAAACTAAGGATGTATAGGTCAGATGAATGAACTATGTGGCAGATAGAAAACTGACTGGATAATCAGGCTCAAAAGGTAGTAATCAATGGCTCAGTATCTAGTTGGCAGCTGGTCTCAAGTGGAATGGCCCAGGGGTTTACCCTAGGGTTGGTTTTGTTCAATATCTTTAACAGCATAGAAGAGGGTGTGGCGTGCACCCTCAGTACGTTTGCAGACGATACCAAGCTGGGTAGAATAGTAGATGCACTGGAGAGTATAGCTAGGATTTATAGAGACCTAGACAAATTGGAGGATTGGACCGAAAGAAATCTTGTGAGGTTCAGTAAAGAGAAGTGAAAAATCCTGCACTTAGGACAAAAGAACCCTGCACAGGCTGGGGATGGACTGGCTAAGTAGCAGCTCTTCAGAAAAGTGGACAGCAAGCTGAATATGAGCCAACAGTGTGTTTTTCTTCCAAAGAAAAATAACAACATACTGGGCTGTATTAGTAGAAGCATTACCAGAAGATTGAGGGAAGTTATTATTCCCTTCTTTGGCACTGGTGAGACCATGTTTGGAGTACTGCATCCAGTTTTGGGCCCCCCACTACAGAAAGGATATAGACAAATTCAAAAGAGTCTAACAGGGCAATGAAAATGCTTGGAGGCACATGAGTTATGAAGAGAGGCTGAGGGAACTGGGCTTATTTAATCTGGAAAAGAGAAGACTGAAAGGGGATTTAATAACAGCCTTCAACTACCTGAAAGGTGGTTTGAAAGGAGATGGAGCTAGACTGTTCTCAGTGGTGGCAGAACAAGGAGCAATGGTCTCAAATTGCAGGAAGGGAAGTTTAGGTAAGAAATTAGGGAAAACTTTCTCATGAGGAGGGTAGTAAAGCATTGGTACAGGTTACCACAGAAGTTGTGGAGGTCTTTAAGACCCAAGAAGAGAAAGCCTGGGCTGGGATGATCTAGTTGGGGATGGTCCTGATTTTAGCTGTGGGTTGGACTAGATGACCTCCTAAAATCCCTTCCAACCCTAGTTTTCTATGATTCTATGAATAGGTCAGTGCTTTAACTTTTTCCTTTCTTAAAAGTGAATACAAAGACCTGGATATCTTCAGCATTATAAGTTCTCTGCATAATTTGCTACAACTGCTAATCCATTTTCAGGAAGCACCAAGGATTATAGTAGCAGGAGTACTGTAGCCCCAACCCCTTCTGGATCCTTGGGCATCTCTTTCTTCCCACCTCTTTTAAGGAGATGTCCCTAGTGCTTCTGGTTGTGCCCCAGCCAGTAAAGTGAACCCTAGTTGCTTTCGCTTCTTATGACCTATGCTGTAGAAGCAACTCTTTAGTGGTTATTTTAAGGTGGGCATGGTGGAGAGTGGGGAATGAATACAATTGACAGAGCTAAGTGAGCAGATCCACATCACACCTGCTCTAGGCAGTAACATTTTTTCCATACTTTTATAAGCTCCATGAAGGTTTCACTATTTTCCAATGACATTATCTGACTTTCTTTGTATTACACATGGTCAGCTCTGTTAATATTGAATTTATTAGCATTTTTATTAGCATATTAACTGTTTTAAAGTTCTTAGGATACTAGTTTCATAACTTAATGCCTTTGCTTCTTTTTTCCTTCTGTCAATTTTGTTATGAAAATATTCAAGTTCTTTGTGCTTCATTTTCAACCACTAAAAGTGTGTTGGCTAGCTCAAGCATATTTATTAATTTATGGTTTGTCCATGTTTTAAGCCTATTAGTTTAAAGTGCTCTGGTTACAAATACTTAAATCTTCAGTTAAAGAAAGTTCAACCTTTGTCAGTTGGCAAAAAATTTGTAAAGGAGATGTAAAAAATGTGCTCAATGCTTTTCCTGTGATTATGAACCTAGGCCCATACCTACAAAGGAACTTAGGTTCCTGGGTCCTATAGTAAAATCCACACTCCTGAGTGAAGTATCTAGTCCCCCCCCACATAAGATACTTCAGAATGAGACCTCCCCCCCCCCAAAAAATTGGCAAACCAAGGGGAACTCCTAAAGGTCAGAACACTGAGCAGGGAGCTGCATAAGGGTGAAGTTACATGTTACAATTAGGATGTGCACAAGTTAGGTGGCATAAAAGTATGATTGATGTCTGAGCAGTCACACATGAAGTGTTAATACCCTCTCTGATCTTCACTGATCAGACTTACTGCTGTCAGTCATGTAGCAGTTTTGACCACTTAACAGCTTGATGTCCAGAAACCCCACAACTGTGTATTCATTGTGCTACTAAACTGACACTGGAAGTGGCAGGGGGTTGACACAGACCATTAATACTTTGTCCTTATGGGGCTTCAAATGGGAGTTGAAGACTGATCTTCCATGATATAGATACCTGGGGCTTGTATATTAGTACAAAAATGGCCTTACTTCCTTTGGTTAAATCAAAATTTCCAGAGATAGAAAAGCAATACTTGTGCTTCTTTGTAAATGGAGGTATTGACAGTGGAAGTCTCAGCTTCTGAGTGGAGTATGGACAAATGGTAATTATAGTACAAAATGCATAGTGAATATTAAGAACCCTACTTCCCAGGATTTACAGGGGACAGTTTATGGTTCTGCTGAACCAGAAGTAAGACAGGAATCACATTGAGCCTCTCATACTCCCAGGTTAGTTCAACCTGATTCAGCCTTTTTCCTGGCCAGGAACACTTCCTTTCCCTCAGCAGCTCAGGTGTACAGATGTCACTGGTGCTCCTCATGAACAGAGGGAAGAATAGTAATGATAAACACCAGCTCTTCCCTAGCATATAGACTCAAGTAATATGTGCAGTCCATGAATGGCTCATGTCTTGTGCATTTCAGTGCACAGGAAGACAACCAATTAACCTCTATAGAGGGTAAAATGTTGACATTGTAGGTCTGATCCAAAAGTCAAATTAAAGTTAATGGAGTTCTGCATGAGTGTATGTATCCATCCATATTCTAGGAATGAAGCCTTAGGGTCAGGTTTCCCTCAGCTTGATGTCTTGCACAGCCATTTACAAATGAGTTAAAAGTGGTCATAGAATGCTATCTAATAAGAACAGTTACATTTTATACCCATCTTGCTTCCATGTGAATAACTTCCACAGGTGCAGGCCAGTAGAAAATCTGGCCTTCAGAGAAATCTCTTGCCTAAATTATTAATGACAAACTATTTGATGAGTTCTCTACTTGTTTGAACTTTTATACTTGCAGTTAGATTTTCACTCATAATTTGCATAGAAAGAATTCATGGATATAAATGCATATATATTATAAATTAACAATGGAGGGTTATAATTTATAATTCCAGTACACAAAATCATATTAAGGAAAAGAGAATCTCAACATCTCTTTCAAAACTTCCCATAGAACACTCTACAATATATCAATATATCAAATAATATATAGACTAGAGGTGTTTCTTTCCATTTATCCTTTTTACCTTCTTAGGTGTATTTATTTGTGGTCCATTCCTATAAGCACTTACTGCTTTTTTATTGTTAGCAGCCTGAATAAGAATTTATAAGGATGGGAGCTTTCAGTTATAGTTTATCAGATGAATAGATTTATAAGAGAAAATAACAACAGTATTCAGAAAGGATTAGTATTAAGCCAGTTCTTCCTGACGTATGAATAGGGAAGACATGTCTTCATATAAGTAACTCATAGGGATGTGCAAAACTTAAGGTGCTAATTCAACTTGAAGGAGATTTGGCCTGATTTGGTGCCTGAATCTCCAAATCTGAATTGAATCAGGAGACCAATGAAAAGGTCCAAATCGCTTAGAAGCTCTCCAAATCAATTCAAAAAAGATTCAGAGAGCTTCAGTGATTCAGGCAGTCCCCATCCATTGCAGCAGGGAGCTGGACCCCCACCAGGCCCCATCCCCTGCCTGCTCCCCCAGTCACCCCAGTGCACCCAGCCCCCCCATGGCTTCCCCACCCACCCCAACTCCTGGTGCTTTAAAAAAAAGCCCTCACATACTGGATGCTGCCCAGTGGAGGGGCAATCCCTGCTGCCACCCACTGTCCCATGCCATGTGAGAGTCTCTGCCATGAGTCCCACAACCCCCCCACTCTACCAGACCCCCCATGACTGCCTCTCTTGCCCCAGCTCCAGCCCTTTAAGAAAAAAACCCAACACCCCCCCAAGACTCACCTGCTCCTTGGGGCTTCTGGGGGCTTGTGCAGAGCTCCCCACCCAGCACGGGGTAGTGGGGCAGCCATGCCAGCTTTTTATTCTTAAAGGGCTGGAGCTGGGATGGGCAGGGCAGCCGTGGGGGGGCTGGGCCAGCAGAGGGGAGGTTGGGGGGTTTGTGGCAGAGCCCTCCATGCAGCATGGGGCAGTGGAGGGCAGCACCCAATGAGTTGGGGTTTTTTTTTCAAAGTGCCAAGAGCTGGGGCAGGTGGGGTAGCCATTGCCAGGGCTGAGAGAGTGGGCAGGGGATGGGACAGTGATTTGAATCACCAGATTGAATCACTGTCCCCTAAATTGGCTGTGTCTGAATCCAAAACAAATGCTAGCCACTTTGCACAGGCCTAGTAACTCAGGTCCCAGACTTACCAACACTTACTGCAAGAATATGCCACTGACTATGCATAGTAGCATGTTTTATTAAAAGCTATCTAAATAATTTAAATAGAGAAGTTTCTATACCAAGATTTTTTTATTAAGTCATTTGCATATTCTGTAGAGGAGATTAGAAAAAAGGAAAGAAAAAAATTCACATAGTATAACTTCTTATGTAACACACACAGCAATTAAATTCATAAATACTTACTTTTACTACAGTAAAAGCTTTGTTATTTGCCACCCATGAGGAATGGGGGGTGTCAGATAACAAAATATGCTGGTTAATTGAGAGGCCCAAACAGGTATCTTTGCCTGTTTGGGCCGCCATTTCTCCCGCCATGTTTGGGGCATCGCCAACCCTCCCACCACATTGCCGACCGTCCTGTGGGCCCTGAGGGATGGGGAGGAGGGCCCCATGCAGCCTGCTATGCCCCGGGCCATGGGGGCTCAGCGAAAGCAGAAGTGCCACAGTGGGCACTTCTGGTTTCACTTTACCTTAGAAGCCGGCATGCCATTTGATAAGACATGCCAGCTTGTAAGGTGCCGGTTGACGGAGCTTTTACTGTATATGAAAGACCATCCAGAGCTAGTTGAGAGAAGAGTGAATCTGGAATGAACAGGTATATGAAGAGAAAAAAACGTTCTCTGAACGTTTAGCTGTGCAAATTAAAACTGACCTCAGGCACCTTTATGTTATAACACCTATTCACAACAGTTAAGCAAAACAATTTCCTTACATAACAATATTCAGTATTTCTTCTGTGCTTACATGTGCTGAACAAATAGCAGCTGGTTAATTTGACATGAAACTCAGATTGACACCGTGATATTATTTTGCAATATCATGTTGCTTGAAAATAGTTTCGAACAGCATGGACTGTTTTTGTGTACACAACACAAATGCACATGTCTTTCCATAAGCCAGCAATGGATACATCCATACTGGGAAACAAGATTTTCTGGTCCTGTTCAATGCAAGTCTCAAGGAATTTAGTTATAGAGTTCAGCTGTAGAAGCTCTCCAATTGTGTAGTAAATACAAATATACAATATTTAGTGTCAGATTCATAACCCCTGCTGACACTTACATAAATAGAATATTCACTTCAACCTACCTATGGAAGGAAAGTATGCAAAACTGACCCTTACGAGGAACTCAAGGCAATAATTATCACAATAATTATAATTAAGTACTCATAAAGGTTAGTTTTGCTCAGATTGGCTCAGTTTCTTCTTGTAAGTCTTTAAGATGAAAACTGAAAACTTATTTCCCTTAAACAGTAATATGGCTGTCCTTATCTTTTTGCATTTTTTTTTCTTATTCATTGAATGAGTAGTTGAAAGAAAAACACATATTTATGGTCAGAAAATGATAAAATGCCACAATAAGCAGTGACATTCATTCTTCTGTAGTATCCGTGTCCTTTGTTTCTGCACATTTTTTACATCAACTACTATACTCAATGCTCAAAATGCATTTACTAAATGAATGCAAAGTTTCAAGCATGAGTGCAAAGTGGAACCAGGGTCAGTATCATATTATCTATAGGAAAACAAGATTACACAGAGGTAAGGAATTTTATGAAAAAACACCTTCACACTTTTGGTCTACTGCTTTAAAATAAAGCAATCGTACATTCAAGTCTTGCTTGAGCTATTTAACCTTGCACTTCTTTTAGCATGGTAATAAAGTTGTTGATGATTCTAGCTAGGAAACATTCACAATCACTTATCTTTCCAATCATTTCTCTATACCCATCAAACTTTCCCTCAAAGGTATAGAAAACTGCTGGCAAAATAATGGGAAAGTTGTAGAAAAAAGGTAACATTCATCTATCTGAAAGTATTTCACTTGTCTATATGTCTGTGTGTTTTAGGTATCACCCAAAATGACAGACAGACAAGCACAGAGGATAAGCAGATTGTGTTGTATTATACTTTGTTGTCTTTTTATTTGTAATTTCAGTGACAGGATCAAATTAGAAAGAACAAAGACAGAAAAATAGCAAAGGAAAATAGAAATTAGTGTTTATTGGGCAGTTCTTCTGCTCCACTGCCTGCACTTCTGGAACGGACAACTCTGACAGGATAGATTTGAGTACACCTTTAATGACATAAATTCAGACAATTTCTGGTATTGTTGGTTCTCTGTGCCAAATGACTACTGATCTTTGTCGATCATAGTGCTTTCATATACCAAGATTTATGGCTATGGAAACAATGGTATCACAACAGGCTCCTAGCAGTTCCCTTGTGGTGTTTTATCCACTTAAAAAAAAATCCTGTCTGTGCTATTATTCGTATCAGACCCCTACATTATATGTATGCCACCATTAATGGGGAATGAACCACAAAAATGTTCTGTAAATAATGTAGAATAAGTTTACGACTCATTTTAAATTTAAAATGCCTTAAATTTAATTTAAGTTTAAATTTAAATTTAAATTTAATGTTTGACTGGAGGTTGACAATTAGCTGACTGCTGCCATGGCCATGATTGCTAGATAGGGTGAAGGACTTTTTTATGATTAATCACAAATTTCAACCTTGACAATTTTTGCTGGTAGAACTAGATAAAATCTATTTATCAAATTTCCACTTTCCAAAGCATATAACAAAGATTAACCAATTTGTCAAAATCAAAGATTTAACATTTTTGTAGAGAAAATAAGCTTTATTTTTTCAAAGTAACAAAGCAATGCACGTGGCATGCATTGCTTTATTTTTCACTTTAAAAATCTATCAAATGTTGGACATGTTTAGCTGACTCAATGATCCCATAATATAAAATTTTGGATTGTCTATTCAGAATGATAAAAACATTTTTCGTGTATATCTATTGTTTTTCCATTCATCCTGAAGTCCTAAATTCACCTAAAGTATAACCTCATTGTACAAGGTAAGATTATACCAGGAATGAATTTAAGTAAATGGATACAAAAATGTAAGAAATTGAGAGAGAGAATCATGTAACCATCTAGTGTACTTTTTAATGTTGCTGAGCAAACTAAAAATTGGATGTTCTTTTCTTTCCTTTTTCTTATTTTACAGAAGACTATACCTGGCAAAATTGCTACTAAATTTTGTAAACAGAACAAATATAACACTGTAGTAACGGTAATGCTATGGTGTATTTAGCTAATCCTCTCTATTTGTGTAAATGAACAAATTCGCCGTTTTTGCAATAATAGAAAATGATAGCCTTTATAGGTGTTTTCTGCTGTTTTTGTGCATCCTTTTTATATTAAATCTCTTTTTTTCATTTTTAATTTTTTTAATAGAGACTCAAGGAACTGAAACACAGGGAGTTTGCTCGAAATGTAGCTTCTAAGTCAAGAAAAGATGAAAGGAAGCAGGAAAAGGCCCTTCAACGTTTGCACAAATTAGCTGAACTAAGGAAAGAGACATCTTGGTAAGTGGATATTTACTGAAATGTAAAACACACTAGTATTTAATTCTCAGACTCATGGGGTTGTGGGACATGGCATTATTAAGACCCTCATCCAGAACAAGCTGCACATGTTTTTATAGTATTTTTGAAGATGTATGCCTGCTGTAATTTGATTTGGCACTACATGGGGAAATAAATGTTTAACGTTACTTTTTCAGTGAAGCTAAAATGACATGTAGTTTTAGTTTTTAAGAAAATGTTCCATGCATATTTCATGGAACTAGGCACTGTTGTTGAAAGCATTAGTGAACTAGGTCATACATTTGAAGCCTGGCATTACTTCATTGATGAAGAGAGAAATACATTCTATTTTTCCTAGATGTAACAGATCTGTGTGATTTAGTGTTCAAACTGGTTACCTGGGAATGCATCCCAAAATCTAGTTTTACATTTAAATAACGGGCGAACCTGTATGAAAGGTTTTTTTCCGCTTTTCCCTAGCCTAGTAGAGTACATAAGAGTCACTTGATACCTGTTGTCCATTCTTATTGAATTTGGAAATACATTCTTAATTGATATTAACAGATCTTAGTTTGCTGGAGTTGACAGCATGCGTAATAAAAAAATTAAATACTTTTGATGCTGAGGGTCTAGTGAAAGTGCTTTTGAACCAATTTCGGTTTATGTAATGTAGTCACAAGAAGAAAAAAGCTGGTGATTGCTGTGTAAACAGAATGTTTATTCAGACTTTGTTTCCAGGTGCATCTCACTACATAAACTGCCAGATACCGCAGTTGACCAAATATTCTGCAGTTTCTGTGGAGAGCTGGCAATCTTTGTAACTTGGATGTTGTGCAACATACTGAAATGAAGGTCTCCTCTAGAAGTGGGGATGTCATGGATGTGGGTAGTGTGCATATGGAATGAACAACACAGAATCTGATTTTGAATTTCTTTAGTGACAATAACTTTTTGAGATGTATTGAGTGTGGTTCTACTTTTTTTCATCAGGTTCATTTGGAACCTTTAGATAACACATAGGTAATTTTATCTCACTGTTATGGTTCATAGAATATATAACATTAAATACTTTAATGGTATACTATGGAGATAATGAAAGGCAGTAGCAACTTTGGAAGTTCTAGCTGGGCTCCAGGGGTGCTTTGTACATGTAAAGAAGGTGCAGTAGTGCTACTTGTTTCATCAGAGAAAAGACAGACATGTTTATTACAGTGAGGTTATACTCTAAAAAGTAACACTGTGGGGTTCTGTATTCATTCTCTCTCGATGACTTGCATATTGATTAACTTACAGATAAAAATTCAAAATAACCAGACTGTAAAGTAAATGTGCAATTTGAAAATCTATCAACAGTCTTCATTTCTCGCTCTACATTTTATAAACAACAATATTAATTCTGCAAGCAGAAATTAACTGGCCATTTTTATTATTCCTGAATTTGTCTTTCTTGCTCATTTTGAGTTGACTGTTCTGTAGCACATACCTGTTCTGTTCACTGAATTCATAAATGTGCGAGAGCTAAGATATGTGGGACCAAATTTGCATTGAACCTCAATTATCCTCACAAAATATGGATTTGTATTTATTTTGTGACTCTAAACTGCTAGCAAACTTGACACTAGAATATTTAAAATTCATTTACTTGTTTGATGACAAAATTAGGGATTTTAAATGAAAATCTGCAGGAAAAGGAGCAGGTTATTGAATGAAGTGATGATATTTTGCAGTCTTTAATAACGGAGTATTGTGGAACATTAGAAATAAATAAAGAGACAGAACTCAAATTAAAAATTAACTTTTATTACTCAAAGCATGTTTTATTGTTCTGCATTTCTGTATAATGCTTTATTTAAATAGTATCATAAAAACACAAAAAACTGCATTTGCAAATAAATTAGAACTTCATTAAATTTAATTGATAGAATATAATGTATATTACAATACAGGACTACAGGACTATGAGAATAAACAATCAGATCTGGCTTAAGTGTTGTTCTTAGAGTGCAATAGAGATACAAAACATTTTACTGGGACTTTCTAGGTTGGACCCAGGCTTGCCAATCCAAGAAAAAAAGGTTATATTAACAATCAATAAACTTTTTACTGTCAACCAATCTGTTTTACTAATATATGATTTTACTGGCATATGTTTCATATACTGTAAATATAACTTGTAGCTCTAGACAGCAATAACAAAGGCTGGATTCAAATTTAATGCAGTCTTACTTAGCTGCAGCAATGCTGTCCCCCACTCCTGGGATCTTCTATTCACTCCCACATCCTGATAGGCCCCAACCACATAATGCAATATATATATATCAGCATATTAGCAGAAAGGGATCTTGGAGTCATAGTGAACTCCAAGATGAACATGAGTCATCAGTGTGATGAAATCATCAGCAATGCTAACCACACTTCATCATGCATCAGCAGATGCATGACAAATAGAACCAGGGAGGAGATACTTCCCCTCTATGCGGCAATGGTCAGACTACAGTTGGAGTACTGCATCCAGTTTTGCACACTGTACTTCAAGAAGGATGTCGATAGACTCAAGAGGGTCCAGAGGAGGGCCACTTGTATGGTTAGGGGCTTACAGGACAAGCCCTATGAGGAGAAACTGAGGGACCTGGACCTCTTCAGCTTCTGCAAGAGATACCTGAGACATGATCTTGTGGCCGCCTAAAAATTCATTAGGGGGATGCAGCAAGGGATTGGAAAGGCTCTGTTCACCAGGGCGCCTCTTGGGGTAACAAGGAAAAATGGTCACAAACTGACAGAGAACAGATTTAGGCTCGATGTCAGGGAGAACTTCTCCATAGTAAGGGTGGCCAAAATTTGGAATGGGCTTCCAAGGAAGGTGGTGCTCTCCGCTACCTTGGGGATCTTTAAGAGAAGGCTCGATTGGCATCTGGCTGAGGTCATCTGACCCCAGCACTCTTTCCTGCCATGGCAGGGGGTCAGATTTGATGATTTGTTGAGGTTCCTTCCAACCCTAGCATCTATGAATCTACAATTTTAAAACAATTTGGAAGCCTACCAGTGCCTCAATGATAATTATAAAATTAATTCTAAATTTCTATATATTTTGGCATTTGATTTTGTTCTTTTTAATATGGAAAATATGAGCTTCCCCTGCCCACTTTGCTCACCAGGATATGGGTCCAATTTCAGCTGTCCCCATGCTACTTTGTGGTGCTAAGCAGCCCTGATATACCAGTGCCTTCCCCCTGCTCATGCCATTGCCCCTCACTCCCAAGCCACAACCTGCCCCCCCGCCCCAACCTAGCCAGTGTCCCTCACTCCAAACCCACAGTCTCCTGGCCCTGTCAATGCCCCTCACTGCCAACACACAGCCCCCTCAGCCCTGCTGGTACCCCTCACTCTCAACCCACTGGCCACCAGCCCCAGACCCCAGCCTTCCACACTGGGAGCCTGAGAGCAGGGGGAAGTGGGTCCAGAGTCAGGGGCACCAACAGGGCCAGGGCCAGGGCACGGGCCAGGGCCAAGAGGCTGGGAGTGAGAGGCAATGACTGGGGATCCCTGCTCATGATGAACCCTTTTCTAGTGAGTTTTCTATATTGAGTTCTATCCCAAGTAGGCTAAACTTGGTAACACATCCACATAGTTACAGGGGTGTTGGTTGTAGCTGTGTTGGTCTAAGGACATAGGCAGACAACGTTCTTTGTGTAAAACTGGTGTCTTTTATTAGAGTAAAATAGTTGTAAAAATTCTCTTTGCAAGCTTTCAGGTACAAACACCCTTCTTCAAGCAGGAGTGTCACATAGTCACGTGCACTTAACCTTTTGAGTATTCAGATTTATCCATCATTGCTTTAAAAATGTAATTTTGATTTTCCAGTTAAAACAGAAGTGTTGTATTTCATTTTGACTAAAAGTTGCTATTGGCTGAGTTTCAAAAATAAAATGACCTATTTTACTGCAAAAATGCTCAGACTGTTGTGTATAGACTACTTGTGCTCTGTAGGTCAGTTATTTGTAGTTTGTAGAAATTTTGTTTTTCATGTGTTTTTATCTATTTTTGCTTTCTATTGAATGAAACATGAACACTTGTAGGAGGACATGTAATGATTGTTAAAAGAAGACAGTCATAGACTTAAAAAAAAAATCTAGGATGAATACTGAGAGCATAAATACTTTCAGCGACTATTTTTCCATGTAAGAATTCGCAGAGATTGCCATAACTGTATTTATAATCACAAAAATGAAGGTCATCAATACAGTGATCATATGGAGAAGGGGAGCTAATATCTGAGGTTGTGAGTGAGGTGAAGGTCAGCTAAGAGACTTTTTTAGTTTAAATATATTTTGCAATATGAAAAAGTTCATTCATGTTTTGAAGCTGTGACTTTTTGTAGCAAACAATTTGTTAGATAACCTGTTTTTGTAGAATCCTTGATGGATACAAATATAAAAATCACATTTCTATGTAATTGTACAGTGGGAATGCAGTAACTGTCGACATTTAATTTCTCTGAAGTGTACTTATGGCAGGTTGTGTTTTGTTTTTTCAGTGCTCCTGGGAGTGGCCCCATGTTCAAGTCCACTACTGTTACTGTGAGAGAGAATTGTAATGAAATCTCACAAAATGCTGTCGTAGACTCTTCTAACAAACAACAAGATTTCAATTCCACATTAATGTACAAGGCACAGAATACTAAAGATATTGCTTCTATTGCTTCTTCCACTTCTGAAAGTACAAGCAGTAATGCATCTGACACTAATAAACTTGGGAATCAAATACATGGAGCTCAAGGACACAAAGTTGGATTCTCTTTTGCTTTTCCAAAGAAAGCTTCTGTCAAACTGGAGTCCTCAGCAGCTGTTTTCTATGAATATAATGATGAAACATCTTTTGAACATGGAGTTAGCAGAAGAAGAAGATTTGTTCCAGGTTCCTGTAATCTTCAGTCTCCATCCACAACAGAAATGGTTCTGTGCTCTGAGGAGAAACATAATGATATTCACTCACTAATGGAAAAATGTACTGACACAGCAGAAGCTGCAGAGTTTCAGGAACCAAAAGAACTAGCCAGTAATGAAAACACAACACTCGAGAATACAGAAATGCTGCCTGCTGTTTCTCATTTGGAACAATCTATGTATTCTGGTTTGAATGGCTACTGCACTGACATAAATTCAACAGCATTCCCAGATACAACTCCACCCACAGCTACCATCTGTAATCAAGAACTACCCATAGAATGTAACACTTCTGACCTACTGGGAAACAAATCCACAGCTTTTGTTGTCACAGAGAATAATTTGTCTTTGCATGATATCACTGAGGAAAATAAGGAAGGCATTAATAGTAATTCCTCCAAGGCTGAAAATGAAATTAAAAAACTTGGGTCCAATGTATTAATTTCCTCAAATTATGAAGGGAGCAGTGCAGCCTTGCAAAATAAATCAGATTCATATAAAAGATCTTGTGAACCATTTGTTCCTGTCCTTAGTAAACATGGATCTACTATTCTTCAGTGGCCATCTGAAATGTTAATTTACACCAATACAGAACCATCAGTTTCCTACAGTTGCAATCCTTTATATTTTGACTTCAAGTCATCAAAATCAACTAACAGTTTAGAGAAGAGTAAGCATGAGTTAAACGTACCTCACTCTCACCACAAGACTGAGTCTGACCGGAGCCTAGTTTGGGATTATGCTGATAAATCTATTTCAGAGTTAGCTGACTGTGAAACAGAAATGTGTAAGAATGTGTGCAATCATGCATCCTCAATTAAAACTAATGGTGTTTCAACTAAAAGCTATGATTCTGAAAAACAAGTTAAATTGTGCTTAGACAACTCTTTCAGAATTGGAGAAACAGAAAAGTACCACATTTTGAGAAGAAATTCACGACAGGATACTGCGATAGATGAGGGACAGAATAAAGGATGGATCAAAGAACCTTGTGAAAAATGGTTTCGCAAAAACAGAAAAAGAAGAGGGAGGAGAAAACTGTGTCATCATCATCATGGGAAAACTGGAAAGGCAGTAGATGAAATTTCTTTAACAGCTGGACAGGAAATTAATTATCTTAAGGAAAATAAACTTCAGCCTCTTCAGAACGCTCCAAACATGTGCAAGTCTGAAATTAGCAGCATGTGGTTAGCTTCAGAGGAAATGCAACAGTCATGTCAAAAACCTGGCATTGAAAACAGTGATCATAAAAGAGTTATGTTCACAGCAGCACACATACATGAGCATAGGGGCACATGTGCTATTTGGAACACAACAAATAGCAATGACCACTGCACTGATTTTAAACATCTCCACAGAAAATACAAAGCAAGCTCTCACAAATGCTCAAAAAAATTAACTTTGAATTCCAGAAGACATAACTTAATGTACTCTAGAACATTTTGTGGTTGGAGAGTCAAAAGGTCTACCTGTAGTCCAGATCATAAATGTCTGGGCCAATATAATAAGGAAAAATGTACAAGTCAAAGCCAGTCTATAAAGAGAGCTTACAACTTTCTGACTGATGAACCTGAACGATCCCATAGAAAACGAAGACAACAAACATATTCTTGTTCGTCAGATGAAAGTTCATATAAACAGACATTTTTATCACAAGAGTGTTTAAATCAAATGAGTAATCTAACTGTACCGTGTAAACCTAAAGGGAAACGGAGAAGGAAAAAAAATAGAATTCATCATGCGTTTGTTGACAGGGAACTAAAAAGAAATGAAAATTATAGGCCTTTGAAAGACAGTTCTACAGTAAATATTTTGGGGGAATTGTTAATTCAAGATAATATTGAACAAACAAAATCTCAACCCATAATGGATTATGCAAAAGATAAGGACCAAATAATGCAGTTGGGAGAAAACAATTTGCCTCTACAAGCTGATAGTTTGCATTCAGTAGAAAAAGACAAATCAACAGAGTGTTTCGGGATGGAGAGCACTCCAAATGCATTTTTGGAGGATGCCACACACTCTGCTTCTTCTGTTTCTGATCATTGTGTTCAAACAACAGCAACACAAGAAAACAAGCTGGAAGAAGAAAAGAAACATGAAAATATAACTGTTCATGAAACTCAAGCTCCATATAAAGTGCCCAATATTGACAGAAATGTGGAACAAACTCCTCCTAAATCTTATCTATGCCACTATGAAGTAGCTGAAACTGTACCACAAGAGAAAATAAATGAAGCAACCAGTGAATGGTTACGGTACAATTCAGGCATTTTTAACAGCCCACCACCTTTGCCATTCAAAGAAGCACACATAAACAGTCATACCTTTTTAGCTACTGAACAGATACTTACCCCATTCACATTACCTGATCAGACTTTGATATTTCCCCAAGAAAACCATGAGAAATTTAAAGATCTGCAATGTGAGGCTTATCAGCAGATCATGCAGCAAAACATGCTGGCTAACAAGATGAAATTTACCTTTCCTTCCCCTGCAATTCAACCTTCAAACTCTCCTCTGCAGCCATTACCTTTGCAGCAGCCACTGTGTTCTACCTCTGTAACCACAATCCATCACACTGTTTTACAGCAGCATGCTGCTGCTGCTGCCGCAGCTGCAAGTACCTTTAAAGTTCTTCAGCCTCACCAACAGTTCCTGTCACAAGTCCCAGCTCTTTCAAGAACACCTGTACCTCACCTATCAGTTGGACCTCGACTTTGTCCAGGAGGCCACACAACTTTTATTGCTCCCCCACATTTGCCACTAATTCCAACTTCAGTTCTTCATCCAAGTCACCTGGCTTTTCCTCCTTTGCCCCATGCGCTTTTCCCCTCGTTGCTGTCCCCACATCCAGCTGTCATTCCATTACAGCCCCTCTTCTAGGCTTGACTTTCTAGAATACAAATGGGAAGAAGAACTCCAAGTAAACATATTGCTCTATCTAAAGCACTCCTAGGTTTTGACATTCTGCAAATGATTGAGATTGGTTAAAATGCCTCATTAATTTGGAATCATTTACTGTAAGTGTAATGATGCAAGTACTTTATGTAAATTTCTGATCTATAATATAATTAAAGCACTGAATAGTCTGACACTAATATGAACTATATATATATAAGTGAAATTATGTCTTAGAATATAATGTACATAAAATATATTTATAGTACTGTAATTTATGTTGTAAAGTATGCTCCTTTTTTTTAATCTTTGTGTACTTGCACCTATTTACTGTTTAGACAAAGCTAATGCACTATGTTTTGTACTATGTTCCTTGAAACTGTAAATCTAGTGACAAACTATCTCTTGCAATAAATTTTTGTTAACTATTTAAGTATATCAAAAATCATTCATTGTAAGCCTCACAGATGTTATTCTTCACCCTCTGAATAATGTACCCAACTCTGCTATATTTGGATCAAGTTTTCTATCATTCAGTGATTTATCACCAAGGCTCAGAGGTTAATACCTTAAGGGCAAGTATCTTACTGAGCAAGGCAAAAAGGGTAATAGATCTGTTTGTGTTAGCAGTTCAATGTCACTGAGACAAATTTTGCTTACAAGCAGTATGTGACCAAACTACCATCTGTTTGAACCACTTTATTTTTATTATTTATTTAACCACAAAACGTGTACCTAAAATACCAAAAAACATGTAACTAAAGTAACATAAATGACAGCTAAAAACAATAAAAGCAGAATATCAAAGAACATCATCTAAGAATATCAGTGCTTGAATATTAAAGAATAGAGAGGGCCAGCGTACCATCAAGCACCCAGTTATTCTCTACTTCCAAGAGGCTATTTTATACATACATCTTTGTAGGAGATTACACCCACAAAAATATTTTAAACCTGTAAGACTACAGGCATAGTGGCATACAAGCATAGTGAATAGTCATTGATGTAACTGAAATTCTAGGGCTAGGGACAGAAATTAAACATAAACTCATATAAGTGACCATAAACTGTTTCAAGAATGTAATACAACAGAAGTTCAGTGTACATAAACTGCTTTCAAAATGGCCAAAACTGGTCTAAGATAAACATGGATGGATGTAAATCAGACTTAACTGATTTAGCTTAAATTGGTTCCTTGAACTTCTGTCCCCAATCCCTTCACTATTCAAATTAACTCATAGTACCTCAGCATCCTTGGATGTTTTGCACTTCTGCTGTGATCCCCTCCACTCCACACTCCCCTTGCAGGGTGGGCAGGCTAGCCTTGGCCCAAGCTGTGTGCTCTAGCACCACCCTCTATTTCTGGCCTAGGCCACTTTAGGCATGTGGCTGCATTTCCAGAATTAAAAGTGAATGTCTGTTCACTTGCTTATGAGTTCAATTTATGCAATTCAATCAATTCAGCCTCTGGCTTTTTAACCGTCTTTATTTAGCTTAGATTTGCTAGTATGGGTGTTGATAATATAATTTTGATAATATAATTTATTGTATACCTGAGAATGGAGGCTGTTCATAAAAAGGGGTAAATATTTAAAGTGTTCTCTTGATGGATATATAACTCAAATTTATTTCAGTGGAAGACAGCTAAGCATATCAGAGGGGAGAAATTTTTGCCACTGGTATAAATTTAGGATGTATTTCAAAATGGCAGTGATCTGTAAGAATAATGGGAAGAGTTATCAGTAGTGTTAAACCTGACTTGGAATTTCTAATCTTTTATGAGATTGACTCATATTCTTAATATTGCATTAAACTTTATTTCTAAATGGTTTTGTGTTTTGGCAGGATGTCATCAAAATTATAATATATAATGATAAATAATGTATGCCTTTTTCATCATACAATTCCCCTCAACCTACAAATCCTGCTTATTTAACTCTAAACTGATCTAACACTTATTAAAGTCAAAAGATTCTTTCCACTGAGTTTAATGAAGGCATATCAGGTCCTTCCTTCCAACACAGCCCAAGTTAAAGATGGACCTGATTTTGGAATGTTAGTTTATTTTTCAATAGGGACAATGCAACTTAATTTAAATGAGACAAATTATGTCAGAGAGAACTAGAGTTAGGTCACATATTCTCCAGTAATAAAATACCATGTCTAACTCTAAAGTTAATGGTGGCTTCCTGTCATCATTTAAAAAGTTATGATAAAATTAAGTATAAATAAAGTTCAATAAAATATAATTTCTGAAGGTTATAAAAGAACATTGAGTATTTAATATCTATTTTACTCATAAAAACAAGCAAAATCACATCTTAATTGGTTCAGATACTATATAATTGAGGTATTTTATTTTCATCTATAATATTAGAATTTATTGATTAAAAGGCAAGTTTTATTATAATATTACATGAAAACATACAAGGAAATTGATTGTATTCCATTTCAATTTTAAAGTTTTGGTGCCTACAAATTTATTTTGCTTTGTAAAAGGATAAATATATATCAATATGCCCAAAGGTGATAACAGAGAGAAAATGAATGATTTAATTTTCAAAGGTGCTGAACATACACCGATGTGTTTGTGGAATAGATGCTGCACAGACATACTCCTTTGAAAATGAGGCCAATGATATGGTAGTTTAGGGAGAAGGCTCCTTAATCATTTTTGTGAGGATGCGGTAGGGTGAGTGAGCAGGCAGGTCACTAGCCCCAGGTACCAACCTTAGAGAGGGTGTGAGAATGGAGCTGATACAATGCCTGCCCTGGCCAATTCTACTTCTGAGCTTGTTGCTATTGTAGTCCTTGCCGCTGTCACTCCAGCCCTTGCTGCAGCCGCTACCCAGGGCACAGAGTCTCTTCTGTGTAGATGACTACTTTTCCTTACTCTGGTATATTAAAAATTATACTTTTTCACATATTTTGTCAAATTTACTTTTTCTAAGTTGAGTTTAAGGTTTGTCTGCAGTGCATGGGTGTGAAGGACTCAACTAATTCTAAATGAGCCAGCTCAGGTGTCAGAAGTAGCTTAACTGAGGTAGCCAAGAGATCCATATGTGGTAATTTCCATGTTTCTTAGTTCCTTTTATAGCTAGTATAATATCAGCATTGTATTGTGGAGTGTTCACATGCCCTTAGATCCAGGTACTTCATTCAAGCAACAAATTGTAGCTAACACATTATTTAGGAAGTATTAGGAGCAAAATCAAAATATTATATGATGTCTTAATTAGAAAATCAGAAGATGCTATAGAAAAATAATTAGTGCAACTTCTCGGACTAATGATGTTTATGCTATAGCTGGCTAAAATTTTCCAACTTTCAACTGAAAAAAATCTTCACTGAAAAATATTTTTTATTAACATCCAAAATTTTTTTCCAGTATTCCCCCTACCTTTATTTTTACATTTTCCTTGGAATTTTACTGAAACAGTTTCTATGTTCAGTTTCAGAATTTTAAAGTACAGAAAAAAATATTTAGTACTGTGTAATCTTTTTAAAGCAACTATTTTTCGATAATCTACAAGCCAGCTATAGTGAAATACCAAAAACCTTTAGGAGTAAAAATTCTTTATAGAGTAATACCTTTAGCACTGGAAGTGTTTTCTATCCACAAGTTAATAAAACAACATTATAAGAAACACAAACTGAATTTAAGATTGAAAATGCTACATCAATTTTTAATATATACATATATATCATTTGCATTTGTGTTTCAATACCAAATAAATAACCATAATAAATACATTATCTAACTCTAGTTCTGCTTTTTCCAATGTTATTCGTATTGTAGATTTCATGTATACTTCTACTTTTTTATATAGTTTCATGTGTAAGTAAAAACTCTGCAACTGCTGAATAATTGAAGACATCACTATTATTATATATACAATCTGTCTAATTTGTTAAATCTTAACAATATCTTTAGCGTTTCCAAATCTAATAGTTTAATATAGTCATATTCTATTTCATACTACCATCTGATGAAATGATTGCACTATCCCAATATAAATATTTTTGTTGTTACTTTTCCTTTAAATTACTTGAGTATTTAGAATTAAATCTTAAGATTTCAATCTTCAGATAAGTCTAAATTAAGTTATAGATTTTGTTAAATGTTTTCCCATTCCCAGAACTGCTATATAGAGAAATGATTGAAAAAGTTAATATGGTATACTGAGATGACAGAGGTGTTTTTCCCTCACCTGCCCTTGGAAAGCAGCAATCTGTCCAGACTATGACCTTCCTGGAGGCATGGCATTTCTCAGGTAATATGATCCAGAAAATAATGTTCTAAATGGGATTTTTCAAGCATTAAGAATCATAATGATCTTGCATTGTTATGGGCAGGTTAAACTAATTACATACTTACCTTTTTGGTCTGTGGATACATGCAACCATTAAAATGCCTTCAATACATGAAAAAAAACAAATTGTTTGTCTGATTTCCTTTATTGCACATAGCCAGAAATTATCTCAAATCTTAGCTCAGCTGAAGAGGAGTAAACCCCCGTAGAGCTTTTTCAGGAATGAACAAAATGGTGTTTGGATATATTGTTACAGCTAACTTTCATATTATAGAGCCATTATTGACTGCCTATTGAGCACCTATGAATCCAAACTACAGTCAGAGGTTACTGTGGGCACTCAGCATCTCCCAAACAGTTGTGAGTTGTATATTGGAAGAAAAAAATGCTTGAGAGATGTTTAAAAGATAGATATAAATAGATCTAGATATCTTTTAAACGTCCCTCAAGCATTCTTTTCTTCAAATGAGAACAAATTCCTGCAATAAAAATTACACTAATCCTTTTACTGGAACTGCCCCCGTTTTTTGAAGACTTTTATTTTATATTTACACCCTGTTTGTTGTTTCTTTCTTCATTCTTATAGTCTTGATGCCACAAGTTACTTAAATATGCAAATGTAAAGCTGACTGTAAATATGTAAATAATCAATTTGACTTCAGTGGAAATGCCCTTAATGGCAGGTACATCTTTATTTATAAATAGTGTATCTGCAAATCAGCAGCCAGCAGAAGTATTACATCCATTTCTTTTCCATTTAGTTACCTGATAGAGAAGGCATGGTAATTTTTAGTTGATAAAAACCTTCAGTGCTGTTTTCATTTTGGCTTGTGCCGTTGTGCTTGGCTTTTTCCTTGACCTAAGGCTGAACAATGCATCCAGTACATTTAAGTTATTTTAATCATTATGCTGATTTGACTAGTCTATTAACATTCTCATTTTTCAATGCTGGAAGAGAAGGTGAAAATTCACTCTAGTCAGAATCAGTGAATTTACTACAAAATGTAATTTAAAATTGCTTGAAACAATTTACTTTTCTGATGCCATCATTCCTCCTCTCCCTCCCCTTCTTCCCCTTGCCCCTCCCCACCACACTCCCTGCCTCTGTTGCTTTTAATTTTTAGTGTATTTTAGGTTTTGATTTCAGCATGAATTTTCAGTCTTAGAAGTGGGTCCCACATTGAGAAAAGACTTGTTACAGGAAAATTATGCTCCAACAATATACGACAGATTGCCATCATATTATCTCTTTTTAGCACTTGTTATGGCTCTGGAATCACAGTCAAAAAATTCTCTAGCTGAAATATGAATATTTTACTGATACTTATGTCAAGCAATCGATCTTTTAAACTGTGATTTTTCCTTTTGTGACAGTGTCTTACATAGTAGGTTAAATGCCTCAGGTGGGCAGTCCTTCTATATTTTGCTGTTTTGATACTATAATTGCTCTTACAAAAGTTTCTAATTTGTTAAACATCTACATTTTGAGCCTTCAGTATAGTTTTTACAGTGACTTTTTATAACATACATAACATATTAGCAATAAATCAAAAGTTTATTTAATAATGTTCTTCATTTAAAATATTTTGTGAATATATTGAACAGTATGCTCTTCTGGTGTAAGGCAATGCAGCTCTTTTGGTTTCTGTGGAAGCCAGCAGAGCCATCAATTTGCTGCCTAAGCTGAAGATGCAGACCAATGTATTTTATAATCTCTAACATTTCATAATTAACGTAAGCAGTAAGTCTCTAAGACGCACTTCTAAATTGTTATCACTTTGTAAATGAGCCTATGATATTTTGATGTGTCCAATATCTGTTCTAAAATCCATATTAATATATTTATTTTCTAATCTATATTATTGTATATTGTTTAAGTAACTGTATATATGAAAACTGTGCCACTGTACATGCATGTGCAATTTACTCTTGTAAAAAAATACCAAGTTATACCGGTGCTTTTTTTACTGAAATTTTAGATTTTTTAGTGAAGTAGGATATGTAGAGTATTATGCAAATGCCATTAACTTTATAAATTATTATGGGATATAATATGTATACAGAATGTTGTGGATTGTTTTGGCTAAATGTGTCCAGAAACTATATGCTTTAATATTATTTTCTTCATATAATACTTTTTCATTCTTACTCTGGCATTTTATAAAGGTTTGTTCATTTTTCTTTACCAATTTGTGACATCATCAAGGTTTCTATGAATGTATATTTTAAAATAATATCTAGGTTTTTTCCTGTGCTCCTAATAGTAAAAATCCATGTACCTGCTGGATCAGTTAGATGATTTTTTAATTTAGTTTCAGCCTTTCAACGTGATAGATATTTCCCATGCTTGAATACCAGATAAAATTTCTATCCGTAGTCCAAATTACAATTCACTGGAGAAGTCCTGGCCCCTCAGAATAGGGAATTTTGCCATGTGTTCCTAAATAATATTCTTTATTTATTAAAACTTGGCTGACATATTTACTCCTCTCAGTCCAATATCAATTCAATATAAAATATGTGGCAGCAAAGTTATTTCTAATTATAAAAGGTATTTCTTGATATAGAAAAATAGAAAATGTTCTATTTAATGATAATGTGTTTGTTTCTCTGTATTTATCGTATAGTATTCAGTTTCAGGAAAAGTAATATAACCTGAGTCAGAAGGTAATAAGTGCTTTTGCAATTAAAAGCACTGGGCTTTCTCTACATCAAGGCTTTCTCTACATCAAGGCTAGTGCTGGGCTTTCTCTACATCAAGGCTAGTATATGGATTCATATGCATTGTGTCAACTTTCACATAATATTTATAGAACATGATGTAAGAATCAGACTCGTGTGTCTTCAAGCCAAGGAAGGTGGTACAAATCCAGATGGAGAGACATATAGTCACTAAGCTTCACATTTGGTAACTCATTATGGTGCTTTCATTAATTGTGTAAATGAAAGGTCAGTTTAAATGAACAATGGTGGTTTTGTACTGTATATAGATATGTGGAAAAGGGAAGGACATTGTTTCCCCTTTGAATTAAAACAGGTAGGACAGAAATGCAATTTTCACATTATTGTAATTAACATAGATATTTTATATATCTATTATCAGGGACACAGGAATAGACTTATATTTTGCAGGTGCAAGTTTGCACCTGTAAGTCATTATTGACATGAATATTTGTAGTTAACTTGAAATTGACATAGTAAAGCAGGTAATCAATGAAAAGCTTCAAGGAAAAGCAGGCTGTTAATATGGTTTGAACAGTGAGGGATGATGGTGCCTATTGTGTGATAAACACTTCAATCTTGCCGGGTGAAAGAAGTTAGTTTCAAGTGATTTTAATACCTTTTTCTTTTGTCCCTTATTTTTATCTTTTACATTAGTAATGCCATTTTCCTTGCTAACTATGATTTCTACTAGCACGTCCTACAATTCATCATTGTTACAAAAGACAGAATAATGAGAAAAGACCTGCATACAGTTTGCTCCAAATTAAGTGTTCTTTTTTTCTCTGGAGAAATGATTCAATATAACTAGGTCTCGATATACAAAACAGACACTCTAACTTCTCTGTTATTGCCTAGAACTCCACTATTCTTTCTAATAACTAAACATTTTTTAATCTTGGGTACTTAAGTGTGATTTACAGCCAGTTAAAAAAAAGCACACAAATAAAAATAATAGGGTCAAATGGCCTTTGTTAATGAACACGATATTTAAATAAAGTAATCCAGAGTTCTATTGTTTTATTTAGTCACATATGTAAGTTCCTTTTATGATGAGTTTTCTGTTTTTTCACTTTTCAAGTGTTTAGTAAAAAATGGATTATGAATTGGTAGGCACGAAGATTATTATGATTTCACTTTCAGAGGCGGCTGATGTTTCATGCTCCTTAGCTGAGACACTTTGGTGAACAGTCTACTTTTTAATATTACTTTGCTGCCAGAAATCCAAATTACTATGATACCTGGACTATCATGCTTGTAGTGGTGTGATTCTAGCAAAGCATGTCATTAATGAATGACCTGAACATTTGCATTAGAAAGTCATGATTTGAGAATGCTTCCACTATTTTTCTGTTAGAATGCTATCCAGTTCATAGAAAGGATGAACTTTACTGGCTGAGTTATATTCTGAGATCTATTGAATGATGTTTCCCTAAAACTGATTGTGATAGAGGTTAACTGGAATCTTTTTCCTGCAGTAGGGGCATACCTAGTTTGAAGTCTTAAAAATTTGGGGATATTTTGCATTCTTTCTTCCATAGTATAACAATATAAAAAATAAATCTGTATGTCTAGGGGGATAATGAAAAAGAAAATGCCATTCTGCAGGTAAAAGGAGAGAAATGCCAGGCAAGCAGATACCATAAATAAGATCTAAAGGAGGAAGGGTGTCAGGCAAAGCAGCCATCTTGGCTGGCTTGCTCTCAGGACTCTTCAGCAATTATAAATTAATAATAAAAATAAAAACACATTATGTTAATTTTCTGTATAGAATTTTACATATTCAAAGTTCTGATCAAAAAATAGTATACTCAGGCATCAATACTGTCTTGAAAATGTGACTGGAGGAATTGGGTAATGGATGCATGCATTTTGCTATGGAGTAATGTGTGAATACAATATGTCCATGGCTATCTAACCCCTTTGGAAAGCACTTGCTGAAAAGTTGTTCAGATAATTAAATTTTCTTTGATAACTAAAACAGTTCTAAGTGATTGTATCAAAGGTAAGTAAGTGTATAGATACAGAATTATATTCAAAGAGAAAAGTATACAATATTAACTTCCAAGTTACAATACTATATCTAACTTCAGTGGGTGCGTCCACACATGCAAGCACGTGTGCTTGCAGGAGCTCAAATAGAAGCAGTGCAAATTTGAGCTGGGGCTTTTTGCATCAGCACACATGCTCAGACATGCACTTTGTTGTGGAGCAAATTGTGCACCCTCTATCCACTGCAGCAGCCTGGCAGTGGGGGCTGCTGCCTGGCTGTGACCTGCTGTGCACCTGCCAGACTCGGATGGGGACTGCACAGCCAGTAGAGGCATCTGCCCCTCTGGGCCAGCTGCCAATGGACTGCGGTTGCAGGGTTGACCTTTGTGCGGCACTACTGCCATTTGTGCCCCCTGCCCGGCCGTCTGAGCAGCTGTCACTCAGAAGATGTTCCAGGTGTGGTGGCCTGCTTTGAACTGCCCATTTGGCCAAGAGGTCAGCCACAGCCAGCTGGGTCCAAGATTCCAGCTCTGAGCAAGCAGGGTCCTGCCACTGACCTCCCTAGCAGGAATTCCAGTGTTTCCTATTGGAAAACTGAAAAATCCCTGATAAAAAAAATCCCAAAGTCACTCTGTAAAAGACCCCAAAATCCATGTTCCTCCACAATTAAAACAAAAGACCACTATAAAGAGAGAGAAAGAGTGTGAGACAGAGATAGCGATCAGTTGGACAATATTTATTTGATATCTCTACAGTGTTAAAGCAAGTCTCTTATCATAATAATAAAGTGAACTATAAATACAGGTTTCATGAATTCATGAATACATATTTTGCTGTCCTCCTACAGGGCAATGGCCCCCACACAATGGGTTGGTCTCTCACACAAGGGCTACACCCCCCAACAGGGCGTTCAGCCACCCAACAGGGAGTTCATCCCACACACAAAAGGTTCAGCTCCCCAAAAAGGGTTCAGACCTCCAACGGGGGGGCTTGGCTCTCTCACAAGGGGTACAGCCCCCCACAGGGGGTTCATCACCACACACAAGGGGTGTGGTCCACATGCCACACCCCAGCCCCCTGATTGCTGCCCCACATAGCTGCATCTCTCACCAGCAGCTGCAGCCCCCTAATGGCTGCCCCACCACCCAACCTGCACCCCCAGGTCCCCATGGCTACCCCCACACCTCCAGGCATCATCACTTAAAAAAAAAAACTCAGAAAAAGAACAGAAAAAATGTGGGGAAAAAAGCCTCTGTTTACCTGAGAAGCAGGGGTGGGGGAGCTCCAGGGCCTCCTGGCACAGCTCCCTGGGCAGCACAGGACAGCCGGTGGGCAGAAGGGCTCAGGCTGGGGCTGCTGGTGCTGTCACCCTGCCCCGCACTGTGTGGGTGGGGCCCCAGTCAGCAGACAGCTCCAACTGCTGGTAAGTGCTGGGTTGGTTTTTTTTAAAGTATGGGGTGGGGGGGCAGGGATGGGGGGTTTGGGGGGATGGGGCCAGCCCCAGCAGGGGTTAGGAGGCTCGGGGAGGATGGCAGGAGGAGGGGCCAGCCCCAGCAGAGAGAGGGGGGAGGGGGGATTGGTGGGGGAAGGGGCTGGCTGTGGCAGTGAGAGGGGGCCTTGGAGGGGCTGGTAGGGGGAGTGGCTGGCCCTGGAAGGTGTCGGGGGGCTCAGGGGGGTTGGTGGGGCTTGGGATTGGCCCCAGCAGAGGTCGGAAGGCTTGGGGAAGCTGGTGAGGGAAGGGGCTGGCTGCAGCAGGGGTTGGGGGCCTTGGGGTGGATGGTGGGGGAGGGCCAGCTCCAACAGATGTCAGGCGGCTGGCAGGAGGAGGGGGGTTTGGGGAGGTTGGCAGGTGGAGGGGCCAGCTCTGGCAGGAGTCAGGGATCAAGGGGGCGCTGGATATCTAGGAATCTAATTTTCTCCCCATGCTGCAAGTTTGCAGCATGGGGAACATTTTTTTGTTCCCGCACATGCCTGTTGCCCCGCCTCAAAGGGGTTTGATGTGGGACAAGAGGCATGTGTACGCTCGTGTGGATGCGCCCCGTGTAGAGATGCAGTGCTATATTAAATAAAGCTTAAAAAGAGAATAATTTGTTACATAATATGAGTTATTTAAAAAATGACATTTTGATAACCAAAGGTTTGGATTATTGAGGATCAGATAACTGAGTCTGTACTATATTGTGTTCAGCTGAAATGAAAAATTATGATTTTAAAGAACAATGATTGCTGTCCTGACAGGTGTCCTGGAGGAAGAAGGTAGTTTTACAATCTGGTTGGGAGATGTCCTGGAAAGGCAGCATAGAGAAAAGCAGGAAAATACTTCTGGGTAAGGTGAGCAAACAGGTAGAGGCTGGCATAGTGCATAGAGCTACTACTGCAAACCAATAAGATAAATACACAAAGATCTCAAAGGGCCTTAAAAAAAGACTACAAGAAACTTTATGAAATTGTACTGAACCTTATAGAAAGTAGTGATAATTAATCTCTAGAAACCCAGCACTTCTATTTACCCATTGCTCCTTTGGAGTATTTTTACCTTTTAACCCCTGGATATAGAAAGGGTGGGATTTCCTGACACACTGTTGTGTGGCACTAGTACAAACAGCAGGAGCTCTCGATCCTGAGGCACCAAAGGGACTAATTACCTGAAAAGATTTAAGTTGCCTATTAGAATGTAGGCAAACACCTATTAGAATGTAGTGTTTTGGGGGGGGGTTTTCACAAAGAGCAAAGCTTTGTTAGAGCATGATCTGAGCCTTCCTATGGCTGAAGGTCTAAAGCTTTTTATTTGAGCTTTAAATGTTTCAAAATCCCACCACTGCTGTGTCACAGTGTGAATATTCTTTATCGAGGCTAGTTCTTTCCATCATTTTTCATTGTCGTGCAGTGTTATGAAGCTTAACATAGCTGATAGATTTGATTTGACACATCACAAGAAGATGTGTCAGTGGGAACATCTGAAAACAACATGATTCGCTCAAAAACAGCAGCCACAATTAAAGAAAAAACCCTCTTGTAATACATTTAAATAAAACTGATTTACATATGATGACAAGGATTATATTCTTTATTAGCTTTTTTTCATGTTCTGGTGAGATGTCACACATAATCACTAGTACAATTAGAAATGAGATGCAGGAAGGAATAGGCAGAAAAGTATGTTGATGACATGTTTAGCATAATTCTAGCAAGAGGTCCAGTAACATGCATATAGCCACCAGGGACTCCATGGTTGCCTTTGTTCTACATAAGAAGCTGCAATGAACCTCTTGATAGCTGCAGAGATAGAAAGCTCTTCAAGGTAGATTGGCAAGTTTATAATAATTCATAACTGAGAAATTCTTCTTCAACAATGCAGTCACCCCACTGTTGCGAATGGATTGTGTAATGGGTAGAACACAAAGCTAAATTTCACCCAGTAGAGAGCAGTGGTATGTATGTATGTGTATGTGTATTTATGTGTATGCCTATTGAACAGTCAACATACCACCATGGAGAGAAGTAGGAAAGGCGGTATTTTTTTCATGGAAGTCATGATAAACATTTTGTCTATAGTAAGTTACTAAAATTATGCTGCTTAACTTAATTAGAACCCAGCTTTGGAACTCTTCTTTTAAGCACTCCTCCTTCTGGTAAGCATGGTCTCAGCTGGGTAGTTCTATAGACGTTAAGCATTCTGTCACTAGATATTTTACTGCAATGTATCGGTGTGCCATATGATATGATCATGTTAAAGTAACAGATAAAATAATATGATCTTATATGTTTCCTTTCATTCAAATAACAATTTCCATGTATCTAAAATTTAAAAAGAAGAGATTTCAGTTCATGGTTGTTTCTGACCTTTTCATGAGACTACAAAGATTTCCCACCATGAGCTAGTTACTGAACAGTTATATGGAAGTAAGTGGAAGTTTAGGTTAGAATCATTTTTGCACCCTTCATGAGATGAAACTTTTTCTTCCACAAAATGTTTATACACATTCAAAAGACATAAAAAATTAATGTATTATTCCAAAAAGTGATGGATGATTTTATGAATTTGTTGCCATGTAATAAGAAATATAAGAAACTGATAAATGACTTGAATTATCACTTTTATGATTACAAATTCATAGCAAGAAGGACCTGAAATCTTAAATCCAAATATATGAAGGGGACAGGTTATAACTTCTCCCTTTATCCTGAGTCTCCTTCCTTTGCCCATTGGACTGAGTTTTTTTGTTAACTTTGCTGCCGGCGTGATGCTGGTTGTCTTTTGGAGTCTGGGAAGGAATTTTCTGTCACTGCCTTACTGGGCCTGGGTAATGTGCCTTTTTTTTCATCTTCCCTGTAGATTGAGTTGGTTAATTAATAAAGTTAATTCTCACAATTTGACAGGAACTTAGTGCAGGGAATAAGTCAGTATGAGATCTAGTTGTCTCATAAAATGGAATTGAAAGATTTAGGGAAGGCATCTGCTATAGGAAGTGGTAATAATTTGAGGGGCTTCACTCCCAATGCCTTCTGCAACAAGGACCTTTTGTTCCAGTGTCTTAACCCTCATATATACAGACAGGAGGGAAGTCTCAGGTATCAGTATGGAGAAGGGAGTTGGTAGCAGCTTCCTTAGCTGGCATGGATTAAAGAAGGAAAAATTACCTGGACTGGACAATGATTTACCTGAACTAGACAAATTATTATCAGATACTTCCCTCATGTGCAATCTAACTTTTTTAAAAAAGAGAAAGAAACATTCATGGTTCCTTGTCTTTCTTCCTGTTGGTTCTGGGAAAATGGCTAAGATATGTATATTAGAACATGATACAAAAATTAAAGATGGATGCTGGATCCTGGATTGAGCACGGGGCTGTAGTAATTTAACTACATTGATTTCCAACGCAGTTAAAGACAATGTGTGTGACGTAAGACAAATCTTGCTTCTCCATGACTCCTTTATAAAACCAGGATAATTGTTGCAATATACTTTGGAATAAACATTTCATTAAGAGCTGAGTTTTATTGTGGGTTTTTTACTTGTTAAAAATAAAATGTATAGTTCATCTATTTTAGAAAAAGACCAAGGAAAACCAATTGCACTACTGATATTGAACAGTAACAAATTTTTTTTTTAATACAGAGTATCACAAAAGCAATTACAACTGATATAGAAATAAGTATATATATTAAAATATATTTAATTTATTATTGCAATACAGTACCATCCCCTCTGGTAAAATACAGTTAGTGTCTATCAATACACCACAATACGACATAACAGAAAATGAAAAAAAATACATTTCATTCAAAATATAGAGGGGGGGGAATGCTAGGTAGGCAGACTGTAATAACCTCTAGTGGAGATACTATGCCAGAAATCTTTAATCACACCATAAACAGAGGCCCAGGGTTGTGCAAAAAAATCATTAAATTAGCACTAGCTTGGATTCTAATCAGATACTAAAAATGGATAAAGATCTATAAACATTTAGTGGATGTGGTATAATAAAGTTCACCAGAAGCACCAAGATTACTTCAAGGAATCTAGGTCTTCACAAATGCCCAACCACACAGGAAGGGAAAGATCAGCATGTGAAAGTCTTCTCATCACATTGGACTTGAGGGGTGGAAAATGATCCAGAACCTTTTATTTCTCAAGTGGTTTTTAAATGATTTATCCAAAATGTAGCTTCCTTCTGGAGGTGCTTGATTTTGATTTATAAAAGGGTTCTGTGGTAATGTAAAACTTCTTCTAACTTGCGATTGTAAATTCATGTCCTGTTGTTTGTATTTTTATTTAAATTATTTACAGTTTTTTTACTATGCACATTGGATAGCTACATGAATATATTTTCCAGTAAATTCTGCATTTTTAAAAATAAAATGGTGACAATCATTTGGGGGAAACAATCTCAAATGAAAAACCACCCAAAAATCCAGGCCTGTGATTCTGTGTTTCTGAAGCCCATATAACAGGAAACAAATGTTCCCCAGATACCTTTGCACTCAATTGGGATTTTCCATTGACATAATTGGCTTGGCATTAGGGATGTCAATGGGGATGAGGCTGCAATATTGTTCTTTACTTTAATGTGTGCTTGGAAATGCTCTCTCTCTCTTTCTATTTCAATAGATGTCATGTCCTTATGCAGCCAAACTTATCTTTCTTTAACTTAGCTATTTCATTTATATGCAGAGGGGTAATGAGCTCTTTCAGTCCTTGCGAGGAGGGGGAGGGAGTAAAGGTGAGCAAGGAGGGAGAGAGAGAAGGAGAGGACAGGAACAGGGAGAGAAAGGGGGAAAGGAGTCTTACCTGCCTTGGTTCTCCTCATTTCAGCAGAAGCTGCTACTGCAGTCACTTCTCTCATAGCAGCACAGGCTAAGCTGCTGCAAGTAAAGGAGAGACATTGGCATGGGCTCCCCAGGAGGCTGTTCCTGGTGCTCCTTTCATGGCAAAGCCTCCTGAGGGGGTGCATTGTCTTACCCCCTTCTCCCTCCAGATGCAATGCTGTACATGGAGCTGAACCTGCTGAGCTGCATCTGCTCAGCTATGCCTAGACACTGTGCAGGAGAGAGAATATAAAGAAGATCCACTGAGGCTGCCAAATAACCTATACCTGATGTCTACAGGTAAGAAATTCCTTGCCTTGATAAATACTGTTTGTATTAAGAAAGGCTTTTACACTTTAGAAATACTTGCATAGTAAAATTACATAACTTTGTCCATATATTTTTCCAATAAGCAGTGTTTCATCTACACATTTTTTTGGTGAAAATTTGCTTCCCATTCTTCTGTCAACACAGTAACAACTACAACAGGTGTCTGATTGTCCATTTCTACCCAATAGTTAATATACAAAAGAAATCCATACGAAATCAGCATGCAGTTAACTTGTGGAATTCATTGCCAGAGGAGGTGGTAGATGGAGATGGTATAGCCTGGTTCAAAAAGGGACTGGATGAATTCATGAATGATAGATCAATTAATAACTATTGAACAGAATGGTTAGAGATGTTTCCCCAGGCATTTCTAAATTAATAATGATGCACGTCAGATAGGGTTTTGAATAGGAGATAGATCATTCTAGATATGCCCAGTTCACAGCTTTTCCTCTATAGCATCCATTCCTGCCACTGTCAGAGACAGGATATGGGGCTGTATGGACTATTGGCCTGATCCAATATGATACTTCTTATGTTCTTATAAGGCTAAAAAACTACAAGGGATAAAGTAGTACTCACAATGGAGGGAGGTAACAATGGGGTTCACCACAGGTCCACTCCTGCACTGTTTAACATATAATGATAGTCAGACGGGCATATTTGCAAATAACATTAAATTACTGAGTGTCACAAAAAATAAAGCTGCTGATGAGGAACTACAAAAGGATCTCATAAAATGGAGTAAATTGGCAACAAAATGGCAAATGTATTTCAATATTCATTAGTACAAAGTGTTGCATTTGGGAAAGAGGAACGTGAAATGCACATACTCAAGCTAGGCTTTTGAAAAGATGACTGAGGGGTTGGTGGGGGACTCCCCTTTACATTAAGTCATAGTTATGCTAAGCTGTAGTTAAGCTAAGGTGCCAAACAAGAGCTTGGGAAGAATAGGTCTCACTCTGGATGACTCAAGGAGAAATGTATGAAGTAAAATTCATTACTAAACACAGAAACTAGTATGATAAATGAGTAGTAGGAGGAAAATGAAATGAATGAGAGCAGGTGCAAAGCTAAGAGAAGAACTGAACATGCAAGGTGTATGAACTTGGCAAAGAGATAAGTAGAAATTGATATCTGGACAGAATTGTAGATAAGCATTGGCATGAAAACTTGGGTATTTGGTGTATGAATATAAGTGCCACGTTATTTGTTATTTATAACAACCCAGGGGAGCATAATTGATGCACAGTGTTGCTACCATTGTCTTGGGCAGCTTTACAGAGTTAGGCTGACTGCCAAACAGACCAGCTAGCATACTGTATAAGTGACAATAAACTTCTCTAAGCTTTTCACCCCTGAACACAAATTTAAGTCATTCTTTCTGCATCACACCAGGTTTCCAGAAAGCTACTTTCTAGCACTGGTCTCCTGGGGCACACAGACCCCAGCAGCCTGAATTCCAAGAACCACAGCAAGCCAGAAGCCACCCAAGCACTACACACTTCAGAACAACAGTGGGATATGGTAGAGGTCTATGAAATAATGAATAGTGTGGACAAAGTAAACCAGGATTTAGTATTTGCTGTCCCTTGCAATGTTAATACTAGGAGACATACAATTAAATTATTAGGAAAAGGGTTTAAAATAGCCAAAAGGAAGTTCCTTTTTCACAAAGCATCTAATTAACTTGTGGAACTTTTTGCTACAAGATTTTGTAGAGGCTGAGAACAATCAAGTTCAAAACAAGATTAGATAAAATTCATGCAGGAGAGGTCCATTAGTGGATATTAAGCCTTGTACTTAATTGTAGTGTTAATGTAATCTTCAGACATTATAGTTCAACATCCAAATGAGGACTTCCTAAGCCTCTAAATGCTGAAATATTTAGGGGAAAAGAAGTAAGGACAGAGTAAGTAAGGACGCTCTGGAAAGTTCCTGCAGAAATACTATTTTCTTTAGCATCTATTCTCTGCCACTGTGAAGTACAAGATACTGGGCTACCTGGACCTGTGGTCTAATCCAGTGTAACATGTCTGACATTCTTACATAGCACAATATATTAGTAGAGTATTCTGCCTTGCAGGAGAGTGAAAGACATGTATCATTAATAGTTCCTTAGAGTGTAACATAGCAGAATTCTAGAAAGCAGTGCATGCATGATTCATTGCATCCAACTGATAGTAAAAAGTCAAAGTTTGGACAGCAATTGAAGCATATAATAATCAAATAAAAACCTCTACTGGTTTGAAAATGTAATGATGACTCAGAAGGTATTACAATACAATTTTGGCAGCATGTCCCACTGGCATGCAGCTAGCCTTGCCTACACATCCATCACTTTCAATCTACATACTTTCCCAGCAGCCTCTGTTAATCATGTTGGAAACCTAGGATACATTAAAACAACTTTACCAGAATATTTCTAGGTTGGGGCATACAAGTGGGAGTGGGGAAGTGGGGTATGCTCAGGTGTGTACTTGATGGGACATGCTGTTGCTGACGTATAGATGTATGCTTCAAACATTACAGTACTGTAAAAAAGATATTCAATGTCTAATTATTTCCTACAAAGCAACAAAAGATACAATAAACTGAAAGACTGGTCACAGTGAAGACCGATAGGAAAGGAGGGGCAGAAAAAATATATTAATCTATATATAAAATATATCAATATAAAGATATCCAGGGGTAAAAATAAAACACAGGGAAAAAAACAAAGCAGTGCATGTTCAGGCAGCATACTCTGCTAAAAAGTGGAGCCAGGCTGCCTGCAGCTGCACTGCCATTGTCGGGCAGCCTCTGCCTGGCAGGATTGCCGTGGCTCCAGCCCTGGGAGGCTCCTGGACTGTAGATAAGGCTGCTGGAGCCAGTACAGTGCAGACCACAGCCTCCCCTTCTACCTCCAGCGTAACTTGCCTCATGCCAAAGTTCGGGTGGCATGAGTGTTCCCCAGGGACGCACTTAGCATCACAGCTAGGGAACTCCCTGGGGAACTCCCATGCTATTCAGATAGCTGGAATCAAACCAACTTATGCCATACAGTATAGCTACAACATAGCATCATAGTAAAGTAGGGATGGAAGGAACCCTTGGTTCATATAGTGCATCTCTGTCCACCTGGAGCTTCAGCTGATTTTTACATGAGAAATCAATTTTTACATGAGAAATCGTAGGTTATTGATTAATTGTTTTCATATAGTCAATTCTATAGCTTACAGCATTTTTCTTGTAAGAAGAAGATGCCTTCATATTAGGGCTGAATTTCTGGACTGTGGCTTGTAAAACGTTTTAGAATTCCTTTTATAACTCAGTTTGTTGTTCTCTAAGAGCTGAAAACTGAAATTTTTAGGTAGAATAACCTCTCATAGACTTCAATTTTGGGACCTGCTCAAGTTAATAACCTTCAGTAGCACTTTTGCCTAGCTAGTTCAGAACATGCCTTAGACTGTGACCTAAAGATTCACTATGTTGTTCTTGGCAACTGAAGTTTACCTTCACTCCTATGACTCATTTAAACAGCTTTCATTCCTTACAAAATAAGTAAAAAAATACGATCTTCCATGGCTCCTTTTTTTGGAATGGACTATATTTTTATTCACAGTTTAGTTTTCCAATTTAAGTTACGATCCTTTTTGACAACTGACATTTTCAGATTTCACTGAGACTTGATTTATTTTTAACAAACAACAATTATGCCATATATTATTTATTATGTTGAGTGCAACCTTTTCACTTGTAGACATTAAGGGAATTATTACTTTTATCGACTATTTTACAGTTGAGTTGCACTTACTCCATCAAATAGAATGGGTCAAAGATTTTCAAAACTCTTTCATTCCTCCAAATAATTTAAGATATAGTTCAGTTACAGTTACAGATCTGTTCCGGACCTTGGTTCAACATCTAGAGTTTCAAGTTGTTCTTATGGTCCCATTAGATTATCGTATTGATTTGCCTGTCATTGATTTACAGTTGGTTCTGCCAGCAGCTATAAGTATACAGAGCTTATCTTCCAGCCTTAAAATATACTTCATTGTCGTTCTATACAAGATTTTGCTCTTTTACCAGATCTGTGGTTTTGTTTTCTTTTTAAAAATAAAAAAGCATAATAAAATTTAAATAGTTTTCTTTTAAAAAATAGTTTTACACAGAAATAAAAGAAAATTCACTTAAAGTAGATGCATTTCTCTTTGGTAAACAGCTCATACAGTGGGACTGGAACTAACCCATTTATCTTAGCCAGATAATAAATTATTTTCTTGATTTGCACATGCATCAGTTTTCCAAAATAAATAATTATATTCAGCCTTTTGAGTTTATTACAGAGCTAATATATTCAGCCTCTTGTCTGCACTTATGAACATTACTTCTCATAATAAATTTGTCTGCCAGTAAAATGTGAAGTTGGCAGTACACAAACACAGTGAAAAACAGCTTTCTTGCTTACATGATTTCCGATTTCTGATTGAGTTCAGTTTTTCTCTTTGAATGAATATCCTATGCAGTTTATTTCCTGATTCTGAACTCACTGGGAATGTCTACATGTGCCCTTATGGTGCTGTTGTTGCTGTGTCATCATTTAGCGCTTCCTTTTGGCTATTTTTATATTTTTAGCTGCTATGTTGCTGTAACAATACACTATAGTAAGGGAACACGTTGCAATGGTCACATAGCTGTGGTGTCATGGTTTGTGCCCACCTATGCTACATCACCATATGCACAGCAAAGTATCGTCACATGTAAATGCACCCACTGTACATCTTGCTAATTTTTCTATCAGCTGAAAGATGTGAGGACTTGCTCCCCTGCACTGGAATGACAAATGTATCAAACCACAGGTCCCTTCAGACCTGCTATTACAATCTATCCCAGGTCAAAATAGCTCCTGAAAAAGTAAAGCTAATATAGCCTCTTCCAAGAGCTAGTGTGAAGGGAAAGAAGGATTCAAGTACGTAGCAGGATATAATGTGAATGTTAATGCCAAAAATAGCATGTTAAAGCAGAAAATTAATATGAGCATGTGCTGCAAATTTCAAGGAGAGAACAATATATCAAACTGTAAGCTTCTATCCTCTTCCAAAACTTGAATGCTACAGAACACTTGGAGAAGGGCATCAATAAGGTGAGCATAGCTGTAGAATCTGTCACAAAGCAGTCATGGAGTCAAAGTTGTATGCCAAGACTAAAGAGGCTAGGCCTATTCAATTTAGAAGATAGACACTTGGGAGAGGGAGGGCATGGTTAGGTTTCACAACATACTACACGGTGAAGAGATAGTGATTATGGATTTATTATTGACTATCTCTCACAATACAAGAACGAGGGGTCACAAGATGAAGCTAGTAGGTAGTAAGTTTAAAATGAACAAAAGGAGGTTGGTTTTCACACAGCATATAATTAAAGTATGGAATTTACTGCCACCAGATATTGTGGAAACTGACAATTTATCCTGATTCAAACAGAGATTGGACAAATTCTTGGAGTAAAGGTGCATCAGTAGTTATTGATCATGGGAATTAAGAATACAGGCTCTGAATCAGAACTCACTAGACTTTAAATGCTGGAGACTGCAAGTGCAAGAAAAACTGGAAAAAAGGCTGGTCATACCCTATTCATTCTCCCTTTCTTCATTCTTTCTTTGCCACTGTGCAACACAGGATATTGGGCAAAGTGGATCCATGGTCTGACCCTATAAATGACAATTCTTGCATTCTTATGTTCTTCTTCTACAGTCTCCTAACTAGAGTTTCCAAGCAAATGGTGAGAGAGTTGTTTGGACATAAAAAGGAATACATACAAACAGAATGTAATGTTTTCCAGCAGGATTTCTAATTTTTCATTGGAGCAAATATGTCTCCACAGTATTTGAAGCATTTGTCAATGGAAAAGGAAATGTAAGAAACAGAAAACAGAGACAACCAAAAGGCTGAAAGTAAGTCTATAAAGTAAGTGAAGTAAAGTAAGATAATTGCTTGATAATCTATGAAATATCCAGACATGCTATTTAATGGCTACACATTTCCTTTGTTTGGTTGTTCTTTTGTTGAATGTCTAAATCTAAGGATTGTCTAAAGCTAGATAGAAAAGTAATGAAGTGCTGTTTTTTGAAGATACATGATACTGTTGTGAGAGATGTCACAAGGTGGCCTCTTACATGTACCTTTCCAAGTTCTATTTCTTGTCACACAGGAAAATGTATAGATTTGAGAAACAGGATATGCTGTTAGTTTGGAGACTGCCATTTTTTTGTGTAGAAATAGTGATCATTAAACAAGGGTCAAATGAACAATGTGACAGCCAACTCTTTTCTGTGGTCTTGGATTACAGTCAGTTTTTAAAGGAGAGTTGTGGAGGTAAGGAAAACATGAGCATTAGTCCTAGACTGATATTTGTGAAAAAAAATAGATAAACTGCATGACGTTTGACCACCTCTGTTTTAGAACTGGGATATATTTGGAAATAAACCAGCTTCTATATATGGGAAGCTGGCATGCAAAGCCCAAACCATCTACTGTCAGTTGGCAAAGGGGTAGGGCTGTGCAAAGTTTCAGATCATGATTCGGATTCGGAGATTATTCAGATGATTCAGAGGTTGAATCTATTAATACAAATTGAATTGCTGGAAGCTTTAGGCTTTCTGAATCAATTTGGAGCTTCTGAATCTATTCAGAAAAGATTTGGCAATTCAGAGATTCAGCCATATGGTATAATGGGGAATCAATGAAATATCTTTAATGTTGTTGTCTTTTGGCTGATTCAGATGAAACTTGCAGGGATGGCAGCCACTGCTAAGAGCATGACATGTGCCAAGCTTCAAGGTGACAGGGGTTTCTGGGAAACTGCACCTCAAATCCTGAAAGCAAAACTCATGTCACGTGTGTGGTAAGCCACAGTGGGGTAAAAACTGCAGGGACAGTAGCTCTTGCTGAGGCTACAAACCCTGCCATGTTTCAAGGAGATAGGTGCAGGGGTTTCTGGGAAACTGCACTTCAAACTGCTGACAAGCAAAATGCATTACATAGGTGACACCATGTGTGTGTTAAGTCACAGAGAAGGTGAAAACTGCAGGGATGGTAGCCCCTGCAGAGGCAAGAAAGCATGCCAGCTTTCAAGGAGATAGGTGCAGGGGCTTCTGAGTTCTGGGGCCCTGCACCTCCAGCTGCTGGCAGGCAAAACTCATGTCATGGGTGCTTGTGTGGCTGTGTCTGTCTTGGGGCATGGGAGGGAGAAGGAGGGGAAACTACTGCAGGCCTGGCTGCTAGGCCCTACAGCAGCCACAAAGCTTGCCAGCTGTCAAGGAGATAAGTGCAGGGGGGTTCTGGGGCCCTCCACCCCTAGCTGCTGACAGACAAACTTGTGACATGGATGCTTGTGCAACTGACTGTCTCTGTCTTGGGGCATAAGCAGTTCTGGGCTCTGTATTGATTTGTTCCTCTCCTTAGTCTGTGGTTCTGTAGGTGTTAACCCTTACTTATTAACTCATTATCCTCGCTAGCAACTGTGTATTGAGCTGATCCCTGAGTGAATCATGGTTGATTAGTAACACAGTAGCTTAGCAGCCAGGCCTGCAATAGTCCCTCCCACCCCCACCGCCATGCCCCAAGGCAGACACAGTCACATCAGCACCCATGACACGAGTTTTGCCTATCAGCAGCTAGAGGTACAGGGTCCCAGAACCCAGAACCTCTGCACCTATCTCCTTGAAAGCTGGCAGGCTTTGTGACCTCAGCAGGGGCTAGCAGGTCTGTAGCTTTCACCCTGCTGTGCCTTAACACACACAGTGTCACCTGTGTCATGAGTTTTACTTGTCCAAAGCTTGAGGTACAGTTTCCCCAAAACCCCTGCACCTATCTCCTTGAAACTCGAAAGGCTTTATGGCCTTGGCAGTGGCTACCATGCCTGCAGTTTTCACCCTCCTGTGCCTTAACACACACAGTGTCACCTATGTCATGAGGTTTGATTGCCAGCAGTTTAAAGTGTAGGTTCCCAGAAACCCCTGAACCTATCTCCTTTAAACATGGCATGCTTTGCGGCCTCATCAAGAGCTACCACCTCTGCAGTTTTCACCCCACTGTGGCTTAACACACACATGTGACATCAGTTTTGCTTTCAGGACTCTGAGGTACAGTTTCCCAGAAACCCCTGCAGCTATCACCTTGAAGCTTGGCATGTGTCATGCTCTTAGCAATGGCTACCATCCCTGCAAGTTTCATCTTAATCAGCCAAAATAAAACAGTGGTATAGATATTTCATTGATTCCCCACTATACACCATGGCCAAAACTCCGAATCAGCTCCAAATCTTCCGAAGCAATTCGGCTGAATTAAATCAGAAAAATGATTCAGATCTTTGAATTGGATAAATTATTCGGATCTCCAAATCAAATCTCTGGCATCTGAATTGGCCAAATCTAAATCTGAATCTAATGGTTCCCTATTTGCACAGGCCTGCAAAGGGGTGATAGTTGCATTGAACAGTGTTGCTCCTTTAAAAATATGAAACCTCTAAAAAAAAACCCTTTTTTTTTAAATTAGGCTAGGAATGTCAAGAGCTATATGCAAATGGAAGAAGTTGTGCTATTGCTTTATAGTTTTGGATGGCCATCTATTTCCTCTTTGCAGCCTGAGGGACCCAAAGGAAGAGTTCAATGAAGAGTTTTTTTCTTGCAATATGGTGGATTACATGTATTCTGCCTTAGAGGGTCTTTATTTTGTGGGGTCAGATGCTATCATTCTGCATTCTGGGTAAATAAAGCACCGGTCTTTTGCTGATTTTTTGGAAAGTTTATTACTATTATTATTATTATACTGCTCTGTGAATGGGAAACATAACAGAAAACTGACAAAGGAAAAGAAAGCGCAAAGATTAAAAGATTATATATGGACATGTGGACAGTTTCCAATTTAATGGAACACAGGAAGATTTTAAAATTTACTCAGAAATTAGGATAATTTTATGTTATTTAAAATATATATATATAGCAAATGCCATAAAAATGCAGCTAAGAGGTTGTCCTCTCGTGCTCGGGGTGGGGAAACTGCCATAAATTCAATGCTGAATAATGTATGTTTTCCACAAAAAACTGGTGAAATAGAGCAAAAAGATATAATATTGCTTTTCAAAAACTTGATGTGCTTTCTCAAAGTTTTTAACAAAACAACACAAGTTTTATCTCAAAAACCAACTAGTAGAAGTAAGTGTCTAAGTTTTTCAACTCTAAACAATATTAGCTACCTTTTGTTTTGTTAACTTGGCAAAGGGGGCCTAGAGATTGAGGGGGGGGGGGGTTGCAGTAAAACATCCCAAGATTGGGTTATATTTTCTAAAAGAAGAAATTGCTACTTGAGAGAGCACAGGAAACAGCTCTCCTGTTCAAATTCACTTAAAACTAAGTGCCAGAATTTGTAAATGTAATGATTATTGTGCCAGGACTGGGAAGAATGGCTTCAGCAGAGAAAAAAGCAATGACATAGGTTAGAATTTGTTATAGGATCAAAAAAAAAAAGAGGTTGGAATTCTATTTTTCCATGATGCAATGCTTCTTGAAGAAGCTGAAGTCTGGGTAAGGCAAGATGAATGAGAATGCTTTTCAGGTGTACCACAGCACATGGAAGGATACATTAAGAGAATGCTGCTGGTCCCTATATGTATATACTGCCAAACTTGTTGCATGGTCACAGATGAATAGGCTTGTCTGCCCTCTCATGGAAAAAAAAAGTGGTACATTAGAGACAGAAAAAGAAAATAAGGGTTTTAAAGAAAAGAAAAAGAAATGGAAAATGTCTAGACTCTCCTGTATAGGAGTTCAGGCATTTGTAAAGAAGGGAACATTGGCATTTGCATCCAAGACACTACTAATAGCTGAGAGGAACTACTCATAAAGAGTGAAGGAGGCTTTAGGCATCTCTTCTTGGGGGTTGTTAAGTTTTATGAGTATCCATTTCAGGAAAAAAGTGGAAAAAATTCTCATCATAGATCACAGGCCACTGGTTATAATGTTGGGGGGCAAATATGAATATTCCTCTGATTGTATTGTCCAGGCTGCAAAGATGGACTTTGACTCTTAGAAGCTAACCAGTATACATGTAGACCATATAGAGCATTCAAAATTTGTTAATATAGATACACAGCCCTGGTTGTCCTTTAACACAGAAAAGCTTATGGGAGGAAAGCCCGTATATCCCCTTTCTTCTACAGGGGCTCCCTACTAGAGCTAAGGAAATTGCTCTGATACCAAAAAAAATCTGCAGTTTGGTTAAGTAAAAGCCCTACACACTTTTGTGATGACCATATCACATATCTCAGAATAAGAGTTGTTTCAGGTAATTAAAGTTATCCATGGAGAATGGGTCTTTCCTATGGAGATTAAAAGTAATTAAAGACATCTGAAAGGCATACTAATAGCATTACCTGAGCAGCACTAAGGGGTAGCAAAAGTGCATGGAATGGCTCAAAATTATTTTTGGTGACAAATGTGGAGCTAGAAGATGGTCAGAATGACTCCTGTAACATCTGTCAGATATATCAAAATCATGGCAAGAGCTGCAAGAGCTGCATTTAGTGGTAGCTGGCTAGAAATGGTGTACATGGCAATAGTTTCTGCTCTATAAACAACAAATGGGGTTGTAACATGCCTGCCACTTAAGACTCAACTGGGGAGCTTGTTTTAAACAATGGCCCACAATTTCTGAAGAATTTTAGCAATTTAGCAAAAAATAGTCTGGATCCTTATGACCCAGCATCAAATGGGCTGCCAGAACAATTTTTGCAGACAATAGGACAGGTAATAAATAAAGATGAAGGAAAAACTTTGTGACATGGTACTGGATGTTTCTGTTTTACCATAGGTCCACCTCACAGACTACTACTAAAAAGATTTGGACTCGATTGTATTTATCAAGACAAAAGCATGTAGATTACTCAAGTTAAAACAGTAAACTGAAAAATACACAACATCCAATCAGCAGTTTTGTTTTCCCCCTCAACCCACATTGAAAAAAACATATTGTGTAATTACAAGGAAAGGACAAACTGGGAAAAATGTGAGGTAAAGAAGATCGTGGGGCCAGTGGCATGTTTAACAGATATTAAATAATAGATTATGAAGAGCCATATCAATCAACTGTTATTAGATAACAGCTCAGGATTTGGCTTCTTAAGTGATAGTGATTACAGTGCAAGTAGCACTTGAAATGTTGGGAGTGATCCCAACAGCATCAATACAGATCAAGAAAAAAATTAGGTATAAAGTTCTGTTTCTGATAAGCAACATTTCCTGTAAGGCTGGACTTGTGATTTGTTTGGTCAAGGTGGGTGGATCAGAGTCTGGGAGTGGAGAGGGACAGGAATTTTTTGGGGGGAGGGGGGTTAATTATTTCTTATTTTAGAAATGTACAAGGGATGAGTACAGCATGAAGAGAGAACATTTTTTACCTAATTGTCCTGGGAAATGAGGTAATGTGGGGCACTCACCTGCAGCTCGGAACAGAGCTCACGGAGAATGGGGAGAGGAACCCGTGTGGCTCGTGAGCCGCTTTTATGTACAGCTGCAGCTGGCCAGTGACGTCAGCATCAGACGCCGGCCAGTGAAAATAAAAATGGCGGCCGTTGCTGCAGAGGGAGCGGATGGTCCGGACTGCTGCTGATGCCAGGATCAGAGGGAGCCCCAAGAGAGGACCCCAAGGAGACCGACGGGCTGGAGGCAAAGTTGGGAATGGACAGGAGCACCCCATTGAAGACCCCTACCATACACCAGAAGAGTGAATGGTTGGCTGAGGGAAGGAGGATTGGAGGCAGCCCTTAGAGTGCAGCAAGACCCAGATGGAGTACTGGCATGGTGGGGCACTGAGGACGGCACGCCGGGAGAAGAAAGCCTGGAATGGCCTGGACAGGGTTTATAATCAGGGCAGGGTCACCGCCAGGACCAAGGAGGGTCAGCAAAGGATGGGCGTGAGCCCTGGGGTGACAGACAGGGTGCCCCTTCCTCCTCGTTAAGGGTCCAGGGATGAGGAATAGGTGGAGGGTTGATGGAGGTGCACTGGGTTTTGTTTGGTGTTGTGGGATTACCCTGAGCTGGGGCTGAGTTCCATAAGGGCACCTGGGGTTCAGGTCATAGGGTAGCCCTGGGCGGGGCATAGTGGGGAAGGTTCTCCGTGGGACAGGAGCCAGGAGTGAGGTGCCGCAGGAGTGTGCGCAACCTCCTGCTGTAGGCTTAAGAATGCAGAGTGGTGGTTGAGATCTGCAAAGAAGGCTGCAAGATAACACCTAGACAGCCCTTTGAAGGTGGCATGAGGCCGGGGTGTAGGGGGGGCGGAGCCCCGTGAGCAACTAAGCTCGTCAGGGGAAGGGGAAGATGAGGGCGGAGGAAACATCAGACTGCCAGACCAAACAGCACCCACAACTACAGCCCAGCCCAGCCCAATGAAAGAAGCAAATAAACAGGTAAGAGATAGGGGCCAGGGTAACGCTGGGACGAGGGGGTCAGTATACACATCCACAGGAGGCCTCAAATGACTCTACACAAACGCTCACAGTATGGGTAACAAGCAGGAGGAACTCACCCTCCTGCTGGCTGACACCAGCTTGGACATAGTGGGGATTACAGAAACGTGGTGGGATGCAACGCATGATTGGGCGGTGAATGTCAAGGGCTATAGGCTGTACAGGAGGGGCAGGATAGGAAAGAGAGGTGGGGGCGTGACACTCTATATTAAGGAGGAATACACATCCTTGTCAATTAGCAAGGAGTCAGGGGAGGGGCACTCTGAAGTGCTTTGGGTTAGAGTACAAGGCAGTTGAGGGGAAAGAGACTTAACGGTGGGGGTCTACTACAGACCTCCCAACCAGGGAGAAGAGCTTGACCAGGAATTCTTGGGTCAGCTCACAGAGGTAGTGAAGGCTAAGGATGTGGTAGTCATGGGGGACCTGAACTTCCCGGACATCTGCTGGGAAGAACAGTCAGCCAGGTCTGAACACTCACGTAGGTTCTTGGCCAGAGTGCAGGACCTCCATCTAACCCAGGAGGTGCACAGCCCCACCAGGGGAGACGCCTTGTTGGACCTAGTGCTGGCCACGGGTGATGACCTGGTGAGGGGGCTGCGGGTGCTCGACCACCTGGGCGACAGCGATCATCGCCTGCTGGAATTCACCATCCAGCGCAAGGTGGCAAAGGCATGCAGTAAGGCAGCGGCCCTAGATTTTAGGAGGGCAGACTTCAATGAGCTAAGAAGGATAGTTGAAGAAGCGCTGAGGTCCCGGAGGGGAGGGGAGCCAGGTGTCCAAGGACAGTGGTCGCTCCTTAAGGAGACGATCCTCCAAGCCCAAAGGAAGGTAATCCCAACGAGGATCAAAGAGAGCAGGAGAGCACACAAACCTCCATGGCTCACCAAAAGCATCCGGGAATGTCTCCTTGCTAAAAAGGAGGCTTACACCCAATGGAAAGAAGGGGTCATCACCAGGGAGGACTATTCTGTAGTTGCTCAGGGATGTAGGGGTGTAGTTAGGAAGGCCAAGGCAGAGATGGAACTGGGACTAGCTTCCCAGATTAGGACAATAAGAAGTCCTTTTTTAAATACATGGGGGGTAAAAAGAAGGTCCCAGGTAATGTGGGGCCCTTGCAGGACACGTTGAGAAACTTGGTTGTCACACCAGATGGCAAAGCTAACATGGTTAACGATTTCTTTGCCTCCGTCTTCCTAAGTAGGGACCAGAACACCCACCTCCCTGCTGGGCCTCCCTCGGGCCCCAAGGGAGGCACACCTGGGCCACGGGTTACCGAGAATTTAGTTAGGGAGCTTCTGGAAGGGTTGGACGCATTCAAGTCAGCTGGTCTGGATGATCTCCACCTAGAGTTCTAAAAGAACTGGCCGAGGTCATTGCAAGTCCCCTGGCATGGCTTTACGAGCACTCGTGGTGCTCTGGTGAGGTAGCGGAGGACTGGAAGAGGGCCAGAATGGTTCCCATCTTCAAAAAAGGCAGGAAGGAGGACCCGGGAAACTATAGGCCGGTTAGTCTTACCTCAATCCTAGGCAAGCTGTTTGAGAAAATTATGCTGGCACACATCCAGGAGGGGCCAGCAGGGGACTGCATGCTTTTGGGCAACCAACACTGGTTCATCAGTGGCAGGTCGTGTCAGACCAACCTGGTGGCCTTTTACGATCAGATCACCAGATCATTAGATGCAGGGGTAGCAGTGGATATAGTCTTCCTGGACTTCCGGAAGGCTTTTGACGCTGTCTCTCACCCCGTTCTCATTAAGAAACTGAGGGGCTGTGGTGTAGACACCCACACAGTCAAATGAGTTGCCAACTGGCTGGAGGGCCGCACCCAGAGGGTGGTAGTGGATGGGTCCTTCTTAACCTGGAAGGACGTGGGCATTGGGTTCCGCAGGGCTCGGTCCTTGGGCCTGCACTGTTCAACATCTTCATCAGTGATTTGGACGAGGGGTAAAAAGCACCCTGTTCAAATTTGCTGATGACACTAAGATGTGGGGGGACATGGGTACACTGGAAGGATGCAACAGGCTACAAGCAGACCTAGACAGGTTACAAGGGTGGGCGGATGAGAATAGAATGGGTTTCAACACAGACAAGTGCAAGGTGATGCACCTCGGGAGGAACAACCGGCACCATACCTACAGGTTAGGGAACTCCCCTCTTGTCAGCACGGAAGCAGAAAAAGATCTTGAGGTCATCACTGAGTCCAAGATGAACATGGGCCGGCATTGTGGGGAGGCAGTCAGGAAGGCCAACCTCACCTTGTCATGCATCCACAGATGCATCTCGAGCAGTTCCAAGGAGGTGATCCTCCCCCCCCGCAGCACTGGTCAGGCCACAGTTGGAGTACTGTGTCCAGTTCTGGGCACCACACTTCAAGAGGGATGTCAACAGCATGGAAAGGGTCCAGAGGAGGGCCACTCGTATGATCAGGGGACAACAGGGCAGGCCCTATGAAGAGAGGCTACGGGACCTGAACCTGTTCAGCCTCCAAAAGAGAAGGCTGAGGGGGGATCTTGTGGCCTGTTATAAACTAGTCAGGGAGGATCAGCAGGCATAGGGGGAGTCACTGTTCCCCCGAGCACCGCCAGGAGTGACCAGGAATAACGGTCACAAGCTGGCAGAGGGTAGGTTTAGGTTAGATATCAGGAGGCGCTACTTCATGGTCAGGGTGGCTAGGATCTGGAACCAGCTTCCAAGAGAAGTGGTGCAGGCTCCCACCCTGGGGGTGTTTAAGAGGAGGTTAGATTAACATCTTGCTGGGGTCGTTTGACCCCAGTATTCTTTCCTGCCATGGCAGGGGGTCGGACTAGATGATCTCCTCAGGTCCCTTCCAACCCTAGAAACTATGAAACTATGAAACCATCGGGCCTGACCCAGATCATCGAGGGACCCGTCAACTAACCCACTCATTGAGGAACACCAAGACGTGGCAGACGAGAACAGAGTTGGTGAAGCGGGAGGAAAGAGCTACCTTGATGACAAACCGACCTGGAAGGGGAGGAACATCCGCCAAGCGACCTGAGCCGCCAGAAAGCAGCAAGCGGAGGCCCGGCAGTCGCACTAATGATAGGTACAATAAGATGAAACTGACTGGAAGACCTGTTGTACTTGCAGGTTATGATATATGTAAGCCGGATTATGATGTGCTGCTGCATAAAGTGCTTCCATTGACATGTGCAATGCCTTCATGCTGCCCAATGGCTTGTAAACTATATAAATTGATGAGCCAACCCATGGGCAACGGTACTCATGAGTTAGCAGTATGCTGTCATAACTGTTATGCACAGAATGAACCTGGATGCGTTATGTACAGAATGAACGGAGGGCGCTGTAACCATAAAAATCACTAGTGTCCACTCCTGTGAGGCATTGCATAGCAACCAAACTTGCTAAAAGGTCTGTATCTAGTTAAAGCTGAGTAAACGACTGTTAACATTGTCAAAGCACAATCCTTGGAAAGAACAGTGGGAAGATGATGTGCAGAAAGACAGAAAGTGAGATAAGAAAAATATGCAATTGTGGGTGTGTTTATGCATATAGAGTTTTATGAAAAACACTCAGGAGTGAAAACTCAGTCACACAAATAGCCTGTAAATAGCCATAAGTAGTAGTAGTAATATGCAAGTAAAAAAAAGGTATGCAAGTTTGGGAACAAAAGGTCACTGGATTACTGGTCTATGTCCTTGAATTACCCAGAGAGCCCCTGAACTGTCTGATCACCAGGATAAGGAGCAAGATTCACTTGCAAGGTTACTAGTAGGGCTGTGCAAAATTTTGCCAGCTGTTTTGTTTCGACTCGTTTCGAGCTTGAAACAGAAAAATCAAAATGAAATGAGGGGCTTCAAAGCAAAATGAGCCTGAAAGCAAAATGAGATGAGTCAAAACGTTTTGAAAGTTTCAAAACATTTCAGCTTTCAAAACTGAAGCGGGTCTTCCCTGCAGGGAAACAGAAAGTAAGGAGAGGGAGGGGGAAGGGGTGCTCTCATAGTGACTGTGTAGCTGACCAGTGACTGTGATCCTTCCCTGAGGTCCATTCCAATCCCAGTGCTCTGGGGGAGGGATGGAAAAACAGCATAAAAGGCAGCATTGCTTGAACTGGCCTGCTTTCTGTCACACACTTCACAAGTTTTGCTTGTCAGCAGCGTGAGGTGCAGTTTCCCAGAAACCCTGGCACCTATCTCCTTGAAACCTGGCAGGCTTCATGGCCTCAGCAGGGGCTGCCATCCCTGCAGTTTTCATCCTGCTGTGCCCTAACACATACACTGTCACACTTGTCACGAGTTTTGCTTGTTCTCAGCTTGAGGTACAGTTTCCCAGAAAACCCTGCACCTATCTCCTTGAAACCTGGCAGGCTTCATGGCCTGAGCATGGGCTACCATCCTTGGAGTTTTCTCCCTGCTGCACCTTAACTCACACACACTGTCACCCATGTCATGAGTTTTGCTTGTCAGCAGCCTGAGGTGCAGTTTCTCAAAACCCCCTGCACCTATCTCCTTGAAACTTGGCAAGCTTTGTGGCCTCAGCAGGGGCTACCATGCCTGCTGTTTTCACCCCCCTGTGCCTTAACACACACGTGACACAAGTTTTGCTTTCAAGAATTTGAGGTGCAGTTTCCCAGAACCCCCTGTATCTATGTCCTTGAAACTTGGCAGGCTTCATGGCCTCAGAAGGAATTACCATCCTTGAAAGTTCCATCTGAATCAGGCAAGAACTGAGAAAGTTATAGGCAGTTTGTAGTTCCCCATTATAGCCTATGGGTGAAACGTTGATATAGCAAATCAGCTTTGACAAAACAAAACAGAACAGTGGTTTTGAAACAAAACGAAACTCAAAATGAAACACTGTCTCATCAAAACATCAAAACAGAAGTGGAAATGAAATGGTACTGTTTTGCACAGCCCTAGTAACTAGTACACTTCTTAGCATAAGGATGTATGCTATCTAGTAAATAAAACTACATTTGAGGAGTGGAAGCTGTTTCTCTCAAGCATTCTTTCTCTCAAAACGCCATTGCTTCCCCAATCCCAGGTTTTGAGTCAACAGATCCACATAATCATGTTTGACTCAGGGTGATAAGTTGTGTCTTGTGATGTTGAGATTTTTGTCCATTAATGAACAAAATGTTGTTCATTAAAATGTCTAGGATGTTGATTGTGTGGCTTACAACAGAGCATTATTTACCAGCTGTCATTATAGTATGTTTCATTTTACAAGTTGTGTTTTATGATGTTTCTTTCCCCGGTGTAGTTTGTTCCTGCATGTTTACTTTAATCAGCGTTCTTCATATTACTTACTTTTTATCAAAATGATTCATCAGCAGATTGCTGTATATGGATTTCCACCGGGTAACTTATTCTCTGAACTGTGCATAATGTGTGGATGTGATCTAAAATCAAAACTGGAGGTTATAAGTGGGAAGAGGATAAGAATATCTTTTGTTCTGAAATTCAGCTGTAGACAAGGGAAACACCTGTTTTTCATCACAGAGAAACTACAAGTATAACTGCCTTTATTGTGCACTGTCTTATTCAAAAGAGTGGTTATTTTGTTTGAAACACAGAATGACAGCTCTGAGAGCAATATTCCCATCAGCAATACAGCTTGGACATGAACCTTTTTCTGTTAAAGCAGCTTTCCAAAATGCTATGTCTGACTCCTTTTATTCTTGCAAATCAGCAAGGGGTCACCCTTCATGAGAGAGACTGACCTAAACAAGCTCACAATGCATGACTCTACTCTTTACATTATTTGCTACTTACACAAATGCAAGTGTACCTTTACTCCATCCCTTAGAGAGACTCTATAATTTCTGACCATTTCATTGGTATGTTGTTTAAGGAAAAGACTAAATTTAAAAACTACAATTAATATCAAATGTTTTCTTGCTACAAATATGAAGATATTCTTACTATCATCTGCTTTCTCTCTTTAACCCATGCCATGAAGAAAAATTCCTTCCACCATTCCTAGATCCTCTATAATTTAACAAGAATGCAAGCATGACTTGCTACAATTCTGTCTTAAACTTCTTTGACTCTGTCATGTTTATCCCTTTGCTTATAAACCTGCAAGTCATGCCATCTGGCTAGTTGTCTGGCAATATCTTCTGATCCATACTAGATCTTCTAACATTTGGAGCAGCAGTAAGAGAATAGGCAATTAGAATGAACAAAGCGGAGGCAATCAGATCACTTCCCTAGTGACAAACCTTTTCTCAGAGGACACAGTTACATGAGATGCTAACAGTGCAGTAGACTAATTCTACTGCGGATTAACATTGCATGAAACACTGTGCTAATACAGTAATGCATGGTAGAATTAGTCTACTGTGTATCAGTGTCACTTAAAAAGCATGTCTCAGTGCTAATGTGCGGTGCCAATTATGACACATTTAGTTAAACTAAACTAAATGTGCCATAATTATGGTGTATTAATGCACATGTAGACATGCCCACAGTTACCTACAGTATCCCCATAAAATGAAGCAAAGATCTCACCTGACACATACCTAGGAATTAATTACTTAAGAGCTGTTAATACTGTAGCTAAAATAACTATTTGCCTTTTCTTCCTTGATTATATTAAAAAACAAAATGTAGAGATTAGCATCCGTAAATTGCAACTTGGTCATTTCTTTGTGTAAACCCGACAAAATTAGCTTCCTGTTGTCTAATGGACTGCAACACAGCTGAAAAAGGAAAGTGTGCTTAGGTGCCATGGGAGTCTGTCTCTAGATAGCTCTTAACATTCAAATTCAGGTTTGTGTACTGAAGTTGTAAGCCTAAATGACACCTCCCATATTCGTAGTGAATTCTAAAAATACTTGCAGTCTACTCAGAGTCCTATAAATGAGGGTTGTTAGTTCTTTTTTATTTGTCTTCTGGAGTTGTCCCTGCTTTGTGCTCCACTGTAAGAAAGAAGCTTAATTTGAAAATAATTCAATACAGTGCTATATCCAAAAGCTTTAATGACAAGTGTGAAATCGTTTTATCTTTTTTTTTCTTGGTGCTCTCTGCTGATATGGATAGTATATAGACCATCTGCTACTGAAGTAACTCCTGGGATACTTGTCAAATTGATTGTGCTTAAAAACAACTGTGACTTACAAAAAAGGGAGTTTCTAATTACATTTTTACCCAGGATCTTGTTCAAATCCAGGATGTGGTAATTCAAAAGTAAATAGCTTTGGTGGACATTTTAAGATTTTTAATTAAGAAATTACTCTATTAACGCAAACACTGTTTTCCAGGTGAGTGAGATTATTTGCCCATGGGGCCTTTCATTCCATATGCCTGGTATTCCTCCAGCTAAACATATAACACCTTGAAGTGTTCATTTTGATTACATAGTGCACATGGGTATATAATTATATGAAAGGAAAGATCATGTCTATTCCCTACTTTGTCCCCAGGCCCTGCAAGCCTGTCCCTTTCCAAAAAATGAAGTAGAAAATTATATGTTCCTTTGGTGGTTGCTAACCTCCAATTTTCCTCAGATTAAATATTTGGCAAAGAACTTGTCTGATATCTGACAGGTAAAAAGTACATAATCCAAGCTTTTTTCCTGGTGAAAATAGTAAGGTAGTAAACTTGAATTCATATAAACTGTTCTCCACCCAAAGCTTATACTTAGATCCTGCAAGAACCTTAAACACAGATGTAGGCAGACTGTTCTGTACTGCTGGCTACGTATCTCTGGATCATAGAATCATAGAAAATTAGGGTTGGAAGGGACCTCAGGTCATCAAGTCCAACCCCCTGCTTAAAGCAGGACCATCCCAACTAGATCATTCCAGCCAGGGCTTTGTCAGGCTGGTCCTTAAAAACCTCCAAGGATGGAGAGTCCTCTAGGTAACTTGTTCCAGTAACCACCCTTCCAAGCTAAGTACAGACAGTCAAAAAGCCCGAGGCTGAATCAATTCAGTCTTTACAGGTTACTCTAAACTGCAGAGATTAAACTGGGAAACACTTGGACACACATTTACTTTTGATTCAAGGAATGCAGCCACATTCATGCAGTAGCAAAGGCCAGAAGCTGGGGGGGGGCGGGGGGGGCGGTGCTAAAGCCACACCTCTCTGGCACGTTGCCAGCATAGGCTGTGTGTTTGCCTCCTCTTCCTGCTTCCTCCGATTCCTCTGGGATTTGCAGTGCACAATCACAGAAGCAGGACCCTGCAGAGTTGCTCATTACTTCCTCTTCCTGCTTCCAGGTGCCTCTTGGATTTGTAATCCACAGCCACAGCCAGTAGCAACTTTTAGTAAATTTAGCAGGGCAGGGCAGCTCTGGACTCAGGGGAAGGAGAGTTTAACTGGAGGAAGGGGACTTTAAACCCTCTCCCTGGCCCCAGACCCCAGCTGGGGTTTTCTGTGGGGGCAGTGCCTGCCTCCCTTCCCCTGAACCCTTCTCTGCTGGAGCAGACAGCACAGCCCAGGGCTGGAAAGCATGCTGGGATGCTGGGGGACTCTGAGTTAATTTAAACCAAGAACGGGTCTGGTAAAGAAGCCTCATAAACTGGTTTGACCCAAGTCAGGTAATGCTACATTCAACCAGGTTTATCTTAAACCAATGCCAGCCATTTTGAAACTGGTTTATATGCACTGCACTCCTGGGGCCTTTGTACATGCCACCTTTTTTGCCCTTTCTTGCATTGCAATGGTGTGACTGTTTGCATGAGCAGGTTTTCCAGATCTTTTAAAAGTCTGATGATTAAAATAAAACTCCTTGGACATAGTTTAGTTTGGCTTGCCATGAATTAAAGTGTGGTGTCCGTGGATTCATTGTGTGCAAGCACAAAGGCACTCAAAATATGTAATGAGCCTATTTGTCCACCAGATGGCACTATGACTTTTTTGTAGTTCACCCCTACCCATTTCTTCCACATTCAAATTGCTTCCACATTTTTTGTGTGTGTGCTGTTTGCCGGCTCTGTGCTCCAACAGCTGCATTGCAGGTCATGGAGTGGGGAGCCCTGGGCCAGGGGGTTAGCGCTAGATTGTGGTGCTGGCCAGGGACCGGGTTTAATTCATTTGAAAATCGAGTGCATGCAATCACTGATGTGACACTACAAAATAAACAAGTTTAAATTTTATAAACCTATTAAATTTAATTTAATGAGGTTTAAACCCCATGGTGTGTACAGGTCCCCCTGTTCTGTTACAGGTTTAAACCAGTTGCTGATCACTTAAACCAGTTTATGTGTAACGTTTGTTCCTAGCACTAGCAAGAGATTTTTTTCTAATATCTAACCTAAACTGCCCTTGCTGCAGCTGAAGACAGTTGTTCAGTCATCTGCCACCAATGAGAACAGTCTAACTCTATCCTCTTTGTAACCATCTTTTGGGTAGTTAAAGACTGCTATAAAATCCACTCCTCCCCATCTTCTCTTCTCCAGTTTAAATAAATAAGCCCAGTTCCCCCAGCCTCTCCTCAGAAGACATGTTTCCCAGCCCCCTAACCATTTTTGTTGCCCTCTGCTGGACTTTCTCCATCTTGTTCACATTCTTTTTATTGTGGGAGGCCCAAAAATTAGATACAGTGCTCCAGTTGTAGCCTCACCAGTGCATAACAGTGGGCAATCATTACTTCCCTTGATCTGCTGGCAACGCTACTATTAATGCAGCCCAGTATACTGTTAGCCTTCTTGGCAACAAAGGCACATTGTTGATACATATCCATCTTATTGTCCACTGTAACCCCCAGGTCCTTTTTTGCAAAGATGCTGCTTAGCCAGTTGGTCTCAAGCCTGTAGCAGTGCATGGGATTCTTCTGACCTAAGTGCAGGACTTTGCACTTGTCCGTGTTGAACCTCATGAGATTTCTTTTTGCCCAATCCTCCAATTTGTCTAGGTCACTCTGAATCCTAGCTCTACCCTCCAATATATCTACTCCCACTTCATGTCATCAGCGAACTTGCTTGAGGTGTAAACCATTCAATCTTCCAGATCATTAATAAATATATTGAACAAAACCAGCCCCAAAACCAAGCCCTGGTGCTCTCCACTTGATAAAAGCTGCCAACTAGACTTTGATCCATTGATTACTACCCACTGAGCCTGACAATCCAGCCAGTTTTCTATCCACTTTACAGCCCATTCATTCAATCTATTCTTCCTCTGTTTGTTTGAAAGAATGCTGCAGGAGAAGGTATCAAAAGCCTTGCTAAAGTCAAAGTATATCATGCCCACTGCTTTTTGTTCATCCAGACAGCCAGTTATCTCATTATAGAAGGCAGTCAGGTTGGTCAGGCATGACTTGCCTTTGGTGAAACCATGCTGACTGCTCCTCATCACTTTCTTGATTACTCCAAGTGCTTAGAAATGGATTCTTTAGGACCTAATGGATGGGTCAAGGAAAACCAGTATAGATACTTAGAGCCTGAGGTACACATGAAACGAAAGGCTGCTGCAAAGGCTTAAGGTCAGAGTAAGTAACAAGTGACCATGTTCTTGGTCTTTAAAAGGGCCATGGAAAACAGTTTGGCAAGGTGAGTAGTGACATTTTCCCTCATGAAAGCTTTTGCAGTGGCAAACATCCCACTTGAGAAACTTGATCACCCTAAGTCAAAGGACTACCTGAACCCAAACATGCCAAAAGTTGTCAGTTTTTTGAATGCAAACAAGCTTTGCCATAAATATCTCCCATTAATTACTTTACATGTACAGTCCACAAGTCTGCATTTGCAGAGTATGAATCCTTCTCCACTGTGGCTGATGAAGCCACTGACACTCAAGAAAACTGTGCTGTACATTTGGTTTGTGTCTGGGAGCTGGACAGATCAGGACGTGCCTGTTTTTCAAATAGAGCCATTCCACCACATGTCTTTCAATTTTTCTACTGTGGCTCAGGGTATAGTGAAGGCATTTGTCAATTATAGCTTAAAATTTAATAAGATCTCAGCATTTCTGTCCAACAGTGCCATGTGTATGTGCAAGGCTTTCCCTGATGTGCTCTGTGGAATGATGCCCAATGAAGTTCATGTCACCCACAATGTGCATATTCCATCTTTAGTAAGTGACATCTGGTGCATGTAGTTCCCTGATGTGGATAGCCTGATGTACACATTCAAGAAAGCCTTCAAGCACTGTCCAGGCTATAAGCTCCAGTACAGGGAAGCCTTTGCCAGTCAAAGTGAGGACTCATATGCAACTGTGTCACTGCCACCACAGCCTGTGCTTACAAGTTGAAATTTGTGATTCAGTGTCTTCTGTTATCATTCCAAACATATGCAGTATTACTAGCAGTTTGCATGGAAGAAGCTGGACATCATACCTGGCACAGTGCATGCTAAAATTACTGATCTCCTGGAATAGGGACACATTCAAGATCAAGTCAAGTTTGTGTTGGAAAATGCCACCCATTCATGGAGTTTCTAATGTGGTTTGAAGCCTGGCATGTTTTGTCCACCACACACACAACAAGTTGATGGATTTGATAAGCTGGGTCAAAGACATGGCATCACAAGAACTGACCAGATGTCACTGTGAAAACCAGCAGGGAAGAAACCTATTTAGCTAGGAGGCTGAACCAGTTAGTATAGGTGCGACACACCACTGCCACCACAGTTCAGAAATCTGGCTGCCACCTTTTCTTAGTGCTGTTCACATTTTGGACCCCTGGTGCCTATTCTGAGTTGTGACCCCCAGCTAGTGAAATCAATCCCTGGCTGGCAGAAAGAACATGACGAGGAATATGCTGCTTATGTGAACATTGTAAAAGAGGGCCAGATGTCTGTACCTATGCCTGTATTTTGGGACTGTATTTGTGACCACTTTTCACTTCTGTACACCCTGGCAAAATGCTGCCTCACCACTACAGCCAATTCAGAGGCCACTAAGCACGTGATTTCAGCGTATGGATAAATGTTCACTCTGCAGAGACAGAGGATGTCAGCAGTAACCATCAATGGATGCTGCATGCTAGTGTTTAACTATCTCAAGTTAGCACTGAGTATTACTAAGCTGTTTTACAATGTCATTAATAAAGTATGATGATGGTATTAGTTACAATTCATGGTGTGTATAGCTTTAATTTTATAAGACATTTCCATTTAGAGTATAATTGAATGCTTAGATTGCTTAATAATACATCGATTAATGACTTCTGCAGGCTTAATCAGGGTAATTATGCTGCAGTTTCAGGCTTTCTGTGGTGAGCGGTGGGACCACCGGGGCCCCTTGGCCAATCAGAGGAATAGGAGTGCCCTGCTGCAATAAGCCCACAAAAATGGTACTGGTGCCACGACTGGCTTGTGAAATTGCTCATCTGCCACCTCAATTTGGGTAGGTCCCTACCTATGCTACATATATTCTGCTCTGAAATATATTTTGTTAGAATGCAAATCTTATTAGATTTTTGCCCCCTGAGAGTATGGTGCTAACCCAAGAATATCCTGCCATGTTGCCGTGGCAAACTAACTTATACTTCCTGTGAAAATTCACACACTTCTGATTGATTGAAAAACAAGACACATCATTAGATTTCTAGTTGTTTTCCTTATTACCAAAGGATTTCCTCTTTATTACCTCTGCATTTGCTCTGTTGCCAAGTGTGAAATTAAGTAAATCATAAAATCAAGCTGACTTGTAGAATAAAAAAAACAGCACATTCTGTGACGATGGAATATGAAAAAATACGACAATAATTGACAAGTTCACACCAATGATATGCTACTGTATAAGGGTTGCATGATTTTACCTGGAAGCTTGTGCTGAAGTCCCTTTGGTACCAATGAGAATTAGGAGCCGCTATAATTAAAACACCTGCAGTGCCTTGCATATCCAGTGTCCCACCTTTCAAAATGATGGCAGGGGCACATTAACTAAAGCTTGCTTAATGAGTTTTAATTAAAGACCCCAACCACCATTTTGAAATGTGGAGACACTGAATACACAAGATGCTGCAGCATGCTGGAGTGCTCTGATTTGAGTGCTCCTGAAGATTTGATTGATAGGGGGCTACTCAAATGCTCCAGAAGACTTGAATAATAGGGGGCTACCCAGAAGCTCGGAGCCAAGCAGAGCCTGGATGGGGTGGTCTCTTCCCACTCCATCCCCATCACTGTCCTAGCGCTGCTCAGCTCCCAACTCTACACATGAGCCAGGAACCAAGTAGGTTGGGGACTCAGGAACTCCCTGCTTCCCTATAGAGCCTGGGGCTGGCTGGGAGCTGTTCCTTCTTAGGAAGCTCCCAGACAGCTCTGAACAGTACAGAGATTTCCCTGAGCAGCCCAGGGCTGGGGAATTATTCCCCTTCTGTTGGGAGCTGACTAGGAGCTGCCACAGAAAGGACGGTTCTCACCAGCCCTGGGTTGCTTGGGGAAATCCTGGCACAGCCTGCAGCAGGCTAGGAGCTGCCTCAGAAGGGGACAGTTCTTGGCCACCTCCAGTTTGGTCAGGGAAATCCTTGTGTATTTCTCTGGGTAAATCCCTGTGTAATTTTCCCCATGTATTTTACTGCACAGTAAACCTTTAGAGAATTAACAACATGTGCAGATGCACCCAAAGAGAAATAAATTGAGCCCTTTTTCAGATTTCTTAAATGTCAAAAACAAACCAATGGACCCCAAAACATGTTAAGAATATATGGAAGCAATGGAGAAAAGACCAATTTGGAATGTTTAATTTGAGGCTGAGCTATTGGAAAAGACCATAAAATATGAGTACTTGTAGAGCAGTGCAATCTTTCACAATGGTATTGCCAGCATTTGCTAGCAATGGGCCTAATTCTGCTGAAATATATAACATGTTACAAGATGCATCTCCCTTTCTCTCTCTCTCTTAATATATATTAGGGGTGTGTGAAAAGGGCTGGATTTGGCCTGAATCAGGGGACAGTGATTCAGTTAGTTGATTCAGATCACTGACCCAATTTGATTTGGCTGAATCCGAATCTGGAGATTTGATGCTGATTCAGAGAATGAGTGATTCAGTCACAGACACAGCTTTTTTTTCTAGATACTTCAAGGTACCAGGCATGTCTCGTGAATGCTGCGATACTGGGCCAGATGGAGTGTCCCACAGGAGTGTGTGTGCAGGGGGGGCGCCCCCGTGTGCTTGGCAGTGGACCTGGAAATGGACCAGAAGTACTTCCAGCCCACTTCTGGGTCCACTGCCAAGCTCTCAGGGGACCCTCCACCCACAGCCCTATGGCTTGGTGATCAGCTGCAGGGGGACCCTGGGTGACCCGCCAGGCCCAGGAGGCACCAGTCACTGAGCCAGGGGGTGGGGGGAGGGACTGCAACACACTCTGTGGCAGACCCGGAAGCGGACCAGAAGTGCTTCTGGTCCGCTTCTGGGTCTGCCTCCAATCACAGTGGGGACACCCCCACACACACACTCCTGTGGGATGCTCCATCTGCCCCAACATCTCAGTGTTCACAAGTTGCCTGGTACCTTGAGATATGTAGAAAAAATATTTAAAGCTGTGTCTATGTCTGAATCATCGAATCTCTTTGAATCAATTTGAAGGGCTCAGAGAGTTTAAAGGGTCTCTTGATTTGGTTCACATTTGAAGATTCAGCTGCCAAATTGGGCCGAATCTCTGCTGCAACCAAAGCTTCACACAGCCCTAATATATATACGTTAGTGGAAGGGCAATGAAGAGGTGGAGAGGTACATGGGATAAGTCATTTAATCTCTCAAGTGCTCTCCTGATGGGTAGTATATTTTGTCAGTTTTAACTCTGTGTACTGTTTAGGGCATGGGTTGTCTCTTATCATGTATTTGTACAGTGCCTAGCACAGAATCCTGATCTTGGTGTCCACCTATAGGCCATATAACAGTAGTTAAAAGCCTTGAAGCAGGATTTTTCCAGGCATAGTAGATCATAAGGGCCTACTTCAGGGAAGAGAGTTGTATGGCTATGAGAGATGAGCTGCCTGTAATCAGGTGCAACAAGATAAGGAGACACAGAAAGTTCACTCTCACATATTTTCCTCTAACAGATTAGAGGCAAAAATGAGGGGTGTCTATACATGAGCAGTGAGGCTGGTCTGATATGATGTTATTACAGCATGTCAGAGCAGATTTGCTTAATTGAGTCTGCTGAAGCATTGTAATTACTCTGTTCTCAAAGCCGCTCTAAATAAAGCACCCCGCTCCCCCACTCCCAGAGCACCTGTATAAATTCCTGAAGAGGGCAGAAAGAAGCATGGTAGAAAATGGATTAAATTAAAAAAGGTGGTCAAGGCCAATCCAAGCCTTTTGGAGGGGGGGTTAAATATAAATAATGAAATAAAATAATAAAAAATGCCCAGGATGGAGCATTGAAACTGATATTTCAAGCACAATATGTTGAAGATAGCTCACATCAGAGACTTTCCACAGGGTTTCAAGGTACTAGGAAGTGATTAGGGATATCATCCTAGAGGAAATTATACACAGTGTATGTATGCCTATTTGCAGCTGTTGTAGACATTTCTCAAAGTTTCTTTAAAAACATAAGGTGGTTAACACCGGCTAGAATGTATGCTATAGAACAGAGACAAAAAGAGCTACAGAAAAATGTATTACTTGTGATACATCTCTTTTACCTTTTAAGGAGTTTTCATGTGACTGCAACATTTTGTCTGTAGGGACAATTACTATATGATGATGATGATGATGATGATGTTTCAATGAATAATAAAACTTTGCTGTAAGACATGGAGTAAAGGATTCTTTAATATGTTTAGACTCAGAATTTTTAAAGATTGCAGGCAGTAAAGTGCTGAGAATATAAATGAATGAACAGACAGTTGGACACAGACTTCAGCATTTTCATTTGGTCCAGCTCTGTGAAACTTAGTTGTGTACATTGTTGCAATGCAGGGGATAAAATATGAGATAACTTTAAGTAAACTGGAATTTCTCCAATCTCCTCCACTCCTCCAAACTCAAGAGTGCTTATGGAGTGATATACCTGCAGGTGCTTCACATTCCTTACCACATATGCAACCATGTTCCAAGCTCTGTCATTTTTCCTCCTTTCTGATATTGTTTGTCATCCTGGTGTCACTTATGAATTTGCCTTAATAAACTTTTAGTCTAAAATTAAAGTTTGATATCCTATATCATCTTAATAGTTACATGCTTAAATACAGTTTTGGCAGCCATAAATATGGATTCTTTTCTCCCTTTCCCCCTCAGTTTAGGAATTTGTTTCTTGGCATGAAAATATCAGCAGATGTGATCAAGTGTAAAGAGGCATTTGGCACCAACATGTCAGGGCTGTCACACAGGAGGGACTTCCTATAGAAAAGATGCCACTTTTAGACTGCCCAACTGAACTCATTTTGCCTGGCAACCATATGAAACTGGCACAGCATCACAAGAGTAGGCATAATGCCATCCCAACAGATGGGTATGAGTGTAAGCATCCAGGAGACCTTGTCTAAGCATCAAGTATGTGTATCTGAGGGCAGGATTCCAAGCCAGGAGTGTCAAAACAGACTATGTCCTGAACTTCCATGTCTAATTTAAGAGGATGTGTGAAGAAGTCAACTGTAATTGCCAAGAAGAAGAGGGTAATATATTCGTATTGATGGAAATAGATCCCAGGTCTTGGGTGCCTTTGAACTGTAGACCAACCAACCACCACTCACTTAACACTAAAAAGTTAATAGTGCTTGTCTGGGCACATGCACTGAGGCAAACATTATTATGTATTAACAACATTGCAATTAACATTCATCATATGATTCATTTTGGAACTGGATTATCTCCACTGTATTAGGTGTTACAGAAAAAACAACAAAGTACACAGTCCTATTTCCTTTTCCTTAAAATAGCTTAAAGATAGTGTTACTGGCAAACTATGATTTCACTGAATAAGTGAAATGATTAGACATTTTATCTTAAGCATCACTATTCACTATAAAACCCAAATTCATCTAAATGGCCCCCCAGAAGGCCACCTGTCAAGCTGCTTAAACAGTATTGCCTTACTGGGTGCATCTACACATAACTCAGTCATTATGGTGATGATGAGCACTTACTGTGACACTGCTGTTACCATGCAGTAGAAATGAGCTGCTGCACTGTAGCTCATTGCTACTGCACAGTAGTGTCGGAAACGACCCACGCGCTGCGGGGATTGCGCAGTACTGGTGGGCGCTGTACAGTGGGATGCATATGTAGATACACCCACTCTCACCAATACACTTCTAGAAAGCATACAGACTAAATTCAGTCAGATCTGAATAGAGAATAGATATCTGGAATCTATTTTGGGGGTCCTTTGGATATTACACTAACTTGAAAACTAAAAACCACAGTACATAGAAAGGTATGTTTTCTAATCAACCTGCCAATTGTAAATGATACCAGGCCTTGAAATATTAACTTAACTATGGCTAACATATCTGAGATTCTGGAATAGGACATTTGTAGAGTAGGCTCAGACACCAGCTCTTGAAAAGCCTCGGTGTACTGAAATACTGGAATGGCCAGGGGCCATGGACTTTTCTACCGGTTTGCATGGCCCAGGTTCCATGTGACTTGAGGATTCATTCCTTGCTGGTTCCTGAAATCCAGCAATCTGAGAATGAGAGAGAGCACTGGCAATGTTGCTATAAATATCAGGAATGTGCCTGGCTCTGAAGTGAGAATTCACTGGCAGAGACCTGAATACAGCTGCTTTGAACAAGTGGGTCACTCCTTGGGTTTTGAAGACTGAATTAATAGTCTATGTTACTTTGTTGTCTGTTGTAGAACCAGATCCACTCATCCTGAAATTTTTCCTCCCCACCCAATTGGGGGTCAGGAGAAAGGGGGTCAATAATAAGGGAAAATGTGATGATATAATAATGTCCCATGTGCCTATTTCTTTAGCAATTTCTGAGCATACCAGTATCACTGGATACGGGATACTGGCTTGATTGGAATAGGGCTAGAATGCTCTGGGTAGGATTGCGCTCATAAGATAAAATATTAAAAATCACTTAAGTCCAGATCACTTTGGCTTTCTGCTGCTTTGAAAATCTGGGAATTGGTTTATCCTACTTCTCTCATTCAAGACAACAGAAATAAGAAAGTAGCATCTTCTCCTTCTCTCCCGCCCCTCCCCTCCCCCTCCCTTTTTTTGGTGATGTGACAGGCTAGCTGGCAGTGACTTAGCCCAGGGGTTTTGAAGGAGTAAAAGATGACTGGAGGACTTGGGGTTCCCTTTCCCCACCAATCAGGTCCCAGAGACTCACACCCCAGGTCCCCTGATTGGCCCCTTGGGTCACCTGGAGGGGTGATTCAGAGAGACTAGCAAGGGTCCACAAGGAAGGAGCTTTAAAGAGCTGGCAAAAGCTTGGCCAGTGGGGTGGGACCAGGTGCCCCAGAAGCACCTGAAGGAGTGGGACCTGCAGGCAGCAGTTGGACCCTCAGCAGTGTGGCGTGCGGCAGGCAGGAGAGGCTCCCTGCTGGGCTCCAGGATCCCTTACGAGAGGCTGTAGCCAGTGTCGAGAAGGGTGCAGGCAGCTGGCTGAGCCAAGCTCATGGTCTCCTCGGTCACAATGGGTTGGCCGTGTTAGAAATATAATTAAAATAGAAATATTATTAGAAATGCATAATGAATAGAGTGTTGTTAAAGCTGCACAGTTTGTATCTCGTACCTGATAAGCAGAAACACCACCAAGGACATCTCGCTAATTTACTAACTCTTTGTAACACTAAATCACACATACCTTCAAACTCCTCTGCCTCTACTCTTGTAAACTACAAAGGCTATGATTTAATTGGCTGTGTCCTTGGGAAAGAGGGGGGTTTGAACTTTTGGTAACCTGGAGAGCTTTTCTAAGCATGCGTAATTAGCTAATGCATATAAGCCTATCCGCCCCGCATACTTAAGTAGTTAATTATAATGCACATGCGACGGATGACGTGACGTCATTTCATATATGTTTGTATGAACCGGAAATGAGTTGTAAGAGTTCCTGCTTCTGCACACGTGCTCAGGAGAGAGAGGATAAAACCCAGCTGAGAGTTTTCCCTGAGGGCAGAGTGTGGTCTTTTGTCTTCGCTCTGACCCTATTTGCAAATATACCTTTTGTGTTGCTAATAGTGTGTCTGAGAGTTCTTCGCCTCCCGAGAAATGAACCGCAGCATTTTTGCATCAGCCGGGTGGGGGCAAATTGGATGCGAACAGGTTGGGATTAGCAGCGGTTGAGTCGGGGTGGCACAAAAGCTTGATGGTTGTAAACAAGCAGATTTATTGACTTACGCTTTGGTGGCGCAGGTACAGATGCTTCTTCTTGTTACAGTTATACAACAAACAAGGGGGTCTGTCCACTCACGAGGTTCGGCAAACAAGCCCTTGCTTTCTACCCCTGGGACTTGCCCAGGGATAGATGCGGCAGCCTGATGCCTAGTCCCAGAGTTGGGAGACAGCTTATGAAAAGGGATAATGAACAAACAAAACTGTAACTGAACACGGAGAAAGTTTGTGGTCCAGTGGGTAGCCGAAGTCGGTAGCCAGTCGAGAGATAGTGGGAGTCCGATGAGGTAATCCGAAGTCGTAACCAGGTCGAGCGGGCCGAAGGTCGAATGCCAATGGGTCGAAATGGAGAAACGGTATCGATGCGAAGCGAGAGGCAGGTGAGGAGGAGACCGGTAGGCCTAAGGGCCTAGCTAAGAGACAGCACTGTGACGAGCAGTCACTATCTCTAGCCACGCGGGTTGTCTCTGAGAGAGTCTCTGGCAAGCCAGTCTCTGTCACAGAGTTCCCGGGTCTCCCCCCGCAGGGAGGGGCTCAACAACTTTTCAAAGCAGTCCTGTGGCCAATCAGGCTGCTTGACTGAGTGAATTTTCCAGAAGGGTGACCTCATTCCAGTTAGTCTCTGAGCATGCCCAGCTGCAAGCTGTGAGGCAACCGAGTCTGCGCCAGAGAAAATGTAAGTCAGGCCTGAGTGACAGGCCAACAGGTCATGAAAAGGGCACCTGCAAGGCCCGTTGCCATGGCGCATGCCTGGCAGCTTCTGTCTTGGCAGCACACACAGAGCAAATTTCTCTCACAGCCAGCAAGAGAGGCTCCCCAGCTCCAGCAAGGATCTGAGCAGTGACCTGAGAGGTTCTCAGCTCTGCTCCCAGCTCTTCCAATAAGAGGCCAAGCAGCTCAACATGAGGCCAGGGCTCCAAGAGGTCAAGACCCCTAGCAGTTCGGAGCAGCCCCAGCACTGGTGGTTGTGTGGTAGAGTTTCTGCCCATCATGTGGAAGAACTGAGTTTAAGTCCCAGTGGGGGTGACTTGGGGTTAGTGAAATAATAAGGAGGTATCTCTATTGCAGTAAAAAGGGGCCCCTGTGTTCTCCCCTCCAGGTACCTAGGCCCAATATTCCTTGTTATTTGAGATTTTGTGCCTTTTATATTTCACCAACCAGTATTGTTTGTTTTGCTGTTTGTGTTTTACATTTTGGTTAATCTGTCATTTGTCAACTGGATGAATATGTCTATGATTGTAAGTGTCTGACCTTTGTTGAATCCTGCCCACTTGGGGCGTTATAGTGTCCCCTATCCCCCCGGTTTATACTGGTTATGTTCCTAATACTGTTCTCTCATTAAAAGGTATATGGTTAAGTCACCATTGGTGGTCTGGCTCTGCTCAGTGTGGGGAGGAGAGTCCCTGCTTTGATCCCTTCAATTGGAGAGGGGGTACCTCTTGGAGTACCGCCTGGGTTACAGTAAGAAATGAATGCCAGTTAAAAGGATTTCCTTTTAATAGTATTTTGATTTAATTACACTGAAATGCAACATTATTTTATATCAGTGGAGGGAAACAATACATTTTTCAATTGTGTAACACTGGCAGATTCAATAGATAATTAGCACTCCTGCTTATAAAAAAGAAGGAAAAAAAACCTGTTGATGATATGTTTTACTTTCACAGTGAGAGGCAGCCTATTATTCTGGCAATGTGGGGGGGTCTTCTTGTGAGTGCTGCTGCATATTAACATTTCTTTCCTTAGCTATTCCATTACCAGAGTGAAATGCCAACAGTAGTAATATGATAGCAGAGTAAATGTCACAAGCTAAAGGGACCACAAGAATATATATTTGCCACCTGTAGAAATTGGTCTTTATTACAGTACAATGTAAAATTTATGAATGTTGCTCTAATATGCTGGATATGCCTGTCTGGTAATATCTGACATATATCAGTGTTAAAAGTCAGGCTCCTGCAACATCATCTCCCGTCTGTTTACTGTACAATTTCTAATGTTCTGTGGAGCTGTATGGTCACAGTAATGCACTGTCAAGTAGAGCAGGTAAAACTAGCTTCTGAATATTATTTATTGGCCTGTGAATGCAGATTACATGCACATTTTATTACCCACTAATTTACCACCTGCTGGCTGAAGGATGGTAAAAGTCTACTATTTGTTTTATAGGAATTCATTATGCCATTAACCTTTCACTCCTAGAGGCCATGAGAGAGAATTTTTTTCATTTAAATCACTCTTGTAATACTGATCTCAAAATGAAAACAGTGATTTATATCACCTCACAGAAAGTCTAATAAAAATAAATTATTTCCTAATGCCATATACATTGCAATGTTTGCATAAACAAGTTAGTAGAATGAAAATACGGGTCTTAGTTTCTGGAGACTGTTTCGTTCTTTTCTAAAACATATCAAGTAAAATAATTCTTGTATTTGTTTTCTACCATTTCTAGTCCTTCCATGTTAAAACAAGGACATGGGCATAAATTATGTACTTTAAACATCCCTATATTTCTGAAGAAAAGAAAGTGTAGTCATCTCTATTTAACAACTGAAACAAGAAGTTTAAGTGTCATTTGGTGTTTATTGTGAAGAATAATTAAATGAAAGGTTATATCATTTAAAAAGCAATTCATAATTGTACAGAGTAGTAAAAGTATCCATAAATACTATTTTGGATAATTACTATAGTGGTCACACTAAAGTTGCTCATAGCTAGGTGGTATTGAACACTAGCTTTTTGTCTGTGGCAATTATGCTCCATAGACCAATCTGGTACAATTTTGGGGTTTAGATTAAACAAATAATCAAAGTCATGATGAGCTTCCAGCTGAGCCTGTTCTCCTGTTCAGGTCTATCTGTGGGTGGTTTTCAGCAATATTTAGGCTTAAACAGAGTTAACAAAGTTTGAATTTTTTATTGAAAAGGCTATGTGGCTAGATTCTTAGCTGATATGTATCAACATGATTTCACTCTCTTCACTTCATAGAGTAAATGTGCTGTCCTACCAATTTTAGAAGAGAAAATAACTTTGAAAGTCTAGTCAGTATTTTCATTCCATTAACTACGGCTTCACTCTGGCTGCACTGTTTTAAAAACCTGAATATTTGGTCATGTAAATATAAGTTAGGTTCAAAAAGAATATATTTTATTTAAAATTCCTTTAAAATTCACCTGAATTTGGAGAACACTAGGCATATCTACATGGGACTCTTAACTGTGCATTAGCATAATTTACTGTTAAGTAATCATGTACATCTATCTACACATGCAGTAAACTTCCCTAATCCCAAGTAAATTTGCTACCTGCAAATACAAGTAGCAAATTTACTCAAGATTAGTAATGGTGCAGTAGCACTCATGTAGATGCCTGACTGGGAGCAAATCTACTACCAGTCAGCCATCCACCAGGGGGTGAGAGAGAGCTCCTTGTCCCTGGGAACTGCCTGCTGCCAGAGCAGGCTGTGCCACAGGGGCATGGGCAGGGACTAACTCACTGCTAGCTGCCAGCAGGACAGTTATCAGTAAGCTAGCTTCTAGCTGTCCCACCAGTGGAACAGGGTATGGGGCTGGGACCTTCCCCTCCCTGCATCTCTTTCCAAGAACCCCACCCCTGATTGGGGAGCCAGGGCACAGAGCTACCTGCTGCCAGGGTAGGAGGACATAGTCCCTGCCCCATCAGGCATCCCCCTCAGGGCCAGAAGACATCTGCCTCCTGGTCTGATGTTCCCTGCCAGCCCCTGGGCTATCACCCAGAGGGAGCCTTGACCTTCCTGCCATGGTGGCATGGGCCCATTGCAGGGCTGCAGGAAGTTTGGTGCTAAAAGCAGAAAATATGCTGCCTAGTCCCTGCTTGTAACACCTGTGTGAAAACAGTTAATCTGCAGAAGTTTACTCCAGAGTAAACTGATCCTGGATCAAATGCATATCTAGACATTCCCACTGACACTTCATCTTTCATTACTGATTAAAACTTCAAACAAAATCATTGCTGTGTTTTTTACTCAAGTTCTGCATGGGGCATTCTCTTTATACAGTAAGTGGCTATTGCTTCTGGATACACTGAATTTTAGAGAAGAGTCAATAACTGCTAAGTCTAAGCTGTTCAAAAGTAATGAAAGGGTAAACCCATTCCATGATGGGTGTCATCAGCATGGAAGCAATATTTAACTGAATTTCAGAAAGTGGACAACCAGAGATTGAGACTGAAAAGTAAAGGAGAAGGGACTTACCTAAGTTTGAATCTTTCCTAGTGTTTTAAATGTAACTCCTAATAAAATTCTTAATCCTCACAGCTGAACACAAAAGCACCTAGATATATAATACTATAACAAAATATCAATATGCCTGAGATTTTAGCTTGAACTGTGTGACAACCTATGAAGGAAGGTTGATGCAAATGAAATGTTTTAGAATTCTTCCTGGTATGTTTTCCACAGCTTTCTGTTTGCCTGCATGTTCACTGACATTCTTTAAATTAGTGCCAATTAAAGCAAAAAGGAAAACTGCTTGTTCTTCACATAGTATTCAATTTTAAACTAGTGGAAGGAAACTTGTCTTCTATGTATGAAACAGTTTTCCATGTGATTTGTCTTCTTCAGATCTTTTTCACTGTTATGTTTGTAAAAGTTTTCTGCATGGTTTTAAAGGATGTGTTACTTTACAATAATCATTGTTTTCTATGAACAAAAGAACTACCAGTTAATAACTAGAATTTAATAGAACTTTGCATGAGGTGGAGATCAACATACCTTAGGGAAAGTTGTTTGCAACCCTCACAGTGCTACATGTTACTCACTAGGCATGTCTACATATGCTATTAAAGGTTTACTGAACAGTGAAATACTGCACAGTAAGATTTCCCTGGGAGCACATCTACACATGCTCTCTGTTGGGTGTAGCCCAATACAGGGTTGCTTCTACTTGCTCTTGCCCCCAGCAGCAGCCAGGGGAGCTCCAGACTCCCCCAGGGTGCTAGCTCAGAGGCTGGCAGGGAGCATGGGGCCAGTTCCTATGTACACGGAGTCTGAAGAGCTCTACCAGCTGCAGTGGCAGCTATCTCTTTGCCTCGTACACATGAGGAGGGGTTCTGATCTGCATGGGGCTGGGAGACAGCTGCCACTACAGAACTCTTCTAGCCCTGTGCACAGGCGGATAAGCCCCATGCCCAGTAAGCCTTCTCTGTGCAGCCCAGGGCTGGCCAAGAGCTGTCCTGCTTCTGAGGCAGCTCCCAGCCAGCTGCCCCCCAGAATGGGAACAGTTTCCAACTAGCTCCATTATGCCTAGGGAAATCCCCCTACAGCCCAGAGCTGACTGGGACCTGCCTCAGAAGAGACAGATCTCAGCCAACCCCAGGCTGCACTGGGAAGCAGGGAGCTCTTAAGTCCCTGTGCTGCTTGGTTCCCTGTGGGGGACTCCTGTGGGGAGTCAGGAGCTGAACAGTGCCAGGATATGGTGGGCAGAGAGCTATCTGATTCAGGCACTACTTGGCCTCCAGCTTCTGGGGGGAACTGGAAGCTGAGTAGCACCAGGACCAGGGTACTTTCCCATCCTTTGCAGACCCTATTGTTGGGGCTGCCTGAGAGCAAACTTACTCCCTGTCAGTGTTTACACATGTGCTTCTGTGCAGAATCTACTGTGCAGTTAGTTTACTACCTGTAAAGACAGGTAGTAGCTAACTGTGCAGTAGACTATGTAGACTCTGACACTTTAATGAGCAGTAGATTAGTCTACCATGCAGTAAAGCATCTCATGTAGACACACTCATGATGACTTAATCTGATGACTTAATCTGTGGCCTCTTTCTTCCTCATATCATTTTGTTTTGTTATTGGCTCTTTGTTCAGGCTTTCCCCCATACTATTATGGGGTTATTAAGTTATTGCTCAGTGAAGGTGTTTGATGCATTTTTCTTCTGTTCTTCAGTTTAGATTTAGACTACAGGCTAAATAAAGCAAATAATGATAACATACAAGACAAAACAAACAAAAATCCCACCTATAATATTCCCACCTATTTAAATCCAAGGCATAGAAAACTTAATTTTGGAAGCAAGTTTAAAAAAATGGTTTGAGCAGATCTTTTAAAAAGAAGTAGAGCAAATTTAAATGGTGAATTGCATGAGGAAAAATCATGCCAAATCTCCTGTCCTCATGCTCCCTCCCACCCCCAAAAACCTTCCACAGGCCTAATTCTATACTATTTTCTGCTTTGCAAAGTCATAATACTGATGAAAATTACTAGAAGATAATGGTGACACTGATGTGGAAATCACGACAGGATCACTGCTGGGCTAACAGAAGCGCTTTATTTTTCATGGCCAGGGGAGAAGAAGCAAGGGCTGCTAATTCTCTGCAGCAGTAGAGCAGAGACTCTGTTTTGTACTTGTGAGAAAAAGACACACAGAAGCCTCCCTTTGAATACATTCTTGGCAGTCTGATAATAAATCACCTTGGAGTCGTGACTAAACGTGTTTTCTCCAGCTGTCTCCCAGTAAGTTTATCTCAAGGTTTCTTTGTTTTTTTGGCCTTTACTTATGCTCCTTATTATGACCTAACTTTATTTTGCTTGCTCCAGTGCTTTTCCTCATCAACACTTTATATCCATCACACACTGATGTGAATGACTACAAAAGGTAGAATATAGTGGAGAATTTGGCCCAAAGAATGACCTCAGTTTAACATAGAATCTAACATGTGCAGGGTGGCTTTCTGAAAATCTGGATTCTTATTTAGAAGCCTACAGATGTATTCTATGCCTAAGTTTAAGCATGCAAATCTGAAAAGGTTGGAGAACACTCAATGTTTTGTAGGTACAGAATATGATTTATTTTAATCCAGGATTTCAATTACTTACTAATGTGTCATTAGTAACGTTACGCTCCTTTAATTTTTTTATCTGTATTGTTGTTGGAGCTAATAATGAAAACAGTGAACTGCAAACATTGTATGTGAACATTATTACAAGCATCAATAATCACAAATTACAGCAATCTGTAAGAAAACAACTGATGGAAGATAAACAGTTATACCCTAAAAGATTATTCTGCAATCTCCCTTTGTTGCAGATTTCAAAACAAAAGTTCCTCTCTTTAAAAAAGAAAGAAATGCATATATATTAACTTTAGTTCCCACTGGTATTGGTAACAACTTCTCAAGCAACCAGGGGCTGCAATCAGGGTAAGCAGTTTGCAGGTGGTTTGCTAGGGGTGAGAGGAGTAAGGGGGAGAGAAGCCAGGCACCAGGCAGCATATATGTCCCAGGAAAGGTAAGTGATCCAGCTGCCAGTGCCTTTGGTTTGTTTGGTGGGCTGTGTGTGTTTGTGGTGTGTGCTCTGAGAAACTGCGAGTGTTGCTGACTGAGTGAATGCTGATTGCTGAATGATTGCTGCCTAGGCCTGACAGAAGCCCTAGTGAGTGGGTGGAGCTGGTCCAGGCACAGCAGGGTATAAAAAGTGACTTCCCAGGTGATGAGGGAACCAGTGACTAGGGAGCCAGTGAACAAGGTAAACAGTTTGCAGGCCATTTCCAAGGCCATGTCATGGCCCCCTGCCTTTTTGAGAGGCAAGCCTTTCAGCCTGATGTGATGAAGCAGGAAAAAAAGGAATCCTTTGGAGACAATGATCAATAAACAGGGCAGCTTCCAGGTGAGTTTGCTAAGGAAGGTGTGCTTGGAAGAAGAGCCTTAAGAGAAAGAAGGCAAATTAAGAGACCCATGGGAATGGCTGGGGGACACTGCCTCTGCTTGCACATGTGCAGTTTCTGTCCAGGCAGGACCACTCACCATGGAGGCTTCCACTGAGGTACAGGTTTGGCACTGTGGGGATGTGGCTTGCAGGTTCCTTCCAGGGGCGGCCAGGTCAGAGAGTGCCTGTGGTGTGAGAGGTGCCTCCTGGTGGTGTCTCTTAGGGAACAGGCAAGAGAACTACAGGAGGAGGTGGCAAGGCTCTGAAGCATCCTGTGCCATGAGGAGTTTATCAATTAGATGCTGGAGGAGACCTCCATGACTGTAAAGGAAAAATCCTAGAGGCAGCACTAGACAAGAGAAAGGACATGGACACCCAAAAGGGTGGAAGATGGAGGCTTGTGACTTGTGGCAGCAAGCAGAGATATTCATCACTGCCTGCAGTGGTTTGTCTAGAGAACAGATATGCAGTTGTAACAGTAAAGAGGGAGGAGCATGTTCCATTGGTAGAGAAGGACAGGCCAGGCCTCACCAAGGTGGGAAGGATTGAGATGACTGCCACCAAGAAGAAGAAACAGGTTATGTGGTTAGAGACTCCTTTCTGCAGAGGCTGAGGTGTCCAGCTGCCAACCTGACCCGTTGTCTCAAGAGGTCTGCTGTTTCTCCAGAGCCCAGATCCAAGATGTCATGGAGGGACTACCTAGGCTCATCCAGCCATCTGATTACTAACCCATGTACTTATCCATGTGAACACCAATGATACTTCCAGGGGAAACCCTGAGTGTATCAAGACTGACTACAGAGCTCTGGGTCCAAGGATGAAGGGGTCTGGGGTTCAGGTTTTGTTCTCATCAATCCTTCCAGTCAAGAAAAAGGGCCTGGGCAAGAGATGATGTATCCTTTAGATCAATACCTGGCTGCACAGATGGTGTCACCAGCAGGGCTTTGGCTTCTTCAACTCTGGGATGTTTTTTCAAGAAGAATGATTGTTGGGAAGTGATGGGATCCACCTGATGAAGACAGGGAAGAGCATCTTCACAGACAGGCTCTCTGACCTAGTGAGGAGGGCTTTACACAAGGTTCACTGGGGAATGGAGACCAAAGCCCTGAGGTAAGTGGGAAAGTGGGAGACCTGGAGGAAGAGCAAGCAAGAGGAAGCAACAAGGTATGTGCTTTTATACTTCCTGAGAAATCATAGCAATCAACTAATTACCTCAGGTGCCTGTACACAAATGAATGGAGCCAGAGAAACAAGCAGGAACAATTGGAAGTCCTTGCATAGTCTTGGAATTATGACATGATTGGAATGACAGAGACCTGGTGGGAGCTCACATGACTGGATTACTGTCATGGATGGGTATAAACTGCTCAGGAAGACAGGCAGGGGAGAAGAGAAGGAGGAGTTGCACTTTATGTAAAAGAGCTATATGATTGCTCAGAGCTCCAGTATGAAACTGGAGATATGTCTTTTGAGAGTCCCTGGGTTAGCGTCAGTGGGGAGCTAAATAAGGGTGATATCATAGTGGGGGTCTGCTATAGACCACCAGACCAAGATGAAGTTGTGGATGAAGCTTTCTTCAAACAGGTAGTGGAAGTTTCCTGATCACAAGCCCTGGTTTTAATGGCGGACTTCAATCACCCTGACCTCTGCTGGGAGGCCAATACAACATTACTCAGGCAATCTGGAGAGTACTGAGGACTGCTTCCTGGTGCAAGTGTTGGAGCAGTCAATTAGGGGCTATAATCTTCTTGATCTGCTGTTCACAAACTAGAATGAATTGGTGGGGAATGTAGTAGTGGATGATGACTTGGGGAACAGTGACCACAAGATGATAGAGTTCAGAATCCTGAGGAAAGTAAGGATGGAGAGCAGCAGAGTAAGGACCCTGAACTTCAGAAAAGCAGGCTTCAACTCATGCAGGGTACTTGTGGGCAGGATCACTGGGAAGCCATACTGAGGGGGAGAGGAGTCCAGGAGAACTGGTTGTACTTTAAAGAATTCACCAAGGACAAGTCATGCCTGTTCAACCTGATTGCCTTCTAGGATGAGATGACTGGCTCTGTGGATGCAAGGAGACTGGTGGATGTGGTGTACCTTGATTTTAGCCACCGTCTCCCTCAGTATTCTCACAGGAAAGCTAAGGGAGTATAGGCTGGATTAATAGACTGTAAGGTGGATAGAGAACTAGCTGGAGCATTGGGCTCAGTGAGTAGTAATCAGTGGCTCAATGTCTAGTTGCCAGCTTGTATCAAGTGGACTGCCCCAGAGATTGGTCTTGGGACCAGTTTTGTTCAATGTCTTCATCAATGACCTGGAAGATGTCATAGAGTGCAGCCTCAGCTAGGCTGCCAATGGCACCAAGATGGGGAGAGTAGTAGATATGCTGGAGGGTAGGGCTAGGATTCAGAGTGACCTAAATAAATTGAAGGATTGGGCCAAAAGGAATCTCATGAGGTTTAACAAGGACAAGTGCAAAGTCCTTGCACCACCACAAGGTGGGGGCTAACTGGCTGGGCAGCAGCTCTGCAGAAAAGGACCTGAGGGTTGTAGTGAACAATAAGCTGAATATGAACCAGCAGTGTGCCCTTGTTGCTAAGAAGACTAACAGAATACTGGACTGCATTGATATATGTGTTACCGGTAGGCCAAGGGAAGTGATTATTCCCCTCTATTCAGTGTGGGTGAGACCACATCTGGAGTACTGTGTTCAGTTCCCCCCCATCCCCGAAAGAATATGGACAAATTGGAGAGAGTCCGGTGGAGGGTGAAAAAATGGTAAGGGGGTTAGGGGACATGACTTATGAGGAAAGGCTCAGGAAACTGGGTTTATTTAGTCTAAAGAAAAGCAGACCAAGAGGGGATTTAATAGCAGCCTTCAACTACCTGAAGGATGGTTCAAAAGAGGGTGGAGATGCACTGTTTTCAGTGGTGGCAAATAACAGAAAAAGGAGCAATGGTCTCAAGTTGCAGAAAGGGAAGTTTAGGTTACATATTAGGAATAATTTTCTTACTAGGAGAGTAATAAAACACTGGACCAGGATACCCAGAGAAGTGGTGGAATCTCCATTCTCGTTTTCAAAACCCAGCTAGACAAATCTTTGACTGAGATGATCTAGTTGGGGATGGTCCTGCTTTGAGCAGGGGGTTGAACTAGATGGCCTCCTGAGGTCCCTTCCAACCCTTTCCATGATTCTTGTTAGCTGAAGGTAAGTGATATCTGTTTTGATCTCCTGGACAAAACACTAAGTTTCAAAAGTTTGGAGAATACAGCCCTATCTGGTCCAAGAGAGTCTTAGCATGCTAATGTTTATGGTTTGTTCCAAGTCCTTGTTTGCTTAGTTATCCCTTATGAATTTCTTAGGTAGAGAATTTAGAGTTTCTGTCTATAAATGGGGTTTATGTTATTATTGCATGAGCTGATGATACTGTGATTTAATTATTTTAAACACCTAAATCACAAAATAACTAACAATCCCCTTCCATCCCTGCAAAAAAAAAAAAAAAAAAAAAGACAACCAACAAACCCAACAACCCAGTATAATCCTACACAAGCAGCCAACAATCTATTTGCATTTGGTACCTACAATTTGGCCTACAAGTTTACCTAAACCAGAATTTCCCAACATGTGTGAGGGCTGGCTGCCTGGCTCCAATGTGATTCAAATGTGATTTCAAAATGGCTGAAACTGGTTTAAAATGAACCTGGTTAAAAGTATTATCATACTTAATACTGGGTCAAATTGGTTTATGAAACTTCTGTCCCATACCCCTTACTGGTTCAAGTTAAATCACAGTCTCCTAGCATCCCAGCATGCTTTGTAGCCATGGGCTGGATTGTGCTATCTGCTTCTGCAGAGAAGGGTTGGGGGGCAGAGAGAGAGAGAGGTAGGGACAGGTCCCCTCATTTCCCCAAGCAAACCTTGGGTGGGGTCTGGGGCCAGGGAAGGGAGGTTAAAGCCCCCTTCACAAAGTGGATCTGCCCTGGTAAACTTACTGAAAGTTAATGCTGGCTGAGACTGCAAACTACAAATTCCAGAGGCATCTGAAAGCAGGAAGAGGAAGTAATGAGTAACCCTGCAGAGTCTTGCTTCTGTGATGCTGGACTGCAAATCCCAGAGACCTGGAGGCATCAGGAAGCAGAAGTGAATATACAGTCCATACTGGCTATGTGCAAGAGAGACTCCCAGCTTCTGGCCTGAGCCACTGCAGGCATGTGGCTGCATTTCCAGAATTAAAGGTAAATGTGTGTCCAGTTGTTTCTCCGTTTAATCTTTGCAGCTTAAACTAACCTGCAAAGACTGAATTGATTCAGGCTTGGACTTTTTGACTGTCTGTACTTAGTCAATGCAATGTCCCCAAAGCACATTAAGATGATTAGGTTCAGGACAAAATAGAGGAGCCGTGGTCATTTTCAGTGCTGTTGGGATTGTTTCTAGTTTTTATCTCTTTTAATCTGTCTAATAAAGATGCATAAATGGTCCAGGGACCAAAATCCAGAACTCCCTCTTCCCAAGATGAGTGCCCAAAGTACTAGACAAGTTAAGTTCCCTCTTCACTGAGCTATGAATATTTTGTTTAGCTACCCAGCTTTAACAGAAGGAATGGAGGGTTCTTCTCCCCAAACTATTTTTAGCCAGATCATGTGTGAATTTTCCTAGGAAATGCAGGATGTGGGTTTGAAGGATCTCTACTGACAATTCTAACTTGCAGCCCTGAGTTCAGTGTTTAAACTTTGAAGAGAGGCAGAAATTCAGACATACTTTTATATGATAACTATTTCATATTAGTTAGCTCCAGGAAGCTCCCCATTCAGTTTACAGTTTCTCCGAATTGCCCTTCAGAAGCTCCTGCTGACTGTATAGGGAACATTGGTGAATACTCACTAAGACTCCCTCTTGGGGTAAGGTGCCAATTTAGACTTTGCCCTCTTTGAAAATGGTACTTATTCACCTAGGATATATACCTAGGGTATATACATGCAGTGAAGCTGTTCTGATGCGTTGTAATTAAAGTGCATCTGAGCGGACTTGATTAGTCAAGTCTTGATTGATCAAGGGGTAATTGCCGCACTCCAGCAGACTCAAGCATCACATGTATCAGCATCCCCATACTGAAAAATGGTGGTGGAGGCACCTTAGCTAAAGCTTGTTTGACGAGCTTTAAAGTGTCCCCGCTGCTATTTTTCAGTGCAGAGATGCTGATACATGAGACGCTCTGGGCACTTTAATTAGAGCGGCTCTTGGAGCTGCTCAATTAAAATCCCCCTCTGTACTCCAGGAGCGTGTGTATAAACATCCTTAAGTGTTACCGTGCTAATAGAACCTAGCTTTTGATGGACTTGTTGACAGATTGCCCCTTGCAGACAATGCCACTTTTGAAGAGCTCTTATTCTGTAAACTGAATTATGCATCTAGTGGGAGCAGGAATAGCCTGGTAGGTCATGTGGTATAGTAGGACTTCCAAAGGGCCTGCAGGTTGACACCTCTTATTAATTGACAGTGTTACTCCCCTTTAAAAATGTCATCTTTATGCCATTTCAAGGAGCATCTGGGACTGTTTTGGAGGGTATCACTTTGTTACCTGGTCCTGTTTTATGCAAATTAGACCATGTCTATGCTTTTCAGTACCCATTTCCATACCTAAGAATATCATCCAGAAATGTTAGCTACCCATTAACTTTGGTAAATATAAAATTAAACCTTAAATTAATTTTAGGCAGCATTATCACTGTAAATGACACATACAATATTTATATAGATAAATACAAGAAGTTAGCACCACATAATGGTATGGCAGTTTGCAAACACTGACAAATTTCCTTGCTACCCTGATGTAGCTAGTTAGCAATTAGAAATATATTTTTATTAATCTTTTTTAAACTCTAGAGGAATTTTTTAAGCCATCCTGATTCTTATGTCCTGTTTGCAGCAGCTTGTTCTGAGATTTCATGTTGCTGAATAAAACTCTGAATTTAAATCTTTGGGATGATAAAATCTGAATCAGCAAAATTTGTTCCTAAGGAAATGGAGATTCTTTGTGGGATAAAAGAATTGGCATTTCCAGAGATGGAGTAAAATTTGTGTTTGTCAGCCTTCAGTACTCTCTGTGGAATAGCCTTTTGCCTGTAGGACAAAGGATGAACAACTCAAGAATTTCTATTGGAAGAAGAGAAAAGTTAAGTAGCTACATGTAGGAGTGAAATGACAGGCTGATAAAATGGTTGTTTAAAGTCTTGAGATGGATAGAAAAGAAACAGTAGTTCACTAAAATGTCTAATTTTGCAGCACCATGGTACAGTGATTGGGAGAATATCTTGGGGTTTCCTTTCTTCCAAGTTTCAACTACATTTTGAATATACAAATTTAATCTGATCCTTTCTGGGATTACATTTAGACCATGTTTGTTGCCTCGTATGCAAATGAATTCTGAATCAGGAACTCATCTCACTCTACCTTTTGAATGGAGTGATTCTGCTATATTTTCAGGAGAACTGCATATTTCTGGTGTTTTTCCCCTTATCACACCTCAGTGCATGGTTGAAACTTTTAATTATTTACACCTCACTGAGCTCTGCTATTTGTCACTATACTTCCCATGGAGCTTGGTATTTTTAGTTGCTTACTCCATGATAGCACACCAATTGAGTACATCTGTACTAAAAAGAGGTTGGATGTCAAGTGGCAAGGGTGGTAGTTTCAGGTGTGCATCTATTTCTCATTTATAATAACAGCATGTTGTGAGGTTTAGAACATTAAAGATTGTGAGGGTGACAGGGTCCATACTAGTAAGAAAGATTAAAACAGTATATTAAATCTAATGGTATTAAATGGGGACATTGGTGGGTACATTAGATAAGATTTTAAAAAGTCAAAACAAAATATTACCCCCCCCAAATTTAGAAAAGATATATAAACCAGGTTATAAGTCATTCTGTACCTATACTTCCCCTACAATTTATGTCATGCTTGCCTATTTCAGCTTTGTTATATTATCCTCCAAAGTATTTGTCACCGAGTCTTCAGACAGACAACTGATCTGATGCAGTGTGGCAATCCCTGTTGCCATCTTGCATTGTTATTGTAACTCCTGATAATGGACATGATCGTAACTGCATTTGTTTGTTTTGTGTGCTGCTTCTATAAGACAGGCTTGAGCTAAAGCAATAAAATGCAAGTAAAATTGGTCATAAACCATTTACGTCTCTCACAAAGTCATGTTATTGGGAGGTATTTTGGGAGAGGGGGTGAACTCAAGTATAATTCATGAAACAACCGATAGATATATGTTTCACAGAGTAATGTCTAGCTGGATAAATTGCTTACCATCTTAGCTGTAGTGACTAAACTGATTGCGCAGATTTGTCTGTAATAAAACACATTACTGGTAAGTATGTTCACATTAATCTAATATTATATCCTTTAAAGAATGTAACAATATACAGTTGATTGTGGCACTTATATTTTAAACAGTAGCAGGTTCTAGGGTTGTGGCAAGATTGTCCAAAACTAAACGCAGAGTAGAAGCTGATGAGCAAAAGCAATTCGGAAAGATTAGTTACTGGAATTCTTATTTTGCAGCAAACGCAGAAAGGCATTAAAACAGACAAGTACATTAACAAATTTAAAATAAGCTTTTTATTACTTAATATTTTTTCACTGAAATGCAAAGCTTGGCTCTCTAAGTAAAGCTGAAAGTGGAAATCTCAGCAGCACTGCATTAATTTTTCAAGCCTTAATGTGCCAGACAGGGAATAAGTTATTACATCTGTTGCCCTCTGGGAGGAAGAATGAAAAGCACAAAAATGATTCTTCACCGTTAGGATGGAATAACTGAATAATAGCTGATATAAGCAGTGGAGTCACAGAAGAAAAGCTTACAGCAGCTTTTGTGTCATCATTAGGAGCGTACAACTAGTGCAGCAAGATTAGGAAACATGGCAGGGCTTATTTGTTCTTCTCAAGGGGCCCTTTACAATTATGGGAGAATTTCAAATGAGCATCTCATACACTGCTGATGGTAATCTATGTGAGAGATACTCCTTATTCATGTTGAAATTACAGCTTGTATGCATTTTTTTAAGATCCACAGGAGAAAATATAATTGTCCCTGTAAGCTCCTGAGAACAATATGGTAGTTCAAATGGGGGTGTTTCAGAGCTGGTTAGCAAGTTGTACCTGTCATGGTAGAGTGAAAGGTTGGCTCTTGGATAAATTACTGAAGAAAAGGAAATACATCCATGAAGTCCTTGTCTTTCTGAGAGAGAGAAACATTTACTGGATTCTGCTAAAAAGCCACGGGTGCCTTTTGTTAACCATCTTCTTCTCCAGGCAATGAAGTTATTTTTGTATAAAGCTTCGCAATTGCTAAAATAATGTGGCCTGGGAAAACTAACTCTAATCTGGGATGAAAAAAGGTGTGGGACTTGCATTTAATCACACGCGCAGGTGGAAAGGGAATGCATATATGCAACTCTCTTGGAAACTGCCACAACTTATTTTAAGTTACTTATATAGCCCACCTACTGCACAGCATGAAGGCTTATGACTTGGCTGTTGTACAGAGGATTTCAGGAATAGCCCTATTATATGGCTTTGAATAACAGTCTAGTTATTGGTGTTCCAGATATTAGAAAGTCTCCCACTGCAGCTTCCACGTGCTGTTGAAATGAAGAGTAACAGCAGAAAGGCTGATCTCATAACAGTACAACAGGGATAATGATCATGATGCCAGAATGAGGGAGAGGCTAAGGGAAGTATAAATTATTTTTAAAATGGCTGTTTCTTCTGCAGATTGTTGGACTCAACATTTTTAGAAATCCCTATCCCTTGCCATATGCTACACAAGTATTATTATTGTCAGGTGAATTTGGAGAGACATCTGAGTTTGAGTAGAAAAGCCTGCTTAGGGTTTCCTTTATTCATGGTTCCTTTTTTTCAGTGAAAACTGGAAGAGTGCCTTCAACAGATTTTCATTTTCATCTACTAGTATATATTTTTAAAACCATCTCAGTTTCATTTGTAGCAGAGTAAATTTGCTTCTGCATTGTCATTGCTCTGAGATCTAAAGGAAGGTGATTTCCTCTTAAAGGAATAATTGTACCGTGTCCAGTTTTTTCACGTACACTTCAGTGAACTAGCACAAACATCTTAGAGTGGCCACTCTAGATTGAGGACCCCATTGAGATCTGGTTGTTTACTGAACACAAATAATGCAAACAAATAGTACAACAATGAAGGAAAGTTAAGAGTAACATGTAGTTTAAAGTAATGTTGTTACAGTCCCAATGGGAGCCAATAAAATAATATAAGTTTTAATAAAGGTCAATATAAAAACTGTGTTGATTCATTATAAATACAGTAATATAAGCATAGAACATTACAGAGAAACAGAAGAGCACTTTATTTAGTTTTTAATATCTTTAGTTTAGTTTAATTTAGTTTTTTTTAGTGATCTATATACTTATACTGGCCTTTCTCAGACCAATTTATCTGAAGATCTGATTTGGACTCCTTTTTTACCCTCTTTTTTATACCCTTTTAAGCACTCCACTTATTAAAGTGTTTTTAAAAGTCCCTATATAGTATATGTGTTATATACAGTACATGTAAGTAGGGCTGGAAGGGACCTCAGGAGGTCATCTAGTCCAACCCCCTGCTCAAAGCAGGACCATCCCCCAAGTAGATCATCTCAGCCAGGGCTTTGTTGAGCTGGGCCTTAAAAACCTCCGAGAATGGAGATTCCACCACCTCTCTAAGTAATCTGTTCCACTGCTTCACCAGCCTCCTAGTGAGAAGGTTTTTCCTAATATCCAACCTAAACTTCTTTTGTTGCAACTTGAGACCATTGCTCCTTGTTCTGGCATCTGTCGTCACTGAGATCTGGCTAGCTCCATCCTCTTAGTAACCACCTTTCAGGTAATTACAGTCAAGTCCCCCTTCAGTCTTCTCTGAGTCATGTGCCTCTTAACCATTTTCATTGCCCTCCATTGGACTGTCTCCAACTAGTCCACATTATTTCTATACAGGGGAGCCCAAAACTGGACACATTACTCCAGAAGTGTCATCATCAATGCAGAGTAGAGGGGAATCATACTTTTCTTGATCCTCTGGCAACTTTCCTACTGATGCAACCCAATATGCCATTAGCCTTCTTGGCAACAAGGGCACACTGTTGGCTTATATCAAGCTTATTGTCCACTGTAACCCCCAGGTCCTTTTCTGAAGAGCTGCTGCTTAGCCAGATGGCCCCAAGCCTGTACCAGTGCATGGGATTGTACTGTTTTAAGTGCAGGACCTTGCACCTGTACTTGTTGAAACTCATGAGATTTCTTTTGGGCCAATCTTCCAATGTATCTAGCTCACTCTGAATCCTAGGCCTACCCTTCAGTGCATCTACTACTCCCCACAAATTTGCTGGGAGAGCACTCCATCCCATCTTCCAGATCGTTAATGAAGATATTGAACAAAACTGGCTCCAGGACTGACCCCAGGGGCACTCGACTCGATACTGGCTGTCAACTAGATGTCAAGTCATTGATCGCTACCCATGGAACCTGGCAATTCAACTAGCTTTCTATCTACCTTACACCTTATATATATATAACTTTAGCTATATACTTTGGCTAGCTAATTTAGCAGTTTGGGACTGTATGTCAGATGCCCAATTCACATAAACGGCTAGCTCCTCTAAAGTCAGCACAAAGAGCTAGCCTTACGTATCCATCTGTATATAAATATTCTATGCCAAATATATGTAGACCTAGGGCCAGATTCTATTAATCTATTAGGCACATAAGTGAATTTGGGTGAGATTTTATTCCACCATATTCAGATCCTGAAAATTACATGAATGCAGTGGTTGCCAACCTACAGCAAAAGTGACACAAGTGGCATGGGCAGCCTCTGTGTGTGGCATGGGGCAAACTGGGGAGAAGACAGGTAGCACAATGGAAGATAGGGCAGGAAGCAGATAGCAAAGCATGATATCAGGCAGGAAACAGAATGCAGAACTTGGTCAAGGAACACAGGGAAGGGAGCCAAAAGACAGGGGATCAGAGAGGCACTTGGCACTCATTAGATAGCGGCACTCAGATTAGATAGGGGAAAGGGGTCAGAGTGTCACTCTAGGAGGACGTGGAGCTAATTTGCGATAACCCTGCCAAAAAGGTTGCCCCTATTACATTAATGCATTAGATCTACTTTTCTAATAAACTGTCGTCTTAGCCTTAAGATTGAGTCACAAAAAAGCAGTGAGGTAGAGCAGGATTTCTTGCATTAACTATTTTTCTGGGACTTGGTAGTGGTGGAGTAGTATTCTGCTTCAGTGCTTAAGTCCACTTATGCACCCAATAGATAGAATAGAATCGAGCCCCTCGTGTATAACAATGATATACTTGAGGCTATTTATTTGTATATTAACATGCCACATCAAGTATTTTTTATCCAATACAACACCAAATAATTTAAATTTCAATTCATTTATCTGAATGCATGCCTGAAAATATCCCTACAAACTCAAACAGCTAAAAATAACCTTTAAAAGCTGATATACAAATTTAACTCCCACTGCTGAAATGTAGCCACCTCTGGAGTAAACTGTCATTAGCAATATCCAGAAACATTACACAATAATTTAGAAAAAGAAAATGTTTAAGTATTGCTCAGAGTAAACCAGTTTATGAAGAAGGGGAAGATTTTCTATTGTGAAAGCTGATCTCAGAGGTGGATTAATACTGACATACCCCTTTAAAAAGAAGCTCCAGGACTGACAGTCATTTGGATTTTATGTATGGAAATCCTGTCAACACCCACACTTCAGGAACAAGCATGGACTCTTGGCTGCCTGCAATTACAACCATCTGTTTGGGTGGCAGTTTCCTGTTGAAATACTCCAGGAGCATTTCACCAAGGTTTCATAGGTGCCAAACAGCAAATGCTTTAAAAAAAAAGCAGATTGTATAACTCAGAAAGCACTGTATCTTCACCATATGTGAAGCCACCTCCAGCACCCCATTTCTGTGAGACAGCAATGGCATTGCAAGCACCTACATTTGCTGACATCTGTTGATATTTAAGTGTCAGGATAAAGGAGTGAAAAATGAATAAAACAAACTTTTGGGGCACTTGGAGCTGCCAAGCTACATTTCAATGAATGACTGAACATATACTGTAGAGTTCAGATGTATTTTATATGGGTGTATCCTGGAAGCATTCTGAATGCAAACAATGCATGACATAAAATAACACCAGGTTTTGAACTGCACCTCACAATTGATTCCAGTGGAACTGTATAGGTTATATATCTAAGTTACTGCTCAGTAAACTGAAATAGACTAGCATCTACATGTGCAGGCATTAAGTCACATTAATGCTGTGTGTAGAATGACTTGAGACTAAAGATAGTCCCAAGTCACTCCACACACACAGTGTTACTGAACAGCAAGTTGTCTAAGGTGTGTTATTGCACAGTAACTAATTTTGAGTAAATCTGATAGCTGTATAATGCAGGTACCAAATTTACATTCAAGTTGGCATAAGTTGCCATATTTACTATGCAGTACGGGCATGCTCATGTAGATGCACTTCTGTGCTGTGCAGTGATTTCAGTTACTAAGCAGTAAATGCCCCCGCGTAGATGCACCCCTTGTATAATGATCTTTCCCCCATAATTGTCAGGTTTTGGTACTATAAAAATATCTCTATTCTGAAAAGTAAATGATTGATTTTCAATATGGGCATTTCTAGTTACTTGCAAATTTTTCTATTGGCATGGACCTTTCCTTCTGTATCCTATACCCAGAGTCTTCCTGGGTGCCATTAAGAGATTTTACAGCTAGACAGCTCCCAAAACTGCTTTACAATTGTAGCTCTCCAAAGCCCAATCAATTGCAGATCTAACAAATGTTAATGCAGTATTGCATCCTGTGAGCCACAAGGTTTATCAGATCTGATGGCAATGAGCCATGATGAAAGTACCCAACTCTCACTTCTTAGGAGCTTCAGTGCCCTCTCATAATCAATTTAATACAATATACTGTTCATTTCTCTCATGAAACACAGCAGTCTCAGGGGACTGTTAATATGCAGAGGGATAAAGTGCTTCCTTTTAGTGGAATCAGCAAAATGATGTGTGGTACTGTCTTTTAAAAGTTAAATCAGCCTTGTGCCTTGAACAACCCTGGAGGTCTCTGCTTAATAAAATAATTACCTTTCAAACTGTTATTATGTAGGATTTTTTTTTTTTTATTTCATGCTTCATATTCATTTTCCACTGGCATACACCATTTGGAAGGAATGAAATTATGAAGACATTTGTTATCCACAGACCTTTAAGAATTAAGGTCTGACAGCATGGACTGCTGAAGATACATACTGAGTACCTTACTGGGGCAGCTACAGCATGCTTTTACTAGGCAGAAGGTTTGATACAGAATAGGCCATGCAGACAACAATTTTTCTTCATGGCCAATTAAAATGTTTATGGCAACACCAGCTGTGAGCAAACAGACCTCCTAGACCCTTGTTGTGCTCCATGTGCCCCAAAACATTGCCACAGCCAAAAGTAGGTGCAGTTTGTGATGTTTATAGTGGAGGAGGTCTGCTTGTTTATTGCAGGGATTGAAGGGGATGCCCATGGTACATCTATCAGGTTGCTGCACCCCAACTTCCATAGAATTGGGCCTTTGAATCCCTGGGAGTTGCAGGGGCCTGACCCTCTGGTACAACAGTGCTGCACAATTTCTGTAAACACCAGTGAAGCATTTCAGCTGTCCTGGGACACATCCTGGCACAACTGCTGCTGCTCCAAAGATGACTTCCATTTACATCCTCCAGTTATATATAGTATCACAGGAATACAGCTTCACCTACTGTGGAAAGTACTACAGAATGTAGTGGTATGTGAAATATTAGCAAAGGACTCATTTTATGTAAGAGTATTAGGCAAATCCCCAGCTGTTATTAAAAGTTCATAGCATATTTTGTGTCTGCTCACAATAAAGGATACCTTGGTATGAAGATGTCTTTCAAAAAACTCATATGTTCTGGGTTCCTTTTGTGTCTTGACAGATGGCAAACTGCCAGGTTCTAAATCCTTGGATGCTGGAAATCTAGTCTTAATGCTTAAACTACTAAACTGACCCTTCCATTTTACAGAGAACATAACTGCAAAGGAATGGATTATATATCTATATTCCGTGAAAACAAGGGCAAATTACAGGTCTTGAGTCTGTGAATACTCTCAAAACTCTTGTGGTAGCTTTATGGCTTCTCGAGCATGATTGTGTAATAACAGCTTAAAACCATACATCCCGCATGTGACCATGCTAGGTAAGGGCCTAGCATGAAGTTCACTGAAATTAATTAGATGACTTAAATAAGACTACTCAAAAGAAGACTACTCAAAAGTGTTACTTAAATGCACTACTTAAAAGTTTCAGCATTGGAATGTATATCCCTGGCTTTCTGTTTCTTCTCCACCCCCACCCCCCATCATGTTATGTCAGATTTTTTTAGATAATGTATTTAAGTGAATCTTATCCATTTCTACTATTTCTGAAAACCTTTTATCCTTGACTGGTCAAATAATAACTTTATGTTGTTGCTTATCGTGCAGATTTTTTATCGCTGTTAATACGTTGGAGCAGATTTCATCATATCCATGAGTTTTAGTGTTTCCTCAACTAAGGCAACATCTCTGAGTATTACACTTTTCTCAGTTAATTCAACAGCTACTAAATACTATAGCTTTCTGTCTACATACTGTGCATGATTATAGGATGATTAAATCTGAAGCAGAAGCTTGATTGTTTTATAAATTGCTGTAATCATTTGTCAAAGCTCTTTGTCTCCTCTGGTAGAAAAGATCTTCACACACTACAAAGCTGTTATGAGTTATAAAAATCTATTACTGTATTATATATAAAAATTATGTAGAATATTCTGTAAAACGTCCTTGTTAAAGGTTCATCAACCAAAATCTGAGTTAGGTCTAAAACATTCTCCTTGAACGGATTTAAAATCTTAGTCTCTTGCTTTATTTTCTTCCTCTCTTGGGATACTTTGTGGAAGACCATAAGCAGCATAAGAAACTATGAAGTGACCACTCACAAATGAAGTTCAAGTGCCATCACTAAATAAAACATACTGGTATTTTTTGCTTTTAATTTTTTTCAATGGAACATAAGCAGAATACTATAGTTGTGTATAAAAATAGTTGATGTTTTGTTTGAAATGAAGAGGGATTTTTCTGTTGATAGTGTCCCTTTAATAGTTGTATATTGATTTTTTTTTAGTAGAAACTACTTCCAAACCAAAATATGACTGTAGTAATGGGTCTACAAAACTTCTAAAATAAGCAAATGGTAACTCAATATCTTACATAAATTATTCTTCTACACTCAGGAAGGCTTGATCCTGCAGCTAAGGATATTGCAGTATTACCAATATCCACTAAGCAAACTACAGGATGAAGTCCTTTTAAAAAAAAACAAAAAAACCCACTTACTTCCGTATTTGAACAGTGCTGCTGCCTCATGCCCAAAGAACTGGGAGAGATTGTAAATGTTTTAACAGTTACTATGAAAATACAAAGAGAACTTGATAAGTTGGAGAACTGCAACATAGGCAAGAAATGATGCTTAGTAAAGATAACTATCATTTCCATTACCAATCTTCAGTTCAGTTCATCTTCAGATGCTTCAGTTGACAATTGTGGTGTGCCCACTCAGTGAAAAGCTTTAGGTCACTCTTGATTACTTCTGCAAAGCATCTGAAGTGCTCCTCCACGTGTCTTGTTCTGATAGAAAGCCTGGTGGGTCATAGCTCGGTCACGGCTTGAGTACTAACCCAACTCTTCCTGGTGTAGCATGCAGTGAGCCTGCTGGGTCTCAGCTCTGCCCCATTGTGGCATGAATGCAGAGAGCCTGCTGATTCTCAGCTCTTCCCCTCTGCCCCTCAGACAATCCCAATTTAGTGAAACACTTGCAAGATTTTAGTCCTTTTTTTTTCTCTTTTATTTGCTCCTTTTTCTTACTTTTTCCCTTGCCCATTTACTTCAAAGTTCCCCCCCAGGCTTTTCCCCTCTCACCCATGGCTCCACTGGGCTCCTGCTGGCAGTGGAGTGAGGGAAGCCACAGCCCCCATGGTGGTTTCTTTACCTCTGAGCCACATGCCACCATCTTTCTTCCTCTCCCACCCCAGAGGAGGGATAGAGTCCTGGCTCCTGTCCATGCCCTTGCTCATCAGGCCTTCTAGAAGCAAGTCATAGTAGTGCAGGTCTGAGACAGCATTAAGCCTTAATTAAAGGTGACCCATAACAGAACCCTTAGATTGAACCGTTTTCACAATATTGAAAGAATGGGGATGTTTTTTGAAAAGCATCTATGACAATGCCTGGTCAAAATCTGTTTTAATCAAACATTTATTTGTGTTCACCATAGTATCTAGACACTAAGTTAAATTACTTTCTTTTCTGGATAGAAGTCCTCCAGTCTATCCTCATTCTACTTTAACTGGAAAATAACTAGAGCCAGAATTTAAAGCAACGCATGTAGATTTTTGAATGTGGCTGGTTATTGAGGGGTGTACTTGGTTATTGCAGCATTTTTTAATGTGGTTGGTTATTGAAGCATTTTTTGTTTATAATAATTTTTTAGTGACAAAGAAATGCCACAAGTTAAAACTAATTTTACTCCTCATTCATTATTTGGCCAGCACTACTTGACACACATTCCTTATCCCCCACCTCAGCTAAAATACACTGTTAAAATAGAATTGATCTGAAAGCTAATCCTGGTCTTGACAAGTTAAGTCCTTTTAATCTGTAGGTGAATTTCAGTGTTACCACAATGATGCTAGTCCTTTTTCTGTTCTGCTCCATTTCATCACATAGCTGTTGCTTATTCAGATTTTAATATTGGCCTGTCTTTATTCCTCGTTGATGTCTTTTCATCATATTCTTTCCAAATAGGAATATAAGCACGTACACAATACATAACCCTTCCTGATATTTAATTGTCTCAACTTATTTTTAAATCTCAGAGAGTTTGTCAAATGCCAGAGGAGGCATGTTTCCATGTATAGCAACAAAAGAAACAGATACAGCTGTGTCTGCGTATGTATTTTTTCTCCCAACACTTAAAGTGAGGCCTTTAAAAATGAATGCTTGAAAAAGAGCCCATATAAAAAAAATCTCTATTTCTTTTTATTAGACTACTGTACTGTCACTGGGCTTCAGGCCTTTCCCCCTTTCTATACTCCAGGCCTTCAAAGAGATTAATTGGTAGCCATTATTTTGTTTTTCTACTTGGTCTTTAAAAATTATTTTCTGTGGCAGCAGGTTTTGATGGCTTAGTTCTTCGCATCAAGCCTTTTGTTCTGCTGTTGCTGAAAGTGGTCAGTGTTCCTGCACTGACAAAAGCTTAGAAACATGCAAGATAGGAAATACTGATGTCCACCAATAGCTGTCAGACTACAGCTATGAGACTCCTGGCATTGAAGGAATGTGACCTACTGGATACATCCACTTAATCTCAAAAGTAATAAATCCCATATACAGAGAACTGGGCAGTTTCTGCTTTATCTAGTCAGCAACAGGGTCTGATGAGAATGGAAGCTAGCAAATGGTTTCTGCTCAGAAATTACAGAAGTTATGTACACATAGCCCTAATATAAGCACCGTGGTGGGTATAAAACACAGATTAAATATGGGACACCAAAAAGTTATTTCAAGACGGACCTCCTTTTAATAGACACCAATATCCACTAAGCATTAATAATAGGACCTTTTAATAGGACCTTGGGCTTATTTTAAAAGTAAATCTATTCTACCAAATGTAACCCAAGTTACCACTTGATTTCATATAGGCCAGGGCCACAGCAACCAGATCCTTAGAAACCCAAACACTTGTCACTCCCACTGAAGATGATGAAATTGAGCCCATGTAGTCAGTAGGGGAATGCAAATACTTAGCAATGATAAAGGCTATATCTGATTACTTGAACCTTGGCCCTAGTCTGTCATCATTATTATAGTCTTACAAATCAATTTATTACCTACTCTTTTTGCAGTCATCTCCATTTCCCAATAGATCAGACACTTTCTAATAGTCCTAATTGTGTTAATAGGTACTTTAGGTACCCAAAGTCTTTACTGAATCAATAACATTTATTGATAAAAATCTTTATTAATGAAGAGTCTCATAACCTTCTGAAGCATTGAGGGCAGCAAAACAGAGATTTTTGGAAACCACTGGAGGTTGCAAATTTTTAAAAAATTCTCTGCATTAACACACTCTATATTCCCCATGTTAGTTGCAGTTGAGTTGAATAATAAAAGGACTGGCTGAAAAAGCATCACAGAGTTATGACTGGTATAATCTGATCTGTGGGGTCATGCACTACTTCTGAAGGGAGAATATGATTATGTGCATGATGGAAATTTTGGGCAATACTTAACAGAACAGAGTTCGTTAAGACTGTGGTGCCTGTATGTCACCATTGTAAATCCTCGTTTTCTTAAATGGCACAAGATACTAGGCCTGTGTGAAGCAGCTAGTATTGACTTCAGATTCCGCCATTTTGGGGGACAGTGATTTGATTTGGGGATTTGCTGTCCCAGCCCCAGCATCCCCACTCTTAAATAAATAAAAAAAAAAAAGCTCACCACTCATGGGTTGCTGCCAGGTGAGGGGGGGCGATCCCTGCTGCCCCCCAATACGCCATGCTGCATGGGGGCTTTGCCACAAGCTCCTATCCCTCACCTACTCTCCCAACCCCTCTCCCATGGCTGCCCCACCCAGCCCCAGTGTCCCAGCTGTTTTAAAAAAATAAATAGCCCTACACTCACTGGCTCCTACGAGGCAGGGGGGTGATCCCTGCTGCATCCCACTGCCCTGTGGTGCATGGGGAGGTTCTGCTACGAGACCCAGAAGCCCTGATGGCTTCTGCAGCAGCTGGTGAGTTCTTTTTTATTTAAGAACCAGGACACTGGGGCCAGGCATGGCAGCCATTGACGGGCCTGGGAGAGTAGGTGAGGGTCAGGGAGCTCTTGGGGGGATGGGGAAGCAGGCAGGGGATGGGGCCTGGTGGGGGTCCCCCCATGGTCCTCTCCCCCCTCCTCCAGCCCCCCATTGCCCTCTACTTACAGGCATGGAATCCATGTTCAGCTCCAGTTCTGCGGCAGTTAGTGGGGACTGCCCAAATATCCAAATATCCAAAGCTCTCCAAATATCCTCCAAATAGATTTGGAGAGCTTCAAATTGATCCAGATCTTTTTACTGGTCTCATGATTCAATTCAGATTTGGAGATTTGGCTGCTGAATCAGGCTGCATCTCCCCCGAATCAAATCAGCACCCAAAGCTTCAGACAGCTCTACAAGATACCACTGGATAACCACTAGATTATCAGAATCATAGAAAAATGACGGGGGTGGATTTTTTGTCAGTGAACTGTTACTTTTCTGTTTTTATTTTAAGAAAATGGGAAATATTTTTGTAGGAGTTAGAGTTCATTTAGGCAGTTACTGTTATCATGTAGATTTTCACCTGACGTGCTACTGTGGCTAACTAATGATCTGTATAGAATGCAATATGCTTCCAAAGTGTACCCCCACCTGCCTTCTGTACACTTTTTTATAAAGGAACCGTTAATGACCATGCTTTATTGTCTTTGGAGAACTAAGTTGCTGGCTGGGCAAGGAGAAGAATCACCGTGATGCTCTATGTCCCCAAAGACTAGGGACAGAAATTCCCCCTAAACCAGTTTAAGTGATCAGAAACCAGTTTAAATCTGTAAGACAGTGGAAGTTCAGTGCATATAAACTGCTTTCAAAATGGCTGAAAGCATTTTAAGATAAACCTGGATGGATGTAGTATCAAACTTACTTGATTTAGGTTAAATCAGTTTATTGAACTTCAATCCCAGATCCCCTCAAGATTCAAGTTAATTTACAGTCCCCCAGCATCCCAGGATGCTTTGCACCTCCCCAGCAAACCCCCACACTGCCTCACAGGGTGGGCGGGCTAGCTTTGGACCAAGCTGGCTGCTCCTAGGTAAGGCTCCAGGTAGGCATTGTTTAGCGCCCTCTGGCTTCTGGCCTGGGCCACTGCAGGCATGTAGAGCATTTCCAGAATCAAAAGTGAATGCCTGTTCACTTGCTTATCTGTTCAATCTATGCAGTTTAGACCAATTTGAGGCTGAATTTATTCAATCTTGCAGGCTTTTTGATTGTCTGTACATAACAAAACTCATTACAGTTTTATTCCATGTTGAGTGCAATAACTTTGAGTATGTGATACCTTGCCTTTTTCACTCCTGTCCCACTGTTCCCTGAAATACGTGACACCCCTAGCAGTGTTTCCCACTACTGTTCCCCTTCTCTGAGTCACTGTCACGTTAAAAGCCTTAAAGATGTAAAACATAGCTGCTCGATGCCTGATTCCCCTCTGCTGTCAATACATAGGCAACAAAGTTAGACATTTCCTAGGGAGTACAAATTATACACTGCACAAGGCCCTCTTCCTCTTACTAAGTCCCTTGCCTTAGAAAAAATTCTCATTCTTGTCCCCAACATAACTCCCATCCTTCCCCTAAGCCACCTTAGTCTGTCCCTTTCAAGTGGCTCCTCCGTGCATTATGGCCAGTCTCCATCCATGAAGATATATGTCAACACTTTCACTCATTCTGGAAAAGTAGGTTCCACAAATCTTTAACTTTCTGTTAACAAAGTTTAGGGTAATTTATTTGGAAGAGGAGAAGAAAGGCAAAGTCTGTGCTCCAGGTCTATGCCTATGGTACATGAAGGAGGCTCTACAGTAGGAGTTTTCAACCTTTCTAATCTTAAGGCATTTAGATGGGGAACCCCTGCCCCCATTACTAAGAAGAGGTGAGTGTAGCCTGAGACAGGCTGCAGAGAGCCTGATGGCAAAGCAGCAGCAGATGTAAGCTGTTCACATGAACTGAGCCACGGGCTGAAAAAGGACAGATTGCTAATGATTGAATCAACAGCACCTGTGCCATAGTTGCAGTGGATGGGCTCACATGACCAGCATAGGGGCTGGGCTTGGGGCATATAAGCCTAGCCTCTGGTCATGGAAGGGGAAGTCTGACTCTGGCTGCCATAGAAGAAAGAGCTTCCAATGGAGCTGGTTGAAATGAGGAGATGGGCCATCTCAGAAGAGGTACCTGGTAGGCTGAAGAGGTGGAAGCAAACTTGCCTAAGTAGGATGGCTTGAATACTGGAGACCTGAAGGGGTTTATATTTGAATTAGGACTGATTAGGTTGCTGCTTTTTGTTTGAGTTTTACCAGAGCACCAGGTTGTGGCTGTAGGGGTGGATAAGGGGTCACATAACACTGTGCCTAGAGCACCCTGTGTGTCAAGCCCAGGCAAGGGGCAAAGGGAATGAGGTGGGCAAGGATGAAGAAGGCTAAACTCTATGTACAAACTAAGAGAGATGGGTTGGGGCCAAAGCCCACAACCTGGGGTCCAGGATGGTGGACCGGGGATGAGGGCTGAGCCAGAGGAAAGGGGAGCCAATGCCAGGACAAGAGCCTCCCTGACCTCTTCTCCCCTCTTCCCCACCAACCCCATTATCTCCTATCCCTAATCCCCTTCTATCTGCCACAGCCCCAAACCCCTCTTTTTCCCACCCTACTCTACTCTTATCTTGCAGAAGGTAAGATTCTGAATGATAGCCAGCATGGCTTCATCACAGTCAGTCTTACCTTACCAAACTCATCTCCTTCTATGACCAGGTAACTCGCCACCTGGATACAAGAGAGCAGGTTGACATTCTGTACTTTGACTTCCAAAAGGTCTTTGATCTAGTATGCCACAATATCCTTTTAAGAAAATTGGATGATTGTGGGCCTCACTCTGAGACAGTCAGGTGGGTGAGAAACTGGCTGCAGGATAGGACCCAGAGAGTCATACTAAACGGATCTGTGTCATCTTGGAGAGAAGTGGGTAGCGGTGTTCTGCAGGGTCAGTGCTTGGTCCAGTACTTTTCAACATCGTTATTAATGATTTGGATTTGGGGGTGAAGAACTCACTGGGCAAGTTTGCGGATGACACCAAGTTATGAGGGAGTGTGACCACACTTGAAGATAAGCTACAGATACAGGCAGACCTAGACAGGCTAGCAAATTGGGTTGAACACTGAGAAATGTAAAGTGCTTCACCTTGGGACAGGCAATTCCCAACACAACTACAACCTTGGTGGCACCAAACTGACTAGTACCATGAATGAAAGGGATATGGGGTAATAATAGATCACAGTATGAATATAAGCCGGCAATGCAATGCTGTAGCCAGTAGAGCAAATAACACTCCGGCATGCATCAATGGATGCATCTCCAGCAAAACCAATGAGGTGATTCTTCCACTGTACTCGGCACTTGTGAGATGGCAGATGGAGCACTGTGTCCAGTTCTAGGTACCACACTTTAACAAGGATGTGGACAAGCTTGAGGTAGTCCAAAGAAGAGCCACCCATATGATCACAGCCTTAAAAGGTAAGACATATGAGGAAAGGCTCAGGGAACTGGGACTCTTCACCTTGAGGAAAAGAAGGGTGAGAGGGGACCTGGTAGCAGCTTAGTGCTATGCTAGGGGAGTACATCTAGGGTTCGGTGGGCAACTGTTCACCAGGGCACCTGCATGGAAAACCAGAAGTAATGACCACAAACTCCTTGAAGATTGATTCAGGCTCAACGTTAGGAAAAATTTCTTCACAGTCAGGGTATCCAGACTGAAATAAGCTCCATTTAGAGTGGTGCAATCACATACCCTGGAAATATTCAAGAGGAGACTAGACAATCACCTTGCTGGGATCACTTGGCCCCAGTTACCTTTCCTGCTTGGTGAAGGGGTTGGACCCAATGATCTTCCGAGGTCCCTTCCAGCCTTAGAATCTATGAATCTTCTAATCTCTACATTTATAGGACTATTCCCTTACACCTTCTCATGCCTTGTTTCAGGATAGTAGAAAGTAGAATAAAAGACTTTTCCAGAGGCATGGCTCTGATGACATAGGTCAAGTCCTTCTGGGAAGACAAAGTGTTCAGCAAGTGTGCCACACTAGGAAGTTCCTGCTGCCTTACCCACAATAACTCCTGGGAAGCCACACTTGCTGGACACTCTGGTTCCAGGAGGACTTGCACAAGACTAAGGCCCAGACCTTTGCAAGGGCCATCACAAGACTGTTAGTTCTTTACTGTAAGAACTTATTTTCATAAGTTCCTGTAAATAAAGTGCTATTTCTATATAAGAAGCCTCATACCATTGAAATACTGCTAACAGCTCTCTGCTGCTTCATGCCCAAACTGCACTGCTCAGCTAATACCTGTGGCTATGAAAAAATTAACACAGGCCCCCACCTCTTTAGCTTTAGCAACTTGGCAGATGCTTCACATGCTTGGTGCCTAGAGAAAAGAAAGCAGTTTCCCTGCTAAGACACACCTCTCAAATTTGGGGAGTTGATTTTGGCGAAAAGGTGCATGCCATATGCAAGAAAATATGGCATTTTGTTAGTATTTTAAGTGTCACAGAACCTTCATTAGATGCATAACTCTTTTTTGGTCTCTTTAAAATACTTCAAATGTTAGTCAGTGATCTTTCCTTGTCTGTTTTGGACAGATGCTTTATTTTTTTATGGTAACACATTCTTCTTTTGCTTGGTCAATCTTTTCTAATTCATCCTCCTCTCCATGTGGTCCAAAATTCAATCAGTCTTTCACCAGTTTCATTCATCTCACCCAGACTCCCCTGTCCTAGAGCTTCTGTACCCCTCTATTTTCTTTGTCTTGAAGTTACTAATTGCAAAAAAACCCCGCTTCTTGAAATAAGACAATCCTTTTTGATAAAAGTCATTTAGTTTTTTATCTGATGCTTGATTTGCCAGAGTAAACCCCTGCAGCATGGGTGTATAAATGGGCATAGTTTTGAGTCTCACTGGGCCTTTTTACATATTAATTTAGGCAGCTTCCAGAGCTCTTAACCCCTGGATTGTCCACGTGTTGACACCTGAAACAAGTTGTAAGCACACCTTTGGTCACTTAAAGTTACACCATGCCAGGACAGGTCTATCTCTGATCTAGTTCATGTTCCATCAATGTGTGGACACTCCCCACAGATGAGCCACCACAGTTACAGTCCTCCAGCACCCCAGGATGCAGTGTGACTGTGAGGTAGTATGCCTGATCATAGTTTTATGAAAGTATATCTTATCTGTCACTTTCAATAGTAAATTACTATCGATAATATGATTATTTATTTCTCGGATTTACTTCAGTGGTGATTCTGACTCACCTGCCACATCTTGATGGAAATATGGGTTTTTTTCTTTTATGGGGAGGAATGGACTGAAACACCACCAGATTTTTAACAGGAATATGTTGATTTAGGTTTTTTAGCACAGAATTCTTGGAAACTTCTTCAAAATACTATGCAAATACTACTTGGTCTATTATAAGAACTCACAGTGATCAATTATTTTTTCTATTAATTGTCTTTTATTAATTCTAAGTAAACAACATAAATTATCATATCTTAAATGATTCAGACTTTTCCTTTCCACTTCTTCCCAGATAGTTTCTCTGGACTCAGGCGAGTATAATGTTCCATATAGAAAAAAATCAGAATCAACAACTCAACAAGAGACGACAATAATAATAGGCTGTAAATTTGTATACCCTTCTCTTAGGTATACACATCTCAAAGAACAAAAGTCTTTATGTTAACTGTCAGCCTCGAGATACCAAAATTCCCCTCTTTTTCTTTTTTTCCTTTTTTTTTTATCACTAGGTTTAATATATTCACTTTAACTTCTAGTTCGTTGATTTTTTTTGCTTAAAAGAAAACTTCAAAGAAAGATTTTACTTGTATATACTGGTCTCCTATGTTTTCCCATGTTTCTCTGAGTTTTTTTCCTTCTTTTATATCTTGTTTATATTGATGAGTCCTCAAAACAGAGTCAATCTGTGCTAGTAGAAACACTTCTTAATCTGTCATCCAACAGCTGTTCAACTCCCTGTCGCTCCAGCCATCATGATTCTTCACCACTTCCCCGCTGTCTGTCACGTCACTGTCTTCTCTTTCATCCAGGTCTCTCCATGTCCCTACCCCTCTCTGGCTGTCCTAGATTTACAGAGTAGTAACTCCATAATTGCAGCTCCCGGAAAGATCTCTTTTCTTTTGCCAGCTCCTGGTCGCTCCCATTTAATATTGGGATCATCTTCTTCTCTTCTTCACAGTGACCTTCACCACCTGTTCTGTGTGGACAAACTTTCCAACCCCTGAACTCTGCTGCCCAGTGAACAGTTCTTCCCAAATCCCCCTCCAGTCCCTGGATATTTGACCTTCCCACTCCCAGGGATGCAATTCTGTACTAACAGCCTGCAGAGAACATGGTAGTTAGCCAGGTTGCAGGGCACAGACAGGTCTGAGAGTGGAGTCCTAGGGTGATTACTGGGGGTGAACAAGGTAGGGGTTCAGATCAGGTCCCATGAGCTGGGCCTTCCTTCTCAGGGCAGGAGCAGGGGAAGTAACTCCCCCCCTCCCCCCCCGCCACTAACCCATCTCTCTCACAGCACCACTTAGAGCAGGATTAGAAGCTTGTCCTGGCTCACCAGCTCTCTAGTGGCAAATCACAGCTATATAAGTAGGGGACAGTCATAAAAAGTTTTTAGCTTTAAGGTACTAGTGTTCCAAACTCAAGCTAGTAGTAACACTGGTCAACATTTGAGCAACTCAAAGTTCAATGTATAAGAAGAACCATTGTGATTATTCTCTCTTTAATCAGATTATATCCTAGAAAGTTTCCTGACAATTCCTTGCTCAACCAGATTGCCACACAGGTCTATTCTTTTTCCAACTGAATTATCATGTTGCTTCTGTCTATTTTTGCTCCATTCTGGCATACCTCATTAGAACATTAGTCTGATCTAGTTTCCATTTAAGCAGGGATAACTTGTTCCACTGTCCAGGCATTCTTACATTACATATTGTGATAGATTGCTCAATGCAGTCCCCTTGTAGCCTTCTTAGGTTGGCCAATTGCAAGATTCCCAGCAGAAGCTGAGTTTGGCTTTGTGTTGCACTCACTAATGTAACTGACCTTTCTATCTCTTTTTCTTGAAGCAGTGTGTGGATTCATTATGCCATCTTGGTAAACATAATGTAACTGAAGATGCTTTCTGAAGGTTTATTGATCCATTACTCATTTACAAGTAGATGAAAGCTAGAAAACCCAAGCATGTTTGAGGGAGTATTGTCATCATTACCCTATGGCTGTTTATAGATATTTGCTGAATGCCATCTATCTGGCACTTAATAAATAAATATACTATTTTATTTTGGATTAACTGTGTGTAATAGATACATTAATAAGGTGTTTTACCAGCATATACAAATAAGTATATTCTGGTGAACAGACCTGAGCAACAGAGATGGCTATCAGAAAAGAGGCTATGAAATCTATATACCAAATAGTTCACAAGTTCCTCTAATGATCTCTGGCAAACAAATGAAATGATGGATACATTGTCGTTAAAAATTTAATAGGCTTCCATGGAATCAAAGTTTAACTTTGCCAACATAGGATAGAAAAAACTCCCTGTTGACTGCAAGGAAATCACCTTGGGATATATTAAGGCAGCTATTTAAGCTGCAAATAAATTTAAGAAATATAAGGAAGGAGGCCAAGATAAAATGACTGCAGATTTTCTCAAGCCAAGCAGCAAAAAGAACTTGGAAATGCTTCTTGAAAATGCTTCTGAATATGGAAGACAAAATCCCAGAAGAATGGAAAAAACGAATCATAAAAATGCATATGAAAGGGGATTTAAATGATGATAGCAACAACTGGCATAGGATTACACCGTTGTCAATTCAAGGAAAACTCATCTGTAAAATTATTCTGAACAGAATCTGCAACACCATAGACAGCAGATTTTTTAGAAGACTCTGATTTTCATCCCATTCTTATACTGATCATATTTTCATGCTATGCTATTTTGCTGAACAAAGCAGTGAATGTCAGTTACCATTGAAAGTGAAATTTTTTCAATTACTTTCTGAAAGTCTTTGCCTAAATAGACAGGGTTTCTATGGCAGATAGTGGAAATCTATGGATTCCCTTGTAAAAATACCTAGGTTTTTCAACATGCTAAATGGGCTGTAATTTCCAACCATAAATTTACAGACTAGTTAGAGATTGTCATTAGAGTTAGGCAAGAGTTTGACCTCTCTAGTTTATTGTTTGTTTTTTGCCATTTACTTTGTACAGGCAAAAAAACCAGAATTCCATGAGAACATAGAGTGTTTCAAAAACTGAATATTGCTGATGATATCTGGCTCCTAAATACACTGTTGAAGGAAATGCAGAAAAAAACAGTAGTTAGCATAGTTAGAACTTCTAAACAATAATGTCCGTACCTACAAGTGAAAAAGAAGGTTGAGAAAGTTCACTGGCGGTGGTGGTGCCAGTCCCTTGGCATCGAGGATGACTTCCATCAGGCTTAATAGGTCCTCAGGTGACTGAGGAGTCCAATTCTGGATACACATATTTTTCCTATTTTGGGGGCACCTTTTCTAGCTCCCTCCCCATTGGAGAGCAGAGGGAAGGGACTGCTCAGTCATAGATGCAGCTGGTGAAGGACACCTCTGTCCCAACATAAAAGCCCGACAACCATCGCACATCTGCTGCCTGTATGCAGATTCTTGGCTGGGGACATCCAGGTATCACAGTCCTGCCCCCATTGCCAATCCTCCATTGCCATGGGGCTTTTGGACCTGACAGAAGCCTGCGTGTGGCATATTTAGCATGGGGATTCTGGTGCGTGGTCAGGCCCACACGGTCTTGGTGGTCGGTGGCTAAGTATAGTGGCATGGTGAACCATGATGACTGGGGTCACTTCTCTGTTGCAGACTTCCTCCACCTTCACAGTCATTAGGGCTTCAGCCTTCTTCTGCTTGCTCTGCCATTGAGGACTTCTTAGATCATTCTTTGTCTGTAACCTCCCCCTTGACCTTGCCACCATGGGTGGCCCTACCAAGAGCATGAGCTGCAAATGGCATCACTCTTGGGGTCATTGGGATGCGCAAGCCTCTCCACCACAACCAGGTGACAATCCTTGGAAAGGGTTGGGAAAGTTAATATGATCATGTATGATTCTCTAGCTTTGAATATTTAAACTTATTTATCTAGAAAGGGCTTGTTCTATGCTGAAATAACAACTCAAGGGGAAAAGATTCATTCTGCTTTTTTTTGGAAACTTATCCCAATGTGGAAATCTAACACCTTTATCCTTGTCATAAAACTGTAAATCTTTAATAGTTAAGTCTTTAAGCATACTTCTATGTGGATTGGAATCATGACAAATCTGTCTTAGGGAAGTTAACAGCTTTCAGGTTAGATACCTGAAGTAGGTTTCTCAGAGTAAAGTTGTCAGATAAAATTAATAACTACATAAATAATATAAACACAAAAGTAGAGATTAAAGCTTGCCAAACAAGACTTGTTTGGGAAGTGTCAAAACAAAAGGAAGGGAGACTGACCTATCACAATTGTCTGCAGCACACTAAAGGCTGAGTAAAAATCTTATGGATTAACAAATTAAAGGGACTAGGCCAGGATGGGCTGTTGGTACATAATGACGTGAGATATAGATTAGATGCAATGAATAAGAAGTTAGTTTCCCATGTTGCAATATGCCCTTATATTTATTATCATCTTCTAACATAGGTGCAAATTAGTCTTATCCTCACTCAGAGGTGGCAAACATGGAACACAATTTGAGAGAAGAGTCTGGGAATATGCAAAGGTATTTCCGTTTCCTTGATTTCAGACTATTCTTATGGTGGGTTCTATTTTTTTTGACAACCCCCTACATGTGGATGGTCTTCCCTACCCTGGCCAGTCCTCTTGAGACCATTGCCCCAAAGTTTTCAAGCAACATTCAATAGTGATATGGCAGAACATGGTCACTCTGCATAGTGGGACATGTGTCATTGAAAATGATACCAGAAGACTTAGACTTGACTGGGTTCCCACTTATAACAGTTTGAATCTTGGTTAATTAAATCCTTTTATACTGTTTATTTACTACCAATTTTCATCATGTTTAATATTAACATTAACTCCTTATCTTCAGGAGAGGAGCTATTTTTGTTCCCTCGCCTCACCCTTCCCCCTTTTTTTATTATAGAATTTAATCTATCCACCACTGGATAGTAATGGTAATTACAGCTGCTTAGAAATATTTTCCATGACATATTTTTCTTTCAGAAATATTAAAAAGCAATTACAACCTTGACAAGAGAGGCAGATCACCATTACATGCCATGGATGATCAAACTACAGCTTCAGACTAACCCTGAGGTCCCAACTATTTTGTGGGAACAAGCTTATTATGCCTTATGATATCATAAATAACCCCATTCTAGAAATAGAGAGACATCTGCATGTGTCTAGAAGGTGATCCTATTTCTATACTGGGGACAAGTATATACTCATAGGGATCCTACACAATAGGTTAGTAAACAGAATTAAACTGAAGCTCCACTTTGGTCATCCACAACCAAATAAATAAATAAAAGAAATAAAATTCTGCCCAAAGTATCTAGATTACTTTGAGTAATATTTCAGTCTGAATTTTTCAGAATAAAACAACTTTTCATCCCCCTCCCTCTCCCACCCGTAGTAAGTAGAACTACTTAGTTATTGTGAGAGAGGCAACGCTAAGGATGATTTGCTCTGAGGCTATGATCAGCACAGAAGGCCAAAGCTGTCTTTCTTGAGGGGGGAAAAAAGCATTTTATGCCTACTGAATCAAGCGTGTTATGCCTATTCCACATCTGACCTCCTCACCAGAGGAAGTTGGGGAACGGCTCTTGCTTACAGCCATATACCTGTATTTTAATAGCATAATTTAAACATTTAATTAAATACATTCTTTCAGGGTATCACTGCAAGTTGCATGTGCAGTCAGAATATAATCTTTAATGAATGATATATGTATATGCATATGCATACACATACAAATGGAGGCTGTAATATGAATTGCTGTTCTTTATTATTTCACTCTGGTAGTGCTGTGTAAACAGGGAAGAAGATGCAGTGTTGGTCCTGAGGTGCTCAATACAAGAATAAGAGATGGAAGAAGACTGTCAAATGATTTAAAAAAATTGATTGTGAGTAGTTGCATGATTAAAATAAAATCAGAATTAATTGCGACTAATTTACTGTACAGCTAAAAACGCAAAGATGCAAAATTATGTAGGTACTTTGTATGGTTGAGGAGGGTGTGGGGTATGTGAATGGGAGGGTTGTGAAAGTGTGGGGGGCTGTGGGTGTGTGGTGGGGAGCTTCAGAGCCTGAGGTGGGGGTTCCCATATAACCTGGCAGGATGTGGGATACTGTGGGTCAGGAATGAGGGACAGCAGCAGGGCAGGGGGGGAGGCTGTGGGTCGGGAGTGAGAGACAGATGTGTGTACACACACACACACACACACACACCACCCAGCAGGTAAGTGTGTGGGAGAGAAGGGGTGTGGGGAGGAAGGCGGGGACAGATGGAGGATCCCATAGTGAGGGAGAGAGTGGGACAGGGGCAAGGGCTGGGGTAAATGAGGCCCCAGGGCTGGCGTGGGTTGTGAGACAGAGGCATGGGCAGCTCATCCCGGGGTATGGGGGGGCACAGCTACCACCACTGCACACACTGAGGGGAAGGCATGGGGGGCATGTCTCCCCTGGATTTGTGCATGGGGCAGAAGCAGGCTGCCACTACACGTTGAGCTCTGCATCCTGCTGCCTTTTCCCCAGGAGCTGTGCAATGCTATGCTATATCTCATGCCACCAGGTGGGCAAAGGACACAGCACAGCCACTGAATGGCTCCCAGGACAAAGGCAGTGGGGTACATAGCCTCAACCTGCAGTGTCGGCTCACCTTTGCCCTACACACAAATCCAGGGGGCACATGCCCCCCCATACCTCCCCTGGCTTGCATGCAGCAGTGGGAACCCCCTGTGCCCTTGGACAGGCTACCTGCAGCTCCATTGCACAACCTGCCCTGGCCCTGGGGCCCAATTGCCCCATCCCTGTCCATGCCCCTGCCCCTGGCCCTGCCTGACTCCCTCCCTCACTTTATGTGCCTCCCCCACTGCCTCTTCCCTCCCCCATATACCTTTCCCTTTACAGACTTGCCTGCTGAGCACTGGTGCACATGTTGTCAGGATGTGTTCCTGGCCATGTGCAGGCTGAGGCTATGTGTCTGTATCTCTGTGCATCTCTCCCCTCTTGCTGTAGTCCTGGAGCACACACCCAGGCTGCCCTGTGGTCTTCTGTGCTGGCACTGCTGCCCTGAAGGGTGGCCTAGAGGCAGCGGTTATGGCAGTGGAGTAGAGCCTGGGCACGGGCTCCTAAACTACGTGCATGATTAAATGCAATAAAAATTAACATGAACAAAGAGTAGTGCATTAACTGTGATTAATTGACAGCCCTAAAAAAGACCTATTAAAGTGAGTGTGTGTATTGTTGCTTGGGAGAGGTGATATCTTTTACTAGACCAATTACATGGCTGGGATAAAGTTAGATGAGCTTTCAACGATCATCACTTCCTCCAGACAATGGGCACAGCTGTGGACAGAAAGATGGCTGCTCAATATGCCAATCTCTTCATGAGCCACCTGTAAAAGAAATATCTAGAAAACTGTATCATCAAACCTGCATTATACCTGAGTTACATAAATGCTATTGTCATCATTTGGACTGAACACCTACACTCTACCACAGGTTTAACAGCTATCACCCCTCAATCATACATTCTCTGCAATATCCCTACACTAACATCAACTTTCTGAACATCACAATCCATATCCAGGCTGGCACCCTATATACTGCTATGTACAAAAAAGTAACGGACCACCATACTTATGTCCACATGACCAGCAAACATCCCAAGCACACCAAAAAAGCTGTAATCTACATCCAGATCACTGTATTTGTTCTGAGGAGAATACTTAAGATGCCTACCTGGCCAGCCTGCAATCTGGCTTTATTCAACAAGAACACTTCAGTAGAGAAATAGAGTGCATCTTTGAAAGAGCCAAATACTCCAGGGTGACATACTACAAGAAAAAAGAGCTCCCCCCAACCCTGTGCCTACACACTGCTGATGGTCATGTACCACCCAGAAACACACATACACCATTAGGAATACATTTTTCACAGAACAACCACTCCTTCTCTGACCTAAGTATCCTCATATTCAAGGAAAATGTATCTAAAACCTTCAAAAGGAAAAATTGAAAATGAAAATTCATAAACTGGCTGGCCAGTAAGAACCAAGGTCTTAACCATGATATTGGTTTTTTATAACCAATGGCATATTATAATCACTGGAGATCTGTCTCTGTGAAAACCAGATAGCAAAACAGTAAGACACAGGGAATCTTTTCAGGTTCCAAATATGTCCATGCTTTCATTGTTAGAAGGTGTAAGAGATGGGCAAGATACAGCATGACTGGAACTACAGAAAGAAGACAGGAAGTTATTGCTTTTTATTTTGAACAGCAATGCTAGGACTTAAATGCTTTAAATTATTATTTAACAGTATTATTTTTACTTATCTGAGCTAAAAGCATATTTTGAACAGGAAGGAAATAGGAGGAGATTCCTTGTTTATTTAATTCTTCACCATTTTCCTTTGACTATAATATATGAAGCTAAGCTTTGCAAAGGTAGATATATTAAGCTTGTGGTTGTTGTTCTTGCTGAGGACTATCTCAAGCAGATTTGGGCAGTCACATTAGGCACAAACAAGAACAAGCAGCACCACTTCAAGAAAACAATGAGAGGTAATGAGACCCTCTGAAACAGTTTCCCTCCTGTTTTTTCTTAGCTCCAGTAGACTAATAGTTTGATGCTGGCCTATATTTTTCTTTCATTCTCTCCCTTCTTTGCTGGCTCAGCTCATCATTTTATTGAATCAGGGAGAAATGTTACCGTTTCCCTAAAGCTAGGAGTAGGCAATGCATAGCATCTGCCTATGCCTATATACCTAGACTGAACCTTCTGCATAAGTGGGACCCCAAATTACATCTGAGCCTGAAGCATTTAAAAAATATGTTCAGTCTACATTGAGAAACCAGAAAAATAATTGGCAAGTTTTTCTAAAACAGCTCTTAGCTGGAATAGCTTCACATTACCAAGTCAGAAAGAGGCTAAATGTATTTCTTTAGGATATATCACACTTTCTATCAATGAATCATAGAGAGGAGGCAGATGACTCTGGATTTCAATGTCTGGATCTGCAGGAGGCACAATGACTACGCTGCTTTTCTTAGGTGAGCTCACAGAAATCATCTGGACACAGGTAGTCCTTTTGTTGCATGCTGACACGTGCCTGTTCACAGAATGTAAGACAGATTTCTGGATTATTCCAAGGCTTAATATTAGCAGCTTTTGGCATTTTGTGATGGTTCTGCAGCATTTTTGAGCTATTATACAGAATGGAGGATGGTTTTTGATTTTATAACATTTAGAGCAAATGTCTATTTATTGTTATCTTTCTCCTTAAGGAACAGATTCTGAACCCTTTTCTCCATTGGTAAATAGTTACTTGGATGGCTAGTTACACTGACTTCAATGGGTCTATCTAGCTAACAGCAGTAACTTCAATCTGATGAGCAAGTCTGGTTTCCACAGGTTAAGCACAATACTTATACAGGAGTAAAGACCTTCAGGTGCCTCAGTCTGACTTAACTGTATTCGGTGTAAGACTAGAAAGGGACAGTATCAGTATAGACTGTTAGAGCCTTGTTACATGGTAATTTTAATGGCTCCTGAAGCTCTTACCACCTGGGTTGTACATACATTAATCACGTAAATTAGTTCTAAGCGCTCATTATGCATTTCAAATTATGCTACTCCAGGCCTGGGTTATCTCTGATCCCAGGTTTTGTTACTCAGCAGGTGTTACTCTAAGGTGTAGCTAGTCTAGGCTAAATACCCCACCAGCCTCCTTCCCCCACTGGTCTGAATTCGGCTCACTACCTCCTCCACCCTCCTTAGCACCCCAGATCCCTGCTCACTGGCCCCTACCCCCTACCCCTGCTGTTTTGTGGCTGCCTATGCTGTCTGTCCTCGAAGAACATGCAGGAAAGGGTTACTCTGTCTTCCTAGCCACTGCTGCCATTGATTCTGCTTTCTGGGTGGGCTCTGGCTGGGGTCTTGTGGGGGGCGGGGGCTGGTGCAACAGACAAAATTCTGAAAATTATACAGTGTTTATTTTGAGTGAGATAGAAAACCATTGGAGATCTGTCTCTATGCTAATCAGACAGCAGAATAGTAAGACACAGGAATCACTTCAGGTTTCAAATATGTCCATATTTTCAATGTTAATTGTTCAGTCTAGAGAAAAGTAGCAACCTGGCAGTGGTGGCAGTGGGAATTGGGCAAGCAGGTTAACCCTTCCCCGCCTGCTTCCTTGGGCAGACAGTGATGCCTCCAAACTCAAGTTAGCACTAACACGATCAACTTTTGTATGCTCACAGTGTAAGGTGTAACAAGGTCCTTACTTCACATGAAGTTAGACTCAAAGACAGCTATACTTCATCAGCACTCTCTTTGCATATGCTCAACATGCTTCCAATCTTGAAAGAAGAAAACATTCTAACATCAGAAGGAGACCAATATAAAAGGAGAGTAAACAGACACAGGTTATATATTCATCAGCCTCGGCTGCCTCTTACTATGTTTTCATTCAATGACTAAAGCAGCGGGGACCTAATCTTATTAGGGCCTTGTTGAACTGTAAATACTAACTATAACTACTGACTACTTTGAGCTGCTTGAAAATATTCTAGTGTTTTCAATGAAAAGTCTAGATTTTCCAATTAATTTTGATTAATTTATTTTCCCCAATTTTTCACTGGGCATTTCCCCAAAATCAGTACTAATAAAAATAATAAAAAATGAAGCAATGAGTAGTACAGGTTCAAAATGCAGGAGTACTGAAATAAGTGTAGCCTGTTTTTACATTAGAAACAACTGCAATGTTGGGAAGGAGGTTTGGGGTTTGGGTTTGGTTTGGGGTTTTTTTGGCGGGGGGGAGGGGGGGGGCTCCTCTTGAAGAACCTATAACCGGTATGCAGAATGTGGTAACTTAATTAATAATGCTCACTAACATATACGCTGTTCTGTCTAATGACAAATATTATATTTTAAATTTTTCTGACATTTTTGATAGGCAAATTGAGAGATGGAATATTATGTGTTTATTACTGTACAGAACAAGGAAGGGAGATAGTAAGTGAACACGAAATGATTAAAAGATACATTCACGTACTGAATGGAGAAAATACACAACTAAAATGGAATAATATTAAAAACAGCTGCTGAAAGAAGTACTATTGGATACTCGGTAGGTGGCATTCTCTGAGGGGCCTGATCCCTAGGCTTATGTTGCCAAAGAGCCACATGAGGCTTGTGAATTATGTACCCTATACGCACACAGTGAAGTAATTTTGAAGAGAGGCTTATTTTTTTCTTACACACCTACACACACTCAGTTTCATGAGTGTAGCCCCATTTCTCTGTGGCTGTACCGGGACTAGGAACTATGGCCTCACATTACAGCAAAAGAAATTTAAAATGGAGATTAGGAGGAACTTTTGGGCTCTGAGGGTAGTTAAGCATTGGAACAGACTACTTTAAAAAGCTGTGAATTCTCCACCTTTGGAAATTTTCTAGAACAGTTTAGACAGATACTTGACTGGGATGGTTTAGTTAAAGATGATAATGCCTTGAGCAGGGATCTTGTGAGGTCTCTTCCAGCCCTACTTTTCTATGATCCTATGAGTTTTTCTCAGCTGCATATATTTTTGCAGGTTTATGGCATTTAATTTAATTTAAAAGATGCAGTAACAATGTAGACAATAGTATGTGTTATTGGCTAAAAAGAAAAAAAAAATATTTCTGAGGCCAAGGTCTCTAACACCAAAACACCAAATTTAGTTATCAGCTATATCTACAAATCCTGACAAGTGCTATTTTCCTGATAATATTGCATATCTGAGGAAATAATCAATATGTCTCTTTAATCATCTGACAAAAACTGAGAAATTTTATTTATATTAATACTATTTGTTGCCCTGTGGGGTCAGGTCAACGCTCAGGATCTCAATATTGCGCTGTTAGACAGGAGGGTGTGATGTACAATTGCACATATACTAACACACAAATCAATTAGGTGCATACACACACACACTACCAACTCAGGCACATCCACATCCAAACCAGCCTAGGCACATGCATACTTATCACCAATTCAAGCACATATACTATACACCCCAAATATTAGACAAAAATAAATTGTCCATACCCGCACACATACACAGATCACTAATTTGTATATCATGCACACAATGACATATATATGCACACACACAACCCACCTACAAATACACACAGGTAAGTTCCTAACTTGGATGGTACGGTATGTATGTATGTGCTTGGGGTACCTGGGATACTTGCAGGAAGGTTAAGGTGAGAGAGAGAGTTAAAGTGTAGGGAGTGAAAGTTGCCAGAACCAGGATCAGAACAAGTGGACTAGAGAGAAGCTGGCTGAGGAACTGAGGCTTGGTCTTACTTAAGATCAAGTGGCTGCAAGTTTACTCAAGGTCAGTGGTGCAAGGGAAAAAGCCCAGTGGCAAGGAGGAGATAGCCAGGAACGAAACTGAGGCAGAAACCTGGGAGCTTAGGAAAAAAGGCAGTGGAGACAAAACAATACAATACAAACAAAACAATAGCAGTGGCAGAGATCCAGGGAAAAGGCAGCGGGGATAAGACAGTGGCAAAGAAACAGGGGTTTTGGAGGCAAAGAGGAGCTCAGGACAGGTGTTGTAAGTGGCAGTGAGCCAGAAGCAGGAGAGGGAGAAATGAGACAGAAGTTAGAGGGGTGAGGCACAGAGATTGGAGCGGGGCTAAACCATAGTAAAGCAAAACCCAACTTAGGGGTCCAAATAACAGTTTTATTAAACAGACAACACACTACACACCCCCATGAAGTTATTGGTTCACACACACACACGCACGCATTTACTTACAATGGCAGTAGGAGAAAGAGATGCAGTGGAAGGGCTGGAGTCCAGGTAGGGAAGAGAAGCAGAGTCCAAGTCTTTGGTTGAAGAGGGGGTGGGGGTGATAGCTACCTATTCAGGCTGGAAAGGAGTCCTTGTCCAGTAGGTGTTGTCCAGAGGGGGGTTGCTGGCAGGGCCTCTGGGCAGATAGGTGGTGTGGCATGGTGCTGGTCTAGATGGAGAGGGCGTCCCAAGGAGTCAGTCTTCACTACCCCTTTTATGGGGCAGACTACCTCTGATCTCCTATGGGGAGGGCCTATCTAGGCAATGTCAGTCCTGTTCCAGAGGGCTCCAGATGTTCTGACTGAACATGTGCAGCCTTGGCACAATGGCGGGTTGTCTCATCTTTTGTTTCTTAAATGCTGAGGGTGGTTACAAGGGCTGGGTCATTGGTCCAGGTATTGGTGTTGATGGTTTGGTCATTCAGAGGGAGCTATTTTTAGACCTACTGCCATTGTCTCTCAAGCACTCTTATTCATCCCCATTCATCCAGGAACCAAGTTACATAGGAGGGGTAGGTCTGAGTCATGGGTTACGCAACAGGGCCTGGGGACAGGATGGAGACTTGACAAACAAAATGGAAACTTGACGTGACTTATGCTAACTTACATATGGAGGCCTAAATCACATAGTATCAGTAAAACAGTAATATAGAAAAAAACCCAAAACAAATACAACTTGCTATCAAAATAAAATGCTGAAGCTTATCCTATATCTTAGCTCACTTATACTTATCTTTAGGGAATAGAGAGGGAGAGAATGAGTCAGAAATGGTTGGGGAAGGGTAAGGAATACATTTTAAATTAAAAACAACAAAAAAAGAAAAACTGGGGGGTTTGCTACACCATCACTCCCAGAAAAGAAATTTTTTCAAAGCAAAGTTATTTTCTGGATTTTTAAAATGCATTTTTAACTGTAATACTCTATCCTGTCTTTAGAAAATGTATAGAGAAATACTTTTGAACTGAAGTCTTCATATCATATATAAGGTGTGCTTCGGGATAAAGGCATTATAAACAGGGCACGGTAACAGTTCATAAGGGAGATACGGGCTGAGAGAGAAAGAGAGCCCTTTTTAATCTTCTCACCAGGTGCTGACAAAGTATATGCATCATCCATTACAAGACACTTAAAAATGAGTCCCACTAAAATAAACAGCAATTCTCAATGGTAACAAAATGCAGACATTATATTTCTGTAGATTGCCAGTTGAATTATTTTGTTCAAATCATATTGTCTAATGAGACCTGACACTCAATTTCACTGCATGGTACTATGAATATCAACATGCACATGCCCATTCATTTCATACTAGCAGACAAATTTGAATTTAATCAAAGGAGGAGGCTGATTTTCTTCTTTTACTCTTTTGAAGAATAAAAAGAAGAAATGCAAGAGAAAGAAAAAGTGCAAGTTAAAATGCTAAGGTTGTCATCTTATTTTGCAGTGTTCCAGGCAATCATCATGCAAATAAAAAGGTACCAGTCATAATGCTGTTATCATTTTTATTTTTCAAAATAATCTCTTGATGAGGTCTTCTTAATCACACACACAACATTAACATGCTACATGGATATAAAGCATTTTCTAACAACCCCACTTTTCTTGCTGTTGATGATACTACTGTGTTCCAAGCATTAATTCACAGGACTATCTGTTATAAAGTCCAGGGCTGAGCAATTTGGGATGCTTGAGTTTCCTGATGTGAAATCATTATTCCCTCCAAAGCTCTTATTGTCCTCATCACACTATAAATCCCAAACAAGTTAACTACAGTTTATTATTTGCAGTTCGGCCAACATTCTAGATACAACATTGAACAAGTAATAGAAAAGATGTTTATCACTAGATTCCCACCACTTGCAGAATGTCAACTACACAGCATAAATGAGAAGTTGGAAAATGTCAGTGCTTAGTGAGAAACAACCAGCAAAGATGGAAAAAAAAGGCATTTTTAAGCTTAGTTTCAGGATGCTCTTGAAAGTCAAGGATAGATAAGATGACTGTTTGCAAGTACAATATAAATGGCAAATCATACTTGAGGCTTTTCATATCATATTACTGACTTTCTTTTTATGTTGGTAGCGGTTGCATTACAGGGGTACTTGACAAATCATATTAGCAGCTTCCTATAGATTTCTTTTCTTTGTTTCCTCAGGGTGTATAAAGGTTTCACAATGCAGAAAGTACAGATGTCTCTGAAAAGAATGAAGGGGGTGCAGTAAGATGCTTGAAATGATGCAAACAAGATTCACCCCTTTTAGAAGGTATTAACATTTTGATATTCCTTAATGTGATCCTTCACTTAAGAAGCACTCCTGTCAGTAAGACTGCAGAACTGAGTCCATTTATTTGCACTTCTCTAGTACTTTTAGGCGACACTGTTCCCATGGTTTACAAGAGTAACTTTATGTACAGAGTAGTGACCTGGGACACAGGAAATATTTTTCTAGTCCTGGCTTTGGTTCTTGCTTCCTTGGTAACCTTGGGAAAGTTATTTCTAGATGTGGTCTGTGGTTTTGTTTTGTCTTCCCCATGAGAAAATGTTTCATTGAACTATTTTGAGGGAACTCCATAATGGAGCTGTTCTCCAGCAAGTCCTGGGGCTTTACTTGACCATCTGTGACTAAAAATAAGAGTTTGGATCCATGTTTGTATTGCTTCCCTGCCAAGCTCAATACCACTGCTGAGAAACAAGACCTACCAGCTCACTCCCACTCCATGTGTGCAACACCCAATAATTAGGTAGCACAAACACTGTCTCCCAAAACCTGAGCAGTCTCAGAAGGACTTAACAAAAGCACTTTGGTACATGTTCAAGACCCCTGCAAGCCAATGATACTACCTAATTATTGGGATAGAATAGGTATAGAGAAGCAGCAAGAAAACTGGGCCTGTTTCTTGGCTATGATCCTGGGTTTTGCAGGGAAGACTTACATACAGGGCCCATGAAGCGTTCATAAATCAAAAACTGGTTGGGTGAAGATCCCTATATAAGATGCTGGTTATTATTTTGTACAAAATATTAGTTAAAATGTAGCCACACCTACATTGCTGGGTTAAGTTGTCAATACATATGTGGAGTGGTTTTCCACAATGAAGGCTGGATAAAACATGTATTTTATTTTCCGACCAGTTCTAACAAGCTGGAAAATTTTAGCAAATGCTGTAGTAAATTATGGTAGGAAAAAAATGGGAGAAAATGATGAAAAAAGTCAATAAAAATGTGAATGTTGAACATCAGGTTCATTTCAACTGAGATAAAAGAATGCCACCTACCAAATATCCAATAGTACTTCTTTCAGCAGTTTGTATTAATAGTATTTCATTCCAACTGTTTATTTCCTCCATTTTGTTGGTCAGTGTATGTTTTAAACATGCTTTGCTCACTTATTATCTCCCTTCCTTTTCCTGTACAGCAATAATATACAAATAACATCAGTATTTAGATTAAATAACCTATAACCTTTGTATATACATAAGTAAGATGAGATTGTGATCTCATTTTCACTGACACAGAATATCTTTGCTGAGGTAAATGGAGTTTATGTGGTTACTTAGGTCAAAATCATTCCCATTCTCTCTTTGTGTAAAAGGAGATTCCAGATTCCATCTCCTGATTTGCCTGGTCAATTGGACGAATGCAATATTTAATATTTGTCATTAAACAGAACGGTGTATATGGTAGTGAGCATTATTTATTAAGTTGCCACGTGCTGCAGACCAGTCATAGGTTATAGGTTCACAGATGTTATAGGTTCACAGATTTCTTCTCTTGGGCTAAGTACAAACATTCAAAAGCCAAGGGCAGCATTGATTCAATCTGCATGGGTTTCTCTAAGCTGCATAGATTGAATCTGGAGTGAAGAGCTCTCACATTTGCTCTGTCTGGGGAGAGCATGCAGACGCCTGCACTGGCTTTGCACCATGCCAGAGATTCCAGATGGGAGATGACTGCAGCTGAAGAGGGACCATCCCTGACTGCCTGCCAGACACATTTCCCCAACCCATTGTTGTCACCATGGACCCTCCCATGCCTAGCACTAAGCTTCCAGAGTGGGTCGCCATGGCATGCCTGGTAGGGAGAGCAGTGGCAGCAAGCACCTGGCATGCTTCCTGTAATCAGACCGGGCCATTCACAGTAGCTTTAAGGGCTGGAAGATCATAGTCTCCTGAAAACCCCAAGGCAGCGAGACTGCAGTAGCTGCAATCTCCCAGCCCCAGGATTTCAAGCACCCCTGGGGCTGGGAGATCACATCCACACTCTGCAGCTGCTGGGACCCAACTGAGTTCCGGCATTGAGAGGTATGCTGCTGGGACCCAACATTCACAGCTGTAGGACTATGGATCCTGGCAGTTCTGGGGTGCTGCCAGGAGGAAGAGTTGGCAGCTTTTGGGGCGAAAGTCCCCTTGGCTGGGAGACTCAGCTGCTGAGATCTCCCAGCCTCAGAGCTGTATACAACTACTGTGTAAAACTGCAGTAGTTGCAATCTCTCAGTTTCAGGGGGTTCACATAACCCCAAGGCTGCGAGACTGGAGCAGCTGTGCTCTCCCAGCCCTCAGAGCTCCAGTGAATAGCCCTATGCAATTGTAGGAATCATGCCAGGCACCCGGTGCTGCATGCTTGTCATTCACTGGAGCTCTGAGGGACCTGATTCTTCCTTCTAAGAAGCATGCATCACCTTATATACAAAAAAATTCTGAGCCACTGACCTGTGACTGAGAGCTCAGAGCCACCGAGCATAGCCAAGGCTAGCAAGCTACCCTTTGAGGAAGGGAGCCACAAAGGTGCCTGGTCTGCCAGGGGACTGAAGTCTAACTTGAGTCAGAAGGGGATCTGGTACTGAAGTGTGATAAACTGGTCTAACCTAGATCAAGTAAGTCTGATACTACATCAATCCACTTCTTTCTTAGACTGGTGGACCTGCCATTTTTAAAGCTGTTTATGTGCCCTGAACTGTTCTGTTACGTGTATACACCAGTTTCCAACCACTTGAACTGGAAAAAATGTAATGTCTGCCTGGCCTTGAAGAAAGAGAAGTAGTTAAATAAAAGCATTATTGTTTTCTATTTTGTTTATTTTTTGCTTCTAATTTGTTTTAAGAAATGATTTAATACTAAATTATTATTTGTGCTGGTGCAGTGTACATAGAACATTGCATTTGGGTCATGAGTATGACCTGTAGTTCTTTGATGTGACTGGATTTGTTTTGCAGATTTGGCTACCCCTGATATTTAATGTAGAACAGATCATTGTATTGCAGTCCCTCTAATGGTTGTACATGAAGTTGTCTGAATTGAGATCTTATCTAAAGGTGCCATCCCCAAAAGCAGTTATTTGTACTTCAGCATTACTTAGGGGCTTCAGTCAAGACCAGAATCTTACACAGAATGCTAAAGACACATATACAATACAAGCACAGCACCTGCCTGTAAATATAAGCTAAACATAAAACAAGAAATTATAGTTTCATAGTTGGTAGGGTCTGAAGGGACCTGAGCAGATCATCAAATCCGACCCCCTGCCATGGGAAGGAAAGAGTGTTGGGGTCAAACAACCCCGGCCAGGTGATTATCTAGTCTCTTTTTGAAGACTCCCAGGGTAGGAGCAAGCACCACTTCTCTTGAAGTTAGTTCCAGATCCTAGGCACCCTGACTGTGAAGTAGTGCCTTCTGATATCTAGTCTAAATCTACTCTATATCAACTTACTATAAGCAGACCCAATGAATAGATAGTGAGCATTACTAGGTAATATTGAAACAAAGCTGTACTTTCAAGTGGCTCCATTTCCTTGTTTTACTCATCTGACTATCATGTTTTCTAAAATGGAGAGTAGTCCATTGAAAGACAATCTCTAAATTGCAGACTTCTGAAACCTAAGTTTTCTTTTATTAAATCCAATCAGTCTGATTCACTTTACAATCTGAAGTAAGGTTTTTCTTTTTTTGGTTTTTTTTTGCAAAAAATATATTGCCCCAAAGTAACAAAACGTTAGATTTTTAAACTTCTTAATGAATTCTGTAAATCAATGGAACACCAAATCATTTAGTGTAATTTGAGTTATATGCTCAGTTAGTGGCATAATAGTGCATGTTCGCTACATAAGTAAAGAAAGTATAGTGGTGCCATTAGCTCTAGGGAGAAAGATTATGTTTATATTTATCTCAGACTTTTCTTCTGCCTAAATACATTTTTAAATAAATACCACTTGTTATATTCACCATATGGAAACACAGCTGGAATAAGTAGAAATAGGAGGCTATATTCTGGGGAGGATATTTATTTTAATCAGTTCACACTTCTCCAGGGTGATACAGGTATCTATAGCTAGAAGTCCTGTTCTGTGTCAAGGTTTTTAAAGTATTGAAGACTGTTTAATTCAAATATTATTGACACCTATTACATTTGTGTCCCTTTGATATCTACACATTTTGGATATGATATAAAACCAGTATCCTGACAAAGAACCACAAATTTTTTGTATGTGGAGTAATAAAGTTTCACTTCAAGCTGCTGTCCAAACTCCATTTTAGATAATTGTATATTGGGGGTGTCTACAGGTTCATTATTGCACTACAGTTAAGATGCAGAAGTTTAGTGCTTGGACATCTGAGTACTAAATCAATGCACAGTAACTGATGCTACTGAGTAGTAGTGCCAGAGCACAGCTTTTTAGTCATACTAACTATGCAGTAGAATTGGGCTGATGAGCAGTTAGTGTTCATTTGCCATGCGCCAGATCAACATTAGGGATCTCAAAATTGCACTGTTAGACAGAAGGGTGTGATAAAAAATTATACACACACACACACACGCTACACAAACACTCTATGTGTTCATACAAAACTGTATGCACATATACAAACACAAACACACACTTTTGTGGCTCTGGGGTAACTAGGTGCTCGGGTTTACTTGAGGTCAAGTAGCTCCTGGGGTTAATTGGCAGTTACTCAGGATCACTTGGGCTTGGGGTTACTGTGGCCCCTGGGGTTACTTCAGGTTACTTGGGCTCAGGTTAACTCAACATTAATTGATCAAAGAAAAAGCCGAGAGGTGGAAGAGCAGAGGGGCAGTGCCAGGGAGAAGCTGGCACAAAAGCCAGGGCCAGAGCCAGAGTGGAGAGACTGCAGAGGAGCCAGGGAAGCCGGGAGGTACAGGGAGCTGGGAACCTGATCAGGGAGCTGGCTGGGGAAAAACCAGGGAGAGGCTGCGGGGAAGCCAGGGAAGCTGGGGATTGGGTCTGGGAAGCTGCAGGTGCTGGGAACTGGAGTGAAGAGACTGCAGGGGAGCTGGGGAAGCTGGGAGGTATGGCAATAAGGAAGCTAGAGCCAGGGGAGCCAGGAACTGGGTCAGGGAGCTGGTGAAAAGCTCTGGAGAGGCTTTGGGGGAGCTGGGGAAGCTGGAGTCTGGGTTGGGGAAGCTGTGGGTGCTGGGAGCTGGGTTGGGGAGCCAAGGAAAAGCTGGGAAGGCAAGCTGGAAAATCAGGGACACTACAGGAGGTGCCAGCGATTGGGAAAGAAAGCTGGGAGAAGGTGGAGGCAACAGGGGAGCTGGGAGGCAGTGTGGGGAAGGAGCCAGGACTGGGGGGAAAGTCAGGTGATGGAAGGAGTCAAAGCTGGGGAAGGAAGCTAGAAAGTGGTGGCAGCAAGCCAGGGGGATTGGGAGGCTGCAGGAGGTGGTAGAGTACAACAGGCAGAATAGAGAGAGACAGGGAAGATCAGGGAGACAGCAGAGGTGGCTAGACACACAAGCAGAAATGGAGAGGGAGATCAGGGAGAGACGGGGAATACTGGGGAGAAGCAGAGGCAGTGAGACAAGCGGTAACAGAGAGAGAGATCAGGGAGAGAAGGCAGCATGAATGGGAAGCTGGGGGGATCAAGAGACTGTAGGAGGTGTTGGAGTTGGGTTGGAAAGGCTGGGAAACAGCAGGCAAAAGCCAGGGCCAGGGAGGATAGAGACAGCAGAGAGGAATGAAGCCCAGAGGGAGGTCAGAGAGATGGCGGGGGGGGGGGGGCGGGGTAGGATTTGTTGGGAGCCTGCAGCAAGACAGAGACCAACTCAAGGTAAAAAATATCAGTTTTATTAGATAGATCGGTTCCTACACACACACAAACACTCACATGTGTGCGTGTGCGCGCACACACATGCACACACAGTGGTAGCAGGAGAGGAAAGGTTTGGTGGAGGTATTGAAGTCAAGGTGTGTAAGGACAGAATCCAGGTACTTTGCTTGGGGAAAAAAACTGGTTGATAGCTACCTATCCTGGGCTGTGAGTTGATCCTTGATGGCCAGTCAGGGTCTTCTCCAGCAACGTGTTGTCCAGAGGGGGTCACCAACAGGGCCTCTGGGTGGATAGGTGATGTGGCGTAGTGCTGGTCCAGATGGAGAGGCCGTCCCAAAGAGATCATACTCTACCACCTCTTTTATAGGGGTGGGTTACCTGTGTTTTCTATGGGAAGGACATGTCCAGGCAAGGCCAGTCCTGCTCAGATGCATATGTGCAGATCCAGCTGTCCTCATTGTCTGCTGGTTTCTGTAGGGCCTTTGCCTTTCAAATGTTGGGTTCTTTATCTTTCAAATGTTGGGTTTTATCTCTGTTCCTGGGTGAGGTCTGTGGTTCCTCGGTGAGTTGTAAGGCAATGATCCGGTCGTTGAGTGGATGGTCCTGTCATTGAGTTAATCATTCAGTAGAGGCCTGCTACAATTGTACCTCAAATACCCCCATTCATTCCCATTCATTCAGGAACCAATTTACATGAGACTGATTAGACATGAGTCACAGTTACAACATACTATACAATAGGTTATACCTGGGCAGGAAACACAAGATGGAGACTTGACATACAAAATGGAAACTTGACATTACTTTACAGACATAGGCCTAAATCATATAAATTTGATATAAAACAGTAAAAATTAATACAAACATAACAGAACACTGTATAAAAGGGGCCTGTTATTATAAGGGAGTATAAGAACGTATCTTAGTTTACCCAGTACTACTTGTAATTACTTAAAAGGGATACAAGAGTGCAAAGATAAAGTCAGAAATGGCTGGGGAAGGAGAGGGAATGCATTTTTAAACAATAAAAAAATAAAGATGAAAAACTGGGGGTTTTGCTACATTAGTGCTTTGTGTAGACATACCCCCTGTCTACCAACATTTTTCACTGAGCAGTTCAAAGAAACACTTTATTTTTGGAGGCACCAAACAGATAGTTTTAACATTTCAAGTAAGGTGAACACTGCAGTACCATACTCTTAACATGTATGCCATATGTCTACATTTGGCACTCACCTCAGCCATTCTGTAAATAGGTGCAAAAAGTGAGGCACCGGCCCCAGGCACCAACTTAGGAGAGGTACTAGAATTACCCTCCACTCCCACTAAGTCTAAACCCCAGCAACAAAAGCAGCTCCACAGTGCTGTTTTTTCAGCAGCAGCAGCTGGGTACACCAACACCATGCTGCTGCTGTAAGAGCAATAGCTAGGGCAAATAGACCATGTTGAAGTCATGGCAGTGGTGATGGTGATGGTGGTGACTGTAGCAGATGGGAACTGTTTTTGAATTCCCAGAATACGTAAGACTGTGCCCCTCCTCTGCTAGCGGAACCTGCACCCCTCCCAAGCTATCCTTGCCTCACTGTCCCATCCTCCTGCTCTTTCACAGGGTTTGTCCAGGACACAAACCCTGATTATTAGTCCGGTGGATGCAACCTGACTGATGCCAATGGAGATATTCTAGGTCTGAGCCACCTGAAAGTCAGGGGGCTGGAAAAATATAAATCACTTCTGTCCCCATCAATTCAATGGTCTTGTGTGAAACAGAATTGATGTTCACTGAAACATCCATCTCCAAAACTGTATCAGAATGCATACAAATAAATTAGGATTAATTTAGTTTTCATATTAGCATTCTCATGGTCTTTTGAGTGTTTTACCTTGCAATCATAAATTTCTTCTTAGTTTTAAAATCAGAATTTTCTGTCATTTTAAAAGAAAAATTAAAACATGCAAAATAAATAATGGTTGACATAAAAGATCTAAACTCATGGACTACAACACATCATTTTGTAGATATGAATCTGAATATTGCAAATGGCCTTGGTCCTTACAATTGGTTGAACTAACATCCCGGATGCAAACAGCCGCCAAGCTGGTTTCAACTTGCATTAAGGCAAATTTGCATAGCTCTTACCAACATAGTGGAATCAAATAATATTTTCAGTTACATCTTCTTTTATTTTTTTTTGTGCCTAAGGGCTTCTATCAAGAATCAGGCCACCATCATACCAAGTACTATACACCACACCTGTACAAACTCAAATAAATCCCTCCTGATTCTGTTTGTTTGTTTAATGGCAACTATGTTTAGATGCCTACTTTTCTTAATTCAATTTATCTTGTCATTTAGTTTGATATTAATTGCTAGCCATTTGAATATAATTACTTGTGACATTGTGTGTGTTTATCAAGTAGTTGGGTTTTGTTTTAAGCAAATGAGAAAGTTTTTAAAGGTCACAGCAAATATTCCAACTTAGTTACTGTTTTTGCTAATATTTCTCCATGTGGTTTTCATAAGAACCAGAACAAATTGACACCCTTCACCCTGGAAGTTCTTCATCTTGAATGTGACAGTACTGTGTGCTGAAGAAAATACAGTGTGCTAGAGAAATACAGCTTCGAATGATTATGCTCCAAATGTTAGGTTCTGAACTAGCTGTTAAGGCTCAGGAAAAAGACTTTGGATTCTTGCAGATGTTTCTCTAAAACCATCAGCTCAGTGTGCAATGGCAACCAAAAAAATTAATAAAATGTTGGGCATCATTACGAAAGTAATTGAAAATAAAAGAACAGCATCATGCTGCTGCAGAAATCCAAGATGCATGCACATCTTGAATACTTTGTGCAGTTATGGCCCCTACATCTCCAAAAGAACATAACAGAATTAGAAAAGGTACAGAGAAGTGCAACCAGAATGATTAGGGGCCTGGAGCATCTGTCATAATTGGAGAAACTAAAAGAGTCAGAACTCTTCAGTCTGAAAAGGAGAAAGCTGTGGGATGATTTGAGAGAGATCTATAAAATAAGGAAGGCTGTGGGCAAAGTGAACACGAAAATGTCATTCACCAAGTCCCACAATATTAGACCTAGGCTGTACCCACTGCAATCTGTAGGTGACAAGTTTAAAACTAACAAGAAAAAATACTTTTAAATATAATGGGTAGTTAACTTACAGAATTCATTGCCACAGGAGGTAAAGGCAGATAGCATAGCCAATATTAAAAAATGGCCTAGATAAATTCATGGATGATATATCTAATAATGGTTATTAAATAAGATGTTTGGAGATGTTTCTTTTGGCATCTGTAAACCAATAATAGTGCATATCAGGGCGAATAGTGAATAAGGGATAGATCACTCTAGAGATATCCAGGTCAATGTTCTCTCTCTAGCATTTTCACCAATTTCAGAGACAGAAGACTTGCTTAGATGGACCAGTGGTCTGACCCACCATGGCACTTATGTTCTTATGTTCTAAGAGAATAGGAAGTAACTGACTACCTTCTGAAATACTTTAAGGAACTTTGTTCATTAAGGGTGAGTACAACTTATGTACCTGTTAACATGAAAGATGTGTTGGATGCACTGTATGAAATTTTACTCACCACTGAGCACATCTACACAAGACCCTTTAACTGCATGGTAGCATAGTTTCCTGAGCCATAAGCACATATGCCTGTATGTGCACACACTTACTGTGCAGTAAAACCCCCTAATCATGAGTAAGTTTGCTACCTGCAAATGCAGGTAGCAAATTTACAGGCAATTAGTTACTGCACAGTTACACATATGTAGATACGATCCAGGGACAAGTTTGCTCCTGGGTCAGCCCTGCCACTAAGGAGCTGGTCTGACACTAGCCCTAGGGCTTCAGGCAGGGAGCCTCTCCTGCCCCAGAGCTGCATCTATGGCAGCCCCTGCCTCAGGCCTTTAAAAGCCTGCAGGCACTCAAAGCCCTGGGGCATACCAGCAGGGAGTCTGAGGCCACTCTAGGCCCCTGTGTCCCCTTGGGCAGGCTGCAAGCCAGCTGTCCTAGTTTGCCTGCACCCTAGCACTGCTGCCCAGCACCGCACTGCCTTGTGGTTGCCAGGACTGCAGTGTCCAGGCCTACACACTGCTCCCTGCTTCAGGCTCCAGCCAGGCTTGCCAGCCCCTAGGCCCAACTGCAGGCATTTTCTGGCTGCCAGGGCCAGCTCCACTTGCCTGTACACCAACCTCAGCAGCCTGCCCGGAGCTTGCAGGTGCTGCGGGGCATTGCTTCTGCCGTGTCGCTGCCAGTCCCATGAGCAGCTGTGTGGGGGCCTAGCTACATGGGGTCTCAAGGACAGCTGTGCAGGGACCCAGAGAGCCAGCATGGGACCCACGATGGCATCCTTCTGTTCCACAGCTGTGCCCACCACTCAGGACCCTAACCAGTCACAAGAAGAGACTGGTGACCTCGTGGTACTGTGGGGCAAGGCAGAGGTGCAGTGTGAGTTTGAGTGGGGTGGGCACTTAAACACCCATGTCTATGAGGTGCTGTCAGCCTGGACGAGGGAGTGTGGGCATGACCGGTTGGCACAGCAGTGCCGCAAGTTTTTTTTAAAACAACCCCAGTTCTATAAACTTTGGCAAATCAGAGACAGGTCTCCTATAAAATCTTGCCTAGATCCATGACGGGTTACTGGAAGGCACTGGAGGAACTCAGTGCCTCCTGGTACTACACCTGGGACTCCAAAGCTGGATTGGATCCTGGATGGGGGAAGGCTAGCTCCATAGTTTTGAGAAAGCCACATCATTTGGGCTGCCCTTGAGCTATACATCTTGGAAACACTGAGGTTCCTGGTATGAAATAGATCCACATAGGAGAGCAGCTGAAGAGCTGTGGACTATGGAAGCACTGGGGTCCACAAACCGGGGTATGCTGGCCATGATATGGTTTCCAGGATCACTGGTGCAGAATTGGAAATCTGTTCTAACCATGGATTGGCTTCCAGCTCCTCAAAGAAATGCTTTTGGAATTTCCAGTTTCTGAACCATTCAAAACATATTTGATTTCAACCAAAGCCATAAAAAAACATGAAAAAATATTTTTTCCTCCTGTATTTTCCCTAACTCTGCTAATATGCCTTATGCTCTGGTCTTTTAGTTTTGGAGCATATGAACCAAAACTTTCTACTTTGTGCTTTTCTCAGGTTGTGTCACTGTTAGGGGTGAAATCCTTAGTGCAAAGGGTGAAATCCTCTTCCCACTATGATACATTCCAGTAACATGTAGTACTAACTGAACATAAGGCATCAGGGATAAGTAGTCATTATATTACTCTGCATTCTTTGGTCCTAAGCTCATTTTACAGAGGTTTAACTTGCCATTCTTATGCAGGCTAAGCACTGCAGTGCCTTACCCTATGGATTAGCTGACAAACCAGCATTATAACCGAGGTATTCATCAATTTCTAGTTTGGAATGTTTCCAAAAAAGTAGAAGGTGTTTATATATTGTATCCTGGAAATACTATTTTCGAGATAAACTAGAACAGTGTGTAATCTAGCTTCAGAAAATTGTTGCTGAAAAAGTTGTTATGATTTAGACAAATGATATGTTTGAAACTAAAGCTGTTATTGCCAACACTTTCTGGTTACTTATCATGGCCTAAGGAAAAATTAGTGTTATATAGAAAACATGATGATTGTGTTGATGTAGCCTCTCTCCAAAATAACTATTCCCAAGGACACTATTAAGTAAGTAGATATTATGTCTCTCTGCCACTTAGAACAAAATATAGATAAAACAGAAACAGAATTCCATGATATATTTAAAGTCTAGGGATCCTAGTTTTCTGTCAATAATATTAGTTCTCATAACCACCCCCCAAATCAGAATTTACCTTTATGATTTTATCACTGGCACTGGACTATACTATATACACCCTTGGTGAGTGTACAGCTTGAAAACTAAGAATGCCCCAGTCTCTGATACATTAGTCTACTTAAAAAAAAAATGTTAATATTTCTGTCCTAAAAGACACTGTCCAGTTTAATATGAAAACAGATTCCCCACAATATGCCACAAATCAAAGTTTGTGCACACACAAAACAACATTATAAATATGAATTGATGCAGATTAGTAAGGTGCTTTGTGGGCATGGACATTCGTATGATGGACTCTGCTTACCGGACTCAGCAGGTCTACTCTCTTTGCTCTCTGTACATTTATATACCAGTTGGCTATTTCCTTATTAATTGTCTTTTTGGTAACTCAAAGCAATGCTCAAATTTCAGAGGATACTATACTACCTATACATGAAACAACCAGAAACTCCTTTTATCCACTGGTATAATGCTGCAATACTAAAATAAACCAGAAAATATCTAGCCACACCTAGACGCAGGCCAAAGGCCGCCTGGCTCTTTGCAGGCTACGTTTATTGTGTCATAACAGGAGGTAGCTCATATAAATTACAATTAAAAACTTGCAATTAAAAAGTAATCCTCCTTTAAAGCAGAGCTGGGTGAATATGTAATGACCAATATTTATTTAACAAATATAGCTGTTTTCCCTGCTCACAGATAATCCACAATCCACTCACGACTTCCCCAAATTACTGTGTTATTCATAATTGTTTGTCAAGTCATTTGTCTAAGGAAATTACAGCCTATAGATTTATCTACAAATTGAGTTCTAAGAGTATTCACTATCTCTGATTCACCTCCCAAGTCACAAATGCTGTTTCCCTTCTGTGATTGAATGGCTGAAACTTTTTAAAGAAGAGACTAATGAATGATGAATAGCAAATAACGAATAATGAATACTCTTGTCCATGGCTGAATACTCTTGTTCTCATGTAAATACAGGTATTTGTATGAATTACAGCATTTCAACAAATGTTTCCATGAACAGAAACCAGTCATTCAAGTGTGGGAAGGAAAAAACAGACAAAGAAGGGCATGAATACTGATAAATCAAACTTGCAAACATGTTCACTTAGTATTTCCTCATTGCTCATTTAATATTTTATGTCTTCACCATTTCAATAAGCTCCTATTCTAAGCGTCATAAAATATTCAAGGTACCATGATTATAACAAAAAAAGAGAGCACATTACAGGTATGCAATTGACATAGCTCCAGCGGTTTCAGTGGGACTATACTTGTGAATAATTGCTCACTTACGTATGTAAGAGGTTAAGAATCTTGCCCAATTAAGGAACATGTATAATTTATACCACTGAAAATGTATGGAGGATCTCTATGGACCTTTTTTAAACAACGTCCAATATTCAGCTACTATACATAAGCAGAACTCTATGGGAGTCAAAGGAATTATGACAGTTATACCAGCTGATGACCTGGTCTGTATTTTGGGCAAGTCTCTCATTATTATGCATGTTCTTCTACTGATAGTTTCATGGGACTTGTCATGGATCAGGATCTTGGCCTTTATGTTTACTTGGTTTAACTTACCTTCCTTTTCACTCTCTTACATAACATACTTATCTCAAAGATTGTTCTTGTCGCTCAAGACACACCATTTTATAACCTTCACTCAAGATGCATACACATTTTATACCCTTCTTCCTTTTGTTAATAGAACACTATTTTCTTCAAATCCTATTTTTAACATCTCTGCTATTGCTCTTCAATGAAACAGTCTGGGAAGCTGATTGATTGTCACGCTGTGCAATCAAAGTATGGCAAAGGGAAGCATACCACAGCAAAGAAATAATTTTCTCATGATAACATCTCATAGGCCCATGATGCGGGGCAATGCTCGGATTTTAAATGGATTAAAGGTGTCAAGCAGCTTTTCTCCATCTAGAATTTAGCTTTAGGCAAAATAATGATCCACGTTTCTTGATTGCCATTCAGTATTGTGGCTTTAGACTGCAGTTCTGAACCATCTCTCAGCTAACACACTTATTTTTTATGATTGCATAATAGCCACTTTCCTTCATTACTGTAGAATATTGCCCTTGATACACCAATGAGACCTGCATACTTAAGAGCTCTAGTCATGAATAGTTTATACACTTGGTAAAACTGACTTGGGTAAATTACATAGAAATATCATGTGCAGTAGACTTAATATACATAAATTGATACCCATAGAATTTTCCTGACTCCTGACACTTTTCCTATCCACAACAGTAGTGACACAAGATGAAGTGCAGATTGAGAATAAAGAAGGAATTGGCAAAATAAGCAGAGAGTGCTGCTGTATCATGAAGAAAACACAATGATAAATCTCTAAAACCCTGTGCTCTAGTTAAGAGCATAAATAGCAATCAGTCACCAAACTTTCCTGAAAGTTTAACATAGATGAGCTGTCCTCCAATAGAATGCTTCATGTTCAAACAGGCTTTTCTTTTGGCAGTAGACAAATAGAATCTTCTTGGTATACTTTCATTATAACTCTACATTCGTCCATATTCACTCTTGCTTTCTTTATTCAAGCAGAAATTAGAATCTTGCTCATAAACATATTGTAGAGTGCGATTCTTCCAGTATTATAAATGAATAATTTCTTATTAACACAGATAAGGCAGACACAGCTGACTCTAAATTACCAGGGTAATAACAAATTAATATTAACATTTTTGAACTTATAAATGGGGCAAACTATAAAAAAAGTCCAATTATTCAACAAACAAGAAAGTAGCAAATTAGCATGTTTAATACTAATCACACACCTGTGATTGCCAAAATTCTCTTGTGATAATGACATCGCTGAATTTTGATTTGGGGGGAAGGAGAGGATAGAGATAGGATGAGTTTTAGATTGATTTTCTGTATCCTAACATAGAATATAAAAATTCAAAAGTTTTTTTTAATCTATTCGGTGAGCATGAATTCTGTAAAGTTCAGAATCAGAGTCTTCAGGGTTTCAACAGATTGCCAGAGTCATTTAGAATCGGCAGCTGCATTTAGTACTGGCAGCATTAGTACCAGACTGTATTGAGCCCTCCCACACTATTTGTATGCTGAGGAACCAATCTGTTTCTCTCCTCTGTATGCTGATAGAGATTGCTTTTGTGTTGATAAATAAAAATCAAGGTTTATTGTATGGATTAAGTCATGCCCAGTCAAAATTAGGGAATCCCCTAAGCCAGTATTTGAAACCTGTTCTTCTGTGGATGGCCAGCCAAATTCTGCCCAGATGCTCATGCACAGTACATATTTCTGGTTTTTGTATGGATAAATGCTATGCTCCCAACATCCCTTTCTGTCTGTCTGAACAGAGATTAAGATACACTTGTGTAACTGAAACAGTAATGAATGATTTAAATTAACACACATACGTTATAAATAAGATTGGACAGTTTGTAATATTTTCCATTTTCATTACAGTTTTTGTCATCATGAGAACAGATACACGCCATATCGGTATTCTCTTCTCATTACAAACTTTCACATAAAGATGATGTATAATTATTTAACTTATCTTTTTCTTAATCACAGAATCATGGTATATTGCCTTGAACTTTCAATATTGTGTTGCTTTTTTATTCTCATGGTTTGCTATTCTGTTTTTTTGTACAGGTTAATTATGTTGTTATGAGCAATGGTTCAGTGAAATACTGCACCATTCAAAACAGAGACTATTGAAAAGACTAAAGCAGTACAGAGTGCCATTAATTCACAAATAGTAAATGTATTTCAAATTGAAAAACATTCATTCATTTTTGTGACTAAGCACTTTACAGAGGCACCATCCTAGGAGTTACTGATGGTGTCTTAGTATAGCATGTATAAGAACGAGGTTCAAATACCAGCTTCAGTCTTTCAACTGAAGCCAGCAGAGGATATTCATGCTGCAAACTGACTACAAAGTCTTTTGTGATCAAAGAGTGAGGTCTCATTTAAGAATATACTCCATGAGGTCACACATGGTGTCTAAAAGTATGAAATGCCATCATTTCTATGGGTTCACTTTCACTGCTAAATCAAAGTTGTAATTCTAAGCTGTAAGACCCTCACTGACTGGGTTCTGGATACATCATGACGAATTTAAACATGCATCTGTCTGGGAAAATAGATGGAGCAGGTGAAACTCAGAGAATAAAATTGATGATGTTAATGCTAAATACTGGAACCACAGACAATTTTAAAATAACCCAGCTTTGATAACAAACTAGAACTCAGAGCCTTCTCTGATATTGCATGGCTATTAGGTTCCACTGCAAGTTCTTTCAATAGTATTAGTACTGCAGCCACATAGATACATATGGAACTACCCTGCTTTGTGAGTCTGACATGGTGAAACTGGCCCTGAAAGAGAAGGAGAGTCACAAATCCATGGAACTGGAGGATACAAACCTGGAAGGACTGGAAGAGGTATCCCAGGCAAGACTGGCAGTGAAGAGCTCACAAGCATCAGATGGAAGAACAGCTTTGGAGGACAGTCAGTACTAAACAGACATGGGTGGATCCTAGATTTCAGGAGGTGGAGCATGGGAGCAGTGACCTGTGCTGCAGAGGTGACAGCATCTCTGCTTCTGCTCCACTGGGCAGGCAGAACACATTGTAGGAGCAGCAGCTGGGGACTTTTTAAAAGTCCCTTAAGCAGGTATAAATCTTCCCTCTGCCCTCTTTCTTCTCTGTGTTCAGTGGCTTGTTCTATACCCTCCTCTTTTTTCTCTCCCTTTCCCACCTCCCCCTGCCACTGCCCCCAGCTGAGGGGTGGTGGGGGCACATGGGGACTCCAGAGCTGCTCTGCTCCTGCCCCACTCCAGATGGACTGCACACAAAGCCAGGTTTGGCTAGAGACAGTGGCAGCAGTAGGCAGGGTTTCTTTCCCTCGCACCTGCTCTGGCAGGGAACACTCAGAGGAACTGGGCAGAGAAGAGGAACCCTGCCTGCTGCTGCCACTGACCCTGGCTGAGCCAGGCTCCACAAGTTCCCAGCTGGAGTGGGCAGGAGTGACTCTGGGGCTCTCCTCCTTGCTCCCACCCCCCAGGACTCCAAGAGACTGTGCCAGCATGGGTGGGGTGGGGGGAATGGGAGGAGACATACTGTAACATAACCCCCAGTTGTTGGTTTTATAGATAGACATGCCTTCCCTTCCCTAACTTTTTCTGACTTTTTCTCTCCCTCTCTATTCCCTATAAATAAGTATGGAGTGAGCTAAGACATAGGATAAGCTTTAGCATTTGATTTTGGTAGCAAGCTGTTGTTGTTTTTCTCTCCTTCTTTGCAAATAAGTGCTCTGTCATGGATATCCACTGTTTTGCATTGTATAATTATTATGTTTACATTGATTTTTACTGTTTTATTGATACTATATCATTTAGGCCTACATATGTAAGTTAGCATAAATCATGTCATAACGGTCATAAACTCCTGCAAGACCATTTCAGGCTGGACATAAGGAAGAATTTCTTTACTGTCCGAGCCCCCAAGGTCTGGAACAGCCTGCCATTGGAGGTGGTTCAAGCACCTACATTGAACACCTTCAAGAGTAAATTGGATGCTTATCTTGCTGGGATCCTATGACCCCAGCTGACTTCCTGCCCTTTGGGCAGGGGGCTGGACTCGATGATCTCCCAAGGTCCCTTCCAGCCCTGATGTCTATGAAATCTATGAAATCTGTGTCAAGTTTCCATTTTGTCTGTCAAGCCTCCATCTTGTATCCTCTGCCCGGATGTAACCCATGACTCATGCCTAACCAGTCTCATGTAACTTGGTTCCTGAATGAATGGGGATGAATGAGGGTGCTTGAGATACAATGGTAGCAGGCCTCTACTGAATAATCAACTCAATGACTGGACCATCAGCAAAATGATGGGACCATTGCCTTCCATTGACTCACCCAGAAACCATGGACTCAGCATTTCAAAGACAAAGACCCTACAGAAATCAGCCAACCCACTATTGCAACACAGATACCTGGAACTACATATCCTTGCCTGGAGTGCACATGCTCAGTACACCACTGCTGACCCTTGCCTGGGCATGCCCCTGCCACTAGAGTCATAGAAGGTCTTCCCCTATAAAAAGGAGTGGTGAAGACAGACCCAGTGGGAAGCCCTTTCCATCTGGACCAGCACCATGCCACACCACCTATCCACCCATAGACCCTGCCAGCAGCCCCCTATGGACAACACTTTGCTGGAGAAGACCCTGACTGGCCATTGAGGATCAACTCACAGCCCAGGATAGGTAGCTATCACCCACCTTCCTTCCCCAAACACAGGATTTGGACTCTGTCCCTGCACACTTTAACTTCAATCTCTCCACCAAGCCTTTTTCCTCCCCTGCTACCATTGTGCAGGTGTGTATGTGAATGATAGTATGTGTAGGAACCAATAACTTTGTGGGGCTGTGTAGTGTGTTACCTGCTTAATAAACCTGTTATTTTGAAACCCCAAGTTGGGTTTTTGTCTTATTGACCTCCCAACCCTCCTCCTTGATTTCCCAGCTATCTCCGAGCTTTCTGCCTCCATTTCCTGGCCCAATCTCCCAGCTTTCTGCTGTTTCCTGGTTGTTTCCTCCTTACCACCACTTATCTGCTTCCAATCTCCCAGCTTTCTGCCTCTCCCATTTCCCAGCTTTCTGCCTCTCTGTTTCCTGGCTGTCTCCTCCTTGCCACTGGGCTTTTCCCCTTGCTTCCACCCCAGCACCAGGTGACCCTGAGTAACCCCAGGGCACTTGACCTTAAGTAACCCCAGCTTCCCCTCCAGTCTGCTGGTTCTAATCCTGGCCCCGGCAACTTTTACTTCTGGCACTTTCACTTTTACTTTTCCCTCTCTTATCTTAACCCCCATCCATCTCACTCCTTCCAGAACTCTTTGACCCATGATTCCCCCTCCCATAGTCACCAAGCACCCTAGGTACCCCAAGCACACACATCCACACCATACCACCCAAGTTAGGAACTCACCTGTCACCTGTGTGTATATGTAGGTGGGTGGTGTGTGTATGAACTGGCAAAGATATATGTGTGTGTGTGTGTGTGTGTGTGTGTGTGTGTGTGTGTGTGTATGAACTGTCATGATATACGAATTAGTGATCCATGTATGTGTATTGCGTGTGTAGGTCTTAACAACTGATTTTTGTCTAATTTTCAGTGTGTATGTGCTTGAATTGGTGATAGGTGTGCATGTGCTATAAACTGGTAACCTTGGATGTGTATGTGTCTGAGTTGGTAGTGTGTGTATGCACCCACTGTGTGTGTACACCTAATTGATTTTTTTTTGTATATATGTGCAATTGTGTCACACCCTCCCATCTAACAGTGCAATTTTGAGATCCTGAGAGTTGGCCTGGCTCTACAGGCTAACAATAATGCTGAGTAAGGGTGTGCAAAATGGGCTGTATTCGATTCAGATTTGACCTGAATCAAGTACAGTGATTGGATTAGTTGATTTGGATCACTGTTGCCAATTTGATTTGGCCAAATCTGAACATTCAATGCTGATTCAGAGAATGAGCAATTTGGCCATAGACACCAATTTCAATATTTTTTCTACATGCCTCAGAGTATCAGACGCAGCTTGTGAATGCTGTGATGGTGGGGCGGATAAAGCATCCCACAGGAGCACGGGGAGGGGGGGCCACATGCTCATCAGGAAACCCAGAAGTAGACCGGAAGTACTTCTGGTCCACTTCCAGGTCCACTGCCAACCATGAGCCCCCTGCACCCCCCCCAGCTTGGCAAGTCAGCCACAAGGGGACCCCGGGTGCCCCCTGTAGACCAAGGAAACACCAGTTTCTGGTCCAGGGAGGGAACTGGGTAGGGGCACATGCTTCCCGGCAGATCTGGAAGTGGACCTGGTGCTTCTGGTCCACTTCTGGGTCTGCTGTCAAGCACAATGGGGAACTCCCCAGCCATTGCTGATGCATAAGGGGTGCACTCCATGGAAATGCCAGCTGTGAAACCAGAAGTGCACTTCTGGTTTTGCTGCTGGCTTGGCAATCAGCCGCTCGGGGACCCTCCCAGTCAGCAATCGGCTGCTGGGGACTCCCTCCATTGGCAATTAGTCAATGAGAGGAGCCCCCCCATCAGTAATCTGGTCCCCCTTCAGACTTGGAAGGCACCAGTCTCCTATGCCCCCCCAAGTTCCCATGGGATGCTTCATCCACCCCAGCATCTCAGCATTCACAAGCTGCCTGGTACCTTGAGGTATGTAGAAAAAACATTTAAAGCTGTGTCTATGTCCGAATCATTTAATCTTTCTGAATCTCTCCAAATTGATTCGGAGGGCTCCAGTTTGATTTAGAGAGATTAAAGGGTCTCCTGATTCAATTTGGATTTGGAGATTCAGCCACTGAATCAGGCTGAATGTCTGCTGTATTGAATCAGCAGCCAAAGTGTTGCACAGCCCTACTGCTGAGCACTAAGATAAAAGGAAATGGGATTCATATTTGCTTCAGGGACTTAAAAAAAGTCTCTATGTTCTGTTTACATTGTATGGTTGATTGAAAGGGAAATATGTCTATGCCACTGCACCCTCCCAGGATCTGCCCCTGCAAGTGGATACAGAACTTTTTCAGGTAGTCCTTTGTACAGCATACTGGTGTTGTCCAGAAAGACACATTTCACCCTAGGTATGCATAAAGAAATAATTACTAGACTTCCATCATCCATGAGAGAACCTGTCTTTCTCAGGGATGCAGTTCTCTTAAATACTGCCAGTGTCTTTGAACTCAAAGTAAACATGATACCCTGTTGCTGCTATGGGAGAAACTTGAATAAAATGGGTTGCATCCCCCAAGGCGCACACATCCTGCTTTATTCATACAATGGGAGCACTATACAGCTATCTAAGTAAAACACGATCAGCCCCTGACCTTGATAATGTATTTTAGGACATGGCTGACTCCTATGCTTTAGATGTCTAGTGGGTTCCTAGATGTCTGTCTTACGTGTACAGCCAGAGGTTATATGTTTACAAGACTCTAGCATTTCATGCTGTACAAACTGATGGATCAAACAGAAACCACGTATCTGTGCTTAGACACAGAATAAGCTGTCAGTTCAAAATCTAATCATTGTACATTATTCATGAATCAAACTAATGGACAGCTTGTTTACCCCATGTGTGCAGAGCCAAAGGGAATAAGTCCATCAGGGTGTGAGGGGTTCTATTTGATTCTATACAAATTGATGGATTAAAAAGAAATTGCATGCAGTAGCTTTGTTTATTAAGCTGACAACTGAAGGCAGTAAATTTGTTTATGGTTTAAAAAAACCTCATAGTGTAGTATGTGGCTAAACTCTTGATCTGCTACAAAGAGAGAAGCTGTTCTAAAGCATATTAGCAAAATTAAAATATTCTGAATAAATTTCCATTGACAGTAAGGAATCCAAAGGGAAAAATAAATTTATTCTATCTGGACTCCATAGGAAATGTTCTGTGTTGATCTCCTGACTAGCCTAGTCATTCCCCATCCCCATGCAACACTGCCTACTTTGTTAAGCAAGTCCAAGCCAAGCCCTCACTGGGGTACAATGACTTGTCTTGTTGAAAGCCTGAACATGGTAGAATAAAATTACAGCCTAAATTCATGTAGGGGCTAACAGGTGAAATAGGATCTGGCTTGAAGACTAAAGGAATTAATATCTGGCATATGCAAAAGTACAGTAACAATTTTAGTCCCTATTTGTGCACATAAATTTAGTAGAATAATAAAACGTGCTTTTCTGCAAATCTGTATAAAGTTTTCAACTTTACATTGTGCAAAAATTCTACACAAAAAACAGACAAATGTTCCACCTAGTATCCTGTGCTATATCAGGTAGAAGGCTGTTCTAGGTGCCCCAGCTCCACCTTATTTGGTACTAAATTCTGACTTGGAATATAAGCCTTGAAAAGGGACTAAGAGGAAGAAAACCTCTCCTTGTACCCTTGTGTCAATTAGTGAGATTTTGGGTCTGCACAGCTCAGAACTGGTTTTGCTCCTCTCCTTTAGCATCTTGTGAATAGTATCCAGATCCTTCCCCACATACAAAGCATTTATGTGTGAGTCTTCTTCCCTGTTCAAGTCCCTGAAAATACTTTAATGCATCTGCATTTTTAACACACTGTCATCTTCCCCTTAAGACTGAGTCACAAATTAAGCAGTAAGAAGGAAGGCCAACCCAATTTTTGCATCAACTGTTTTTAGGGACTTGAGTAGAGTGGAATAAGATGGCATGTAGGTGCCCACATCCACTTGTTTGCCTAATAAAGCCTAATCTGTCATTATATCACCTAGTACCTCCTTCCTTTTGGCTCCCATTCTACCAGAAGTCTAGTGCTTCTTCAGATTTTTTTTTAATTTTCTTCTTGGGCCTTTTTTGACTCCTTGGAGGAAAAACAGAGAGAAACAGGAAGCCTAAAAGAGTTGCATCAGACAAAATATATTTTGTTCCCCTTAGAAGTCACAGCTAAAGAAAATAAAAAAGAAATGTGGCAAAGGAAGAGGGGTTTCAGGTTGACTATAGTGTAAAGGAAAAGATTAGGGTCTGGCATTCACCAAAGTTCACCAAAAAGAGAGTGAGAGTAGGAGATCAAAGAGGGAAGGAGACAAGAAGCCAAAAAATAGGGGAAAAGAATGGAAGTGCTCAAAGTATTAGATATACTGCAACTTTTGCTGGCTGACTTAAACTAAATTTCTAAAGCTGTATACACTTGCCCATTGATAATAGCTCAATCCACCTTCCATGATCTAAAAGATCACATAAAGGCCTGAGTGTTCTACCATGTGGGAGCTGTAAGAAGTTAATTTAGCTCTCAGTAATCAGTAGTTACGTGAGTTTATAGACAATATCTTTTTAAAATCTTTATCTTAAGTATTGCCAGTGAACCTATAGAATCAAGTAAGATGATCAAACTGGAATAGGAACTACTTGCACACTTTCATTATGTTGATATAAAAAGAGAAAGTCAGGCTGAAATATCAAAATACATTGCACAAATATATCATATATTAAACATTTATGTATATGTAATTGCAGATGGAAAAATGAATTAATAATAAAGATGTCATGATGTTAACATCCTTTAAAATCTGGAGAGCACCTTTATATCTTACTCATATTAATTAAATACATTAAGCAAAACAAAAACCACAAGAGAACAGATTACGGATAAAAATGAGGGAAATTTTCACTTGAACACAAATTATCAGACTTTGCCATCTGCTACCTTTCCTTTTGCTTTAATACAGCATAGACTCAGTCAAACAAAATAATTGATTAATCATAATTCATATTTAATACTGTCCTAAAATATTCATATTGTCTTATATATGATATGGGGGAATGTTGGCACACTAGAAGGAAGCATTAGACTTCAATCAGACCTAGACAGGCTACCAGGGTGGGCGGATGTGAATAGGATGGGATTCAACACAGACAAGTGCAAGGTGATGCACCTGGGGAGGAACAACCGGCACCATACCTACAGGTTGGGGAACTCCCCTCTTGTCAGCGCAGGGGCGGAAAAGGATCTTGGAGTTGTCATTGACTCCAAGATGAACATGGGCCGGCAGTGTGGGCAGGTCAACCATACCTTGTCATGCATCCACAGCTGCATCTCGAGCAGGTCCAAAGAGGTGATCCTCCCCGTCTATGCGGCACTGGTCAGGACACAGCTGGAGTACTGCGTCCAGTTCTGGGTGCCGCACTTCAAGAGGGATGTGGACAACTTGGAGAGGGAGGGTCCAGAGGAGGGCCACTCGCATGATCAGGGGACAGCAGGGCAGGCCCTATGAGGAGAGGCTACGGGACCTGAACCTGTTCAGCCTCCAAAAGAGAAGGCTGAAGGGGGATCTAGTGGCCTGTTATAAATTAGTCAGGGGGGATCAGCAGGCATTGGGCGAATCATTGTTCCCCCATGCACTGCCAGGAGTGACCAGAAATAACGGTCACAAGCTGGCAGAGGGTAGGTTTAGGCTAGATATCAGGAGGCGCGACTTCACGGTCAGGGTGGCTAGGATCTGGAACCAACTTCCAAGAGAAGTGATGCAGGCTCCTACCCTGGGGGTTTTTAAGAGGAGGTTGGATGAACATCTTGCTGGGGTCGTTTGACCCCAGTATTATTTCCTGCCATGGTGGGGGGTCGGACTAGATAATCTACTCGGGTCCCTTCCGACCCTAGAAACTATGAAACTATGAAACTATATGGATGCTATTGTAATTATTTTGAAATATCAAAATAATACATTTTGTAGTATTTTGAATGGTGGACTCAAGAACATAAAAGTATGGTACTTCTTTTGAAATTCATTAAAAACGTTCCAAATATTCCATAGGACAAGAACATTTCCAGACAAAATAGAAATTATCAAATTGTACAGAGTATAATTCCTAATGAACCCCACTAGATCCTGCTGCCCTTGGGTCCCTTGCCAGGACTTACTCCAAGTCCGTGCCTCTAGACACTCCCTGAGCCTTATGGGTTAGATGCATGGCTCCAAAACTGCCCCTTTACTATGCCCCACGCCTTGTATGTGGTATTGAAATGTTGTCAAGGCCCACTGAGGCTTTGATCTAGCTCAGCCTCCTGTCATCACTGAGCCCTTGTCCCCTGCCCTCACTGATGCTGGGCTCTCTGCAGCCCCTGGTGCTGCGCCCTCACTAGCACTGGGCTCTCCACACTGTAGTGTGCCCCAATGAGGCCTCCTCCTTCCCAAAAGTCTCAGCCCAATCCACCAGATTAAAAGCAACAACACAAATACAAGCCCCTGGACTATAACATAACAGTAACCGTAATACTGGAGGTCACACTCTGCCCCTTTTAGAAGGCCAGTTTCTCCCTCAACAATGTGTGCCTGCTAGCCTCAAATACTTCAGGAGCTCTTAAAGCTCATTAGTCTCACCAGCAGCAGAATAGACACCCAGGTATCTCTGTGGAGGTTTTTCACATGAGCTCCACTCCCCCGGCATTTGCCAGGGCCTTAACTGTCTTCAGTCCCAGCCCTGGGGCTTATATGTGCCAAGGGCCCTGCCTTCTTCCAGTCAGCTGACCGGGTGCAGGTGCAGGCTAATTCCCTCATTAGCCTGCTGCCACAGCAACCTGAACCTGTGAAGATCTGCCTGGTTCCTAGGACCCTCTCTCTAGGCATATTCTTCTCTTAAAGAAGCAGGCACATTTTAGTGCCCTGTGAGACAAAGTTTTTACATAATTGGCAGTCCCCTTACCCAGGGGATGCCAGAGAACAGATATTTTACTGTTTTTAGTTGGATAATTTTCAACAGCGCCTTACTTGTGCACAAGGATATAGGATGTAGTGGTGTTGGTCTAATGATACACACAAGACAAGCTTTTTTGGATAAATCTGGTATCTTTTATTAGACCAACTCAAATAGTTAAAAACATTCTTTTTTCAAGCTTTTAAGTACAAATACCCTTCATCAGGCTGAGGAAGCATCTGGATTTGATCTGTGCTCTTCCTGGATGGAATAGTAAAGAAGCCAGGGCCAGTATGCATGCAAGAAAGCCAGTCAGGAAAAATGGAAATATAGGTAGTCAATGGGTGAGAGACAGGGTGGAGTGGGGTGGAAGGTAGGGGAATGAATATAGGTGATAAAAAGTAGAGAGGTTACCTGGGGAGTTAGATGTTAGGCAGGTTATAATGTGTCATAAATCTAATGACTATATTTAGTCCAAAGCAATCAGGACTCATAGCAGAGTTGATATCTTTTGTTAGACCAACAAGATTTTTGCAAAAAAAAAAAAAATCTTAATTACAAGCTTTTGGGCACAAACACCCTTCATCAGGCATTGGAGAAAAGATTGCAAAAGTTCTCCTTTGTAGAAATGAAAGTTTATTTTTCACAGGATTTTACAAAGGAAACAATAGATGGAAGACTCCTCTAGGCAGTCAGTTCATAGCTGTTATGGAGTCTGTCACCTCCTGTGAGGTTCTGTGATGTTGCAAATTACCTTGGAACAAAGGCAGGAGCAGGATATCAGGTTTCAGATGGTCACAGCTGTTACCTGCTTGGGAAAATATGAAGATTTCATATTAAAAATTGTCTAAAATTTTATATCTTCCATGTGTCAGTCATCCAGGTTGTAGCCATATTAGTCTAGAGGAAGAAGCATATATTAAAAAACTATAGTTAGTCCATGATTTTTTGCATCCAGTAGATATATGACGTGAAGTTCATAGGCTGATCTATGAAAGGTGTTTTGTAAATTTCCTTTGAGGATTAGAACTGAGAGATTGGAGAGAGAGTGGTTGTCTTATGAGAAGTGTACACCCACAGGTTTCCATAATTTTTTGGTATGTGTTCATTCTAGTGTGCAGTTGTTTGGTTTATCTTATATATTTTCCATCAGGGCATTTAGTGCACTGGATGAGATATGTTACATTTCTGGAGGTGCAGGTGTAAGATCCAGGAATAGTGATGGTTCTGTTCTGGGGTTTAGTTATTGTGGGACTGGTGGAGATGTGTTGGCAGGTTTTACATTTTTTTGTTCTGGCACGGCTTGTATCCATTTGGTGTGCTTTGGGCCATAGGAAGTTTGCTTCTAGTGATGACGTTGGCAAGGTTTGGTGTCTGTTAAAAGGCTAGGGTGGCTGGTTCTGGGAAGATCTCATTAGGAATTGGGTCTTCTTCTAGTATGGGTTGCAATTGTTTGAGAATTTTTCATATAGATTCCAGGGAGGGATGATATGTCATAACCAGTGGTGTACGATCTATGGGATGTTTCTTTCTGTACTGCATCAATTCTTCATGTGCTATCCAAGTGGCTTTTTCAAAAGCACAATCTATATCTCTAGAAGAGTGTCCTTATTGAGTGAAATCCCTTTTGAGATTTGCGGTGTGACTATCATGGGTGTTCTCCTCAATGCAGGTTCAGTGGAATCTGAGAGCTTGGTAGTATATTACAGATTTCTTGGTGTGCTTAGGGCAATTGCTGGTTCTGTGCACATATGTATGTTGGCCTGTGGGTTTCTTTTATATGGTGGTTTATATTTTACCATTCTGGGTAATAAGCATCATGTCTAAAAAAGGAAATGTTGGTTTCATAGTTTCATAGTAGTTTGGGGTCAGAAGGGACCTGAACAGATCATCTAGTCTAACCCCCCGCCACTGGCCGGAGCACACGCTGGGATCACACAACCCCAGACAGGTGTTTGTCCAACCTCTTTTTGAATTTACTCAAGGTAGGAGTGAGGACCACTTCCCTAGGAAGTTGGTTCCAGATCCTAGCCACCCTAACAGTGAAATAGTGCCTCCTAATCTCTAACCTGAACCTATTCTCCAGCGGCTTCTAGCATTGTTCCTCGTCACCCCAGGTGCTTCTTGGGGGGAATAGGGCTCTTCCTTTTTGCTGCTGATCTCCCCTAATGAGTTTGTAGGCAGCCACCAAATCCCCCCTCAGCCTCCGCTTGCTGAGGCTGAACAGGTACAGGTCCCTCAGCCTCTATTCATAGGGCCTGCCCTGTTGCCCTCCAACCAAGCTGGTGGCCCTCCTCTGAACCCTCTCAAGGCAGGCCACATCATTCATAAAGTGTGGTGCCAAGAACTGGACACAGGACTCCAATTGTGGCCTGACCAATGTCGCGTAGAGGGGGAGTATCACCTCTCTGGACTGACTTGAGATGCATCTTTGGATGCACAACAAGGTGCATTGGCTTTGCTGGCTGCAGTCTGGCATTGGCAGCTCACGATCATCTTGGAGTCAATAATGATTCCAAGATCACTTTCCGCATCTGTGCTCACAAGGGGGGGAGCTCCCCAGCTTGTATGTATGCTGTGGATTTCTTCTCCCCAGGTGCAGCACCCTGCATTTATTTACATTGAACCCCATCCTGTTACCATCCACCCACTTCTGTAGTGTGTCTAAATCTAATTGCAGCCTCTCTCCCTTTGAGCGTGCCTACCTCTCCCCACATCTCGGTGTCATCAGCAAACTTGGACAACGTGTTTTCCACCCCTTTGTCCAAGTTTCTGATGAAGACGTTGAACAGTGTAGGCCCCAGGACCAAGGCCTGGGGGATCTCACTATTCACATCCCACCAAGTCGAGTGCTGGAGTATTCGAGAGATAGTCTGATGGAGGGGTGATGATTGTTGAATTTCTGATGAAAATCAGAGATTGCAGGTCTCCAGTCCAAATGATTAAGATATCATCAGTATATCGTAAGTATAGCAAGAGTTTGATGGTGCAGTCCTTGAGGAATTCTTCTTCCAGGTGGTTCATAAAAAGGTTCAGATACTGTGAGGCTATTTTGGTGCCCATAGCTTTGCCCATGGTCTGGAGGAAGTGTTGGTTATTGAAAGTGAAGTTGTGCATGAGAACAAAGTGTATAAATCTTTGGGTCTGTACTCTGAGTTGTAATCTTGCTCTTGTAGCTATGTAAGGCAGCCTTGGATGCCATCCTGGTATGAGAAGTTGGTATATAGAGTAGCGTTTCCCAAACTTTTGATACCTGGGGCACACTTTTTTCTGGTTTAAAATGGGCAGACCACTTCATTCTAACACTCTCTGTCTCACTATAGTTCATATTCCAATTTAGATCTATCTCAGTGATTTTCAAATGAGATGCACCAAATTCAGAAAAGTTATAGAGGGGTGTGCACCCGCCGGGCCTCGATTACTCGGTCCCTTGCCGCCTTGCCCAGGAGCCTGGTGGTAACCTTCCACTCCGTCTCTTAAGGGAGTAGTCCTCGATCTTCCGCTTCAGGCAGTCTTCCCCTCCTTATCCTGCCTGCCACGACTTTGATGGTATTTCAGTGGTGGAGGGGTCTGGTTGCCTGACGCTGGCTACCTCCCCAAGGCCGAAGCATGATGTTCTTCGTGAGCCTCCACCTCCCCTACACCTCACCCTAGACCCCACCTTAACAGTGTGCTATAGGGGTTGCCGCCGGCTGGCCCTCCGCTTGATGTGGGGTCCCTCTGGGTTCCAGCTAGGCTCACGCCGGGGCCCAGGAAGCCCTGGTTCCTTCTCGGCCAGTCTAACCTGTAGAGGCCTTGGCTCCCTCTAACTCAATAGCCCTGAACAATAATAATACAGAGAACAATGCCAACAAAACAAGCCACACTAGTAGTGAAAAGAAAAATGCTAAATTATCCACAAGGCTAGAGGGATCACCTCCCACAAAAATAAGCTAATCTCCCTATCGAGGGAATATTCTGCCCACGAATTTTGGTCAAGGTCCTGTATCCCCAATGTAGGGTCTCAGTCCCTCTTTCTTTTGAGGATCTCCTCTTAACTCCTATGTCCATCGTCCTCTACCTGCGTTGACGAAGCCTTTAGCTTCGGCTTTCCTCGAGCCCCAGGGTTACATACAGTCGAGGCACCTGGGTCTTGTCAGGACTGACGGCAGCGTCTTCCCCTGGGCAGAATTCAGATTCCTCCTGTGAGACTGCAGCAATGTTCTCCGGCTCCTCCACCTTCCTGGTGCGCTCTGGAGCTCTTCTCCCCACGCTCTCTTGCTGCCTCTCTTCCCCCTCTGCCCACTCACTCTCCCTTCTTATCCTCCCGCACTGGTTCTCCTCCCCCGCTTCCCCAGCTGTTTCCCCTTTAAACAAACCACGGCTAATGAGCCGCGTGGGACCCGCCGCCGCTTTCTGCTCCGCCGCGATTCCTGCCACTGCTTCCAGCCCCGCTGCGATTCCTGCCGCCGGTAAGTTGTTTTCATTTATTCTCTCTTCCCCTTTCCTTTCCCCATGGTGTGCTGCCCCCCAGAGTCCCCCTTGGACCCTTTGGGATTCGTGCCTTCGCCGCGCCCCAGGACAGGGTGCATTGAAGCTAAAGAGATAGAGACTCACTGGTATAGAGACTAATCTCTTATTGAAAAAAAGACGTGTGCAGTGCCATTTTTAACAGTACATCTCAGCACTGGCATGATTTCATAGTTTCATAGTTTCTAGGGTTGGAAGGGACCTGAGTAGATAATTTAGTCCAACCCCCTACCATTGCAGGAAAGAGTACTGTGGTCAAACGACCCCAGCAATGTGTTCATCTAACCTCCTCTTAAAACCCCCCAGGGTAGGAGCCTGCACCACTTCTCTTGGAAGTTGGTTCCAGATCCTAGCCACCCTGACCGTGAAGTAGCACTTCCTGATATCTAGCCTAAACCTGCCCTCTGCCAGCTTGTGACCGTTATTCCTGGTCACTCCTGGCAGTGCTCAGAGGTCAGCAGCAATGCCTGATGACTAATTTATAACAGGCCACAAGATTCCCCCCTCAGCCTTCTCATGTGGAGGCTGAACAGGTTCAGGTCCCATAGCCTCTCCTCATAGGGCCTGCCCTGCTGCTCCGTGATCATGCGAGTGGCCCTCCTCTGGACCCTCTCCATTTTGTCCACATCCCTCTTGAAGTGCGGTGCCCAGAACTGGACACAGTACTCCAAGTGTGGCCTGACCAGTGCCGCATAGAGGGGGAGGATCACCTCCTTGGACCTGCTTGAGATGCATCTATGGATACATGACAAGGTGAGGTTGGCCTTCCTGACTGCATCCCTACACTGCCAGCCCATGTTCATCTTGGCATCAAGATCAATGATGACTCCAAGATCCTTTTCTGCCTCTGCTAATTACTTCATCACATTGACAACTCATATTCATCTTGGAGTCAACAACAACTCCAACATCTCTTTCCACCACTGTGCTATGAAGGGCATTCCCCAGCCTATAGGTGTCCTGGTGATTCCCCCTCCCTAGGTGCAGCACCTTGCACTTGTCCTTGTTGAATTGCATCCTATTGTTCCCTTCCCACTTCTCTAACCTGTCCAGGTCCACCTGGATTCAGTTTCTTTCCATCAGTGTGGTTGCTTCACCCCATAGTTTGGTGTCATCTGCAAATTTGGACGGAGTACATTCCACACCTTCATCCAGGTATCTGATGAAGATATTGAACAGCATCAGCCCAGGAACTGAGTCTTGGGATACCGTGTTGAAGGCCTTCTTAAAGTCCAAGTAGATGACATCTAACTTGACTCCTGCATCTAAGCTTTTAGTGACCTGGTCATAGAAAGAAACAAGGTTAGTCTGCTATGACTCTATAATATTTTTTACACTAATCTTATGTTATCTTTTACCTATATACCATTTTGGGTATATATATATTTGACATTAATATTATGCTATCTTTTACCTATTTTATAAAAAAGGAATTTATAAAACTCAATATCTCAGTATACTTGATAAGCCAGAATTTTGACTAAAATAAAATGGCCCAAATCCATTAATGTACCCAAACCATTTTTAGCAGCTACGGTACTAGACCTACAGACTTTAGATTACAAACAAATGTAGTTAAAAAATGGAGAAACAGAGAGAAAGAGAGAGAGAGAGAGAGAGAGAGGGAGGGAGGGAGGGAGAGAGAGAGAGAAAATATACCCCATTACTAATAACACCCAGAAGACCTGACAAGGTAAGCTTCCAATAAGTAAGTCAAATGCCAGGAGCCATCAAAATGTACAGATAATGGACCCCAATTCAATCAGTTTAATGTTAGGGATTAAGGAAGAGAGATGGTCAAACAGATACAATGGCCAGAATTTTCAGCTTTCATGAGCTAATATTTGGCAGAGCTAGGAAGAAAATGTGACTCTTTGCCATTCTTCTTCATTAATTAAATGTTGTTTCCACTATACTAAGAAGCAGCCCAAAGTTATGACTGTGGCCCCTAGTAGATGTTAAAGCAATGGCATTATTGGGATCAGAGAAATTTTATGCCCATCCTAAACATTGTGCCTCCTGCTATGCCAAATGGTTGGAGATGTGGGGCTCTCCAGGACAGCAGCTGTCCAGTTTGACACCTGGGACTGTCCAGAGCTTAGGGTGACAATAAGCTGCATGTCATTTGTGGCCCTGTGACAACCCCCGGTTTGGTTTGAGACCCTGAGGTGTGCCAAAGTGGGTCAGCAATCAGCCTGGGTCCTGCAATGCAACATGTTCATTTTGTGATGCCAAACAAAAGAGCCACAAAGATATTCCATATATTTTGTGGAATATCGTTGTGATTGGTTTGACACTTTTTGGCACCCAAAATCAGTACTGCTGTTACTATTCATGGTGCAACTAACGTATTAATCACATCATAACTAACATGTGATAGGGCCTATGTTATGCCAGTTATCCTGAATTAATAGGGAAGGCAGCAACGAAAGTGCTTTCTTCACCTACAGTTGCCAATTCCAAATAAATTTGACAAATTATCTAGTTGAGAGACAGGGATTTTTATTATAAATTGTAAATTAAGAAACTTAGAAGTACATATATACAGATCTGTATTACCCTTTTACTGTTATCTATATGCTTCCTCTCACCCTTTGGCCGTTTATGGGGAGAAAATACTGTGTTCAAAAGTGCTTTTTAATCTAGCAAAGAAAGGCATAACTAGAGGCACTGGTTGGAACCTGAAATGAGGCAAATTAAAATCAAGCATGAATATTTAACAAAGAATAACAGTGATCAACCATTGGACCAAATAACAAAAAGAAATGGTGGATTCTCCAGTTTTCAGTGTTTTTATATCTGGCCTGGAAGCCCTTCTAAAAAATATCCTTTAGCTAAACATGTGCAATTGAGCTGAATACAACTGGGCTTAATACAACTAAAAAAATAAAATCAAGTGAATTGAACTATTGAACTCTTCTGGACTTAAAATCTATAAATCTAAGAAAGATACCACCTCAGAAAAATAGTCCTGCCTTTCTGGTATCCCATCTCAATACATTACTAATCTCTGGTGTTTCAGAAAAGGGAAAGAATGAAACAAGCAAACAAAAAAATAACACTACTAGAATATATCTCACCATGTGACTATCAAGGAAAACAATTGTTTGACCTTCAGACCAGACAAAGCTACAGGGGTCTGTGACAAAGAGACAGGACACTGCATGTAGTACCACCACAAAGAGTTACAGCATATATATTTCCCCATATAAAACACAAAGAGGATTGAATGATTTCCAATGGTATATAAGGTCTCTAATTACATAGAGACAAAGGAAAATGAAATGTATACTTTCCTGACTCAGTGCATGGATGACTGAATACAGAGAAGTATCACTCATTACAGGAATGTGATACTTGCTCCCCTAATGGGAGCTTTTAAATGCAGTCAGACCACTCTGAGTAAAGAGATGAAGTGATTTAATGCATGGTGCAAAATCCTCACTTTTCAGTCTGATGGATTTCACTATACTTGTTTTTTTCTTCCTTATAACATAAAAACCCAGTTTTATTATTAGTAAGAAAGAGTGAATAATGTTTCAATTTAATGATACACAATTTCTTCTTCTTCTGCTTCTTCACATGACATAAATCTTTAATCACTGAGAAACAATTCCTCCTTATAACAGCACCCAGTCTTGTTTGCTGGGTAAGCCTGAGCTTAGTATGTGAACAGGAGAAAGGATTCTCCCTGAAGAGACTGAAATAACCATCTGAGTTTCTCATGTATTCTATCCCATGAAAGTTTTACAGACTTAAAAAAAAATCCTTTTTTACAGAGGGTTTGAAAACAAGACCTCTTGTAGGTTTTTTTCAGGGAAAAAATGAGTGAGTGAGAGAGAAAGAGGATGAAGGTTCAAAACATAAATGCTAAAGGAATGTATTCCTGTTTTAATTCATAGTAAATTTACTTTGTAGCAAGGATCAGATGTATAACTAGCCCTCCAAAGATGGCTACTTGCAGTAAACGGTACTACAGTTTCTTTCCACTAGGCAGGGGAGAGCAAGTTTTCATTGAACAAACAACTAGGCTAGAATGTATTGACAAGGGAAGCAAAGTGTTCTGCATAATAAATTTACTTTTCTAATACACAGTACATTAGTATTTTGTACTGTGAAATAAAGTTATTGCATGTTTTTAAGGGTAACTTTACTGTAGATTGAAATGATTTACTACAAAATAGGAATTTATGTCATGTATATGTATATTTTTTTCATATTAAAGTTAAGTACTACATAGTATTATATCATGGGTCCCCAGCCAGTGATGTGTGTGTGTGTGTGTGTGTGATGTAAATATCACGGTTCGTTTCTTTGGAGGCTCATTGAATAACAAATCCTTAGGCACACATTGTTGGTGAGACAAAAGGTATATATTTGCAAATAGGGTCAGAGGGAGAAGACAAAAGATCAAAACCCTCTGCCCCCGGGCACAATCATTAGCAGGCTTTTATCCCCTCTCTTCTGGCACGTATACAGAAACAGGAACTCTTACAACTCATTTCCGGTTCATACAAACATGCATGAGAATACGTCAGATCATGCATCCCATGTGTATTATAATTAACTACTTAAGTATGCGGGGCGGATAGGCTTAATATGTATTAGGTTATTGCGCGTGCTTAGAAGGGACCCAAGGTTACTCAAGGTTCAACCTGAAGGCTAAAATGGCAATTACTCTTATCTTAGCCTAAGAACTGTGGGAGCCATGAAAGAAAGTGTGATTTAGTGTAACAAAGAGATAGTAAATTTGCAGAACAAAGAGAGAGTGATACCTTAGTACAAAGAGCTCTTGGAGTTTTTCCTTCAGTTTCCAACCCCCCCCTTCCCTCTCTCATTAAGGAGACAAGGAGGGCTGGCAGCCGTGCTTATTCAGAGGACAACACTATTGATGGGAGCTAACAGCTATTGATAATGCATTTTTAATAATATTTCTAACAATATTCCCCCCTCAAGATGCTTTCTGATCTTTACTTCATTTGGGCATATCAAGATAATTACGAGGAATTTTTCTGAGGACCATGACTTTTGCTACAGTCTGTGCTTTTAGAGGGACTGCTGCGACCTGCATTCCTTCTACTGTGGTGGTTATCAATCTAGTAAGACAAGGAATGAGACAAGGGATAAAAATCAAACCAGTTAGAGCACACAAAAGCACAAACCCTACTTTTTTCCACCAGGGTCCTCCAAATAATTGAAACCACCAGTCCTTATTCCATGTGGTTTCCCACGTTTGTATTGGTACATGGGTTATTTTTCTAATCTCTTTGGCAATCTCTAAGACCACCTTCCCGTTATCATCTATTTGGAGGCAACAATTAGAAAGGTTGAACTTTCCACAGACTCCGCCATCCTCTGTGAGTAAATAGTCTAAAGCCATTTGATTTTGGTATATGGCTTCCCTCATCTGAGAACTTTGTCGGGCCAGCAACTCGAGAGCAGTGGCGGTCTGGTTAGTAATTACTTCCAAGACTGCCTGCAACCGGATGATTCTATTCAGCATATATATTGGTGTCCGGTAGCCCCAACTCCCATCATTAGCCCATGTAGCTGGTCCATAATACTCAATAATCCTCTGAGGAGGCCACTCATCCTCCTTCCACTTTTGGGAGCCACCCTGTGTCAAACTTACATCAATACTTCTCTTGGCCCTGTTCCAATCATCATACAAAGAGACTCCCAGCTTATTTCCAACCTCAGATGGTAACAAAAAGAAAGATGGTACAATTACTCCAATATAGCAGGTTCCTGCCCACCCTCGTGGTAGGACCGTATAGGCACGCTTTCCACAAATCCAATAATGTCCTTTTAGGGCTCTGTGTTCCCCTCCCAAGGCTAGGGGGTCACGGCTGTGGAAAAGAAGGGGATAGTATTTGGTGCCCTTATGCCCTAAAGGGCCAGTGTGATAGTTACTCAGTTTAAACTGACATTTCCATACGCCATCTTTATCCCTATACTCGCACTTGGTTATTTCATTTGTGTCATTTAAGGCACTCCAATATGCATTAAACCTTGCCACTGTGCCATTCAGGTGTGCCCATTGCCACTTATAGATGTAGGTAAATCGTTCGCCTCGGGCCTTTTCATATGCCTGACATCTGGTAGGGTCAGGATCGAAAGGTAATATTCTTGTCCTTTTGAGATTTTGCATCTGTGTGGAGATTGGGAGCCTAATGGCAGCAGAATTCCATTGATCAGCATACTTGCTGCATACTCGGGCCCATTTTAATGTCCATGTACACTGACTATGTCCCAAACTCCTTCCTGTACCATTACTGCTAATACAGTACTCTCCCAATGCCACTTGGGAAAGATCCCAGCTGCGGTTCTCATCCCATTCTTGACCAGTACTCTTAACATCTGCTTTGTCACTGACTAACCATTTTGGGGCCAAAGGAAAAGCCCTCCAAGGCCACTGTTCTCCGGCCTCTCGGAGCCCCCCACAGGCCCAGCAGTTGGTAAGATTAAAAGTACTTGCAATCCTCTTCATCATATCAACATACAAATTTGTCCCTGGGGGAGTAATTTGGGAAAGCGGGGGCATAGGCCAGTGGCTAAGGCTATGCAATCCTGCTTCTTTCATTATGCAGATAACAACAAGGCACATTAAAATTCCCACCATATTTTCCCTTTTACTTTCTGGACTAATTTTCTGAACTTTGATTAAGCCGTCTCAGGCGCACTTGGAGATCACCAGTAGGTTCACAGCTCCACTTGCTGGCTTCTTGTTCCGAAGACGACTCAGCTTCCGGAGTGAGTTCGTCTTGGGAGTTGTTGTCCTCTGACGCTTGTGGATGTCGTTTCACACGGGTATGGTGTATCCAACGGTCATGGCCAGCGATCTTTACAGCGGTGTGGGTTGTTAGAAGTACCTGGAAAGGGCCACTCCACCTCTCAGTCAGAGGTTCCTTTTTCCACCGCTGCACCAAGACCCAGTCTCCCGGGGAGAAGTCATGTACCGGTACGTCTAAAGGCAGGCGCTGAAAGGAGGCTGCATACCTGTGAAGAGAAAACAAGACAGACTGCAAAGCAATAACGTACATATGAAGCTCACTATTACCTAATTTAAAAGTTACATTCTCTCGCATCCCAGGAGGTAAGACTCGAGGGGGCTTGCCAAACATAATTTCATATGGGGTCAATTTAAGGCCCCGTCGGGGAGTGTTTCGAATGCAAGTAAGGGTGAGCGGCAATGCTTGAGGCCACTTAAGACGTGTTTCTATACAGATTTTGGTGAGCAAAGTCTTTAAAGCCCTATTCATGCGTTCCACTTGTCCTGAACTCTGTGGTCTCCATGGTGTGTGTAATTTCCAAGTAACCTTGAGAGTTTGCGCGACTTCTTGAACCACCTTTCCCACGAAGTGTTGTCCTTGATCTGACTCAATGGACTCAGGCAGGGAATACCGTGGAATGATCTCCTGCAACAAATACTTCACTACTGTAGCTGCAGTGGCAGTCCTGGTGGGCCAGGCCTCGACCCAACCAGACAGCTGGTCTACCATGACAAGTAAAAACCCGTGATGTCCGGACCGTGGGAGCTCGGCAAAATCAATCTGCCATGCCTGTCCAGGGTACGCTGCCCAGGGTCTACCTCCCATTGGCACAGGGGGTTTCCTTTGGGGGTTTACTTTCTGGCATGTGATGCACTTGGTAGCAATGCGCTGAGCTTCTACATATAGCCCTGGAGCTACTGCTTGGCGGATCACTAGATCACCCATGGCCAAACCTCCCATATGGGTTCTTGCATGGAGCTGTTGCAGCACCTCCCGAAGCAATGGCCTGGGTATCATGACTTTCCCTCCTGGTACTATCCACCACCCCTGGGAGTTCTTTTCTGCACAAGCTCTTTGTGCAAATTTATCTTCTTCAGGGGAATACTGTGGGACTAAATCTTGGATGTCTGGCCATATGGCATGGGACATGGCCTGCTTGGATACCTCCTCCGCTTCTTCCCCAATAAATGCAGCTTCCTTTGCTGCTGAATTAGCCTTTGCATTTCCAAGCTTATGCTTTTCCTCAGCAGCCTTCCCATGGGCCCGCACATGAATGACTGCTACCTCTTTAGGCTGGTGGAGTGCCTCTAGTAGCTTGATAATCTGGGGGCCATTAGCAATTTTATTCCCAGAGGCCGTAATGAAACCCCTTTCTTTCCACAATAGTCCGTGTGCATGGACTGTAGAAAAAGCATAGCGAGAGTCAGTGTATATATTAACCCGCTGGTCTGTCCCCAGCTGTAATGCTCGGGTGAGCGCAGTGAGTTCTGCGGCCTGTGCCGACCATGAGCTCGGCAATGACTCCCTCCATACTACCTTATCCAAGGTTACCACTGCACATCCTGTTCGTCTTTTTCCATCGATGACAGAGCTGGAGCCGTCTACGAAGTATTCAACATCTGGGTCCTCAATTGGGTCCTCAGCAAGATCAGGTCGCACCTGTGTGGTTTGATTCAGGACCTCAAGGCAGTCATGCATTGGTTTCCCTGGCTCCGGCAGCAAGGTTGCAGGGTTTAAGGCTGTAGTATGTTTGAAAGTAAGTCCTGGATTAGAGAGCAAAAATATCTCATACCGTGATTGTCTGGAGGGGTTAAGAAATTTCCCTCCCTCAGTCCCTAGGATCTGGGGAACTCCATGAGGAGTGAGTATTTCCATATCCGCACCCATGACTATCTTCTGGGCTTCTTCAACAACCACTGCTGTGGCTGCCACAGCCCGAAGACAGGCTGGCCACCCGAGTGCAACTGGATCTAGAACCTTTGAGTAATATCCCACGGGTCTCCAGGTCGGACCCGATGGCTGTGTCAGCACCCCTGATGCAACCCCTCGATTCTCATGAACATACAGTCGATATGGCTTTTTACTGTTTGGGATGGCCAGGGCAGGGGGCTGGGTTAATGCTGCTTTAAGCAGATCAAAGGCATGCTGCATTTCTTTATTCCATTTCCATTTAGTGAGACTCTCCTTAGTCAGTGAGTCATATAGTGGTCTAGCCTTCCCACCATAATCTGGTATCCATAGTCGACAGAACCCAGTTAGCCCTAGGAATGCTCGTAGCTCCTTGGGTGACTTAGGTGGGGTTAGACCTTGGATTGCCTGTATGCGATCTGCACTCAGGGCTCTGACTCCTTTTGAGAGCTTATATCCCAAAAATGTGACTTCAGGCTGACATATCTGGGCTTTCTCTCTAGAAACTTTATATCCTTTTTCCCCCAGAGTGTTTAGGAGTGACCTGGTGGCTTCCTCACAGAGCTGCAAGTTTGGGCTTGCAACTAGCAGGTCATCCACATACTGGAGGAGAGTCACTGCGGGGTGTGATCCCTTCCACTCCTCCAAGTCCTTCTGAAGGGCAAGTCCGAAAATATGAGGGGCTGCTACGAATCCTTGTGGGAGAACTGTCCACATGAGTTGGGCTTTATGGAAGGTGTCTGGATCCTCCCATTCAAAAGCAAACAATTTTTGCCTGTCTCGGTGAAGGGGAATAGAGAAGAAATCATCTTTCAAATCTAGCACTGAAAATATTTCAGCTTCCCCCGGTACTTCTGTCAAAATCGTGTGAAGGTTCGGGACTACAGGATGGTCTGAAAGGACCTTCTTATTTACTGCCCGTAGGTCTTGGACCAGTCTGTATGAGACCCCATCTGCCTTCGGCACTCCAAGGATGGGGGTGTTATAGGGTGAAGACCCTTCCACTAGCCATCCGTACCTCTTGTATTTCTCTATTAACGGCTTGAGTCCAGCTCTGGCCGCTCGGCTGAGTGGGTACTGCTTTACCCGAACGGGCCCCTCCCCATCCTTGAGTACGATCCTTACCGGGGAGACGAACTTAGCTCGCGCAGGGGTTCCATCAGCCCATACTGAGGGGTCTACTCCAGTCATGTGATCTTCTGGACTTACTGCAGGGCGTCGGTCCTCCAGGAGAGCCATCTGATAGTTCGAGCTCTGCTTGACAGGTAGCTGGACCACCATCTGATCGTCTCTGAAAAAGATCTCAGCTTGCAATTTTGTGAGTAAGTCCCGCCCAAGGAGTGCAACCGGGCAACTTGGAGAATACACAAAGGAGTGCTCAAGCAAATGATCCCCCACTTTGGTGAGGAGTGGTTTACAAACAGGGAGTCGGGATTGTGTTCCCTCAATCCCTTCTACAAGTACATGCTGGTCACTAGTTCCTGCACAGGGGGGTTTTTCTGGAATCATTGAAAATGTAGCCCCAGTATCCACCAAGGCTTCAAAGTTTTTGCCACCAACCCTAATGGTTACCATGGGATCTTCTCGGGCTCCAACCCGAAGGGTAGTGGTCTTAGATCCCTGTCCCCTTCATTCTGAATCCTCACCCTTGTCTTCTGCCCGCATGAGGTGACCTCTCGGTTCCCCCTCTCTCTTCTCCTTCAACTTCGGGCATTCCCTTTTCCAGTGTCCTTTCTCTTTGCAATAAGCACAAACGTCTGCTCCCACTCTTTCTCCTTTCCCCTTCTGCATCCCAGCCTTTCCAGAGTTCCCTCCAGTTATAGCAGCTGCTAGTGCTGCCATCTGTCGCTGAGCCTTTTTATCCTCCTTGCGCTCCTGCACTTGCTCACGATTCCCATACACCTTATATGCAATTTCCACCAGCTCTGAAATCGGTTTCCCAGCACCTCCCTCAGTTTTCTGTAACTTCTTACGGATATCAGCAGCAGATTGACCAATAAACATAAGATTTACCATGCGCTGGTTATCTGGGGCTTCTGGATCCAGATCCGAAAACCTGCGAAACGCCTCATACAGCCTCCCAAGGAAAGCTGAGGGATCCTCCTCTTTTCCCTGTCTCACTTCATACAACTTAGACAGATTAGTAACCCGAGGCACTGCCTTTCCCATTGCTTCCACTATAATTCCCAGATACCGTGCACTCAGCTCTTTGCCTTCTGCAGTATGATTGTCCCACATCGGCTCTTCTACAGGGCAGGTATCACGCAGAGTACGACCAGCAGCACCCTCTGACTCAACTCTGGCTGCCGCAATACGCTCCGCTGTACCCAACACTAATCTCCTCTCCTCCGGGGTTAGGAGAGTCTGGAGCATCATCTGGACATCAGCCCAAGTGGGTCGATGAGTCTGCCCAATAGATCGAAACAAGTCCCTCATCTTTTCAGGGTCTTCACGAAAAGAGGGGCTCTGATTCTTCCAGTTAAATAAATCTGAAGTGCTAAATGGGGTGTAGACAAAAGTTGCAGTGCCTCCTTCCCCAATAACCTCTCGCATTGGACAGTTCAACACCGGCTGTGACTCTACAGGCTTGCGCAAATAATAACCCTTATTTCCTGATTCAGATGAGGCACTTGGCTGAGGCTCACGCTCTAACTCATTAAGTATGCCTTGGTACGTCGGTGGTGGTCTCTCTAAGGGAGGGGGCGGTGGTGCAGAAGGACTGGATGCCGAGGAGGCGTCTGACTCATCTTCGCTACCCGACAGGGCAACCGGAGCACGGGTCCGGTACTCAGCCAATTCAGAATCCCCCCCCTCATTAGACTCAGGAAGTACAGGCGCCCCCCCCCGAGTCTTTTTCTTAACAAGCATCACATGAGACTTTACTAAGTAATTCTTAATCCAAGGTGGCTGATTTTGAACCACCCACAACCAACAATCAATATAAGGAAACTGATTCCAATACCCATTTTGCATAACAATTTCATGGATAGCTATCACTTCTTTTAGCACAAAGGATCCTTTCGGGGTCCAGTGGACCCCAAATGTTGGCCACTCGAGTTGACAAAACTTAGTTAAATCACCTTTTTTCATTTTTATTCCGTAATCGGCCGGCCTTGCAAATTTATTAAAATGACGTAATAAGCACTTTAGAGGGGTATCCATGTTTTCTACATGGGAGCTAACCGTACCCATTTTGCCCACAAAAGTGCACCCAAGGCACACCAAATACCAAAAAGTCCCTTACAGCAGATGATTTACCATGAGAACATGCACACCTCCTGCTCCGGACCCAGAACCAAATTGGGCAAAGGGAATTCGTATACTCACTCAGATACCCCAGAGATCTCGATCCAAAGCCAAAAATGTGTACCTGGAGACTCCAAAAAAAAACCAAAATTTGCATAGGAGCCCTTAGTGTTCCGGATGTCCCGGCTCACGCCTCAAGCCCCCACCCCAGGGCGAGCCAAAAAGAAAGGCTCGGCACGCAACCCCCCCAGGGGGGCAGAGACGATGCGCCGACGAACTCCGGAGTCAACCAAAGAAAGCCCCACGTTGGGCGCCAATTCTGATGTAAATATCACGGTTCGTTTCTTTGGAGGCTCATTGAATAACAAATCCTTAGGCACACATTGTTGGTGAGACAAAAGGTATATATTTGCAAATAGGGTCAGAGGGAGAAGACAAAAGATCAAAACCCTCTGCCCCCGGGCACAATCATTAGCAGGCTTTTATCCCCTCTCTTCTGGCACGTATACAGAAACAGGAACTCTTACAACTCATTTCCGGTTCATACAAACATGCATGAGAATACGTCAGATCATGCATCCCATGTGTATTATAATTAACTACTTAAGTATGCGGGGCGGATAGGCTTAATATGTATTAGGTTATTGCGCGTGCTTAGAAGGGACCCAAGGTTACTCAAGGTTCAACCTGAAGGCTAAAATGGCAATTACTCTTATCTTAGCCTAAGAACTGTGGGAGCCATGAAAGAAAGTGTGATTTAGTGTAACAAAGAGATAGTAAATTTGCAGAACAAAGAGAGAGTGATACCTTAGTACAAAGAGCTCTTGGAGTTTTTCCTTCAGTTTCCAACCCCCCCCTTCCCTCTCTCATTAAGGAGACAAGGAGGGCTGGCAGCCGTGCTTATTCAGAGGACAACACTATTGATGGGAGCTAACAGCTATTGATAATGCATTTTTAATAATATTTCTAACATGTGTGTATGTGTGTGTGTGTGTGTGTGTGTAGTGGGGGGAAACAGAGACAGAGCAAGTGTTTTATTGGAGGGAAAACATACATTACCTTGGATCTAGAGAACCAAGTTCTGTGGTTCCTCCACAGCCCTCATTAATGTTATGATCACCAGATTATTGGCTGTTTGGGAGGCTCTATCTCTATTTGTGATTTAACCAGGCATAGTTCTGTCCAAGCATGTTTCCATGTTACCTGTAATTCTTTAGGAACACCTCCATGGTATTGTCTGATTCATTGTTTCATTCCAAAAATTGTGTCCATTTTAGGTAAGTTTGTAGAATCTCATTTGTTTAGACTACAGTATCATTCTCATTGAGTTATCATTTTGATACTTGATTGCAGTCAGTAGTGTAGGAAAATTTAACCCCGGGCCTATAGGCCTTATCTGGCAGTGAAGGAGCAGTGGTTATTAAGACTGCCATCTCTCCCCTGCTGCAAATTTCCATGCCCCATATGGCAGAATTAGGTCCTGACCCTATACAGTGGGATTGGGCCCTAGCCAGCACAGAGGGATCAGGCCCACAAGCTGGATCTGGCACTGCTCATCCAGCTCATGAAGTGAAAAGGTTGGGCACCACTGCATCAGTGCTTTTAATTATTGTGCTTCCAGTGTTTGTATTGTAAATTCTAAATTAGTTTGAATACCTGCCAAAACTGCTTTGCATGCTCTTTCTAGTTTTGTGAGTTCAACTGGAGAGGAAGGAAGAACCTTATGAGAAAGCAAGGGAAGAAAAGGAAAAGGATGCAAGAAGGAGATGGCAAGTACATGCCAAGCTTATGCGAGGTGTGAATCTTGGTAATTATGCATTCTGCTGGAAAAGTAAATTGTACAATAATCTTAAATACTCAATAAAAAGTAAACTAATTTCATTTCTTATTCCATTTCCTGGGGCAATATTATGCAACTCAAGAATAATAGTTTATTAATAATATTATATTTTATTATTCTCTTCAGGTTTATATTGTGTTCAGTCCTGTGATATCTTAAGGTATTGGAAAAATAAATTAGTCTATGTGGCTGGTGTCTGTCACTTGCCAAACACAGATTAATGTGAAAGAAGGTATATAACAAACTGAAGCTCAATAATTTGGAGATAGTAAAAACAAAATTGTTGATTAGTTACAACACTGATTACTAAAGAATGGTTTCCTACTCTGACCTTTCAGATAATCTATAAATACCTTTTGCCAGTGTCATGGAAATTTTTAAGTGTATGCTGCCAGTACAGAAGAGGTTAAACTGACATGCGCGGTTTGAAGCTGTGAGTGGAAATTTCCAAGGCTCACCCAGTCCTTGCCCCCTGGGTGACCTGCGGAGCTGTCAATCATTGTTGACCTACTTTCCCCACAGACGCATGCTCAGATTGTGTCAGCTCCTGACTGAGAGCATGCTCAGTCAGAACCTGACATGAGGTAATCGGACTAGAAATTTCTCTGCGGAGAGCACGCTGATTGGCTACTAAATTGATATAAAAGTTCTGTGAGCCCCTCCCTCGGGGTGGTGTGTGTGGTGGTGTGTGGGGGGAGATCGCGCGGACCAGAGACAGAGGCTGCTGCTGCAGGGACTGCTCTCTGAGTCAGGCTTCAGGGCCTATTGATCTCCTCCTTCGGTGGCTTCATAGTACTCTTTGTACTACGGTTTTGACTACGTTCATCTGGCTTCCTGACTTACCTTTCGAACTGATTAACGGCTTACGATTTCGGATCACCCTCTGGACTTTGTTTAACCCGGTTCTGAATCATCGACCTCGGCTTTCCTCACCACCTACGACTCTGCTCATCCCTCCAACTGACGTCTCCGCTGCATCACCTTCTGGCTACTGACCTCGGCTTTCTCATACGACCACCCGATTTGTCCATTGCTGTGGACTGGCGTCACGCGGTTCATCATCACCGTGTTACAGTTCGTTTTATTGTTTGTTTCATTGTTTGTAATCCCCATTTATGAGCTGTTGACCAGCCCTGGGACTAGGTCTTCGGACTGAACCTCGTGGGCCAACAGACCCCTTTGTTGTTAATTGTTTGTTTGTGTTCCAACTGTAACTGAAGACCTTTCTGCCTACGCCTGAAGCGTAAGTCAAATAAATTCACCTGTTTTTCCTCAACCCGCTCCGAGTCCCTATCTCCAGACTCTACGCCGCTAATCCCACCTGTCCGTATCTAATTGCCACCCCGGCCCACCGTGACCTTGGGGCCCGATCCTTCGGTTTTCCCCGACAGCCAGATGGGAAAATATTGATATAGCATATCCATGTATAGATCTGCAAAAAAAGTTCACCATAACTGGCCTATAAAATAGACTTTGTGCCTCGTAAGTTTACATTCTTGTAGACAAATCAGGAGTTATCAATTGGGTGTAGTTTATGAAACTTAATCTTTATTGTGCCATCATATTTATGTTGATGTTCTTGCTTTGGAATGTGGATTTTATATTCTGCAAGTACCCATGTTAGCATGCTTAAAGCTTGTTTGTCTGTAACTGCATGTTGTTCAAAGACCCATCAGGAAAGAATATGAATACTGAGACACACAGTAGCTAGTCTGAAGATGTCACTGAAAGCCTGTTATCCCTTTTCTTTCTCTAGGCCTAAATAAATCCTACAGTTGCCCACAGAACAGTGATACAGATACCATGGATTCAGGAAACTGAACTAAGTTTCAGCCAGTGAGGAATTGTCTACAGAACTGTTACCTTGATTTAACAATTTCAAATGGATACTTTTCATGAGGTAAGCTTTCTCTAAGACAGCGAATCACTTCTAAGGACATTCAGCTACATACTGGATAAATGTAGATATTTGCGGGGGGGGAGGGGAGGGCTAGGAGAAGACTAGATCAGGTTCAAAATAGTCACCTAATGTAACTTAGTTCACCCTAGGTATGGATCTTTGGGCCTTTGTACACACCACATTTTTTGCCCTTTCTTGCACTGCAACTGCATGACTGTTTGCAAGAGTGGATTTTTTGGATGTTTTAAAAGTCTTTCTGGTGCATTAACTAAATTTCTTTGGATGTAGCTTAGTTTGGCTTGCTGGGAATTAAAGTGTTGCATCCATAGATTAATTGTATGTAAACAGAAGGGCACTCAAAGATGTGTAATGAGCCTTTCTCCAACAGATAGCACTGTGACTTTCTTGTAGTTCACCCCTTCAAATTGCTTTTATTTTTTAATTGCTTCTGGGTTTTTTTTTTTCCTTGTACGGTTTGCTGTGTCCCTGCTTCCACAGCTGCATGGCAGGACATGGGCATAGGGTGGGCGGGGGGCCCTGGGCTGGTAAGGGCAGCACTGGACTGTACAGCTCTCCTGCAGTGCCAGCCAACCAGCTTAATTCATTCAAAAACCTAGTGCAAGTAAACAGAGATGTGATGCTCCAAAATAAATAAGTTTAAATTTTATAAACCTATTTAATTTAATGAGGATTAAAACCTGTGATGTGTACAGGCACCCTTACAACTCAGACCTGGTGTCAGTGGTCAGAAATCAATCTAAATTTGTAACTGTACACAAGTTTTGTGCACACAGATTGATTTAAAAATTGTGGAACCCGGTCTAAAATAGACCTGGATTGATGTAGTATGAGACTTACTTGATCTAGATTAGACTGGGACATAGAATTTCTGTACAGTTACCTGCACAACCCTAGAGCTGGAAAAGCTCAGCCACTGGCCCCAGCCCCAGGGCTGTGCTTTTCACATACATACCCCACCTGGCACCAGGCTATTTTTAGCCCCCCCTGGCCCTTGCCCCCCATCCCAATGGACCACCCCCCCATCCCCCATCCCGCACACTACTCCAGGTGCCACTGGTTTTATCAGCATTCACTGCTGCCAAAGCCAAGCAAATTATTATTGGTGGGAAGAGGAGTGAGAGGAATGGGGGTGTAGGTTCACTGGGGGAGGGTCAGGAGATTAAAAATGCCCCCTGCCCCTGCACCTCCTCCCTGCAGATCCTGCAAGGCCTCCTGATCCTACTAAACCCTCCCAGACCCCTCGCCAAATCCCTCTGCAGATCCTGCCTACCCCCCCACATTCCCCTGGCAGCTTCCTGCCTCCCATTCCCCCAATTGTTTCCCTGATCCCCCCCATGAATCCATGATCCCCCTGAGCCTGCTTGCCCCCCTGTTCCCTCAACACCCTCCCACTACCACCCTCAACCCAGCTTACCTGAGATCAGGCTGCCATTTTGAATCTGATGTAAGCTCCTGCTAACCCCTGAATGCCCTTACTTAGCCATTCTGTTCTAATTTCTGGTCAGTTATCCCCCTGGATATTGAGAAAGAGTTGTGTTCCTATTAATGCTGAGGCCAGAAACAGAAATTTCTAGTATGTTATGTGCATTCTATTTATAAAGAATTACTTCCCACTGGAAGTACAAGCATTCTGGGGGCAAGCATGAACAGCTTTTCACAAACAGGATTTTCTCCATTGTCCTGGATAAAACGTTTAACTGCCAAAGTATCGGCATAGGAATATCATAAGGAAGCTATGGTTTTAGTATGAATCTGGACTACAGTGCACTTCACTGTTGTTAACCAGAAACAAAGATATGGAAATTTCACGCACAGATGTTCATGGCATTTAGCAACTGTAGGAGTTTCAGTTATGCTAAGCCATAGTTATGCTTAGTTATAGTATGCTAAGGTAATGAAAAGTAACTTGGGAAAATAGCCCTTATGATTGCTGGATGATCTGATAAGGAAAAAAATAAAAATAAATAAAAACAAACTAACGAGCAAAGATGCTGATGTAAGTAAACAGCAGTTGAAAATCTTGAGGGTGAATGTAAAAAAGAAAGGAATCACTAAGACAGAGATGATAGCAAGAACCAAAGTGCAGGTGTGTAAACTTTGCAAAAGAAAGGAGTAGAAATGACATCTCAGTGAACAACTCATCTTTTGCCACCTAACATAGGTTCAAGGGGTTTTTTTTCTGCATCGCCTTTGGAATCTTCAAGACAGCTTGCTAGCGTCAGCTCTGCAGAACACAGACCCAGCAGTGTGTACATCAAAAAATATAGCAGCAAGATACCACCTGAGAAAACACTGCCTACCCCTTAGAACAACAGCTACTTTAACGTTGTTGAAAACAACAATGGTTTAAGACAAGTTTATCTATCTATTGCTCAACAAGTAAAATGCTTTTAGTGAATGTTTTCAATTTTACTTCCCTAACTTAATCATTTGACAACGATTGTATGCACTCTTAAGTGCAATTTATATTCATGTTTTTATTTATTTATTTAATACCTCATCAGAGCTGAGATGGACTCATGTCCTCAAATATTTATATTGTCACTCTTGATGCTGGCATAAGCCAACAGTCTATGGAGAAAGCAGATAAATTAAGGAGCATTGTAGTTGTGCTCTCTGCCACAAAATGCTGTTACAATCCTTTGGATATATCTTGTGTATCAGAACTCAGCTAATGTATCCAGTGATTTGTATTCCTTAATAATTAAAAATACTGTTGGAGTTTATTTGTTTTTTTTTTTCTAAACTACCTTTCAACCTTGGTGGGGTGGGGGGAGGAGGAAAGGAAATAATGAAAAATACTATTCGCTTTTTATTTCAAAGGTAGAATATTAAACACCCTTCCCTCACTAATATTTCCAGAGTTTTCTTCAATATTCATATAATACTTTCTAGATGTCTTTGCTACTTTGGATGATGTAAAAACAGATTAGCAATTAAAACCTGTGGAAACATATATTAAACCATCTGTCAAGAAATAACTATAAGAGATCTGGAAATTATAAAGGGTCTCTATTTTTTCCCTCTATAGTGACCTAATATTCTCCTGTTTTAAAAACTTTCTCAAAAAGAACTATTTAACAAATCTTTCATGGGATGCGTAGAAGAAAAAATGTTTATGGCATTGGAATGAAGCTGGTGTTAAACTGATTTGCTCTTCTCCAATGAGAAGAAAAGGTATTTCATGGCATCCTATTTAGTAATCCAAGTGAAAATGCTGCAAGGAGGAATTCCAAATAGGAGGACTTTATCCCCCGTATTGCAAGATGAAATCAATATATAGTTTAGAAACAGGGAAGGAAAGGTTCTAATAACCAGAAAGAATCTTTAAAATAAGTGTAGTTAAAACACTGTGTACTGTATCAGCTTCTGATACCCTTATTTCCACTGAAGAGTGCATTTCATTAAAAAGTATACCCTTGCAGTTAGCTCACTGAGCAGGTCACTATTCGATGTGATGGGATGGCTCGCCATACTTAGTATAATTTTTCACAGAAAAAATAATGTTTCAGCAAACAAATAATAGCTTTATCCAGATATGAAACTCTGAAATTTTGGAGGATGGGAGAGTTTGAAAAACAAAATTAGGAAGATTGAATGTACTTTAAGCCATCTGTCTATGAAACCTAGGCATTTATTTATTTATTAGATTTATATGCCACTCCCCCCTAAAAAATAAACAAAATAAATTTTTAATCATAAAATATTAAAATAGAATAATTCACATTACACTCATTCTGGAATAATTCTGGTTATTTTGAATACTGAATGGTGACCTGATCAGAATACTTCCAGGATGAACAATCTAGGTTCAGGTATATTCAACTACCTTTCCCCTGCCCCTGCCCCTGCCCCTGCCCCTGTCTTCTTGGCCTGCCCCTACATTCAGGTTTCTCTTCCAATCTTTTTAGAAGTGCCTAGATTAGTGCTGGTCAACTTGGGTTTTTCAGTAGCTACCTACAACCATCCACTATGCCCCAGCTTCTATTATTTGCTTTATGTACAGTCCACCTGAATTGTATCTAACTACCAATCAGATTACATGATTTTTTCTTCATCAATTTACGGTATTTCATTTCTTAAATACATTACCTAGTCCTGCCTGCTTTATAGATTGTTAAATCATTTCTGTTTCGCTTCTCTTGGTGGATTTATCTTGGCTTCAACCCAAACAGCTGATATGATATCAGAAAAGTCAATAAGCTCAATCTTTCTCAGCTCAATTCAGTTGAACAGTTCCTGAAGACCTATGTGAACTGCTTTAGGCAAAACACTAACCTATCTTTTGAAGAAGCTACAGATGACAAGGATGGTGACATTATTATCAGATATAGAGTATTTATGCACACATCATATACAATGTGTAATAAAAGTGTCCTCTGCAATGCAGATTTTTTGTGATTTATTTACATGATATTATAGTTTATCATCTGGTTGATTTGTTTTGATAACACTTTCTACAAAAACCATGTAGATTCCCTTTTGCAGGGTTTTCCCCTCATAGTCAGTCAGAAAAATGATGTATTGAGAAATGTTGATACATTTGACATGAATGAACTCTGACAGGAGAAAAACTTTGCAAAAAGGCTGAAGCTAGTCAAATAATAATTGACACATGACTACTTTCATCTTAAAGAAAAAAAGGGGAAAGCAGTTACTAAAGCTGGTTGCACAGCTAAGCTGTGCTACTAATAAGCCTGAAAAACACACTTTTTTTCCAAAATAGAATATTTAGGAGCTATACGCTGTAGCCAAATCACCAATCATTATTCATAAATTAGGCTGAAGAGTTGACTCTGATTATTTCATATTTCTTCGTTAACAGTGAATTTATAGGAAGGAAGGACTTTGACTTTTTAACTACATTATTCAGCAGTTCAAGGTATAACAAGTTGGCCTCCAGGGTCCAGGTCCAATATACAAAGCAAAGACAAACAAATTACCATCAAACCAAAAGCACTATGTCATTACATTCATAACATCACACCATGACAGACACCTTCACTGAATTACACATCATGCCCAACATGTCATTATGTGGTCGGGACACCAGCCACAGTTGTACAGACCAAAGCCCTATATAAACAAATGATTCCTACCCTGCTGTATCCAGTCATACATGTGACAAACCCTTCAACTTCCCACACAGCGTAAAAAGCAAAAGCAGCCTGGTGAGGGTCCAGGGTGCAGCATGAAGTGGGACTCAGTCTGACACCAAGCCTGCCCAGTCACCCAGACCAGTCATGACATCAGAGCGCGTATTGAAGATGGCCATCCTCCATGTGGCACAGCGCTCCCTCAAGGGCCCAGTGTACCTCAAAGGAGGGCACCGCCCACCGGAGCACAGTGTACTCAAATTCCAGTGAGAGGTGACCCAGCACCAGGAGGTCAACTAGCCACAGGGCATCATCTAAGCCAGTCCCAGCAAGCCAGTTGTGATGGCTCTTAAGGACAGCTATGCCAGTTGCATGCCTGACCCTGTAGAAAGGTGGCCAGACAGATGGTGCCCCACTCAGCTGCCCGGTATGGGTAGGAGCAAACATAGGTGGTCTCCGAGAGGCTTCTGCCCAGAGCTCGCAGTGGTGGCTCAAGGGCAATGAAGAGAGGCCTCAGGTAGAGACAGTCAAGGAAGGTGTGAAAGAGGTTCTCAATGCCCCTGGGGCAGAAGGGGCAGGTCATCAAGGCAGCTGGGTCAAAGGGGAACACAAATGTGCACTGGTGCCACAGGGTTGCCACCACCAGGTTGTTGGCAATGATGACATGTCCAAAGTATGAGAGGCTGGGTAGGCACCAGCTCCAACATTGCAGGTGGGCTTCCACCCTCTCAAGGCCATCCCAGTTGCGTGCCATGAAGGTCAGTGGCCCCAGGTTCATGCCCAGGACTTTGAAGCCCTCGTGGCACCAGGTGAGGCCCCCTGGCAAATCCAGGGGGGTTTTGCTGTTCCATGTGCTGAGCAGCAGGATATTACTCTTGGCCCAGTTGATACGGACCAAGGAGATGTGCTCATTGGCTTGCTGGCAATCTGTTAGGGCCCACACATCTTCCTGGGTGTTGAAGAAGATGGTCACATCATCCACACATGCTGACAGCTGGAGTGGAGGGCCCATGGTTGATGGCAGGGCCACACTGCCCAGGCGGTGTCACAGTGTTTGCAGCAGCAGCTCAATGGCCAGAGCATACAGCATACCTGACCGGGGGAAGCCCTGACAGATACCCCTGTATGTGTGGAATACGATGCAGAGCATGCTGTTCACCTTGAGCCAGCTGGAGGTGTCTTGGTACAAGACGTGGAGGGCCCCAGTCAAGAGAGGTCCAAAGCCAAAGGCCTCCAGGGTCTGGCCCACCCAATCAAAGGCCTTCCCCTGGTTATGAGTAGGTCATACAGTAGGAACAGGTTGTCCTGGATGGCCCTGCCCGGCACACAGTAGCTCTGCTTAGGCCCAGTGGTGGAAGCCATGATGGTGCAGAGGTGGGTTGCCAGCACTTTGGCAAATATCTTGTAGTCCACATGCAGCAGGGAGACCAGACACCAGTTCTTAATGCAGCCAAGGTCATCCTTCTTGGGCAGCAGTGTGAGCACCGCTTGGCAGCAGCTGATTGACAGGACCTTGTCGGCAAGGCTGTCCTGGAAATTGCACAGGAGGCAGCGGCCGAGGAGAGGCCAGAAGGGCTTGTAGAATTTGACAGGTAATCCATCAAAGCCTGGGGCTATGCCAGAAGCAAGGCCAACTGCAGAGACAATTCTTGCTCACGTTTACTGGCCTCCAGGGCACACAGATGTGGTAGGCCCTTGTGGAGTTCCTACGTGGCCTCAGTGCAGGATGGCTCAGCCACAAACAGGTCACGATAGAAGGCAATGGCATGCTCATACACTTCACCCAGATCCATGATTACCTGGCCATCAGGGGTCTTGAGATGATTTAGGACTTTGCTTGCTGCCTGCCTCCACTCCAGGCTGGTTTCTGCTAGCTCTTGGTAGTGGACATGGATCTTTCTCCATGGGATGTGCACTCCACAAAATCATGCAGGCATTTCCTGCAGAACTGGAGGCTCTCATGCAGTGCCCTGTCACTGCCAGCAGCCAGCAGCCAGCAGGGCGGCCTCAAGCTCTGTCACATCTTTCTGTAGCTTTTGGATATTGCAGTGCAGTTCATTTGTGGCCAGCTGGGTGTACTGCTGGCAAAAAGCCCAGATCTGTACCTTGTCCACATCCCACCATAGCTTCCAGGAGGAGTAGCTCAGTCTTGGGGCCTCTCAGCCCTGCCAAAAGTGGGCGAAGCAGTGTCAGAAATAGGAATCTTGAAGCAGGCTGATGTTGAAGTGCCAATAAGGTGCCTGCACACAAGAATTCCCAGGCAGGCTCAGTTCACAGCAGGCCAGGCCATGATCTGACAGGCCCGAGGGCATGATGCATCTGCTGCTCAGGAGTGGCAGGGGGTGCCTGACAGCATAAAGACAGTCAAGGCAGGCCATGGTCAGACCACCGGCACTCATCCTTGCCCCGGTGTACTGGCACACATCAGGATGCAGAGCTTGCCAGATGTCAGCAAGGTCCATGGTCTCCAGGGCAGACTGCAGCTTGTGGAATGAGGGCAGGTGAGGCTCAGGCCCTGTGAAGTTGAGTGAGGCATCAATGGTGCAATTAATGTCACCGCCTACAAGGAGCAGGTCATCATCCTCACTAGCATCTCCCTCAACACCCAGGAAGGAGGCCAAGGTTTTGAAGAAAAAGACCCTCTTCTGGCCATCAGTAGGTGCATACACATTGACTAGTAGCAGGTGGTGTTGTGCCAGGGTGATGGGGACAATCAGCAGGTGGCTAGGGACACCCTCCTGCACCACCATCATGTCAAGCTGCAGAGTTGATAGGAGAGTCATTGCCCCAGTGCTGAGGTTGGTGTCATGGCTCAGGAACAAGTGACCTCACCAGGCAGCGTGCCAAGCCACCTGGTTGAGCCTGTCAGAATGTGTTTTCTGGAGGAAGACAGTGGCCAGCCGCTTCTGTTGCAGGAGGTCAAGGATGGCCTCCCATTTCACTGGATCTTGACAACTGTTGTTGTTAAAAGTGCCAATGGTCATGGCTGCCATGGATGTGGGTATGGAAAAGGAAGAGCGAGGTAAGATGCAAGTAGAAGAGTGAACACCCAAGAGCAGAACAAAATAGTAGAGACAGGTTAGGGAAGGCCTAACACGCCCTACTCTACTCTAGGGCCCTGCAGGCCCAATTCGTCTCTCACCCACTGTGTGAGCTTCTCCATGGTAAACCATCTGCCAGGTGTGTAGATCTTGCTGTATAAGTTTGGCTGCAGCTGTAGCAGCCTTGACAAAGAGCTTAGGGTCTGCACACCACTGGGTGATGTGCCCCACTATTTTCTTCTGTCCTTCGGTCTGCTTCAGAGAGGCCAGGAGACCCCCACAGTCAGGGGCAACCCAGGGGGGGTTTGCCAATATGGGCTGGACATTTCCAACAGAAGAACAGCATGGCTGCACCCCAGATGGGTGCACACCTGCAAATGCAGTGTCTTCACGCTCAATGTCCAGACACATCAGCCTCTTCTCGTTGTCCAGGTCAAGAACTGGCTCCAGGAGAGGCTGGTGTCTTGCAGAGAGAGAGAGGTCAGCCTGCTCTCAAGGTAGCTTGTGACAGTCAGAAAGCTGGATCTCCATCTCACTAGCTTCCCCATCCAATCTGGTAGACTGGGACGTGACCAAGAGGTTAGCAGACTCCTCTGCCGCACCCTGGGTCAGGGCTCCAGAGGAGAGGCATTCTGTATCACTTTTACTGCCACCCAACTCTGGAAGCTGAGAGACAGATGAGGGGTTGGTGTCACCCCACCTCCAAGATGTCCCCATGCGTGGTTATGTGCAACAGGGCTGCCAGCATGACAGTCAGAGTGGGGTCAAACTCTCCAGCAAGGGCCCACCCCGGAGCCAACCAATGAGGGTCCCAACAGGGATGGGGTGTCCTGAGAGGCCCCCTTCACCTTCCTCTCTTTCTTCTTCTTCTTAGTGGCAGGTGGCCCACCCTTCATAGGGAATGGACTGGACTGCTCCCAGCTGCCTCCCTGGGGCCAGGCACCTCAGACAAAGCCATGGTGGAGGGCAGCTGAGAGGAGGGCTGAACCCCTCAGTCACCAGCCACCCCAGCCACCTCAGCCCAGGAGGTAGGGCTAGGCAGACAAGTGGAGGCATCGGCCCCTCCATCTGGTGGGGCCTCTGCCCCGGGCGGGTGCAGGTGGGTACTGCAGGTGGAATGGGTGGGGGAGAGGCCTGGGGAGTAGTCCCAGCTCCTCCACTGGATGGTGGAGACCCTTCCCCCTCAGATGGAACAGGGGTGAAAGGAGGTTGGGAAAAGCTCCCAGCCTCACTGAGTGGGGCCTGTGTCCCAGAAGTGGATGTGCCATCCATCAGCACCACTGCAGGTGCCGATGTTCCAGCTGCTTTCCCCTGTAGGTGCTGGGCTGCTAGGTGGGAAGAGCTACCACACTGGAAACACGTGGTCTCCCCCAAGGAAAAATAAAACATAAACAAACCTCTGCCCATCAAGCACGAGGTTCAAGAAGCAAGGCAGAGACCGAGGGCCCTCCCTGTGGAGAAAGAAAACCTGCTTTAGCTTCAGGTGTTTGCTTCCGATCATTAGGTGGTGAAAGCTACTCACTGGAACCCCAAAGCACTTGAGTCCATTGGCCAGCTCCTGTTTGGAGACATGCGGGGGCATGCTGGAAATCACCACCTTCACAGCCTGGGTATCTAGGGGCATGACAAGATACTGTATGCAGGCAGGCAGGCTTGGACCTTTCTTATTAATACTCCTGTAACCCAGGTGCACCCTCTCTGAATAGAAGGGATGGGTGGCCAAGCACAAATGCTGTGAGAGGGGTATGCAATACCAGCTCATTACCTCTGGTCTTTATAGTCTGGTCAGGACAAAAATTGTTTAACTATATACGTGTTTATTAATATACACATATATATAAATAATAGTATTAATATATATGGACACACCCACACAAAACACAAAAAGTGATATTAATAAATATATACACTTTACATATAAGGCTATATTTTATAGCTGCCGACAAAGAAATTATACGACAAAGAAATTATATGACCACCAATGGCCTCAAACCCAGCACAGGTAAGTAAGTGATCTGAAACAGGTGAGCACAGGTAAGTTCAAATAACCAACAAGTAAATAGAGGTGAACAGCAAATAAATACTGGCAAACTACTGGGGGTTATCATCAAGGGATTCGGCAAGACAGGTAAATATATACACAATATAAAACAGTTAAACAACAACTCACATTAGAAATAATGAAATATAAGGCGCAACCAACAAAATATGAGGCCTCTGCACACTCTCCAGTGTATCAACATCACTATGAGTACAGGAGACTCCCCTTTGATGCCAGGCGCCTTGGCACTGCTCCAAAAAAAGGGAAAAGGAAGGAGCCCCAGAACATCTCAGCCCCTCGTGGACTTATTGGGGACCCTTTCCCTACAGGACCCTCTACTAGACATCCTTCCAAGGGCCTTCTCCTCTGTGGGAACCCTTTCTCCAATAACTCACAGCTCCAACGGGCAATGTGAGATCCTTGTCACCCTAGTTGGAGTTTCCTTCAGCTGATGCAGAAGCAGGCTTCTGGCTCCTGTGGGGCCTCCGATTGTCTTTTAGCCCTGTGCCCCTCTTTGGCTACTGAGGGCTCTGCGTGCTGCTCACAGTTAGGGGTTCAGGCTGCCTTCTGCAGCTCCAAAGCCCAGATCCACTCCAGGGACCAGCCACTCACCAAGCATGCACAGAAGTCCTGGGTGAGTACCAGGAAATGGTAGACCTGAGCCACCTTGAGCAGCTCCCAGTGTTGGGGTCCTGCCAGACTGTGCCACACCATGCTACACTGCCGGCTCTGGGTTTCCAGCCTCACATTGGGGGTTGCAGACCCAAGCTGCCTCATGCAGCTCCCAGGGTTTGAGCTACGTGCACCACTGTGTGCACCAAGTGGCTAGAGACCCGAGATGCCTCACACAGCTCCCAGGGTCTCATCCCATGCACCACATTATGCACTGACTGAAGCTGAAGCCGTCCACTGCCATCCACTGCTCCTGTCCAGTGAGAAGTGTCTTCAGGGGCTTTTCAGGGCAACAGCATCTTCCCCAGCTCTTCTTAGCCCAGATCTCTTCTCTGTTTCTCAATACTTCTGCCCACATATTGGGCACATTGTTCTTTTATCTGCTTTGGAGGCTCTGCCCCCAGATTGTAAAGGGACCAATTGGGGCAGGTGGAGCTGGTCTACAACCAGGTCTGGACACTTCATCTTGCCTTGGGTAGGGGTGGGCCAGCCCCTCCCCAAGTGTTACTGATTCGTGGGAACAGCCAATCAATTGGAATCAAGCTTCTCTGAGCCTGGCACGCTGGGCAATGGCCAAATGAGCCTGCAACACTCCTATTAAAAGGAAATAGGAAAGTTCTCTGTATTGAACCCCAATTTGTTTCTAGGAGTGTCAGAGAAATGTATCCAGAATAATATCAAAAGGCCAACCCATGAAGTGCATGTGAAGCATCACCATAAATCTGGAGGATTCCAAAACAATTGATTTATCTGGTACCACAATATCTCTATTGACATAAAACCCTGATCTGCCTATTCATTACACTGAAGAATGTTGTATGCATCATCTCATTTAGTTTGCTGGAACTTGTTTTAATATGAAATGATCTTTTGTCAATTAAAATGTATATACCCAGCAAACCAGTAAAACATTTCAGTTAAAAACAGCGACAGAGTTAATTTTGTGCAGTCCAGAGCCAGCATTGACAATTTGGTTATGGACAAATTCTTTTTCCCAGTCTGATTCCTTCTAAGCGAAACAGATAGAATCATCAGTGTGAGATGTGGGGACAATCTCTACTTCCACTGAGATCAATGGAAGTTCTGTCACTATTTGCAATAGAAGTATGATCAAATCTATCATTATGGAGCTGTAACAGACGTGAAGATTGGCCCCATAGTGTTGCTATAGGCACTTTTTACAGAAATACAAAAAGAATACAAAATCGTTCAATAATTTTTGTATTCAGCACTGACTGCTTTGTTGATTGTCCATTATCATTTTTATCTAGTTCACAAACTCCTTGGAAATCTGGACTTTGCTGATCTACCTCCCAAATAGCAAAACAGTATTAAGACCAATTCGCTAGTCAGAGTTGCTGGAGAATTAGGTCTTATAATCAAGTAGTTAAAAACAAAGTTTATGAAGTAAATATGACCTCCAGTGGTCCCATCATCCTAGAGGAAGTAACTTCGAGCAGCATTGATAAGTTTTCTTACCCAGGCATACTCTTTCTTGATTCTGGTCACTATATCCACCATACACTTAGACTATATAAGACAACTACTGTTTTTCAGAAGCTGTCCCCAATATATGTCTGACACCATAGCAGCAGCACTGAGCTGCAGGTGTTTAGCAGTAAGTGTTTTGTAAGGATTGGAATAGTGAAAAACCAACTTTCATCATGGGATATGACAGGATGAGAAGAGGATTTGATTAGATTTGTGTGGAGTTGATCATATTGCCTTTTGATGAAAGAGAAAAAAGGAGGTTGTGTATGTGCTTATGTACAGGCAGGGGTAGGGGCAGGCAGTGGAAGCTGGAGGAAGAAAGTGGAGCAGGGAGATTCTGGTGGCAGCAGCAAGAAAGCAATAGGGGGAGCAGAGGCCAGATTAGGACCCTGGGGCCACAGTTTAACTCGCTGGAGGGTGCATGTAGCTACAGGCCACCAGTTGGACAGCTCTGATGTATACAAATTAGGATTCAAATGAACTAACTTCTTGTACATCCTTATATCCTTCCCTTTAGCTTCCCTGGAAAATTGCAACATCGTCTAGTGCGGAGCTCCAACGCAGACCATTGATTGCAAATGTTGTGAGCATACAGGGCTCCATCAGGACCCACATCCATGGACCCGAAGTACAGTCTATTTATGAGGAATTACTTATTTGCCTGACTACCTTATTTTCTCACATACATCCCATGACCTTTTTATTCTAAAACCAGCTTCTGAAAAATTGAGTGTACATTGTATGTGATGAAATGCAATAACAATAGTTTATGCTGCTTAAGGTTTGGCCAGGCAGAAGTGAAAGTAAACTGCACACAATTCACAGACAGGAGAACAATGAGCAAGCTTAGGTCCCTAGGTGCTGCTGCTCAGTGATTTAGAAGGAAAAAAATATTTTCCATTCTTCATTTTTCCTTTCAAAAACAAGGTGCATATTTTGTTTTGGGGTGCATGCAAGAAAATACAGTAATATATAATTCATCAAACATTGCCGACAATGGATTTTGTTTTGTTTTGGGGTTTAGGGTTTTTTTGAGTATTCCAACTTGATTCTTTTTGTCTTTGATGTTATGGCACTTTTTTTTTCAAGATGTCTCTCTGTCTGTTTCACTAAAACATTGTTAAATAATTATGTTTTCTTATTTTCTTTTTATCCATTTCATCTATTGTATTTCTGTTTCAACATAAAGACTGCATTGAATAGTAGGAGAAGACAATGTGATGCTGCAAATTCCAGTGGCTTCCTCTTACACATATTACAAGGGATAACAAAAGCTTTAATTAAAGGAGGGATAACCTTTTTTATGTTCTATATTGTCTTTGCCTGTTGCATGATGAGAATATTCAATAACTGAAAAAAGAGAATTGTCCAAGCAATATTTTCCAAACTTATCTATTGACTGTTCTTATTTTTCTCTGTGAAACTTTTAAAATAAAAGCAGAAATTCCATTTAAACTATTCTGGCCTCCTGGTTCATTCCATCAAGGCATCCTGCAGGAGACAATTTTCCTGTAGAACAACTAATTTTTAAGAACACCTGGGCATAGTTTGATCCAATCTTGATTCATTTTGAACAGACCTTGGTCAATTTACGGTTTCCAGTAAGTGTTTTTAGCACTCTGTTAAGTGCTGGTTAGGCTTCATCTCTTCTGTGTACAGTTCTCAGCTCTACATTTTAAGAAGGATGTGCAGAGTTGGAGAAGATACAGAGCCAGGTGACAAAAATGATTAAAGGTTTGGAAGACACGTGGTATGAGGAAAAGTTGAGGAAATAGGTACATTAAGAAAGAAGGGGTGCATTCAGATGAGTGTGGGTGTGTGGTATGTTGGGTTGCAAACACATTTCCGGTGCCACATACCGCACAATCTGGTGTTCTCTATGCTGCAAGTGTGAGTGTGTGCTGCTCCATTTTTTTCCTGTGGGTTTTTTTGACCCCTGGATATTCAGGGGTAAAAAAACAAAAACAAAAAATCTGTGAAAAATAGAAAAAACAAAGCAGCACGCACTGCTGAAAAGCAGAGCTGGGCTGTCTGGAACTTCACTGCAGCTGCCAGCCAGGCTCCACCCCACAGGATCATTGTGGCTGTAGCCCCAGGAGGCCCCCAGGTCCCCAGGTAAGGCTGCTGGGGCCAGCACAGTGCTGGCCCCAGCATCCCCTACTGCCCCCGATGTAACATGCCGCATGTGGCACAGACATTCCCCAGGGACAAGTAGTTGCCGTGCAAGATGTACCACTGCTAGTTGTCCCCAGGGAACCAAACATCCAGGCATGCCTGGAAGTGCCCAAGGGGATTCATTTGACAACATGATACCACTTGTCAAATATATAAAAGGCTGACATAAAGAACAGGGGGAACAACTATTTTCCATTGTTGCCGAATACAGGACACAAAGCAATGGTTTTAAATTGTGGCAAAGTAGATTTAGATTAGATCTCAGGAAAAAAAAAATGAAAAATTCTCCTTACCGTTGGAACAGTAAAGCATTGGAAAAGACAACAAAAGGAAATTCTAAAATATCCTTTGCTGGGAGTTTTCAAGGGGAGGCTGGATGAGTATTTTACAGGGATGAGCTAGTAATAGCATCTCTATATTCATGCAGACAGTGTGGCCAGATGACCCGAGAGCTTCCTTATAATCCTATGAGTCTGCTGATGACCCAGACATAAAATGAAAATTATTATATATTGAAACTTTAAGTTCTTTGTTAAGTTTTCTTGTTAGAAAATGGGATTTTTTTAATTCATAAAGTGTGCAAATGTTTATATTAACTCATTGAAAGAGGATATGATTAAATTCTCCATAAATTTAATTTGATTGTTAATTTTTTTCTTGGTCTTTTTATAGTCATAATTAAGACTGCCTGGATAATCATCAGAAACACCTTACGTTCAACATGTATTGTAAATAATTTGTTTGAAAATACAATCTATCTCCTATTTGACCACTTTGTTTCTGGAGCGTGCTTCATTTGCTAACATTTTCATTTGCTAACATTTCTAAACAATACCATATCATGCAGGAGTTTTTTCTCAAATTGTTAGAGTGCTTTTTCTAGCACTCATTTACATTTTACTTAAACTACATTTTTTTTGTAAAATCATTTTGTTTCTTGATTGATTATAATTATCCTTCGTATTCCTTTTCCTTTGTATTCTGGCATCAGTATCTTCTGTATATATAATAATTATATTCTGTTTTGATGTACGATAGCACACTTAACTTCTATTATTAATTCTTAATTTCAAATATTTGGTTTGGGACCTATTGTAGATATAGATATAAGGAAAGGGAAAGTACTCTTCTCCCCAAACCCAAGGAGCAATTATGAGACTGAGTAATCCCAAGTCCATCTATTATGAGTGAAGCAGACAAGAGAATCTGTATAGTAGCAAATCCTAACATTGCTTTCAGTGCCTGCTTTTATCCATCCTCTCCCATCCCTCTGCCCCATATTACATGCTAGTAAGTAGTCTGAGAAATCTCAGCCTTGGAATTACTGCTTTCAGATGTTACTACTTGTTTATCTTCATAATGAAACCAGGATGTCAGTTATGTGTGGTTTAATGTGCATTAACCTATGTTAACCTCTGACACAAGAAGTCTGTTGATTGACGAGAGGCAAAGCACTGCTCAACCTGGTACTGGCAATGGGGGATGACTTAATCCACAACCTAACGATCGAAGGGAAGCTGGGAGACAGCGACCATGAGCTGATCACCGTCGTCATCCTCTGTAAAGTAGGCAAGTCAGTCAGCAAAGCAGAAGTCCTTGACTTCAGGAAAACTAACTCTGACAAGCTCAGGAGGCTTGTTGGTGTGTCCCTAAGGGACCACAACCCAAAAAGGAAGGGGTATTCAGGAAGAGTAGTTGTTCCTCAAAGGAAAGATCTTGAAAGCACAAGCAACGTTTATCCCATTTCAGAGGAAAGGCAACAAAAGGGCACAGCAGCCCCCTTGGCTCTGCAGGGAACTAGAGGACCTCCTGCATCTGAAAAGAAAGGCCTATAATGGGTGGCAGTCTGGATCCACACAAAAGAAGGAGTGCTCTGTACTGGTCCGGACCTGTATGAATTGAACCAGGAAAGCTAAGGCTGCAACTGAACTCCATTGTATCAAAGACAATAAAAAGTCCTTTTTTAGATATGTGGGGAGCCTGAGGAAAAGCAAAGGTAACATTGGACCCCTGCTAAACCATACTGGTCAACAGACAACCGATGCCCAGGAAAAAGCCAACCTGCTCAGCTGGTATTTTGCATCGATTTTTCACCAGCCCCAAGAGACAGCCCTGCCCAATATGGTATGGCACGGCCAGGGTGTGGGAGAACTATTACCCCACATCAATGTTGACTCTGTGAAGGAACTCCTTGATAAGCTGGACACCTTCAAGTCAGCTGGCCCAGATAGTTTACACCCCAGGGTATTTAAGCAGCTGGCAAGCATCATAGCTCAACCACTGGCACGGATCTTCGAGAACTCGTGGTGCTCAGGTGAAGTGCCCAAAGATTGGAGGAAGGCTAATTCAAGAAAGGGAGGAAAGTAGATCTGGGGAACTACATCCCAGGAAGATCTTGTAGAAAATCATCAAAAAGACCATTCTTGACAAACTGGCTGAAGGCAACTTCTTGAGGGATAGCTAGCACAGGTTTGTTGCAGGTAGGTCTTGCCTGACCAATCTCATCTCCTTCTACAACCAAGTAACATATCACCTGGACAAAGGAGAAGAGATTGACATCATATATTTTGACTTTAAAAAAGCTTTCGATATGTTATCCCGTGATAGTCTTACAGAAAAACTGGCCAACTGCAGCCTTGACTACATCACAGTCCGCTGGCTGGGGAATTGGCTTTGAGATCAGACCCAGAGAGTGGTAGTTGATAGAAATCAATCATTGTGGTGTGCCGTGACCAGTGGGTTCCCCCAAGGCTCCATCCTTGGGCCTATCCTTTTCAACATATTCATTAATGATGTGCGCATTGGTGTCAGGAGTGGACTGGCCAAGTTCGTTCATGACACCAAATTTGGGGGTAAAGCATCGACACCCGAGGACATGACAATGATCCAGGCTGACCCTGACAGGTTCGGAAAGTGGGCAGATGAAAACCTCATGGCCTTCAACTCTGAAAAATGCAAGGTACTCCAGTTTGGGAAGAAAAACCTGCAGCATGCTTATAGGCTTGGCATTGCTATGCTGGCTAGCACCACAGCCAAAAGGGACTTGGGGGTCGTAGTTTCATAGTTGGTAGGGTCAGAAGAGACCTAAGCAGATCACCAAGTCCAACCCCCTGCCATGGGCAGGAAAGGATGCTGGGGTCAAACGATCCTGGCTAGGTGATTGTCTAGCCTCCTTTTGAAGACCCCCAAGGTAGGGTGAGCAACATGTCCCTTGGAAGTTGGTTCCAGCTTCTAGCCACCCTGACAGTGAAGTAGTGCCTCCTGATGTCTAGCCTGAATCTACTCTCAGTCAACTTATGACTGTTGTTCCTCATTACTCTCAGTGCTGCTTGGGGGAACAGGGACTCATGATTGACCACAAGATGAAAATGAGCCACCAATGTAACGTTGCAACCGGCAAAATGAGCAAAACTCTGGCTTGCATCCATAGATGTTTCTCTAGCAAATCCTAGCATGTCATCCTCCTGCTGTACTTAGCCTTGCTGAGGCCACAGCTGGAGTACTGTATCCAATTATGGGTTCCACAATTTAAAAAGGATGTGGAGAAGCTTGAGAAAATCCAGAGGAGAGCCACACACATGATCAGAGAGCAGAAAAACAAGCCTTATGATGACAGCTATGGGACTCTTCAGCCTGGAAAAGTGCATGCTCAGCGGGGACTTGGTCGCTGCCTTTAAGTATATAAGGGGTGTGCATCAGGATGTGGGGTAACACCTGTCCACCAGAGTTCCCCATGGGATGAAAAGGTCAAACAGTCACAGACTTCTCCAAGATAGTTTCAGGCTGGACATAAGGAAGAACTTCTTTACAGTCCGAGCCCCCAAGACCTGGAACAGACTGCCGCCAGAAGTGGTGCAAGCACCTACTCTGGATTCCTTTAAGAGTCAATAGGACATTTATCTTGCTGGCATCCTATGACACCAGCTTACTCTCTGCCTGTGGTAGGGCTGGACTTGATGATCTTCTGAGGTCTATGAAATCTATGAAATAATGTGTATGAAAGAGTTACTGAAAAACTGTGCTATTTAGTTAATGCACATGAAAATAGGCTAATGTGCATTAAGCATCACATAAAACCATAGGCTCCTATACACATGTGAAGAACCTGCTCTGATGCACTGGAAATCTGCCATGCATTGGTGATTGGTGCCACCTTAGTCAGGAGGGCATGTGCCCCCCCCAGGAACCAGTCAGTTACTGGGGGCAGGGTCCCCCATGACCTATATGACTGACAGGGGATGGGATCCCCCCATGGGTGATCAAGCTGACAGGGAAGCATCTGCAGCACTCCCAGAAGTGGTCATGGTGCTTCACCCAGCAATCTCACTCCCTGGCCAATGCCTGCAGGGGGAGCACCAGTGCTCCTGCCTGCCCCCCCTGCCCGTTGCCTAAGCATGGAGCGCGTCCTGTCAGGGGGTGTACAAGCACTCTCACTGGTGCACATGCACCCCCTATGCACCACTGCCAGCATGTCAGAGAAGACTTGATTAATTGAGTCTGCTGGAGCAAGGAAACTGATGCACTCTGGCAGCCTCATGCATCATGTGTATCAGCATCGCTGTACATCTCCACAATGACAAAATGGCAATGGTGCACTTTGAAATAAAATATGCCTGATGAGTTTTAGTTCAAGCACCCCACCACCATTTTTTCAGTGCCAGGACACATGGTGAGATTGATACACATGAAATGTGGGTGCTTTTAATCAGCAGTGCTTCCAAATTAAATGTCCAGTGCTGCATCCAGAAGCACATGTGAAAATGCCCTGTGCTGTTTAGTCAATGCACATTAAGACAGGCTAATGTGAATTTTCCTAGTACCTCACAATTGAGGTACTAGATTTAATGCACATTAACTAAAGTGCATTAATGCACATGTAGACATGCCCTATTTATCCTAGCCTTTCTTAAAAAGAACTGCTTAGAACACAAAGTTCACTTTAGTAACCAACTACTTGATATGAGCACAAAAGATAGGGAGAGACTTCTTATGTCAACCCCTCCCCATACTGTATGCTTACTGAGCAGTTGGGCATGACCTGGCTCATAGTGATTTGTCATTTTGTATGTGATCATTTTCCAAAAGATATAAATTCTTGTATGCCTTAAACTGTGAAGTCATAAAAATGATAAATTAGTAGGGAAAGTAAGATTTATAATATATGGAATATACCCAAGGTATAAATATGCATAAATAACTACTCAATATATACACACTAAAATTCTGCCTTAATACATATGCATAAAATTCCCATTGAGTGAAGAGTCTGATTTATAGCTTGGTATCAAAACCATGTAAAAATTCACAGCTTTTTAAATGAAACTTGATGAAAATCAAAGCTTACTTTTTTCTTTAACATTAAATTTTCTTTGTATGTGCTTGTCCAAACCTAAAACATAATAATTTGAAATCCAGGAAAAGGAAGGAAGGAAGGATGGAAAGGAAAGGAAAGGAAAAGTTTTTATGCAGTGACATTTGTAAGCAGAAATCTACAGCCTAAATCATGAATGCAAATATTGGCCATGCTGTACACAATAAATAGCCAGAAAGACCAGTTTATCTTCTAAAGGAAAAAAACATTACTTCAACTACACTCCCACACATGAAAATTCAAGAACTCCCCATTCATTCTTGCACAGGTACTTAGGTATTCAGTCTTGACATACAGGAATATTGAAGCTTATGTCATTGTTTCCACCTTTTCAGAGTAGGTGGGAAGAGCTGAAAAAGATAGGAATTGGATAATGCCTTGGCTCCACTTCCTGTACTTGAAAGCCAACATATAAATCCAGTGAAGATACTTGGAAGAGGATGCACGAACTCTTACAGGGGCTTCAACCCCATTACTAAGTGAGGGGGGAAAAAGGGGGAGGCAGGCAATTTATGACTTCTTTTAGTTGCATGATAGAATTCAGAATATGCTGATATGGCCTCTCTGGTGACTTCAGTTCCATTATTATGGAGTAAATAAAAAGATTATGATCTGACCCTTCTTATTAATTAGATCATTAAAAAAAATAATATGATAGGGGGAAGAAACAGGTAAAAACATTATTACTATATTTAATTATCCTTGTGTGCTGGAGGATGAAATATGTGTAAATAAACTTGATTTTTGCCTGAGACACTTTTGTTATGGAAGTCAAAATCCAATAAACTACCAAGTAGTACATTAAGATATAAGTTAAGTGAAAAGTTGTTTGTGTTTAATTGCTCTTTTATTTGTTGTCATACCTTTATCTTATTGAAAATTCCTTTGGTACCACCTCCAGTTACTATTCCATATATTGAACTTTCATAAATATTCATATACTCTTCAGTGACATAGGAACTACAGATTAATTTTGGAAGATAATATTCACTTATATTCCAGTAATAATCATAACAGATACTTGAAACATATTCATTAAATCTCAGACTAAAAATGTGTTGACTGTTTAAACCAGTTGTTAACTTAGGAACCTAAATATTTCAGGTTTGTGACAGCTCAGTTAGCTATTAGTACAGAGTTTTAAATAGAAGACAATATTTGGCATTACTAAAAATTGGAATTCTCAACTTTTTTGCATGTGGAGTACAACAGACATCAACACTTTAGCTGTTGTATATAGGCAATAGCTCAACAGAATTTCACTCACTTAAGCAAGTAAAGTAGTGGCCCATTTTCTCTCTTCCATGTACAGGCATGCAGCCCACACCTGCCTTACCATTTGCCTATTAGTTATTTTCATCTCACTCTGACATGGCTGCAATTTCTTGCACTGGAAAAGAACATTAGGAATGCATGCTTTTTAGTTGGATACTTTGTGCCTTTTTTTGGTATACTAGAAATACGATCTACAAAAAAATCACCATAAGGTGGCAGCCCATATAATTTTTTTAAAAATGAATTATAATCACTGTCAAATTGTGATAGCATTTCAAGGAATGTCCTACACGGATCAGTCTGGAATCTGTTCTATTAAATATTTTCATTTAGAATTAGGATGATGGAATAGAGAACACTTTTTATAGGATGTGCTGATTACTATTTCCATAAATACTTCAGGGACACATTATCAAGGCTGCTGTTAAGCTAAAGGACAGGAGTTGGTTCAGGAACAAATGAGTATAAATTGACTGTGTATATGTTTAGGCTGAAAATTAGGAGAAGGTTCTATACCATCAATAATGTGAAATTCTGGAATGGTCTCTCAGTAGGAGAAATAGACAAAAAACTAGGTGTAAGATGGAACTTGGTAAAAATATATTAAATGGAATATCTGAGATAGCTGCCTGTAACAGCAGGCAACTGGATTCAGAGCCATGTATTCATAAATGTTTTATCTTATAGTAGTATTCTACAGGACAACTTTGGGACTAAAGGGAAGTTGATTTTTATCTCTGGAATAATGAGAAAAATATTTAAAGCAATTATTTATTAAACATTTTTGTCCAAAATTCCACAACTTCATACTCAGGATGCATTATACCATATCTACTCATCATGGTCCTGTGGTTATTTAGAAGGTCTCAGTCAACCTAATTTTTATACTAGCTTTCTCCCTTCTTGGATATAGACTTAAACTATTACCACTCTTACTCACTGATCCTCAGAAAGAAACCATAATCTGAGGAGGACGAGTTCATGGTTTGAATAGTAAAATAGGGCACTTACACATATGCGGGGAGACTGCTCTAATGCACTGGAAATCCAGTGTGTTAGAGTAGACATGATTAATCGAGTCTGCTGGATCATGTAAACTGATGCACTCTGGCAGCCTCGTGTGTTAGGTGTATCAAAGGCACAACAGGCCTTTGGGCTGAGAAAATGGCAGCAATGAGCTTTGAGCTAAAAACACGTTTGATGTGCTTTAGTTCAAAGCACGCCACTGCCATTTTTTCAGCACAGAGGTACGCCGAGCCGCTGCTACATGTGGTGTGCTGCTTGCTAATTAAAAGTGCCTGCACATATAAAAATAATTACTGTTAGGGGTGTATGTCCTAGAAATAGGACATAATGCCCTTTCTCTCTGCCTTTCATCTTATTTCAGTTGTAGTCACTTCTACATAGAACAGTGTACCTGCATGTCTCTTCTAGACCTTCTGGTAGTTTGTATATTAATATGCTAAGAATTACTTTAGTTTACATTAGAACTACAGTGTAGCACACATACACACACAGCCTTGATATTCCAACTTAGGAGAAAAATCAAATGAGGAATTATCTGGGATTTTTACAAGGGAAATATTTGATTTATATTTGATACTTATTACTGAATGTCTCAAATCATAATACTATTCAAGAAAGTAGGGACTTTGTCAACAGAAAATAGATTTGGTGCTTCTAAGGCTTTCATTTTGAGGTACTATCCTATAAACTGAGTGATGCTGGTGAGTGAATGCATTGTAACTAATTGCTTAGTCTGTCATAATATGTTTGGTCCTAAACAAAATACAAAATGGAGATCACCCAGTCTCCAAATTTTACAAATCTAAATAATCCCAAAACAGATGAAGTTTAATAAGGAAATTATTAATGTTTCAACTGACATTTAAGAGTGCTCAAAGCAACCATTGCATCAGAAACACTTTTATATATATTAATTAGTTGGTGGTACATTGCTTCAGGCTCACCATGGTAAAATGAGCCTGTTATACAACTTATTTTCCTAGTGTCTCCTGTTCTTTATGTAACTTTTGCTCTTAAATATGAATTCAGGTAGTTGTAGTTAGAATGAAGTGATTTGAAGAATGAAATTATTTTGCTTGACAATTTATTTTGGGCAGAATTTATCTCATTCTTTTTCCTGTGTATTTAGGGACCTACTCAATTTGCAATTTCACAGATTTTGTGAAAATTGCAAAATTGAGCATTGTCTGCAAAACTGGGTGATATCCATGAAGTCCTCAAAAAAAACCTCCCACCAAAAATCCCTTACTAAAAATAAAATGCTGGTTCCCCAGTGGGAGCCAGCAGTATTCATGGCTGCTGTAGCCCAGCCACACAGCCCACAGGGAGGGGATGTACAAAGCAGAGCAGCCAAAATGGAGGCTGCCCCTCACCGCTGATTGGCTGAGAGGGTTGCCTGTCACATGTGGCCCCACCCCCTCTGCTAATCAGTGGTAAGGGGCAAGGCCACATGATGGACAGCCCTCAACCAATCATCTGGGAGGGGCAGGGTCACTAGGGACCCTTGTCCAATCATAGGCATGGGAGCAAACCTCCGCAATAGGCTTGTGAAAATGGCAGCTGGCCTTGTGATCTGCCCGTGAAATTGGCTGCCTGCCTCCTCTGTTTCAGTAAGTCCCTATTTATTTGTAATTTATGCAAGTAATATATTGCTTCCTGGAAACTGACCTCAGTGGGAGTGGTGTTAAACTTAGCCTATTCTTTATTACTGAATAAAATTATCTCAAAATTATCTCAAAATGCATTATTAAAGTGAATAAACACTATTAACATTGCTATTGCAAATAAAAAAAACTGAGGTACAAAACAAGTAAGGGAACTATCTAAATGAACACAGCAATTTGGTGGCAAAATTTCGAAAAGAGCCCAGATCCCCTGATTCCAAGTCCACCCCATTATGCTGCTTTGAGCATCAGAAAATTCCTCTTAGATTTTCGTATTGAAGTATTTTCAGTAACTGCATTATCCGAAATTAGATAGCTTCATTTGGTTTTGTATGTTTTGGGAGCCATTTACTGATGTCCATTGTACAAGATGTTTGCTGATATCAATAGATACCTTCCTGTTATAGATTTGGTCAGTCTGTTTATTTTAACATTGCATTGGTAACTGTAGCCACATATCTAGCATTCAACATATAACCTACACCTATATTCATTATTTATCAAGAGATTTTTTCTTGCTCTTAGGCAAATATATTGCTGTATATATTAATATTTTGATTACAGTTATTTTTATGCTCCATTTTTTATGGATTATGTAATCTTAAACCAGAGTGACAGTAACTGTAAGTGACAATTTCCCTTCTGTGTCAGCTCAGACCCAACAATTACTATATAGGTAAATTTTATTAGCATTTAAGTGTTAAATTAACAACTGAAAATGTGATTCTAATAGACAAATCATATTAATGAGCATATACCCTAGCACGATGTCAATGAAAGTTCAGCTAAATTAATTTGCTTATTCATAGCTCAAGAAATCAGGAACATAATTAATGCTCTGTCACATCTTGCAGCCTGGAAATATCAATAGTGATTACAATAACATTTTATAACAGGCTACAAATACATATGCTTGAAATCTTCTACCTATTTTGTCTCTACCATGGAAACAATAGTTTTCCATGTAGGCATTTAAATATGATAAACTTACATTAAAATGATAGATATTTTCCCCTTATAAGTAATTCTGCAACAAATAGCATAGATACAAATTTACATAAAATAAGAGACTTTAAATCCCTGTAACAAAATTGACACCATATCGTTACTGTGATTTGCTGCAGTCTGATTACCCTTTTTGCTACTACTTTCCTCCAGGGCCATAGAAAGTAAAAAGTACGATAGGGAAATGCTGCCACTCCAGTTTAGTGCTCCATTACTTACCTTACTCCATTAGTTACTATGTTGTATCCAGTGAAGAAAAGTACTCTTAAATGAAGAAAAGTATCTGAATCTGTCCATATGAGAAACAGCAGTTGTGGTATTTCCAGCTGATTGAGACTAGATAATAGAGAAAGAAAAGGTACTCTTGATTCACTTTCATCTTAATAGCTTAGAATATCATCCTACACAGGAACAAAAACCTCACATGAATTGGAGTGAATGGGCACTTAGCTATAGTTAATGCAATCAGAAATTCACAAAAAAAAACTAGGTGCAAGATGGAATTTGGGAAAAAAAAGTGTCAGTATCTGATATAGCCTGAAGTGTCAACCTAGGTAAATAATGACATGTGGCCACTTTAACTTCAGCTGAAACAATCTAAGATACTATCACATGCTAATATCAGATATGAAAACAACCCTAACAGAAACTCTTGTTGCTTTCAGAATGATGCAGTGTTCTTCCATATCGCATAATGTTTTAAACAGAGGTATCAAATTCTTGTGGCTCCACGGGTCAGTTGAGTGGCTTGGGACCAGTCTTGGGCTGAATGAATAGAGTGAGGTCAGCCCTGCAGTTTGGATTGGGTCCAAGGACCTTTCTTCACAATCAATTCACTGCTTATACCAGCCAGACTAGAATACAGGCAGGTAGAGGACCCACAGAGCATGCCTTCTCCCCACCTGACCCCAGCACACCAGCTTCAGTGTCCACTTTGGCCAGTCCTGAGCTCGGCAGAGCAAGTGCCACATGCGGTTCACATCCTGGACTGGCTAGAGTGAGTGTTATATCTGGCATGCAGGGGTGGTCCCAGGATATAGGGAACAAGATGATATGGATGTGCAGGGCTGGATCTTTGATACCCCTGCTTTATACTATCTCCATTTTTATATTTTTCCATCATATCCAATAATAGCTAACTCTCCAGAGATAAAATGCAAACCTTTACAAATAAAAATGTCATGTAGAGCCTTAAAACTAGTAATATATATATATATGTTTTTATTTTACTTACTCGTCTTCAAGGATAAATGCTTTCTGTATTCCTTTGTTGTCCTACTATTTTTTTAAAGAGAACATAATAACAACCTGAACAATTTCTAGGCATGGACAAACAATTGCCCATAACTTTCCTTAGTGAAGGGATAAAAGATGACTCTTATCTAGTGCATGACAGGTTACCAGTTCAAATTCAGACAGAATGGTAGCAATCAACAAACATTAATAGCTGATGCTGTTTGCTAGTCTGTCTTGTTCAAGTTAAGTGGACTTACTACTGTCATTATCAAAAAAGCATAAAGCTCCTAACAAGCTTACAGTAATGGTCTAGAAGCCATTTCTGGAGAGATCGATAACTAAGCAGATGTGAGGAAGGCCTCAAAAAGAAAAGAAAAATGGAAACAATTATAATTTTAAAATTCTGTGGAAAAAATGTACACATTTTAAGTTTAAATGTCATCATTTTGGAACCATCTCTAGTATGAAGACTAATTTCCCTAAATGGGTTGGCAGTATGTCAAAAGATGATACTCTTTACATGTTTCATGGCCAAGTAAAAGTAAGCATTAAAAAGTACAAGAATTAAGGTTGCCAGTGCAACCTTAATTTAGCCCATTTTTTAATATATTATAATAACGTCTTTAATCATACAATACTACACATTTTTTTTGAGCTGAAACAGTGTTTCATTCATTGAACAGGTTGTACAGTACCTGCTAAATGAGCCATGTCAATATCATGTTTTCTTTCTATTGTTCAATATGGAACCTGAAGGCTCATGTGCTGCATGCTATTTAAAAACATTTTCTGAAAACAGAATTATTAATTTTCTCATGGACTTTTCTATGGTTCTTACCACTATATGTAGTATCCAAGTGCTTCACAAATGTTACTTGATTTATCTTCACAAACACCCACATGAAGTGGTATTGTGATATCTCCATTTAACAGATTAAAAAAGAAGAGTAAGGCCAAATTTTTCTATTAATTTTGAGTGCCTAATATTTTAACACCTGGAACCTGATTTTTGGAAGTTTTACTTTTATCTAGTACATTTCCTACATTCACTACAGAGCTTTTATTACTTCAGTTGAAACTGTGTGTTTGGTCCACAGGCTTTCAGGACACCCAGAAAACAAAAAAGACATATTTAGTGGTCTCTTGGGGAAAGTTTTCTTTATGTGATTATTTAGCATCATACATAATACTGTGGCAAGGAGTGGGTTTGAATTCAGTTCTCCAAGGAAGCACTGAATTGCCTTAACTACTAAATCATCCTGGACTCCATTTGAAGTTCTGTAGAGAAGTGCTCTAGATAGTACTGCAGAGAGGGACAGAATCTTCTCTCCTTCCCTCCATTCAGTATTTGAGTCAAGTCTTGATCCCTCCACTCTCTATTCAATTCTTTTTGTCCAAGCCTCCACTTCTCAAGCTTCTTTTTCCAGTCCCAGCCTCCTTATCCTACTAGTCCTAACATCTACTCCATTATGCTGCTGTTGTACCATTCTCAACTTTGATAATCTGGTGAGATTTTCAGGTCTCCCTGTGGTCTCCCTGACCTTTTGAGTTTCTGTCTTGATGTCAAACAGATCCCAGTTGCCATTCTCATTTACAGCCCAGGATCACCAGGCTCTCTTCAGCTAATTCCATTTTTTCCTGACACCACTCCAGTTTCTTGTCCAATACTTTTCTCCACTCTGTATACACAGTTCCTCATTCAATGGTCTTTTGCCCAAGTTTCCTTCTCCAGTCATTACTAGTCACTCTCCTTCTTCCCGTTCTTAATCTATTGCCAGTAGTATTGTCTCTCTAGTATCCAACATTTTCCTAACTGCCTTAAATCCCAATCTCACCATAACAGCTTTCAGTTCTAGTCTCCTTGCCCAGTCAATCTCAACTTCTCTACTCCTCCTCCAAGCTCCTAGTTATAAGGTATGGACAGGCATTCATTTCTAGCTCTGGAAATTTCTGGGAGGAGAGGGAGCAGCAGGACAACGCTCCCTGCACGTTCTGTAGACAGCAATGTTCCCATACATTTTGCAGACTGGGGAATGTCCTGGTCTCAGAAAGCTCTGGGGAACATTTCAGCACCACTCAACTCCTCCCTATCAGAGTGGAGCAAAAGGAAAGCATGCAGACATTCATTCCTATATGAGAAACTCCTTCAGACAAGATCTTTCTCATTGAATGAGGACAATCTTTTTCCCAAATGAGGCATGTTTCCTGAGGGAGAAATCCAACAAACACTTGTACACTCCTGGTTTCCACTGGGAGAGCAGCAATTCACCTGCTAGAAACCTATGTTTGTACCTGCCACTCACACCCAGAACATCCCACCCAATTGTGCAGCCAGGCACAATTTGCCCCAGTTACAGTGTTCTCATTCAACAAAACCAGTATTTATCCATCTCCCACTTATAGCGATTTTCTGTTTTGCCTCCAGTTCAGTTCCCATTAGGTTCCTTTTTCTAAATTACTTCTTTTTCTATCCCCTTATGAGACTTTTATCCTTTGCTCCACACAGCCCAAGTGCCATACAGGATGTTATTTAGTGCAGAAGAAAGGTAGGCTCCCTCCTCTGAGTTTGGTGTTAAACTTAAAGAAGGTGGGATAAGACATTACAAGGAAACTCCAGATCTACCCATGGGCTGGAAAATGCTCCTCATTCACTAGAAGATCACTTGTATTGTAGCCAGTCCTTGGAGCGGCTTGAACATGCTCAGTAAGCATGTAATCCTGTGTTTTTAGGTGTAAAATTCCAGCAAGTCTTCCTTAAGATTATTCATTCTTTGGTTTTTCAAAATCCTATAACTTTATACTTTATGCAATTGTACAGATTGTAGAGGGATGACAGAAGGCAGATCAATGACACAAAGGCCAGTGTGTTGCAAGATTCCCAGTCCCTAAACTAAAGCATAGGCTAGAATAATTGAAAGAAAAGCTTTCAAGAATTTGATTTTAGCAGGGACAAACGAATGAATTCTAGCCTAGTTCTTGGAAACAGCTGCATTTTTGCTGATTTTAGCAGGGGGAGGGGAATATTTCAATTTTGGAGCAGTGTAAAGCAATCATTAAGAGTATCTTATCATGGGGATTGTTGTGTAATAGATGCTACTGTCATCTCTGTGTACAATAATGTGGCAAATAACTAGGGATTTATTTATTTTCAAGATGAATTTTCCTGACACAATTTATATCCTAGAGTTTAGTAATTAGTCTTTGTTGTAAGCCCAGGCTGTCCACGTTCTAAGCAGCCAGGAGCCACACACCCTGCACGCCAGCAGGGGTTACAGGTAAGGTGCTGCAGTATGTATATGAGTGCAATCTCCACTCCTTCCCCCCCCCACCACTGCATAATGCATGTGGGCACAGCTCCCCTTCCCATAAAACCCTGCTGCACCATGTGTGCAGCACCCTGGACTTATCTTCATCTCTCTGACTATGGGCTCCCCCAGTGGCATGGTCTGTGCCACACAGTCCTGCCCTCTGGGGTGAGTGCAGGAAATGGAAGCTGTAGTAGGAAGGGGGAGTCCCAAAACCCCAGCTACTGCTGCAGAAGAAGAAGTGGCTGGTTCAAAGCCTGCAGGGGCCACAAAGTAATCACTCACCGGCTGCCAAATGGAAAGCCCTGCTGTATGTGAAACACACATTTCACATTATAAATGTGTAGTCATACCTCTGTAGGATACTTATATTTTTATAGCAAAACAGCTTTATGAAACTGCATATTTTCATACTTTATCATGGAAGAAGATAAGCATCTCAGGACTGGCTTTGCTGCCCACAAACCATTTTTTAATCCATCAAAAAACATTCCCTGTGTCTCCCATCTCCCTCTGACATTTTTGGAGTTGGAAGAGTGGTTCCTCTGTATCCTAGTCTCGACTTCCTACCACAAATGTTTTTTTTTCCACCCATGGAGAAAATATTCTTCCTACTACTTTGGCAGCAAAAACAAGAGCAAGAGCCAGTCCTGTCTGCCAATTTTAGTTATCTAGCCGTAATCATTGAGTGTAAAGCAACACCCTATGTGGACTGTGGTATCTCCCATATCAAAAGGAAGAAATCTCTTCATCCCCAAAGCAGCTACCCTAGTATTTCAAAGTTCTGTGTTGCTCTGCTTTTTAAAGTAGACCAAGATTGCTCTGTTACCAATTTTGAATCTCATTTTTCAAAAACAGGTAGTGTTAGACATCGACTAAGGCTGACCTTCAGATTCTTGCTTCTCTCTTCAGTCAGAAAACAGCCTCCACTTTTGTTTTCTTTGCTTCCAGAAATAAAAAGTTCTGGTAGAAACCTGAAACATTATGCATCAAAATAGCTATTAAAATGCAGGGCACTGTTTACCATATATACTAATTTATTTATTTAGAGTGCCATGAGCTATCATAGGTTTTAGCCTGCTTCATCAGATGCTATGAAAAGACTTTCAAGGCTCCTATGTACGTGCAGGAAGCCTGCTCCAGCATGCTGGAAATCTAGTGCATTGGAGCAGGCTCAATTAATCAAGCACAGAAATTAATGTGCTCCAGCAGACTCTAGTATCACACGTATCAGCATCCCCATGCTGAAAATGGCTTTGAAGTGCTTTGAACAAGCTTTAGTTCAAAGTGCCCTGCTGCCATTTTTTCGGTGTGGGCACACTGATATGTATGACAATTGGGTGCTTTTAATTAATACTACTTGCTAATCAAAGGACCCTCCCTCCCCTCCATGCCTCTGGGAAAAAAATGTCCTCAGAGAATAAGGATATTTAACAGAAAGGAGTAAGGCCATTTAAAAACAAGAATAGGGGAAAATGAAGGAGAGAAGGGTCACTGCTGACAGAGGCAAAGGTGAGTTGAAAAGATCAAAGTATTTAACCCATTGAGGGACATACATTATAGAATCTAGTACAGGTAATGGGATAAGAGTCTCTTTTGAGACCATACTTAATCCACTCTGTGGATGATTTCCTGCTCTGCAATGTCATGTTCAAATTGGTTTTTAAAGTGTTGCTGTTTAAAAACATCCACACTGAGGTCTGTGATGGAATGGCCACAGAGGTTAAAGTGTTCTGCCACAGGCTTTTGTGCCTTTCTGGAAGTTGTGTCAGAACAGTAACCATTCATGCTATCATGCAGGGATTTCCCTACCTGCCCAGTGTATATAGTAGATGTGCACTGTAAGCAAGTGATGGAATATATGACAGTGGTAGAGTAGCAAATGAATGAACCCTGGATGGTAAAATATGTGTTGCTTGGTTCATTGATGGTATACTCAATTTTGATGAAGGAGAACAGTTGACATCTGAGTCTGCTACAAGGCCTGATGCCTTTGTGAGACTAGGAGTTATGTAGACTGTTGATGGAGAACCTTCCTTTGAGGGTGAGAGGGGAGGAGAGGAGCAAGCCAGGACAGGCTCGTCTACCAAGGCTGAGTAACATAATTGTCTTTCCCTATTCATTAAAATGTATTAATTTTCTTGACAAAAAATGGTCTAGGTACACGTCTAGAGTAAAGAAGTGCAAAGCAAATTTCAGAAAGTGCCATTTGCACTCTTGCAGACCTGCGTGGACCATGTTCTATGGTGGTTCCCTGTGTAATTTAAAGTAGCCTAAAACCTGTTAAATTATTCTGGTAGCCAGGTTCAGCAGATCACAGAGAAGCTCTAACCACATACCTTCTCTACAGCAATGCCTTCTGAATTGGTAGTATCAGAAAGGGGTTGAACCCTACAGACCTAAACCAGATCTATGCCACTGAAAGACTACAGAACTGAGTGTTTCTGGAGAAGTCATGTTGACTCTTTGGACAGAATCTGCAGTGTAAAGAGCTAACTGGACCTAGGCCACTTTCCTTAATCTACAAATTATTTATTCAGAATAGAATCTGAGCTCTTGTTTTGAAAACCTTGGGTTTATTTGTTTTAATAAGAAATTAGAGGCCATTATCAAAATTCCAATCTCAATTTTTTTTCATTTAAACCTCCTACTATAGCAAGAATGGTGCCTGTTTGAAACCTGTTTGGCTTGAGCTTTCTTAGATTCAAATGATTCAATCACAGTAAGTGTAAGGCTGCCAAAGAATTAAAAAAATCAAATGTCTAATTAATATAATTTGTCTTTCCCTTGTTCTTCTCATAACCCATACTTCACATGATTTGAATCATAGGTATATGGCTGGATGGTGTTATTGTACTTCTTTGTGTATTAGTTTTGTTGAAGATGTCAGGAACAAATCATTTAGAAAATACTCATTCCCAGCAGTGAAATTTGAAAAATGCTAAAGCTGTATTTCAGATTAAACACATTTCTAAATGTCCTCTCTGATACAGTAATCTACAGATATAGTTCATTTACTTGAAATATACATGATATTGTCTGAGATTATAATGGACTCTATCTACAACTGTTTGCAGATCACGGTTGAACTGCGATTGTGTAATATTTTTCCCCTGGGGTTATGCTTTTTGAATGGGAATGTAATTTCTCAGCAAGAGTCACCACATCAACAAGAACACACCATGCTGAGTGGCTACTCAGGAGAGAAAATAAAAGAAAACATATTTCCCACTTGTTCATATTAGAATCAACAGGCTTCCATTCTAAACCTTTCATTACATAATTTAAAGAACTTGTTCTCAAAGAGGAGTCTTGGCATAACGTGTTCTCATGGTGATCATTTCCATTCAAAGCAATTACTAAACTATTCTGAGGCCTTTCTAAAAATTCTAATGCTGGTCTTTATTTACCAGTATGTAATATCAAAATCAAGGGGAGATGGTAAAATGTTCTTCATAGAAGTTGAGTCCAATTTTTAAATTCATTCAGTTGAGGGATTATATTCTGTTTGCTTTCTTGCCCTTGTCCTTTCTAATGGAACAAGCATTTTGATGTTAAGTAGCTACTTTAGTCTGCTGAAAGAATCTGGCCAGAAAACTAGTCTGTCTGGTGCCAGGAAGATCAGCTTAGTCAGTACAAAGGTGGTACTCTGTTAGTGATAAGTAGCTAGCTGCTTATAGAGGATCCATAAAAGCAACAATCATCAAATACATTTTTCAAAAGTAAGCAGTTACTTGATTTAATCTTTAATAATTCCAAGTAGTAGATTTCAGATACATTTATTTACTATGAAGTTTTGCAACAAATAATTCATCATATACATCACAAAGTGAAAACATCTAAAGTATTAATTAAAAAAAAGCTATGAAAAGCAATCCTTTTGAATTTCTTCTTCAGCAGTATCTAAATTTGTGTTTCATATTTTAATTAGCATTATTTTATCATTAAACCCTGGGGGCTAGAATGAAATAGCATCTGGGTTTCATTCGGGCAATGAAGAATGAGTTGTCATGCATGAAGCTTCATTTCTGGATAGCTGAAGATAGTAATGGACAAGCTGTAGGCTCAGGCATTAATCTTCCCAATTATATCCATAAATGAAATGTCACGCATAACAACTCCTTTTTTATTAGTATTTCAGCTAAGCTTTCTCTTATTAAAATTAATGTCTGCATATGTATGTATGAAATATAGATGAACATACTATAGAGGGGAAGAGATGACACTTTAATATGTATTGTCTTATAAGTGCATGTTGTTCTATCTTAGTACAGATAAGTGAAAAACAAAACTAAAGCCCATGTTCTTTGCATAAGAGACAATCTGCCAAGTCTTTATCTTGAAAGGTGTTTAAGACTATCTGGCATTAATCCAGGAACCGACATACAAACTAGAGATTACTGTGCTTTAAAAGAGCAGATTAAAATGTTGGAGTCAGTAATACCAGAAGGATGTTCAACTTAAAAGCATTAAGAGAATGCTAATATGTTTGACATTTTGTTGCTAGAGAGATGGAAAAATAGGAGTTAGATTATTGAATGTGTGTGTAAATATTTTGGACACGAGGAAACTTACTTGATTTAAATCAGAAACATAGCAAAAAATCCCTTTTAGATCATTGACCCATCTAAGTTATTTATCTTGACCAGAATCTTGAACAAATATGGCAGGAGTCACAAAAATTTTTGCTAACATATCACATCAAGTCTCTTATTTATTGATAATCAAAATAAACTTCAAAGCAAAGTTTACAAAAATCTATGAGTATTCTTAAGCAATTTGTGAGTCTAAAACCATTGACTTTCAATGGCAATCTTTTATTTCTGAAAAGCTTCCTTGTTTTGTATTCACCACACTTGTCGAACTATTTGACACAAAATGATCTATGTGACTACAGATTATCAGATTATTTTCAACTCTCTTAGGCACTGTCTTGAAATGGCGAGTTCTCTACAGAGCTTCTGATTCTGGCAAAAGGAAGAAGAAAGTCAACAAATTAAGAATTATTTTGCTCCCTTCAGATGGTCCAAATCAAGACACTAAGAGTGGTCATTGAGAGGGAAATGGATTGATATGGTATCAGCACTGATCATGGAAAGATGTCCAAGACATCTTTTGGTGAGGCCGCAGCTAGAGTACTGTGTCCAGTTCTGGGCACCATACTTAAAGAAGAATGGGGAGAAGCTTGAGAGAGTTCAGAGAAGAGCCACTCATATGATTAGAGGCCTGAAGAGTAACCCATATGAGGAAAGGCTGACAAGATATGGGACTGGTCAGCCTAGAAAAGAGAAGACTTTGGTGGGGATTTGGTGGCAGCTTACAAATATATCAGGTGAGAACATCAGGAGCTAGGCAAACAACTATTCACCAAAGCACCCCAGGGGAAAACCAGAAGCAGTGGTTATAAACACCTAGAAGAAGGTTTCAGACTGGATATAAGGAAAAACTTCATGGCTTGTCTGACCAGACTCTGGAATGGACTTCCAGTGGGGGTGATGCAGACATCTATCCTGGAGATCTCAAAGGAGATGGAATCACACCTTGCTGGGGTTATTTGACCCCAGCAGTCTTTTCTGCCCAGAACAGGAGGGTTGGACCCGATGATCTCATAAGGTCCCTTCCAGCCCATAGGGCTGTGAATCTGTGAATCATAAGATGCATGAGTGAGTGGGAACTAAGTCCTGGGGTGCTGCATATTGGAGGGTGCCATAACAATGGGGAGGGGCACCTTACCCTCCTGTACCCCCTCTCCACTTCCTCCTGCACTTTCCTGCTCCAGCCCCAGAAGCAAGCAGCAGTGCAGTAGCACATGTCAGCATGTGAAAGGCATTCTGGAAAAATGTTGTTCTGTTATATCATGGTGGGCAGCAGCACCTGGAAAAAACAGTATTTGTTGCCCAATTAACATACATATCTGTGGCAAAAAAAATGAGGTGACATATCACTTAACAACAGTGAACTGATCCTGTGCTGCCACCTGCTGCTGGAGCCTCTGGAGCCACAGCCCTGCAAAGAAAGTACAGGTGAGGCAGGGAATGCCTCAGATGCAGATCTGTTCAGTTATGCTTCTATCTAAGAGTGTGTACATTTGGTAGACTTTTTGGGCATGTGCACACATGCAAGCATGTGTACTTGCAGCAGCTCAGGTAGAAGCAGTGTAAACTTGAACTGGGACTTTTTGCCTCAGAATACATGCTTGGAGATGCACTTTGTTGTGGAGCAAATTGTGTCACAGGGCAAAATAACCCTGCCTGGGCTTCTCTCAGATCTGCAGCCAGGGGGAGCTACAGCCTGGACCCAGCACCTGGGCTGTCCGCAGCAGTATGAAAAGCCTGGCTTACCCCATTCAGTACAAAAAGCTGCCCAGGCAAGTAGCTCAGGGTTACTCACTCTCAGGAGCTTCTGAGGCCCAGCCATTTGGTACCTGGGGATACTACCCCATGTGCCAGCTGGACTGGTGAAGCAGCCCTAAGAGTTCCCTGCACCATCTACTCACTGCAGCAGTCTGGCAGTGGGGGCTGCTGCCTGACTGTGACCTGCTGCCCACCTGCCAGATCCAGATGGGGACTGCACAGCCAGTAGAGGCATCTGCCCTTCTGGGCCAGCTGCCAGTGGGCTGTAGCTGCAGAGTTGGCCTTTGTGTGGCACGATTGCCATGTGTGCCCCATGCCCAGCCATCTGGGCAGCTATCATCTGGAAGATGTTCCCAGTGTGGTGACCTGCTTTAAAGAGTCAAAGCATGTCCTCCTGGCCCCATTTGGACAGGAGGTCAGCCACAGCCAGCTGGGTCCAATGTGCCAGCTCTGAGCATGCAAGGTCCTGCCACTGGCCTCCCTAGTAGAAATTATGGTGTTCCTTGTTTGAAAAATGAAAAATCCCTGATAAAAAAAACCCCCAAAGTCCCTATGTAAAATACCCCCACATCCACGTTCCTCCACAATTAAAACAAAAAGACCACTATATAATAGAGAGAGAGTGTGAGACAAAGAGACAGAAATCAATTGGCAATGTTTTATTGATATATCTACAGTTAAAGCAATTTGGAAGACTACCAGTGTCTCTATCATAATAATAAAGTGAACTCTAAATGCATGTTTCATGAATACAAGAATATATATTTTGCTGCCCTCCACAGGAACTACAGCCTCCCAACAGGGGCTGTTCCCCCCAAGGGGCTACAGCCCTTCACCAGGGGTTACAGCCCCTTACAGGGGTAACAGACCCCACAGGGTAACAGCACCTGACCAGGGGTAACATCTCCCCCAACAAGGGCCAAATGGCCTACTCCCCCGCTCCCCAAGACCTCCCAGTGGCTGTCCCACCCCAACCCCAGGCCTGGGCACTTTAAAAAAGAGAAAAGGAAAAAAAATGTCTCTACTCACCAGAGAAGCAGAGGCTGGGGGTGGGGCTCTGGGACCTCCTGGCAGAGCCCCCATGAGCAGCACAGGGCAGCGGGGGGCAGTACGGCCCAAGCTGGGGCCACTGGGTCTGTCACCGTGCCCTGCAGTGTGCGGGCATGGCCCCAGTGACCCAGACAGCAGCTGGACTGCTAGTAAGTGCCAGGGTTTGTTTGTTTGTGTTTTAATTGTGGGGATGCTGGGGTGTCAGGGCAAAGATTGGGGGCCTTGGAGGGCTGGCAAGGAATGGGGCTGGGCAAGGCAAGGATTGAGGGAGTGGGGGGCAAGTGGAGGGTGGGGCCTGGTGGGGGAAGGATTGAAGAGCTGTGGGGGCAGACAGGGGATGGGGCCAGACAGGGCAGGGATTGGGGGACTGGGGAGGAGGCACAACCAGTGGAGGTCCCCCCACATAGTCCCCTTCCCCGACCCCAAGCACCCCCAGCCCTCCCGACCCCTTACTTACCCTTACTGACGGCCTGTTTTTGGCACACTGCCTGCCCTGTATGGGCAGGAAGTGTGCTTCGGCACACCACAGAGTTGCTATCTCAGCCAGAGTGTCTCTGTGGAGCACCCAGCCTCTGGTTGCCTCAGGGCACAGTTCGGGACTGTGTCCTGCCCTAGTTTTTTTAGCTCCATTATTTTTTGACCCCTGAATATCCAGGGGTCTAATTTTGCCCCCGCGCTGCAAACTTGGGGTTTGAGATGCTGCAAGAGGCACATGCAGGATCATCTGGATGGGCCCTTTGAAGCTAAGGAATTCATGCAGCCTACCTGAAGGAGGAGTTGGCTTTCAAACTTGCAATCAGTCATACTTCCTTTTATAAGTCTAATTAAAATACTTCTGGGGAAAGAAGGGGTTTTTTTTTGCCTTTCCCTCAGGTTCTTTTATAGTATGCAAATATAGCACCCCAAGGAAGAACCAAATAAGAAGTATCTGGGTATATAGAAAAGAACAAGAGTGTCTGCCAAATAAAGACCTTTTTTAGTTAAATTGTTTTTAAGAGAAAAGCATCATTAAATATATCTAGAATTCTTAAAATACATTGCAAATAGATTACAAATACTTTTTAAACCTTATTAAGCCTATAGAAAAATATTATTTAACTTCAATTTGATTTGGACCAGAATCTTGACATATATATTTTTAGAGTTGGATACTACTTAGCATGATTAAAAATCATAGGAACAAGCCCTTTTATAGCACTGTGAACAATTACTGGAGAACTGCATGAAGATCTATTTTAATTGTTTTGTTTTTATTTTTAAAAATATAAATTTATTCCAGGATCAGACTGCCTAAATATCTAAAGTAATAGCTCTACATTAAATCACTGTAATAGACCGAAAATAAATGGAGGTGAGCTGACCAGAAGAACTGTCCCACTTGCTTGCTGAATCTGAAATTAACCTTGTAAGCCAGGTTGTATAATCCTTACTCACACTGGTGAGTACATTTGTAGTTATTGTCAAAAGAGTGAGATACATAATTAGGTTCTGAATTGTACAGGTATTGGCTTTTTCCAGCCCCATTTAGAATACATTCATTAAGCTTAAAGCATGACCTTTTGGACATGCTAAAGATCCAGTGAAAGATTTATCAATTTCCATTCTGAATTCAAAATATAATTTAGATTATTGCATCTTTCCCTGCTCTCCAGCAAGGCAAAACAAGTTACTGTTTTTTCTCCCCCTGCACCCCTCTGAATTTGTTTAAATAGCATGGCTGTTTTTACCAAATGTGTCAATAGCAAGGATGTTAAGGTGAAATTTTAATGACATTGACAAGGTTTTCTTTCAAGTGTTTTATGGATAACTACTTGTGACATGACTGATATGTTCTAGGATTTTGTCCTTTGCCTGATCTAACTTAATCTTGTGCCTTAAAAAGGGCAATATTTCTGACAAAACATAAATTCCTATCACTTCTGACCACACATCCAACCTATAATGTTATCTGACAGTAAATACATAGCCTCATCAAATCACTTATCTTCCCACGCTTCGGCAATAATATTGAGAAAATCTGAATAAATTACATCTCAAATGGTACAGCTGCTCTCAAACAGCAGAACTAATGAATTGCCATGACTGGGAGAGAAGGAGAGATGCCTTGCATTCGTAATCTGAGACAGCTGATGGGCTGATGCCTGATCTGAATCAGTCACCATAACTAATTACAACCTGAGAAATTATAGCCACTGTTAAGTTAATGGTTGGTAAACACCTAGTGACAATTTATAATAGGCTTGCCCTATGGTTTATGAAGGGGATAAGAAGAACAAATTGTACTGATATACTGACCCCATAGCACTGATCATCCAACCTAAATGAACATAAACAGATAGGCTGTATCATTATAATAGCTCTTTTAATCTCTGTTCATATTCATAGCTTTAATTCTCGTACTGTTTTGTCTCAAACAGTGCTATTAACAAGGTCAACAAAATATATTCTTTTGGCAATAGGGACAGTTCAGTTTTGCTATTTTTTCCACATATACATACTTTTTAAAAGCAGGACATTTGACCATATACAACTCCATTTTTCTTAGCCTCAGCAAATTAATCCAAAACTATAAATTAATTCAAAAAAGAAGGTAAGATCCTTGGATAAATTAGTAAATGTAAATGGAATACTTGACAGACACGAGCTGAAATTTGACTTTGAAACTGAAGTTTCACATGCCTGTATATAAGTTGTATCAAGAAAGAGCTGCAAGCCCAAATTAAGAAGCAAACCAGATAAGACTCTTGATAGAAGGCACACGTGGGATAAAACTGGCAAGGTGAATTTGGTTAAATCATCCATGGTAGTAAAGGTCACTCTGCAAAGTAGAGTCTGAGGTAAAGGACACTAAGGGTACTTATGTAAGTGATAGTTTTTGCACGATCAGGCCCCTGAAAACACCCTACAGCTGTGACATAATACACAGGCATGGCTACAGAGCACTTCTATAATGGCTGATCATGCAAAAAATAGCCCTCAGAAAAGGTTTTAGATTAAGGCACTTTAAACAGAGCATCTTGGGAAACTTGTGTTCCTTCCCAAAAATTGTTTCTTTCATTTTTTTGTGCAGGGTCGGAGCTTTCAGTGGGGGAAGGAAGGAGAGCGTGAGTTGGAAGCGGCAGCATGGAGCTGCCAGGTACTTTTGAATGGCCAGAGCTGCAGGGTGCAGGGGGAGAGGGGTGGAAGAGAGCCCCCTTGCCTTGCAGGGGTATTGGGAGGAGCTGGGCAGGGCCCACAAGGCAAGGGGACTCTGTTTCACCCCATGCCCACCCCCAGCTCTGGCCATTCAGAAGCAGTTGGTAGCAACTGTTTCCTCTGGCAAGAGGCCTGGGTGGAGAGTCTCACCTCTCAGTCCTCCCTTCCCCCATCTCCCATTTGGGCCTCTTGCCAGCGGCAGCATGACCTGCTGGCTGCTTTTGAATGGCTAGAGCTGAGACTGGGTGGAGTGGAGCCCCCTCACCTTGGGAGCTCAGCCTGGCCCCCTACAATACCTCAGTAAGGGTAGCTTCAGGGGAAGGCCATGAGGTGAGGGGGGCTCTGTTCCACCTCCCCCCATAGCTCTGCCTTTAATAGCTGGTTTGGCTTACCTTAAATCAGGACCTTTAAGGAACACTGATATTTACAGGGATAAGTTTTTGTGCTTGTCTGTTTTCATATACCTTACCTGTGAGTACATGCACACATGCGCACATACACACATATATATAAAGTTGTGCTGTATTTTTAGAGACCATTTAGTTTTGGTGATTATGGTTTTACAGGAGGAGAGCTAAACTACATATGTCACTGCATGCAGCTGGATAACTGTTATGTAGAAAAATGCATTAGAGCTTTTCCTACTTAGCAGTCTGATTTTGTTTTCAGCCATGAATGTGTTTTTATGCCACTCTTCAGCTCTGTGTGTAATTTTCTTTTTTTTTCATTTGTTTGTTGGTGTGTTTAGATCATTCTGTGTATGTTGAATAAATTTCAGAGTGACAAAGATGCACCATTTTCAAGTATACCAGCAAATACCATTTAGAAAAAAACAAGGTGTAAGGTGTTGTTCAATAATCAAGGTGGAAGGTGTTGTTCAAATTCCTCCTGCCTGAGATTTAACATAAAAAAAAATGACAGGTCTATTGTGATCATGATAGGCAGGTAGACATGAAGACTTGCCTAGTACTAGCTAGACTATGCAAAGACTAAGCTTAACAATGCTGAGGTTACTTAAAAAAAAACCCCTCTATGAACTTACTTGTTATTTCACATTCTGTAGGGACTGTTCCTAGAACTTGTGCTATATCAATTATCTGCTAAAGACAGGGCATTCATAGAGACCTAGATTACTTAATAGGTGGAACAAGTTAGAACCTAGGAATAAGGAGTGTATGGCATATGCAAAAGAACAGGGAATAACATCCTGGAAATTTGTAAAAGCAGAATTTAGGATTCCTGGTAGACAAGCAACTCTAAGCTCTGAGTATGATGCTGTGGCAAGAAGGGTTAGTGTGATTCCTGACTAGATAATGACGGGAGCAGGAATAAAATTGTGGACACGTGTGTTACTTTTGTTTGTAACATTAGTGCAACTAAGTATGCCATAGTTATTTCACATTTTAAACAGGTATTGGAAAAATTGGAGAGGGTGCAGAAAGGAGCCACAAAAATGATAGCGGGTTGTGATGGGACCAGACCCTGAGGGAGGCGGTGATGGACACCTTAATCCTGCCCCACCCTAATTTATCACCCTCCTGGCCCTGGTGGTTAGTTTAAAAAAAACCCTCTGTAAACTTACTTGTTATTTTACATTCTGTAGGGACTGTTCCTAGGCCTTATGCTATATCAATTATTTGCTAAAGACAGGGCATTCATAGAGATCTAAATCACTTGATAGTCACTAGGCCCCAGGGTCCCACATGCAGACCTGGTACAGGCCCCTGCCTGACCCTGGCAACTCCTGCCTGCCAGATCCCTGGCCATGGCCTCTGCCCCAGACCTGCCACCACCCTCCTCAGCTCAGCCCTGCCACTCTCCTCTGCACCACATGGCTGAAGACCCAGCCATATATGAGACCACCACCTGCTGGGGTGACTGTGGCCCCTGGACCCATAGGGGAACATCCAGAGGCTGAGGTGTTGGGCACCTGCCCCAGGGCTCTGCCCCCTAAGCCCACCCTCACAGCCCACCACTCTGGGCTTGAAGACCCACACTACTGTATATAGTTTTCCACTTGTAAGCACATTTTTTAAAGTTGATGAGGTGGGGAGGGTGATGGAGGGGCTCTGTTGGTTGAGGTGGGAGGGGTGTAGGAAGGGGGTGGGTATTGTGAGGGTAGTAAAGTTTTTTTTTCAACTATGTGCATGTCCTGAGCATGGTGCTGGGGTGGGCAGGAGGTGGTGGTGGGGGAGGTGGCAGGGCAGGTGGGCTGAAGTAGGGAGTGCAGGAGGAGTGAATCAGACAGGGCCTCCTGTGGGCAGTGCCCTGGCCCTTGCTGGCAAGTGCATAGCTGTCTTGGGGCCTGGGGGGAGGGATGCTGAGACCAGCAGGGCCAACACCATGGCCAGCAGGAGCATGGGGTGCTAATCATCGCTTGTAGGGCCCGGGCCGGAGCAGCTGGGCCCTGAGCATCATTGCTAGGGGCAGGGACGGGAAGGGGCTGGAGCAACCCTGGCACAGGGAAGCATGGTGGGCAAGGAGTTGTAGACACCTGCCAAAAATAGCTTAATGCGCATTAGCTTAATATGCGTTAAATTTAGTTGTGCTTAAATGCCCAAAGATTCAGCCTTTCAATCCCTGACCTTATCTGGTTGTCTGTGATTTTCCGTTAGTGAGATATTTTGTAGTTCAGTTCCTGAGACAAGGATTTTACTTCTTCAAAGTGGAAAGGTCCCAAGGTCTCAGGCTGCAAAGCAGTCATGTCCTCAACAAAGGCATTCAGTGGGCAACCTCAGTGCAATAACCATAGTTAATCAGCACTAACAGCCTGCTTAACTGTTCTTTCTCCAGCCTTTCAGACATCCAGCTTTTTAATCTGTTCCAGCAATGGTTTTCCTTATCTCACTGTCTCCCTGAGTGTCACCGCCAAAGGATGTTTACCAAGCCCACCACAGGTGTAAACAAGACTATTCTGTGGTTTGATATTGAATGTGCAGCTCTGGTTCCAGTCTCTCCTAAACCCTTCTGTCTCTCTTGTACAAACTAATCCAGGAAACTGAGGCATGCAACACTGTTATAACACAAGCACACTTAAACCAAAAATATTACAAAAAATTCAGTTTGTCTCACCATCATTTAAGCTTTGCAGTTAAGACACAAAAAATCAGCAAGGGGGAGGAGAACTCACCCACCTTTTGTTTTAACAGTTTTTCAGGGGCACACTCAGGATGGACGAGAATTAAACAAAGTCCACATACACACTGAATAGGTAGAATAGAAGCTGGCCCAAGACTTTCTCAGCACTAATTATGGATGAGAAAAGTAAAACATTAAAGAAGGGTTTTTTTGCTGCCTAATGCAGCGATGTATAATTTACTTATTGTACTTTCTTCTGCGTTCAGTGACCAGTACATTTATCCTTTTTTACACATATCAAGATGATGATGATAATAATAATAATAATAATTCAGAAACCCCCTGAAATTCATATGGCCATTCATACAGTTTAAAACTAAACCTGGTCATTAGTTCATCTAGTCTGATTTATTTCCAGATATTAAATTTCACTTGTTAACCCTATATGGCCTAATAGCCTGTGTTTGGCTAATGCCCGTCTTTAGAGAAGCACCCAGATTTTAGGCAAAGACATCAATAGATGGAATCTATCACTTCCCCTGACAGTTTATTCAGTGATTAATCAGGTTTAAAAAAAGACTACGCTTAGTTTCTAATTTGAATTAATTTATCTCTATCATTTAGCCATTTGTTCTCATTTACCTTTTTCTGATACACTAAAGAGCCCTTTAGCACTTAGTATTTTGTCCCTGTGATGGTATTCACATACTGTAATTAAGACACCTCTCAATCTCTTTTTCATCAGCTAAGCAAACTGAACTCTTTAAATCCATCACTGTTCTGCATTTTCTTCAGCCTACTGTAGCAAGGCATTCCAGCCAACTTCAGTGGTGCGACAACCTCAGCTAGGAAGCAGCCCATTTTGAGATAAAGCATCTTGCCCTCAAAATAGAGTTGAGAAAGCAGAGGAAGGAAAACCCAGGTGGGAGTGGGCAGAACTTGGGAGAAGCCTCAGCTAGAGGCAAATCCCAGGTTAGACATCTCATAGAGAGAATCAGGGAAGGACCCTGGGAAGAGCAACCCTGAGCTATAACTCAGTGAGGAGAGCCTAGGGAAAGACAAACCTCAGGTTTCACTTGGAGGATTTGGTTGTAGCTATGGACAAGATGTGGAGGCCATAAGAGGTGCCTGAAAGTCACTCTGAGTTTAGAGCCCAACAGGAAGTGAGTGCTTAAGGGGGGCAGAAGCTGAGAGAGAGGATGAGGCCAAGGTAGAGCCTTGCACTTATCTGGGCCCAAGCAGGCTGAGTAGGCCAAAGCTGGACGGTCATAGGCTAAAGACAAGAGCCCAGCACCACTTGGGGACACATGACGTTGAGACAGAGAGAGGGCTGAGGCAAAGTTATTACTGAAAACATCCTTCAGTCCAAGAAGGGTTCCCCATCAAATACAGTCTAAAGGCAGTAGCAACCCTGAGTCTTCTGAAATATCTAATCAAAACAGGTCCAATTTATATTTCAGTTTACCACTGATGCACTGAACCACCTTGTGAAGATATGTCAGAACACTAATAGGTTACATAAAACTCTGAAAAAATATCTTGTAGATCATTACTTTCCAACTTAAACTGTGGGCACACTTCAGAACCTTCTACATGTTCAAATTAAGGCTGGATAGAAATCAGCTATAGAGTTATTACACATTTCCAAGCACTAACTTTGTAGCCAGTTGGTTGTTTTTTATATAAGCATAGTTATTTTTATGATAAGGTAATTATGCTGCAAGTGTGGCCAGTCTAAATTTATTGCATGATTAACCAGTTAGTTGCATAATGTACATAACATTATAGATCCTGCATCTCCACCGTCAGCAGCACTCCAAACTTCTCCAGATAGCACTGTGGGAGGAACTTTAAGTTGGTGGGTTTTTGTACTAAATATAGTATTGGGCTATTTGGCAATTTATTAGCAGATGTGATTTTGTTTGTGGGTTGGTGGATAGGTAGAGGGGGATGTCCTTTTATCCATTCCAATAGAGGCTTAAAACCTCAAATAAACAATTCTATCGGTTTCAACAATCCTCTTTTAGAAATGTGAGGGCTCCAATGGCTCAATCCACTGAAGCAGATTTACACAAGCCATTCTTTTGACAGATGTTTCTCCTTTGTGTATACTAGATTAATTGATAGAACCATACTAATAGGCCTTAACTTCACTGTTCTGAGGGTGAGTACTCACAAGATGCAAATTTCCTTAGATGAGTGGGTGAATAATTATAAAATTATCTGTTCTCTAACCGTAAGCTGGAGATATTGCCTAATTCATTATTTTATATAGTTAATGAACTGTAGACTGTGCTTTAGAGACTTCATAAAGTGTGCTGATGCTATGATGAATTGGTATCTTTTATCCACATATAAGAATGTCCAGTAACTGAAGACATATGAAGGTAGCTTGAAAGGATTTTAAAAAAATATTTAACCTGAGAAGAATTATACTCCTATAATCTATAAGATCTGCATTTGGAAACTTTGCTTTATTGGACATTTTCATGCCTGGAAGTACAGTGTAATCTGTACCAATTAAGCATGCCTTAAATGGATTAAGAACTGGCTAACAGATCTCAAAAAAGGAGTTATCATTTTGGAAATTATCCCAGATGCAGGTGTTTCTACTAGAAATCCGTAGGGATAGAGATTTGGCCGGATGCTATTAAACATATTAATCAATAATAAATATAAAATAGCAGCTAATACATTGTCAGATAACATAGAGGTTTGAGGAATGATTAATAATGAGGAGGACAGAGCAGCCATGCCAAGCAAGCTGGATTGTTTGGAAAAATATACCCGATCAAACAGAATGCATTTTAGTATAGGCAAGTAGACAGTTAGACATGCGGGAACATATTTTTAGCAACGACAGTGACTAAACATTGAAACATGCTCCATGGGAAATGATGGCTTTTCCATTTCAAATCAAGGCTTGCTGTCTTCCTGGAATTCATGCTTTTAGCTAAACACACACTAGTGGACACAACAGAGGAATATGCTAAAGATCATTTTAATAAAGGGCACCCAGCACTGTGATGAAGTTGGGTTTTAAGTGCATGTAGTACTAATTAAAATAACTTACCATAATTGCAAAAATGTAATTAAAAAACTTAGGCTGGTATTATATTTTCAAATAATATAATAGCATATACTTGTGATGAAGATTCCCTGAGAAATATTATGGCCATGCTAGTGTTTTGGGTATTTAATTTATACTTATGCTAGGGGAAATTTGTACATTTCCATTCTTCACTTTAAATGGCCCAATAGGAGACTTCTAAGGTCTTATGCCTTGGGGGGAAAAAGTCTTTCTCTTTGCATATCGTTAACACATGTTCCACATCAGTTATCCATGGTTTATATTATAATGTCATTGGTATTGAGTCCATCTGTAATGATGCATTTTTCTACAGATGATGTGCTGCTGTTGTTCCAAACATCTCTCAAATGTTCAGTGGAATGATCAGACAAACACCTGTTTGTTTCCTCAGTCTGTATAATTCGTAACATTTTTGCAGATGGTGCAGTACACAATTCTTTTAGAGGTGCATGTTAAATAGCCATGAATGACGAATGAAACTAGGTTGTAAAGCACTAGGAGAGAATGCTGGAAAAAATACAGAGATTAGAAGCCTCCAACTGTTCCTATTCCCATTCAATTTGTAAATAGTGGGGGAAAACTTCAAAATTGCAAAGGCTTCTGTGCTGGTACTCTGCCATTTTTCAGCTGTGAAAAAAATGGAACTGTATTATAGAAGTGAAGTGGTTTACCTAGCTGATAATAATTGCTGCCATTCCATCGCTTTTGGCAGGGATTGGCGGTTCATCATCTGGACACATCAGGAACTTACTTTGTGACTATCATATAATTTAAAATGACATTGTTTAAAATAGTGACAAAATGACAAACTACTGATCACAGGCAGAGATCTAGTATAGTTGGAAAGATTCATCCAATCAATATTGTCTTGAAAGTGATTTGAGAGAGCAGTTTGAACTTAGTTTATTTATTTACGAGCTCTGTTTATTTTTCTTGAATCTGTACAAGGTTGGATCAGGAGGCATGAATTATATCAAACTGTAAGAAATTTGTTTTGGAATCAATAAAAACACCTTTTTAAATGTTTCAGCACTGTTTTAAGTAGTGTGCTCCATCAAACTAGAAATGGTTATGAAGTACATTAAAATCAAATGGCCTGGTACTTTTTAACTCCAGAGTCAATAACATCTTTGCTGCACCCATGGTATTTTTGTCAATGCTGTAAGACAAAATAACACCACTACCAACAGAAATAATGATAGAAATTGAAAACATAGGACCAAACTTGTAATGCAAACTTGCAGGATTCCATTCTTGAACCTCAGCCAGTTTACACCAGCTAAATATACAGCTCAAAGTTCAAAGATGCATGGTCTTTAATCCTCTCATGCCTCATACAGGAACAAGGGTGAGATGTTAATGAAAAATACACAAATAACAGCCCAGCTGTCAGAAAACCTTACTTACCTGCATGGCAAGATCTCCTTTATAAGCAAAGGATTTTATTATTTGCTTGTTTCTGCAAATTGTTTTTTGAGTAATAAAATATGATTTACAGACCAGAGGTAAATAATAAGGGCATGCATATATATATTTTTTGGACCAAGTATTATAGTAGTTTTTATAATTCCGCTTATAAACCTGAGCTTTATGGACATTTGAATGAAGTGTGTATGTGTGTATACTTTGAAGCACTGAAATGAATGTGTATTGCATTATGGCAAAAGCACAGTGCTAGTCAGTCAGGAATGATAGCTAAGAATAGGAAAGGGCCCAAGGCCTGTGAATTTAGTGCTGGCTGAAAACCAGCATGGAAACTATACACCATGGAAAACCCCCATGAAATCTGTTTTGAGGGCTTTGGTGGGATATAAGCAGTGCACAGTGCAATGATTGGTGAATTTCCTACTTAATTCAGTTGGTGGAGCTAAGGAAGAAAAATCCTGAGGGCATAAAAATTATTAAGTGTTTTAAATGGAAAGCAGAAAGCATAATACATCCATGCAATGAAATGACATTAATGTAAGTACTTGGTTTAATTTAGGTAGATAATTTAGATAAACATAGCAATGGAGTACTAGGCAGCTGTTATCAGTTGGGTTTATATGTTGTCTCAAAGGTTTTGTGGGGAGGGAGGGAAAGGGCTATGCTTCAAGATTAAGATGCAGGCTTAGATCCTGGCCTTTTGAAGTCAGTTTTGTTGTTGTCATTGGCTTAAATGAGAGCAGAATTGGGCAAACAGTGATTCAAAACCCATGATCTCCTTGCAACAACAGTCCCAGCAAATATACTTTCAGGAAGAGTTTTATTCTGTTGGACTACAGAATAAAATAGAAGTTGCACTGAATAGCTCTAAACAATTTATTTACATATTTGATTTATATTCTGCCTTTCAAAAAAAAAAGGCTCATGGTAGCTTACAATAACAGCCACCCTACAATGAATAAAATACTAAATACAGTACAAGGAAAAAGACCAAAAGCAATCCAGCCCTTCTGACCCCCTCACACACCACTGCCTCTGACCAAAGATATCAACCCCTGACCCACCCAACCTCATTTCCCAACCACATTCAAATGCCTCCATAAAAGCAAACAACAAAAAAGGTGTTTTCATTTTTGTAGTCCCACTTTGCACACCATCTCCCCTTCACACCCAGGGGAAATGAACAGCCTGGCAGCTTCTGGCCACAAGATTATGGAGACTGGGAAGAAGTGAAGCTTTTGGGACTTGAAGAAACTGAAAAAGGAACAGCTGAGTATTTTTACGGGTTCTTATGGTTGTGTGGGCAGGAATGAAGATAGAGGGATGACTTAACCCCTTTGGAAGGGCCAGGGAACATCTGGCTGGCTGGACTTTGCCCCAGTAAAGATTTTACTGAAGAGACTGTCTGCTGTGCTGCTTGGATGCAGCTGTGGCTTACACAGGTTGCCTAAATAGGAGGTGAAGTCCCTCTCTCAAAACTTGATGCTATCTCCTTGCATTACAGACATAGATGGGGATGAGGGATCAAAAAGCTTGGGTCTCAAAATGGGAAGGATCTCAGGCTTCCCAGCTGCTCTAAAAGACAAAACTGGGCTTACTTCAAAAGGTATTCTCAGAGACCAGACAAGGTCACAACAGCCCCAAGAAAACACTCCCCCAGGAGGCACTTCGTGTTATCTTCCCCTCATGGGAGTTTCAACTTTGTGTTTCATCTGTGCTGACAACTCTAGTTCTGTTCTCACATTTCCAGAGAATATCCTGAACTATATGTCTGTTTTAAATAGATTAGGAGACACTTATTCTGAGACTGTGTTCACTTGTTCTCCCTCCATCCCAGAAATTCAAACTTACTTGGACTGATCAAAACTCAAGGGGAAAAATAGTATAAAGTTATAACCACAACTGCAAATTAAGTGAAATACAAAAGTGTAGCTAGTAATTTTGGGACTCTGGGCAGAGATGCCAAAGTGTGCTTTGGGCCGGTATGTCATGTATTAGAAAGGGGGGATGGGGGGCTGTGTGCAAGGTGCCAACCTCTGGACAATGAGGAATGAGAGAGAGTCCAGAAATTCAAAGCTCCTGGATGCAGTCAGACAAGCACACATGTGTGTTTGCTGCAGCAAAAATAACAACAGCACAAATTTGATGTAAGACTCTGTGAACACAGTGCACTTTGAATTTTCTTTTAATGATTCTGATCGTATCATAAAGCAACCTAAGGGTAGCCAAAGGTTGGGAGTTCCACAACTCAGACTTACAGTAACTAGCACATAGAGCATTACATTGTTCAGGGAGGCTGGGAAATAAGGAAAATTTCAGTGAGCAACTAAAGGCAAAATACCAATAGCATTTATCAGCGTGTTGTTCTTAAACCAGCCTAATCAGGCATCTTGGCCAAATGCTGTATTTGAAGCACTACAAGCCATTGTGAAATCTTGGTGACTAATATTTTGTCACTTGTAAAAGATTTACTGGCAAAACTGTACTTGTGTAGATGTAAGTATATTGACCCAGCCCCCCAAAAAATCACTTTATAGCTGGATTTTATGTAATTGTGATCTTCAAAAGCTTTCCCCATAAACTTAAAAAAATAGGTCTATATTTTAACTTGACTATTAGGCAAACCCAAATGAAATTTTTGGCCTAGAATGCCCTATAACATCAGGAATATTTAAAATCTAGACCCAAATCTTGTAAATTGCTTCTTAATTCTGAGGCTAGGGACAGAAATTACACACAAACCACTATGAGTGATTGGAAACTGATTCAAATCTGTAACACAAACAGTTCAGTGTACATAAACCACATGTAAAATGGCTGAAACTGGTTGTCAAACTGCCAAACAACAGTGCTCAAAGACTTCCTTTGTTGTTGCCCTTCAGCAGGGACAGATATGAGGAAAGGGGTATTTATTGTCTCTTATGGATGGATGGGTGTAGTATCAGACATAACTGATTTAGGTTCAATTTGTTTACTGAACTTCTATCCCAGATCACCTTCAGATTCAAGTTAACTCACACTTCCCCAGCCTCCCAGGATGCTTTGCACCTCCCCAGCAAACCCCTCCTTGCAGGGCAGGCAGGCTAGCCTTGGCCCAGCTGAGCAGGGAGGCCTGCTCTAGCACCCCTGGATTCTGGCCTGCAGCACTGTAGGCATGTGGTTGCATTTCCAGAATCAAAAGTGAATGTCTGTTCCCTAGCTTATCAGTTCAATCTACACAGTTTAAACTAACCTGTGAAGACTGAACTGATTCAGCCTCAGGCTTTTTGACTGTTTGTACTTAGCCTAACAGAGCCTGCACCACATCCCAAACTTTTGATATCTGAAATCTTGATCTAGACATTGGCCTGAATTTTGCATCATAAGATTATTTGTCTCCAGTACCATGAACACTGGGCTAGGGAAGCTACTTGCATAACATGAACACCTAATACCAGGCTGCTTGCAGTGCCTTCTACGCACTCACCAGTCTAAAGCTCATACTCAGCTTTGATGCACCCAATATGAAAAAGGAAAATGAGGGATGTACAGGGTACATTAAACATTCATTAAACCACCAGACTGAAATACTATTCTACTTGTCTTCTTATTTTCATGAATTTACTTTTCTTTCTACACATAAATGCTGAAAACAAAAGCAAATAAAGTCTTATGACAACCCCGTGAGTAGACATTCCAAAACCTGCAAACCTTTACTAAACAAAGTTTTTTAAACATGTTGTAACAGTTTTTCAAAGTTTCTTTATTGAATCCCATACAGTATTTCATATAGTTTTTCAAACAAAGGGTTGGTATGACCAGTTAGTGATATGCTTTCAAGATTTACAATTTGATTTCTCACTTCCAGCCTACAGTTTTAATCTTTTGTAGAGATGTGCTGGACAGCTGGCCTATAATTTGGAGACAGCACTGCAGCCATTTATCTCCATGGGTGATGCTCCTGTTCTCTGCATTGTCTTGGTTAAAACAGATATTGTTTTTATCAAAAGTACTTTTCTAAGACAAAAATAAGTGTGTGCCACTTGCCTTTTCATTTGTATTGATTCCTTTCAACATTTCAGGCTTTAATCTTTTCAGCCTGCTGATCCAGTATGGAAAGTAACATCACAGAAGGTTTATGTTTTTATTTATGCTCTACTTATTAGAAACAGATAATATCTGAATTAGCTAAAGTTATTCTTCTATTGGCCACAGTATAATTGAACAGAATCCTTTATCTTAACAATAAATGAATGAAAAAATATCCATAGGACCTTTTTTAGTAAGTGTGTAGATAATTATTATTATCAACATCTCATATCTAAAATCTGTTAGGCTATTTTTTCAACTGTGGCATATCATTTTGCATGGTAGGATATCCTTGCACATTTGTTTATGCTTATGAAATTGGGTGTGCACCATTTTGGGGAACACAATCACCTGCTTATGCTAATAAGGCTTAAGCACAACTAGTTTGGAAAGATTTTGCATATGGAAAAAAATCTTATGATTTTGTGCAATTTAGGAATTGTAATTCCCACCTTTGTGGTCATTTTCTAGATGGTTTTGTGCAAGTCACCTCTCTAGACCTCATTCAAACCCACTGAGAGGTCACTGAGAGTGTGGGCTTTGAATGATACCAGTTCCTCATATACTAAAAGTAGTGAATATTTGCTTTTTCCCATCATTGTCTAGTCTTGTACATTTGGAGGAAATGATTGATATTCCTTATGTCTTGGTCCAGTACCTAACATGATGTTACCTCAGTTTCTGTAGGCCTAGTGCTGGCAATGAGCCTGAGGCTGAATACTGATTCAGCTGCATATAAGAAATCAGAATGTACTTGTGGCTGGCAGAACATTCAGATTTGCTTTTTAAAAAACTGACCAGTTTTAGAGATTATATCAACAACCAAGGAGGACTATTCCATGATGGCCCGCATTTGCAAGGAACAGATAAGAAAGGCTAAAGCAGCAACCAAACTTAGATTAGCAATGGGAATCAAGGAGAACAAGAAGTCTTTTTTAGGTATACAGGGAACAGGAGGAAAACAAATGAAAGTGTGGGGACACTGCTCAAAAACTCAGGAGAGCTGGTTACCAGCACCCAGGAAAAAGCATAACTCCTGAATGACTACTTCACCTCCATCTTTCACTGGACCAAGGGCAAAACAATGCCAGGTAAAGGATGAACACAGTACAAAAAAATCACCTTCCTACTATTACCATAGAATTGGTGTGTGACCAATTAAAAAAAATAGACATATACAAGTCAGCAGAACCAGATGATCTTCATCCAAGGGTGCTGAAGGAGCTGGCTGAAGTCATTGTGGAACCCCTAGCAAAACTCTTCCACAACTTATGGTGTGCTGGAGAAATCCCTGAGGACTGGAAGAGGGCCAGTGTTGTGCCCATCTACAAGAAGGGCAGAAGGGAAGGCCTGGGTAACTATAGGCCAATCAGCCTAACTTCCATCCTAGGGAAAATCCTAAAAAAGTTCATCAAGGAGTCTATCTGTGATAAGCTTGCAGAAGGTAAGATTCTGAATGATAGCCAGCATGGCTTCATCACAGGCAGGTCCTGCTTTACCAACCTCAACTCCTTCTATGACCAAGTAACTCACCGCATGGACAACAGAGAGCAGGTTGACATTTGTATACCTTGACTTCCAAAAGGCCTTTGATCTAGTATCCCACAATGTCTTTGTGAGAAAATTGGAGTATTGTGGGCTTAACTCTGAGACAGTCAGGTGGGTGGAAACAGACTGCAGGATACGACCCAGAAAGTCACAGTGAACAAATCCATGTCATCCTGGTGAGAAGTGGGCAGCGGTGTCCCACAGGGGTTGGTGCTTAGTCCAGTACTTTTCAGCATATTTATTAATGATTTGGATGTGGGGGTGAAGAGCTCACTGGCCAAGTTCATGGACAACACCAAGTTATGGGGAAATGTGGTCACGCTTGAAGATAGGCTACAGATACAAGCGGACCTAGACATGATAGAAAGTTGGGTGGATCAGAATCTGACAAAGTTTAATGCTGAGAAATGTAAAGTGCTCCACCTCGGGAAAAGCAACCCCCAACACACCTATAGGCTTGGCAGCATCAAACTGACTAGCACCACAAATGAAAGGGACCTGTGGGTAATAATAGAACATAGTATGAATATGAGCTGGCAGTGCAATGCTGTAGCCACTAGGGCAAATAATACTCTGGCTAGCTTTAATGGATGCATATTCCACAATACAAAGGAGGTGATTATTTCACTCTACTCAGCACTGGTGAGACCGCAGCTCGAGTACTGCATCCAGTTCTAGGCTCCACACTTTAACAAGGATGTGGACAAGCTTGAGAGAGTCCAAAGAAGAGCCACCCATATGATCAGTCTTACATGGAAAGCCATATGAGGAAAGGCTGAGGGATCTGGGACTCTTCATCCTGAAGAAAAGAAGGCTGAGAAGGGACCTGGTAGCAGCTTACCACTACAGTAGGGGGGTACATCAAGGGTCTGGTGAGCACCTGTTCACCAGGGCACCCAAGGGGAAAACCAGGAGTAATGGCCACAAACTCCTATAAGACTGATTGAGGCTCAACATTAGGAAAAACTTCTTCACAGTCTGGGTGTCCAGCTCCCTGTGGAATAAGCTCCCTCCAGAGGTGATGCAGTCATCTACCCTGGACATCTTCAAAAGGAGACCAGACAGGCACCTTGCTGGGGTCACCTGACCTCCCAGTTATCTTTTCTGCTTGGTGCAGGGAGTTGGGCCCAGTGATCTTCTGAGGTCCCTTCCAGCCTTACAATATATGAATCTATGAACTGTGGGCAAGAAAATTATGGTTGGATGAACTTGTATTGAAATTCCTTGGAAATGCTGACTTTTTAGGAAAAAAAATTATAAGTGGTGGTAGTGGTGGTTGTTGAGCTCAGTTTGGAAACAGATAAGTGGTTTATTGGACATTTCCAGCTGAAGGTACGTGGATGAGGACGCAGTTAGTAGCATACCCCTTAGTCATGTGACTGCATGCTAACAGATGTGATGTCTTATGTAAACTGCAATCAGACACTATCTAACGATGAAAACCCTAGCATCTTAGCATTACTAGTACATATAATAAGTATAGAACAAAAAGATGCTTAGCAAAAACGGTAGGACACAGCATTAGATGTGCTTGTTAAAGGGTACTTGAACATTAGAAGGTTTATATGATAACTCTTAGCAACTTATGCTAAGATGAATTTCACTGACCTCTGAACAACTAGAGTCTATGAAAATAAACCCTTTTATATTCTTTAGGTTTTAACTGGGGTGTACTTGGTAGCCGTGTAGGTCTGAGACAAAAAGACATACAAAAAACTAGAACTCTTGGTTCCAAAATGATACCTTTTATTAGACCAACTGGACAATGGCAAGAAAATTATCCTTTTCTGCAAGCTTTCGGGATCAAAGTCCCTTTGTCAGGCTCTGGGAAAAGTGCAGATGATATAAGACAGTAAACAGTCCCCATAGGTAAGACATAAACTTCATTTTTGCACGGAAGGAGCTGAAGATGGGAGGTTGTCCCTCTGGGTCCACAAGAGTGTCTTTGTGAGCTATGTTGAGTAGCTTTTTGATGTGGTGATCAGGTAGAATTCCTTCCCTGGAGGTGTCAGATGGCAGGCAGGGAGGTAAAGAAAAAACTTCCTTGTTGTTCTGCAATGAAGTATAAAATCCAAAATTGGCTAAAATTTGGCATCTTCCATGTTTCAGGGATGTACTTGGTAGCCATGTTGGTCTGAGACAAAAAGGCATACAAAAAACTAGAACTCTTTTTTTGGGACCAAGAGTTCTAGTTTTTTGTATGTCTTTTAGACCTTAACTGAAACTCTTAACTGTAGTCAAAAGAATGCAGCATACAATATATTTTGATAGTGCTAAATGCATGGACAGACTTAATATAGAAGATGATAGAGGATTATAATATAATATTATAAGATGCTAAAATTAACCATATCAAACTATATTTTCTCTTACTCTTTCTTTGTTGTTTAATGCACCTTTTCTCTGAAATGTTTTCTTCCACTTGTATTTTGCACATGCAGACTATTTATTCAAACTATTTTTTTTAACAGTCTTCTATCTCCAGCAAACCAAATGTTCACTACAGAGCTATCATGGTCTTGTATACAGCAGTGTGGCCAAATACAGTACATGTGCCACAAGTGGCATGGGCAGACTCTGTGTGTGGCACATGGCAGATCAGGGAAGGGATAAGCAACACAGTGGTAGATAGGGCAGGACGTAGAAGGCCGAACAGCAGTTTGTACAAGTAGCACAGGGCAGGAAAGAGAAGACAGAGCAGCAGGACGGACAGGGGAAAGAAATCAGGTGGTTGTGGGGCTATTTGTGGCACAGCTGCCAAAAAGGTTGGCCCCACTATCCTACACAACACACAAAGTTATGTAGATGCAGCTATAAATATACAAACAAAAGTAGAAAATGGATGTTTTTCATGTGTTCCAAGTAAATGTGCAACTCATTCACAGAGGCAGATTGTTATTTTGAGGATAATCATGGACAAAGGACCAGATTCAGGAGTAGATCTGGAAGACACTCACTCAGAGAAAGAATTCTTCCTGGCTGTTAGGCATTTACTGTGCACCAATATTAGTAACACTGTTGAGTTGATCTAATAAAAGATATCACAGTTACCCAAAAAACGTTGTCTGTTCTAGCAATACTAGCAATAAATTACTACCGCCACAAGCTCTCAGCTGCTTTGATCACAAAATAGGAAAGAACTGACAAGGTGTTGTTAATTTCCCATCCATTTGCTCTAGAAAGGGAGGAAGCTGATACAAAACCCACTTGATTCTATGCAGGTGGGCTCAAGATCTGGATTTCCTGTTGTGACTGTTCTGGGAATTTGGGAACAATAAGATTATTGAATATAAAAGATTGAGAAAAAAAGTTTGTCTGCAATTTGATCTGATCCACTTTTGATTTTTCAATTTATGATTAGCAAAATTTAAAATAAATGATGTGAAGAATTTTTTTGTAGTTGGCCCTCTCTTTATATCACTACTCACTTTTGACCATTCAAATTGTTACGTTCTGCTGCTTCAAGAGAAATATACTATAATTAGAATTTCAATAAATGGAACTTAACTATTACTTTAGTGACCATTCTGGCAAACGTCTTCCTGTTATGGTTCATTCGGGTGCTATGCTTTGTTGTTGATATATAGATTATTTTATTTTAAGTGGACAACTTGATAAGCAGCTAAATTAACCGTTAGCTTTAACATGCTGTAACGTTATTCTCAGTGATTAGAAGAACCATGCTGAATGCAGTAAGAACCACCACAAATACTTCCCTAAACCTTCATATTTTAGCTCTGAGCATACTGTCCCAATAACAGAACGCTACAAAAAGAAATGTTTTATGGACTTGTTCAAAAGTACAATATTTGAGAAATCTTACAACCCTGAAGAAGAAGAAGAAGAAGAAGAGTTCTGTTTTGGAGAGCTGTAACAATACTTCTTCATCTTCAGGATTTGAATCCTGAAGTTTTAGGCCTACAGAAAAGACTGCTACCCATCTGAGTACCATTAGCTATGTTATCTACAGTAGCTGGCAGTGAGAAAAGGTTTTTGTCCCAGGCTGAAAATGAAACCTTGGCTTGTGACACAGATTCTTGCAGAGACCTCAGTTCTGTCTCTGCCCTGCAGTCACGGAGTTGATTGGCACTCCTGACACTTGTGGTCTGTCCCAGAGAATTATGTCCTGGGCCCAGAAAGAAGGAGCCTATAACTCTTTTCTTTTTCCCACTTCCTCTGCTATTGCTGCTTTTCCCACCTCAGGTCACTGATTCTTAACCAGGATCCTTCAGTAACCTGGACTGCCATGAGATCCTTTTAAGGGTGCTACAAAATACTAGCATTGTTAAGTTTGCTAGTTTGAGAACCTCTACATTCAATCAGAACTCCTGTGGTAGAGGTGATATCTCTTATGAAACCAACTAGATAGTTGCAATTTTTTTTTATTTGCAAACTTCAAGGGTCACATGCCCTTCCTCAGGCAGAATGCAAAGACTGTAAAATTTCTCCATGGTAGAAATGATGCTTCATACTGCACATGAGAACTGGAGAATACTATAAGATCTCCTGGGTGGAAAAGTTTGTTTTATGCAAATTAGGTTCAAATAAAATTTGGAGTAGTCTAGTTACCTCAAAGGTGTCTGATGGCAAGCAGGATGTTGAATTTTGCTTCTTTTCTTGTTAAGTTGTTTCATATTGCACAAGAGAACTGATGGATGTAATGGTTCTCCTAGACAGAGAAGTTCAGTTGTGGAGAAGCTGCTCTATGAGTATGCAAATTCAGCTCAAGAAAAGGACTGGAGCAGGGTGTTTGTTTTGAGGTCTAAGGGTGTTGAATTTTGCTGCTTTCTTGTCAAGTAGGATATTGAATTTTACTTCCTTTCCTGGGTGTACTTGTAGGCACGTTGGTCTGAGACAAAAAGACATACAAACATGGAAGATGCCGAATTTTAGCCAATTTTGGATTTTAAACTTCATTGCAAAACAACAAGGAAGTTCTTTTACCTCCCTGCCTGCCATCTGACACCTCCAGGGAAGGAATTCTCCCTGATCTACATATCAAAGAGCTACTCAGCACAGCTTACAAAGACACTTTCATGGACCCAAAGTGACAGCCTTCCATCTTCAGCTCCCTCTGTGCAAAAATGGAGTGTATTTCCTATCTATGGGGATTTTTTACTGTCTTGTACCATCTACACTTTTCCCAGAGCTTGACGAAGGGACTTTAATCCTGAAAGCTTGCAGAAAAGGACAATTTTCTTGAGATTTCCCAGTTGGTCTAATAAAAGGTATCATTTTGGAACCAAGAGTTCTAGTTTTTTGTAGGTACTTCCTTTCCTTTCTTGTTATTTTTTTTTGCAACTATCTAGTTGGTCTAAGAAAAAACAGCACCTCTACCACAAGAGTTTCATAGATTTAATAGATTTCATAGACATTTGGGCTGGAAGGGACCCCAGAGGATCATCGAGTACAGCCCCCTGCCCCAAGGCCAGGAAGTCAGCAAGGATCATAGGTTCCCAGCAAGATAAGTATCCAAATGTGTCTTGAAGGCGTTCAAAGTGGGTGCTTGAACTGCCTCTGGCGGCAGTCTATTCCAAACCTGGGGAGGTCGGACAGTAAAGAAGTTCTTTCTTCTGTCCAGCCTGAATCGTTCATGGTGGAGTTTGTGACTGTTCAATCTTGTCATCTCTTGGGGGGCTTTGGTGAACAGACATTCCCCCAGATCCTGATGAGCACCCCTGATAAACTTATTGGTGGCCACCAGATCATCCCTGAGCCTGTGCTTTTCCGGGCTGAATAGCCCCATTGCTCTCAGCCTCTCATCATAAGGTCTGTTTTCCTGACCTATGATCATGTGCATGGCTCTCCTCTGCAAGCTGTCAAGCTTCTCCACATCCTTTTTGAATTGTGGAGTCCAAAACTGGATGTAGTACTCCAGCTGCAGCCTCACCAAGGCTGAGTACAATGGGAGAATGACATCCTGGGATCTGCTTGAGAAGCATCTGTGGATGCAAGCCAGTGCTTTGCTTGCTTTGCTAGCCGCAGCATCACATTGGAGGCTCATGTTCATCTTGTGGTCAGTCATGACCCCCAAGTCCCTTTCATCTTTAGTGCTAACCAGCATAGCACTTCTGAGCCTTTATCCATGCTGCAGGTTTTTTCTCCCAAGGTGGATAACTTTGCATTTTAAGGTGTTGAAAAGCATCAGATTCTCATCCACTCATTTCATGAGCCTGTCAAGATCTTCCTGGATCACCCTCCTGTCCTCAGGTGTGGATGCTTTCCCCCCAGAGTTTGGTGTCATTGGCAAACTTGGCCAGTCTGCTTCTGACACCAACATCCACATCATTGATAAAGATGTTAAATAGTATAGGTCCTAGGACACAGCCTTGAGGGACACCACTGATGACTGCACACCAAGATGATTGGCTTCCATCAGCCACCACCCTCTGGGTACTACTCCGGAGCCAGTTCCCCAACCAGTGGATTGTGGTGAGATCGAGGCTGCAGTTGGCCAGTTTAGCCAAGAGGTGATCAAGGGATACCAGATCAAAGGCTTTTTTAAAGTCAAGATATACAACGTCAATCTCTTCCCCTTTGTCCAGGTGATAGGTCACCTGGTCATAAAAGGAAATGAGATTGGTCAGGCAAGACCTACGCAACAAACCGATGCCGGGTATCCCTCAGTATATTGCCTTCAGCTAGTCTGTTAAGGTCTTATCCAAGACCTTCCCCAGGACAGAGGTCAGGCTGATGGGCCTGTAGTTTGCTGGATCTACTTTCCTCTCTTTCTTGAAGATAGGCATGACATTGGCCCTCTTCCAATCTTCGGGCACTTCATCAGAGCACCAAGAGTTCTCAAAGATATGTACCAGGGGCTGAGCTATGATGCTTGCCAGCTCCTTAAGTGTACTTGGGTGTAACCCATCAGGGCCGGCTGACTTGAAGTTATCCAGCCTGTCAAGGTGTTCCTTCATGAGGTCAGCTTTGATGGAGGGCAAGGAATCTCCCTCACCCAGGCCTTTCTGTCCCATAATGGGCAGGGGCATCCCAGGGAACTGGTGAAAAACTGATGCAAAATACTCATTTAGCAAGTTTGCTTTTTCCTGGGCATCAGTTGTCAGTTGCCCCATCTAGTTTAGCAGGGGTCCAATGTTGCTCTTGCTTTTCCTCTGGGTCCCTACATATCTAAAAAAGGAATTTTTATTATCCTTGATATTTGTAGCTAGCTGGAGTTCCATCGCAGCCCTAGCTTTCCTGGTTTGCTCTCTCCAGGTCCGGACCAGAGCAGAGTATTCCTCTTTGGTGGTGGTTCCAGTCCTCCAGCCTTTGTAGGTCTTCCTTTTAAAATGCAGGAGGTCCACCAGTTCCCTGGAGAGCCAAGGGGGCTGCTGTGCCCTTTTGCTGTCTTCCCTCTGAGAGGGATGGACTTTGCTTGCACATCCAGGTTTGCTCCCTTGAGGAGCAACCACTTGTCCTGAACTCCCCTCTCCTTTGGGTTGTGGCCCTTTAGGGTCTCTCTGACAAGCCTCCTTAGCTTGACAAAATCAGCTTTCCTGAAGTTGAGGACTTCTGTATTACTGACTGACTTTCCAGCTTTACAGCAGATGGTGAAGGTGATCAGCTCATGGTTACTGTCACCCAGCTTCCCTTTGATTGTTAGGTCACTGATTAGATCTTCCCCAGTTGTTAGTATGAGGTTGAGCAGCGCTTTACTTCTTGTCAGCCTGTAGACTTCCTGCATCAGATAGAAGTCATCCACACACAAGATAAAGCTTTGTGACTGTTTGGATTTGGCTGAGTGCTCCTCCCACGAGATGTCTGGGTAGTTAAAGTCTCCCATGGCAACCATACACCGGGAACGTGCGGCCTTAGCCAATTCCTGGATGAACTCCCGGTCGAGGTCTTGACCCTGGGTAGGAGGTCTGTAGTAGACTTCCACCATAGTATCCCCTGTTCCGTGTTACCCATGTATTTTAACCCAGAGGGTCTCAAGTCACCCACCATGGGTGCCAATGTTATCTTGCAGGGATACGTAGCTTTTGTTGACAGAGAACTACGCCCTTACACCTTTTCTCCACTCGATCCCTCCGTACAGGGTATAGCTGTCTATACCTGTGGCCTAGTCATGGGTGGAGTCCCACCAGGTCTCTGTTATCCCAATGACATCATAGTTATTTGCATTTAGCAGGATAACAAGTTCTTCCTGTTTATTCCCCAAGCTCCTGGCATTTATGTATAGGCAAGGCAAGGGTCCCCAAGGGGACACTTTGTTCCAGGGCTGGGGCTGGGGTGGGATCCCTTAAGTGCCCTGGCCTGCTGGCTTTGCAAGGGTTGCTCAGCAGGCCAGCAGTGGCAGTAGTCCCCCCATCCCCTGGCGGGCTTAGTTTAAAGCCTGGTGGAGTAGGTCAGCCAGTTTGGCTGGACTATGGTCATGGAAACCAAAGCCTTCCTGACGACACCAGCACTGCAGTTTTTGGTTGACTACCTGGATCCTTCTCTCCCTCCTCAGCCCATAGCCTGAGACTGGGAGGATTGAAGAAAACACCATCTGTGCCCCCAGACCCTTAAGCTCCGCACCCAAATCCCTGTAGCGCCTCATGACCCAGCTGGGTGCGCACCAAGCCGTGTCATTGGTGCCCACATGGATAAGGACTTTTGGAGTTTTGACTGATTTTGCCTTTAGACCAGCATGGCTACAACCCACATCCCTACCCATAATTCATAAGATAAACCTAAAGATTTCAAATAGAAATCCACAGTGTCAAAAACGTTCTGACCTATTCTGATTTTCTTTAATTATTTGTAACAGAAGATTCTCTGTTATTTTTCCATAGCCAAAAAAACAAGTGGAATCTAAGAGCTAGTATTTCTGAGGCACTCCTTGAGTCTAAAGAAGATTAGAACCATTGCCCTGGATTGCAGACCAGTGGTATCAATGTAAGTACCCTGGTCTCAGAATGTTTGTGTAACTAATTATTATTTTATGTTACCAAATTATTCTACAACTACATGTTAGAAAAGAGAGAGTTCAGCTATATAGGATATTAAAAAGGCACCTGGTTAACAAAATAGTACTCTATCATATCAAAGGTAAAAATGGATATGTGAATTTCTCAAAAAAAAGTCACAAGAATCATGTATAGCAGAACACAGTGGGGGGAATAAATTGAAGATCCCTATAAGTCCCTCTTTAATCAACAAGATATGTAATTAAAATGATAAACACATTTTATAACTTCCATGTACACATTATTATAATCATTGATATGGAGTTCGTATACTTCTGATAGTAATTAAAGTTTGCCATCGTATGACAGCTCAGCAGTGTGTAAATGTCAAGCCATTAGGTCTAGAAGGTTGTCTTGTCTGACTAGCTTAGATTGTATCAAACCATTAGTGGAGACTGAAATGAATTAATATATTATTATTCTGAAAGGGGACTTAATTTATTTGAAATAACACTTTTATAAGAGAAGTGTAAGATATAAAATCTTGTTTCAGCATTAACAAATATAATTACTTGGAACAAAGAATAATTATATGAAAAGAAAATTAAAATCCCACAGGTTTACGAGAAGCATTTTTCCTTGAGTGCTATTGATTGCCTAAAGGGAAAAAAAACAGTATTGTGTGCACACTACAGTACGTGCCTAGATTGAATGACTAGAAAGGGCACAGAGTGTATGCTCCCTTCCACAGAAATTAGGCTTGACAAGTGCTAAACCACACAAGCTGTACAGGATTCAGTGGCAGAGTAGAAGCGGTCTTAATTCTGATTCGGCTGCATTCAGAAACAAGCACATATCAACTGATATTTTTTGCAGAGATTAGAACATCAATTTTCTGTGTGTTAAACAATAGAATGGAAGCTAAAATCATGCCATCACTGCTTCCACTTTACTAACCTACTACATGTAATATATTAAGGCTAAAATATTCTTCATACTAATGGTACTGTGGCAGAAGGCCACCTCTGTTTCTCCCCAAAAACTCTGTGCTGTGACAATTTGGTTAAGATGGGCCCTGCAGAGGGTACACACCTTACCCTACCTCTTTAGGTAACCTGAGCTGGATACATTCCTGAGGGAGGGGGGAAACCTGCTCCCTCTCCCTATGTGACTGGTATCACATACCTGGGTGAGGGGCTTGGACTCCTTGGGGAGCTAGGAACTGCCAGTCTGCCCAGCAACTGGTGATTCATTTCAAATTGGTTGGCTGACAGCCAACAGGTGCTAGCCTCCATTGGACCAGGTAAATGAGGTCATAAGGCCTATATAAGTTAAGGACTGCCCAGGAGGAGGGGGCAGCAGCCATGAGGAAGACTGAGAGAGAGAGAAGAGCTGGACCATCTGAAACTTGCGCTCTCTCTCAAAACTCATGATCAAGGAACTTCCTGCCTCCAGACGGAATCTCCACCTGCCTTTGGATGATACTTGTGAGTAAGCTACCTGGGATCTAATTAGATATATAGGTTGCAGTAACTCAGATGCATGATCAAAGGCTACCCAGCCATGGGAGTTTGTTCTATGGGATTTCTGTGATATTGCTCTACCCTGATATTGCTATTCCAACCCTACCCCTTGTAACCAATAAAGTTCTCCTTTGTACCTAGCATGGGAGACTTATTGGGAGTGGGTCTAAATTATGTCTTGGGTTCTCCTTGGTTCAGCTGACTAAGGGAGACCACTACTTGTGCTTCTGACTGAGGGAAGCATCCCAAGTTCTTGAAGTGAATCAAGTACCCTCAAGGGCTACTAGTCCTGTGTTTCCCAGGGTGCACAGAGCCAGAATCAATCCCAGCCCTGGGTGGTGGCAGTGGAACTCCCAGTCTAGTGGGTGTGCTCCAGGAAGGGGGTTGGCCAGACATGAGGCGCCCCCAGGGAGGTACTCAGAGCCTGGAAGGTAGTTGGGTGCAGTGAGGTGGGTGGCTTAATGCAGGAGCACCCCCTACTGGCCTGCCACAGATACCAGCTGTTTTCCACAGAATATAATACCAGAGACTTCCAAGTGACAGCATGGAGACCAGGCCTTGCTTTGACTAATGCTTTTATATAAACTAGTAGCCAGAGACGCATACAAATAGTATAGTTCTGACACTACAGTGATCCTGTGTTTCAACTGTATATATAATGAATAAATCAAGTCAGTAACATCATGCCCATGTCATGTCCAATCTATGATGAGGGACAGAAACTATCTTAAAAATATAGCAACAGATTAAAGTTTAATTTATTCTGACTGCATTGCTATGAATTTTGTTTGCTCAGACCTTATATATTAGTCAGACACTACTACAGCAATCCAACTGGGACAGTAGTGGACATATAGAGCATCTATACACATGTCCAATGACTGCTCCAACACATTCTAATAAGCATGTTCCAGCAGCCTCAGCATCACATGTATCCACTGTCCCTGTGCTTCAAAGTGGTGGTAGTGGTGCCTTAACTAAAGCTCGTTGAATGAGCTTAAGTTAGAGTGCTCCTTCTGCCATTTTGAAATGTGGGATGCTGAATACATGAGACATTTCAGGTGCTTTAATAAAGCAGCTCCTGTGAGTCACTCTAATTAAAACACTTCCCCACCCCACCCCAGAGCACATGTAAATCCCACTGCAGTTACACAGATTGTATCTGGGAAATGTATAAGGTTAGCACATAGCCAAATTTCTAATATGGCAGCATACTTACAGAAATATGTTCTCTCTCTTTTTTTTTTCAAACAGAGTGCATACAGACATTTGGCAGGGGTAGGGGGAAGTTAGACCACGTTAAAAAATGGCCACCTGATATAATTTAGTTCATCCAGGTACAGATCTTATATTTAGATCCCTAGTTAGGTCCATCTAAGTGCAAACTGTACAGAAGTTCCAAGAAGTCTGCATTAGTATAAAAATGGCTAACCTGATCTGAGTTAACCCCATCTCAGAGGTAGTCTTGCTGTGCTATAATAGCTGTAATTGCTTTTATTATTTTGATAATCCAGCTATTAAATGAATGATTAACCCTATTAAGATTTATCATCTATAATGTTTTAATTATTGATATAAGTGAGATAGACCTTTTGGTCTTATGGTTTTATAGCTTAAATTTAGTATAAGAAAAAATATATATATAATGCATATGCAAGGTCTACAGTATGTCTGGTATGGATGTGATAAGGAATTCTGTGTATTTTTCATTTCTGTTTGAATGTGGTATGAATGTGATGGGAATTCAGCAAATTCCAACAGCCAAATAATTGAAAAACAATTCTATGAAAGAAGTTTGCAAAATAACTCTAAGAATTTCAAAACCTGAAGAGGGCAGAACCCAGAACAAGAAGAAATCAGCCTACCTACCACAACCTGCCAACAGGACAAAGGAGATGGTCTTCATGTCTGAGTCAGTGGAATCCATAGACTTGTATGAAGAATTATCATTATAAAAATGGGTGAGAACAAAGCTCCTGGTCTGTCCACGTGCAAAGAGGAGTTTTGGGCATGTCAGAAAAGACCTGACTCCATCTGTCGTGGTTAGTCTGGCTGGCTACCAAACTAACCTGAGCAACTTAAGACCTGGAAACACCTTAACCTTTGCATAACTATCTGTGTTTGTTTCTTTTGTATAAATGTCTGAATGAATGAAATTAATGAGTATGTATGTGGGGGTGAATGAAGCAGATACCCTTGCTTTCTTTCTTTCTTTGCATGTGTTATGTTTTAATTAACATGGTGTTGCGCCTTATCACCATAAGTATGATCCTGCTGGTCTTTCTTTAAACCCTATATGGTTATGCATACCAAATTAAATTGATAATAGTCTGACTTAGATTGGGTTTGCCATTTTTAGATTGATCCAACTTTCCCAAACTTCTGTATAGTTTTCAGCACAGCCCCAGGGTTAGGAAAGTCCAGCTGCTGGCCCCAGCACCAGGGCTTCCCCCCTAGCACAAGCAATTTTTAGCCCCATGACCTCTCCCCCACCCCATGGATCAACCAGCTCTCTTGCTCTCCAAGCCTACCAAGCCCCCCATCCCATAAGCCACTTGTGGTCAAGTATTATCAGTTTTTACCACTGCTGGAAACTGAAGAAGTCTTGATGCGGGGATGTTTTCTGGGGAGGTCAGAAAACTAAAAATAGCCATTGACTCCCTCTGAACCCCCCATTAACCCTGTGATCCCCCAATCTTAACATACCCCCAACCCCCGCAACAGATCCTGCTTGCTCCTCTGATTCCCCCATGGATGATATCTAGTTCCCTGATATCTGTGATCCCCCATGGATCCCTTCTTCTCCTGATCCCCCCCACAAATGCCGCTTACCTCCCAATCTCTCCTGCAGATCCCACTTTCCCCCCCAATCCTCCCATGGAACCCCCTGAACTCCCCTTATACCTACTTGCCCCCCATCCTGACTTACCTTAAATTGGGTGTCTATTTTTAACTCAATCTAACCTCCTTCTAACCTCCCCACGTGACTGTACCCAGCCCCATAGAATAAAGTTTCAAGCATCTTTGATTTACACCTTGCTTACTTTATGTCGCCAATAGGGTTTATTTTTACAGTAATAAAAACAAACAGATGCATTGTGTTACTGGAGTTACAATAATTATATCTTTACTTATGAGCAAAAGAGATTTAAAAAAAGAGAAGACCCATTTGAAAAGCAGGCCAAAAATGGCAGGGAAGAACTGCTGATGAAATTTATTTAAAAGTGGGAAGAGCAGCCAATTGAACATAGGCACCAATTGGGAAGAAAGAATAAAATCACTGGGATCGTTCAGTTAAGTGTATTTCCTAGTGGGTCCTTACCAAACTGTTATTTTCTGTCACTACAGGAAATCTGCATTCTTAGGATGAATATTACCTCCTTAGCAAATAGCTCTATTTTGCAAAGTTTTCCTATAAACATACTATTGCTGTATGATTTTGTATTCAAATTTTTATTTATACATTATTATGATTATTTGAATTAATGCTTTACTGGTTATTCAAAGTCATGAAGTTTTTACATTAACTCATCATTACCCTATGAAAACAAAATATTTATGGATAAGCATACTTAAAAAAATCCCAAATGCTTGAAAAATTTGCAAAGCATATTTTGCATTCTATATTATATAATCTTCCAAAGTTCCCAATTAGACATTTGCAGCTCAGATTTTCTTTGTTAAGTTAGGTGATTCAAGGATTAGTTTTTTTCATAGTTTCATAGTTAGTAGGGTCAGAAGGGACCTGAGCAGATTATCAAGTCCGACCCCCTGCCATGGTAGGAAAGAGTACTGGGGTCAAATGACCCCAGCAAGGTGATCGTCTAGGCTTGTCTTAAAGACCCTTAAAGGGTAGGAGCCAGCACCACTTCTCTTGGAAGTTGGTTCCAGAACCTAGCTGCCCAGACAGTGAAGTAGCGCCTCCTGATATCCAGCCTAAATCTACCCTCTGCCAGCTTGTGACCGTTATTCCTAGTCACTCCTGGTAGTGCTCGGGGGAACAGGGACTCCCTCAGTGCCTGCTGGTCCCCTCTGACTGGTTTGTAACAAGCTACTAGATCCCCCCTCAGCCTTCTCTTGTGAAGACTGAGTAGGTTTAGGTCCTGTAGGAATAGGTTTTCCCCCTCTCTAAATATTTACTTCTACATATAGTAATTAAGCCAAGCTTCTAAAACAACAGATGGTGTTTGTGTTTTATGATTGATTACTGGCAGTATCTGGTTTTACATTATTATAATAATACCCATGGATCATAGGAGTGTAGGGCTGGAAGTCCAGCCCTTGGTCAAGGCAGGTTCATCCCTGATTAAACAAGACAGGTTCATGTTGCTAACAGAACAGTGGCAAGGAGTTCTCCACACTGCCTCGCTGTCCCCAGCCACCCCAGATCATGCCTGCCAGGCTTCAGAGGCCACAGGGGGTGAAAGGAAGGCAGGAGCTCAAACCTGCAGCCTGAGCCTGCCACACGTACCAATCTGGGGGATGCGGGTCCCCTCTGCCCTCCAGGAGAATGCACAGTGGCAGGGAGCTGGCCCACCCAAGCCCACAGCATGGGGGAGCAGAGGCAGGGGGCTGAAGACCCTGGTCTGTAGCCCTGGCAGCTGGGGACAGGACAGAACTGCAGCAGATTCAGGAGGAAGCAAAGGTAGGAATTTTAAGACACTTCTATAGATATCTAACTTCAGCCTTTATTTTCTTAACTGCACCTCAGCATATGGCTCCTTGTGTGGGCCCTGAAGGCATATAAGATTGCATATCAATAATTTCAATTTCATTGTGTCTTCTATGAATAAAGCACAAGTAGTCCAAGACTGCCTTTGAATGGCCAAGGATTGTCTCATCAACACGCATCATTACTAAGGTTCTAGCAAGAAGGAAATATTTAAACACAAAAAGAAGAGAGAAAACTTAGAGAAGTTAGAAGAACACTACTTCCTCCTTACGTGCTTCAAAGAGGAATATTTGGGGGGGGAGGCTGATGTACTAAATGAAACACTACTTATTCCCTGATGGTTACAACCTTCATTTTATAGTTGTTTTTGTTTTAGTTCCTTCCTTGGATTATATACAGTCTAGTAAAGAGAACCCTAAAAAGACAGAATACATTTTGGCCTCATTGTAGCCAATTAGAATTTAGTTTTATATCAAATGCTGATTTCACCCAAGAAGTTTAAATATAGGAAAATTATAATTATGCACCGTGTCCCAACTACCTCCCATAAAATATTTATCTTCACTAGTGCTTTAGCTACACTCCCAGAATGATTTTCCTCTCCTGGATTGGGTGATTGGTTTGGCTTCTGTGGATGCCTTCTATTTCTCACCCAACTGAAAGGAGCAGGGAAGTTTTGGTCTATGCATATGATCATTCCCTAGCCATTTCCACACATCTTTAGGTCCACTGGCCCCTAAAACTGTTTCTGTTCATCTCAAGGCTGCTATGGGACCCACTAAAAAAGAAGTAATAAATATCATTTGCCATAGCTTTTTTTTGTTGTTAAATGAGATTATAAAGGTGTTATTTTACTTTTAGTCACAATTCCTTAATGAAATAGGTTTTAATTTATTTATCAATAGTAATTTGCATTATACCCAACCAGAAGGAGTTCAAGATGAAAGATTTGGAGTTATACCCATTTTCCTATCCCCATAAAGACTGTGGTGTTTCTGACCTGAAAGTTCCTTAGGTGTATTAAAAGAATGACGTGTTTATACCCAGAACACCTGTAGCTGTATCTTTGATAAATTATACCTCATATACATGTTTTTAGTAAACTACATTCTGGGAATTTTGGTTCTGCCACTTCCACCTTTTTTCATAATAAATGGGCATGATCTCAGAAAGGTGTGCAATGTTGCCTCTCATGAAAACCCTTAAGCAAATATTTGAAAGTGTATGAGTTGTCCTGTTAATGGCATTGAAGACTACCCATATGCATAAGTATTTGCAGAACTTGGCTCTTTAATAATAATAATAATGCACTTAATTAGCAGTAAGTGGGAGCAAAAAGGTAGTGTTACCTGTCAGCTCCATGTTTTTGGGGAACCCTGACACAGGACACAGACTGTCGGACTCACAAAGAATCGCCCCCCCACCTAAACGGAAATTGATTAAGATGCAGTGAGAGACACACCTAAAACTCTAGGATAAGGGTGACAAAAGTGAAACAACTGCCCTAGGTCTCATTTGCATCTGAGATGGGAACAGATGACCATTCATTTACATGAGAGATGGAGAACAGAAAGTCTGAAGCAGAGACTGCAGTGAATTCTGGGATCAGCAAAGCAGGGGAGCACTGCATGATGGGGAATCTGTGCTCCAATTGCTAATCTACCCCCACACCCAGCTCAGCATTTATCAGACCAGTTCTAATCTGGATTTACAAAGGACTTTTCCTCCCCCCCCCCCCACACACACCTCTAAGCAAAAATAAGTTTACTAGGCATCTCGGGCCGTGCATTCCCCGGTCCCACTATGGGAGGCTGATGTAAACTTAATTGGCTAAAACTCGGTTGCTGGGTTAGGGAATGCTGAGGCAATAGACCGAGTCAGAGGGGGTATGGGCAACATTTGAACAATGGTACAGGGTTCATCACAGCGTCCAGCCCATTGGAGCCCTGTCCACAAGTGTTGTCATACTTTTCCCGAGATGACTGGTGGAAGTTCTCTCTGCAACAGGTTATGAACACTCCAATAATTGCCTTAAGTCTGTTAAAAGACTATAGTAAGATCTGGAAAAGTCATGCTAAGCTGAGGCTTGTTCACAGCAAGAAAAATCCAAAACTCTGATGCTGCAATCTATTGTTTCTGAAGACACCAAGAGAGATCCCATCAAGTATATAATGTCAAGCTGACTCTCAAATAGGTGTTTCCTGAGTATCAAACAAGTTCCTGAGATGTTCCACCCAGATAACCCCTTGTCAATAGAAAAGACAATTTGATTTACACTATTGAGAATGCTTGAAACAAACTGAACTGGGGGTATAAAAATCTGTAAAAGAAGCAGCAGTGTGTGTGCTGACACCACTCACTTTCTTTTGGAGAGGCGGCAGGAGGAAGATCATCTCCCTTCAAGGATCGTGCTGAGAACTTTGACCTGTCAGCTTTGCAACCCGAGTGCCTTGAACTAGTGTGATCCCAGCTCTCTCTCTCTTTTCTCTTCCCTCTCTCTAAGCATAGATTTCTGAACTTGAACTGTATTAGTTAAGCTTGAGCTAAGCTTCCCCAAATACTTAGTGAAACCAGGGTATACTGTGACTGTTTGTGTTTGTTTTTCCTTTGCATGTCTATTACTACCAGTGTCAATATATATTTCATCTACTTAGCAATAAATAACTTTTATAGTCAAACTGGTGGTAATTTGGTATATTTTGCCTTCTTTACTTCTCTTTTCCCCACTTGCTCTGCAGCAACGCCCCTCTTACCTAAGCTAAAGATCCCTCTGAAGCCCAGAAATACTGTGGGGTCTGCTCATCAAGAGGCTAAAAGATCGGGACGTGCTGAGTTTGAAACACATAAGGGGATCAGCTTGTATAGGGTGATCAACCCAGTTTGACTCAGACATGCCCTAATGAACTGAATGCTGGCCCATGAGGGTGTCATCTGGACACCCAGCCAGATTCAGAGGTATTCGGTTTAACTGTGTGCTTGTGTCTGACTGTAGTTTATTGTTGCTCTGATGAACTGATTCTTGGCATATGAGGGTGTCAGCCTGTCCATGCTGATCAACCCGGCCAGGTCAGGCGTGTCACGTTAGTTTGTGTGTATGACTGATTTGGGGACTGGAGGACCCCAGCCCCACTGAACTGAGTCCTGCAAGATAGCTCCGCTGGGGGGTGGGGGCTTGCAGAAGGGAGAGATACAGCTCCATATAGAAACACAAGTAACACAAGCAGCACATTAATAGAATTACCAAGACCCTAGCCCTAATAAATGAGCACACCCCAAAGTAGCGGGCAAATCTGGTAACAGTAGAGAAACAGCTTGAGCCTGAAGAAAACAATAATATGTAATATATTCTGCATTGTTAGGTAAGTAAGGTAGATGAAATATGAATGGACATACTTTTAAATGCTCATTTTTTCCCCAAGTGATATGCTGTGAAAGACATGATAATCTATTTTATTTCCATTTTCATCCTCCATTTGCTTGTCTCTGCTTCCAGCATTCATAAAGACCTTATTTTTCTCAAAGAAACACTTACAGTCCATAGTAAATTTTAAAGGAACAAGCCATTTTACAAAGGTTAGGAACTATTGTAAAGATCATAATTAGCTAAAGGCTTCATTAACCTTTACAAAATAGTGATTCCTGAATTGTACAATGTACAGTAAAATGACCATTAACATCCAGAGCAATTAACTGAAGAAACAGTTGCAAGCTACTACAAATGATATAAGCTACACAATATTGAAGTCCAAACAAAAGATTTGTTCCCAGCAGTCAGGTTTGAAACCAGATATTCCTGAAACCTACAAGAATATTCTGCATAATTTATCATGTAGAATTAAAGAATTTCAGTAATACTTGTGTTTGTTCATGTTTACCAAAACTCTTCAGTCAAAACATCCTAAAATACTAGTTTCATCTTCTTTCTGAAGATAATCCTAACATTAAACAAATTTTCTAATGACACTCCTTTTAAGATCAACAGAAATAAATCTGTATTTCTGAAAATGTTGACAGATGGAGGCACTAATCTGTTCCTTAGTGTAGTAAACTGGCACACAAGAAGATGAATCTACCTCTCTAAACAATATAATCAACCTCAAAGAAATGAAGCTTAACTTGCATTGTTAACCTAAATATAAAAGTTTATGCAATATCCGTGTTTGTATTTAAAGTGATCCTTAATAGCCCCTTTGTAATGCACCATTGGGAATTCTAATATAATAAAAGCTGTGCTACTTCAGGGTGTAGGGTGCATAGAGTGGGCACTAGGTGTGAGGGCAGAGCCAGGTTGCAGCATGTGGCCATGGGACACCTCTCCACCTGCTCCTAGTGCAGCACCCTGTGGCCATGCCCACCCACATCCCCGCATGGCCACAAGCCACATCCTCCATGTGGGGAGTACCTATTGGCTGTGGCCACATGGCACACAGAGTGTGGTGGGGGGCATAGCATGCAGGGACATGGGGAGCTGGCTGCCAGCTGCGACCATGTGGCATGCAGGGCACACAGGGGAGCATGGAGCATGGCCGCAGTGTGCTTTGTAGGGAGCTGGCATTGGGGGTGGGAAGGAAAAAGGAGTCATGGTGGCCCACTGGTGCTGCTACCAGAAGGGATGGGGGGGCTGGGGCTGGGTCTGAGGCTGCATCAGGATGATCCTGGTGTGGGAGGCTACATTCAGGCCAAACCAGGATGCAGGGCCGGGGTGAGCTTCTCCAGGAGTACGGATGGTCACCATGGTGGAGCCAGGGAAGGTGGGCTGGCACCACCCCCTGAACAAGTCACATGGCTCTGATGGCCCCATGACCTGGCCTGGCCAAGGCCCCAATCATGGTGAATGCAGTCCCAGCTAGGCTGGGACTCAGAGGCCAACTACTCTATCAGAGGTGGGACCAGGGAGCCCAGGGAGGGGGGGCACGTGGTGCCTGGTCTGTGCACAAGTAAGAGGCAGGGGCAGGGGCAGAGGCAGGGGTGGCTGCAGCTGCTCCCTCCACTCTGCCTCTGCTCCCTGCCTGCTGCCCCAGCTCTGACAGTGGTGCCATGTGAGTCCCACCTTGGGCCAGGCTGGGCAGTGAGGCATGTGTGTGTGGCATGGGGCTGGGTGTGTGTGTGTGTGGCATGGGGCTGGGTGTGTGGGTGTGTGTGGCATAGGACTGGGTGTGGGCAGCATGCAGCATGTGGCTGGGCATGTGTGTGTGGTTGGGTTGGTGGGGGTGGCATGTAGCTGGGTGCATGTGCCGTGTGGCTGGGTGGGTGTGTGGCCATGTGTGTGGCATGTGGCTGTGTGTGTGTGTGTGTGTGGTATGTGGCTGGATGGGTGTGTGTTGTGTGTGTGACTGTGTGGGCAGGTGTGTGGCATGTGGCTAGGTGTGTGCAGCATGCAGTGTGTGCATGGCTGGGCAGGTGGCTTTTGTGTGGCTGGGTGGGTGTGTGTGGTGTGTGTGGCTGGGTGTGTGGAATGCGGCTAGGTGTGTGCAGCATGCAGTGTGTAGCTGGGTGGGTAGGTGTGGCACGTGGCTGGGTGGGTATGGGTGGTGTGGCATGTGGCTTGGTGGGTGTGGCTAGGTGAGTGTGGCATGCAAGTGGGTGGACAGCGTGTGGCTGGGTGTTGTGTGTGTGTGTGTGGCTGGCTGGGTGGGTGGGTGTTTGTGGTATGTTTGTGGATGGGTGGATGGGTCTGTGTGTGGAGTGTGTGCAGCATGGGTGGGTGGGTGTGTGGTTGGGTAGGTGTGTGTGTGACATGTGACATGGCTGGGTGTGTGTGGTGTGTGACTAAGTGCGTGTGTGTGGCATGTGGCACATGGCTGGATGGGAGTGTGTATGGTGTGTGGCATGTAGCCCAGTTTGTGGGTGTGGCATGTGGTTGGGTGTGTGTGGCATGCAGCTGGGTGTGGGTGGGTGGATGTTTCAGGTGGGTGGGTGGGTGTACAGAGAGAGGAGGGTTGAGTGTAGGTGGACACAAAGTGGCAGAGTAGGGCAGTGGGTGGTGGCACTCCATCCCTGCTGCCCGCCTGTCATTCTTGATGGGCACTTTGCTAGTCTTTCTTAATAAAACTAATGCCATGTAGTAAGAAAACCAGAACTTAAAATGAATAGTATACTAAGACAGAAAATACCCTACTTTATTTAATCATTAGTTATAAGGTTCATTATACAGTTATCCTACAGATTTTGTTTTAGCGTCCCTGTCCATTCATTGGTGTGAAGCTGTATTGGCTGTACATTATTCAAACTCTCCTCTGAAGATAAAATTATTCATTTTTACATAAGATTTTCTATGTGTCAGAAACCCACAATATTTTGAGATGTTAATGGAATGTGATGCGTGTTTTCTTGAATTTATTTTACCAATATGGCAAATGCGGTCTTTATGGCTAGGTAATGTTAAGCTGTGTTTAGTATTATCATTATTATGTCTGTATGAATTGTGGTATTTGATATGAGTTTAATGTTTATTTTTAAAATTTCTGCAGGACTGTTTATTAGGGAAATAATTAACTTAAGTGTTTTTCCCCTATTCACACTTCAGAGAAATAGTTACTGATAATTTGCATCTGACATGGGTATGTTTAATTGCTAGCCAAGTCAGGTCTTATGGATGGGATGTGATCACATGAGCCAGTTCCTTCCAGACAATGACAAATTTACATTTCAAAAGGTGAGACCTGTAGCACAAATGATATTTGAGAACAGGCTATTCAAGAAAGGATATCACTCACAACTGGAGAAGTAAGACATGGTATCCTTAGGATACTGGATTAGTAGCCTTCATGTTTGAAGGGATGTAAATATTCTCCTAGTCATAATTAGATAAGAACATATTCCTGGTCTGGTAAACAGATTCACCCTTAGGAGGCAGAAAATTATATTCATATTCCCAGTTCCAGATATTCCCACTAGGTTTCATAGACATTAGGGCTGAAAGGGACCTCAGAAGATCATCGAGTCGAGCCCCCTGCCCCAAGGGCAGGAAGTCAGTTGGGGTTACAGGATCCCAGCTAGATATATGTCCAATTGACTCTTAATAGAATCCAGAGTAAGTGCTTGTACCACCTTTTCCAGCAGTCTATTCCAGGCCTTCGGGGCTCAGACTGTAAAGAAGAACTTCCTTATGTCCAGCCTGAAATGGTCTTGGAGAAGTTTGTGACCATTTGACCTTGTCATCCCATGAAGAACTCTGGTGAACAGGCATTCCCCCAGATCCTGATGCACACCCCTTATATACTTATAGGCAACCACCAAGTCCCCCCTGAGCCTATGCTTTTCCAGGATGAAGCGTCCCATAGCTTTCAGCATCTCATTATAAGGCTTGTTTTTCTGCCCTCTGATCATGTGTGTGGTTCTCCTCTGGATTTTCTCAAGCTTCTCCACAGCCTTTTTAAATTATGGAACCCAGAACTGGATACAGTACTCCAGCTGTGGCCTCACCAAAGCTGAGTAGAGTGGGAGGATGACATCCTGGAATTTGCTAGAGAAGCATCTGTGGATGCAAGCTAGAGTTTTGCTCACTTTACCAGCTGCAACATTACATTGGTGGCTCATATTCATCTTGTGGTCAGTCATGACCCCCAAGTCCCTTTCAGCCATGGTGCTAGCAAGCATATCACTGCCAAGACTATAAGCATGCTGCAGGTTTTTCTTCCCAAGTTGGAGCGTTTTGCATTTTCTGGAGTTGAAGGCCATCAGGTTTTTTCTGCCCATTTTCCAAGCCTGTCTAGGTCAGCCTGGATCACCATCCTGTCCTTCGGTGTGGACACTTTTCCCACAGTTTGGTGTCATCAGCAAACTTCACCAGTCTGCTTTTGACACCAATGTCCACATTATTTATGAAGTTTTTGAAAAGGATAGGACCAAGAACAGAGCCTTGGGGGACCCACTGGTCACAGCACACCACAATGATTGATTTCTGTCAACAACCACTCTCTGGGTCAAACCTTAAAACCAATTTCCCAGCCGGTGAACTGTAATGTAGCCAAGGCCGCAATTGGCCAGCTTTTCTATAAGATGATCGTGGGATACCATATTGAAAGCTTTTTTAAAGCTGAGATATATAACGTCAATCTCTTCTCCCTTGTCCAGGTGATATGTAACCTGGTCGTAGGATAGGAGACTAGTCAGGCAAGACCTACCTATAACAAACCCATGCTGGCTACCCCTCAAGAAGTTGTCTTCAGCCAGTTTGTCAAGAATGGTCTCTTTGATGATTTCCTACAAGATTTTCCTGGGGGTGGAGGTTAGGCTGATGGGCCTGTAGTTCCCCGGATCTACTTTCCTCCCTTTCTTGAATATAGGTACCATACTGGCCTTCTTCCAATCCTTGGGCACTTTGCCTGAGTGCCATGAGTTCTCGACGATCCATGCCAGTGGCTGAGCTATGATGCTTGCCCACTGCTTAAGTATCCTGGGGTATAAGCTATCTGGGCTGACTTGAAGGTGTCCAACTTCTCAAGGTGTTCCTTCACATGGTCAATATTGATGAAGCATAATGGTTCTCCCTCATCCTGGATGTCCCATAACATATTGAGAAAGGCCGTCCCTTTGGGCTGATGAAAAACTGAAGCAAAATACCCATTGAACAGGTTGGCTTTTTCTGGGCATCAGTTGTCAGTTGACCCAAATGGCTTGCAAGGGTCCAATGTTACCCTTGCTTTTCCTTGGACTCCCCACATATCTAAAAAAGGACATTTTATTGTCCTTGATATTTGTAGCCAGTTGGAGCTCAGTCGCAGCCTTGGCTTTCCTGATTTGCTCCCTACAGGTCCATACCAGTGTAGAGAAGTCCTTCTTTGGGGTGGATCCAGCCTTCCATCCTTTATAGGACTTTCTTTTTAGTCACAGGAGGTTCACTAGTTCCCTGCAGAGCAAAGGGGATTTCTGTGCCCTTTTGCTGCCTTTCTTCCAAGACGGGATAGACATTGCTTGTGCTTTCAGGATTGCTCCCTTGAGGAGCAACCACTCTTCCTGAACTCCCCTCCCCTTTGGGTTGTGGTCCCTTAGAGCCACACCAACAAGTCTCCTGAGTTTGTCAAAGTCAGCTTTCCTGAAGTCAAGGACTTCTGCATTGCTGGCTGACTTGCCTAGGGCCAGATAGGGCAGCCATTGATGGGGCTGGGAAAGAAGGCAGGGGTTGGGGCCTGAGAGAGCAAGCAGGGGAAGGGGCCTGGTGGGCATCCCCCCAAGGTGCCCTTCCCCTTCCTCCAGCTCCACCCCACCCCCTATTTACCAGCAGAGGGCCCAGGTCCAGCTCCCAGCGGCAGCAAGTGGGGATGGCCCAAATCTCCAAAGCTCTCCAAATCTTTTCTAAATTGATTCATGCTTTTTATTGGTCTCCTGATTATATTTGGATTCAGAGATCTGGCCACTGAATCAGGCAACATCTCCTCTGAAACAAATCACAGCCCTAACATTTATTTCTATCCCCTTTATTTTTATACAATCTTGTGGTACCACTGCTTCTTTTAGAGCAGTATAACTCCATGAACCTTTTGAAGTGTTTGTTATCCAGGTTGTAGGGCAAAAGGAATCAAAACTCATGGCAGAGGTGATATCTTTTATAAGACCAACTAGACACTTGGGGGAAAAAAGCCTTTATTTGCAAGCTTCTGGGCACAAGTGCCCTACAACAGACATAGGAGATTATAAAAGTTCTCCTACTTAGAAATGAAAATTTATATTTCACAAGAGAGCTGCAGGTGTGGTAAAGTGTCCTGTTTGGAACAGTTCATTTTGTGCAGATTAGGCTCAGAGAAAAGTCTTTTTACCTCGTAGCTGTCTGGTGGTAAGCAGGATATAGAATCATATTTCCTTCTGGTTATGTTGCTTCATATTTCAAAGAAGAGTGGAAAGATGAAATGCTCTTCTGGCCTTTGTTTGAGCTAATTTGCATTCCAGCAGAGCACAGAGATACCTCTCCACAAGAGATTCCTGCCCAGAAGAGCATTCCATCTTTCCACTGTTCTGTGAAATATGAAACATCATAACCAAAAAGAAATATGATTCTACATCCTGCTTACCACCAGAGAGCTTCAAGGTAAAAAGACTTTTCCAACTTTTCTCTGAGTCTAATCTGCACAAAATGTACTGTTCCAAACAGAAGACTTTACCACACCTGCAGCTGTCTTGTGAAATAGGAATTTTCATTTCTACTTAAGAGAACTTTTACAATCTTTACAATCTACTATGCCTGACAAAGGGTGCCTGTGCCCAAAAGCTTGCAAATAAAGACTTTTTTTGCAAGTATCTTGTTGGTCTAATACAAGACATCACCTCTGCCATGAGCTTTGATTCCTTGAACCTTTTGAAGTAATTTACTGTTGACACGTTTGTAGATTTCAGCGGGCAAATAGTCATTGTCTGATGCCTTGTTCCCAGGAATCAATTCAATGCCCTTCTGCAAATCTATTAACGTAGACCCATCATAACTTTGAACTGTGGTAATCCTTTGAGTTTTTCATGTTTGATTTCAGTCTCACTGGAATTAAAATTCCATAGTGTTCATTCCAATGCTTAAATTGTTTTTGTTTATCAGTAATGATATTTCCATTTAAGTCTTATGTAAATGGCCAGATAAGACACCATACTTAAAGTCAGCCGTGGGAAAAAGGAGCAAATGTTTGTCTTTAATTTTTTACCAGACATGGGAAATGACTTTAGTTCCTCAGGTAGCAGACTGAGTGTTCTGGCTAACAGAAGTTGGAGGAAGACCTGAAAATAAGTTTGAAGGCAACAGCTGTTTTCTAACCTGTTACAGCTTATGTTTAAGATAGAGGGACAAGGATAAATCATAATTCTGTTGTCTTCTTTTGTTTGTTTATGTATCGCAACAGATTGTTACTGATTCCTTATGATTGTTCTTGTTTTTATGATCATTCTTTTGTTATCTTTTATAACTTATTTATTTCAGAGCATTTGGCTATACAAGCAGGACTCTTCTACAGAAATGGGGAACTGTAATTTCTAAGCACATGACCAGCAAAAAACCCACTGTGAAGAACTGGCAAAACTTGGGCGAGGTGGGTAAAGCTGAAGTGCCATAGGGTAGGGCAGTGACTCTTGCAACATTTCATTCTGTTCTCAGTGGTCAAGCAGCAAATGAAGAAAGGCATTTGGGGCTGACAGACACCCCTGAAGGTGTGAGCACATCCTGGGAGTATGTCTTAAAGGCATATCTGACTGAAACTGGGGCCCAGATGTGTCACAATATAGCACATATTATCATTGTACTCAACAGCTCTGCAAGGTGGAGGGAGTAGAATTGTATTGATTTTACAGATAGAGAGCTGAGGCAGAGAGAAACAAATGGTTAACATTATCTAATAATTATTCATGGCCAATCTGAAAAACCTAGGATCTGATCTTTCAGACTGGCATATATCCCGGGAAAATGCCTTTTGTCCCAGCATCCAAGACTACCATCTCATTTTAAGTACACCTGAAGTATGGTGGATAAAATGTGCTCATGCTTTCTCTTTGGACATGGATGTGTATGTTAGGGTGACAATAATTTGGATTATTAAGGAGCACTGGATTTGTAGCTGAATACAAAGGTTTTACCTGTGGCCTTGCAGAGCTCCTGACCACAAGGCAGAATGATATCTAAGCCAGCCATGTGCTTATGCTAAGTAACCATCTTAACTGTGTCAACCATTTTCTGGGGGAAAAGCAGCAAGTGAATCTGTGAGAGTCTTTGTGCTGTGAACCAGCTACAGCGAGGAACAAGATAAGATAAAGGGGCCCCCAAAAAGGGTGGAAGATAGTACAACCTAAGACAGAAAAACAGGCCGGAATGTGAAAAACAACACGTATTTGGAGCTTAAGATGGGAGGAGAAATGGGTGGAACAGAAGGTGGGACAGAGGTAAAGTGAATGTTAATGAGTATAAACCAAAGTGTATAAATATGGGAAAAAACTATTGTACGTTGCGGCTTTCTGTATTCCATCAGTTTGGGAGCTGGCTCAAAGCTGTTTCCATTCTGAATAAAACTGTTGCTAGCAATGTGTGCTGGTGTTTGCTCCTTGCTCTGCTCTGGCTAATGAGTAACAGGATCCATGGGTGACCTGACCGTTGTCTCCCTAGTCATTGGGCACCGCATGGATTCGGGGTCTAACAGTGTACATCTGGAAAGCTACTGCATTTGTCCTTGGGAGAAGCTGACCAAACAATGTCGCCTTTCTTGTACAAGAGCAATGATGCAGTTTGTAAGAGCAATATGTGTAAATGACTGTGCCAAATCTATTATCTGAGTAAAAAATCTTCAGGCCTGTGTTAAAAGAGATGTCCGTTTACAACTCCAGACTACTTAGAATTATATAGCTCTTTATGTCTGCTTACAGATGTGAAAAAAAAACAAACCAAACCAAAACCAAACTTTTAGCTTGATGCACCCCCATGCTAAGTGCAGCATATATCCAGAAGAGGCGTTGCGTTAGTTTGACCCAGCTCACCCAACTTCTGTACAGATCCGGTGCTTCAGCAGGGCTTCTTGGCGTTTTTTTTCCTAATAGCTCATTGACTCATCTTTAGATAAAAGCACCAAAAAGTCCCTCTGAAGCATCCAATCTATATAAACGTTGGGTGAGCTGGGTCACACTAACATGATGTCTCTTCCAGTAAAACACTGTTTTGTTTTTTCATATCTTTCAGTGCCCTATATGTCCAACTACTGTTGTTGCATACTGAACATGGAAAGAGTCATTTAAGTAGTAAAGTAGTTAAGTTTGGCAAAGGTATAAACAACTAGAAACAATGGAATAATGGAAAAAGTGTCAGGATATGTTAATAAATGCCTATTTTAGGCTAGGAATACTCAAAGTACTAAACAGAATATGACAAGTCACATATTTTGTAGTATGCAATATCCTTATTTACTTTTTATTTTTTAGCAAAACACCCAGTTTTTCTTTTTTATTTTATTTTAAAATGTATCTCCTCCCCTTCCCCAACCATTTCTGACTCATTCTCTCCCTCTCTATTGCCTATTGATAAGTATAAGTGACTAAGACATAGGATAAGCTTTAGCATTTTATTTTGGTAGGAAGTTGTATTTGTTTAGTTTTTTCTCTTCTATATCATATAATTATTATATTTATATTGATTTTTACTGTTCTATATTATTGTTTTACTGATACTATATGATTTAGGCCTTCAACCAAGAACTTGAACTGTGTTTCTCTTCCCTACCTGGATTCCACCATTTTCTTCTCACAACTAATATGTGCTTCAATTTTCCTAGCCATAGGACAGTTCACCCTCCCATTTACAGTAGCCATTTTTTGTTTGTCAAAGGATCTGAAATAAGAATAAATTCATTATTACTTATGAGGTCTAGCATTGTGCACTCTAGTTGTCCTTTGCTATGGGGATTCAAAGCTGGAGATTCAAAGCTTGGCCAGAGGGGCATATTGTGGTACCAGCCATGGTACCTCTTCTTTAGTTATGAAGAAACCACCATAAATGTTTTTTATATGCCTTGATGATTTGTAAGGACGTTCACACCTTTTTCTATAAGTGATTATAATATTGCACTGGTGAGTACATGAGGATCTGCTAAGTCTCCTTATTGTTTGACTAATTCAGAAGATTTGTGAATTACTGAGAACTGCGGAGAACAGAGAGTACCCATGAAAAAAATCCCATTCTGTGCTAAACTAATTGATGGACCCTCCAGGTGAAAAACTCAAGTGTAAAGTGATCATTCTCCAAAGGCTAATTTCTAATTAATCACAATGGAAGTGGACTGAAGAGGAAGTATTAAATAAACATGCTGGAGAACAAGGATAGAGCTCTAATAACTTGTCCTATCCTTAGTCCTCCTACAAAGGGAGGGTGATGGGGTTGTAGCAACAGGCTAGGAACTAATTTTGGAGGGGCGGAGAACTGATAACAGCCCTACAGCAGAAATGTTTTGTGTCTGGGGCAATGCTTTCTAGGAGGAATGTGTTGTTTAAAAACTCAATGCCCTACCAATCTCTATTTTTACTTTAGGTTGGAGTAGAGCTTTATTGTAACCTTGGCACAATTTCTAATTGTGGTGCAAATTTATAAGTCGAGGTGTACTTGTAAAAGTAATTAAACCAAATTGAGAGATTTTGCTTCATTTTGTATTTTATTATGACTGTCAACATCTTATATATATTACGACTGCCTTTTATACAAGTGAATGTATCACGAATTGAACAACCTCCACATGGTTTGCCTCCTACAAGGGACTGTCACAGTTGGGTCTGTCTGTTGAGGAAATAGTCTTGCTTCATCTGTGTAAGCTGAACATGTTCATGGAGGAGGAGGAAGGGAAAACACACTCTATCCACTGAAGAAGCACGGCATCAATTCTGTTTCACCATATGATGGAGAACTACTACCTGAGGCAGAATTCCTCCATGAGATTCAACTTAGTAAGTTCTTTCTATATAACAGTTCGACTAATCACAAATATTCAACAAATCATGAGCCAGGACTTTAAAAATTATGAGACTGACTTAACAATAATGAAATCTTAAGTATTTAAGGTACAGTCCATGCTCATTTTTTCAGTTTTTTTTAGACACTATGAATTCTAGAAACCTTGAGATTGTCATGTATTAACAGGCTTTGAGAAAAGCAACAAATACAAGGCTCACAATTAAGCTCATGACAACGCACCCTTATGACTCAATCATATGGGTTGTCAACAGAGTAGAGCTACTACATATTTACATCATTATTTAGTTTTTTGGCAAAGATGAAGGAATGTCAGGGTAAAACCACAGCAAGGTGTACCATTTGTGACTGCTGATTCTTGCCTGTGTTTCAAATTCTATTTTAGGAAGCTCAATTTAGGTTACTAATATACTGAAGGCTCGATATGGAGAACAGCCACTGGGTGAGCATTATCATATAAAATGATCTTTACCCAATTTATCCTTAGTTAATGGGAGAAAAAGGAAATAGAGAATTCTTGCTCAGTCTTAGCTTCAAAGAGTGAAATACAATTAAGAATAAAAAAGGTCAGGAAGGGAACATCTGCCCTCACTTATAATTAAGGGCTAATTATGAACTTGTACAAGATATCTAAAGGAGTTGAAGAGCACTGCTGAGAGCAGCCAACCTTTTTGGTTAGATTCAAAGCTTCATGACAGTACCCAAATTAAGCACAAAGATTAATTTATATGACCTGCAATTAGTCCTGTATTTCAGTTAAGGAGTTTTACCCTAAGATTAACACCTCCTCCCCACCAAACTTAAAACAGGGAAGGAGGGAGAGGGAGGACACAGATGGAGAAACAGAAGTGAACAAATTTATTTTAATAGGATCATCTATTTAAGAGTGCAAAGTGAAAAATAAAGTAAAGTATTGATACATAATGACACATTTTAATTATTACCTCATAGAAGAGTTGAAATATATACTTGGAAATTCTTAAGCCAAAAGTTGGCTGAACCATTTAATAGATATTGCTTACCTTGGCTTATGGAATACTAGTGTTGCTCTTCAGATATATTAGTAAAATATAAAAGGCCTGATTTTTTTCTCATGAATATTCCAGTTTGAAGCAGTTCTAACTCCAGAGACTAGTATGGTTGCACCTAATTTACTTCAACATAAGCAAGAAAAGAACTAGAGGAATTCAATTTATGTATTTTTGCCTTCTTACATAGTGCTTAGACAGATTTAACACTTACTTAAAACCGTCTTTAAAAAGAGAAAAGGGAGGACTTAATGAATTACTAACTGGTCAGTCTAACTTTCATACCTGAGAAAAGCATATCAATCAATTTGTAAGCACTTAGATGATAACAAGGATTTGTCATGTGACTGTCATGGCTTGTTGGTGTAATTGCTATGCCTAACAAGTATGATTTCTATGACAAGGTAGCAGGCCTTATACTTAGGATTGAACAATGGATATGATATATCCAGACTTTTTAAAGTAAAATTTCTGACACTGTTTACTGCAATATGCTCATAAATAAGCTAAAAACATAGTCTAAATAAAATTACTATGAAACAGGTGAATAACTGATTATCAGGTGGGTTTCCTGAGGGGTCCATCCTGGCTCCAGCACTATTCAATATCTTCATTAATGTCCTGGGAGATGGACTTGAGTGGGCACTGAAAAATCTGGGTGTCACTAAGCTGGGTGGGATGAACAGTAGTAGGATTCAAAAACACCTTAATAAAATGGAAAAAATGGTCTAAAATAAATAGGATGAAATTCAGTAAAGCCAAGAACAAAGTGGTGTGCTAAAGCAGGAACAATCAAATATACAAATACAAAATGGGAATGGCTAAGTGGCAGTGGTACAAGAAAAGAGCTGAGGTTTACAGTAGACCACAAGCTGAATATGAGTCAACAAAAGGTCATGGAGGGAACTGCTGCCTTCACTTATAATTAAGAACTAATTTTGAACTTATGCTAGATATGTATAGATATCTAGACATGGAGACTAGGTACAGACATTCAAAAACTCCAAGGCAGAATTGATCTAAGTTGTACAGTTTTCTATAAGTGGTGGACTTTAGATCGGTAGTCAACAGAACACACGTTCACCTGGGAGGAAGGGAGGGAAGGAGTGGGGTGGAGTGGGGAACAAATCTTAGAATGGGTTGTACCATTTTTAAACCAGTGTATGTGTGCTGAACTTCTGTTCTGTTACAGGTATAGACTCCCTTTTGGTGTGCCAAACTTTTGTTCTGCTATGGGGATAAACCAGTTTCCAATCACTTATACCCATAAAAGTGTAATATCTATATCTGGCCAGAAAGATTGGGATGAAATAGAAATTCTGGGACAGTGATGAGAAAGACAGTTCATATCCTTCCTCTTCTTGTTTTATACATTAATGCTATTAAAATAGATTTCAGTTATTATGATAATATCCTCTGCAGAAAAAAAAATCTCTGTCACACAATATGTAACAATATGGAAATGAAGAACAGGATTCCTTTCTATTTCATCATAGGAGAATTTGAATAAACACTTATGTAACTTTCCATGAATATATACATTTACTCCTGAATAGTTCTTGTTCAGCTGACAGAAGTGAAAGTATGCAAAGCCTGAGTGATTCTATCTGAGACCAAATATAAGCTGAAGCACTCAAGAGATATCATAATGTTATTAGGGGTGCACTGATAGAGAATTTTGGGGCCAATACTGAAGGCTGGTTTTTAATGAGCCATATCATCCGATACCAATCTGATTCTGCTATGCATCTGGGCAGCTTGGAGAGCAGTGTCCAGCTGATAAGTCTACAGTGGGGAAAAGGGAGCAGAGGGAAGGTGCATGGGGGGCAGATCAAGGCCCCAGCAATGAGGGAGGGAGTGGGCCTGGGACAGGGGCAGGCAATGCATAGCTGGGCTGAAGCAGGGGATGGAGCCATGAGCAGCTCATCCAGGGGTACAGGGGGTAGGGGGTGGCTCCCACCACTGTTTGTACCTTGGTAGAGCATAGGGGGTGTGTGCCCTGAGATATGTGTGGTGTGGGTGGGCTGCCACTGTGGGCTGGTGCTTGGGAGGTACTGGGCTCTTCCTGGCTCAGCTGGGCAGTGGCAATGCTGCAAGTGGAGCTATGGGGGGTGGGCTGCAGCCACCTCAAAGTTCACCATAGCCCCCCCAATCCCCTTTCTACCAGTGTCACCACCTGTCCTGAGTGCAGCGTGGCCCACTTAGAAGAGCTCGGTGCCACCCCAGCCTCAGCCTACAGCCTACTCTTGCCCCATGCAGATCCAGGGTCACATGCCCCCATGCCCTCCTATTGTTATTGTTTATGCAAATTTATAGAGGGCTCGAATGGAATACTGCGTTTTTTCTTAATGCTTCACATGAAGAAAAGTGTTGTGTTAATATAGTACTGTCCTAATAGTCATAGCTTATAACTAACATGTGGTCACACCTGCCCAGGCAATTCAGTGAAACTGGCAGAAAATCATCAACTGCCTTTAATATTTATTTATACAGTATCATTTTATTTAGCTACTTTTGTTCGTTCATTTGCTTCAGTGGACTTTTAATCATGTTCTTCTGTTATTTGATACTATACAGCACTTAAGAATCTCAATCCTGGTTGTACAGACACAAAACATTAAGATGGTTCTTGCGAGCTTGGTCCCATCCTCCTTCAGTGTCTTGGAGGCAGACAGCAAATGTTACTGTAAACACATAACAAAAATAACTAATACAGAAAGAAAAAAAAATCACAGAACTGATCAATGTGGTGTGTCAAAATAACTTTGGCCAGGACTCCATTTCTTACTCAGGCATAAATCTTACTACTGCCACGAGTACTTTCGATTGAGGAAGACAAGGTTCTTTAGGTAAATATGATATGTTTTATTAGATCAACTAAATTGTTTACTGTTACCTGTCAGCTCCATGTTCTTGGGGAACCCTGACACAGTACACAGACTGTCGGACTCACAAAGAATCGCCCCCCCGCCTAAAAGGAAACTGATTAAGAAGCAGTGAGAGACACACCTAAAACCCTCCAGATAAGGATGACAAAAGTGAAACAACTGCCCTAGGTCCCATTTGCATCTGAGATGGGAACAGATGACCATTCATTTACATGAGAGATGGAGAACAGAAAGCCTGAAGCAGAGATTGCAGTGAATTCTGGGATCAGCGAAGCAGGGGAGCACTGCATGATGGGGAATCTGTGCTCCAATTGCTAATCTACCCCCACACCCAGCTCAGCATTTATCAGACCAGTTCTAATCTGGATTTACAAAGGACTTTTCCTCCCCCCCTTCCCCCACACACACACCTCTAAGCGAAAGTAAGTTTATTAGGCATCTCGGGCCGTACATTCCCCGGTCCCACTATGGGAAGCTAATGTAAACTTAATTGGCTAAAACTCGGTTGCTGGGTTAGGGAATGCTGAGGCAATAGACCGAGTCAGAGGGGGTATGGGCAACATTTGAACAATGGTACAGGGTTCATCACAGTGTCCAGCCTGTTGGAGCCCTGTCCACAAGTGTTGTCATACTTTTCCCGAGATGACTGGTGGAAGTCCTCTCCACAACAGGTTATGAACACTCCAATAATTGCCTTAAGTCTGTTAAAAGACTATAGTAAGATCTGGAAAAGTCATGCTAAGATGAGGCTTGTTCACAGCAAGTAAAAATCCAAAACTCTGATGCTGCAATCTATTGTTTCTGAAGACACCAAGAGAAATCCCATCAAGTATATAATTTCAAGCTGGCTCCCAAGTAGGTGTTTCATGAATATCAATCAAGTTCCTGAGATGTTCCACCCAGATAACTGCTTGTCAATAGAGAGGACAATTTGATTTACACTATTGTGAATGCTTGAAAGAAGCTGAACTGGGGGGTATAAAAATCTATAAAAAAAGCAGCAGTGTGTGTGCTGACACCACTCACTTTCTTTTGGAGAGGCGGCAGGAGGAAGATCATCTCCCTTCAAAGATCCTGCTGAGAACTTTGACCTGTCAGCTTTGCAACCCAAGTGCCTTGGACTGGTGAGATCCCAGCTCTCTCTCTCTTTTCTCTTCCCTCTCTCTAAGCATAGATTTCTGAGCTTGAACTGTATTAGTTAAGCTTGAGCTAAGTTTCCCCAAATACTTAGTGAAACCAGGGTATACTGTGACTGTTTGTGTTTGTTTTTCCTTTGCATGTCTATCACTACTAGTGTCAATATATATTTCATCTACTTAGCAATAAATAACTTTTATAGTCAAACTGGTGGTAATTTGGTATATTTTGCCTTCTTTACTTCTCTTTTCCCCACTTGCTCTGCAGCAACGCCCCTCTTACCTAAGCTAAAGATCCCTCTGAAGCCCAGAAATACTGTGGGGTCTGCTCATCAAGAGGCTAAAAGATCGGGACGTGCTGAGTTTGAAACACATAAGGGGATCAGCTTGTATAGGGTGATCAACCCAGTTTGACTCAGACATGCCCTAATGAACTGAATGCTGGCCCATGAGGGTGTCATCTGGACACCCAGCCAGATTCAGAGGTATTCGGTTTAACTGTGTGCTTGTGTCTGACTGTAGTTTATTGTTGCTCTGATGAACTGATTCTTGGCATATGAGGGTGTCAGCCTGTCCATGCTGATCAACCCGGCCAGGTCAGGCGTGTCACGTTAGTTTGTGTGTATGACTGATTTGGGGACTGGAGGACCCCAGCCCCACTGAACTGAGTCCTGCAAGATAGCTCCGCTGGGGGGTGGGGGCTTGCAGAAGGGAGAGATACAGCTCCATAATAGAAACACAAGTAACACAAGCAGCACATTGATAGAATTATCAAGACCCTAGCCCTAATAAATGAGCACACCCCAAAGTAGTGGGCAAATCTGGTAACTTTACTGATTTCTTCTGACTGAGGAAAAAATGCAAAATCAGAAACGTCTAGCTGATTCAACTGCATGCATTTATTTGTTCTTCTAAAAATGGGTGTGGGGGGAGATATTTTTCCTTTATCAAAATATTATCACTAAAACTATTGGCAGAGTTTATATAAATATTTGCATAAAGCATTGTTAAACTGTCTAGCATGCACTGAATCTAAGTACACATGTTCAAAAAGCACCATACAGAAGTGTTTTAAGTTACTGTACCGTAAAGTACTATAAATTAGAGTGGGAGCCAACTGAACAGATTTTTACTGTTTGGCGTGTGGGAGTGGGTGAGGGGGCTTGCAGCCTGTCCATGCTGCCTACTGCTTGCATGCCTTCCAGGAGTCTACCAGAGAGGCCCCTTTCCCAGCCCCACCCTTCTCCCCCATCAACTAGTGATTATCAGCAGTGGCTGCTGGGAAGTGTGTGTGCCTACCATTATCTGGCCAGGTCTGGAACAGGAGAGACCCTGGAGCCCTTTCCCCACAGCAGCCCTGGTCAGATAGTCGTATGCCACTTTCTGGTTGGGTCTGGTGTGGGGGGAGAGACCTGAAGCCTTTCCCCAACAGCAGCCCTGGCCAAACAACCCAGAATCCTTCCCTTGCAGCACCGCACTCCCACATCCAGGCTGTGGCACACTGCAGCCCAGCCAGCCTATGCATAGGTCTAGGATCAGAGGCCTGCCCAGGGGGCAGGGCAGTGCAAATACAGCAAATGAGCTCTGCCCAAGGTTAGAGCACAACCCTGTGCAATGCCACCTGGGATGGCAGCAATCAAGTTCTAAGTTAACCCTTTATGGGATCTAACACAGAAATTCAATAAAACCCTGTAACAGAAAGCTCTTTAGGTTAGTACACAACCGTCCAGGGTTAACTTATAGTAGGAGCTGCCATTTTTAAAGCACTTCATATGCTGTGAACATCTGCTCTGTTATAGCTATAAAGCCCTTTTTTGCATGCTTAAAGTGCATTACGTGTAACGCCTCTACCTAGCCTATGCCTCTAAGATCAAATGGCAGCCCGACACCTTTTGCATTCTGCATAAAGAATGGTTCTGTATAAGGCTAGTTAGAAATGAGAAAATGTTATTAAAGAAAAAATCACTGTAGAATGAATAATTTCATAATTTCAAACCCATGGTTTCTTTGGCTTCTCTATGTTTAGATGATGCATCAGTTGCAAATATAAGGTATTTTACAACATTGTTCTTTCACATAAAAGCATTCTTTTTGGAATAGTGAAAATGATGGACACTTAGAAGACACCTTACATTTGCCTCATTTCTTACCATTGGAATTGTCTTTGGTAACAAAAGAAAAACTCATCTGAGCCAGTTTTTCCACTGGGAGTATTTGTCATCTCTTTGCATTTCACATTTAATGTGTTTGGATAAATCAGAGTAAAGAGACTGACTGACATTCAGGTTTCTTGCCTGTAGGTATCTCATAACTAATTTGTAATGCCTGTTATCCAAAAGGGGAAAAAATGGTTTTGCTGACACCAGTATATATAGGGTTTTTTTACTGCAGCAGGGGATCCTCCTGTTAAATAAGTCCCAGAGGTTAAAGAGGGAGAATACAAATGAATAATTATTTTCAGGAAAGGGATACAGGTCTACAGGCAAAAGGAATCACAAATTGCAAGCTTTCAGTACACTCACCCTTCTTCAAGCATATTTTTAATTTTTTTTCCCCAAAAATCTAGTTGGTCTAATAAAAGATATCACCTCTACCATGAGTTCCAATTATTTTTCAGAAACGCTATTACACATAGAAATCAAACAACAGTACTTAGAAAAACTTGCTCATCAGTATTGTCTAAGATATATATGCATATTTGATATAGAGATTAGCATTAGCCTCTACTTCCCACCTCATGTTTACAAATAAGAACAAATATTTTGTAGATGTAAAGAGGGTTTCTTTTGGCTGCTTTCATTCATAACAACTCATGAAAACTAATTTTAGTGAGTATTGCCTATCTTAAGTTTTCTAGTGCCTAATTAACAAAGGAAAGGCAAATGGGCAAATAGCTCTTTTCACTGTTTCCTGGCCATGCAGTCATTTCAGACGCAGTTGTACAGCTTAAGGAATATAAATTTAACTGAATGCTACATTAAAACACACAGACTAGCCCATATTGCAAAGTTAGTAAAGTTGAGGTGCAGTTGGTAGGCAAGGAGATAAAGTACCTATGGGTTATTGGACTTATAGGGCACTTGCTATATGGTTGTCAATCTGGGCAAAGAACCAAATGCATATGGGAAAAAGAAAATTAGTGAAGTGAAGAAGGACTCTGGAATAACAACAACAAAATGCCAGCAGGTGGCAGTGATTACAAAGCAAGCTCAAAGCAAATCAAATATGGTAAGCCCAGATGATTTAAAGTAATTTCAGGAAAATTACCAACCTTTTAAGCAGGGATGATGAGATACAATGAAAAGGTATGATTTGGAGAACTGACATACCTACTCATGCTAGGCAGTGGGTAGTCCCACAAGAAATCAGGAATGAATTAATACAATTTGTGCATAAGCAAGGACACCTAGGGTAGAAAAAGACTATGGAGTTAGTCTCTCAGACAGGATGATAAGCCTCCGGTAAACAAGAAGTAAAGAAAGTAGAAATTCTGAGGGAGAAATTGTCCCTCTAAAGGAAAAAACTCATCTTTAAAATGGCTATGTGGTTGAAATTGTAACAAGGGTATTGGCATCCCACACTCTCACATTTAAGAAAAATTTCAGAAGTCCCAACTCCAATTGCCAGAATGATGCAATGGGCCATTGAAAATGATGAAATAGATATCTATAATCCTCATTGTTTAAAATGTATAGAAGACACACTCCAAAATTGCAGCAATGTGCATATTGACACTGCACATGTCAGAACTGTATTTGACTTCAGGAGCAGCTGAAGGTAGCACACCTCCTTTCCATACAGCTGGACCATGGTGTTCAGTAATATTAATACATGTTTTTGGTTGGATCTAATGAATGGAAGTAACATAGTGTATTGTAATAGGACTGTGGGAATCACATTTAATTTCCTTATTAAAGACGCTCCTGTCCAGGTTTTTGTTCTGAATGGAAAAAATTTCCTCTGCCACTTTAGCTTGCATGCAGCAGTCTTGATAATTCAACTCTTTCATAGCAAGTTATTTGGGTCCTCTCATCTGTTTATCACACATAAGTCAAATGCAGTGTCTGTGGACCTTACAGGGTGTTCAGTTTTTATGGCTGTGTGGAAAATGTGTGAATGATTGTTAAAAAGCATGTCCCTTTTTATTGGCAAGTCATCAAGGTTGGAGGTGTTGGCTGGATCTGTTATATTAAAACTACACAGGTGTATACCTACAGGCCCAGAAGAGATGTTATAGTAACTGGCCTGGGTGAAGCTGCAGTGGGAGCAGCTGTCTTGGATAATATTAACATTGAAGTCTTAGCTAATAAACCAACCTATGCCATGGCTGTGATGTAAAGAGTTGTAAAACTCTTAACAAGTTCATTGTCATGCCTGGGAATTGGGAAACAGCTAGTGGGAGACAACCTGCTAGTACTTCAACAAACTGAAGAAAACCACCAAATTATAGTTGCAGTAATTGGTAAATTAATTCAGTACAAAGTTTCTCTAGCCCTGGCCTGTACACAGGTTCAAGATTTATTCCAGGTCATAGTCACTCAAATTATCTGCTCTGGCTTTCAGCACAGCTTAGAAAAACTGTTTAAAACAATGTCAATCAAGGAGAAAAAGACCTTTCCATGTGGTGGAAGTCAATATTTTTTACATACAGTAAATTGAACCAGTGAATTGTGGCTCATGTGGTTACTGTTAGTGCCAATTTTTGTATTCTCATATATCTACTGGTGTCTGTGGGACTTGGAGTTAATAAAGGTGTTGTGATGTACCCTTGTAACCATCATCAGTGGGCATTTAAGCAAAAGAGTACATGAAGGACCATTAATATCAAAGGATGTCTAATTCATGACAATCTGGGGTATGTGTGTGAGGACCAGAATCTTCAAGCATGAGAGGAATGCCTGTATAAACAACATGAAGTTCAACACACTACTTTGTGTTAGTTAGTAAAAACTAATTCTGTTGTTGTATATAATGGAAAGGGATGTATTTGCATATGTACTCATTGCCCATATGCCTTAATTTACCAATAACATCTTTATCTAATGAGGATTTTTATATATCAATATTTTTGTAATGTTTCATTGTTTAGTAGTTGTGATTTTATGTATTTTGTGCCTTGGTGGACTGCACAGTCTACCCAAGTTAAACTATGGATATAACGTGATATAACCCCAGTGCCACTAGGATTGTATTTGCCACTTTTGCAACAAGTTTTATCTCACCCTAATCTACAACCTGTACTCCAGTCTATTAAGAAATACAACCAAGAAACTGTGGTTCAGGTTAACCATAAAAAGGTAGTACTAACACTATTAGAAAGGGTTCAGAATGCTAAACAGCATTCTTTGTGGGAAACATTACTTAGATGAAGCCCAATTGCAATGGGATTTCTTAATCTAATGCTACATCCCATTGTTATTTTTGCTTTTTGTTCAAAAGGTATAGTTTGTGTTTACAATTTTATTGTGCTGGAGAATGAAATTGTTATATTTTACACTAAAATGCTATCAAGCTCAGCAGCTGCAAAACTTATATTATAACAAGCTCCTTTGATAAGTGGGATGTCAGACAAGCCTGGGGTGAAATGATCACATGCTGTGTAAAGAGCTGGGCTGATAGCTGTAACCCATACAGGCCTTGAGCATCAGGAGCAGAGTTTCATTACCAGATTGACTTCAATGCAGGTGAATCTAGCCATTAAGAAGGGAATTGTAAGGGTAGCTTGTGACATTTAGCTTTAGTTGTATCTGCTTGACTGGTGAATTATAGCATTATTTGAACAGTTATTTTATATTCAGCTTTATTTATCTATAGCTTAAGTTTTTATTTAGCCTCATGATTATTTAAACTTTTCTTTTTTCATTTTGTTCGTGTCTGTGTTATCAGCTAGCACTGAGCTCACTTTCACATGCAGCTCATGTTCCACAACACAGATGTGTGTAATATAGGCCTTGTGAAATGTAGGACTAATTTGAGCTGGCCAGTCAGCTCAAATTAACTGAACTTGGCACTAACCGAATGAATCAGGGGGTTGAAATGGTTGGATATGTTAATTAAAGGTAATAAAAGGGGACCAACTGGAGAGTGCTCAACTGCAGAGCCCTTGGTATTGAATGGACAGACCAAATTAGGAGTACTGGGCATGCCCAAATTAAGAGATCAGTAAAAGACCAAAGTAAGATGAGTGCATTTGATCAGTTTGTTGGAACAAAGGAATATGCTGACAGAATAAAAAAACATGAATAGTATGATGATCACAGGGACACCAATCAATGATACCTGGAAATGAAGAGTCATCAGAGGAATAAAGTTAAAGAAAAAGAAGAAAAAAAAAAGTGTTGGGGGGGTCACAAGGAATTTGGCCGCATGTCATCATCCAACAACATCTAGACTGAGAAACATCCATTACCAACCAGCCATCACCCTCTACTTTCAGGAACTGATTGGTCACCTTTTCAGTGAAGTGGAATAACATCTGGGATTGATAAAACCATTTAACTAAGTGTTTGTCTTTATATATATATATATATAGAGAGAGAGAGAGACAGAGAGAGAGAGACTATTTATACATTTAATTAATTAATAAAGTTAGATTGTAATTAAGTTAAATGGTGTGAGATGTATTCCATGTTTACTCTGGATTGGTTATGCTTTAGTGGGGGAGTTGGCAGGTTTGAGGGGCAGGGGTTGTCCATCTAGGGTTGGGGGATGTAAAATAACCCAGTCACAGTGGAGGGGGTTGGGGGGGAGGTAAGAAGAGAATAGCCCCAAAGCTGTGGCAGGCAGCTAGCATTTGCAGCCCCTGGCCTGCATTCCAAATACATGCAGACATTCAGCAGACATGGTTAATCCATTCCCAATCTAACTTAGTTCATTTTCTCAGATAAACTAAGTAAGATTGGATAAGACCTTTTTTGCCTGATCTAACTTTTCTGAACATCTGTACAGGTTGGTGCTTAGACTGACCTAACCCTACTTAGGTTGATCTAAGTGTAACACCTGCATGTATTTTTAGGACACCTATACATAAGCATGGAGGCTGCTCCAATGCATTGGATTTCCAGCTCATCAGAGCACCTTCAGTCAAGTGTGGCTCATGTATCATTATCCCCGCACTTAAAAATGGAGGTTGGGGTGCTTGTGCTAAAGCTCATTGAATGAGCTTTAGTTCAAGCCCTCCCACTGCCATTTTAAAGTGTGGATACACTGATACAGGAGATGTGGCAAAATTTTAATTAGAGTGGCTCCTGGAGTGCCACTTCATTAAAGTGGCATTAAAGTGCCACTTCTCCCACCCCTGGAGCACATGTAAATCTGCCTTTAGAGACTAAATACTTCAGAAAGTCATAAAGGGAACATGAATTCCTGTAGCAATATTAACCTGATTGTATCATGCAGTTAAGGGGACTGTATATTTTATACTATAGATTGTATTTTAAGACCAACATGGAGAGCTGGTTTTTGTTTTTGTCCTTTTCGGACAAAAACGTAATTAAGGAATGTCTCTATACTTTTTTGTTCTTCTTCTTCCTACTGGATCTGGTGTTAAGTGCACTGTGCTCCCCAGTACCAAAGAGCAATAGCACTGCTACTCCATTCTCACTATTTTTTGGACCAGAACAGAAAGAGGCATGAATGAGGAAATAAGCTACATTCTTTCATGGGTTGTAGCTACTTGTTTGGGGAAGAGGAGAGAATATGAGGTCTGCAGGAAAGAAAATATACCTCAGAAAGGCATCTTTAAGGAAGAATTTCTTATGCACTTCTGCAATTTATGTACTTCCCTGCTTCAGAGCTCTAGCTAAAAGTGTAATTATTCGTCATTATAATTACTAAGGCCCTATCTACATGTTATGTTTTAGGTTTGATTATCCAGTTCATCATGCCTTAAATAGTCACTTGGCCACACATTCAATAAATTAATAATGTGATAAAAAGGGGAATAAGATACATAGTTATTCCACAAAATATGTACAATAACTTTGTAGTGGCTTTCTATCATACCATTGATTGAACATATGATTGGGCTCCCTGTATTTGGGAGCCCCATCAGCTGATCGGAGCTCTGAACTTGAGTTGAGGGCATTAGCACCCCTGAACTTGCAAGCTTCTAGCTGACTCTGGCTCCCAGACACAGGGGCATCACATGAACCCCCATGAATGGGAGATCTGTGGTCTCCCTGCTGCAAGGACCCCTGGGGCCTCCCTGAAGCTGGGAGCCCAGGTCAACTGATGGGGCTCCTCCCTGTGGGAATTTTTTGCTGATGCAGGGGAAGCCTGAGATTGGGATCCTCCTGCACTAACAATAAAGCACAATGGTATCTGATTCACAATCCCACAATCACACCTCCTGTCATGCCCGTGTGGCAGGACAGGAGGTGTGATTGTGTGGGTCATGCATTAGATTTCATTGTGCCTTTATCTGTATATTAAGAGGGCCCTAAAGGACATTTAGTGCACATATTTGTACTGTGGTAATTGTTAACAACCACAAAAAATAGGGTTCCCTTATGTAAGACTATAGTGTAACTGCAGCAGGGGGATTGGGGCATTTGCCCTCGGCACCAAAACAACAACACCCAGGGACCCCATGCAAGTGAAGTAATAGAGTGAGGAGACATCTGAACAGCAGCAGCAGCTAGGCAGTGAATACAGAACTGGCTCAGCATTGGAAGTGGTGCTGGGTCCCTCCCCACCAAAAAGACTTTGGAGAGCCCTCTATACAGCAGGGAGTGTATGCAGAGATCTGTCCTGGCCCCCTGGCAATTGCAGCAGAAGCAAACTGACTATGCAGAGCTAGGACCCATCTGCCCATTGAGCTGACAGTGAGCTGCAACTGCAACTGCAACTGCAGCAAGAGAAGGCTGTATGGGGCAGTAAAACCCCTCCATGAAGCAGCACATGCAAAAATCTGCCCCTGCCATTCCTGGCTATTGTGCCTGTGGGAACCTGGGACCCATCCACCTGTTGAGCAGACAGCATGCTTGGAAATGTCCCCAGCATCAGCCACACAGAGCACAGGGAACTGCCCTCTCCCCCGCCCCCCAGCTAACCGGGGCAGAGTGCCAATCCCACTGCATTCACAGTTCCTGTGTGAAAACCAAGCCTGGAGGCAGCAACTCCAGGCAGATAGCACCAAGAAGTCTTGGAAGAGATTAGCTATTTTCCTAGTCCCTGTGATTGTGATGTCACCTTCCCTAGTAAATTACATCTGCTTAACAGCTAGCTAGAAGTTATTAGCCGCAATCTACATTAGCTCTCCAAGAGTTTTCAGAAATATTTGCTCTGTATTTTATGTTTTGCAAGGGGTAATCTCAGGACCTTCTGCATTAGCCAATACACCCCCTCTTTTTCTTTAAGCTGCTGTCTATGGTATTATATTCTAACCAATAATCCTCAATGGTATAAATAAGATTTCAAATCTTAGCATCTAAGAAAAGATACTGGTCTCAGTATTTCAACCTCAGATACCAATTTTTCATACTCTAGGTGTTCATATGTAGCTAGATGGAAGAATTGGGTAGTCTAACTTAAGTCTCACTGTGTAATCTAACAGGCTGCCCTCCTTCATAATCCTAGGCTTAAATCCAAATGACACAGGGCTTTTGTTTTAATCCAGGGCATATTTCAAGCTTTAGGGAAAAAGCAGAAACAATCTAATAAAAGAGTTGTAATTGGGGGAATGGAATGTACCTACTGCTCAGCCCATTAAAGAAGTGATGGGGGGAATAGGTAGAAGTAAGAGAGACAATTGCCATTTTGTCCACATCAAATATAGGCTTTAAAATGCCAGCAAAAATATCTAGACCTGATTACTGTAAAAAATAAATAAATAAAAGGTCATGAAGAGTAAACGCACAAACAATGCTTTCATTTATAAGCAACATAATGAAGATTTTCTTGCAATTGCTCTGTATTGAGTTGAATGTTTTACTATGACATACGTATTTTAATTTAAACCACATTATTATGTACATTTCAGTGTTAGGTACAAAATGTGGTTTTGAGGCACATGTGTGTATTTGGGGTGGAGGGGCTGTTTGTTTTTTACTGACAGATGTGAAAGGGTTTACAGTATTTCTGACAAGGGTGTTGAAATTGTTAGTTAAAACTCTGGTGTAAGGAACTGTATAAACATTTAAATTTTGCCTTTAAGTTAAAAAGAAGGGTTAGGGGAGAAAATAAAATGTAGGTGTGGAATAGTTCATCTAGTATTGCTTAAGGTTTGTATTTTGACATTCTAAGAGTCTTGCATTCCAACTAATACTGGCTTAGTCATGATGTAACTAGAAAGAAGTGATGCAAAAATATCTTTTTCACCCCGCCAGTACTCTACTGACAATAAAAAATCATAATTTGGTTACATAAACTCCACCAATTAGAAATAAAGCCAGGCAAGTACAACCAGGACCATATTCTGCTTTCAAGAAGTTATGACTGAGATGTAAAGGGAGCCATGGCCCAACCAGGACTGGCAGGCAGTTACAGAATTACACCAGGTGAGGTTTTGTTCTACAAGTTGCAGTGGCATCAGTGAGCAAAAGCCCCAATTTGTCCTGGCATTACAGTCTTATGTATTACAAGCATAATGGGATGTGTTAGGGTAACACTAAGCAGATTTTTGGGGAGTGACAGCTTGGGAGCCCCAGTCCCGAGAATGGGAAGTGAGAAGCCCTGAGAGTAGGCAGTGAGAAACCCCCAAGAGTGGGCAGTCAGAAGCCCCCGAGAGTGGACATTGAGAAGCCCTGAGAGTGGGCAGCGAGAAGCCCTGCAAAGAGTGAGCAGCAAGAGGCCCCTCAAAGAGTGGGCAGTGAGAAGCCCCATGAGAGTGGGGAGTGAGAAGCCCCGAAAGAATGGGCAGGGAGAATGCATCCAATAAGATCAAAGAATGTCCGGTACATCCACAAGGCTTGCGATGTGGTACAAGGGTGATTGGAGCCAGGCATAGCCCATAAGGCTGGAGTGCACCTGAGCCCCATTCCAGAAAACAGACTGGTATAGCACAGGAGAACCGTAGCCAAGAAGACTAAAGGTAGCCTCCCCATAATACACATAAGACCAAAGACGTGGCGGGCAAGATTGTGAAGTGCGGATAGACAGCATGGCACAGTAGAGAGGGTAACTAGGGGGGAGCACAGTGACCCCAAGGTTCCTGTCCTGTCACAATGGTACATTGGCAGGAATCCCGGCCATGTATGAATAAGGAATGTGAGCAAACCTGGGCTAGAGTGCTGAAGGACGTAGCTATAGAAAGGCAAGGGGACCTCAGCTTGTAAAGGCAGGCTGACGGAAGAATATCCATTGCCCAGAATCTTCAGCAGCAAGACTGAGGCTGACCGGCTAGGTAGGGTTGGGATAGGAACAATGCCAGCAAGAAATAGGGGAAGTCAGAGACCCAGAAACATTACTGGGCAAAGGAGGAAAGAGGAGTTGGAAGGTGAGCTGAACAGCCGAGAAGAGGAACAGGAAGTAGCAATAGCTTTGGAAGAGTCAGCAGAGGTAGCAGAGCTAAGGTGGTGAGAAGCTGGCCCAAAGCAGGCCGGAGACCCAAAGGAGCTGCTGCAGGAACTAGAGGCAGCAAGGGCTCAGATAGGAGCCCTCCAAAAAGAAGTACAGGTGCAGGAAGACCAGATGGGGGAGTTATATGAGGAACTAGAGAGCTGGACACAGAGAGTTATAGCTGCAGAGGATATGGTGAGAGAAATGCAAGCTGATATATTGGAAAGCCATACACAGGCTGTTGAAGCAGATAAAGTGTTCCAGCAGGAGATAGTAAGAATGAAAGCCTGTATGGCAGATTATAAGATGCTGAGCAAACAAAGGGTATACCTGGAAGGGGAGTTAAAGGCTAGAGAGGCTGAGAATGAGCAGTTGCAGACTCAGTTACAGACTGTTGAGGAGGACAAAGAGCAGCAAGGGGAACAATTACGGCCTCTTAAGAATTTATGGGAAACGATTGAGGCACTGGAAACTCAACAAGTAGAGCACGGAGTGGCAGCTAAATCTGAGACCATGAGAGAGAAGTATTGAAGGAGTCTTGAAAGAGGTAAATACCCAACTAGAGAACATCCGGTCCAGGCTTATGGAAAACCTCGAACTAGAGAAGTCCCCCAGAGACCTGGGCCCAGAGGGTCCCAGGGAGGAGGCTGAACCAGAGCAGCCAGGGAAAGGTACTAGGGAGGAAGGTTCCAGAGGGGAAGGACCAGGAACCCTACAAAAAGAAGCTCTGCCAGCACTCCTAGAGGGGAGGAAACAGAAATGGGAACAGTGGCAAAACTATCATGCCAGAGAAATGAACCAGATAAAACATCAGCTGAGTGAATTATCCCTGCAAGTTAAGAAAAGAAGTATAGTGCCCAGCCAGGGGCAACCTGAGGTAGTAGATCTGGTAGAGGAAGGGATGACAGGGAAGGACGAACAGGCTCCCTCCGAGAGTGAGACTTCCAGCTCAATTGGCCAGGAAGGTACGCAAACAGTCCGGGGCCCAGGGCGACTAGACTCCAGGACAGATTCAGAAAAGGGGGAACCAGTTGGGCCCAACCCAAGAAACTGGGTCAAGGAGCAAGAGAGGAGAAAAAATGACCACTAAAAAGGAGACAGGAGCCTGAGAAAAGACCACAGATCTATATTAGCAACATTCCTAGACAGGTCAGGTGGTGGACACTCCGAAACATCATTGAAGAGAAAATTGGAGGAGTGGCCTATGTGAAAATCTATAAGGGACTTGGAGGGAGACCCACTGGCCAGGGAAAAGTGGAATTCTGGGGGGAAGACTATGCCCAGAGAGCATCATGCAGACAGTGGGAGATCTGGGGGGAGGCTTCAGGATCTCCAAGGAGCCCTAGAGGGGTGAGAGACTCCACAAGTCACCAGGAGAAGGAGACTGGGGTGTGCAAGAATGGAATATAGATGGGCCAGAGGAGAAAGGGAGTTACAACCTCGAGAGGTAGGCCGGAGTTCAACTGACAAGGAGGCTAATCTACCAAGGTTGGGTAGTGTGGGGGGACTGCCTGTGGCGGGGCAAATCCCATAAAATTCCACATGGTGCGCCTTGGGTAAAAGGCGGGTAGGAGGTGCCTTAAAACCTCCACCTCCGTATGTTGAAGTGGTCAGAAAACAAGAGCCCAGACCTAAGAGAACAGCGACAGAAGATGTGCAGTGGATGAGACTCAAGATCTGGCCCAGTGAGTTCGAATCTTAAGGCGGGAGGTGTGTAGCAGGGCACTAAGGTGCCTGCTATGTGAAGAGCAGGAATGGCCACCCAGTTGCCAGTTGCCAGGGGAACCAGGAGGAGTTAGGGGCCCATACCTGTTGAGTCAGCTGACCAGAAGGGGCAGGGCTGACTTCTGTAAAGCACAGGCTGGAGGCTGAGAGGGGGGGGGTCTTGGCTGGCGGCCAAGGAGAAGGACTGCTGCCTAACCAAGCAAAGAGGAAAGGCCTGAACGTGAGCAGTCTGTTATGCTGGTGAAGGATGGAGCACCTGCAGAGTGTGACCCAAAGTAGGTTAGCTGAGCAGTTTAGCTTTGTGTTATAGCCAAGGGGCTTGTGTTATTGTTTGCTGTTGTCTACCGGAGGACCAGGTGAGGCTATAAGGGGATGGAGGAGGCCTCATACGGGAACCATGACAGTGTGGGAGCCCCAGCCCCAAAAGTGGGGAGTGAGAAGCTGAGAGTGGGCCGTGAGAAGCCCCTAGAAGAGTGGGTTGTGAGAAACCAGAAGAAGAGCGGGCAGTGAGAAGCCCTAGGAGAGTGGGCAGCAAGAAGCCCAGGGATAGTGGGCAGTAAGAACACATCCAATAAGACCGAAGAATGTCCAGTACATCCATGAGGCTTGGGGCATGGTACAGGGGTGGTTGGAGCCACACATAGCCCATAAGGCTGGGGTGCACCTGAGCCCCATTCCAGAAAACGGACCGGTATAGCACAGGAGCACCGTAGCCAAGAAGACTAAAGGTAGCCTCTCCATAAAATATGTAAGACCAAAGATGTGGTGGATTACATTGCAAGGTGCAGATAGGCAGCTTGGCGCGGTAGAAAGGGTAACTGGGGGGAGAACGGCAACCCCGAGGTTCCCATCCTGTCACAGAATGAAATGCATAGACAATTCCATGCTAATGAAGCAAACAGTAAACAGAGGTGGAGCTTGAGATGGAAGGAGAAATGGGTGGAACATAGGAGGAGTGAGGGTAGAGTGAATGTGAATGAGTATAAACCAAAGTGTATAAATATGGGGAGAAAAAACTATTGTTTGTTGCTGTTCTCCGTGTTCATAGGCTGGGTGTCCATGGGGGAACTCGCCCAAAGCTGTGTCCATTCTGAATAAAGCTGTTACAAGCAATGTGTGCTGGTGTTTGCTCCTGCCTGCTCTGGCTAATGAGTACCAGGATCCATGAGCAATTGGGCCATCATAACCCTAGTTGTTGGACGCCACATGGAGTCCGAATGTATTACAATATTTAACAATAGCCTAAAGCTCTATGGTCATCGAGGAAATTGATAAACTAAAAAGTAGAAAATCACCAGAACCTGATGGCTTTCACCCTCGAGTCCCTGAAAGACCTCAGATCAGGAATTGTGGAACTCCTAACTGTAGTGTGCAACCTATCATTAGAAACAGCCTTGGTACCAGAGGACTGGAGGGTTGCCAATGTGACTCCAATATTTAAGAAGGGCTCTGGAGATGGTTCAGGGAACTACAGGCCAGTGGTTCTAACTTCTGTTCCTGGAAAACTGGTATAAACAATAATAAAAACAAAAGAACTGTTTAGCACAGGGATGGACATGACATGCTGGGGAGGAATCAGCATGGTTTTACCTTACCAACCTACCAGAGCTCTTCGAGGGTGTCAGTAAGTAGGTCGATCAGGGTAATGCAGTTGACATAATATATCTGGGCTTCCAAAATGACTTCGACAAGGTCCTCTATCAAAGGGTCTTAATGAAGCTAAGTAGTCATAGGATTACAGGGAATGTTCACTTGCAGTGAAAGTGGCTTAAAGATAGAAAACAAAGAGTGAGTATATAAATGGTCATTTTTTGAGATTGAAAGAAATAAACAATAGACTCCCCCAGAGATCTGTCTTGGGACTGGTGTGGTTTAAGATATTAATAAATTATCTGGAAAAGAGGGTAAGTAGTGAGGTAATCAAATATTCAGATCATACAAAATTATGAAAAGTGGTAAAGACCAAAGTAGACTGTGAGGAACTAGAGAAGGATCTTGCACTGTTGAGGGAACTAAATGGCAGGGGAAAAAATCTTTGTAAGCAAGTGTAAAGTGATTCACATCATCAAAAATAATCCAAACTATACCTACACTATGATAGGCTCTACATTAGCTGCTGCCACATAGAAGAGTGATCTGGGAGTTGTGGACAACTTGCTAAAAGCATCCAATCAGTCCTCAGTATCTATCAAAAGGGCAAACAAAATGTTAAGAATTATTAAGGGATTATAAACAAAACCAAGTATCATTATGCCTTATGGTGCTTCATCACCTTGAGTACTGTGTCCATTTTTGGTCCCCACATCTCAAAAAGGATATAGAAGAACTAGAGAAGATAGAGAACAGGATGAATAATGGTATAAAGGTGCTTCCATGTAAGGATAGACTAAAGGAGTTAGGCTTATTCAGTTCAGAAAAGAGATGTTTGACGGGGACATGATAAGTGTTTAAAAAAACCTATATTGTAAAGAGAAAGTAAATAGGGATTTCTTATTTACTATCACTATGCAAGAACATGGGGTCATAAAACAAAACTAGTACTAGTAAGGTTTTTTTTCATGCAGCATGTAATTAAAGCACAGAACTCATGACCGCAATGTAGTGTGAAAGCTGACAATTTAGCAAGATGCAAAATGAGGTTGGACAAATTATTGGAGGAAAGGCATGTCAATAGTAATAGATTTAATAGTTTTCTTGAATCAGAAGGGTCCTGGTAGATCATTGGGTCCAACCCCCTGCTCCAGGCAGGAAAGAGCGCTGGGGTTAAATAAATAACCCCAGCCTGTCTAATCTCCTCTTGAACACCTCCAAGGTAGGGGAAAGCACCACCTCCCTTGGAAGCCCATTCCATGTTTTGGCAACTCTTACCATAAAGATTCTCTTCCTTATGTCCAATCTAAATCTGTTCTTCAGTTTGTGGGCACTATTTCTGGTAACCCCAAGGAGGCCCTGGTAAACAGAGTGTCCCCTGTTCCCTGCAGCCACAAGATTGCCTCTCAGCCTCCTCTTGTGGAGGCTGAAGAGATTCAGGTCCCACAGTCTGTCTTCATAGGGTCTTACTATTGAGCATGGGCATTGGGAGTACAGCCCCTGAATCAGAACTTCCTAGATCCTCAATGCTGGAGGCTGTAAGTAAGAGAGGAAGAGTAGAAAAACCCTGGTTATACCCTGTTTATGTTCCCTTTCACCATTCACTTTCTGGCACTTTGTGACATAGGATACTGGACAAAACGGACCTGCAGCCTGACTAAGTAAATAGGAGTTCTTACGTTCTTATAAGAGGACACCTCACATAACTTTGTTTAACTAGTTAATGCCTAGTTAATCTGTAAGATTAAACAGAATGTTAATGAAATTCATATATTAGAAGGAGCTGAAAACACCACTAAAGACAAGAAATGATACAGAGGGTTTTAGAAAAATAAAAACATGGGAAGAAAAGAAAATGACCTTGGATAAAAATATGCTAATACTACTACAACTACTAATACATCTAGATGGAAAAGAGCCGTTCAAAAAGAAAGAGTACTTGCATCAAATTTACATACACTATCTGTATGCGTTTGTGTACATCTACACACTCTTTTCAGTATGTAATTACAAAAACCACTTCCTATCCATAGCACTGCTATGCCTCATGTCAATTAAAAGATATTAATCAAGCAGAAATTTTTTTAAAAGAGCAATGATTTACAAAGTCAGTTAAATCCAGGCAGACCAACCCATGACATCAAAGTAAAGGATCATATCTCCTGGTATCTCCTAAATCAATTTTCTCCTCACAAAAATTATAACCTTCAGGCTGTGTGTGATTTGCACAAGTAAAGCCCACTCATTGGAAACAATCTTCCACTGAAATAAAAAAGATATCAGCCATGAGTTTCTGGACTAAATAACACATTTGAGATAGCATGAATGACAAGGTAGGAAGACACACAACTAATGACTGGCATAAGTACCACCTGCAAGGACTGAAAAAAAGGAGCTATAATTCTATCAAAGACCACAGAAGTCTACAAAGTTTGTCTGTCTGTCTGTCGGTCTCTCTTGGCTAATAGGACTAGAGATGTTAGGAAAAATAAAAATTCCATGTATTGAAAAGCAAGATAATGGATTAGCAGCACTGGGGGAAGGGAAATAAGTAACCTGAAACAAACATTTAGTAGGATGGAAGCACTTTGAAAGTGTACAGAAAAAGACCTAAAGCGTACAGTGGACAGTTAATTAGATATGAACTCGTAATTCGATATGGCAGCAAAGAATGCTAATGTGATTTACACTACATTAACAAAGGCATGAAATTGTAAACCACAGAGCTCATTAAATGTCCTCCATTAAGAATTAGAGAGACCAAATTTACAACACTGAACAAAGTTTTGGATACCATATTGATGAACCAGACACTTATGGGCAAACCAAAAGTACATCAATTTAAAAAGCTACACAAAAGATTAGGAAAAAGAGAGACTGATTCATGAATAAAGAAGATTAAATGAGAATAAAGGAGGTATGTTAACAATAAAGAGAGGAGGGAACTGTTACATGGTTCCAGAAGCTAATTTGGGAAGCACCAGTTAATTATCCTTTGTTTATTTGACATGCCAATCAATTATTTACTCTTAAAGGATATTATATATAGAACAGATTCTATGGATAACAAACTGGATATGAAGAAAAATCTCACTTCTTCAGTTTTCAGAAAAAAATGTGTTTAATTTTATTCATTCTTTCTGTTTAAATATTTTCCCAATTCAAGCAATAGCTGCATAGCTTGTTGAGATGTGTATATTTGCAAAAGTTAAAGTTCAGAAAGTTAAAGTTATATATTTAAAAGAGTTAAAGTTCAAAAAATATTTCTAAACTTTTAACTTTCCTGGTGTAACATTCTTGGCAAAATGCAAGACATTTTATTAATCTTTTACAAAGGGCAGTCAACCTAAATTAGTTGGATAGCTATGAGTGAATGAACTATGAAAGCACCCTTCCACAGAAAAGCTAGAAATGGTGAGTATTCCTGCACTCAATAAAAAAAAACCTGTCAAAAAGTCTTTAATTGTTCAATGAATGTCTCAAATAATACTGGTTTTATGTTGTCAGATTGTTTTTTGAGAGAAAATTATTGTAATCATTGTGAAGCTTAAGTCATTCTTATATATAATTAAGCTGATATCATATACCAATCTAGTTTATAATGATGGTTGCAGAATCCTGTCAATATTAAGAAACTAATTTTTCACTCTATTTCCTTTCTGCAATTTTTGGAGATTTTACTGATCATTTCTCAGTTATAATTTTGAGCTCTGTTGAACTGTTGTGGATGTTCTATTTTTATTTTATTTTTTTAAAGAACACGTGTGAACTGAAGTCATTCCTTTGCACCTGAATGGTGCTACTGATTGTGTTCTTACCACCCAACTGGTCCTCCTGTGGTAAGCTAATAACATTGATTACATGGGTAAAACTAAAATGCCAATACTTTTTGATTGAAAAGCTGTCAATGTAACTTGGCTATTTTGGCTAGTAGTACAATTTTAAAATATAAGTATGGGACACTTTAGAGTCCATATTATACATTGTTCATACTTCAACATATGGTAGAGTCTCTTTAAATGCTTCAAAGACAAAAGATATATAGTACAAATGTATAAATGTATGTAGAGTTCTCAAAAAAGGAAGAAGTTTATGAGCACTCAGTTTTGGGTTGCCTGAAAATTCAGCAAATTTTCAAAGCAGAAAGTGTGGACAGCAGAAGACTTTGTAAAATTCAAACTTCTACTCTAGGCTCGATCCATAGTTCCACACATCTCCATTCAACCATCTGCATCAAATGGCTGTTGCAGGTCTGACCCCTAAATTGCTACATTCTTTGGATACGAGTAGTTTAACAAAGTCTGTGTGGGAGGGATGGGGGAAACAACAATGCGGGGTGTGAAAAAAACAGAAGTAAACACAGTGATGGCTTGGCTACCACTGTGCTGCCAGTAGGATAGCCACTCATGCTACCCCACCCATGTGCTACTGTGCCCAGGGCATTCAGGTGTCGTGCTATGCTTCTGATGGCGATCATCAATCTGCCTCTGTTTCCTCCCTGACTATTTCTCTATTAGGTTTCCTTCTTAAATACCACTTATTAACCATATTTCACAAATACAGGCTTCCCTTGTGTTTTGCCTGGTGGAATGATATATCATTCCATATATCATGAGGGGGATTCCCAAGTATATAGATGTTTCTGGGTTTGCTATAACAAAATCAGAAGCACCTTCTTAAGTGCATACAGATCTCTGTAATAATTTTTTTCAATTTAATATTTATTTTATGATTTCTTATTTGGTCTAATAAAAAGGTATCATCTCTGAACCAAGAGTTTTAGAGCTTTTCATTTCTTGTAGATCTTTAAGGAACTTTAAATATTCTACCCCTAATCTTTTGGCTGCCCTTTGATATCACATTTGGGGAATCTGGATATGTTAATCTATTCAGAAAGCCACTAGAATGCCCAGATTTGCATTATCACCTCTTGGCATCTAACTTCTTATGCTAGAGCATTTGTAGTAGCATATAAGCCAAAAACATTTGAATAGCAACGTTGACAAACTTTTCTTTTTTAATGGTGTTCATTTCACAACCACTTGGAGCCTCCACTTCTCCAAATATACGCCTCCAAATAGATATATATTTGGAGGAAGAGCTCAGTTTAGGTTCCATGTTATAATTAAGGCAGTTAATCTGTTTTTGATTTTTCTATTCATTGCTAAGCATTCTCAATTAATTTTAGCTTCTGAAAGTGAGCTCTCATTTTGCAGTTACAGAGCATTTATTTACTCTATTTCTAACAATATTGTAAATATTACTGTAGGGATTTTTCATATTACTAGTATAAACTGGAGTACATACCATCCTAGAGTGGATTCACACATTCTCTCATCCACCATATATAAGTAAAAGTAGCTCCAGCATCCTCTAACTGAAGTATAGACAACACAAGAAACAACAAAATATTTGCAATTCTTGAGGGACGTGAATTTTTAAACTTTCTTGGTGATGCTATGAGAGTTGAGGAAAATACTGTTTAGCAGATGGCCACATTTTTTACCTAACTGGCAAGTTTTTAGAGTTCTGTTTCATGCAATAATAAAACAGATGCTTTTTTACTATTGTTTAAATCAAATATTTTTGGAAAATACTGTTATACCACTAATGTCAACAAGCTTCAAGTAACAAATTATATGCACTTTAAATGTGGTCTAAATTATAGACACTTCATAATTGAATATTTTAGTATTTGTTTTTTGTGAGAAACTGATTTTTCTGTAAATTCTTGTATTTAGAGCTGAAATAAAAAAATCAAGGAAACAAATAAAAAAATTCAAAATCAACATTGTATTGATTTCAGAATTTATGAAAATATGAACAGGGATTTTTTGGAAACAAGAAGTGGGGAAGGGGAAATCAGGGGGAAAAAATCAAGATTTCCTCACTTAACGTGTCAAGAGACAATGAATGTGGTAAAACTGATTTATATGAATTGCACAAAAGTTGCTTGGAATTTCCAGAAGAAGGAATGGAATTTAATATTTCTTTGATTTCTTTGTTGTGGGATGTTGTTTATATTAAATGAAGTTATCAGAAATGTTGGACACTATTTGGGTTTTTTTTCTGAATTGAAAAGCCAGGATGTCATAATACTTGTAAACAATCTACCACTGATTAATAAAATTATTTTTTGCATTACCAACTTAAGAAAAAACTTTAGAAAACAAAAACATGTACAGCTGGATTTCTTATGCGATTAATATGTAATAAGTTAGTGTAATTAATTTGTGCTAGTGTGAAGAATGTTTATGCTGGCACAGTGCATAAATCACGTCCTTTGTAAAACTGCAATAGTATCAAATATGTAGCTTGGCTGGTGCTTCACAAATGCATTAAAGTAATATCTTGTTTTTCAAAATGAACATGACTCGACAGGAAGAAGTGTCTAAGAGGAGTGGTTGCTCCTCAAGGTAGTGATCCAGACAGCACAAGGGCCATCCCATCTTGGAGGAAGGGTAGCAAAAGGGCACAGCAACCCCTTTGGCTCAGCAGGGAACTTGATGACCTCCTACGCCTCAAAAGAGAGACTTACAAAGGATGGATGGCTGGAATTACCACCAAGGAGGAGTACTCAGCACTGGTCCATACCTGCAGGGAGCAGATCAGGAAAGCCAAGGCTGCAAATGAGGTCCATCTGGTTTTACATATCAAGGATAACAAAAAGTCTTTTTTTCAGATATGTAGGGATCCAGAAAAAAAAACAAGCATGACCCTGGACCCCGGCTGAACCAAACGAGACAGCTGATAACCGACACCAAAGAAAAGGCTAATCTGCTCAATGAATACTTCGCATCGGCCTTTAATCAGTCCAATGGGACCGCCCTGCCTAGCAAGACATGGGACGGCCAGGGTGAGGACATATTTATAACCAGCATCAGTGTTGATCTAGTAAAGGATCACCTTGAGAGGCTGGACACCTTCAAGTCAGCTGGTCCTGACAGATTACACCCTAGAGTACTCAAGGAGCTGGCAGATGTCATAGCCTAACCCTTGGCAAAAATATTCAAAAACTCATGGCACTCAGGTGAAGTACCTGAAGGCTGGAAGAAGGCCAATGTGGTACCCCTCTTTGAGAAAGGACGGAAAGTAGATCCAGGCAATTACAGGCCAATCAGCTTGACCTCAATTCCAGGTAAGATTCTGGAGAAAATTATCAAGGAGACCCTTCTGGATAAGCTGGCTGAGGGCAACATCCTGAGGGACAGCCATTACGGGTTTGTTGTGGGTAGGTGCTTGACCAATCTCATCTCCTTCTATAACCAGGTGATGTATCACCTGGACAAGGGAAAAGAGATTGACATCATATATCTGAATTTTAAAAATGTTTTTGTTCTGGTGTCCCATGACCTCCTCATGGAAAAATTGGCCAACTGTAGCCTCAGCTACACCACAGTCCAGTGGCTTAGAAATTGGCTCCGAGGTCAGACCCAGAGAGAAGTGAATCATGATGGTGCTCTGTGATCAATGACATCCCCCAAGGCTCTGTCCTTGGACTGGTTCTCTTTAACATCATTATCAATGATGTGGACATTGGTATCAGAAGCGCATTGGCTAAGTTCACTGACACTAAACTTTGGGGCATAGCATCCATACCTGAGAACAGGTTAGTGATCCAGGCTGACTTGGATAAACTTAATAAGTGGGTGGATACAAACCTGATGATGTTCGATACCAATAAATGTAAGGTACTCCACCTCAGGGAAAAAAATCCTGCAGCATACTTATAGGCTTAGCAGTGCTACACTTGCTAGCACCACTTCTGAAAGAGACTTGGGGGTCATGATTGACCACAAGATGAACATAAGCCACCAATGTGATGTCACAGCTGGTAAAGCAAGCAAAACTCTGGCTTCATCCATAGATGCTTCTTAAGTAAATCTCAGGATGTCATCTTCCTGCTGTTCTTGGCCTCAGTGAGGCCACAGCTGGAGTACTGCATCCAATTCTGAATTTCCACAATTCAAGAAGGATGTCAAAAAGCTTGAGAGAGTCCAGAGGACAGCCACGCATATGATCAGAGGGCAAGAAAATAGGCCTTATGAAGAGAGGCTGAGAGCCATGGAACTCTTCAGCCTGGAAAATCGCAGGCTCAGGGGGAACCTGGAGGCTGCTTATAAGTACATAAGAGGTGTGTATCAGAATCTGGGAGAACATCTGTTCACCAGAGCACCCCAAGGAAAAACAAGGACCAACGGTCATAAAGTCCCCCAAGACCATTTTAGGCTGGGCTTAAGAAAAAAATTCTTTACTGTCTGAGCCCCCAAGACCTGGAATAGACTCCCTCCAGAGGTGGTGCAGGCATGTCCTCTGGACTCATTCAAGAAATGCTTGGACGCTTATCTTGCTGGGATCCTTTGACCCTGGCTGACTTCCTGTTCCTGGGGCAGGGGCCTGGACTTGATGATCTTCGAGGTCCTTCCAGCCCTAATGTCTATGAAATCAATGAAATATTTTTATTCCTTATAGTATAACAAAATTTACACCTATTGTTTCTAGTTACTTGGTTCTTAGAGGTTAAAAACATTTAAAATATGGATAACATATGTTGCAGCTGTTCTTAGCAGAAGGCCCATTCCCTGTTATACCCCTGCACCATTGTAATTTAATGATTATAGAAACTCTATACACACATGCTGCATTAATTAAGAAAAAATAAAATGCCTAACATAAGATACAGATGTGTACAATCATCACCATTTTCTTTTATAGGTCCATATACAAAACAATTTTATTTTAGATAAAATATCTATCTGTCTGGTACTATTTGTCTGCAGGATGTGATCATACATTCATATGTACATACACATGTGCACATACATACACATGCGTGTGTGTGTTATACAAATTGCCAATTGCTTAAATCACCAGAGAGACTTTATAAAAGGGGATAAGGCAAAATGCTGTATTTATTGATTACATGAAGCAGATACATAAGCTTGGACACACCAGTTATACAAACAGACATACACAAACATACATATAAACAGACATAGACAGACATACAGCGAAAACCACTCTAGTAAAATCTTATAGTTACCAGCAGATGTTACTCAATATTAGCACTGGATGGCCGGGTCCAAGCTTATTGAGGATATGAGTGGGGGTGAGTGGGTGCATGCCTGTGCTCCATGAGGTTGCAGAAAGTGGATTCCCCATCTTGGTTTGTCTGCATCTTACTTTTATAGGGATTTTAAGTCTTTGTTCAGCACTGAGGTTTTTCCATGCTTAGTTTTTAATTAGAGGTTGTTTCTTTCTTCGTCTTCAGCTTATCTTAGCCCAAGGTCAGTTTGGTCATCAAAGTTGGTATTTTAGCTTTGGGGTTTTTGCTGCCCACCTGGCAGGATACGTGCATTCTTTTTCCTCATTATTTCTCTTTGTGCTTGGCCTCAAAGGGATTCTTCAGTCATCCATTAACTAGTTTACTGACTGGTAACTTACATTTAGTGTCTTGGTGCTTACATAAACAGTTACATTTTCTTCTCCCGCCTCTATGCCATTCTCTTACAATTCACCCTTTTACATCTACCTATTTAAAAAGGGCATAAAGTGTCTATTCACTTAAGCAAAAGAGTACAAAAATGGAGTTTTCAAGTTACTTACAGAACAAAACTAACATGGTTACATTTCACTACTGTGACACTCTATGTTAACACCAGCTACGTTAGTTCAGTTCATGCTACGTGTGTGTGTATGTGTGTGCCCAATGACCAATGACCTTAGTGAAATTAGATGGTTGTTTTACTCAGAGCTAGTGAACAAGTTTCCCTGTTATCAGAGAGGCACCATCACACTGACTACATTTGTAGATGGCAGAGATCCAAAATCCCAGGGAAAGACTAATCCAAATTTTAATCCTTAAATTATGATCCTTTCTCAACTTGGCTGGTGAAGTCCATTGGTAAGATAGTATAGGTTGGAAAGAAACCTTACAAAGCCACTGCTCATATTATACCTATTCTACAGAGAGAATAAAAACACTTTCAGTCACATAGAATTTAAAAGTTATGAAGTTCCCTTTGTAATTGTAAAACATCTATACCATATTTTTATAATTATACTTGTCACCATAATTGCATTAGTTGCACACACAACCCTTCATTGGCTTCAGCTAATGTGGCTGGGTGAAGTTCAAACAATGAGAGAATACAAATTATAATTTTAGAAAGCTTTTTATTTCACTTTTTGCTGCATTATATTTTTGTTTTGTCTTTACATTTTTGTTTCACTGTAATCTTTTAAGCCACATCCTTCAGTTCTCTCTCTGAATTAAGGAAACTATGCCTTGCCCAGTGTAACATGATCATTTAAGTCACAGATAGATCTCACAGAGAGACACAGAAGCAGGGGCTTGAAGTCAGTACCTGGAGTACAGCAGCACACATACAAATACTCTAGCTAACTTTTTATTCTGGTTAGTTTGGATATCTGTTCAAAAGTGTAGTGTTGTGCTTTTATTGCTTTGGTAGATAAAAGCTAGATTAAGTATGTCTCCATACACAAAACTAGATTAAGTATGTCTTCATATGCTGCAATTACTTTTCCTACTGCTCAAAACCAAGATAAAGAGATTGATTTCTGAGATGATAAAAAAAGATATTCTAGCTGGCTGGAAGTTTTGTATTCATCTGGGTATCAAGGTATGCATTAAGTTAAGGCATAAGAAAATTCCCACCAGAAAACTCATCTTGGGATCTGCTCACATCTTTATTCTCCTAAAATCTACAAAGATTATTTGAAAACTTTCCAAACCAGTTGTTACAGAGAGCTGTCCCCAGATGGGTTCTAGGAACCTAGGAGCTTGGTCTATCTCTTTATACATAGCCAATATCCTTGCAACCTACCTGTACATACTCCATTTTAAAACCATTCACAGTGGGCGTGACTACACAAGGCACTACTGTGCAGTGGTTACTGCACATTTATGTAGTACTTGTATAAATAAGTACTATATAAACATGCATAACCAGAATTACTGGTTATACATGTAGCACCAGTGAACATCTTTTTAAGTAAAGCTACTACACAGTAGCCTAATAATACTGCACAGTAGTGTATTAGCATTGTCTCTGCTGTGACGGGCTTCTGCTCAGTATTATTTGAGTATTGTGCAGTCAGCATCTCATGTAGACATGCCTCCCAATCAGCATAAAGTGGTGGAATAAAAAGCAGCTGCTGCCATTCGTAATACAAGGGTGTACATGCAAATTAAAAGTGTATTTGGTCAACACAGTAACCAAATAATGAAAGTCTCCTATTTGATTTTAAGCTACCTAAACAGTTATTGACATTATCTATAACCAGCCAAATTGATATACCAGGTATCACCTGTACCCCCTTTAATTCCTGTATAAGTAGTAGGCACTAAATCACTTTTAGGACAATCTGTAATTAAAATATTATAATTATAATTTGAAATACAAAATACAAGTAAAGAGATTCATCTTTAGAACATAATATCAGTCTGCCATTCTTATTGTATAAAAACCTGCACTTTAATTTTTTTGTTTTGTTGGAAAACAGTATTTGTGATAGAAATTCCATTATTTTTATAATATACCAACATACTATAAATGCATTTGTATAAACATTGGCATAATTTACAATACTATGAATATATTTACATTCATTCTAGCTATTTTAAATTGAGAACTTTTGAAACAGAAAACATAAAAGCCAAATCAATGTTGTTTTTAAGCTAACATATTTTTGCAGTTACTTTCTACACTCTATTTAAGCTCAAAGCCAAAGAACAAATGAATAATTTACATTTAGTGACTAATGATTTCCAATCTTTATCATTTTATTTAGAAGTAGATTCTCTGTTCTGATGGGAAACATGATTGGAGTAATAAAGGCTTGCTTAATTTTGAAGACAAAAATCAATCAGTAACTTTATCTGGAACAAGAACATTTTTTTCTGATCACATTACAAAATGAAGCTTCCAGGAAAGGAAAATTCTTACCCCTCAAAACAAAAGAATTCCCTTCTACCAATACAGATGTGGGATAACATAAATCTAGATGTTGAAAATTTGGTATTCAAAGATATTTAAGCACCTAAATACCACTATAGGTGCCCAGCACGAATTTCAAAATTGCTCAGGTAGGTTAAGTACTTATCTATTAATGGGAATCAGCTCTATACCCTGTGCTCTACTGAAATGAGTTTTGGTGCCTAATTTCCTTACTATACTTACAAAGGATATTTGAGTTTTATTTTTACCCATCCGGTGTAATGAAATTCAGGTGCGTTCTTTTCTGTCTCCCATCTACAGAAATTTTTTGAAGTATGAAAAATACATTGCCCATTTTAAGATCAGTGTAGACCATGACTTGAATGAAAATTCATACAAGGCGGAGCAATAAAATAACTTATGTAAAACTACTAGAAGACTGTGGGGGCATAATATTATTAAAAATATCTACATCTCTGAAAGTGGCATTAAAGAGTAAAATACTTTAGCTTATTGAGAAGACAGAAGCAAATTGAGAAGAGACTACATGTAAAACACAAAAGACCAATTTGAAAGGAATTGCTAATTACTTTTTAGTTGAAAAAGTATTTTCATCTGAATGTAGCACTTGTGAGTATTAGTGTTCTCTATCCAAGTAACAAGTCCATGTCCAGCTATGACTTAAAAATTTGACCTATTTCATAGCTATTAACCCTATGTACTGGTCAGAATATGATCTAGGTGCCCAACTTTACCAAGAATTTAGGTTATAAATATAGTGAATTGTGGTGATAGTTTGTAATAGAGGACAATGCTAAAGAGATCCTTTTTGGAGTGTTTAAAAAAAATCACACAAGAGGAAGGCAACAATTTAAATACAGTATTTCATAAAACAGGTAGTTTATTAATAAAAAAATTTAAAAAAATAAAATCCATGTAGAGTCAGTTAAGTGAGTTCAACTTCAGTTCTTTTTGAAAATCAGGACTTACATTAGAGAAACACAGCAACTGTGATCAAATCAAAGATCTGTACAATAGTAAGCAATAGCAAAGGTTAATTATTAACAAATAAAATTAACAAATCTGTGTCAGAATGGTGGAAGGATTTGAGTGGAGTCCCACATGGGTCCATCCTGGGCTTAATGCTGTTCAACATGTTAATTAATGATTTGGATGTTGGCATAGAAAGCTTCTTGAGTAAGTTTGTAGATGATCCAAAATTGGGAATGCTTGCAAATATATGGGAGGATGCAAGCATAATTCAGAAGGATCTCAACAGATTGGAAAGTTAGACTACAGTTAACAGGATGAAGTTCAATGTGGACAAATGGAAGTTCCTCCACCCTGGAAAAACACAAATATAAAATGGGTGACAACTGGCTGGATGGCAGCACTAGGGCAAATGGCTTGAGTTTTGGCAGATCACAGACTCAGTATGAGTCTGCAGTGTGATGCAGCCACACAAAAGGCAAATGCGATTTTGGGATGCATCAACAGAAGCATTAGTTGCCAGACACAGGAGGTGATGATAGTGCCTGTCTACTCAGTGCTGGTTATGCCTCATCTGGAATAGTATGTGCAGTTCTCAGCTCATTTAAAAAAAGATGTGGAGAAGTAAGAGAGGGCCCAGAGACAGGCAACAAAGATGATCAGTTCAAAGGCTAGGAAGGCAAGTCATATGAGGGAGGTGGAAGGACCTAGGCATATTCAGCTTGTGGAAAAGGCACTTAAGAGAGAACATGATAGAAGTCTTCAAATACTTGAAGGGCTACCATTAAGAAGAGGGAAAGTACTTTTTCTCTCTTGCTATAGAGAGGGGAATGTGGACCAATGGTCTAAAGTTACAGAAAGTAAGTTTGTATTGGATATCCAGAAAAATTTCTTCATTGTTAAAACAGTGAGGCAGCACAATAGATTGGCTAGGGAAGTTGTATGTCCATCACTGGAGTTGTTAAAGAAGAGAGCCACTGGTCATGGATGACCTAGGTGCAGCCAGGCCTACGTTCTATTATGGGTATTTCCCCGATGGTCAGATTGATAGGGATTATGAGGGTTTTTGCCTTCCTCTATAGTAGGGGTGGAGTGAGAGGGCAGTGGGAAAGGGGGCACTGGCTGTCTTCCTGGGATCTCTTGAGCATATATTGACAGCATTTCATAGAAGCAGGATGTTGGCTGCTGTCGCTTCATTACTGTACCTGTGGCAGGTTAGGGTTTTAAATCTGTGTTATCATGGTTGGCTGTAATCTTACGTAGAGTTTAGATTATGTTTTATATGAGATGGTTTCAATAGGGATGATCATGCCTCAGGCAAAGGGTTGAACTAGATGACCTCTGGGGGGTCCTTTCCACCCCTACTTCCCTATGATTATAAGATTCTAGATAACACATTTTGGATGAAAGTGCAAGTACACTGAAGTGAGCAAATGTAAGGTATTCTGGCTCTAACATTAGATCTCATCCTAATCTGTAAGAGTTAGAGATGGGTGTTAAGTGCCCTTAAGCACTGAATCACAAGATTTACTATCTTTTATCATTAATTATGGGAGACTTGAACAACAACGTAAGCATCTAATCCCTCCCTGAATTGTTACATTGTTGGCCTAGGCCCCACCTGTGTCATAACATTCCCCAGTCTAAATATTTAAATGTTAGAAGTTTTTTTTCTATTGGGTTCAGATTTACCACTTGCTTAATTTAATTGAAGGGTTCAGTGGCCCCGTGTTAAGAGAGAGCATAAAAGTTCTTTGCTTCTTCTTGCAACTTTGTAAATAGCCCACTGATGAGTCAAAACTGAGGAGTTTCCCTAAAGCAGGCCATTTTACTAATAGTCTTGACAGTTATTGGAGAGTTTTTCTGCATCTGCTGTTCTTCCACTGATTGATAGTTATCTAACATTTATCTCAAAGTGAAATGATGGTGCCACAAGTGATGAGATTGTTGTGCTGACACAGAAAATTTCTCTCAATTTCTAGATATATGAGTATTTAAAATGAGGGTGAGTTTTTATTTGTTTATTTATTTATTTATTAATTTATTTAAAAAAATAGAGAACTGAAAGAATGGATGTAATGCTGTCATTTAGCAATACCTTGAAGGCACTATTACAGTTAGTGAAGCAAAGGCAGTCTGTATAAACTGCAATTAAGACAGTTGAGAAGCCTAAGAGGAAGCTAAACTCAATGAAAAGACATAATTAAGGATCATGAAAATGTTGACATTAAAGATCTGAAATTAATGATGGAGTAGGTTGGCAAACCTTCAGGATACGCAGCTAGGTCAGTCTTGGGAATATGCCAGAATTGTTTCAAGAAAGCATATACACTATACCTGCCTAATAACACTTTAAAACTATGTCGAGTTTTATTATTAGAAATCTCCTTATATAAGGCTGCTATGCATTCCACTGAAAATATGTTCTATTATTTTCTATTAAAGTACTAATAACAAAAAACATTTTGTTCAGGCACGAATCAGATTATATTTTACTGTGTTGTACTTAAAAAACCTAGTTCATATAATGACAAGAACTCATACAAAGACATTATGGATAACTGATTAAACTACCTCGATAATGATCAAAATGTAATTCAAAGATAAAGGACCTAACTTTAAATACACACTTCAATGTGAATTTTACATTTCAGTGTGATCCAGCCCAGACCCATTAGACAATCTGTTTAATGAAATCTTCAAGTTTAAATGGTACACTAGAGAACAAAAGACATACCTCTTGATCATAATATGGTAAGCAATATTTTATAAAAAGTATGTTTAATTAGATCAGTTCAATACACAAAATAAATCACAAAGATGAGGCACAAGCCATAAATTTAATTGCTGAATGGAGCAGACATTACTATGTACAGTATTCCTGGAAGCCTACCCATGAATTACATTACCAGATAGTAGTATGGAAAGCAACAAGATAAGACCTAAAGCCTTGTACTAAAAGAATAGCACCACTGACAGATTCAGTAACAATGCACTATGAGCAGAAATGACCTCATTTACAACTGGGGTTTTGATTAGATTTTTGGAAATGTAACATCCAGACACTATGCACAAGGCTTTCATTTATCTTAATGCAAAGAAAAAGAGAATAAAGCAGTATGCCTCTTAAAAAGTGATGTATAGCTAACCTAACAGTGTCCAACTTTCTTTTTCTTTTTGTAATCATATTTTTGATCATTTATTATTCAATATTAGCAGCAGTTATTCATTGAGTGCCTGATTTTCAGAAAAGGCACATATTGAAGCAGAAAATATGTAGACAGATTTTCAAAAAAGCATATCATAGTGAGTGCTGAGCATTTTTTTTAAATTTGACCATAAATATTTAGTGCTTGGTCCATTGTTGCTTCATGCTATAACATGAAGTTAGGAGACTTAAGAGAAAGCTATATAAAAAAGCAATAGTACATAAACAGCCTTTCAATGAAACGTCCTACATTATCACTGCTTTTTCCAGCTGACTAATCCTTATGAAGAATAAGACTTATTAAAACCCATTTGAAAATATTTTCATTTTAACAATGTGTCATTAATCTACTCAGCAGAGAAAAAGAGATACTTTTCTGAAGTTGTCTAATTCTCTACAGTCTCTTCTCTTTTTCATTTTTGAAATATACAAAAGTACACTTTGGAAAAACCTAATTTGATTCTGATTAGTTTTGTAAAGTTCTTTTTTCATAAGGATCCTAAAGGGCTCTCAAATCATAGTGTTGTGGCTTTCTTTTTGAATTTGTAAAGTACATACTGAAGATCTAACTAAATACATTTAACTTAAAAATACCCATCTACCACTACAAACAATAATTGTAGTACAGTCTCCTTTCTTTCATCTAGATTTCCTAAGCATTAATGAGCACAAAAAGAAGGCCACTTTTCTGTGCTTACATTTCACTTAAATGAATCAAAAATAGTTACAGTAACTTCAAAAGGCTGATTTAGTCAAGTAAAAATGTTTATGCTATTTTAAAATGCAGTAAAATTGATAAAAACTTTGGATATAAAAGGAAAACATGAATATTGAGTTTTTGTACATTGCAGACTATACAACAACATTTTTAAAAAATCTTTTAAATGTATCCATATCTGTCTTTAAAGAAAAAGAATTTGTGCAACCTTCAAGGACACATTCTGTGTCTGTGATACATTCACATTGGAGACCAACATTGCTCAAACTAGTGCCAAGGGAAATTAGAGGAAGTACATGTGCTGTCAAGAATCAACACCGAATAAGAGAAAAACATTGTATAACAAAATCATAGTTTTCATGTCAGCAATCAAAATAGCCATTTTATTGGGTTCATTTGCATTTGGCAGAATAATTGGGAAAAGAGCTCGGGCTTGTATGTCAGACAGTTTACAGTGTAGCTGAAGTAAAATCAGTGGTAAGAAGAAAAAACGTTTCACTATAAAGGTTTTTAAAATTCCTGTTATTATAATAGCCAGAGGGAAACTAAGACTGGAAGCTTATTCACAAGCATGAATAGGGGGTCAGTTTGTGAATTTGCCAAAGCTCTGGTTAGATTTTATATCTGAAATTTAAAGAAGTAAATGTGCAGTGTGTTAAGTATTATAGCAATTACTGAGATGGAATTCTATTAGGAAAATCCTTTTATATTTAGTTTAAGGACCACTAGCTTCCTAAGCATGTCCTCTATTTGGACTTTGCACAGTATTTCTTGAAGCAGAATCTTTTGCTATTGTTTAGTAACCTCTTGGTTATTACTATTTACCAAGAACTACATGAGTAATTATTCAGTTGTTTTATTTATGGATCAAGTTTGGATTTAATTCCAAGAATTAAAGGTACACCATCTCTTGAGGTGCATACACATAATTTCTTTTCCAACGTTTACTACAAAAGTGATTTATTTGAAAAAACAGGAGACACTTTTTTAAATGATTGCTTAAAAAACTCTTATACCAAGGTATTTGGGCTTACAAGGCAAAGTGTATATATAGCATTATTTAGCTAAAATCCAAAACATAATTCACTGGTAGGGAGTTGGCCAGGAAAAAAAAGGGAAAATTCCATAGAGAATATATACAGACTTCTACTAAAGAAAAACTGTTCTGAAAATGAGTCTTACCACTACTGCCTTGTCCTGTAATCCCAGAAGAGAAGACTGTCCATTCTGGGATCATTATTGTGACTTCACTTTAAGTAGCCTTCTTTCACTGCCTACCTCCTGACTCTGGTCAATGGCTCTCTGATTTCATTTTAGTTCCTCTACTACTTCCTCTGATATCCATTACAATAACAAATTATAACAAATTCCTGCAAGTTTTTTTTTAGTGCGAGGGTTATGTCTCCTTTATTTCCGGTATTAGACTATTAATTGGAATGTTCCCTTCTTCAAACAATTTCTCCTAATACTGTGTTGAAACAAATAACTTGGTAAGGGGATTATATCTTTCAATAATCTTTTTCCTCCTTGTCTCATAATTTTTATTCCCATAATGCAACGATCATTTGGAAAGAAAATAAACAATGTACCTTAATTCCCCTCAATATAGTGGGTATAACTTGTGCAATTTTAAAAATTTTATTTAGCACTTGATATCATTATGAATGACAGTAGAATAAAACAGGCTACTCCCATATGTGGGAAATGATGCCTTCGAACCTTAATCAGACAAATATACAACTTCATACATTTGTGACAAAACAGTTTGAAATTTTTTAACCTCTGGAACATTTAATTTTCTAGGTCTTGCAGCAAGTTATTCCTTACTTATTGTTCTGTACCTTGCAAAGTTGGTACACAATTCCTAGTAACCAGTGACCAAAGAAGCAATTCTATTTGGAGGAAAATTAGGACAGCTCTATGTAAATGAGTAACAATACTTTTGTCAAGTACCAGAGGTTTAATTCACAGGAAGTGTGTATTTTGCCTAAGTTTATATTAGGTTTTTTAGTCAAAATGCCTCCCCCTTTGAAATGAGTCTTTTAAAAACCCATTGTCCCTGGAGCGGGTAACAGCTTCCTGGCTGAAAGGGCAAAGAGAAGACTAAAATAACTAATTACCAAGATATAAGTCAATGTATATTGACTTCAAGTAGAAGGCAGAGTATATTTGCACCTCAGTGTGTGTGTGTGAGAGCACGTGTGCCCACGTGTGTGCACATGCGTGCACATATTGTGGGGCAGAATATTTTCTAGTGCTTTATTTTTCCTTGGGAAATTTTCCATTTCTAAAAATTCATTGTTTAATAAAATTCCTTAGTGATGATGGATGCCAATATTATATTAGGCAAGCTTGGCAGTTTTAAAGTTGTACTTAACATTTTGCAGGTGATTATCCCTAGGATGTGAGAGAGAGTACATATATGTTTTATCGATTTGTAAACAGGAGGGTAAATACACTCACATAATAATCCAAACCAAAAATCAAGTTATGAATTCACCTAATTGCCTGTGCAGATCAAATCAAAACCAAAGCTAAAATTCTTATTTCATCTCAGACTGCAAGTGAAAGCAAAACCAAAAATAAAACTGTAATTAATTTTTGGTTCATTTTTAGTTCAACAAACACACTGAGTAGTGTGTCATTTCTTTTCTTGAGTTGGGGAAGTTGGAAGTGTTTGCATTATATGTTAGTTTTTTAGTACTCTAGGTTTCAAGTAGCCATCATAATGCCTAATCAGAAAAAAACCTGTAATGTGTGGCATCATTATAGTGAAGTTCAAGCCACTGAAGGAAGGAAAGAAGGAAGGAAGTGGATAGATGTAAATATTGCAGGCAGGAGTATGCCAGCAATGCAACAAAAATGAAGAAACATTTAATAACATGTAGAAACTATCCTGAAAGAGTACAAGCCATATACAGAAAGCTAATACAATGAAGTGATGGAACAACATTTGAGAAAAGTCTACTTCAGGAATCCTATGTAAGCAAACAAATTAATATATTAAACAATACACAGTAAAGACTAGCAGATATATTGTTTTAAAATATTCTAATTTTAAAAGTTGTTAATGCAACTCTGGACCATTATTTATTTATTTACAATATTTATATCCTGCTCCTCTGCTTGTACTTAGCACGCAAAGTGGTGGAGGCTTAACAATATATTACTTTTAATTACATAACAAATAAACAGTTAACTATTTCAACCCAGCAGAGCAAGCTAAATCCTGTGGGTGATGGCAGAGGCCAGACTATACTTCTTTTTGGCTCTGAGTGTCCCAGGGCACCTGAGCAGCAAGTTGAGCAGCAGAGTGTTCTTTCTGGCAGGGAGAAGGGAAGCAAGCTCCCTGCTGCTTCTCCTTCTGATGGATGAGGCCAGACTAGAGTAGGCTAAAATAAAAATCTTTGCCCCCTTTTGTTGCAGGAACTTGGTAGCTCAAGTGAAACAGCTGATTTGGAAAAAATGGAAGATGAAAATGTTGAGCTGCCAGTATGAGGGAAGAAGAAGCAAGATCCTCACTTCCAAGACCACCGTCACCAGATATGCGATCTACCATGAGTAGCTCTTCAAGACAGGTCAAGCTTTTTATAAAGCATTGTGGACAAAATGTCAAAAGAAGTTCAGGAAAAAGCAGATGAAACATTAGCTTGAGTTATATTTGCAATGGCACAACTCTTTCCATAACTGAAAATAATACGGGAAGGAACATTACAAACTAATTCATCCATCATATAAGTTACCATCTCGTTATCGCTTATCACATTCCCCCTTAGATAAAGAGTATGACAGAATTCAAACAATGGTTATTCAAAGGATTGGTCAAACAAAATCACCGACTCTGATGTTGGATGGATGGACTGATATATATGGAAATCCTTTATTTAACATTATGTTAGCAACACCTGAACAAATATTCCTGAAAGCAATTGCTACCAAATCTTTTCATCATACAGGTCAATACATAGCCAAATTGCTGAGCGAAGAGATTGAAGGTGCAGGTCCCTCCAGGGTACAAGCCCTTGTAACTGATAATGCAAGTAACATTAAAGCTGCACAGCAAATATTAAAGGCAAAATATCCTCATGCAATAGTAGTTGGCTGTCTTCCTCATGGGGTGAATCTTCTGGCAAAGGACATAATAAGTGTGAATACAATGAAAACAATATTGGCAAACTGCATAGTAAATGTGAAGGTATTCAACAATCATCACATTGCTAATCAGACTTTAAAGAAATGACAGAAAGAGAAGAAGGGGAAGGAAAGTGCACTTTTATTGCCAGGAAAAACTAGATGGGCGTGGCTACAAAGTGTTTACCTAGTTTGCTGTGCACAAAGACCTGTTTGCAGTGTGCTTCAATAGATAACACAGTATCCCAGATTATTTCCATGAACATTCGAAAGCAGAGTCTCAACAAGGTGTTCTGGGTTCGAGTTCAACTTGCTACTACCAGTTTCAGTGAAGGAGAAGAAACATGAAGGAGATACACCAAGACTTTCAAATATTCCAGAGATATTCATACACGTTTCAGTACAAGAAACGTGAAGGAGATACACCAAGACTTTCAAATATTCCAGAGATATTCATACAACTAAATGTAAATCTAATTGAACTTTTGCCATCTTCATCTCTACCCAAAAAAAAAGTGAAACAAATGTTTACTAAGAGATCTGAGTTTTGCTCTCATCCAGTTCATCTGGCAGCAAACTTTTTGAATCCACAACACAGAGGACAACACTTATTAGAAGATTAATTATTTACTGCTCTTGATACAATTATGAAAGTAGCTAAGAATATCCCCAACATCAATAGCCACCATGACAGACATTGCCAAGAACCATGCAAAAGAAAAACTTTGGAACAAAGACATCATTTGGCAGAGAGCAGAGAATATGTCTCCTCTCACAGGGTGGAAGGGATACTATAACACCCAACTGCTGTCCAGGATTGCTCTAAGGATCCTAAGCATTCCACCAAAAGCAGCTTCTTGCGCTCAGTCAAGACAAAAAAAAAAGAGGGATAGACTAACAAATGAATGTGCCACTAAGCTTGTTTCTATTTATCAAAATCTCTTGCTTCTGGAGAGTCAGTCAGAAGCACAATTAATGAAGAAGATGCAGTGTGATGATAAGTTGCCCTTGCCCATAGACTTTGGTAAAACCATCCTTTAGCGCAGGGGCGGGCAATTATTTTGGGCGGAGGGCCGCATACCGAGTTTTGGCAAGCCATCGAGGGCTGCATGACAGGCAGCCAGGGGCAGATTAATATTAATTTTCTAAATTTTTTGGAGGCCCCGCAGGCCAGATAGAATGGGCTGGTGGGCTGCATCTGGCCCGCGGGCTGCATTTTGCCCACCCCTGCTTTAGCAAAAGAGAATGTGATTCAAGTAGTTCTGAATCAGATTTGCCTCAATCTTATTCTGAAATGGAACTAATAAGTAGTGCAAGTGACTCTACAGATAGTGACAGTGAAACTGGAGGTGCTGCAATGACCTCAGTGGAAGAGAGTTAAACTCCACTGAAGTAGATGAGTGGACAACCATGGCATAGCATAGCACGCACAGTTCTTTGGGTGTGCTAAAATTAGTGAGTTAACAGTTTTCAGTGCCTCAGGCTTTTTTTTTCTTGAATTTAAACAAACAGTGTAAAGGAAGTTCATGCTATTGTGTATTGTCTTTACATTCTTACAAGTGTTCTGATAAAAATAATTTATTTTCACATAAAGCTTTAAATTTGTTTGAACATAACATTTAAACCACATTAAGTGTTCTGTATTTAATTATTTTCCTAATCAAATATTTCTAAAATACTTGTGGCTGTTAGGACATAAAATGAACATGGGGGTACTTTTTTTTTTTACTTAATATAAGTCAAATAAACATGTTATATCAGATCATGCTCTATTCAGGGCATTGGAATTTTTTCAGGAAAATTTTCCAATTAAATTTTTTCCAGAAAACCCACATTTCTAGTCTACACACACATACACTTTATATAATATCAGCTTTCATGAACTGAAGCTTGCGTCATCAGATGCTGTGAAAGGACATGCACAAAGCTGTGTATAAGAAGAAAGGAATTTGAATACAAAAGCAGGAGGGAGGGACAGAGGGAGAGAGGGGCAAGTGCTATGAGAGGCAGATGTGCAAGCAATGATCCCACAGTCACCCTCTCATTCCCCCAATCTCCCTAAGGTACATCAATGATATCCTCATTGTATGGACATATGAGAAGGAGTCTCTAGAGAAATTTCACCAAGACTTAACCCTCCAAACTAATGTTATCCATTAAATTAATTTCTTAGAACTACAGTTAAGGTTTTCAATGACCACATTGCTACCACACTGTATCAAAACCAACCAATCACCACATCTACCCCCACACCACCAGCTTTCATGCCAAGTACATAACTAGATCCATCGTCTACAGCCAAGCTCTATGTTACAACTGTATCTGCTCTAAACCCACCAACCAAAATGCAGACCTTAAAAATACAGATCAGGAATTGCTACAATTACAATACAATATCCAAACTGCAGCAACACAAATAAACAAAGCCAGACTCAGACCCCACTCCATATTGCTACAATACCAGTCAAAGGAGAGAGACAATAAGTCTTTCTGGTTGACACCTACAGCTCTTGGCTTGAACACAGTGCCATAGCAATGAAGTTTGGTGCTTGGGGAAAAGCCCATAGTGGCAGCTCACCATCGCTCTGCACACAGATCTGGGAGGCACATGGTCTCCCTTCCCCCCATCCCCCATGGTTGCCCAGGAGTGCACACAGCAGCTGGAGCTGCCCTTCCACCATCCCTGCACTCCCTCAAATGATTCACTCCATCCCACACTGCATCACAGTTGGCACCTCTTCACTTTGGCACCTGGGGTGGTTGTCCAGCTTGCCCCTTTTCCCCCTTGTTACAGCACTGCTTGAACACCTGAGAAACCTCCAGACCTTCCTGCAAAAAGATGACAATTTCAAAGCAGTTATGGGAGACAAACCTGTCCTAACTTAAAGGCACCCCACAATCTCAAATGTTCTCTCTCAAGCACCAGGATACCTAACTCTCAGTCTCACTGAGGCACCAGGCTTTGCAATGGACTCAGATGGCTTCTTTGCCCTGACATCAATACAGTCTGCATCATCACAGGACTGAACAACATGGATTATAACATTAGGGGTTCATGCATCAATTCTACTAATGTCATCACCTGCTCATAGTGCCTCTCTGCTGTCTAAATTGCATGGATCTGGTGATCCATATGTGATAGAATGAATGAACACAGATCTGGCATCAGCTGCAGAAAGACATGAAGGCTTAAGATACATCACTAAAACCTCTCTGGACAGTCTTACAATAATCTGAGGGTGGGTGCTCTTATCCCATTACCTGGATTAACTTTTGTGACTTTTTTTGTCCCTATGAGTTTATTACTTGCACATTTGCCACTCCTATCACTGCCCATTTCTCCCCCTCTTCCTCTTCCTTCTGCTTTTGTATTCAGTTTTTATCTTCTTATACACGGCTTTGTTCGCTTCCTTTTAGAGCATCTGATTAAGTGAATTTTATCTCATAAAAGCTTGTGCTACACACTCACATGCACGCATGTGCACACATGTGCACACACACACTTTAGTTAGTCAAAAAATTGCAAATGTAAAAAAAAAAGCAGGGTGCCAGCCAGCAACAACATGTGCCAACACACTGCCCAAAACTGGAGCCTGGCCTCCTAGAGCCATACTCTGGCTACTAGCCAGGTGCCTGAGGCCTCAGGTAAGGCTCCTCTACCCCACCTGAGATAATCTGTCAAATGCCAGAGGGCATGTGGCATGGGCGTGGGGCAGGACAGAAGTGGGCACTCCTGCACTGAGCTACCTGCCTCACTGTGCCTGACCGAAAACCAAGCTTTGAGTGCCTCCCCTAGGGTGAATACATTCAGTTGACCCCACTTTTGGGAGCACATCCAAAATCCTGGGGTAACCACTGCCACCACCCAGGGTATTGTCATTGTCAGGGCCCTGAGTCCCTGGGGTACACAGATCTTGTAGACCTTGTGGGTGCTTAACCCACTGTGGGATTCTGGGGTACTTCTTATAGCCTGAAGCATCCAAAGATAACCCCAGATCCCAGAGGAAAATAAAAAGCCTAGCCCCATTTCATTAGCCAAGCAAAGAGAGCAGAAGGCCTGCCTCTCCCCACTCCCAATACCACATCCAGGCACACTGTAACTTGATACTTCTATTGATTCGGGGGAGGGCGGGAGTGGTACAAGGAAGTTAGAAATACATTTTGAGCAAACACAAGTAATTTGGGCCTTTGCTGATACTGTGGATTCAATGATCCTATTAAACGCAACTGCCTATACATATTTTTAGACTCCTGGCTAGTTTCCAGGTCATTACTTACAGAGAATCATCCAAGCTGGAGCCTGGAAGTGCATTGCTTGTGGCTTTTCAAAATGCTTGCTGGAGGAAAAGACCACTCCCCTCCCCCTAGGAATTTTACCTGCCTCAGTCACCTGACTGACTAGCCAGTACCATAGAGAAACCCAGGAAGTACAGGGGTCATCTGGTTTGTCCCAAGTGAGCGGCAGAGACAGGGGGGTTTCTCCACATGGGCATTCCTTGGGGACAAGGTTGGCCACTGCTTCTTGTTGTCAGGGAACTAAATGTTCATGTGGACACAGCCAGAGATTTCAAATAGAAATCCATAACTTTAAAAATATTCTGACCTGTTGTGGGCTGATTTCTTTGCAAAATAATTGCTGTTTTATTTTTCTGTAGTCAAAAAAATCAAGTAAAAACTAAGAACTGACATTTTCTGAGTGCCTCAAGTCTACCAAGGGGTTCTTTGAGTCTCAAAAGGTTGCAAACCACTAGTCTCAGGCTAAGCACAGACATTCAGGCTCTTGTGGAAAGCATTCAAACTAATCGTGCTTTAAGTTAAGTGTTATAAGTTAAAGTGTGTTCCAACTGAACAGACTTTGTATTCAATGGGGGGTGTTCAGTGCCTGCCTGCTCTCCCCTCGCCACTAGCTAGGGATAGTCAGCAGAGGCTGGGAGGGGATAGTGGGTGGAAAGAGAACCCCCTTGCCATATGAACCGAGCCTGGCCCACTCCCAGATGCAGCCAGCAGTGGAAGCTCAAGTTCCCTGAAACAATTTTTGTTGTGCTGGAAACTCTGATAGGGGATTGAAAGGGAGATCCCCTGTCAGTCACCCCTCTCCCCATAGCTTGGTGGCTGGGGTCTTGGCAGGGGGGAAGGTTGGGCTTTCCTATGGCAGAGGGATTTCTTTTCCACTCCTTACCATACTTCCCAGTGTGGTAAGAAGTGGTGCAGGGAACTCCCATTGCACTGCTGGCTGCAGGTAGGAAAAGGAGCACCCCAGCTGTGCTGTAGTATGTTCATAGATTCATAGATTCATAGATGCTAGGGTCGGAAGGGACCTCAATAGATCATCGAGTCCGACCCCCTGCATAAGCAGGAAAGAGTGCTGGGCCTACATTACCCCAGCTAGATACACATCCAACCTTCTCTTGAATACCCCCAGGGTAGGGGAGAGCACCACCTCCCTTGGGAGCCCGTTCCAGACCTTGGCCACTCGAACTGTGAAGAAGTTCCTCCTAATATCCAATCTAAATCTGCTCTCCTTCTAGCTTGTGGCCATTATTTCTTGTAACCCCCGGGGGCGCCTTGGTGAATAAATACTCACCAATTCCCTTCTGTGCCCCCCTGACGAACTTATAGGCAGCCACCAGGTCACCTCTCAACCTTCTCTTGCGGAGGCTGAAAAGGTCCAGTTTCTCTAATCTCTCCTCGTAGGGCTTGGCCTGCAGGCCCTTAACCATACGAGTGGCCCTTCTCTGGACCCCCTCCAGGTTATCCGCATCCTTCTTGAAGTGCGGCGCCCAGAATTGCACGCAGTACTCCAGCTGCGGTCTGACCAGCGCCCGATAGAGGGGAAGTATCACCTCCTTGGACCTATTTGTCATGCATCTGCTGATGCACGATAAAGTGCCATTGGCTTTTCTGATGGTTTCGTCACACTGCCGACTCATGTTCATCTTGGAGTCCACTAGGACTCCAAGATCCCTTTCCACTTCTGTGCCACCCAGCAGGTCATTTCCTAGGCTGTAGGTGTGCTGGACATTTTTCCTCCCTAGATGCAGCACTTTGCATTTCTCCTTGTTGAACTGCATTCTGTTGTTTTCTGCCCACTTGTCTAACCTGTCCAGGTCTGCTTGCAGCTGTTCCCTGCCCTCCGGCGTGTCCACTTCGCCCCATAGCTTAGTGTCATCTGCAAACTTGGACAGAGTACATGTTGCAGAGACAGAAACCACCCTTCCCACCTATACCCCACCCCAACCAGGCTGTGGATCACAGCTGGCCAGTAGAGACCATCACTGACTCAGATCAGTGACAGCCAAGGGTGTGGGGCCAACCCAGTGTGAACAATGCAGACAAGTTTGCCAAGGCAAGCACACAGGCCTGTGCAAGGCTCCTGGAATGCTGCTGAATGCAACCCATCTTAATGCACAACAGATGTGGCATAAACTTTCAAAAAAGCATTCTAATTGAAAGTGTGATAGTGCATCCATTGAGGGCTAACTTAGAACAGTGTTTCCCAACTGGTGTTGCAGCACAAAAAAGTGTGCCATCGGAAATGAACAACTGTGTTGCAGAATTTTGCCATGTCAATGAGCTACAATAGGTATTAAAATGGGGAATGCTTTAACAGGTGTTCTGCGGAAAAATTTTATTAATGTAAGTGTGTCTTGGGCTGGAACAGGTTGGGAAACACTGACTTAAAGTGCAATCTGCCATTGCTGAAGTGCTTTAAGAGCTGTGAATGTTTGTTCTGTTATGGGTTTAAACCCCTTTCTATGTGCTTAATGTGCATTAAGTGTAACATCTATACTAGCCTAAGCAGCTGGACTATATGGGCATTTTTACTCATGCAAGTGCTGCAACACTTTGAAAAGTGCCCAGTGCTGTGTCATTTGCAGTTGTATAAGCAGCAAAATGCACGTTGATGCTGAGAAAATGGCAGCAATGCACTTTTGAACTAAAACACATAGAAGATGTTTTAGTTCAAAAGTGCACCACTGCCATTTTCTACACCCTGACATGCATTTTGTTGCTTATACAACTGCACATAGCACAGCACAGTTCGCACCGGCTTGCATGTGCAACAGACTCAATTCATCGAGTCTGCTCCAAAGCAGTGGATTTCTGGCATGTTGAGGGACAAAAAGCTATGTGTATAAATGCCCTATGACCCCTACTAGGAAATGCACTTGAGAGACCCAGAGGTAATGAAAATGATCAGCCATTACGTGGACCTAAGGGTCTTAGAAGTATACGGGAATCAACAATTGGATCTAATTACTGACTGCTGCCTTCCCAGACAGCGGACCTGATTGTGACAACATTGATGCATAGGCAAAACAGTTCTCCCCCTCCTCCCTCCCCCCAGCCAAGTGTATGCATTTAAGTGGGACATGAAATGATCCACTATAGCAAGTTTATAAAGCACTGCAGGAGGAAAGAATGTTAAAATATCTTATATAGCAACTTATTCCTAAATTTATTTCACAGCACTGACATAGTACACTATCTACATATTAATATGATAAGTCAAGTAGACTTGACATCTTTTATTACAAAATTCATATGACTTTATATTCCACCCAAGAAGGAGGCAAGGCATAAATTAAAACCAGTGCTGCATTAAGTACCCTTGCATGACCATTAAGTTATTCTTAGCAGGTACTTTGAATAAAGGGGGAAAGGTTATCTACATTTGTATGTAGATAACCATGCCTTAAGCTAGCGTTTCCTCAGAAATGTCTATTATCTCTGCAGGTGAATAAGGTATTTGAAACTTCTGTTTTACTTGCTTCTATACAGCTGGGCTTTACACTTTGTGATTGAACAGAATATACACTCTGCAGTACACAATGCAATGACCTGAAATGGTTCTGAAATGTACTCCTCACCATGACTACAGCATTGTGACTGTCACCCTGTGCTGTAGCATAGGAGAATCTGACCATAAATCACAACTGGGAACATTTCAACTCTCCAAACTTTGAAAATTCAAACCCCAATTTATTTCATACTTGTTCTCTTTTCCCCCCAAATGTCAGGATGAATCAAAACTCCAATTCTGTATCCCTTGTACTTCCAAACTGTGGGACAGTTTAGAATGAACATTTGCTTTTTATACATACCTCTATTGTACTGTGTCCCCCCACCAGTGTATTAGAACAGGTTCCAACAGTGTTTAAGGTTGAAAGTTCTAAGCAGAATAACATCACATATTAATGGTATAGACAATGTTGATTGAGCAGTTTGGTAGAGCGATAATAACCTCCATTAGTACCTCAAGCAGAGAATAACACCATTAAACAGGAAACAGAAGCATGTTTAAATGAAATTTAATCCTTTAAAAATATATATAATGTTATAAACATTGATTGAAGTAGTGAGACTAATTAGTTTTTATTACAGGCATTTCGTTTCTGGGAAAAAAAACTTGAGCAGCAACCATAATCATATTAGCAGGAATTCTAACATCCAGAGATGTTTATATGGGAAGTGAAACAGTATCCATCCTTATCTTGTGTATGAATCTCTCATTGTATTAATTAGTAATGGATCAGTAATAAATTGTTTGGAGACATAGTTTATGTTGTTTTTAGCTAGCTTAACAAGTATCTAGCAAAATTATGCATATCAGATACATACAGAGGTTACAAGCTTATATACCAACATTAGTCAGAAAAATAGAAACATTCTTCCCATTTCTAGAACTACCCTATTTTAAACTTTCAAAGACTGAGTTCAATACATTTAGAGTGAATAAAATATGACTTGCTACTCTTTTTTAAAAGTCTTTTATAAAATCAGTGTTTACCACATGCTTTTTTCAGTTATTTTGCTAATATTATTGTGGGAAAGAGAGGACTACATAATATATTGTTTTATCAGAAAGACAACACAATGTATTCACATACATTTAATGAGGATATAGTATATAATAAATACTAATAAAATAATGCAAAACATTTCAAAGAACACTTTGAATAATTCTGAAGGTATAGTCATTAAAATCTGTAAGGGTTATCTGCATATGAAACCTAGCATTTCCAGAAGTAAGTTTGAAAATAAAAATCACTATGGGAAATGCCTATCTATATATAAGCCTTGATTTTCCTTAGGTAAAAACTTAAATATATTATAACAAATTGCAAGTCCTAGATGGAAGAATTTAAGAGAAGATTCCTAAGTAAAAAACAAAACAAAAACAAAAACAAAACCCCCCAGCAAAACACTCTGTTACATCAACAGAATGGTACCAGGGTATAGTCACTGTAAGACAGAGAAGAATTTGGCCTCTACAGTTTGTCAGGTACTTGTTTCAGGTACTTAAAAAACAAGGTATCAATCCATTACTACCATATATGCTCAAATATATGATGACCTTCAAATAATAAGATCTTACATGGAAAATTTATAAAATGTGTAGTGTTCTCCTTGATCCTTACAGTCAAAGGGAAGGGCAGGGCAGGAGCAGATGCATCCACAGATCAATGCACAGCTGCACAGATGGTGTTGCCAGCAGAGCTTTGGCTTCTTTAATCACAAGCTAGCATCTATAAGGTTCTTCCAAGAAGAAGGATTGCTAGGAAAAGATGGTATCTGCCTGGAGAAGCGAGAGAGCATCTTCAAAGACAGGTTTGCTAACTGAGTGAGGAGGGTTTTAAACTAGGATCTACAGGGATTGGAGACCAAAGCCCTGAGGTAAGTGGGGAAGTGAGTGACTTGGAGGAAGCAAAAGTAGAGGGCAATGGGAAAGTCCCTCTCATCCTTCCTGAGAAAGTAAGGCAATCACCTCATTACCTCAGGTGTCTGTACACTAATGCACAGTGCCTAGGAAACAAGCAGGAAGAATTGGAAGTCCTCACACAAACATGGAAATATGATGCAATTAAAGTAAAAGAGACTTGCTGGGATAGCTCACATGGCTGGAGCACTGTCATGGATGGATACAAATTGTTCAGGAAGGACAGGCATGGAAGAAGAGGAGTTATGCTTTATATAAGAGCTGTATGATTGCTCAGAGCTCCAGAATGAAATTGGATAAAGGCCTGTTGAAAGTCTCTGGGTTAAGGTCACAGAAAAAAAACAACAAGGGTGAGGTTGTGGTAGGTGTCTGATATAGACCACTGGACCAGGAGGATGAATTAGATGAGACTTGCTTCAAACAGGTAGCAGAAGTTTCCCAATTGCAGGCCCCAGTTCTTATGGTGGGGGGTGGGGGGACTTCAAATCACCCTGACATCTGCTAGGAGGGCAATGCACTGACAGTCTAAAAAGTTTTTGCAGAGTGTTGGGGACAACTTCCTGGCATAAGTGTTGGACAGGCCAATTAGGGACTGTTGTCTTCTTGACTTGCTGCTCACAAACAGGGAAGACTTAGTGGAGAATGGGGAACTGGATGGCCACTTGGGCAGCAGTGACCACAAGATGATAGAGTTTAGTATCCTGAGGAAAGGAAGGAAGGTAAACAGCAGAATAAAGGACCATGGACTTCAGAAAAGCAGATAGACTCATTCAGGGAACTGATGGGGAGGCCAGTCTGCTTGTTGTACTTTAAAAGAAACCTCACTGAGGGCATGAGAACAAACAATCCTGCTGCACAAGAAGACTGGCAAGTATGGCAAAAAACCAAGTTGCCTTAGCAGGGAACTCTTCAGTGAGCTAACACATAAAAAGGAGTCTTACAAAATGTGGAAACCTGGACAAATGACAAGGGAGAGTTAGAGTATTGCTTGGGTATGCAGGGATGAAATCAAGAGAGCCAAAATGCAATTTAAGTTGCAGCTAGCAAGGACCATTAAAGTTAACAAAAAGTGTTTCTACAAGTATGTCAGCAACAACAAGAAGATGAGGAAAAGTGTGGGTCCCTTACTGAATGGGGGATGCAACCTAGTGACAGATGAGGAAATGGCTGAAGTACTCAATGCCTTTTTTACCTCAGTCTTCACAGGCAAGGTCAGCTCTAGACAACTGCACCTGCCAGCACAATCTGGGTAGAACGTGTGCAGTCAACAGTGTTAAAAGAACAAGTTAGGGAATGTTTAGAAAAGCTGGACACGTTTAAGTCCATTGGGCTGAGCACAATGCACACGAGGGTACTGAGGGAGTTCACCAATGTGACTGCAGAGCCACTGGCCATTATCTTTGAAAACTTGTGATGATCAGGAGAGGTCCTGGCTGACCAGCAAAGGGCAAATATAGTGCCCATCATTAAGAATGGTAAGAAGGGGGATCTGGGGAGCTACAGCCTCACCTCAGTCCCTGGAAAGATAATAGAGCAGGTGCTCAAAGACCCCATTCCTAAACACTTGGAGAAGGTGGTCATTAAGCACAGTCAGCATGGGCAAGGCAAGTCATGGCCAAGCAACTTGATTGCATTCTACGATCAGATGACTGGCTTTGTGAATGTGAGGGACATAATATATCTTGACTTTAGCAAGGCTTTTGATATGGTCTCCCACAACATTCTTGCAGGCAAGCTAAAAAAGTATGGACTGGATGAATGGACTGCAAGGTGGAGAGAAAACTGGTTGTACCATTGGACTCAAAGGATAGTAATCAATGGTTTTATGTCTTGTAGGGAGCTGGTTTCAAGTGGAGTTCCCCAGGGTTGATCCTGGGGCTGGTTTTGTTGAACATTTTTATCAATGACCTGCAAGATGGGATCAAGAGCACCCTCAGCAAATTTGCAGATGACATCAAGCTCGGGGGGGGAAGGGGGAGAGGGGAAGTAGTAGATACATTGGAGGGTAGGACTAGGAATCAGAGAGACCTCGACAAATTGGAGGATTGGAACAAAAGAAATCTTCTTCAGTTCAGTAAGGACAAGTGCAAAGTCCTGCAATTAGCAGGGAACAAATCTCATGCACTGGTACAGGCTGCAGACTGACTAAGCACCAATTATGAAGAAAAGGCCTCAGGGGTTACAGTGAACAATAAGCTAACAGTGTGCCCTTGTTGTGAAGAAGGCTAATGGTAGACTGAGCTGCATTAGTAGGAGCATTGCCAGCAGATCAAAGGAAGTGATTATTTCTGTCTTTGGCACTGGTGAGGCTACATCTGGAGTACTTCATCCAGTTTTGATCCCCTCCTCCCACGCACTACAGAAAGGATGTGGACAAATTGGAGAGAATCCAGTGGAGAGCAACAAAAATGGTTAGGAGTCTGGGATACATGACTTTTGAGGAGAGGCTGAGGGAACTAGGCTTATATAGTCTGCAGAAAAGAAGACTTAGGGAGATCCTTTAACCACCAGAAGGGTGGTTCTAAAGATAATGGAGCTAGACTGTTCTTAGTGGTGGCAGTTGACAGAAGAAGAAGCACTGGTCTCAAGTTGCAGGAAAGAGAGTTTAAGTAAAACTCTCTCAGTAGGAAGGTAGTAAAGCACTGGAACAGATTACCCAGAGAGGTTTTGGAATCTCCATCCTTGGAGGTTTTTAAGACCTGGCTAGACAAAGTCACACTAGATGATCTCCAGAGGTTCCTTCCAACCCTAATTTTCTATGATTCTATGATTCCAGGTATTATTATTTCAATTATTGGAGGTTTGCCTTGAATGTGTCCCCCTTCCACTGCTAAAGGAAGGGAAAATAAACCTGGGGGTCATGTAGCCCCTTTGCCCTCTGTCCCTACCTCCTGCAGTCGCTTTCCTCCCTCCTTACTTTCAGAACCTGTTGCCCCTGAACACATGAAAATAAGAACATTTTAAAACACTGACCTTGAAATAAACAAGCATACCTCTAGTAATTTAATATAGTACCCATATACTTAGTTCATCCAGAATTAATGCATTTTACTTTTTTTGAACTGCTACAAGTTTTAGCACAGGCACTTCATAAACACACTCCTAAGTAGAACTTTTATGTCTACTTACATATAATACAAACTATGCATGATTTTAGTCCAAAGCCAAAAGACTCATGATTTGCCAGCTGAGTCAACTGCATTTCAAGCCATGGTGACCACACAATGTGGCAATTCTCAATATGTGCATGTACTTCAGATATCCCCCATAAAGGATCCATGTATTAATTAGCCCCTAATCATGACTGGAACTGAGTGTTCTTGTCATGATCCTGGGATCCTCCAAAAATGTATATGCAGATGAGACGTAAGGCAACCTCATTTAGCTCCAGATTATGGAGGGTGGTGACCCAATAATCATATTCAACAGGCTGAGAGAAGGGGAAGCAGAGGGAGTCTAGGTGAACTGTTTGGAGCTCTGTTTGGTGGTGTTTGCCAAACATTAAGGCTGGTGAAGAAAGAGGAATGATTGGAAATGGGAAAGAAAGATGCACCTAAGTTGTACTGAAGAGGATGTATAAATGTATTTAATGTAGTGACTCACCTTGACTTGAAAAAGAGTCAGTACTGAGGGATTCTGCACTTAATGGGCACTGTCATGTATCTTATTCAGATAGGTCTCGCTAAAGTATTCTGTAGTAGGTTCTAGGGCTGTGCGAGGCTTTGGACTCTGCTTCTGGAGAAGCGTCGGATATTTCAACATCTGAAGCAGCATGTCTGGATTGAAGCGCTGGCTTTGTTAGGCTTGCTGAAGTGGTTCGTAGTTTCCGAAGCGCTTCGGAAAAGCTTCAGAGCTGTGTGTTTTGCCTGTCAGCAGCTTGAGATGCAGTTCCCCCCAAACCCCTGCACTGATGTTCTTGAAACTTAGTAGGCTTTGTGGCCTCACCAGGGATCGCCACCCCTGCAGTTTTTACCCCCCTGTGGTGTAACACATAGATGTAACATGAGTTTTGCTTTCAAGAATTTGGGGTACAGTTCCCCCCAAAGCCCTAAACTGAACTTCTTGAAACATGGAAGGCTGCATGCTGTCATCAACGGCTACCATCCTTGCAAGTTTCATCCAAATGAGACAAAAAACAAAGTTAAAGATATTTCATTGATTCCCCATTATACCCTATGGCTGGATCTCCAAAGCAGGCTTGGGCTAGATCGAAGCAGAAACCCAGTCCCAAGCTCTGGATCGGATACCTGGAATCTGAAGCAGCCAGATCTGAAGCTGGATCAAATAGCTGCCTACTCGTACAGGCCTAGTAAGTTCCTATCAGCATGTTTGCCTCATATGGGCCATGTGGTTTATAGTCATGCTCTGTGTTGGCTGCATTTAAATCAATTGCATAGCTGGTTTCCATTACTGAGCATATTTTGCTTTTAGCTGCAATTTAATGATATATTTATTGAGGTTTCCTTATATGTGAATATACTTCCTTATGCTGACTGGGGGGTGGAGGTAGGACCTCATATAGTATTCGTTTAAATACAGTCTATAGAAATGTTTCCTTCTTGTGTTTAACTATTAACTATTAAACACTCCATATCAGTCTGAGTTTGAGATTGTCAGCTCATTGGGTTTGGCACCTCAAAGAGAATTCACATATATTGAGAGCAAGGAGAATGATTTCTAGTTTGTTCCAAAAAAAAAAAAAGTTAAAATAATAATTTCTTCCTACAATTCTAAAGAAGTATTTTGTATTATGTTTGGTTTTATGGCAAAGTCAATTGTTCTTCCCTGTCTCAGAACCTACAGTCAACTGTCCAAATGCTTGAGTCTAAAGCTAAGTCTACACTGTTGTCAGACCATGTTAGGAATCATTTTAGTGAAGCATGGTATGTATGCTTCAGTCATGCCAAACTGGAAAAGATACAGAGTAGCTAAATTACATCTCTATGTCTAATACACATGAAACCATGCTTCCTAGTGTGGTTCAGATACAGTGAGCTTGTGACCTATGAAAAAACAAATCTATATCCAAATTAATATTGTTCCTGTATAAGCTCAATAGAAATTGAGGCAGAGTTTGCATTTGAGTGAGATGCTTCTACACCTAGAAACCCTTTTTGAGAGATTTTCTGGCAGCATTATTGAATGAAGGAAGCTGTTATAATACATCTCCAGCTGGCAAGATGGCAAGAGCAAGTTGCTCTTGTGAAAATGGTAAGGAATTACAGAAAAAAAATGTTTTGTCAAAGACTAAACAAAGAAATGTAATAGTGTAAGAAGAGAGGTATTCATCCTAACCACATATCTTTCTACTCCATTGTAGAGCAAGTAGGACATACCACAATTGAACTTGTGCTTAAAGAGAGAGAGAGAGCAAACATCACTCCAAAACAAACTTTGTTACAGTGTCATTCTGGAAAAACTGTTGGTTGCTGCAGATGGGTGAGTTTAGGAGCAGTGGGCAAATACTGTATCTTTCTGCCAGAGGTAGGAACCTACAAGCTCTTTGACCAGCAACAGTGTTACCTTAGTTGCATTTTTTTTTAGGGTTTTCCTGGCCCAGAATCTCTCCTTGCCATGAATTTTACTTGTACAACAAATCTTCCTGATAAAGTTTGGGAGAGCTTTGGAAGTGTAGCTCTAAAACTTAATCTGGGTATTCTAGTAAGAATTCCAGAATTAAGTTTTTTAAAGCAACATTTTAAGCATTATATATACAAAACAGTATTTTTTGAAAATAAGTCTATTTGCTACAAATTGAACATTTTATAATGGATCTGGTATCTATGTAGAGTGTTCAAATTAAAATGGAAAGACTGAATAAGGTTCTAGAATATGCCCAAGTACCCACAACAATACAAGTAGTTTGGAAGAGATGGATGTACTTTAGTCATTTTTTAGGAATCCTAATGTCTGAATGAACATTTATTTAGTGACCTCAGAAGACAGGGAAACTAATAAAAAGCCATTCTCTGCATTCCAATATTGGCTGAAGCAGATTTATTACATCCAAATATGAATCCTGGAAAAATGAGTTCAAGACAAAGATGATTGGCACCACCTGACTTTTACTTTATGAAGCTGATGATGTGGTAAGAATGATGAAAATAATGATTCAGCTAAGAACACATAGGTTCCAAAAATACTTTCCCCATTAACAGACACAGCGAGATATTCACGACTGGCAAGAAACTATTAGACATACACTAGCCCAGATTCTATCATCCAACTGTTTGGCTTAGCTATTTGGCATAGACTTAATGGATTAATGAGAAATGTGGCTTTAAGTTATACCTCATGGTATTATTTCAGTGGTTGTGCTGCTGGGAGAGAAAGCCTTACCCCTCTGAATGGTATATCCAAGGGTCCAAGCTCCACAGTCTCCTTGTATATGTGACTCATACCTCCCCTCACTGCCAGCCCCTGCCTTTCAATGTCTCTTAATTGTTTTTATTTTTTAATTGTTAAAAATTATTGAAATTGCCTTTCAATGTCTCTTAATTGTTTTTATTAATCCTAAAATTGACATAATCAAGTATAAATATGGCAATCAATCAGATCATGAATCTATAAAAATGTGCATAGGTCCACAATTGACAGTAAAAAACAAATATTGTGATAAAGTTTGTCAGTCACATAAACAGTAAAGAATGTTTAGCTCTGATTGTTTCAGCCCTCTAAGTAAAAACTGCAAGACAGTTTACTAAATATGGATCTGTTTGATGGAGGAGCCATATTAATTTCTCTCTAACTGAGAAATATGGCACTTTCTGCAAACCTCTCAATGTCTTTGGCCCACTATCAGGCTTCCTGGGCTGTGGTCTTCCCCAGTCTTGGCTGAGTGCCTCTCAGCCTTTCCCGAGGCCTGCTTGTAATCCTTCTACAGGGCTCTCACTAGCGCTGGACCTTCCTAAGGCCTTCCTCCCATCTCTGGCCCTTTCCAAAGCCAATTATCAGTGGTTGTACTTCAGCTTCAACTTTCTTCATCAGAACATCCTATCTCTTCCACACCCAGACTTTTCCCTTGTGTCTCCCTCCATTATCTCCTTACCATGCTGGAGCCTTCCAGTTTGTCATTCCTCTTAAAGGGTTATTCCCTCTTTTTCCCTTCCTTCATTCTAATGGGGAAAAAGGGAGCCCTCCTTAAAAGAAAGCCAGGGAGTTATTTGAATAGCAATGGATTACCCAGAAAGAAGATAGATGCACACAAACCTGTACAATGGTCCACAATGGTGAAGGAAGTAGGTTTCATAGTTTCATAGTGCTTAGGGACCTTGTCATGGGATGGGGTCCCCAAGGATGGTCGTGATACCTCTAGGTCCCCTCGACCATGCCAGTTTGGCCTGATGGGCACCCTCTTTCTCACCTGCCATGTCTTGGCGTAACTATAATAAATAGAGAGGCTGGCTTCAAGTTTAGTTGGACACAGTCCTGATGGACCCCACTGAACCCCATGGGTTCTTGCACCCCTTTTGGGTCCCATTTCAAACTGGATGTCTCAGGACACCCTCAGCTTTACGGGCTGGATGTGTCTCCAGACCACCCCTTTACCATGCCCCAAGCCTCACAGATGGTATTCCTGCAGGATTCCTCCGAGGCCTTAGTTTCACTCGGCCTCGGATTGTCCCTGGGCTACACTGGTGCTGGGGCCTGTGCACCCTGGATACTGCACCCACACTGGTGCTGGGGTCCCCACACTTTAGTGGGCCCCCAATGAGGCCTCCTCCTTCCCCTATAGCCTCAGCCCCCACCAGTGTTATAAACAGAAATCAACATGCAAACTCCTAGGCTATAACATAACTCAAGCCACACAGGGGTGCTCTGTCCCTTAACATTACCAGAAGCTGAACTGGTAGTCAGGACTCTTCCTTAGCTTCTTCCAGGAGAGCTTCTTCCCCCTTAGCTGCTGGCAGAGAACTGCCTCCCTGGTCCCAGCCCTGGAGTTTATATGTGTCAGGCCCTGCTTCTTCTAGTCAGCTGATCACTGGCAGGTGTGAGCCAACTCCATTATTCTTGCTGCCCTGGTAACCAGCAGCTGGGGTTGGGGATTCCCGACTGACTGCTAGGGCTCTCTCCCTAGCAGTTTCAGCCCTTAAAGGACAGACCCTGCAACAGACCTAAACAGATCATCAGGTCTGACCCTGAGCCCCGGGCAAGAACGAGTGCAGGGTCATAACACCCCAGCCAAATATCTGTCCAGCCTCAAGGTAGAAGACCCCCAAGGTAGAAGAGAACAACATCTCCCTTGGGAGTCCATTCCAGAGCCTGGTAGCCCTAACTGTAAAGTAATGTCTCCTGATGTCCAGCCTGAACCTTCTCTCTACCAATTTATGGCCATTATTCCTAGTAACCCCTGGTGGTGTCCAGGAGAACAGAGCCTCACCCCATTCCCGCTGGTCCCCCAGGTGAGTTTGTAAACAGCCACCAGATCCCCTCTCAGCCTTCTCTTGTGGAGGCTGAATAGATCCAGGTCCTTCAGCCTCTCTTTGTAGGGCTTGACCCGCTGCCCCTTGACCATGCTAGTGGCCCTCCTCCTCTGGACCCTCTCAATACTAGCCACATCCCTCTTGAAGTGCGGCGCCCAGAACTTGATGCCGTCCTCCAATTGTGGCCTGACCAACACTGCATAAAGGGGAAGGATCACCTCCATGGACCTGCTTGTGATGTATTTGTAGAGCCATGACAAGATGCAGCTAGCCTTACTGACCGCTTCCTCGCATTGGCGGCTCATGTTCATCCTGGAGTCAACAATGACTCCAAGAACTCTTTCTGCCACTGTGTTGACAATAAGGGTGTTCCCCAGCCTATAGATGTGTTGCTGGTTCCTTGTCCCTAGATGCAGCACCTTGCACTTGTCTGTGTTGAATTCCATCCTATTCTCATCTGCCTAACCTCTCTAGATCTATCTGGATTCTGTCCCCTCCAGTGTGCCCACCTCACCCCATATCTTTGTGTCGTCAGTGAGCTTGAAGAAAGTTTCTCAGTCCATATAAAGTCTTATTGCAGGGGTCCTCTTCAGGTGGAGCTGGGTGGTCCATTGCTGCAGATTCTTCTCAAAGTGAGATGCAGGTGCAGTGTAGGGTTCATGTAGTCCCCTCTGGATCTGGTCCAATGGAGGGTGGTCTGGTGGGGTCGGTGTACTGGCAGTGGCCCAAGATGTGCTTCACGTAGATGTCACAGGACCAGTGGATTGTGTCCAACACCATGAGGCAGCATATTAGCTTGGCGTAGTAGCAGGAGACATGACAGGCACGCAGGACGCTCTCATTGCTGGGGTTCCAGGCTCCAAGCAGTCCCATGATAAGCATGTCGACTGTCACATTGTAGCCATGGCCCCTCAGGATGATGGCCAGCAGGGTACATTATCTCTATGCCAACCAGAGAGTCCATAACTTTTTGTTTTGCCAAAGGAGTTAAAAGTGGATGAACTATACAGGATGATCCTGTCTACATCAAACTTTGAGCCCATCCTCCCTCATGTGACTATAATGTTAAATAAGTTTGCAGTATTCTATACTAGTCTAACTGAGGGGTTGGCACCCCATGTCCTGTGGTCTGGATCTGGCTTGCCAAGGAATTTTATCTGGCTTACAAAGCAGGGACATCAGTGGTAATTCAACAGTGGAGCTGTTCAGCAGTGGCTGAGTTAGAAGTGTGCTGAAAAGTCAGCATCAGGAAAAGTGATGGCTACAAGCACGTCAGCAACCTGGCAGTGGAAAATAATTCAGGAGTAGATGGCAAGTGGTGTCCTGATTTCAGACCAAGCTCCATAGTTTCAGCCCACCTCTGTTAAAAGATTGAGGACCCCTGGTCAAGACCAAGTTGAAAGCATTATGGAAAGCTATTGGTGACTGTGTTCTGCATAAGTTCAAGGGACTCAGAATTATCTTCTGTCTGCATATATAAAATAATTAATAAAGAATACTAGACTACTCCTGATAGAAGAAAACATAAAAAGCAACATTTCACCTTATGCTAAATTAATTCTTATAACTAACGCTATTATTTGTTAAGAAATTTTTTATCAAGAAACAATGAAAGACAGCAGAGGAAACTCATGCATTTAGAAATTAGATTCTCTGCTATCTTGGGTTAGTGTTTGTATATCTGGTGTAACTAAGAAATAATTCATACAGTTAGTAGAATGGTAAAGGCTGATATAAGTGATACAAGAGAATCAGGTGTTTTCTGTATTGCCACCTTTAGTTATGCCTGAACAACTTGGTAATAGCATTTATTTTTCTAATCCATGACTCATTTTTTTAAAAAGAAAATTCTTTCAACGTGACAACTTTGAAAATGCCTCTTTAGAAATAATTATTTCTGTGTAGATGTTAAACTATATCCAATCTAATGCAAGGGCTAATACTTGTGGGGGGTTTTCAACAGAACAGTGGGACACATGGAAACAAAACAGAGAAAACTGAGCTCAGTTTTGTACACACACATGCCCCACTGATGCTACTTTCCTTTCCAACTTTGGTCCAAACCCTTCCCAGGCACAATTCTAAACTCACGTTTCAATCATAATAAATGCCACCACTCTCTCGGACATCTTTTAATTTCTCATATCCAAAATAACTCAAAAAAATCTTTCTGCATAGCATCTATAACATACAGCTTTTTATCTGTCTATGTGGATAACTCTTTCAGTCAGGCTATGACCAGCTCACATTTTGATTCCTACAATATCATTTTCTATAGCCTTGATAAATGTAATATTGCCCCGCTTATATCCATTCAGAACGTTGCTACAAAGATCATCCTACCAAGCTGTTTATCATGTCACCAGTCAGTCTTGCAAGCTTTTACTTGCTTCCCCTTCTCTATTCCTTTCCATAAGCAAGTACTTGAAAGTGAAGACAAGGCCTTCGACAGCCTATCCTCACCCTACCTATTAGCTTTCAATCATCATTGAATTGCCTGCACTCACTTCTGATTAGGTAAGCTTCTTTTGATCACTTGTAAAATTTTCAAAGAAGCACCTTGTACTTTATCCCATCCTGCTTCTCAGATTTGCTCCCTGCAAAACTACATCATTATCCTCCTTCAAATCTCTCTTTAAAACTCTCTTTTTCCATGATATCTTTAAAAAATATAACCATAATGCCACTAGTAAAGCATAGCTGTTGCTTATCATGCCAATACCATTTCATTTTCTTGTACTTTCCATTACCTCACTAAAAAATATCATTTTTAATCAAAGCCAAGAACAGGTTTTATTCCCCCACCTAACATGAGGGGGAAAAAGTACCCAGTCATGGATTTGGGTAAATACAGTAGTAACCAAAGCTAAAATTTTCATTGAGCTGTGGGGAAAATGGTGCATTAGGACCAGCATCAGCACCTTCCCCTCCTCCATCTTCTGGATTTTCCTGCCCATCTGAGGGCTGTCTGGGAGCTGCCTTAAAAGGGGATCATCTCCTGCCTAGCTCCCAGCTTGGCAGGGAAGCAGAAAGCTCCTCCGTCTTGGTGTTTCTCAGCTCCCAGCTCCTGTGGGGAGCCGGGAGCTGAGCAGTACTGGGGGGGGGGGGGGGGGGGGGCAGGGAGCAGAGAGCTACTCCATCTGACACTGCTCGACTCCCAGGTCCTGTGGGAAGGAAGGAGCTGAGCAGTTCCAGAACTGGGGGAAATCCCCATCCCTTGTGCCCCCTCGTGTTGGGGAAGACTGGGAGCCAGTTTGCTCTTGGTTAGCATCTACACATGTGCATCTATGCAGTATCTACTGCACAGTTAGTTTACTACCTCTACACATATTAACTAACTGTGCAGAATATTAATTTACTGTGCAGTACATGGTGCACACATGTAAATGGTGATCCTTTACTGTGCAGTAGATTAGTCTACTGCACAGTAAAGCACTTCATGCAGACATGTCTACTACATTTTAGTACAGGACACATGAAAAAATTACTTTGGAGTAGCTGATGCTCAATAAGATTCCCCCCAAATGCATACACACTTAACTTTGTATAATTTGTTTGTCCATAGCATTAGGTAGTTCTGAAAATATTACATAGAAGCCTCATTAGTATGCTTGGCCAATAAATTGCACTAGTAACATGCTTTTTGAAATAATTAGACAAAGGTAAAGAGAGCTGCCAGGAACCAAAGGGATACATGAGCAGCGAGGCTGCTACAACATGCTGTAATTACAGTGCATTGATTAATCAAGCCTGCTGGAGCATGGTAATTAGTCAAGTCTGTTGGAGCATCTCATGAATCATTGTCCCCATCCTTAAAAATGGTGGTGGGGGTGCTTTAACTAAAACTTGCTTGATGAGTTTTAGTTAAGGCATCCCTACCACCATTTTTAAGCACAGGGACACTGATACATGAGACGCCCTGGGCGCTTTAATTAGAGTGGCTCTAAGAGCCACTCTAATAAAACTGCCCTCCCTCCCCCTCCTCTCCTGGAGCACATATATAAACACCTATAGGTTATATGGTCAAAACCTGAACTGGTACAAATGGGAGCAATGCACTCATGTCAAAGGAGCTTGTCCATTTATAATCAGCTGTCCATATTGTCCAAGATTGCTACCATTGGAACGAGATCTTCAATCACAAATCATCATAGATTAGTAGCTGATATTGACCGGACAATTTTTTTAAGGATCAGACTATTAGTAATATTCCCTGCCTGATGGATACATTTACACCATCCAAGCTGGAGAGGGTTAACAATTAAATATAGTCATTGGCATATAGATGAAAATTATAACATTCAAAATTAGTGTAGAAGAAATACAATCTAATAGGGCAATATGCTAAGAATCAGTGCACATTTAATTATTCCTACATTTACTATCTGTCCCAGGTGGCAAGGTAATGAATGGCACTTACTGGCAGCCTAGGATGAGATGCACGTGGATCTGGAGAAGGAACCTGCGTGGCTCGCTAGCCGCCTTTTTGTGCGGTTGCAGCTGGCTGGTGATGTTAGCATTGGACGCCAGCTGGCAGTGATAAAAATGGTGGCCGCAACAGTAGAGGGGGTGGATAGCCAGGAAGCAGAGCCACAGTTGATGCCGGGGGCTGAGAAGACCCTGCATGCTGAACCCGAGGAGGTGGGCGAGCAGAAGCCGACACAAACTGGGGAGAGTTGGGCCCCACCACAAAGGTCCACATTGGCAAACGGTGGGACAACAGGCATGCCGGCCAGAAGAAGGACAGAGGCGGCACCAGGAAGAACGATGGAACCCAGATGGGAGTGCCGGGATGACAGGATGTGAAGGCAGCCCCACAGGGGGCGAAGACCTGGCAAAAGCCCTAAAGGGGTCTGCGGTTGGGGTGGGTATCGCCACTGGGGTCTGCTATATTGAGGAACTGATGGGAAGTGGGCCCGGAGGCGACGAGTCAAGAGGAGCACATTTCTTCCCTATTAGGCTCCGGTGTGGGGACAGAAGTGGGCAGGAATAAATTTACCAGTTAGTTTCAGTGGTGCTTGTATTTTTTGTGTGTGTTACGATAGGTGAAGGAGCACAGGGCATAGAGATATATACCCCAGGGGTGGGGTAGTAGGAAAGTCGCAGCAGGATTACTTCCCTTAGGGTAGGTACCCAGGGAGCGAGGGACAAGAGTGCGGTGAGCAGTTGAGGTGGGCCCTTGCGGGCCAGCAGGTCCCAAAGTAGCGGATAGCCATAAGGCAATGGTGGAAAGGGTAACCTCAGGGAACAGGCCATAGGAAACAGCTTGGTGACTCACCAAAGGTGGCATGAAGCTGGGGTGTAGGGGTGGCGGAGTCCTGTGAGAAACTGCTGGGCAGAACCCGGGCCACTGAGGGTCCTACTAACTGGTCCCGTCTACTGAGGAACACCAAGTTCATAGAATCATAGAATCATAGAAGTAGGGTCGGAAGGGACATTGTAGATCTTCAAGTCCAACCCCCCACCTGGGCAGGAGGAAAGACTAGACTCAAATGAGTCCAGCCAGGTAGTCATCAAACCTCTTCTTAAAGATCTCTAGGGTAGGAGCCAGCACCACTTCCATAGGAAGTTGGTTCCAGCTCCTAGCCGCCCTAACTGTGAAGTAGTTCTTGCGGATGTCTAATCTAAACCTACTCTCTAATAATTTGTATCCATTGTTCCTTGTCATGCCAGGGCACGCTAGGGGAAATAGTGTCTCCCCTAAACCCTCTGATCCCCCCTACTGAGTTTATAGACAGTCACCAGGTCCCCCCTCAGCCTTCTCTTGTGAAGGCTGAACAGGTTTAGGTCCTGCAGTCTTTCAATGTAGGGTCTGCCCTGTAGTCCCCGGAACATGCGGGTGGCCCTCCTCTGGACCCTTTCAATGTTGTCCATATCCCTCCTGAAATGGGGTGTACAGAACTGGACGCAGTACTCCAGCTGTGGCCTGACCAGCGTCACATAGAGGGGGAGAATCACCTCCCTGGTTCTATTTGAGATGTACCTGTGGATGCACGACAAGGTCCTGTTAGCCCTGCCAACCGTGACCTCACATTGTCAGCCCATGTTCATCTTGGAGTCAGTAATGCCTCCGAGATCCCTTTCTGCCTCCATGCTCTCAAGAAGGGAGTTTCCCATCTTAAAAGTGTGCTGCTGGTTTCTACTGGCTAAGTGCAGCACCCTGCACTTGTCAGTATTGAAACACATTCTGTTTATGTTAGCCCACTCCTGTAACCTATCCAGATCTAGCTGCAATCTTTCCCTCCCTACTAGCGTGTTCACCTCACCCAAAATTTTGGTATCATCAGTAAATTTAAACAGGTTGCATTTCACCCCGTCGTCCAAATCGCTGATGAAGAAAGTGAACAGCACAGGCCCAAGGACCGAGCTCTGGGGGACTCCGCTGCCCACTTCCCCCCAGGTTGAATATGACTTGTCCGCTACCACCCTCTGAGTACGACCCTTGAGCCAATCTGCAATCCATCTGACTGTGTCCAGAAAGGCTATGTCCATGGCGACACCTGCATCCAATGCCTTTGTGACCTGATCGTAAAAGGCAATCAGGTTGGTCTGACATGACCTGCCCCTAATGAAACCGTGCTGGTTGCCCTTAAGCATTATCCCTGAAGCCGGCCCATGACAGATGTGCTCCTTGAGGATCTTCTCAAAGAGTTTCCCAAGGATAGAGGTAAGACTGATGGGCCTATAGTTGCCCAGATCCTCTCTCTTCCCTTTTTTGAAGATGGGGACCATGTTAGCTATCTTCCAGTCATCCGGCACCTGGCCTGAGCATGAGAGCTTGTAAAGCCGTGCCAAGGGCCCTGCAATAACCCCAGCTAGCTCCCTCAACACACTGGGGTGGAGAGCATCTGGATCCACTGACTTGAACATGTCCAGCCCCTCCAGAAATTGTCTAACCTGGTCCTCCCCAACCTGAGGTCTGGAGGCATTCCCCTCAAGTCCATCTGGCATCACAGCGAGGAAGACCCGGTCCCTGCACAAGAAAACGGAGGTGAAGAATTGGTTAAAGAGGTCTGCTTTCTCCTCTGGCGCAACCACCAGATTGCCCAGAGAATCTTTCAGGGGCCCCACATTTCCCGGTGCTTTCTTCATCCTCCCTATATATTTGAAAAAGGACTTTTTATTATCTTTGATCTTGGATGCTAGTCTTAGATCTATGTCTGCCTTAGCTTTCCTGACAGCCCCCCTAGAGACCTGAAATTGAAGTTGGCCCTCTTGAAGTTTAGGGCTAGTGCCTTGCTGCAGGCCCTTGGCGCCCTGTGCTGGATGGTGAATTCCAGCAAGCAATGATCACTATCACCCAGGTGGTCAGGAACTTGGAGACCCCTTACCAGGTCATCGTCTGTGGCCAGGACCAGGTCCAACAGGGCGTTTCCTTTGGTGGGACCGTGCACTTCCTGGATTAAGTGGAGGTCCTGTATCTCACCTAGGAAACTCCTGGAAGGGTGCGTCCTGGCTGACTGTTCCTCCCAGCAGATGTCCAGGTAATTAAAATCACCCATGACAACTACATCCCTTTCCTTAAGTGCCACTGCAAGGTGGACTGAAAATTCCCGGTCCAGCTCCTCCCCTTGCTTGGGGCATCTGTAGTAGACCCCCACCGTCAAATCGCTCTCCCCACGGTCCCCTTGAATCTTAACCCAGAGCACTTCAGCCTGCTCTTCCTCTGGCCCCATTCTGCTGGCAGAAGATGTGTAGTGCTCCTTGACACAGAGTGCCACACCCCCACCTTTCCTTCCTTCTCTGTCCCACCTGTAAACCCTATAGCCCGTAATGCTAACTGCCCAGTCATGGGACGAATCCCACCATGTTTCGGTTAGCCCTATGACATCCGGGTTTGAACTAGCTATTCTGACGGCTAATTCCTCCTGTTTATTCCCCATACTGCGAGCACTGGTATATAGCCATTTAAGCCCTTGCAAGATTGTGTGTGCCAGCCCCCATTTAGGGAGACTGTCTGGACCCCCATTTCTTACCTTAACACTCCTTGCTTTTGTCACATGTCTTCCTTGGATGGCATCTCCTCGTCTTCCTGTGGCCCCCTTCCCCGGCGAGGCTAGTTTAAAGCTCACCATATGAGATCAGCCAACCTGGAAGAGAAGACTCAAAGTTGTGGCAGGTAAGATTGGGGTTGGCAACATGGAGAGAAGAGAACTACTCCGGCAATGACACAGGCCCGGTAGGTGCGTGACATCTGCTAACCAGGTGAAAGCTGCCCAAGAACCACTATTCGAAGCCCAGCGGTGACAATATCTATGATTCTGGAGAGTTCATCTACAATTAGGCTGTAGTCTTCCCCTTCTAGATATTTAGCCTTCTCGCTGGTCATGCAAAATTGTCTAATAAAAGTTAATTATATAAAGAATTTATGGGAAAAAATTCCCTAGGCTGCAAAGATACTTTTCTTTGGGATTAACGTAATTCTTTCCAAATTATTTAGTTAGTTGCCCCATTCTGGGAATGGGCAGCCAACATTTTCTTTCCTGGTCATTTTTCCAAGTATGATTTGTTTTGGTCTTCTCATCAAGAACTTGTTTTTAATTCACATCTAGCTGAACATGAAGTCCCAGACTAATTTATCATTTATCTCTCTTCCTTTCAGCTGAAAAGCATGACTCTAAATTTAAATGGAGGCTGAGGCTGATCAAAAAGAGAAAAAGGTGTTTGAGAGTACTGCCACTTTCAGCCACATTTCTTTCCTTTTATCAGAACACCAGGTGAGAAGCAGGATTCAAAAGTCATCTTCGCATTAATAGGGATTCCATTAAAAGTATACAAAAAAAACATGAATAATAGCCTGAGTCCTTGGTGCATTCTGACATACTGCTTCCTATGTGACGTTAGGTTTGGTTTGGCCTCTCACTCAGCTAAGGTATTGAAACTACAAATGATTTCTCTTCACTTGTGACCATTGGTTTCATAGGCAACTGGTGCCTTCCAAGTCTGGGGAGGCACCAAATCACTGATGCGGGGGGGGGGGGGGGGGAAGGGGGTAGCAGCTGATTGCTGAGCCAGAGGCAAAACCAGAAGTGCACTTCCAGTGGCACTTCCAGTTTCATACCTGGCACTTCCAGGGGGTGGGTGCACATTCACCCACATGCACCCCCTACACATTGCCAATGATTAGTTTCTTATACCTTCACTTTCTCATGACAGATACAAAATCTTGTATTGTGTGCTCAGAACAGACCCTAGTCAGAAACCAAATCTTCATGTAATCTCCTGCATCCTGCTTTGCAAATCAGAATGCTTCTTTGTGCTAGATGTGTGTTGGCAATATGCTCCAAGTACCTCAATGAAAAACAAAATACAGTTTAAAATGTAAAAAGCCCACCTGTTTATTCGTCCTGAATTATAGTAAAAAAGTATAGAGAATGATCCTATGTGATTTCTCTGGTTGTCTAGTTCTTTGAGAATGCTAAACCACAAATACTCTAGATTGCCTATACAAGGGCTCAGGGACAGGAGGGCATGTTCGAGCAGTTCCCAGACAGCCACTCTAATTAAAATGGCCCACCATTACATTTATTAAGTCCCTACGCATTTCAAAATGACTTTAGGATGCTTTATCTAATGCTCATTCAAAGAGGCTTATATATACTGTCCCCCTGGAGCCATTTTGAAACATGCAGGGGCTAAATACATGTGATGGTGAGGTGACACTGGAGTGTTCTAAGTCAACCCCAGTGCAGACTCAATTAATTGATTCTGCTTTGACACACTTAAATTAGAATATGACTGAGCATGTTCATGGGCACCCCTAGATCTGGGTAAGTAAGTTGTTCTCTCCTATTTCAAGAGAGTCCTTTCCCTTGGTCTTTTGGGATAAGGAGAAAAAGGGAGATGAAAGTCTCTTTAAATGAAAATGTCAGATTCTTATGAAAAAGTTGAATTGGTATAAATGTGAGTTTCTGTTTTTTGAGATTCTTTCCCCTAATACTTCACTTGGTATTGGAAGAATTTCCCTTTACCTGAGGATTTGCAACTACAGATTTGTGTACCTGGAAAACTGTGATGAATAACAAGGTATTACATTCAGTATATGTAGATCCCAGGCTGAGTTCAAGTTCCTTAGAGAGCTTATGGCAACCAATCCATCTAGGCAATTATATACCCCTCATTATCACAATATTGAACACTCCAGACTCATAGTGTAAGTGCGAGGAAATCAGTCACTATAACATTTCTATTCCTGACATTCCCAGTTTAGAAAGTATGAGAAAAAACTAAGAATACTGTGAGCTTTAATTAAAGTGTAAATTATTATTCTAGCCTCTTTCTTTGTCACTAAGCATATTTCAGGGAAAGGGTGAAGCTTATGTAGCAAAAACTGTTAACATTTTGGATAAATGTGTTAATTTTATTCTAATTAAAGCTGCACTCAAACCCAACAGGTTTAGTATAATATAATTTATCTATTAAAGTAGTATAAAAGTAGTAGATTAAAAAGGATGTTGTACTGTACACAAATTTCTATTTGATATATTTATCCTTACAAATGTGCTGCCTGAAATCTTTTAGTCACTCCTAATGTTTAGTGAATCAAGTATATAAAGATCCCATTGTATATCTATCAGAAGTATAATTAAATTAACTGACTGCTTTCTTTAAATATTACCTTATTCTGTTTTCCCTACCAGTTATACTAATTAATAAAAATATAGCAGATATTGATCAGGACTGAGATTCAAGTTCAGCAAAAGTTGACTATAATGTATACTTTGACAAAAAGCCATTGACAATTTAACAGGGTATTAAGTTGAATGTTTTGAAGAAAATAAAGTATTTGTTCCCTAGAGGACTCAATTTCTTTTTCAATTAATACACTTGGCCAAGAAGAAATAAGAATGGTTAAAATGAACATACATATATTAATTTTAAAAGGCCAACAACAATAAATCCAAAACATAGTTTCTTTTAATTGGAGACTGGAAATTTAATAGGACAACTTTGAGCTACATAAGGGAAAGTAGAACCTGTGGTACTAGAAATATTTCAAACTTCTCTAATGAAAGTTATTATAATTTCTTTATATAATGAAAGACATCCTGAGAGCAGTGATTCATGCTGATGCATGATTTGGGGTCTGCTTGCCTTTCACATCAGACCTCTTATGTTTGATTTGTAAAGTCATGCAAAATGAAATAAGTTATTTTGGTTCAAGCCCATGGCGACTGACACCGCCTCTACCACCCGCTCCAGCTGTTAGCATCTGACTGCTCCTCAGTGACCTAACCAAGTCCTCAGTTCAACTCCGTCGTTCCACATACCCACATCTCGATTCCAGGGACACAGTTAACAACATCACCAATGATCTATCCCTTGTGCTAAAATATACAGTGTGATGTTCATTAACATGTACTGAAAAGCTCATGCAAAGGTCACTTCATTTTCAGGTAGGTAATAGGCAGAGAATTAATGCAACTAGTCTTTGTAACTGCAGATAACATCAGAAGTTGTTCAATTATGATCTTGAACACAACACAAAATATTTTTTTTAAAAATAAGAAAGGTGGCTACAAAAGTACTAGTGTTTTTGTCAAAGCCTAATCTATTGTATAGATTTCCTTATGGAAAAGTGCTATAGAATTTAATAGGAGGATAGCAAATCTATATCTCTTATTCCAGAGGCCAGATCCAGAGGTCAGATTGTGGGGGTTGGTAGCTTACCCATGTCAAAACTACAAGAGAAGAAAGCAGTTGGAAATGTTGGTATGAAAGCTTTTGAAGTTGAAACAGGCAGTGATGCATAAACCATAAAGTGAACATGATGATGATTATGACAAAAGGTTATAAAAAAATTTTAAAAATCAAATTAATCTTCTGCAGCAAAGCATGGGTTCAACTATTTTTCTATAATTGTTTCAAATAAACCTATAGAATTTATAGCACATGTGCATGTTAATTTATAGTTACTACTTATGATGGTACTCTATTATGCTCTATTTTTTAGAATAATTTTCATGAGCTACCATTGGTCTTAGCCCTATTACATTTTCATATAGGTTGTCTTAGATTGTCTTAAAATATTCTTAGGTTGCATACAAAAGCTTTGTGGGATGCTTACAAGATTTAGACCAGTAAATTGAGTCCAGGAGATGGAAGCTTAAGAAGCTGAAAGGGAAAATACAGCTTGGGAGGATGCTAAATTTATTACTCATGGGTTGCTCCCTAAGAAATAAAACACACATTATTATTATTATTATTTTTTGCTGCTATTTCACATCTAATGCCTGCTTTAGTTGGGGACAAGAATGAAGACTAAACTGTAGAGCATCGGAGGCCATGTTTTTTAGTTTGCTCTTCTACTTAGAGGGATGGGGAAAGGATTCTTGATCTTGGTTTAACTACAGAGGCCAGATAAATCAGAAGTAACAGTAGCAAAACTTCTAAGTACTGTAATCTTCAGCCTTGGAATTATATTGGCCTAGGTTGTTATCAAACACACAGCACCATCTTATTTAGATAGGGATTCATATTAAAGACACCGAAGATACAAAAGTGGGAATAATTTAACCATCATCTTGAAAAACAAATGTTGAGAACCCCAATATTGGCACTTTTTCCCTGCTTAAGAGTCCAAAAGTGATGTAGAATATATAGTAAAATACATTGTGAAATTGGAAAGGGAAACCTAATAGCAGAAGAGAAAACTTCTATACGACTGTAGAAATTTGTCTATTTTATCAGATCACTTACCTTGCACTCCCTATTGACTTCCAAAGCCTACTCCGCTTCCCAAGCCTATTCAGTTGCCTTTATCTTGTTAACTGTTTACTGCTGAGATGAAGAAAACACACACATCTTTGAAGAGAGTAATTTGTTGCATGCAGGGTGCATCTATGCATGCAGTGAATGCACATGAATAAACTCTGGAGCTTATTGCATGAGTAACCATTCTATGAATGGAAGGAAAGGGTTGTTTTCAGCCATCTGGGCATTTTCTTACTCACTCAGTTTGCTTTAAGTCTCATGTAGCATCTCTATAGCTTCCTTTTACATGCTGGAGTTTCTAAGAAGTATTAAGAAGCTCTGACCCAGGGTTTGGCAACCCCTGGCACACATGCTAGAGCATGGCACATGAGGCCATTTTGCCTGTCATGCCACAGCAAGCCCAGGCTTTGGGTAGCTGCTGCTGGCCATGGAGTCTGGGCTGCTACCACAGGCAGCTGGGAGGCTGCGAGCGCTGATGCAAGCAGTGCAGGTTCTATGGTGGGTAGCAGTTGCCCAGAGCCTGAGCCAGCTGTGGCAGGCAGTCAGGAGGCAGCAAACAGCTGCACTGAGGTCCAGAGGCCCAGATAGACCCTGTGGTGGCAGCAGATGCACTCACATCTCAAGACGCATGGCAGCGAAGCAGGCAGGGCGGTGCAACCCTGGCCCCTCCCCCACCATCCCCCTGGATGCATGTGTGCACCCACTACTAGCAATCTGCCTCTGGCATACCAAGTCAGACCCCTGCTCCGACCTTTGGTCACAGGCAGATCGCCCTTCACTTAAGTAGCAATGGCAAAGCAGCAAAGAAACCCCAAGCACCAAGACATATTTTCAAAGTTCTCTCCCTACCAGTCCCTAGCTTTGAAAATTGCATAGCTTTGAAGTGAGGCCAGTGATAATGTTAACCTTTCATCCTGTGTCACACATCTTTGAAAATTCAACCATAATCATAATTCCCAGTCTCCAGCCTAAACATTTTTCAAGACCCTTTTTCACTAAGTCAAAGTACACTCTGAGCATGTCTACATGAAAAGCTAAGTAGCTAGTGACATAGTGTCCATGGGTATCTACATGTGACCAGCAGCTATGTCGCCATAGTGATGAGCTCCCCAGTATAGTGTGCTGCTACAGCGAAGTAGCTGTTAAAAATAACTGTGTGCCATGCGTATGGTGCACTGTTACTGCACCATGATTTAGTACTTCCAAAAGGAAGGACTAAAACACAGCACAGGAACAAAGTCGTCATAGTGACACATGTTGACGTGCACTCTTTACTCTGCCTTCCATTGCCTGGCAAAATCTCTGTCATACTGTTGAGTAATAATATTATGCAGTTCCCAAAATGCTGTGGCACCATGATCTTTGAAAATGTCAATACCACAATTTTGTTTGACTTTCATATCCAACCTGTCGGGCTTTCGCAACAAGGAATGTTACCATGAATTAGCATTAAGTACAGAGTCATTTTAACCTCTCAAGTGCTTCTTTCATTGCATATGACACGAACTAATAATTTACTGCTCTGAGCCTTCCCAAATCCTATGTGTGTGTCTATCTAGAGACTCCACTGAAAATGTTCTGACAGACTGCTCTGTATACTCACCGTGCTCAGTAAAGTAGCAGAAGTCACGGTTGTAGTATTATAATTCAGTCTGGCTGCCAAGCATCGTTATTAGAACAGTACCAAGAGTAAAGCTGTTCTCCTCAAGTCATAGGAGACCAATAATTCCCATATTCAATGCAAAGCAGATGCTAAAACACCTGTAATCAATGCCTATCTTACCAATAACAGGCTAGTAATGCTTGCTAATAAGGCCAAGAAAGTGCTTACTTTGGTGAAATATATAAACACATCTGGTAGGCTTCATCTATTGCTTACGAAGATTTCAAAACCAGCCTCATCTGAGTACCATTGTTTTGACTGATAATGTGGGAATAGTACCTTGAAGGGTAATTGTCCTTCAGTGGAAAGGAATCGCTGAGGGTTATAATACTTTTCCTGAGATCTCCTGCTGATTATGAGACTTGAAGGTTAGAGCTCTTAAAAAAAAAGAAAAAAAAAGGTAGACAATGTGCAAGAACAGATTGTCAGAGATACATGAAAGTCTTGAATACAGATGTGACACATTCAAATCTTTAAGACCAGCAGTACTGACTGACTTGGTTAATACATGACGTTAGGCAGTTGACTACACAAATGAAGAGAGGACATAACTTGATAATGAATGTTCAAACTAGTGGGCAAATATATGGCTATATGATATCTTGAACATGCTACAGTCAATAGAATAGCTCTGCTGGAAGCCCTTTTAATTACAAATTCAAGTAATCAAGCCTCCTGGTCTCCAGTGCATGTGACAAGATACATAAGTTTATAGCATGAACAGATTTCACAGTTGGAAAAAAAAATACAACCTACTGTTGAAACATGTCCCACTTGGGAATTTCCATGGAAAGTAAAGAAAAAAAATTTTTTTTTTTATTAAAGTATTAATAAACATAGATTTTTAAATTGCCAGCATATGAAGAATTTGTAACACTCCTTTCTATGGTTAAAAAAAATATATTGCAGAGAATCCACCCCAATTTTATCAATAAATGCCAGCAAACAGAAATGGAAAAATCAGCATGAAACTTGAGCCAAACCTGAAACTGACAGTTTTCTGAAAATTGAAGTTCTTTTTTCTTTTTTTTGGGGGGGGGGGGGAGGAGGGAGGGGGTTGACTTTTCATGAGCTCTTACACTTTTTGTGCATGCAAATAGGAAGTTCTGGCAAATTAATTACAGCTTCTTTCAGCTCTTTTTAGCCCTACTTTTCATAATCAAGATATTAGGAAAACACAGTTATGAAACAACTATATATGTTTTATCTGAAACATGGCTCTGATTCTTTAATATTCTACTCTAAGCAGGCCCCTATGCTTATGTGTTGATTTCAGTTGGGGTACACAGAAGTAAAGAACCATTGCCAAATCCTTAGTGAACTGGCACATTAAATCCTCTTGAAGTATGCCAGTTATTACTGTAGTATTATCCACATGTACAATACATGATAGTAATATGCAATGGACTTGTGCTTTATGCAGACAAGATCATGCTTCATAAAATAAAACTATACTTAAAACAGTGACAGCATTAAATGCCCAAGCCCAAACCCTCCTGCCTGTACTTACCCTAACTGGCAAAATTCTCAAGGAATTTTACTTGAGTATATGGCACGCAGCAGTTACAGCATTATTTACACTAAGATTATAAACACAGCAAAGCAACACTTCTTGCTATATGCAAATCTGCTTTCAAGTAAATTCACCACATTTGTGCACTTTCTGTGTCCTTTTTTCCCCCTTAACGATATACAGTTAAGAGCAATGTTGCCCAAGATGCAGCAGCACTCAGTAGGAGTGGGTAAGGACTGGCATTCAGAAATCAGCTTAGTAGGCACAGCCCTGCAGGAATCTTTTTCTGTTTGGATTCCTAGATAGCCCTGATGCTATTCTAATGCTATCTTCCTCCAGCAGAAAACCACCAGCTGTGCATGTCAGGGGAGGGGGAGGAGTGAAGACAGGTACTTTAGTTGTTCTCTTTGTGACTGCCTGACTTGTGAGACATAGGGAGAAGGCTGGCATAGAGTAGTATCAATACATAGGAAGTCAGACAGAACAAAAAGGGGGGGTGGGAAAGAAAGAGAAAATCAAGACAAGAGTAAATGATCAGGCTCAAAATGTTGCTGAAGGGCCTGAGTAAAATAAGAATGTAGATAAAACATATTACACTTCACAAGGTAGAACAAGGAAAGGAAATTTTACTTTGTACATTTACCTCCCTAAAACTGCTGATTAGGTGGAAAGAGAAAGACCTTGAGAGTGTGGCCACAGGCTGTTAACTGTAGATCTGTTTTTCATCTAGACCTGGCAAAAATCAATATTTTCATAACTCTGCTACATAGAAACTGCAGCTCACCAAGCAGTTAGTCGTCCTCTTGTGCTTATCATTTTTTTCTCCTATAATTGGTTTCCTATTCCTGACTTGAGAAGATAGGGTTTTCTTATAGCAGAATATTTGTTCTTGTAAGGAATTAAAGTTACTACTGTATATAAAAATGTCTCCATTGAGCCAACACAGCTGCTCTTTTAACTCAATTACAGGGCAGTCACCTAGAGATAGGAGAGGACTTTAAAGGCAGACTAACTCCTGTCTTTCCATAAATGGTACCTTCTTTCCAACTGGATGGTTTGACCCCTTAGAATCCAATTTGCGTGTTCCCACTATCATAGAATGATTGACTTGATGTTTTGCCAAAGAACCTTGTCTGACTTGATGTCCTACAGTGTTACTATAGTTTGTCTTAAAAAAAACAACTACTTTTTTTCATTCTCAGAACATGCTAGCAGGGGGTTTCCACAGGGAGAAAAGGAATCATTAATTTTGTTCTACCACTTCCTATTAGGTGGATTTCTCCATTCTATTAGCATAGTAGAATAGGACAACAGTCTAACATTGAAGTTACATCAAATCAAAATTGAGACTTAATCATTGTCATGATCATCTTAGAGTTCTTGTCACAGTCATAATTTTCCCTTTATTTTTCTTTAAAGGTGTTTAAGTGAGTTGTAGGAGAAATATATCAACTTGTGTAGTGGTCATGCTCACGATGGCTGCATCCTTAACTATTTCCTCAGAGTTTTGACACACAAATTATCCATGTAATGGCTGGACTCAGAGAAACACATTGAATTAAAAGTCACAATTTGTTGAAGACATGCATTTAGTACAGACTTGCATGTGCATAAACAACTAGTTCTAGTGTTCTGTTGAAGCCAGTGTAACTAAATGTACATAAAAAATATTATGACATTGTAGCTGCATGGATAAAGAAGCATTATTAAATGATGGAAAAAGAGTTGGTAGAGCATAACACAGACAATGACATGGTAGCAAAGGACTGTGTTAAAAAGCAGCTTTCGCTGTAATGTTCCCACTATCATAGAATGATTGACTTGATGTTTTACCAAAGAATCTTTCCATTGCTCAAAATGTTTGAAAACTCATTTTGCACTGAAACTTTCCATATCTTAGATTATTCACTCCCTGATAAAACCCCAAAGAAGGGAATACTACAGAAGGACATGTTTGTGAGCTTCCTTTCCTTTCCCTGTTTCTTCAGGGAAAATGGACTCAGTTTCCCCCATTGCATTGTCCACCCTTAATCTTCATGGTTCTCCACAGAGCCCAAGGAAATTAAGAATAATTACATGTAAAACCCATGTTCCCAAGGCTTCTCCCCTAGTTTCTGTAATCAGAGCCCTACAGAACTGAATGGTATACAAGGTGCATCCCCTACCTGTGTACTTCTCCCACCGGGTTTCCTAGTCTTCATTCTGTCTTATGAAGAAGTGCTGTTTTAAGATTTGGAAAATGGTGAATGGTGCCACAAAGATGATTGATTTCCTTTTTCTAGGGTTGAAATGCTACATGTGTGTTAGGGAAGAAGAATTCCCATAACAGGAATGTCTCTTTACATGGACTTGGGTTTACCAATTAAGCCTATACTTGGCACCACTCAAAGGCAAATTCTTCATTTTTAAATTTCATCCAAATCTTTTCAGATGTTTTCTAACTTTTGATGTGTAAACAAAATATGCTGGCTTCCTACCTAAGTCCTCCCTGAAGTATGTAAATATATTTAGGCTGTAAATTAGAAGGATATTTAAAATTATAAGTTGAACAGGTCCTGAAGCAGCCTCCAAAAGAAATGCGGGGAACAAAATATCTAACTACCCGTAAGAGGAATATTGCATGCAGGCAGAAGTGACAATGTTTTGACCAATATGGCCACAGAAAGTGGTCTATAGCTTTGACCAAATACAAGTGCAAAACGCTGAAGACTGCTTCAAAAATGGCCAATCAGGTGACAATCTGAATCCTCATGGCATGAGGGGTCAGAAGAGATTTCAAAACAGCATATCTTTTGTAACTTGTGTCTGCCTGCCTGCCAGCCTCCGAGTTGTTTTCAGGATGGGGGAGCGGGGAAGGGAACAGAATGAGTTCAGACTGGGGTTTTTTCAGTCCCTGCTAGAGGAGAGGGCAGGTATATTGGAGCCCCCATGAGGTGGGAGGGGGCTCCAATCCCCCCCCCCCGCACCATCTGGGGAACTCCTAGAATGAGCTCCCTCTGCTCCCTTTCCCTCTTCCCATTCTGAAAACAGCCAGGAGAGACAGGGAAGAGGGGCCATTACCAAAGGAAACTAACTGCAGGATCACAGCCAGCAACTAGAGTCCCCATCCCCCTGGAACCAATAGTGAACTTCTGTTTGATCCAAGGGATCACTGAAACTCAGAACGCTTCCTACTAAGCATTCTGAGTTACAGTGGGAAGCTGCACTTCTGTTTGTTCCCAGTGAAAAGTTTATGAAAAGGATTAAATAATGTGCTAGTAGGATACACAGCACCCAGAATGTCTCTTCTAATTCTCTGTTCCTATGCCCACTGAAGTAGTGCTTCCACATACCTGTAAAGAAAGATCCCTACGAGGTTAAGATGGGAGTTAAGCAAGGTTGTGGCATTGCTCCAGCATTCTTCTTGATATTACTTACTGTAATGCTACATCTGGCCACCTACCAGCTTCCAGTCAGAATGGAGCTAAACTACCAAATGGATGGTAAGTTGTTTAATCTTAGCTGACTCCCAACCAAAACCAAGACCACCCTGACCTCAGTCATTGAGCTCTAGTATTCTGTGCTAATTAGGAATTAGACTTTCTGGCAAAAATCATCAACATCTTTACTGAAGCATACAAGAAAGTTGGACTGATGCTTAACATTCAAAAGACTAAAGGTCCTCCATTAACAAGCTCTTAATAAGCAGTTCCCAGCTCCAGTCATTCAGATTCACAGTGAGACTCTGGAGAGCATTGAGTATTTCCTGGACCCCAGAAGCCATATTTCATAGAAGGTTAATATTGACAAAGAAATCTGACATCACCTCAAATGTGCAAGTACAGCCTTTGAACACCTGAGGAAACAGATGTTCAATGATCGTGACATCAGATGCAAAACTAAGCTCATGGTTTATCAAACAGTTGTGATCTCCACTGTACTGTATGGATATGAGACATGGAAAATGTAAAGGAAACACCAAAACACTAGAGAAGTACCATCAATGTTGCCTACAGAAGAGCCTTCAAATCTAGTGGGAAGATAGATGCATCAACATTAGCATCCTCTTGGAAGCAAACACCACAAGCCTCAAGGCAATGATCATCCAACATCAATTCACTGGGTCAGTCATGTCATCTGGATGTCTGACTTCAGACTCCTGAAGCAAGTTTTATTCTGCCAGCTCAGGCAAGGTGTAAGATCAAGAGGAGGGCAGAGAAAGTTCTTCAAGGATATCCTCAAGGCCAACTTGGAAAAAATGCAACATCAACATCAATTCATGGGAGACTATCACCCAAGGCAATCCAAATGGAGGAAGAGTGTGCTGCAAGGATCTCAGTATCTTGAAACCTTATGACAACAACAGGAAGGCAGAAATGCAGGAGCAGCAGAAACAGCATGTTGCATACTGAATCAAGAATCCATAGCCACCCACCCCACATAGGACCACATGCCCAAAGTGTAGCAGAGTCTGTCAATCCTAGAACAACCTCATCAGCCATCTTTGGCTCCCACAGATAAGGCAATCATGGAAGACAATCATCCTCAACTGTGAAGGATTGCCAAAGAAACAAAGTTTAGCAGGAATGAAATCTATTTTTTTTTCACAAAAAGCCTAAGGAACTGGGTTCTATGCAAGTGAACTGAGAAAGTTAAGTGGAGAAACTAGAAGGCCCAGACGTCTGACCTAACATTCCAGACTACAACTTCAGTAGGAGTTATTTTTTCACACCATTGTCCCTTGCCCCAAATGACCATATTAATATTCCTTAATCCTACACACATCTCAGCCCATGGAATAAATCCTAGGGGTGTGCAAAATGGGCCACATTTGATTCAGATTTGGCCCATATCAGGGACAGCGATTCGATTAATTGATTTGGATCACAGTCTCAATTCAATTTGGATGACTCTGAAGATGCAATGTTAATTGATGTATCAGTTCCCTGTGCAATTATGTTAATCTTTTTCCATATAATAAAACTGTAATGGATCTACTATGTAGGCTGGCTTTAATACACAGAAGTTTGTATATAGAGATTTTCAAAGATAAATAGAGGCCGTATGAAGGGTTTCATAGTTGGAATCACTCTCTTCTCTTTTTAACTTTTAACATCTGCATGTCTTCAATCTCAAAATCAGAGACAGTAATTGCCATGAAAGTGTTGACAGTGGCATTTGAAAGAAAAACTATAAATAATCAAACAAATATTATCATAGTATTATTTAGTACAGGGATAATTTGTATTGCAGATATAGACATTAATTGTTTTCACAAGGCAAATGTCAATGTTATCATGGCAACCAATCTATGTAATTATGAAACTAGATAATATATTGTCATAGTTTGGGTATGATCCTATTCTTATTGAAGAAATTAAGCATTTTTCACTGACTTTAATATGAATGTAATTTTGTACTTTAAGAACATATCACAGCAATAGGGTATCAAGCATAATATGAAGATTCTTGAAGAAAGAGGATCATATGCATTTATTGTAAAATAAACATATACATGAACACATGGCATTTATCATTTTTACCTCAATCACAATGGGTGCCTATTCACATGTGCAGAATCTTCTCCAAAGCACTGGAATTCTTGGAACTGCTCTAATTAAAGCACTTCCTTCCCCCCGCACCTCACCCCCAGAGAATGTGTAAAGTGCCCCATGTAATTACCAAGTTTGGCTGATACTAGACCTTGTGTTAATGTAGGGGCTTTAATTACCATGATATTTTTGGGAGGGAAATAACAATGTACATTAAGTCCAGCAAGTGTTAGGAGTGTGTTGGAGAGAAATTTTCGGTATAGCTGGCAAAGAAATAACTAGAGGGCAAGAGCTCTTCTTGTTTTGCTATTGACACATAGAGAAGAATTGCTTGAAAATGTGAAGGTGGAAGACAATATGGGTGACTGATCATGAAATGGTAAGTTCAACTTCTTAAGGAAAAGAAGGAAAGTAGAAGACCTTGGATTTCAGGATAGCAGGGATTAACAAACTCAGAGACCTGGTGGACACAATTTCTTGGAAGACAAGTATGAGGTGAAAGAAAGTTCAGAACAACTGGTTGTAGCTTACAGGCCGTATTAAAGACACAAGAGAAAGTTATCCCAAAGCAAATAAAGGATAGGAAGTACAGAAAGAGACGTACCTGGCTAAACAGAAAATGTTTCCATGACTTGAAATAGAAAAAACAAACACAAACAAAACCCCAAACACAACACCTGCCTTCCCCTCCCCTCCCCTCCCCCCCTCCCCCAGTCTCATAGGCCTTAAGGGCCTATAACTACCATAACTAAAGTCTTCCATCTCCTCGTATTTTGCACAATATCTTTCTCTTCTCTTACCCCTTCCAGATCATTTTTTATGTTACCTTCTCATCATTGTCTTTACCCTTCATCTCAGCTTCTGAAGTCTACCTCACATGGCTTTTCTCACTGGTTCTCAGTATGCCCGACCCATTTCACTCCTTGCCTTCTTATTTTGCTCAAGACACCAGGTCTTTTGTAAAAGTCTGTAAGTTATTAATTGTCTTGTCTTCCACATTCCCTTTCTTGTACTGCATCAAATATTTTCCATAAAACTTTGTTTTCAAACTTTTACCACCTCTTTCCATTTGCCTTTGTCAGTGTCCAAGATTCACATCCATATAAAAGGACAGGGTGAAAAAATGGCCTATAAAGCTGGATTTTAAAATGTCTTGAGATTGTCCTTGATACCATTATTTTATCCAGGCTCAACAGGCATATATTAGCACCATAAAATAACTCAATAAATCAGGGCAAAAATGTATTATTGTTAGTGATTATTTACATTTTCCTACTTTTTCCACATTGGAATTCCCTTCAAAGGTATTCCCCTTTGATATAGTAGAGTGGCTGGCATATCTTTGTAACCCTGAGAGCTATGCCAGCAGTGGCATGGCATAGCTATCAACAGGGTCTTGCATGTCAAAGCAAGAGGAATGCTCCGGTCTTCCAGGCTGGGGGTTGGGCATGAGGCCAACAAGCCTATCTCATGAAAAAGTCTATGTTATGAAATCAACACTAAAACCTTGGACAAAAAAGAAACTTAAAAAAAGTGGAAACATGGCTACATTAGCAGGGATAAATATAGAATGTGCATACAGGGAGAAAATCATGTCATTAAAGACACAAATTAAGAAACTACTAGTAAGGGGCATAAAAACAAAACAAACAAACAAGCAAACAAACAAAAGCATTCTTCAAGTATGTTAGAAGAAATAGGAAGACCAAGTCTCCTATTGAATAGGGAGAGCAATTTTATAAAAAGAGAATGCAGAAGATCAAGTGCCTTTTTTAACTTCGGTCTTCATTAATTAGATCAGTTATAAGAGGAGCACAGCTAGGCAGGATGGGGAAAGAATCAGCCTAGGGTAGTAAAATAAAAGATGAGGAATCACTTTGAGAAGCTGGATAGTTTTAAGTTCTTAGGGACAGACAAAAATCATCCAAAGTACCCAAGGAATTGGCTGAGGTAATTGTATAGCCATTGGCTATTATTCTGAGAACACAGAGGTCAGGTGATGACTGAAAAAAGGCAAATATGTTTCCAATCTTTAAGAAAATCCCTGGTCAATTTAACATCAATATCCATAAAGTTTCTGGTGTGGTCATCAAAAAAATCTAATTCTAAGCACAATGGGATAACAAGGTGATTAGGAACAGCCAACATAGATTTGCAAATACATTCTGCTTGCTATATAGAAAAAGGTTAAAAAAAGAAATAAAAAGAAAAAAATGTTTTTATTGCAATATCTTAGTTTATATATATTGAAGCACAACATAGTATTCAATAAAAATATGAGACATATAAAGTAATAAGTCCACAGATGCATCTATTTGCACCACCAACATTTTACATAGACAAACTACCTTGTCAGTTCTTACATACTGAGTTAGTACCACCTAAAAGCAAAAACCATATACTTACTGGCCTAGAGAGAAAAAAACTGGGGATAGTTTTGGTTTTTGGGATTTTATCAGTGGGGTTTTGTCTTGAAGACCCAAAAAGAATGGTTATTCAGACTTGAACACTCATATTTCCAGGTCTGTCTTCAGATACATCATTGTTTTTTCAACTAGTCAGTCATTGATACCATGGATTTTAAGTATCATATAATTAAATAGATATCACCCTCTTAAAAAGTGTATATATAGCTAAAGAAAAAACAACAGGTTGCTAAATTTTACTCTATTTTTTTTGCTCTTTCTAATTCAACTCAGAGTTAGAATTACTCAACTTACTCAACATCAAACATAAGAGCATACAAAAGCACAAGCTACAATAAGTGTATTAGTAGCATATTAAAAGTCCTGCACAACAGTAGAACCACGATATCAGAAATGTATGGCTATCTAGTTCAACCTCCTGCTCAAGAAAGTTACAACCCCTGAATAAACCATCCTAGGTACCTAAAACCACACCCATGCCTTACAGCTGTTGTCAATCACCCTTGGGCCCATCACCCTTGGGCCACGGCCTCAATCCCTATGATTGGGCCTCTCTACTCTGGCACTTTGCCTAGCTCAAGTACTCTGAGGTATAGTTTCCAGAATTACCTTCTCCAGCCTGCACTTTGCCTCTCATGGCTAGTCCCACATGCAGCATCTCAGCCTGCATTCCTCACCTGGGCACTACATCTTTGTGGGCTTCTTTGCTTCTCCAGCTTCCAGTAGCTGCTTGTTCTGTCCCTGCTGCAGCACTTGCTCCAGGCAGCAGATAATGAAGTGGTGGGGGTGGAGGGGTGGAGCTTCAACTGAGCAGGAGCATGGAGTGTGGGACTAGGACTAGTGGGAGCATGGACTGGTGGGAGCATGGGGGTGGCAGGAGCATGGGGCTCAGGTGGGTAGGATGTGGGTGTATGTGAGGCATGTGAGGAAGGATGAGGAGGTGGGAAACTCTCCCACACACTTCCCTTCATGACACAAAGCTCCCACAGCCAGCAGCAGCAGCAGAGGGCAGCTCCTTGGGGTGCTCATGGCTCATGCAGGTGCTGCCACCTGGTGGCAAGAGGCTCTAGATAGTTCCAGGAGCTGCATGTGGCAGCAAGGAGTAGGGCCAGGCCCATCAGCCTCTATCACACAGGGCTCCCCATGGTGCCATCCATCACTCACACACCACTGTGGAAAACCCCCATGTGACAGAGCTGGCTGTATTCTCCACTCCCTGCTGCCTCATTGCAGTCCTCTGGGAAGCAGGGGGCAGGGTTCCCCTACACTTCAAGCACTGTCCCAGGACCTGTAGAAGGCAGCAGAGAGCAGGGCCAGGCCTTGGCTCCATCATGTGGGGCTTCCCCTGGGTACACAAAAGTACCACGAGTTCCACATGAACCACAGAAAGTCCCACACAATGGAGGTGGGTCAGCTGGCTCCACTCTTTGCCTCTATGTGCAGATCTGGGAACTGCCTGGATCCACACAGGACCAGGGGGAAGTGCCTGTATTTGCCACTAGCATCCTGAGGGTCCATTGCCTGCTGCTACCACCACTGGAGGAGTGTGTAGGGAGGGTCCCCATACCCCCCACCCCATAAGCCCCACACACATACACACCCCATAACATACCCTAACCCCCCACACACAGCCCCCACTCCATACCCACCCACAACCACACCAGACCCACACACACACACATATACAAGAGTAAGACTTTATTTTTAGCTATTATGTAATCATCTCTATATACACTATGCAAACAAATCAGGACAAAAGTATTTTTTGAGATAAAATGTTTGATTTTCAGTATATGATTTTTTTTTCTGGTTACAAAATGGCAACCTTCCCCTCCCACCCCAAAGGAATACTTCCAGTGGCAAAGGTCAGGGGTTAGAGGTAGGACTTTGGAACCCAAGATTTCGACTATGAGAAAGGGCATCTGTCAAGGAGAAGGCCTATTGCCATTGCCTTGCAGTCATTGACAGTTCACCAAAACTCATGAACCATCCCTCCAGCCAAAATAATTGCCCACCCCTGCCTTAGACTCTGACTGCTTCTAGGCCAGTTGACACCACAGGGCACCCTGGCCCCCATTGTTTCCTGGCTCTCTGCTTTCTCTTGTCCCCTGGGATCTCTAGCCCTACCTCCCAGGCCTCTCTTTCCTTCCTCTTCCCTGTTCCTAGTCCTATTGGGACCTCCTTCTCCTCCCCTCACTCCCTTTCTCAAATCTCTAGTTTCTTACCCCAGCTCTGCTATTAACCAGAAGCCTAGCTGCAACCCTGCTGCATAGGATCTCCTCTACCCATGAATCTCAGAGCTAGACTCCCTGCCTACTCAAGCCCTGAGTTTATGCTTCAAACCTGGCCCCTCTCTGGTCAGGTGACTCTCTAATTGGCTCCTGCCACAGATGCAGGCTGCGACTTGTTCTGCTTCTTTGCCTCTTAAAGTGACAGGCAAACTAAGCTCCTTGTCACAGTAGGTATGATATTATTAGGGTTTTATACAAACTACTCTGAACCACAGCTATAAACTTTGAGAAAATAATGTTACTTCTATACAATTCAAAATTTATTTTAGTGATAATATACACTTGGCACCATTCTCCATAAGACTTTTCAGTTGGGAAACCTGTAAGAGACAACTTTTGCAGAACAGCTGACCCAATAATGCAGAGCCACATAATCTAGAAAATTTGAGAAAAAATAGTATCCAAACTTTTTCATACTTACTAAAGCAACATGAACCTCCAAACTTTCTGATGCTCATCCATCACTAACGACAGCTTATGGTAGCTATTCTTAAAGAAAATGGTGAATTCCATTTTACACTGGAGAAGTAATTAATCAATGTACAACTACACCATGAAGAAGAAATATTTTGTTGTTATTGTTATTATTTAGAAGCATATAAAAGTGGGTAGTCATACATGAACGGCAAGGAAAAACAGGCTGATGTCATAATCATAGTGTGGAAACAGTACTTCCCTAATTGTATCTTAAAGAAGAACTTAGTCACTTATATGACTGGAAGCCAAGGTGAAATAGTTTTTATCATACACAGGCTTGTATTTAAGTTGTACTAGGACAGTTTCTGATCAGAAGTCAATTTAACCTGAATTCTTTTTTCCAACTTTATCTTTTGCTAACTGAAAATACACAAAAGTAAATACAACCTTTAAATCTAATATAGTATTCAAAAAGGATTAAATAAAATCTATCTGAGCAAACATAATATCATTATACATTGTCTCAAAAAGGCTGAAGGATTATTAAATGCTCTAGGATTTTCTAACTAGAGGAACTAGATCCAGTGGGACATATCTCATCCTAGAGTACTGGTATTTTCCTGTATTTGCCTCATCAACTGGTTTATTAGAATGAGTAAAATCATTTAGAGAACCATATATTTTTAAGTCATTGCTACAAGAAAAAATAAATAAATAAATCCATCCCCCAACTAAAACAATTTTCCTATTAGGAAACACTTGCCAATAGACAGTAAACTATCATCATTGCTCTTTCCTTATTGCAGCAATCTACTGATTGTTTTCTAGGCTTAAGTGAAAGGAAATGTCCTTAGAGGAGAAAAGCATTCCAGGCATTACTACTTCGGAAAACCGCGATACATTCACCAACATGTTTATGTAATTTTAGCATTCCAAGCTGAGCCACTATTCAGTGAGATAAATATAGTTGATGAATTATTCAGCACTAATATCTGAGAATAATTTAGAGGACCGCCTCTTGAATTTGAAGTATCCATATGTTCACATATATTTTGATGTCTCTTCTATGCTGTGCAATGTATGAAACAATAAAATCAAATAAAGATAAAATTTGGATACATGCAGTTAAGTTGTCTCATGTTATTAAATGAAATTTTATTTCCATAAGGGAACACTGATATGAGAAAAATTTAAAATACCTTTCTTTTTATAGCAAATGCACTAATTATCTGTGTAATCCTGTTTTTTTCCTTTATGGCCTCTAATCTGAAAATGTCAACTGTTAAATGGAAAATATTGGCCTATTCATTTTAAAAAAGATGATTTTTACAACAAATTTCACTTTCACTTTTTACTCTCTCTTAAATTTTTATTGGAAAAAACTGATTTATAGATAAGCATCTGGTCCTTTCTGTATACTGTAATTATTCTAGACAGAAATAAAAGGAAAAGCCATACCATAAAGGAGAGGAGGATAACTCAAGCTCTATGAAGGATGTTTCTGATCATGATATTGGCAGTCTGCTTCAAAATAATATAATATTAATGGTAGTTTGGCATCAGAGTAATAATGGTGGAGAGAGTTCATTTACTGCCTCACTGCAGGTAAGAGAGCTACTGATTGGGATTGGAAGTGGTAACGGAAAAAAATGCACGTTCAGATTCACTGAGCAGACAGCACTAACATGGAACAGCATTGTGGCTCTGGCCCAGTTTTCTCATAATATGACTGATAAAGCTGAGGTGCCAGTCAATGGACCCAAATGCTTTCTGTGACCCCACATCAATACACACCACATCATGACTGGACTGAATAACATAAATTAAAACACCTAAGGTTCATTCACCTGCAACTCCTCCAATAGTATATATGCCATCATCCACATACAGTACCCCACTGCTGTCTACATCAGATAGATAGGGCTATATCAGTTTGGAAGAATGAACACCAATCTGACATCAGCTGCAGAAAGAAACAAAGGCTAGTGGCAGAACACTTTAACCTCCCTGGTCATCACTGACCTCAGGATTGCTGCTCTCAGGCAGTAACATTTTAAAGACCAGTTTGAATGGAAAATTGCAGAATAAGAATTCATCCACAGACTGGAATCTATTACGGTTTGGTTTAAACAGGGACTACAGATTTGTATCCCATTATCTAGATTGGATTCTATAACTCTTTTGTTCCTTCGGGTTCTCTGCTTTTTTGCCTCTCCCGGCACCCCTTCCCTCCCCTCCCTCTTCCTTCTCCTTTCCCACCTTTTGTATTCAGATTACTCACTCCACTTTATACACTGTCCTATGCTTGTCCTTTCATAATATCTAATGAAGTGAGCTCAATTTCAATAAAGTTTATGCTCTATTATATCTTATTTAGTTAGTCTGAAAGTGTATCCACTACCTTCACCATGGCTGCCACCAGACCATCCTTAAAGAGAATGGATCCCATCAAGTAGGGTGACAGAAAATAGAAACGTAATACAAAAAAGGAGGGAATCCTCATTAGTTATACAAAAATTCTAACCAGCCTGCTCAACCCCATCCTTATCCATCCCTCACCCATGCCAAAAACAACCATGTGGCTAGAGAACAGTGTTGCAACAGAAATATAGATGGTTGAAACAGAAAGTAGGGAGATTTATTCATAGAATGGGCCCATTTGTGTAGGGGTTTGAAGGGAAAGGATCACCTAAGTTAAGGTCTCCTAAGCCAATACCTCAAGTCTTTTAGAGTTAGAGTTAGATTAATTTATGCCTACGAAAAACCAATAGACATGACAGGGAAGGCTCTTGTGGGCTAAGAGCCTGTGTTTTGTTTATTCAGGACTTTCCTTTATCTTATGTATCACTAGTTTTATAGTACATATTAAATTGAAATAGAACCCTGTCTTACAATTAGTAGCACCTCTTAGTTCTTATGGCTTAAAAATAGAATTACCCGCATATTTTTAAAGAAATGTAATTTGATGCTGTCACGGAGTCACGGAAGTGCCCTGTGACTGTAAGGGTGATTGGCAGAGCTGCCAATCACCCGGGCAGCTCAGGTGCTGGTTACCAGGGCGACCAGGTGGGTCACATGGCCAGAAGGGGGCAGGGCCAGGCCTTTATAAACAGCTTAGGCCGGAGCCTGATTCACAGTTCCCTTCTGGCTGCCGCAGGAGCAGGAGCTCTGCGGCTGAGCTGAGTTGAGTGGCCTGAGTTAGTGGTCGCAGCCTTACCACACTAACCGGCTGCGATGATGCGGGGAACAAGATCACCCTGACGGGAGGTAGGACTGAGAGCCCTGGCAGGGCTTGGAGTTATGGATAGGCATATGGAGCCTCTGTGTTTATGTTGCAGCCAGATGGCTTGAGGTTATGTTACAGTTTGCACCGGAGGACCGGGTGAGGCTGTAGGGGAGCGAGGAGGCCTCACGGGGGCTCCCCAACAGCTTGGGGGTTCCCAGTGCCCAGTAGGGGCACAGTTGCCAGCAGGGCACTACTGTCAGTGCCGGAGAGGCACCATCTTGTGCCAGGGAGGTGCGGTGTGTGGGGTTGCAGACCCCAGCCCATGGGGGCGGTGTTTGCCCAGTTGGGCAAACGGACCCAGAGAAGGGTCAAGGGGACAGGCACGGCGGCGAGTGCCTGTGCCCCTAGCACAAGGCACGCGGTGTCAGCCCTAGAGAGGGCAAGGCCCCAGAGCGGGGCAGAGACAGAGCGTGAGGCGTGTGGTGTCAGCCCTAGAGAGGGCAAGGGCCCAGAACAGGGCAGAAGACAGAGCGCGAGGCGTGCGGTGTCAGCCCTGGAGAGGGCAAGGCCCCAGAGCGGGGCAGGGACAGAGCGCGGGGCGCTAGGCGTTGGCCCTAGAGAGGGCAAGGCCCCAGAGTGGGGCAGAACAAGCGGCGAAAGCGAGCCGGCCCAAGGGCGCCGGCATCAGGGCGGCGAAAGCGAGCCGGCCCAAGGGCGCTGGCATTAGGGCGGCGATAACGCTCTAGACCCAGGGGGAGCCAGCGATTAGCTGGACGCCGGTGAGAAGCCGGACTCAGGGGGCACCGGTATTAGGCAGCGCTAGCGAGCCGGACCCAGGGGGCGCCAGCGATTAGCTGGATGCCAGTGACACGGGCATAGGGCGCAGGGAGTGGGCTGGAGATAGGAGCCCGACCCAAGGGGGCGCCAGGTGGGCGAGGAGCCCAGGGGCCCGAGAGAGAGAATGAGGGCACCCGAGGGGCGAGGGACCATACAAATGTCCCCCAGAACAGCTGCGAGGCTTGGGGCGTGCTGAAGGGGAGGTTTGGAGGCACGCATAGCCCTTAAGGCGGGACACATATAGATACCCCATTCTGGAGTAGGGACAAGAACACCAGTACCGTCCACTAGGGAAACAGGCAGCCTCCCATATTACTTATTGATCATCAAAGTCGTGGCGGGCGAGATTCTGAGGGTGCTACGTTCACCCTAACGTGACGGTAGGGGGCGCAAGGGAGTTCACGGCCGCCCCTAGGCCCCGCTCCCTCACAACTGGTGCATTCTAATTATTTATAATTTCTTACAATCATAATTGAAATTAAATTGTTCACAGAATGGCTTCTTGAGGAATATTCCTTACCAGTCCTATACCCACATTGTCACAGGCTGAACTCATAGAAAGTGCATTATATACATACATAAAATCATAGAGTATATTATATACATACATAGAAGAGATGTTCTTATTTCCACTATTTTTTCTCTTGGAAAAAAATGAAAGAAATTTGGATGTGGCCTTTTGCAAGATTTTTTTTTCTTTTGTAGATGTATCAGAAAAGACAATTGCACATCAATTTCCTTTCTGCTTCTGTTGTATGCTTATTCTTAGCTCTTTTATCATATCTAAAATTTATGACTGCAAGGTAGCCCTCTGATGATATCAAGGCAATTTTTTTGGTGACCATTAAAATTTAGACTTTAATTCATTTATTTTTGTTAACTTTAATTCCTCATATGACCATCACTGCTCACTGCAATTTAACACATACTGAACACTTTAATATAGCTAAAGCAATGGATCTAGATCCTTTGAACAAATGATAGATACTTTGAACAAATGACCATATTGAATGGACTGTTCAAGTGACTGACTTCTTATTTTTTCTTAGTCACAGAGGGTACTGTATGTGAAAGGCTGTTTGAAAACTATCCTTGGAATCCTGAAGCTTACAAGATGCAGCTTTAAAGGTAAGAATTTAGAATTTACTTTCCTTTCAAAAAGGGTGTAGAACTACAAAAAAAAGCTTACCTTTAAATGCTTATTTTATAAGTTTTCAATTCTTAACAACACAAATGTTAATATACGCATTTTTCCTAAATTAAAGAGATGTTATATTCAGGTAAAAGAAGTATGATTTATTTGGTGAGATACAGTGCAAAAATCAAACATTAAAGTCCTGGGGAATTTTTCTGTCAACTTCAGTGAAGCAGGATATTTTTCTTTATATGTTAAATTCATTTTGTGCATTTAGATAAATTGACAGGAGTATTTTATTAGTCATCACTATCCCTTATTACATTTAAAATTTTGAGAAATACTGAAGATTGTCCAGATCTTAAAAGTTATGAAAAATGGATAGATAAACAGATTTTTTTGAAAGACAGACATGCCAATCACACTGAGTAAATAAATGTCATTTTGTTTTTAGGGGAAAATAACTAAATTAGATTTATCTTAAATTTAATATCCATTGAAAGAAAAAAAAATTATTTCTGAACACGTATTGAAAATGGTATCACAGTTGGACCCATGCAGAAGTTTTAAAATTCCTCCTTTGTCAAATTTTTAATAAAGGCTGAATTAAAAAGTTCTGAATTTTAAGTTGTCAGCCACAGGTACATAGAGATTTTCATATTAAATTTTATCTCTGGGGACAAGATATGTTCTGCCAATATAACAACTGACAGCACACCTTGGAATAAGTAATAATGAAAAAGTTTTGGTCTGATTCCCACACTTGCCTGTTTTTACTTCCAACAGATTTGAAAATAAAAGATAGGTTGCTGACTTGTCTGCCAACAGTTCTCTTCTGATTTTTAGGTTATTACTGTAATTTCTGGTGTATTGAAGATCCTAGTTGCAACTCAGTACTCCCCACAAATTGCCAGGGCAGGTGGGACTAAGAAATGGTTTAGCAGTGTTTATTAATTGTGCTATAGTAGGGATCAGCAACCTATGGCCCATGGGCTAGATCTAAAATGGTCTAGTCCAGCCAATGGATGTTCAATCAGGCATGGAGGAATCATTTTCATGAAGCTGTGCCATGTTGCCACTCCACACCCCCTTCACTCCACTCCACTGTGGAGCCTGCTTCTTTGCAGCATCTGAACTTATCCTTATTGCAGAAGAGCTGTGAATCTGGCAGTTGTGTGGAGTGGGGAAAGGAGTGGAAAATTCTGGCCTACAATGACAGTCCATGCTGGCAAAAGGCTGGTAACCCATTTACTACAACCTTTTGAAAACCAGGGATGTACATTTTTATTCCTAATAAAAACCATATGGATCGTTCTCCCTACATGAAAAAATGCTAACCTACTGAAGTTGACCTCACTTTATTTCACTATATATCAGCCATGCACAAACTGACTGTCCATAATCCTGTCTGTATTATGGAATCTCAAAAAATCAAAGTCAGAGTTAGCATGCAATGAATCTTATAGCACACAATAAATCCAGTCACAGTGTCTAAAAAGACACATAATCAAAATAGGTGTTACTTCTAAATTCTATTCTTTTCAGATAACTTAGTTAATTTTAAAGCAAAGTTTACGCATTTAAATTGCATGTTGCCCTACAGCCCTACAGCAATGTAGCAATGCACTTCATCACCATGTGGTACATTACAGCAGCGTAGTGATCATGTGGGTCTACATGTAACCACCAGCTACTTCACCATAGTGGCACACTCCCCTGATATAGTGTGCTGCTATGGTGATATAGCAGTGATATCTAATTGTGTGCTATGTGCATGGCACCAGGGCAGTCCCGGGGGGGGTGTATTGGGGTGTCTGCCCCGGGACCTGGGCCCTGTGCTTTGAGGGGCCCCAAGGAGCTGGGTGGAATGGCCATGGCAACTCTGTGCTGCTGCCAGCTTCATGGCCGGTCATTTGGCATCTTGCCCCACCAATCCACCAGCTTCCTCATGTCCAGGGGTAAGGGCTCTGTCCAGGCTGATTTTTCCTTCAGTCCTGCACTCTACTCAGGTCACCTCTGCATGGTACAGTAACCACCTGTACTACGCTATGCTTTAGTACTTCCAAAATGTGGTAATTTGATATCAGGGGCCAAATTCCTATGCATGACCCTCATGTAATGTAAAGTGGAGGTAAAGGAATGGATTGTGAGTTCTTGATTCTGAGGCTTGTTTTAAGATTTTGAGGCAACCTTGAATATTATCTAACTATACCAGCTTGTAGTGAGGTGAAGTATCATTTCAGAATGATTAAAATACAGCTGGTTACAACCTACAATCCTTTCAACCACCATCAGCCCTTCATGGAGGGGTGACATTATTTATCTGCAAGAGTGTGGATTGATTTACATTTACATTTAGGACACTGACTGGGGGGTGGAATCTATTGGAGTACTGGGAGGATTACAGTACTTCTGACCCTGAGCAGGGTTTAAGACTAGGGGCACCTGAAGCCCACTAGTGACTTACTTGTTGGATCCTACCCAGATAAGGGATCCAGTGCTGCCCCAGTGAAAGCATATTATTGGTTGTGTTGTTTCTGTTGCTTTACCCCTTTTATCTTTGATATTCTGGGGATTGAATCCCATTTAAAGCCCATTAAACTGGATGCTGCCTCAAGTGAGTTGCAGAATGGAACTTCACCAGTGCGGATCCACCATCCCTATCTTCAGGTGAGTCCTGTGCCTGAGAACCAGGTGACGAGTACATCTTGGATATCACCATGGCTGGCATCTGGATGGCATATAGGGAAGGCAAAGCCCCAAGTCACCAACCTGTTTTTTCATGAGTTACCCCAGTAGGGGAACCCATCAGTATTACTGAAACCTCCTCTGTATTTTGTAACACCAAAGACATGGCAAACGAGTTGGAGTGTCCCTCACAGGGTGCTCACAAATAGCCTCATTCTGAGTGCAGGCCCTGTGAAATCTACACCCTGCCATACTGTATGGTAAGTGTCTGTTTCAAATCTAGGCTTGTTAAAAATGACCAAAATCATTACTAACCATTAGATAACTGGGTAAGCTATGTAAAATGATTTATTAGACAGGCTTCAAAATTACACTTCTTTTTAATTTTGTATTCTTTACGTCCCTCTTGGGCATTTAGACCTATTAGGTGTATGTAACTTCCCATGCCTTTCCTCTGGGCGTCGCATAGTGGGGTTCCTCTCTGACCTCGCTGTTGCTTTTGAGAAGAAACAGTTTGGTTAGTATGATAACTTCAGGTTGGTCCCCCAGGGGGTCTTGCCTGCCACATCTTTGATGATAAATAATTTTGATTGGAAGGAAGATATCTGGTCCCATCTCCCTGGAGCCTCTTTGGTTGTCCCCGCTGTTCCTCCTGTTTGGGGCTCCGCATCCCCTACACCCCACCTAACGCTAACCACGATGTTGTCACCTGTATTGTTGGTATCCCATATACTCTCAGTGCTCCAGCTCTCAGAATTTTATGGCCGCAGGATAGGGACAGTGTTCTTGTCCCCAGTGCTTCCTACTGCCCCCTTTTCCTTCAGCAGTATGTCATCCTGCTTTGGTACCATTCTGTCCCCGGCATGTTGCCCTTTTTCCAGGCTTGGTACTTGCTGTCAGTCAGCTGTGTCTGGATTCTTATGCTGCTTGGTCCTGCCAGACTCCAGTCTTCGCTGTAGACTTCCATTGTCCATGGTGACTCCATAGGTAAATCTTCAGGCCCTCTCAGGCCCTGAGCTATTGCTGGGACCCCTTCCTGGGGTAACCACCAGGTTCCCTCACTGGGACTGCATGTCCGTTCTGGCCCCTCTGGGTTGGCTGGAGACTCTACTTCCAGACCCCCTGCTCTAGTCTTCCACCAGGTCTTTTATCCCGGCTCCAGGGTTCTGGCCATCCAATCGGTCCTGGCATGCTGTTATAAAGCATGCTCATGATGACGAGGAAGCCAGTCCTGGATCCTTCAGGCTCGGCTGTTTTTTTTTGTCTCTTTTCTTTTCATTGTGGTGGCTCCGCCCGCCGCGATTTCACTTTCACCACGTTTGGCTTCCAGTGCAACATCCCACCACCTGTGCTCCTCATCTGGTAAGTCTGTTCTACAGTATACTGACTATGAACTCTGATAACCTCTAACAGCAACCTTGATTGTCTATGGTTTATCTTTCTCTTTGAAAAATGTTTAAAGTGCGACCTTGGATTTAATTTATTCTTCATGAGAGTGTAATGATCTTACACAACACACACCACAACACAACACCAACTACAATATATACCACAACATTCACATCAGCTTTGACATTTTAAAGTGAATTACAACAGCTGCTCTGCATTAAAAGGATATTTTAATCAAATCCATTTCTGAGAAGCAGGAAAAGTAAACATGACAAAGTTGCTAATATGCATGCTGATCCATTAAATTTAAAGCAGGGAGTTATGATGGAAATTTATGCCTGGTCATCAAATAGTTGTGTGAATTTGACTTTCAGAATAGCACACACAGCAGTCAGCTTCTCTCTCTGTTATCCTATTAAAACAGAATCTTAATCAATCTTTTAGATTTGATGCAGAAAAGGAGTGTAGAATTGATTGCACTGGAAAAAAAAACTTAGGGATGCTGGGAAAATAACATACCAGAAGGGCAAAAGAGGTTTGATCACAACCTTTTGAAATCAGTGGTATGTGTTTACTTTAGTCTTCAGCTGGGAGCAGGTTCAAACTCTTGGAGAGGAGTGCAACACATATACAGCCAGAAAATATGGCCAGATTTATTTATATCATTTGGAAATCATTAACTGCCTGGGGACCAATTAGAAATTCCTGCCATTCTCCTTGTAGGCAATATCCTGTCACACTCCGGTAGGCCATTCTGTATCAGAGGTAAACTGTAAAATACTGGAAGGTATTGAAATAGCCACAACTGAGTACAAAGAATCCGTAAGGAATAGTATTATTCCTCAACCTCAATACTATTTAAAATACATTAAGAAGAGGGAATACTGATATGTCAATAATCTGATGAGTCTTCCTTTTAATTTATTTTAAGCCTTAATTTATTATTTAAGCCTGGTTATTTGGGGGGGGGGGTTCAGAGGGAAGGGGTTACTATGTCCCCCCAAAACCCCTCCTCCCAAAAAAACCCTATAAGAATATACAACCAAAGCAGCTTGGGAGTTACATTCTATTAAATTGTACAGGCTTAAATAATTACAATATAAATTATAATAGAAGTATAAATACAATATAAATTGTAATAAATTTATTTATTATAAAAAAAGTTAATGCATGCCTCAGAGTACGACTACTGCTGGTAGACTAATGAAACACATATAATATTGATACTAGTAAAACAAAACTCTATTTCAAAGAGTTTTGAAACCACACTTCCTATTATTTCAAACACATACATGCAAATATTATTTGCTGCCTGAGGTACTGAACCTGCAAGCTCCCATGTATGAGCAGCCACTGCTGTGCATGAAGAAAGCCCTACCAGATTACTTTTATAGACTGTAGTGTGGTTCCACATAAGCTAATATTCTCATAATTAGTACCTGGTTCCTACAGTCATTGTGCATGCAAGCTTCTATTGAACTCAGTGATTTGTAAAGAATTCAAAGTCAGGCCTTCCACTACTGCATTTTCCCTTCTATCATTGAATTTCTAGAAGTAGCCTCCATAAATCTGCCTAGTATTAATGTACAGTGATTAGTAGTGTCTAAAAAGAACAGTCATTAAAGAAAAAAACATAATTGATTACAAGTTTGTTAACCTGAAATAGTTGTTTGACTGCTTATCACTGTTTCATCAAGGTATCTTTATGTGTTGTATAAAAGTAAGCTCTAGATTACAGCTTTACTCAGTGTCATAGAAATATAATGTTCTTTCTCTCTTTTCTAACAGCTGGTTTAAGAGGTAGGGAAATCTATAAAGGCCTTCTAAGCTATTAAATTTGTATAGATGGATTTTCAATGCAAGCTGGGAGTTCTGATAAGCAATACTAACTTGTAGGTTTTTGTTTTGTCTCATTGACAATGAAATGTTTTATATCTAATAATAAGGTTGGTGATTACAACAGAAAAATCAGCCTGCAAAGCTAAATTTGCCAGTTTAGTGACAAGAATCTCCCCACCTATCTTTTATCATGATAATGACAAAAGATAAAATAACATGTTACTTGACCATCAAAATGTTATTTGCCCTAAGGAAAGCAGTCAACTGAATTGTTCAAGGCACAGCCACATAATTTTTTCACAATTTAAAAGAACATCATTAATTTAAAATCTTTGTGTGTTTCTTAAACACTCTCTACCCACAAACCCTGCCAAATGTTGAGGTTTCTTATTCATATTTTCTTATATTTAAATGTTCTTCTTTCTCTTGTTCATATGCAAAAACCTACACAAACAGAGGAACTTGACTATGGCTCAAACTATGAAAATATGTCTCTGGCCTTCAAAGAGACACAGGAATCTGCTTACATAGAGTCTTTTGTAGTATTAGGGCTTGACTGACTGTAAGGGGATCCCATTAATTTCAGCATACAAAATAGAAAGGATTTTCAACAGTCCACAGACTTGGCCTAACACCAATGCAGTTCCTATTCAAATTAATTATAAATATCAGACTGAATGCAATGGAAAATCCTAAATAATTGTAAAGTATTGTCAGATGCCCAAAGAAAATAAACCAAAAAAATTGGGCATTCTATTTATCTATCTAGATGCATAGATACATGTAGATAGAGAGCAAGAGAGAGATTACTCAACTTTTTTGGTTTATTTTCTTTGGGCATCTGACAATACTTTCAAATCTATATAGCTAGCTAGCTAGCTAGATCTTTTTTCATTTTCAGTATTTTGGCATTAGATGAAAAGTCAGACACTTGTGGGATAAGCTGAAGATTTCTCTATTTAAAATTTACTTTATATTTATAATATATATTTATATACATATACTTTTATCCAAGTTGGAAGTGTTGAAGTAATTGGCTTACTTGACTAGAAAAAACAGACAAAGACAAGACATGCTGATACTGCTTAATTCAAATGTTCTGAGATAAGGAATCCGCATTCCTGCATTCCTTGGATTATCTTGATATCTTGCCCTGTGCATTCCTGCATGCCTTGGGATAGCCCTATGCATAGATAGTTGTTTAAGTAAACTTTCTAAGTTTCTGTGTAATTTACTATTGTTTTGTTTCTCCAAGGTGTATTTTTCATCTCTTTCTCTGTCTTTAGTATAAATACACTTGTAAACTTAGAGAGTCTGAGAAATCCTTTGAAACAGACAAGTGGGTGATTCCCCTTGCTGTCTGGAATTCTCCCTGTGATCACAGTATAGCCTTAAATAAAGAAAAGCTGGCTCTGTCAGTTCTGATTCAACCACAACGCAAAGTTTGATTTCTTCCACAGAAGAAAAATAAATCTCTAGACATATTAGTAACCAGTACACATTATGATATTTTTCTAGCATTAATGTATTATGGAAGATGGAGGAAAGCCTATCCCAGAAATATATTATTTCAAGTTATTCAAATTCCACACTGACATTTATTTTTTAGATTGATATTCCCTTCTTTTGGCCAATAAGTGCCAAACTCACCTTGACCTACTTTGAAAACTCTATTGTCACTCAGGTGTAAAAAGTCATTAAAACTTAACATGGGTACTGAATGTCAGTTTCACCAAGTCCCCATTGTACAAAACAGTCCTTGAAATTTTCCAAAATGACATTGCAGCTAATTACAGGAATCTGTTGATACAGTCATGATACCTATCAATCAAAATAGCAGCTCACTGCTTGGTTTAAATCAAAGAGCTATTGTCTAGGAAATGGGACCAAGCCTAGTCGTTCCCAATCACCCAGTAAACTCAAAATGACAAGTATGTATAAATACTTCACCAAGGATATTAAGTTGTACATAAATGTCTAATTGCTCTAGAATTCAAGAGAAGCAATGAAATCACATGGAAATGTTCAAATGTGGAAACAGAGCCAGAGCCAGATCACTCTCTCAGGCTTGCATCTTGAATACAATTTTATTTTTTTTAGTATGTATAGCATGAAGTAATGCAGAACAAAGAGGAAAAGAGAAGTATGGATTTGAACACCAAGAAGCAGTTTACCTTGATTTCTGCTTTGGGTGGATCAGAGAGAGAGAAGAATGTGGAAGTGGATGAGGAGTCAGAAGTAACTTATGTTCTCACATATTTTATTCCTAAATAAGTGAAACAAAAAGGAAAGAGCAGTATGGATGTATTCACCAAGTATTAGTGCTGTAGACTTTTGTTGTTCATTTCTCTCTTTCTTGTGATCAGTTAAGAAAGCAGACATCCTGAAAAAGTAGGGGGGAAATCACCATGATAGACAAGATCCTCTCCCGATCGCTGACTTCTTATTGCTGCATAGAAAGCCCTTAAGAACAACATTTCTTTTTGGGAGCGGAGTCCCTTCCCAAAAAGCCACAGAAGGACAGTGCTAATTAAATGGCAGACAGTTACCTCTGGCTGCTTGCAGCCATTAAAAAAACAACCCCAAAACAGCACTTTACTTTAAACTCAGCGGATTCCCATGCCAACCTCAGTGCATGCCCAGAAGAAGTAATGCATTAGTTGGACCTGTCTTACCTGACATCTCTAGAGCTTGGACACTTTAGTGGGGATTTTTTTTTTTTTTTGGTGCTTTTATCTAATAGATGATTCAGTCAGCATTAGCGAAAAGCACCAGAAAGCCCTGCAGAGCCAAGTCAAAATTACACACTGCTTTTCTGGTAAAGCATGTTTTGTTTTGTTCTGTTTTGTTTTTAACAAAGCCCTTCCTTTATGTTTGGCCTTGCATTTTATCAAAGATCTGAAACTCAAAAGGCTAGGTCTATACCTTATTCTAACCAGAGAAGGAAGATTGAAGATATATCTCTAAAGGTTCCTCCTTCAGAAATTTGGTGTAAGCTGTAAACTCAGACTTTTAGGGTGTGTCTACACATTCATTAATGTGGTTGAGATCACTGTTTCTCAACCTGTGGTTCGCGACCCAAAAGTGAGTTGCAGGAATATATGAAAGGGTCACAAACAAATTTTAAAAATGGATTTTCCTTTAGAGGAGAAAAACATGGAAAACCGAGCCTTTTCCCTTGCAGGCTGTCCAGCTTGCAAGGGGCTGCTTGGGGCACCCCATGCCCCACCCCCTTCCCCTGCCTCACCCCCCACCTCTGGCCCACACACTGGGGGGCTGGAGCCCAGGGGTGGGAGACAGTGGGTTGGAAATGAGGGGCATTGGGTCGGGACTGGCTGTCAACATTTACAAATGGGTCCATGTCCAAAATAGGTTAAGAACCACTGCTTTAAGTAATGCACATTAAATCTAGTACCTCCACTGTGAGGTACTAGAAAAAGGCGCATTGGCCTGTTTTAATACACATTAGCTAAAGAACACATTTTTGTGGCCCTTTAATGCTCATTAAAATAGGCTAATGTGCATTAAAGTGCATGTGTAGACAAACTCAGTGTTTACATAGATCCATGAATCGACTGATATTTAGTGAATATGGTATGGGCTGACTGGATGACTGCCTCAGTATTTTGTAGCAACAAAAGTAAGAATAGTAAGCCTTTCCCATGTTAGCAGCATTCCCACTTTAATGGAAAATAGAAATTATTATTATTATGTGTATGTTGTTTTGCGCACACATTATTATATGCATATTGTTTTCTTCTTGAAGATAAACACATATACAGTATCTGGATGAGAAAGTTTAAGAGTTTTTTCCCCCTGAACTAAACTATAAATGAAGATCATAATTCCCCATAAAACTGTTTACTCTGTGCCATTAGAATGCTGATATCAATCTACAAAGGGAAAAGAAAAAAATACTTTTGTTTCTGTTTGCTTTATAACCCCTTCCTTAACTCAGTGTTTTACCTCCTAAATAAAGTCTCTACCAGTAAATGTTTTGCTACATCTTAAAGAGAATTGATACCCTGAAAAAACTGAGAACTTGTGTCTTCTATCTCAGTTGACTTATACAGGCTAGAAAGATTGATAAGATGGCAAGACAGAAGTTACACTGTAATCTGTTCAATTATACTGCTGGCAAGTATTAACAGAATAGCTCCTGTTCTCCCTTAATCCCATTTACATGAGCCAATGCTTTCTTTTCACCAGGAAAACAACAGAAAAGCCCTTAGGTTTGAAATATAGACAGGTGAGCTTTCTAAACATGTTTTGGAATTTAGCAAGGGTTTTTTAATATTAGAGTGTGCACCCAGGAAATGAACTGCCCCTAAGCTAGTACGCTTCAGTTATTACTTTACTACCTAAGAAATTTTTGTAATTTCAAGAATTGGAGACCTGTGGCTTTATTTTGCCTGAGCTATAACACTCTGCCCAGAAGTTTCATTTGAAGATGCAGACTTAATATATTTTTATTAATCCTGTTGTACAGTACTGTATGAGCATGAAATCTAGCTTTTTCCATCTGCAAATGCTTACATTCTGATAAACAATAGAACCAGAAAGCTCTAGCTGTTTGAGTACTGTAAGGGACGGAAGACAGGATAAGCAGATTCAGCCTAACACTGTTTCCAAATCTATGCCCTGCAGAGCTTTGCATCTCAGAATAGGACTCAGTGGGTGTGTCTACATGTGCATTTACTCCAGGGTGGGTTTACTCTAGAGGAGCTGGAGGCTCTGGCCGTGGTTTCCTGTGGCCAGCAGCCATGTTTAAAATCCAGCCCTGCACACTGTTCCCAGGCCACCAGATTTCCTGGCCTGGAGCACTGTGCAGAGCATGGTGGCAGCACATGGCAGCTGTGTTATTGCAGCTTCTGCCCACTACACCATGACTGCTCCAGCCCCAGGGCACAGCAGTGATGTCCACTGCCCCAGGCTCCTGCTTGCCACACTGTTCTCTTTACTGGCCCGCTGTGGGGAACACCATCTGGACCAAGTCAATCTTAGTCTTGGTGGCCCCCTACACAGCACAGCCACCTGGCCAGGCTCACCATATCATCTCAGGCCCCCTGGCACCACACTGCTGCCATCCAGGCCCCATGCTGCCACCCAGGCTGCAGCAGGGACACCAACAATGCACGCCTGGATGCCACTGCCAGGGTCGTCCATGTGCTCCTCCAGCCCCACTGGCTGTAGTCCAAAGAGGACACCTGGATTTGCATGTATGTATCTGAGCATGACTGTCCTTGTCTGGATATGTCCTTCCCATAGGAGACACATGTAGCCTACCCCTATAAAAGGGGTGGTAGAGTGTGACCCCCTTGGGATAGCCTCTCCATCTGGACCACTACGCCATGCCACCTATCCACCCAGAGTCCCTGCCAGTGCACCACCCCACCCCGCCAGACAACACCTTGCTAGAGAAGACCCTACTGGCCATCGATAGCCTGGGATAGGTAGTGATCACCCACCTTCTTCCCCCAAGCAAGAGACCTGAACTCTGTCTCTACATACCTTTACCTCAAATCCCTCCATTAAGCCTTTCCTCTCCTGATACCCTGGTGTGGGTATGTATGTGTGAGTGTTGTTGTGTGTGTTTAGGAACCAATAACTTCATGGGGCTGTGTAGTGGGTTGCCTGTTTAATAAAACTGTATTGTGGAACCCTGAGTTGGGCTTTTGTCTAACTGATCTCCTGGCCCTGCTCCAATCTCTGCTCTCTGCACCTCTGACTTCTGTTCTGTCTGTCTGTCTCTCCCTCTGCCATCTTGGCTCCCTCTCTGCCATCTCCAAAACCCTGGCTTTTTCCCTCACTTCACCCCAGCACCAGGTGACCCTGAGCAACCTGAACCCAAGTTACCCCAAACACCCCCTGGTGTTAAAACACAGTCACAGAAGTGTGCGTTTGTGAATGTGTATGTGTGTGTGAACTCATAGTGCTGGTTGTGTAGTTTGTGTGTGTGTAAATAATTTTGTATCATACCCTCCTGTCTAACAGTGCAATATTGAGATTCCGAGTGCTGATCTGGGGTGCGTCAAGTCAACATGACCACACCTTCCAACCTGCATCACCTCTTCAATGTAGGCAAGGCAACCATTGGGAAGGCTGTCCTGGAGGTGTGCAGAGATCAACAGGACATTTTGGGGCACACCATGCCCTGCCAGTGGTGGGGGGAGCAGTGTCCTAGGCTTCCCCCAGTGCATTGGGGCCCTGGATGGGACCCACATCCCTCTGACCTGCCTGCTTCATGGTGAACACCACTACATCAGCTGGCAGGGCTTCCACTTCATCATGCTCCAGGCTGTCATCAACCACCATGGTGACTTCACAAATGTGAGCACTCGCTTGGCAGGCAGTGTGCATGACAGCCACATCTTCTGCAACTCCACCCTGCCAGCCCAGGGGGAGCTGTTTCCTGCAGCTTGGGTGGAGGAGATGCAGCATGTGGAGGAAACCTGATACTGGGAACACCAGCTGTGATGGCAGTGATAGTGGTGTCCCTCCTCCCCCCGCCAAGGCCCTGGGTAAGCCATTCACCTGCTAGAAGGGGCCAAGGTACAAGAGATGCTGTCCAACCACCTACTCCTGCACTCACTGCTGTAGTCCACCTGGACAGTTAGCCACATACTCTCGCCCTACCACATCCCATAGCATCACACTCACTGTAGACAGTTTTCAGAAAACCCAGTTTATTCCCCTCCACAAGCACAGACCCCCTCTTTCCTCTCTCCCCAGCAACAGAGCCCATCTCCACTCTCTCCTTAACAGCAAAGCACATCTCACCTCCTCCTCTTAAAGCCCCTCCACTACCCATCCCACCCACCACCCATAAAACAACCTCTTCTCTGCAGATTATTTACAGTGCAGGGTGCCATGGGGTGGGGGGACCTAGGGGAAAGAGCCTGGGACAGGCTCCCAACACCTCAGCCTCTGGCTACACATCCATGAGTGTGCACACCACAGTGAAGCCAGCAAGTAGGGGATGAGCCTGGGGGTGACAGCAGGCTCTGCTCTCCCAGTATGACTATCTCCACCTCCTCCAACTAGTGGGCTGGACCAGCAGGCCCCATGCACAGTCCTTGCCCCACTGCAGGCAGCTTCTGCTCTGCCGCTACATGGAGCTGGGGTGAACAGTGGAACTGGGCCCAGGCAGGGGGCTGGGTGGTTAGCGACCTGGGGCAGGGGCTGGGGCAGGTGTTCCTAGCCAGTGGAGGTGTCAACTTCATCCCAGGTCCACAGGGGGTGTGCTGCTGGCTGGTGAGCCCCACCCTGGCCATAGTCCCCTCTGACAGAGGGTAGGTCAGGCTGTGGCCAGAGACAGGACAGGAGAAAGCATGAAGGTGACCAACAGGGCCAGGATGGTGTTCAGAACTGAGCAGTCCTCCTTCATGGCCTCCACTGCCCTGGCCACCGGGCCAGCATGCTGCTCCAAGGACTCCACATGCCTCTCCTGTGGGGCCAGAAGCCTGTCCTGGAACTCCTGGTCTGCCCACTCCCTCTTCCATTCCCTCACCTCCTCTCAGGGAACGTGCTCCATGCTCCAGGCCTATGAGTCAATTGAGTGCTCCTTGGCCATAGTAACCACGTACTGCAGCAACCAGGTCTGATCCTGGGATCTGCACTGCTGAAGCTGCTGCAGCCACAGGGCCCCAGCCAAGGTTGGCAGAAAACCTGCCGGTGCATCCAAGCTGCCAACTGGTGCCTCTCCCCTGTATGTAGCTACACGTCCTACAGGACCCAGAGAGAGAGGTTGTAGGAGTTAGCAACATTTATGGGATAAGATGTTCTGAACCCAGCCTCAGATCAGGGGTTCTGCATGCATGGGTGCCCATAGACCATGGTAACTCTGGCAGCCTCCATCCTCACTCACTCCACAGGGGATGGTAGGCCTTTGGGTTCTGACTGCAGGCAGTTTGCCTCCTTGACCCTGTTCCCAGCCTGGGATAGGCCTGTTTCCTGGCAGCACCTGCTGCCATGGCTCCAGACCTAGTCCTCCCCTTCTTCTGCAGGCCAGCCTGTCTCCTGTGCTGCCAACATGTCCATGGCACCTGGGCTTGGGGGGAAGGGACTCCCAGCTGACTGGGACAGTAGCTGGTGGCACTGTAGGGTGGCACTCTAGGGCCTCTCTAGGGAGGCCCCCTGAGGCAAGCCCCCCATGCTGACACAAGTGTCCTGGGCACACTGTGAGGAGCTGTTTCTATAGACCGAGGGGTGCCACCCAATATGCACTGCTGCTACTGATCACCATAGTGCCCTGGGCACACCTGCAAACCTGGCATGAGACCCTGAGCTTTGACAGTGTGAATGGCAATCCCACCCTACCACCACCACCTGGAAGGATACCTGTGGCTGTGCTACATGTTGCTACCCATAGCTGAGGAAACTGCCACCGGAATCAACATGGTTCTCTATGTGTGAAAGGCCTGTGCCTTCCTAGCTGTGGGGGCACAGACTGCTCAATAAATTTTGCACCATCTCCCATATTTCTGCATGCTGGGATGGGCGGGGGGGGGGGTTCTGGGAGTCAGAGGACTATGGGTGGGCCAAGCAGGGGGGGAAGGCAGGAGTAGTGGCCAGGGCAGAGGCAGAGGTAAGGAGGGGCTCCTGCAGTACAGGGCTTACCAGGTGGGTGTGGCATGTGTGCCTGGTCAATCCTTGCTGGCAGAAAGGTCATATGTCTCCCAGTGGTGTCCTGGGATACAAAGGTGCAGCATATGACTGCCCAGACAGGGGCCCCCTCCAGGAAGGAGCTGGAACTGCTGGCAGCTGGCAGTGCCATAGCCAGCCTGGCCTCCTGGGTGGGGCTGAGCACACAAAGATGGCAAGGCAGGAACTGTCCAGGGTCTCAGAGCTGCTCAACAAGGCCAGGGATAGGGAGCATGGCAAGATGAGCTCCTGGTGGGCCCCCACTGATGCATCACTGCAGGTGCCAGTCTGCAGCAGAGGCTCAAGCAGTACACCCATGCTCAAACAGATAGCATAGCTCAGACCAGGGTCCCAGGGTGTGAGGATGCCATCCAACTGCTTCAAAGGGAAAGGGCATGGACTTGTGGGAAATCCCCAACTGGCAGTTGTGGTGGGTGACTGTGCCTGCAAGGCCTGGCCCATAACTGAGAGGATCCCAAAGCTCATCCAGCCCAGAAACCATTACTCTATGCTACTTATCCACATGGGTACGAATGATATGGCTCAGAGCAATCCCAGCCAGGTCATGAGAGGCTACAGGGCTTTGGGAGCAGGGATTAGAGGATTGGAGGCACAGGTGGTGTTTTCCTCAATCCTCCCAGTTTTGGGTTATGGGATGAGGAGGGAGAGGAGGATCAAGGTAGTTAACTAAAGACTGTAATGCTGGTGTCATAGTGAAGGCTTTGGCTTCCATGATCACAGTCTACTGTTTGGTGAGAGAGGCAGTGGTCTGCTGGGAAGAAAAGGCCTCCACCTCACTGCACTGGGGAGGATGCTCTTCTCAGCCAGAATGGCTGACCTGCTTGACCAGGCTTTAAACTAAGCTCACTGGGGGATAGGGCGCTACAGCCACAGCAAACCCACTGGGCAACTTTTGCAAATCCAGCAGGCTAAGGCACTCAAGGGAACTCACCCCTACTGCATCTCCAGAATGATGTGTAGGGAAGACTAGAGCCCAAATGGGACATTTACATGCCTGTACACCAATGCCATGAGCTTGATGAATAAACAGGAGAAATTGGTGCTCCTGATAAACAAGAATGACTATGATCTCATAGGGATAACGGAGACCTGGTGGGACTCCACCCATGATTGGGCCACAGGTATAGATAATCATGTAGACAAAAGGGGAGGGGATGCAGCTGTCTATGTCAAGGAAAGCTACATGTCCCTGCAAGCTGACATTGGCATCAAGGCTGGATAACTGGAGACTCTCTGAGATAAAGTCTGTGGTGAACATGGCACAGGGGACACAATGGTAAGAGTCTGCTACAGACCTCCTAATCAGGATCAAGAGCTCAACCAGGAATTTGCCAAGGAACTGGCTGATGCTGTGTGCTCCCAGTGCATGTTTGTCATGGGAGACTTCAACCACCCAGACATCTCATGGGAAGAGCACTCAGCTGCTAGACCCTGACTCCATGTGGCACCCAATGACTAGGGAGACAATGATCCAATTGCTAATGTTTCCTGTTATTCATTAGCCAGAGCAGGCAGGAAGCAAACACCAGCACACATTGCTCGCAACAGCTTTATGCAGAATGGAGACAGCTGGTTTTTTGGGACAAGGGTCCCAAAAAAACAGCAAACCAGGGATGTGCACTGAACAATAATTTTTATTTATACACTTTGGTTTAGATTCATTAACATTCACTCCAACTTTGTCCCTCCTCCTGTTTCACCCATTTCTCCTCCCATCTCAAGCTCTGCCTCTGTTTACTGTTTACTTCATCATTACGGAATTGCTTATGAATTTTACTCATTTATATGTCTTTTTGCTACGAGTGCATGTCTAAGAACTTGACTTCTCTTCTTTGGTCAATCGGCGGACTTTGACCAAACCCTGGAAGCTTCTGGAGGCTTCTTCACCAATCACCATTCACCTTTTGCATATGTTCATCTCAGATTCTGTTACAAATTACATATTGTTTTTCACATTCCAGCCTTTTTTCTGTCTCATGTTGTACCATCTTCCACAGTCCTGAATCTTGACCTCATTTACAACACACAGACTCACACAGACTCACTTGCTCCTTTTTTCTCAAAAAATGGTTGACACAGTTAAGTTGGTTACTTAGCATAAGCAAATGCCTGCCTTAGCTATCATTCTGCCTTGTGGTCAGCAGCTTTGCTGGGCCACAGGTCATGCCTTTATTCAACTGCAAATCCAGTGCTCCCTAAGATCCAAATATTGTCTCCCTAACATTGGCCTAATTTGAACAGTTGCAAAGCTTCTTCACATGTGTGGATTAGCTCTATCTGACTCAAGAAGTCTATGGATTGACAAGAGGCAAAGTGCTGCTCAAGCTGGTACTGGCAATGGGGTATGATCTAGTCAGCAACCTAATGATTGAAGGAAAGCTGGGAGACAGTGACAATAAGCTGATCACTTTTGCTATCCACCGTAAAGCCAGTAAGTCAGTCAGCAATGCAGAAGTCCTCAACTTCAGGAAAACTGACTTCAATAAGCTCAGGAGACTTGTTGGCAAGGTCCTAAGGGACCACGACCCGAAGGGGAGGGAAGTTCAGGATGAGCGATTGCTCCTCAAGGGAGCAATCTTAAAAACAGAGGAAAGATCCTAAAATCTCAGAAGAAAGGCAGCAAAAGGGCACAACACTCCCCTTGGCTCTGCAGGGAACTTGTGGACCTCCTGCATCTGAAAAAAAAGGTCTACAAAGGATGGAAGACTGGAACCACCTTAAAGGAAGAGTATTCTGCACTGGTCCAGACCTGTAGAGAGTGAACCAGGAAACCCAAGCCTGTGACTGAACTCCAACTGGCTACACATATCAAAGACAATAAAAAGTCCTTTTTAGATATGTGGGGAGCTGGAGGAAAAGCAAGGATAACATTGGGCCCCTGCTAAACCAAGCAGGACAACTGACGCCCAGGAAAAAGCCAACCTGCATAATGGGTATTTTGCATTGTTTTTTCACCAGCCCCAAAGGGACAGCCCTGCTCAATATGGTATGTGACAGCCAGGGTAAGGGAGAATTGTTACCCTACATCAATGTAGACCATGTGAAAGAACACCTTGAGAGGTTGGACACCTTCAAGTCAGCTGGCCCAGACAGTTTACACCCCAGGGTACTTAAGGAGTTGGCAGGAATTATAGCTCAGCCACTGGCATGGATCTTCAAGAACTCGTGGCACTCAGGTGAAGTGCCCAAAGTTTGGAAGAAGACCAATGTGATGCCTATCTTCAAGAAAGGGAAGAAAGTGGATCCAGAGAACTACAGGCCTATCAGCCTAACTTCTATCCAGGTGAAGATCTTGGAAAAATTATTAAAGAGACCATTTTTGACAAACTGACTGATAGCAACAACCTGAAGGATAGCCAGCACGGGTTTGTTGTGGGTAGGTCTTGCCTGACCAATCTTTTCTCCTTCTATGGCCAGGTGACATATAACCTGGACAAGGGAGAAGAGATTGACATCATATATCTTGAATTTAAAAGAGCCTTCGATCTGGTGTTGCATGATTTCCTCCTAGAAAAATTGGCCTCAGCTGTGGCCTCAGCTACATCACAGTCTAATGGCTGGGGAATTGGCTCTGAGGTCAGATCCAGAGAGTGGAAATAGATGGAAGTAAATCATCATGGTGTGCCATGACCAGTGAGGTCCCCCAATGCCTGTTCTTGGGCTTATACTCTATAACATCTTTATTAATGATGTAGACATTGGTATCAGAAGCTGGCCAAAGAATGTCCAAGTTCACCAGTGACACCAAACTTTTGGGTAAAGCATCGACACCTGAGGATAGGGTAGTGATACAGGCCAAACTAGACAGGCTCAGAAAATGGGTGGAAGAAAACCCGATGGCATTCAACACCAAAAAATACAAGGTACTCCATCTTGGGAACCCCCCCCCCCCCACATGCTTATAGGCTTGGCAGTGTTACACTTTCTAGCACCATGGCCAAAAGCGACTTGGGGGTCATGATTGACCACAAGATGAATATGAGCCACGAATACGATGTCGCAGCTGGTAAAGTGAGCAAAATTCTGGCTTGCATCCATAGATGTTTCTCAAGGAAATCCCAAGATGTCATCCTCCCACTGTACTCAGCCCTGGTGAGGCCACAGCTGGAGTACTGCATCCAGTTCTGGGCTCTACAACTTAAAAAGGATGTGGAGAATCTTGAGAGAGTCCAGAGGAGATCCATGCACATGATCAGAGGGCCTTATGATGAGAGGCTGAGAGCTATGGTACTCTTCAGCCTGGAAAAGTGCGGGCTCAGGGGGGACCTGGTGGCTGCCTATAAGTATATAAGGAGTGTATACTATAGTATATAAGGAGTGTATACTATAAGTATATAAGGAATCTATTGGGGAATGCCTATTCACCAGAAAGCCTGAAGGGACAACAAGGTCAAACAGTCTCAAACTGCTCCCAGACCATTTCAGACTGGACATAAGGAAGAACTTCTTCACTGTCCGAGCCTCCAAGGCCTGGAACAGACTGCCAGGCCTTGAGGTGGTACATGCACCTACTCTGTACTCCTTTAAGAGCCTTTTGGACGTTGATCTTGCTGGGATCCTTTGACCCCAGATGACTTCCTGCCCCTGGGGCAGGGGTATGGACTTGATGATCTTCAAAGGTCCCTTGCAGGCCTATGAAATCTAGGAAATGTATGAAATTTATATGGCACGCTGACTGGAAATTCCTATGTTCCTACATGTGGCCTGACAGGCCCTCACATGTACAAACACCTATAGATGTGCATGTTGGAGTGCCCACTTTGTGCAAACTGGCTGAGGACCTTGGCTTGTCCCCACAGTGAAACAAGGTCCATGGTCTCCTCCTGGGACCAGTTGCAGCCCCAGGAGATGACGTGTGCCATTGGGGAGGATACCAGCTCCCCCAATGTCTCACTAGGCCTCCACATGACAGTCTAGATGCTGCCAGGCCTGGGTAGGTACCTATGGTGTCCAGCACAGAGGCACAGCAGGGAACATGAGCACACAAGAGCACACCACCCAGCCAGCTAGCCATTGCTGATCCCAGCCAAGAAGGAGCCATCCCTGATTGGCTGCCCATCACATACTCCAACCCCCTGCTGTCTCCCTGCAAGGAGGGGGGTGCTGGCCCCCGCAGCCAGGTATTTTCTCATGTAGGGTGAGCCCCAGTCAGAGGGTTTCCCCTACCCTGGCCCAGGGTTTCCTGAACCATGGTTAGCCCTGCCCTGGGAGCAGAGGGGGATTCCCCCCCTACCCCCTCCCCTGTGTGGACAGATTGCTGCTCACACACACAGCTGGGAAGGGAAGAACAGATCTTCAGGCCAGTTTTGACCCTTGTAACTGGGCATATGCCCACACGGCAGAAGCCCCAGGCCTCGGGCAGTTTCTAGCACCCTGGCCCAGGGTCCCTTTATCTTTGATCTGCCCAACTGCATGGAGGAGGGAGTGAGAGAGGGAATCCCCCTCTGCACCCACAGCAGGGCCGACCAGGGCTCACGTTGAGGGTGAGGCCAACTAGACACTGGGCTGGAGCAGCAGAGTGTGTAGCAGCAGATGCAGCTACATAACTCCTGATTAAGGAATTAGCCTGTCAGGAGCAGCACAGTGTTTTTTAAACCACTTCTCTGCAGTTCACTTAATTCACTGTGTAGACATGGCCAACATGATTTAATCTTAATTCCAATAAATATGTTAAAATAATAATAAAGGTTGCAAAGTCATAGTTTCATAGTTTCTAGGGTCGGAAGGGACCTGAGTAGATCATCTAGTCTGACCCCCTGCCATGGCAGGAAAGAGTACTGGGGTCAAACAACCCCAGCAAGGTGTTCCTCTAACCTCCTTTTAAAAACCCCCAGGGTAGGAGCCTGCACCACTTCTCTTGGAAGTTGGTTCCAGTTCCTAGCCACCCTGACTGTGAAGTAGCACCTCCTGATATCAAGCCTAAATCTACCCTCTGCCAGCTTGTGACCGTTATTCCTGGTCACTCCTGGCAGTGCTTGGGGGAACTCAAACATTAGAAAAGTAAGCACTCAAACATTAGAAAAGGTTTTGCAACCTTAATTCAGCTGTTTTTAAATATGTGTCCTTTAATTACATGATCATATGTTATTTTATACAGGACCTCTGCTCATCTAGTGCACAGGACTGATGGGGCTCACTTAATGAGAAAATATTTAATATTTCATTTTAGCCTCATTGTTCAAAACGTAGTTTATGCATTATTTACTGCCATGGAATGTCTCTGCCATCCAAACTCTGTAGTGAACAGACTTATTAATTTTTTAATGTTTTTTCTAAGGTGTTCCCATCATAATATCTTAGTTCTTTATAAATATATACATATATTGTGCTCAGCATCTTTTCTTATCGTGAGCTAATTACAACAAATACCATCTTCAGTGGATATGTGAACGAGACATAAAGTATATGTACATTTACACCATGAAGCAAAAGTATGTTATCTTACTACATCTCCAAATGCTTTCATGAGCTACAGAAATAAACAGAGATCAGAACCCTGCCTCCCCATCAGCTTCACCCCTGATACATTACTATTAAATTTAAGAAATTACTTCTGATGAAGCTTAAATTCTAAACATTCTTTATTTTTAATATACACAACAACTAGTTCTAAAATACTAACTTTACTACTGCATCCCTGGAATAGAGCACCTCTGGGGAGAAATAAACCATACATATCTGTGTGGATATCTGTGGCAGCAACTTAAAGGGCAGAAGTCAGAGATGGCCGCAGAAATAATAGTGCAGAGACAGCAGAGAGAGACTAATTAACTGGGGATAATTAGACCTTAAAGTGAACAGGGCACCAAATTTGAAATGGATTTTTTTTTTCATTCACTTTGCACACGTTCAAATGGTAACCCCATTGCAAGACTTCACTGTAGGTCATTTTGCTTCATATAGAAAATTATTTCTGAGTTTAAAGTTAATTGTTTTAAGACTAAAATATTTTGATATAGACAAAGGTAGAACAAACAAGCATAAAGATGAGATAAAAGGCAGTATATTAAATTACATAAAATTAGTAAAATGTGCTCCCACACATATGGGGGAAAAATGAACATATGATTAAACTAATAGGATTACGCAAAAAGAAGCTTCTAATGATAGGCTTGTAATTAATCTTTTTTAGTCTTGGGGCTTGCTTATAATCATTCTTCATGTGCATAATTTAATTCAAGCAAAAACTAATTCTATTCAGAGGACATGCCTTACAACAACCCTTAATTTGCGGAGACTACTGTTCCTAATCTAGTTATGCTCAGGCAGATGCTGCAGAGTCCATTCCTGTTCCATCCTTATTTCTTCAGTTAGTCTCCAATGAAAGAATAAATGCAAACAAGTTTTATTTTATAAATCTTATTCCCTTCTATATTTAGAAGCCACAAATCATACATAATTGATACACTTTCTTACATACACTCATGCATTTGAATGACCTGGTTGTTATTCAAGTTTGTTTCTGCAGGATCAGGCCCTAAATGTGTGTAAAATATTACAACATCTGCAGATTAATTATACTTCCTCATTTATCTTAGCTGTTAGTAAGGGAGTAATTTATAAATTCTTATTAAAGATTTCCATTCTATTATAGAAATACATTTCAAAACAGGGAGTCTCTGGCTTTATAAATAACATGAAATATATTGTGCAATTTGTGAGTAAATTACATTATGAACAAAATCAAAATTGCATCATCAAATACGGACAACTCTTTATTCATATTGATTTACTTTAAAAAAAAAACCATGTTAATACAAAATGACCCGTGTTTTATAAAGTACAACAAAATTATAAGACATGGACAATACATGAGAAAATATAGAAAATATTTAAGCCATATTTGCTCTACAGGTTTCAAAAATTTTTATTTTTCTTTAGTTCTTTAACTGAAAATTTGTATTTATTTATTTTTTTTACTGTTTTCTTCCCTTATTACCCGCAGATCAAAATTTAAAGAGAATAGGATTTTCTTTATTAATAAAGTCCAGATCCTCCTTTACTTGTGTGGGTATGTAAAGCCTAAAAAGCCATTATAATATCATAGGCAGACAAGGTTCTTTGGGTTAATCTTTTATTAAACGTATATTATAATATTACTAATTACTGATTATAAAATCACTGAATATAAAATCACCAAGAATAATATCACTAATTATCACTGATTATATCAGTATTTTCCTGAATGAAGAGCATGGGAGAGAAAGTATATGATAATACACAGAAGAATTTTTGGAACACGTCACTGCAGAGTAAGCTGTTCCATTCCATTCTTCCAAGCCTAGGTAAAATCACTTGGCAAAATCGCTGTACTGAATAGAGACAAAACACAGAGCATGACTAACATCCCGTGGAGGACTTTAAAAACAAAGAGAACAATTTTTACATGAATAGAGAAATCGTGGTATTGTTGGAAGGCATGGAAGTGGTGTGGTGCAACGATTTGAGAATGCTCATGAGAATGAACAATAGCATTCTGTAATCTACAGAACTGACAATTGTAGGGTTCTTTAAGAAGAAAGTTTGTTGTAATAATCAAACCAATATAGCAACAAGGCCACATGTTTCACCGTTAGCAGTTAAATAATCTTGTCAATTTCAGGCATGTATACAGTCTGAGGCTGCATTTTAAACCCAAAACTTATGTCAGAAGAAGCCTAAGGGAGTCATTTGGCTGAAGGATCCTTTAAGAGATAAATGAGGCCACTGGCAGACATTAATTTAATCATTCAGTGTCTGGAGAATTTAATTCCAGATCCCAAAAATTGCATGTCCTGCTATGCCAGATATTCAGGATCAGGCAGGTTGTATGATTTTTGGAATCTGGGATAAAATTCCTAAGATCCCATTATGTATTTGCTGGGGTTTGGGGAACCCAGCAGCAGGGATTGGCTTTCTTATGTTGGACTACATATTAGGGCTGTGCAAGGCTTTGGACCATGCTTCGGATCCAGAGAAGCTTTGGATGCTTTGGCATCTGAAGCAGCATGTCTGGATTGAAGCGTTGGCTTCATTCGGCTTTCCAAGGTGGTTCAGAGCTTTTAACTGATTTGGAAAAGCTTTGGAGCTGCTTTGGAGATCCAGCCATAGGGTATGATGGGGAATCAATGAAACATCTATAACTTCATTGTTTTTTGTCTGATTTGGATGAAACTTGCAGGGGTGAGAGCATGATGCCTGCCAGGTTTCAAGAAGATCGGTGCAGGGGTTCGGGGGGAACTGCACCCCAAATTCTTGAAAGCAAAACTCATGTCATGCCTATGTGTTACATCACAGGGGGGTGAAAACTGCAGGGTTGGTAGCCCCTGCTGAGGCCACAAAGCCTGCCAGGTTTCAAGAAGATAGGTGCATGGGTTTGAAGGGAACTGCACCTCAAGATGCTGACAGGCAAAACTCATGATATAGATGACCCTGTGTGTGTTAAGGTGCAGCAGGCTGCAAACTGCAGGCATGGTGGCCCGCAATGAGGCAATGAATCCTGCCAGCTGTCAAGGAGACAGGTACAGTAGCAGTCTGGCTTCTGGGGCCCTGTACCTGTGGCTGCTGACAGGCAAAACTCGTGTCATGGGTGACACTGTATGTATTAAGGCACAGCAGGGTGAAAGCTGCAGGCCTGCTAGCCTCTGCTGAGGCCACAAAGCCTGCCAGCTGTCAAGGGGATAGGTGCAGGGGGGGTTCTGGGGCTCTGCACCCCTAGCTGATGACAGAAAAAACTCATGACATGGGTGCTTGTGCAACTGACTGTGTGTGTCTTGGGGCAGTTGATTGTCTGTATTGATTATTTCCTCTTCTTAGTCTGTGGCTTTGTAGGTGTTAATCCTTGCTCATTAACTCCTTATGTAGTAGCTAAGTACTGTGTATTGAGCTGGTCTCTGAGTGAATCATGATTAATTGGTAACTGGTAACACAGTAGTTTAACAGCCAGGCCTACAGTTGTGTCTGTCCCTCGCCCCCGCCCCCCCCCCCCCCCCCCATGCCCCAAGACAGACACAATTGCACAAGCACCCATGCCATGAGTTTTGCCTATCAGCAGCTAGAGGTGCAGGGCCCCAGAACCCAGAATCCCTGCACCTATCTCCTTGATAGCTGGCAAGCTTCGTGGCAACAGCAGGGGCTACCATCACTGCAGCTTTCACCCCACTGCACCTTAACACACAGTGTCACCCATGTCATGAGTTTTGCTTGGCTGCAGCTTGAGGTACAGTTTCCCCCAAACCCCTGCACTGAACTTCTTGAAACTTGGCAGGGTTCATGCTCTCAGCACAGGCTACCACCCTGCATATTTCATCCAAAATCATACAAAAAACAACAAAGTTATAGATATTTGATTGATTCCCCATTATATCCTATGACCAGATGGTTGAGGCGGCTCTGAAGCTTCAGAGCCGGTTCAGACTGATCGAAGTGGGAAAATGATCCAAAGCTCAGGATTGGATCCCTGGCATCCAAAACAGCTCGATCCAAATCCAGATTGAATATCTGCCTACTTGCACAGGCCTACTACATATATGCCCTTTCCATCTACTAATGTATGCAAAACTTGAGTTTGGAGAGCTCTCTACTCTTCATCTCCCCACACTGAGGGCCTTTAAACAGAGTATGGGGAACTTGGGATCTTGGAGCACTGCTAACTACATTCATTCTTTTTAGGCATGCCAACACAGGGAACCTGGGATCAGAAAGGTATACTGTAATCCCAGGCTCCCTACATACCCCTTTAAACTTGCCAGTACCTGGGGAACCCAACATCTGAGGTCCCTGGAACTGAGCTCTCCATGCATCTCAAAATTGAATGATTATCTTTAAACTTACATGCCAAACATTCAAATTCAAGTGCAATGCAAAACAGCTTCAAAGTTATTCTAATTTCAATGTGATTTGTCATTTTTATCACATGATAGATTGGTTGAATGTGTGTCATGTTATGATTTATCACATGATTAATATTAATCTGAGACAAGATAGGCTTTCCTGACCAGATGCTCCTGTGCCCCAGGCTGAGCAGCATATGCAGTTTTTAGGCCCAGGGTTGCCCCATGTTCCATCTCATGTGGGGATTGTCATGGGCAGTCCTGGGTTCTGGTTGGGGACATGGGTGCTCCAGCCTAATCCCAGAGATTAGGCAGAGGACAGTTAAATCCTGGACCTAGTGCTGCCTATTGTGATCCTGACACTGATTTGAGAATCAAGATAAAGTACAAAGCAGTGTAACAGACAACCAGGGACTCCTGTTACTTTAAGGAAAATTTGCAGCAGGCAGATGAACAGGAGCTAGCTGCACCAGAACAAGCATGCTGACCATTATGTGTAAACATGGTCTTGGCCCTGCTTGCTTCAGTCCACAGCCCTCTGCATCCATGACCCCAGGCCTGGCTGCCTGACCCTGGCCTTGGCTCTCCCAGCCTTAGCTTAAGGCAGCACACCAGCCTCAGTGTGAAAGAGTAAACACAGATATGGCAAAAAGAGCCGGAGAATGCTGCTTCCAGAGCCATTACCATATTAGGATGGAAGCCCCGAAAACAGAAAAAAGAGAAGAGATGGGAGTTTCAAAAGAAAAGGAGAGAGGGGTGAAAGAGAAAAATAGGGAGAAAGAGGAACCCCAGGGGATAAGAGACTTACCACAAGACTTTTCATGATGCTGGAGAAAGCAGAGCTCTGAGGAAGAGGGTGGATCCCTGAGGAGATATACCAGGGGACACATCAGGTTGCTGCCCTGGAAAGTAAACAAAGAAAAGAAGAGAGTGAATTGACCCACTCTCTCAAGCTTGGAGATGGCATCTGGTTGTCTGTCATGAGGATTCAAGGCTTCAGGCACACACAGGATAAAAGGTACACACTTATAGCAACAAAATAAAGAGAAAGTTGCAGATAAAAGACCACCCAAAAAAAGATAAGTAGACGAACAAGAGAAAAAGAGACTTCATTTTCTAACACTAAGTTCAGTCCAACCAAATTGATAGCAATTACATAAGAAAATGATATAGATAGAATTACAAAGCTGATATGATGGGTAAGGCTAAAGAAAAAAAAAAAAGAAAAGGATATAAATGGACAACTTCTGCCTAAAAGTAAAGAAAGTTTGTATAGAGTGATAAAAGATAAAAATAAAGACAAGTGTTAATCTGAATCAGACTGTGAAAATATATTTATTGGTGAGTACATGTGGAGAATCGAGAAGGCAAGCAAGGTATTCCTCTATAATACCAGGACCCCTAATAGAGGCACACAAAAAAACCCAACAAACAAAACAAAAAATGAACTATATATAATAACCCTCCCAACTAGTGACATCATAAATTAAAACATATAATAATAACATCCAAGACGTGGCAGGCAGGAAAGTAGGGGTACCTATAGTTCTTTGGTAGATTACAAGAGCGTATGAAGAGGCATCCTAAGCGCCACCATCACACTTAGCCTTCTGGGTCCCTGACCCTGGACTGGTGTAACTTTGAGCCACATAGGGAGTGTTTAAAACCAGTTTCAGGTGTTACTGTGTGGATAATCTACCAGTTAAAAGCTTCAGATGCCACCCAAAATTACTGTGTAACAAGGTTGTGATTTGAACACAGAACTTTGCCTATTTACCATACTCCATTTACTTCCCTGGTCCATTATCTCTTCTATACTAGGACACCCATATTTTCCAGTGGCAGAACAGTCTTCCCTTCTGGGGCACAAGACTCTTTGTGCTCTTGCCATCCCAATTATATAGGGCCAGATACAATCATCCAATCTAGACATTGATATAACACCCATCATCACCTTCATAATTTGACTCAAAATGATGATGTAATATCTACTACAAAGCATGGTTTGGTATTGCCTTCTGTTATTGCAGTTTTCACTACAGCTATTCACTTTTTTTTGTAGCCAGGTCTTTACCCTTCAACTCCTGGAATTGACTTTGTAAGTTTGCTACTGCAAAAATCAAAGGCAAAAATTCTGCAGGTTTAATAAGACTGTTCATAATGTGTTACAAACTTCAGTGGCTCTGGGGATTAGATGTATTTATTTAGAACACCATATAATCTTCTATGTTCTGCAAGTAACCACGGTTTGGTATTAAAATGTATAAAAACTTGTCATGGCTTTGATATATTTAACATCTGTTTAGTGACATCTCATTTAAAAAGGGATTCATTACCATCAGAATGTGATTGTTTATTTTAGTAGCAGTACTGGTGTTAAGGTTGAGTTGGTGTTTCCATTATAAAGCAAGATTTTATGGGTTTACTGTCTCAGTAGTTTCAAATTTCAATAGGCTGAAGTTTGGAATTACAAGATATTAGAAAGAAAGGATTTTTTAAATAAAAAATGTTTGAAATCTAGTAAGATGGTTTGAGTATTGGAGCCTCACAAAGAATAATGGGGGCCAGTTTTCAAATGGGTCTTTTCCACACTTTGGTTTAAAACACAAATATCTTAAATAAAAACATATAACTAGATTTTGTTGAATGCCTGCCCTCAAAATGGAGCAAAGCTTTAGGTCTTTTAGGGAAAACATTTGAAATGAGTTGGATATTTCTATGCAAGAGTGAATATTAACTACTGAGCAGGTGCAGTAGTTAATTTTCATAATGTTCTTGGTTATGCAGCAAATATAGCATTGCAAATCTCATTACAAGGTAAAATAGATTCTAACAAATTTTGTTTTGACATTAACTGCCATTCAAATGAATGGAAAAGTACTTCCATTTGCTTTAATGAGAGCTGGCTTTAAAAAAGAGACAATATTATATTAAGAAAAAATGCACTGAATTTATGATACAAGAATAAAGCAGAAAAGACTTTGAGTTAAGGCTGCCAAGGTCTCCATTGCATCTAAGCACTGAAGCACACATGATCTATGGAAGTACTCACAATAGAAGGTGAGAGAAAGAGAATCCATGTGCATGTGTGTATTAATATCTATAAATATAGATTATATTTGCAGTTCTACTATGCCCCTGGGATGACTATCTGCAGATGGGATGGATACTTTGGAATCCACCACATTATTTCCAGTTCACTTCCAGTCCAGTAACCTACACTGATTATTTGAACTTCTGGGATGAGGTAGTTCTAACTCAGCAGACTGGGAAATAGGGAGAAATGAATTTCTCTCTACTCACTTCCTTATGAATCAGCCTAGCATTCATTCTCAAACTCTGTCAATATGCATAAAGTAAACCGCTATGCCCAACAGCTGGCCAAGGGCCAGATTTGTTTTATATCATGATTTAAATGGGATAAAAGTCTGATTTAAACAAAGAATTACTATATTCCTTTCTACTTATTTCTGTCCTTCAGCTTTAAACTATTTTAACAGGTTTGTTCCTCGTCTGCTTCAGGTTTAAACTGCATTTAAACTAGTCTAAGTGTTACATGTATCTTCATCCTGATTGTGGCATTCTACAAACCAACCACATAGGACAGGATTTAACATAGATTTAATAGATTTCATAGGCATTAGGGGCTGGAAGGGACCTCGAGAGATCATCAGATCCAGCCCTCCTGCCATAGGTGGGAAGTCAGCTGGGATCAAGTGACTCTGGGAGACCCAGAAAGAAATATATCCACCTGTTTTTTGAAGGAATCCAGAGTCGGTGCTTGCACTACCTCTGGGGGGTTTGCTCCAGACCCTGGACTCTCACATTGTAAAGAATTTTTTTTCCTATATCCAGTCTTAATCGGCCTTTCTGGAGTTTATGACTTTTAGACGTTATTATCCCTTGTGTAGCTCTGGTGAACAGGTGCTCTCCCAGGTCCTGACGTACCCCTCTTATGTAACTGTAGGATGCCACCAAGTCCCCCCTTCTCTTCTCCAGACCGAAGATTCCCTAGTCCCTCAGCCCCTCCTCATACAGCCTTCCCTCCAGGCCATGGATCATATGAGTGACTGTCCTCTGGACTCACTTAAGCTTCTCCACATCTTTCCTGAAGTGCAAGGCCCAATACTGGATGCAGTACTCCAGCTGCAGTCTCACCAGGGCTGAGTAAAGTGAGAGGATGACTTACCTGGTTTTGCTTGAGATGCATTGGTGGATGCACACCAGAGTTGGGTTAGCTTTGCCAGCCACAGTATATAATGACAAACCAAAATCAAGACAAAGACAATTGAGGTCTCAAAGCCAAGCATTCAAAAAAGTAAGTTCATACCAGTATTAAGATACACATATAGAATTCTATTTTAAGGTATGGTCTAAGAGAGACTCTCATTCAGTGTCATACAGAAGGTGTATAGCAGGTCCAGAAGTAGAATACAGTTCTTCTGTCTCCCAGTACAGGAGTGGAGCCATAAAAAAAAATCCCTGCTCTTCTGATAATTTTTTGCTTCGTTAATGCTTATGCATGCACTGACCAAATGAAGCAGGTGTTTTGTTGAATAAATATGTGATCATGTAATTAGAGATTATATCATAACACACAGGCATCTTCTGAAACAATGTTTATAAACATTTGATGGAATAAATAAGACAAATGGTTCTATACTCTGTCTGAGTAACCTGTTACAATATATGTAAACCTTAACTTTGAAATCTGTAAATTTTAGGTCCTTAAGGCTACGGCAGAAGTTACACATAAACTGGTTTTAGTGAGGAGAAACTGATTTAAACCTGTAAAAGAATATCTGTTCAGTGCACATTGACCAGTTTCAAAATGGCCAAAACTGGTTTTAGATAAACCTGGTTGAATGTAGTATTAGACTTAACTGATTGAGCTCAAACCAGTTTATGCAACTTCTGTCCCAGACCCCTTTCTGGTTTAAACCAAAGTCCCCTGGCATCCCAGTATTCTCTCTGGGCTGGGCTCTCTGCTCCATCAGAGCATGGCTGGCCCCTCCCCTCTGCTCTATAACCAGAGCAGAGACAGGCAGGGGTGGGGCTTGGTCAGATGCTCACTTCCAAAAGGGAGCAGGGAACAGATTTATCCACCCGCCATACCACCAACACAGACCTGTCAAGCATTTCTCCACAGGCTGCTCTAGCAGCGGAGACTTGGAAAGCCCTGAAAGTAGTCTGCAGTGAACTGTCTGGGGACTGGGTATAATTCCACCCTCCATGTCCCACTGGCATCAACCCGAGTTGAGTTCTGCCAGGCACTCCCCACTTGCTGCTGCAGCAGCAGGGGCAGGGGTGCAGTCAGACACCAGCTGAAATAGCACCTGAGGCAAAGGGGACAAGGAGGGGGGGGGGGTTCCCCCCACTACCCTATCTTCCCCCACGGGACCACAGTGAGGTCTGTCAGCCCTGGCTGCCGCCACCTCTGCTGATTGCTCCCTGCTTGGGTCTAGCGGTGAGATAAGCCCTCTCCCTGCCCGCTCCACCAGACACTGTAGGTAGGGGAATAACCCCGCTCCCTGGCCCCTCGCCTAAGGGACCCTGCTGGCTAGCCTCTGGCCATGTCCCCACCACTGCCACTGGAGTAGCAAGGGGCAGGCCCTTTTACTGGGCAGCACCAGAGGTGTCTGTGGAGAGATGTCTGGGAAGGATGAGCCTCTGCCAGGTGGGGGACTGTGTTGCGGGCAGGGGTGGGAGTGGAGGGTCAGAGCTGGCAGAGACTATGTGGAATGAGTGATGATACCGGTGTTGGAAGAGGGCATAGCCCCCTAAACTCTCCCCCCAGTATAACTGCCACTCATCCCACATAATCTGCAGCAGCTTTCCCTGTCTTTCTCAACCCCCATGCCTACTCCCCAGAGCAGCCCTCACCCTGGGAAGAGGCTTACACTCTGGGAGACCATGACAGGGGCTGCTGCCCCCTATCAGGGTCCCTGCCCTCTCACCACTCCAGTGGCAGGGCAGGGGAGTGACCAGAGGCCATCTGGCATGGCCCCTTTAGACACGGGGGGGGAACCCCTCTGCCCCCAGGGGATCACAGTGGGATATGCCAGCCCTGACTGTCAACACCAATCGCTTCCTCCACTGGATAAGGTGGGATAAGCTCCCTCCTGCCCCCTTCACCAGACATTAGAAGGAGGAAGGAAATAACTCCCATCCCTGTCCCCTCACCTAAGGGGCCCTTCTTGCTGGTCTGTGGCCACAACCACTAGAGTAGCAACCAGGCAGGGACCATGATGGGGGCAGCACACCCTGTCATGGTGTTCCAGAGCACAAGCCTCTTCCTGGCATGGGGGTTGTGCTGCAGGGCAGAGAAAGCTGGCACAGACTGTGTGGGGTGCATTGTGGTGGGGAGTAATTGGGGGGCTATGTCAAACATTCCAAGCCCTGATGTCACCGCTCACCCCATGCAGTCTGTGGCAACTCTGAACCCTGCCCCCCACTCCCAGTGTGCCCCCCCCTCCAGGAAGAGCCTCACACTCCCAGGACACCATGACAGAGAGTGCTGCCCCCATCAACAGCACTAGAGGCCAGCCAGCGGGGCTCCTTAGGTGAGGGGGCAGGGAGGGGAGTTATTACCCCTCCCTCCAGCATTTGATGGAGGGGGCAGGAGGAAGCTTATCCTGCTTCTCACTCCATGCAGGGTGTAATTGGTGGCAGTGGCAGTTTCATAGTTTCATAGTTTGTAGGGTCGGAAAGGACCTGAGCAGATCATCTAGTCCGACCCCCTGCCATGGCAGGAAAGAACACTGGGGTCAAATGACCCCAGCAAGATGTTCATCTAACCTCCTCTTAAACACCCCCAGGGTAGGAGCCAGCACCACTTCTCTTGGAAGCTGGTTCCAGACCCTAGCCGCCCTGACTGTGAAGTAGCGCCTCCTGATAGCTAACCTAAATCTACCCTCTGCCACCTTGTGACCGTTATTCCTGGTCACTCCTGGCGGTTCTCGGGGAAACAGTGACTTCCGCAATGCCTGCTGATCCCCCCTGACTAGTTTATAACAGGCCACAAGATCCCCCCTCAGCCTTCTTTTGGAGGCTGAACAGGTTCAGGTCCCGCAGCCTGTCCTCATAGGGCCTGCCCTGCTGTCCCCTGATCATATGAGTGGCCCTCCTCTGGACCCTCTCCATGCTGCCGACATCCCTCTTGAAGTGCGGCGCCCAGAATTGGATGCAGAACTCCAGCTGCAGCCTGACCAGTGCCGCATAGAGGGGGAGGATCACCTCCTTGGACCTGCTTGAGATGCATCTATGGATGCATGCCAAGGTGCGGTTGGCCTTCCTAACTGCCTCTCCACACTGCCGGCCCATGTTCATCTTGGAGTCAATGATGACCCCCAGATCCCTTTCCGCCTCCGTGCTGATAAGAGGGGAGTTCCCCAACCTGTAGGTATGGTGCCAGTTGTTCCTCCCGAGGTGCATCACCTTGCACTTGTCTGTGTTGAAACCCATCCTATTCTCATCCGCCCACCCTTGTAACCTGTCGAGGTCTGATTGTAGCCTGTTGCATCCTTCCAATGTACCCACGTCCCCCCACATCTTAGTGTCACCAGCAAATTTGAACAGGGTGCTTTTTACCCCCTCATCCAAATTGCTGATGAAGATGTTGAACAGTGCGGGCCCGAGGATCGAGCCCTGCGGAACCCCACTGCCTGCATCCTTCCAGGTTGAGAAGGACCCATCCACTACCACCCTCTGGGTGCGGCCCTCCAGCCAGTTGGCGACCCATTTGACTGTGTCAGTGTCTACACCACAGCCCCCCAGTTTCTTAATGAGAACGGGGTGAGAGACAGTGTCAAAAGCCTTCCAGAAGTCCAGGAAGACTATATCCACTGCTACCCCTGCATCTAACGATCTGGTGATCTGATCGTAAAAGGCCACCAGGTTGGTCTGACAGGACCTCCCACTGATGAACCCATGTTGGTTGCCCCTAAGCATGCAGTCTCCTCCTGGCCCCTCCTGGATGTGTGCCAGCATAATTTTCTCAAACAGCTTGCCTAGGATCGAGGTGAGACTAACTGACCTATAGTTTCCCGGGTCCTCCTTCCTGCCTTTTTTGAAGATGGGGACCACGTTGGCCCTCTTCCAGTCCTCCGGTACCTCACCAGAGCACCACGAGTGCTCGTAAAGCCGTGCCAGGGGACTTGCAATGACCTCGGCCAGTTCTTTTAGAACTCTAGGTGGAGATCATCCGGACCGGCTGACTTGAATGCGTCCAACCCTTCCAGAAGCTTCCTAATTAAATCCTCGGTAACCCGTGGCCCAGGTGTGCCTCCCCTGGGGTCCGAGGGGGGCCCAGCAGGGAGGTGGCTGTTCTGCTCCCTACTTCGGAAGATGGAGGCAAAGAAATCATTAAACATGTTAGCTTTGCCGTCTGGTGTGACAACCAAGTTTCTCAATGCGTCCTGCAAGGGCCCCACATTACCCAGGACCTTCTTTTTACCCCCTATGTATTTAAAAAAGGACTTCTTATTGTCCTTAATCTGGGAAGCTAGTCCCAGTTCCATCTCTGCCTTGGCCTTCCTAACTACCCCCCTACATCCCCGAGCAACTACAGAATAGTCCTCCCTGATGATGACCCCTTCTTTCCATTGGGTGTAAGCCTCCTTTTTAGCAAGGAGACATTCCCGGATGCTTCTGGTGAGCCATGGAGGTTTGTATGCTCTCCCGCTCCCTTTGATCCTCGTTGGGATTACCTTCCTTTGGGCTTGGAGGATCGTCTCCTTAAGGAGCGACCGCTCTCCTTGGACACCTGGCTCCCCTCCCCTCCAGGACCTCAGCGCTTCTCCAACTATCCTTCTTAGCTCATTGAGTTTGCCCTCCTAAAATCTAGGGCTGCTGCCTTACTGCATGCCTTTGCCACCTTGCGCTGGATGGTGAATTCCAGCAGGCGATGATCGCTGTCGCCCAGGTGGTCAAGCACCCGCAGCCCCTTCACCAGGTCATCACCTGTGGCCAGCACTAGGTCCAACAAGGCGTCTCCCCTGGTGGGGCTGTGCACCTCCTGGGTTAGATGGAGGTCCTGCACTCTGGCCAAGAACCTGCGGGAGCGTTCAGACCTGGCTGACTGCTCTTCCCAGCAGATGTCCGGGAAGTTCAGGTCCCCCATGACAACCACATCCTTAGCTTTCACTACCTCTGTGAGCTGACCCAAGAATTCCTGGTCCAGCTCTTCACCCTGGTTGGGAGGTCTGTAGTAGACTCCCACCGTTAAGTCCCTTTCCCCTTGACTGCCTTGTACTTTAACCCAAAGCACTTCAGAGTGCCCCTCCCCTGGCTCCTTGCTAATTAACGAGGATGTGTATTCCTCCTTAATATAGAGCGCCACGCCCCACCCCTCTTTCCTATCCTGTCCCTCTTGTACAGCCTATAGCCCTTGACACTGACCGCCCAATCATGCGTTTCATCCCACCACGTTTCCGTAATCCCCACTATGTCCGGGCTGGCGTCAGCCAGCAGGAGGGTGAGTTCCTCCTGCTTGTTGCCCATACTACGAGCATTTGTGTAGAGGCATTTGAGGCCTCCTGTGGGCGTGTGTACTGACCCCCTAGTCCCAACGTTACCCTGGCCCCTCTCTCTTACCTGTTTGATTGCTTCGCTCGTCGGTCTGGGCTGGGCTGTAGTTGTGGGTGCTGTTTGGTCTGGCAGTCTGATATTTCCTCCACCCTCATCTTTCCCTTCCCCCGATGAGCCTAGTTTAAAGCCCGCCAGAGGGTGTCCGCCAACCTAGAAGAGAACACACGCTTACCTTTAGGGGAAAGGTGGAGCCCGTCCCATCCCAGCATGTCTCTCATCAGTTGTAGCTGGCAGACTCTGGCTGCAGTCCCCTGGGGGCAGAGGGAGGAATAAACGCCCTCCTTGCCCCCTCTGTCTCAGGGACCATGCTGGCTGTGCCCCCATCCCTCCCACTGCAGCAGCAAGGAGGGAGTGCCCAGCAGACCCTTGCTCAGGTCCATTCTGGTGGGACAGAGAGTGAGGAATTAAAGCCCCTTCCTGGCCAGTTCACTCCAAGCTACTATTGGGGATGCCCCTCAACCCCTCTCTCAACTCCCCCCACCCCAGCACAGCTTCCCTGCAGCCAAGAGCTGCTCTAGCATCCTGGCCTGAGCTACTGCAAGCATGTGCCTGCATTTTCAGAGTTAATAGTGAATGGCTATTTACTTGCAAATTGGTTCAATATAGGTAGGTTAGAATACTCTGCAAGAATTGAATCAATTCAGGCTCCTGCATTTTTAACTTTTGTCCCTAATCTAAATGTTGTACAGTGCTTCATCTATTTGTACTACTTCCTTATTTTTGTCCTAGGGGTTTATCGTGCTATTTCACATGCATTGATGCCCAAATTTAGGTGGAGATGAGTGAAGTCTTAAGGCCCCTAAATGTTCATCTCCTGCAGGAGATAAATGGTTTTTCAATCTATCATGTCTGACATTCCATACTGAAATTCCATAGAAAAGAATGCACCTGAGAGCTGGACTATTTGACCAATGGCAAATCTCCCAAAACTATTACTTTACCAAATTGCTAAGGTGAAGTATGTCCTTATTTGGCTCCAATGACACTCTGGGCTATAGGTTCTCATTTGAGTTGGAATAACAACTGGGGGTGGACTCATTTGGGAGTCAATGCAGAAAAGAACTAGACCTTAATCTATCTGCAAGACTCTAAAGCATCAATTTCACAGTTATAATTATACAAGCTACAAAATCCAGGGAAATCTGGACAAAATCATTCAGAAAATTTATATTCAAGACTGGTGATGAATGGCAAAATCCAGATACTTTCCAAAATCAACCAAATGTACTACTACATGAGTGAAGTTAATTTCCTGTTTCGTTTTAGCACTTGGATGGCTTCTACTATAATGAACATTTCTGTTATCTTCTTACTGTGCAACTGTGTAATTATAGTTACTTGTTTCTTTAGGGATACTCATTTATAAACAACATTTTATCTTGTGAGTAATTTGCAGGTTGAGAAAGTTTAAATAAATACAAGGAACATGATTGTTGCCGATGTCAGATCAAACAGAGCAAGCAAAAAAACAGGCAGTCTGTATGCTGCTGGTATCACTTTCCTGTGCATTTGAACTTCTGGGGTACTTTTCTTAGACTGACTTACCTGTTCTTAAATCACTGTCCTCAAATTTAACTGAACCACAGGTATTACTTACCAATAGGGAAAATTCTGTGATGCTAATTCCATGGATCACATAGTTCCCATAGGTACTGTGGACACAACAGATCTCATATCAAGAGATGTTTCAGTTGTGCTTATAGACTAGTCACATTAATAAAACAAAACCTGCATTGCTTGTAAAAAAAAAACAATACATTGTAAATGCTTTGGAAAAAAGTTGGCAGAATTTGGACTGAGCTTGGATGTAAAGGGCAAAGAGGAGGAGTCATCACCTTCATCTTCAGTTTAGCTTGAATTGTTTAAATTGTAAAATAAGGTAAAATATAGTCCCAAACATGTAAATAGTACAGAAAGGTTGAACCTTAAGCATGTGATTAGTCCTACTAAATTGTAAGGAAAAGTGTGATATGAACTAAGTTTTGGCAGGACTGAAACTCTAGGAACCTAATCAGCAGGGGATGTGTTTTCAAACTGATCAGCAAGGTGTGTTTTCAAATTCTAGGAACCTAATCATATATTTTTTTATAGAGATGTACAGAAATGACAGCCATTTTGACTGAGATCAATTACAGATTGGTAACCTATGGCACACTCAAAGCAAAGGATGGGGTCATCATTGCAAAAAGCATATAGACCTTGAGACAGTCTACAGCGTTCCTGTCATGATGATAAATTTATAACCTAAAATAAAAAAAAATTAAAATCATAAAGTTGACAAATATTAAAGATTTGGCAAATTTATTTAACATAGAAGGTATATGGTAACATGATGCAACCACAGCTTGTTTAAAAGAGCCATCAAGGTAAAAACAAAAAAACCCCCAAACAAATAAAACTATTACATTTATTTTCTCTATTGCTTTCCCATGGAGAATCTAATCTTAGTCAAACTCTTTCCAAAGCACTAACGTCCTCTAGTGTAACAGTCAATCTCATAAGATACAAATTGGTGTTTAAAATATTAGGGGAAAATCTTCACAAATAATAAAACTATAGGAGTGGATCAGGAAAAACACAAATCACCACAAAAAATCCCATTTCGCCTCTGTAGGATGGATCATTGATCCACCTCTGTAGGAAAGAGCATTGAGCTCTGTTTTTCAGCCAGGTCCTATGTTTATGTACTGGCATTGATTCTCTGCACTGCAATTCCTTGACTCTAATTACAGCTAATCATAGATGATCTGTGATTCTTATGAAATGGAAGAAAGTGAGATTGTGATTAGACGGAAGAGAGAATACAGATTGGGGTAGTATTTTCTTTACTAAGAATTCTCCCTTCAACTGAGGTGAGGGTAAAGGGTGGGAACATGAGACTGTCTGCCTCTCCTCCTGCCAACCTAATCTCAGGCTCCATGGCACAGTGAAGTTATCTCCATTAGGTCCAAACGAGTAAGAATTATTGCATAATTATCTTCATGTTCAGCCTCAATATAGAGGTGGTTAGGTGTGCTAGTTTCAAGTCAGGCAGAAGGCAGGGCAGGGTGACATCTTAGACTAACTCGTTTAAAGTGGCATGAGGTCTTGTAGGTAACAACCTGCATCATCAAATACAACAACCTCCTTTGAAATCATGAAACAGCATCTGACAAAGTAGGCTGTTGTCCATGGGAGTTCATGTCTCTGAATCAGAGAGCCGCTAATGTACCACCCAGCCCTACTATCCTCCTTCGTGTTAGCTAGGATGTTGCTTTAGAACACATATACATTAAAATCAAATTAATTCTATAGGGTCTTTTATATCTTAGAGCTAAGGCTCATGAATATTAATGTGACATGCATTCATATTTAGATACATACAAAACACTCCAAATATTTTACCATACTCATTCACAACAATAAATCTGAATCTTAACATCCATTTTCAGATGCTATTCAACTATGCAATAGGGATACACAAAATACCATAGTCTTTTTAAAAACAGACAGAAATTCAAGTACTGTAAAAAGGTAGTTCCTGCTGGGAATGAAAAGATACATATTTAAATTACAGGTATTACCTATAATTCCCAACATACCATCAAACCTCAAATGATCAAATCAAGATGCGTATGCTCTAAGGAATTAAATGAAGTATATCAGCCACGTCACATTACATTGTGCAATGGTATCAGGAAGGAAACATTAAAATATAAATATAAATAGGCTTTTAAAGATATATTTATCAAAAAACCCTCTTCTAACTATTAAGGGACTCAAAGCCTCCAAAATCATACATGAGCTTCAAAAGTCAGTCTTCACGCAGAATCTTTTGGAGTTTAAGAATGCTTTGATTTAAAACACTGATTTAGTCTGGCCAGTGTTGAAGGCTGGCCATGTATTCATTTTAATTCAGGGTAAGATCCCAACCCTACTTTAGTGGAAGTAAAATTTCATTTAATATCTTGCTTTGCATTCCAGAAGTTCAAGATTTTTTAAATGGGTGTTATGCTCAGAAAGCTTATCTCTGTCTATCCCAACCACACAGTTGGTCCAATAGAAGATACCACTTACAAGGATTCTTGCCAATTGAACATTGAAAATAAGTAAGTTGAACAAGGAAGTGTCAACTCAAACAATGATTGTAGTTTGTCATCAGGCTTACATGTTTCTAATTTAATCAAATGGGTCTCAGCTAGTAAAATTTTAAAATCATCAACTAAAGTGATAGTCATATTAATTAGTGTGAATTCCATCCAACAGTTGAAATCCACTGCCATCTTAGGTAGAATAGAGACACAGTACCTAAAGAGACATCCTTATAAGGAGGTGGAAACTGCACAGTGACTGGTGTTTGCCAAAACTACTCAATAGTAAAATAAGCCCGTATTTATTCCCTAAGCAGCATAATCTTACCCGTCAAACTTCCAAGCTACTGAATCCTTCCTAATCTACTGGAAAATTATATCAAACTGTCAAACTTTTCCAGCAGTGTAACTTGCTCCCTGCCACCTGCCAAACCACCTAAAGCAGACGTAACAAACTCATCCCATGCCCCAGACTGAATCCAGCCTTTAAGGCTCTTTGTGGGCAAGATCCAGACTTGGAAGTGGCAAGACCAGTGGTGGAACAGGGCATCAATTGTGGCAGTCACACAAGGGTCAGGGTAGGTTAGTCCAGTCCTCACTCTTTCTTCTGCTACCAACAGCCATTCCCAATGGATCTCCATAGGCCTGGATTCTGTGACAGGCCCTGCCCTTGCTTTCCCTACCCCCATAAGGAACCCTGCATGCCAGAGGAAATGACTTAAAAGGCTGCATGTTTGATGCTCTTTTTCTAAACACTACCTATTATTTATTTCAATATATAAAATATAATAGGATGGAGGGCTGACTTACATTTTCCAGAATAAATTCAATAACACATTGACATTTCTGTAATGATCTTAACACTGAAAATTACCAAAAGGGGGAAAGGGGCTAGGTTTTTGTAAATTAAATAAAACATTAGCATTCATAAAACAATGTTAAACCATTCACATTGCCTCCAGTTCAATGTAATTTCACTATTTACTATTGAAAGAATTTTACCTGTATTATACCAGAAATTAGGTCACCGTGGCACGTCTTAAACATAAGTAATAGGATAACAAGGATAAAGATTCCTTCACCTGGGATAAAAAAAGGCTTCCTTAATAGCAGCTGCCATAGCTCTCTATGCTTCTGAAGGCCAGTAGTCAGAATTTCTATTTCCTTCAGCCAACTACTATATGTATAGCTTTTTACCACTGTTCTTCATATACAAAATTGAAATTTTCCAGCAATTTTCTTTTTTAAACAGTAGATACTGAAGGCAGAATTCTCAGCTTACCTATATAACAGTACCTCAGTTAAAGTTAATGAAGCTATGGTATTTATACAAGCTGAGGATCTGGCCTCAACATTTAGAGGCAATGGGAAAAAAACAGTTTCCCTGTATGTCAGTATTTCAATAGTTCAAATAGCAACAAAGTCTTCACATCCCATCGCAGCATTGCATGCACCCCACCACAACTAGGAGGGAAAAAAATATCAGAAAAATGTTTTCAAGGTATGATTTAATAGATGCCACATAGAAAACTTGTTCATTCCCCTCTCTGTTGCAAGCTGTTCCCACTTTATTTTCCACCACTGAGCTCACAGCATCATTGTTAGAGAGGGGACTCAATCCAACACCGGGGCAGTTAGTGTTTCTTTTTCCACATTCTGAGTGTGCTTGAGAAAGGAGGGCTACTTGATTTTGAGGCTTTAGGCTTTTGAAGAAAATTACAACAACAAGAGGGGTAAACAGGCAGTTGGGGAGCATGAGCAGAGGGAGCAAGGTGCACGTGTGCCACACGTGTACACCCTTACCTTGGCGGCGAAGGCAGCAGCTGCAGAGGAGTCAACAGTGGGGGCAGTAACAGCTGATTTCCCCTAAGGTAAGCGGGGCAGAGGGTACAGCACTCTGGATCTGAGGCAGATCCAGAGGGGAAGCCCTCCGGAGCCCTCTTAGCTTGCCCGACAGGGAGCCGTGCTCCCGAGCCACGCGGGCAGCACGCGTGAACAGGTAGTGTGTGCTGGCATTTGCGTAAGGCGGGCACGAAGTAGCTGCCAAGAGCGGCAACTCCAACGAGCATAAGCAGTAGGCACAGCTCTGCAGACATGGTGCAGACACAGAGCGCGGCTGCCAGAGGCCCCACCCTGGCGCTGCCACCTGCCATGGGATCTTCTGAGGCCTCCACCTTCTATGCATGACCCAGGGTCCTGGAGGAGCAGGTGAGGGAGCTCCAGGCTGAGGGGGATCAGGGATGCAGAAGATGAAATTGATGCCTATCTCTGCTCCCTGCAGGCCCGGTCACCCACTGTACAGCCCCCACAGGAGATGCATCCAATGCAGGAGTGGCAGAAGGTGTCCAAATCCAGAGCTGCTAGGCCTAGAGTGGTGGAAGCTCCCCAGGTTCACCTGGGGACCAGGTTTGAGGCCCTGGCAGCTGCGATGGAGAAAGACAGAGAAAGTGCCCCGGCGGGGATGATGCCACTCCCCACATGACAAAGAATGGGCAGAGAGTGAACACCAGCAAGAAGAAATGCCTGGTTCTCTTCATTGGAGACTCCATCCTATGAGGATTGGAAGGTCCCATCTGCCAGCCTGACCCCATGATGCGAGAGGTCTGCTTCATGCCTGGGGCCCAGGTAAGGAACGTCACAGAGAGGATCCTGGCCTACATCCAACCTGCAGACCAGTACCCTATGGTTGTCATCCACGTGGGAATGAATGACGCTGCCAGGGGCAACCCTGACCGCATTATGAAGGATTTCAAGACTCTGGGGGACAAGCTTAAGGGGACGGGGGCGCAGGTGGTATTCTCCTCTCTTCTTCCAGTGAGTAGGTGGGGATGGCAACACAAGGCTTGCATTGGCGAAGTCAGCTGGCGCTTACACAGTTGGTGCCACCAGGCAGGCCTTGGGTTCCTAGATAATGACCCATGCTTTCAGGCGGGGGACTTGCTGGGCTGGGATGGGCTTCACCTTTCTCCTAAAGGCAAGTATGTCTTCTCTTCCAGGTTGTCTGATCTCATAAGGTGAGCTTTAAATTAGCCTCGCCAGAGGAGGGGGCTGAAAGAAGATGAGGAGACACCACCTTAGCAAGACAGGTGACAAATGCAAGGAGTGTCGAGGTAAGAAACAGGGGTCCAGACAGTCTTCCAAATCAGGGGGTGGCACACGCAACTAGGCAAGGCCTTAAATGCCTATATACCAATGCTCGTAGTATGGGGAACAAACAGGAGGAACTCACCCTCAGAATAGCCAGTTCAGACCCAGACATAGTAGGGCTTACAGAAACATGGTGAGATTCATCCCACGACTAGGCAGTTAGCATTAGAGGCTATAGGCTTTACAGACGGGATAGAGAAGGAAGGAAAAGTGGGGGTGTGGTGCTATATGTCAAGGAGCAATACACATCCTCTGCCAGCAGAATGGGGTCAGAGGAGAGGCAAGCTGAAGTGCTCTGGGTGAAGATACAAGGGGGCCATGGGGAGAAGGATCTAACGTTGGGGGTCTACTACAGATCTCTAAACCAAGGAGAGGAGCTGGACTGGGAATTTTCAGGCCAGCTTGCACTTAAGACAAGGGATGTAGTGGTCATGGGTGATTTAAATTATCCGGACATCTGCTGGGAGGAACAGTCAGCCAGGTCGGACCATTCCAGGAGATTCCTGGCTGAGATACAGGACCTCCACTTAATTCAGGAGGTGCACAGTCCCACCAGAGGAAACGCCCTGTTGGACCTGGTCCTGGCCACAGGCGATGACCTGGTAAGGGGTCTCCAAGTTCCTGACCACCTGGGTGATAGTGATCATCGCTTGCTGGAATTCACCATCCAGCACAGGGCGCCAAGGGCCTGCAGCAAGGTGCTAGCCCTAAACTTCAAGACAGCCAACTTCAACTTCGAGTCTGTAGGGGGGCTGTCAGGAAAGCTAAGGCAGACATAGAGCTAAGACTAGCATCCAAGATCAAAGATAATAAAAAGTCCTTTTTCAAATATATAGGGAGGATGAAGAAAGCACCAGGAAATGTGGGGCCCCTGAAAGATTCTCTGGGCAATCTGGTGGTTGCACCAGAGGAGAAAGCAGACCTCTTTAACCAATTCTTCACCTCCATTTTCTTGGGCAAGGACCGGGACTTCCCCACCGTGATGCAAGATGGACTCGAGGGGAATGCCTCCAGACCTCAGGTTGGGGAGGACCAGGTTAGAGAGCTTCTGGAGGGGCTGGAGGTGTTCAAATCAGCAGCTTCACATGCTCCATCCCAGGGTGTTGAGGGAGCTAGCAGGGGTTATTGCAGGGCCTTTGGCATGGCTCTAAGAGCGCTTGTGGTGCTTGGGCCAGGTGCCAGATGATTGGAAGATAGCCAACATGGTCTCCATCTTTAAAAAAGGGAGGAGGGAGGACCCTGGCAACTATAGGCCTGTCAGTCTTACCTCAGTCTTAGGGAAACTCTTTGAGAAGATCATCAAGGAGCACATCTGCGATGGGTCAGCTTCAGGTATGATGCTTAAGGGCAACCAGCATGGTTTCATTAGGGGCAGGTCATGCCAGACCAACCTGATTGCCTTTTACGATCAGGTCACAAAGGCATTGGATGCAGGTGTCGCCATGGACATAGCCTTTCTGGACTTCAGCAAGGCCTTTGACACCATCTCCCACCCCATCCTCATTAAAAAACTAGGTGACTGTGGCATTGATGCCTACACAGTCAAATGGATTACAGATTGGCTGAAGGGTCATACTCAGAGGGTGGTGGTGGATGGGTCATATTTGGCCTGGGGGGGAGTGGGCAGCAGAGTCCCCCAGGGCTCAGTCTTTGGGCCTGCACTGTTCAATTTCTTTATCAGTGATTTGGACGATGGGGTGAAAAGCAACCTGCTTAAATTTACTGATGATACCAAAATTTGGGGTGAGGTGAGCATGCTAGTAGGGAGGGAAAGATTGCAGTAAGACCTGGACAGGTTACAGGGGTAGGCTAACAAGAACAGGATGCGTTTTAATACTGACAAGTGTAGGGTGCTGAATTTGGGCAGTAGTAACTGGCAGCACACTTATAAGATGGGAAACTCCCTTCTTGAGAGCATGGAGGCAGAAGAGGACCTTGGAGTCACTATTGACTCCAAGATGAACATGGGCCGACAATGCGAGGTCACGGTTGGCAGGGCTAACAGGACCTGGTTGTGCATTCACAGGTGCATCACAAGCAGGGCCAAGGAGGTGATTCTCCCCCTCTACGCAACACTGGTCAGGCCACAGCTGGAGTACTGTGTCCAGTTCTGTGTGCCCCATTTCAGGAGGGATGTGGACAATATTGAGAGGGTCCAGAGGAGGGCCACCCGCATGATGCAGGGACAACAGGGCAGACCCTACAATGAAAGACTGTGGGACCTGAACCTGTTCGGCCTTCACAAGAGAATGCTGAGGGAAAATCTGGTAACTGTCTATAAACTCACTAGTGGGGACCAGAAGGGTTTGGGAGAGACCTTGATTCCCCTTGCGCCCCCTGGCATAACAAGGAATAATGGTCACAAGTTGTTGGAGAGTAGGTTTAGTTTAGACATCTATAAGAACTACTTCACAGTTAGGGCGGCTAGGATCTGGAACCAAATTCCAGGGGAAGTGGTGTTGGCTCCTACCCTGGAGGTCTTTAAGAGGATTCCTACCTGGCTGGAATCATGTGAGCCCAGTTTTTCACCTGCCTAGGCAGGGGGTCAGACTTGAAGATCTACAAGGTCCCTTCCGACCCTACTTCTATGATTCTATGAACAGGCAAGGGCAAAAGGGGGCACAAGGCATTAGGAAATGTCAAAGAGAACCATAACAGTATTAAAGGCTTATGCTTTTTTCCTGTTAAAGGACCACTTCTACTACTGCACTTAGACCTTCCATGAGCCATCATAGTTCTCACCAAGTTATTTATTTCCTTCAGTCTGAAAAATGATTGGTTGTCATTGATAAATTGTAATATTTAGTTCATTTTTCTGCCATAGAAAATACATCACAGGAAAGCAGAGAGGTTATTCTTTAATATGTTTTTAGGAAAAGGGTTCTGGAGTATTTTCTGTATCCCTTGGTAACCTTTCAAAAGAGCCTAGGGAAGTGTCTGTTTTGTTTTTTAATTAAGATTTAGTGATGTACCCCTGGAAAAAAAAGACTTGATAAAAGCTAGGAAGAAGAATTCCATTATAGCAATGCAAGAAACAATATAGTAGGCATATTACATACAGACATGGTGTACAGTATTTTCATTTTGTTCTTAGTTTCTAACATATAGCAACTAGTAATGTATTACTTGATGTATGAAATGTTTGCAATGAAATCCCAAACCATCTGAAATGCACACAACCTAATTCTTTTGAAGTTAATGAATTTTACTGTGGACTCAAAATCAGAATGCAAGATTGACTACTTCAAATCTGTTTTTTTATGAACTTACATTGTTGCCCGCTCCAAAATATCAGAATAAGTTTTCTTCTTTCTCCAAGACAGCATAAGGTATTTAGAACCTCTAGCCCATTCCATTTTATATATAAGTGAAAACATGGTGAAAAAATAAAAGATACATTTTCAAAATACTATTGCCCCATTGAAAACCATGAAAGTTTTGCTATAGAATCATAGAACCAATGAGTTGGAAGGGACCTAGACAGATCATCGAGTCCAACCCCCTGCCATGGGCAGGAACGAGCACTGGGGGTACGAGGGGTCATAAGACTCCAGCCAGATGCCTATCCAGTCTCCTCTTGAAGATTTCTAGGGAAGGTGAGAGCACCACCTCTCTGGGAAGCCTATTCCAGGCTCTGGCCACCCTTACAGTGAAGTAGTTTTTCCTAATATCTAACCTAAACCTATCCTCCCTCAGCTTGTGGCCATTGTTCCTGGTGACTCCAAGGGGGGCCCTGGTGAACAGACTTTCTTCAAGTCCCTGCAGGTGGCCCCTGATAAAGTTGTAGGCAGCCACAAGATCCCCCACTCAGTCTCTTCTTGCGGAGACTGAAAAGATTCAGGTCCCTCAGCCTCTCCTCATAGGGCTGGCCACGGAGGCCCTCAACCATACAAGTGGCCCTACTCTGGACCCTCTCCAGGTTCTCTACATCCCTCTTGAAATGCGGCACCCAGAACTGGACACAGTACTCCAGCTGCGGCCTGACCAGCGCCGCATAGAGAAGGAACAAGACCTCTCTGGACCTGTTAGTGATGCCCCTGCTGATGTATAACAGGGTGCAGTTGGCTCCGCCTATTGCTTCATTGTATTGGTGACTCATATTCATCCCGGAGTCAATCCTGACTCCAAGATCCCTCTCTGCCTCTGTGCTGCCGAGGGAGTCAGCCCCTAACCTATAACCATAATGCTAGTTTCCTCTCCCCAGGTTCAGCACTCTGCACTTGTCCTTGTTGAACCGCATCCTGTTCAGATCCGCCCACTTCGCTAACCTATCCAGGTCTGCCTGGATGCGGTCCCTGCCTGCCAGTGTGTTCACTTTACCCCACAGCTTGGTGTCATCAGCAAACTTGAACAGGATGCACTCCACACCCTCGTCCAGGTCGCTAATGAAGATGTTGAACAGCACTGGCCCAAGGACCGAGCCCTGGGGGACTCCGCTGCCCACACCCTTCCAAGTCAACATCGATCTGTCCACCACCACCCTCTGGGTGCACCCCTGGAGCCAGTTTGCTACCCATGTGACTGTGCATTCGTCAATGCTGCAGTCCCTCAGCTTGCCCACCAGAATTGGGTGGGACACTGTGTCAAAGGCCTTCTGGAAGTCCAAGAAGATGACATCGACTTCCTCCTTCCCATCTAAGCTCTTTGTTACCTGGTCATAGAAAGAGACCAGGTTAGTCAGGCAGGATCGGCACAAACCCACATTGGTTACTCCTCAACATCACTTCCCCTGCAGGGCTCTCACAAATGTGGCCCTTGATAATTTTTTCAAAGATCTTCCCCAGGACAGAAGTGAGGCTGACTGGCCTGTAGTTGCCAGGCTCTTCCTTCCTCCCCTTCTTGAAAATAGCGACCACATTGGCTCTTTTCCAATCCTCAGGGACTTGGCCCAAGCACCAGGAGTCCTCAAACAGCTGTGCCAATGGCTCCACAATGACACCAACCAATTCCCTCAGCACCCGCAGATGAAGGTCATCTGGGCCCACTGACTTGGATACATCTAAGCCCTCCAGGTAATCCTTAACTAGGTCTGAACTAACAGGCAGGGGACTTGCATCCTTCATGCACCTCTGTATGCTATCATCCAAGAGCACCCCATTGTCAGCAGGCAGGAACACAGAGGCAAAGAACTTGTTCAAAAGTTCTGCCTTCTCTCGCGTGTCTGTCACCAACTGCCCTGCTCTACCTCGTAGGGGTCCAATGTTACCCTGAGATTTCTTCTTGCTACCTGTATACTTGAAAAAGGAGTTTTTGTTATCCTTAATTCCAGAAGCTAATCTAAGCTCCAGTGCTGCTTTAGCCCCCCTTACCAAATCCCTACAACTCGGGTCAGGGAGGTGTACTCCTCCTTTGTCCCCATCCCCTGCTTCCACTGCCAGTACACTTTTTTCTTTGCCTTCAGGCCAGCCTGGATATCTGCGCTCAGCCATGAAGATTTCTTGGACCCTTTTCCTGCCTTCCTGCGCAGTGGAATTGTGTCCTGCTGCGACCCAAGGATAGCCTCCTTGAGGAAGGACCACCTTTCCTGGACCCCCATACTAGCTACCCCCTGGGCTCCGAGTGCCTCCCTGACTACTGCCCTGAGCACATCGAAGTTGGCTTTACTAAAGTCAAGCATTTGCACTGTGCTAGTTACCCTCCCCACCTTCCTCTGAATAGCGAACTGGATTATTTCATGATCACTGTCCCCTAGCCTCCCTTGTACTAGCACCTCCCCCACCAGGTCATCCCCAGAGGCTAACACCAGATCCAGTATGGCTTTTCCCCTAGTGGGGATGAGTACCTCCTGCACAAGTTGTAGGTCCTGTACGCATGTCAAGAACTTTCATGAGTGGCTAGACCTGGCCAACTGCTCCTCCCAGTTGATGTCAGGGTAATTCATATCCCCCATGACCACAACATCCTTTGCACGCACGGCCTTCCCCAGCTACCTGGAGAATTCCAGATCCAGCTCTTCCTCCTGATGTGGTGGCCTGTTGTAAATCCCTACCACCAGATCCCTCTCCCCCTGCCCTCCTCAAAGTTTGACCCACAGGGTCTCAGTTAAGCCTTCCTCTGGTCCCATTTGGAAGGTAAAACTGGTATACTGTTCCCTAACATAGAGCGCTATTTTAGTGGGCCAGTATTTCACCTCACAATTTAAAGTTTATTTTATGATTTCTTACCAAACTTTCCCCTAAAATGAATCAATAAAACAAACACAATACAACAATAAGTCAACAAAACAAAACTACCCCCACCACTAGCCTGAAATAGGAGGGGGGATGTGAAATTTCAGAAGACTTAAACTCTGAATTCATAACACAGTGCTTACTTTGACGATGAAAGAAGTACCAACCCCTAAATAGTACCATATTGATTCCATATCTGGAAAATATATACATTTAGTATAATTTTCCAGATACAGAATCTAATGGTTGGAGGTTTGCCTTTAATTTGTCCCCCTCAGCAGAGAAAAATGAGGGATCAGGTACCCCCTTCCCATTTGCCACTCCCCCAACCCCACCGTCTTCCCCATGCAGTCCCTTCCCTTGTCCTTTCTGTCAGACCCTGTTCTCCTTGAGCACATGGAAGTGAGGAACAAATCTGAAAACACTGACCTTGTAATAAACACACCATATAGACACATTACTACAGTTACCCATAGACTTCATTCATCCAGAATTGATGCATGTTACATTTTTTGAAACTGTTACAAGTTTTAGCACAGGCACTACATAAATGCACTTTTAAGTAGCACTTTGGTCCCTACTTATATGTTGTACAAACTTTTCGTGATATTAGTCCAAAGTCAAAAAGCTTCTGATTTGCCACATTGTTCATTGTATTGAACCCCATCAGGCAACCACTTTTCAAGCTCAGCACTTCTCAGTATGTGTGTGCACGCCAAATGCCCCCAGTAGAAGGATCCATGTACTAATTAGCCTCCCCATTAATGACTGGAACCGGGTAGTTTTGTCTCATATATGCTAGGTTGAGAGAAGGAAAAAGAGAGAGATTCTGGATGAACAGTTTGGGGCCCCATTTGGTAGCATCTGCATGCTATTTAAGGCTGGTGGAGAAATGAATAATTGGAAATGGGAAAAAAAGGTACAACTCAACTCTGGGAGTGAAGAGGAAATTGAAATGTATTTAATGTAGTGGCTCACCACAACTTCAAAGAGAGTCAATGCTGAAGAGCACTTAACTTAGTTCATACTACCATATATTTTATTCAGATGGTTTCCTCTAACCTATTCTTGCCCTGTATGGACTATGTACTTTATGGTCATGATCAGTGTTGGCTTAATTTAATCGACTTTGTGGTCAGTTTCCATTACTGAGCGCACACTGCTTTTGGCAGCCTTTTAATGTATTTAGTGAGGTTTCCTTGTATGCAAATATAAGACAAGAGTCTTTCCCCCTTGTGCTTATTGGGGAAAAAAACCCATTGTCTTGTATTTGAGTAAATATGGCAAGAACTTTTAGTGTCTGTTCTGGTTCTAACTGACAAGTTTTAACTTGCAAGTCTATAGTTTATTAGCTTATTCTGAATTCTTTTATAGAAGACCTGGTTTACCCTACCAAGTTTACACTACAAAGAGCATATTTGTCAGTTTAGCTAATGTTGTGCAGGGAAACAGCATAGCTTCACAGACAGAAAAAAACTCCTTTATTGGCATGAACTGGGGACTCCACCAATTTACCTATGCTGAGAGCAGAGACTGTAGCACAGATAACCCTGTAGAGTAAACAAGAGTATTACTATTATAATAAAGTATTTAAAAACATGACATAGATTGGGTGAGACAGAAACTGGAGAGGGGTGAAAAGTTGAAGGTAGATTTTAAGAGATCTGATTTTTAAAAGAGTTGAAATTTTAAGGAGGAAAACAAGAAAATAAACACTTAATGACCTGATTACACATTGAGCTTTGGTTTCAGAACTATGCTCACTAAGAGAGGCAAAAAAGACACAAAAAGAAGTCCTAAATAAGACAAAGGGATGAAGCAGTAGTCTAGGACATCTGGGAATAGTTGCATGAAGATATGAAAGAATTACCTGTGCAAAACAGAAATTCCTACTCTACACTATAACAGGAAAGGTTCAAGATGGAGGTAGTATCAGGTGAATTGGAAAACAGAGAATGAAAAATCAGAGGTAAAAAGGGGCAAGACAATATATTTTTAATCAATCAAATAGGTTGTTTAGATTTAGATAGAAAAAATTGCAATAGAAACTGTTTTCCTGCATACAATTTCTGCAGTCATTTAGGAACTTTTGGGTGTCTGAAGAAACTTTAAGTACATACTTTAAGGTTACTGTTTCTTTAAGGAAACTTTAAGTACATACAGATTACTATTTCTCATAGATGATGTGTAAGTGTTGACAGTGGGGTGGGGGTTGGGACACAACTGTGCACTGCCACCGCCACCTCCCCTGCTGCTGCCAGGTGCTGGCTGTGGCTGGGCTGCAGCCCCATGCCCCATTGCCAGTGCAGAAATCTCACTGCTACCACCCCCACTGCTGCTGGGCCCTGGCTCCAGCCAGGCTGCAGCCCCATGCCCCTCTGTTGGAGCTGTTGGTGCCCCCCACCCTGACACACACATCCCTTATAGTCTTCCTATGCCTATATTTTCTGCTTTTGTAATTGATTGTGGAACCTTGGAATCGATTTAATCTCACCTTGTAAGTGTGCCCAGAACAGATGAGAATTTTCCTAACAACATGAATGTTTTTATATTTTTTCAGTATTTTTGTCAGTGTGGTAACACTTATATACTTCATGGTGTGATAGTTTGGCCACTGGGTGTGGGCAGACTGGGACAGAGGATGGATACTGGGAAGTGTTAAGAAACTTAAAAATAAAAGAGAAATAGATATTTTAAAATTACCAATTTTGAGTATATAACATTGTAGAGGGACTCTGCTAGAGAGAAAATATATAATAGAGTTCTGCTCTGTATATATAAATACAAGAGCATTTTAGGCTGAACAGACAAACTGATAGCAGCAGATATGCTGGGATAATTCTAGAAACCATTTCACTCAAACTTATAGTTATTCCATTAAAACAAGATGCAGTACAGTAGTTACTCTAAGGACTGAGTAATAAGCATTCTCAGATGGTTTATTTTCATTAATACAAACTTCTTTACTTCGTGCTCTGATGAGAATAAGCTGCTACTACACTTTTTTGTTACATGCTTTAACTACTTCATATCTCTAACTGACACAGTTTCACCCAGTATTATTTACTACTATGTCTAGAGAGATGAAAAACAAAAAAGAAAATATTCAGTTATCTCTAATCACACACAAATGTCTTTGTGTTGTGTCGTACATACAGTTTCAGAACTGAAAGAATATACCATAAGCCTGATCCAAAGTATATTACAGTCTCTCCATTTACTTGACTAGAGTTTGTATTAGGTCTCATATCTTCCTGTACAAACGCAATGACAAGATTATCTTCAGGAATTCACAATAGAAGACCTTTCCTATATGAAAAGGCAAAAGACCTCTTGGAAGGGTCTTCTATTGTGAATGGACAGTTCCTTTCAGAGCTAAATCCATTCTTCAGCAACCAGATAGATGAATATCTCACAGAGAGCTAAATCTTTCCTCCCACCCCTAGCCTCAGAGCAGAAACAGTCTTTTCACAGTAATTGCTCCAACCAGTAAAGGTTCAAAGGAGGTTCTTAAGTTCAACAATTAAGTGCCACTCTCTCTCCATGGAAAAGACCAGAGAAAGATCAGGATTTATTGTCTTGTGTTAGTTTGCAGGATAACTAGTAGTCTGTCCTTAACAGAACATAGGGAAGTCCTGTGAAGCCTGACCATACTGTGCACATGTACTTCATCAGTAGTCTTGCATAATTCACGTTTTACCAGCTTAATAAATATATTTCGTACTTACTAACCAGTTTTACATTACATGCTTAATAAGAACATCTTTGTCTCATTGGTATGCACAACACATAATGTTGTATAGGATGATAAATGATAAACGCAACCATGCTAAACTCAGATTGATGCAATAATTAAATAACCAATACAATGCAATAATTATTACTTTTTCTGTATGTGTATGTGAGAGATTAGAAATAAGAGAAAGAGATGGGAGATAATAATTAAGAAACAATAAATAAATATATTATATCACTGAGATTTCTGCCAAAGTATTAATTCAGCTAAACTGGGAGCCAAGGAAAGGAGGAATATTATTTTGAGCACTGAAGTGAAGATCATAGACAATTTAAGGAAAAGCTTTCAGTAATACAAGAGGAAGACAAATTGTTATTTATATTTAGAGACAAATGACAGTTTGAACTCTCTAATAGTGACAGAAACCTTGGCTAGGAAGATAGGAACTAAAATGAAGTAAGGCCTCTCTGAAAATGGATGAGTAGCTTTGTATTGATTTCTTTTCATTTCCTTAGGAATAAAATGGTTGTAAGACTCAGTTAGGAGATCCTAGGTTTTTGCTCAGTAATTTTGACTTTGACTTAGTAGCTTCTCTGATACATCTGCTTCTATTTATTACATACCTAGTCTAATATGGAATTTGTGCTTCCTGGTATCGATTTATTTTTCACCAAGCTAAGGAAAGGATCACTATGTTTTTGATGCAAGTCATCAGACCATTGACTGTTTTGATAAGTGGATGTAATGTTAGATCTCAAGAAACAAACATATTTGGAGAATATGTAGTCAACCAAAATTTGTTAAATATTTTTCTAAGAGAAGAAATAAATATAATACACAAAGAATGAAAAACTAGTGGCATTCTGTTTATCAACATAAACAAACAAATACAATTATTCATCTAACAAGAACATTTACTGAAAATGAATAAAGCTAGTAGATGAAATTGCACTAAAAGTAAAGGCTGAATTATCAGCCAATATAGCCTCAAACTTCACGGGTGCTGTGGGCCTAGTTCTGGTCCAACCTAATGACACTTTAGAGAGGAACAAGCTTGCTCTTATCTCTCTCGATTTAAATAATCTTGTCTTTACAAATCAATCACTAACATGTTACAACCTTCATGTCAGATTCTTTGGGTAAGCATTATGTTGGGATGGTAAACCTGCCCTTTCTCCCTGCTCTTTTCCCTTGCTTTTTCCCACTCTTTTTTCCGGCTCTTTTCCCCTCCTGATTTATGGTGAGCCCAAACACTGAAAGAAATGGTCTTGCATTGGTCTTGCAACTGATACATTGCTTACCTATGCTCAAGTTAGAGATCTAACTGGGCATAAGGCTTAAGATGCTAAGGTCAGCAGAAGCGTAATGATTATTGTAACCAACATCAGCAAAATGACGTGTTTGTTTATTTAGTGGAATGTAGGGCTTTAAATGGTTAACCATTTGTCTAATCATTTGACCGTTTGTTTAGTCATGGAATAGAGGAACTCACACCAGACAGGGGAAGAAACCAGTGGTATATCAAGAGGGAAAATGCAAAGTTAGGCTTTTAAGATGATTAACCACAAGCAACCAAAGGTATTAGGGGTGATGACCTCACACAGGCACAGAATGAAAATTATCATGGAAATGGGCTAATGCATAGCCAATTCCATGGAAATTAAGGCAGGCCATGGGCATAACAGGAGGAGGCTGGGGGAAGAGACTGGGCATGGTTTAATGCTAATGAGTGTAGACTGGAAGGTATAAATGTATTAATGCAATAATGTTCTCTTCTGCTCCCCAGTTGGGTGGGCACCCGCCCGAAGTTGCCTCCATTTCAATAAAGTTGTTGAACGCAGTGTGTGCTTGTGTTTGCTCCATGAGTGGACGTGCCCATGATTCCATGGGCAATAGATTCGTCACCTCCCCAGTTGTTGGGCCTCTTGGGGAGTCGAGGTTTAACACATTACAGTAATGCTCAGTTTCTTTGCTTAGATTAGGCATTGACTGATACATTAGCCTAACCTGTCATAATGACTGGGGATAAAACAAGTTTCTTTAAACATAGGGACTTCAGTCCAGTTTCTGGGCTGAAGTCCAACTGGAAAATTACATTTTGCCTGCTCACGACTGCCTGGAAAAGGCTTGTTCTACCTTTAACTGTCATATAAATGGGCGAATGTTTCTCTGCACATTTAAAGGCAGCCTGCTATGTCACAACTGATTGCATTCCATTAATGGTAAAATTATCTTTGAATATACATTTTGCAATCAGTTTGTCAAATATGTTAACCACTTTAGCATCTTTGGATGCAAAGAAATATTGTACCTGCTATACTACACTACTTGGGGCTGTGTAACTACAAAGCTGGGGATCGGGACAATGCCACTATACTCTGGTGCTAAAACATTCTCTTAGGGCCATAGGAAATTGAGTAACTTAGGGCCTTGTTACTTGATAAATTCAGGTGACTTCTGGAGCACACCCTATTCATCTGACTAGGTTTGGCATCAGAAGCCAGAAGGAGCCACCTCTGGGGGTTCCAGAAAATGGAGTTCAGCTGCTGTGCTGCCCTAGCCCCACTGTGCACCTCAGGGTGGCAGGACCAACTGTATGCACCATGGTCTAGGCTGCTGTTCCATGCCTGGGCCAGGCAGGACCAAGGGACCTCCTGTGGGCTGGACAAAATGGCCGGCGAGATCTGTCTCATGAGCCATATTTTGTCCATCCCTGCTCTGGTGGCAAGTCACAGCTGTGCGAGCGACTGCCAGAGATAGTTTTTCGCCTTAAGGTGTGACTGCTGCACTAAGTTGAATAATGCTAAGCCTATTAACTTTTGTGAACCTTACAGAGTAAGATATAACAAGACCCTTAGAGAAGTCATGGAACTATTCTGAATTACTGGGGGCTGAATCAGATCCTCATGCTTCCAAGCATTAAGGAGCTCCACCTGAAGCATGGACAGTACTGCTTCTGTGACAGGCTTATGCCTGGTGCTGGGCATGTCCTGCATTCCTGGCTACATGACACCTGTCCCACTTGCCTGTTACGACTTGATATTCTGAGATAACCCTGTAGTCACCTTGAGGCAATCCAGTGGTTCCTTATGGGCTGGTTGTGACCATAGCAGTGCACCTTCTGTGGGACACCTCCTCCCTCCACCAGTTTCCACTTGGGTGATATTTGCCATTGTTATGATATAAGAGGCATTTACCACGTGGGGCATCCCATGGTGTTAGGCTGTGGCTGGTATCCTTAGGGGTCCATTCCCCCTGCTCATGCTAATATAGGCCTATGCAAGAATATTAAATAAAATGATAAGATGAGCTCAAGTTGGCTCTGTTTAGTGGCCAGGTAGGGCACTGGTGCCTCACTGCCCTGAGCTTCTTTCCCTCTTTTGGGGGTACAAGCTACTTTGGGCCTTATGCCCCCTTGCTTTCCTTATTGGGCTGCTTGGGCTCCTTGTAAAAGCACCCTTTCTTTGTTGGCACCAGGCCAGGTCTGGCTTCACCTCAGAGTGGGTACCTTTGGATCCCCACAAGGTCTGTGTCCCCTCCCAGCCACCAGAATCCCCAGTCTGCGGGCATCGGGCATCACTGGTGGGCCTATGGGGTTCAGGCACTGTTTTGGGGAAACCGTCCCTGGTTATTCCTTGTGGGTGGCCCCAGGGTACCTGTAGCTGGAATTGCTGAGTTAGGGTCCTCAAGCCAGTGTCCTCAGGTGAGTGTTCAGCTCCTGCTGTGCTGCAAGATGGGCCCAGGTCTGTGTTTCCTGACACAGTGTTTGCTGGCAGCACCTCCCAGTTTCTCTCTGTATCTTCTCTGGGCAGGATGCAGCTGACTCTGCAGCTGCTGCTTGGGGGGCAGCTGGCTGGCTGTTCCATATGGGAGGCATACCTTGCACCTCCTCAGTTTCCCCTGCAGTGGAGAGAGTGCTCAGGGCTTTGAGGGTGAGAATGACAGGGGCCATTTCTGGTCCCTCAGCTGCTGTTCCCCGTTGCCTCCATCTCCTGTGAGCTTTTGGCCCATCACCCAGGGGCTCCAGGCCAATTGGGAGCATGCTTCAGGCCAGTTCAGTGCTGGCTTGGCCACATGGGCTCCAGGCATCCATGCTATGGATAGGTGAGTCAGGCAGACGGCTGTTATAGCTTCCTATATCCAATTCTGCACTGGGTACAGTTTGGTAGGACTGTAGGATCTAGTTGTAAGTCTGGATATTTGGGTCTAAGACTTCTAAAATGTTGAGCCTCTCTCACTATTTATAAATGTAATAAAAATGAAAAACAAGATCATGTATGTAATGCTTTATATTAAGTACTATTGGAATATACTGCTGGGTCAGGTGTCTTTGTCCATTGCTGTTTAAACAAGCTATAAAAGCAGCAAAGAAAATATATCTTCATTTTAAAATTAACAGCTGGGTCTGAAACTACTTGAGCTGGCTACATTTCCTGGTGCTCTTATTTACTATTTGTACTTGGATACTGTATGTTGTGATTTACACTATTTATTTCTGTTTTTAATTTTAAGTTACATTCAATACATGTAGCACAGTGCCTAGCCACACAATAAATAGATACAGTGAAATTATGAAGACTGTCTGTATTACCAACCCCAACTACGCAGCTAATGTTATTGAAAATATGGCACTGACTTAAGTTCTCTTTCAAAGGATGATGTATTCAGGTTTTGCAATATCCATGAGATGTGCGTTCTTCCATTCCCCACAAAGTCAGTTAGTACTGAAAGGCAAAATGCATGAGGATCATCAGTGCTCAGTACATCTAAATGCTGACTCAAAGATTTGAAGCCAAGGGACTTTCTCTCACTGAGGTCTTCCAACAAATTATTGATTCTCACTGATCTTTCCATTAATATATTTCTTTCTTATGGCATGAGTGATTGCGTTAAAGTGCTTAGTAACCCTCTAATCATGTGCATCTCCTGAGGCTTCAATGATCTTTGGTTTTAAAAGTAATTTGTTTCCAATGTAGTCTTATGCATCCTAATGAGGTAGGGGGGAGGGACGGGCAAGGTTCAGGGGAACAGGGAATACAACATTTTAGGACCTGCATTTGTGAGATGCAGAGTTTGCTAAACTCTTCAAGGCAGGATAAAATCACAATTCAGTTCTGTATCTTTTTGGAATCATAGTCTAATAATTTGCTTTAAACACAGGCAATCTAAGCCAGACCACTGCTGACCAAATGGCTTTTGACTTTCTTTATATTAATAGAAAACAGTACATTAGCAATGAGCAAGAAATATTAATAGAGCCCATATTATATTGACCCCAAAGGAAAAAAACACTTTAAAATGAAACACTCAAATCATGAAGATGTAACCTTAAACTATAAATGATGTCCAAGCGTGAAAAAAATAATTCTTCTAAACATACTGGATGCCTGTACACAAGTGTGGAGATTGCTTTAATGCACTATAACTACAGTGGGTCAGAACAGACTTGATTAACTGAGTCTGCTGGAGCATGGTAGTTACTGTGCTCCAGCAGCCTCCCATGTCTTGTGTATGAGTGTCTCCATGCGTCAGAACAGTGGCAGGGGCGCTTGAACTAAAGCTTGTTGAATGTTTTGAATCTTTAGTGCAAGCACCCCCACCACCATTTTGAAGCATGGGGATGCTGATACACAAGATGCAGCAGCACTTTAGAGTGGCTCCTAGAGACACTCTAATTAAAGCACCATCCACCCCAGCCCTGGAGTATGTGTAAAAGTGCCCAGTGCTTTCACAGTAAGGTCTGATTTGCACAGCGCTGGGCACCTGAACTCCAGCTGAAGTCAGTGAAAGCTACTGAGATTCAGGGCTCACTCACAGCTATCTCTTTGTGTAAAGCCCCATAGCCAGAAATTGTGTGGATAGACAGCAAAGACACAATCTTAGGTCAGCATCTATCTACCTTCAACATTGTTACAGTACTATTAAGTAGATTGCTCCCAACCCCTAATTTCAATGGGAAAATTACCACTCACTGATGTACTTTTAATCAAGCACAGATCCATTAAACCTAAAATCCAATCAAGAAAATCAATCTGCCTCAGTGCTTAAAACAAACCATAGCAAAATCCTAAACACTGGAGTTCACTTTTTAAAAAAACGGTATGAAATATAATCTAGACATAAATTCTTGCTTTCTTTTGGAAATCAGAAAAGTGTCTCACATTCACAGTGGGCAGTTAATCCTTCTACTCTATCTTGCCCATTATCAATGCTGTAGCATTTTCAGATGCTGTCAGATTCAAAGCTGGTGAAAGGGCCTTGTTACATGGTAATTTTGGGTTACTGCTGGAGCTCTTAAAACCTGGACTGTCCACACATTAACACTTGAAACTAATTTTAAGCACTTGTTAAGTGGTTCAAAGTTACACCACTGCAGGGCAGGATTACCTCTGATCCACGTTACCCAGCTTGTTTTTCACTAAGGGGTGGCCACTCTAGGTTACATTTTAGTGTAAACACCCCACTGCCCCCACTTCCCCAATGGCCCAGATTGGGCCCCCCACCTTCTCCAGTAACCCTAATCTCCACTCACTGTCTTCCTGTCACCCTCCTCCTGCTTACTTGTTGCTGTCCATGCTGTCTGTCCTGGGGGAGCAGGTAAAGAAGGGTTAACTTGTCAGCCTGGCTGCTGCTGCTACCCTGCCATTACCACTGCAGCTTTCTGGGCTGGATTCAGCCTGGAGAAGAGCAGCCAGGCCAGCCATGCAGGTTAACCCTTTACTGCCTGCTCCCCTGGACAGGCAGCACAGGAAGCCACAAATAAACAGAGGGTGGGGGGGCAGGGGAGTGAGGACAGCAGAGAGCGATGAGGAACGAGGGGGAAGGCCAGAATGGGAGATGAGGCTGATCTTTATCTTTCAGTTTTCTAGGCTTTAGCATTTCACTAAGGTGTAGCACCCTGCTGAATTGTAGCAACTTGCAGCAACTAGGCTCTTGCTGGACCGAACATGCAACTATTCCAAATTCAAGTTGGCACTAACACTAATCCACTGAGGTTCTGAGACTTGCAGTATAACATGTAACAAGGCCCTAAGAAAGGCAAGGTACTTTGATTAACAAAGCAACAAGTCTTAGTGAGGTGTGAAGAGCTGAGTCCCCAAAGTGTTTAGCCAGCATGCTTAATTTGGTTGAAGTGGTGGCTTTAAAAAGATCCCTCCTTACACCATAGACAATTGCAAAGACTGCTAATGCTACTGAATATTCCCCACCCTGGCAACTGTACACAGCATAATAAAGCCAATGTCAAAGAAAACTACAATCTTCTACTTGTGTCCTGCCTCTCTTCCAGTCATAACGTTGCATGAAAATTTCACATTTATTTTACCCTGGACTAATAAAGTTGCATGACTAACTGAAAGATTTAGATTGCATTAATATATAGCAACTATATATCTGCTTTGCACTGGGTCCTGTATTTGTCTTCCACCTCTACCAAACCATATAACAATTCTAATTTTAACATTTTCTTAATAAAGCTTTCAAAGTTCAAATCAATGGGATGTGGCAAATGGTGGACAAAGTGAATTATGCTGTATTGCTGAATTCAACAAATACATGCCAGTAAGACAGGCAGACAGACAGACAGACAGAGATATTAGAAACAAGAGAAACTCTTGAAACAACTAGCTTGAATTTCTTATTATTTTTAATGCAGGGCTACATATACCAATTAAGCTGCTTGCAAAGACAACTTTTAAGCCCCAGACAAATGATGGGTATCATCAATGTTCATCCAGGATGAAAGCACATCTCCCACTTGCTTCAAGAAGAACCTTTATTCTGACTTCCAGGGTTTGATATAATAAGGACAGGCACAAAGGAATGGGCCATGGGATACAGGATTTATATATAACCTTGGCCCATGTTGCAGATGTGTGGTATGTGACAGTGCAGATCCATCTGCGGTGCTACACCACACTGCACATGCAAGCATTCCCCATGCTGCTACTTTGGTAGGGAGGGGGAAGGGAAGGGGGTTTGACCCTAAAAAATAACCTGCACCTTAAAAAAGTGGGGCAGCACACATGGCAGCAGCACATGCTGCACAAAACTAGAGTCTGGCCTGCTGGAGCCACACTTCAGCTGCCAGCCAGGCTCAAGCTGAAAGATTGCTGTGATTGCAGCTCCCCAAGGCACTCAGGACCCTAGATACGGATGCTGGGGCCAGCACAATTGCTAGCCCCAGTCTCCCCTACTCCACCCAGGGTAAACTGTCATGTGCCAGGGTGCATGTAACATGGGCGTTCCCTGGAGACAAGTAGCAGTAGCACAAGGTGTGCTGCTGCTACTTGTCCCTAAGGAAACAAATGGCTGCATGCATCTGGATGTGGCCCTGGTGGCCAAAGCACGCTGAACAATGGGCACAGCATGTCTGTGACAGAAAGAGCTGCAATAGCTCACATACATGGCAGGAGTTTCATAAATCAGTTTGACCCAAATCAATTAAGTCTGATGCCACATTCAACCAGGTTTATCTTAAACAGTTTCAGCCATTTTGAAACTGGTTTATGTGCACTGAACTTCTGTTTTGTTACAGGTTTAAACCAGTTTCAGGTCTGTTAAACCAGTTTATGTGTAACTTCTGTCCCTTGCCATGTTTGCAAGAGTATAACATACTGGTATAGTTTTACCCCTGGTTCTTTCTGTGGCAAATTTACATTGTAAATCTAAATAAGTTCTTTAGTATGGGGCTCTCAGTAGGATTTCCACTCCAGGGTTAAAGGCTAATTATATTGATATGTAAACAGAGTGAAGACCCATTAGGGAAAGTTTTAATCTCTAATTTAGCAAGATACTTAATATAAGCTTACCTATAAGCATAGGTAACTCTAATGATTAAGGATTCCTACAAACATTAAAGATCTGATTTAACTGCTTGTGCTTTACATAAAGCACCATGAGTTACAGTCCTCCTGTCCCCAACCCAACAAACTTTTGCCTGTTGGATCACGGGGAAGGTGGAGACAGCCTGCACCAGCCCTGGCCAGTAGGTAGGGGCACTTGAGCAGCCGCCAAGGAGGCTGCCAATCTGCCCCTCTCCCCAGCTCCACTCCCCACCTCCCCAGGTGTGGGGCTGTCATAGGTGGAGGGAGGTGAAGGAGAGAAAGCTGCTGGCTGCTCTGAATAGCCAGAACTGAGAGGAGGAATAGGGTGGAATGGAGCCTCCTCACCTCATGGAACCAGTCTGACTCCCCACAAGACCCCAGCTAGAGTAGCTGGGGGAAGGGGGCCTGTGAAATGCGGGGGGGGCTCCATTTTCTCCCTCTCCCCAGCTATGGCTATTCAAAGCAACTGGCAGCTACATGCTGGCTGCTCCAGGCTGCTTTGAATGGCCAGAACTAAGAGTGGCGGGGGAATGGGATAGAGCCCCCTTGCCTCGCAGGCACCTCCTGGCTTCCTCCCCCCCACCCCCAATACCACAGCTTGGGTAGCTGGGGGGGGGGACCTGAGAGGCAGAGTCTCCATTCCCCTCTCCTTCCCCTCATCTCTGACCATTCAAAGCAGCCAGCAACTCCTTCCCCTGCTGACAGGCCCACCACCACACCAAAAACTAGCCCTGGTGGGAACACAAGGTCCCTAAGGTGCTCTGCTTTACAGCACCTTAATGTAATACCTTATTTTACCAGGATTTATTTTTAACATGACTGACCATTTTAAAAGTGCTCTGCTGCTGTGCACATGTGTTACATCACAACTGTAGGCCACGTTCAGGGGCCCAAAGTCACTTTTCTAAGCACCTTAAAGGTAAGACTTGGTTAAGCACATCGCTGACTCAGGGCTCAAAGAGTCCATTATCAACACTGTTTGCTCAGAAATATAAGTTTTCTCAATAGGTCCTGATAGAGAAAGAGCGTTCCCCTACTGTAAACCAGGGACTGGCCTAATATTGACCTGCCTATGTACTGGAAGGGGCAAATGTAGCTACATTCCATTTCTGAATGTTACCCTGGTAAGTGCTCCAAGCATGGATAAGCTGCCCTAAGCATGGACTTGGGTCTATGCTTACTATGCCAGGATCTGAGCATACTAATATAGCATTTCCTCATTATTTGTTTATGTATTAGCTGCATTATTTATTCATTTACAGCTGTTCTGAACCTTACCCAAAGGGTGAGAACAGCTTTATAGCATCAGGCCACAGTGAAACCCAGCTAAACTGATCCATGCTCTCCATCATTTAAAACAAACTCATTGATTGAGACTCTGTAGAACTTTTAAATGCAAGCAACCCCCTCCCCCCCCCATTCTATATGTATTTTTTAATATTTAAATGTGAAAGCTCAAAAACTTTTTGGATGCAGTTGGTCAAATTCCACCTAGGACTTCCATCATCAGCACTCTAACTGTCTTTCCTATCTTTTCATCTTACACAGGTATATAACCTGTAACGTTACAGTGAAGCCATTAGAAAAGTCAGGAAGGGGGCATCCTATCAATCATTGAATATGAAAGACTATACAGTCATACTTTGATAGAGTGAATCTGTCAAAGAAACAGTATTTTCTCTCTTATCCATCTTATACCAATCTCTTTTTGTTAACCTTGGAGGGTGGACTATCAAAACAGGCCCCCACAGGGGACAGGAGAGATATGGCCCACCCTCAAACAAGCAGGCAGTTTATGCTGATAAACTCACTTATGGCTTAGGTGTTATTAGAAACCTGAAATACCGAAGTTTTATTCCACCTCACTTTATGCTGAGGTTTTCAGTTCTTTAAGCTAACGTGGACAGAGTCCAGAGAACTCACAACCATTTATGTTTATACAAGGAAAACTTGGAGAATTTGACATTTTTAGATGACTTTCACTTTTAAGCCAAAACTGGGAGTAAATCCTATACTATTAAGTGTACTCTTATTCAAGCCTCCAACAGAGCCTAACTAGCAAAGAACACAATTAACTTAATCCAGTCTCTTTCACCCTAGCTCCACATCCCACCAGGGACACTACTACTAAGCAGAGATGTATGCATTTTCTTTTCATGCAGAACATTCCAATAAGAACAAAAATAAAAATATTTCAAAGAAAACATTTCTCCTAGTTTTGCTACTGACTTATACTAGTGTGATATTAGAAAGACCATCACGTACCTACTTTTTCCCTTTTATTTTTCCTTTACATTGCTAAAATAAATTCATTTCATTTAATACCTTATTATCACGTCTTTAATATAATCCGTTATATTATACATGTCTTTAATATAATATAATCAATTGCCATTCTAGCATGTTGCTGCCATCCAGAGGAGCATTCCTTATATATATTATACCAATATCATCTCACTTACTTATCATGCAGAGGAGAAAGACAAGAGGTGTGCTAAGACAACCTCCAATACTTCGCCATTTCAAAATAAACCTTCTGTTAAATAGATAAATCATTAATTGTAGCCTAGTAGTATCTGAAAACAGTAAATTAGCTGTAGTGGTTAATTTATTCATGATATTTTTATGGTAGAGCTTTGTAGCATTGTTCTATTATTTTTGTAATCTCACTAAGACATGTACATTTCTACAAGTCTTAAGAATATCTCAGCCTACCAGCTTCATCTGATCATCATAATTTCTGTCTGCCTCTACAAACACGAGATCACTGAAAATGAAATGTTCCACTTCATTTGACCTTTTCTTGTAGAAATATATTAAACATGTATAAAAAATTGTACATTTTCTTTCATTGATTTCAGAATGTATTCAACCTGAAAGCAACAGAACATGGATTTCAAGAGCTGTCAGACACTCAATTTACTGCAGTTCTGGGTACTAAAATGTGCAGGGCTCAAAGAACATCAAAAACAAAGCTACAGTTACATGCTCAGAATACAGAGGACCCATAAGAGAATTTCAGTGTTTACTAGCAGGTTTCCCAAGTATGAACTTTTGTTTATTTGTGCTTTTCTTATCATTCTTACAGTGAAAAACAGTTTCTGTCTCTTTCTCTGGTCTAATTATTACAGTGTTTATTCTCACTCTGTGTATTAATTGATGTAGGCTGATGTAGTTGCTCCATTAGTTAACCTGCATATACTTTGGACCAGATATATTTGTGCATGTACAGATAGAATCACGAAATATGTATATAGATATATGCATCTGTAAATACACACAAGTGTGTGTGGCTATCTACTCATTCTGGTGCATTCATTATAGTAATTATGTCATTGCTTCTACAAACCTCTAGAAGTTTAACTTCAAAAACACAGTCTTATTGACTTCAGTGTGGACTAATCCTATGGTATAGGGTTAAATTTAGATAAAATTCTAGATTTAGATAAAATTTTCATTTATGTTAAACCCTGCTTTTTGCAAATACAGAGTATGCTAAAGGAAACTTTATCATACTGTATGTGTGTCTATAAAACACAAGATATATAATATCCTAGATATAAGTTGCCATATGAAACAAAAGAGATGTTAGATTTATTCTGTGGCATACAACTTTAATTTGTTATAATTGACACATTTCACTTTCTTCCTGTGGTCTTGTTTCTGCATTCTGGTAAGCGTATGGAAAAATATCCTTATTTACTTAAATGAGAACATATTGTGAGAAAGTTTCAGTAGAGGTTGCTGAATATTACAGAAATGCAGTAAGGCTGCTCTTTGCAAAGTCTGATATTTGCTAAAAATAATTTTCTTTTGAATGAGAAAGTAAATGGACAACAGATTAAACAAATAACATGCACCACACTAGACATTCAGCATAATATGTTATCGTGATTTCACAGTTTACCATTCTTTTCACCTGCTTAGCTTAAATTAACTAAATTGTCTCTGAACAAGGGAAATATTAAACATTTTTTGAGATCTGGCCTTTGAGACACAAGCCTGTGACAACATTGATTTAAAAGTGGGATGGGATCTGATCCATGATCCCAACAATCACAGTTCCTGAGAATCCACATTCATGGCAGGAGATATGATTGTGAAACTGGGATCAGATCTAAATCACTCTATTGCCTATGCAAGGGGACCTGGACTCATGATCTTGGGCTCCCCTTAACTAGCAAGTAGCAAGCCAAGTGCCCCATGTGCCCAGGGCTGGGAGTGCCAGCCTCAGGAGTGCACTGGATTCTTGAAGGGCTCTGGCGTGCTCCCCCAGCTGGAAGCACCAGCCTGCTACTTAGCTCAGTTCAGATTCTGATGGTGTACAACAGTGAAAGTCCACGCATGCGCCATATGACTAGAGGTAAGAAGTTTCTAGAGGGTTTGAACTCTCAACCTTGATGAAATCATGACCTACTTTTAAGGTCTGGGCTTGCATAGTGTATAATGGTAATGCAACTGTTTATCAGTGCTGATATGTTAATTAATAAAGCAGTTAAGATAATGTTGCTTGTACTGAGTTGAATAGTTTGAATTGATTGCTCCTTTTAAGTATTGCCCAGGTTTGAATTTGACTGGGTATTGTGAAAAGGGTGATGATTAAACCATTGGGTGAGTGACAGGTGGCATGATGAGAAGGCTATAAATCCTGTCCTGAGCAGCCAGCAGGGGCTCAGGCTCAGGCTTGGCCTTGGAGTCACTTTGGCTACACAATCCTGACTCAGGGCTCCCAGGGTATGGGAGCTCATTGAATGCAGTTCCTTGCTGTGACCTGGCCGTTGGGAAGCTACAGCTGGATAAAGTATCACCCTTTCTCTATCTGAGGTGCTGAGTATCTAAGCAGGGAAAAGCTAGAAATCCTCAGGGACTATCAGTGAGTTTCTCCTGCTGACCAGGCCCAGGGTGTTCGTGCTGCCATCCGTGGTTTCTGGGTTGTCTGTGAGGTTACACAGTAATTAACTGTGTAGTGACCAAAGCTCGTTGTAATGTGTAGTTGACTGGTTGTGTGACCAGGGACACTGGGTTTGGGATGTGCATCAGGTTATTGTCCCATCATATGTATTGTATTGTGTTGCAGCTCAGGTGTTACAGGAACATTGTCAAGTAGTTGTTGAATGGGTTTTGTTGTGTAATACAGCTTATATTGCTCAACCTACTTGTGTTGTAGTGTGTAGATACTCTTTCTAACTCTGAGTGTGGTGGGGCAGTAGATCAGCTCAGGGAAATTAACTTACTTTAATGCCCTGAACCTGAATATGTGTGGGTCATAGGGGATTAAAAACCCTCTGGATTAATTAGTTAATTGGCATCCCCACAGGCAGTCCTTCAATGACAGAATTTGATCACAGAAAAAATAAGACGCCAATCATAATATAAAGAGAGCAATATCTAAGCCTGATACACAATCTATTAAAAACATGAAAAGACTGCATAAGAATCTACAATACTAGTGAAAATTTAAAAGACCACATAAATGGTATATCAACATGATCCAACACAGTACAAAGATATTAAAGCAAGCTCTAAGCAAGGACTCTTCTGCACTGAAGGAAGTATAGCAAACCAGAAGTCCATACTAATATGGCTGTATTCCTGACCCATAAAAATTGTGACACCCAAAAATGACTTGTTTAGAGATAGCTCAGATTTCACTGCACCATTGTGCAGTGTAGACATACCAAAAGACATCTATATTTTTTTGAAGCTTTTAGTTAGGTTCCAAAATGTTGTTTTGGTGGTGATGAGCATATAGATTTCTGGAAATAATTATTCCACAGAGAACACTTGTGGTCATTCACATCTCTGTCTTATTCCTACAAAGCCATTCTCCATAATAAACTGATTTAAATTCGCCCGTCAGTCAAATAATTATGGATGTTTTGGAGGGGAATATGAACATTCTGAATAGTTAAAGCATCCAGCTATTTTCTCTTGCCTGCTTTCCATAATTATTCTCACCATTTATTTTTTTTTAATGAAAAAAATCTATTATCACATTCAAATCAGTATTTACCATTGTTTACCACTAACTTAATTTGTAACTGTGTGCCTCAGATGAAATTAGAAATACATTCATTATTCATGAAGAGAGCCTAGTAGTTCTACACTATTATTTCTTGTGTGAAGTTTCAATGTGTCAGCCCTCAAGTTTTCTTCTGGCAGGGAGTAAATGCTTCAGAACGCTCCTGTGAGAACAGAATGTAGCTGTCACATTAAAGATAATGCAGTTAATCTCTTTGTTACAGTACAGCAATTTTAATAAGTTTTATTGTGCAATGTTTCTATATGGTAAACCTGTAAAAAGCCTATTCATTTACTAAGTAAGCAGCAGGATAGTTTGTACATAGTTGCCCACTTAACAATTAGATTAGTGTATTCAGAAACAGCAGCAAATTCTTTGCATAAAAGGAGGCAAACACAACAAGAACATCAGTCATTCCTCAAAGGAAAGATGACAGCTACCTTCTAATCTTTAGTGATTTAACATGAATTTAAATGAAATTAAATATTATTTTAGCTTTTCATTGTAAATCTTCCTTCAATGAAGTCTCATCATAGTAGCATTTATGTCCAGATCACAGTGTGATATGTAATAGGAAATTTCTCAAGAGAAGCTTTGCTCTTCTGAAAATCCATTCTATTTTACTGGGCATTTTATCAGATCCATTAAAATTTACTCTGGCATTGTTGGAGTCCATGAATGAATCACACATGAAAATCTGGGTATAGTATTTAAATACACATGGTTCAGCTGATACCTGTCTGAAAACCTTATGTGCAATTTTAAATATTTGGCAACAGCTGGAAGTCAGGGTATGCACACATTTGAAGGACCTGATATATGATGATATAGCTTAATTTAAGCTATAGCATCATAAATCAGGTTCCCGCTTGTGCAAGTTGTGGGAGCTGCACTGGGAACATGATCTCAATAAGCTTCAGTAGGGGAGGGGAGGGCCAGATTGGGGTGGTGGTAGGGAGAGATAGCGGCCCCATGAGGGTTTATAGAATCATAGTAAATTAAGGTTGGAAAGGACCTCAAGAGGTCATTTCTAATCCAACTAGGGTGGCCATCATAGAGGACATTCTGGTTTTCTCCTACTCTATCCTCTGTCCTCTATTGATACGAAACCCAATGCCTTTATGTCCGCAATTCTTATCTTGAAAAGAAAAATGGAGGATGTAAAGGCGTCTGATTTCGTATCAAAAGAAATCAAAAGAAACCTGGCCCATGGAACTTCTCCCTCCTTCCTGTGGCAGCAGTGAAGCAGTCCCAGCAGCTGGGAAGAAGGGAAAATCCCTTCAGCTCCCCAGGGCTACCTGGGTTGGGGAACTGAGAGTGGGAGAAACCCCTGAGGGAGAGGTTTCCCAACATGGGCCAGCAGCCAGACAGAGGGCTTCTTAACCCCCTGTGGGGAGACAGCAGGGGGTTGTGGGGGAGCTACTTGGGGAAACTTGGCTGGGTTGGCAATGTCCAGCAGGCTGGAAGATATGCTTTAGCACCCCCTGCTTACTGGTCTGGGTCAGTGCAGACCTCTCTCTGCCTTTCCCAATTGAAAGCTGAAAATCAATTCAGTTGGTTATCAGTTCAACCTATGAAGCTTAGAGAAAGCTGCCTAGCTTGAATCAGTTCTGCCTTTAGGTGTTTTGACTACCTGTACTTAGCCCATCTAGTAATAACTTTGCAAACAATAAGGAACAAATGAAACTAGGGATTGAGATGTTTTCTCAATTAGATTCTGTCTTTGGATAGATAAAAAATAATGTCTAGTTAAAAATAATCCATAATTTGTTTCCTTACTGGCATAGTTTCCATTAAGAAAATACCCCAAATATTTAGAAAACACTGCAACTGAGATAAAACATAAAAACGAATTATTCCACAGCTACTAAAATCTTATCCTTAACCAATAATATCTCTTCATTCCTAGTGGACACAAAATGGAAACATTAACTTAAAATAGACTAACCAACTCTAACTATGCAAAAATACAAATATAACTGAGGGTAAGGGGGGAGGAATGTACAAGAATATAGAACAAACATTATAGGCCCTGTTCTGAACACTAGTATATTTTGAAGTAATCTCTGGTTAAATCAATGGAATTGTGCTATAGTAAAATAAGTTTACCTGAGATTAAGTGTTATGTATACTTATCTATGTCAAAGTGATCCATTTTTTTGGATAGTTCCATCCCTGGTATTCAGAAAATGATAGGGAACTGTCCCGGGGGGCAGAAGCAGGGGCATGAGAGACTCATCCCGTGGCAGGACCCAGGACAGAGACAGCCCGTCCCTGCAAGAAAATACCTGAAGCCAGGGTGAATTTACTAGGGTATGTGCAAGTCAGCAGTGATCCAATCCAGCTTTGGATCTGGCCACTTTGGATAGCTGTGATCTGATCCGGAGCCTCCATACCGGGTTTCCGCCTCGATCTGGAGATCTGCCTATAGGATCTAATGGGGAATCAATGCAAGATCTATAACTTTGTTGTATTTTGTATGATTTTGATTAAACTTGCAGAACTGCTAGCACCTGCTACAAGCATGAAGCCTGCCAAATTTCAAAAAGATCGGTGAAGGATTTTGGGGAAAACTGTACCCCAAATTCTTGAAAGCCAAACTCATGTTACAGCTGTATGTTACACCACAGAGGGCTAAAAACTGCAGGGATGGTAGCTATTACTGTGGCCACAAATTCTGCCATGTTTCATGAAGATCTGTTTAGGGGTTGGGGAGGAACTGACCCCAAATCCTTGAAAGCAAAGCTCCTATCATATCTGTGTGTTACAATACAGGAGGCTGAAAACTTCAGGAGTGGTGGCTCCCAGTGAGGCCACAAAGCCTGCCAAATTTCAAGAAGATCAGTGCAGGGATTGAGGGGGAACTGCACCCCAAGCTGCTGACAGGCAAAACTCCTCTCATGTCTATGTGTTACAACAAGGGGGGGAGGGTCAAAACTGGAGGGGTGGTAGCTCTGACTGAGGCTACAAAGTCTGCCAGCTGTAAGTCTATGTCCTAGAACAGGCCTGAGTGGGTGCTGGGCCCTGCCAGCCCACGAAGCCTTCCAGCTGTGTGTGTCTCACCGAGGGAGTCTGTCGTTCGGGGCCATGCACCCCAAGCTGCTGACAGGCAAACTCATGATGTGGGTGGGTGACACTGTGTGTGTGTTAAGATGCACCCTTCCTGGCACTGGGGCCTCTGCACAACATGGCAGTGTGCCCCACTGAGGTCTCCACCTCCGCTACAGCCTCCTGCCCGGTCCTTTGCGTTACATGACAACAAGTACAATAACTTAGCTGGCTCCACACCAGTAACATCAGCAGCAGCATCTAAGGTACCCACAAGGAACTGTCACAGAGCCTATCATTTTATAAAGGAACTGACAGCAATTAGTAAAGATGTTGTGTTATGTTGGACATATGATGTTATTCATGATGTGTGATGGCTTCTCTTGTATTTTTACGTCTATATGTGTATTATGAAAAAAAGGAGCACTTAAAAAAAAAAAGTATCTTTGGAAGCTTTAGGGTTGAAAACCCCTTTGTCAGGCTGAGGAAGAACCTGCAGTTGGTTCTGGATGGAAGGAATAGTAAAGAAGCCAGAGGCTGGCCTGGCCCGCAATGCAGGCAGGAAAGCCAGTGAATGAAAATGGAAACGGAGGCATCAGGGGTGAGAGACAGGCTGGGGTGGGGGCTAGGGAGGAAAGGGGGATGTAGCAGCACAGGTAAAAGCGCAGAGGTGCCTGGGGTGTCAGATGTCCGGCTGGTTGCAGTGTGCCAGAACTCTACTGTGTATATTCATAGTTTCTAGGGTCGGAAGGGACCTGAGTAGATCATCTAGTCTGACCCCCATGAGTTACTGTACCTACTACCTAGGAGGCTGATGAAGTGCAGTTCATAGGCCCAGCTCTGAAAAGTGGTTTGTACATTCAAACAAGCACCTAACCTCACTACCAGAACTGCAGCCAACTTCCTAAACCTCAAAACACAAAACCTGCCAACTGTCTTCAGTACCACCACAGACTGCACACCAGAATCTATCAAAGACAACAAAACCCAGCTACCTGTGGGGGCACATTACTCACCAAAAAAGCACTCTGTCTCCAGTCTCTCAGGCCTGATCCTGAGAGGGAACAAATTACAATGCAAACTACATTCCCCTGGCAGGGGAATGAGCTCAGCAGGGACATGTTCTTCCCCTGCTGGCTGGTGATGCAGTTAGTGCCCCCTCCAGCTGACAGCAGGGCATTACTTGTCTTTTCAAAGCCTCAAAAAAGGAAATTGGTGCAGACAGAGTGAGGAGGGTGGCACTCAGTCTGTCTGCAGGTGGAGCTTGGGGAACCCCAAGCAGCAGGCGGTTCATCTTTAGGAGCACAAGCTGCTCCACCAATGTAGGATCCAAGCAGGTGTGGTGGGGTGTCACAACATCCCCAGCAATGCTGAACACCCTCTCACTTGGAACACTGGTCAGTGGACAGGACAGGTGTTACCAGGCAACCATGGCCAGTTCCTGCCACATCTTGCTGTGGCTTGCCCAGTAGGCCAAGGGGTCACATTCCAGTGGCTCCGCATCCTCAGTGAGATAGGTAGCCACCAAAGCCTCGGTGCTACCTGCCCAAGGCTGGTGTTTAGTGTGTTTGGACCCCACCATTGAAACCATCCCCATGGCCCACATTGGCAGTGGCTGGTGTGGAGGAGACGTGCTGGTGCTGGGGCCAGTCATAGTGCTGGAATGGGAAAGTTGATCCCCCTCTTCCACATCCCCTCGTCTCTGCACTTCAGCCACCATCTCCACATCCTGTATGATTCTGTGCTGTGGGATGTTAAGCTCTGCATGTTTTTTCTGCAGCATCTTGCCCCCCTTGATGCTGCAGTGGAAGTAGCCTGCCACCTTTCTGCATTTCGAAATCAGCTGGCTTGTAGCAGTATTGGTGGCCGCGCCATCACTGGCAGCCCTGTCCCCCTCCAAGGCAACCCTCACTATTAGGTGCAGCCTGTGTGCCACACAGCAGATGCCAACAAAGTTGGCATCGTGGACAGCCTTCACCACGTTGGCCACATTGTTGGTAACCATGAACTCACAGGTGAGCCACCCCTGCACTATGCGGATCACAGCCCCCATGATCTCTCTTGCTGTGTTGGACTCATCCAGCACCTCGGCTTGCAGTAGAGCCCACCGATGGCCTGACTGATTGCACCAGTGCCGTGTGAGGGAAAGGTAGGTGCGATCACCACCCTGGCTGCTCTAGCTGTCGGAGGTCAAGTGCAAGTCTATCTGTGGCCCTGCCTTGCACAGCTCCTCCCTCAAGTACTCCCTGCATGCCTGATACGGGGAGGGCACCACTGACCTGCTAAAGGTGGTATGTGCAGGCACTTTGTAAAATGGGGCCAGAAGTGCTATGAACTGCCTGAACCCTGGTCGCTCAACTAGGGAGAAGGGCTGGCAGGCAGGCATCTCCCCAATGCTCTGGGTGATTTTGCATGCCTTAGGAACATGTCCCCCTTTCTGTCCACCTTTATCCCACTGGTCCAGGGTGGCCTGCCTCTGCTTTGGGGGTAAGGGAGCTTTGGAGCAAGTGGGGGACTTCCCTTTCGGCACACTTGCACTGGTGCCAGGCTGAGCAGCAGGAAGAAAGGCAGATGCAGGAGCATGGCCGTGGTGAAGTGTCTCATGTTCTTGCCACAGCTCATGTGCCTTTGGCAGTGCTGGCAGATGGCAAACCTGGGATCATCTGCCACCTCAAAATGATCCCACACTACACTACTCCCCCACTTTTGGGTTGAGGGTGAGGATCCTGCCTTTTCCCCTTTCTCAGCAGGCTGAGGCTGAACAGCAGGAGGACCTGCCTCAGCTGAGCTACTTGCCTCCTCAACCTCAGCCTCCTCCAAGGTGCTGCTTTCTGGAGGAGACCTGGGTCTAGGGGAAAAGTGAGGGGTGTGGAGCACTAACTCTCTTCTTTGTGGGTCTCACTATATTGTCTCTGCTGTTCTGAATGAAATCATATGTCTTCTTTCTGACTCTCACGATATTGTCTATCTTGTGGTGTGAATGAAATTATTTGCATGTATTCCTGTGTCTCAATATATTATCTGTATCTTTGTCTTCTGTAAATATCTGTCTGTCTTCTTCTGCTGTGATTTTTTTCTATAACATGGGTCTTTGTGTATGTGCATGCGTGCATGCATGCATGTGTGCAAGCAAGCAATCTGTGCCTCCCTGCACAGTGACAGATAACACTGGCTGGGAAAACACAACTGTATTTTTGCAAAGTTTCCGAAACAAGTTCCCAAAAAATGAGTTCAAAGAAATAAATTGAATTGTAATACTATTAATAATTGAATTAAATAGCTAAGCTAAACTAAGCTAAAGTTAAGCTAAATCCTAACCACTCCTTTATAACATGAAAAAGCAGCAGGCAGGTCTTAGTCACAGTGTTCCTCTTTCACACAGCTGCTGACAGGCAATGAGCAGCAAAAGGCACAGAAGGGCTGGAAACAGGGGCTTTTATACTTTTTTTAGTCCCACGCCACAGATGCTGCCACTGAAAAGGTAGCCAGGGAGAAATCTTTCTCACTGGCTACATACAGATGTCAGTCTTCCTCCCCCTCTCCCCTTCCCTCCCCCGCTCCCACTCTCTGTCCCTCCCCCTCCCTCTTCTAATTCCCTCAAAATGGCCAAAGTGGCTCTGAAGCAGGTCCAAAGTGTTTCAGATGCCCCCAACCTGCTCTGGACACCATTACTGATATCCCACATTGACCTGTGTCACAGAGCACTTAGGTGCCCTGCTCCTTAGAGTGGAAACTGCTAAGGAAAAAGCCCTATCAGTGAGTGGGGAGACCCAGCTGCTGGTTACCAGAGCAACTGGAGTCAGCTAGTGGCCCACATCTGCTGGCGGTTGGCTGACCGGAAGGGGCAGGGCCTGGCTCACATATAAACCCCAGTGCTGAGGCCAGAACAGCAGGTCCCTGCCATCAGCCAAGGGGGAAGGAACTCTCCCAAAGAAAGCAAAAGGGAGAGGCCTGACTGCAGGAGCAGCTTCTGACACTGTTGAGGGACAGAGTATTCCCCGGTATGGTTTGAATGATGTTGTAGCCGGGCAGCTTGAATTTATGTTATAGCCCAAGGGCTTGCATTTTGTTTACTGTTTAAGACTGGTGGCTTGGGTGAGGCTATTAGGGGATGAAGGAGGCCTCATAGGGGACCCATGGCAGTGTGGGGACCCCAGCACCAGAGAGGGCACAGCATTGGGGGTGCACTGACCCTGGTGTCAGAGAGGGCACAGCAGTTGGGGGTACCAACCCCAGTGAAGGCACAGAGCGAGACAGGGCTGTGGAGAGCCTGAGCACCAGAGAGGGCGCAGAGTGAGACAGAGTGCCAGAGAGGGCGAAGCACGAGTGCCAGAGAGGGCGGAGAGCCTGGGGAGGACCAGGGGGCCAAATTATAACAAGGCTCAGACCGAACAACATCAGTTCCATCTGTGAGGCTTGGGGCATGGTGAAGGGGTGGTTGGAGCCACGCATAGCCCATAAGGCTAGGGTGCCCTGAAACACCTATTGCAGAACAGGACCCACAAGAGTACAGCAAAAACTGTGTCCAAGAAGACATAAAGGTAATATATATTTACCATCGAAGCCATGGCAGGCAAGAATCGAGGGTGCCCTTTGGGCCAACTTGGCACAGGAAGGGGCCTTGGGGAAATCATGGCCATACTGTGCCATGACAAAGTGGTGCATTGGCCGCGAAGCCAGCCATGCACAGAGAAGGAATCCATGTCCCTGAGAAGAGGAATGAACCTTTGGGCCAGTACAGAATTACTGCATAGTAATTCGAAAGGCAGTGAGACCAGCAAGAAAGAAGGCGGGTCAAAAGAAATCAAGCACTTACTTGTGGCAGAAACAGAAAAGGCCCAAGTGCTGGAATGGCTCATGGTGAAGGTAGCTGAGAAAAGGAGGCAACAGGAAGAAAAATTGCAAGAAATGCAAAAAGAGATGGTGGAATGGAGGATCAAGCCTTCTGAACCTGGGATAGACCAGATGGGAGAACAAAAGGAGTTACTGCAGAAGCTGGAAATATCAAAGAGCCTCATAGGAGCCCTTCAGAAAGAAATCCACAGCCAGGTGGATCAAATAGAAGGCCTGCATAAGGACCTGGAGAGCTGGCAAGAATGATGCTTTTGGGCCGAACACCTGGTCAAAGAGCTGTGAGAAAAGCTAATGGAGAGCCATACCCAGGCAGAAAAGATGAGGAAAGTTATAGCAAAAGAGATGGAGAAAGTGAGAGGATACATGGCGAGTCATGAGGCATTACAAATCAGAAGCAGTCCCTTGAAATAGAGGCAAGAGCCAGAACTGAGGAATGTGCAGAATTGCAGGCTCAGTGTGAAAAGGTGAAGAAGGAAAAGGACCAACTGGGGGAAGAGATACAGTCCCTGAAGACCCTTTTAGAAGAGGGCACAGCCAGGGAAACAGCGTTACAGGCCACTCAACCACAGAGAGATAAACTGATTGCTATAGGCAGACAGTTTGTTTGCTTGCCTGGGGGTAGGGGGATGGGTTCTGCCCATGAAAAGCTTTAAAAGTATCCTCCTGAGATAGAAAGGGACAATGTTTGAAATCACAACTATTTTAGTGGGGCAGCAAAATTATTTCTTAAGTAGGCAGATTAACTCTGGCTTTTTAGGCACACCAAGCATATTTGTGTGTGCCATTGTAGTATCTTCTAGAAAATTATGCCTGTAAGAAAATTATACCATGATGCCTCTGCTAAGGAAAGGCAAGGCAGTTAATGTTACATTTCTGGATCAACTCCAGCATGTAATTTCACTTTCAATCCAGGATTTAACCATCCAAGACTGCAGAAAGGTAGAAAGGACATATCCTGAACTCCAACCCTTCTCCCTGCCTCCTCTGCAGATTCCAGTGCAACCAGCTGTGCTATCCTTTTCAGTGTTTGCAGACCAGGGGAGGGGATGGAACTACAGTTTTTACAAAGAGGGAGACTTTTTCATGCTTCTATGTACCACTGGCAGCAAAACACCCTACTTTGTGTTTTGGTAATTACCAAAAACTTACTTTAAAGTCTGCTAAAATCATTGTGCATTTCCTAAAATAGACATATGAATGTACTATTTTATAACTACAGTGTGATCTGATCTCCACAACTTAGAGAAAAAGGATTGTGTTGGGAATATCAAAGGGGTTGTGGGAAAAGAAATTCAGCTGAAACCTCTGAGTAGCACAACCCATGTCATGGCTACAGCCATATTGTCTGTGCTGGGGATACATTTACTCTGTTTCTGTAGAAATCTGTAGACTGCTGCTGAGAAACAAGCCCTGTTCATTTGCTCCCTATCTGAACATGAAGCATAATGAAAAAAGACATGTGACTGATTTTTTGTGTGCACACAGGATAATTTTCTGGACCTCAGTTTCAGACATTTACTTAAAACTGGCACTCAGAACTGCTCAAATGCTAACTATGTAACAGTACAGATATTAAAAAAAGAGGAAAGTGGCATCAGTCAAACCTACATGGATTTCTTTAGGTAGCATAGGTTAGTTTAGGAATAAACAGAACACACTTTCACCCTTTGGGGAGTGGGGCACAGAGGCTGCCTGCACTAGGCTAGGCCAGCAGGATGGGGACACTCTCGCATGCCTCCCAGCAGGCCCCACCTGCCAGAGACAGCCAAGTGCAGACAAGTGTCCAGGCCACCCTTGATTGGCTGCCAGGTCTGTGTGGCAGACGCTACTGTTTCCTCTCTCCTCACCCCACTTGTCTGCAGCTGACAGGTTGCTGCAAGTAGGAGGCAGGGCTGGGGACAGAGGCTTTGCTGGCTTAGCCCTGTGAGAGCCCAGGGGCAGGGCCCTCTGGGCACTCTGCAGGAGCAGCTGAGCACAGGACGAGTGCTACTGCAGGTCCCTGTGAGGAGCTGTAAAAGCTGGGATGCTGGCAGACCGTGACCTAAGATGAATCAATAGGAAATCTGGTACAGAAGTTTGGTGCACCAGTCTAACCTAAGTCAATTAAGTCTGGGTGCAGACAGAAGTGACAGTCTTAACCAAATTTGGTCAAAGAAAGTGGTCTATGACTGTGACCAAACACAAGTGCATGACTGCAGACAGCTTCAAAAATGGCTGATTGGGCAAAAATCTGAATCCTCATTGCATGAGGGCTCAGATGAAAATGTTTCAAAACAGCATCTTCTGTAACTTGTGTCCTCCCAGTTTGTCACTGTTTTCAGAATGAAAGGGGGGAAAGGGAGCAGAGGGAGTTTGGTCTGGGGGGGTTTCAGCCCTCACTGGAGGCTGGAGCAGGAATATTGGAGCCCCCCTGAAGCGGGGGTGGGGTGTTCATCCACCCCACGCTCCTGTGCCAGCCAGGGAACCCCTAGGATGAGCTGCCTCTGCTCTCTTTCCCCCCTCCCATTCTGAAAACAAGGACAGGCAGGAAGGGAGGAGGGGCCTTGCTAGGGGAAACCAGCTGTAGGCTGGCAGCCAGCAGGTTGATTTCCCTCCCCCCTGGAACGAGCAGTGAACTTCTGATGGGTCTGGGGGATCACTGTAACTCATAACTTCCTGCAAAGTATTCTGAGTTACAGTGGGGAGCTTTGAGCTATATAGATTCAGGTCTATTTTAGACTAGCTTCCGCCATTTTTAAACCGGTCTACAAGCACCAAACTTCCTTTCTGTTACAGTTGTAGACCATATTTTGCACATTTATACTTGTTTATGTGTAATGTCTGTACCTGGCCAGTAATTTTTTCAGCATGCGGCATGTGGAGAATGGAAGCAAATGGGCAGGTCTTGTTTCTTAGCAGCAGTCTCAGGATTACCATGGCGATGTTTCTAAGCAGCAGTCTCAGGTATGCCCTAGGCTATTTTTATCAAGGTAGCAAAACATCTGATTCCCAAATAGACAAAATCACATCCAAATTATTTAGAGGAAGGAAAAAAAATCCATAAAAAACCCAAATATTTCAGAACTGTCCTGGTTTGCAGTGAATTGAATATTATATGTATGATCTGGAATTATAGTTAGACACTTCTGGAAATCTCTTTTTTTGTACCTTATAATAAAGTTCCCAAAATTTTAAAAGTTGAATTTCCCCTCAAGAAAGTGAAGCCAAATCAACCACAATCCAGAAGCTGTACTATTTGTTTCCAAGAAGCTACACATATTAATTTATACTTTTCTCCTGACCCGACTTTTGCATGCATGTCCTCCACTGCTGCAAAGTTGCTTTAAAACTTCAAAATAGGACTTCCTGTCCTTTCTTACATTTTTGGTATGGAATGAATAGTTAAAAATGTTGACGTTTGAAGTATCAGCATTAGCCCCTGAGTTAGAGCCCATTAAAATGAAAAGGGAGCTGACAGTGCTATTTCAGGCTCTCCCCTTACTCAGGCAGGCATTCTTAAATTAGCTATACTAACTTGATGTTTTACTGCCACCTTTTCCTCTCACTCAAGGGGAACTTCTTCCATCAAATATATATCCATACCTTCTGCTTTCTTCATGTGGAATAGAAATACCATTTCTGACAATGAGATACTTGCATTAAACTTATTTTGAAGTTACTAAAGCATTAGCATTTTTTCAGTGTTTAATCAACTGCCGAAATTGTTCACTGCCTTGTATATTCTTCTACTACTGACATTATCTGTTAGTTAATTGCATTTGCCAGTCAGAGAGATTGTGGCAGGTTTTCTTGGTAACCAATAAAACAAGTTAAATGAGGGTGGCATTTGATCATTATGCTTGCCAATAAAGAGAGTGGTGTGGAGAAGTTTAAAATGCTAGAAGGGCAAAACAAATTTAACAGAACCTGCTGATCACTAAACAGTGATTTTTGTATTCTGTATGTGTACATATGTTAAACCAAAAGCCAGTAATTTTTCAACACCATTTACTATCTTTGCAGAAACAGCATGTTAACAAGACTGTGTTAATGATCATGTTTTGAAAATCAAGCCCTTAGAGTTCCATTACTTATTTTGTAACTATTGTAACTATTCCCTCAACAAGAGTATTTTTGCTTACTTCTTTGGATTTCATAGTTTATGTACAGGATGCCTCGTTTAACAGCTTCTCTCCTGGGTTTCCACAAGCTTAATTCAGTTGAAAACTGTATATAACCTATGTGCCATCTGGTAACTTTTGCAGTATAATTGGCCTGATAAATGTATGCATAATATTAGACACTTTCCATTATAGAGATTACTACTATTGCTGCTATATTTAAGAATCTGTCTCCATATCTGTCACAGGCCTCGTTTTTAAGGGTTTTATAACTTGCTCTTTCCAATTCATATTATACTAAAATTTGACACAGATTCTTTGTTTTGTTATGTTTTTTGCAAAATATTATCTAAATTATGTACTATTGTTTATTCAATTCTATTTGCTGTCTTTTCAATTAAGGATGAAATAAATACAAATATCATAACATTTCAAATGGTACTTTGCATGCTTCTAGCATACTTCAAAATAGTACATTGGGGAAAAAATGACTTGGTATACAAGGGGGGAAATAATTTTTTAAAAAAATAGGATTTCAGAAAAGGTCAGTATATGCTCATTCTAGTATCCTTCTTTATACATTTAGTAGACCTCAAACTATATACTGTGCCAATATGCAAGCCTGGACACAGGTCGGGGGAGGGGTGTGGTTGCACTCTGTTTTGATTTCTGGTCCACTCGGATTTTGAAATGTGTAGGAAGAGGGTAGCATTTCTATTTGGGCAGTGGTGAGAGAGTTTATTGACTTTCTTTCTCATTATCATCTCCATGATTCTTTCTAATTTCACTGTGTTCCACAGGATCAACCCTCTCTCTCCTTTTTACTTGTCTTGATGTTCCACTATTCAATCGATCCTTTCTGCAATTTTGCTATTTGTTATGGGTTTCTGGTTTCAGAGTACTACAGACTGTTTTTAGCTCTAACTGAAAGTTTTAGCTCAGGTGTGGTAATACTAGCTCAGGTGTAGAAATGACTGATAGTGAAATATTGCAGGCACTGTCAAGATGCTCAACAAGGCTAGATTTTTTTAAATGAATCATTTAACTATGATGACTTCAGGACTAATGACACAATAACTTTTGACTATTTTTTACCTAGTTTGTTGTGATTTTTTTTTTTAACTTTATGTATCATCTAGCAAATTAGTTCACATTCCAAGAGTTATTTTTGCTTTGTTCTGAAATGGAATAATATAGTGTTACCGTCCCCTCCCCGACCCCCCCCCCCAGTAAAGCATCTAGTTTCTCTTTAACTGGAGGAAAGTAAGTGTTTGTCTTATGTGTGATGATGTGCCAGCTAATTTTTAAGACCTGGCTAGACAAAGCCTTGGCTGAGATGATCCTGCCTGGAGCAGAGGGTTAGACTAAATGATCTCCAGAGGTCCCTTCCAACCCTAATTTTCTATAATTCTATGATCATCTGCACCCCCCTTTGAAATCCTAGATCTGCCAATGTTAATACCCTAATAAACTATGGATACACACTCCTGTTGGAGCTGTTCAACTGTATATAAGCAAATACTCATTGGGCAAACAAATGAAACATGATGCTATATCCCAGAGGCCAATGGCCAGGAGCCTCCTTTGAGATGCCAGAAACCAAGTCCCTCCTCCAATAACTGTTTACACAAAGTAGAACAGGAATAAACAGTAAAAACTAAATGCATCCTACGCTGGAAGTCAGAATACTAGCTTTAGATTATAAAAATTGAGGGTATGCCTATGCTATATCCCAGTACTTCCAAGGGTGCCACCAAAAAGCAAATGCGTTTTGTTTACATCCAAGAAACCCAGAAGTGCACCAGTGAATATGTTCCAGGGGTACCCCCTACACACTTCTACTTCTGAGATCTCTGTCTCCAGAAAGCTTAGGAGAAAAAGTGGGGCCTGCCCCCAGAATATTTTCACTGCCATGTTTCCAGGTCTGTCATGGAAAAGAAAGCTTATTCTTCAGCAGAGCAGCAGCCTTGATAGCACTGAGGACATAGTGCAGACACTCTTGAGAGTCAAGCTACTGATCTGAATCAGCCCAAGAAGAGACTTGTGACTGGTCAACCACAAAGCCAGTGGACATGAGAGAATGAATGAGGGTTTGCCTGTGTAGGGTGTGTGCACATGTGTGTGTGCATGCCTCTGTGTCTCTCTCTTCTTGGGTTTTTTTCCCACTTTGAAATGTCTGTATTTAAAGTCTAATGCACAATGGGGATTTTTTTTTAAACCTGAAAACTAATGAAATGGGTAAATATTTTCTGCCCAGCTTTAGCATAGTTACCATGTATTATCATATTAGCACATGAAAATAAAGTTGGGATGAAACCATTTGAAATCACACCACTACCAATATTCCCTTTACTCCTCTCCTTGTTGTTCTTTGAGAATTATACTAGTCCCTATTCTCTTCAGCTAGTAATCAAAGATGTTATCAGATCTTATTCTTGAGCTGGATAGGAGCAGTTCTCTTACACTTCTTCACATTAGCCAGATATAGAGGAAAACAGACTTATTACTTACATAAGGGGACATAGCAGTAGAGATATAGAAAGAGAATATGTAGACGCATACAAGCATGATTCCACACAGGATGCTCTGCATTCATGTATTTCACTGATGCTATGTTTTAAGTCTGATTACAGGAACAATTCCACAAGATCAGCAACTTTATTATTTATCCAGATGCCCCTCTAAACACAATTTTCCTCCTAAACATTATTTCCCCACTAGTCCTAGCAATCTGTCTAGCATTACGTTACTTTTAATTAAGCCTTCAAAGAAAAGTCCCAGATCTGTCATAGCTGTATACACTAGAGCACCACCAAAACAGCTATCCCTTTTATTAATGTTGTAGTTCAGCATTACGAGCCCATCTTTAAGAGACAAGAGTGTGTCTTGGAGATTTTTCCATTTTGAAACTGAAAGTTGCTATTAACTCTTATAAGTGAGTGCTTACAGGTTTCAAAAGAGAGAAAGTAAGGAGGGTCTCCATTCATAACTGGCACTGGAAGAAGATGAGTGATCTAGTTATTTCTCATTTCTGAAAGAAGATGAGTGATCTGGTCATTTGTTACTTACATTATGCTCCTTGGGCTGCAATTTCTAGGTGAAAGAATCTGTTCTTAAAGTCAATGCAGTTTTTGCTCCACATGCTCCACCATTGATATGGCATTTTTGGTTAAGCGACTGCAAGTGCAGAGAAAAATGAATGCAACTGTATGTAGCCTTCATTGATCTGATGAAGGCCTTTGATATTATCAACAGACAGGACCTTTTTACTGTTCACCCAATAACAAGCCAAAAAAAATGATGATCCAACTATAAAGATATCACTTGTAAAATGTAGAATAAGTTTGCAGCTTGCTTGTATTGCACTTGAATTTGAATGTGTGGCATGCTTTGCATATGGGGATAGCATTCATTAGGCTAGGTCACTCTGGGATGTTGGAGGGACTGTCCTCCACCCCAGCCTTCCTGCAAGGATCCCCTTGGTGACTCATGCTGCTCCAGGGTGCCTCAGCAAAAGAAGTAGTGACTTATTCCCCTTCTTCACTTTCCCTAACCAGCTTTCAACTACTGCTTCTTTAAGAAGCCATCAGTACCTCAGTATAAACCAATACTCAGCATGACATGCTTTACTTGCACACAATAGGAATCTGGTAAACAGATCATCACCTACTTCATGTTGCTCTTCCCTTATGAATTTGTATGCCACCACAAGTTCCCCTCTCAGCCTTCTCTTGGAGAGGCTGAAGAGGTTAAGGCCCTATGAGGAAAGGCTAAGGGACCTTAACCTCTTCAGCCTCTCCAAGAGAAGGCTGAGAGGGGAACTTGTGGTGGCATACAAATTCAGAAGGGAAGAGCAACATGAAGTAGGTGATGATCTGTTTACCAAGGCAACCCCGGGAACAACAAGGAACATGGCCATAAGCTACTAGAGAGGAGGTTTAGGCTGGACATTAGGAGAAGGTTCTTCACAGTCAGGGTTACCAGAATCTGGAATGGGCTTACAAGGGAGGTGGTGCTCTCCCCATCCTTAGGGGTCTTCACAAGGAAACTAAACAGGCACCTGGCTGGGATCACACGATCCCAGGTTTGGTGACCATTTTCTTGCCTGCCAGGGGCAAGGAGTCGGACTAGATGGCCTGCTGAGCTCCCTTCCGACCCTAGAATCTATGAATCTAAGCACCAAGGGCTTCTCCCCTTAGGGCCTTGACTAGGCAGGGGGCTGCTCACCCAGCCCCTTCTCTGGGTTTGCCCACCCCAAATGTCTTTCCCTTGTGAGACCCAAGGGCCCAATGACTCATGCTCCCTCAGTTGGTGGTGGTCAGGGTGCAGCTCGATGGGATCTACTCTGCTGGAGAGCCTCTCCAGGTCTCTCCTGTGATGCTGGGCTCCTCCCCATCCCATGCCCTGCTCTGGACACCAAGGGCTCAGCTCCTCTCAGCTGCTGCACCATTGCTGCTGGCTCCTGGGTGCTGGGCCTCACACTGCAGCACTATTATTTCCCCATGCCCTGGCTCAGCTCTGAGTGCTCTTTTAGCACAGCCAGGCCCTTCAGGCTCAGGCCATCCATCCTTAAGCTGGGTGGTTAACCCGAACAGCTCCTGCTGCTCCCTGGCTCCGCTCCCTCATGCACCACCCTGCACACTGTGTGGCCTGCTGGCCCATTGGGGTTGCAGGCCCAAGCTGCCACTTGCAGCTCCCAAAGCCTGGGCTCCATGTACCAAACTGTGCACCATGATGGGCCCAAGAGGTTTCACACTGCTCCCAGGGCCAGGTCTCTGCACAATGTCCCTGTGCACCATCAAAAGCCTGAGTGGTCTCACACCACTTCCAGAACTGCTTCTCCAGTGGCAGCTTCAGGAGCCTTGGGCCTATTGCCCACTGGGGGAGAGCTCCCCAGCTTTTCTCAGCTCCACTCTTCTCGAGTCCCTCGCTACATCTGCCCTTTGGCTGGGCACACAGCTCCCTTTATATGCTCCAGGGCTCTGCCCCTGCAGTCTTCTGGACCTGACAGTTTACAGTCTTCAATCAGGTCCAGGGGAGCTCTTTTCCCCCACCCCTCAGGAAAGGGGCATGACTTTATTTCTCCTGCTGTCTCCTGACTGGTGGATGGGCTCCACCAACCAAAACAGCAGGATCTCAAGCCTGGGACTCGACCCAAGCTCTGAAAGGTGAGCCTGCTACACAAATTAATTTGTACTTTTATAGATTAACCAAATTGGATATATATATTTAGCACAACCTTTCATGAGCTGAAGCTCACTTCATCAGATGCTGATGAAACGTGAGGAGAAGCACATACACAAAAGCACTTTATAAGGTGTTCTGGGAGTGTTTGAGCTCTGCCACTTCTCTCCCCTCACTCCCAATCCTGACCCTTTGCATGGGTTGGGGAAGAAGCTGCTTCACCCAGGAGGAGCTCATCTGATGAGCTCCAAGCTCAGTTTTCATTGGCACCCCAGATGAAGTGGGCCAGTGGCAAGGAGGGAATGACAGCCCCACCAGTAGCTTTCTAGCTCCTCTTGCTGGCAAGTGCTGACAGAGCAAATTCCCAGGGTGTTTATTCCACCTCAGATAGCTTGGCCTGTGAACACAAAGCAGGTCACATGACATGACAGTTTTTATGAAGCAAAATGATCTGGGAATAACATTAGCCAGGGGCCTCAGTGGTTTTCAAGTGACATGAATATACATTTTTTAAAAGAAATTAAGATGAGCATTTTGGAAGTACTACTAGCTTTTTTACATGTACATAGACATGAAGGCTGTTTGCAGATGTTTAAAAAATGTACTTTATCAAATTAAGCAATGCATTACTTCAGTCCAGCTCTGCAATGTAGGTAAAGATTGCACACTTCAGCAGAGCTTTTTGGAACTTTTTTCTGAAGCTGATTCAATCAGCTATTAGAAAAAAGCACCAAAAAGTCCCACTAAAGCACCTGATCTTTACAGAGAACAGTTGGGCTGGGTTGAAGTAACACACTGCCTCTTCTGGGCATGCACAGGGCTCAGTGTGGGAACATGCCAAGTTTAAATTAAGGTGCCATTTTTTATTTGTTTATATCTGCAAGCAATCTGACAAGAAATTACAGTTTTTTCATGATATACTTATATAAGAGGTGAGAAAAATATAACCTTCAGAGAAACACTTGACATTACAAAACCATTTACCTGTACCTTGAGCTTTTCCTGAAATAAAAAGAAAGATGCATGATTTCATTTTATTTTGTTTGTTTTCCCTAAAGATATACACCATTGTGTGCATGTTTTCCTAACATTTGAGAAAGGGAACAAGTAGAGATTTTTAAAGAAATGGTTTCTATACTTTCTATAGCTATATATTGAGTCATTATGCTACTTAATTAAAGTTAATATCTTCCTTTAACCTCATCTTTCCGAGATATTATAATGCTCACAGAGTAATGTAATTGGCTTTCAGTAGTGCCTCTCAGCAACCATTCCATGCACTAATGAATCATATCTAAGCTTCTAAAATATTTAGGCTTTTTCAAGTCTTTGAAATATAATCATTTATGTAAATAGAATACATCTCAAGATATTTCCCAATATATTACACTTCATTATGCTAAAAATAATGCTCTTATAAAATATATACTACAAAATATGTACTCAGCTATATCTCTGCTTTTTCTGTGAAATTTAAGAGCTATAGTGGAAAACTGTAGTATAGTATAGTATACTATATGCAATGAAGAATTATATACCTTACATATAACGAAGAAATATATTTATATTTCTTCATATATACATATGCACATCCCCATATTTATACACATATGTAATCCTTCATTGTGTATAATTCCCCGAGTGCTTTATATATAACTATATAGAGCGATATATCATTCTTCACATTTTGTAAGTATCTTGAAAAAGGGATTATGCACACACATATACATAGACACACTTATGCATGAATGTATTCAACATATACATAATTCTTCACTGTATATATAGTTTTCCACTAGATAAGTTTCACACATGAAGCAAGCATGTGCACACACAGAACAATATCTATATCAAAATATACATGCACATAGACACAAGTCTTCTTTGTGTATGATACATATATGTAAAAGAAAAATGTTCTAATTGTTTTTTGCCTAGCATACTCTAGCTTCCAAGATTTGGCTCTACTTCCTTCACTAGAGCCACCAACAATTTTATGCTTGGGCCCCTAAAGTCAGATTCTGATAGTAAAGTGGTTTCCAGGCACTTAGAGAAGAATGGCCTTGTTTTCAGAGGTCCCCTAAATCTGTTAATAGCTGATTCCTCCAAGTGACATTAGTGGAAAATATAGATGCTCAAGGCTTCTGAAAAAAGGGCTATTTTAAATTGTAGATTAAAGATCTACAGTTGATTTAAGAGCCAAAAACACTGGTCATTCAAACTTAAAATGTCCTCAGTGCTGGATGACACTGATGATCTACTAATGAATGAAATGAGCAGTTGCTGGGAGAATATTGAGCTTGAATTTCAGTGTAGAAATATGTTTATCACATAGTTTACTGTGTTTGGCATTTTAGAGAGTGTTTGAAATTAAACAATTAGTTAAATTAGACAAATCAATATACAAAAAGCAACACATCATATAAGTCAGACAGACATATTCTTGTTTAATATAGGTGCTTTTTATTGGTTTGTTTTGCTAGTGAGTGGTGTCAGGTTGGGTCAACATCAAATAGTATGCAACCATTTATCCTTCTGGATCATGGTATATCCCTAAGAGGTCACCCAGACCTTTGACACATCCCTAGGCAGGAGTATGGAGGGCTGTAGGCTGCCCAGACCTTCCACCTCCCCCTTTACACCATTGAGACAGAATTCAAAGGCAAAATTGAATCTGGATATTCAGTTCCTTGATGGCTGTGGTTATGTGTGCATCTGGGACTCAAACCCAGATAACCCACATGGCAGACAAGGAGTCTACCATTGAACCACAACCGCAGGCAACATGAAATAATTCATACCTTATTATTACAACCTGCAACACCTAGTCCTTATACTTACTTTTACTCCCATTAGCTGAGGTGTAAGGTACTCACTCATCCTGATTCTTCTACTTTATTCAGCATTGCGGAGGCTCTCTTAGTGTACCATGTCCAGTTTTGTGACCAATGCTTCAAAAAGGATGTGGACAGTTTGGAAAGAGTCTGGCTAAAAGCAACAGAAATGATTAGAGGTCTGTGAGGCAAGACTGAAAGAACTAGGGTTCCCAGGGGGACGGGGCGGGGCTCGCCCGCGGAGGCGGCGGAGCCCGAGCGGGACATCCGCCGCTTGTTTACGCCGGAAGCCGGCGCCCGTGCCGGTGGCCGGGAGCCGGCAATAAAATCAGCCGGCCGGGACGCACCCGGGAGGAGGAGCCCGAAGGGGGGATTCCCTGCCGCGGAGACAGGGAGCCCAGAAGAGGAGACGGCAAGGGGACCTGCACCCGGCGGGAGCGCAGACGCCGACGGGGAGGGGCTACTTACCCCATTGGGGGGTAGGGCAGCGGCGGCAGCCGGACCCCGAACCCAGTGCGGGGAGTGGCGGACCGGCCCGGACGCCGAAGGTTCCAGCGACGGGGAGTACTGGGACTGCGACCCGACGGCGCCCGGAGTTTGCGGATCGGGAGTCGGCGCTGGGACCTGGGAGGACCCCGACGGGGCACCGTGAGCGCCTGGACCAACGCCGGACACCAGCGGGCCAGTACCGAAAGGGGGAACCCAGAAGGACCCAGGCCGGAAGCGGGGGTGCCCGCCGGCTAGGTTTTTACCCCGGACAGGGGACCCGGTGAGAAGCATCACCGGGGCACCCCAGGCGAGGGCCGGGGACTTGCCCACGGGAAATCCCAGGAGGCGTAAGGCCGGGGTGTTAAGGGGTGGCGGAGCCCCGCAACGTGACCGTCGGGGACCCCGGGCTACGGAGAATCAGGAGCCGTCCCACTGAACCTTACAACAAGTCGTGGCGGGCGAGAACCAGGGCGGGGACCTGATTATCTTACATCTGCTCCGGACCCAGGGGGATAGCACCACCCTTCCCCCCGGGACGCTGTTCCGAAGGGGGTGCTCCCTCCCCCTCCGCTAGCCCGACGGTCACAAGTGGTGCATTGGCCGGGAAGACCATTCCCCATCTAGGGGGAATTGCGGGATGCAGACAGCCGAGATGACGGCAACAGACCTGGTGGCCCAGACGCTCCAGGCTGTGACCCAGTTATTGGGGGCACAGCAAAGGATGATGGCTCAACAGGGCCCCCCGATCACCCGGATGCCGAAAATGACGGCAGAAGACGATCCGGAGGCCTTCCTGGAAGCGTTCGAGCGGCAAGCGATCACGCTCGGGCTGGATAAGGCCTACTGGGCGAGCCAGCTAGGGGCGCTAGTGGTGGGTAAGGCCCAAGAGGCCTATAGAGCCTTATCGCGAGAAGAGGCCCGGGACTATGAGGCTGTTAAAGCTGCCATTTTATACCGCCTCGAAATCAACCCGGAACATTATCGGCGGCTGTTTCGGGCCCGGAAGGGACCAGAGGAGAGGCGGCCCCGGGTACTGTTGCAGCGCCTTAGGGATCTGTTTGGTAAGTGGGTCGGCCTGCCCACGTGTACGCTGGCCGCACTGGTGGATAAGATCGTGATGGAGCAATTTATCAATGACCTGGAAGAGCGGACGCAGAGGTGGGTCCGCCAACACTCTCCAGAGTCTTGCGAGGCCGCTGTAAGATTGGCCGAGTCCTTTATGGCGGCCGAGTGGCACTACCCGCGTGAGAGGCGGGGACCGGTACCCAGCAGGGAAACAGAGCGACGTAAACCAGGCCCCAGAACCCCAAATAGGGATGGGGTGTGTTTCCATTGTGGAGAGATGGGGCACTTCGCCTGGGAATGTCCAGGGCGGCACACGGATAGGCGGCGGCCCCAGGGATACCCCCATAGGTTGGGAGAAAACCCCCGAGATCAAACCCAGGGGGAGCCGATGGATTGTAGCTTCGGGACCGGGAAAGGTGAACCGCGGTGGGAGCGTCCCACGGTGAGAGCCCGCGTGGAGGGCCGCCCGCTCTCGGCCGTCCTGGATTCAGGGTGCGCCCAATCGTTGATTAAGGCAGAGCTCCTTCCACCCGGGCAGCGGTGGCAAGGGGAGCCCATAAGGGTGGCGTGTCTCCATGGGGAGACACAGGCCCTCCATAGAGCCCGGGTGCGGGTGCACGTCATGGAATTCCGGGACGAGATATTAGTCGGGGTCGCCCCCAAACTGGCATGTGATATGCTGCTGGGTAGGGATTGGGCCCCTCTCTACGACGTGTTAGAGAGGGTTCGGGACCTAGAGATGGCCCGGCGGGCCAAATTAAGTACCGCCCGGGAAAGGATAATATAACAGCCGACTTCCTCTCCAGATGCCCCGAACCGACGACCTCCAGTGGGGGACCTGGAACGCGAGACGAACATCCACAGAGAATCAAACCCGAGGCGGAGAGGTCCCTCAAACCGCCACAAGGCAACTGGCGGGGGGGGTTATGTCCCAGGGGGACGGGGCGGGGCTCGCCCGCGGAGGCGGCGGAGCCCGAGCGGGACATCCGCCGCTTGTTTACGCCGGAAGCCGGCGCCCGTGCCGGTGGCCGGGAGCCGGCAATAAAATCAGCCGGCCGGGACGCACCCGGGAGGAGGAGCCCGAAGGGGGGATTCCCTGCCGCGGAGACAGGGAGCCCAGAAGAGGAGACGGCAAGGGGACCTGCACCCGGCGGGAGCGCAGACGCTGACGGGGAGGGGCTACTTACCCCATTGGGGGGTAGGGCAGCGGCGGCAGCCGGACCCCGAACCCAGTGCGGGGAGTGGCGGACCGGCCCGGACGCCGAAGGTTCCAGCGACGGGGAGTACTGGGACTGCGACCCGACGGCGCCCGGAGTTTGCGGATCGGGAGTCGGCGCTGGGACCTGGGAGGACCCCGACGGGGCACCGTGAGCGCCTGGACCAACGCCGGACACCAGCGGGCCAGTACCGAAAGGGGGAACCCAGAAGGACCCAGGCCGGAAGCGGGGGTGCCCGCCGGCTAGGTTTTTACCCCGGACAGGGGACCCGGTGAGAAGCATCACCGGGGCACCCCAGGCGAGGGCCGGGGACTTGCCCACGGGAAATCCCAGGAGGCGTAAGGCCGGGGTGTTAAGGGGTGGCGGAGCCCCGCAACGTGACCGTCGGGGACCCCGGGCTACGGAGAATCAGGAGCCGTCCCACTGAACCTTACAACAAGTCGTGGCGGGCGAGAACCAGGGCGGGGACCTGATTATCTTACATCTGCTCCGGACCCAGGGGGATAGCACCACCCTTCCCCCCGGGACGCTGTTCCGAAGGGGGTGCTCCCTCCCCCTCCGCTAGCCCGACGGTCACATAGGGTTACGGGCAGTCCTCGCACTTAGGGTGGGTTATGTTCCTGGAAAAGGCACTGTAAGATGAAACGATGTAAGTCGAATCTGATTTCTGCATAGAAACAACATTATAATAGAAGATTACATTCCTGACTAAGGGCCTGATGCCCAACTTTTTATACAAATGACCATAAACACCATATTTAAATCAACTATTTTAATCAACTATAAATGACATACACTGTACAGTATGAAGCTTTCTAAAGTGTACTATATATAAATCGATTAAACAGGGCAATATAGTAACTAAACACATACAATTTTATTTAATCAGAAGGATCATGGAATTTAGAAGGACTTCTCTGGGGAGATTTTGAGGAGACTTAGGGCCACTTGATGGCTTTTTGAGAAACAGGTCTAGGGGTGTTTGTTTTGCTGCCCTCTTTTTCTCATTGTAAATTTCCCTGTAGTGCCATAAGTGTGAGGATCCAGAGCCATAAGTAATATCATAGGTATAAATGGCAGAGCGCTGCAAGTGTGAATCACCAAGTCAAGGACTGCCTGTATTTGGTCTGGAGAAGAGAAAACTAAGGGCAGTATTTGATAACAGTCTTCAAATACTTGAAGAGCTATTACAGAGAGGACAGAGATAAGTTTTTCTCTTAGCCAATAGAGGATAGGGCTAGGAGCAATGGCCTCAAGCTTCAGCAAGGGACATTTAAATGGGAGTCTGAGAGAAATTGTCTATGAGGGTAGTCAAGCATTGAAACAGCTGCCTAAAGAAACTCCATCCTTGGAAATTTTCAAGAGCAGGTTGACAGATACTTGGCTGGAATGGTTTAGTTTATATAATGTTATAGTTTGCACAAAAACTCCATTTCTATCTGCTGCAGGAAAACCTCATTGGAGCCCTTAGCATACCTTAATACATGCAATAAGACATGAAAAATCTGAATGTTACTGATTTTTTTAAAAAACAAATTGGTTACTGGTGCCATGTCACCAGAAAAAAAGATGTAAATCTATATTTTTTTTTGTTTCTGTTCTGAAAGGGTGTAGGTTTGACGGAAATCAAAATCATACTAAAGATGACTGATATACCTCAATAATCAAGATAAATTACTAGAACATGGATATAGCCCAATGATTATCCATTGTTACTTATATAGATATTACAAAGCATTCCACAAACACTATTTGAAAACCTAATCCTGAAATCAGATATGTAAGAGACTTCCCAAGTAATTGGGAAGAATGCATATTTTATTAAAACATTTTTAAGGGGTTATATAAACAGGGCTTAAAACTATGATGATGAGATATAAAGTATCTGTATAAAGATATCTGTATAATGATAAGATGAAATGTAAAATAATACTGCCTAGCAATTTGTTTAGTCAGGTCTGAAATACTCTTTTTTGTCATTTTAATTCTCCCAGAATAAAGAAAAATTATATGAAATCTTAGTATATGGATAATTTAGACAGCAAATGTGGAACAAATGCAAAATCTAAGGAAGGGTTTTAAAAAGTCTTAGTTAGGCACTTAAATCCCATTTATTTTGTGAACTTTGCTCTTAAACCTGAATCCTTTCAACTTTAGAATTTGCCTCACTTCTAAATCCCAATTCTAGGCTACAAACACACTTCTAAAATTTAGGTTCTGTGTCAGTCCAAAACCAAAACAATTTATTTTCTTGTTAGGAAATGAGTTCAGATTGTCAAGGAAAAATGACTTCATTATTTTCAGGTTCCAACATGTGTATGAATAAACCAGCAACTATCAGTAAAATATAAAGCCATCACTAAAACTGTAAACAGATATAGCATTTCTTCTGGGGAAGAAAGCCCTTGGTCCTAGGATCCTGGACATACACATCCATTGTCCTGATTCAAGTACCTGTGAAGTACATGGGATAAAAATATGCTGATGCTTTTCCCCAGGACATTGTGGTGTGCATCCATAAGGTTTTCATGAGAAAGATTTCAGGTTGTTTGCTTTCCCTGTCCATCAGCTGGCAAAAAAGCTACATGTATAAACAGCTGTGTTCTTCTATGGCAGGTCAAAACCCTAACAAATCAGGACTACCTCAAATAAAACATCTGTTTACCACCTAATATATTTAGCATGGGGTATTATACAGTGCTATTCAAGTCAAGTGTTCAACTAAGCCTAATGACACATTGGGCTAGAACGATTAAAGCATGCTGGTTTCGGGAGCCAACAGCATGTTAGGGAGTCTCATGGCACTTTGGACTCCCCAGACAGTATAACTAGACTGATATGGGCCAGTTACTGGTCCAAGTCTGGAGCAAGGTTGACACTTGCCTCTAAAACCATAAAGAGAGTCCTTAACTGCTCTCCCACTTTGCCCACATATGTTGTTATTACTTTATTGTTATATTGCTCATCTATAGAGCTCAAATTTTTAAAAATATTATTAACACTATTATTTATGCATATGCTTTTTTCAGTCACAATAGCTCTTAGGTTTTGAGCAAAGCTTATGAATGGAATGAAACAGTAAGTAGAAGAAAGAGAAGAGGAACAACATATAAACTTTAATGAGGACCATGCTGACAGAAAGGCTGAGAAATGTCCTGTGGACTCTCCAAGACTGGGAGAGAACTGGAAGTTCACCTGCAGGCTTACACAAATCTGCTTACTCCAGCATCTCAGCAATATGAATGCTGTTATAATAATACTCTTATTTCTGCAGATATCCTACAAAATCCAGCACAGGGTGTCTGCAAGTGTAACTGTCTCATCTGGGCTCATTGTTTTCTTTAAATCTGCATTCAGTTCTGTGAGATTTTTTTTAATGGGACTAGAAGCATGCAGCACATTCTGTGAGTGTTTAAATCTAAGGGCTCTCCAGAACATGTGCAATTTAAAGCCCTAGGTATTTGCCATACTATTCATACCACAAACAAATAATATCAGGAAACTAGAGCTCTTCTGAAGGTTTGAGGACACTGAAGGCAAATGACCTATTGTGTGGCAGCAGTGAGTTAGAGCACATGGGACTGCATAAGCATTGTACTGCTAAGAGTTATGTATGTTTTTGTAAAGTGCTTTGAAACATTCTGACTATTTCCTGACAAATATATGTGGTCATTGATTACTTAGAGTTTACTTCTGTGAATAAGAAGAATGGTCTGGTGCCCAAAGAGGTTTTTTGTTTTGTTTTTAAATCAATATAACTATTTTGGTTAGGAGAGTGGTTTGTGCTGTGCAAATAAGTGACTGACTTGTTAGTTCTGATCCCCCCCCACACACACACACAAAGTAATGCATTTCAATTTAAGTGAAATATTTTATTTTGGATTTCAGAAGTTCATGAAGGTTTTTTAATATTTAAAACGTAATTAATTAGAAGGACTCTTGACAAAAATATAATTTTGAATAAAGAACTTGTGTTTTTTAAAATGTCAAAACAGCTGATTGGTTTATACATGAACAATTTGGCAAAAAATGAATTTGCAAAACCTTTCAGTATCAATGACTACTCTTTTTAGATGAAAAATATGTTGGGTAAATGCATGTGTACACTGAATTGTTTCCCCCCTCTTCCCCTCTTTATTTTTTTTTAATACCAGAATACTTACTTGAGAGAGTTCAGAAAAGAGCCACCCGTATGATCAGGGACTTGCAAGACAAGCCATATGATGCTTGGCCTCTTTAGCCTAAAGAATAGAAGGTTGAGAGAGGACTTGATAGCAGCTTACCACTGTATCAGAGGAGTGCATCAGGAGCTCAGTGAACAACTGTTCACTAGGGGACCCCTGGAGAAGACCAGGACCAATGGATACAAACTCCTGGAAGGCCGTTTCAGGCTTAATACTACGAAAAAATATTTCACACTCAGGGTGTCCAGACTGTGAAATAAACTCCCTCCAGAGGTGGTGCAGCCACCTATCCTGAAGGTTTTCAAGAAGAGACTGGGCAGTCTCCTCACTGGGGTCACCTAACGCAGTTGTCTTCCTGCCTAGAGCGGGGAGGCTGGACCCGATGATCTGCAAGGTCCCGTCAAGCTCCTAACAATCTATGAATCTATGAATTATAGTAATAGAAATACTACTATGTATACAGTTATGTATCAGATGCTTTATATCAAAGTATCTTTTTCCTCTCTTCTATGGGGCTAAAAGGCTTAGTCTGTGTGTCTGTCTGTGCATAACACTTTAGGGCAACTGCACATGCCACCAAGAGGGTGGGGAGTGATAGACTGTGCAGCCTGGGATGCATGGGCCTAAGTTTACACCACGGTCTTGAAGTTTGTGGTGGCAGCAAACATGCTTTGGCTGCCTGAACAGCAGGACTGGGGAAGAGCAGGGCTGGACACAATGTCGGGGTAGAGCGGGGCTGGACCAGGCCTGGTGTGGCAGGGAGTGCAGGTGGTGGGGGTGGAGTGGGGTCGGATGCAGGGCTCTGTCCATGCAACCCCCCCTCCCCCAGCATTCTTGATAGGCAATTTGCTAATATACTATACTGATATTAGATGCATTTATACCATTATAAGTGTGTGTGTGTTTGCACACACACAAGAGTTTAAAGTACATAACACATGAAAAATCAACATCTGCATGTGTGTAAGGCTGTGGCCATGTGAATAGAGAAGGGAAGCTGAAGACATAAACCTAGTAAAAATTGCACCGAGGCAGTTGTGTCGAAATACACAGGCATTACATGTGAAAGCATAGAGAAAGCATGGGGAGCTTCTTGGTTTGTGCATTAGGAATTATACATCTTTGTCATTATGTTAATTGAGAGCTAGACTAGGTAGCAACTGTGCAGCTGTCTCTATCAGCTGTCAGAATCAGGTATGGTGCCATTGTGTTTTATGTCTACCTTATCCACATGTGACAGCTTCAATAATGAGATGCTAGTTAGGAATGGAAAAGAAATATATCTGCTAGCTCCAAATAAATTAGATAGATTCCAAATCATCTATAAGTAGCTGCCAGCAGACTAAGTTATACAACTTCAGGTTTCTAGAGCAGCAGGAATTGATAATTTGAGAGATTTCAGCAAAAATAGTCAAGTAGAGCCACAGGGATTTGGACTAGGTTTAGTGAATGGGTCCAAAGGGAAACTGAAAGGGCTACTTTTTACATATGGAAATATTTTCATTTGCAATTTCAGTAAAATATGATTACCCACAGGAATCAAGATTGGTGTATTGTAAAGGCCAACTTTTTAGATATACAATGGTACAAGTTAGCATACAGCCTGTTGTAGGACCAAAAAGCAACATACTGTAAATTTCTTTAAATGAGATTATATGATGAATGACCTCGTCACTGCATCTACTGGAAACAGTGTACAATGGGAATTGTACACCCGTCCTTTTAGTTAATTATGGATTTTGTAAAAGTGGGTAAAAGCCACAATAATTTATCATACCATGTGTCAGAATTCTGAACTTTTTTTGTGAATGGATAGTAATTCATCCATTTTATATAAGAAAGAACTGTTCCCAATCTGGATGGCACTGAGTACAGTCTCCCTTTAAAATCAGTTATGCAAGTTTCTGCTCACCCAAGCTTTATTGAATATGGGCAACTATAGAACTAACAGAGACTGAAACTTAAAATTATTTTGCCCATGTTCTACTCTCTTCCAAGTTTTGCACTATTTAAACTGGAGAATTTGATATCTAATTATCTCTCACAAAGGCTGTGTAGTTTGTAATGAGTTTCCAAAGCAATAAAATTCCTAGAAGTTCTCTAAACTATTGATTACATGATTTAAATATTATAAATTCATCAACATGTTTCCTCATTTGCTTTATCAGGAAGTTAGTGACTTGGAACAGGATTTTAAAAAAACCCAAAAAACAATGTTGTAGGAACGTGCTCCAGTTTAACCACATGCTTAAATCCTACTGACTTCAACTGGATTTAAGCATGTGCTTAAATACTTTCCAGAATGGGGTGTTTTTCTGCACCCAGGGCTTGAAACATATCTTGAAAACACAGCTTTCTAATTTGTTTTAAAATGTCTTTTATAAACTGTTTTTATTTAATTTTTATTTAAATTTTAATATAAAACAGAAACATAAATCACTAACATTGTATGGGATCATAAAACCTCCAGCAGCTGTCAGCATAATAGCCCCTTTAACCTCCAACTGTGCAAATCCTGCTAGCAGACACTTTAAAACTGACAGGCTTGGATAGAAGTCATTTTTCATAGAAAAGCTGGCAGTTGAGGGGTGGAGGGAAGATGTTTTTATCCTAATCAGATTGTATCCAGCCATTGGGAACTTTTCCATCTATCACAATAAATTTGGAACTCTCTCCTGAACTAAACACTCTTCAGCTTTTTCTTGCACATCAGCTAGGTTGTTTCTCTAAGCACTGAAGCTGATCCTGCTCTTTCCTTTCCTTACAGCTTTGAAATTTCTCCCTATATGAATCCCTCCAAGCCCTAAGTATGGATCCAGATTTACTATACTTTACCAGATTTCTTCCCTTAATGCCTAATTTCTCAGCATTGGTTATTTTGCGAAGATAAAGCTCCATGTGCTGGTATTAAGTCATTCTGCTTATTGTTATGATTTTTGTATTTGCAAATCATTTCCTTCACACCTTATTCCCAAATATTCTGCTGCTGGTTACTTCATTACAACAAAAGAATGTGTGCTAGAAAGAGTTAGCAAGCTCTATTATTGTGCCAATTACTTATCCTATTTTACATAAGTTAAACAATGGCAGTGTGTTGACAACACTGTTTTCTTTTAGTGATAGAACTACTTGCATTTATTGATATCAGTCAATATTAACATTACTTCTAAGATTAACTTCACATTATTAAAAACTCAGTAATACAATGATGACACCCAAATACTCACATATCCACATAGACTTGCATTAATTGATTTGTAGTAAAGAAAAAATATAATGGGAAGTGAATACAATGTCTTCTATCAATTTAGTTAATACACTGTAATTAATTTACTGCCTCAGTGCATTTGCTTAAATGCTGCCTTTAAATTTTATTGACAGTATAACATAGCTTATATGCTAAATTATTCTTTGGTATATAAACAGAATTCATAAATGAATATAAAATATTAAACAAGGTTGACATTCATAATCATTAAAACTAGAGGCAAAGAATTCCAATGAGATGGGTACTAACTCTCTACTACATCAATAGTGACTACTTAAATAGTCATAGTCTCCAAAGGCAAAGTAGATTATGTTCTGAACATCCATTAATGAATGCTGATATATTTGTAATGAAAAATATTGCAAAAATTATTCTGTTGCAAACATATATTTTATATGTAATAATATAAGTAATATGGAAGTATTTATTTTATTTTTAATCAAATAGCATTAAAACATTCTATCATTTTTATTAAATTACCCATTTCTGTATTACATTCTATTTTAAAACATAGCTTATGTGAAAGATCATAATGTTCATAGAATTACCCTGCCATATTTTATGTTCATGGTGAACAATGAGTTTACAATCATAGGAAACAAAAGCTTTTTTTTCCTAACCTATGTGTTTACTAGAAATGAAAAGAAGTGTCATAACTAAACATCTCAGAGTTTCATAGTCTCATAGTAGGCAGGGTTGGAAGGGACCTGAGCAGATCATCTAGTTCGACCCCCTGCCATGGGCAGGAAAGAATGTTGGGGTCAAAGGCCCCCGACTACGTGATTGTCTAGCCTCTTTCTGAAGACCCCCGGGGTAGGAGTGAGCACCACTTCCCTTGGAAGTTGGTTCCAGATCCTAGCCACCCTGACTGTGAAGTAGTGCCTCCTGATATCAAGCCTGAATCTACTCTCAGTCAACTTATGGAGTTCTGTCAGTTTTTTTTCTGGTAAAAAATGGATCCTGTCATTTCAACCACTTTCATTTCCTAAAACATTGTTTCAGGTCACAGTTACTTTTTGGCTTCTAAACATGCAAAATAATCTTGAAAACTAGGGCTGTGTAAAGCTTTGCTCTCTGATTCAATTTGGCAGCCAAATCTCTGAACCCAAATCAAATCAGAGGACCCTTTAATCTCTCTGAATCGATTCAGAACTCTCTGAATCTATTTGGATAGATTTGGACAGATTTGGTGATCTGGACATAGATAAAGATTTAAATATTTTTCTACATGACTCAAGGTAGCAGGGGCTCTGAATGTTGTGGTTCTGGGGCAGATACAGCGTTCTACAAAAGCACAGGGGACTCCCCTGTGCACTCCCCAGCAGACCCAGAAGTGGACCAGAAGTACTTCCAGTCCACTTCCAGGTTCACTGCTGAGCATGCTGGAGAGCCTCCCACACTCCTGTGGGATGCTCCATGCGCCCCAGCACTGCAGTGATCATGAGCCACACCTGCTACCTCAAGGTATGTAGGAAAAAAAAAACTTCTAAAGCTGTGCCTGTGTCCAAATCACTGATTCACCAAATCAGCATGGAATCTTCAAATTCAGACTGGGCTGAATCAAATCAGGGACAGTGATCTGAATCAATGAATTGAATCACTGTACCTGATTCGGGCCAAATCTGAATTGAATAGGGCCCGTTTCACACAGCCCTAATGAAAACCATGGTTATTTATAATACTGTGCATTACAATTTAGAGTGGAAATTCTCCAAATCTGTTATTTGGAGTGGAAATTCAGTTGTAAAATCTCCTGGAGAATTAAGTAACAATATACCCATTATAGAAATAAATTCCTTAATTTAGGCCATGAGTGGTGAATTTATCTTTAGAAGGTTTTATCCTCTCTAGTAAACTTCTTACTTTATGACTGTCATAAGAACCAGTCCCTAAGGGAGGCCACAATGCTCCTTGATGGCCACCTTACTCCTGCCTGATTCTAGCTTCACCTGTATGCTGCCCTGGTGTCTCATCTATCATGCCTTGATGTCAATGCTATGTTACATTGGCAGTCTGACCCCATGAAACTTCGAGTGATTCTACTAGTGCTGCCTTAGCTGGACTTTCAATCTCACTTGTCTCTTCCTGGACCCCTGACCCCTCTGAACACAGTCTTTCCCTGGGTTTCCAACCCTTCTGAACACCAGTGGCTGTATCAGTCATGGCCTCACTGGCCTAATTGCCTTAAAGGCTATTATCATGGCCTCCAGCCACCCCCAAATGTCATGCCTCACAGATTTCATTCAGCCACCCACCAGGTCCTCCAGCCCTATAGTGGTTTCAGCCCCCTGTGTTCCTGACTCATGCCAAGCCATTGCCTTCAGCCTACAACTACTCAGCTTTGGCCCACACAGGCTGCTGCATCCCAAATCCAAGCTGAGGCTCTATCTTGGCCTCAGCACCTCTCTTGGCTTCTGCCTGCTCAGGTCCCTGGTTTCAACCCACATTAAGTCCTTGCCCCTGTGGAGCTCCAAAACCCAGAGTGCCTTTAGGCACCTCGTGGCTTCCAAACCACCCCTATAGCCACAACTCAAGCTTTCAGTCTCGTTCCAACTGAAGCCTGGAGTTTGTCCTTCCTTAGGTTCTCCTCACTATTGGCTATAGCTCATGGCTGCCATTCCCAGGGCCTTTCCCCACTTTTGTCTATAGGCTTGAAAAGCTATGAAGCAACTTTAAAGAATTATTTTGCCTTCTTACACATGAACAGCAATGATTTCAGGAACCACAACAAAGCTATCCTTTTGCCGCAGATTGTACCCATGGAATTATTTTTTCTGATGTCTATGCTACACAAAGACAAATTTCAATAATAATAAGTCATAAAAATTCAGGTTGTTGCAGAAGCAACAGTCATACTCAGACATAAATTTTAGCCAGAATAACTTCCCGGTGGATGAAATACTACCCCATTGAAAATCAAAGTGAGTTTTGCCACTCTGAACAGTTCAGATTTTAGTCATGGCTTGCCCATGTAACTGGCATTATACCAAGTATGATCATTTCACATATAGTCTTACCATCAAGATGAATGTGTTTCATAATGCTTATGCTATAAGAAAACAGAGAGATACAGGCTTAAACAATGCTATAGTTGCTAATATGTATGAGGGGGATACACATTACTGAGCCCAAGTCTACCCTAGCAACTTTTTTATTGAAATCATTTTGGTCAGGGGTGTAATTTTTAGGACAATATAATACTAGCAAAACCCTAGCATAGACAGGGGAAGGTTCAGCAGGTGGTGCTGTTGCATCCCCTTTCCACCACCACAGCTGTCTGTGGCTGATCTGGATGCAGAGGGGGCCCCAGAGCCACTCTTGCCCTGCTCTAGTTGTGGGATGCAGGGAGCAACTATACAGGGTGGTGGGCTCAGGAGAGGACAGTAGTGGCAGCAGGTGGGTTTCCTCAACCTGCATGTGCTCCCTGCTGCTCCCCCACTGTGATCCCTGCTGGCTGGGAGCAATTGTTGAAAGGAGGAACCCACCTCTCACTGTTGACATGGCCCTCAGATGACACAGGTATGGTGGGAGGCCCAGAGCTGCTCCTGCCCCATTCCAGCCACAGGTTGCAGGAAGCAGCTGTGCTGGGTGCTGGACTTGGCCAGGGACAGTGGGGTATTCAGGTTCTTCCTTCTAATGCCTGCTCCCCCTTAGCTAGTGGAGGGCACCTAGCAGGGGGCAGGAAAGGAGCAAGTGTTGGAATGAGGAAGCTGCATGAAGCTGCTGCTGTCCCCAGCTGAGTGTGGCATTCCACAGTCTCTCCACTCAGCTCCTGGCTGGATTTGGGCAGGAACAGCTCTGGGGGTCCCTTTATGCCCAAATCAGCCAGGGACTGTGGCAGTGGTGGGTGGGCCCTCCTATTTGTGAGCCTTCTCCCTGCCCACCTACCCAGTGTCCCACAGCAGCATGAGGGCTCCAGACAAGTCTCACGACCACCCCATATGGTGAGGGGCAGTGTGTTGCGCCCCCTCTTCAGGAAATTCTAGGTCCACGTCTAAGTATAGATGAAGCAATTCCAAAACAATTTTCCTCTTTCATCTGGAGAATCACACCCTTTTTTTTTTTGTGGGGGGGGAGGTGTTGAAGGCAGTCAGGACAATTAACTAATCAATCAGTCCAAATTATCCCAGCTATCTACCTGACTACAGCGAAAACTGGTGGGCGGCCTTCTCTCATCAGCTTATTGGCTTACGACCCAATGTTATAACTAATTGACTCCTAAGAAATCACCCTACTCAATCAACAGTTGAACCACAAGTCTATATAATTAATCATCAACAACAGGGTAAGCATAATAACAACAAGAATAACAATCTAACTATACAACAAGGCAAAACAATATAACAGCAATTTCACAGTGAGGGCACTAGAAAGCAACCTGTCTCTCCTTGTTACTGGTAGCACTCACACACTGTCATTTGGCTGCTTCTCCAGCCACACACACAGAAGGGATATTGAATGCCCTGGTCCTTCACCCAGCAGTCTATGATCCCCTGTACCTGCATTCATACAGTGACTCAAGCCACTCACTCACACAGTCAAAAGACAAATGGAGAAGTCTGGCTGCTCTGGGCCCTCACTCACTCTGTAAACTTCCTCAAGGCAGAAGGATGAGAGGCAGGACACAAAAGATAAGTCAGAAGACACAGGTATGATCTTTTAAAGGTTTCAGTAATACCACCCTATCAATCTTCTGTCCATCCAATCAACTCTTCAGGATAGCAATCAATCATCCATCAATCATCAGTGAGTGAGTGCCCAGAGCAGCAAGACTTCTCTGTTCATCTGACCGCAGCACTCTTTCCTGCCCAGGGCAGGGGGTCAGACTCGAGACCTACTGAGGTCCCTTCCGACTCCAGTATCTATGAATCTATCAATCTATGAATCAGGCGCCCCAATCACATATTTCGGTACCACAAACAAACATGTTGTGCACTTCTTTAAAATTGTATCTTTGAATTTCTACCTTCAATTACATAAAATATGATCAGCTGTGCATACTTTTCACATAAAACTAGGCCAATGACATCACTAGAGAGAAAAGTTTACTTTCTCCAGAATCTTCTGGCATCTAGTCATTATGAGCATGTGCAGACTTACGCACATTGCTTAACTGCTTACTCAAGTAACCTAACTGTAGGCCAGGGGATACAGCACAAATTATACATATTTCAAGGAATGAACCCTACTGACACAAGTCAAAGGCAAAACTAATAGAAGGTTTTCTGTAAACACGGTATAAGAAAAAATTCTGAGAATATTTTTTTCTCTCCCTTTTCTCTCCCTTTTCCCCAGAGCCCAGATAGATTAAAAGGTCCTCTGATTTGATCTGGATTCAGAGATTCAGCCACTGAATCAGGCCAAGTTTCATGTATGGGAACTACAGTAAAGAAGCCTGAAGCAGTAAGGCAAAGGCAACCTGTAGAGGGAAACAGGGAAGCTGAGACCTCCAGGATAAAGAGGAGTTCACTGTAGACCATTATGATTCCTGACTACCACTGAAACCAGATGTGAACTGTGAAGTGAGAGCTGGCCAAGGGTGAAAGTAAAAAGTGTTAGGAGACAGTGTATTTTAAACATTTTTTCTGTGTTCTGTCTTCCCCAGTTCCTCTGTAGTGTTCCCCTATTAAAAGTTGGGTTATTTTATCCCTAAATTTAGCTATCCTGTAATTGAGTATTAGGGGTGTGTGAAGCAGGCCCTACTCGATTCAGTTTCAGCCCGAATCAGGGACAGTGATTTGAATCATTGATTTGGATTGCTGTCCATGATTCAATTCAGCTGAATCCAAATCTGAAGATTCAATGCTGATTTAGAGAATCACAGATTTGGACATATACGCAGATTTAATTTTTTTTCTACATACCTCAAGGTACCAATATGGCTTGTGAATACTGAGATGCTGGGGCACATGGAGCATCCTGCAGGAGTGCTGGGGGCCCTCCAAGTGCTCAGCGGTGAACCCAAAAGTGCACCAGAAGTACTTCTGGTCCACTTCCCAGTCCACCAGGGAGCATACAGGGGCCCCCCTCTGTGGCCCCCCTGGCTCTGCAATCAGCCACAGGGGTAATGCACCTCCCCCCAGAGCCCAGATAGATTAAAAGGTCCTCTGATTTGATTTGGATTCAGAGATTCAGCCACTGAATCAGGCCAAATCTCCACCGAATCAAATCAAGGACCGGAGCTTTGCACAGCCCTATTGAGTATTACACCTCATGGGGAGTTTGTACCCTCGTGGCTTTGGTCAAGTTCAGGTTCAGTCACACATGCATTTAAGCTGTCCTGGGACATGGGAATACTCACTGGCAACTAGGGAAACAGGGCGGAACACAGAACCCGCGCGGCTCATCAGCTGCTTGTTTATACAGCTGCAGCTGGTGACATCAGTGCCGAACGCTGGATGGTCAGCTAAAAATGGTGGTGCACGCCATGGAGCAGAGAGGAGGAGAGAGGGTGCTGCTGCCGAGGTCCCTGCAGCAGAGACGAAAAGGAGTACCAGACCCGAAGACCAGGAACGGCCAGGACAAAAGCCAGGCGAAAGAAGAGGAGCAGCCTGATGATGCTGCAGATAAAGTGGCAGGGGATGCCTGAATCACCATGGAGGGACTGCAGAAGGCACGCCAGGGAAGACCCAATCCAAGGGAGAGAGACAGTGAGGAGTCCAGGCAGAAGCATCGCTGGAGGGAACTTTGCTGCTGGACCAGGAGGTGCCTTAGAGTAGACACGCAGCGAGGTGCCTATGGGGATAAGGCAGCCAGTATCCCGGTGAAGTGCGGGGGGGGGGTAGTTAAAGGGGCAGTACGCCCGGTTTTTGTGTTTGGGTTTCCTTTTTCTTTCTCCGTGATTTTGGTTCTACCCCAGGCTCTGAGGGGTCAGGAGAGTAGCTGACTCCCATTGTAGGTCAGGTAGTGTCAGGAGGGACCTGAGCAGGACCCGGTCAAGGGTCACAGGAGTGAGACGCTGACCAACTTATGGTCGCTACACAGGAGGCGTGAGGCCAGGGTTTTGGGGTGGCGGAGCCCCAAGAGTAACCGCTGGGACGAACCTTGGGGCCAATGAGCACACCCAATGACTGGCCCCAGACACTGAGGTCATCAAGTCGTGGCAGGAGAGCGCGAGGTCAAGGATTCGGGCGGAAGTCACCAGCTTAGGCAGAAGCACGACCCCAAGAGGTGCACAACATCAGTCACCCGAGCAAGAGCGGCACAAGAGCGACTAGTCGAGTCCCAGCAGCGACATAAGCAATGGAAAAAAAATCATGAATTAGCCATAAATATGTTCCATATAATGTGGAGTATCTTTGTGGCTGGTTTCTAATACATTTTATTTGAATGCATTCCACATTAATTTTAAAGGGCACTGGGGAAGCCTGCTTTGTGTTGAACTTCCTGCAAGCTCATTTAGAGTTCCCAGCACAGGGGAGCTAAAGACCCCTGATGCTGGACTCTTTCTGCATCTGTAAGGTGAAAGTGAAAGGGTTCACTGTGTGGCTGGGCAGCATGCATGCCTTTTAAATGCCCCAGTACATGTGAAGCTGCTCCTGATCTTCAGAACATGTGTAAACTAACAATAGCAAACTGCTCCCCACTACTGGATTCACCAAGCCCTAGCAGGATAGATGTAATTTTAATGACATGCATGATAGGATATATGTAATTTTACCATAGGTGATGCATAGGGAGGGGTACGGGGGGGGGGGCATGTGCCTACCCCCGAGATTGGCTGCCACCAGCTTGTGTGAGCTGTCACCATCCACCCCTCCCCACCTCCAAAGCAGCCAGCAGCTGCTGTGGATGGTCCCCACTCGCCACCATGGTGCCCACCCCAGTCGCAGAAGGCACAAATTATTTATGAATTTTGGCCTTCAAATGGCATGTTCTGCCACAACAGACATTTAAGATACTCAGAATCTCATTATTTGCCTGGGATCTAGGTGTAACTGAAAATGAATAGGATAGGTTCTCAGCTAATGGGAATCATTATGGCTGAAGATCCTAAAGGAGTCTGGAGTCTTGTTTAACTCCCAAGACATATAATAAGGCCACTCTCATTTTCAGCGTTAAATGTTCACATCACATGAGCTTGTGATGTGAACATTTCTCATGGTAAAAAAAGGCACAGAACTAGTTCATAACAGATGTAAACAGTAAAGATGGTATATTGTTCATTCTCTTTAAATCTCTTGCTTCATGAAGCCAAAGCAATACCTAGCTGTATTGCTTGACATGGTACAGAATTCGCCTGCCTGTGCACTAGCTCAAAACTTACATAGGCATTTCCATGCAAAAGTGCTCCATAAACTCACTGACTCAGGATGCAACATTTCAGATCATTTGTAAGTTGCTTGATGCAGGTGTAAACAATTTGAAAAGGGAATACAATGGAGAATCAAACTCAAGAGATACTAGGTCACTGCCCAGAATAGGAAGTTATGGAGAGGATTGTTGACTACATTGTTCAAGGAGGGCTCAAATCAGTCAAAATAAACTCAGCCAACCTTCTGAGAGGCATCATATTTTTAAATTTGCTTATTTTGGTTACTGTGCAGGTAATTTCTGAGATACGGTACCAATCTCTAATTTATTTGCATTGAGCAAAAGGAAACTAAACCATGGTATTTGCCTTCCATGTTATAGCTACATTCTGAAAAAAATATCAAAAAATAAACCTTGTATTTACAGCATTGCTTACTGCCATTCCAAAACAATAAAAATAAAGTAAAACCCCAAACAAAAAAAACTACTCTTCTTTGCACTGCATCATACAATGAAAAAAGACATAAAAAAGTAATGGTGCAAGATATCCCACTTCTAGCATGAAAATGAACAAATGATAACCTCATAATGTTTTGTGCTTAGCATTTCGATGTGTTCTTTTTCTTTGCTTTTTTAAAGAAAGCTGACAAGCAGAGGAGCTCACCTATGTGTCACTGAGAAAAGCTGCAGTGACAAAGGATACCATGAAGGGAAGACTTCAGTGCAATCTTTTTGAATTAAAATAAGTATGTGGAGTTCAAACAAGACACTCCTTCACCCTTTTCTGGAAAATGCCATTACTTTTGGTTTACAAAATTTTATCCGCATTTCTTGAAAGGAGGTATGTAACAAGAACCCAGGCAGTTGGTCTATTGGTCTATGAAGAGCTGTTGTTCAAAAACTGTTGTTCCTGATACAATATTAATACATTTCAGAAAGCAGGAAAGAGCAAGGAAAAAAGACAAAAAAAGAAGGCAAAAGTGATAAGAAAAGACAACTTACTTAAATGGGTGAAAAAATGTTGATTTTATTTCATGATATTTTTGTATTTAGATATTTAGATTACCCTCAAAGGTGAATCCATGAGGTAAGAAGGAAAATAATTCTTTAAAGTTGCTTGTCTATTTTTCAAGCTTTAGGCAGTCCTCTATCTTCCGGTCAGTCTCAGCACATATGCCAAAGCAGTCCCAAAGAAACTATTAGGGATATCAGGATCCCATTGCACTGCCTGTTTGTAGCGTTACCCCTGCTACATAATGTAGCATGCTAAAAGTGTTATGGAGCTGCCAAGGAAGCCATGTCTTTTGAGGGTACTTTCTTTACACAGGAAAACTGTTCTTCTAAGTCAGGATTTCCCAAATGGTGCGCCGCGGCACACTGGGGTGCCATCAGGCATCTCCAGATATGCTGTGGCATTCTGGGCTGGAGCCATGCCCCCCACCTGCTGCTGTGGACACAGACAGATGGGCAGCATGGCTCCAGCCAGACAGGGATCATGGCTCCAGCCCAAAATGCGTCTGGCTGGCTGCACCCCTCCACATCAGCATCCAGCCAGCGGCATGCCATACCCCCACCCTGTCCATCTCCAGCTGGCCGTGCACCAGCTCTCTCCTCCCCTGCTCTGTGTCTGGTGTGCTGTGATGCTTTTTAATTTAGATAAGTGTGCCATGGGGCAAAAAAGGTAAGGAAACACTGTTCTAAGTTAATTCAAGGTGGGAGTAATGTTGTATTACAGCATCAGATAAACAGAGAAGGGAATTAGACCTCTGCTTAGGATGAGTACAGCAAGCCAACCATTGGTAATGGAAAGATTATTCCACATCATGTCAAAGTTGACTCCTCAGCAACTGTCCCATTCGTCATCCAACACTCAACAGCCAACACAAGGAGACCATGGGTCAAAAATTCATTTGGGGAGGGGACAGAGACTAGGTGAATTTATGAAGAAACAGGTAACCCAGGAGTAACTCTTGAGGATTGCAAATCATTCCCATGCAGCTCCACAGAAATTCCTCAGGGAAAGCAATACAATTTCAGCAGAGCTGTTTATTGGCTCCTGGTATGGGACAGCTGTATGAACCAGAAACATTGCTTTAATGCCAATAACCTGGGGTTATCTAGAAGGCTCCAGAATTTGATTATTTATTTATAATAGCTTACAATATCCAAATTTCCTCCCAAGATCTTACTTCAGAATGGTTTAAATTTTACCATGACTGCACATCTGAATTGTCTAATCCTAGATGATTAAGAGAGTTGGAATACTAAAGACTAAATTAACAGATTAAAAATATATATTTAAAACCCCCTCTGCCTAGTTGGTCTATTACTGCATAATTGTACTTCAGCTAACAAAACAACCAACCAAAGCATGCCAGTATTATTGATATACCAGTTAAAACACACAAAAATAAATCATGTGGTTTTAATGCATTAATTTCTGCTGTATCTTGAGTTACAATTTTTGTTTAATTGAAGCTCCTCTGAACAACTAGCAGAACAATTTAAGGCCACAAGAAGCCAGTGATTTGGACAATGCTTTTTTAACACCTCCTCCCCTCCTAGATACTCCTCTTACTTGTCATTGGACAAAATAAATGTAAAATCAAATGGTCTGAATTTGACCTTGGCCTGAACTTTATCCCTTTTTTAAAGAGCAAACAGATTTTTTAAAAGAGCAAATTGATTTTAATAAGAGTATTTAAACAATGTGTAGCAATAAAAATTACATAAAATTCATGCTCAGGAACAATTCAGGCCCAAATAATGCAGTAGCTGACACCATTATAAAGATGAGCAACAAGTTCTAATGATATCAATAGATCTATTCATATATTTTAATTTAAACATGTAAACCTCTCTTTGTAAGACCTAGAACACAAAGTTGAAGCTTCTGACAGTGAAGTGATTCTCCCCCTCCCCATTACATTAGGAGGCAAATCTAGCCAGTTCCTCTGCTGTGATGGAGGTACTCATGGGACCAGAAATAATGTAGTACCAGAACCACATGCTAGCTTTATTGGTTGGGATTAGGATGAGCCAAGCCCTACTTTGAAACATGGTCACCAATTTCAAAATAAACTTCCTTTGCTGCAAGAAGCTCATTTGGGGAAGAAATGGATCATGGGCTGCCCAATAATCAGTGAAGACTTCAATTTATCTTTTTCAAATGGCACTTCCTCTAAAAAACGACGATTATTAAAAGGTAATCCATTATATGCCTATGACCTATCTTTGTCGTGTCATCTTTAGCTTACATCTATATTTCAGTTACCTAAATATATATCTTTCTTTGTATATCTTAACTCCTTGCAACCAGATACCTGAAGTAAATATTCAAGACAACATTCAAGATAAAAAATACATGATTACCTAATGATCTCAAGAAGCATTTTGTTAACAGAAAATATGAATCCCATACACTGTTATACCAAAAGCCCTTACCTTGACCCCAGATTTGAACCATCCTGTCCTAATAAAAACAAAATATTTTGCAATCCATTGATAATAAAAACAGCTTCTGTTAGTATACACTGACAAAAACAGGTCACTCTTTTCTAACATAATGTATGCCCTTTTTATATGCATTTTCCTTTTCCACTAAGTTTTATTCATTTATTGATCTATTTATTTATTTGATGTTTCATCTGTTTTTCAGACCCACTGCAATGACTACTGAAGCTAACCTTAAGAATATTATTGCAATTATGGTCTCTAGTGTTTGCATTTATGGGGTTTTGAGAAGTTCAGGCAATAATTTGTACTCATTAATTTAAGCAACACTAACAGGTTTGGCATGAGGTTAGTTTTGCTGGCCAATAAAACTGATGAGCAGGCAAAACTGTCTCTTACAGAAAAAACAATAGGCCTCAGTGGGCTTCATAACAAAGTCCATAAGTTATACGTATTTACAGAAAATATCTTTGATTAGAAACTCTTTACCTGTCTTTTTGGGAGATTTGTGTATGTGAGGCAAGATTCTGGGAGAAGGATCATAAAAAAAATGTACATGATATACACGCACAACATTTCTGTTTTGGCACTGTCTATACAGGTACAGAATAATTGAAAATAAATCAAGTTATGGTGCAGACCAACAAAACTAAATCAAGGATTTCTATTATGGAGTGCCACAGACCCAAACAGTTAAACTATTTGGCTACCAAATGTCACTGTATTTTTACTATATCAATTTTTTTTTTAAATTCCTTTAAATCTGCGAAGAATTACATCTCTTACATTCCAACTCAGGATGTTACAACTGAAAATTATGAATTAAATAAATAATAATAAAAAAGATAAATAATTTCTGGAAGATTTGGTACCAAAAGGATAAGGGTTGAATCACAAGAAATCAAAAAAGAGACACGTTCCAAAATTGCATGATCTGGCTCAGAGAGACAAATGAATTCTAAACTTTTCTACCTCAAAACTAGGAATTATTACTATTTTATTAGCATATATTGTAAAATGAGGCTTCCAAAAACTTTTACTAACCTTGCTTAGACTGTCATTCAGTGAAGGATATGTGGTATATATTATAATAAAAAATAATTATTCTAGTCCCTTCATAATAAACTAATCAAATGCACTTTATTTGGTGAATCTTAATAAACATTTTACAAGATGTAGTCTATCTACAGGCCCTAGAAAAAATATTTAAGGGGTTACTTTCCTTGAAACTAAGAATTACGTTATTGCATATCATTTAATTACAGTATCTGTAAAATTTATGTTACATATAACCAGTATATAACATGTACTGAAATGGAGCAACACAGTTATATGTAATTTCCTTATGAAAATACAGGCAATAAGTAATTTGTGCAATTTGTGTTATGTCCTTGACTTTAATATCACACTTACAATTTCCTGGATTTGTTATGTTTATGCCTGTTGACATTTTCTTTTAGACCCTCTTTAGCAATATGAGATCTTGTTTAATCCTTGTTCAAGGGAGACTGATCCTCTTCAGTGGAGAAAGGCAATACTTACCAGTGAAATTAATTTATGAGTCAACAAATCTTTACTTTGTCTTAGCTTCAAAAAGACTTTAAGTACTATTCCATTCTCCATCTACCTTTGGCCCATTCACAAGCATTACATTATTTTGTTGTAGTCATGGGTGTGATCCCAAAACCCTTAATGAATGATTTTCATGGAAGGGCTTTTTGCAGAAGTAAAAAAATTGAAAAATGATTAGGACTTAGTGAAAAGAAGCGGGGGGGGGGGAAGGTGGGAGGAAAGAAGTGTGTATCTTCCATGTATTATTTCTGTCCTTGTTTGTTCCACATTTAATGTTTGTGTCAATTGTCTTTTCTCCTTTTATTTATTGTCCATCTTATTTCTATTCATTTTAAATACACTGCTGTCTTAGCAATTCATCAGTCTCATTCTAATTTTATTTAACTGAAAACTATATGGGGGGAGGGAGTATGGATTTCATTTTTAACATTAAATGACACAATCCTATTTTTTGCCATTATTGTCCTATGGAGGGGCCCAAACTCCCATTATGGCAAGATAGTGTTGGGCTACCACAAGCATCCTGCCCCTAACCTCATTCCCAAACACTGGCACATAATCCTAGAGGTGTCCTGAAGTGATCTTTGCCCATTCAAGCTGTACCTCCTGATGATGCAGCACAGAAATTCAACTGATAACTAGATGTTATAAATTAAGCCTACTTTTATCAGCTCATTGTCTCAGAGACTCAAATTTAATGTGCTAGGCTTGAGCCATTTACTTCCACCATTTGTCTTACAAACTATGCTTACCTATGCTCAGATACTAAAATACACGTATCTGAATGTATTGCATAGCAAAGATCCTAGTTATTTCTCTTAGCTTGTCCTTATCTATCTCCCTTACTCATTCTCAGGACATTTGGTAGGTAAAATAGGAACAAAATGAGTGTAACACACTGCCTGCAGGACTTAACAAGCATTACTCTCAAAAAAAACTTAGCATGTGTTAACTATTAGTACAGTGGTATCTGTGAGAGCACAAAAATCACTGCAATGCCACTTTGAAGCCGTACAGTACAGGAGGCCTAGAACAATAAAGATAAACCCACCAGGCTGATACTGTGGTCTCTGAAGCTATGGAATCCAGCAGTTGTTGTTTCCAGTGTATTTAACAATGATGGGGTGAGGTATACAACAAATCTTATGGATAGGATTTTCAAAAATGATTGGTATTGGTCTAAAACTGATCCTATTTGAGTGAATAGGAAATCCCACTATCTTAACTGAGAGTATTTAGGACAAGAAAGGGGACTTTTGACCTCCATAACTTAGGATTTCCTGTTTCAAACAACAGACTGTGGTATGCAAAATATTTTGGTATATAGTACTACTCAATGCGAAACTAGGTTGGGATAAACGGTGATATACTTTCAAACCATCCCCTGTTTACACGTGCTATATCTGGATTGCTTAAGTCTACAACATCTTAATTCATAATCTTTCCAAAAATTGTCCTGTCACATAATGCAGTGCCTATCATAGCAAAATATTTCTTTTTTACCTTTAGCCCCCATGCCAGATGCTTTTCTCAGGGTTAATTAATCAAAGGGTACTTGTTAATTAGGTGCCTTCATACCCATATAGATAACTATAAGAAGTTGACAATGTCTCCCTGTCTTGTCAGTGCTTATAATTGCTTTAAAAAGATAAAGCATGTGCAATGCAGGCAAGAATGTGTGACAAAGACAGCAGGACCCCACTCTGATGCAGCTTGGCCCATCTGTTACACAAAACATTTCTGCATGCATTTTGAAATCAGATTTTCCATAACAATGTGAATTTTCTTCAGCTCCTCAAGTACCTCATATGTTGTTAATAGTTAGAAAACTGTTCTGGCTAGAGATTTAATCCCAATATTGATTTATGGTGAAGTTCTTTTTAAGTAATATATATATATATATACATACATACATCTATACATACACACATACACACACACACACGCACGCACAGACATACATACATATACATATATAATCTCTTTTAGCTTTTAGCTGATACTCTTCAGAGTTGTCTCTTTTCCAAGACAGTCATGTTACTGTTCAGCATCAATAGATAAGAGTTGCAGGTAACAGGAAATTAGGAGACACAAAGAGTTAAGAGCAGAGAAACACTCCATTGTGGCTGTCAAGCTCTTCAGAACAATTTAAGTTTTGTCTGCATTTAGATATGTTCCTTTTCTCAAGAACAAACTCAAGAACAGAAAAGAGAATTTTAAGTGATGGTTGTTTATTCTGACAGGAAACTGTGTACGTGAAAAGAAAATGAATGTCAAATTGAATTTTATAGATAATATATAGATGCAATTGGCTTCCATATATTACTATTCGTATTTCTTCACAGTGGTTTTAGACAGCAGACTTTCTAAACCTTTATTAAAAAAAAACTTTAAAAATTGAAAAGAAAGATCATTTAACACATTATCTCTAAACTTCTTGTTATTCCTTTCAATACATCTCAGTGGGTGTGTCTACATGTGCACCCAACTGCACCGTTGTTACAGTGCAGTCACGGTGCCACTAGGGTCATTTCCAACCCTACTGCACAGTAGCTCAGTGCTATTGTGAAGTAGTGGTGGCATCATGGTTCATGCCTACCAACACTATATCACCATAGCGATGAGCTACATTGCTGTAGCTAGTCACTATAGTGACGTAGCATCTTGTGTGGATGCACTCAATATGTATTATATCGTTTGCTTCAAAAGTAATTTCTGTTTCTTCAATTCCTGTTTATTAAGTTTTCCCTAAAATGGTTCTGCTTCATCTGTCATTTGTTTGCTCCAAATTTTCTAATTTTCCTGATTTTTTACTGTGAATTCTTTATTATTGTTGCTTTTATAAAAAGCTTTAACTAGCTAATTTCAAAACTAGTTTTTAAAGAAAGTGACTGCTTATAACCAGACACTATTTATTAGTATTACAGATGAAGTCCAACAATTGGATTAGAATAACATGTTATTTTGTATTCTCTCACTTTGAAATTAAAACCTAGTATATTTCATTTTATTTAATACTATGCTTCAGTATGTCAGTAATTTCAAGGGGTTTTGAATATAAACTCATTATGACCCAGTGCTTATTTCTATGCTCAGAAAGAAATGTTTTGGTTTTTCCACCTATGTCAGAAATACCATAAAATAAGTTCCATTATGGACCGTAGTAAACTGCATTTCAAAGTTAAGCTCAACATTCTATGCCATCGTTTTAATAAACTCTAAATTTTAATCTTTAGTCCAGAGTTGTTTTTCCCTGGGCCACTGATATAAGGAGGGAAGATTTTGTGTATAAAATGGGAGACATGAAGAAAAAATATTGCAATTTTGTGAATGAAATATGATGAATAATACTATTTCTTTTCCTATCAGGGCCTGAATTTAGCTGTAAGATGACTTTCTGTCATTGGAAGAAATCAGTATAATTATTTAACTATGGTATTCATGTACCATCAGTCACCACTGAATCTAAGGACTAAAATACAGCAAAATAAGAATAGTGGTATTACAAAACAAACTAATTCCAAAACAGTCTGAGAGGGGTTTTTTATGTCCTCCTCGACTCCACCCCCACCTCACCTATGTTAACAGCAGGTGGTGAAAGACCTTTATAAATTATAGGATGATAACAGCTATGAATGACAGCCTCCTACAGGCAGTAATGAAGGCAAAAGACTCTATTTAAAATCAAATTATGAATGGAATTATATGATGTAATTGCCTGATAAAGCAGGCACAGAACTTGATGGCTCACAAATCCTCTTCTAGTCTAGTCTTCCTTGAGCTTTGTATTGTATTGATATGAACACCTATATCAAAGGTGTTATATTTGAGAATATATGAATAAGGAAAATGTGAATTAATTTTGAAGCAAAATGCAACACAGAGGAAATACGCATATTAGGGATATGAAGATGGACCTGCACAGTATTCTGTGACTTCACATCAATGATGGAACTTATGTTCAACTGACAGATAAATAATGAGCACAAAAGGGCAAGCATACTTCACAATGGCATTCCTAAGTATGGCATGGAGATATAAATGCAGATATAAATTGAAGCAAACATGGATGGTACACTGAGAAACCAACAGGCAGTAAATACAAATAATCGTGGAAAAGCATGAATTAATGTGATGAGGTTCGTGGAACAGTTAGAATCTCCTAGCCAAATAAAGGTAATGAAAGACTAGTTTGGCCACTGGAGTTATTTGACTGTCTGAAGCCAGATACTATGGAATTTGATAATAAAAGGCTTCCCCCTGCACCTTCCAGAGCTGCTGATAAACTCTACCATATTCTGTATTTTTTTCAACAACCTACATGCATTAATTCAATCCTATCCACATTGAGCTTTAGATAACCACTCCCCATGAGGGCCCCAAAAATCAACCAAACACTGAATAACGTGCATAAAGCTTTCTCCCATCAGCATACTAACAGCACCAGGGCCTGTTTCTCCATACTAACATTCCACAGAGTGATCTCTAACCTGGGGAACTGAGGTAGCAAGAGCAGGTGGGATGAGAGAAGTCTAGAAGAAATGATAATTCAGATACCAGGCATGGGGACATTCACTTGACACCTTTCCATCCTCTTGAATTCCTGAATTAGGAACTATTGGGCACATCTACACATGCATTAATGTGTCATAATTATGACACATTATGGTTAGGATCTGTAATAGGTGTTGATTTAGCACTGCTGAGCACACATTTCTATGTGACACTAATGCACAGTAGACCAATTCTACTGTGCATTAGTGCATTAGCACAGCTTTCACTGTGATGCACTAATGTGTAGTAGAATTAGTCTACTGCACTTTTAGCATCTTATGTAGACATTGCTGTTCAAACCATTGAATGCCTGTAGTATTGCTATTTAAACCATTCCTCCCTGGATATTTGCAGATTTTATTTTCTTCTACCTAATGGAAACATTCCTTTTACCCAACTTCAAAAAAATATTTCTCTTCCTCTGAAACTGTATCCTCCCAAGTGCTAATAACTCTCTCCCTCCCCCACTACACACCCAGAGTCACTGATATTCCTTTAACTTTATCAAGGTTTTAACACATTTTGTCTTTTCTAAACTTTCCACGATTATTTTTCAGTCAGAGACACAAAATGCATGCTGGGGCTGCCTAGAATATTTAAGATAGAGAAGCTATCAGGGAATATTCCATTTTCTGAGACCCTGTAAAGGACGCAATAAATATTCATAAGAACAGTAGGAGGGGAAAGGATTATGTGAAGTATAGAGAGGTAGAAGTCAGAAACAGAAAATATTTGGGTTTAGTTCAGTGCCTGAGTTGAGGTTCAGAAAATGTTCTTGTTACAGATTACAGTTCATTCTATGCTATGTACCATATGAGGGGTTAAATCTTAGAAATACAGCATGATAAAGATACAGAATAATGTCTTGCATAAAGGGATCCAGCTCACATGCTTAACACAGTCACTTTATCTTCAATCCAAATATGTACTGGGCAGTGTTAGAATTTCACATATTTTCTGTTCTTAAAATGGGAGTATTTTTTAAGGCTAAGTTGGAATCAAAGTGTATTTCTTCCCTTATAATCCTCACAAGTTTGATTCATATCTACTCCAACCACTAACATGTACATTCAGTATATCATGTCCAAAAGTATAGAGTTACCATCACTTGAATAACATAAAAATTTACAGATGACGGGGTGGGGAATCTACACAGAAAACTCCAGCAAGAGCATAACTGTCCTTTGCTTATTACTAACTCAGGATATTTTGGTCCAGAATGCAGAAGGTAAATCCATTCACTCCCTGGAGAAGGCCAAATATTCACATGAATGTACGCAACTTTTTTCAGTCAAAAACCAACCCTTCCATATGCATAGAGACCTCCTAAATTAAATATTCATAGGCATGAGACTTGGGGAAGCAGGGTGGGAGGGGAAGAAAAATAAAGAGACAGAAGTGGGAAGGGGACAAGAAGCCAGTATAATTTTCCTACAGATCTTTGCATAATTGTTGAAAAGAAGATATTGTCAGATAGATCCTTTAAGCAGGTTTTCACTGCTTTGTGTCAAAGACCAAAGGCAGCAATTCCCAGATAACATATAAATAGTGTAGATAGTTCTATACCAGGCTAATATTCAGTCCCTAGGCATTGTGTAGAAGGGGAATGTGGGGGGTGTGGGAGCACATACAACCCCTGAGATTGGCCACCACCAGCTTCTGAGGGCAGTCCCACTTGCACCCACTCCCCCCACCACCACACTTGCTGCTGACGCGGCCAGTGGCGACTGCAGGAAGTCCCCACTCACCACTGCCAACAGCAGCAGCAGGTGGTCCCCATTCACTGCTGCTGACGCTGCCAGCAGTGGCTATGGGCAGTCCTTGCTCACTGCCATGGCACCCCAGTCATTTGTGATTCAGTCCATAGTGAAAGGGGGTGTCTCCTAGAATCCTTGTGCTCTAAGAATCCTTGACACTGGGTGTATCTACACAAGACACTTTACTGTGCAGTAGAGTAGTTTACTGCACAATAAGAATGTGCATGTACACATGCACACTTACTGCAAAGAAAACTTAGCTACTTGTGAGTAAATTTGCTACCTGCAAATGCAAGTAGAAAATTTACTCACAAGTACTTACTGCACAATAACTCATGTGTAGATGCCAACTGGGAGCAGCTTTGGTCCTGGCCAGCCCTGCCACTTTGGGGCATCCTGAAATCAGCCCCAGGACCTCAGGGCTGGGAGCCTCTCCTCCCCTATTGCTAGCCTGCCTCTATGGAAGTCCCAGACACAGACACTTTAAAAGCCTGCAGGCATTTTGAGCCTGGGGCACAAGAGCGAGGAATCTGAGGGGACTCTTGGCCTCTACTCCCCCTGCACAGGCTGTGAGCCATGGCCAACTGGTGCCTTCTGATACTGTGGGGGCACCAGTGACCAATCGCCAACTGGGGGGGTCCTCTCTTCACTTGACATCTCTCAATGCCCTCACATTCTCGGGGGGGCACCAGCCATCGTCCCCCACTTCCTGGTCAGAGACGGTCCATCTTGGGGGGGGCACATGTCCTCCCTATGCATCACCTGTGCTGTGAGCTGCCTGTGCCCCACTGCCACTACCTGTACAACTGCCAGGCCCAAGCTTTCCAGCCTGAAGGCTGCTGCAGGCTCCTACCAGGCCTGCCAGAACCCAGGTCCAGTTGCGGCCAGTATTGGGGCCAGCACCAGCAGCCTGTCTGAAACCTGAAACCTGTGGTGCAATGGTGTATCCTCTCACCATGCAGCTCCTAGTCCTGCATCATGCCCCTGCACTGGATGCTGCAGGTAGCTGCCAAGGCCCAGCAGCACAGGGACAGATGTGTGGAGGCCCAGAGAACTTGTGCAGGAACCCAGATGGTGTCATCATCAATGCCATACACCGCCATCCAGGGTCCCAACTGGTCACAGGAGGACAGTGGTAACCTCATGATGCTGTGGGGTTAGGTGGAGGTTCTGCAACCCCTTGGATCCACCTCCACAGCATGCAGGAAAACAGAAGATAGTGCAAAAACTTATTGATCTGCCCATGCCCCTGCAGCTAGGTGGGCATGCACTTCACATGCTGAAGAACATGTTGATGCCCATGGCGATGTCCTCCTCAGCTATGGGGGGCAGGGACATGTAGTACAGTCACAGGTAGTCCTCCAGGCAGAGGTTGCAGGGCATCCCAGGCTTGTCCCCTGCATCACTGAAGCTCAGAGTCCCTTGCCAGATGTGCAGACTCCCCCAGGGCACCATGGTGATCAGCATCATCAGGGTGTAGTTGATTGGACATCCCTTGGTCCATGAAAACAGCTCCTTGCACAGTGCCAGGGACATGCATCAGGGGCACACTTGGGGCACAGTGATGGTATGGGGTCAGTCTGGCCCTGGGATGCCTCCTCAGAAAGGCCCCCTGTGGAGAGGGTGGGGGTGTGGGCAACTCCTTGTCCCAATCATCTGGGAGCCCTTTGCCCCTGAAGCCTGGTTGCAGCTTGGCAGTAGCACAGAATACCAATGGAACTGCAGAAGAGGGGCAAAGCAGGGTCTAGAGCTACTACAGCAGATTCTGCCAGGATACTGGCCTGGCCTGGCCTGGGAATGGGGAGAGGGAGACAGACTGCCTGTGGCCAGCACCCAGGAGACCACTGGTTCCTGGGTAGCAAAAGGGGATGGGGGACTCAGCCAGCAGCTGCCTTGGGCTATGCTTGACCAGGTGAACATGGTCTTTGGGCATGTTCCTGTGAACACCCAACCTGCAACCTAAGGCCGGGCACAGCATGGTTCCTGGTACAGAGCATCTTATCTTTAAAATTTTGCAAATTCTCACGAACAGTTTTTATCTCATAGCTCTGCATACCCTGCAGCTGCAAGAAAGGGAGAGGCTGCAGCTGGCAGCTGGGATGTGGCCTCAAGATGATTAGTGCCCAGAGCTGGAGCCATGGGGATGTGTCAGCTCCACAGGAGGAGGACTCCATATCAGACCCTCCTCCTGGACTGGCTGGTGATGGCTGCAGAGGACCAGCAGACAGATGTGCAGATGTGGAAGTTGGAGGACACTGCCCAGCAGGAAAGGTGGTGGGTGGATGACATGAACCATGAGGAGGTGTGGGACCAGGAGGACTGAGAGTTCATGGTGGAGCTCTGGGCCCTGGAACATGAGAGCATGAAGGCCCTGTGTGAGCACGATGCAGTTGTGGCCAGGGTAGTGAAGACAACAGAGAATGACCACTGGGTGCTGAGTACCATACTGGCCCTGGCAATTGCCTTTGTGGTGCCCACTGCCCTACCTCCATCCCTAGCCCCACCTGCCCCTTGGAAGCCACCCACTGCCCAGCAGCAGTCCTGCTCATGGGCCTGGGGGGATGTCTAGCACTGCCTCCAACAGCCAGGAACCCTGGCCTCGAATCCCACCCCTGCAACCTAACCCCCCCCCCAGCCTGGGCCCAGTGCCACCAATCACCCTGGCTCAGGCATGCAGCTGGTGCTGCCTGTAGCAGGGCCACAACCACATGCCATCCCTGCTGATCTTAGCTACCAGCTGCTGGAGGGGGAGCTGCCTGCGCTGAGGTGCCAGCAGCCTCTGTCCCCCCGGGCAAAGCCTCCCACCTGCTGGCCTCCATGCTGCATGTGCACCCACAGCCAAAGACTGGGGTTTAAGCCACCTATCCCCAGGCTCCACACACTAGTTTCCCCCACCACAAAGCTGCCCACGGCAGGAGGGCATACACACAAACAATATTTTAAATAATTTGTACAGGGAAGAGAATGTTTTATTGTTGGTTGGTTTGGAGGCTGTTGGGAGGGGAATAAAGTGTTTTTATGTGAACAAAAAACAAAAGCAGTGAGTGTGGTGCTGGAGTAGGCAATGGGGTGCATGGGGGGGGGGGCTGTGGGCAGCTTTCCAGGCAGGCTATAGCAGGGAGTGTAGGAGGAGGCAGTTGGCCAGCATCTATCACCGCCAGTGCTCTGGCTCATGCTGGCAGATGTGCAGCTTGCTCAGGACCTCAGGGGAGGGGCGGAAAGGGGATACTGCTGTCTCTGGCACCACAGGTGGTGCCTCTTCCACCCAGCAGGACAGGGTCCAGGTGGCAGCCATGCAGTGACAGCAGCTCTGGGATGGCACAGTAGAGCCAGACTGGCAGTTGCTGTGTTGGGGGGAGATCTGGCAGGGCCCAGACAGCCATGGGCCAGCTAGCAACTTGTGCAGCAAGCCAGCAGGGCCAATTACAGCAGCCAGAAGGAGCCCAGGGCAGGGGGTGGAACAGCTATGGCACAGGGAGACAAAGGATATGGCACAAGAGCTGACACATGCTGCTCCTGTGTTCTACATGCTGTTCCTGGCCAGAACCAGTTGACCAGGGAGCAAGGCTGCCTTTTAAAAATGGCCTCCAGCTTCAGGAAGCTATGGCTAGAGCCTCCAGTTCCCCATGGTGGCAACAGAGACCCGTTGCAGGGTCCCAGGAAACATGAGCAGTTTGCTGCTAGGAGCAGCAAATCTGCTCCTATGTCTCTGCACATGTAGATGCCTGCCCAGGAGTATTTATTTGCAGGTTGTTTAATCGCAAGTAAAGTGGTACTGCACCAAATGCACATATAGACAAAGCAACTGAGAAATGATTGTTGACACAATTTATCCCATCCCCCTTCCCCAATTTACAGCTTCAGGTCAAAGTTCAATCAGTTGTAAATAGGCTGGTCTTAAACTAATGAAAACAAATTCAGAAAGTCTTTATAGGGAAAATAAAATGTTAGTTTATGAGGAAGTGAAGTTTTTGATTTTCTTTTGTTCTCTTTCTCCATGTCTCTCTGTTCTTACACATCTCCTAATAGCTACCTCTATGAATGACAAACAGCACGTTCTGGAAAGCTGAGTATAATCAGCTGAGTGATGTTAACAGTCCCACCAGGGGAAATGCTTTGGTGGATCTGGTCCTAGCCACAGGTGACGACCTGGTGAGGGGACTGCGAGTGCTCAACCACCTGGGCGATAGCGACCATCGCCTATGGGAATGTACCATTCAGCACAGGGTGTCAAAGGCCTGCAGCAAGGCAGCAGCCCTGGACTTCAAAAGGATGAATTTCAATGAGGTAAAGAGACTAGTCAAGGAGGCACTGAGGTCCCAGAAGGGAGGGGAGTTGGGAGTCTAAGAAGAGTGGTCATTCCTTAAGGACACTATCTTCCAAGCCTAAAGCGTGACAACCCCCACACGGATCAAAGGGGGCAAAAGTGCTCATCAAAAGCATCCACGAATGCCTCAAAGCCAAAAAGGAGGCATACACCCAATGGAAGGGAGAAGCCATCACCAAGGAGGATTATACCTCCTTGGATTGAGATTGTAGGGGGGTTATTAGGAAGGCAAGACAGAGATGGAACTGGAACTAGCAACCCAGATCAAAGATAACAAGAAGTCCTTTTTAAAAAACATAGATGGTAAAAAGAAGGTGCCAAATAATGTGGGGCCTCTGCAGGACATGCTTGGTAATCTGGTGGTAGCACCAGATGACAATGCTAATCTCTTTTTTCCTTCCATTTGTCTGAGCAGGGACAGGGACATCCCCCCCAGTGGGATCCTAGATAGACCCAGGGGACGTGCAGCCAGGCCCAGAATCAGTGAGGACCTAGTCAGGGAACTTCTGGAGGGACTAGATGTGTTCAAATCACCAGATCCTGACAATCTCCACCCCAAAGTGATAGGGAACTGGCAAAGGTCTTTGTAGGACCCCTGACACAGCTTTATGAGCACTCATGGTGCTCTGGTGAGGTGCCTGATGATTGGGAAAGGGCCGATGTGGTCCCCATTTTCAAAAAAGGAAGGAAGGAGGACCCAGGGAACTATAGGTCCATTAATCTTACCTCCGTCCTGGGGAAGTTCTTTGAGAAAATTATCCAGGAGCACATCTGCGAGGGGTCAGCTGGAAAGTTTATGCTTATGTGCAATCAACACAGATTCATTAGAGGCAGGTCCTGTCAGACCAACCTGGTGGCCTTCTATGACCAGGTCACAAAAGCCTTGGATGCAGGTGTCATGGTGGACATAGTCTTCCTGGACTTTAGGAAGGCCTTTGACACTGTCTCTTATCCCATCCTCATTAAAAAAATAGGCATCTGTGGTGTTGATGCCTAGACAGTCACATGGGCCCAGTCAATGGATGGAGGGCCGCACCTAGAGAGTGGTGGTGGATGGGTCATTTTCAACATGGAGAGATGTGGGCAGTGGGGTTCTACAGGAATCAGTCCTCGAGCCTGCACTGGTCAATATGTTCATCAGTGATTTGGACAAGGGGGTGAAAAGCACCTTGTTCAAGTTTGCAGATGACACTAAGATGTGGGGAGAAGTGAGCATGCTAGAAGAGAGGGACAGGTTACAATTAGATTTTGACAGGTTACAGAGGTGGGCAGATGAGAATAGGATGGGTTTCAGTACTGGCAAGTGCAAAGTGTTGCACCTGGGGAGGAAGAACCAGTAGCATACCTACACGCTGGGGAACTCCCTTCTTGTCAGCACAAAGGCAGAGAAGGATCTTGGAATCACTATTGATTCCAAGATGAACATGGGCCACCAATACGGGGACACGGTCAGGAAGGCTAACCGCACCTTGTCATGCATCCATAGATGCATCCGGAGCAGGTCCAAAGAGGTGATCCTCCCCCTCTATGCGACACTGGTCAGGCCGCGGTTGGAATACTGCATCCAGTTCTGGGTGCCGCACTTCAGGAGGGATGTGGACAGCATTGAGAGGGGCCAGAGGAGGGCCACTCACATGATTAGGGAACAGCAGGGCAGGCCCTACGAGGAGAGGCTACAGGACCTGAATGTGTTCAGCATCCACAAAAGAAGGCTGAAAAGGAATCTGGTAGCTGCCTATAAACTTGCCAAGGGGAACCAGCGGGCAATGGGAGAGCACTGAACTTCTGTGGTCACAAAGAACAACAGCCATAAGTTGACTGATAGTAGATTCAGGCTAGATATCAGGAGGCACTACTGCACTGTCAGGGCAGCTAGGAGCTGGAACCAACATTCAAGGGCAGTGGTGCTTGCCCCTACCCTGGGGGTCTTCAAAAGGTGGCTAGAAAGCCACCTAGCTGAGGTCATTTGACCCCAGCATCCTTTCCTGCCCATGGCAGGGGATCAGACTAGATGATCTGCTTAGGTCCCTTCCCACCCTACCAATTATGAAACTATGAATCCTTAGATGTAAAAAATCCCCCCAAAAAACAGGGAAGTCAACATAGGCGTTGTTTCCCTGTGTTTTGTCTTTGTCAGAGTAGTTTTCTTTTGCGTCTGAGCACTCTAAAAGTTGAACAAACATTTGTTGAACCTGGTTTAGGTTTAAGCTTCCTAAATCTAAAGCAGGAACAGTGTGTGAAGGTGTTTGCCACTGTGGCATGGATAGTCAAAGTAAGTAACTGGGGTGGGGGGGGTCTCTGAGGGAGGTGGGCAGGTCCAGGAGGCTAGTGTTTGGGGAGGACGAATAACTTGGGGCTAAAAATAACCCATTCAGTGTTGGGGGTAGAAACAGTTTAGGCCCAGGGCTACAGTGAGTGGCTCTCCTGTGAATGTGTGCAGACATTCAGTAGACCAGTTTAACCCACTTCACCTCTGAGGTTAACTAACCGTACATTGGGCACACCATTTTTAAGGGGATTTAAGCCTGGTGAACACCTACACACCCAACAATTTAGATCAAATTAGTGCTTGTACATATCCTGAAAGACCACACAGGCTTGTTTGGTATCAAAAGCTCAGCGACATTTATTATTTAAACAGTATCCATTTGTCAGAGGGCAGGGACCCAGGAGCAGCCGTGATCTCCCCTGGCGCCCCTACCGTGCCAAGTTGCCTGTTTAGCACCCTCTTTCTCGCCCGCCACGACTTTGCTGTTCCTATAAGATCAATAAGAGGCTGCCTTACTTGGCCCCTTGGACCTGGTGCTCTTACTCTTCCAGTCCCAGCTCTGTACCCAATGGATTTTGGTGCTCCAATCCTATGGGTGTCACGTGCCTCCAACCTCCCCTGTAGCACGCCCCAAGCCTCGCAGATGTACCAGACATTCTTGTATCTCTACTCGTCTTAATGACCCCTCCCGGGTCGTCTCGCTCTTATGCTCACCCCTTCTCGGGGCCTCTCAATAACCTCGCCCCCATCCAGGGCTCCTCAATAAGCTCGCCCCCTCTCTGGAGCTTCTCAAGTACAGGCAGCGCCCCCGCTGGGGCCTGTCTCCCCACACTCACACCCACACTGGGGTTTCATCGCCCACGCTTCTTGTGGTAGGTTACCCCACTGGGGTTTCATCGCCCGCGCTTCCTGCAGTTGGGGCTCAGGTGGCTTGTAGCCATGCCTGGCCCCCTGACCCATCTTCTGGGTCATATGCCCTGCTTGGGCTCTACCCCCAATACTGCCCCACTGGGCTGGGGTCGGGACACCCCGCTAGCTCTGCCCGATGTCGCCCCACTGGGCTGGGATCGGGACACTCTGCTACACAGCGCCACCCTACAGTGCACTACCTGCTGTGCCCTCCTTGGCACCAGATTGCTGTGCCCTCCCAGGGCACCAGCAACCCCCCACCACGATATCAGGGCGCTCCCCTGAGCCCTCCTCCTTCCCCTACAGCCTCACCCGTCCTCCGGTATAACAATAACTAACCATGGAACATAAAGCCATAAGCCAACCAGCTATAACTCAAAATAAGCCGCCCGGCTATAACAAACTGCGCGCCACCCTGGCTATTCTTCACAATTCCCAGTCAGGTTCTCTCCCCCACTTTCCCTCATACAGACGCTCAGGTGGTAAGGTCGCTCAGCTCTGCTCTGCTCTGCTCCGTTCTGCAGCAGAGCTCCTGCTCAGCTCGGCTCGGCTCAGCTTTGTTCTGCAGCAGAGTTCCGGCTCGGCTCTGCTCTGTAGCAGAGCTCTTACTCCTCAGGCAGTCAGATGGAACTAACCTCTGGCCTCAGCCTGGCTGCTTATGAAGGCCAGGCCCTGCCCCCGGTGGTCAGCTGACCCAATCAGTTGTCCTAGCAACTGCCACCTGCGCTGCCCTGCAGATTGGCAGCTGAGTCCTTGTTACCTTTGCTAGTAGCGAGCACACTAGTGCTCTGCTATACCCCAGTGCTCTGCTACACCCCTTCCCCCTTAAGTCTGTACCTCTCACTAGGAGCGGGACGCGCAAGTGCCCTGCGACACCTTTCATTAACAAGCCTGTCGAAAGAGTTACAAGATGTTAGCCCTCAATGGTTAGCCTTGGTAAAGCATAGGCATAGCTCACAATTCCTTGTGTTCCCTAAACCTAATGCAAAGTTTAAAGATTTCAAGACTTCCTCTTATACATGAAGTAAGCAGTTCTGTTAACATCAAACATTTACATAACGAGCATTGACACCTTTACCACATTACCCTAATCCTCAAACTTTGTTATCACCAGGTGCTTTCTAGAGTCTTTGGCTAGGGACAGAAGTTACAAATTATGTAAGTTGCACAGCTTGTCATCAGAAACTGGTTTAAAACTGTAACAGAACAGAAGTTCAGTGCACATAAACCAGTTTCAAAATGGCTGAAACCGGTTTTAGATAAACCTGGTTGAATGTAGTATCAGACTTAACTATTTGGGTCAAACCGGTTTATGAAACTTCTGTCCAAGACCCCTTCCTGATTCAAGTTAATTCAGAGTCCCCCAGCATGCTTTCCAGCCCTGGGCAAGCTGTGCTGTCTGCTCTGGCAGAGAAGGGTTGGGGTGGGGTGAGAGGCAGGGACTGCTCCTCCAGGCAAACCCCAGCTGAGTCTGGGGCCAGGGAGAGGGGTTAAATTCTGCTTCCCCCCCGGCTTGAGTACAGAGCTTCCCTACCCTGCTAAACTTATTGAAAGTTACTGCTGGCTGTGACTGTGGTCTACAAATCCCACAGGCAACTCTGTAGAGACCAGAGGAGGAGGTATACCCCATGGGCAACCCTGAAGTTGGGGGAGGATCCCCCACTGCAGCCGCTTTCAGGAGTGGCTGCAGCTGTTTCTGGGAGCAAGCACTGGCCAATTGCTGCAGCCACTCCCAGAAGCAGCTGCAGACACTCCTGAAAGCGGCTGCAGTGAGTCCAGCGATCACCCAGTGCTTGCAGGGGAGGCACTGGCATTCCTGCCTACCCCCACTGCCCATTGTCTAAGCAGTGAGCACAGCTGTCAGGGGCTGCACCGACACTCTCGGAGGGTGCATGTGCACCCTTGTGTACCCCCTATGTATTGCCACTGACAAATCCCAAAGGCACCTGGAAGCAGGAAGAGGAAGCAGTGAGCAACCCTGCAGAGTCCTGCTTCTGTGATTCTGGACTGCAAATCCCAGAAACCTCAAGGGCAGCAGGAAGAAGAAATGAACACACAGCCCATGCTGGCTCTTCCTCTAGAGCCTCCTTCCCCTGGCTTCTGGCCTGGACCACTGCAAGCATGTGGCTGCATTTCCTGAATCAAAAGTGAATGCAAGCATGTGGCTGCATTTCCTGAATCAAAAGTGAATGTGGGTCCAGTGGTTTCTCAGTTAAATTTCTGCATCTTAGAGTAGCCTCAAAAGACTGAATTGATTCAGTCTCAGGTTTTTTTATTGTTTGTACTTAGGCTCTGGCACTAGCTTCACTGATTACTTTTAACTTTAACACCTTAACCATTAACTTTAACACTCTGCTGGTGCCTGTCAGGTTTGCTCCTGCAGGTACCCTAGTGGTATGAGGTCAGCTTTTGGTCAGTGTCCTCAACAAAGCCTTTACATGAGTCTTTCATGCATTGATCAGTGAGCTTATGTCACTCATTGCTCCTACAGTAGTACCTATTCCTTTGCCATAAACAAAGACATTGTTTTTATTTTAAAAAAATCTTTCCTTTTGATAAATCAGTACAGAATTGCATATACAAATTATATTTTGCCTGCCTATTCCTCAAAAATATAATAACTCAATTATAAATGAATAGGTTCTGTAGATATAACACAGCCTCATGACTCTGAATGTCAGCACAAAGGTTTTTCTAACAGATACACCTGCAGTTTACTGACTGTACACCTGCATAACAAACAGATTCATTTCGCTACTCAGTAGGACCTTTCAGTGGGAAACAAAAAGAGCTATAATAAACATGGGGAAAAGGCTTTCAACTAAAAGAATATAATTTTATCCATTTTTATCCCTCTCTGAAAGACACTTCATGGTGCATCATTGTTGTATTCCATCTAAAGAAATGATGTAGAATAGGACAAAATAAATGGATGCAAGTGTACTGGATTTTCTAGTAATATTGAGCTGACTTACTGTTTTTTACAGTGTTGCTCTTTTTCCGGTCTGTTTCTCCCTTATCCCACTTTTGGCACAAATGGAAGGCATGAGGAACAGAGAAAAAACAGTCCTTCTCTATGCCCTTTGCATGTGGATGACAACATCCCTAAGCAGCTTTTATCTTCCAGCTCCAACTGAAATGCTTATGAGTAAGTGGAATTAAAAAGTGGGAAAAGATAAAACTGCATATTTAATACTCCAAGGGTGAAGAACAAGAGAGAATGGAGTTACTATTAATATAAAACATTCAGGAAGTAGGGAAAGATTTTTTTTTTCTTTTTTATTAATTGGGAAGAAGGCCAGCAGGTTTTTTGGGATAGACTATGCGCCACTTTCATGGGGAGGTGAAAGTAGAAAGGATTTTAAAATTGAAATACCTAAGGTAGATCAGAAAAGTCATTTGTTCCTTTTTACATGGAAACAGTGGTATTGGGAAAGTAGAGAGTATTCATAATGTTGGAAAGTGGCAAACTGGGCACATCTACACATGGATATTAATGTGACTCAATTAACTTCAGTGCTTATCACACCAGAGTTTATTGGTCCTGGGTGCTGTGTTTATATGTGCACTTGGGAACGCAACACATTGAACTGCATCAGAGCAGCCCCAGCTGCATCAGAGCAGCCTCAGCCCCAGCAGGACCCAGGTGGTCAGCCTGCCAGACCAGGGCTACTCTGACCTGGCTAAATGTGCTGCAAAGGGGCTGGCTGGGGGATGAGGGTTCTGCACTGTGGGGCTCGGCGGTAGGCAGCCCCTGCACTGAAGCACCCTCATGCCGCAGTCAGCCAAATCAGAGTCTACATATGTGCTGCCGCACACAAAAAATCTCCACATCAGGACAGTATTTGTATTTACAAGTACAAACCTGCTGCAGAATTTATTAGCTGCCTGCATCTTACGCCGGCTGAACATGTAGATGCTGAGATGTTTATGGTAGAGCAAATTAGTCTACTCCACAGTAAACATTTTGTGTCAACATGCCCACTGTAACCAGGTCCCGGCCCTCAGTGCCCTCCTTCTACCCCTACAGCCACTCCCATGCCTCACAGCCTTAAAACATAAACAAACCGACATAACCCAAAACCACCTAGCTCCACATGTGTCCTTCTGCAGAGCTCAGACAAGGGGTCAGGGCCTGACTTCATCTCTAGTCAGGGAGATCTGCAGATATCCCCAGCCTGGATTTACCCCTTCTGGCCAGCAGGGATTGCTAATTAGTTTACTGGGTGTAGAGATTGCTAATTACTTTAGCTCTCTGGCATTCTGCTGCCTACATCTAACCAGCCAGTAAATCCTTATAGCTCAACTCTGCTGCCTGCCTGCCAAATAACAGGAGTAGAGGATACTGCTATATACACCCTTCTCCCAAGCCTATGGGGATGGTGTTAAGAGGGAAAAGTTATTGTCAATATCCCATTCACCTCCTGTACCAACACTTTTGGTATGGGTTGGCTGTTGCTTCTGTCAATGACCATGTAGGTACTTCTTCCCAAGAGCTCCACCTACCTCAGTCAGGAACAACATATCATCCGCATGTTCTGTTGCATGTACAGTCCTTTATCTCTCCCCATGTGCTGGCCAATTCCTGGGTCTCTTCTGCATCTGGTGGCATAACTAGTTTAGCACCAGGTACAAGCCCAATCCCAAGGTCCCCAAGGCCATGGGGCGGTGACATTTCATAGATCCCCTGTAAGGAAACATTCATCTTTACCCACATGAGTCTATCAATAACTGTCCACCAAGCATAGCTATTGCTTGAATGGCTTTAATGGGTTTTTCAAAGGTAACTGTTCCCGATGCTTCGGCTTTGGCCCTCTTTTTTTATCTAAAGGTTTGTGTGTTTTCAGTTCCTCTCCTCTGAAACACCTATTTTAATTTCCTTCCATCTACCCTGAAGTTAAAATTTACTTACTAACACAGCTAGCCAATTTTTCTCATTAAATTATTTAAAAAATAATACGAACAAACAATGGGTGTAGAGTTAACTCAAAAGAGAAGTGTACAAACTTGCATGGAAAATTTATTATTAGCAATATTACTTAAATATATAATAAAACAGTCAGAAGCTGTTTTTGCTATCCTGTATCAAGTAAACCACTCACATTTAAAACACTTTTTGCAGTCTCCCTTTCTTGTTTGACCTCTAATATGTAGCAGGACAGTTTTACATGGCATGACAACCCTTTTTAGAAACTGAACATCTGAAATCACTAGGTAGGTCAGAATATTCAGCTTCAGTAAAGCAATCACAACTTGAAACACATTTTTTGGCAGAGCTATTCTGTGAATTCAGCTGAACAAAAGCCTCCCAACAGTGGATGTTCCAAACTTTTTTTTTAAAGGACATGATTTGTCTAACCATTTGTGGCTTTGGACAATTTCTCTTCACATTATACATACGCTCTTAGAGTTCTTTTTTCAAAGTTAAATTCCAATTAGCTTTAGAAAAGTGGAGTTTCTTTGTCAGGATAACAATATGTACTGGCATATTGTTTGGTTTGTACTGCCCATTAAAAATACTTTTATAGGAAAGCTGCCATTTTGCCACAGGAAGACAAGCGTTTTGCTTATACAATCCAACTAAGTAACAATTGCCTGTAAGACTAGTCTTAGAAGCACTCAAGCTAGAATACTGTCATTAGAGAGCCAGAAATTAATAACATATATTTATTTCCTTGCCAGCCAATTCTACCTATTCCATTTAGGAAAATTTGCCTTCATACTGTTTTGTAGTGTCTAACTAAACCTCTATTACCTTCTTTCCCTATATGAAAAGCAGTTTATCTTAATAGTCTAACTGCAACCTTTAGTTTCAAAGTTACCTCAGAGACTACCAAAGATCAAAGATTATATCAGGTAAATACTTAATCCTCCATACTCTACTTTATTTAAATTGGGTTTTTTTTCTATTCTGGTTTTGTTTCTGTCAGTCTGTAATAAATTTGATATAAGTCAGTGGGAGTTATGCAAAGCATCTGTATGTTTTGCAGTATAAAAACGAGTGCAAGTATAGAAACACATCATTAAATAAATCAATAACACAAGCAATTAACTGATTGCTACTCTTCAAGACTGACTTCACTGAAGAGACAAGTCAGTCAACAGAACTAACTTACCTTCGTTTTTAAAGCCTTAATTCAGGTTGTTTATTAGCATGACAGGGACATGGGTTTCATTCAGTGAGAATGACTGCATGATCAGAAAGAGCTATAAGTTAACTAAAGCCTTGGGACTGGATCACATAATCTAAAACCACCTTTCCCTGCACAGAAGTCAACAGCAAAATTCCCTGGCATTCCCTGAGTTGGCACAGAGATCCTTTTGTACTGGAATGGCAGATATTTAATACACCATTAACTGAGAGAGGGTTTTTTTGTTTTTTTCTCACTTAACTTGTTGTCCTTCCTCATTTTATAAGCTATCATTCTACTCATCAAACTATGTTAACTAGAGATTATTTTTAACTATTCAGGAAAATTCTTTAACTATACCAAGAAAATTCTGTGTTAATGTGCCTTTATGTCATATTTTAAATAAAATGGCTATCGCTTCTACTGTCTCTTTCTTAACCAGGAATCTGTATCCATATTTATGATGGACTTGCAAGGCAGAGAGCAGACAATGAAACTTCAGAATATGTTTTTCCTGCAACATTTATATCTTTAACTAGCTACACCACTGATGGCTAGCACCCCTGTTGAGTTTGTTGACAGTTATAGTGCTTCAGTAATTCTGGAGTCAGTCTCCTCATATTTTATACTCTGCAAAGATGACACTTTGCACTAAATTTACTCTTGTTATGAATAAAATAGATTGCTTGTTAACATGCAAGAACAAAGGGCTGGCTTTACAGAGAAGAGTGTGTGCATTTTGCTGCACTTTCAGAATAAACACAGCAGTCAGCACAGCCATGCTGTGTTGAGACCTTCAAGAAACATCTTATGGGAAGGAAAGTAGGCTCCCTCAAAAAACAAACAATCACACACCAACTTCTGAAACATTCACATGACTTCCTTATCTAAACTTATGCTCCCACACAGTGGCAAAACTTTATTGTCCTATATGACCTATTGTCACAGATTCCCCATTCCAGAGAACAGGTGATGCGGGTGAGGAGATGTGGGGGATGCAGCACTTTCTTGGGACCTCCACAGCTTTGTATGATCTCTCTGAGTAACCTAGGAAGCCATCCCAGGCATGGGTTATAGAGTAGAGGGAAGGTTTAGCTTTTTCTTACTCCATGGCAGACATTTTGATCCCTGATCCTGCATCAGAGAACTACCCAGGAGTTCAACTCACAAGAGAGAGATTTTGCTTCTTGTTAAGGTGATGAAGTACGCCCCGAAGCTCTGAGCAGCAAAACAGATAGCTCCTCTTAAATGAAGGCATTTGTTGGTGCAAAGGCTACCCAACCTGAGGACCTCTACCACCTCCAAAAGATTTAATAGTCCCTCTGTCCTCAACTGAGTACATACAGCCCTGAGTACATACAGTACTGTGAACTAACTCAGCTGTTCTCTCTCCAGTCTGCCAATTACCCCAATGTAGCCTGGTTAACCCCCTGTTTTGAGCTCTCTTCAGATTCTCTCTCTCACAAGCAGACTACGTTTTTCAAGCTGTTCGGTCTATTGTGGTGCTTATCTCTGCTTCCCTGGGCTCCTTGCTTCAATTCCAGCTTTCTTAAAGCATTAACAGAACTATTCAATTAGGACTGTGCAAAATTTCACCTGCAGTTTTGTTTCAGCACATTTCGAGCTCAAAACAGCAAAATTGAAATGAAACAGAGAGCTTTGAAATAGCCTTGAAACAAAGCGAGGCAAGTTGAAACGTTTTGAAATTTTCAAAAACATTTCGAGTTTTGAAGCGCGATCTGGGCCTGCCTGCAGGGAAACAGAAACTAAAGTAAGGGAAGAGAATGGGAAGCAGGGCCGGGGGAAGAGGTGTGCTCTCATTATTGACAGTGTAGCTGGCCAGTGACTGTCATCCTTTCCTGAGGTCTCTTCCAATCCCAGTGCACTGCGGGAGGGTTGGAAGACCTGCATAAAAGGCAGCATTGTTTGAACTACCCTGCTTTCTCCCTTGGTGTCAGTTGAGTGAGGGCGCACCTTAACACACACACAGTGTCACCCACCCATGTAACAAGTTTTGCCTATCGGTAGGTAGAGGTGCAGGGCCCCAGAACCCAGACTCCTCCTGCACCTATCTTTTCCAGCTGGAGGCTTCATGGCCACAGCAGGACCAAGCAATCCTGCAGTTTTCACCTCCCCAAGACAGACACAGTCCCACAAGCCCCATGTCATGAGTTTTGCCTGTCAGCAGGCAGAGGTGCAGGGCCTCAGAACACAGGAGCCCCTGCACCTATCTCCTTGACAGCTGGCAGGCTTTTTGGCCTCCAGGTCTCACCCTTCTGCGCCTGCAGCTTTCACCCTTCTGCGTCTTAACACACACAGTGTTACCCATGTCACGAGTTTTGCTTGCCTGCAGCTTGAGGTGCAGTTTTCCTGAAATCCCTGTAGCTATCTCCTTGAAACTTGGCAGATCTCATGACCCTCAGAAAGGGCTACCTTTCCTGTCAGTTTCACCCAAATAAGGCCAGAAATGACAATGTTATAGGCTCTTTTAAGCTTCCCCATTATAGCCTACGGGCAAAACATTGAAACAGTGTCGAAACAGTTTCACTGAAACGAAACGGAACAGCACTTTTGAATTGAAATGAAATTCAAAATGAAATGCTGTTCCATCAAAATGCAAGTCGAAATGGAACGGTGCCATTTTGCACAGCCCTATATTCAATCCTTCGTTGATGCTACAGGTCTGTCTTGTCTCCTCCCAGGTGTAGGCAGCTCTGGGACCTAGAATGGATTCTATGAACCTTTCTTCTCTATGTTCAAACCAATCAAGGAAATGGAGACATTTTTACAACACAAACAGATTTTAAGCAGGACTATTTCAATAACACTCATAGGCCACCGTATGTACACAGTATATTTGATACCAAATAAATACAATATGGTTCTAGTGGAACAAGCATTTTCATACTTGAGTAACTGCAATTAGATAACTAGACCCATATGTAGACATCTAAATCAGAGACTCGGTCTTCATATTTAGACATCCATTATTCCCACTGAGTATAATAAGAACCAAGGTGTAACTATTTTGTATTTACTTGTATTTCATTCCACAATACTAATGTAACCTCTGTCTTGGGCTTTGTATTTCTATGTACCACTGTTCCAGCTGAGCACTTCCTCAGCCAATGTGACAGTATATGTGTTACATGTATGGGAGGGGGAAGATATTTTAATAAACTAAGACGGTAAGAAAACAACACATAAATTATCTTAAAATTAGAGGTAATTTACATCCTATTTTTGTATGGCACAGAAGTCACCTTGTAATTACTGCTTCCACTGAAAGGGTATGTACAAACATTATATCTAGTTGCTTCATGGGGCTTAAATCACCCTAAAAATGGCATGCCTGATATGTTACTTCACTTCAGGAGATAAATTAGCTTTAGATTGATAAAGGGTTAACCCAATCTACAGAGGCTTAACCTGAATTAGAGAACTCCTGTACGTATTCACGTATTCCTGGGCTGTGCTGTTCCTACACTAGCTTTGATCCTGACTAGAATAATTTTTATTCCCATGAAAACCCTTCTCCCCCTCCCTACCTCCAAACTGGAAAACCCCACTGCAGACTCACCAATCCTCCCAACCCTGACCCCAAGTTACATATATTGAGCTGCCTACACCACTCCCAGCAGCTGTGAATACCTTCAAATTCCACTCATGGTGTAGGTTTAGGCAGCCTAAAGTAAGCCACCTAAATCTAAATCAAGTGTAGGGAATGCTTGTTTGCACCCAAAAACATTTTCTTCACCTATTAAGCACAATATACAAGTAATGCTACAGTGGCTTTGAGAAGACTACTGAAGTTGCCTGTGACTGGTGAGCAGTGAGCACATGGATACCTGATAAGCCCCTAAATTGAAACGGGTTTTTAATCATCATGATTAAAAATGGAGGGGGCAGGCCATTGCTGGGCTGGGAGAGCGGGCAGGGGATGGGCCTGGGTGATTTGAAGATTCAGCAGCAGCCAAATCTCCAAATCAAATTTGGCCAGATCAAATTGGGACAGTGATTTGAATCACCTAATTGAATCTCTGTCCCCCGAATCAGCCAAATCCAAAACCGAAGTGAATAACAGCTGCTTCATAGTTTCACTTTGCACAGGCCTAATATTTATTATCAGTTTATTTGAATTAAGTATTCATTAAATTGGTGGTATATTTCTCACATGCATCCATTTCTCTGTCATGCATCCAATTTAGTTTCCCTAAAAAACCCAAGAAATGTAATAAAGGAACATTTTCCTGCACCAATGGAATTCTACTTCCTATAATTCCTTACATCATAAACCTATGTATGAATACTATTTTCCTTCAGACTTACCAGATAAATAGTGTCTTCCTTCAAGATTTATTTTTTAAAGCTATACCATTTTTCTTATATAGTTTGGCCACCTTTTCAAAGCTTTTTTGGATAGACATCAAGGGATCTCAGAATCATAATATAAATAAATATATAGGAATTCATGCCAGACTTAAGATAGGGTTCTCATGGGCAACAGGAAAATGTTAAGGAGAGTTCTTTTTTATCCAGCTGATAAATATTCACAGTTATGGAGGAGGATTAATCTATGTACTTATTCATTTGTTTTTAACAGAAAATGATGTGGGCAATTCCCATTACAATGATCAAATTCAAAGGTATCACAAAAGTAAATTGGATCACAGTGGATAAAAGAAGTACTAATAGGACTAGGACTAGGGAGACTAGTCATATTAGTACAGTATTACTATACTTTGAAAAGCTCAGCACTTCCGAACCCAACATACTCACACTAAAGTCAATGGCAAAATATCTACTGACTTCAATAGGGTCATGAATGGACTTCAAACTGCCACTTTTTTCAACATTGTGTTTATATCTTAGAGTTCAAAAATTGTACAAATAATTTAATATTATGTCTTTGCTTTTTCATCACTACTAGATGCCTCCCTTTTGGGAGATGAGAGGACAAAAGCTTGAAAGAAAAGATGAAGAATAATCAGGAAGATATGGAGTTTGAGGAAGAGAATGGTGAAAGAGGGAGAAGTGAATAGTGGAAAAAAATGAGAGAGGTGGGGGTGTACATTGATCATAATAAATATATATTCAAACATTCAAGGGTATCTGGTCTCAAAACCCCGAAGGAGTTAAGAATATTTAGAGGGCAGCCCTGGCATAACCTCAGAAATGACTCCTCCTTGCAAGTAGCTCTCATAGAATCAATGAGTCGGAAGGGACCTAGACAGATCATCTAGTCTGACCCCCTGCCATGGGCAGGAATGAGCACCGGGGGTGGGAGGCACCCAGCCAGGTACCTAATCAGTCTCCTCTTGAAGTCTCCTCATGCAATAAAGTCAGCATAAATGGAGAACATGCTGTCTTTTAAAAATATATCTGTAATACCAAACCATGCATGAATTTTATGGCATTGCTAATTTTATATCTGTCATGGGAACTATTGATTTTATCTATATGCATCTGATGTCTCTACTCATTTTAAAAGAACAGTTATGAGGCTGGGTCTAACCTGCAAGTAACCTATCCTAATGGCATTTCCTTGGGTACCTGGGTTCACTTCATTTCAGAAGTTAATTTCATTCCTTTAGAAACACTTTGTTAATCTAGCTATTCAATATATATTTTGTTAGTCTATTTATTGAATATTTCTTCTTTTTTTCTCTTCCATCCTGTGAGTATAACCGCATCTGAATCATACCTCTGGATGGCCCCTCAAATGTCAGAGACTTTCTCTCATCATATTTTACACTAACAGCCCACCTGAAAAAGAAATGGAATACATTGATTTCTGGATCTATCAGTATGGTTCTTGATTTAGGACTTTAATACTATAGCCTCTGGATGCTGTAAATCTGCTAAACAAAAAAACCCTTTGCATTCTGTTGTTAACCCTCCAGTTCTGATATATTCTGCAGTGGTTAAGCTTTGCAAACTCAGATTTATGTTTAGAATGTTTCTTTTTCTTGATTCCCAGACAACAGCACTGACCAAGAATGCCTTTTTATATCTAAATCTTTTCTTTCTTGTTGTATGGAGATGTAGTATGGGTTATCCACACTTTCTAAACATTCATACTGATTTTCCATAATACACTATTGTACACCCTGGGCTTATCATGAAGATCACCTGTAAAACTTAGCTGGCACAAAATATAACAACCAACCTACAAAGAAAAAAGTAGACCAAGGACATCTCATTTGTTCTCTGGATTTAAGTATGGGTCTTAATTGAGTCATAAGTCCAATTCAAGGATCTCAGCATTTGCAGAGCTCACCATGGACTGAACCATGACTCTTTACACTGCATCCTGGAATGACAACTTATTTAACCTGGGACACTTCAAAAAACAAAACTCAAATTATAACTTTGAGGAGTCAGGACAGAGCTTCCTCTACGAACAGTTGGCAGATTTGGAACCATTTCTCAGAGACTAGGCTGAGTTTACGCCTATTTGCCTTTCGGCCACATTTTGAGAAGTATCTCTTTACATAAGAAACCTCGCACAATCTGATCTTTGTAAATAAGAGGACATGAAGGAAAACAAGATAGAGACACCATCCTGCCATAGGGAAGATCTTGTAAAAGAAACAAGGTGTACACAAGCAGGAAAAAAGCTCAGTTACATGCTTTAAAATAATGTGTAGCAGTAAAAAGATGGTACAATCAATTTAAGAATTGTCTCCAGACATAGCACTGCATTTGTAGTTATTATTATAGGGAAAAAGGGGGCCTACAAGAAAGACTAAGAGTTACAAAAGTAAGACTAAGAATTAGGAATGAGAAGACAGAGGTTTCCTGGAAAAACTTCAGATATTCTTTTTTACTGTGGTACTTTTATGGACCTGCTCTGTTCTGTAATTTAATCCATCTAGTTGCAGCCAGGTGGTAGTCAGCTAGAAAACTACAGGGGATTTCGCCTTCTCTACCTTCCTGTGGAAATCTCCAACTGTGTCATAAAATATTGAGAATAGTTCTGGTAAGATCAAAAAAGCATGACTTTGCTGAGGGATAATAGTAGCTAGTCCAAGCATGTGAACAGTCTGCTTCCTTGATGACAAGCTAAGAAGCTGATTTCAAACACTTCCCAAGACACAATACGTTAGATGATGCTGGACTCCAAACTCCATGTCTTTCTTCCTTCACAGTTTGTTTCTTCTTTCCATTTTTGTCTTGATATGGTTTGGTTTGGTTTGGTTTGATCAAAGGAGGTGGGGAAAAGCTATGCAAAAATGCTCTTCTTTTGAAATATAATATTTACTTATATTTATTTTCATATACCTATCTAGCCTTTATTTTCATATACCTATCTAGCAAACTGCCTTGCAAATAGCTTTCCAAAAATGGGCAGCATTTTAAGATGGTTGATTGAGAAGCCCTACAAAGACTTATCATCATATGTGGAACCATATTGAAAGGTAACAGAAGGGGAACAAAGATTGAAATAGCAGTCAAACACAAGTACAAAAAAAAAGAAATAATGTCAGGGAAATCCATGAATAATGGTGAGAACCAGTGGGCATCTGAAGAAGAATATTCTCATCGTAATATTCAAGGTTCACAGAGATGTAGGAGCAGGAGTTACAAAAAGTTCTTATTGCATGAAACCTGAAAATCTTGTTTCTTTGTTAAGATACATAAATGAGAGGAAAAACATGAAAAATAAATTAAAAATTCATGAAAAGAATAATAAAAACAAAGTAGGTCACCAAATTGGATGACAAATTTTGGGAAATAAACACTTATCACAAACTCTTACTTTACTTGTAAAATGCTCCATGAGCTAGAAGAGAGTGTCTGCTTGGTGGCTTTAAGAGGCATTTCTGTATTTCTCTCCAAGGCTTCAGAGGAAAATAAAGAGCAGCTACATGGCTACAGCAGCATCAGCTGCAGAACATTTTCAACAGCAGTGTTTGATACTGATAGTGTGATGAAAGGAGAAACTAATCAGGACTGATAGCACTGAGGATCCACTTCTAATGAGAGCGGGTCCTAGATTTACCTCAGCAAGGATTCACATGTAGCTCAGATTGAACAAGCCTCCCCTAAAAAATGCTTGCATCCAGTGAGCCTGAACTTAGGAAGGATGGTTATATTTGACCTTAGGCCAAAAGATGATCATGTGATCCCCTCAGTAACTGATCTATAGTAAGCTGCAGTACCTTCACAACTACGGATAGCCAAACCAAGACTACTTTTCAGAGGATAATTTACCTGATTGACGTTTTGATTCATCAGTACTAGCATTAGGTCCTCAGTTCAGGCTCTTTAAGCCTGTAGTTCATAAAGATTAAGTCATGGTGTCATGTCTGGCAGGTCTCAGAAGGGTCATGCTAGCACACTAATCATTCTCAATAATTTTCATGTACTCTAGAGATGAGAGAGAAAACCCACATCTTCATGCTTAGCCATTTTTAATTTAAAGTATACCATATAAGAAGTTTCAAGCATAAAGTGATTATGATTTTTATAATGTTCTTCAGGAAAAGAATGAGTCATGGGCATAGCTACAGCATCTGGTATATGTTAAGTGTGGCCAATATATTATATGTATTATTCCCTATACAGACATCAAATTCAAAAGGTAAAAAAGCCTCTTAATATGAAACTACACAAAAGAGTGGAAGTGGAATTTAAGACCCAGGGGACTGTTAAGAAAATTTCCGTTTAGATATGGTAGCTTCCAGATAGAAAATCTTAAAAGAGAAACTGTCTGAAATTGTTAAATTGAATAAAATATCTGCTTCTAGGAACAAAACAAATAACCAGACTATTCAAGTAAATTCTCTCTGCTTATTTTCTGTTATTCAGATAGCCCAGATTGAGGCCTCGTGCCTGTAAAAGAACAGAACAATTTTAGGAATTGCCATTCAACCATACATAATTGCTTTTTCCCTTCATATTTGATCTGTAAATATTATAGTGCTCAAAGGTTGAAATTTTTGTGTGGCCTTTGTTGATTTGAAATCTACTTTTGATTCTGTTGACAGAGGCATTTTTAATGAAACACCTGCAATATCTGAGGCAGAACTCACAGCTCTGTTGAGAGCTATTTCTGACAAAATCAAGGGTAATATAAGCAAGTTAACTGATCCAATTTTCACTGTAAACAGTATTTATCAGAGTAATATATCACCACTCCCCCTTTTTAATATATTGATAAGCTAGTGGCAGTATTAAAATGGGAAGAAATATTTTGTTCATAAAATACTGTACCAACCACTGTACTGTGTCTGTCCTTCTCTACACAAAGCATATGGTTTCATAAAATATATTGTTGAGGTGACTGCTTTGTCACCCTAAAATATATACCAGCTACTTTGCTTAGGGCTGAGATAGGTGAACATTTCTATGAACCGAACCACAATGCCTTTTTATCAACTTCTGATACTCATTCAGAGCACAAATTGACCTAAACTATTAAGGTTACTTCAATAAAAGTAATAATTCACTCAAGAATCCTGAAAATTGTAGATCTGTCAACTTTTGAATACAATTTGCCTCTTTAAAAAAAATGCTGTGCTAGGGACTGGAGAGTAGCCAAAGCAATATAAACCTAACAATTTGTACAGAGAGAGTCTAGGGAACTACAGAACAGTAAACCTAACTTCTGTTCTTGGCAGATTAGTAGGAACCATGCTAAAAATTACAGTTGCATATCACATAGTTGAACAGGACTTGCCCAGGCGGAGTTAACATCACTTTTGGAAAGATAGGTCATGCCTCACAAAATCTAATAGGTCGATCCAGTATCTGGACTTTCAAAGGGCTTTTGACCACATTCTGTACTAAAAGCTCTTAACAAAATTAGCCTGCTTTGAAATTAGATAAGGCCTGTTAGGAATGAGGGCATGGGCAGTCAGGAATGATCACCTGACACACAGGTGAAGTCCAGGGTCAGGTTCTTAGCGAGCTAGGGCTCTAGAGATTCCAGGAGCCAGAACTGAAAGTGGGACCCAAAGCCAGAGTCAGGATACACTGGAATCAGAAGCCAAAGCCAGGGGCAGGATATGCCAGGGGCAGGATATGCCAGAATCAGGAACCACAACCAGAGTCAAACCAGAGATCTGACAGCTGAAGCAAGGAAGTGCATAAAGCTCAGGAGCAAATACCCAAGGGCCTTATTGCAGATTAATTTTAGGTGGCTTCTGGAGCTCTTAACCTCTGGGTTGTCTACACACTAACACTTGAAAATATTTTTAAGCACACTTTAAGGAGGCTTGAGTTTATTGCACTCCAGGGCAGGCTTATCTCTGACCCGTGTTACCCAGCGCTTGTTCTATTAATGTGTGGCCACTCCCCAGAGATGAGCCACCCAAGTTGCAGTCCTCCAGAATCCCAGGATGCAATCCATTCCTGTACCCTCCTGTTCTCTGTGGACATACTTTCCATCCCCTGAACTCTACAGCACCAAACCAAATCCCCATCCTATCCCCACGTGTGTGACCTTACAAGGCCCAAGGGTGGGACCCTATGCAAATAGCCTGCAGAGAGCATGCCAGCTAGCCAGGTTGCAGGTCATGGATGGGTTGAGGAGTGGGGTCTGGGAGGTGATGGGGGGAAGAGGGAGAAGGAAACAAAGTAGGGGGGGCCAGATAGGATCCCCCTGAGCTGAGTTTTTCTTCCTGGGTATGGGCAATAGCTCCCCCAGAAGCACTTTCCCTCACCACTCCCACTTCCCAGCCACCCTAGAAAGCATGACCAGCACCCCAACATCCCAATCCAGTTTATTAAAATATAAGACTTCCTTTAATTTCCTTTAATTTTTTTTTACTGCTTTTTATTTTATCCTTCAGTGACTGACTTCATTTCACCACACTCTCCACATCCCCACTTCCTTTCTGCCTCCCCTTCTATTATTCATCCCCATCCCATTAATTCTCCACTTCCCAGCTTCATGTCTCCCTCCTACCTCCCCCCACAACCCATCTTTCACATACCTGCATGAAGATCAGGCCCTTAGGTATCTGCAACAAGGTCCTTGGGTATTTGCTCTTAATCTTTTATTTCTGTTAGAGCAGCGATAAAAGCCCATCCTGACTCACCAGCCCTCACAGCTTTAGCTACTAGTCAGACCATGCTTGTCAGTCCTCTAGTGGCAAGTCACAGCTGTAGAGTTGGGAGACCACCACAGAAGGTACTTAGCCTTAAGATATGACTGCTCCAAACTCAAACTAGCACTAACACCAATCAACATTTAAGCAGCTCAAAGTGCAACATGTAATAAGACCCTAAATATTTCCCCAGACAGAGTACTACAGGCTGGACCTTACCTTTAAAGGCTGGATTTAATGGGACCTGTTGCCTATGGCTTCAGTGGTTTGGCTGCTGTGACTGTGTCACTGGTCCCAGGTACTGATTTAGATTTGTTGCAAGTACTCCTGTTCCCCTGCAGCCTCGGGAATTGCTCTGATTCTGTGATTAGGACTAGCTGGGCCCACAGTTCTGATCTGGCTTTATTATACTTGGATCAGTTACTGGCTAAAGGACTAGAAAGCAAAGAGTAGGTATAAACAATCGATTTTCATAATGGAGGAGGATAAGCAGTGGCAATTCCCATGGGTCTGTGTTGGGGCCTGTACTGTTCAACATATTCATAAATGGTTTAGAAAAGGATGGAAAGGAGTGAATAGTGAGATGGCTAAGTTTGTGGATGACATCAAATTATTCAGTATGATGAGAAACAAAACTGATTGTGAAGAATTTAAAAAGGATCTCATAAAATTGAGTTAAAAGGCAACAAAACAGTAGATGAAGTTATATGAAGCTAAGTAACAAGTGATGCACATGAGAAAGCATAACCCGAGAAGCGCATGCATAAAGATGAGCGCTACATTAGTTGGTCCATATAAGACCTTGGACTTATTGTGGCTAATGCTCTGAAAATATCAGCCCAATCTTTAGTAACAGTCAAAAAAGGCAAATACAGTGTCAGCAATATTCAGGAAACTGGAAAGAAACAGAAAATGTCATTATGCCACTGCATAAATCAATCATAGTCTCACATCTTGAATACTGAGTGCAATTCTGTTCCTCCCCACCTCCAAAAGTAGGTCTAAAAAAAGATACAGAGAAGGGAAACAAAGATAATCAGGGGCTTTTATAATGAGGAGACATTAAATAGGCTACAACTTTTCAGCTCAGACAGAAGATGACCTGGGGGAGGATATTACATAGAAATTAGGGCTGAAAGGGACCTTGTAAGATCATTGGGTCCAGCCCCCTGCCCAAGTGGCAGGAAGTCAGCTAGACTCAAAAATCCCAGCAAAATAAGCATCCAAATGCTTCTTAAATGTGTTCCAGAGTAGGTGTGTGCACCACCTCTGGGGGAAGTCTATTCCAGGTCTTTGGGGCTTGGACAGTAAAGTTTTTTCTCATGTCTGGCCTAAAATGGTCTTGCAGGAGTTCATGACTGTTGGACCTTGTCATCCATTAGGGTGCTTTGTTGAACAGGCATTCCCCTAGATCCTGATGCACACCCCTTATGTACTTATGGGCTGCCACCAAGTCACCTCTGAGCCTGCTATTCTCCAGGCTGAAGAGTCCCATAGCTTGCAGCCTCTCTTCCCCTCTGATGATGCATGTGGTTCTCCTCTGATCTCTTCCAAGCTTCTCCACATCCTTCCAAAATTGTAGAGCCAAGAATTGGATGCCGTACTCCAACTGTGGCTTCACCGAGGCTGAATACAGTGGGAGGATGACATCCTGGGTCTTGCTCGAGATGCATTGGTAGATACAAGCCAGAGTTTCATTCACTTTGCCAGCTGCAGTATTGCATTGGTGGCTCATGTTCATCTTGTGGTCAATCATGATCCTCAAGTCTCTTTGGGTCATGGTGATAGTGAGTGTAACATTGCTGAGCCTATAAGTGTGATGTGGGGGTTTTTTCCCCCTGAAGGTGGAGCACGTTGCATTTGTCCATATTAAATGCCATCAGGTCTTCATCTGCCCACCTCGCAAGCCTATCGAGGTCAGATTGGATCACCAGCCTGTCCTCAAGCATGGATACTCACCCAAAGTTTGGTGTTGTCAGCAAACTCAGCCAGTCTGCTTCTGATACCAGAGTCCAGATCATTTATAAAGACATTAAAGAATACAGGTCTGAGAAAGGAGCCTTGGGATACAGCATTGGTCACTGAGTGCCATGTTGATTCAGATCCATTAAGTACAGCAAAAGCTTTGTTATTCGGCATCCCCCAGAAATGGGGGATGCCAGTTAATCAAATATGCCAGTTAATCAAATATGCACTGTCCAGCGCACTCCCTGGTGTCAGTGTGCAGGTGGACAAGGAAGAAGGCCCCATGTGGGCTGCTTTGCCCCAGGCTGTGGGCCAAAGAGGTAAAGAAGAACTGAAGTGAACAAAAGGAAGTACTCAGGTCGTGATAGCGAAACCAGAAGTGGGACTTTCGGTTTCACTTTTGCCACATCCCTCAGATGCCAGTTAGTGGAGCTTTCTGGTTGATAAAGAGCCAAATAACACAGCTTTTGCTGTACCATTCTCTTAGTTAGACCTTGGAGCCAGTTCCCCGCACTTCAAGAGGGATGTGGACAACATGGAGAGGGTCCAGAGGAGGCCACTCGTATGATCAGGGGACAACAGGGCAGGCCCTATGAGGAGAGGCTACGGGACCTGAACCTGTTCAGCCTCCACAAGAGAAGGCTGAGGGGGAATCTTGTTGCCTGTTACAAACTAGTCAGAGGGGACCAGCAGGCATTGGGGAAGTCCCTGTTCCCTCAAGTACTGCCAGGAGTGACCAAGAATAAAGGTCACAAGCTGGTAGAGGGTAGATTTAGGCTAGACATCAGGAGGCACTATTTCACTGTCAGGGCAGCTAGGATCTGGAACCTACTTCCAAGAGAAGTGGTGCTGGTTCCTACCCTGGGGGTCTTTAAGAGGAGGTTGGATGAACACCTTGCCTGGGTCATTTGATTCCAGTACTCTTTCCTGCCATGGCACGGGGTCAGACTAGATGACGTACTCAGGTCCCTTCCGACCCTAGAAACTCTGAAACTATTATTGAAAAGGATCTAGGAGTCTTGGTGAATCATAGACTCAATATGAGTCTGCAGTGTGATGCAATCATGCAAAAGATGAATGCAATGTTAGACTGCACCAATAGGAGCATTAGGTATAAGACACCAGAGGTGACTATTGCTTACATCTAGAGCGCTACGTGCAGTTTTGTGCTCCACATTTTTTAAAGGATGTAAAGAAGTTAGAGAGGGTCCAGAGGCAAGTGGTAAAAAATAATAAAGGGTTTGAAAAGCAAGACATGCAAGGAGAGATTGAAGAAAATAGGCATGTTCAGTTTAAAGAAAAGGCACTTAAGAGGGGACATGATATATAATCTTCAAATATCTGAAAGGCTGCCATAAAGATGAAGGAACATGCCTTTTCTCTCTATATGCAGAAAGTAAAAAGTAAGTTTAGATGGAATTTCAGGAAAAGCTTCATCAGTGTTAGAACAGAGAGACAGATGAATAGACTGCTTAGGGGAACTGTGGAGTCTCCATCATTTTAAGTATTCAAGAAGAGGCTGGATAAGCATGATCAGGGATGATTTATGAGTACTTATGCTTATGCTATGGGTATTCCCTATGCTTCTGGGTTTCCTGGATTTCCACATGGGGATAAGAAGGAATTTTCCCCACCTTCTGTTGGTACATGTATCAGGAGGGTTCTTTTTTTTTTTGCCTTCCTCAAAAACATTGGGTGTTGGCTGCAGACAAGGCTAAGAAATTTGACTGGGGTTTGCCACTGCTTTTGCTAAGATTTAAACTTGGAGGTTCCTGACTAAAGGGGCTTGCCCCTCCACTGAGGGTCAGACTGATGTCCACATTTAGGGTCAAGAAGGAATTTTACACCATGGCCACATTGGTATGGACTGTAGGAATTTTTGCATTCCTCTGGGGATTGGGGGTGGAGTGGGGAGGTCATGGGTGTCTTTCTTGGATCACTAAAGCATATTTTAACAAACATTGCAGCACCAGAGCACTGGTCACTACTATCCCCCTGCTTTAGCTGTGGTAGGTTAGGGTGCTATGCTTTATGGTTGTGTGGCAGGGTTTACTGTATAGTTTTAGTAGTAGGTTAGACAAGGATTTACTTGGGATGGTTTGGATAGACATGATCTTGCCTCAGGCAGATTTCTAAGATTATATGAAGGAAAGATGCAATGATAATTAAAGAGAAATTGCATTTCAAGGTCTTCACAACATTTCCAGAGATATTTGTACTATTTATCCAGTTCTAAGTCAGGCCAGTCAAGTCAAGTGGTCCATAGGTGAGACAGATAGTTTAGAGAAAAGTAGAAAAGAAAGGGGAAGCATTTTTGGTCTTGGTGGCTTAAGAAAAAGATCACAGATCTGGCCAAAGCATATTTTTTTGAAAGAAACATTTCAAAACAAGAAAGTTCCTTCTTTCTATTTTGTTTGGTTCCATTTTCAACAATTTTACATTTTGCAACATTAGATGAAGACAGCTTTTGTGACTAACGGCCATGTGAGAATAGTTAATTGCTGTTTACTGACTATCTGTAACTATTACAAAATGCTGCTACAGGTTGTGCTTTATCTGCAAGTTCTCTGCTTTATTCTGGGTCCGGTTTATGCCGCCAGAGTCAAGCTCTGAGCCAAAGAATGCAGAGGACCTATCATAACTAGATCCTCAAAAGACATTCTGTCATATCTACCAATAATATTATTTTCTTTTATTTACCATTTCCAATAAAATGGTACATCTGTTTTTGGTGGAATACAGCTTCATTGAAAGGCATGTCATTCTTAAATTCTTTTTTAAAAGTTGTTAAAATAAATATAAATAATGAACACCTTTGTCATTCCTTCATTTTTGAAGCAATTCACATTTTGTCCTAAACAATTTCCTGGTAAAAGTTATATTTATTATCTCCCCTTCCCCACCCCCAACCCCAACCCTCCACCTCCATTTTTTGCTCGTATGTTTGGGGGGGGGGGTTGTGTGTGGGTGGGGAGAGATGGAGTTGAGGCGGAGAGCTGTTGTTGTTGTTTGTTTAGTTTATTCTGTGCTCATCTAACACATAGGGTTTCCTTAACTAGAAAAGGAGTACATGAACGTGAAAATGTGGCTTAAAATTTAGATGGATCTTTTGACATTCCAAATAGTGGAAATTTCTTAGTTCATTTAGCAGTTCTGAATGTATATTCTGTGCCTTTATTTAGGTGAAATGGGTACTTGTCAAATCTTTTTATCTCTGTATGTTTCTGTGTAGTTGCATCCTTATAATTAATTATTCAGAAGAATTAAGAGGCAAGTTAAGTCTGAAAATGGTTAGGCTGATATGGAAGGAGATATTACAGGGATCCACAGTCAGTCCATGGAAGCAAAAAAAGGAGCCATTGGGGGGGAGGGGGGAATGGGCACTAGTGCAAAGGAGATCCCTAGCTTTCATGAAAGGTTTCTCTAAAAAGATGATCTAGAACAGAGGTGGCCAACCTGTGGCTCTGGAGTCCAAACATCCAAATCTGAACTGAGTAATGTGTTCACTGCAAGCAGTTGCGTCATGTGATGTGACATAACGGGTATGGAAGTTGGTCACTAGGGCTGTGTGAAATGTTATCATTCTATTTTGCCTTGAGTTTTGAAGTTTTGATGGAATAGTGCTTTGTATCAAATTTCATTTTGATTTGAAACAGCTGTTCCATTTTGCTTCATCGAAACAGTGAGGTTGTTTCGACTCTGTTTCGCTGTTTCACTACATAAGCTAGGGATGAGAAGTCAGCCCAGCTAGGCTGACTTTCTGCCTCCAGCCCAATGGTCATGCTGGGGAGGGGAACTCAGCCCAGCTATGCTGATTTCCTTTCCCCAGCCCAATCTAGCTGGAGATGGGAACTCAGCCCAGTTGGACTGACTTCCCATCCCCAGTACTATAGTTGAAATGTTTTTACTTTCAAAACATTTTGACTAGCTGCATTTTGTTTTGAGGCTGTTTCAAAGCCCTTTGTTTCATTTCAGTTTTGCTGTTTCAACCTTGAAATGAGTTGAAACAGTGTTGAATTGAAACACTGGTGAAATTTTGCACAGCCCTACTCGTCACCGTGTGCTTGTGCAAAGATTCAAGATGTGTATTAACTTCTGAAGAGCTGCATACAGCTCTGGAGCCACAGGTTGGCCACCCTGATCTAGAATGAGCAAAAGCACCTCCATTCTGGAAGCACCACACACTTTCAGTTAAAAATTTCATCTCTTCTCAGTAGTAACATTATCCTCTTAGATACAGAATAAATTATTTAGAAACCTAGAGTATAAACATTAATGCATATTTAATACAAAAAAGTCACATTTTTTTTTTGGATGTGATTAAAAACACCAACCAAAGCTACCGGAAGTCTTTTGTTATGGAGTAAATGACATGTATTGCAAAATTCAGTGCCCTGCAGACATACCCAAGCCAGCTAGGAGTTCATTCAGGTACTGTAAGCAGTATGATCATGTTTAAAAAAAGTGTTCTGCCTAGGCTAATGTATAGTGAGAAGCAGGTTAACTAGCTATAGTAGAACTCTGCACTAACAGGGATATACTGCTTCCAGTATACAAGCAAGCTAGGTATCTGTACACAAAAAAGCCTTGTCCCATGCAGGTATACCAATAAAAAAATTATATATTTAAGAACATTTTTTTTGCAATGTATTAAACATTTAAATTTTCTTTGTTGACTATTAAAACCAAGGATTATGTTGTGGAAGAAAAGGATGATTATAGGCACTGATAATCAGTAATCAGCAACTTTTCACCTTTTACTTTTAAATATTAACCAAACTCTGAGTTAAATCCTCAACTTAGAGAGGAGCTATCCAGTGCATTTTGTGACATGCATGGATTTACAGCAGGAGCTTTCCCTAGCAAACTGGTGCTGGAAGCATGGAAAAGAAATAGTGGCCAGGGCAAGCAACCAAATAATCCCTAGCTGGTGAAACACCTTCTTGGGAACCTGGGCAGCTGATGCAAGTTGGACCAGCATTCAGACATAAATTGTATAGACACCTTACCCTGGTGCGACACAGTCCTTACAGACTTGAGAGAGAAATGTAATGAAACTTCCTTTGATGTTACTCTTCTTAGCATAAGCTAGAGATTTGGACCTAGCAAGGTGACAATCAAAAGCTGTTACCCAGCTAATGGCTATGCAGTGGCCTACATATAGTAGATACCTGTCCAGTGGCTGCATCTACATGAGACACTGACTGAGCAGTTGCTACTGCACAGTCATTTAGTACTTGCGTTTAGTACTTGCATACCTAAGTACTAAATGACTGTGCAGTAACCAGCGTTACTGCACTGTAGTGTCCCTACATGGCTTAATGGTGATTCTGACTGTGTAGTAGCTGGTTTCTACCGAATAGTAGCATAGTATCATGGTTCACTTCCTGCGATGTAACTGAGCAGTAGTAATGAGCTATCATGCAGTAAGCATCTTGTGTAGACCCAACCAGTCTGCAGATAACTGACATCCTAAAGCCCATCACTAAAACTATCACCCTTTTGGATGATATCAGCCCTAAGGCCAGCAAATAAATGGACAAGAAAAATAAATCCTCTATCGCTCTAAAAGGTAGTCCTGCCTAATAAGGTTTTTTGTGGAAGCTTGTTGTTTGTTGGCGCTGCACATCTCATGAACTAAAAAAGATAACTTAAAGGCTAGTAATCCATTTAGTTGTAATTTTTTAAATAGTTATGTATTTAATAAGCTATGTGAATCAAGACAAAGATACATGTCAAAACACACTAAAAGGAACAGCTCTATGGATGATCATATAATATTAATCAAATATATAATGCATATTATCAATAAAAAAACCAGATCAGCTTCTATGCAACTAGGCTATCCATATCAACCAAATATCTGGCCAGTAATCTCATAAACAACCTCTTACTATAATACAACTATCAATATTTAGGAAAATGGGACTCTAGATATTACCCAACATAAATCTGATGACATGTGAAAGCAAAGACTAGCAATACAGTTCTTGGAGGAAAAAAACCCCAACTAATAGAAATTCAGTGATTCAGAGTATAACATAGTAATTGTTTACAAATAACAAAGTAACAAAATAATAAAAGTAATTTTTAACAATATTTTAGACAGAAATGCCTGTTATTAAGGAAGATTAATACTTTTCATTATTGAGCTCTTTTTCAGTTGTTTTCAACTTCGTCAAATTGCATCTTTTGGTTGAAATTTGTACTGCACAAGCAACTGCCTGACATTGCATGTTTAAAAAAAATCTGCAAAAATGTTTAATCTATTTTAGACAAGGTACTTAGGAGAAATATAAATTGGTACTGAAGTCTAAATACATTACAAGCTTATCACTGAAAAGATCTGATAGTACTATTGCTTAGCATAGGAACATTAGAACCTTTAAGAAGAAACTGAAAAAAATATTTCTAGCATGATTCTGTGATGTATTTATCAATATGATAATCACAACACAAATATAGTGAGAAACATTAAGTTTTCAAAACTGAATTAACTATATACAGGGTAAGATCAGAAGATACCCAGTTTTAAAGTTGTTTGGGTTCCAAGGGCTTCACCATCAACCTAGCCGGCTTCATCATAGGATCATAGGAATGTAGCGCTAGAATGGACCTCATGTGGTCATCTAAGTCCAGCTCCTTGTTCAGGGCAAGATTATTCCTGGCTAAACCATCTCAGCCACAGTCTAACCTACTTTTCACAATGTCTAGGGATGGAGATTTTATAATTTCTCTAGGTACGTTGTTCTGGTTCTTGACAACCCTCATAGTCAACAGTTCCTCCTCGTATCCAACCAAAAATTCCTTCTGCTGAAGCTTGAGTCCATTGATTATAATCCTATTCCCTGTCGCTGCAGAGAAAAGTCTATCTTCATCCTCTGTTATAAGCACCTTTCAGGTATTTGAAGACTTAGCAAATTTCCCCTCAGGCTCCTCTTCTCCAGAATAAATACCCCTAGTTCCTTCAGTCTTTCATCCCAAGTCATGGTTCTCAGGCCTCTAATAATGTTTGTTGCTCTCTACTAAACTCTTTCCAGCATTCATATACTCGTTGTTGTGTGGTGTCCACAGTGGACACAGTGCTCTAGGTGAGATCTTGCTAGTAGCCAATCAAGTGAAAGAATTACTTCCCTTTACTTGGAAGTGACACTCCCATTAATACAACCCAGTATGCTGTTGCCTTTTTTTTTTAAGGGGGGGGGTTGGAACAAAAATACTGCTGGGTCATATTCAACTCATTCTCCACTTTAACCCCCAGGTCCTTCTCTGTAGTCCTGCAGCCTATCCCATTATTCATCAGTCTGTACTTGTGTATGTGATTATTCCCTCCCAAGTGCAGGACTCTACACTTGTCAGATCAGGATGATTTACATCAGGCTACAATGATTTACTTAGAGCTAGAGATCAGAGGAAACTTCAGAGTTCACAGAATGGGAAGAGGTTTTTGAGTTGAAAGAGCTCAAAAACCTAGCCTGAAAGGCTAGGAAGAAACATTAATACAGGTAAACAAACAGAAGCCATTTCTCCCAATTCAGAGATGAAGACTATGACAAACACTACAGATTTAGAGTTATGGATAAAGTAAAAACTTAGGTAACAGAATAAGCCTCCAGGTGACTAGTTTTAAAACCACTTCTCCAATACTGTATAACTTTCAGCACAAAAAAATTTCATGGTTTGATGTAAAGATGTTTGTTTATTAGTTCAGTCCAGAGTTTTCTGTAGGGTCTATTTACTCCCTAGTTGAGTTGTACCTTTTTCCTGAGCCTTACACAGGAGCCAGCTGTCTTTGTCTACTCTTTCCCCAACACCTTTTTACCTAAGGACTTCCTGCCACTGTCTGTCATCTCTTGGGAGTTCTTTACTCCACTGAACCGGTTGCTCTGCTCTACAACCACCTCAGCTAGGAAGTTACTGGTCCATGAAGATAGGCTGCTCTCTGCCCCCCTGTCATACACCCCTCGGAAGGTAGGGTCAAATAAAGAGAAATCATTCTTGATTTGAAAATAAAAATGAAAAACTTTGATAAACGATAAACAGAATAAGAATGTCTACTTTTTTTTAGTCCCCTCTAGAGCTACTGGTTTTGGGTTTCAACCAAATTTACTTAAATAGTAGAAACCATAAAACATCTGATTCATAATTGTTTTACTACTAAATATATTTATATTTTAGAGGAAGGATGGAAATGGAAAGGTGTTGTTCTTAGTAATGATTCGTTTAGTGACAGTTGTATTGCTCACTCATATGTGCGACCTCTCTCTCTCTCAAATCATCCCAGTTCCCATTCATGAAACATCATCTCATGTTTGTGAAGTGGAGTACTCTACCCTTCAGGTGCTTATTCATTACAATTATAAAAATTCTTCCCAGGGAATGGATTTAAGATGCTAGATTTAGTAGGATAGTGGAAATCATGCCTAAGAGACAAAGTAAAGCAATGTTCTCCTGGGAGCCCTTATATGCAGTTGCTATTATCACTGTACTTGTGCGTGTGTGTGTGTGGGGGGCGGGGGCGTTAAGCAACCCTGAAGATAAAAATTAATCATTATAGTGGTATTTCTGCCTTGGAAGTTAAAAACTAATTCCTACTAAAGCAAATATATAAAAATTCTTAAGTTTGCTACTGTCTGTGCTGATATTTGAATTTCATAATCAGATGCTTATTATCAAAATTCTTTTTTTAACTACAAGATCAAAGATCCTGATTATGAAAGCTTCAGGGTTCTAGCCCTAGGAGAGCCAGGGAATTCATAGTTTCATAGTTGGCAGAGTCAGAAGGGACCTGAGCAGATCATCAAGGCTGACCCCCTGCCATGGGCAGGAAAGAATGCTGGGGTCAAATGACCCCGGCTAGGTGATTATCTAGCCTCCTTTTGAAGACCCCCAGGGTAGGAGTGAGCATCACTTCCCTTGATAGTTGGTTCCAGATCCTAGCTGCCCTGACTGTGAAATAATTCCTCCTGATAGCTATCCTGAATCTACTCTCAGTCAACTTATGGCCATTATTCCTTGTTACTCCCAGTAGTGCTCGGGGGAACAGGGTTTCTCCCATTCAACGCTGGTCACCCTTGGTAATTTTATAGACAGCCACCAAATCCCCTCTCAACCTTCTCTTTGGAGGCTGAACAGATTCAGGTCCCATAGCCTGTCCTCATAGGGCCTGCCCTGCTGCCCCCAAGCATGTGAGTGGCCCTCTTTTGGACCCTCTCAGTGCTGTCCACATCCCTCCTGAAGTGCAGCATCCAGAACTGGATGCAGTACTTCAACTGCAGCCTGACCAATGTTGCATAGAGGGGGTGGATCACCTCCCTGGACCTGTGGATGCATGACAAGGTGCGGTTAACCTTACTGACCACGTGCGGTTAACCTTACTGACCACATCCTCACATTGGCAGCCCATGTTCATCTTGGAATCAATAATAACTCCAAGATCCTTTTCTGCCTCTGTGCTGATGAGAAGGGAGTTCCCCAGCCTGTAGGTATGCTGCTGCTTCTTCCTCCCTAGGTGCATCACCTTGCACTTGTCAGTATTGAAACCCATCCTATTCTCACCCATCCTTTTAACCTGTCCAGATCTAGTCGTAGCCTCTCCCCACATCTTAGTGTTTTCCATGAATTTGAACAAGGTGCTTTTCACACCCTAGTCCAAGTCACTGGTGAAGATGTTGAACAGTGTGGGCCCAAGGACTGAGCCCTGGGGCACCCCGCTGCGCACCTCCCTCCAGACTGAGAGTGACTCATCAACCAGCACTCTCTGGGTGTGGCCCTCCAGCCAATTTGTGACCCATCTGACTGTGTAGGCATGGACAACACAGTTGCCTAATTTTTTAATAAGAATGGGGTGTTGAAGGCCTTTCTAAAGTCCAGAAAGACTATGTCCACCGCAACACCTGCATCCAAAGATTTTGTGACCTGGTCATAGAAAGCAACCAGGATGGCCTGACAGGACCTGCCTCTAATGAACCCATGTTGGTTACCCCTAAGCATAATCTCCCCTGCTGGTCTCTTGCAGATGTGCTCCTGGCTAATTTTCTCAAAGAGCTTCCTTAGGACCGAGGTTAGACTAACAGGCCTATAGTTTCCTGGGTTCTCCTTCCTCCCTTTTTTGAAAATGGGGACCACATTGGCCCTTTACTAGTCCTCTGGCACCTGGCCAGAGCACCACAAGTGCTCATAAAGCTGTGCCAGGGGTCCTGCAATGAACTCTGCCAATTCCCTCAGCACCCCGGGATGGAGATCATCTGGACCTGCTGATCTGAACACATCCAGTCCCTCCATAAATTCCCTAATTAGGCCCTCTCTGACCCTGGGCCTGGCTGTGCCTCTCCTGAGTCCATCTGAAATCCTGGTTGGGGGAATGTCTCAGTCCCAGTCCCTGCTCAGAAAAATGGAGACAAATAATTTGTTAAAGAGGTCAGCTTTATCATCTAGTGTGACCACAAGATTGCCAAGTATGTCCAGCAGGGGCCCCACATTGTCCAGTGCCTTTTTTTTACTCTCTATGTATTTAAAAAAGGACTTCTTGTTATCTTTGATCCTGGTTGCTAGTTTCAGGTGTGTGTCTACCTTATCCTTCCTAAAAGCCTCCCTACAGTCTCGAGCAATGGAGGTATAGTCCTCCTTGGTGACGGCCCCTCGCTTCCATTGGGTTTATGCCTCCTTTTTAGCTTTCAGACATTTCTGAATGCCTTTGGTGAGACATGGGGACTTCTGAGCACTCTTGCCTCTCTGATTTGCATTAAGACTGTCAGTCTTTTGCCTCGGAGGATCATCTCCTTAAGGAATGACCACTCATCTTGGACTCCCAATTCCCCGTCTCTCCAGTGCCTCCCCAACTAATCTCCTTAACTCATTGAAATCATCCCTCCTAAAGTCAAGGGCTGCTGCCTTCCTGCAGGCCTTTGACACCCTGTGCTGGCTGGTGAATTCTAGTAGGCAATGATCGCTATCACCCAGATGGTTGAGAACCCATAGTCCCCTCACCAGGTCATCACCTGTGGCCAAGGTGATGTGTTGGACAAGGTCCAGCAAAGCATTTTCCTAGTGGGACTGTGCACCTCCTGGGTTAGCTGGAGATCCTGTATCTTGGCTAGGAACCTACGTGAGTGGTCAGACCTGTCTGACTGCTCCTCTCAGTAGAATTGCTTTTACTGAGCAAAACACTAGATCACTTTTGTGCACTAGTTTCTCATCCTTAAAATACTTAATACAACCTTTCCAGGTAAGAGATCTGAATAAATTTTATAAAAATTATGGTCCTAAGATTAAAAGTGCTATGCAACCTCAATATCTCATCATAAAAATAGATGATAATTCCCAGGTGACCTTACTGTTCCCTAATATTACAGGAATTTCCTAAAATGTTTGATTTATCTCAGATTTCTCCCCCATTGCTCCCTCCATGTTTGTAAAAAAAAAAAAAAAAAAAAAGTTGTGGGTGTGGGGGTGTGTAAAAGGCAGGGGAGGGAGAGAAAGTGCAGTTTTTTAACATTAAAATATTTCGCTTTAGTTTTAAATCAGTTTTAATGTAGTAAAAAATGATCTATTAATACACCATTCTTATACAAGAACTAAGAATAAGTATTCCATGTATAGTATACTGTTTTTAAAGTGATTCTATGAAACAGCATTGTGAGATTCCACAGTAACTTTATCTCTGTCACTTCAAGAACAAATTAATTAGGTGTATAAGAAAAAAAAATTGTATTCATTGCTCCCCCACCCCAACCAAATGCCAGCCTTGCAAATTCAAGTTGAGATTTGACATTACGCAGTAGTTATTTCCAGTGCTCTAAAAATCATACACAGTTACCTACATTTAGAACTTTGTTTTAAATAATATCAATGTCTAAGGAAGAGAGCACAATTAAGTGTAAAATACTGTCCAAACTTAAAAACTAATCCAAATCAAATGCATTTTGCTTAATGACCTCAAACATGTTGCACATACAATCTCTGAACAGTTGTAATTGAGAATGATTTTTAATTTTGTTTATTGAGTTATTTATTTGTTTTGATAGAGAGCGATGAAGGCGATGCCTGAACTGAGAACCTCCCCTCAACCTTTCATAGATTCATAGATGTTAGGGTCAGAAAGGACGTCAATAGATCATTGAGTCTGACCCCCTGCATAGACAGGAAAGTCTGCTGGGTTCAGTTGAACTAACCTCCTCTTGAAGACCCCCAGGGTAGGGGAGAGCATTGGGAGCTCACCTGCCTTGGGAGCCCATTTCAGATTTTGGCCACTCTAACTGTGAAGAAGTTCCTCCTAATGTTCAGTTTAAATCTGTTCTCTGCTAGCTTATGGCCATTATTTTTTATAACTCCCAGGGGCGCCTTGGTGAGTAGAACCTCACCAATTCCCTTCTGCACCCCCATGATGAATTTATAGGCAGCCACAAGGTCGCCTCTCAATCTTCTCTTGCGGAGGCTGAAGAGGTCCGGGTGCCCTAGTCTCTCCAAGTAGGACTTGGCCTGCAAGCCCTTAACCATATGAGTGGCCCTTCTCTGGACCCTCTCCAGGTTATCCACATCCCTCTTAAAGTGTGGTGCCCAAAACTGGATGCAGTATTCCAACTGCAGTCTGACCAGTGCCCGATAGAGGAGAAGTATCACCTCTTTGGTTCTGTTTGTCATGCATCTGCTGATGCATGATAAAGTGAAGTTAGCTTTGCTGATGACTTCATCACACTGGCAACTCATGTTCATCTTGGAGTCCACTAGGACTCTGAGATCCCTTTCCGCTCCCTTGGAAAACTCAATCCCAGAGCCAACATGTAGACTATCTTCCTTTGTTCTTACTACTATATTCAGTTCATAGTATTTCAACTGCTCTGGTTTTCACAGAGGCTACAACAAAGAAGCAACTTCATCTTGGCCAGATGAAAACATGGTTTGTGATATAGTCAAATGTGTCATTTAGTTTTTGGAAGCGTTAGCATTTCTATCTAGCAATAGTGGTATATATTACATACTGAGCTACAAAAACAATACAAGCGAAAGAGGCAACCAAGTGGTTCTGTTGTATGGACATTTTTCTGTTGCCACTGCTGAGGACCTTAGCACAACTTTGAAGTAGCCTGCATGGTAAATGAGTCAATACTCTGCCATGCATCCAATTTTATCTTTTGCATCTATCAATCTAATAAAGTAATTTGCCATCTATTTAATTTAGATCTACACACATCCTCCCAAAGCTAAACACATAGCTTTTATTCTCCCTCTGGCCCTAGGAGCTTGCTATAAAGTACAAAGGATAATACACGTTTCTACTTGGTTTGTTATTTCTTCTTTGTGACCAGGGACAGAAATTTCACTTATATGGGTTTGTGTTTGGATACCAGTTCAAGCCTGTAACACAACAGAAGTTCAGTTCACATAAACCACTTTCCAAATGGCTGAAACTGTTTTAAGATAAATCTGGATAGAGACAGCATCAGACTTAACTGATTTAGGTTAATTGGTTGACAGAACTTGTGTCCCAGATCCTTTCCACATTCAAGTTAACTTGGTCCCCCAGCATCCCAAGATATCTTGCAATTCCCCCACAACACCCCCCCCCCCACACACACACACAGAGACTAGCCTTGGCCCAAGCTGTCACAGGAAGGCATGCTTTGACACCACCCTGGCTTCTGTCCTGGGCCACTGCAGGCATGTGGCTGCATTTCTGGAATCTGACTGTCTGTACTTAGCCTGTGTGGCTAAGTTCATTGCATGAACCAATTTATATTTAATAGTATTTCAGGCTATTCTTATACATATCCTTTGTACTATTCTTTACAGGAGTCACAAAAGTTTGAAGCCACACACAGTAGATATATTGCAACCTGGCTACACAATCTTATTGTTTTAAACATATTTTTAACAAAGATGACACAGACATCTGTCTATGTGATGGATACAAAGCACACATACTTTAAACACACACTAGTTTTGATTTTAAACAGTAGGCTTCATATGGATTCTGAAATCAAAGATACAGGATTTGGAAACTCTTTAATTAAGTAGCTACATTTTAATAGAATACCGGTATCCTCTGTACCCATTTTTAGCTACTTGCTGGTCTAAAATACTGTAGCCTTTCTATGCTTTTGTACCAACCAGATTATTCTCCTAAATTACCATCTCTAATTATTTTTGTGGAAACATGTCAGTAATAGTCTCTTACCCTGAGGACTTACCATGTATGTTAAAGTCATGCTGATAGCCTTGTATTTGTGGACTATCAAGAAAATACTGTAGAGAATCCTGTAGAGAATCCAGCTATTAAAGTAAACTTTTCTGCTTCCTGTAACACATCTGAACCTTTTTCTCTTCCCAAATTATTAGCAAGTTCAGCAAGTAAGTTAGTCCTAACATTGCTGTGCATCTTTGGCTTGAAACTGTTTGAACACATAACAAGTTTCCTTGGGAATTCCTCCACATAGGCATTTTTTCTTGTATATTTTTTTAATTAAAGTTTCCACCAATGCTGTTGATTTAATGACTTGAGCGGGGGAAAAAGAAAACCCTGATCCTGAAAGCTGATACATATAGAGTGAACTCCTTAGAGAAAAGTACATTCAGTGGGACTAAATTCTTGAAAGAGGATCTGCCTACAGGTAGAATCTGGGTCAAAATTAGACCAAAATGAACAAAGAAATTAGTTTTGAAATAATGTAATATTCAGAACTAAAAAAAAAGTTATAACATCTTGATATACACCAACTCAGACAAATTATATCTTAATTAAAAGCCACAATATCACAGTCACTACTTACGAATGAATATCTAGGCATAGCTACACTGATGTATGTGTATACATATACACACACTTATATATTTCAAATAGGTCTACTGTTGATTTATGGTTAAAAGAATTGGGACATAAAATCAAAACATAATTCTATTTGCTTGGAAATTACTTGGCATATACTCTGCAAAAAGCAGTTCTTATATAATAATTCTTACATAATAAAGGGCTTAGTCCATCTGTCTCTCAGTCCATAATGGTCTTGGAGCACTCTGATTGGTTAGTGAAACAACTAGAGTGTGGAGCACTGCCATGATGGTGAGGATGGAGGGGACAGAGCGGTGGGCAAGGCCAGCACCACTGGCTTGGAAACTCCCTCCATACCCACCTCATGGCAGTACTCCACTGCTTCTTAGGAGCAAGGCCGGCGGGGGGGAAAGAGGGTGGGTAAGGACAGCAGCACTAGAGACAGCAGCACTGTGAGGTGCTGGTGGAGGAACATGGAGGGGACGGCGGGGGAAGCTCCCTCCACCCATTCCTGGAGGTGGCAGTGGTGCAGGGTGGTGGGTGGCAGTGCTCCATCCCTGCCTGCCCCCTCCCATCCCCCAACTTTCTTGATGGGTATTCACTAGTACTTATATCTATTTACTAATCATAGAATCATAGAAGTAGGGTCAGAAGGGACCTTGTAGATCTTCAAGTCCGACCCCCTGCCTCGGCAGGAGAAAAACTGGGCTCAAATGGCTCCAGCCAAGTAGGCATCAAACCTCTTCTTAAAGACCACCAGGGTAGGAGCCAGCACCACTTCCCTTGGAAGTTGGTTCCAGATCCTAGCTGCCCTGACTGTGAAGTATTTCTTATGGATGTCTAATCTAAACCTACTCCCCAACAACTTATGGCTGTTATTTCTTGTTATGCCAGGGGGCGCTAAGGGAAACAAGTTCTCTCCCAAACCCTTCTAGTCCCCCCTACTGAGTTTATAGACGGTCACCAGGTCCCCCCTCAGCCTTCTCTTGTGAAGGCTGAACAGGTTCAAGTCCCTCAGTCTCTCATTGTAGGGTCTGCCCTGTTTTTCCCGGATCATGTGGGTGGCCCTCCTCTGGACCCTCTCAGTGTTGTCCACATCCCTCCTGAAGTGGGGCGCACAGAACTGGACACAGTACTCCAGCTATGGCCTGACCAGTGTCTATTGAAACTGTTCCAACTTGTTTACATAGTCACTGAAGTAGAGACTAGACCTTGGTGTTTTTCTTCCCAGATGGGTGCTTATACCACTATACTACAGGGTCAGGTTTAGCTTTTTAGTTTCTTTTTGGCTTATGGAAGATTTGAGCAAATGGGGCAGGGGGAATTGATAGTGCCTCACCCAGTATCATCCTCAGAGGTGGAAGGTGTTGGTTCATACTCAGGTAGAAGAGAGAACTAAACTTGAGTCTCCTACTTTCCAGGTGAGTGTCAAACTACTGGGCCATTGCATAAAAAGAAGAGCGAGAGATAGAAGGGACAAAAGAGAAGTAACGGTGAGTTTAAACTCCAATTCTCATCTCCTCTTCCTCTGCATGGTGCTTACAAGTTTCCCATTCTTTTCTGTTTCTTTGCTTGATAAATATTATGTTACAGAGCAGGAAGATAGGGCCATCCTGGAATTAGTATTTTTTTATTTAACCAACTTTAAAAAAAAATCTTTTGGCTTTAAAAAAAGTTGGTTGATGATCAAACCAAATCAGTAATCCATACAGCATTCTTATTAAAGATTTAATGCATCTATAGACCTGTAGAAGCAAAACGTGCCATTAAAATACTGTGTATACTGCTACACAGATACATTAAAACTATTTCAAGTATGCAAATCTGATATGACATTTTAGACTAAATAGAGGCTATTTAAATAAATCTGAAAGCTGTTAGATGTCTCTGATCAAGCAGAGGGCACATTTAATTAATTACAGAAATTACCACTGATTCTGTAACTATCAATAGAACTTCGAAATAAAAAAGCTACTCTTGGAAACAAGTTTACCAGTTCAAATCAGAATCTTTGTAATGTAGTGTGAGCTCCTTTAATTCATCCAAGTAGCTTATTTAAATTGTATCTTCTGTGAAATTAACAAACAAGTAAAGGAGTATCTATAAAATATTATGAAATCAAGCCTAATAAAAATAATGCAGTAATTCATATATTTTCTATATACTTAATCCATCATGGACATGGGTATCTTCATCTATAAAGCTCTTTTTTTTCCCCCTGGGGTCTGAACTTTACCAGCCACATTCCTTAGTAGTATAACCTCACTGTTTTCAAAGGTTACATTGAATGTTAAGGCTTCAGCCAAAGAGTGTTAGGCTAAAGAAGTTTTGATGGATTTGTCTTTAACTATCACTAAAGTCAGTGGGCATGGTCTAAATAAGTGATTTTCAACTATTTTGGACTCAAGACATCCCTCAAAAAATGCCAGCCCTTAAGCTTTTGTTTGTTTTTCTGACCAAAGAAAAAATAATAAAGAAATGATTCCATTGCAAAGAACTCAGAAAAACTATAACAAGCCAGAATGTTTTTGACACTATCAATTCTTAGTTGAAATCTCTGGGTTTATCTTGGTGAATCATGTGCAAATGTTTGCACATCTAACAGTGCTTATATTGCATGGCACCTTGCACCATTAAAAGGATCCATGACCAAAACTGAAACGTTGAAAAGTGGGGTGTGGAGCAGATAGTGAGGTGTATCACCACATATATAACAACACATCTTTATCCCATTTAAAAATAAGCTAGAAGCTTTACAAACAGGCTAGGGGCCTACAGGGTATTATTCAGTTTAAGACTGAAGCCAAAACAAACATAACTTCATTGGAATGAGTTAAAAACTCACAGCAGGGCTGTGAAATAGGACCTTCAGGAGCAGCTAACAGAGAGCAGAATTGCAGAACTAGATAGCTTGACTCACAGAACATCAAGTCCATTAAAAAGAAGAAAGGGTCATTAACACCTGTGGAATGAATAGTTTAGACATGATCAGGTAGATTCTAACCTACAGTACCATGAAGTCAATTGACTCTCTCAGAACTGCCCGACTAGAAATACTGCTGCTACTGCCAGGCTGTTGGTTTTAAATGTTGGCTGGACCAGGAATTAAAGAGAGGTTCAAGTGCACTACTGTACCCTCTCTGAATCTACCCCGAAAGGATTTCAGAGCAACCCAGAGTGCTGCAGCACTCTGGTTAGGAATCACTGATTTAGATGAAAATTTTGCACATCTTGGATATAAAATGAAACAGTCAAAAGGAGCTTTCATAGTCCACTGTGTTAAAAAAAAAATCACTTTTGAGGAAAGTCAAATGAAGGAGTGACTAACTTAAACCTGTTACATGCGTTGTGGTAATTGATTCTATATACCAGAAATTTGGTACAAGAGAGTTCCCACAGTTTCCCCCCGTCCATTAATCTCTACAATTTATCACTTGGAAGTGTGTAAAATGTCATGAGAGTAATTCATAGTGTGTTGTGCTGTAAAATGGAAATGAGTATCCAATTAATTTTATCTACAGAGATCTGAAGCCTTACTTAATTTTTTTCTGAATGTTACATTTTGCCTGCTGTGTCTGCATATGTACTGTATAGTATTAGCATTTAAAAAACAGTTCATTTTAAGTGACAGAAAATAATTCACATAGATAGTAACAAACCATGAAATTGTATTTCTGTGTCCTGTATTGGACAATTAATGTAATTGGAATGCACAGAATTAATAGCCTTCATTAAAAACATCTGGAGAATATCACCAACTACAATAACTGTGACTAACCTGTAATGCCCAAGTGGAAACCAAAGTTATATTCTTTATTCCTTCCTTTAAATTTTACTAAATTAGCTTCTATCTATCAAAAAACTAAAGATTTGTGCCATGCAATAATCCAGTCCTAAACTGCTGATCAAGGATAATTGGAAAGAGTACATTATTTGTTGGACTATATGATTACCTCAGTTGCATTAAGGTGATGCCAATTAGCCTAACAAAAATCATTTTGAGTTTCACACTTTGACATACTTCATGGAATAAAATTCCTTAGAGTTTATTATTGAGAAACTATGCTCCGTTAATGCATGCATTGTAATACTGAACGTAAAAACCAGATTCCAATTTCTTACTTAATTATTTTTTGTATTGTGTTAGCACCTATGGGCTGCTCAGTATAGGACTAATTGTACTAAACAGTGCAGCCTCATTGAAGAATATCATGTACCCTGTTCAAACGAATTTGCAATCTGAACACCTTATTTTGCATCAATACCCAAAAAGCTTGTCATAAATTAAAGTACTAGTCTTGCTGGTGAGAAACTCAAAATCTGGCTCTAGATCGTTTAAGATCTTTGAGCTCATATAATGTACATTCTTCCTTGACATCATGGGAACAAAAATCAGCCTTCACTGAGGTCTCCCATGCCAAATGCCATTTATTTCCTACCTCTAAAAATCAAGCGGGATTTTCCTTCACATTTTCCACTTGTTCTGTATTAACAGAAGAAGCTTAATAGAAAGAGCTTCATTCACAACAGTTTCTTTAAGATTCTCATAGCTAGTACCAAAAATCAAGAGAGGAAATACCTATTCAAAATTGTAACTTTCTATGCAGTTTACTGGAATAGTGATTATTATTTTCGGATACTTTTAAGAGGTTGGGTAAGATTGAAAACATCTTTTTTTCTGATTTTCAGAGACTTAATATTTGGTTCTTATGCAATTTACTATCAGAATGTTATATTTTTATCAATTAGTTATTCTTCATTAAGACATGCCAAATCCAGCTTTATGGATTATCTCTCCTGAGTAGATAAATAACAACTGAAAACTTTTTACTTAATTAAAGGTTTCCTCATTATGCTTCTAGATTACATTCTCTTTTAGACCATATAAATGGAGACACATCAGCTTTATAGCAGTATATTGTTTTCAGAAGCAGAAGCAAAATGTCATACCCTCAGGACAATTCATAGTGGGTCTATAATGAGTTAGAAGTAGGCTATGTACAGATGCTCAGGGAGGTTAGATGATGTTAAAATGGCCAACCAATCTAACTTAGTTTGTTCAAGTGCACACCTTGTACTTAGATCCCTAGTTAGGTCTAAGTACAAGTTGTACAGAAGCTCAGAAAGGTTAGATCTACAAATTGACCAACCTGATCTAATTTAACCTTACCTGGGAGGTAGTCTACCTTAGATTGGGTCTGGCAAGATAGGACTAACTAAACTTCTGTACTGGAGCTGTGCTTTTCCTATACCTCCACCCCTGGTCCCTTGCCCAACCCCCAGACAGACAACCCCTCTCCCTGTGGGCCATCCAGTCCCTTCCTAAAGCTCCACTTCCCATCCCACAAGCTGTTTCAAGTGCCAGTTTTACTTGTGTTTGCCAGTGCCAGGAGCTAAGGAATGGGGGGTGGGGTGGAGAAGGAGGGCTAAAAATAATTCTTCGTCCTAGGGGAGGTAGATTCCCCCTGAACCCACAAAACCTCCTCCACAGAGCTGCCAGCTCTCCTAATCCACCTGCACCTCCCACCCTTACTTCAAGCAGGCTCCAAGGATAAGTGAATGCTGGTCAAATGGCTCCCAGGAGCAGTTTGCAGAATTGGTGGCAGTAAGTTGGGATGGGGAAGGGGGCACTGTATGGATCAAGTGGGGGCTGGCAGGATCAGACAGCCTCTCCAATCACAATGAACTATAGACCCTGCTACCCCACTGATCCGGCCAAACTTTCCTGGATTTTACCAACCCTTCCACAGATACCATTAGTCCCCCTGGATCCCAAGCCCCCCCTGCCCCCTTAGTCCTCCAAAGTTCCCTTCCCGGACCCTGCTCACTCCCATACTCCTTCCAAGCCTCTCCCCTCAACCCCTCCCACTAGGCCTCTCATCCCAACTTACCTTGGGTCAGGTGGCCATTTTAAACTTGATCTAACCTCCCCAAATGTCTGTCCATCCCTTTAGGGGAGCAAATTATGGACCTATAGTAGTGGAAGATTTTTTAAAAACATTTAATTTAGGCATTAGAAATAAACACTAGTGATAATATATCTTGATAAATAATTGTTTATTTCTTCCATGCCAGACCCATTTTTTTCAGGCCAGTCTTATTCTCAGTGCACTTTTACCTGGGGTTATTTCCTGTAGAAACTCCAACTACACCAACCTCTTTTTTATCTGAGAAATGCATCTTCTTTGGTCTCTGAGCCCATTACTTGAAGGGGTTGTTTAGTTTTGGTTGTTTATATTTTTAATACTACCAAAGCCTTTCCACAGTATCTTTAATGACTTATAACCTAAGGTCCAACAGTCCTGTTCCAGTTCAATACCATAAAACAGTGCATCAGGGATGCTCATTACTGTAAAGAGTATACAGCAGTGCAATAGCTGCTGCCAAGAACAACATCTTCTCAGGCAACACTTTAACCACCATCTTCAGTTAATTTATACAAATATTACTAAGTAAGGTTCCTGCCCAGAGTTGTTTTGTATTATCTGAGTCCATTTTGTTCTCTCTCTTCTGTCTATTCCATAGCAGAATCAAAGCATAAGAGATCATATAGTTCTTTTTCTCAACAGATCAAGACTGTAAGCAACCTTCTGATATAGTCCATGAAAGAATCTCTACTTTTATTTAATTTCAAACTGATTTCTGTACCCTCCTCTGTAATATTAGGCAACATATTTAGTCATTTCAATCTTTCAAGTGTTGCTATCTTGTCTGTCTTCCTCCCAAAGAATTTGTCCCCAGAGAATTCTGCTCATACTAGAAACTACAAGGGATGGTTTTCCAACAATGACAGGATGATCAATCACAGTAAATTAAGAGTTTATGTGGTTGAGAACTAGTATCAAGATCTCCTAAGGACAGTGGACATATTTGAGGAAAGGAATATAACAATGGAAATAATGCATCTTAATAAATAAATTTCCCAAAACTGCTATGCATAAAATTCACTAACTCACTAGTAGTAATAATAAGCATGTGTCTGTCTTGTAAGACAATGGAATTACACAAAGCAAGACATTTTCCTGAATGTAATCCTTGCTTGAAAGAAAAACCAAAGCTAAAGTGATCTATGGAGATACTGAGCTACCCACACACCCGTGTCCCCCTCTCAGCCTTGCTGGTTTAATCCAAAGGAAAGGCAGGTGCCAGTATGTTTAGAACCAGCTTGGCTGTGTCATGTCTGAATTCTACCTGTCAGTTAGAGTGCCGATGCCAGCAAAGCAAAAGACCATTATAACTTAGTAAGGATGCAGGCCATAAAGACCCCTCAGCACTAGTAGCCTTTATTTCTTTGCTGAGGGAAGCACTGCAGTTGGAGTTTGTTAAAAGTTTGTTCTCCATACTTAAGAAGCTTGTTGTCTGCAATGGTAAGAATTGCAGGTGCCAATCACATGTTTGACCTTCTGAACCCGCTGAGGGCAGTAACGTAGGTCAGATGAATAATGTATCTAGGTCAGATGAATATGTATCTAGGTTGCTAGTGTAAGAACGTAACTGGCAATCAGTAAATATTCACAATTGGCACGTAGCAATTGGTCACTGCTGACTATAACTAAGAGCAGACTCCCGCCAAAAGCCGGAGAATTCCGAGCACACCAAGGAGACACAGCAGATTGGCCATCTGCAGATATCTCCCTGCCACCGACCTCCATTTTGGCGTATTTGTTTCTCACCGGTTTGTCTGTCCTTCTCGTCAAAGAGCTCTCGGAAGTTTGCTGATCGAAAGTGCATTCTAGTTTCTCCCTGTGTATGAGCTGTTGACCAGTTCTGGGTCTACTGAGTCGGGCAGCCGCACCTAGCAAGGGTTAGAAAGCAAGGGCTCGGCTCAGGAACCCCGTGAACCAACAGACCCCTTTAGATTGTTCTGTTTTATGCACTGTAACTGAACAAGTCAGCTCTCCTGCCTACGCTGCGACCATCGGTAGCGTAAGTACAATAAACTTTTCATATAACCACTATGCTTCAAGCCGTCTGACTCCTACTCGCCGCTATTCCCCACCTGTCCGGTCATTTACCCCTTCCGCGCCAAGCCGGTCGTGCTGACCCAGGCTCGCAGGTCAAGGGTACACCGGTGATCGAGGCAGAACAGGCTGCAGGAGCTGCAAAAGCAAAGGAGATCATTCATTTGTCCATCTATCAGGACTCCACTCCCAGAATGGCTGCAAACCAGGGTAAAAGAGCCCAGCCTACCCTATCATGGAGTGGACTTCAGTTCCACCTTTTTTTTTTTTGGTGCCATTTCCTCTGCCAGGGTAAAACAAGCACCCTTTCTAAGATGCTGTTTTACACAAAGCCATTGGCATTCTAGAGGTTGCCAGGTTATTTAACTGCCACCCAGTCACCGGTAACTTGCATTTAGATTTGTAAAAGAGATTTTAGGCTCATCAGATGGGCATCATGAGTGTTCCCTTTAGAGCAGATGCAGTCATATATTAGGGCCTGACTGTAGATTGTAGCTTTTTTTGGTGCACTTGGAATGATTGCTGGCCTTGTGGACATAAATATGGTGGTCCATGGGTTTAGTGGATATGTTGGTTTGGTGTACCATTTAATAGTTGTCGATTGTGGTATCTAGAAAATTGATGTTAGTGTAGGAGTGTGCCAGAGAAAATTTGTTTAATGGGTGATAGTTGTTAAACCTGAGGTGGAAGTCAATAAGTGAGTCCAGATGTTCAAGATGATTGAAAACATCTGAAAATGGAAGTTACAGGCTCCCTGAAAACTAGTGAGCTCAGTCCAGTGGAATGAATGTACATGTGGACAGCAGTGTTTAATACTGGATGTTTTCTAACTGAAGGGCATAATGTTTGTGTTTCCATAATCATTTCTAAACTGAAAACAGTTCTGAAGTCTTTTGAAAGTTTTGGGGTTAACGTTTTAGAAATATTCCAAATTATTTATCTGCTTAATTCTGTATATGATTTAGCTATTCAGGTTGGTACAGAACATGTGTGATAAACCTTATGTCTTTTATATAAAATGTGATATATGTTTTGTTTCCAAAAAGTAAGCTACAGTCCAGATTTGCCTTTTTTTTTCTTTTCTTTCTTTTTTTTTTTAAGAGATTCCCCCCACCCCACCCCGGTGCAGTTATTGGAAGTGGTTTAATGAAATTCTTTTGGTGTTTCAGCGTAAGTAAATTTTATGCTAAGCCTTTTTGTCCAGTCCTTCATAATAAGGTTTGTCCATTTACTCGCAGCGATAGAGAGATAGTTCTCAACTGAAAATTTGAGGACAAGAGTGACCACCTGGTGTAAATTTTTAGTGGACTTAGCTTTCTCCCCTGTAGGGCAGTTAGAGACTAGAAAATCTTTTCACCTTCACAGTAAGTGTTTATTGTTGGTAATGGAAACTTATTCTACTCAGGTTGTGGACTTCATTGCAAACATAAAGGAAGATATGGTCATTTTGCTCCAAACAATTGAAGTTTGGGGGAGGGGGGTTTATGTCTGGGTACTTCTGTTAAACACTTTTTACAAATGCCCTTATAGCAACCACATGGGTAAAACTAAGCAGAAACACACATACATCATTAGGAACACATTTCTCACAGAACAAGCACCCCCTCTCTTACCTTAATATCCTCACACTTAATAGAAATCTACCTAGCACCTTTAAAAGAGAACTGGGGGACAAAAATTCATAAGCGGGATGGACAGGAAGAACCAGGGACAAAACACTGATATTGTTTTATGCCACATTATAACCTACCTGTTTCCTGAATTCTTTCCACACATGAAAAAATTAGAATGATTCTCCTCCCTTTTGATATGCTTTCATCTCCCATTAATCAGCTTCTTTTCATCTGCTAATTGTTTGTCTGCTACTCCTGGGAATTTCTTATAGCTGGTTTTACTATACTGCACTGTTTTCTACTGCTCAAACCTGATGAAGAATGTCTTGCATTCGGAAGCTTGTCTAAGTGCCTTGTTACATGTTACTCCAAGCTGCTCAGATGTTGATTGGTGTTAATGCTAGCTTGAGTTTGTAGCAGCCACATGTTCAGACCAGCAGAGGCCTGTAGGACTGAAAAGTTCCAGGTTTCATTCTGTTCCCCCTACACACACACACATTTTTACTTAGGACTGTCTGAACTGTGTGTTCTGGAGGAGTGGGCAGGGAAGGGTTAACCTGCCCGTCTGATGCCTGCCACCACTCCTGCTGAGCTGGTGTTCTCTAGGCTGAGCCCACCCAGACAGTAGCAGCAGCAGCAGCAGCAGCAGCAGCTGCCAGACAGTCAGGTTAACCTTTCTCTACCTGCTCCCCAGGACAGACAGCATAGGTAGGCACAAGTAAGCAGCGGGGGAGTAGCAGGGGGCCAGTAGATCTGATCCAGACCAATGGGGGAGGGGGAGCAGGTGGGGTGCTTACACTAAGATGTAGTGTAGTATAGAGTAGAGTAACAAAGTGTAACAAAGCCCTGTTTTACAACTATGCAATTGGTCCAGTAAAAGATATTACTCTAAGAAATACTTGAATAGAAACTGATGGCAAATGCATACCCATTTTCTTTGGTAGCCCTACAGAAAAGAGAAGAAATAGATAAGCAGTTTTAAAACATGCTTCCATATAGCCAGTGTATTCAAACTAAAATCCAACCTCTCCATGCTTTAGAGACATCTGAATCTGGACCCAGAATTTATAGTTTGGACTCATTTCTAGAATCCATCACATAGAATAGGATGAGCAAGATCATAGAATACATAAAATTGGTGAGGTCAAATAATGTATGTGATCACTCAAGAACTACCTGAGGCAGTAAATGTTTAGGACTTCAAAGTAATTACCCATATAGGCTTTAGTTGCTTATAAGACACAAGGGTAGAAAGCTAAAGTTTTGCTTCTTAGCCAGCCCCTTCCTTTCAGAAATGTTCTAATAAACGAGCATGGTGTGGTAGGTTTAAAATCTGGAATCTGATCCTTCTAATTAGTACAGAATAAGTTTATCAAAGGAATTGTTTATAAGCAGCTGTAACTTTAAGCTCAGAGAGTTCCACATTTCAGTTAAAATGTGATAATTAGAAGCCATATTAAAGTGTGTATTTTTTTTCCACTTTAATGTCAAATTCAGTCTACATGAATTATGGCACTTCCTGTTAGTTTTTCTGAACATACCACATTTTAAATTACTGAGATTCAACCAATTGCTCTCAAGATTTCTAATGTAGCCTGTTTCCCATTCCATCAATACATTCAACAGAAAATTACGTATATTAAAGCTGGAATGATGTAGAAAACAAAGCTGTAGTCTGCTAGAGGTGTTTACATACACTATTATAGTTTAATCTACTTCCTAATTTCTAAAGTAATGCAATATTTCTTCTCTGTCATTTATTTTGAATGCATCACGCTCACAGTTGCTGATTACTTTCCTGTTAGGGATTTTAGCCATCTGTGCTACCATGGTTGCTGAGAGAGTCAGATACAATACAAAAAAAAGAAAACAGTCATTAACATGAAACAACAAAAAAGATCTAACTCTGTAAGCTTTGACATTGCATACAATTTATGATTAATGAGGACAAGTACTTATTGAAAGCTGATTATGCATTTCACTCTGTGTAATGCCTAAGGGGTTGCAGCTTAGAAGAGACAGGACTGAAATTCTTCAGATTCCACAGTGTCCCACTTAAACTGTCCTTATGGATTGCACCACTGAGTCTGTACAACAACTGTGCATGCCATACAGTTTGAGCTATCTGCTTATATTTTCATCTGTCAGTCCTAAAAGGCAACACCCTGAAGGTTTGAGATGTTGAACAATATGGGTGGCACAAGGCTTCCAGGAAGTACACATTAAAATTCTGTCAAATAAAAGGATGGTATGGTTACCTCTAAAGCAACTAATTATATAACCCACGAGAGCACTGGCTTTTAGCCTACTGGGCATGGAGCTATTTCTACAATGGGGAACAGCTTTCAATTTACAACAGTTTAGTTTGGAAGAGGTGACATTGATAACAAAGTTTCCAAATGCCATTTTATTTGGAGTTCTTCTACACATGCAGATAAAGGTGTGATGGAATCTAATGCACAATCCACACAATCACTCCTCCTGCCATGCCACATATGCATGGCATAAGCCCTGATTGCGGGATCGCACTTATTAACAGTTTGGGGGATGTCTGATCCTTGGCTCCCCCTGCACCAGCAAAGAAGCAAGTTCCCACAGCTGAGAGCTCCCTCAGCCGAGTGGGCTTACAGCCATGGGGTGCAGCTGACACTATCTTCCAGCCTAGTGGGTACGTGTAACCCCCACCATTGGGACACCATGACAGCTTGATCTCCCAGCTACAGTGGGTTCATGCACCCCAGGGCTGGGAGACCATGGCAGCTGCATCTCCCTCTGCACATCTCCCTCTGCACCCTCTGATGCTGGGAGACCACAGCCATGCCCTACAGCTGCTGGGACCCAAGAGGGAGGCACACCTTGGGAACCCAGCATCCACAGCTTGAAACTTTGGGTACTGGCAGCTAGGGGGTGCTGCCAGGACCCCGTGTCGGTAATGCTGGGGCTGAGAGTACCCTTAGTTGCAGGACTCCCAGTCCCAGCTGGACACAGTGCACTCCTAAGACTGGGAGCCCCATCAGCTGATAGGGCTGCCAGCCAACGGGAGACCCTGTTACACGTACAAATTAAAGCAACCAGCTATAAAATTAATACACATTTTTTAGGTCTAACTTTATAGCTGGATAGATCTTTTTATTATATAAGTTCTTTCCACATGTAGCTGGTCTCAAAGTAATTGCACAATCAACCAGTTATTGCATAATACCTTAATGTGTATAGGGAACCATACAACCAGAAATACTCCATTTCCTTTCTGTCCCTGTGCACAGTTCCTTCATTTCCATAAAAGAAGCTTAATACTGATCAAATATGACCAATGTGAAATTAGAGGTAGAATGAACATAAGGAGGAATATAACCAAACTGCAAGGCAAAAAGTAAAACAATTAGAATAGAAAAATTCTCTGCAAAGAGATAGAATCCTTTATCTAAACAAAGAACAAATAAGTTGTGCTGGGAAAAAAGTGTGGGACTAACCAAACAAGCCTCAAGACAAGGTTTCAAGACAAGGTATTTTAATTTTATTCTCTTCAATATGGTCTTATCATTACATTTTCATACAACATTAAACACAGATATAGGAGTACTGTTGAACCAGTGCTGAGAAGGGAATTGGTCATATAATTTAATATGAAAAAGATAGAAAAGAAAGCTGCTTAATTATCCTGGCTGGAGACTACCTGAATTAGTGAAAATAGTTTGATGCATAGTTTTCGGAGAAAAAGTGCTTAAGAAAGTAACTCATAATTCACAACAAAAAAGGTCCAAGTGTGTTTTAAAGTAGGACAACTTTTTATTGAAAAATGCTATTTAATTTTCACACCTGAACATTTCCTATTAACTTTTCTATTTTCTGAAAATAGAAAAATTGTTGGTTAAATGCTTGCTTTTCTAAAATTTTAAAGAAGATTTACTGAAAATTCTTTCAACTGATAATAATTTTCCTTTCTGATAAATAATTAAAATGTGGAAAATAATAACAAATATGAAAAACAAGTTCTAGGGCATGGGGGGCAAACAACAACTATCTTTCTTTTAACTGGTGGTTATGATCCTACTTACACAATTTAAAAAGTAGTTGTCTGAATTCATCTAAGCCTCACCCAATCACCCTTTTCTGCAGTTAGGGAAAGGATGGCATTTTCAAGGAATTCCTGTTAAAGTATTGGCAGTAGATTACTGTTCTTGTGAGTCATGCATTCATATGTATGTCCTGAAAGGTGAGATACTGGCATTGATCTTTCAGCAGTTGGCCAACTTATTTTCCACTAAACTGCTGACAAATTATTCTTTTCCTATTATTTATTATCTACTTATTTTAATGTTTTTCTCCAGGGTCTCCCAGATCTTCTACTATTCCTGACAGATCTTGACTTTCCTGTTTCTCAAATCAGTTTTATACTGATGTAACCAACTTGATTGCTATGAATCTGCTCCTAATTTATGCTCCTGTAGGAGAGAGGGAGAGTCTCAGATGGTACAATTTAGCACAGTTCCATTGATAATAGTTTTCACCAGCTGAGGCTCTAATAACTTATGGATTACAACAAAATTGGAATTAGGTTATATTTTTGAGGGAATGCAAGTTGAGCAACATTACAAAATTGGAAAGTGAGTCTATACACTGCTAGATGATGCCAACTAGGGCAGAAGAATTTAAGCTCTTCCTGCACTGTTCAGATCACCTGTACTGTATTATAGAAACTTTCTTCTCTGGATAGCTGTTGCCCTGGCAACTATAGAGAAAAAAAAATAACACCAGCAAAAAAGCATGGAATTCCATTGTCTTAGTGGGGTACTTTATTCCATCTGGATTCCTCTGAAATGCAAATGTCAGGACTGAGAACCAAGCTTAACATTAAAACAAATGTCACAGAACATCAGTCATTGTAAAGCCCTATATATGGTTCTCTCTATAAGATGGATAGAGATTTTATTACTGGACACCAGGTACAATTTCCAGCTGTGACTACGATATAGATATAGATACATAATGTAGCTCTATAATATAGATATAGATATCTATCTATAAAATTCTTTTCATGTCCCATTCTCACAATCCACAGAACTTTGAACACAGGCACAATAGAAGGTTGTATGCATGTGAGATGGGTGGCCTGTGTTCGAAGTTCTGTGGTTTGTGAGAACAGGACATGAAAAGAATTTATTATATCATCCAGTTTACCACCCTTTGCTTTCTTTCTCTTGGCATACAGATAATTGATTTAATTTTGCTATCACACTAAGTTCCCAGTTCCTGAAAGCTAACTGCAAAACCAACTACCTTTATAACCCTTCAAATATTTCAGATTTTATTTCACCTGTTATGAGAGAAAGTTCACTTTTTGAAACCAAATTGTCAAGCAGGTCCAAACAGCTGCTTCCTCTTGGGTCTGTCCCCAGAAAGATATAAGTTGGTTCTTCGCCCTGTCCATATCTATCACTGGTTTTAATTAATAATCACTAGGAGAACTGCTAGAGGTATACGAATAAAATGGTTTATTAAATCGCAACAAACAACAGATAAGTAAGCAACACACATACACACCCAGTTCCCACAATGACCCTTACCAATACAACAATATAATATTTACTCAAGAATGGGGGCGATGTTATTGAGGGAGAGGGGAAACTTTATTAGGCTTGTGTTCCTGCCTCTGGTCTCCTGAGTGTGGTTCACTCCTAAGGCAACTGCTCAGTAGGGCTTACCTTCCCCTCACAAAGGAGGAGTAACCCACAACCAGGACAAAAGTGAGGGAGAAAAGGAATGGGTGATACTTACAATGGGAAGTAGAGGGCCACTGCTTTATGTGATGCACACACCCAGAGGGAAAGAAACCCAGGGAGCCAACCCTATCTACCTTCAGCGAAGGTTCACCACAATGGAGGGAGGAGATCAATAGAGCCTCGCAGGTCACTGAAATCTAGCACAGCGTGCCTCCATGGTCCACCAGCCAAAGAAACCAGTCACTCTATCATAACTCTCACTCCAGTCTCTCACTCTAGCAATGCACCACCAATTTCCTCACAAAACACCCTCCTCCAATTTCTCAGAACCTCTCCACACCCCAAAAATGCACTCAGTCAAGCTCTTAGTCTAGCCACACCACACACCCACAGTCTCGCACACACCGATCTGTCAATCACAGACCCCTTTTATGTGTGTAGTGCACCCCATTCACTCAGGCTCTGCACTCAGCACATGGGTGTGCACATGGCACTCTACTCCAGGGCCTCTGCAGGTAGCTGATATCACTCTGCAGAGGGTGGGTCACGTAGACGTCATCTGCTGACCTACTTAACAGAGTTCCATGACCCAGGCCTGAATTTGCTCTAAACATCCCAATGTCACAACTGTGAAAAAACTTATTTTGTGAAATACTGAAAACCCAAATGGGAGACTCTGGGCTCATTTTCAACATTTATTACTCACATGCATGAGAAACAACATTTTCAACCCATGGTACCAAGAGTAAGTGGCCATGCAAGATTCAAGGCAGTGGGGAACAAGGTCTACTAATTTTTTTCAATAAGTATGGTTATGGTACAAGTAATTTACTAAGACTCTTGCAAAAAAAATAAAATCAGGCTTAACAATAACGGCATTATAGGTAACATTGAATATGGTCAGAAACCTCTGCTTAGACTGCAAAAGGAGTAATTTTATTAAACTGGGGGTGGGGGCAGATAACTAAGAAGATACCTACACTACTCAGAGAAAATATCAATCCTAAAACCAATGTTCCAAACATTGGTTCCCTAACAGAATAATTCTTGGCTATAACCAGAAGATAAAATAATCACAGAACCAGGGATTTCTTGAGATAATTTAACAACAAAATTAACTGATTTCTTTTCAAAATAAGTACTATTATCAATAGAACAACCTACAGAATCAGCACACACACACTCTTTTTTGAAACATTCAATAATGATTTGATATTCTATAATCATTTAATTATTGAGATCAGAGTCTAGTAGAGGAGGGATAATATTTAATTTTCAGTGACACAGCTTGGTTTCTTTTTATTGATATGTATAATACTGATCTCATTACCTTCTTTCAAATTATACATAATGAACCACAAAAAAAGATTAATGCATCATATATATATCGAAATAACATTTGTACGTTATACCTATGATTTCTTGCTTTGCTGAAGTCAGTTATAGGATTTGTAACTCATTCTACCTTGACAAACCAATTCCCATTTCCAAGTCTATGCATGAGGCCAGCTAGCTAGGCTTTTTTCTTCCCTCCTCTGCCTCCGCCAATCCTTCAAATATGTGGACTTTAAAAATACCAACAAAGACAGCGTAATAAAATGAATATGGACCTCCTACAGGCCACAAAGGAAAAACAACAGCCTTGAGAGTAAAAGGGACCAAATGCTTTCAGACTAGCTAAAGAGCAAAATCTTCATACCTTACATGTAGAAATGAGCTTCCGTTTGCCGAACACCTTTGTGCAACGTGTTTGCCATATGATTTGGAAGTCTCGTCTACCATGTCTTTACTTGGCCTCATTTTTGAGCACATGTATTTTTGGTGCTGTTTCTTAACATGAAACACTAAAAAAGAAAAAAAAAACCAAAAACACACACACAAAAAGCACATCCTTACTGAAAGCAGTAAAAAGTTAGTGTACTGATATCATCATACCTTTGTCACATCACAAAAACCAAAATATACTTTTTATGTTATTACAATTTTAAGTATACACAAACTCAATTATGTTAAAAAAGCATTATATATACACACAGAAAAATTAAGCAGTAATAGATTTCTAATTAAACCTATAAACCTGGATTCCTACAAGAAAATACCCATCATAAAATTATTGCAGGCAGAAATTTCCATTTCTTTTAATAGAAGACTGAGTTTCTCAGAACTCTTGAAAATGAATACCTTTACTGAGAAATCAAATCAACTTTGAGGTGCTTGAATTCAAGCTTGATTTTTGACAAGCAAGGTGTTTAGTTTTTCACTACAGTGGGTGGATTAGAAAGAGTCCAAATGAAGGCTCAGTGGGCTGTCTAGGCATTGGGTATGTGTTTAGATACACATGATGAGCGGGCTTTGCCTTTGAAAAGGAGTCATTTGGGATGAATAAATCTACTCTGAATCAGACAGAACAGGGACTCAACTTTAGCTTCACATATCCTAGGCAGTACCTTAAATCCAGATATGTAGCAAGCTTCTGCAGCATCCTGGGCAGAGTGACAACCACTGGCAGGGGGTGGGGTGAAGACAGAACAGAGTGGGAGGATAGCAAAGGAGTGCAAAGAACAAAAAGTCCCCAGCTCCCTGTACTTTGACAGAACATCCTGCGGCTGCAGTAGCATGTGATCAACACTGCTGCAGCTGATAAGTGGGCTCCATTATTACCTCTTAGCTCCATGTTCTTGGGGAACCCTGACACAGGACGCAGACTGTTTGACTCACAAAGAATCACCCCCCCACCTCTACCTAAACAGAAACTGATTAAGATGCAGTGAGGGACACACCTAAAACCCTCCAGATAAGGGTGACAAAAGTGAAACAACTGCCCTAGGTCTCATTTGCATCTGAGATGGGAACAGATGACCATTCATTTACATGAGAGATGGAGAACAGAAAGCCTGAAGCAGAGACTGCAGTGAATTCTGGGATCAGCGAAGCAGGGGAGCACTGCATGATGGGGAATCTGTGCTCCAAATGCTAATCAAGCCACATTTACACACACCCAGCTCAGCATTTATCAGACCAGTTCTAATCTGGATTTACAAAGGACGCCCCCCACCACACACACACACACACCTCTAAGCAGAAATAAGTTTACTAGGCATCTCGGGCAGTACATTCCCTGGTCCCACTATGGGAGGCCTTTTTAAACTTAATTGGCTACAACTTGGTTGCCGGGTGAGGCAAGACACTGAGTCAGAGGGGGTATGAGCAAAATTTTAACAATGGTAAAGGGTTCATCACAGTGTCCAGCCCGTTGGAGCCCTGACCACAAGTGTTGTCATACTTTTCCCAGGACCACTGGTGGAAGTCCTCCCCTCCCAAAGGTTATGAACACTCCAATAATTGCCTTAAGACCATAGTAAGATCTGGAAAAGTCAGGCTAAGCTGAGGCTTGTTCACAACAAGTAAAAATCCAAAACCCTGATGCTGCAAGCTATCTGTTGTTTCTGAAGAAACCAGGAGATATCCCATCAGTATATCTGCTATCCATAGGAATTTCAAGCTGGCTCCTAAGTATCTGGTTACTTCCTAACCTTATGTGTTTCCTGAGTATCAATCAGTTTTCTGAGATGTTCCAAACTAGATAACCCCTTGTCAATAGAAAAGACAATTTGATTTACACAATTGAGAATGCTTGAAAGAAGCTGAACTGTAAAAAGCAGCAATGTGTGTGCTGACACCACCCACTTTCTTCTGGAGAGGCTGAAGGAGGCAGATCGTCTCCCTTCAAGATCGTGCTGAGAACTTTGACCTGTCAGCTTTGCAACCCGAGTGCCTTGGACTGGTGAGATCCCAGCTCTCTCTCTTTTCTCTCTAAGTATAGATTTCTGAACCTGTACTGTATTAATTAAGCTTGAGCTAAGCTTCCCCAAATACTTAGTGAAACCAGGGTAATACTCTGATTGTTTGTGATTGTTTTCCTTTGCATGTCTATTACTACTAGTGCCATTATATATTTCATATACTTAGCAATAAATAACTTTTATAGTCAACCTGGTGGTAACTGGGTATATTTTTCCTTCTCTACTTCTCCTTTCCCACTTGCTCTGCAGCAACGCTTCTTTTACCTAAGCTAAAGATACCTGTGAAGCCCAAAAGTACTGTGGGGTGTGCTCATCAAGAGGCTAAAAGATTGGAACATGCTGAGTTTGAAACACATAAGGGGATCAGCTTGTACAGGCTAATTGACCCAGTTTGGCTCAGACGTGCCCTAATGAACTGAATGCTGGCCCATGAGGGTGTCATCTGGACATACAGCCAGATTCAGAGGTATTCTGTTTAACTGTGTGCTTATGTCTGACTTCAGTTATTGTTGCTCTGATGAACTGATTCTTGGCATATGAGGGTGTCAGCCTGTCCATGCTGATCAACCCAGCCAGGTCAGGCGTGGTACATTAATCTGTGTGTCTTTGTGTTTGTGACAGTTTTAGTGGGGCTGGGTTCCTCCAGTCACCAAATCAGAGTCCTGCAAGATATCTCCATTGGGAGTGAGGGCTTGCAGAAGGAAGACATACAGCTCTGTATAGAAACACAAGTAATACAAGCAGCACATTAATAGAATTACTAAGACCCTAGAAACGTATCCCTAATAAATGAGCACATCCCAAAGTAATGGGCAAATCTGGTAACACCATAGAGGACACCAGAATGCCCCTGCCCCCTAGGAGTTTTTGCTGCTGAAAGTGCAGCTGCACATACAATAGAGGATGGGAGGGCAGGGCAGGGCAGAGAAATGAGGGATGAACATGGCACTAAGGACAGTTCCAGGGGAGCCTATGCTGCAGTCTGTGCTGCATACAGGGAGCTTGCCTCTCCTCAAGTTCAGCAGTTCCACTGCAGCCTCATACACTATAGAGCAGCCAGGCCTCTATGGCTAGGCAGCACAAGATTGCACTTACCATAGTAAAGGCTTTCAGGACAGGAGGGAGTCAATTCAGATGCCCACCCCCATGTCAATGCGCAGAAAAAGTCCTCCACTTGCCCTGCCATAGTTATGCTGCTGCTTAAATCACCACAGTATGCTGACACATTCAGTCATTTCTGCCTTACTATTACATATTGCCAAAAAATTTGAAGGGTTTTGGTTCAGTCTCAAAAGCTGAAATGAAAAAGAACGGCTATTTTCTCCTCAGGGCTAGTTAAGATGCAAATTTACAAAACTGATCACCAAACATTGCCTACTGGAACTACTGAGGGTTTTATTTACAGAGGTAGAAATAAATTGCATGTCTGATCTCAAAAAAGCCACATTGTCTAATTAATCACAAACTTTCCAAAATCATGCAGAACCCTATTTCTTTTTGAAAGAAGACATTGGCCTTTATTATTTAGTTATTTGCAACAAGTTAGTATTGTGTATAAACTCAGCTTGTAGTAGACAGCAACTAGCAAATTAACTATGCAGAAAGCTACTTTGATGAGTTCCTTAATTAGCCATGAGTAATTTGTCAGGTCAAGTAATTTAATCTCTGAAAGTTTTAATACCACACAAATTGCAGTATAGTCAATAAAGTCTACTAGTTAGTTTAGAAACAATCAATCCTGAACAGTGCAGGACAAGATTAAATTTGAAGAGTTTTATGCATTCACTATAGCAAAGCACTGGTAGCAAGAAATGTTGACAAATTGAGCTAATACATAGAAGGCAAAAAAAGTGAATTTTCATTTAATATATCATCCCTCACTAACCCCACAATATTGTTATTCTATTCATGTTCTGGTATCATCCATCCACTTTTAGATCAAAATCACTACATTAAAACAGATGCAATGTTAAGGCTTTAAGAGTCACATAGGACATTAGTCATTTTTATATAACAATGAAAAATATCAGAATATTAGTTTGTGTTGCTTGTGATAGTTTTCTTATTCTGCTCACAAGTAAAATGTACACCTATTTCAGCCTAACTATATTCATTGTAACAAATTTTCTTCATACATTTTCCACTATAGCATAGTGTTTTATGTTTTCATCAACTCTTTATAAGAAAGTGATAAGAACCTGCAAATGCAGAGTAATATATTAAATATTTCCATTACCTTTCATAGTCAAATTTAAGATGTATGTGGCCTTTTAGAGCCACCTGCTAGGTCCTAGCATTTTCCTTGTGTTACCTTTCTACAGTATCTGTAATCCTTGCCCTTTATATAGAAAAAGGAAAGTTATCTTTAGGAATAAACACTGTGCCTCTTGCAAGACCCTATATGAGAGGTCACCTTTGAAGCCATTTTCCTTAGAGATGGAAGACTGAATTCAGAACCAGAAAATGAATAATAGTTCTCTTTTAAAGACAAATCTTATTGGAAATTAAAAGCAAAAAGAAAGCAAACAAACAACAAATGGATCCCTCAACAAACCTAAAATTTATACTGCCTAAAGGCTACCTAGACAGATGATGTTCATTTTCAGATAAAGCAAAACAAATGACCCATTCACAGGCTTCCCAAGATCAAATACTTCTGTCTGACTCCCTCCACATGCTTTCATGTCTTTTGCCAGAAACTTTTAAAGTTATTTCCCTGACTTTTAAAAGATCCTTCTCTTCTTCATTAAGATCAAATCACCTGAATACAAAACACCCTGAATACAAAACAAACACCCACCCCCAATAATTAGAGTCCATATGTGGACAATTTATAAATTTGTCATAATTTTCCAGGTATCAAATCCAATTATTGGAGATTTGCCTTGAATTTGTCCCCCTCTCATGGCTACAGTATGGAAAATAAATCTGGGGAATGAGGTGGCCCTCTTGCCATTTGACCTTTCCCACCTTCTTCTCCCTGCAGCCATTTCCCCACTCCTGCTTACTGACAGTCCCTGCTCTCCCTGAACACATGGAAGCAAGAAGCAAATTTGAAAACACTAACCTCAACATAAACATACCTGTAGTAATTTACATATAGTACCCATAGACTTAGTCCACCCAGAAGTGGTGCATGATACCCTTTTTGAAACTGCTACAAGTTTTAACACAGGTACACTTTTATGCCTACTTCCATATAGTACAAACTATGCATGATATTAGTCCACAGCCAAAAGGCTCATGACTTGACATATAGTTCATTGTACTAGGCCTTGGAAGTCAACTACATTTCAAGCCATGATGACCCCTCAGTTCAGCACTTTTCAGTGTGTGTGTGTACTACAAATACACCCCCCAACCCTCCTCGCCCTCCACAGGATCCATGTGATATTAGCCCCCTGACTCATCACTGGAACTAAGTGTTCTTGCCATGAGTCCTGGGATCCTCAAAAAAATTATATGCAGATAAGGCACATTGGCACAAGGAAACCTGGTCTGACTCCATCTCAGTGGGGCCATACTAATTAAATGTGCCAGCCTGAGATAGAGGGCAACAAAGAGATTCTGGGTGAACTGTTGAGGCCCTGTTTGCTGATATTTGCCAGACATTTAAACCTAGTGAAGAAACATGAATCATTAGAAAAGCACAGCTCAGCTGTGGGAGTAAAAAGGAAGTTGAAATGTATGCAATATAGTGGCAATACCATGACTTGAGGGGCATTGCTCTCAATGGGCACTACCATATATTTTATTCACATGGAATCCATTAATCTGCCCTTCTAGTAGGTTTTCATCAGCATGTTTACCAACTATGGGCTATGTGGTTTATAGTCATGCTCAGTGTTGGCTGCATTTAATCAATTTCATAGCTGTTCTACATTACGGAGCTTTTGGAAGCAATATAATGATAGACAATGTATTTAATGAAGTCTCCTTGTATGTGAATGGAAGACAAGGGGCTTCCTGCTCCCCCCTTTCCCGATGACTGTGGGGTGGGATGAGGGATGGGGAAAACCTGGTCTTGCATTCGAGTACATATGATAACACTAGACCAGGTCAAGAATCTTTATGACAAAATGCTACTTGATTCCAAACAAAATGTTTCATGGAAAATAATATAAGTTTCAATATATTATTATTGAATATATAACATAAATAGATTACAGGTAGAGTTCCAAGAAAAAACAACCTGTTTCTCTGCAAAATGTGCCTGACTAGCTGCTAGGATCTCAAGAGCTTCCAAGGTCTGTAGCTGTAGAACAGCTTTATCAAGCAGACTAGGGTAAAAAAAGACTTTCTGCAAAGCCTGGAAGCTGTGCCTCAAGAAGCTCTGTTAGTATACCTCCAGCAGATTAACTGCTAGTTCTAAATCAAAATTCCTGGACTTCATGAGGAATTAACTTTAGCTGTGGTTCCAAAGGCTTCCAGCTCCCAGATAAAAGGTGTCTGAAACTCCAAATGTCCAGTTCACAGAATGTTTTAGTGTTTTGAGGCTTATTTTTGTACAGAAACAGAATGGAAACCAATATTTCCAAACTGTTGCCTTTGAATTCCAAAATGTCATCAAACTGTTTTATTGCCTTCCCACTTATTCTTCTACAATGCTTTTGAGAGTCAAGAATGTTCTGATTAAAAGCTAGACAAAGATGGCACACATGAAAAGTTCATACAAGCACTGCATTTCTATTGGTAGACTCACTTTTAGTCACTTTGAGAAATGCTAAACACACATGTATTCACAATACTTAGTCTGGTCTAAAAATGGCATTTCCAATGGAAAGTTAAACCTCATTTGACAAGATTTAACTCTAGTGTGATAAGGGTTAGTCTGGTTTAATGAATCCTTATGGGATGGATCTGTGGGGGGCTAACTAGGAGTGTTAACTCAGGTAAACATTAATTAAGATGTGGAAATAACTTTCAGTTAAGCACTGGATGCACTGTCAAGATGTTCAAAAAGGCTAGATTTGTTTTATGAATATGAAAGATATGTATATTTCATTCTAATGACTGTAGGACAATTAAAGCAATATCTTCTGAATTTTTTTTGCCCAGTTTGTTGTGTTTTCATACATAATAGAAGATATAGCAAATTAATGTACATTCCAATAAAGTTATTTCTTTTATTTTCTTTGATAGTAAATGGAATAATATACCCTTAGGCCTTTAGCATATTAGTAAAACTTCTAGTTTCTTTTTAACTGGAGAAAAATCTATATTGTGTTATATGTGATAAAGCACGACATTATCCACATCCCCCATTTCAAAATCCTAGAGCTGCCCATGAATTTTTGCACAATTCCCCTATTGGTAGAAGCTCCCTGACAGTCCTCTAGGTATCCCAGTATGCATTGCCTCCCCTACATACCCTCCCAAGATGGAAAGTCTGCCACTCAGCCAGACTCTGCTGCTCTGGCTAAATGACAGAGCAGATCCCTCTTCCTATCATCCCTGGAAAAGTCCAGCTCCTCTCCAGAGCTCCAGGGCTGTAGATCTGTTAATCCTCACCATTATGCTGAGCAGGCAAAGGAAATCCAGCCATAAGCACCCTTCAAACTCTCCGGCAACTCATGGGGCACATCACATATGACAGCTGCATGTGAGAAGCTCAAGGGCCCCACACAGGGGATAAAGTCCCATCTTTCACCACAGCACTGCACAGCCTTTCACCTGCAGTCCTACATGTGAGGCTGAAGGTACAAGCTAAGTGTTATGCAGATGGATGGAGGATGGGAGGCAGGACTGCAGGCAGCAGATTGAAGTGCTACAGCAGGAGAAAAGTACATATGGGACTGCTGGCACTGGCTTTGAAGTTCTATGTATGAGAGATGCTCCCTACACCAGGGCCTGAGAGCCCTGAGCCCTGCTGACAGTGGCAGAGCTTCCTACATCCAGCTATCCAAAAATTACTGTGGCCAAAACCACCCCTGTGGCCAGAACCTCAGCTCTGGATGCAGGGGCAGAAACATAGCCCCAGGATCACCCTGGGCAAAAAGACAGCAGATCCATCTGGGTCTACTTTCTCACAGTCTAAAAAAGAAAGGATGTGGACAAGGGGATGATAAGTAGGAGATGTTCCCCTTGGGGCACAGTCAATGAGCCCTGACCTGTTCCCTCTGTACTGTTCTAAGGATGATGTGATATTATATGCACAACCCCTCTAGGTTCACAAACTGTGTAAATCCAAAGGAAGTGGATTCAATCTGCTCTAAATGGGAGCATATTAGTTTATATGTAAAAGCCAGCATTAGCCAGTGTGAAGTACTTGGCGTTAAATTTGCTTCAATGACTAATGAATAAAAATAGTCCAAAATTAAAATGTCTAAGATTATCTTTTCACTACAACAACAAATGGATAACAAACAATAAATGAAAACTTTACCAAAAAATGCTCTTAAAAATCACAAGATATACACATTATATTGCTCCTTGGTGGCAAATAAGATATAAACTAGCTTCACCATCCCTAAGAACTTCTCGTATTTTAAGCCCATGAAAGAAGAAAAAGGAAGGAAGGTCAGATGCTAATGGACACCAATACTATTTCAGGTTGTAAGGTATAGTTCTTGCACCTGAAACTCCAGTTTAGGCAGGATCCACCACCCCTTTACTGGGTTTATTCAAACCTCTGAGAGCTGCTCTCAGCTCAGATTAAATCCATGTCCTCTGGAACCTCATATTGGATCCAACATATTTGTGTTCTATTTCTTTTTCCCAGCAGGTGCTCAGAGCAGGACACACATTTCTCTGGTTGAGAGAAAAATTAATTATCCCCTTAACCTCTTTCAGCTCCTGGACCTCTGGAAAGATTTATTACCCTTTTGCCAGCAGGAGTCAGGACTCACCCGGTTCTGTTCAGTCAGGGTTGTTATTATTATTTTTAAAAGGACAGTTTGTTTCAGTTCACCAAGCCAGGCTGCCCTTCATGGAAAATTCTAACAGAACACACCCCTCTAGACCCTACTTACTACACACTTCCAAACCTGGTTGCTAGGGTAGTGTTTAGTCATCTAAATCTCAGTGGTATACCCAACTTGGCAGCCAGCAATCACTGAGCATGCTCAAGAGGTTTCTCATTGACCTTCTCAAGATGGATGCATTTTGAAAACTTTTTCCTCCAGTACATGAGAGTTACATGCTACCTGTCTCCAGGCAGACTGTAGAGCAATGGTCTCCAACCTTTTTAAGTAAGAGATCACCTTTGGCATTTAAAAGCAACCCAAAATCTACCGTGCACTGCCACCCAGCAGGTAAGTACATGTGGAGGAAAGGGGAGGGCAGATCCCTAATTTTTTTAGGGAGAAAAATTATTTGGGAGTGCACCACCCCAGCAGGTAAGCCCCAGCTGGCCAGGGCCCCGCTCAACTTACCCCTGCTCCTGCCTCTGTAGCATTGTCCCTCACCATGGGGGCCTCAACCTAGACCCTGCCCCTTCCCTCCCCCATGGACTGACCTGCTGGGCTGGGGCGCATGCCTCAGATAAACTCTAAGAGACTCCACGGTCTACCACAAGAGGCTCCAAGATCCACTGGTTGGTGACCACTGTTGTAGAGGCTGCAAGTCATGTTGGGATTCATATTCTAGCACTCCCCTGGCTGGATGCCCTTTGCAGTGCAGTATGTCTGTAGATCAGGCAGTCAGCCAAATGAACATTTGTATGACCTTCAACCAGAAAGGTTTTCAACCATTTAGTCTAAACTGTTTAGCTTCTATCAGTTCATTTGAACCCTTGTATGCAAGGGCAGATCCAGGTGGGGTGCAATGGTCCAGTCACACATTCCTTTGAATTGTCCTCCCCCCAAAGTTTACAACCAGCTTCCTAGGAGGGGCAGCAGCATTTTTATTCAGGCAGCACCAACTGAATTCATGGATCATTAGAGTCTACCTGATCCTAATTAGGTGCTCTGGGAAATGCTTTTAATTCATTCCAATAAATATATTTTTTGTTTTTGCTTTGATTTTAAACTATATAGTAGACTCCTAGCATGTTAGTAAAGCTTCTAGTTTATTCTTACCTTGAGAAAAATACATGCTGTGTTATATAGGATGATGTACCATACCATCTGCACTCCCTTTTCTAAATCCTAGATCTACTTATGCTTGGATGCACACTAAATATCGTAAAAATTGGCTTAGTGACAGATCTCAAAGCACAATTGTAAACAAAGAATCATTCAGCAGTTGTGTGTATAGTTATATTCTTGACTCCACAGCTTTTGAATATTTATATAGTGATATGAAATAAAACATAAAATCACCCTTACTGAAATATGTAGACAATACAAAGATTATGGGATCAATAAATAATACAGAGACAAGTTACTAATATGGAGCTGTCTGGATCACTTGGTCAGATGGCTATAAGCAGAGACCAAATATAACTTGTGCTTCTAAGAAAAATGTCTGTAAACCAGAGTTGTAGGAAGAGGAACTCTATCCTCAGGAAGCAAGAGTCACATTGATAATCGAGGGACTATGACATCTCAGTGCAATGCTGTGGCTGAAAAGATAAAATACAAATAGAATGGAAAAAAACAGATAGAAGTAGGGAGGCTAGGGTGATATTACACATTACAGTTAGACCATATTAAGAGCACTTTCAAAATTTGAATGATCACATGTTAAGGCTCATTAACAAGTGCTTAGTAACCTCTAGGGGGCTTAAAGTTATGGCATTTCATGCAAGGATTATTTTTGAGTTGTGCTACCTAGGAGTTAACTTGAACATTCACCTAAGATAAAACTATGAATTTACAGTTGCCCGGAATCCCAGGAGGCACTGTTCCAGGTGGATTAGCTATCATCCAGGTTTCTATGGCCCTGGACAGACAACTGGGAATATCTGGGAAGCAGGTGAGTTGGGATGGGAGGGGGGATGGGACTTAAGGGGAAGGGGAGAGGGGAAGCAAGGGAAGGGATGAGGAGAGTGTGAGTGGGAAGCTGCTAGGCTGCTGCCCCCTGCACTCCCCATGACACTTGAATCACCCCTTCCCTTCTAGCCCTGGATCACCCCCTGCCAACCCAATTCCTCATCTGTCCCTCCATCAGTTCCTTCCCCCTGGATCACTGCCCTGCCACCCTGATCAGGCAGAGAAAGGCTGGAGGTACCAGTGTGGAGGGATTCCCCCCTCCCTATCTTCTTCTGGGAGGTCTTCACATCACACTGCCCTCACATCTTTGGATCCAGACCCTGCCAGGCCCCACAATTGATGGGGGGGAGAAGGGGGAGGGGAGAGATAAAAGGAGCAAGAAGCTGCTGGGAAGGTGTGGGGCAAACAATTGCAACCCATATTAAAAGGAGACTCAATTGTTAAAGAGATCTTTCCAGAACCACCCACCCTAGCCTTCAAACCAGCACCAAACCTTGCTAACCAAATCACCAGAAGCAAACTCCCTATGACCCAAACCACATCAATAAATGGATCTAGACCACGCCAGGACAAGAAATGCAAAATGTGCCAACATATCTCCACCAGCCCCACTATAACTACACCCCATGAGAGAACCATCAACATTCCTGGATCTTACACCTGTACCAACAGAAATGTTATATATCTCATCCAGTGCACCAAATGCCCCAAGGGAAAATATGTAGGAGAAACCAAACAACTGTGCACCAGAAGGAATGCACACCAAAAAATCTATCAAATACAAGAATACTCAACTACCTGTGGATGCACGGTTCTCACAGAACAATCACTTCCTCTCCAATCTTTCAGTTATAAACCTTAAAGGGAACTTACAAAACACCTTCCATAGATGAGCCTACAAACTTCACTTCATAAAGCTACTGGATACTAAAAATCATGGACTCAATATAAATATTGGTTTTATGACACATTACAATCTGCCTGATGTCTGATTCACAAAGTACGTGCCTGACAACCTCTTTTCTACCTTGTACTCTATCACTGCTTTTTCTCCCTTCAGCCTTTTTTCCCCCTTGCTCTCTTCTCCCTCCCTCATCTGTTTCATCGCTCTGCCTCACCTTTAGTCTTTCTAATTCTACCTATTTACATTTTCACTGACATCCTGCCACACCTTTAGCTTCTTTCATTTCTTGGAGTCTCAGAATAGCAGAGACTCCCCATGCCTGAAGAACGGTGATTGCGCCCAAAAGCTTGCCAAATTTTTTTTCCAACTAGTCAGTTGGTCTAATAAAAGACATCACATCTACTCAAAAAACCTTGCCTAACTAATCACTAGCACTTGCTGACCTTAACACAGACTAAGGTTTCTTACAATTAGCGCCTACTAATTCTAAAGTACAATTCACCCTTGCATCTTTTTAGCACTGGAGCCATTGCTATTTATATACGCAATGTCAAATTCTGGGCCTTGCAACTCACTAAGAATGCTGAGAAATCAGAAAGCTCTCAAAGAAGTAGCACAGGATGAGCAGAATATTGGCAATCGCATATTTTAGTAAGAAATTCTAAACATGACATCTATTTATCTCATTAAAGAGAAGGTCAGAGTCTCTGAAGAACTACCTGGGGAACAAAACTGATAATTGACTTTACAGTATATCAGACAAACATCCAATTCTTATAATGAAGAATTGCTGCTTATAAAGTTAAAATTACTGTATCGGTAAATGACAGTTTAAGGGGCACCACTTTCATTGCAATAACATGAGATTTAATTAGAAAATCTCAAAGCAATTTCAGTTCCTTATGGCTGTTATCATACTTTAAGTGAAGTACTGTTAGGAGTTTTTTGTAGCCTTGATGATCTAGGAAATAGAAAAGAGAAACAAGAATGGGGGGGTTGTTTTTCTGGTGATGTCTTTTATTGGATCAACTGTATAATTGGAAGATATCTTTAAAATTTTCTAGGTACAAAATGACTTCTCATCAATTTGTGCCCCAAAGCTTGCTTAATAGTTCTCCCAACTATAGAATTACTGTACTTACTCAAATGCAACATAAGTACCACCCTCCATTTAATATGGGGTAGAAGCCCATTGTCTTGGATTTGAATATGAGATGGAAGGGGCAGGCAGTCTTTGCCCCCCCTTGCCCCCACTGGTCCCCCCACCCACTCTACAGCTGCTTCCCATCTCCCCATCCACAGCCTCTGCCCCCCAACCTATCCCATCCCTCCGGGCTAGATGACTTCAGCCTGCCAGAACAGAGTAAAAATAAGTGGGGGGAGGGGCAGCAAGGGGTCTGAGACTGTGGGGGAGCAGACAGAAAGGTGTGGTGGGGCAAGGAGCAGGGCTCAAACTGTTTGACTACCCCCATTGCCTCCCTTCACCTTTAGCAATGAGAGGGATGAATTTAAGATAACCTTCCAATAATTAGAAAAATTTAACATATTGATACATTTTTCATGTATAGAATCTAATTACTGGAGGGCTCATCTTAAATTCAAAGTCATCTTGGATTTGGGTAAATACGGTAATAAAAGTTATCATGGAAAAAAATCCTTGCTTATCATATATGAAGTTGGTCCAATATGTCTTGGGCTCAGGTTCAACGGCTTTCAATTACAATGTTGGATGATCTTCAAAAGATTAGAATCTTACCTATGACATTTTTTCAAAGTCCTACATATTTATCTAAAAGATATTCATCATCATCAGAACTACTTTTCTATACAAGTCAGATGGAAAAAAATCTTGTGAGAACAGTAGCTCTCAAATGATTTGTTTGGTCCCTTCTTTGGCTTTTAGATCAAGACTACCAAGCTGACTTTTTTTCAGATTTTAAGTATTTTTAATTTTGGCCAAAAAGCTTTTCAAACCTCAACCCCTGCCCCACCCCCAAACAAAAACCAACACTTTTTAAAAAGATCCAGTAGAGGGGGTGAAAGGTATTTGTATTTTATACTAAACATTTCACACATCACTAACTCAAAATGTTCAAGAGCACTCTGGACTAATAGCCTAGCTTTAAAGTATAAAGACTAGCATAATTACTTTAACCTGGGCAAACTGACACACTCTTGCACAGCTTCAGATAACCTGACGCAGCAAAAAGATCATGCTTAAGCACTAGAAGTTGTGCTCTTTATTTGATGGTGTTATCAGAAGGAAACAGCAGCCAAGAATACAATACGATGAAAGCCACAGGCAAATTGCAAGGCAGAAATATAGTTTCAGCACTTATGTTAGCAAAGTAGGTCAGGCAGGTTACTGCTCCTGAAACTCACAGCACACAATATAACTAATTTAAATGTGCTTCCCCCAAATAGAAAATGCAAACATCTGAGGAGTCTTGATGTCACAACAGGGATAAACTTGACCAAAAGAGTTCTCCTAACTTAAGACTTTGATTCCAAATTTCAGGATATTTACACTTAATAAATAAGTATTGATTTCTCTACAATAAAACAACAGCAGCTCAAATTCTCAACTAAGGTAAACTACTTCATATTTTTCCTATATGCTATTGAATATTTATCAATATAATTCAGATTTCTCAGGCACCTGAGAAATCCAAGAAAATGGCCATTTGAATGTAGTCTTCATTAGCTGTAAAGCCACCAAAGGCAACCACCTTGCTATAGATGCAATATCCCATTTATAGTAAGGATGGGCAATTATTTGGGCCCACAGGCCACATAAGGAGTTTTGGTAAGCTGTCATGGGCAGAATCAGCACCCAACCCAAACCACCCATTCAACAGGTCACCAAAACTCCCTAAGTGACTCTTCTTTGTGCTCAGCTGGGCAGTTAGGATGGCACCCTAGGCAGGCAGTAAGCAGCATCCAGCATTTTAAAAAGCTGCCCTTTCGTGGCCCCACCAGTATAAAAACCTGGCCATGTCCCTTCCTGTCCCAGGTGGCAGCGGCTGGAGCTGCTGCTTGATCTCAGGAGCTTCTGGGGAGAAGATGGCTACATCCTTTCCTGCCCCTGGCTACTGCTAGCTGATGGCTTGGTCTCAGAGCTTTTGGGAGTAAGTTGGCCACACCCCTTCCTGCCTTGGGCTGCTACAGTCCCCTTCCCCCAGTGGTGAGCTGTCTCCCCTTGGAGGGCTTCACTGCACTGAGCTGCACTGCACCCCAGCACTGCACCCCTGTTCTGACCTGCTGCCCAGCCTGTTGCCGAGCCATAGTAAGGAGACAGCCTGGGAAGGGAGCCTGCGCTGCCTGTAGGCCTGACTGACTGCTCCTGCCCTCCCCAACAGTTACTTCACTGTATCTGATCCTCCTTTGTCTTCCTGCCTACTGCTTTGCTGCTGAGTACCTGGCTGGAGGCCTGAGGGGCTTCTGGACAGATCTCCAACAAACAAAGCCTCTACACCGCTCCAGCCATCTTTTATATCTGACTCAGCAGCCTTCCCTGTGTGTTCTTGCCTTTGTACAATAAGTCCTCTTCCCCTGCCCTGGTGTTCATTGTGTGGCTGAGTAAGCCAGCTCGAGTTTCCTCTCTCTCTCTCTGTGTGTGTGTGTGTCTGTGTGTGTGTGTGTGTGTGTGTGTGTCTGTGTGTGTGTGTGTGTGTGTGTGTTCCCCTTCCCCCACATTCTCAAAGCATAGGCCTCTTGGTTTTTCTTCCTGTGAGGCTGTAGCTCAGTGAGCTTCAGCCCCCTACTCCCTTCTCCCCCACAACCCCAGCCTGCCCCTACTAGATTCACCAGCTCCACTGTATATTTTGTTTTTCTTTATTGTCTTCCCTGCCCTTATGTGAAACAATGGCAGGGCAGGAACCTTCTTGGGGGTAAATGCCCCCATAGAACTTCCTGCAGCCCCCACTATGGTGGCAGATTCCAGCTAAGCCCCCCAAAGGGATGCATACCCCTGCAGCCTCCACCCCAGAGGCAGAGCCCAACCAACCTCCTCCAGGGATGGAGAACACTGCAATCTCTGCTGTAGGGGCAGGTGGGACTCTGGTAAGAAGCCAAAAAGGCGAGGAGGTCTCCCTGGGCCAACCCCCCCCCCCCCAAAGGGGTCCCCAGGCCCTCTCTCCTGTCATTGGGGACCAAGGGCAAGAGCAGCGGGAAGGGCTCCTCTTCAGCCTCCTCCACAGCTGGGGATGGCAAGGGCAAGGGCTCTGCCCCCAAACCTAGACTGCCTGTCTTTGGCCCTAGCCCCAGTCTCACCAATGTGCCCCCCCAGGGAGAACCACTGCTATGCATAGGCAGTTGGGGGGAGACCCAAAGCCAGGGGCCTGGACCCTCCACCACCAGCCTTCCAGCTCAGGCAGCGGGGCCCCCTTTCTGGCACTTGCCTGCAGGCACAGAGTGAAGTGCCAGCTGCCCAAGCAGGAGAACCTGCACTTTGAGACCTGGATGCAGACCCTGGCTCAGGTAGTGGGGGCCTCCAAGATCATGGAAGCCTCCAACTTTCATGGCAAGGGGGTCTTTTGCTTGCCTCAGAGGCCTGACCAGACATACACAGTACCTGGACATTCCATCTTCAACAACCTGTATCTGGTTCAGGAACTCCTGGAGCTAGTGTGCCAGGAGGGCCTGTCTTTCCCCCTCCAGTCCCTGGACTAGGAGAAGGCATTTGACAGAGCTCACAGGCACACTATGGGCCTTTGGCATCAGACTCTGCTTCATGTGGGCTCTCCAGGTGCTGTACGCCCCTGCAGAGTGTTTGGTCAAGCTCAACTGGACCTGACGGAGCCCAACCCATTCAGAAGAGGGTTGCATCAAGACTACCCACTGGCACGCCAGCTGTACACTGTGGCCCTGGAGCCCTTCCTTGTTCTACTGCAAAAGTGGATGGTGGGAAAGATGCTCCAGGAGCTGCTGGTGCAGCTCATCCTGTCAGCATATGCTGACAATGTACTCCTCATGGTCCAGAACTTGGGTGACCTGGTGCAGGTGGAGGCCTGTCAGGCATTGTACTCAGTGGCCTCCTCTGCCTGGGTCAACATGGTATTGGAGACCTCCTGGCCTAGGATAGGTGGGAGTGGGTGGACCCTGGTGCATGGGTCTATCCACGGCATGTGCAACCTGCCGTCTGGTCCAGGAGGAGAAATCTGTTCCTACCTCCCAGCTCCCTTGCCTTTGTTGACCAGGTCCTGCACAGCAGTAGTCCATACCCCCTGGTGTCTTCCAGCCCACTAGAGTTTGTCATGGGGCCACTACCTCACCTGGCCTCATGGCGCTCCCTGCTCTACCACCTGAGATGGCTGGAGAACACCAGACTGATCTGCTTTTCCATTGTCCATTGTCACCGCCTCTACATGCTCATGTATTGCACTGTTCATCATGCTTCCCTCATGTCCTGCCCAGCCACCAAGTGGTGGGACCTGCTTGGCGAGGGTGTGGCTGGGACACCCCAGTGGCTGAGTCTGTACTCCACCCTCATCCCATGAGCCACTGGGGACCTCAGCTTGTGGCTCCTCCAAGGAGCCATTGCCATGGGCAGGTATCTGGTGAGCTTCATGGACACCCTGGTCTCCTGCCCCTTCTGCAGGCAGAGGGAGATCCTGGCGCACATGACTCTCAAGAGTGCAGGCTGCAGGCCCTCCACCTCCATCTCCAGAACCTCTCCTTGAGGTTCTTATTGAATTTCACCCCCACCTTTGTTTTTGGTCACCCCATCCACAGCCTCACTAAGTCCTGGTCAACGTCCTCCTGACCCTGGCCACATGGGCCCTATACTTGACCAGGAAGGAGGCTCTGGCCAGGAAGATGTCCAGAGACTATGGGGCTACTTTCCTTTCACTTATCCATGCATGTTTCCAGGGAGAGCACCAGTGGGCTGCATCCACTGGCTCCATGGATGCCTTTGAAGACTAGTGGGTGTAACCCAGGGGACTTTGCTTAGTGTCCCCCTTAGCCACATTTATTTTCATGTTTTGACCCTTTGACCCACACGATACTCCCAAAATGGAGCTTTTTACATTAGTTGTCCCTAGAATTTAGTTGTACCACTCACTCATTAGCCCCAAAAAGGGTTACTAGTTAGCCAGGTGGGCCTTAGGGCCCACGGTATGACTGTTACAAATAGATAGGAGCTTCTGGGGACACTAGCCTCATGTGTAAACTAGACTGCTGAAACAGCATCCCAAACTCACTTTTAAAATACCCCAGAAGTCCTCATTATTACACAATTACAAGAAAAGAGAGAGAAAGGGGCACCGATCAGATGGGAACAGGTAGTTGGGGAAGGTCCCCTCCCCGCTCCTTCAATCCCCCAACCCCCTACTTATGGAAGGGGATTGGGGGACTGAAGCCAGGTCCCCACCATGCTTCAGGACTGGGGAAAGGGCCAACCATGGAGATATTCTGAAAGGCTGCCAGAGCATCTGTGGAGGACTGAGCTTCCAGTTGTCTCAGTACCATGCCCTAACCCAGTTTTTTCCCCCGGGGTATTGTTTGACCCCTGGATACACAGGGGTCTAATTTTGTTCTGCCTCTGTAAATTTTCAGGACAGAGAATGGTTTTTTGTTCCTGTACGTGCCTCTTGCAGTGTTTCGAAGGGGTTTGAGATGCTGCAAGAATCATGGGCTGGCTCACCTGGACATGCCCCATGGAGCTGGGGCAGAACCATGATCTGCTGCCAACATACCCCTGTGACAGGCATCAGTTCTACAGGCAGAGGCATGCAGGGAGCAGATTGCAGCTCTGCCCCAGGTTCCAGCCCCGTGCTCTCACCACTTAACAATCCTGGGGTCTCCATGGAGACCAGCTGTACATGTACATGGCCAGGCAGATAGAAAGGGTCTGCAGGCAGGCAGGGAGCTATGCCCAGGGCCAGGTCTGGGATCATCAGTGGTGGCAGTGTGTAGTAGCAGGTCCAGCTGCATGAATCATGGCCCAGGCTACCCTGTGTACCTGGGCTGCATGGGACTGAGGGACCTGCTGTGGACTAAACAAAATTCTTTGACAGGCCAGATCCAGCCCACAGGCTGTATTGTTACTGAAAATTGCCAGCTGATCAAATTAAGAGCAAGACCTTAAAAACAGGGGAGAAGGCAAAATACTGTGTTTATTGATTACATGAAGCAGATACATAAGCTTGGACACACCAATCATACTGACATACATGAGCACATATACAAACAGAAATACAGACAAAACCATTCCAGTAAGATGTTATAGTTATCAGCAGAAATTACTCAATGTCAGCATTGGATGGTCAGTTCCAGGTTCATTGAGGGCGATGAGAGAGGGGGGAAGACTAGGACATCTGAACCTCAAGGCCTCTGAACTTAGGGACTGCACGTAGAATGTCTGCCATGATTTTGGTGAGTAACCAAAGCCTCTAGGGGAGGGGTCAGCAACCCCTGGCACACATGCCAAGCGTGGTACATGAGGCCATTTTGCCTGGCATGCCACAGCCAGCCCTGGCTCTGGGAAGCTGCTTCTAGTGACAGAGCCTGGGTTGCTCCCAACAGGGCTTGCAGCATCCAAGTTAACTGCTGGGAGCAGCCTGGGATCCTGGCTGCCAGCAGCTCCTACAGAGCCAGGGCCGGCTACAGCCGGGGGGCTCCAAACAGCTGTGCCGGGCTCCAGCATCAGCTTTGCACCAGCACGTGCACCTGCACATTGGAGAAGGCGGTAAGGGTGGGGCCTGAGGCAGTGCACCCTGGTCTCTCCCCCGTTCCTGGCATGGAGATGATGAGCCTGGAGCAGCCGTTTGTAGCCAGCCTGGGCTCTGGGCAGCTGCAGCAAGCAGCAGGCTGACTACAAAGAGCTGTTCTGGGCTCATCACCTCTGTGCCAGGAATGGGGGAGAGACCAGGGCTGCACTGCCTCAGGTCCCTCCCCCACCACCTGCTTCAAGGTGAGTCTGCATGTGCTGGTGTGGAGCTGATGCCAAAGCCCGGCACAGCTGTTTGGAACCTCCTGGCTGCAGCCAGCCCTGGCTCTGGGGAGCTGCTGCCAGCCGGGATCCCAGGCTGCTCCCAGCAGTTAGCTGGGACATTGCAAGCCCTGCTGGGAGCGACCTGAGCTTCAGCAGCTACCCAGAGTTGGGGTAGCTGCTGGCAGCCACAGAGCCCGGACTGGGGGCTATGGGGGTAAAGGCTTTGGGTGAAGGTCAAGGGGCACCAGCAGGGCATCCTGCCATGTACCCCTTGCCTCATTTTGTTTTTCTGCCATACCAGCACTCCGGCACCTTCCAAGGTAGGCATTATGGTGTTTTTTGGCACTCTGGCCAAAAAATGTTGCCTACCCTTACTCTAGGGTCTATGAGGGAGGATACTTGCCTTTGGTGGTAGAACAGCACAGACCTGAACGATTGAACTCTGATCAGTTGAAACTTGGAACTTGACGATTCAGCTTTGCCCAATAGAATTCAGAACTGCTTTGGCCCTTGAAACAATTTTTAAAAAAATGCAATATTCTGAATTCAGACTTGGCCACTTTATCTGAACTAAATCACATGCTGAAATCCTGACTTGTTTGAAGTCAATGGTAAACTTTATATTGATTTCAAAGCATTCACAACACCTACTATGTTCTCTCACCAAAAAAACAAAACAAAAAACCCACAATGACAACAACAAAACCCAACACATTCCCAAGTAAGACATGATGATGTGCAACTTGTTTTTCTAAGCTGAAATGCAGAAGAAAATATTTTTTCTTGAAAATACTGGCATAGCAGTAGGCCAGTAGCAGCTTCTTCAGCAAGAGTGGAACAGGTCCACAGCTAGGGGCTAGACAGCCCATGTGCAGCTCTGCAACACTACTTTTACTTTCCCCTAGAAGAGGCAAAAGCTCTTATTACCATATTTCCTCATTTACAATGAAAACTCCAATTACTAACTGATAGTTCTTTGAAAAAAGGCATGTTGTATTAATTATGACAGCTAACATATATAGTTCAGCTTTTGATGCAATCACATAAAATGGGAGTCTCAGCCTGTATTTACTGAAAGAGAATAGAAAAAACTTTGACTCTTTATATAAAAATAAAATTTGAGACTTCAAGACTTGCCCTTCTTACAGCATCATTTGAACAGAGTGAGTATAGCACTTTTCAAATGAGCTTGTAATGACTGCAAGTTTGGGCTATAGATTATTTTTGCCACTTTTGAGCAAAGAGGTAATAGGCCTTTGTTCCACTTTGTTTTCTAAAACTTTTCAAACTAGTACAGACCCGGTTAGAACAAAACAAACAAATGAACAGGCACATTTAATATAAGCCTAGCATGTACATGTATCATGATGGCAAAGAGTTTGTAATAGGAATTATTAACTGAGATTCCATTTAAACTGAGGTCACAGTGAAATGTACAGAGAAATAAAATAGTTAAGTATGCAGATTCTGAAAACCCATGGTAATGGAAAATTTTGGAATAATCCTTAAGAAATTAAGATAAATATGTTATACCTGGGGAAATGTTATCTTCATAGATTATGTCAAAGATTAAGACATGCATAATTGATTTAGCTAGCTAAAGACAAATGACACACACAGGAAGCCAAGAAAGTAATGGTTTTAAGGAATGGCTATTAATTTTAACTAAGTAAAGCACAATTCAGAACAATCAAAGCAACCTACATAATTTAAATTCATGTTTTATTTTCATTATACACACACACACACGTATGTATGTATGTATGTATATGTATATATATGTGTGTGTGTGTGTGTGTGTAATAATATATAAAATCTGAAAAAAGGGATGGCTGTAGTTTAAAAACAAATCTACAAATGAAACATTTGAGGCCAGATCAATTTGCTGTTATGAGCTATGGACTTATTTTGACAATGTAGTTTGTCATTATTTTTTATATCCTGGGAAATGTAAGTTTTGGGGCGGGGGTTGTTTTGTTTTGTTTTGTTTTTTACACTCAAGACTGTGTAGTAACATATAAAGATACCTGAATTGTCACTGCACCTCCTAAAGAAAGAAGTTGATTATTTGCTTATTTAAACTTGGTGATAAAGTATCCAGAATACTGTAGACAAAAGATCATGCAATAAAGGAACTATTACCTGTGGCAGCTGTAACCCATGAGATGCCATTGCAGGTGTTCAGATTCTTTATAGGAATATTTCCAACTTTTTGTTTCTTTTCCTCTTTTTTAAAAGGTCAATTTTCCTTCCATTAAGGTAAAGCAATTTCTAAATGTGCCATTTTTTCATATTAAGTCTATGTACTATAATATTTTCCTGATCTTTTGTTGCTGAGAAGCATGACTTAGCAATTTTCTAAAAATTCTGAACACAATCTAATTAGGTAATTCAATATTCAAAGAAAAATTTCGAGTTGATATTAATATTGTTTTTCTTTTACATATATACATTTTCATGCATATTTAGTTCATTGAGGTGAACAAGTTGAATTGGTTGCTAACACGGTTTTGAAAAGCCCATGTGCAATGTCAAATGCATGCAGGAAGCAAAAAGACGCTGAATAGAGCATGCTTCATAATTCTGGGGAAAAAGAAACTCAAGAAAAAGTCTTTGTAATTTAGAAACACTTTCATTCCAAGTACCTTAGGGTCTTAGAATTATAAGAAGTGAAGGTCATAGTGCTAGTCCTACTGACTGAGATTTGGTAATGGGAATTTGATCCTCCCTTACTGACTGACAATTGTTTTCAGATCTCACACTTAGTTCCTATTTAGGGAGAAAAGAAATTTGATGAGCCTTGTGTAGCAGTTGAAACTGAAACTTTACTTTTAATTCTTTGTTTTAGCACTAGCAGACAGAGCAGTGACCAGTATGCAGAAATTTGTATACAACGCCATAATACAATAACCCTGTCACATTTTTATTACTATTTAAAGCATATAAGACCACTACAGTCCCCTAAACACTAGAGAGCCTAAGGAGGCCTGGTTTTTAAGGCGCACACTCATCTTCATTTCCTGTTGTGGGATTAAAATGCAGGTAAGGATGCATTAAGTTCTTTCCCAATATTATTTTGTTACCTTAAAAAGTAGCAAAATGCTTGTAATATATGACTCTCTCAAATCGGGGGAGGTAAACTATAAAACTGTTATACGTAGAAAAGGTTCTCTAGTAGAACTTGGCTGATACCATGAAAAATAAGAGAACCCAGAGGTCAAGAATATTTGGTTGATAACATTAAACCATCATGCACTCCCTACCCTATGCTGTGTTGAACCCATCCCTACTGTAGCTTTGATGATACTGTCATGAAAGCCTCTTTCATCATTTGGGCCTTACGTAATCCCTCATTCTCAAAGAAGTGCGATCTTGCAGTTTATACAGATTCACCACACACATATTTAAATCTAAATTTGCATTATTAGTAGTTTATCTTACATTTAATTTGGTTAATTACATATATTTTCTGTATAGAGAAGGGTTCCTTATTTAAAAGTAATATCTTTTCTCTTTTCACTATTTCTTTATATAGAAAAGTAAGAATCCACAACCCTTTGATACTTAACCATATTTGCCAACACAAAAATGCCATTTTATATGTTGGGGTGTGTCACGATACAACCACCTCAAGGATGGCTGTGATGTCCCACGGGCACCATGCCTGTGCAAGCTCCACCCTATGGGCACCTACTAATCTTTCCTACCATGTTTTGCTGTTATAAATGATGGATTGGGAGGCTGCCCTCAAGTTGCTTCTCAGTCACAGTACTGACAGTCTCCCCGAAATCCTGTAGGTTGCTAGTCCCCTTTATTAGGTCCCACACTCAGGAGATGTCTTACAATACCCACTGCCCCTTTACCATGCCCCAAGCTTTGCAGATGGTATTTTAAACATCATCTCTCTGGGGCCTTGCTCAGCCTCCTGTCAGCACTGGGCTCTCTGCAGCCCTGTCTCTGTGCCCACACTGTCTGCAGCCCCTTTGTCACCATGCCCCTGGCATTGGGGTCTGTGTGCCCCCTTGGCACTGGGGTCTGCTCACCCCCTTTGTCACTGCGTCCTCCTGGTGCTGGGGCCCCAACACTGTAGTAGGCCCCCAAAGAGGCCTTTTCCTTCCCCAATAGCCTCAGCCCAATCCACCGGTCTATCAATAGTAACCAAAATATGAGCCCCTGGGCTATAACATAATATAAGCAGTTCAGGAAATGCTCTGTCCATTTGAAAGAGTCATACTTCCCCCCAGCACTAAGAGCCTTGTTAGCCAGGGTGTCTGGTCAGCTCCTGGAGCCCTTTAATCCTACCAGAAGCAGAAGAGGAAGTCAAGGATCTCTGATTAGCTTCCTCTCTGAGAGCTCCTTCCCCCTGGGGATTCTGACACTCTAGTCCTAGCCCTACGGTTTATATGTTCCCAGGGCCCTGCCTCTTCCAGTCAGCTGTCCAGCTGCAGGTGCAGGCTAATGCCCTCATTAGCCTGCTGCCACAGCAGCCTGCACCTGTGGGGGTTCTGCCTGGCTCCTACGGCCCTCTCTCTAGGCAGTTTCTGCCCTTGAAGGAGCAGGCACCTTAGTACCCTGCAACAGGGTGGAAATGATAAATACATACTTTGATCTGTCCTGAAATAAATGTCTTCTGGTCTTTTCAAAGGGTTACAGGAGATGTCATTTAAGATTTGCTAGCTTCATGAGCTCAAACCTCTGGCTCTGGTCTGACCAAGTGGTCCACCGTTCAGGGCCTACCCCTCACACTGGATCCAGATGTGTGCCGAAATGATCTAGCATGCAGGGCTGCATCAAACAACTATTGCTCTAATAGGTGCCTTTTTTTTTTGCTGGGGGGTTAAGATGATGCCCCCCCACGGCTGGAGCAGAGCAAAGAAGTGTTGATGGGTGGGGCAGAGGCAGTTGATGGGGAGGGCAGAGGCTGCTCGCTCTGCTCCCTCGTTCACCTGGAAGCCCTATGTGCTGCCATGGCAAGGTGCTCCCTGCCTGCCTGGCAGCAGCAGAGGGCATAACTCTGTGCTGCCACTGCCTCCGCTGCTGCTGGGTGGGCATGGGGTGCCTCACCATTGTGGTGCAGCCTCCTGGAGGCGGCCAGGTAGCACAGTGGGGAGCTCCAAGCCGTCAGAGAGCAACCTGCATCTACCCCCGCCCTGCACACAAACCTGGGAGGGGGGCTGTGCCCTGCTATTCCCCTCTCCCCAGGAGTATATGTAGCTGCAAGGAGCTACTCCCCTCGTGACCCCTGGATGAGGGTCTGTCCCACCCTGCCTCAGCCCTGTGCCCTATGCACTGCCTTTGCTGATCAGCACCTCCAGGACCAGCCCCTGTCTCCCGCCCTCACTGTGGGATCCTCAATCTGCTCCCCCTCCATAGACTTACCTGCTACTCTCCACCACTGCCTGGGTCTGTATTCCTGGCCATATGCATGTGTGTGCACCCAAACTTGCACGTGGTGCCCCCTGCATCCTGCTCCCAGCAGCCTCTTGCAGGCTGGACCTCTGCCAGCCAGCAAGGGGAAGCCCACCATTTTATACAGTGAATGGAAAACCTGGATTCTTGCACAACACTAGTAACCCAGGACAACTGCTGTCCTGGAGTCATGCAGCCTAGGACCAGGACTTGATGTTCCTATTTCAGGACTGGGCCAGAGGTTGAACAACCCTGAGCTAACTGTTAAGAAATTAGATCCCCCAATACATTTTAATCTAAAATAAGATTTAGATGATGTGCTAATTTCACCTGAGTCCAACGGTAACTTTACTAAAGTCAATATAATTGTCAACTTAACTAGATAAAAAAGGTTAAGAAGGAGGCATCATATGAGTTATGTTCTTTGATGATACTAATCACATTATATTTTCCTTGATTAATAAACTTTAGTATTCTACAGAGAGAAGAAAAACAGTAGGAAACATGTACTTAATAGAGTTTGCATAGATGTACCATACAGAAAAAATAGATGGAAAGAATTCCCTTGATTTTGTGAAACAACCCACATTTAAAACATTCTTTAGAAAAACAAGTTTCAAATATGTTAAATGGTCTGTGCGCAAACATGTGAGAGATGGGAACCGTCAATTGCATTAAGCTTTGACAGCAAAGGAAGGCAGTTAGAAAAGGAAAGCAGAGAAGCACAAACAGGATATAGCTATAAGCTTACTTCTTTGTACTTGCATATTAACACAGCAGCAGGCTTCTCCAAAGGTGCCCCTCCTTAATGTGCCTCTTAATGAGGTCAGAATAGCTTGTTCAGACTGTAACAGGAGTCTTGCACTCAATTAGAAAAATGGAATAGGTTGTACACAAATCTTGACCTCGCCTCAAAAAAAAAAAGGTAATGCTTTGATTAGGGTACATATGTCAAACAAATTGAAAAAAAAAAATATCACCACCAGAAAAACCTAATCACCAGAAGCAAACTTCCTATGGCCTGAAACACACTGAATGGATCCAGACCATGCCATGACAAGAAATGTAAAACCTGCCAACATATTTCCACCACCCCCACAATTAGTATACCCCACAACATGCCCATCAGTGTTCCTGGATTGTACAGCTGCACCTCCAGAAATGTAATATATCTCATCCATTGCATCAAATTTGAACTGTCAAAGCATGTCCTCCTAGCTCCATTTGGCCAGGAGGTCAGCCACAGCCTGCTGGGTCCCAGGTGCCAGCTCTGAGCAAGCAGAGTCCTGCCACTGGCCTCCCTAGCAGAAATTCTGGTGTGCCCTATTAGAAAACTGAAAAATCCCCAATAAAAAAAAATTCCAAAGTCACTCTGTAAAATATCCTCAAATCCATGTTCCTCCACAAGTAAAACAAAAGACCACTATAAAGAGAGAGACAGAGAGACAGAGACAGCGATCAGCTGGACAATGTTTTATTGATATATCTTACACTGTTAAACCAAGTCTCATCATAATAATAAAGTGAACTCTAAATACATGTTTCATGAATTCATGAATACATATTATGCTGCCCTTCCACAGGGCAAAGGCCCCTCCACAAGGGGTTCACCCCTCCAGAAGGGGTTTGGCTCCCCAACAGGGGCCAAATGGCCCCTGCAAGCCCCATCCCCCCCTCCCAAAACATGTGACATTTCAGCTTTTTTGGATTCATAAGTTCAGAAATGTGTTGCTATGTTTAAAATGAGCATTGCTGCCAAGGGTTCCACATTACTGTATCCCTACCACTACCCCCCTTTTTTAAGGCCAGGTTTATTGATTTCATAAATAAAGCAATTACCATAGTTTTATTTCAATCCTAGTCAGGAGTACACATGTAAAACCAATGGCTTATTGTATATAATTTTTTTCAGTACTGTAATTCAGCATTAGCTAATGAGCCAGGCCTCCAAAGTCACATCAGTTTGATTGATGATCACGAGCACAGGGTAGTAAGGGTAGTACATCCAAGCCATTTTTGTAGTAACATCAACAATGGAGACTGTTCAGAATCATTTGTTGTCATTGCCTTAAAGTAAATTGCAGCAAATCAGCATAGCTTTTTGTTATACTGTAGACTTTGTCTAAGCAAATATTTTCTGTATATTGCAACATCGTAAAAGTTTGAGTCATTTCCAATTAGCGTTTTTATTTGTCATGCAGCTGCATAACTGCTGTTGTTATATGCTATGGCTCTGTCTTGCATTCTATCTTTCTCCCCCATGCAACGGGCTGCCAGATAGATGTGTTTTGTTTTATATTAATGTGCACCAGTCTTCTCAGCCTGGCATGCAGGGCCAGCCCAGAATGTGGTTCTGAGATTGTTCTGAGGTAGGGGGCAAAAATAAGATTGCTCTGCAGCCAGATCCAGCATCCAAGGCTATGCCAGTGCACTACCCCAATTCCAAATCTAGCCTGCAGATCGACTTGCCTTCAGGATCAAGCCCATAGCCCAGCCCTGTTTTGCTTATAGGTTCCACAGTGCCAGAAGATTAAGCTACTGCTCTAGTTTAAAGTAGTTTGGGAACACAAATTCCAGGGTAATGTTTTGCTCATAGGGCAACTGAAGGTCCTATCTATGTAATTTAGATTACCAAGCAAGAACCCTTTTCCTTGGAGCTTATGGACCCTGCCCACAAAGTGCACAAGAAAGGACTTTTCACTGTTTCCTATATGGGTAGTTTAACTTTGTATGTACATATGTAGGTCTGTTATTTTTAAGGTAAGACATGCATAATATACTGTATACTATTCAATACTGTAATAGCATTCAATTTTTGAAAGGGTTATAACTCAGTCAATTCCAAACTTAATCTTCATAGAAAGATTTCTAAACTAAAAATTCAATTTTATACAATGAATGCAATATACTGTTTTTAAAGAGCCATAAGTAGATGAATATGAAAGCAGGGTAGGACTATATTTTATTTTTTCTGGAAAACATTTCTCTTCTCAAATGTTCCACAAAATATTCACCTTTGGATATACCATTTGCTAGATCCACATCTGACAGAACTAGCATACATTTACTGCAATTCATGAAGCAATGATAACTTACCCTAGGTGAGGATCTGGCCCAATTTCAGCAAATAAATAAAAAGTCTAGATCCTGTGCTTAGCTTCTGCTAACGCCTTTGTGCATCACTAACTGAAGCAGTTGTAGAAACTCCTGCTTCATGTAGAGACTTAAGGAAATGTCATACTTGTACCCCTGCCAGAATAAATATGATGAGAGTGGTACAGATTGATACAAGCACAATAGTTGTCATATAGAGGCACATATGATACACTTGCAATTGGAGGTGGACAAAATTTCTTTTCCAAAAATGAGTGTTTGGGATGACTGAAACAATTCATCAATCATTGTCAATTTATTCTTTTTGTTTCAGTCAATGGCAAAGTTCTCTCAAAACAACTAAAATGAAATATTTCAACATTTTTTTCACTTAAAAACAATCACCTAAAATTTAAATTAAAGAAGGATAAGTTGAAAAGGAAGAAATGTGTTTTGGTTGCAGAGAATCTTTCAAACCTCCACATCTTGACAAGAAAGAAACAAATGTTTATTATTTTTATTGTTGTTGTTGTTTGGGTCTACACGATTTTTTAAAATAAGTTTTTCAATTCACTAAGCCATTGAAAACCCCGTTTTCAGAATCCTGCTGATGGAAGGGAATATCCATTTTCCTCATACGCTTCTTAGGCTTTTTGTAAGAGGCCCTTTAACATCAATTAATGTGATGCATTTGAATTAATAAAAATACATTAAAAAGGAAGAATAGTCAAAAAATCTATTAAAACCTATATGCATATGTTTATGAGTTTATTTAAATTGCTAATAATTATTTAAATGATGCAAACAACTCTTACCTAAATATCTTTGTACATTCCACTAATGTGACCTTCACTATACATATGCAAATGCAAACGTGGGTCTGCTAAGCTTCAGCTACCTGACTGATATCATTTAGTACTTCAAGCCCAATCATAATAATCAAAGCCAATCAAGCAACTTAAGCAATAATTTTGCTTATCCTAATGACTGCTAGAAACTTACTCCCATTACCATGTATGTCTGGTTAATGTTATTTAATTATTTATCATTACAAAGGACAACTTCCCAATGAGCCTAGCAAATCAACAGATACGGCCAGTTTATCTGCATAAGTTTTAAATCAACTTTTCAGGGACTACATTAAAGTAACATTACTCAGTGAAGTCATGTAAAATCCTTGTTTGTCCATCTTTTTAGGACTTTGTTTGTAGTAAGAAAAGCATAGCTGGGAACACACTTTTGACTTTTATAACCCTTTCTTGACTGTCTTGGATTTAAGAAATATATTTATCACATTGTTTTTATCATCTGAACAAATGAATTTAATTTTCTTCTCTGCTATCTCTCCTCCCATGGTATTTTCTGTTCTATCAAATGTGGATGGTCTAAACCTCATGAAGCTTTTACCAATACCTATTAATACAAATTCCTCTGAGCAATCTTTTCATCATCTTTTCACAGCTGAAGTCCTTGAGAATCTGCATGAGCAGACATTTCATTAAAAAATACAGGTATTATTAAAAAGTAAAATAATGGTACAATATTAGCAGCAGAATTGTGGTAGCCTCCAGAGAATGTCACAAAATACATTTAAAGAGACCACCTGTGCCATAAAACTCTAATAAACATGATATAAAACCTAATAAAGTTGGGTGAAGTGGCTTGCCTGTTTGCCTGAGGTCACCCTTTAGGCTGCTGGCAGAACTGGGAATAGAAACAAAGTCTCCTAGCTCCCTGTACCTGTACTGCAACTTTGGCTTATGAAACCACTTCATGTATGAAAATAAGTGAAGAAAAGGGTATTTATTTATATTACTATAATTAATTAGCAAACTTTTCTTTCCTAGCTGTACAGTGTGTTTCTAGATTTCATTTTCTGAATGTGAGTTGTGAAGTTGTTTTTTTTTTTTCCAAACGTATTAGAAAGAGTTTTATTCCAATCACGTTACTGATGATTGCTATTTCAGGTTAAAAAATTAAAAAAAACAAAAAAGAAAATGAGAAAAAAAGAAAGAGAAAAAAACCCTTAAGAAACATGGGCTTAGTAAAAGAATACAGAAACCTCACATTTGACAAAACAATTTTGAAGAAACATGACAATATCAAGCTTTTTTCAGAAAACTGAAACTAAAATCTTCAGAGGCTGGACAAAACATTCAGTGTTCAAACATAAATTCAAAACATTGAGGTAAAAAGGAAAACCAAATACAAAATAAAGCAAAAACAGTTATTGCGTGTTTGCGGTTTTTTGAGTTTTTGCTTTTTTTGTTTGTTTGTTTTTAATAGTCTCTGCATTTTAGAAAATTTCAAAGGAAAGAAAAAGTCCATTTTCATTTTTTTTTTAAATAAATTGTTCAATAAACTCCTGTGGCCCATTATTAGTCCAATACCTCATCCAGCTTCTCTCCCTTTGTAATACATAGTAGCTTGTGAATAAAGGCTTTGTAGAAATAAATGCATGATTTGCAGTTTTTTATGGTAGTATCTAGAGGCCCAAACCAAGATGAGAGTCCCATTTACTGGGGACATGAGAAACAGTACCCACAACCCAAAGAAGTTAAAGGGCTAAAGTACAGAAACAGGCTTTTATAGACAAAGTTTGCACAGTTTAGTCTAGAAACCCAACTTCACAAAGCATGTTACAGTTCCGAGTGCTTAATTCCCAAGACTACCTTTAGCAACTATAATCCTGTAAGTATTTAAATTCAGATTTAGCTATTCATACATACACAGATACAGATAAGAAAGATATGCTGAAGCTCTGAATCACATAGTTAAATCCTTTAATATAGGATTCACAGTCTCTCACCCACATAGTTAATTTCTTTGTTTACAAGTGTTGCAGTATTTCAGAGAATATTATAAACTATGCACTAGGTTTGATAATCTGTGCAGTATGGTTTTCATAACACTAGAAGTCATACACAATTTATTTAAATAAGCTTACAGAAGTCATAGACATTAGGACCAGAAAGGACCTCATAAAAGCATTGGGTTCAGCCCCCTGCCCAAGGGGCAGGAAGTCAGTTAGGGTCAAACGATCCAGCAAGATACATGTCCAAATGTTTCTTGAAAGTGTCCAGAGTAGGTGCATGTGCCACCTCTGGGGGGAGTCTGTTTCAGGCCTTGGTGGCTCAGACAGCGAAGAAGTTTTTCCAGCCTAAAATAGTCTTGCAGGAGTTTGTGACCAATCATTCTTGTCTTCCCTTGGGGTGCTCTGGCCAAGTCACCCCTGAGCCTGCACTTTTCCAGGCTAAAGAGTCCCGTGGCTCTCAGCCTCTCTTCATAAGGCCTGTTCTCTTGCCTTTATGTATGACTTCAGATGTAAATCTATTGAGGGGAAAGAGGAAGCAATAGGTTTTAATGAGGAGCTGTTATTTAACATTTTCAAAGAAATGAAAACATATATCAATTCATTAAAAAATAAGACAAAAGAGTTGAAGTAGAAAGATGTAGTAGTAAATATAACATTTACAAACATAAATGCTAATCAATTCTAGTAGACTCATCACTGAAAAGGAAACTTTTAGTCTTAACGTAGAACAATGAATCCTGAAAACCATTTGTTTCCCATTGCCAAAGTACTGAGGTATTATTGGTGGACAAATGTGTACTTTACAACAGTAAGTGCCTGTGTGGCAAGACAGAGGCAACTATGATGCCCCCTGGTGGCCGCATTGTTCCTACTCCAAAATAGTTCTTCCTTGATTACTCACCCACCACACCTTGTTCTTACTAAAGATTAGGGAAGGAAGGCTGCCCACAGGCCTTAAAGTGACCCTTAGTGATTTAAATAACCAACTGGTCCCTCCCAGACCCCACTAGTCTCTACTCAGTACAGGAGATAAACGGGCCCTCTCAGCCATTCCCTTAAAGGCTAATTGCTTGGCTCTGCCTGCCCCTATACCATACCCCAAGCTTGCAGGTACTACCACTACTGATGTTCCTGTCATTGAGCCTTCCCTGGGCTCTTGGACCCTCTGGGTTTTTCTGCCCTCTCCCTGGCCTGGGGGGACTCTCTGGTTCCCTCACCTCAGACTCTCCCTGGACTGGGGAGATTGTATGGGTATGCCTTGAGCAGGGATCGAGGCTTGTAATACAAACAAGAGCACTAACAAAAAATAAAGGCCACTTGCCTACATGGAACCATTCCCTCTCTGTCCCAGTGATAAATCCTTTTTCTCAGGCCTGTAAAGAGGCTTACCCTAGCTCTTTCAGGAGACTTCCTGCTCTGCTGCCAGAAGCTCCTATCTCCTTGTGGCTCACAGAGCTAGACTGCCTGACTGGTTCAGGATCTGGGGTTATATAGCTCAAGCCTGAGTCTCTTCTGGTCAGGTGAGTCTCTCATCAACCCCCACCCGCCCATGACACCTGAAAGCTGCCTTTCAGGTGCACCAAGAGTCCTGCTATAGTCTGTCTCCCAAACTATTCTCATCATGTCACCCTCCACAGGCAGGATTAAGGGTGAGTGATGATTCGATTGATCTAATTTAGCTCTGAGCCATTTTTATACATTTTTATGACCACATAAGTTCAGATATGCCTCTGAGTACAGATCTGGGTGATGTAAAAATGAAACTGTGCAAATCACTCAGCCATAACTTCAAAATAGGTAACAGATGTCTTGATACTAACCCTAGTACTTCAGCTCTCTTTTAAAAGAGATATTATAGTATCTGTCTAAAGCTGGTCAAAGACAGAGGTGGAATGTAACATTTATTACTCAAGCAAAAGAAAACTATGCAAATATATTATACAAGATTATAGATATCTATATAATAGTCTTGCATCCACTAAGGTCAACATGGGAATTGAGAGGTTTCAAATTAAGTATGTTCATAAGGGTTTTCAGGATGACCATCTAAAATGTGTGTTCAAAAAAGGATTATATCTACTTTAGTAGAACTTATTTTATTAGCAAATGTGTTTTGATTTAGATGTTTTCCTTTTCTGGAACTCAAATATTTTTGCTACTAAGATAGCTAAATGGCCCAAAAAAAAAAATAACTAGCACACTGTTTAGCAGCAGCAGTATTTTGTGCTATTATAATTTGTGTGTGGTGCATCTGAAACTTCCTTGAGACAGCTAATCATGCTTCATCACTGGCTCTGGGTTTATGAGACTTCAAGTGCCATTTATTTTCTCCAAGGATTTCTGAAAAGGGGTTTCCAGTGGGTTGAAAACATGCTTTTTGGATTTCACATACACTGCAAACTATAGAGTCATAGAATCATAGAAGTAGGGTGAGAAGGGACCTTGTAGATCTTCAAGTCCAACCCCCTGCCTGGGCAGGAGAAAAACTGGGCTCAGATGACTCCAGCTAGGTAGGCATCAAGCCTCCTCTTAAAGACCCCCAGGGTAGGAGTCAGCACCACTTCCCTTGGAAGTTTGTTGCCTTGACAGTGAAGTAGTTCTTACGGATGTCTAATCTAAACCTACTCCCCAACAACCTATGGCCGTTATTCCTTGTTATGCCAGGGGACTCTAGGGGAAACAAGATCTCTCCCTTCTGGTCCCGCCCAGTGAGTTTAGAGATGGTCACCAGGTCACCCCTCAGCCTTCTCTTGTGAAGGCTGAACAGGTTTAGGTCCCGCAGTCTCTCATCATAGTCTCTCCCTGTAGTCCCCAGAGCATGTGGGTGGCCCTCCTCTGGACCCTCTCATTATTGTCCACATCCCTCCTCAAGTGGGGCACACAGAACTGGACGCAGTACTCCAGCTGTGGCCTGACCAGTGTCTTGTAGAGGTGGAGGATCACCTCCTTGGCCCTGCTTGAGATGCAGCTGTGGATACATGAGAAGGTCCGGTTAGCCCTGCCAACCGTGATCTCACATTGTCGGCCTATGTTCATCTTGGAGTCAATAATAATTCCAAGATCCCTTTCTGCCTCCATGCTCTCAAGAAGGGAGTTTCCCATCTTATAAGTGTGCTGCTGGTCACTACTGCCCAAGTGCAGCACCCTGCACTTGTCAGTATTGAAACGCGTCCTGTTTTTGTTAGCCCACCCCTGTAACATAAGTACATTGTTTTCCTCCCACCGACAGTACTCAGAGATGAAGTACTATTATTGGCACTTACTGACATGTCTTTTTTATATGGCAAAATTCTAGCTTTAAGTTCCAAAAGTCCCTGGTTCATATTCCAGCAGGCATGGATTTATCATGCTGAAAAAACCCTTCACTGCATTAGACGGTTTGATTTATTACTGCTGAATGGATTAGTATGCTGCAAAAAAATTCAGAAAGTTATCTCCAAAATTTGCTGTTGTGCTGCACCAGCACTTTGCTGTTCTGTATCCATGACCTTGAATGGTGCTGAACATCCACAATTCCCACTGAAATCAGTGGCAATTGATGGCACAGATGCTTCCAGGAAGTGCTCACAGCTCTAGACACCACCCAGGCAACTAAGATTATTTAGGTCCTACTTGTCGACAGAGTGCACCTTTGGAGCCACTATCTCCCTCTCATTTGTTATCAATTACTTATTCTGTCAGGATTGGGGTGATGCAGGCACTAAAGTGCACAGTTGACAGCCCAGCAGTCACAAGGTCAAGACCATAGCAGAGGTGCTCCTAGCACAGCTTGTCAGATTCAAATGAATCTAAATTCTGCTAAATACCTTGTCATAAGGACAGAGGAAAAGAAAGTATTCTGTAGAGCCTGTTCAGTGACAGTGCCACTTGACTTTGATATTGTACTTTGATATTGTACTGTACTCAGCTCCTTCAGGAGATGAATAGAGATCCTGAGTACAGATGCAGGCCTGTCATTTGACAGAAGAGTGCCTAAGGGGAGAGAGTGAGCAAGAGAGGAGTCAAAACGACACAGTTCACTCTGACATTACTCTTTAGAGTGGTCCTTAGAGCTAGCCATACCACAAGCCTCAGATATATAAGCATATTAATAAAAATACAGATGTTGCCCATAGTATCCACATATACTCAGGTTGTTGTAAGCTTTGTTCTCTACAAATGCCTGATAGATTCTTATTTTAAGGCTACCTGCTATTAGCATGTTAGTTAAGACAGGACATTTTTTGGAACCTTGCATTTCTTTCTTGTATTTAATTCCTTCTAAACTCAATTCATTGAAATAGAAAGTGTTCTTTAGGAATAAAAAAGAACCACTTCATTAAAAATGTAACAAACACCCCCAAGTTGTTAGCTTTGCATTGCCCTACCCAGCAGCTCTCCTCTTTATCTATCATACAATGCAAAACAAGTCCAAGTTACCGTACATACAGTAATTTAAAATACTGACACCTGTCTATGGGTGAATAGAGCATTAGCTCTATTCTATCCTAAGAGAAGTCTGTCCTGTCATGGCCTTTCCCCATTTAAAGATCACGGAAACTGAAGGGCTTATCATCATCAAATCCAGTTCAGCTTCTGTGCTTCAGAAATTGACTGAAAAATGGATCTATGACTTGTGTGACTAATTCAGGCCTTGGTCTATGGAAAACATCCAAAAGGCTGCCCACACAATTTATTTTCAATACATTACTATATATATGCAGAAGTACAGATAAATGTAAAATAAATTCACATATTTTAAGTGACGCATTTAATATACAAGGCATGAATTATTATCCATTAACAACATGAAGAAGAATACTGTGCAGTAAACATCTGGGTTATGAACTTTAAAAAATGCAGAGGGAGAGTTTGTCAAAGACTGCCAGTTTCTGTGTTCCCTTTCCAACAATTTATCTACATTTCCACACAAACACTACATTCAAAGAATGTTAAGAGTTGTGACAAAGTGTTAATATCAGAGAAATTCACAAATAGGAAACACACCATATGTGTTCTTGTGGTGTAAAAGATTCTGTGAATGTGCTCAACAGTTTTGTGAGATGCACACCATCAAGACCCTGAAAGAAATTAGTGCAGTTCTGTTTGAAGCTGAGAGTTATTGACCAAATAGATTTGGAGAACTGCCAACTTGTTAAAGGTGCTAATGATTCACGTATGCAATTTTTGAAGAAAGCAATGAGATTCAACAGTTGTTTGATTTTTCTGTCAAAATGTTAAATTGCACTTCAAGTTGTACAGTGCTGTTGTCATTTTGAACATGCTGCAACACTCAGGTGGGAGATAGTATCCTTGTCCTGCAAGCAACTTATCTTTAGAAGGCCTTATACACGCACACTAAGTGTTTAAACAAAGATGTATCATAAGGGGCATTGTCAACACTCATTTTATGTTTTAAACAATTTTGCTATGATTTACAGAAAAGGTCCTTAAGATTCATTTAGAGGTTTGTACACCTCAACAACATTTTTTTGTTTGGTGTACTGCAAAGGTTTGTGATATGTGGTGACGATTGCTGTCTATGTGAACTTAGTAAACAAGACAGGCAAGGTACTGCAGAAATCTTTTCCACGACAGCAATTATCACCAGTGTAGAATACACATAACTTGTTAAAAGTCAGTTCTTCAGTTTGTAACAACCTTCATAACATACAGAAGTAGCATGATGAGAGGATCTGCCAAACAGCTCTACAAGAAAAACACTGTTTTCCTCTCAAAACAGATGTGTGACATTTAGACAATCTTTCTTTCATTATTTCTCATTCCATCAGTGTTTATTCTAGTTGCTTCACATATTTACGAAAGTTCTTCAAACTTTTTTCTTCTATTTTTTTGTGGACATAAATAAAAGATTAAACTGGCTTTATTGGATACTAGTACCCAAAAATAGTCTCTAGAAGAAAACAAGCAGCCTTATAATATCCTGGAACTATTCCACTGCACACAACTTCATGTGCAGTGGAAAACAATGAAATATATTGATACAGACAGTTCATTTTAAGAGATCCTTTGGGAAATATCTATTAAAATTAAGGCAAAGTGAACTGATTTATCACACAAGAGAGATCTTAAATTTCAGGCCAAAAAGATAGGATCTCTCAAATGACACACTTTTTGCTAACATCTCAGAAGCTCTAAGTGGTAGCTTTCAAATTTGAAGGTATAGTTATACTTTAAGTATTGGGAATAGCAACAGATGGAAAAAATGGTATTAGTTGATGTTAAGAGCCAGAGAGGAAATGGATCATAGAAGGATAGAGCTGGAAGTATCTCAAGAAGTGGGTAGTTTATCACCCTCTCAAGACAGAATTGTTATTGCATAAAGCATCCAAAGACAAACCTTTTAAATTGCATTTAAAAAAGTAATCTGTTCCAAGGGTTAACCACTCTCATATTTAGAAAGTTCTTCCTAATAAAATTTTCCTTATGGCAATTTAAGCCCATTATGTCTCATCCTGTCCTTTTCATTATCAATCCACTCCTCCCCATCTTCTCTTTTCTAGATTAAACACCATCAATTCTTCTGACAGTTCCTAATATTTACTATAATATTAGTTACTATAATATATTTTTAAATAATTTTGCTATCTTATATAGTTACTATAGTACATTTTCTAGACCTCTGATTACTTGTATTGCTCTCTTCTAGATCTTCCTCTGGTTTTCCACTTCTTTCTTAAAACATTGTCACAAAACAGACATAATACTCCAGGTGAGATCTTACCAATTATCAAGAGGATGTAATAGATCAGCACAGCATAAGCAAGCAAAATACATCAAAACAAATATTAGGATGAGATGTTAAACATAGCATGCTTATACTACTGGCATGCCCTGATCTATTTTACGTTCTTTTACTAAGGTAAGATAACGCTGGTGTTTTAGTTATTGGCGTTGATAAGAAGGAATTAAAAAAAAAGATACTACTTCCATGTCTCTGCTTCATGTAGCATCTGAAACTCTTTCCAAACCTAATTGTAACATGAACTGTATATAGCTAGAGTCCCTTTCATTCTTGGCATCTAACACGTTAAGAAGAATAGTGGAATGTTGATTATCAGCTGGTACTGACGCAGCATCCCAGAAGTATAGAAAAGCATAGGAGTGCTGCTGTTAAAAGCATCTGAAATGCCATATTGGTCCACCTAGTCCAACAGTCCACCTAACCCAGTATCCTTTCTGTGATGGTACAAGTAGATCCTTTAGAGCAGGGGCAAGGAGAATACATTCTGCAGGATGGATCCGGTCTTCAGGGCAATTTTATCCAGCCCACAGGTGGCCCCCCAATTAATTGCTTCTCACCCAGCCTGCGGCTGCCCTTGCTGTGCTCTCATGAGGCCTGAGTCACAACCACTCCCACCAGGGCCGCATGCTGTGTTCCCACCCTCGTGCAGGGGAGAGCCCCAGCCCTTACCAGCACACAGCTTCCAGGCACAGCCACTGTTGCCATGAGAACTGCTTGGCTCCCCAGTGTTCCTGCTGCTGTGCTCCAGGCACCAAGTGATGGTGAAGTAGTTCTTACGGATGTCTAATCTAAACCTGCTGTCCAACAATTTATGGCCGTTATTCCCTGTTATGCCACGGGGAGCTAAGGGAAACAAGGTCTCTCCCAAACCCTTCTGATCCCCCCCTAGTAAATACCCCATGAGGTCCCTTCCTACCCTACTTTTCTAGGATCCAATGATCATACCCCCACCCAACTTTCTCCTTTCTAAACTGAAGAGTCCTAGACTTTTAATCTTTCCTGTTATGCCAGCTGCTCTATACTCCTGTTTATTTTAGTTGCCCTTTGCTGTACCTTTTCCAATTTTGCTACATCATTTTCTGAGGTGCACAGAATAGTACTGCACAGATGGAAGATACAGGAGAAAAGAGGAGTGCTAAGACACCTGATTAAGGCATCAAGGAAAACAGAGGGGAAGAAGAAGAAAAGAGAGGGGAGAAAGAGGTAGGAAGAACAGGAGGAAAGAGTCTTAGAGTAAAGGGGAAGGGCTAAGGATTAGGCAGGCAACATTTTGGGGAGAACATAAGTACCATCACTACTTTGCTACATCTTCATTCCCTCAAGAATGTAGTCCTGGTTCCAGAACAAGGAGTTGCTAGCCTCAGACATTTTCAAGGGGCCTTGGCCAATTTGCAAAAGTGAACAAAGCAGAAGGCCCCCAAACCATTTGCAAGTGACCACAGAGCGAACCTTTGCAGATGTAACGACAAAGTAAAGGAAGCAATTAATGAAGTGAAATCAAATTTTAAAAAGCAAGAGCCATTATACATGAGGGCCTTAATACAGAAAGTCCAAACAAAGCTTTTGCTTAAAGATATTAATAGTAGTTACTGATGTAACTAAGTGTATTAGATGTAGTTTTGCTGTAGAAGACTTATTTTCAACTTCTTACCTAAGAAACTTAATGGAAATATATCCACACTGTGGGAAGTAACATTCTATGAAGTTAAAGCAAGGGGACAAGAAATCCTTGTTACCAAAAGTTGTAATTTTCATTATTCACACCACAGAAAAGTGGTTGGCCTGGTTACCAGAGCCACGTGTAAATACAGCAAAAAGTGTTAAAGTTACGTATTATTATAGGGTATGGACTAGAGCAGGGGTGGGCAAAATGGAGTCTGAGGGCCAGATGCAGCCTGCCAGGCCATTCTATGCAGCCCATGGGACCCTTAAAAAATTGGAAAATTAATATTTATATGCCCCTGCCTGCCTATCATGTGGCCCTGTGACAGTACAGGCCCAGGGTTTCCATGGAGACTGGCCCCAGCAGCACTGGCAGGGTGCGTGGCTAGGTGAGGAGCTGCTCTGGGGCCAGGGCTGCGATCTTGCAGTGGTGACAGCAATGTCTGGAGCCAGGGCAGAGCTGCCCTAAATCTACACTGAGATTGCAGGATGGACTCTTCAGCAAGTGGAAAGAGATGGTTCAGAATGTGTCTCACAATGATCTTTCCTGTGCTGGACAGCAAGACGATCCCTTTGTAGTTTCCACAATTTGACTGGTCTCCTTTCTTGAAGATTTTCACAATCATGGTGTCCCTGAAGTCATTTGGGATTTCATCATCATTCCAGATCCTAAGATAAGGGCATGAAGCTCTTCTCTGTTATAAGATTTCAGTGGGGATTCCATCAGCTTCAGGTGCCTTGTTGTTCTTCATGTGCTTGGTGACTTTCCACAGCTTGTCAAGGGTTGGAGGGATTTTGAGATCATATCTGATTGGGTGTTGTGGAATGGAGTTGAGAACACTTTCATCAACAGCATAGTCTTGATTGAGAAGGTCTTCAAAATGCTCCTACCAATGGGCATTGATGGCTCCCTTTTCTTGATCAGATGTCCTCCATCCTTAGGTCTCAAGGGTGGCTTTGGTGACACTGAAGAAGCCACACGTATCATGGATGTCAGCCAGTCACAAGGACTTGTGCTTGCAGTCGATCAATTCTTGGAATGACTCTGTCATTCTCGTCAAACTGGTCTTGTTTTTTCCTAGTAGAGAATTCAAGTGTCTCTTCACAGGTACTGATGACAGTGGCCTTGAGGGCACCCCCATATGCTGCTGACATTCTTTCAGTGTTGATGATTGGAATTCATCATTTTATTGTCATGGCAGTGGTGGAAGAGGTCTCACTTGGTTGGCTCCGGCCCGGCGCCTACCCTTCCCACTTGATTGGCTCCTTGAGTCCTTTAACGTTAATCTTTTGTTGGAATTACTTCTGCCGCAGCTGCTGTTTTAGAGCCAGTTTGAGTGACATAACTGAGCAGATAAGTTGGTGATCAGTCCGGGAATCATAAGCTCCTAGCATACCTCAGGGAATGTGGAGATGTTTGCAATCCCAGGCACAGATAAGGACATAGTCAATCACATGCCGGTGCTTATATCATGGGTGTTTCCATGATGGCTTGTGCATGCTTTTCTGGTGAAACAGGGTGTTGGTGATGGTAAATTCACATTTCACATGTCTGGTCAAGAGGAGGATGCCATTGGAATTGACCTTTCCTACTCCTTCCTTGCCAATGGTTCCATTCCAGAGATTAGGGTCCCTTCTGACTGGTATTAAAATTACTGAGAAGAATAAGTCTGTCTCCCTCCAGAATGTCAGAAAGGACTTGGTCAAGGTTGGTGTAGAATTCCTCCTTGGTTTCATCAGGGCATACACACTGATGACAGAGGCATATTAGCTCCCCTCCAGTTTAAGACAGAGAGTCATGAGGTATTCATTAATTCTGAGAGGGAACTCATTGAGTTGGTTTAAGAGTTCATTCTTAATGACAAAACTGAATCCCTGAACTCTGCATTTGCCTTTCTGTTCACCATTCTAAAATAAAGTATCGCAACCTCCATGTTATTTGAACTGCCCATCTCCTGCTTTCCAGGTCTTGCTCAGTGCAGCTACATCAATGTTGTGTTGCCTAAGTTTAGAACCCACAATTGCAGTGTGGTACTCTGGGTATTCACTATTAGGGTTGTCCGTGAGGATCCTGCTGTTCCAGGGCCCCAAAAGAGTGATGCATCTTTGTTCATATTTTCGACCACACTAAAGGTGATCCCACTGGACATAGTTATCCAGTCAGGAAGAAATACAGAATACTGTATTAAAAAGGCTATGCTTAGGGCACCTTTTCTATCCCCTTCTCCAAGTGGAGTGAGCCAAATGGATCCTGAAGAGGCTGCTCAGTCACAGATTACAGCTGCTGAATCACACTCCTATGTCCCGCCCCAGCTCCTGGCTCTTCAGGGAAAAAAAGGCCTGGCTCACTGGGTGCTGCCAGGTGGGGGGGGGGGGGGCAATCCCTGCTGCCCCCACTGTCCCATGCTGCATGGGGGGCTCTGCACGAGCCCCCCCCAACCTCCCTTTCTCACTCCCTGAGCCCCCCCAAGCCAGCTCCAGCCCTTTAAGAAAAAAAAAATGACCAAAGCCCCACACTCACTGTTCCTGCTGACAACATGAGCCACCCGAAGCCCCTAGGCTGCTGCAGGAGCGGTGCGTCCCAGGGCTTGTTTTTTTTGGGTTTTTTTTCCTTAAAGGACCAGAGCTGGCCCTGGGTGAGGCACCTGTATGGGTCCTGGTGGAGTGAGGGTGGGTCAGGGGGTTCATGGCTAAGCCCCCCATGCAGTGTGAGGCAGCGGGGGCAGTGGGGATTGCCCCCCCCATCCAGCAGCACCCAGTGGGGGGCAGCCATTGGAGTGGGAGCAGCCTGGGGGCCTGGCAGGGGTCCCCACATGGCCCCCTCCCCCACCCCTAGTACTTACCAGCTTGGAGTCCAGCTGCAGCTCTCTGCTGTAGCCACCAGCGACTGTCCAAATCATCAAAGCTCTCTAAATCTTTTCCGAAGATTCGGAGAGCCTTGAATTGATTCAGACCTTTAAATTGGTCCCCTGATTCAATTTGGATTCAGAGATTCAGCCACTGAATCGGGGTTAATCTCCTTCGAATCGAATCACCACTTGAAGCTTTGCACAGCCTTACACACCACACATACTCTCAAATCTGGGATGGATGGTGAAAGCAACAACCAGCATCATTTATAACTGAGTAGTAGTATGAATTTTATGATCTACCTGCTGATTTATATGAACTAACCCTACTCATCTGATGCTGTTTTGAAAATGTTATTTCCTGTCTCCACATGCCAAACTGTGTTAATGAGGGCAGCCATCCCTCTGGGGGAATTGACAGCGCTGCAGAGGATGACATTACTGGCATGAAGCAGTAGCTGTGAAATAAAAAAGCTGCCTTCTACAATAGCTGCATGTTATTTGCATTTTAACTCTTTCTCATCCAAATGAATGATAAAAAAAATCTGTTCAAGGTGAGAAAAAAGATAGCCTTCACAACCATAGTTCAATTTACAACAGCCTCCTAACAAGATTTGAAAGGCAAAACTACAGGTAACCAGCAAAAAGTCATGTCTTAATACAAGAAGACAGAAAGACATTTAGAAGCTCAATCCAATGAAACATAATGTTGTCTGAGAGATGGCTATTATACTAAACATATTATATAGGCATGTTCCTATTTCTCAGTGTAGACCTAAAATATTACAACAATAGCAAAGCACACACTTAAATTTCCTAATAGACTTCACAAACTGTACTTGCTTTTACAACAGCTTGCTAAGCAGCACAATCCAGACACCAGCAATTCTATAAAGAAAACTAAAAACAAGGCCTGGCTTGATTTTAGCAACTACAGATTTAAGGATCATATCTTCAAAGAAAACAGCAATCTCTCACAAGTGTAGAGAATTAAAATATATTAATCACTTTATAACGGTCATTGCCCATGACTTCATATTGGTACTTTGGCAAAACCTAGTCAATATGCCATTTAGACAGCTTTTCTGAGATCAAATAAATCCTTTTGCACCAGTGTGCCATCTCTGGAAAATTATATTTCTCCTGCCTATTGACACACTCATCTAGTGCAATTACAAGGTTATTAGATTTACAGTTCTTTCTACCACAGAGTCTTAGTCTATCGTATAGCCTAGGGCCTTGAAATCTAGAAATGTTGGAAGACATTTATTTCTGGTTAAATCATTGAGCTTTCAGTGAAGTAAAAGCCCTGCAGTCCAGCTATGAATTTGGTTACAGACTTCTGACCTATTGCACGATTTTCTCAGCAAAATATTTTGCTTTTATTAGATATTTCAATTGGTTCTGTGAAGTTTGTTAGATAGACAAATAAAGGGCCCTGTTCAGAAAAAACATATCTGCTTTACCTAGCCAGTTTCAATGACTTGAGGTAAACTTTCTATATTAATAAGAATAAAGAAATGTGCAAGTATTTGCAAATTGAGGTAATGGCCATGGACTTTAAAAAACAAGCCATATCAAATCCAAAAGCATTCACAGGTCCCAAATGAGCTCCATTGCCCCCAACCAGCTCACCTTTATGATATGTCAAGAACAAAGAGTCTTCTGCTTTCTCCTGAAATCATCAGCTCCAGGATCTAAGGGAAATGTGCAGAGAAGCAAATTGCAGAGGGTCTTTTTCATAGAATACTTTTACTACTCCCTTTCCATTTAAACTATACAGATGGCTCACTTAATAAACTGAACACGGAGTTTAATAATCTGAGCAAATGCACTGCTTACTGTACAGCTCGTCCAATGAAGAGGTACACCAATTTTGTCCTCCAGCAAATCTGCTAAGTTTCTACAAGGCAGCCTTTAAGTATTCTGTAACTAAGAAAAATTAGAGAATAATCAGAATCTTCTCTGTTTTTATTTTTGCATTCATCTCCCTTTCGCCCCTTTTTTGTGAAAATATTCCACAAAGAGCATGACATTTATAATTTAGCAAGTGATAGCAGTTGTGCTGTAAATATCAAGATGTTAGAAAACACAAGTGCTATTAGAAATGTCTTAAGCAGAAGCATTCACAGTTCCTTGGACTAGATTCTCAGCTGCTATAAACTGACATAGCTCTACTGATATCAATAAAGCTCTGTTAATTTATACCAGCTAAGCATCTACAGCATTTACACAGTCTTGCCCTCTATGGTGAAAATAAGTGTAAATAAAGGTTGTGTGTCCATTTCCTTGTAACAGTTCTCTTTCTTGGAGAAGCAAAGTAAATAGATTAACTACAGCAAGTCAGAAACTTTTGCTGGAGGTTTTATAAACCAGTGAAATGACTTAGCAAGGAAAACACCTAAACCAAGCATGATTCTTTCAAGACATAGCATTTAACCTGCTAAAAGAAACAGATAATTTTATGACTTATTTCCTCTACCTCTTGACAAACTCTACCCTTGCAGGAAACAAGGGTGCCTCTTAGAACCTTTATTACAGCTTTCCTGAAGCACCTGTGAAAGGCCAACAGGGCTAAGTTGAATTAACTCCTTTTTTACCAAGCAATAACTTATTCCCTGTTTTGCCTGATGAGACAACAATCGCTGGGATGATTGTGAGAGCAGGATACTGATGGCTACTGAATAAGCATGGAGAATTATTCCATTTCTTTTTCATGCTCTGGGACTGATACCCTAAATCCACTTACTGATTGCTCTAGAGAGGAAATACGAACAGCTTTAGTTGTGTATCTAATGTCAAAACCATCATGGTCAAATGGTTTTACAGCAAAGCAAAATAATTTCTTCTATCATAACACTTCAGGAAGAGAGACTGAATTAAGCAATACATTATAATTAAAATACAATAACTAATCATGTTTTTTTTAGTACTTCTTAGTAACATGTATGCATTTGTGTATCTGAGAGACAAGAGATAGGTGACATTTTAGGTACCTATAAGACTTCAAAGACTGGATGGAAAAGCTCAGGAGCTGCAGAGATCCAGAGTTTCCATGAGGAATCATCCCTTTGAAAGCCTCCAGCATGAAGCAGGTCTAACCATCTGGAAGCCAATTATGTAATGCAGAAGCTCACGTTACCTAGTCATCACTCAAACACAGAGTTAAATGAATCTTTGACTCTGAGTGATTTCTGACTAACAGGAGTAAAGTAACAAATAAAATATCATAAGGCGAAGCATGAAGTGGTCAAAATTTCTTTCGGAGTTAAAACTCTGGGTATCCAGAGAAGATTTAACTAGTATTTCATCCTCCATCTGCCAGCAATGAGTACCTAAAAAATGGGAAATGACTTGGAAGGATGCTTTCTTTCTGATTAATTTATTCTGAAGTAAGTTATACTTTTAGTTTTCTGTTAATTCAGCTCACAGAAGCTAAGAAATTGTATTAGAGAGATTTGAGAAGTATTGTCCTCCAGTGAAAAATGGAATGCCTGGGAAATGTTTTGAAATAAAAAGTAACAAAAAAGAAAGCCAGAAGAGGGAGAGAAAACTGTAGATGTGTCTTTCAACCCTTTACATCTTACAAGCTATGGACTCCCCTGGGGAGTAAGTCACAGCAGCGGGTGCTCTGTCTAGCTCAGCTGTTCTCAGTACTGTGTGATATGGTCTCCTGCCCACAGTAGGGAACCTCTGCTAAAGACCCTTACAAGAAGTCTCTGGCTGTCCAGCAAGGACCAATCTCTCTCCTGTTCCTTCGGTTGGGCAGTCCTTTGGTAGCTGGATCTGGTACTTCTAGATTCAGATTATACCACCTGACCTCTTTTTAATATGTAAAGTAACTGGAACAGAAGGCAAGGATCTCCAGGCATACAGACATTGATTAAAAGAACTTAGACACTAATTTAAATATATAACATACTAAAAGTATAAGTATAGACACTTAAATAATGAAACCATTGTTGGCTTCTTCTGTCAGACTTTACAAAACATCACCAAAAATATCACATTCTTCAAGGGCTATGAAGAAGGCTGAGAGAAGAAAGCCTGGATTTCAGCATATCATGACAGAACTCAGTGGGAATCTCTACAGGAAATGCTACAAAGCATATTTCATTTGAAGCAATGAACTTTAATAGGAATTTCATTTTACACATGAATGTTCCCTGTGTGATAATCTTCTGCCTGTTTATTCAGCAGCTCGAAAGCAGGATTAGAATGTGAAGGTGACAGGAGCAGTGAAACGTAGGTTCCTGAAGTATAAAAAAAATGGTATTAACCTTTTAATGATGCTTCATTCACACCCTGATTTTTATATAAGTATACAGACATGGTAAAGTAGTTTGTTTTATTTTCTTTGAGGTATTAAGCTAGAGAAGAAATGCCAGTTCATTGAGGGGGAAGACAGTGAACATCAGTAATTTGCTTCTAGATATATATGTTATAGATGTTGAGAGGCAATTCTGTACGTGACATGAAAAGCAAAACCAGAATAACTCATAAATTTACCCCACAGGTATTTTATCACTCTCGAACCACACAAACAGTTTTCACTGTCCTGTTTTACAAAGCATCTAAAATAATCTAATTCAGATTGCATTTAAAAGATTCATAGTATTTACAGTTTAGCAAGGAGTTTGATAGGCTCTGGGAATGGAGGTGCTGGAGTAGAGTGGTTTAATTCTGAAGTCAGAGATAAAGTTAGGAATATTTTTAGGCTTAGGGTCTGTGAATCATGGGAAACGGAAACCAGGAAAATTTATAGATGCCTTATCAGCCCTAGTTTATAGAGTCTGAAGAGTTGTTGTAGCTGTGATGGTTCAGGAAATATGTGAGAAGCAAGGTTTCTTTTATTTTGGTAACATCTTTTATTAGACCAATTTAGGCCAAGAGATTAAGACCCACCTCATTAAAGGTATTTAAGATTATTGATTTCCGTAGGAGTTAGATGTCTAAATTCTGTTTGTGCTTCTAAGCCTCAGTGACTCTTTCCACAATCACACACTGCATCTGTGTTCTTCAGAAACAGATTACAGGCCTTGTGATCTCAGTCCCTTCATCTAACCCAGAAACCCTGTTGGCTTCCCAACCACTTAAGGGCGAGGTTTTCAGGCTGGCACAAATGTACACAACTGCATTGAATTCAGTGAACCTCCCCTAGTTTACACCAACTGCAAATGTAGCCTCAACGCTCCAGGTTTTTCCCCAGGGGCTGCCCCAGCACTGTAACTAAAAAGAATCTCATGTGATTAATCTTATGCCATTAAAAAGTTAAATCCATCACCTTTTACTTCCCTTCTCCAAAGTCACATCATTAACTGAATTACAGACCCACTCTGTAGCTTTCACGTACAATACTGTAACATAAAATAAATGTAATATATGTTCCTTAAAGTAAAAAAAAAAACCGTACAGACTAATTACAATGTTTCTCTTAAAATTTTTCTTTGCATCTCTGAAGTATCAGAGAATATGTCAAGTTAGATAGCAGTTGCTATGGTAACTAATACTTTCTAAAAGAGAAGAAACAAAACAAATTCACCAATCTCTCATAGAACATAAAAATACATGTTTCACCAAAATTCAAGGATAACCCTAACTAGTCATTGTTGTCATCCCTTTTTTTCTCTTCCATCTCACTCTTATTAAGAAACAATCATAAATACTTTGGTGCAAAAGAATAAGGACATTTTTTTCATCCTGCCACATTTTAAACTTTCTGTTCTTACAGTAGATAAGGAACACTCGTTTAGCTCTATTCAGGGAATAGGAGATGATTTGTAAAATAAATTGATTTAATTCAAAATCTCTGTTTAAATTTATATATTTGTGTGAAGGTAGGGTGTTGTTGAATAATCTCCATTTGACAGTCCTAGAAGACTGAACTTGTTTATTACGTTGCAGAAGAGTTATAAGAGGATCAAAATAAGTGCAAGTTTCATAACACAACTCTGTTTTCAAGTCTTCTGCCTTGGATTGGAGGGATATTTTTACCACTGAAAATAAAATCTTGGTGGGTTATTTAATCCTTGGCCACTATCAGAGACTTCCAGATTTCAATGCAAATTTAATATAAGATGTAGTCATTTCATAATCATTTAATAAATGTTAGTTGCTGATAACATGAAATATTGAATAAAACCAATCTCTTGCTTCTAGCAATGGCAATAATGTTTCTTCAAAGGAAGGTACAACCTGCTTATATGGAAAATTTCCTCTTAACCTTTATGAGTCAGTATCTGACTTATGCCCTGAGGATGATAATTACATTCTTTGTAAAAATATGGGGTTATGACCACCATTGTTTTACTCTAGTTTTATGCCAAGATAGCAAAACCATGAATGAGAAGGAAAGTGTCTGCCCTACAACTCTCAGACTGAGAACCATAGAGAATTTCCATGCTGATCTCAAGAAAATTGCAAAGGACAGCTGTCACAGACCATGTGAGCATTTGGCAGCATCCTCCCATACTGTGACAATGCTGACACCATGACAAAATGAAAGACAATAGGAACACTACAACAATGGGTAGCAATAGGCAATAGTAGGGAGGAGGGGGGAAAGAAGTAAGGAAGAACTGTTAAAAAAAAAGATAAAGCCCAAAGGGAAAAATGCATCAGTTCACCTTCTACCAGGCAAGAAAAGAATTGTATAGCTGTAAGAAGATGGATATGTATTGGATACTATCATGTAGAGAAAAAGCAAAACAAAATAACTTTTCTAGCAATTTGCCTTCTTATAAATACAACTGGCAGAGAAGCAGGTGATCTCACTTTGGCAAGTTAGAAACTATGTGATTTAGCTGCTTTACTGCATGTAATCCTGGACCATTCAATTCATAAACAAACCGTGGCTCCACATAGTTATTGTTAAAAAAATATTGATACATAGCCTACCACGCTAACATGCCCTGAGCAAAAATTACCTGCAGTAGCTAAATATGTCCTAGTTCTAACAAAGCTTCCTGGGGAACTGGCATTAAATCTGAGCTTTTGTACTTTAAACTGTAGGCCCTATATGATTGGAACTGGATATAGAAAACACACATTTTAAAGACTGAGAAATTAATATATTCAATGAGGTCTAAACCTATTTGTAAGTTAATGCACTTCAACTCTTTGAGAACATTAAGCAAAAATGTAATATGCTGCAGAAAAAAAAGCATTTTTTGTATCTTTACTTGCAGAACTTTATATTAGACCCCCCCAAAATTATGTTACTGGTCATTTGCATTTAACACTCTTTTCCTTTTAATCTTTATGTTGCTTAATTCAGTAGCTAGAAGGATTATTTCCAGTATTTAGTGCCATTTATTTTATTTTTTTACTGTGTGCTCAGCTTGCTGCATTTGGGAAAGAGATTTCAGGAATAAGGTAGAAGAAACCAACTAGTTAACTTGCTGCTTGTTTAAGGAAACCAAGGCAGTGCTGTGTCATGCAACCATGGATACTCAGAATGTCTGATTTTGCCTTTTTAAAAAGAGGCACAGTAACTCAAGATGAGCCTCCATAGAGTTACCTTGTGCAGTAACGGGCAGGGCTGAGAAGCAGAGACTGCAGGTTTGGTGCAGATTTAGAAGTGAGGCTGAGACAGAAAGAGCAGCAGGACAGAGGGACAGTAGATGCAGTGATGCATTGCAGCAAAATGTTTAGCTTGAATAAGACTGAGAACAGATTTTTTAAGGTTAATATACAGCAGGCTCTTAAGTCTAAAGTGAAAGGCACTGCAGCAGCAGCAGCAACATACTGTTTACTTCCCATTGTATTCTCTTCACAGAGGACTTTTCTTTTGACAATACTTAAAATAATGATTTGGAATGTATCTATGTGATAAAGGTTGTATTGTCACACCTTCTTATGACAAATAGGCTTAAAAAGCTGTCAACCATCATGCCCCAAAATTGTGAAGAAAACTGCCACAAGTATAGACACAGAGAACATATATTTCATACATTTCAAGTATGGTAACTGTCATATCAGGGAGAAGGGAAGACTTGGTATTAATGATGCTCTCAGCACCCCACTTCTTTATACAGGTTATGGTCCATTAAGATGCATCTTTTTTGTGCCTGTGTGTGGATTTATGAGTGATTTTTTTCTGGGTTCGTAGACCACTTTTTAATTTCTATGCATCTGGGTGAAAGAAATCCTCTGCTTTCAGAGCTACTGAGTGCCTAAAATATACCAAATCCATTACACTGGAAGTGAGATCCCTGGAGAAGAGCTCTGGTTCTACTTCACAGAGGATTAGCAACTATTGCATGAGCTAACCCTATGCAGTTCAAACACTACAGTGACAGGGGAGATATGGAAAGGATGAAAACCAGGTAGAAACTAGCCCTGAAGCAGGTTTATCAAAGAGCTATATCCTCAGAGAGGATGTGGCTTCCTGAAATAAAGTGACGAGGCCAGTTCTGTAAGGGAAAGTGAGTTACAAAAACTACTGGAAGTTTTCAGGATTGTTTGAGACCAATCAATTACACATTGAAGGGATCCAAATTGCCAGAAGGCTATTAATGAGAGTATATAACCCTTTAACACATTGGAAGTATATCATCCTTTTACACATTGGAAACTGATGCATGGAAAAATGGAATAGCAGATCCTCAGGTGGTGTTGATAATCTGTCATAGCTCCATTAAAGTCAGAAATATCTCCACTGACTTCCCATTAACTTTGGTGGATCTATAATAGCTAAAAACAACGAAGAATTTTTGGTGAGGTGATTTTAAGTATATGGCAGTGCAGGTAACTGAACCTATGTTTCTCTACTCCAACAATACTACCTTAACTGCTCAGGCCATCCTTTTTTTCCCAGCAGAACTTGACTAGAAAGAAAGCCCCAAATGAGAGATAATAAAAAAGCATAAGTGAGCTGTGTGTGTGTGTATTACCTTGGTTTCCCCCATCTTCCCCATCCCCTTGCTTCTCTTGTTATCCCTGCTTCCCTCCATCTGCTGCTATTCCCCTCTATCCCTAGTCTTCCCTATACTGCTAAGAATCTTACCCATGTCCTATGATCCTATCTGGCTCTCCCTGTTCTCTAGTCTTGCCTCTGGCACCACCTCTTGATTTCTGCTACTAACCTCCTTCATACCTCAAAGCATCTGAATTCAGTTGCCCTATATCTCTTCCCTATGCTCACTATGCATTTTGTTAGGGACCCTCCTTTCATTCTTCCATGCTGTCTGGGCACAATTGGATAGGTGGGACGTCAAGTGCAAGGGAATCTCCTTACTCAAAACTGCCACTCCTTGCAGTACCCAGGTTCCAGGAGAAGGATTCCAAAGTAAGACTCTGAAATCCCAGACGGTGAATGCCCAGTGCAGGCATAATCACTGGAGAATTATAAGGCAAATACTGAGAGTTACTTGATGTAGGTCCTAGAACAGCAAAACCCCATGTTTATCTGTGCACGCAACAGTAAAACCTCTCATTAACAGTATATCTCAATGCCTCACAACATTTTTGTGGAATACATATCACCCCTTTACCCATGGGAAAGGGAGGCATGGTAAAATGGGAGATTTTACAGGAGCTTCACCAAGTTGAGCAAACCTCCACAGGGCGAGAAAAATGTAAACCCTTAACACTTGGAGAATCCCTCCTGTCAAAATTTTGAGCCTCTTCTCCATAGAGAAACTAGAATTTATCAAAGTGGCAGTTGTAAGATTTTTTCCAGATTGGAGAAAAATACTTTGTAGCCTGTCTCATTCTCAGAAAATGCCAAGACATAACTGCACACTCCTCCCAAATTCAACAAAGAACAGATACCTGCATGTAAAAAAAGCAGTCTGAAGAGGGTAACATTATAAGGAACCAAAATGTCTTAGAAGTATCAGATGTCAAATATATGCAGTGCTATTATTTATATCTCCATCTTTCCAAATATAAATTGTTCTGGGCATGTTAGACTTATTGGAAATAAAATATAGTTATAATCTATACATATGGGGCTTGATTTGAACCCTATTGAAATGATTTAGCAATTACCAATGAAATGTCAACATATGTACAGACATTATACGTAAATCAGTATCAATGACCAAAAAACAGTCAAAAGCCAAAATGACCAAAAACTCACAACAGCACAGAAGTTGGGTGTACCTAGACCAGTTTAAAAATGGCAGGACCTGGTCTAAGATATACCTGAATAGGTATAGTATCAGACTTAAGTGATTTAGATCAGACTGATCTATTGAACTTCTGTACCAGATTTTTTGGTGATTCAAGTTAAGACATAGTCTCCCTGCATCCCAAGCTGTTTCACAGGTTCCTGCTAAACCCCCCTTGCAGGGCAGTGCACTAGCATTTGCCCTGCTGGTCTGCTTCAGCTGAGTGGGCTCTCACAAAGCCAGCCACAGGCAGGAGGAGGGCTGGGACCATGCCAGCTCTCAGTGGACCCCATGCAGCTGGGGGGAGGGTCCCAGCCCCAGTCTAAACCAGCATAGCTGGGGGGTGGAGGGGGAGACTTTAGTGGGAGCCTCCACTCCCCCAACCTCCCGACCCAGATGGCCAGCACAGACCCAGCCCTGCACCCTCATGAGCATCTGGCTGTTAGTGGTGGTAGGGAGAGGTGGGAAGTGGAAGATCCCAATATATGGACCAGGTCTTGGCTCCCCCAGGCCCAAGCCACCACAACTGGGGAGGTCTGGAACAGAGGGGACCTATGCTCCCACATCACGTCACAGGCCAGGTGGCCAGCATAGCCCCTTTCCCCAAGCCTACCCCTCCACCAGCAATGGCTTTCAGTGGTGGGGACCTTCCCCCTACCCCCCACTCAGGCAGCGGAGGTCTCCACTCTCCACCTTCTCTGCCATCACTGACAGGTGGGGTGGGGCCCTCCACTCTTTCCCCCCATCACCTCTGATAGCTGGCCACTGGCAAAGTGGGTGGGGCTGGGGAGAGAGTCCATGATGGCCAGTCAGGGATGTTCTGCTGCTTGACTGCTTGGCATTCTCTGGCAGCCTGCTGGGTGGCAGGTGGTACTGCTCCCAACCTGCTGGCCTCAGCCAACCGAGGTAGCCAGCATCCTCCCCACACTGAAGGATGCACATCTGTTCTGTTTGCTCCCAACCTAACCTAGGTTGCTTCAAGTAACATGTGAAACTTAGATTGCTTCTGCCCTGGGCTTTTTGAATGTTTGTACTTAGCCATGCTGTCCCCATGATTAGCTATAATTCACCAGAAAATATACTGCATCATTTTGGGGGATATACCATACACCATTATTTTTAGAAATAATTCCAGAAATATTTTATTAATCTGATTTGAGATCCACAACCTTTATTCTGCATACAAATAGGCAATGATTTACAACTGAACAGCATTATGGAGATTTGGAGAGAGCCCATTTATTTTTCTTAACCAGTAAGGAAACAAATATAGATTCTTTCAATATCCAGTGGCAGAAACACTCTCAGTGCCTGGAGATTAAAATTCCCATGCTGCCTTAAAATGGCAAATCTCATGTATAGTCTGAAAAAGCAACTGCATAAATTTTATACTATTTGATTACTAGGTATACTTTATAGAGAATGATTTTCAGTGTTTCCAATGACTAAACTAAGACATTCATAATTTTTTTTAAGACTTTGGACCCTGAAATTCTACATATTATCAAAAAGATCATAAATTCTTTCTCCATGGGCTATAGACTAACCAATTAACTGTACTTGTCAATATGCTTCAAAGTGTTATACAGCAACTGGCCTAGTTTAAGCTATCTCACATTACAGGCATCCAAAGTTATACCTGTAAAACCATATGATTTTTATTACAATGCCCAGTAAGATATCATTACAGGTTAAATGTTCCTATTTTATCAAATGCTGTATCAGAGTAGAAGAGGAGGGGTAGGGGAGAAATTATTATTAACATATTTAGGTAACATGCAGTTGGTATCTATGACCTATTTTGGCTACACCAACAACAATCCCAAGTCATTATCTCAAACTGATATTAACCTTTCTGAAGACATAATAGGACTTTTTACATAACCATTTCATTGTCATGTAGCTCAACTGAAGCTAGCAGCAGTAATTCTGGAGGACTAAAAAAAAGGCTGTTATGGATTAGCTTTTGCTCTACCAGAAGCAGAAAGTAATGAAAAATGTAGTTAAGATCTTTGTTTGCATGAGATTTCCAGCTCAACTTTGCAGCTGCTTTGAAGTCTGAGTATGGAGAATAAGTACCAAACTAAGGACCTAAAATAAATTCACACTTTTTTTTTTAAAGTTTTGTCTCTCATAGGTATGTAATACCATGTTTTGGATGACTAAAAATGTATCATATATGAATGGTAAACTTGGGTTTTAGAAGCTTCGAATACCATGAACTGTTACAAGACTTTCATAAAAATAGTTCAACAATTTTTTGCTACTCTTGCAGCAGTTAATGAAACTAATTCATCCCATGCAAGTTGTTTAGATATCAGACATTATTCTAACTATGAACCAGCTTGTCTTTTGATATTATGTCTGCTAGGCGTGAATGACATTCAGTACTTTTGGATGTTAAATGGAAGACTCGCCAAACTCTTGACATAATAATGACATAATGACTGATGCCAATCGTTTTCTCTGTGACAGACCAAATACACATCTTTAATGGTATAGCTGGTATAGCACCAAAATAAGAGAAAACTAAATCTGTGAAGTAGAACAATGAATAAACTAAATGCCAATGAAAGGCATATGCACCAAGAATATAAAATTATGATGATGTGAACAAAGCACCAGCTGGGAGAAGCAGAGTGACAGCACGATTGTCTCAAAAGAGAATAAATTTGGGCTTATATTGAAAACACATACACAGAAGTTAACAGGAAGGACAAGATTCTTCAGTAGTCCTCCCAGAGCCTGCCAACTGGAGTCCATTCTTTCTTTAATCCTACCAATTCAATACTCCACAAGGTTTTAATTTGTGGATATTACCCTGTCTTCACTGTATGACAAACACTGATCCTTTTTTCTTTCTTGTTCCATTATGGAGAACAACAGATTAAAGTCTAAATTGGGAGCATAAGAAATAATCTTTCTAAATAGAATTGATATTGTAAGAGTTATCGACCATTCTGTTCTATGGAGAAGTGGCATGGAGACATGTTTTTGAAGATGGTAATTTTTAATGTTATAAAATTATGATGCAAAACTAATTTAAAGATGTCATTTGTATTTCATTAGCACAGGGAAGATGCTGTCAATGGCATACTCATAAGAAACAATGAACTACATAGACTGTGCTATCACTTAGGCTGAGAAAAACAGAATATCTCCACCGAACTAAAGCCAGGTATGGACATGTTTAATATTTACTTTACTGCCCCAATATCCTAGCCTTTATGTTCCTTCACATCATGTGGTATAATTAATGATTTCTGAGAGGAAAGCACCAATGTGCACCTGGCATCACAATGGTGGTCCTGAGCACAATGAAAATAATTAACAAGCAAGCCATTGAAGTACAGGAGCCATCCATTCAGAAAGAAGCTACTACACATTTAATGATGCTAGAAAGTTAAGAAGTAAAACATTAGGGAAAAAAACTTAAGAGAAGGGACTGCATCAGTGATTCTCAGCCAGTGTCCTGCCACATCCGGGGGCGGGGGGGGAGGGGGGAGTGTGCCTTGACATCCTTGCAGTAATAATTTTCAAATGTAGTAATATAATCCTGAATGTCACAAGTAAGGCCTGGTGTAAGAATGCAATTTGGGAAGGATTGTGTCTGAACTCCTGGGGGATACATCTTAGAACCCACAAAGGTATGAGTGCTCTGTTCAAATACGCACCCACTGTAACCTCCACTAGCAAATGGCTTTCGTGTTCTATTCATTGATAGGCACCAAAGGAAGCACTCATATACTTTAAATTAAGGATACAATGCATCATAAATCTCTTCTATATAGTTTAGGTTATACAGTTAGCTTTCATAGATATTGATATTTATATTTTGGTCCAGGAATCAGGGCAAGCTGCTTTTTTTTTTTTTTTGGAGGATGTCTCCACCATCTGTTTTATGAATCCTTGAATTTATAATAGAAAGGTCATCTTTTCATTGCAGTACATAGGGAATCGAGTTTCAATAATACAACAGGACTTGGCAAGAACGAAAGGAAAATATTTCTCATTTGGTGTTTTGGTTTACTAAAATGTTCTGGACCACTGAGCTGCGAAACTTTTTGATTAACTGATTGAAAGGGAGGTTAATAAAGTAATATTCTTGAATCAAAGGCCCTAAAGGAAGGACTCTGATGACCAGATTCTTTAGGGAAATAATCAAAGGGAACTTCAATGCATCCAAGACATCCCAGTGCATTGAAGAGATAACCTAGGCATTCTTAGAACATTCAGAATTAATGCACTGGTGTCCAGACTGGCAAGGGATACTTCAGATAAAGCTGTGGAATTTAGGGCCTTATGCTGGGGTAAGTGATCATTCATTTTTTATCCCAAAGATGTTAGAAAAAGGCAAATCATTCCAAAATAATTTGGAATATTGTATAGGTGATTTAATCAAGACAGCAGAAAGATTTAGGGCAGAGCTACAGTCTTTTCCCAGGGATGATTATAAATTGGTCTGAAACATCAGGGAGCCACCAGACCTCCACAGGTTGAGTATGGCAAAATATGTAAATTGAGAGGATAACTTTGTACATGAATAGGAGCCCAGCACTAGGCTTAGAGGATTGCCAGGAGCTAGCCCCATAAAGGAGGCTATGAGTAAGAAAGGTGTGATCTGCACTGCATGTTGATGAAAACTGCCAGATGAGTAAGTTAATAATTTAAATCACACTCTTTGTTCTTCCAGAATGTGCAAGGAGACCATCCTTGTATTTGTAGTGTTGAGAAAAACCTTATACATGGAGGTGCACTTTTACTTTTTTTCCAGCTGTCAAGACTTCTTTAGGTAGAGCTGTGCTACATTTGTGCACTAGGATTTTTTCTACAAAATTTCTAACATTCCCTGAACTAAAAAAAAAGACCACTAAGTATATAATCTATTCACCTTTAGAGAGGAAAAAGAACACAAAATCCCTCATGCAACTGAATTTTTTGTTACATATCTCTCAGATGATCCCGATTTTGATTAAGGCAGTAGTTGCAGAGAAATATTACACTACTCTGCTTCTACTTGTCTACTGGAAATCCTCCTTCTGGATCACAGGGCAGTTATTGTGAAGAAGCCGTACACGTGTTAGGGTCACCTTATGGTTATACAAGTGGTCTACAAACTATTTCAGAGCTAAAATAGCTGCAGAGCTTTGCAGTGGTGGGAAAAGCAATAGTACATGATCAACACTAGATAAAACTGGTGGTCACTTTGTACAGCGGAGCCTATTCATAAATAAACATTAAAATTTGATGTTTCTCATGGTTTGTAGTCCATGATCTGAATTAACCTCAGCAATAGAAATCTGATGTTTCCAATTGTATTCAATGCAATTGAATATAAGTATCATTTCTTTGTAGGGTCCTTATGGTTTTATAAGTGTTTTTTTTTTATTTCAGAATGAATGCATGATTTCTGTATATTATCTTAGACACAACATTATCTGTATGAAAATATTGTTTTGCTCATACCTTTAATTCTCTACTGTGAGAAAGTGTAAAGGCTTGTCTAAATTACCCTAAAAATGAGTTGTAACTGTGAAGAAAAAGAAGGGGTATTACCATATCTAGATAGCAAAGCCTCCAAATTCTTTCTAACATTATGCTTTAATGTGCTGCAGTTATACTAAATAACAAACAAATCACTTCACATACCTTTTTAGTGTTGATTCTGCAAGTGTAATGATGGAAGAAGGTTTTTCATAATTTCAATATATTTTTTGCCCTGAGTGCTTATAAGCCATATGGAATAATGAGTGACAAGAGAAGAAAATGAGAAACAAAAAATGTGTCCACCTTACCTTCACTCATAAGATTTTCATTTTCAGTAATGTGCAGTAGCGCAATGGAAAAAGTGCAGGTAAAAGATGACAAATATTTAAGAAATTGATTCTGAAACACACACACAATACTTTTTAACATTCAGCGATGGATTTTCTTTTGACAGGAGCAAATACATTTGAGAAGTGGCAAAGGAAGAGGTATAGAAACCTAATCTTTCAACTGTTATGTTATACCACTAGAGATTTCAGGCTTCAGTGTTTAGGACTTTTGTCTGTTCCTTCAGAAATGAATGCTAACTATGTATTTGTCTTTTTCCAATAAAAGCCATAGAAATGAATTTGCAAACAAGGCACATAGAAGTCATGCACTATATTGCCTTCAAAACTTGACTATAACAAATATTTTAGACATGGTTATTTTAGGAAAGAAAAAGCAAACCTTTTCTCAGAGGTGTTACTGATTTACAATAATTAGCAATGGTTTTTGATTAGCTAATTGGAAAAAATCAAGGCAATGTTAAAGTACAAACTGTGTTGGCACTGTGGAATCTAAAACCCTGGATTATTTGAGTAGTAGTTTTTAATCTTTGCATTTTTCTAGTTCTATGGACTGTATGCAACAGGAAACCCTAAAACAATGTTTGATTTTATTATCACCTATTTTTGAAACAATTATAGGGGTCAATCAAGAGGAAACTTGCATTCATCTACTTTGTCTAAAATATCTATGCTAAGTAAAAGTTTAACTGGAATGATTTTAGAAGAAACTTTCATACTATAATGTGCTGTATAATTTTCTTGGATGGCTCACAGTAAAACTACAGACAAGAAATCAAGAGGAAAAGAGAATAAGGAGCTCAAGAAAGATGAAAGATCATGAGGCCCAATGCTATTACATGTTCATATGGATACTACAAATTCTACAGTGCTCTGTAATATGAATTTCCCTCCTCATATAAATTTTCTATTTCCAGGCCAGACTAGTTTGATGTACGACTACATTAATCATTGTCAACCTAGAGTGAGCCAAGGACTGCTGCCTATCATAGTGAAATGATTCAAAAAAATCTTGCTTCCCATAGCACTGATCAGCTGGCAGGGATGTGCCATTGCTGGCCAAGTGTATCTCCTCCTTTCACCACCAAGTTTTAAAAGATGGCACATTCTGACACTGTCAGTGACATCAGTTAGAAGCTGTCTAGCAGACTTGTTCCCACTGACAGTCGAAGTCTAAGCCAGGCTACTGTTCAGCAGACAACTGAGGCAATGGATACAATATAAACAATGAAATATTCTGTGAGCTTCCACTCTTATTTCTCCAATATGGTCAGCTCTCTCTGAAGCCTTTGCTTTTTTTGTCAGCATTGCAGAAAAAACATCAAGGCCCAAAATTAACAGCCCAAAATAATATTAGAGAATGGCCACAAAATAGTCCCAGTTTATATTCTGCACATGTTCAGATTATTAAATCCTTTCAGCTGTTGAACATATATTCCATTTTGGAATATTTTGAATTATGAACTATTATTTGCCATTTACAAATCAAAGATTTTACACCAACTTTGATCCATGTGTGCACTTTTGATTGATATTGAAATTAGTGGAAGTCCTGCTGCAGACAGAGGACAGAATTTAAGTATTTCAGTAGCATTTCACAGTAAACAGCTTTATATGCAAATATAAGGTACTGGCTACTCATCCATTTGCATATCCACAGAGCAAATTCACAGCTAGTATTCTATAGGGTTTTATAAATCAATTTTTTATAATTAACTCAATAGTTAAACATATATATGAGATTATAGTTGTCTTAGATTTCTTAGAGTGTTGTGTTGATCTATACTATCTGAAGAAATGGTTAAGGATATTTAAGGAAGGATTTATTTATACTTTTCTTTTCAAATAATCAGAACTAAAACTCCAGCTGTAGGCCAAAATATGAGCAGAGTCAGATTATCCGTGTAGATAGAGACAACAGGAGAAAATACTGCTTTTTTTGGGTAAACAATTAACTTGTGCACTGCTTATGAGCTTAACATTAACTGAAATACTATAGCTAAGGGATGAAAATACTACAATACATTAATACCGTATAGAATCTTCAATCCTCTGACAAAAATTTTTTTGAGAAGGTCTTTTAAATATAGTGAAGTGCATTTTGCCCTTTTCTTGCACCACTTTTGTATTTCAGCCCAATATTGATTGTAAATATACTGTATTTAACTGGATATAACACATATCCCAGTTTAAAAACATACCTTGTTTTTTGGGAAATCAAAATGAAGAAAAAAAGATTTTCCCAGAGTGATGGTCACATACAGCAGAGACAGACTAATTTTCAGCTTATTTACCCTCTCTTTCCTATTTGGGCAAAGGCCACAGTTTTAACTCTTTTATAGCTGAATTGTCAGCAGCTCTTAGCTGCTCTTCAGAAACCTGAAACTGTAGCTGAAGGCTACTCCATTAGCAGAATTAGGAATTTAAAATGAGCTAAAAATAATCTGCAAAGCTCTGAAATAGATGAGAGGCTAGGAGTACCTAAATTGCAGACCAGGAGAAGAGACACCTGGACTACCTAAAATTACTGAAGAAAGGATAGTAGGATTAGTGGAACATAGAGGCTATTAAAGAGGAGAGTGGGTTATTAGCACCAGATGAGTGAAGAACAAGTAGCAGGAACCAAGTAGATCCTAATGAGCCATGAAGTCAATTGACTGCCTTAGCACTGCCTTAATAGAAATACCACTACAACTATTCTGGGCAGAAAATCAGCTTCCCTACTTAAATCTGTCAAATACCTCCTTAACTTGCAAGCCGGTAGGACCTCGCCTGCTGACCGACTTGAGAGACGACTCCTAATTAGAGGTCTACATACCCATGTTTTCATCTGCTGTGACTTAGTGTTTAAGGGAGTTGGTTCCATACCTGGATGTGTGGGTTCAGTTAGTCGTCCAATGAGGTCCTACATTCTTGAGGGCTCCTCCACCCCTACACCCTTGCCCATTCCACTGGTCGTCTATCTTACTCCGGTCCCTGATTGGCCACCTGGTCCTTCCCCATGGCCTCTGTCCAAAAAAAAAAAAGGAAAAAGCAAGCACTCCTGGCCTGGATTATTGTTCCAGTTCTCGTTGGCAGTAAACAAACGCAAAAAAATGACGTCCGTGAGGTCAGTCCCTCCTTTTCCCTGCTATCGTCTCTATGGTGGCTCTCCACAAGCCTCTTATTGGGGTCATCACAATTCCCCTCATCCCACTAGGTCCATCTTTGACAACATTTTACTTGCACCCCTTTTAGGGTCCTTAAGGTATCAGCTTTCTGGAATGCACCTCTATTAGAGACTTTACGGTACCTCTGCTGGGCTCCGCGGGTTACTGGCATGGTAGCAGGTGGTTCCAAGTGCTGCCAGGTCAGCAGTCCTCTCTGTCTCTAAGTTCTCTCTGGGGAACTCGCTCTCTGGAGAAGTCTCCTACCAGCTCTCCACATCGCTCTCAGGGTTCTCTGCAGCGTGGCTCGGCTCGATCCTCCTCCTTCCGGTTCTGTGCTCCCCGCTCTGGCCTGTTCTGGGCTTATCTTTATACCGGAGTTGGAGTTCCCAGCCCCTCTCCTCCAGAAACACCTGGGTAAGGAGGGTTTCTGCCGGGTCCTTTGGGGCTATGGGTCTGGGGCCAGTGACCCTATGTTTAGCCTGTGGCTCTCCCTCTCTCTCACAAAGATGAACAACCCAATTTTGGAAGGCTAATTTTGTGGAGAAAGGTGTGCATGGTATACAAGTAGATATGGTATAATAATTTTAAAATAGACAGAATGGTCCAATCAAATAGGTTTTTTTCACACATGAGTTAATGTTGAACCACACAGTCTAAAAAAAACCTACACACATTCACATTTACTTGGATAACTTTATAACACTGCGTATTTGTATTATAGCAAAACACAAAGACAGGCAAAGCCGTAACAATTATCTTATGCATGGATATTTAAGTTGTATCTTTTTGTTACTGGATGTTCTTTAAGTTAGCAGCTGTTCCTATTTTTCTGTGTCAAAATGTCTTTTGGAAACACAGCTTCAAAGAAAGCCTGAACTTGATTTTAATAATGACGAGAGACTTTGGTATTCTTACCATTTAAAAACTGGTAAAAATTGGCTGTTTATTTCCCACAGTGTGGAGAATATCTCCTGGTCTCAGCATATTGGTGAAGCAAACACAAACTGTCAGTGGGAGTCTTTGACACAAAGGACAAGTAGAGAGCTAAATATGTTAGCATTACTGTGTTTGCTGGCCCTTTCATAACATTGTCAGTGTTTATTATAGTTGGTAAATGGAGAACTCATCCATGAAGCTGTCAAGTTCTTCTTGCTCTGCTATGCAGTTTTAAAAAAATGTGTTAATCTCCCCTATATTTGGAATTTTAAAGCTGATTTAAGCCAGATACAACATTTTACAAGAATCAGGACCTGACAGAACATTTGCTTAGCACTGCAGGTAAAAATCATATTACTTATTAATATTATTCAGTATTAAGTACATATTCACTTTTAGTTCATATCCACATTCAGTATAGTGATAGTGGTGATGGTGGGAGTAGTAGCAGAACAGCAGAACAGTAGTAAATGCCCATTGTAGTCTTGAACTCGAAAAGAGTCAAATATATCCAAAGTCCCACTGTGCTAGATTCTGTCCAATCAAAGCAAATGACAAATAAAGGATGAAAGACATGTTATTTAAATTCTACATTCAAGTATAGATAGCTGAAGCACTAAGATATAAAGTGATTTGTCCAAGATCCGACAGAAATATTTTATTAAACTAGGAATTAAACCATATCTTTCTTACCTTACACAAGTCAAAAATCCATCCTTCTTTCTGCAGTGTTGCTTATTTTAGGTAATGAGCACTGAGAAACAGTAGAAGAGTTCTCCTCTGATACAGCTTTCCTATAAAGTTGCAGCAGCATTAAATGCCCATTGTAGTCTTGAACTCGCAAAGAGAAAATATCTACTGGCACAAGACAGGTATCGCTCCCGTACAACAGATTCAACCACAAGCACCAGGATATTAGAGCAGAAGGAACTTGTTGGGGTTTGGACAACTGCCCAGATATTATAAACAGTGTTATGAACCAAAGGAAGTAGGAACAAGTCTGCCAAAACTTTGGCAGAGCAATAGGCTTTCTACTTTATGTCCAGAACTTCTCTAGTGCCTCAGAATTGAGAGGATTCCAAAGACAGTTGATAGCAACACTAACCCCATGTAACTGAATTGTGAATTCTGTGCTAAGGGTATATCTACGTGTCAGTACAGTGCCATGAAGAGACAACACAAGATAGCTGTGAATGTGGTAGCTAGCATACTGGACTCTACATAGCACAAGGCAGTGCTGTTTAGATGTATCTAAGCTGACTGTACATGCACTAGCTCTAGAACTGGAGGCAGTAAAGCCAAGTTAAAGTGTTACTGCACTTGAGCTATTGTCCTGGTTTTCAGCAGAACTACATCAGCTGTGTAGAGGTACTCCTGATTCCAGTTCCAGAGCTAGTGCATTACCATGGGTATCTCTAAATTGTACTGCATCGATATATATAGATATACCATAAAAGCCCAAAATAAAATAAAATCTTATAGGATGCTTGCTGATGTAACCCCCTCCTACCTGCAAAATGGTGCTTTACTTTAAATGCAGCACATTCCCACGCCAAGCCCTGTACATACTCAGAAAAGGCAGTCCATGACTTCAGCCCAGCTTGCCTGATGTCTGTAAAGATCAGGTACTTTAATGGGACTTTTTTGGAACTTTTATTTAAGAGCTGATTCAAACAGCCATAGCTAAAAGTGCCAAAAAACCCTGCAGAAGTGCCTGATCTTTATAGACGCACAGAGCCAAGTTGAAGTAAGGCGCTGCTTCTTCCTGTAAAACGTGATTTTTGCAGGGTTTTATTAAGATCTGTAAGCAGCCTATAGTAATTAAAGTTGTGTTGGTATCTGTAAAGTGCAAATGGGGTGAGCCAAGTAATTATAGAATTGTCAACCTGACCTTGATCCAAGGCAATATAAAGAAATGGGTAATATGCAGCTGAAATAAAAATTAAAAGAATGCACTATAAATAATACCACCCAAAGTGGGTTTATGGAAAACAGATCCTGTGAAAATAATTAGATTTTCTTCCTAAGAATACAAGGTTGGCTGCTAACACTAGTAGTGTTGATGTAATAAACTTGTGTAAAGCATTTTATTTGGTACCGCACAATATCTCAATTAAGACACTAGATTGATAGTAACTCAATGTGATATACACTGACTGGATTAAACCCACTCAAATGAAATATTTCAAAATATAACTGTAAAAAACAAATCACTGTTTTCTGCTTTTTTCCCAGTAGGATCTCACAAGGGTTTAATTTAACATTTTTCAATTACCTGGAAACTATTGCTGAATTATAAAGTTTAGAGCTCAGGATGACATAGTGGAGACACATAAAGAGGCAGAGGGTGCATTGCCACTTCAATGACTGTGCCATGTGTGATTTGGGAGAACCAAATAGTGGTACATGGAAGAGCACTGGGGGAAGAGAGCTGTAGCTACGTTGATGCACAGTGTCTTGGCTAGGCATGCAGTTTGCTAATGGGTTAATGCCTAAACACACTTTCGGCATTCCAAGGGGCTGAGCAGGACCACGGGACAATGCTTCAGTTATGTCTGATCTCTGTTGTAGAAGCAGACTAAAGAGGAAAGGTCACCAAAGAAATGTTGTGTGAAGTATCATTTCAGGCTCCGGCATAGCAGATGGACAGGACTGAGTATCTCAATGCAGACATTGACTCATGAAAGCTGCAGCCCATCTGCAAGAAGCTCTGATAGGATCATCACAATCCTGCTTGACCAATCTCATTTCCTTTTAAGATCAGGTGACTTACCACCTTGAAACGGGGGAAGAGATCGACATTGTATACCTTGACTTTAAAAAAGACTTTGAACTGGTATCACACGATCACCTCTTGACTAAACTGGCTAACTGCAGCCTTGACATCACCACGATCCGCTGGCTGGGGAACTGGCTCCGTGGTAGGACCCAGAGGGTGGTGGTCAACAGGAGCCAATCATCTTAGTGAGCCAGTGGGGCCCCAAAGGCTCGGTCCTAGGGCCTATACTGTTTAACATCTTCATCAGTGATGTGGACATTGGTGTCAGAAGCGGACTGGCCAAGTTTGCCAACGACGCCGAACTCTGAGGTAAAGCATCCACACCTGAGGATAGGAGGGTGATCCAGGTGGATCTGGACAGACTCATGAAATGGGCGGATGAGAGCCTGATGGTGTTCAACACTGAAAAATACAAGGTTGTCCACCTTGGGAGGAAAAACCTGCACCATGCTTATAAGCTTGGTAGTGCTACGCTGGTTAGCACTACAGATGAAAGGAACTAGGGGACCATGGTTAACCACAAGATGAACATGAGCCTTCAGTGTGATGCTGTGGCTAGTAAAGTAAGCAAAACACTGGCGTGCATCCATAGATGCTTCTCAAGCAGAACCCGGGATGTCACTCTCCCGCTGTACTTGACCTTGGTGAGGATGCAGCTGGAGTACTGAGTCCAGTTTTGGGCTTCATAATCCAAAAGGGATGTGGAGAAGCTTGAGAGGGTGCAGAGGAAAGCCACGCACATGATCAGAGGGCAGGAAAACAGACCTTATGATGAGAGGCTGAGAGCAATGGGGCTATTCAACCTGGAAAAGTGCAGGCTAAGCAGTGATCTGGTGGCTCATCAGGGGTGCTCATCAGGATCTGGGGGAATATTCACCAGAGCCCCCCAAGGGATGACAAGATCAAATCGTCACAAACTCCACTGTGACCAATTCAGACTGGACATAAGAAAGAACTTCTTCACTGTCTGAGCCCCCAAGTTTTGGAATAGACTGCCGTCAAAGGCAGTTCAAGCACCCACTTTGAACACCTTCAAGACGCATTTGGATACTTATCTTGCTAGGATCCTCTGATCCCTGCTGACTTTCTGCCCCTGGGGCAGGGGGCTGGACTCAATGATCCTCCAGGGTCCCTTCCAGCCCAAATGTCTATGAAATTTTTGTAATCTATGAAATTCCAGAAATAGGTTTTGCAGGAGCTGCATAATCCCCCAGCCCTGAATTTCCCCCTATGAAAAGAGGCAATGTCTTTCCTTCCCTTGAGGAGGTGAGCCAGGACCAGCATTTTTAATGGGGAAGAGAGTATTTTTTATGTTATCTTGAAGGAGAATGAGGGGGGACCTCTTCCGTATGAAGGGTTCCTCAGGTCACAATACAGTAAGGAAAGCAGAGCTATAGTGGCTCATGTGGAGCAGTCCCCTTCTTCCCTGGAAGTGTCCCCACCTCTTTCCAGAAGTTTCAATCTGCTGGCATCCTGGGCTGGTCATCTGACTCAGCACCTGAAGTTTTGTGGCAAAGTAGTCCCCTCTTACTTGCTGTGGTGCAGAGTGGTGAAACAGTGTTGTAATTATGGGAAGGGGAATTGCTTGAGTGACTTGGTACAGTATGCCTTGAACAACTACTTTCATAGATTCATAGAAGTAGGGTTGGAAGGGACCTTGTAGATCATCAGGTCTGACTCCCTGCCCTGGGCAGGAGAGAAAACCAGGCTCAAATGACCCCAGCCAGGTAGACATCAAGCCTCCTCTTAAAGACCCCCAAGGCAAAGCATCCATGCCAGAAGATAGGTGGGTGATCCAGGCTGACCTGGACAAGCTCAGCAAATAGGCAGACGAGAACCTCATGGTGTTTAACACCAAAAAATGCAAGGTTCTCCACCTTGGGTGGAAAAACCTGCAGCTTCCTTATAGGCTTGGCAGTGCTACGTTGGATAGCACTACAGAAGAAAGAGACTTGGGGGTCATCATTGACCACAAGATGAACATGAGCCTGCAATGCGATGTTGCGGCTAGTAAAGTAAGCAAAACACTGGCTTGCATCCATAGATGCTTCTCGAGCAGATCCCGGGACGTCATTCTCCCCTTGTACTCGGCCTTGGTGAGGCTGCAGCTGGAGTACTGCGTCCAGTTTTGGGCTCCACAATTCAAAAAAGGATGTGGAGAAGCTTGAGAGAGTCCAGAGGAGAGCCACGCGCATGATCAGAGGTCAGGAAAACAGATCTTACGATGACAGGCTGAGAGCCATGGGACTCTTTAGCCTGGAAAAGCGCAGGCTCAGGGGTGATCTGATGGCCACCTATAAGTTTATCAGGGGTGACCACCGGGATCTGGGGGAATGTTTGTTCACCAGAGCGCCCCAAGGGATGACTAGGTCGAATGGTCACAAACTCCTGCAAGACCGTTTCAGGCTGGACATAAGGAAGAATTTCTTTACTGTCCGAGCCCCCAAGGTCTGGAACAGTCTGCCAGCGGGGGTGGTTCAAGCACCTACATTGAACACCTTCAAGAGTAAATTGGATGCTTATCTTGCTGGGGTCCTATGACCCCAGCTGACTTCCTGCCCTTTGGGCAGGGAGCTGGACTCAATGATCTCCCGAGGTCCCTTCCAGACCTGATGTCTATGAAATCTATGAAATCACTTCCCTTGGAAGTTGGTTCCAGATCCTAGTCACCCTGATTGTAAAGTAGTGCCTTCAGATGTCTAGTCCAAACATACTATCTAACAATTTGTGGCTGTTATTCCTTGTTACCTCGGGAGGTGCTAGGGGAACAGGGTCTCTACCAAACCCTGTTGGTCTCCCCTGGTGAGTTTATAGATGGCCACCAGGTCCCCCCTCAGCCTTCTCTTGTGAAGGCTGAACAGATTGGAGGTCCTGTAGTGTCTCTTCATAGGGTCTGCCCTGCTGTCCCTGGATCAAGTGGGTGGCCCTCCTCTGGATCCTCTTAACACTGTCCACATCCCTCCTGAAGTGTGGCACCCAGAACTGAACACAGTACTCCAGCTGCTGCCTGACCAGAGTCGCACAGAGGGGGAGGATCGTCTCCTTGGCCCTGCTTGAGATGCATCTCTGGATGCACAAAAAGGTATGGTTAGCCCTACTGGCCATGACCTCGCATTATCAGCACCCTGCACTTGTCAGTATTGAAACCCATCCGATTTTCGTTAGCCCACCCCTATAACCTGTCCAGGTCCTGCTGTAATCTCTCCTTCCCTACTAGTGTGCCCACCTCACTCCAAATCTTGGTATCATCGGCAAATTTAAACAAGCTGCTTTTTACCCCATCGCCCAAGTCACTAATAAAGAAATTGAACAGTGCGGGCCCAAGGACCAAGCCCTGGGGGACTCCACTACCCACTTCCCTCCAGGTCGAAAATAACCCATCCACCACTACCCTCTGAGTACAACACTTCAACCAATTTGCAATCCATCTGACTGTGTAGGCATAAATGCTACAGTCTCCTGGGTTTTTTTATGAGAATGGGGTGGGAGACAATGTCAAAGGCCTTGCTGAAGTCCAGAAAGACTACATCCACCACAACACCTGCATCCAACCCTTCTGTGACCTGATCATAGAAGGCAATCAGGTTGCTCTGACAGGACCTGCTCCTAATGAAACCGTGCTGGTTGCCCTTGTGTCCATGGCCTTTGCAATACAGGTCAGAGGGATCACAATGGTCCCTTCCAGTCTTAATCCATTTGGAGTTATTTGTTAATTCATAATCTTGCCTAACTTTCATGAAAATAGTATATATGGACAAATTTCCTTAACAGTGAAGGATACAGATCTCACACAGAAAACACAGCACATTTTATTCTGAATGCCTACCCAGTTGATAGGTTTCTTCCCCAACCCATAAAATAATCTAAGAATACATCATGTGTTTCACAACCATCAATTTGTTGTTTATAAGCACAAGTTCTGTATCATGGCCAGTGTAAGCAACATTATGCTCAACTGGTCTTACAGCTGGCATCACTTTTGATATAGCTTTTGTATCTGGATCTCTGTATCCTGCCAAGATTTAAACCAACCTGTACAACAGACATCCACAAGTAAGTTAGTAGTTGACTACATGGTGATTTTAAATTTCAAGTTAAATTGCTATATAGGTTCTATAAGAGATTTGGAAAATAACAGCTGTTTGAAAGGGCAATAGATGCCTGCCCCCATCTTCTTGGGTGCCACTGATATAATGCCCTTATTCTAAACTTATTGCAAAGATCTCCCAAGTGGTAAAAGTCAGCCAACACAGACAATAAGAGGGTTCATTGCCTTCAGTCTTGCAGTTATAGCATTATCCCAGCTTTATAAGCCAATGTCGGATTGTCGAACCTGAAAGCTATAAGTCTGCTCAACATTATATCACTTTGTGTAATATTATTTTTCTAGTAATCAAATGTCATATTTCTATTCCAGTCAAATATTAGTTCAGACAGACTATTGACTTGGTCTATTTCACTAGCCATATATTTTTTGCATGCGTATATATTATTGTTCTTGCTCCAAACTCTGTAAACAAATGGAAAATATATATTTGGAAAGCAATAACCATCTCTTTTTGAAAGTATTACCCAAACACACAAAAATAATGTATGCTTTCTGTACTAGTCTATACCTTACACTACTGAAAGTTAAGAAATCACATAATAAAAAAGTAAGAAATATTGTGCTGATCTGTGCAGACCTAGTTAAGTTAGAGGACATGCTGTAGAAGCAAAGACTCTCTCCATTTAACAACCTGTAAATCAAGAGCCTGCTATTTGCTATTCTCAGCTATTGCATATTTTGGAAGACTTTTTTATTTATTTATTTTTACATGATGGAAACTACTTTCATGGATAGTTTTAACCTTTTAATTGGTTCCTTTTCTAATTGTAAAGCATAGGAATTGCCAAATCAGATGAGAGCACTCTGTTCTATCTAGCCAATGTCCAGTTGGCTGGTACAGATACCTCAGACTAATGGTGGATATTTTTCCCCCAGTGAAAGAAACCATCTATAGGAATATTCCCAATTGATCATCTGTATAGCAGTCTATAAAAGAGACTATTTAAAAAGACAGAAGAGTTTTCAGTGCTTCCATATGTTATGCCTATCTTTTATAGTAAGAAACAAACTGATATAGATCTTCAAGGCACATAAAACAGTTATTCAAGACTTCCTCCTTTGAACAAGAAATCCATGAAACATAAGTGGGGGCTTTGCCTGGGGCAGTGAGAGAGGAAGAAAGGAATAGAGAATATGGCACAGGGAATGGGCTTAAGGAATGTTCTCCTGTACTCACTGAAATGGAGGAAGGGAATGTAGAGCTGGGATTTAAATGGAAATTTTCTTGCATGGAGATTAAGTAAGACCAGATAGAGTTAGGAAGATTTCTGTTATTATTGACATTTTTGTCTTCTGGAAAGTTTTCTGGTTCTGATGGGTTGACATGGTATTGCAACAAGTATACTATGAATAGAAATAAAAGCCAGTTGTAATTATTCTTAAATGCCCACAAAGAATGATAATGGCCAAGGCATAATGAAGGGAGAAGAGTCTTCTGTTAAAATAATTTCCCTCATTAAATTTGTTTACAGCAGAAGCAGCCAACCTGTAGGTCATAGTTTTGCAAAGCAGTGTGTAAGAGCAGCTCTGCCCGCCCCCCCAACAGCAATCTTAAAATAGTCATCACCTAGGCATCAATAGCTGCTGAAAGACATGGGGGAGAAACAAAACAGCACTTTATCGAAAGAGGAAGCAGGTCAGTTCTTCCTGGCTCCCCAGCATCTGTATAGATCGAGAACTTCAGCAGGGCTTTTGGGTGATTTTATCTAATAACCGATTCAATCAGGTATTAGATAAAAGTGCCAAAAAGCCCTGCTGAAGCACCTGATCTATGTAGGTCTTGGGCAAACTGGGTAAAACTAATGGGATGCCATTTCTGGGCATGCACTGCACTCAGCACAGGAATGCGCTGAGCTTAAAGTAAAGCACTGCTTGCTTGCTTTTTTTTTGCATATCTGTAAGAAGCCAACACAGCTTATGAGAACTGCAAACCATTTTCCCTTCTGGAATCTTTGATTTTCAGAACACTTGTGCGAAACTATGCGGCAGAACTGCCAGAATTTAAGGGGTACTTTACTAAATGTAAGGAACACTTGAAACCAGTGGTTGGGACATTTTTATGGTATGGGCCTTGCAGCAGAAATCTATCAGTGCAGAAGAATGTAGTGGAGTACATTAAGAAACTGGCCCTTATAAATATTCCACCACTAGCAAGTTTAATTCTACTTTTCCTCTTACCTTCTGCTCCTGAAGTAACAGTGACTCCCTTAGTAGACTGGTTTTAGCTTAAAATAATATAATTTAAATGTCCCTGCCCACCTTTGGATAAAGTCTTTATTTGAAGGCTTGTAATAGAATCTTTTTACATGTGACGTATATGTTTGTGTAGAAGATTTAAGCCAACACTTGCAAACCTGTTTGCCAACATTTTTTTTTTCTTTACAGAGCTATAGGGAAACTTGGAAGATTCACTAAGTTCAATGAATGCTTCAGCATCCTGGAAAAATAAATTACATTTAGGCTCTGATCCTACAAAGGTTTGCATAGGTGCTAACATTAACATACAGCTGCTTCCACTGTATTTGTGTCTGAAGTTATACCTGTTTTTTCAGAAATAAGCCTTTATGTGGATGCCTGCATGGGCATTGTACTTTGAGCTGCTCAAATGTTGATCAGTGTTAGTGCTAGCTCAAGGTTGGAGCAGTCACACCTTAAAGCGAAAAAGCTTCTCAGAGGCTGCATCTACATGAGCTGTTTACTTCAGAGCTGACTAATTAGCTTTGCAGTAAATGTCTCAGCATATACACATGCAGCCTATTAGGCACAGCAAACTAATAAACTTGACCGCAGGTTAGTACTTGGAAATACAAGTACTATTTTGCAGCAGAGCTTTTTAGTGCACAACAATGCACAAGCAGACACTGACCCAGCTGGTATGGCTTGCCTGCCAGCTAGCCCCACACTGAAGCACCCTCATGCCCCAGCCAGCCCCTCTGCAGCATGATGAGCCAAGTCAGAGTAGTCCCAGGCTGGCAGGCTAACCCCCCTGGCCCCCTGCCACCTGGGGCTGCTGTGCCCTGGATCAAATGGTACAGACAGGAACAATAAACTCCAGCACAATGTGTGTGTAGATGCTGTCTTCCACTCACACACCTGTGACTTGCCAATAGAAATCACTAGACTAGGAGCTACAGTACGAGTTGCCACTAGAGGACTGGTGAGCCAGAACAAGCTTCTATCCCTGCTATAGGTCAGGGTAATGTGAGCAATGAGTTATTAGGTGGGGGACAGACATGAAGCTAGGTCAAGAATTAATGGGATGAGGGTGGGTTATGAAATCAGAGGTGGGAAGAAAAGGGAGGTGTGGGAAGAGTGGTGAATGAAGTCAGTCAGTCAGTTAGTGATAAAAAGCATTTAAAAAGAAATAAAAAGGACGTATATTAAAAAGGTCTCATGTTTTAATGCATTGAGATTTGGAATAGGTATGGGGGTTGCAGTCATGCTTCCTGAGGTGGCTGTGAAATTGGAGCAGTGAGGAAAGGCACTTTTGGGGGAGCTACTGCCACTGCCCCAGGAAGGTAGCCCCAAATCATGGGGACCAGATATGGACCCCTCCTTTGTCCCCCACCCCCCTTAAGCCTATCCATTCTCTGTGACCTGGCTAGTGGGATGTGCTCTGCAGGCTGTTTATATGGTCTTGCATCCCTGGGGGTGGGAGGGGGCAGTAGAGTTTAAGGGGCACAATGTTTGTCCACATAGAACAGGAATTTAGACGAGTGGACATGGCATCCTGGGATGCTGAAGGTGGCTCATCTGTGGACAATGGTCACACATTAATGGGCCATGAGCTGGGTAACACAGATCAGAGATAAACCTACCCTGGAGTAGTGTAACTTTAATCTTCCTAAAGTTGTTTAAAACCAGTTTCAGGTGTTAATGTGTGGACAATCGAGGAGTTAAGAGCTCCAGGAACAACTAAAAATACATTTTAATACAATACATAATTAGTCTGTGGTACTCATCACCTCTGGATAGCAACAGCTAAATTCAGGAAAATCAGGGGGGTTATATTAATAACCATAATCTCTAAAGTTGTTTTAATTAAAACTTAAAATCATTTGAGGTTGTTAGAGAACTCCAGCAGTGGAATGCTAGGTTTAGTAGATCAGACCATTGGTCACTGGCAACAGCAAAACTAGATTAGAAGCAAGTGGCTTTTTATGAACCACCAAAAAAGAAAATAATACATTTATTTTTACAACTTCCATGACAGAAGGAGAAATAATAAATCTTTACATATGATTGTGAGAAATGCATTTGCCTCATTTATCATCATTTTTGCTACCAGGAAATTAAATGTTAAACAGCACTTTATAACACTATATTAAAAGTGAAATAATAAATATTCCAAAACAGCAAGCAGACCTGAAAAGTAAACTTCTTTCTGTAATAATAGATAATAGTGAAGTATCCTGACAAGATCACAAAGGTCTTTGAAACACAATTTTCTGATTTGAATCAAGCTGCTGCTCACCTACATTACTCATTTAAATAGGCACTTTATTGCCAACCTCGTTATTAATAATGTAGTGAAATGACTAAACATTAAAAATGTCTTCAAAGTAAATGTAGCTGGTCTGAAAATAGAAATCAAAACCTTACAAACAGTGGCGCAATTAAAGGTAAGATCATTTCAGCCAGATTTATTGCCAGCAGTAGACAGAGAAATTTCCATTTTTGAAAGTAATTTCCTTTGATTAGGCAAATAGGTCAACATATTTAAAGTAAAGCTGGATTTTCTGGAATTAAATTATGACAATCCATGTTTCAAGTTCTAGATTCTTTCCATATTTCCTTGTAGAAGATAGGCTTAGCACACGGCATAACCTGTGCCAACAAAATGCATCTGCAATTCACAAAGGTGTCAACGTATTTGAGCAGACTAATCCATTCTTCTGAAAGATAAGGTGAAAAAGCAAAAAACATGTAAAGGATGATGAACACAGCATTGATCTAGAAATGCTTGAGAATGTAGAGTTGCAGGGATTAGGGATAGTGCATTTTGCTAGAGTGACTCCTTTAACATTGTGACTGCCACTAACCCTGTCCCCCACACTCAGTAAATTTTTGAAAATACGCTACAGACTGTGTCTTTTTAAACAACCTCATTATAATCACAGTTTTGTTTAAATTAAAAATTTTGCTTGATGTACAGAAATATATTACAGGGGTAAGCTCCTGATGTATTTGCTTCTATTTTAAGAGTTATACACTGTAGGATGTTGTTTGATGAAACTGTTGTGAACACACAGGGATTCATTTTGAAAAGGCATTTTTGATTACATTTAATGTAACGTATTGTCAGGGCCTCATATATTCATGACTGTGCAGCTGCAAAATCTGTCAGAAAATCTACGCCTTTGATCTTCTTCATTCATCATTTCATTTAAATATATATATACGTACATTTCTATCTCTTAAGGTTGTGTCATGCTAAGTCTTCAAACAGATGCTCTGAAATGAGAAAATTGCAATGGGCAACAATTGTTAAAAATCTGGTAACTATGTGTGACTGTTTACATATCTATATTGTTAACTCTTTTACTATGTTCATTACAGGCCTCAGCTAAGATCATAGTCCCACTGTGCAATGCATTGTACTAGAGTTATATAGAATAACTGTTTTTCTGGTTCACTAATTTCTAGGGGGAGTGATGCTATTTCATTTCAAGCTAATCCAAAAGAAAATTGGTTTCAGCATTTTCCAAACTATGCATGTCTGTTACTCATTAGACAATTTAATGTGCAGCAGAAGATCACTGTCTCCACGTGCACCACAATTAGTGTGCAGTAGATTAATTTATTCTTGTGTAGGATAGTCCCTTCAGACACAGGGACTATCCTACTGCACGGTAAATTACTGTGGTTAAACACACATGTAGATGGTGACATCAGGATTAGTTTACAAATTTGTGCTGGAGTATATTCAGTTGCATTAACTGAACATGTAGACATGCCCACTGAGAAGTAAAATAAAATAAAATAATAATTTTGGATCAAACAAATTCTTTCATTTGATTTTTCATATTTTAGAAACTATGCTTCCAATTTCATTTTTAAAAAATTCAAAACAGTCATTTTAAATTAAACAATTCTCATTACAAAAGGTTAAAATAAAACGTTTTTTCCAAAATCCCATTTGAAACAACAGAACAAATCACAAAACACCTGCATGCTATTGAGTGCATGTGTGTGTGTGTGTGAGATATAGATATACGTACAAACAAACCTGGGCCGAAAATATGGTCCTCTTCTATACAGACATAGTACTGAACAATTCCAACCTTCACTACAGCTGGGAGTTTGTGCTATTACCACAGAATCCCAAACTGACCAGCATCAATTCTAAATGTGCCAAAACCTTCAACTTTTGCTTCTTCAGGTGCCAAAAGTTCTCTCTCTCCCCAGGTATCTAGATATATCAATAGTATTTCTTTATTTATTGTAGCCATACAAAACTCTAAGTACGTACCCAAAATGCATATATACCATTTAAAAAACCTCTATTATTTAGAGATACAATAGTTTGATTCAAATTTTCAAAGTGCAAATACCAATTTATGATCTCTTCTAAATTAAAAGCATGTTTGACCATCTAATGAAGTCCCACTAGAACATCAATATAACTACAGAGACTCCAGTTATAAAACCCCTACCTCTCTAAATGCTTGTGAGAAAATGGGATGACTGCATCTATAAGGCATCATGTAGTGTGTTGTTTCTTTAGGACTAGGAAACAAGGAGGCAAGGGAAGATTAATGCATATATTTACTTTCCCCCATTTACTGTATACCACTCTCTTCCTTATAATCATTTTTTGTGTTGAACAAGAGACTTTGTCTTTAATCATGTTACCTATAGGTGTGGGACCAATCCTGACTGAGGCCTTTGGATACTCATTCTATAGAAAAAATAATAAGATAATACTGAGTGTGTTTACATGAGATGCTACTGTGCAGTAGCTCATTAGTACAGTGCAGTAGAGTTGGTGGGCACTAACTGTGATTTGACACTACTGCACAATAGTAATGAGGTACTGCACAGTAGCATCTGAAAAAACCACATGAGGATGCTACTGTGCAGCAATGCCAGTTACTGCACAGTCATTTAGTACTTGAGTTGTCATTAGTACTAGTACTTGAGTACTAATTATGCAAGTACTAAATGACTGTGCAGTCCACCACTGATAGAGACGTGGCCACGAAGAGCTATTTTTAAAATAAGAACAGTAGTCTTTTCTCAATCAGATTACCTGGGTGAGTAAAGAATATTCCCACAAGTAAAGTTTTGCTGTAGATACCTTTATACCTTTTAGGAACTCTAAGTCAGTAATTATCCCACCTGTCTTGCATAAGGTCAGTACATACTTCTTACATGGGTTTAATCTTTAACAAACAATTCAGCAGTAAGACAACAGAATCCAAGCCAAGATTGTTTCATAAGACTGGCTCCCATATCCAAGGTCAATTAAGTCTATAGGTCCCATGTCTCACACCTAAAGTTCCTTGTTATTCTCTCTGAAGGAAGTCCTTACTTTCCTATTTATAGAAACAGTCATTAACCATTCATCACAGAAATCTCTAAAATATAGAGGAGCTTTCAATATTTTTGGATGTTATGCCTGTCTTTTTCAGTTCAGTAATATAAGAGGTTAGGTCAAACCTATGATTAAATGGACAGCATAACTGGCTCTTAGCTCAATAAGAGCTTGTCAATGGAATTGTTCTTTCTATGGCAATTTATCAATATTTAGTTAGCTTTCAAACAGCTCCTCTTGTATTCTATCTTCCACTTTCAGTTTTAGATCAGTGACTGTTTTGTCATTTTGGATTTACTGATGTGTTACAAATCAGCACAGTCTTCAGATGCTAGATGTTAAATTAACAGCATTTTCAATATGTTCTTGCCATGAGCACAAATCAAGTGGTTCTGTCTGATATCATTTTAATCACTTGTTTTCTTTTTATCCTTTGGTTATTTCCTACATCGCTATTTTGGTTCCTTCTTTCTCTAGTCTTCACACTCCTCTTCTGAGAAAGAAAGGCTGGCAGTTTACCTCTATGACTAACTGGTTCAGAGGGGCTTAAGCTTTTGTAAGTGACACCCTACTTTGTAAGAAGCTATGAAGGGTATATGATGAAACAGGCTTTTGCTATGAAAGCTGTGCCTCTATGGACCACTCAGTTTTTAACGGTGCATACACACAAGCCAACTTTCTGCCAGTCAAGTCAACTTAACTGTCAAAACATACACAGGTATATGGATCGGAGTCAACTTATATGAGGCAAGATAATATACTTCCAAGGTGTATTATTTTCAGCCAAATTAATTTAGTTGACTCTAAGTGCAAGATGCCTGCCACCATGTCAAGGATCTGTACATGTACAGTACACTCCAACGTGGTTTGAGTCTCCTTATTTTAAGTCACCTTAATATGTGTACATACACTCTAAGGTGTCATTATGCCCTATCCTCTGCCTGACTTCAGACTAACAGAGCAAACTACCTCTCTCTTCTGAGAAATAATGACACCTTCAAATGACACACACATAGGCAACTCAAACATATACACATTCATGCAGATGTGCATGCACCCCACATTGCATTTCCAAAACTAGTGCCTCTTCTTCCTGAAGTAATGTATCCATACCATACTAGCTTATCAGATCCCTGTTCTCTTTCTCCTTAAGGAATGAGAAGCAAAAGAAAAATGAAAAATAAAAGCTTGTATATATGTTGTAGTAGGACACCAAGATGTGCTGGCTACTTTAAAGGGCAGAAGCAGCCTGGCCAGGCTGCTCAGAATGCTAGGCAGAGCTCCAGAGCTGTGGGATGCCTAAGCAATGGCCAAATAGGGTAACTGGCTCATACCTGCAGGCAGTCAGCTGATCAGAAGGAGGCAGGGCCCTGGGGGACATATAAGCCTAGAGCTGGAGCTAGCACATTATCTCTCTCTAGCAACTGCCAAGGAAAGGAGCCTCTGCCCAAGTGAGCTACCTGAGACTAGCTGCTGCCTACTTTGCTGCCTACAAATGCAGTGAGGATCCAGGGACCTAGTCAAAAATATAGACTGATTCTTATTGGTGGATACACCTGAACAAGAAACCCCTTTAGAATGGGACAGTACTGGTGGTGGTAATAACAGTAGGTTATAGGCCTATAAACACAAGTACAAAGCTTAGTTCTTCCTTGAATAGGCTTCCACAAGCTAAACATTTTTGCTCATGAAACTCCCAGTAGGTGTGTCTCTGCATCTCTATGCACCTAAACATTTTTAAAAACTGAGCCCAGAGAGGCAATTATTGAAAAATAATAGGTAAGATTTTTGGCCAAATATTTGCCAGGCTTTGACATGTCACTTGGACTTCACATCTGCACATGTGGGGTATGTACAGGTTTTACATTTAGATAGACCTAACCAAGGTTAGGTCAATCTAAGGCCCCTGACAGACATTAAATTAAAGGTACAAGGGGATATGATGCATGATTCCAACAATTGCACCTTCTGCTATGCTACATGTGCAAATATCAAATCCCATTACACCATATTGCTGGTGCAGGGTGAACCCAGGCTCCAAGCCAAAGGCTCCAAAGGCTCTGCCTGAGAGTTCTTGCCAGCTGACCAGCACTGTCAACATCTGGAGCACATGGGATTCTCCTGGAATCTGGGAGCACTAGCCGCATGTTCAATCAATGGTGTGATAGGAAATAGCCACAAAGCTATTACACATATTTTGTGTAATAATGATGTGACTTATTCCCTGTTTTACCTTGCCATTAATTGAATGAATGTATGGTCAGGTCACTACTTAAGACATTATTAACTGGTTAATCAAGTCTGAAATATGTCTGTCGGGGGCCAAATAGCTGGCATTCATGGAGCATAGGTTGCCCTACAAATGGCACACCTGATCTAAAGTTAGTTCACCTCAGAGCTGAATTAAGTTTGGATAGACCTGCATTAATCCACTCTGAAATGAGTTAATGTAACCTATCAAACACCTGCACGAATTGACAGCATAGCCCCAGGGCTGGGAAAGTGCTGCCACACATCACATGCCCAGGGCTATACTGTTCCTATTCCCTCTTCCCCCAACTGCTTTCCAACCTTCTTGGGCTTTTATTAACTCCCCAACCTGTCCCCAACCAGGATACCCTCCATATGGACCCACCAACAACTCTTCCCCTATAGACCCCATAAACTCCCCCCCGAACCTGCCAGCCCCACCAATCCCACCAGTCTCCTCCTTCCCCTCTCCCAAGTAACTTACCTCAGGCTGCTCACACTACTCCTAGCAAGCAGGAAGCGCCTGCACGTGCCACTTCTGGCACTGGGTGGAATGGGGCTACTTTAAGATAAAGGTATGGCATTCAGGAAAACTTAAAAAAAATACAATTATGTAAACTTGTTATGAAATAGCCATGGGTACAAGTACATCTGATAACAGGCAGGTTTTTAATACATTTTTAAGGAAGGATATATTTTTTTTAAAAATTGAAAAGCGAAATCCCAATTCCCGTGGCTTCATATAAGTAACTTTTGCATTGATTTTAGCTTTCAGAAGCCCCTAATTCTAGATCTGGATAAGGGGGCTGAAGCTGTTTACATACAGTGCCTTACCTAGGTGATCAATTTTATTTATTTCTACAGAATTTCTTTTTCAGTTCCTTAATGTGCTTTTAGAGTTCGAGCAACCTCTACCTTTATACACTTTTGTTTGAATGAAAGTATGGTCAGTGGCTTTACAGAGTAAATGGATTATCAACAATCTTGCTCATTTTCCTATTCCCTTGCTTGCTCATTGTGATTCTTATCATATTTTATTAGATTATCACATGGCCCCAAATAAGATATGCACCTTTTTTATTTTTTAGATAGCTGAACATGGACAAAAAGATTTTTCCAGAGTCATGAACAACTGCATGATACAGAATAAGTCCTCTGGAAAAAGAGAGTGTTCAAGAAATTTGGTGTCCCAGGAGACAGTCTCAGTGAGGCAGTAGGAAATTCCTGGTGCAATTGCACAACAACAAAGCTAAGCCTCTGACCTTTGCAAGGGCAGTAGCAAGACTCTTGCTTCTCTACTGTAAATAGTTTTTTATAAAAGTTCCTGTAAATAATACACAAGCATCATCAAGATACAAGAGATTGCATGCAGCAGCTAGGGCTGTGAGAAGGTTAAGACAAGACTCTTGCTGGCCAGAGGCAAGAAGCAGCCATCTTGGCAGACATTACAGCACAGTGACAGACAGTCCAATTTTGTAGGGCTGAGTTCTGGGGGAAAGAAGGGAGAGAAGGTGCATGTGTTATGTAAATAGGTATTTGATATCCAACCTTGACCACGTTAAGCCAAATCCTTCACTGATGGTGAAAAAGAAAAATCAGTGTTGTTCCACTGAAGCCAGGAAAAAAAACGAAATTTAGCCAAATAATAATGCATTCTCCTGCCTCTATTTGTAAATGACTGAATATGGTTCTCCATAACCTATCATACCACTTTAAGAACTGGCTATAAATTAGCTGTCTGGCAGTAATTCTTTCAGCACTTGTTCACTTTATAGGATGTTGTTAGGTAACATTACAACCGAAATTATAATTCCCTGTGTGTCAACACAAAATGCAATTACCAGCCTATTGGGTGGCCAGTAAACTGATATTTACAAAAGGCTGATTACAAGCCTGAAAACTCTAATTCAACAAGTCACACACACACACATCAGTAAAGAAAAGAGAATGAATGCTACTCTTTTTTTTAAACTTCCAAGGAATGACTTAACATTCATTAAGTGACTTCACTGTCACTAGTAGCATTTAAATATCCAGGTTGGGAACATTTCACTTTTCCTTTTTAGATTATAGTATGTTTTTAAATTCATTTTGTATACCATAATTGCTAATAATACTTTTCTATCTTTTCATGAAGTTTTGAGATGATTCAAAAATACTTGAGGTTCTATTTGGAACATTTCCCTTTCTGTAATACCTTGAAAATCAACTCAGTTGTTTTTATCTTTTAAAAGAACATTACCCCTTCAGGGAAAGACACCATTTGAGGACAGTTTAATTATTTCAGAAATCCCCACCGCTTAATGGGCTGTATTTAACTAAAGTGTAGGGGCTATTTGTGATGTCTGAAAGCCTGACTCGCCTGTGAAATTTACACTAAATTCATAGAAAAGCTTGTCATTCTGTGTTGAACTTCACCCCAGTATGCCCTGGAATTATAGCAGCATGAAAAATGACATGATAGCCTTAAATCCAATCTGTACTTAGACAAAATTCTCCATGAATGCAACTACACATGCACATTTACTGCACGGTAACTGAAATTACTGTGAAGTACAGGCGCACGTCTACATATGCATGCCTGTACTGTGCAGTAGATACGGTGACTTGAGCATAAATTTGATATCTGCCTCATGCAGGTATCAAATTTCTGCCTGATTAGTTACTGCACAGTAACACATGTGTAGACACCTTACTATGCAGTAACACTGTGTGTGTGGATGGACGTGGGACTAATTTAATCACAAGTCAGCCCACACACGGCATTAATGCACTTTAACTTGTGCATGTATAGATGCCAGCCTCTTTCTGCTTACTGTGTAGTAATTTACTACACAGTAAATTTAAGCCAGCATAAATGCACATGTAGATACTCCCAATGACAGCTTTGCCTAAGTGAGAACTTCAGGTGGGCCTCATATGTCTTAGCACAACAAAGACTTTACAAAGCAGATCGAAATCCTATTAGAATGGCTTTAGGTAGCCTTAATAGAACATAGATGAAACCTCAAGTTAACTACTACATCATCGTTTTGTGCCAAATAATTTATAATTAAGAAATAATCATTGTCTTAATATTTTACAATGCTAGTCAGCTTCCAAAAATTAAGATGATAAATAACTTGTAACAGGAATACATATACAAATATTACACTGTAACAGGGGGCTTTCTTGGGACTGATTTAATCGTGGCCCGCCCACCTGTTTCTGGGCTAACCGCCCACCTTCTCGCCCACCATGCCTTGCTGGAATTAATTGATTAGTGGATGTTAATAAGCGGGAGGCTGCCCATTTCCTGCCCCCATGCCAGGGGACTCAATCTGCAGCTCCTTTCCTCCCCTACACCACAGCCCAAGCCTCACAGATGACATCCCAATGTTGTTATAATCACCAGCACCCCACACTGAGACCCAGAATCCTTCTGTTTTGAACCCCGCCTGTATTCCTGTCTTCAGACAGCCTATTTCGCCTTCATCCTCGGCAAATGTGGCTCCCTGAGCTGCTTTCCCCTCACAGGTGTGGTCCCCCCGGGATCTTGGGCTACTAGCCTTGGCCCACCTCCAGGCCAGTTGGAACCCCAGGCCCTCAGCTGGGGAAAGTGTCAGACAGGTTCGTGGGTCCATGGCCTCACACTCTTCTTCCTAGGGTCTACCTTCCAGGCCCTCCAAACAAGGGGTAACCCACCCAGTTGTGGGGACTAGGGATTAAAGTGCCCCAACCCACCTTTCACTGGGGTGGTCACTGGCCTGGCATGTCCTGGGAGTTCCCAGGCCACTGAAAGCCCCATCAGGCCACCCACTCCCAGCCTCCTGACCATCCCCTACAGCTCCTTCCTTACCTCCAGATGATACCAGCAGCCCTCCGGCCAGGCGATGTTGTTGCCTGGCCTCTAACAGCAGAACTGCCCTGTTTATATGGGCAGCCCCAGATTCAAAATGGCTGCCTTCATCAGGCACCTGGCAGCTGCCAGCTCCAGGCCCTTAAAGGGGCAGGCACAAACAGTGCCCTGCCACAGACACTAATGTGCCAAAATTCTGCACAATTCACATACAATAATACAGAAAGCCAAAAAGATAAAGCAATGCCTCCTGAACTTTCCACTAAGGCTGATGGAATTTCTAATACACTTAGTTTATATAAGCCCCCCAAAGTGTGTTCTGAAACTTTCAGATGTAGAAAATTGGGATAGCAATATCATGAAACATACTTTTCCTCACAGAATTTCAGAATTCCTGTTTCTTGTTTCAGCTAGTATTTGGAGAGTTCGTTATTTATTTTAGACAAAAATCTGCTGGGGAATGAACCAAAAGACAAAAAGGCATGTGCTGTTCACAAATTATAATTAAAATCACAAACTTAAAATTTAGTGTCTTAGTCCTTACATTTTAACCTTTGGAAGGGACAGAAAGTACATGTTCCCACTAATTTGTTGTACTACTCATTCACTCAAGGTTTAAGACACGCATAAGTAATTCTAAGTTTAGAACCTAAGGTTACCTATATATGTGCTCATTTACATTCTAATTAGAACATGTGAGAGCAGACTTGATTAATGGTGCTTTAGCTAAACCTCATCATTAAATAAAGTGTCCCACAGCCATTTTTAAATTTGTGGGGGCTTAATTCATGTGACAATGAACCATTTTAATTAGAGCAGCTGTCTGGCAACTGTTCTAATTAAAACATCACCTCCACCCTCCAAACACATGTATAGATAGCCTAACTTTCTATATTATGCAAGCATCAGGTGCACCCAAAGATGGTTATATTACAGAGATATATTATTATACAGGTGTTCAGTTCAAGGCATCTTGCCTCTCAAACTTCTGTTAAATATCTCAAAAATAAAAGAATATTAAGAGTATTAATAATATTAAATACGATTCACTTATTTCATCATGGAAGTGAGATTAAAAATGTGGAAAGGAACAAAATTACCAAATTGTGCATTTGCTTTAAACTATGTATTCATGATATTGTGTTCTTGTTGTTCTCAGTCTTTATTCAAGGAGAATTGTGCAGGTGTGAGAATTGCATATAAACTTTGGAAAAAACATTCTGAAGTTTGAATATTGAGCCTCCCATCTCCCCCTCCCCCACAAAAAAACAAACAAAAATGTACAAAAATAAGACAGCTATCCCTTTTTTCCCAAAATTAGAAGAATTTGTGATGATTTTAGATGAGTTTGTGGTTCAGTTCACTTAATATTTTCTGCTTCCATTCATACCATTTTTTCACAAACCTACTAAGTAGTAACTTTAACTATAATATTACATGATTTTCAATGAGAAAAATATATAAATGGAAAAAGTTACAAGGATGTATGTAATGCAAGCATGTTTAATATACCTCCTCAACACACAAATTTTACCTTTATTACCCTCTGGATTTTTTTTTAAACAGGGAAGAGAGAAATTGGCTTTTAACTAAATAGTTTTCACAGCATTGTAGTAAGTCATAACATCTGATTTATGGCTCTATATATTCCAAAACATAGTAAAGTAAACTTCATTGTGGATAGTCTCAGCATCTGAGCCATTTGGATAGCTGGGATATAAATTTAAAAAAACAATTCCAAAGGGCTATGAAAAAATTAAAGGATAGGCTGCACATTGTAATGATAATTAACAACAGCTTCATCCATTGTAGAAGTGAAGCTGAACATCAGTCAGCACTATAGAACATACCTCAAAAATTGGGACACCAAAACTTTACTTGCTTGTTCATGAGATCAGAAGTGATCTCATGAAAAAGTGTTATAGGACATCCAAGGATGGGAAGTCATGCTGGAACAGGCAAGATAATGATAACTGATCAGACTGCAGCCCCTCAGAACACTAGTAGCCATAGGCATAGTTAAATTAGTTAAATTATTATTGCAGGCGTCTCAAAATCTACCCACTCCTCTGAGGCCCCTTGATTCTACTTCTGAGAAAGGAGACTGCCTAGTATTGGAGAGAGAGAAAGAGTCTGAAAAAGTCTGAAAATGTAATCAAGTATTGAGACACTTTGTTCACTTTGACTTCAGGTAAGAAGCAATCCTCTCACGTGCTGCTCCATGTTACGGTATGGGGTAATTTTTTCATATAGCAGGAGATATATCAGAAAAACACCCAGTCAGATGTATCTCCAGGTCCCTGGCTACAGCTGAACAGAGCTATTTCCAGATAAAAAAGTAAGTCTAAGTATTATTTTGAGAATACAATAACAACAATAAGCACATGTACTTTACCACTCTGGCAACTCACAAACGACTTCTGAAATTTTCACCTGAAATAGTCCAAAAGATGAGGCAGCAGGACACTAACAGATTTTCTCTACAGATTGCCAAAATAATGGCAATCTCTGTCAGAACAAACTGGTTTTCTGGAGCTCCCAAAAGAGACTGTACTCCTCACAAAGCAATTCACCAGTTACCATGTCCCACATTAGGAGGGCTTGCCAAAACATTGCAATGGGGCAAGTTCTGCTTATTGCAATGAGGGAAGTTCTGCAGTCAGCAATACGGGACTGTGCATAAAGACTTGATGTAACTTGTAAAATGTGAGTGGTTATTCCCCTGCCAGGGTGAGATAAACTACTTTCAGTGTTACATGAAGCATATCCCAAAATTTCTTAAAATGTATAAGCTGTAAGCATAAAATAGTTGGCTTAGTATGGCAGCCTAACATGTGTGAGGAACTTGAAAAAAGGATGAAAGGAATATCAGCAATAACAAGCACTCTTAGCAGGATCCTGCATAGCTATTGTTTCAGTCTTGCAAAAGGCTTAGTTTAAGACCTACAGAGTCTCCACGCATACAGAAATTGCAGGCCCACATGGAAAGAATATGTTTTTAATCATAATAGGTATGTGACACTTTCCAACCCCAGATGCAGTCAGGTGCACCTTTGAGACACACTCCTGGGATGTTCCCTTGGAGCTGCCCTTCTGGCCTAAACTTCTCTCTGCTGTCTGCTGCTGAGAACAGTCTGAGATGCTCCAAAGGTCTCAGCCCTGACCCCTGGCACCCCAGCTTTACTTGCCTCACCCAGATCTTGCCAGCTGTTAGCAGAGGGAATTTTGCCAGCTAGAACCATCATGCCTTCATCTGTTCATGCTCTCAGAGAAGAAGGCTCATCCTCCCATGGATGAGGCCTGCATATATGGTCAAATGCTCTGGAATCACAGTTATCACTGACAATAAGTGGATAAAAAGATAGAGTTTATTATACGAGAGTAAACATGAGAAATTGGTAACTATATGTTGATTTGCAGACAGAAATTTAAGAATAAACAGACAAAATATCAGAACAATAACCTGATCTTAAACCCAAGAATGAAGTTGCACTCTGCTCAAGCTGCCTCTACCTTTGACTTTTTTGCCAGGGTCTTCTGGATGTTCTTCTGTCAGCCAAAATACTCATCTAGCCATCAGAGGGGCCAAAACTCAGTATGCACAGGAAACTTTTGATAAGCCTGGCCACAGGAGCCAGAGCTTGAATTTATCTGGCCAATTCCATTTTTCTATTAAATTCTTCAGGGTCAGAAATCCTCCCCCTATAATGTACCTCCACTTGATCAGTCAAGTATCTTTACTAACCCATTTATGACTGAAGAAATATTTACTTCCTGTCAGACAAAGATTACTAGTCTAGTTTTCCAGTTCAAATAAAATATTACTAGGTAGAAGATTATTTCCCTTAAAAAGCAATTCCCCTGCCTAGGTCAGGCTTCTGAACCTCACCCGAGCCCCAATATATATAAACATATATTCTCAGTGCTTACTTCTCCCAGCCATTTGGACTTTGATTCTCTTGATGTGAAAAGACTTTGTTCTTCCTGAAGTTTCATCTGCCTTCTTTTACAGCTTATTATACAAGGATAAGAACTATATCCATATCAAACATCATAATTAACACACACATGCAAATAGCAAACTCAGACATAGCTTATCGTTAGCTGTTTATAGACACCAACCACTATATCAGTAAAACTGATTCAGAGAAACATGCATGACACTCTATGAACTCTTCAACTAAAGTGAGCTCATAACAGGGTATACATCCGAAGTGTTTAGAAGGGCATATGATGACTTTAATAACCTCCATTGTTACCTCTGATAAAAATGAAATCTTTACTACACATGAATGACAGTTAACACTTTTCATAGATGGGAGACCACTCTTCTAAGTAAGAATGGGATTAAACATGCAAGCTTCCCCATGCCACCAGTTTTAAATAAGCTAAGAAAGTTGAAGTTTTAAGATGGGAATGAAGAAATCATAAATAAGCCACTTGATTCATCATCATTATTATTATAATTAGTGTTGAAGTGCTGAATTCTTTAAATTGTGATGCTTTCAAGTCTGGACCATAATTCCTACAAAGGGAAATAAGGACACATTTGGATTTAATCCATCACAAACTGAGAGGGAAATTTAAAGGAAGCACATTTATTAAAAACAAAATCATAACTCTCATGCTCAAGATACAACCAAAGCATAACCAAAGAACTAACCCTGCACTGAATTTTTCAATATTCACCTGCCATTGTGGATTCAGAATCATATCAATTAATTAAAACATATTCCTTTGCATATCTGGTTTCCTCTGACTTTAAAATAACAACAACAACAATAATAAACAAAGCTACAAATAAATAAATTACTGCTACAAGAATCTACACATGCATTTAAGCGTGACTAAATGTAATGCACATTAATTGATTTTTAGCAGGTGTCTATATATGCAGGGACTTGGCGTTAAAGTTAGTGTCAAGTCCCTGTAGCCCTGCCATGTGCCCCTAGTGGCTGAGCAGACCTGGCACTATAGTTAGTGCCAGGTTGCATCTACACGTGAGTTAATGTGCTTTACATAATTGCACCTAAATGTGATACCTGCATTTGCAGGTATCTAATTTAAGTGTGATTAGCTTAATTTTGCCATTTTTAATGCACATTAAGGGCAGGTGCATATAAACATTAAATTAGAATAATGTGCATTAACACATCTCGTGTAGACGCACCCAGAATGGTGGACATTTTAAACTGGTGCTTAAGACATAAGCTGAATAAAGAAGATGACTGTGATATTTTCACAAACATGGAGACACCATCTCAGGGTGGAAGGCACCATATTACAAGAATTAATAAAGATTGGGATGACCGCTAACCCCCTTCCTCAGACTGGCCAATTACTATCGCTACTTCGTTCCACATTTTGCAGAATTAGCCACACCCCTAAGGGATGCCATAAGGGGCAGGGTGCAAGGCACAATAGGATGGACAGAGAGCATGGAGAACCACTCTTAAGAAAATCAAGAAGGTACTATGTAAAGAAGTGATTGCATTAACTCCTGACTTTACAAAACTTTTTACCCTACAAACGGATGCATCAAAGGTCACATTGTGAGCAGTACTTACGCAAAAATAGGAGGGAATGGAACGCCCCCTTGCTTACATAAGTAGAAAATTAAATTAAGCCAAAAGAAGGCATGCCACCATTGAATGAGAATGCTTGGCAATTAAGTGGGCAGTGGAATGCTTTTATTACCTAATGCATAGGGAGTTCGACCTGGTGACAGATCATGCCCCTTACAATAGTTATATAAAAACCAGAATAACAGTGCTCACATTATGCAGTGGACCCTAGCACTTCAGCCTTTTCAGTTTTCAGTCAAATGCAAACCAGGCAGAATTAACCAAGTCGAAGACTTTTTATCAAGGTGCAATATAACTTTGAAACAGCATAAATTGAAACAAGCGAACAAGGAATGAAGTAGTTCCAATAATAGACAGGAAGGTGTGCCCCAAGGTGGCTTGAATGGGGGGATATATGGCAGCAAAGATCATGCTGCCGGAACAGAAGAGAGTAAGAAGTGCCAGAGTGGATGCCCTGAGCACGAATACTCACCAATGAACTGGACAGGAGCTGCGGAGCAAGACACGCAGAGGGCAGGAACACCACAGTTTATTAACTCCCGCTGGTTCCAGTTGGCTGGGCGCAGGGCCAGGAATGATCAAAAACTGTGCCCCGCAACAACCGGAAGGGGGGAGAAGAAGGTGAAAGTGAATTGGAGACAGATCGGAAGACATGGAGAGAGTTCTGTGAAGAGAACTTATTTTACTAAAAGAAGAGAATAACAAAGATCACCCCGGGATGGGTAAAGGGATGAAAGCAAGTCGCTTTCTCCCTTTGAGGCTCAGAGGAGTTTCCACGCTTACCTGTGGTGAAAGCCATAGTACGACCAGTCTGTGGTAGAAGAAGACATCCAAACCGGGAGTGAGGGTACTGCGGACCAGGGTGTTTGCGCAAACAGATGCTCTGAACTCTGCAGCCCTGAGGCACTTAAATGCTTAGTGAAGAGGGGCTTATCTATACACAGCTTGTAATGGGAAGCTTATCAGGTGTATTTCACAAGAATAACAGCCAAGTAGGGTGGCTAGCCTCCCTCCTTCATTTTTTGTAAGTACATCAAGTCATGGCAGGAAAGATTGGGTGGACAAGGTAGAAGAAAAAAGAACTCTTCCATAAATCTCAGCTGGGACATCCTTAATACGTCCACTCCAGGGAGTTCTGAACTACTCATCATGTGAATAGTGTCAGGCAGAGAAGGGACGCTCTCACAGTGACACAGTTGGTTAATCTTCCCATTCCAAACATCGCTTTTACTGGGGAACTCCATGTTTATCAACCAACATGAGTGTACCCAGAGAAGGGAAAACAAAAGAAATAGGAAAAAAATCTTTAAAATTCTCAGCTAAAGCTGACTCCACAGGATTTTGAGCTATTATGTGCTCCTGAGTAAAACCATTCAGCCCCACCTTGGGATAGAACTACTTTTAAGGGAGAAATGAAAAAAGTTGAAGGTCCTGAACACTACTATGAAAGAATGTTTCTGATTTGCAGGCATCTCCTTGCAAAGCAGTTTTTGAACTATCTGTGGCTTCTTCCAAAGCCCTGCTCAGCAAGTACCACAGCTAAGCTAATGCTCAGTTTAGGAGCTCCTCTTCTTATTAACTTGAAAATAAGGCAATAGAATCTGATGTTCAAATTGATCTTAAACCTTTCCCTATCCCTCATTTTGCCCAGAAGTTCCGTTTCCCAAGTGAAAAGAATAAAAATATAATTACCACAATAGGAATTCCTCTACCCTGTCTTATAAACTTAGTTTCCTGAGGTTCTTTTATTTTCTTCTGAAATAAGTACTTTGAGTAAGGAGCCTGTTATTTATTTGCAGCAACTTACCTGGTCTACAATATTTAAAATGTATTTAATACTGAGTGTATAACTCCATTTTACATCTCAGATGCACTTCTATCTCTATTCCTTAGCATACAGATACTTTTTTTTTATCTATACAGCATGTCTCTGAAGCACTATTAAACCTCTTTAATAAATTAAGTGATTAAGCACAGGTTCTCTAATAGGCATAGGAACCTAAAACCCTTTGCAGGTCTAAGCCAAAGAAATGAGTTATGAGGTTTTAAAAGTATTTAGGCACCTAATAATATATATTGGTGCCTAGTGGAATTTTCAAAAGACCTGAGAAGGAATAGGAACAAAACACCACTAGCCAATGCACAATTAATATATATTGGTGAGGACTAGTAGAAACAGCTTAATTCTGGAGATAAAATGGGAAACCACAATAGGACTAATAAAAATGCAAAAAGAAAGGCAGCAGGATAGTCTGCAAAGTATGTTTGATGTCAATGCAATGAGTATGAACTTGAAATCATACCACACAAAGAAAATTATGAGTTAATTGTAATGATATAAATATCTTGAGATAGCTCCAAAAACTATTCTAGAAATACGTGTATGGGGGGGAAATATTTTATATACTTGAGCCAAGACTCAGAAGGAAGAGAACAACAAATGTGGCAAATGTATCTCAATAAAAGGGGAAAATGTTAGAATAGATATTCTACGGTAGTCCATCAATTCAGAAGAGGAAGTGGATTCCTCAAGAAGGTAATAAGAATAAAAACATACACACTAGTATTAATAGGAATTTTTAAATACCCTGATATTTTTTGAAAAATTTACCAAGTAGAAAATTCTCCACGTAGTGCAAAACTGAAAAAAAAAGGAAACTATTATGCAGAAGGAACAGGAATATTATAAAGGCAGTATACACAGGCATGGTACCAACAAAGTAATGTCATTAAACAAGTTAAAATAGGCAAGAGGTCTTAATGAAAAGAAATTAGAATGACATGACTGGAACTTTAACAGTAGGTGCAACAATTTTCATTTACAAATCAAAACTAATGCTAAATGTCTGGTAACCCTGATATTAATTTCTGCTCATTCATCTTTTATATTTCATCTGAAAATGCATACAATCAATACAAACAAATCCTATTTATCTTATTTTAATATAATTGAATATGCATTTTAATATACTTTATGGAGCAAAGACGGATAAAATGGAGATGGTTGTTATATAACAATGCCACATGATTCAACTCTCCCTGAGCCTGCTGCTTGGTTCTGACACAGCAGCAGAAACAGCAATGAAAGTCTCCCAAAGAATAAAATGAGAGATCTCCCTGCCAGGAAAGACTCTTTGCAGGGCTTAAAATTAAAATAGCATCAATTTGGCACCTGTTACTTCCCTGTAGAGCCCCAGAACACCAGAAGCTCCCCCTCACTCCCTTTTTTTTTTTTGTCCCAGAGAAATCTAGAATTTAATAATCTACCTTCCACAACTTTCAAGTCCTATCTGTGCCAGGTGTAAACTTGGCACAGCTGATAAGTACTTGTCTAGGATAGTCCATGTGCTCCTGCAGCCAAAACCCACAGGTGATGGGTCTCCAAACCATGGGTGGTGGACTTAGCCACTAGTTCAATTAATGGCATGATAGGAAGCAGCCACAAAGTTGTTACATTTTTTTAAAATAATTTTGTGTCTTATCCCTTGTTTTATGATGCCATTAATTGCTTTAACATGTGGTTGGGTTCCAGCTTAAGATGTGATTAACTGGTTAACTGATTTAATGAGTTAATCACAACTTAAGTGTAATGTGAGTGACCCTTACAGCCCCATATTTGTAATCACAGATTTTTTAATAGCTCCCTTGGTGAAATGAATTTTACTGTCATGGCAGCAACAGGATAACCAGTTGCTTTGTTTCACTGCAACCAAGGACATTGGTGGGACTTTATCCCAGTTATAATTTATTCCAAATCCACCTTGCCCCTCAGGCCACATGATGGCTACTAGGGCAATATGTAGACTGGATCAGGAGAACACAATGCAGCAAGCACTCAGGGCCAGCCCTGTAGGGTGCCACATGCATTGTGTACATTGTGCCAGCCCCCCTGTGCCATGTACAGTGCATATGGCCAGGCCAGCCCCATGCACTGCTCCAGGGCTTGCACTGCATTCAGTGCATACCCTGGACCCAACACCAGGAATCAGTGCATAGCCTGGACCCAACACCAGGAATCTCAGTCCTAGGCTTTTATAAACTTTCTGAAGTTATTACACACTGTTGTTCTGTTTGTCATTTAATTATTCTGGAGATGTCAAGACCCAAGATAGCACCAGAGAGAAGTTGACATCCTTGACATTCATCAAGAAACAACTTTCATCAACAAACAAGATTCTAACTACTTATAAGGCTTGACAATTTTAACCACAGAAAAAGATGACGGTAATGTCATGAAGAGTTGCTTAGAACATGGAGGAGAGCAAGGAGAGAAATTAGAGGAACAACTAAAAGCACTCTGAAGCTACAGGAGAATTAAAAGAAATTTATCAACAGTTTGTTTCTCTCTATTCTGAAGCCAATCATTGTGGGGCAATGGATAATACACAGATACCATTCATTTTGCTGACTCTACCACAAAGAAGTGCTATGTGTAAGGCTTAATGTTAGGATGATAAATTTTAAATAAGGACATTACCAACCTGGGGTAGATTTGAGCTGATGGTGTGATAGCCAAGCCATGATAGCCTTTCTGGCCCTGACCTTTCAGCATCTTGCATGGTCCATGGCACTTTTACTGAGTGCATACTGTAGAATTCCTTTTACTCACTTTGAGCAAGCAATAATGGCTTATGCATGAGGTAAAATGCAGTAATGAATTGGAATCTATATTCTAGTTTAACTCCTTAGAAAGACCAAACCTTGAACACAGCTACATTAACTAACTATGGAGACGGGGAGAAGTTTTAAATTCCTGTAGTCTACAAGAGTCAAAGCCATCTCAGAAAGCTCTTAAAACTTCTCTCTACAGTAGAGTACAAATAGTTAATTAACCAATTCAATGTCTTACATCTGGGAAATCCCTCTAGTGTCCTTGTACCAATAACATTTGCACAGCTGGTAAATTTTAAAAAACCACTATAGGACCATTTTGAAATTTTGGGAGACTCCAAACAGTATTAAAGACTAAATATTAATTATAACAAGTAACATTCAAACATCTTATAGGACTCAGAGGTACTAATGAACTCAATTAAGAACAATTATCAGATTTTCAAGTTAAACTACTAGATTACATATTATGCAAACTTAAGATTGTTGGTGTCTTTGGTGTGATGAATTTATGTTCTCTCAATTAAATCTAATTTATTATAATAACATTTTTAATGTTTTGTATCAGAAACAATAAAGAGACATATTTGAACTACTCAAAACACATTTTCAGAATTGAAAACTTGCTTATCGTTCGACTCATTTACTTGCTAATTCAAGTTTTTTCTTAATAAAAAAGTTGGTAAACAAATTCAGACAAACAAGTCACATGCATAGGCTCTATTGCACTGATCCTCTCAAGAAATGCCACATGAAAAGCAACTCTCACTGAAATTTAGAATAGTGAAAATTTAGTGTAAAACAAGCAAACAAACAAACAAACAAGCAAAACAGATGAGAAAAGACAGGAGTGGAAGAGGGAAAAGGCAAATTTAGAGAAGCATCCAAACATTTCAGTTTGCTTCTAGTAAAAATGATTAAAGTTGAGGGACAAAGAACTTAACTTTTTTTTAATAACTGAACACAAACATTTCAAAGAACTATGCCAGTACTACCCATTTATTTTCTAAAAATAACTATCTTCAGTAAAAAATCTAATGTTATAAAAGCCAGGTCGATCTGGCTGTCTGTAACACTTTATTCATGCTCTGATTGGCTGACAAACAGCCAGTCAGAGTGCAAACAAATTTTACAGCAGGAGCTTGAGGCTGGTGGAGCACCACCATGATGGTCGGGACACAGGAGATGGAGTGGGGGGGTATGGCTAGCACAGCTGGCCCCACTCAGCCCCCCCGCTCCCTGGAGGTGGGGACAATGGAGCGCATGGAACAGGGCCTCACCCCCTCTGCCTTGCTCCCTGCAGGTGGCAAGGATGGAGCGGGAGGGGGGAGCATGGCCATCGGAACTGGTGCTGCCCCCCCTTTCTCCTTGCAGGTGACAACAGCGGTGGTGCAGGGGATGGAGTGGGGTTGGGATGCCACAGCGGTAGGGCCAGGCCATGGCTCTAGCCTTGGCCCACCCCTCCCCACTTCAGTCAGCACCGCCTGCAGGGCCTGATGTGGGAAGACACAGTAGTGGTTGGAGTGAAGCAGGCCCCACACTGGTTCAGGGAATAGTGGGCACGCTGTAGTGATGGTGGTGGAAGGAGGTGAGGAGTGGGCATGGGCCCCACACTGGGGTGAAGGAGGACCAAGCCTAAGCCAAGGAAGAAGTGGGCCCACCACAGCAGGGGGAGAGGGCCAACCCAGCAGTGGTAGGGCAACAGGAGGATCAGGCTCAGAGACAATGGGGGGGAAGAAGAGGGGGGAGGCAGGAGTGTACCCAGGTCTGAGGGGGGAGGAGACCCACTACTCCCCTCCCCCAGCTGCTGCCATGTTGGGCCGGGCCCACTGCTCCTCCACTGCTGCAGCGGGCTGGCTTCTCCTCAGGCTTAGGCCTCCTGCCCTCCTCGGGCCCAGTCCCACTCCTCCCCCAACTGCTCCCCACCCCGCATTGGCTCCAAGTCACTACTTCTGTTGCCCTACTGCCACCAGGTCAGCCCAGGTCCGCTGCTCCCTCCTGCCATAGCAGGCTGGCTTCTCCCCACCCTTGGGCTCAGTCCTCCCCTGCATCAGGCCTGGGCCCACTCCTCCCCTCCCCGTTGCTGCGGTGGGGAGGGGGGGAGCCGGCCCAGACCCCAAGCAGCAGGAGGTAAAAGGGGAGCCTATAGTAATGTCCTATATTTTTCATCTAGGAGACAGAGGAGAACTTGTAAAATGCCCCCTTAGAATTCAGAAAGCACAAGGATGTCCAACTCACTCTGGCCCACAGATTCTTCATAATATCTTTTCCACCTCCCCACCCCATAATATATCATGTTCCTAAATTTCACTCTCCGTAGCATTTCCATCCCAAGAACACTGCTGTGATAAGAGTGGCCCCAAATTTAGGTACCCTTTATCAATTATTATAGCTTCTTAGAAAAGAGTTATTTCACCAGACAAGGAGTGTAAGATGGATCTGGCAATATATATATATATATATATATATATGTAGTTTCTCCCTGGATCCACTGAAACACCTAGTCTGTAACTTTCAGTTTCAAAGAAACATATTTTATTTAATTCTTTAGGAACACATATGCTTCTAAGACTTTCAGCATTGCTTACCCACAGTTTTGGTGGCTTTTAAGTTTTATTAAAGAAGCTTAATCTGAAGCAATAAAAACTCCTGATGGAAGGGTTTCTTTTTTAATAAAATGCAAAAGACTGCCAAGATTGTATATGAGAACTATGAAAACCTATGGCCAGCAGGCACTTCAAGTTTTTAATAAGAAGCTTTTCTTCTTCTGCATGCAAAAGCAATTTTCAATAACATCCACTGTTGTTGCGCCACCTTTTAATTTTTTACTTTTCATTAACTAAAGCTTAATAGAGAGTAATATGTTTTACTTTAACATTTATTATTAAACTGTAGAACTATGGATATAGAGTGTTGGTTTTACTTCCCAGATTATGAAAACACTAAAAATGCAGATAGTAACATGTGAATGAAACTATAATATTGCAGAAGCCCTGAAATGACTTCTATAGATGCCTTTGAAAAATGACTGTAAGATCAACTAATGACAAATTACACATATCTCAGCATATATAAAATTTTATATGCAACCTTATTTTGCCTCACAGAAACAAGCTATATATTTTGTATGCTGTACCAAATTGATGGAAACTACATACTTTTCTAATTAGTCTGTAAAATTTAACCCACTGTGTTAAAGTTAAGTTTAGCATTATTAAAAAGAAGCTGGTAGCAAAACCTAAAGCCAGTTACCATAACAGTAGATTAAGTGCTTACTAATCAAACAAGCAAAATAATAGGTACTGTAGTATTTGATAGTTCAGAAAATGTCACATCACATACTGCTTTCTTTGTTATCTTTAAAATACATATTTCGCTATATGTTAGGGAAAAGTTCTAAGGGATTTAATGTGAGGAATAACTTTGTATTCTATTTGACCAAAAACATTTTATTCCTGCTGTAGAATGGGGGTGTGTGTGTGTGTGTGTGTGTGTGTGTGTGTGTGTGTGTGTGTGTGAGAGAGAGAGAGAGAGAGAGAGAGAGAGAGAGAGAGAGAGAGAGAGAGAGAAAAAAGATTTAAAAAGTAATTTCTGCAGGATATTATTGGCTGAAAGGCAGGAGCACAGGCCCAGTCTGGCAGGGAGGCAGAGCTGTCTGGTACACTATGCCACTCTGCCTCCCCACTGGACTGTGCCCAATACCCCTATGATTCCAGGACTTTAGTTTTAATTTTTACCAACCAACCAGAACCAGCCTTTAAAATCTGGGACTATCCCAGCCAAACTGGGATATACGGTCATCCTATCGATATGGCACTGTATTTCAGCAGGATAACTTGATCCCTTTCCCATTTTCAGAGATAATATTGTGGCATCTGTGAACCCTTCAAACTTAAAATGATGGGTACTTTTCTGTATATTTCTAGTTCTGAAGGATGTCACAGGCATAATATATCTATATGTATCTGACATGAAGTCTAAAAGAGAAAGCCACAATGAGTTCAATCCCTTCACCTAATTATAACTTCACTTCTGTTTCATGATTCCCAGACTTGTAATCATAGAAACTGAAGATTCCCAAACATTTCTAATGCATGCAAGATGAACCATGATGTCAGAAGAATACAGGGAAGTGTGGCACTGTGTATACTACCTTGTTCAGAGATGAATGAGCTTTCTCAGGCTACAGCCAACTTTGTCAGATGCCATGAATGGATTTTAAGAGAGCAGGAGTATGGTATAGAAACAAATAAGACCATTTAAATACAAAGAATAGGGAAATCGGGAGGAAAGGAGTGGACATTGTGGCTGTGAGGGTAAGTTGAAGAGCTCAGAGGAGATGAACAACGGAAGTTCCATCAGGACTTTACCAACTTCCACCCCTCCATCAAGCAGACTCTTTAATATGTCAGTCAGCAAATTAATTTCTTGGACACCACAGTGAAACTTTACAGTGGCTACATCATCTCCACATTGCATCTCAGACCAACTGACCACTACAACTACCTCCACACCACCAGATTTCATCCTCAGCATACTACTTAAGCCATCATCTACAGCCAAGGTCTATATTACATCCATATTAGTTCTGATCCCCCAACCTAGATACACACTTTAGAAACCTTGTGCAGCAACACCCCCAGCTTCAAATGACATCTCTCCAGCAACAGACTACCTAACTCCTATTCCCAGCAAGGCACAAGGTCTTGTTCCACATCCAGATGCCAGCCGTGCCCCCAAATCAACTCGACTACATTATCACTGGACCAAACAACACTGATTTTAACATGCAGAGTTCATTCACATGCTGCTCCACCAATATCCTAGATGCTATCACCTGCTTACAGTGTCCCTCTGATGTCTACACTGGACTGATGGATAAGCCCTACATGAAAGAATGAATGGTCATTGATTTGACATCAAGTCCAGAAAGGCACAAAAGTCTGTGGAAGAACACTTTAATCTCAGTGAACTGTCTATTACTGGCCTAAAAGTGGCTGTTATTAAACCAAAAACAAAAGCTTTAAAAGCTGACTTGATCACAAAATTGTGGAACAACATGTCATCTACTAGCTAAATTGTATTAAGTATTAGGGCTGTGCAAAACTTCAGGTGCTGATTTGATTCAGAGGAGATTCAGCCTGATTCGTTGGCTGAATCTCCAAATCTGAATCAAATCAGGAGACCAATTAAAAGGTCCAAATCAATTTGAAGCAGTCTGAATCAATTCATAAAAGATTCAGAGAGCTTGGAGATTCAGGCAGTCCTCACTTGCTGCCACAGGGAGCTAGATCTGGACCTCATGCTGGTAAGTAGTGTGAGAGGGGGCTGAAGGAAGGGAGAGGAGACCATGGGGGGGACCCCTGCCAGGCCCCATTCTCTGCCTGCTCCCCCATGCACCCTGAGCACCGCCTGACCTCCACACTGTCCCAGCCTCCCCACTGATCCTCATGGCTGCCCTGCCCAGCCCCAGCTCTTTAAAAAAAAAAGAGCTGGGAGGCTGCTGCTGCCAGGCTGGGGGATGATCCTTGCTGCCTTCCACTGCCCCACTCTGCATGGGGGACTTTACCATGAGCCCCCTGACCCCACCCACACTCCCAGCTCCCCCCCCCCCCCCCCACATGGCTGCCCACCTAGCCCTAGCTCCCAGTCCTTAAAAAAAAAAAGCCCCACTCACTGGCTGCTGCAGCAGCCTCAGGCTTCTGAAAGCTCATGGCATGTACATGGTCTGTATCACCAACTGAATACTAATTTGAGAGACAAGGTTAGGTGAAGCATAAGCATTTTGGGGTGTGTTTTACTATAAAAAATAGAAAAACAAAGCACAAATATAATGCAACAGAACTGCCTTCACCCAAATTTCAAAGTCATTGTAAAACCTGCTTTGTTTCAGCTAAGGTTGAAGGTCTGAGATGTGACTCACTGAATCTGAAGGATTGAAGGGAGAAGTATTTAAATGGCCCATTATTTGACCCTACTTCTTAGAAGTTATTTTCCTGCTGCATTCAGTCCCCACAATGTCCATAGAATATACTTCTCTCAATAGATTGTGTGAGTTTAAACTTCTGGCACAGCCTTCTCTATTTAGAAAAGGCAAGTACAGTCTTTCTCTGGCTGAGAAAGATGTAAACTGCTTCCTGCCAAAAATGTAGGTAGGATCCATGTACTAATAATAGTAATAATCAGAAACTGATCAAAGGAGTTTGCATCAGCAAAGCAAATAGCATTCTTCTCCATCAAGAAACACTTACATTATTCATTCATTATTATATATATGGATAATCTCTTGCCAGTGATTCTAAATTCATGAAAGACATGTTTTCCTGGAGTTGCACACAATATTTTCATTTCCTCTAATAATTTTTTCCAAAGGAAATAATACGTTGTAAATAATATGAATGATATGACACTTTTGGCCTCTGGGACACTTTTCCTCAAGAGTTACTTTAAAACATAAAATTGTTAATAATGATTGAAAAGAATTATTACAATTTCATAATCTAGAGAGCTTCTGAAAATCAATTTCTTAAAGTGCTCTTGAAACCCACAGCCAACGTGAAGTTTCATATATCAAAATTTCATTTTTAGAACCATATTTTGTGGGTGTATTGCCAACTCTGTGACACACTATCTTTTTGTGAAGTCAGAATGATAAAATAAGCCCATATTTTTATTTTTACCAGTTTTAAGTTATAGACTGTACAGTGCAGACAATATTACATATATATATATATAAATGGCTTAGTCTGTCTGTCTCTGTCTGTCTGTAAAGCTCTTGGGAGGCATGGCTCCCAGTAGGGTATAGCTCCAGCCAGTGCTGCATCAAGAATGCCTCTCAAGAATGACAGGCAGGGTGTGGCTTCATGGTAGCAGGCCAGGAGGAGTGGGGGGGAAAGGGGTGGGTGGCACGGGACTGGACATGGAGTGGGGGGGAAAGGGAGTAGTTGACACAGGGCTGGATGTGGAGTGGGGAGGGTGTGGGTGGTGCAGGGTCAGACACAGAATGGGGGGATGGCACAGGGGTGGAAGTGGAGTGCAGGGGGGTGGCGCGCAAATGGATGCAGAGCAGCAGTAGTGCAGGGTAGTGAGTGGCAGCAGTGGCCTCTGCCTGCAAGGCTCCCCTCCCCACCATGCTAATGGGAGGCAGTGGTGACACCGTGTGGTGGGGTGGTGGTTTTCCATCCATGCCTGCCCCCCTCCCATCATTCTTGATGGGAAATTCACTAGTATTATAGATCATTTGAAAACTGTAAATTGAAAGTCATATGTGTAATCTGTACACACATGCATTGTGTATGCATATTCCATCAATGACTCCAATATTGAGTATTTAATGATGATACCAAAAATGAAAATATATAATCATTAAAAATCCAATTAAATAATTAAGGAAGCCATAACATAACACCACCACCTCATGGCAAAGACCTATTGAAATATTGGAAAAAATTTCCAATTTTCAACTGATAAAAACAATCTAGTTTGTATATAATAGAATTATTTGACATAGAATGCAACACTTCTTGAAATCACCTTTGATTTATATATAGACTATATCTACATGAAAATCAGAGGAAGAACACTGGCATTATCACGTCATACCCACACTCTTACCGAGATCACTGTTAACTGCTTCAGAGGAAAGCGCATAAGCTTTAGGTAGCAGAATTTCCATTGAGAAAATTCTTTCTTAACCCCTTGTACTTAGTGTACTTAAATTCTCAGCCCAGAGAGTTTTTATGTTCTTTCTAACCAAAAGACAGGGATGTATATCCTCTATTATGTGTAACTATGGATGTTCTCCTTATCTTTTCAGGTGTCTAATCTTTTTTTAATCTTATCTTAATGATATCTAGTGGCTATGAGGTCCACAGGTCAATAATATATTGTGGAAAAAAGATATTCACTATGTTTTTGTCTCTCAGTTTGAGTATCTGACCTTCATTGTGCCCAATATCTGGATTCAAGTAGACTAAGAATAGCCAATGAGTTAAAACCAGTACATTAAAACCCCTCTCATTAAATATAACTTTAAATAAAGCCTTTCAATTCCTCTTTATAAGCCTTACCTTTTGTTTTCTCTGAAACACTTGCAAGACTGTTATTTCACCAAATATAGTGCCATTAAACCTTTTTTGAATTCAGAGACAGTGAAGGTGAAAGACATCCAGAAGGGCAAACTAGTCCATCAGAAATCTGTCCTAGAAATCTGTCACTAGAACTGCAGGGTTTTCTACAAGCAGCCCAGCAGTCAGCAGTGCAGGCAGCCAAGAGAGCAAACAAGGTCATATAAGAAGCAGCCACTACAGAACTAAATGCAGCTACAAAAAATCATGAAATGTAACAACTATGTTTAAATAACATTAAGGTCATGGTAAAAGCTGACAGTAGCTACTAAATAGAAGTCTAAGGTTGACAATCCATCAGAGCTCACTTTAATTTATAGGAAAGGAATTTTTGAGGCAATGTGTGCATTTATTTTCTTGCTATGGAGTGGATGTGACTTGTTTGTGTTACACTGATTTTTATTTTAATCTAAATGAAACAAGGTCAGAGGCTTTATTCCTGTATTTATCCCCATCCCAACAACAGAACATATGATAAGAACCATTTCTCACACCATCCCTGTTCCACTAGCTTCATATGAGCAGAATTCTCTCTGAGAAACAAAGGCAGAGATATAGGAAGGGTAACTGCCCATGAGAAAACCAGCATAGGTCTCTATGATAATGTAATGTTGCAGAGATGTAATTACAGAATGCCCATCTCATACTACTCTAGTCACAAATAAATGACATTTATAACTGACATGCTTTTCCTCCAGGTCTTAAATCGAATCTGTCTTCAGACTTGGAAGTCATGGGAGATGATGATAAACTCTTCAGCAGGTATCCTTTTCTCAGAGGCAGGCATTTTCCAAAGCATTGAAAGTGAATTCTTAAAGTTGGGTAGCAGAGGGTTAGCATAGGACCACCCCTCCCTAGTTGTAGCTACCTAGCTGTCTGTCCCAGGGGACTAGACAGGGTAGGGATGTGAAAGGTTAAACAGTTAAACAGTAAATACATTTTATACTGGTAATGCATTATAATTAACATTTAGCATGGGACGCAGTCTGGTGGGGAAGGGAAGTGGCACAGTGCCCCAGGAAGGCAGTCAAGCAGACAAAATGGCTGCCCTTCCTCCAGTGATAGCACATGGCTCCACCTCTGGCTCTGTCTCCCTGAATCAAGCTACTGACATGAGAGGAAGGAGGAGGGGAGTAGGTATGTGTTATCCATTAACTGCTTAACCAAATCGATCTGGTAACCCATGATCACCTCTTGGCAAAACTGGCCAACTAAGGCCCTGGATCCACCATGATCCACTGGCTGGATAATTGGCTCCATGATCGGATCCAGAGGGGAGTGGTTGATGGAAGTCAATCATCATGGTGCCCTGTGACCAGTGGGGTCCCTCAAGGCTTTGTCCTTGGGCCTATACTATTCAACATCTTCATTAATGATGTGGACATTGGAGTCAGGAGCAGACTGGCCAAGTTCACCAATGATACCAAACTTTGGGGTAAAGCATCCACACTTGATGACAGGAGGATGATCCAGGCTGACCTTCACAGGCTCAGGAAATGGGCAGATGAGAACCTGATGGTGTTTAGCACCTAAAAATGCTAGGTTGTCCACCTTGGAAAGAAAAACCTGCAGCATGCTTATAGGCTTGGCAGTGCTATGCTGGTTAGCACTACAGATGAAAGGGACTTGGGGGTCATCATTGACCACAAGATGAACATGAGCCTCCAATGTGACGCTGGCTAAAGCAAGCAAAATGCTGGCTTGAATCCACAGATGCTTCTCAAGCAAATCCTAGGACATCATTCTCCTGTTGTACTCAGCTTTGGTACTCAGCTCAGGAGGCCACAGCTGGAGTACTGAGTTCAGTTTTGGACTCCATAATTCAAACAGGATGTGAAGAAGCTTGAGAGAGTCCAGAGAAGAGCCACACACATGGTCAGAGGTCAGGAAAACAGACCTTACGATGACAGGCTGAGAGCTATGGCACTCTTCAGCCTGGAAAAGCGCAGACTCAGGGGCAATCTCATGGGCACCTATAAGTTTATCAAGGGTGACCACCAAGATCTGGGGAATGTTTGTTCACCAGAGTGTTCCAAGGGATGACAAGGTTGAATGGTTATAAACTCCTGCAAGACCGTTTCAGGCTGGGCGTAAGGAAGAATTTCTTTACTGTCTGAGCCCCTGGAATAGCCTGCTATCAGATTTGATTCAAGGACCTACTTTGAACACCTTCAAGAGAAATTTGGATGTTTATCTTGCTGGGATCCTATGACCCTAGCTGACTTCCTGCCCCTGGGGCAAGGGGCTGGCCTCGATGATCTTCTGAGGTCCCTTCCAGACCTAATGTCTATGAAATCTATGAAATATCATTAGCAAATTTTATTTGGGGCAATTATTGAAATGATATATACATCCCTATGTCAGGGAAGGATTAATCTACCTGCCCAGCCATGGCTGCCAGGCCGCTGCTCTTCTTGGTGCTGAGCCTGCCCAGAAAGGGGCAATGGCAGTGGCTGGGTGTTGATGAGTCTGTCAACGAGTCCAATAGTTCAGTAGTCGGTACACGTCTGACAAATGATTCCCAATTGGGGCGCACTTACTCCGGAGATGTACGCGTCAGATCTGCCTGCCACGACTTTGCTGGTTCCCTGGTTCAGTGTCTTTCTATGACGCACGCACGTCCGAAAATGAGACCTCCAGTCACTCCAAGTCCAAGATCCTTGAGGGCTCCTTACTCCCCTACACCCTTGCCGGGGCCTCCATACACAAGTCCGAGTTGCCCTCCAAGTCCCCCCTCTGGTGAGTGGGGAGGGGTAATGCCTCAAATACAAAATACAAAGTTAGCAACCGCGAGCCAAACAGTCAGTTCCACCACGGGGCCCCTGATTCTGGGTCCCTGTGTTTGCCAGCTTCACTCAAGTCCAGCTCTCCTCTTTCAGGAGTCCCCTCGTCCCCCTTACCGGGGTGGGCTGTCTGTCCCCTTAGGGTCCTTTCCCCATCTGGGGCGGCTCCGACCTCTGCCCCCAGCACACTGTGGCCGAGATCCGTAGCCCACTTCTCCAGGCTACTGGCCGAGTAGCCTCCAGCTGGGGTGAGGGGCCTCCAGCCTTCACAATCGCCTCGAATACCTTCGGGGCTTATCGCCCCTGGTGTCTCGCCTTGGCGAGACCTTACCCTTTCCCCAGAATGTGCGTGCAGGGCGCATGTTGGCGTGCCTCTGCCGCTCCAGATTCCCTCCAGGGATCCGCTTCCGTCCTGGCTCTTCCAGTTCCCCTCCTCTCTGTTCCGGTGTGGCTTTTGTGCTCACCGGCACCGCCGCACACCTGGGAGGGGTAAGTGAGTCTCCCGCCCTCGGTGCCCATGGGGGACTTGCATCCGTAGCCGGGCCCGCTCGGTGGCTCACGTGCTGTGTTAACCCTGCCGCGCCTGCACTGCGCCCTGCACTTCTTAGACACCGGCAATTTATTGCCACAGCGGCTCCTGCTCCACTGCTCCCGGGGCTTATTGGGGCTGGGACTGGGGCTCTCTCACACACCCCGCACCTCAAGACGCCATCAGGCGCTCTTTCTATTTTTTCTCCTTTGGCTGTCTGCTCCGGACACTCTTCCCCTTCCTCTCCTTTACACTGGGATAAAAAGTCCGCCACCGTATTCATCCTACCTGGTTTGTAGGTTACCGAAAAATGATACAGTTGAAGGGCTAGTGCCCAACGCATTATGCAGGCATTATCAGTTTTGGTGGTATGTAACCACCTTAGTGGCATGAGGTCCATAATCAAAATGAACTCGCGGCCTAGAAGATAATACCGAAAATATTCCACCCCCCACTTAATCGCCAGACATTCCTGCTCTTTGGTGGAGTACCTTGTCTCTGGGTCGTTTAGTTTCCAGCTGGCATACGCGAACGGGCCGCTCTACCCCGTCTACCTCTTGCGAAAGTACAGCCTCAAGGGCGGACGCGGATGCTATAAGAGATGTGGTCCTGCCCCAAACAATAGGTTCATCCTACATTTATACATGTCGGTTTATGCTCATTAACATTTATTCAATCTCTGTCCTTCCTCCTGTTCCACCCATTTCTCCTCCTATCTCAAGTTCCACCTCTGTTTACTGTTTGCTTCATTAACATGGAATTGCCTATGCATTTCATTCATTTACATGTCTTTTTGCTATGAGCATATGTCTAAGACCTTGACTCCTGCTCTTTGGTCAACAGGCAGACTTTGACCAAAACCTAGAAGCTTCCAGAGCCTTCTTCACCAACCACCATTCACCTTTTTGCATATGTTCATCTTGGATTCTATTACCAATTACATGTTGTTTTCCACATTGCAGTCTGTTTTTCTGTCTCAGATTGTACCATCGTCCCCGCTTTTTGGCCCCCTGTATTTTATCTCGTTTCTTGCTGTAGCTGCACAGACTCACACAGATTTACTTGTTACTTTTCTCTCAGAAAATGGTTGACACAGTTAAGATGGTTACTTAGCATAAGCAGATGGCTGGCTTAGATATCATTCTGCCTCATGGTCAGCAGCTCTGCTAAGCCACAGGTCATGCCTTGTATTCAGCTGCAAATCCAGTGCTCCTTAATAATCCAAATTATTGTCACCCTAATAGGCAGCAGTATAGGTATAGCCTATAATTACATAGTGAAATAGAAGTACTGCTGCAGATTTCCTTTTATTAGATAAAATGCCATCATTTAAAAATATAGGAGTCTCCATTTAGAAAGAAGGATTATTTTATTTTTATTGTGGAGCACTTCTGCTGCTTTTGGATGAAATATACAATTAATAATGAACCGTAATTATTAAAACCCCGTTTTCAAAAGAGTTGGTATATACTAGCTGATGTTTTCAGTTCAGAATGGACTGCATTCCAGAGTCATCTCTTCAAATTTTTAGGCAATCAGACTCTCAGATGTGAGCAGCGTGTTATGCAAACCGCTCATACTCTTAATGGATTCACAAGCTGTAATCAGCTTGTAAAAAAGTTAACATTATTTCTATTCATATGTCCACTTTTGCAGGGATGGTCATCTTTGCATGGAATATTGAACTCATTTTTGGGCTACAAGTTGGTGTCTTTGAAATCCTATCAGGTACCTGATCCCTGGTTCCATGTCTAGGAGCAATATTAAGTACAATAAAAGCTCTGTTATCCGGTATTTTACTAACCAACATTTCTATTAACTGGAATTTCCAGCTTGCCAGACAGAGCTGGGGGTGTGGCAGGAGAAGCTCACATGCGGTGGCTGCTGCTGCCACCCACCACTCTGAGCTGCCACTGATCTGAACTGCCACACCCCCCACCTCCCACTCTATGTGCAGCCACTGCTACCCCATTCTCCCCTGTTACACATCTGGCTGGAAACCCCTGTGCCTCAGGTAACTGGCATTTTTAGATTACTGGCACCCCCCCCATTCCCCACTCATGCCAGAAAACAGGGCTTTTACTGTAAATGTGAATGTAGACTGGGAATAGTGTGTACAACCACTTGCCTTAACCAGGAGTGCACAAGGAAACTGGAGTCAGCAATTCAGGGTAGGGGAAGGAGAGGGCAGGATCAGGGGGTTAACAGGTCCAAAGGGGTGGTGGCAGGTCTGAGGTGGGGATATCCAGTCAGGGGTGGGAGCCTGGGGATTAAAAATAGCTGGGGATTAAAAAACATGGTCTCTTATGTTTTCAGAGTTCCTGGGCTTGGATATATTGGATTAACCCACTCCAGATCTAATTTAGTTCACCTCCTGAGGAGATTAACTAACTTAGATCACTCGCACCATTTGTTCTGATATAACCCCCCCAAATGCCTGAACAAATGAGTGTTTAGACTGACATAACACTAGTTAGATTGATCTAACTGTAACACCTTTACATACCCATAATGGTTGCCATATTTGACTGAATTAAGTAAATAAGAATGAAATGCAATATCTTTTCTCAACTTTAAGTTGATAAAGAAGACTTCTTGTCTGATGTTCTATGAAATTATGTGTATTCCTCAACATATAGTAGCCACATCATTTTAAAAACAATTTAACACTTTTCTGAGGTTCTAAGGAAGGTATGTTTACCTCTTCAGTCTTACTGGGTTACAATGGAAAGATAACATTCCATAACACAGTATGTACAAGTTCAACAGAATAACCTGCTGTTATTTTGAGATTGCTGCTGCATTATTATATGTACAGCACACTGAAGTTTTAATTCTCTTTTTGCCTATGTGGAAGAGAGCCTTTGTCCATGGATCTAGGGCCTTGGTCATGGGGTATATTTCAGTCTCTTCTGAATCATTCCAAACCCAAATGCACTGTTCAGGCATGTGCTGCAGACCCATCCAAGGTGCCACAAACTGCACACACTGCATGTATGGGAATTTGCTGTGCTATTAATTTGCAGTGCATTGGGGTTTTTTGACACCATCAGATCCCCATGTCAAAAAAACCCTCAGCAGAAAATAATGCGACAGCGCACATGGCAACAGCAAGCACCACCTCAAACTGGAGCCTGGACAGGTGGACCCACACTCTGGCTGCCATTCAGGTTCCATGTGCCTGGATAACCACTGCTGGACCCCCAGAAGGCCCCATAACCCCAGCTAACGCTGCTAGGGCAAGCCCAGGTGCTGGCCCCAGCCTTCCCTACCCTACCCAGGGCAACTTCCCATGGGCCAGAGCACATATGCATGAGCACTCCCCAGAAACAAGTAGCAGTGGCACAACTATGTTCCTGAGCATTACTTCCCATACTGGTCCCCCACAGATGTGTTCCTTGATAATTTTCTCAAAGGTCTTCCTAAGGACTGAGGTGAGACTAACCTGGGTCCTGCTTTCTCCCCTTCTTGTAAATGGGGACCACACTGGCCTTTTTCTAATCCACAAGGGACCTGGCCAGAACACCATGAGTGCTCATATAGCCATCCCAAGGGCCCTACTATGACCTCCACCAATTCCCTCAGAACACTCAGATGAAGACCATCCAGACCTGCTGATTTATACACATCCAGCCCCTCCAAGAGTTCACTAATTAGATCACTCCTGACCTTAGGCATGGTGCCTTGTCTCCTGAGCCTGTCCATAATCCTAGTGGGGGGGTTGTCCTGGTTTTTGCTCAGAAATATGGAGGCAAGGAACTCATTGAAGAGATCAGCTTTTTCCTTTGTTGCAGTCACTAGATTGCCAAACCTGTCCTGTAGGGGCCCCACATTACCTGGTGCCTTCTTCTTACTCCCTGTGTATTTGAAACATGACTTTTTGTTATCCTTAATTCATATCACCAGCCCTAGTTCCACCTCTGCCTTGTCCTTCCCAACCACCTCCCTGCAATCATGAGCAATGGAAGTATAATCCTCCTTGGTGATTTCCCCTTGCCTCCATTGACTGTATGCCACCTTTTTTGCCCTCAGGCCCTCCTGGATGCCTTTACTGAGCCAAAGGGGCTTTTTAGCACTCTTGCCCCCTTTGGTTTGTGTTGGGACTGACTCCCTCTGAGCTATTCAATAAGTTTTTTGCCTCAGTGTTTTTGAATAGGAATCAAGATAAGTTTCCTAATGGGTTTTTAGATGGGCATCAGCCCACCAACTGTTGAGGCTGACTTGGTGCAGAGTCCCTTGGATGGACTGGATGTGTTTAAGTCAGCAGGACCAGGTGAGCTTCATCCAAAAGTACTGAAGGAATTGGCCAGTGTCATAGCAGAACCACTGGTCTAGCTGTTTGAGCATTCGTGGTGCTTGGGTCAGGTCCCAGAGGACTGGAAAAGGGCTAGTGTGGTCCCTATTTTCAAGAAGGTGAGGAAGGAGGATCTAAGTAATTATAGGGCAGTCAGTCTCATTTCCATCCTTGGAAAGGTCTTTGAAAAGATTATGAAGGATCGTATCTGTGGGAGTCCAGCGGAAAAATAATGCATCAGGGCAACCTGCATGGATTCATAGCAGGTAGGTCATGCCTAACCAATCTTGTTTTATTTTATGACAGGGTTACAAAATGCTTAGATGCAGGAGCAGAGGTGGACGTAATTTTCTTGGATTTTAGCAAGGCCTTTGATACAGTATCTCATCCCATTCTCATAACTAAATTAAGAGGCTGTGACATAGATGTTTACACGATCTGGTGGGTGACAAATTGGCTTAATGTTTACACTCAGAGAGTGGAAGTAGACAGATTAGTATTAACCTGGAAGGCTGTGGGTAGTGGGCTCCTGCAAGGTTCATTCCTTGAACCTATACTCGTCAATATCTTCATCAGTGGGTGTGAAGTGTACTCTATCCAAGTTTGTGGATGATACTATATATGGTGGGTGGAGGCCACACTCTGGAGAGTAGGGAACGATTGCAGGCAGACCTGGACAGGTTAGAAAAGGGTGGCAGTACAACAAGGACAAGTCCAAAGTGCTGCACCTGGGGCACAAAAATATCCAGCACACTTATTGGCTGGGAAGTGACCCTTTCAGCAGCACAGAAGCGGAAAGGGATCTCAGAGTCATAGTGGACTCCAAGATGAACATGAGTTCTCAGAGTGACGAAATCATCAGCAAAGCTAACCACACATTATCATGCATCAGCAGATGCATGACAAATAGAACCAAAGAGGTGATATTTCCCCTCTATGTGGCATTGGTCAGACTGCAGTTGGAATACTGCATCCAGTTTTTGGTACTGTACTTCAAGAGGGATGTTGATAGACTCAAGAGGATCCAGAGGTGGGCCACTCATATGGTTACAGCTTACAGGACAAGTCCTATAAGGAGAAACTGAGGGACCTGGACCTCTTCAGTTTCCGCAAGAGAAGGCTTGCTGTCATGTAGAAATTAATTTGGGGGCCACTGCAAGGTATCAGAGAGGCTCTGTTCACCAGGGTGCCTTTTGGGGTAACCAGGAACAATGGTCACAAGCTGACAGAGAACAGATTTAGGATAGATATCAGGAAAAATTTCTTCATGGTAAGGGGGTTCAAAATTTGGAATGGACTTCCAAGGTGCTCTCCCCTACCTTGCAGGGAAGGCTTTAAGAGAAGGCTGGATAGGCATCTGGCAAGGATGTCATCTGATCCCAGAACTCTTTCCTGCTTGGCAGGGGGTTGGACTCAATGATCTGTTGAGGTCCCTTCTTACCCTAGCATCTATGAATCTATGAAGTGCTGAGCATTCACAGCTACAGCTGAAATCAACCAGACCTGCAGATACTCAGAACCTCTAACAATAAGATCAGAACTGTCTAAAATTCTTTTCCTTCTTGCAGAGAAATAGAAACTATAGTTTAACATGTGGACATTTTTAAACTTTAGTTTTCTCCTTATTTATTAGTAACATTAATGAGATCATAGAAATGGAAAATCTGTACCCCTTAGTATATATATGCATCACAAACAAGGTAATCACCTTACCCATGCAGCTGAAAGATATCCTCTCTAGCTTTCAGTCCACATACTAAATTAAAAGGATGAATTGATGAACAAAAAAATAGGTCATTTTCATTAGCAGACTTTTATTTTTGAATTTTAATGATGCATTTAGGCTATAATTTCATATATCAGATAAATTCAGATTTTCTCTATTTATGGAACTTCATAAATAAAGATTGTGAAATTATCTTAATATATACTACAAAATTTTAGGAGAACTAAGCATTAACATTTAAATGTAGATAGATCAAGGCTAACTAAAATTGCTGTTTATTCATCCAGTTTCAACTGTGGGAAATATCTACCCACTGGCTCTCATGGCTTGGGACCACAATGTCTTCTAATGATATCATGGGGTGTGTCCCCATGTGCAGAGGCCTGTGTTTCCAGAGGCACAAAAATCAGTGGCACACAAACAAGTTTGAGGTGCCACAAACCACATGTGTGTACTCATCTGGACACACACACAGAGAATATAAGAACTAGTGAGCATTTTGTACAGTCTTTACAATATTCTTTGTATTATAGTTTAAGCAAACCAACCCAACCCCTGCCAAGCAGATAACATGACCCTCTGTAGCATCAGCACACTGAAGAACATGAGCTATTACTCATAAGAAAACCATCAAGTGGTAGGCTGTACAAAAAGTTAAATTTGAATATACAGCATTATCTGGGTGATTCCCATTCAAATCTAAATAATATTAGTTATCATAAGCATTGGGAATACCATACCTACAAATGCTCTACTGCTATTTCAGTGAAAACATTTTATCAATTTTTAAATTCAGTTGGACTCTTTCAGTGCATCCAGGTGAGCCTGCATGTGCCTCTTGCAGCATCTCAAACCCTTATGAGGTGCTGCAAGAGAGACGTGCAGGAACAGGAAAAGGTTGCAGCACAGGGGCAAAATTAGACCCCTGGGTATCCAGGGGTAAAAGAAAAAAAAATGGAGTGAAAAGAAGCAGGGCAGGGCACAGTCCTGGACCATGCCCAGAGGCAACCAGAGGCCAGGTCCTCCACAGAAATGCTCTGGCTATTAGTGGGGGGGGAGACCACGGGGGGAACCCCTGCCAGCCCTGCCCACTTCCCCTACCTGCCGGATCTCTGCCCCTCCTGGCCCCACCCCCACCTGCCCCAAAACCCCCCCAGCCTCTTCCCCACCTGGCCCCATCCCCTCATTCCCCTGAGGCCCCTGATCACTGCCCCCCACCTGAACATCCCCACAATTAAAGCAAACACAAAAAAATACCCTGGCACTCATCAGCAGTACAGCTGCCTGCCTGGGACACTGGTTCCCCCCACCCCCACACAGCAGGGATGACTGACAGCCCCATCCCCTTTTACCCAGGAGAGCTCTGCCAGACGGCCCTGGAGCCCAAACAACCCCTGTTCCTGTCATGAGTAGAAGCTTATTTTATTTTATTTTTTTAAGTGCTGGAGGCTGGGGGGGAGGCAGCCTTCGGGAGCTGGGGGTGCAAGTGCGGGTAAGGCATGTGGGCCCTGCAGAGGGGTGGTAGCCCCTGTTGGGGGCCATTTATACCCTGTTGGGGGGGACTGTAGCCCCTGTGAGGGGATGTAACCCCTGTAGGGGGGCTGTAGCCCCTGTTGGGGCAGCAAAAAATATAGGTATTTAAAATTCATTTTTTTATAATGATAGAGACACTGCTAGGCTTCTAAATTGCTTTAACAATAGATATATCAATAAAACATTGCCCAAGCAATTGCTTTCTCTCTGTCTCTCACTCAAACTCTCTATAGCGGTCTTTTGTTTTAACTGTAGAAGAACATGGATTTGGGGGTATTTTACAGAGTGACTTTGGGATTTTTTTTATCAGGAATTTTTCAGTTTTCCAATAGGGAACACCACAATTCCTGTTAGGGAGGCCAGTGGCAGGACTCTGCCTGTTCAGAGCTGACAGCTTGGACCCAGCTGGCTGTGGCTGGCTTCCTGGCCAAATGGGGCCAGGAGGACATGCTTTGACAGTTCAAAGAAGGCCACCACACCCAGAACATCTTCTGAGTGATAGCCGCCCAAAAGGCCAGGCAGGGGCAAACATGGCAGTAGGCCTGGAAGGTGCACAGAAAATCACAGCCAGTCAGCAGCCCCCAATGCCAGACTGCTTCAGTGAATAAAGGGTGCAGGGAACTCTCAGGGCTGCTTCAGCAGTCCAGCTGGTACAAGGGATAGTGTCCCCAGGTACCAATTGGCTGGGCTTCAGAAGTTCATGAGAGTGAGTAGTCCTGAACTACTTGCCAGGGCACCTTTTGTATTGAAGGGGCCAGGCTTTTTATACTGGGGACAGCACAGGTGCTAGTCTCCGTCTCTAGCTCGCCCTGACTCCAGATCCAGGAGGAACCAGGTGGGGTTATTTTGTCCCAAGTGGCACAATTTGCTCCACAACAAAATGCATGTCTGAGCAGGTGTGTTGAGGCAAAAAGCGCCAGCTCCAATTTGTACCGCTTCTATCTGAGCTGCTGCAAGAGCACATTCTTGCATGTGTAGATATGCTGTATGGGTTCAGAGGTTCAAATGTTTTTTGTGTTCATGTTCTCATTACATAATGATAAGGACAGTGGAGCAAATGTTCAATACAAAAAACATGATTCAAAATAGGTCAGGTAGGAGGCAGAGTAGAAACACATGCAGTAGAGAATAAAAGGATTGATAAACAGACAGAAGAGATTCAGAAAAAACAATATGGGTACCACTGAACAATACCACCTAGTGCCAGTCCCTAGTGACCAAGTTGATAGGGATAAAAGTCAGATGATTTCACTAGGACAGAAGCTGATAAGTTGGCAAAATAGCCCCAGGAAGATGATAAGCTGGAGGAAAAGCCCTAGGAAGCCTGAAACTACTTCCAGCTGTCACTGTTATTTTGCTCAAGGGGTTACTGGGAAAAAGGATGCTGGGTAGTGACACAAAATTAATTTAGCTATTTCTACAACATTTGCTGCTTTATATTGGTTCACTGAGGTTGCCTGTCTGGGTACTGGCCTCAGGCAGCTGGCTGGGAAAGTTTGAAGAGAGATGTTAGAAGAGAAAAAGCTGTCACGAAGTACTGCTGAATGGCCAAAATCTGTGCTTTCTCAGTGTCCGGTCCAGCCATTGAAAATTAAGACAATTATACCTGCAAAGTGATGGATTTGCAGATTTTTTGTGGCATTGAAATCATCTCACTGAAAATATGGCATGTGTTGTTCAATCTGGGCACACTAGAAACAGTTCATAAAATCTAAGGGGGGAAATGGAAACTTTAATGTTAATTATTTTTGTATTGTTTTAGTATGTTCTATGCTATTATTATGAAAGTTACATTTATGTGGTAAACAAAAATACAAATAAGTAATACAAATGCCTCTACACAAACCCTCATAGTATGGGAAACAAGCAGGAGGAACTTACCCTTCTGCTAGCTGACACCAACCCAGACATAGTGGGGCTCACTGAAATGTAGTTGGACCCAACGCACAACTGGGCAGTGAATATCAAGGCCTATAGGCTGTACAGGAGGGACAGGGCAGGGAGGAAAGGTGGGGGTGTGGTGCTCTACATTAAGGAGGACTACACATCCTCATCAAGTAGCACAGAGTCAGAGGAGGGGCACACTGAAGTGCTCTGGGTTAGAATACAAAACAGTCGAGGGGAAAGAGACTTAATGGTGGGGGTCTATTACAGACCACCCAACCAAGGGGAAGAACTAGACCAGGAATTCTTAAGTCAGCTCACAGAGGTAGTTAGGTCAAAGGACATGGTCATCATGGGTGACCTGAACTTTCCAGACATCTGCTGGGAAGAGCAGTCAGTCAGGTCTGACCACTTATGTAGGGTCCTAGCCAAAATGCAGGATCTCCATCTAACCCAGGAGGCGCACAGCCCCACCAGGGGAGATGCCTTGTTGGACCTAATGCTGGCCATGGGCGACAACCTGGTGAGGGGGCTGCGGGTGCTCGACCACCTGGGCGACAGTGATCATTGCCTGCTGGAATTCACCATCCAGCACAAGGTGGCAAAGGCCTGCAGCAAGGCAGCAGCCCTAGATTTCAGGAAGGCAGACTTCAATGAGCTAAGGAGAATAGTCGGGGAGGCAATGAGGTCCCAGAGGGGAGGGGAGCAAGGTGTCCAAGAAAAGTGGTTGCTCTTTAAGGAGATGATCCTCCAAGCCCAAAGGGAGGTAATCCCAACACGGATCAAAGGGAGCAGGAGTGCACAAAAGCCCCCAAGGCTCAGGAAAAGCATCTGAGAATGTCTCCTAGCTGAAAGGGAGGCGTACACCCAATGGAAGGGAGGGGCCATCACCAGGGAGGACTATACTACAGTTGCTCAGGGATGCAGGGGGGCTGTCAGGAAGGCCAAGGCGGAGATGGAACTGGGACTAGCTTCCCGGATCAAGGACAACAAGAAGTCCTTTTTTAAATACATAGGGGGCAAAAAGAAGGTTCCAGGTAACATGGAGCCCCTGCAAGACACGCTAGGAAATTTGGTTGTCACACCAGACAACAAAGCTAACCTATTTAATGACTTCTTTGCCGCCATTTTCCTGAGCCTGGACCAGATCAGCCCCGCCACTGGGCCCCCCTCAGGCCCCAGAGGAGGTGCACCTAGGCCAAGGGTCAGGGAGGATCTAGTCAGGGAACTTCTGGAGGGACTGGATGTATTTAAATCAGCTAGTCTGGACAATCTCCACCCCAGAGTGCTGACGGAATCAGCTGAAGTCATTGTGGGACTCCTGGCATGGCTTTACGAGCACTCTTGTTGCTCTGGAGTTGTGCCAGAGGACTAGAAGAGGGCCAGCGTGGTTCCCATCTTCAAAAAAGGGAGTAAGGAGGACCCAGGGAACTATAGGCCAGTTAGTCTTACCTTGATCCTGGGTAAGCTTTTTGAGAGAATTATCCTGGCACATGTCCATGAGGAGCCAGCAGGGGAGATTATATACTTAGGGGCAACCAACATGGTTTCATTCATTAGAGGCAGGTCCTGTCAGACCTACCTGGTGGCCTTCTATGACCAGGTCACCAAATCCTTAGATGCAGGTGTAGCAGTAGACATAGTCTTTCTGGAGTTTCAGAAGGCCTTCGACACTGTCTCTCACCTCATTCTCATTAAAAAACTGGGGGACTGTGGTGTCAACACCTACATCGTCAAATGCATCACCAACTGGTTGGAGGGCCACACCGAGAGAGTGGTAGTGGATGGATCATTTTCGACCTGGAGGGATGTGGGTAGTGGGGTTCCACAGGGCTCAGTCCTTGGGCCCACACTGTTCAACATCTTCATCAGTGACTTGGATGAGGGGGTGAAAAGCACATTGTTCAAATTCACAGATAATACTAACATGTGGGGAGTGGGCAAGGCGGAGGAGAGGGACAGGCTGCAACTAGATCTAGACAGGTTACAGGGTTGGGCAGATGAGAACAGGATGGGATTCAACACTGACAAGTGCAAAATGATGCACCTGGGGAGGAAGAACCAGCACCATACCTACAGGCTGGGGAACTCCCTTCTCGTCAGTGCAGAGGCAGAAAAGGATCTCAGAGTCATCATTGATGCCAAGATGAACATGGGCCGGCAGTGTGGGGATGCAGTCAGGAAGGCCAGCCGCACCTTGTCATGCATCCACAGATGCATCTCGAGCAGGTCCAAGGAGGTGATCCTCCCCCTCTATGCAGCACTGGTCAGGCCACAGTTGGAGTACTGCATCCAGTTCTGGGCGCTGCACTTCAGGAGGGAAGTGGACAACATGGAGAGGGTCCAGAGGAGGGCCACTTCCTTGATCAGGGGACAGCAGGGCAGGCCCTACAAGGACAGGCTACAGAACCTGAACCTGTTCAGCCTCCACAAGAGAAGGCTGAGGGGGGATCTAGTGGCCTGTTGCAAGCGAGTCAGAGGGGACCAGCAGGTATTGGAGGAGTCCCTGTTTCCCTGAGCACCACCAGGACTGACTAGAAATAGCAGTCACAAGCTGGCATAGGGTAAATTCAGACTAGACATCAGGAGGCGCTACTTCACTGTCAGGGCGGCTAGGATCTGGAACCAACTTCCAAGCAAAGTGGTGCTGGCTCCTACCTCGGGGGTCTTGAAGACAAGGCTAGACAATCACCTTGCTGGGGCTGTTTGACCCCAGTACTCTTTCCTGCCATGGCAGGGGGTCGGACTTGATGATCTGCTCAGGTCCCTTCTGACCCTACTAACTATGAAACTATGAAATATAAATCCAATAATAAGAAACCACCTCCCTTTCAAAGATTCTGGAAATGAATACATCTGCCATAAATTAAGAATTAGAGAGTGCCAGGGAAAAAGTTGGGAGAAGAAAACAGAGATTTCAGAAATCTATTGATATAGAATCAAATGTCAAATGGTTCCCTGAAAAAGAAAGTTGTTGGCTGGGAAGCCTCTTTTATTCTTTTGATCCTTTGTTAACACAAGCAAAAAAGTTTGCAAGATGCAGGACTAGAGCATGCACAGTTTGATAACAAAATCAGAAATCTACAGGAATATCAGAAATTAAATTAAAAGCAAGAGTGACTTTTTTCAGAACAGCATTATCTCAAAGTACTTTTGAGAAAGTGCCAACTAAGATCATAATCTTGCAATTGACAATACTGAGCATGCCCCAGTATTTACTTAATTCAGTAAATAGTGGGGCATGCTCAGTATTATCAATTGCAAGATCCCATGCAAAAAACTGGCTGTGACTACACATTTAATAATTCTGAGATTTCTATTTTTTTCCAAATAAACAGTGAGCACATATTAAAAGTTCATTCTATTTTTAGAAGCATGAGCTATTCCAGGGGTATATTCTTTATTTAAAAGGGGGAATTCTGTTCAAATGGATAATGCCTCTGAAGTTAGAAACAAAGCTTTGAACCTATATGCTGAATTTTTAACTGAAAATATTTTCTTCTTGCATAAGAAAAGTTTTTATTGAGTCTGGTTTGTAGCAAATAATTCATAATTCTTTGAAAAAGTGTTTTTTCCCCCTTTCCTAATCATCCTCTCTTTCTCCTTCCTATACACTGATGAATGATGATGAAGCAAAACCTAATAGACCAATTATTTGATTCAAGATAATTGGTTGGAGCCTTAATATGCAGTCCATATTTTTTCCCCGAGTGCTAGGCAAGATAGATTATCAGATTCCAAAGAATGTATTCACAGTGGTCAGAGAGCATTTTCAAAGACCTTTCTATTTTTAGTCCCTCTTTCCCTTCACGGTACTAAATAGCACTAAATGTGTGCCGACTGGCTGAGATAACATATATTAACCCAACATCAAAGCTTTTCTGTAATATTAATTTTCCATATTAGCATTCATTTTCACTAATATGATCCAGAAGATGTTAATATGATTACACATTAGATTGCTTGCTAGAAATATGATTATGCTTATTAATAGAAATAATAATGGGTTGTAAGATATGATGGAATATTAGTAAACATGACCCAATGGATCAGAAGCTATGGATCTGATTCTGTAAGTTTCCCGATGCTTTTTTTTTTATCTCATTGCACATATAACAATGAAGGCAATCAGTTTTGCAAAAGGGGTATTTGGAATCTTGCAAACTTGGTATTTCCGTTGTAAATTTCTTCGTATGTTTACAAGCGCATTTTTTAAGGACATAAGATTGAGGGAAACCTGAAAGAACTAGTATTTTTCACATGGACAAAAGAAGACTGGAAACTGTATATGAGAACAATCTCCAAATACCTGTAGGATGATTATAGAGGATAGAATTAAAGTATCTTTTTATTATCTGTGGCTGTAGGAAACATGACTAGAAGCAATGACCTAAACTGAAATATAGGAAAATTTAGGTAAAAGATTTAAGAAGAATTGTCTGACTATAAGTTTAAGCACTGGAACAGGCTAACTAAGAAGATTGTAGAAACTTCATCCCTATAATATTTTTAAAGGCAGGTAAGGCCAGGCTTGCTGGGAACCATATTCTAATTTCCTCAAAGTGGCCATGTTCTGGTGGGGATGAATGCACCAAACTGATCCAAGAGTACACAGAACAAAGTAATTTGGAATCTGGGAAATGGAATTATGCCATATTATCCCATCCAACACTGAAGTAGTGACACCTGATGTTTGTTTGGTACATGACTTTTGGAAATTGTCTCTAAGGAAAAGCTGGAAACAACCCAGTCCATCAACCCAATATAAAAGCTCTGTTATATGCATCCCAAAAGTATCAGCTTAAAGAAGGTACACAGTAAAATGCTATGTGAAAAAAACTCCAATCTATTTCATAAATGAACAGTATTAGAAGGTTCCTCAAGGCTGAGAACTCCACTTATCCATGTATTTGTTTTTAAAATATAGATTTCACAACATTGTCACTTTTCATACAGGCAGAAGCAAGAAGATTCAATAAGTACATGGATGTATGAAAATTTAAACTCTTTAAAAGGACCTAGCAGTAGCATATAAGAAATAGCACCTAGTAGTCTAGGTAAAGTTCCATGCTAAACATTCAAAACTTCATTTTGCTATGCCAATATACATTACATGGTTTAAGGCTTTAAATTTTGATCTCTTAGGCTAGAGACAGAAGTTACACATAAACCAGTTTAAGTGACCAGAAACTGATTTAAACCTGTAACAGAGCAGAAGTTCAGTGCACATAAACTAGTTTCAAAATGTCTGAAAATGGTTTAAGATAAACCTGGTTGAATGTAGTATCAGACTTAACTGATTTGTGTCAGTTTTAATTTATGAAACTCCTGTCCCAGACCCCATCCTTACCAGACCCCTTGTTTAAGTTAAATCAGAGTCAACCCAACATCCCAGCATTCTTTCTAGCCTGGGCTGGGCTGTGTTGTCCGCTCCAGCAGAGAAGGGTTAGGGGGTGGGGGAGAGGCAGTACCTGCCCCCCCAGCAAATCTTGGCTGGGGTCTGGGGCCAGGGAGGGGATTTAAACCCCACTTCCCCTTGTTAAACCCCCTTTTCCCTGAGTACAGAGCTGCTCTGCTCTGCTAAACTTACTGAAAGTTACTGCTGGGTACAAATGTGGACTACAAATACCAGAGGCACCTGGAAGCAGGAAAGGGAAGTGATGATCAAATATGCAGAGTCCTGCTGCTGTGTGTCTGAACTGCAAATCCCAGAGACCTCTGGGGCAGCAGGAAGAGGAAGCAAAGACACAGCCCATGCTGGCTACATACCAGAGAGCTATACTCCAGCACCCCCTGGTTTCTGACCTGAGCCACTGTAGGCATGTGTCTGCATTTCCTGAATTAAAAGTAAATGTGGGTGCATCCACACATGCAGTCACATGTGCTTGCAGCAGCTCAAATAGAAGCAGTGCAAATTTGACCTGGGGCTTTTTACTTCAGCGCACATGCCCAGACATGCACTTTGGTGTGGGGCATATTATGCCACTTAGAGCAAAATAATCCTGCCTGGCTCCTCCTGGATCTGTAGCCAGGGGGAGCTAGAGGTTGGGGTCAGCACCTGTACTGGCCCCAGCAGTATATAAAGCTCCCCTGTGCTGGCCCCAGGAGTAAAAAAAAACTGCCCTGGCAAGTAGCTCAGGGCTACTCACTTTCAGGAGCTTCTGGTGCCCAGCCAATTGGTACCTGGGGACACTACCCCTTGCACCAGCTGGACTGCTGAAGCATCCCTGAGAGTTCCCTGTACCCTCTACCCACTGCAGCAGTCTGGCAGTGGGGGCTGATACCTGGCTGTGATCTGCTACCACCTGCAACAGCATGTGGCCCCAAGCCTGCATGCCTGCGAGACCCAGATGGGGAGTGCATGGCCATTAGAGGTATCTGCCCCTCTGTACCAGCTGCCAGTTGGCTATGGCTGCAGAGTTGGCCTTTCTGCAGCACTACTGCCATATGTGCCCCTGCCTGGCCATCTGATGAGATATCACCCAGATGTTCTCACTGTGGTGGCCTGCTTTGAGCTGTCAAATCATGTTCTCCAGGCCCCAATGTGACATGTATTAAGCAGGGAAGCTATTTTCTACCCAAAATAGAAGCAGTGCTTGGATTCCTGTTTCACCATGCCATAGTTGTGGCATTACTATTCAGGTAGCTGATGGATTCAATTGACTTAATGGCTGTTGTTTTTCAATCCACAGATGTTAATAATTATCACTCCTTTTTATGGGTTTTGATGCTCCACTAAACAAGTTAACATTTTTTAGAGCAATTTTTCTCTCTGATGGCTGATCCTGATCTCTCTCCTCCTATTTCACAGCCCTGTAAACTTTACAAAACCATAGATCCACCCATGAAGACCAGTCTTCAGCAGAAACTTTAGTTAAGCAGGAAAGTGAAGGTAAGTCAGCTGAAGATTAGGCTCTGTCCCTGCTCTACATACTGTGGAAAATCTTTTTTTCTTCTTTCTGCCTTTCAAAAACAAAGTGCATTTTATATTCAGAAGTATGCTGTATGGGAGAAAATATGGCATCCTTCTACATTCTTGTACCTCTTTGCACTTGCTACTTTTGTTTGAAGAGGAAAATGTAGGGAATAGGAAAATGCTGTCTCAGTAGAAAAAAAAAGATTAAGGAATGTTCCAACACCTGGTTACTTGACTTTTCCAGTTTGATTCTGCATACCTCTGATGGCCACATAATTAAATAAAGTTCAAATAAGCATCTGGGTTGTTGAGTACTCATCTGCTCTTGTACAGATTCACTTATAATATAGCACAGTGGAGTCCTGGTCCAGGACAAAGGATCCCAGATTCTATCATAATGCTTATAAATGGCTGTATAATGTGCAGCAACTACAGCAAGGGAGACTGAAAGTAAAATTTTCTGAAGATGAGAAACATCAAATAATAGTTAAAAGCCCAGTAAACTTAACTTAAAAAATAACCACTTATACCTACTAATATAAGTAATCTCTGATTAGATTGACTACACTGAGCAACCATTCTGAAGATGTTTTGTCTCTGTCAAAATAAAGGCAGGTCCCAACGGGAAACTACAGTAGTAATTTTAACTGTAGTTACTCCTGGAATTTTTTAGACTGAGCACTTGTTCTGGGATCTCCGTAGCCTTATGACTACAGAGAACGCTGACCCTGTTACTGGAGAGCAGTGAGGCCCCTTTAAGGGCAGAGTCTTCATAGCACAGGCAGCCAGCAGAGCAAGGTCCCCAAATCTAAGGAGAGCTCTGCAGTAAGATCAGCTGACTGGGGCCTCACATGATCAGAAGATGGCTCAGGCCCTGGGATCAAGTCAATCAAGAAGGCCAGCCCTGATAGGCACAGAATATGGAGCTCCTGATAGCAGCACAGAGACCAAATCTGCAAGGAGGCTGGAACAAGGCCTGGAAACAAGAAAGACTTAATGAGAGAGAGAGAAAAGGGCACTTATTTAGCAGACAAGTGACCTTTATTTTTACGTTAAGACCGGTGGCTTAGGTTTGGGTGGTTTGGAGGTCCCATTATTGTCCTAGGGGCACATGACTGTCTTGGGTCCTGCTGGGGGCAGGTTCAGGGCAGAGCAGGGACTGGGGCCCAGAAGTCAGGCTTAGAACAGTGGGCCTAGGCTGCGGGACCTGCCAGATTTGAAGGGCAGAAGCTGGGAAGGCTAAAACCCCAACAAATGAAGGAAGACCTGGGGTGGCCTAGAGACAAAGGGATAAGTATCCCACTTGATTGATGACTCAAAGTCTGCAAGGCATGGGACATGATGTAGGGGAGGTATGGAGCCATTTAATTATCCCTTAAGGCAAAGGACCACAACCACCAAGTATTCCTTAGAGCAAGCAGGGCAAATAAGGGAATTTTGTGGGCCTCCAGCCACCCTTGGGGAAGGCACCCTTTTATACCACCCACGAATGAAACTCTATAGTATAGATATTTTTATTATCCCAACTTAAAGGATCTAGGGAACACAGATAGCTAAAGTCATCGCAATTTGTATGAGCACAAACAGCTATTTTGGTGCCAGTTTAAGGGTTCAAAATGTTAAGTGCAAAATAGGAAATTTTTGTGTATCCTTAGCACTTCCACAGGTTGGTGTAAGAAGTGTGGTTTTATCTACTTGTGCAATGTTCTCAAGGTATTCCATAAACAGCCTCAGGGGCACATATAAGTGCAGACATAAAAGCAAAGGGGCAGATTCTAATCCCAGTTATACAAATTTTATTCTACAAATTAGTTAAACAAATTTACTGAAGTGACACTGAATTTATACTACATAAACCAGTGATCAGAATTTCAGAGTTCAAATAAGCACTAGTATAGCAGTGTTATCTTAAACAAACCTCTGAAATATTTTGGCTTGCTCTATTAAGGATATAACTGCATACATACATATACATACTCACACATGGAAAAATCAAGGCAACTATGTAGATATCTTCTTTTCCCAAACGGACTTATTCCAGTGAAACCTTAGGGGAAGTAGTACTTTAACAGATCTGTTTATCATAGACTTTAACTGTGTTACAAGACCTTTCCAATCTCAAACAGAGTGAAACAAACAAAACATGGGAGCCAGGTTCATTAGCATTTAATGAATAACAAATTAGCTTGCCTCTACTAGTAAACTGAACTTGTGTTACTCTTGAGTTTTTCATTTATATTATCTTCTTTCATGCAAATTAAAGGATTACACAAACACAATTAGATGTGGCAGCAGTCTCCATAACAAGCAACTGGAGAAAGGCTCAACAAAATGAATTACAGAACTATTTTTCATTCACATTATCAGTGATCAAGTATTTATTCAGACAGTTCTCAATTGGCACTCCTCTTTATCTTTCCTCTTGCAGTTTGGACAGGAAGTAAATATTAAGTTAAAGTCTTTGTAGCAATTAAGATATCTACCCAATTCATTCTTTCTTACATTGCTTATTAACTTATGTTTTTACATCTAACCAGATTCATATTCAATATACAGTTTTTCTGTATTTCTAGCAGGTATACCTGCTTAGAAGACACAAATAAAATACACAAAGCAAATCACCTTTCTCTGTGTCTCTACCTTATTTAGTATTTTCTTTATGGTGATCCCCAAGTGGAAAGAGGATATATCTGGTTCCTCAGTGGGTCATGCACAAAATTAACTGCAGATACAAAGCTTGATTCAACTCCATTGATAAGCAGTAGATCATTTTTCTTTTGGATTGAACTACTGTACTACAAGTGTTCTCTCAGGACTATGGCTAAATGTCAGCTAAATTAACCAACAATGGAGGAAAGCCATATTAAACGCATAGAACTTGAGTGATATACGAGGATTGGGATTTAGTTTGCAACATTTGTGCAAAGATAAAAATCAACACAGGGAGAATAATAGTACCGTATTTTCTCACATACAACATGCTCTCCAATAAAACACACAACTTGCTTTTGGAAGGCAGAATGTAGAAAAAAGATTTGTCCAGGATCACAACCAACTGTGTGTGGAGAGTATCCTTGTAGAGTGGCATCAGGAACTACCTGGTATTTCAGACTGTCTTCTGAGATGCCATACTTCCTGGACACTCTACATTCCCAGGAAGACTCACGATATCACACAAGGTTAGATCTTAGACCTTTGCAAAGGGCAGAAGCAAATTAATTGTTCCCACATCACAAGCTTCAACATGCTACTAGCATTGCTGTTTCAGGCACACGCTCCAGTACTCAGCCAATAGCCATGGCTGTGAGAAAGGTAATACAAGACTCCACCCCTTCAGTGTGCTGTGTAGAGACAAATGGCCACCATCTTGGCAGATGCATGGCATGTACAGTGACTCTAGGTGTGCTTCTTTACCAGTTCCCTGCTTAAAACATGCACCCAAATCATGGTGGTCTGATTGGGGGAAGGAAAAGGTGCATATGGTATGTGAGATAATATGGTATTTGCTCTCATAAAGACAACATCAAAGGATCTTTAAGCTCTTTGCAGATACTTCTGTCACTAGGTGAAATTTTCTAAATTTTCTGTAGATCAATGAACCAAACAAAAGTGAGGTCTAGATTGTGCCTTTAATGTACAACTTCCCCATGTTGTGCCTACAGAAGATGGTGACTGCACAGTCATTTAGTACTTGTATACACAAACACTAAATGATCTGAATAGTAGCATCGCCAAACAGTTTTTAGGTGATGCTGCCTGTATAGTAGCTCATTACTACTGTGCAGCAGCACTGTGTCACACTTCCTGCCATGTGATGCTACCACACTGAGCTACTGCATATCTTGTGTAGATGTGGCCAAGGAGATGCAATCTTCTGCTAAGTTTTCTGGTTAAAGCTATCTTTCGGCCCCGTCTAAAGTCACACTCATGCCTCCTAAGGACGTTTATGATTCCAGGTTGGTTTTTATATGGAAATAGGATAGAAACTAGAAGACCTGATCCCCATCATCCTTTCTATCCACTGGCTGTTGGTCCTTTAAAAGTGCTAAGCATCTACACCTCCATATGTAGCAAATGTTACCATCAAGTATACAACACTCCTGTAAAACAGACCATATATAAGCAGCCTTCCTTGATTACATCTTTCTTCAGCTGATAATCATATTGACATCTCATATAGTTTACGGATTTTAAATCATAAAAATAAGGTGCCGAAGTACTCTGTTACAATTCAAGCTTCTCCCAGTAGCTTAGTGAACGATCAAAATCTTGGTACAGTATTTGTCCATGCTAGAAATCATGGACCCCTTTCTTTTTTTCACATGAGTAATCCCATTGATTTACCATGAAAGATTAAGTATTGCAGGATCAACCCCATTCATTCTGGGGTAGCAGCATATATTCTAGTAATGCTTTCAGTTAAATGTTACCCACTAACATAAGTCAGTGTTCTATCCCTACTCATTATAACAACAGGAGGCTTCCTGAATAAAGCTTGAAAGTTCAATAACCTTCATTGTGTTTTCCACTTCAACACAAGTTCCCACGCCTTTTCCTTTCATTTCTTTACAAGTTTATATCAGCACTAGAAATACATTCACACAAAAATAAAAGAGCAGATTTTTATTTATTTAGTAGAACCAAGATCATTTTTTTTTGGGTGGTTCACAGCTCACTTAGTTTGCAGCTGATAGCTCAATTAGACAAGCTACTGGGCTTTTTGATACAGCTTTCATTTCAAAGGTTACCACTCCTCTGATCAATTAGAGCTATTTGCTGCATCAACTTCAGAAACTATTATCTTCATAGGGAGGTAAGGAACCTAACCCTGTGTAGTATCCAGATTCTACAGTGTCACCATCATTACTTAACAACTGGCGCAACCATGAGATTCATCTGCTGATGTTAAACTTCTGTGGATATTGCTGACCCCTAGGTATCAAGATCCCATTTTTTAAACAATCAATAAAGCCAGGACTGAATGTTAATTATTTTGAAACAGCATGAATGAAAGAATTACAATATTTACCTCACTTTAGGTGAGGCCAGGAGCAACAGGCACACCATCAGGGCTGGGGACATGCTGAACAATGTTTCACATACTGTATCTGTTTTGGGGGTTTTTCCCAATCTCCATTTTCCTTTGACTTCAACACCAGAGGCTCCTCTGTCTTTCTCACTCTGTGCTGGGTGGGAGGAGAATGTCATATGAGGTTGCAGTTGATTAAAACCTGTAATTTCTGCTTTGCTCCAAGTCTGAATAAAAACAAATGTTTGTTTTGCTAATTTTTACAAAACAGAAATCTTGAAAATTTCACAAAACTATACAATTCCAAAACACATGCTCAGTTTTATTGACAAAACATTTTAAACAGCACTACATGATGCATGTGGACTCATATCTTCTACCATTATACAGTAAGGATAGCAAAGGGATTGGGTGATTGGTCCTAATTCAGTGATGGAGATGATAAGTGGGGGAAAGGAGAGGCAGTTTGCTGCCTAGGGAGATTAGCCATTGTATGCTAATTTGTCTAATTGATGGATTAAGCTGATCACTGATGTGTGATTAGGAATAGTTTTTTCCCAATATAACAAAACTGGCAAGCTGCTATATGGATCTTTTCCATCCGCCATGAAGTTGTTTTTGGGAAAGGCCAGGAGTATTAAATTATAATTGTCACATTTGGTAAGTTCCAGTGTAGTAGGTGTTGTCCTAAAAATAGCATTTAAAGGCCTGGTTTTTGGGAATTGGCTTATAGGTATAGATATATGCATATAAGGGTTATAGATGGGCAGCAGGGGATAATTGGATTTCTAAAGAGATTGGGAGACACACACACAGCTTCTTATGGCCCTGGAAACAGACAGGCTGTCTAGCATGACAAGGCCAATGGATGGACACAGACTGAGAATTAAGGGAGACATGCAATAACATGAGATCATAGCCTGCAAGGCAGCCAGGTTGTCTAACACAACAAAGACACACAGCCTGGGAACTGAGGAAGTATATTCCATACTGTCCCACAATACGAGAAAGTGACACCAGCTAAAAGGTCCCAGAAAACCGAAGGGGGTGGGGGGGGAGGGAAGAAGGGGGGCAAGTCCCAGTTCTGGGGAACAGATCAAATTAAGAGAAGGCCCGGAAGGTTACATGGATGTGTGACCACAGAGAGACAACCAACCAGAGATAGCCACAGATGAAAAGTCATCAGAAATCATCAATGGGGAAGGAGAGTACAAAAGCAGAAACTTAAGATTAACAAAGAGTCCCTCCCTGTTCATTCTCATTCCTCCCCGTCCCTCCTTCTCTTCCCTGAGAAGGGTCCCCATCTCCATCCCTGTTCCCTGGGAAGGGTCCCTGAGGCTGCCATGGACAGAAGGCACACACCAGCAGCCCATTTCATGCACCCCACTGGAGGGAGTTGTGGGCCTCAGCATCCGACCTCCAGACTGCTGACACCTAAAAGAAAGAGCCTCAGAGTGCAGGCTGCATCCTGACCAGATGTACTTTGACTCTGATGACAGTTGTAGGATTGGTAGACACAGAACTGTTTGATTCTATGTATTGTTGCTTTTTGTTATTGCTCTGTATCAATAAACTCAGCTATTATAGATGGCAGGTGTTGTGGTTGGTCTGAGGGTTGTGCTCACCTAGAATAAAGGTATAAAGGTTGGATCTAAATCCAGTGCCAACAGTAGGTGGGTCTGTAAGGCCCAAATGAGCCTTTTAACTCTGTCACCTGCTTTTGCATGCTTCTGAACACGGAGTTATATAGTGAACAGCTGTGTCTCTATGCATTTTGCAGCTAATACATCCCATCTCCCCTACTGCCATCATGTAAGAAAGAGGAGGGTATGTGGAAGGCTAGTTCCCTGGCTAACTCAGGAACGTAGTCTTCCTACTCACTCTCAGATTTACAAAACATCAGTGCCAGCTGGTAAGATCTCAACTCAGACAATCTTCTTGCCTATATTGGAATATTACCCAGTTCTAAAATAGTTTTAAATAAATAAGGGCCCTCGGTGTTTGAATTTTTGTTTTGTTTTGTTTTTTCTATTTTTTTCACTCTGAACTTGAAATAAATGGAGAGTAGAGAATTGAAAAAACTTACTCCATTTTGTGATGTTTGATGTCATACTAAAGAATGCCCTATCATTTAGTTGCAAAATATCAAAAGGAAGGATTTATAATACAATATCTCAATATGTTTCATTTTGCATGAAAAGCTATTACCATTATTTACATTTTCCTTCATGTAATTTGAGAACAAAAATTAAACTAAATAGTGTCTCAAAATGCCAGCTTTAGCATAGTTTACTAACATGATTTTACTTCAATCTAAGAACAGTAAAACAAATTTTGCCAGGGCAACAGTTGAAGATACTTAGTCAAAATGTACTTCAGTTTTCCTTAGTTCCTTAGGGAAAAGAATGATCAATACATTGTTAAGTATTATGTCTCACATTAAGTATTGCTTAGCATTACTTGCAGAATGCAGGGCAGAGTGGCACCTTATAGACTAACCAATTCAGAGTGGCATAACCAACAATTTATCAAATGCTATACTTCATCAGATATAGCAACTGTTGGTTACAAAACCTTTTTTTTTCTGAATCGGTTAAGTCTATTAAGTGTGACTCCGTCCTGCATTCTGCCTAATTGCAGACTAACATAGCTAACTTGAAAAATCAGAATGCCTTGCATCATGAGTGAATCTTAAAAAAGATTAGCAAACAAAAGTAAAAGAACATTCTCAATTAAGTGTCTTTTACTAACAGAGTAATTGTTTCTTAGACAATAATGCACCTTATGCAATGTGACAATATTATGGAACTAACAATTTCTTTGATAGTGCTTAATGGTGAATTATTTTAATAAAACAGATACAAATTGTTATTTCAAGGATTTTATGGACTTCAGGCAAGATAAAAGTGAAACTGTCAGCAACAACTAATTGATTCCCCATTAAGCTATAGTGGCATGTGCATCTGCATGTGTGCACAGCATTGTGCCTTCTAGGCGAGGCTTCTGTAGTAAAGTTTGTCCCATTTTTGTCACAATACTGAAAGAGAGATTATAATATAACATATTAGCAGAGTAGAGAATATGAGAACTTAAAAAATACTAACCTGAACATATATAAAGCCAAGCCACAGTCAATGTTATTGATAAAACATTTGGAAAACTAAAATATTGGCCACAAAGATTTTAGTATTTTGAGGATCTGAACCCTGAATAGCACTTCTGTACTGAGTACTGAAATAGGAGATCACTTCATTTGTCACTAGAAAGGAAGCAAAATGCTTTCAACACCATCTGTTTCATTCGCAGAGAGCTGTATTCTGCCAAAGTTAAAGAACATATTTTCCTTTGTAAAATTATCCTCAAATAAGCTGAAAGCCACTTAGGTTAGTTCTTATCATTACATTCTTTCAAGGAGACAGATGATCATCTACATGCTCTTCTGATAGCATCCTCCACTAACAAGCTGTCCAGATGTCCAGAACATGGTTGCAGCTATTTTTAAGCAAATCATGCCTCTGTAAATATTTGCTGGGCATCTCTAGGAGCAGAAGTCAACATATTCCATATCTGAGTCTGACTATTCAATAGCAAGGACATAGAGGGCAATGCTGACCCTTTCATAAAGCTTGGATAAAGGCCACTGGGTAAATTAATACATCAGAGAGTACTACTAGACTTTTTGTGCCCTGGAATCAGGTGAGATTAATTGACTTGTTTTGCTACCATTGAAGAATGTTGTAAGTAACTGACAGAGAGAAGGAGTTGGGTTGTTTTTATATTGAATTAATCCTTAGATGAAGGAGATTTGAAAGTCTTTTCCTTTTATGTAACTTTTGTCATTGGTGCTTAATGCCAAAAGTAGCAGTAACCAGGCTATAAAGAAATGTTGACTTCTTTAGAAAAGCAACTAGAGAACAGTGCTGACTCAGCCAGACAATATAAGGCAGAGGACAAGCAAACTCCCAATAGTTTAATATCTATTTAGAGTCCAGATTCATATATTATAATGTCTAATGCTAGGAGAAATGGGATTTTATAATTGAAGGAAACAACAGAACCTGTGCTCTAGAGTAGCAGCATATTGAGCTCCTGACCCCCCCCCCCCACACACACACACACACCCCAGCTCATTTTCTTTTATGTTTTAAGCTTGAACAAGAGCAGATGCAGATGTAAGATGTAGTATCAGGCTGTTTTTTTTCTGCAAAGAGAATAGCTTAATGGGTCTCTATTGCAGTCAACAGCTTCCCACACTTATTTCTGTGATCGTATCAAGGTTGCAAAATATCTAGGCAAAATAAATGCATTTTGAAGTCTAGAGTTTGAGATTTTATATTGATTAGTAACAAAAGTAAGTTCTTATTTTGACCTTTAGGGGTAAATTAGAGCACCAAGTACATGAGAGACTCCATCTGAAGGCAAAATATTTTAGGGTCTTTTAATGTTACTAAAGAAGTCTGAAACCCTAAAATGATCTAAAACAGGGGTAGGCAACATTTTTGGTCAGAGTACCAAAAAACCTGCAATGTCTACCTTGTAAGCTGTCAGATTGCTGGCATGCCAGAAAAACAAAACTGGGGCCAGGGGTACATGACAAGGTGCCCTGCATATTAATACAGTTAATAATTGTAAATGTTGCTTTTTTTTTTTTACAGTAAATACCAGGTTATCTTTTTAAAAAACCCAAACCTGGTTAAAACTACCTTTATACTACCTTATACTACCTTTGTTGTTGTGTATTCTCTTTCTGTTAAGCATGTTGTGATGAAACAGAAGGGGAAAAAGCAGAGAGAGAGAAAAGAGAGAGAGAAAAAGGGAAAGAAAGGAAAAAGAGAGAAAAAAGAGAAAAGAGAGAGAGAAAAAAAAAAGGAGAGGAGAGAGAGAACCAGACACATACATGCACACACAAAACCACACACATGGAAACACATACACAGAACAGACACACGCACACACACCCAAAACCATATGCATATGTGCACACGTGGGCACACAGACACACACAGAACCAGACACACATGCACATGCATGCATGCGGCTGGGCTGCTGGGCCGCAGGACAAAGACCAACCCAATGGTGCCCCGGGCTCACCACAGCACCTATGCTTCTTTGGGGAGCCAGCCCCCAGGCTGCGGCATGGCCCTGGCCCAGAGCCTACCCATCAGCCAGCTGCCTCCTCCCTGGTGGGGATCCTGCACTGGGCTGGGTAGGGCCCCCTGCCCCGGGGCTGCAGCTGTGCTGCAGCATGCAAGAGACAGCACAGCAGGTTGGGAGTGGAGTGGGGGCAGCACAATCCCAGCCCCGCTGCTTTCTTTGGTCAAGTGGCTCTGATGCAGCTGCAGCACCTGGAAGGAGCCAGGGCAATGCTGCTGCTTCTTACTGCCCCCCCTGTCATAACTGTGCCTGGCACAGTAGGGATGGCAGCCCCTGGTCCCCCAGCACCCTCCTCTTTTCCCCGCCCTTCGCTGTCCCATGCGCAGGCATGTCCCCCTGGCAACCTGCAAGGGGATGCATTGGGGCAGGTCAAGGCAAAGCTGCAGTAGCCACCACTGGGCAAGAAGGAGGATGGGGGAGAATCCTGCCCCATGTGTAGTAGTACAGCAAGAGCTGCAGAAGTGGCTTCTCCCTGCCCCTAATAACCCTTCTCAAGGCTCTTCAGACAGTGTCTCCTTCTGACTCTCTTGAAAGAGCCCAGAACAGCAACTTAAAAGAAAAAAATTTTAAACCACTTCTTCAGCGCACCTCTTCTCTCATACTTAAGAGAAACCTATAAACATAGAAGAACTCATTCCTCGTACCAATGAGACCAACAGTGATGAATTTTGCCCTGATTTTTGTGGAAATAAAAACATATCATTAGAGTATGTTTCTCCCCTTCTGCCTCCTGAAGACTAGATACCTGGCTGTTAAACACCTGCCACTAGTTGTCGTGACAGAGAGTTGGATGGGTCTTGGGTGTGATCAAGTATGGGAAATCCAGATTTCTATGAAGTTCCATTGGTAACTTCCAACCCCATAAGCCTGCTTTCCTCAGCATTGTATTTTAGGAATGTAAGTGGCTTGATGTTTCCTCATCTTGTCTTGTGGTTCCTTTGACCTTGAATTGAAAATTTTCAGGGTTCAGATCTAAGAGACCCAGCTCCCTGCCCAGTACTGCAAAACATTTATGCTCCATTGACTTATAGAAACACAGCATTAAGTGCATAAGTTTGCATGGTACTGTTGCAAGTTTAAGCTCTGTTCCTGTTTGAGACAATGAAGAAACTCCCCTTGATTAGTGCAAGAATTTCACCCACACCCTACAACTGTGAGAATCTAGAGATAAAATGTGAGGTTGTATCATGCTGAATTAGAGCCACAGTATTCTAGTGCAGTATGAATAAAGTAGCAAAAATATTGTTGAGTCTCTAGCTTCATAAGTATCACAGTATCATAGTGCTTAGGGGCGGGAGAGACCTAAACAGATCATCAGGTCCAACCCCCAAAGGTATTATTTCCTGTTTATCTCTACCAGTATGCATCGAGCATGCTGACTTGACAGTACTTCTTGCTAAATTACAACAAATATATTACATGTGTACAGTAACAGGTGCCACAAACTCTGGGATTTCTATTTTATTTTTAAACATTTTTCTTATTCTCAACATTCAATCTAAAATTATGAATGGTAACAAAACTGTTCTGACAACACATTTCAGTTTTCAGATTCAGCTCAGGCAATAATGTAATTTGGATATAATTTGGTTCAGATACAGTTTATTTCAAATTTCCTTTCTGTAACTAAAGTAGCTCTATTTCTGTTTTGATTGCCAATCTGTACTTTATACCATGCTATATGCTTTTAGTAAACTCTTTTTTCCCCTGTCACATCGATTCACTGTTCACGGCATGATGTTATTTCATGAAATGCTCACCCTGCAACATTTTTGATTGAATTATAGTGTCGATTCTACATTCATTCTGCACCTAAAGTCCTCTTGGTTCTACTGGGAGTTTGGGATGTGCAAGGACTGCAATGGCTTTTGTTTGCAGGGGTTTAGTATATAAGAAAGCAGAAAAAAAACCAATAGAAAACCAGGTCAATTCACTATTTTGCTGTGCATTTTGCCTGTTTAAGTTAGAGGATTCTATTTATTTATCTATTCATTTTTGTGGAGTAAAGTTAAACAAACCAAATATTTCATATTTCAAATACTATCTCAAATTTATTTTAATCTGGGCAATTAGGCAAAGATCTCCAAATGACAAAGCACTTAAACTCATGCTTTTCCATGGGAAATCTCCCCCTTACTGAAGTGTGTACACGAGACATTTACTGCAGAGTTGTCTCAGTGTCTACACATGCAGTCCTATTTGGCTACAGGAAACTAATAAACTCTGCAGCAGGATAGTACATATATTTACAAGTACCAGCCTACTGCAGAGTTTTTTTATATGCAGCAACACATGTGTAGATACTGACCCAGCTGACTGGAGCACGAGAGTGCTTCAGTGCAGAGGCTGCCTGCTAGCTAGCCCCACACTGAAGCACCCTCATGTCCCAACCAGCCCCTCTCCAGCATGATGAGCCAGGTCAGAGTGGTTCCAGGCTGGCAGACTGACCTCCCTGGATTCCCTGCCAGCTGAGGCTCCTCCGACCCAGCTCCACATGCTGTGGATATGCACTGGAATTTATTGCTTTGAATTAACTGCACATGTAGATGTACCTACCTTGAACTAAACTAACCTGATATCAGGCTGCTGATACTACTATTTTTTAATTTAGAGGTATTATTGTTTGTCTGACTAAATATGTTTTGCTCATTTAGGTTCTGATCCTGCAAAGATACAAGTGTGCATTTACTTAAATAATTAAAGAATGCCTTGCATTCAAAAACTTGTCTAACTCTATCCCAATTACACAGTTGATCCAATGAAAGATATCACCCTAAGAAATTCTGGCTTCACATAATTCCTGGACCATCACAGCTAAATAACCTTCTAACACTACTTTGAAGAGTTACCACATTTAAACAGTTTCACTGAACAGCAATAGCTTTCATTCAATTAACTCACTCATTTGGGAGCCTAAACATGGATTTTGAAGCTTAATGTTAGATATCTGTTTAAGATTTTCCCTCAATTTGTAATTCATCCTTTTTTTTTCCCTCTGGTAAACATCCGATCTACACGTTATCTGTTCATTGGGAAATGTATAGCCACCTTTTTTACTCTTTCCAGTAGACTTATTAGGAATTCTATTTCATTAATTCCCAAACTGCTGCCTTACCAACCCACATCTCTTCTTTATCTTTCAGTCTCTATGTGTACTCATCCTCTTGCTCAAGTCTGAGAAAGAAACCTGTTTCCATGGTGCATTTGACTGAGACCATGACTAGGACTTTGTCTTCAGATACAACTTTTGCCTTCGTCATCTGCCTTGAGATGTTGAAAGAGTTTCCTTTCAAAGTGCTCCACATGCAGCTACCCAACAGGTAGCCCACAAGGCACAAATCACGATAGAAATGTGCTATGGACTGAGTGGTGTGTGTGTGTGTGCGTACACGTTATGTACAGCCAGGAGGCACGGCTTTTCTGTATTGTGTTTATTTCCTCTTGCTGTCTGCTGTTAAGCTTGAAAAGCATTCATCCCTTTGTTGTAAAATATAGACAGCTGGCCCTATTACCTCCTGTGTGATTTCACCAGGACAAATAAACCCCTGCAACACACTAAACCAATGACAAGGATGAGATCCCTGTGAGCAGTCTTAAACAGTGATGCTGTCTGTCATCAGCTCTTAGATTTTGACATCATTCACTTACTCATGTCTCTAATGAAGTGCCATGAAAAGTCCTGCAATTAAGTCTTCTCACTATTTAAAAAAATCACTTTGCACTAACAGGGAAGTGCAAACAGGGACACATATGCATTTTAGCCAGCACAATCAACTGCCAGACAAAGGGACCGCACAAAGATACAAAAATGAACTGCACCATTTGTATGCAATTTTGGTACCAGCCTTGAGTCTCTATGGGCACATCTAGACAAGTGCACATGTGTCTCTTGTCCTGTCTCAAACCCATTTGAGACAGGGCAAGAGGCACATGTGGGAATGAAAAAATGTTCCCTGTGCTACAAGTTTGCAGTGTGGGGAGAAAATTAGACCCCTAGATATCTAAGGGTCTAAAAAGAATGGAGTTTAAAAGAGCAGGGCAGGGCACTCCTGGACCAGGCCCTGAGGCAACCAGAGGCTGGGTCCTCCACAGAGACTCTCTGGCTGCCAGACACTGCCAGGCAGTGTGCTGCACCACCAGGGCTCCAGTGCTGGTAAGTAAGGGGTTGGGGGGCTGGAGGAGGGGGGAGCGGACTATGGAGGTGGAAATATATATTGACACTAGTAGTGATAGACATGCAAAGGAAAAACAAACACAAACAGTCACAGTATACCCTGGTTTCACTAAGTATTTGGGGAAACTTAGCTCAAGCTTAACTAATACAGTTTAAGTTCAGAAATCTATGCTTAGAGAGAGAGAAGAGAAAAGAGAGAGAGAGCTGGGATCTCACCAGTCCAAGGCACTTGGGTTGCAGAGCTGACAGGTCATAGTTCTCAGCACGATCCTTGAAGGGAGATGATCTTCCTCCTGCCGCCTCTCCAGAAGAAAGCGGGTGGTGTCAGCACATACACTGCTGCTGCTTTTACAGGTTTTTATACCCCTCCCACCCCGTTCAGCTTCTTTCAAGCATTCTCAATAGTGTAAATCAAATTGTCTTTTCTATTGACAAGGGGTTATCTGGGTGGAACATCTCAGGAACTTGATTGATACTCAGGAAACACCTACTTGGGAGCCAGCTTGCAGCTCGACATTCCTATGGATAGCAGATATACTTGATGGGGTATCTCCTGGTGTCTTCAGAAACAATAGATTGCAGCATCAGCGTTTTGGATTTTTACTTGCTGTGAACAAGCCTCAGCTTAGCATGACTTTTCCAGATCTTAGTATAGTCTTTTAACAGACTTCAGGCAATTATTGGCGTATTCATAACCTGTTGTGGAGAGGACTTCCACCAGTCATCTTGGGAAAAGTATGACAACACTTGTGGACAGGGCTCCAACAGGCTGGACACTGTGATGAACCCTGTACCATTGTTCAAATGTTGCCCATACCCCTTCTGACTCAGTCTATTGCCTCAGCATTCCCTCACCCGGCAACCGAGTTGTAGCCAATTAAGTTTACATCGGCCTGCCATAGTGGGACCAGGGAATGTACGGCCCGAGATGCCTAATAAACTCACTTTTGCTTAGAGGTGTGTGTGGGGGGGGGAGGAAAAGTCCTTTGTAAATCCAGATTAGAACTGGACTGATAAATGCTGAGCTGGGTGTGGGGGTTGATTAGCATTTGGAGCACAGATTCCCCATCATGCAGTGCTCCCCTGCTTCGCTGATCCCAGAATTCACTGCAGTCTCTGCTTCAGGCTTTCTGTTCTCCATCTCTCATGTAAATGAATGGTCATCTGTTCCCATCTCAGATGCAAATGAGACCTAGGGCAGTTGTTTCACTTTTGTCACCCTTATCTGGAGGGTTTTAGGCGTGTCTCTCACTGCATCTTAATCAATTTCTGTTTAGGCGGGTGGGGGGGCGATTCTTTGTGAGTCCGACAGTCTGTGTCCTGTGTCAGGGTTCCCCAAGAACATGGAGCTGACAGGTAACAATCTCTTGCCTGCCCCCCCTGCTTTGCCCGGCCCCACCCTGCTTGCTCCCAAGCCCCCAAGCCCTGTTCTGCCCAGCCCCACCTCCTGCCTTCCCTCCAAGGCCCCCCTGTCTGCTCAGCCCCACCCCTACCTGCCCCCTAAGCCCCCCAATCCCTGCCCAGCCTGGCCTCTCCCCCCACCTGCCTCCCAACTGCCCCCGATCCCCCACCTGCCCCCCAAGCCCCTCCAATCCCTGCTCTGCCCGGCCCCATCCCTCACCTGCTCCCCAAGCCCCTGATCAACCTGTGTGAAGTCCTTCAACACAGACCATTTACAAAGTAAAACTTAACATATGCTAATGTTCAAGAATTACTTGCTCACACGGAAGCAAGGAATTCAAAGAAAACCCAATCTTCATCTACAAAAATGTTGTCAACTGAGACATACCAAGTGCAGTCCAAAAGGAATTCAATGAAGTCACAATCAGCACACAACAGAATATGTTTGTCATCCCACAGTAGTTGTAGTAGCTGCAGGAGCCAGAGGCTGCATCTACATGAGCAGCACACTGCACTGTTGTTACTGCACAATCATTTAGTACTTTCAGAAGCAAGTACTAAATGATTTCACAGTATCCAGCATTACTGTGTTGTACTGTCCCCACAGTTTTTTTTCAGATGCTAATGTGCATTTCATTATTAGCGTGCAGTAGCAGTGCATCATGGTTAATGCCTGACAATGCTACTGCGCAGTAGTATCTCATGTAGACACAGCCACAGATGTGACAAATGCTGTTTCTGCAATGTCAGATGTCATCTTTTTGAAAGTGAAAAGTGCCAATTAAATATGTGTTTTGTCAGGAGGTCAGGTCATCCAGAAAGAAGGCAACCAAATGAGGGCATGCATCTGTCACAAATACTATTGGTGATCCAAATAGAATTTCAGCCTGTGGAATCCTTACTGTCTTCATGACTGGGTTTATTAACAGTGCTAAAATATCAGTCCTACAGACCATGTACACTACAGTGACCCTCCATGAAGACAGACTCAGGATCCAAGTTTGTCTTAATTTTAAAAGAGTTATATGAATTTCTGTGGCCTCAGAACTGTCTACCTGTTGTTCCATTTAACGTTTTTCTGGTCTGTTCCAATGCACATTCTTTAGTATTTCTGATTCCTTCAGTGACTGGAAATTATCCCAGGTGTATCAATGGCATCGTGCACCAGAACCCAAGTTTTGTGAAAACTGTTTGAAGCACATGGTCTTCCAAATAGCACAACTCACCTCTGAAGACTTCAAGAAGTTCATGAATTGCAAATTCACCAATTTATTCTTCACATAATATGTGCACTGCTCTAATCATCATCTAACAGCTAGCTGGAGTGGATGATCCATACCACTAAAAATGCATTGAAGAGAGTTGTTGATAGTGACTGAAGCCTACAGTTAGTTACTTTTTCACTACAATAGCATGTAAGTCTATGCACAGCCACATATTGAAGCTCAGAAGAACTACTGATAAACCACCAATTGAAGACTAGTTTGAACTGGTTCTAGCCTGGCCTGTTAGCTGAGTGTCAAGCTGAGTGTCAAGCAAAGCAAGAAATCCAGCTCTGTACAAAACAAACCATTTAACTTGGGAGGACCGTAAAACCAAACAATCCTGTGTACATCCAAAAGTATGCACCCAGGCCACAGTGGGTTCCTGCAGTTGTCTTTGAAGCTACAGTACCATTGTCATACAAAGCCAAGATTCCAGATGGCACAACACTTTGCAGACATATCAACCAGATACAGTTAATTGCCAAATGGCATGCCATCTACCAATCCAGAAAACATCAAAGAGTCAGAAGAACCAGTTCTTACAAGATAAGTTTTGTTTTAGACCCATCAAATCTACTAGGTGCCGAAGTAACCAAAGAAGAGCTGAAAAAGCCTGATACCATCTTCACTGAGATGAACCCAACCCCTGAATCAGGTTATCCAGGGCAAGTCACCATTTGGCCCCAACTACATAAAGAACTATCTTATTGGGGTAGGAGATTTGGGAGGAGCTGGGCAGGGTCAGTTTGCCCCAAGTGACACAATTTGCCTCACACCAAAGTGCATGTTCAGGAACATGCACTGAGGCACAAAGCTCTGGCACAACTTTGTGCCACTGCTGCTGCAACCACACATGCGGGGATGTGTGGACACACCCAAAGAGTGAATTTAAAACACCACCCAAATTGTTTAGCACTACTTCTGAAAAATTTTATTCTTGTTTTTCTAATTGTCTTAAAATTTATTTCCCTGTTCATTATGTAATGATAAAAGCCTCTGCAAAGCAACAGCAGTAAAATATTTCTTAACTCACTCAGAGCTTTACATATAAAACAGCTGGAAAATGTGCTGAACTGAGACTTGCAAATGCACACTGCAGGAACTAAAATTTGTCCCGATGCTATTCAAGGAAATATGAAACTAGCAGTGAAAAATGGATTTAGATGAGATACAGTAAAAATCCACATTCCATTTCTATCTGAACATAACTAAGTATGTTTCTAGCAATAATACAAAAAGTCCTATGCTGTTTCAGCAATGTATTTATGTTAAATTAAAATTATAAAGCATACCCTGAAGTTTAAATTTTTGCTTTTCCAAGTTAAGCTATGGTTCAATTATTGTAATGCCCTTGGGACATTTCTCTGCTAAATTTTGCAACAGTTAATAATTGAAGAGGTCATTTTGTTATGAATTGCCTTTTGCTTTTCTAGCCAATTTATTTATTTTAGTTCATAGTGAAGTTAATATTTAAACTCCTGAAGGGCTACCAAATGATACAGTCACTGTCAATTCAGGGTAAGCATTAACAGACAAAAAGGTTTTAAATTTAATTTTTTTAAGTGGGGCAACAATTTTCATCTCACGGGGCATGTCACATATTTTACAAGTCTCACAATATTTTGTAGTTTGTGGGATGTCATGTATGTTTTCTTGAATTTGTTTTACTGATATGGCATGTGTAGTCTCTATGTATAATTAGCATTACACTGCATGTAGTCTTATCACTATTATATCAGTAAGAATTAAGTCAGCCAAACTTAAATACAAGTTTAAGTGCTTTTAGGAATCATGGGCAGACCTGTAAATCTTATATAGCTCATGCATACAAAGTTCTAGTTGAAGAACAGGTGACTAGATTTTCAAAAGGAATCATCAAGAATATCTGTTGTAAGAAAAAAGTTAAACAGAAAATAGGCTATATTTCTATTGATCCTTGGAAGTGGAAGTGGACAATAGCTAAAGTAATATGCCTTTACTGTTCTAAAGAAAATCCAGATACAAAGCCATCTCAAATCTTCAATCCTTTTTCTTCCCACATGTACAGTTGAAGGGCCAAAAACCAATGAATTTTGGATCCTGAATATGATCAAAGCCTTTTTTACTTTTCCACTTAAATATCATATATGAAATTCATGAAAGTTTGATTTACTTCCAGATTATTAATAAAGATGTTAATATATCTTGTGTGAAGACATTCCCTGGCATATTCCAGAAGATACCTTCTCTCTATTCAATGCAGTGTCACTCATCCTTACATTTTTTTTTTTTACCCAGTTTTCTGTCTAATATCTTTTACAACCACTGAGCAAACTGGAGAAGAAAAATAAGGCAGCACTTAAGGTATAATTAACATTATGCTTGAACAGTGTTATAAAGGGGTCCTCATTTTCTCTGTTTAAAATCACAAATTCTCTTATAAAAAGATACCAAATTCTCTGATTTAAATACTCAAAATCCACTTTTTCCCACAATTAAAATGCCCCGCTCCTGCCCCTGCCATTGCCCCTCACTCCCAAGCTACAGTTCTCCAGCCCTGCTGGTGCCTTTCCCTCCTAACCCCCATCCCCCTTCCTCTACCCCACCAGTGCCCCTCATTCCTGACTCCCAGCCCTTCTGGTACCCCCCATTCCCAGCATGTGAGGAAGAGAGAGAGGGTGTAGGGAGGGGGGTGAGTGTGTAGGGAAGGGGAGGTGTAGGCAAAGGTGATGTTTGGGAGAGGTGGAGTGGGAACAGATGATATATCTGGAAGGTGGGAAGGCCATGTTCTCCCCCAGATTTCTGCACCCACAATGGTGCATGGGGCTGCAGCTGGGCTGGATTAGATCTGGGGAGGAGTTGCCTCTGTGGTCCAGTGGACAGAAGTGCCATGTCACACTGCACCATGCCATGCCACCAGAAATCTCAAGAGATGTGTGCTTCCTCTGGCCACATCACCTTGGCCACCACACTGCCCCAATATGTGACCTGTGCCTCCCACCCCCCAAACACATAGCCTGTGCCCCCCCCACCCCATACACTTACCTCAAGGGAGCTGCCAAAGCTGTTCTCCACTGCTGCCCAGCTGTCGTGTGCATGTGCAATAGCAGCTAAAATAGGATAAGTTAAGAGCTCCCATACTTTTTATAGAGTGGCACCCCAGTCCTGCTTCCTCCAGTCCCAAGCAACCCATCCCAAGCTGGAGCTGTGCCAGCCTACAAGGGAAAACCTATGGCTTTCTGCATTTTTTTCCTTTAAAGGAGAAAATCTGTGTTTTTTCATTAAAGGAGAAAATCTGCATTTTTCTGCAGCAAGCAGAAAACCCAGATCTTTGGATATGATAGAAGCAGGTCTAAAGGTAGAGGAAATAAGAAAATATTGCATATTAAGGTCCCACATACACATCAGATAGAAGCATATTAAATGTATTAAATGTTCTGAAGCCTCTCAGAAACACAACCACATGTTACATTTGTTTACATGTCTCTGCCACCACACACGGATGCTTGTATCAGTGTACTCTAGAAAAATTAACACAGCTCCCAACTCATCCTATTTTAGTTGCTGTTACTAACAGCAGCAGATACAGGGTGTTTTTTTCCACATATTGGCCAGGCACAAACATTACACATTTACTAATAATAGTGATCAGAGAGCAATCTATACCCATAAAAGAGCACCTATAACCCATAGACTGCTTTAAAAATGGTGGAACATTGGTCTAGGATTTGCCCATCCTAGGTGAATGTTTGTTCACTACTAATCTAACTATGCCATTTACAAAAATCTGCATAACTCAGATTGATTCTGCCTCAAGATTTTTGAATGTCTGTATTTAGCCATTGTTATGCACTTTTGGATGGTCCTCCACACGCGGATCTAAGAAGTGAAGGGTTTGGGTAATTTAGTTGCATAGACGTGGTTAACTAATTCCATCAGAATTACATCAGGTATTCTGAGAACAATGTAACAAAGTCCTGTCCATGGGCAGTCTCAAAACATGAGTAATACAGGGCCAGGATCCTCTGAAGTTAGAAATCATGGGTCGACTTCAGCTCAGATGCTCATTACAAACAGAAATGCTAGGCTTTTTTAAAATTTTACCTACTTTTCAAAAGTAGTATATTTTTAAAGGAACTAAACACAAAGAGAGCAGCAGCATAATACCATCCCTTTTTAATAAAAAATTTACATAATTGAAAAATTGAACACCCCTGTCACCTTTTGGCAATAACTAAACCCCTTATTCAAACTCTACAATATCAGCTGTCCCATATAACTTGCCCATATAAATGGGTTTTACAGCATGCTTTAATAACTATTCCAACTAAGGCAGTCATGCCCAACCTTTTAGCCCTAGATGAGGGCTAGATGAGTGGGGTGGGGTCAGTTCATGGGCAGATCTGGGCTGTGGTCCCAATTCAGCATACAGGGCCAAGACCCAATCCAGCTGGCACATGAGGCTGGCCTAGTCAAGGCCTGATCTGGCTGGTATGCAGGGACAGCCCAACATATGACCCTAGCTAGATCAGGCGCCATGTCAGATTGTGCCTGCAGCCACAGCCCCCAATGCAGGCCATGTCATCTGGGCCATGGGGCTTGAAAATTTGGGTGAGGGAATTGCAACAGTGTTAATTGCCACCACTCCCCCACTTCCAAGCTTCTGGACCCAGGGGGAGCCCTGCAGGCCAGAGGACATGGCTCCATGCTTTGGATCTGGACTGAAGGTTAAGTACCACTGACATAAAGTATTTCAGACCAATGAATCTTGGTAACCCTCCAAATATGTTATTAACATCAAGCCTGAGTACAATCTTGTGGATTTCAACATGCCAGAACCCTCAAGGCAGAAAAATAATTAAACAAAGTTTAAGGAAAGAAAGAAAAAATACAAGTATATTCCTATATGGGCCTGCCTATACATTAATTAACATGAGCAATGATACTGAACAGAAATGATTGATAAAGCATAGAAGTATGAATACACCTGGTCTTTATCTTTTACAAGATCATGGACCAGGGCCACAAAGCTTCAGACCCATAATCAAATCTAACCTCAGACAAGAGACAAAAAGATCTAAGAGCTGAAACATTTGTTGATTGTATGACACATGTATACATCATGTGATAAACTGGTTTTTAACTTAAAAAAAAACATTCTGCAGAATGGCTCTAGAAGGTTGCAAGATCAGAGTATTTGGCTACAAGGGCCGTGCACTTCATTTTTTACAATATATTAGGAATAGCGACCCATTTTTACTGATCTATAAGATGGTAAAAGTGTAAAGTAAGCATGACAATACTTTACAAACTCATTTTTTATAGTGCTTCAAATGTTATAGATCAATTAAACCACTGTTCTTACAGCAGTTTAGTAACTTATGACATTTGACTCTTATGGTGGTGACATTTTGGGATTTATCTAATGTGTTGTTGGAACAGTCACAGACAATTTAACTTTCTTGGAATACAGTAATTTATGCTGCCACTATAAGAGGCCCAAATTAAATTCCCCAAAGAGATTTTTAACTGCTGTACTAGGCTGTACAAAGTAAATTTTTTAGCAACAGGGACTACAGTAATGACTCCTGAAAATCATTCTGATAATGCCAGATGTTACAAAGACAAAAGAGGAATTCTTAATCAGACCTCGGGTGATTTTATCCTAATTTCTTATGCTTATATACTTTGAAATACATACAATAAAAAAACTACTTTCTTTCCTACAAAATTCTGATTTTTGGCTCATTACATATGTTTTCTGCTCATTCTTGTGGAAAGAACTTTTATACAAACACCAAAAAATTTAAAATATCCTCTAATTCTTAAATTATTATTATAGTGTCCACTGACTGTTCAGTTCAAGTTCAGAAGATATTGTGTGATTTATGTATGAATGCCTTTGTTTTTAATTCAACTGCTATTTCATAGGCAGCAACAGAAACTGAATAAAACCATATATCACCTGAGAATGATGCAATCAAGCGCTAAAATGCTTCCTATAGATTTAGTGTAAGTTTCAGAGAAGTGCCTCATCATGTTTCCCAAATGCACTAATTGTGCTGAGGACGCCAGAGGGAGTGCACATGCCCCTGGTGTCCCCCGACCCTTGAGGCGGCGGCGGTGGCGGCAGCGGCAGCAGCAGCAGCGCTCTGCAGCTGAGGGACAGCTGTGGCAACGAGGAAACCCGGGGGAAGGGCACAAGTGGGGCCAGGTGTGGGCGATCGGGCAGGGATTCTTTCCCTGCCTGACTCTATTTAGCTGCGCCGGGAAGGAGCCACACCCCCTAGCCACACGAACAGGGAGCACAAACAGGCATGCTCTTTAGGGGCACACTGGAGTTTGCTCTGGGGTTCAAGCAGGGAAGTGCACGACAAGCCACAGGCAGCTGAAGAGCCAACAGCAGCAGCAGCAGCAGCAGCAGTTGTCTCCAGGTAAGTGAGTGGGGGTGAGAGCATGCGAGTTGTCACGCGGAGTGCAGCCAGGGCTCCTGCTCCATGGCTGCCTCCTGGCTCAGGGACTGGTGAGGTTTCCACGCAGGTGGGGCCACCTGCCTGTTGGGGGCTGCCTGGCTTGGTCCCTGGGGCCGGGGGGGACGCGGGGGTGGGGGCTTTTCTCACCTGTCCCACCTGTGTCAGGATTGCGGTGCTGGAGGGGCAGGTGAGAGAGCTCCAGGTGGAGGTGAGCAGGCTGTGGGGGATCAGGGCCATGGAGGACGAGATTGAAGGGTACTTTCTCTCTCTGCAGGGCCCATCCCCTCAGGCTGTCACCACCAAGGAGTCTGCAGGAGGTGAATGGAGGATGGTCACCTCCAGGGCCAGGCGGCATTACAGGCAACACGCAGCTGCATCAACTGTCACCCCAATTCAACTGGGGAACAGGTATGCGGCCCTGGCAGCGCTGGAGGAGACTGGGTACGAGGAAGGAGGAAGGGAGGAAGCCACGCTCTCATCCAACAAGCCAGAATCTGTACCAACTGAGCATCATCCAGTGACCCAGAGGAAGAGATGGTGGGCCATCATCATAGGGGACTCCCTTCTCAGAGGAACAGAGGGACTCATCTGCCACAAGGACCCCAATGTGAGAGAAGTGTACTGTCTCCCAGGAGCCAAGATTGGGGATGTCACAGGGAAGATCACTGACCTCATCTGGCCTTCTGACTACTATCCTATGGTCCTCATCCATGTGGGAATTAATGATGCAGCCCGGCGTAGTCCGGACCAGATCATGGATGACTATGTGGTTCTGGGGGCCAAGATTAGAGATTTGGGGACCCAGGTGGTCTTTTCATCCCTCCTCCCAGTTAGTGGAGGGTGTCAGTGGCAGAGCATCTGCATCCATGAGGTGAACTGGCACCTCCGGAGTTGGTGTCATCACACTGGATTTGGCTTTCTGGACCACGACCTGCACTTCAGAGCAGGGGGCATCCTGGGGCGTGATGGTCTCCATCTCTTCTTCAAAGGTAAGAGTTTGTTTTCTTACAGGCTAGTTGATCTCTGGTGGGCTTTAAACTAAGTCCATTGGGGGATGGGGATCCACAGGAGCAAGAGAAAACTCAACCATGCTTCTTGCATTAGTGAACAGATACCTTAATTCCCCTGTGGGAGCCCTGGGCACCCCCCATTCCTGAGAGACAACTGTTCCCTTCGTATATACCTGAGCTCTTACCTGCTTGCAAGTAGTAAAATCGACCTGATTGGCCTAGTGGAGACATAGTGGGATGAAACTTTTGACTGGGCAGTAGACATAGAGGGCTATAGGTTGTTTAGAAGAGATAGGAAGGGGAAAAAAGGTGGGGGTAGTGCTCTATGTTAGGGAACAGTATACCAGTTCTACCTTCCAAATGGGACCAGAGGAAGGCTTAACTGAGACCCTGTGGGTCAAACTTCAAGGAGGGTGGGGAGAGAGGGATCTGGTGGTAGGGGTTTACAATAGGCCACCACATCAGGAGGAAGAGGTTGGGGAGGCCGTGCGTGCAAAGGATGTTGTGGTCATGGGTGATATGAATTACCATGACATCAACTGGGAGGACCAGTCGGCCAGGTCTAGCCACTCACGAAGGTTCCTGATGTGTGTACAGGACCTACATCATGCCAGAGGTACTCATCCCCACTAGAGGAAACACCATACTGGATCTGGTGTTAGCCTCTGGGGATGACCTGGTGGGGGAGGTGCTAGTACAAGGGAGGCTAGGGGACAGTGATCATGAAATAATCCAGTTCGCTACTCAGAGGAAGGTGGGGAGGGTAACTAGCACAGCGCAAATGCTTGACTTTAGGAAAGCCAACTTCGATATGCTCAGGGCAGTAGTCAGGGAGGCACTTGGAGCCCAGAGGGTAGCTACTATGGGGGTCCAGGAAAGGTGGTCCTTCCTCAAGGAGGTTATCCTTGGGGCGCAGCAGGATGTAATTTCTCTGCGCAGGAAGGCGAGAAAAGTGTCCAAGAAAACTTCATGGCTGAGCACGGATATTCAGGCTAGCCTGAGGGCAAAGGAAAAAGCGTACTGGCAGTGGAAGCAGGGGGCAGGGACAAAAGAGGAGTATACCTCCCTGACCCGAGCTTGTAGGGATTTAGTGAGGAAGGCTAAAGCAGCACTGGAGTTTAGATTAGCTTCTGGGAATAAGGATAACAAAGTTCTTCAAGTATCTAGGTAGCAAGAAGAAGTCTGGAGGTAACATTGGACCCCTACGAGGCAGGGCAGGGCAGTTGGTGATGGACACATGAGAGGAGGCAGAACTCTTCAACGAGTTCTTTCCCTCCGTGTTCCTGTCTGCTGACAATGGGGTGCTCTCGGGTGGCGGCATAGAGAGGCCCAGAAAGGATGTGAGTCCCCTGACTGTTAGTTCAGACCTAGTTAAGGATTACCTGGAGGGCTTCGATGTGTCCATGTCAGTGGGCCCAGATGACCTTCATCCGTGGGTTCTGAGGGAATTGGCTGGTGTCATTGCAGAGCTATTGGCACAGCTGTTTGAGGACTCCTGGTGCTCGGGCCAAGTCCCTGAGGACTGGAAAAGGGCCAATGTGGTCCCTATTTTCAAGAAGAGGAGGAAGAAAGAGCCTGGCAACTACAGGCCAATCAACCTCACTTCTATCCTGGGGAAGGTCTTTGAAAAAATTATCAAGGGCCACATTTGTGAGAGCCCTGCAGGGGAAGTGATGTTGAGAGGTAACCAGCATGGGTTCGTGCAAGGCTGATCCTGCCTGACTAACCTGGTCTCTTTCTATGACCAGGTAACAAAGAGCTTAGATGGGAAGGAGGAAGTCGATGTCATCTTCTTGGACACAGTGTCCCACCCAATTCTGGTGGGCAAGCTGAGGGACTGTGGCATTGATGAATGCACAGTCACATGAGTACCAAACTGGCTTCAGAGGCACACCCAGAGGGTGGTGGTGGATGGGTCGATGTCGACCTTGGAGGGTATAGGCAGCGGAGTCCCCCAGGGCTCGGTCCTTGGGCTGGTGCTGTTCAACATCTTCATTAGCGACCTGGACGAGGGTGTGGAGAGCACCCTGTTCAAGTTTGCTGATGATACCAAGCTGTGGGCTAAAGTGAATACACTGGCAGGCAGGGACTGCATCCAGGCAGACCTGGATAGGTTAGAGAAGCGGGCGGATCTGAACAGGATGCGGTTCAACAAGGAGAAGTGCAGGGTGCTGCACCTGGGGAGGGGGAACCAGCATTATGGTTATAGGTTAGAGGCTGACCCTCTCAGCAGCACAGAGGCAGAGAGGGATCTTGGAGTCAAGATTGATTCCAGGATGAATATGAGTCGCAAATACGACAAAGCAATAGACAGAGCCAACCGCACCCTGTCATACATCAACAGGGGTGTCACTAACAGGTCCAGAGAGGTCTTGCTCCCCGTCTATGAGGCACTGGTCAGGTCACAGCTGGAGTACTGGTGTCCAGTTCTGGGTGCCGCACTTCAAGAAGGATGTGGAGAACCTGGAAAGGGTCCAGAGGAGGGTCACTCATATGGTAGAAGGCCTCCATGGCCAGTCCTGTGAGAAGAGGCTGAGGGACCTGAATCTCTTCAGTCTCCGCAAGAGGAGACTGAGCGGGGATCTTGTGGCTGCCTACAACCTTATCAGGGGCCACCAGCAGGGATTTGGGGAACGTCTGTTCATCAGGGCCCCCCTTGGATTCACCAGGAACAAGCTGAGGGAGGATAGGTTTAGGTTAGATATTAGGAAGAACTACTTCAGTGTAAGGGTGGCCAGAGCCTGGGACAGGCTTCCCAGAGAGGTGGTGCTCTCACCTTCCCTGGAAATCTTCAAGAGGAGACTGGATAGACACCTGGCTGGGGTCTTATGACTCCTGCCACCCCCAGTGCTCCTTCCTGCCCATTGCAGGGGGTCAGACTAGATGATCTGTCTAGGTCCCTTCCAACTCATGATTCTATGATTCTAAAAACATGTACATTATGCAACAGTTGAATAAGATTATGAAAAAGACAACCAATATTTTGAGAGATTAGAAGTTGTTCTTCAAGATTTTTAGCAATGAAAAATTGCGGAATTCTAGAATTTCATGTACAACTATTTTCAACTTTTTTGTTGGGTTTTCTTTTTCTTTCTTCTCTTAACACTTGACTTTCTACTTTTTAGGTGGGGAAAGGAAGTCTTCCTCAGACCTACGACTTTTGAAGAAAATTCTGCTTTTTCTTTCCTCCCTTACATTCCCATGGTGAAATTTTACTTGAGGAAAGTTCTTTCTTCTTAAGCTTGAGTCATTTTCTCTTTTTGACCAGAGAGAAAAACTTGTCACCGAAAGTTTTTTCTTGTTTTGTTTTTCAAAGCTATGTTCATTAAACAGATCATGAACATTTACAATTTATTTCATTCGATAGGAATTCTGAGATGACTCATGAAAAATCTTTTTTCACAAATCAAATGCTGATAATTATACTTTGCTTTAAAATAGAATATATTGTTTAATGTTCTCAGAGTTCAACTTCCCTGATTCTCATAGTTCTTTTAGTAGCTTATCTTTCAATGAGTTACTAGTAGCATAATGAAGGAGGGATGGGGGAAGCAACTATGGCACCAGCCCCAATTGCTGACCCTGAGAAGATTGCAAAAATAGCAGCATCACTAGGTCCCTGTGCAGTTGTGTAGGGCTCTAGCAGGTTGGCAGCATGGAGCTGGAGGAGTACAGTGGCATGTGGCTACATCCAAGTTGCAGCACAGATCTTGAGACGTGGTGGCAGGGGGCAGGGGGCTACATTTGGGCAGCATGATGTGTAAATAGTATGAGTTCTGACCTGATCATGACCTGGTCATGCATGCACTGGATGGCTAGAAGCTGGAAGTCTCTGAAGCATCTAAACTTCTGACCTTGATGATGCTATGACTACTTAAAAGGATTGAGCAAGTGCAGTTTTAACCAAGTTATGTAATTGCAGAGTGGGAACTGTGTGTTTAATAAGTTATGAGGTGATTATGAATGTGAGTGGTCCATGAAAGTGATATCGTTGATTGGCATTGATTGATTGAGGTGAAGATACAGTGATTGGACCATGGAATGATTGGCAGGTGACATGATGCAGCCACTATAAAAGCCAGTGTGAGGCACCATCTCAGCGCTTGCATGGGGAACGCGTGCATCATGACTGAGAGTCTATGTGGGCATGACTGATTGTGTGTGAATTGCATTGTGCATTGTGACTGGTAGTCTGTGTTGTATTTGAGTAGTGACTGTGTACTGTGGAATCTGCTAGAACATGCTGAGAGTGAGATATACCTATGTGAGAGACAGGGAGTTGAAAGGATCGAGTGTGGGGTGTGTGGGGACCAACCTGCTGGAATTCCTTTCACCTGTGGACTTACACTCGTAGACCTACTAATAGTCACCTGCCTCATCCTAGAGGGTAACATATCACCTGCCCTTTTGAGGTGCTGAGTTCTCCCTTTGTAGGATGAAAAGCTAGAAATCCTCAGGGTGTTAGGGACTCTGCAGCACGTCTGTCTGTCTGCCTCAGAGTGCCTTTGGCTGCAGTGGTGGACCGACAGGGGGGTGGAGGGGGGCGGGAAGGGGCTATGGCCCCCAGGTGCTGGCCTGCACGGGGGGAGACCAGCCTAGCCCTTTACACTTCTTATCACACAATGTGACTTTAAGTATTGCTACAAGAAAGATGGGGGCAGGGGGTGGGCACAAATGCAAGCATTGGTCCCCAGGCAACACAGACCCACGATATGCCAATACTTGGCTGCCACCTACGGTGACAGGCTGGTGCTGATTTTTTCCTTGTGTATATTGTATATAGTGCTTTATTGACCCTGTTGACTGGTTCTTTGTAGTTATTGTGGATTTATTGTTGTTGTATTTTGATACTGACCTTTATAATATATTTTCATTAACTTTAACCTCGATGTTAAGTTTTTATTGGCATAGTGCACCTCTGAATGGGGCCAGGCTTCAGGCCAGTGTTCAGGAGGATTTAGCCATTTGGGTGCCTCAAGTCACCTGGGTAGTACAGAAAGGCCTAACAAACCTCTGACATACAAAAAACTAGAACTCTTGGTTCCAAAATGATACCTTTTATTAGACCAACTGGAAAATGGCAAGAAAATTGTTCTTTTCTGCAAGCTTTTGGGATCAAATTCCCTTTGTTAGGCTCTGGGGAAAGTGTAGATGGTACAAGATGGTAAAAAGTCCCCATAAGTAGGAAATAAACTTAACTTTGGCACAGAGGGAGCTGAAGATGGAAGTCTGTCCCTCTGGGTCTATGAAAAACTCTGATCATTTAATAAGGTTTTTCTTGCCAGGCCCGTTTTCACATGGAGCTGGGGGATAACTATCAATAACCATGTTCATAGTTTTCTAGGGACCCTGAATTCTGTACCTCCACAAATTTCAGTAGTCCCTTGGACTACCAGTAAGCCAAATGAAACAGCTCTGTAGGTTTTTTGTTTGACACCTCTACACTAACTTATGCATTATATGTTGGTTTTATTTGTGTAAGGCACTTTACTGGACATCTAGACAAAGTTAATATCAACTTCTGAAACTCTGTGATCTTAATATAAGAATCTGAAAAGAGGGATATATGAAAGGCAAAACAACCTCTCAATATTTAGTGATGCTGGAAAACTATACACATGCTCTGGGCATGGGGAGGAGGCACTTTAATTAAAGTGTCTTTCAGAATCACTCTAAAGTGCTAGCAGTGTCTCATGTAACAGCTTCCCTGTGCTTCAAATAGCAATGGGGGTGCTTTATCTAAGCTTATTTGATGAGCTTTAGATAAAGTGCCCCACCTCCATTTTGTAGCACAGGGACACTGATGCATGAGATACAGAGGCTTGCTGGAGCATGGTAATTACCACACTCCAGCAGATTTGATTAACTGAGTCTGCTCCAACCCACTGTAATTACAGCACGTTGGAGCAGCCTCCATGCTTATGTATGGGCACTAGTAAGGACTTTCATTGACTTTATATTTTGTTTTCCTGACATAACCATGGAGAAGTTTTTAGTTTAGATTAGTGGCACTGCTACTTGACCTGGGAAACACCCCAGCATGCACACTCTGGCACACAGCAGGTTTCCCCAGGTGGGGTAGAGGAGGCTGGAGGTAGCACCCGGGCTGACCCCAGGAGCTTTACCTGGGATCCTAAGTGATGGCTAGAAAATGGTATCTAGAAGTTTGCTTTGGGAATTGGCTTGTAAGTAAAGTAAATATGCATTAGAACAATGATCTAGGGCAATGGCAAGTGTTAATTGATTTCTAAAAGCCTGTTTGTGTCAGTGTCCTTGGAGGTCCACTGTGTCTGACACAGGTAAGCAGCAAGCAGACATACAGGCTGGGGAAAATGAAGGCATGTATCACGCTGTTCCATAATAGAGATAAGGGACTTTGCCGCATTGGCCAAGTCACAGTGCCCAGTTGCAGAGCCCTGGGGATTTCCAGTTTTGGTAGATGGACCAAATTAGGAGAAACTTTCAAAGCCCAAATTAGGATGTGTGCATGTGATGGGTTTGTGAAACAAAGGAATATGCTGACAGGACATGGAAAGTATGACAAACACAGGGAGACCAATCAAAGATGCCCAAGATGAAGAATCATTACAGAGGGAAAAAAGATACAAAAGGAGGGATTTCAGAGCAGGAGAGGGTTCCCAAGAAGGGAACCCAAAGCCACCACAGACAGAAGGCATACCACCAGCCCATCTCACCCACCCCACTGGCGGAGGGTGTGCCTCTGCATGCGACCTCCAGGCTGCTGACTTCTGCCAGCTGTCAGCAGCCTGAAAACTTCAGAGTGAAGCTCACATGCTGGCTAAATGTACCTTGCCTCTGTGGACTCATAGATATAGAATTGTTTGCATTATTCTTATCTGCTATCTCTGTGTATCAATAACATTCACTTATTATTAAATGGAGAGTTCATGGTTGGTCTCAGAGTTTGGGTCCACCTGGAACAAGGTATCTGGGTCATAAATCCATTGCAAACACTCGAGGCCTCCCAGCGCTACAATGGTGGTGATCTGGGTACACATATCCTGGCTGGCAGCTGGAGCATGGCTCTGGCCAGCCAGGAACCAGTTTTGAGCAGTGCATGCTACCACCACATGTACCACACCCCCCCATACACACTTTTTTAATGTGTTTTTTTTCTGACACTACTGTTGAAAAAAACTTCTGAGCTGCAAAATAGCAGCATGGTGAATTCATGCATGTGCAGTGTATGCAGTTTGTGGCACCACAAACCGAACGTGTGCACTCATCTAGATGTGCCCTTGGAGACAGGATTTAGGTCCCTGTTCCAAGTGTTTTATACCAGAAGCCATACTGTAATTCCTGCAAACTTAAAATTAGGGTTGACAGCAGGGGCTAGACTTGATCTGGACTGCTAGAAAAGAGACATAGAAGAGAGGGCTGGTCATAAAAGTAGAAAGTATATGAATTGGGGAGGAGGGGAGGGTCACAGAGGAAGTAAAGTGTTTGGCACCTTAGGATAAGGATAAACAAACCTTGTCTATCCAGCATGAGATCCTACTCAGATGCTAACTAGTAGCCACTGGTCGAATACTACCATTCCTGGGATTAGTGCAGCACCAGGTCTTCTTGGTCTGTGTTGAGTATTGCACTTTCCAGCATTGGGATGGGATTCTTTTCTTCCTGACATTGATTGGCCTGGAATGGATTTTCATCTTCCCTAAACCATCTGAGAAATCCAGATGGGTATAAACTTATGACAACTATGATAAACTTATTACAACTATGCAAGTGACAGGTATCCATTTCAGATACTGGTTCCTAAGGGGGAATTAAAGTTTTGTTAGTTCTCTAATAAATTAGAAATGGAGACAGAATTTAGGGAATGACCTCCCTAGAGAATTTTGTGAATAGTATTTTGGCTCTTAGTTTTATAACTAGAAGAATGCACCCCTTCCTTCACCCCTGGACCCTCATTCAAGTAGAAGGTGTTGAGGTTCTACCAATAAGTTGAAGTCCAAATGTGGAAGGTTGATAGGCTGACAGGAGCCCTTAATAATATGGAAACTATTAAGAGGAATATGGCTTGCACTGTATTACTTGTTGCCCATATTTTCCAAATTAAATTAATATCACTGCAGTATCTTTAAAGTATGCTCTCAACTTGTATTTCTCCCTTTTTCTGGGACAAAAACCTTATTGCAGTAATGAACTCTGAGATTGAATTAACCATTTTTTCATTTTAGGAAAATATATATTTTTCCAGGAAACAAAGTTTAATTTTTTACTTTTTCTTAAAAGAAATAGAGGCCCATTTGGAAAAGTTTAAAAGAAAAGTAAATAAGTTTCTTATAGCTTTCTTTTTTTTAATTTTTCAATTTAATACTTGTTAAGGTAACAATACAGTAAACTCCCTGGTAACTGGCACCGTACAAGCTGGCATGCTCCGTTAACCAGCATGCCAGCTTGTAAGGAAAAGTGAGACTATAAGTGCCCACTGTGGCACTTCCGGTTTCTCTGAGCCCCAATGGCCTGGGGCAAAGCAGCCTGTGCTGCTGAGCCCCCATGGCCTGGGATCATAACAGGCTGCATGGAGCTGTGCAGGGCCTACCTCCCTGTCCCACAGGGCCCACAGGACCCATGAGAGGGTCGGAGGGACATAGTGGGAGAAGTGGCAGCTTGGGCTGCTCAATTAACCGGCATATTTTGTTATCTGGCATCCCCCATTCCGAAGGGATGCTGGATAACAGAGCTTTTACTGTATTGGGATCTTGGGGAGCACTGGATTTGCAGCTGAATAAAGGCTGCTGGTCACAAGGCAAAATGATATATTAAAAATAACCTTGCAAATGCTTAGGCAAGTAGTTTCTTAACAATGGGGTATCATATACTGTGAAAGAAGAACAAGATGCAGCCCACCAGCTATCATCCAGGATATAAAGCAGAAGCAAGACCTTGGAGATGAAGAAGTCAGCAAGAAACCAGAAAGAACCAGCAATTGACTGGGAGAAACCCAGGTCAAAGTCTTACACATGCACTCTTAGCAGAGAGGATGTCAATGAATGAAATGCATAGGCAATGCCATGTTAATGAAGCAAGCAGTAAACAGAGGCAAAGCTTAAGATGGGAGGAGAAATGGGTAGAACCTAAGGAGGGACATGGGTGGAGTGAATGTTAATAAGTATGAACCAAGGTGTATAACATGTGAAAAGAACTATTGTTCAGTGTGGCTCCCCAGTTTGTTGGTTTTTTGGGAGCTGGTCCGAAACTCTCTCCATTCTGAATAAAGGTGTTGCAAACAATGTGTACAAGTAGCATTTACTCCCTGCTTGCTCTGGCTAATGAGTAATAGGATCCAGGAGCAACTGAACCATCGTCTCCCTAGTCATTGGGCACTGCATTGTGTCAGGGTCTGACGATACTGTGAAAAGGATTTTCTTATCTTCTTGTGGAAAACCTCCTATTGCCAACCATGGAGACTACCTCAATAGATGGGTCAACTCTGTTCTGATATAGCAAGGAATAAACTACAGGGAACCTCTGACTTGTTTCTTGATATCACAGGGAACTTTTAACATTTATCTGAACTGTATTCTACTTTCTCTGTGTACCTTCACCTGCATCTATAGAAGTCAATGGCATAGCTTCTATTTTAACTATATTTATTATTTAGTGATGGCACACATCCCAAGAAAGGTTCAGGGAGGCTTACAATAAAAGACAAAGAATTGTTTTAAAGGAATAAAATATTAAAATAAGCAGTTACAACTAAATATCTACCCCCCTTAAAAATAAAACAAAAATCAAAATCAATCCACCATCCCACCTCACCCTTTCCCAATCCCCTGCTTATGACCAAGGAGATCATCCTCCTTTCTCTTCTCCCTAACCCAACCCAACTTTATTTCCTAAACCACATCCAATACTTCCATAAGAACATAAGAAGTGCCATTTACTGTTCTGACCATAGGATATCTTACCCAGTACCCTGTGTCACAGAGGCAGACAGTGGATGCTAAAAGGGAGAATGAACTGGGTATGAGCAGGACATTTTCCTTGTTTCTCAGACACCTTGGAGCCTCCAGTATTTTAAGTCTAGGAAGTTTTGATTCAGAGGCTATAGCCCTAACTCTGTAGCTTCTATGGTTAAGGATCAAACCCTTGTTCAGCAGTAATAATCCATCAGTTTTCTCAATTTGCTCATCTTTTTACCCATCATAAATGTACATATTCTATTCATTTAATAATAAATAAAACTAACAATAAATATAACTAACAAATACATTTAGAGGTTAATATGCCACTATTTAAGTACAACTGCTCTAACAAATGTTTTGTTAAACTAAGACAAAGTCTAGTTTTGATCAAATATTTCTTATTTGTTTGTTTGTCCTTATGTTCTACCATATGTCATTGCCTGCAATGATGTTGAGTAATACTGCTGTCATATTACTTGGCACTGTTGTTACTTTAATAGATTGAACAGATGTAAACTGATTGTCTTAAATTAAACATGGGCATTATTGCAGTTTTAAGCCATAAACTGCTTGAAAATATAGTTACTGTCATGAAATAAATTCATAAATCATAGAGAGATGGGTAGCTAACAACAATGTGCATAACCAGCAACAATGCAAATTGCCCATAAATTTGATTTTGGGAGCAGCAGGGTACAGGCATATTTAAGTATTTTAGAATATTATTATATTTTGAAGATTATCCCAAAGTTGTGTCTATGCACAAAACAGTGAAAAGTCAGCTTTCTTACCCAGATATTTTGTTATCTTTTTAAGGATCTTTCTTTCCCCTTTCCATTAGAGGTTTATTTGGATAGTAATGTTCACTCTGCTAAGTGCTCCAGGTAAAACTATGAGTGGCTCTTAGATGATTCTAACAGATAATTTGAAGGTTAAACATTAATGTGGTTTAATAATTTTAAATACACTTTCAATGCTTTATAAAAATATATAAATATAGGAGAAAAATACATTAGCACATAATTTCTGTGTCAGTCATTTGCAGTGTTAAAGAGAAATTAGAAATAAAGAGGACAGATTCTCTAAGTGACAAAGACAAAAAGGGGAAATTGTTTTCAGTCACAAGAATTTCTATCCCATTCTTTAAAAGTTCACATAGTAGATTGAAAATCTGCTAGTTAGTATATTTTGTAGGAATTGGGCTGTGAAACAATTTTTTTGACAAAAACTGCTTATGTTAAGCTTGACCTGACCATTACATCTGTAAGGATGCTTTCATGACCACGCATGTATAACTTTCTTCATCACCTGGCATTTTATTTATTACCTTTGTTTATTTTAATGTCTTTATGCTGCTTTTGTACAGTCTTCTAATCTCTACTTGCTTCCATTACAAAATAAAATGTTTGCTAAGAATGGTCATATTCACATTATACAGAATCTCTTTTCAGAAAAATCCATTCACACTATTTTCTTTCATGAAAATGAAATATTGAGACACGCACACACACAAAGAAGATAAAATATTAGAAAATACTACCTTTCAAGCAGAATCTTCAGGGATCTGACAAATTTTCTTAATTAATGTTGCTTTAATAGAAAGTATAAACCAGAACAAACTTAATTTTGCCTCCATTCTCTCTCTTCATGACAAGAATGAGTGATGTCAGGGAAAAGTAGGATATTAGTATCAAAAGTAACATACAATTCATTTTTCAAGCCATGGCCTTGAACCCACATTCGTTTGTGAAGAAAATCTGCCACCCTAAGAAACTCCTCAGTCAATATGAAAGAATTTTCATGTCTTGAAGAAAAAAGTTTAAACATCAGACCAATAATAGAATTTTAACATGTGAAGACTGTTCTGTCCAAAAGTAGATTTTGTTATTGATGTTAATTGAGCTAAGACTTTTATCATCCATTATTCTTAGTAACTCAAAACAGTCAAAAACATTCTCTGGAAGGAAAATACTCAGTGCTTACTCAAGACAATCAGAGAAGGGTTTTGAGTCTTAATTGGAATTTAAGGACTGGTAATTTAGTTAAAACAACCTGACTCAATTTGTTAAGTGCATCTGGAGAGTTAAAAGGCTCAATGCATATACTTTTTAGTAACTTCTTCAAAATAAACTTATTTCTAAATGTAACAGGAGACTGGAGCCTTGAGGAAATCCCCGTAGCGGACAGTAATGATACCCAGGCAGGGGCAGGTGGGAAGATTTCCCATGTCCCGTTGAGCCAATGGGGCTTGGCTTCCGGGGATATAAGGAAGACAAAGCCTGAGAAAAGATGCCTGTGGGCACGAAGAGAATGAGAGAGGGATTGCCCAAGAGCCCAGGGGAAGACTACGCCTAAACACAGACCTGAGACCCAAGAAAGGGACCGCACAGCTGCCAGGCTCATACAGACATCAGATACCTTCAACGGGACTCCAGACACCAGTGAGTTAAAGAGGGGAAGAAGTTGCAGGTCCAGTGAGCAACGGGACAAGGCATCCCACAGGAGAGAGTTGGTTCCCAGTGGGGATCCAGAAGGGGAGCTGGCAGCAGCTCCAGAACAAAAGGGGTAACCAGATGGGACCCCCTGTGCCTCCGTGGGCAGCAGGGGAGCTCTCAAAAGTCAAGCCTACACAAACTGCTGAGAGGCAGAGAAGAGACGTGGTGAGCCTCCGCCACCAACAAGACAATTAGCGGGAAATGAGCCTGCCCAGGAGGTGGCAGATCCCAGCCAGGGTGGCTGATTCAGGGCTTTAAGATCTTATTAGCCACAACACGGGAATAGCTGGGACTACACTTTCATGGTAGTTGGTGCAGGATGAGGCAACACCCACATGAGCTGTTAGGGAAGCAATTAGCTCTGTGGGATGCCTGGCGGTACTTACCTCTAGAATTGTGAAGCTGGCAATCCTCCCAGGAACATAAGTTATGTGTGCTGCTGTCTGCAGTCCAGGTCACTGTAAAAGACAAAAGAAAGAATAAAAGCACCTGAAAATCATGTGACAGGTCAAACGTTCTTACTCCACAGGTACCTTCTGATATGTCATCTCTTTCCTCCCTTTTTAACAAGATCAAAGTCCATAGATGTATCTCAAGCGGGTCCAAGGAGGTGATCCTCTATGTGGAAGCGCTCTATGTGGCACTGGTCAGGCCACAGCTGGAGTACTGCATCAAGTTCTGGGTTCTGCACTTCAGGAGGGATGTGGACAACATGGAGAGGGTCCAGAGGAGGGCCACTCGCATGATCAGGGGGCAGCAGGGCAGGCCCTATGAGGAGAGGCTATGAGACCTGAACCTGTTCAGCTTCCACAAGAGAAGGCTGAGGGGGGATCTAGTGGCCTGGTACAAACTATTCAGAGGGAACCAGCAGGCACTGGGGAAGTCCCTGTTCCCCCAAGCACTACAAAGAGTAACCAGGAATAACAGTCACAAGCTGGCGGAGGGTAGAATTAAGCTAGATATCAGGAGGCGCTACTTCACTGTCAGGGTGGCTAGGATCTGGAACCAACTTCCAAGAGAAGTGGTGCTGGCTCCTACCTTGGGGGTCTTTAAGAGTAGGCTAGATGTACACCTTGCTGGGGTAATTTGACCCCAGTACTCTTTCCTGCCATGGCAGGGGGTCGGACTTGATGATCTGCCCAGGTCCCTTCCAACCCTAGGAACTATGAAACTATGAAAGTCATGGCAGGAGAGAACCAGGGGAACAGACAGTATCCTGTGGACACAAGAACACTAAAAAATACTCCCAAAAACTAAAGGAAGAATTTAGAAAATTTCATAGATTCATAGATTCATAGATGCTAGGGTCGGAGGGGACCTCAATAGATCATCGAGTCCGACCCCCTGCATAAGCAGGAAAGAGTGCTGGGCCTACATTACCCCAGCTAGATACACATCCAACCTTCTCTTGAATACCCCCAGGGTAGGGGAGAGCACCACCTCCCTTGGGAGCCCGTTCCAGAGCTTGGCCACTCGAACTGTGAAGAAGTTCCTCCTAATATCTAATCTAAATCTGCTCTCCTCCAGCTTGTGGCCATTATTTCTTGTAACCCCCGGGGGCGCCTTGGTGAATAAATACTCACCAATTCCCTTCTGTGCCCCCCTGACGAACTTATAGGCAGCCACCAGGTCGCCTCTCAACCTTCTCTTGCGGAGGCTGAAAAGGTCCAGTTTCTCTAATCTCTCCTCATAGGGCTTGGCCTGCAGGCCCTTAACCATACGAGTGGCCCTTCTCTGGACCCTCTCCAGGTTATCCGCATCTTTCTTGAAGTGCGGCGCCCAGAATTGCACGCAGTACTCCAGCTGCGGTCTGACCAGCGCCCGATAGAGGGGAAGTATCACCTCCTTGGACTTATTTGTCATGCATCTGCTGATGCACGATAAAGTGCCATTGGCTTTTCTGATGGTTTCATCACACTGCCGACTCATGTTCATCTTGGAGTCTACTAGGACTCCAAGATCCCTTTCCACTTCCGTGCCACCCAGCAGGTCATTTCCTAGGCTGTAGGTGTGCTGGACATTTTTCCTCCCTAGATGCAGCACTTTGCATTTCTCCTTGTTGAACTGCATTCTGTTGTTTTCTGCCCACTTGTCTAACCTGTCCAGGTCTGCTTGCAGCTGTTCCCTGCCCTCCGGTGTGTCCACTTCGCCCCATAGCTTAGTGTCATCTGCAAACTTGGACAGAGTACATTTCACCCCCTCGTCCAAGTCGCTGATGAAGACATTAAAGAGTATCGGTCCAAGCACCGAGCCCTGCGGGACCCCACTGCCCACACTCTTCCAGGTCGAAACCGACCCATCCACCACAACTCTCTGGGTGCGACCCTCCAGCCAATTCTCCACCCACCGGACTGTGCAGTCATCCACAGTCCACAGTCATCTCTCCCTGTTTCCACTCAGGTTATGAGGTTTTCCACAGAAAAGCAGAAGTAATTATTTAGGTAAATTAACCTGTAGTAGAATTGCTTGCTTGTTCTTGTGGAGAACTGATGATTTTATCATTCATTTATCAAAACAAAGAAAAGCATAAACTCAGCAAATTTCTATTCTGCAATTCCTTATCAAAATCCCAAATCCTAGAAAATGATTTTTGTTTCATTTTATTTTTTGCCATCCAATTTCTACATTTATTTTTTCAGTAAATTGGAGGAGATAAGTTTATGACTACCCTAAAGCTACCATAAATTTGTAAACAACCAAATTTGGCGACTCTACCAGGACTTCTGTCTATATTATCTTATTTTATAAAAGATTATTGCCTTTTTTGTTTGTAAGAGGGATCTGAAGTTCAGCAGGGACAAAATTCTGGGGCTACATGTTTGCATTTAATTTGTCCTTGAAATCTGATTCATATTTGTCTGAAGCAAACTTACTCATCTTTCATCTGTCTTCTTCAGAGATTTTGAGCATCATGCCAAAATAGTAATTGAACACAAACATTCTGAAAAGATAAACACTCTAACAGCCCCAAAGCCATAGCAGTAGCTGTGTCAAATAGTTAACATTGGGCATGTCTACATGTGCATTTAAACAGACTTACATTTACTAAACAGTAAATTACTGCACAGCAAATGGAAATAGGGTGGCATCTACATGTGCAGGCAACCTGGGACTAAATTTAAAAAAAATACTTGCATTAAAAATCTTATTTAGGTTGTACAGTTGAGTATTTAAATATTAGAAAAATCTGGCTTTGCAGCTACCTGAACAACCTTAAATCAGCTCCTTTGTAGATAAGCATTACCATACCGTTTTCAACTATGTGATCCCATTGTTTTTCTTAAGGACCTTGTCCTATTCAATGTATAGGATGCATGCAACAGGAGAACTAAGCTTAGCCAGGCAACTAACCTTCTCTCATTTTTTTACTTTGATTTTTAGTTTTCTAACAACTTAATTGATTTGCAGTATAAGTATGATTCTTTTTTTAGTGACAAAAAGTTTTAATTTAGAGAGAATCCTCAGCAGGAGACTGAGGAAGTTGGTGACTAGAAGATGATCCCTAACCTAGGGAATAACTAGCTAGTTAGAGACAAGCAGTCTGCAGAAGTTGCCTATTGTTCCACATAAAAAGTTGGTTGTTAGCTCTTCTGATTCATTGTATGGCTGAATTTATTGAACTTAATGCTCACTACACTTTTAATGAAGAATTTTATTTTAATTAAATGCTAAGCATTTACACTACAAGAATACCCCATGAACAGGTTCTCCATTCTGTTAGTTCCTACACAAAAAAATCATGTTGATTCCTTAAAATCTCTAAAACCTAAATATTTTCATTAGCTGAAAGAGATAAGCAGCTAGAATTTTCAGTGCTTTCAACTCCTAAATTTAAATGGCCAAAATGTTGACCATAATTACTCAGATTTACACAGACTTCAGTAGAATCACTCAAGACTAACTCTTGTGCAGTTTAGTCTAATAAGTTCAGACATATTATGTACCTTTGTCTCCAGTGGTGACATGTAGGGGCTGCACGGGGGTGCATGTGCACCCCCTGAGAGTGCTGGTGCACCCCCTGACAGCCAGTGTTCTCTGCTTAGGCAACAGGTGGGAGGACAGGTGGGAGCACTGGTACCCCTCCTGAGAGCATCGGCTGGGGAGTGGGGGCACCAGGAGAAGAACCACTGGCACTTCTGGGCACATCCCTGTCCCTTCTGGGTGCACCACTGGCACTTCTAAGTCAGCATGTTCAGCCACGGGGTAACCCCCCGCCTCCAGTCACTGACTGGCCACTAGGGTGGCAAGTCCCCCCCCCCGACTCAGGAGGCACCAGTCACCCATGTCTGTATCCATGGAAAAACTGAGTCTATGACACATGTCAATTAAGTGTGGAATACCCATGGAGCCCAAGAAGGGAACAGGTGAGAAAGAGGGACATCCACCCACTGCTGTTATTGTTCCCAGCTGATCCAGGAGTGGGAGAGGCCCCAGGACTGATTCTGTCCTGCTTCTCCAGTTGGAGACTGTGAGGAGATGCTTGACAGGGTGCTAGAGTCAGGCAGTGGCAGACTTCTTCCCCTTCCACCATGTTTCCCACTCCATCCTAGAGACCCCAACTGTGGGAAGCAGCTACACAGGATGCTGGCTGGAGATCATGGCAGGAGTTCTCTCCCCCTTCAGTCTTTCAGTGCCTGCTCCCAGCCAACTGGGAATACCCAGGGGGACTGGGCAGGGTGCATGAGTGCCTGAAAGTGGGGCAGGGGGACCTACCTGTTGCTGTTGTCCCCATCCAAACCCAGCACCCTGCTGCCACTGACAGAAGTTTCCAGCTGGAGCAGGGTAGGACTAATTCTAGGGATTCACCAGGTCAGCTGGAGACAGCAAGCAGGTCCCCACTTCCTATTCCAAAAGGAAAACACTGGGCAGCCCCTGCTGGAAAGGGGAAGGGAAATGGGAGGGGAGGGCAGAGTGTTGGAAGTAAGGAATGGCTAGGAACAGGGAGAAAGAGTCTTACCTACTTCCCAGACAGAAACGTTGCTGGTAGCTTCTGCCACAGTACAGTCTGTCCACTGGGGAAAGTAGGAAGGGGAGGTGCATCTCTGGCATGCCCCTTTTTTGAATGCCTAGTTTTGCCAATGGTCACAGACAAAAAAGGTGAAAGATCCATACCTTATATTATAAAGTTTAAGATGAATGCAAGGTTTGCTGACATTCTAAATTCAGACTACAAGTTGCAAAATTGGCATGGGCATTAACAGCTTTAAATGATTAAATCTGTCTTTTATTCTCTTGCAAAGTGTTTCTTATTCAAGACACCTTTTCGATAATTAGTCATTTTAAATAAGAGGAAAGAAGGACACCCATCTATTCATGAATTTCAAATGGGCTTATATATCCAAACCTATTTATAATGATAATTATAAGCAAAACATCTTATTTGCCCTTTACTCATGTGATTAGTCCCACAGACTAGTGTGTATTATTTATTAATATGCCCATGTTCACAAATCATATTTGGAGAGGATATTCATGTGACACATTTCACAATCATTTCCTAAAGGAATTTGTCATACACATCTGATCACCTCAACTATTAATCTAGCAGCCTAGAAATCTACCAATCCAAATCTCTGATGACATACAACCAGCCCAGTTTTTAAGATGGCCCATAATATTTTTCACCCATTTCCCAGAAAGCAGAATCCTCAAAATCCCATATTAAAAATTGCCCAAGACAGGGTAAAGCAAGAGACCTGTAACAGGTTTCCTATAAATAAAAGTTTCATTACTTTGAAGTCTATTATTCTGTAGACCCCCAAACTCTGAAAAGGTTTCTATCTTTTTCTCATGATCCCAAAAATTATTTTAGACTATTAACCTTCTAAAGTCCTGAGGTAAAAGCTTTTAAATTCAGGATTTGTAATGGATGTTGCAAGTTATTTAATGAAATGTTTTGATTCCATATTCAATATTCAAAAGGGGTCACATCTGTTTTCTATACAATGCCAAAAATAATCACCACTCAGTCATAAGAAATATGCAGGGCACATATGTAAGCATTCAGAACCACAGTAGAGATAGCTGGAACTAGCCTTCTACAAGTTCCTAGTTTTATATTGCCATATTCCACCATTTAGAAGAAATGCCATAAAAACACTTTTACATTGTAAGCAAAGCATTCATATTTCTTATTTTCTTTCTTCTCACTTACTATTACTTTTAGGTGAGATCCTCTACTTATCATTTCTATCTTCGTTCAGAAGTATAAATGAATTTGTATCAGGATCCTATTGAAGAATCCAAGCATTTCCAATCAGTACAATTTTGAATGACACTCAGCTGTTTTTTAACTTAAATCAGCCAAATGAAAAAAACTTATTCTCTATCCAGCTTGTGATGGTTTCACATTCCATTAATGACCAACTCCTGCAGTCTATACTCAGGCAAAATTCCGTATTAAAAGCTGAAAGGTGTGCTTGGTTTAAATTTCCCATGCCCAGCAAGAATGATTAAGAGAGATCAACAGTATCTACTGTCCTAATGGGTCACTCTATTTTTTGTGGAATCATCACTTCAGTATTTGAACACATTAAAAATTAGAGTATGCATGTGTAGATGTACACTCTTAATGCACCTTAAGTCAAGCTAGTGAGCATGAAATGCCCATGTGTAGACATGCCCACAGTCACACTAAAATAAAAACAATGTAAGTGAAGGGAAAATCTTGGTAGGAATAATTCCAGTGGGAGATCCAGGAATGGGATAAAAGGGGTGCCACTCCCCCCCATTATGGCTGTGCCATGCATACACAATAAGATCCAAATTCTCTGCCTGGTCAGTGTGGGCAGGAACTCTGAATAGTAAGCTCTGAGCTCACTAGGAGGATCAGGTTGGTGTCTGACCAGAGCTCCTGCTTCCATACATCTCCAGAGCCGAGTGGGTGAATGCTGATGTTGTTTAGCTTCCCCCTCTCTTTCAGCATCAGAGGAAAGGAAGGGACCAGAGGCAGTAACAGTGCTCATCCCCTGGGCTTTGGAGTTGCATGAAAGAAGGGGTTCCAAGCAGAACCAAACAACAGGAGCTCACATGACACATCCTGAGGGAGTTGCAGTTGTGTCACCACACCTCACCTGGATCCATCCCTAAATAACTGAGCATCTCACTGAAATAAGATTCTTAAGTCAAGCTAACAAACAGACACTGAAATACTTCCTCAAAAACAAAATAAAAAAAACTTTGAACAAGGTAAATTTTGATTTATAGGGATTTTATAACACTTATTGTATACTTTTGAACTCAAATATATTAGAATCCACTGGCTCACACTAAGGAAAAAAATAGTGTATCAAATCATTCTCTTTATAGGTAGTCAAAAGCAGTTGGGAATTAGTACATTCAAGATTTCAAAAATTATAACCAAGGCCAGATTTTTAGAAGAATCCAGAAAACATCAGTTACCACTATGACATTGGTGCCCATACTCTTATATAGTATGGGGAACCTTGAAAAAATTTAGCTTACAAAAAAATTGTATTTTCCAGATTATTGGTAAGATTCACATTTTCTTTGAGACTCTGGTTTTCCAATACTAGGGTTAAGTATTTAGCCTCCACTTGCTATTGATTTGGAAAGTCACATCAACGTTACCAGCAATGCATAAATAATATAATTAAGCCTAAATACTTATCTGTAAGAAAAAACAATCTTCTGGTAATTCACTCAGCCCTAAAACAATTGTTAATAGCTCACAGTTAGTACGTTTCTTTAATAGTTAACATAATTAAAATAAAAGACAATCAAGAGATTACTAATAGTAGTGGCATAGACAGACCTTGGATCTTGAATTACTGTTTTGGCCTCCATTCAGTAGAACCTTGGTAATAGTTTCAAATGTTCATTTTTGGTTTAACAAGATAATACTGACACTACAAACATGCACCAGGTAGGATGAGATTGTCTTGGACCTGACTTTAAGAAATATTTGTAACTCTTGACTTCCGGAAATAGGACCAGGGCAAATATTGTTGACCAATGTGGTTACCTGAAGTTATTATTACCTATTACCTATGATTATCTAAAGGTTTCCCCAAAACTTCTTTTTTTTGTAAGAAAAGCCAGTGAACAAGACAATAGAAGACGTACATTCCTGGATTCCATTCAGAAGATGCACATACTCTGTTCTATTCATTGGTTTTTTTATTCCAGCAATACCACTGAGACACCTGAGCACCTGACAGCATGAAATGATATCACCAGGGATCTGAGTTTTCCATTTCCACAGAAAAATGGAGTAAAACACAGATTTCCTCCCTTACCACAATAAAACGCAGATTTCTCATGTTAGCAGAGAAATGCATGGATTTTGCAATTTTGCGATGAGCTCTCTGCAGGCTGGTGGAGTTCCAGCCTTCAGGGGACTGGGAGGGAGTGGGAGGAGGGCAGTCAGGCAGGGGGTGCCATGTGCATGTACATGCACATGGCCCCAGGCAGCCTGGAGAGCAGCTCCCACAGGTAAGCTTGGTGGAGATTGAGGCCCCCATGGGCGGGGGAGGCATCCCACTGTGGGCCCAGGCTTCCACGCTGCTGCTCTCCCCCAGGGCCTCTGCAGCCCAGTGTGTGCAACCCAGCACTGCAGGGAACAGTGAAGTCATGCAGGGCTCGCTTTGCCACTGCAAGCTCTGTGCTGTCCCAGCAACATGTCTTTCATGTGTGGGAGCACCGGGGAAAGCATCATAGGGCTGTGCCACTCACTGCAGCCCCACACATGGAGCACATGTCACCAGAGCAGCATGGAGCTCACAGTGACGAGCAGTTTTCCTACAAGGCTATGCTCTGCCCTGCAGCACTGGGTCACACCCACTGGGCTGCAAAGGCCTTGGGGGAGGGCAATAGGGCAGGAGCCTGAGCCTACAATGGGCAGTGAGCACCTGCACCCACCACGCACACAGATCTGGGGGGTGCAGGTTCCCTCTACCCCCCAGGAATGCATGCAGCAGTGGGGAGCCAGCCATCCCACCCGAGCCTGCAGCAGGTGGGGGGCAGGCTCCATGCTCCCTAGGCTCACTAAACAAATAAGGGTGGAGATCAAGAGTGTAGGAACACTCAAGAATTTTTTAAAAAAATGAAACTAGGAGACCTACATTTTAGACCTAGTTAAAGACCCAAGCTTAGAGTGGGGGGCCTTTGTTCTTGTCCCTGCTTTCAGTATCATTTCTGGATTTTACTGTTTCATACTGTAAAAGAAGAAAAAAAACCTCAGGACTCCCTCTTTCCAGCTGAGTGTCCAAACTACCAGACCACAGAGTTAGGTTCTCACCTGCTTGTAATCTTATCTTATGACACTTGCATTTCTTCCTCTATAGTGGCCAGCATCAAACACGAGGGATGGAAGGCATGACCATACCGTCCTTTTCTAAAGTGTGGCATTTAGATCACCCTCTTGGAAGGCAAGAAACATTGGTTAGAATATCCTTAAGCTAAAGACAGCATACAATTTCCTCCTTCGCAAATGATGTAAACCAGTGTGTTATTATATAAAGTGTGGGCACCGGCACCACACTCTCAACCTCCAGTGACTGTGTTTTAAAGAGAATGAGCAATGCTCAGTTTTGTAGGAGCCTATCTCGGTAGTAGATTCTGAGTTCTAGATCCAAAGTGGTTGGTGGTGTAAACCTTGAAGTCCTTTATCTGGTAGAGCAAGGCATCTGACTTGGGATTTTAGATTTTGCTCTAGATGACTGCTCTGCCGGTAATCTAAAATTTAGGTAGTGCTTTCCCTAATTTGTAGGTGCCTCAGTTCTTCTTTGGACCTAAGCAAACTTTCCAAGATTGTCACGCCCACCTGAATATTTGAAACATATGAGTGCATTCTGGGAAGGAGCTGCAGTTCCTGAAGAGATTTTAAATTTTAATTCCAATCCATGCTTCTCCTTTTCTTCTTGTTCTCTCTAAATAAAAATCCCTGTGTTAAATAGATAGAAAAGTTAAGATCAGGTGAAGTATAATAATTCACTGATTAATAGTTAATAAAAATTTTGAGAAGTATAACAGGAAATCTGCAAACTTTTCTGAGTCTGCACATCTGAATCATACTTAAATATGATTATACAGCTCACTTAATGTTTAATATTAATAGCCTAATATTTTATTTTTTCATTGCAAACCATGCTGCTAACAATTCATCAACAGGACATTTTTCCTAAGAACATGAGAAATTAGAAATTTAGTTCTAAACGTTTACCTATATCCCAATATTATACAGAGAGAGTGGTGAAAGATGAAGGAAAAAGGTACTCATGAGATTCTTTATTTGATAAATCTCTTCTGAAAGTGCGTAATGTTGTGTTGTCACTTATTATCCACCAGTCACTCTGAACACCTTTTCTCATTTTTGAGCTGTCACATCAAAGTGCATTTGACTAAAATAAACCTTTGAAATCAAATGTTGATATACAGTGTGGTACTTTCTGCTACCCATAAATCATTTGGCTATTTGACTACAGATCCCTTTTTCATTTGAGTGAGATTTCATTTCTTTCTTACTTGGAAGTTATAACTCGAAGTCATATTTATTTATTACCTCTGGATTTTAGGGCATCAGAACACCAGTAAATGTGATTCTAACAATAACAGGGGTTAGAGATGACAGGGACTAATACAGGCTAAAAGTATGTATCCCCAAAATACTTTTGTTTAATTGAAAAACTTCCTCCACATCATGACTATCCAACTACATAAAGTTCAAAGGCAAGGACAGAAGAATGTATAGGAGAATATCATTAAGTAAAAGTCACCTCTCCACAAAGGTTCAGCAATAAGCCTTACACACTATTAAGTCCCACTAAAGCCCTGTTTGGAGGACTGAGGAGCTACACAGGCTTAGGAGGTCTTCTGCACAAGGTCTGTCCATTCCACTCATTGAAAATGTCCTGCATCAGCAAGCAAAAGAGGAAGGCTAAGTCAGTGCTTACTGTGTTGGACTGGGATTTGGGAGATGTGGGACAAATATTTTAAACTCTCTCTCACTCAGTCTCACATCTGTAAAACAAAATAACACTATCCTATTTCCTCCACTGAACATATAAACTGGTCAGATAAAATAGTAATAGAAACTATATTTTCATGAGATAATGGAGAGAAGAAATTATTATAAAATTTAAGATAGGTTAACATCATACCAATGTGTTATAATTCAGATTCAGTGACACTAACTTGACGTTTTAGTAGATTAATAAGGACTGAGTAAGCTGGTTTGTAAATGTAGGGAATGCTGAGGAATATGAGCCTTCAGTTGAGCATCTCCTATTACTGTTTTGCTGAGAAATAGTAGAAAAGATTATTTCTTGTGCATGAATTATAAATTGGACAGATTAGTGAAGTGTGCATGTGAAAGGTTCTACTCTCATGATTTTTAATTTGATTTGGAATTTATTTTGAGGCTCTGGAAACCAGGTATCACTCCTCAAAGAAATCGATCAATAATGTTGATCTTAAGTAATTAGAATCTGTCCAGCATCCATTCAAATATGCCATGTCTTAACATTATACCAATATCCTATCATTCAGACTCAGTGACACTGGGATGAAGCTTTAGCATAAGGGGCTCAGATTAATCAGAAAGTCTGAGCAAACTGGTTTGGATAAAATAACAAATTTACATCTTTACTACTCTTGCAACAAACTGGATCTTAACACTGTCAAGCTTGGAAAAAATATAGATAACTTCTTTGGTTGGGGAAAGAACAGTTTACGCCCTACTTCTGCTTCTTGGGACTCCCTTTAGACACTGTCCATATAAAGAGATTTTAATCCTTTTGTTCTGGACAAATTTCAACTCAAGTAATCACAAGTACCTTATATTCTCCCTGTGATGTTCCTCTTCAGTTCCTGCCTTAGATAATTTTCTAGTGTAGCTCCTTACTACTTAGTGTAGAGCTGGCTACATTTCTCTGGTGAGCAAAGTGATCCTTATATATTGCATGTACAGTTTATGCCAGCAATAAAGGGCTTTGAACTCTATCTAAAGCAAGAACGAACTATCATCATTATCCAAACAAAGCTCTTTGCGAGTTATCCCTGATAGTTAATCAGAAAGACTCCAATAAAATTTGGTTTATGAGAAATAAACACTATATGTTACATCCCTGTAAACAGACTTATACAAAGCCCACTCTGTGAAGCAGAATCAGGTTCCTAAGCAGAAGTGTAGGAAGTTGAGACCAAATACAGGCAGTCATACAGATAAGAAATAGATTTTAAAAAGAGTCTCATAACTACACATATTTTAAATAACTGTAATTCTATTAAGTCAGAAGTACTTCTCTAGTGCCCTTTCTTTTAAAAAAAAAAGGCTCCTGTTTTAGTCTTCTACTCCCTCAGCCTGGATTTACAACTTAATCTTTTACTGATCTATTTCATTAAAAGAGATAACACAGATAAAGATAATCTTATTTAAAAACATTAGTTTCCTCTCAGTTCCTGCAAAATTTCTACTATGCTCACCATGCAGACTGTGCATAGAAGTGCCATAAATTCTGCATGTAGACTGTGGTAATTTAAAAAGATAAGAATAAGAGAAGCAACTGTCAGGTCTGTTGATAAGGAGCAAAAACATGTGTGGCTGGTTTGCTTTCGGAAAAACTAAAAAATGCTATGCTTCCCAGGAAGCTGACTGGTGTGCTTTAGTAAGGCAATGTCACCAGTCAGCCTGAAAATTCTCTGTGGCTTCTTTCTTGACTTCAGTTGGAAGCCATCCTAGGTAAGGAAATGCAGCTTCAGTCAAAGCAGGTCAAATAATGGATCTGTTTTGCTACATTCTGGCTGGAATACTCTTTCACATCAACTTCAACTGTGCAGTTGCTTAGCCAATGTCATCGAGTAGGTTATGCCACCAAGGCTGCTCCCATACATCCTCTAAGTCAGTATACATAATATAAATAAGATTTTGTGGAGTAATTCCAATTTACAGTTGTGTGTCATAAGTAGATGCTGCTTTTTCTGTCATTATCAATACACACAGTATTTGGGTTTGCTCCCTCGTCTTTTTTTTTCTTTAAACTTTTTCATCCCCTTACTTCTGTTCTGAAAATAAGTTTCAATGGGAACAAAGTTGTCAGATGCCAGCATCTAAACTTGAAGTCTGAAATCTATTGCTGAAAGCTTAAGTGGGTGTCAAGTAGAGCTGATGTATGACTGTATGAGCACCCTTAGGCAGACAAAGTCCTTTCTACTATGCTGACATGTTGAGAAATAGCTAGGTTTCATGGGGCAGAGAGCAGCCTCTGATGACTTCCAATGAAATAAATAAGATTTCCAGGACCTCTAAGATCATGCCCTGTGGGAGACTTCGTTACATCACATGATTGTGAGCAATATGAGAATAACTCAGCCTACAACTCTCAGACTAGTCAAATAATCTTGCCTCTGGCACTCAGCTCAAATAAGTTGAGTGTTAAGATCTTCAAGGGCTAAAAGTGAGAACAGAAGTAGATCTGTTGCTTCAACTCTGGTACCTCCCCAGAAGCACTGTGACCAAGAACAGGTCAAAATCTTGACTGGACAGTCTTCGGAACCACACACTGGCATTACCAACACTGTGCTTGCTTTATTGATATGACTGTCACAATGACTACACTGTTTTCAAACACATAGAAAGGAAAAACTTCCATTTTACATTTCTTAATATAAAATATTTGTTAAAAAAATAGCACCTGGGTTAATAGCCATTTCATGTAACCCTAAATTTAAAATTCTTAGTCAAGTACAGAGTTTGGACAGAGCTGAGTTTGGTGGATGGTTAGGATGGGTGCTCTGAATATAAATTCAAGTCTGTCTGCCACCTGGAATGGTGACCTTCAATAAATGCTTGCAGCATGGATTTAACTGCCTTTATTGCCAGCTCCTTTACAGATATTTTACGAACACTTGTCTGTGCGGTGTACTGCTAAGCTATTATCTAAATTCAGGACCATTCAAGTGTGAGCGGAAAATGTGTTGTTGTTAGTAAATGAGAAATAAATGTAATCTAATGTGAACTGGTCAGCAGCATTTAAAGTATTTCATACTCCACAGGAAAAGAAATTTCATGATTCCCAGCTAATATCTTCTCAATGTGTCAAATGAGGCCAAAGGTTTTCAATTGTCACAATTAACCTTAGGGCAAAATAAGAAAAGGCTAACTTTACACATTTATATTATCCAACAGTATAGGTTAATGGAGCTATTTCTGACTTCTAGCTGAATCTTTTATCCCTGGAGACCAAAGTTATCTATCTTTCCACAAAACAGATATTCACAGTTCATGTTTTTCCCTACTCTGCTTTGCCAGAATCTCTCAGTTTCTCTTCTTGAAGCAGCCCCATCAGGGATCAGTGTTAATTAATTCTGTACCTGTTCATGCCTTTTCCAACAGCAAGGTGCTAATTAATACCATCTGTCAGTAGTGTAGCTAGGGGTGAGCAACTGGAGCAATAGTCCCAGGTGCCATCCCAAAGGGTATCCCCAGGTTCAATCTACACGCTATCAGATTGTGTAGGACCATGCCAAAGGGATGAAGGTGGTGAAAGAAGAGGGCAGAAGGGGCTATCAGGGTAGCTATCACCACCTCCACCCCATTATCACTGCCCTGTTGTCCCGATAAGTCTGAAAGTAATTTTATCATTCCTTGCAGTGCAGAGGTATAGTTAATTAGGTGTGTGCCCCAGCATGTCAACCTTCTTAATATAGGCCTTAAATGCCTATATACCAATGCTTGCAGTATGGGGAATAAAAAGGAGGAACTCGCCCTCAGAATAGCTAGTTCAAATCCAGATGCCATAGGGCTAACAGAAATGTGGTGGGATTCGTCCCATGACTGGGCAGTTAGCATTAAGGCTATAGGCTTTACAGGCGCGATAGAGAAGGAAGGAAATGTGGGGGTGGGGCACTCTACGTCAAGGAGCACTACACATCCTCTGCCAGCAGAATGGGGTAAGAGGAAGAGCAGGCTGAAGTGCTCTGGGTTAAGATCCAAGGGGACCATGGGGAGAGTGATTTGACAGTGGGGGTCTACTACAGACCCCCCAACCAAGGGGAGGAGCTGGACCGGGAATTTTCGTTCCAGCTTGCAGTAGCACTTAAGGCAAGGGATGTAGTTGTCATGGGTGATTTTAATTACCAGGACATCTGCTGGGAGGAACAATCAGCCAGGATGGACCGTTCTAGGAGGTTCCTAGCTGAAATACAGGACCTCCACTTAATCCAGGAGGGGCGCAGTCCCACCAGAGGAAACACCCTGTTGGACCTGGTCCTGGCCACAGGCGATGACCTGGTAAGGGGCCTCCAGGTTCTTGACCACCTGGGCGATAGCGATCATGGCTTGCTGGAATTCATCATCCAGCGCAGGGTGTCAAGGGCCTGCAGCAAGACGGTAGCCCTAGACTTTAGGAGGGCCAGCTTCAACAAGCTGAGGAGACTAGTGGGAGAGGCGCTGGGGTCCTTGATGGCAGGGGAACTCAGTGTCCAGGACGAGTGGTCGTTCCTTAAGGAAACTCAGGGCCCAACGGGTGACCATCCCAACAAGAAGCAAAGGGGGCAAGAGTGCCCGAAAGCCCCCCTGGCTTACCAAGGGCGTCCGGGAATGCCTGCTTGCCAAAAAGGCGGCATACACCCAGTGGAAGGGGGGTGCTATCTCCAAAGAGGAGTATAACTCCTCTGCTCAGGCCTGTAGGGGGGCTGTCAGGAAAGCTAAAGCGGACATAGAGCTAGGACTAGCATCCAAGATCAAGGATAATAAAAAGTCCTTTTTCAAATATATAGGGAGGATGAAGAAGGCACTGGGTAATGTGGGGCCCCTGCAAAGTACACTGGGCAATCTGGTGGTTGTGCCAGAGGAGAAAGCGGAACTCTTTAACCAATTCTTCACCTTCGTTTTCTTGTGCAGCGACCTTCTTGTGCGGGTCTTCCCCGCTGTGATGCCAGATGGACTTGAGGGGAATGCCTCCAGACCTCAGGTTGGGGAGGACTGGGTTAGAGAGCTTCTGGAGGGGCTGGACGTGTTCAAACCAGGGTGTTTAGGGAGGTAGCTGGGGTTATTGCAGGACCCTTGGCATGGCTTTACGAGCGCTCATGGTGCTCGGGCCAGGTGCCAGATGACTGGAAGATAGCTAATGTGGTCCCCATCTTCAAAAAAGGGAAGAGAGAGGATCCGGGCAACTATAGGCCCATCAGTCTTACCTCTATCCTTGGGAAACTCTTTGAGAAGATCCTCAAGGAGCACATCTGTGATGGGCCAGCTTCAGGGATGATGCTCAAGGGCAACCAGCACGGTTTCATTAGGGGCAGGTCATGTCAGACCAACCTGATTGCCTTTTATGATCAGGTCACAAAGGCAAAGGATGCAGTTGTGTCCATGGACGTAGTCTTTCTTGACTAGCAAGGCCTTTGACACCGTCTCCCAACTAGGCGACTGTGGCATTGATGTCTACACAGTCAGATGGATTGCAGATTGGCTCAAGAGTCGTACTCAGAGGGTGGTGGTGGATGGGTCATATTCAACCTGGGGGGAAATGGGCAGCGGAGTCCCCCAGGGCTCGGTCCTGGGGCCTGCGCTGTTCAATTTCTTCATCAGAGATTTGGACGACGAGGTGAAATGCAACCTGTTTAAATTTGCTGATGATAACAAAATTTGGGGTGAGGTGAGCACGCTAGTAGGGAGGGAAAGATTGTAGCAAGATCTGGATAGGTTACAGGAGTGGGCTGACATAAACAGGATGCGTTTCAATACTGACAAGTGCAGGGTGCTGCACTTAGGCAGTAGAAACCAGCAGCACACTTATAAAATGGGAAACTCCCTTCTTGAGAGCACGGAGACAGAAAGGGATCTTGGAGTCATTATTGACTCCAAGATGAACATGGGCCGACAATGTGAGGTCACGGTTGGCAGGGCTAAACGGACCTTGTCATGCATCCACAGGTGCATCTCAAATACAGCCAGGGAGGTGATCCTCCCCCTCTATGTGATGCTGGTCAGGGCACAGCTGGAGTACTGTGTCCAGTTCTGTGCACCCCATTTCAGGAGGGATGTGGACAACATTGAAAGGGTCCAGAGGAGGGCCACCCGCATGATCCAGGGAGAACAGGGCAGACCCTAAAATGAAAGACTGCGGGACCTAAACCTGTTCAGCCTTCACAAGAGAAGGCTGAGGGGGGACCTGGTGACTGTCTATAAACTCACTAGGGGTGACCAGAAGGGTTTAGGGGAGACGCTGTTTCCCCTAGCGCCCCATGGCATGACAAGGAACAATGGACACAAATTATTAGAGAGTTGTTTTTGATTAGACATCCGCAAGAACCACTTCACAGTTAGGGTGGCTAGGAGTTGGAACCAGCTTCCTAGGGAAGTGGTGCTGGCTCCTACCCCGGGGATCTTTAAGAAGAGGCTTGATGACTACCTGGCTGGACTCATTTGAGTCCAGTCTTTTCTCCCGCCCAGGCGGGGGGGTCGGACTTGAAGATCTACAAGGTCCCTTCTGACCCTACTTCTATGATTCTCTCACCACCACTATGATTCTATGATTCTCTCACCACCATATTCACCCTGTGGGAGATGGTGATGAAAAGAATCAGCAGCACATCCCTTTTCTTCACATTCTCCACCCGTTCCACTGACTCTGAACTACTGCTGCCCCAGCCCTCCCTGCTCCCTTTCTCACCCCCTTACTGCTTCTTCTCTTGCTGCCAAATTCACCCTCTATGGTAATCAGTGGTGATGGCATATGCAGAGCAGGATATAAAGTAGCAGATGCGGCAGCTTCAATAGGGGTGTAAGAGCAACTCTCAACTAAAAGCAGGGAGGGCTGAGGTGACAGCAATCTTGGGTACTGCAAAAAAACAGTTCAGGGGGAAAGGAATGTATGGAGCAGGAAGGGGAAGGGGACACTGGCAGAAAGCACAGACCTTACTAGTTGCACTAGTTTGTCATTATGATCTGTGATGTGGATACCTGTGTCCTTTAGTAACTGGTTTGGAACCACAAACCCATTTTATTCTTGATATATAATAGGGTACTACCAAATTTCCATTATTACTAAAATGTTTCAGATGTGAACTGATGATCTAGCAGTGAAATGGACCATACCCAGTTACAAATTCATTTAACTAGCCAGACTCTCCAGATTACTAGCAATCATTTTAATGACTTCAAGGTTCGGTGAAAGGTAGGACTCCCCATTACAATTAGCATGTGCTAACTCTAAGGAACATTAGGGCCTTGTTACACATTAATTTTAGGAATCTCCTGGAGTTCAGCCACTGGATTGTCCACATATTGACACCTGAAAATAATTTTAAGTACACTTTAGGCAGCCTAAAGTTATGCCACTACAGGACAGATTTATCTCGGATTTGTGTCACCCAGCTCATGTCCTACAGTGGAGCCACCCAAGTTTCAGTCCTCCAGCATCCCAGGATGCAGTGTCTGTTCCCCCACACTCCCATTCATGTAAACAAACTTTCTACCCCTGAACTCTACTGCCCATAGGCTGGATCTGGTACAAAGGCAGCTCTTCTTCTCACCCCCAGAGGTGCAACCCCATGCAAACAGCCTGTCTTTGCTAGCTATCCAGGTCACAGGGCACAGACAGGTCCAGGAGTGGGGTCTAGGGGGAAGGGAGAACAGGGGACACAAGGTAGGGGGAATTGGGGATTCCTTCCCAAGGTAGGGGTAGTACAGTGCCTTCCCTCACCACACCTACCACCCAGCCACCCCAAGAAGCATGACCAGCACCCCCCACAAAGCAATACCCAATCCTAATTTATTAAAAACATAAGACCTTCTTTAACTTTACTTCCTCTTTTTATTTTTTTTTAACTACTTTTTATTTTATCCTTCAGTGGCTGACTTCCTTCATTTTACTACTTTTTCCCCACCCCCATTTCCTTTCACACCTCCCATTTTATCACTTATCCCACCCATTAACTCTCTGCCCCTTTCCTCCATCTCTCAAGCACCTCTGACTAGAGCAGAGCTAGAAGCCTGTCTTGGCTCACAAGCCCTGCAGTGGCAACTAACAGCTGTAGGTCCTAGTCCAGCCCCTTCTCATCAGCCCCTTAGTGACAAGTCACAGCTGTGCAGGTGGAGGACAGTCAGAGGAGGCTTTTAGCCTTAAGGTGTGACTGCTTCAAACTTGAGTGAGTACTAACACCAATCAGCATTTGAACAGCATATAACAAGGGCCTTAGACTGTCTTACAGTTAGCATGTCCTGTGAGCATCTGCATACTAAAGGTTAATAGCCTCTCTCATGTGAACTGCCCAGACCTGCAGCTACAGGCCTGGTAAGCAGAGGCATAGCTAGGAGCTGCCAAGTCTGCTCCATGCTTCCTAGCCACAGTATAGGCCAAAGGGAGGAAAGAATGACCCTTCACCCTGAGCCATTTGAGTCACCCCCCTGACACCCCAATGACACCCTGCTACCTCCTTGCCACCCCAACAGCCCCTTCTGTCTCCCTCAATCACCTCCTCTACCACCATACCACTGCCCTTCTCCCCTGATCAGTCTGAGAGCAGTGGTGGTGACAGAGGCAATGGCAGCAAGAGGGTTCGCTCTCCCTGTCTGCTCCTGGGCTCACTTCATCCTACACTACCTCTACATGCCTAGATCCATCCCCTGCCAGACTCTGCAGCTGCCCAGAAGCTCCCTCAGGGAAAAGGGGTGAAGGGGGGAGGCAGTGGAAAAGGAGAGGGGGTTTGATGTAGCTGGGAAGCTGCAGGAGCGAAGTCTGGTCTGGATGCACAAAAAGGCTCCTGTCATACCTTTAGCTACCCAAGAGCTCCCTGCCCTGCCCCACTTTCCCCACAGGTAGCTGCTGGGAAGCAGCAGGGCCCAGCACAATCAATGTGGACTCAATCTGGGTATCAGGAGCTGTTGGTACCTCTCCTGCTCCCATCCCACAGTAGCCTAGCATTTCCCCACACACCTACCCGTTCCCCCCTTCCTCTTCTCCTTCCATTCCTACTTCCTCCTGGCTTCCCCACCCCCTTCTCCTTGGCCCACCTGCCCCCCTTCACACCTTTTCCCTCCCTCCCCACTCACTTGCTGTCTGACTGTAGACTCCAGGATGGCGATACCTCCTGGGAGGATGTAGGACTGCAAATTGGTTTTATATCAGTTGAACTGCCAGAAGTTGGTTTAACTTGAGCCGGGTAGCACAGCCCAAAGACAATCCTTGCTCAAAGTGGTTTAACTTTAAGATGCCTAGAGGGCACTTAGCGTTTATTAACTAGCCTTACTGTGCAATATTTTCAGTTTGAATGTTTTTTCCATGTTCTAATTGTAATGTGTAATCTCACTGTAAGGCCTAGTATCTTGCATTTGCATAAAATGGATTCAGAATGATCTTTCTGCTCCATATTGGGCAACAAAAAACAATATATAAACTCATGAGAATTTGCATTCTCCACAAATGTCATCCCCATTTCTAGAGAAAAAAAATAAAGCATTGTATTGTAAGACCAAACTTACAAAAATAATGTCTGAGGCATTCACTGGGGTTTTTTCTAATTTAAAGTGAAAAATATAGTAAAAACATGTCAGTTGGAATGTATAAAATAGAGAAAAACTTTTAAGGCAGACTATTTGATTCAATTTCAATTTATTAAGGATATTGGCTGAAAGTCATGCTCCCAAAAACAACATAACAGACATACAACCATAATATAGATTTAAACAAAAATAACAGAAATCCAAATCTAATAATAAAATATGGCTAACCACTATAAAAGCATTATTCCTACTCCCAGAATTAACATAATCAAGTACAAATATGGTGATAAATCAGATCATGAATCTATAAAAATGTTGTGCATAGGTCTAACAATTAACACAGTAAAAACAAATACAGTGATAAAGTGTATCAGTCATATCAACAGTAAAGGATGCTTAGTTCTGACCGCTTCAGCCTTGTAAGCAAAAATCGCAAGACAGTTTACTAAATATGGATCTGTTTGCTGGAGGAGCCATATTAATTTCTCTCCATTTGAGAAGTATGCCAATTTCTGCAAGAACGATGCTAAATACCTTCTCCTTATGTTGTTATATAGAGGACAGTCTAAGACATATGAATAGTGGCTTCCAAAACTCCTAAACAGGCTGGGCAACATCTTTTAACCCTTGGAATGGAAAGTCTATGTCCAACCAAAACAGCTTTGGGCATCTCTTTGGTCCTGAGTCTAGTCAAAGAGGTTTGCCATTTGTTGTTGAGATCCAGCTATAAATACCTTTCTCCCACCAATCTAATTTCCAAAGACTATATAAAGGGGCAATGCAAAATCATTCTGCCTGTCAATATCTTGGAACCTCTGGAAAATCCAGACCTTTTCTATGGGGGAGAAGAGTCTTTCATTGTCTTTGACATTGTATGCCATCCCAGAAAATGCAAAAGTGTAGGAAAGAAAAGCTAGCCAGGGAGACTGAAGACATTATTGATGTCTTCTATATAGCACAATTTGAATAAGTGAAATGGTAAAAGAGGCAGGATTTTAAACCAGAATCTCACCATTCTAATAACAGCATTAGTTAAAATGAAACCTAGTCCCATCTCTAATGTCAAGAAAGATGCAGGAGTTGAATGAGGAAGACCCAGAACAGCCCTGGGAAACTTATTCTGAGGTATGTCTACATCATTATCAGCAGCACAGCCCCATTCTTCAGTGCCATACAGCATCTGAAACAACTTTGGCTTTATATGCTAATAAGGGAGCTTGGACAGATCGTCCTGCTGTGGTCTCATAAATTTTTTTATAGCCACTGCCAATTGGGCTTGACAGGTAAACATAAATTCTTATTTTCTTATAACATCTATTCGCTTTTGAAAATTAGATAACTTTACTGCAACAGTTTTTCCTTGTTGTTTTCTAAAAACTTTGAGTATATGCTGCCAGCACAGAAGAGGTTAAACTGACATGCGCGGTTTGAAGCTGTGAGTGGAAATTTCCAAGGCTCACCCAGCCCTTGCCCCCTGGGTGACCTGCGGAGCTGTCAATCATTGTTGACCTACTTTCCCCACAGACGCATGCTCAGACTGTGTCAGCTCCTGACTGAGAGCATGCTCAGTCAGAACCTGACATGAGGTAATTAGACTAGAAATTTCTCTGCAGAGAGCACTCTGATTGGCCACTAAATTGATATAAAAGTTCTGTGAGCCCCTCCCTCAGGGGGGAGATTGCGTGGACTGGAGACAGAGGCTGCTGCCGCAGGGACTGTCTCTGAGTCAGGCTTCAGGGCCTATTGATCTCCTCCTTCGACTTCGTTGATAGTTGCTCTTCGTATCGCTTACTATACCCCGGTATCGATTGTACTCATCTGGCTCCTGACTTACCTTTGAACGAACTAACGGCTTACGATTTTGGATCACCCTCTGGACTTTGTTTAACCCGGCTCCAGACCATCGACCTCAGCTTCCTTCTTCGACTACGACCCGACTCAACCCTCTAACCTGACATCTTCGCGGCTTCATCTTCTGGCTACCGACCGCGGCTTTTCGTATTCGACCACCCGATTTGTCCATTGCTGTGGACTGGCATCACGCGACTCGTTACCTACACATTACAGTTCGTTTTATGTTACATCCATTAATGAGCTGTTGACCAGCCCTGGGACTAGGTCTTTGGACTGAACCTCGTGGGTCAACAGACCCCCTTTGTTGTCTGTGCATTATTACCGAAGAAAGCAACTGTGTGCCTCCGCTTCAAAGCGTGAGTAAAATAAACCATCTTTGTTAAACCAATACGCCTGGGTACTTCTCAGACTCCAAAGCCGGTAATCCCACCTGTCCGTGCCAATAGCCACCACCCGGCCAATCCACTGTGACTGTGACCCCGAGCTTGGCTTCCCAGCTCTGCTGGGTTCATCGTGACAGCTTTTGAAAATTAGATAACTTTACTGCAACAGTTTTTCCTTGTTGTTTTCTAAGTTAATAAGAGAATGATGCAAAAACTCACTTAATGTAATTTAATTATACCAAGCAAAACTGAAAAGTATAAACTGTGTACAGACTGCGTTATATCTCTCTCTCTCCTCAAAAATAACTGGCAACTTTTTCTGCAATTGAAGCCATTCTAAGAAGGCCATGTCTATTTGCTAATGACATTTCAGAGCCAAAAGTATTGATTATCTGTTTCTGAAACTTAATTTTCAGACCATGCACATATCAGAATGGGCTTTTTCTCCAGTGATTAATTTTCAGAGGGATGGGTAGAAAGGAAATTGGCTGATAGAGAACATTTCATTATCTGCCTAAATCTAAGGACTGTTTAAAATCTTTGGCAAGCAGCTTCATGAGTCAGGACTGCATGTTTCATTCAATCTGCCTTCACAAGCCAATAGAAAAGAATTAATCCACTAGTATAAAATAATGTACATCTAGGACCATAAAAAGAGATTTCCTAGCATACCCATCCACCTCATCTTTTCCATCTTCTTTGTGTACCATCAAATGAGGTACAAAAATACCCCAAAAAGCAAAATTTAAAAGGGGCAAAGAAAAACCAAGTAATAACAAACCTGCTCATTATGAGAAAACAACTTGTTACGATATAGAAGCAAAATGAAGTGGAGTGTAGAGATACCTACACCAGCTCTAAGGAGCTAGTTTAGATATTATATTCAGTCTTGTTATGTCAGAATGGAGAGAAGTTCAGGATAATTTATTCTCCTAATTCTGCTAACATACAGGTTTGACAAGAGAGGTGTAGAATGAGCTGCAGCCAATCCTTTTCTTTATTTATATTGTTAAGTTTGCAACTCATGCCTATAACTATTTTAAGATACCAAGTCCACAGGTCAACCTAAGCTGCATCAGGCACACTACCAAGTGGCAGGGATTATACAGAGGAATGGTAATGCTCCCTTATTCAGTTACTTCCATGTGAATATGACACATTTGAGAAGAGATCTCTTTCATTGTAAGCATTTTCTTTGAAAGGGGGTTAAAGGCTTAAATGAAATCATAAAATGTTCAAGGAACAATAAGCACTTCTGCTAGAAAAAAAGTCATGGAATGTATTACTGAAATTACTCTCTCAAAGATGATAGCATTTTCTGGATTGGCAACTTCATGGGCAATGGAATTGAATTTGACTCAGAGCAGAACTGTTTTACTTCACAGGTTAATCCAGTATATTTTTCACCTTAGAGACAACTTTTTCAGATCAGGTTAATATTCTTTAAAGGATTTTGGAAATACAATAATATTGCCTAGAAGACAAAAAACTTGTTGTAAGTCAGTCCACTAAGAATCTCATTCATCAAATGCTGAAGAAATATGGCCCCACTTCTCAGGGCAAAGAGCATCACAGTGAATTGGAACTGCCCTCTGTATGATGGATGCTCCTTCTGCAGCAGTCTTCAGAGACCACTTCAATTTATCAAAAACAAACTGATTATCAGGAACTAAAATAGCTTGCTTTCTGTAACTTATCAAATACTGTAATGTCTTTCATATACTGGTCATGAGACAGTATAACTTTTGTTGACTAATATTAAAATTCCAATTATCTATAGGGGGGCAGGACTTTTATGGGAGGGGATTGTTAAAAGAACAGGAAAACAGATTGTTTATAAGGATTGAGTATTTTTAATTACTTATTTCTGTAGCTCTCCAACAAATGAGTTTGAGTTCTATTCTCTTTTCTGTTTCTTTCTCTTTCCTCATAAGCAAACCTCCACTTCTCCATATGTAAGTAGCATGGGAACAAGCATCCATCTAAATATTCTACTATGTAGGCAACAGATCCAAACTGTGTTACAAAGGCTAAAGATTAATTTAAACTATGATTGAAATGATTAGCCTTTAAAGCTAGATTTACACTAGTGGCTTAAAGGAAGCATCTTTCCAAATACACTTTGTATCGTATTTTAAAAAAATACAAAGCATTGACCTTATCTTGCTTCCAAAGGAGTCAGTAATAGTTTTTCCGTTGACTTCAGTGAGAATAGTCTCAGGCCGTTGCTAGATTCTTTTGAAAATTCTACTGTACACATGACAGGTAAGATTTGGAAAGAAATCACACTTTGGAGAGCAACTTCTCTCTTTTTATACCCTTTCTCCTTTTTCATAATTTGAGATTATAATGATATTATATTTCCTAACACTTCTGCACAGATTATGGATCTCCTAAAATATTTTTAGAACATCATCTATATAATATGCATCCTAAAAATCATCCTGTCATACACTTTATGAGCTTGCGTATACACTTACGTGCACTGAAGCTTTTAACCCACCACTGAACAGACAGCTTGTAAAAATATCTGTTGCTAGTTTTAAAGCAGAATGTTCTCAGGAATTCTTGGAAATGTAACTACTTGGTTATGATCCCAGAGGAAGTACTGTATTCAATCTTTCTTTCACTTTTATACTGCATAATTATTTATTTTGTAACTTAATTGGCTAATTATGCATGTGTTGCGGTATCTTAGAAACAAAGATTTTGTTTAATTGCTAATGAGTGGGCTTTCTTTGTTTTTGTGATTGTAAGAAATTTGTGAGTATTTTATGTCTCATGCTGTGAGCTTTGGTAGTGATTTTACTATCCATTAATTATTAGATATTTGACACACAGTATAAAAATCATAACGGCTGAGAACAGGGGATTGTACTAAAAATGAACAGAAGGACCAAATATTTTTTAGAAACTGCTAGATATTTTTGCTTTGAAAGTTATTTGATAGTAGTTTCCCAAAAAACATTTTTAATTATGTATTTCCTAATTAAAAAGTTGTGTGTAACATAAGTTGTCTTTTTTAAATTAATTGCCTTAAAATAATGGTAGCAGTATAATGGATGTCTGAGAAACTACTCTGAATGCCCTTCTCAGATTATTTAAATATCTGTACTTTATTTACATTTCAGCATACTTGAATGATATCATAGGACAAAAGATGGCATATGGAATTTCAGATGGGTGGTCCTACTTACCCTCCTATATTTCAGGAACTAGGGGAAAATAATACACAATGTAAATAATTAGGAGAAAAAGAAAATAGAAATGGCTGCTTTGCCAAACCACTGCCATGTTGCTGGCAGTGGAGCCAGTGATGCCCCACTTGTGCATTGCTGCCACCCAAGGCACAAAGGCATCATAGTATGCTCCTGTTAATATAGCCCAAGAACTAGCACCAAGTGTGAGAACATGAGCCCATCTCAACAGTCATTTTCCCCTTCAAGTGAAAAACTGAGCCTTCTCACAAAATGAATTGGCCAAACCTCCTAGGGATTTTTAGTTAACAGTTCCATAAATGGCATCTGAACCCTGAAAAGCAAGTTTGTTTGGATGCACTCATCGCAGTAGAACCAAGGGACCCATTAAATTTTGTTCTTTTGACTCACTGAAATAATTTAAAACACTTCATCCAAATACACTTCATGTCAGGCACAATTTGTTTTGTACCCATGTGAAAAGTCCAGTCAGCAGAAGTTCAAAAAGGAGTTAATAGAAAGAGCAAAGTATATTTATGATTTCTATCAATAATACTTTTAGCAAATATAGTTCTTAACACATGAAGAAAGAGACACTTATTTACTAACATGGGAATTAAGACATCTACAAAGTAATGATTAGCAGGAGATAATATTACCATCCCATACTACTTAATGAGATTCCAGAAATACCTGTGTTTTGCACAGGGAAACAGTGTTGTGAAAAGCTATGGAGCAGAGGTGTAACTTTAAATTTTGGTGCCCTGTCAAGCATACGGGATGGGAATAATAGCACTTACTTCCTAGTTTAGATGCTGCTGTCATGGCTTCTACCTCATGGCAAGCTCGCTCAAAAATGGTGATAGAACTGCTGGCCTTCTGCTGCCCTATCTGAACTGGCACTGAGGACTTCTGCCCCCCTTGCCCCTCCTCCCAGTACCTTACCACAAAGTTACAATACTACTACAGAAACAGATTTAGCAGGAACATCTGATGGTTCAGGCACTGACCTGAGATGTGGGTTAAGGCTCCTGCTCTGCCATTATCCACATGTCAGGTTAGTACACTAGTCATACACCCAACTATTGGTTTTTCTCTGTCTCTGTTAATTTCTTCAGTAAGTTCTATGACATTTTAGATAATTAAATGTTGATTAGAAAATGGGCTGGAATTTGGTTCTTCCAGAATCTGGCAATCAGCCTCTCTCACTGGCCAAATGAATGTTTCCTTACTTATTCCAAATGGAATGGTTTCAATAGGAGAGAAGAAAACTCCTTGATTCACTCCAAAGACTCTCCCACATTCCAGGTGGATGCCCAGGATAATTTGGAGAAATCTGTCTATATGATCTGTGAAGTCTGCATGAGATTATGAACTTTCTTGAACAAGCTGCCAACTCTATTTTGGATATAGAACCTTTTCCTTTCTCTGGGTGTGTCTACAAGTGCATTTACTGTGCATTAAATTTCCTGCACAGTAAATTTATTGCACAGCAATTTTAGGCTGGCATCTAAATGTGCAGCCATTAAAGCATAGTAACACTGCATGTGGACTGGCTTGATACTAAAGTTAGTCCCAAGTCAGTCCAAACACACAGGATTATTGTGCAATAAGGTGTCCACAAGTGCATTACTAATTGGGCATAAATTTGATACCTGCATGATGCCTCAGGTATCAAATTTATACCCAAGTTGGCATAAGTCACCACATTTAATGCACAGTATGGATGTGCATGTATAGACTAATTTTTGGTTACTGTGCAGTAATTTTGGTTACTGCACAATAAATGTGTACATATAGACACACCCTCTGTTTTCTTTTCATCACCAGACTGGGATAAAACTCTGAAGGATGATAATAAAAACCTAGTAACAGATTTCATTATATAGAGGGTGTCTTCTATTCAAATACAAACATCTTTGACCATGAGAATTCATTTTCCAGAGTAAAGCTAAGAGGTCCCCTGATGAGAGCTAGTCACTTGGCAGAAGAATTGGGAGGTTATAAATGGCATTTTATCTCCCTAGCCATTATCAGCAGGTCAAGACGAGGAGGATTTGCTTGCACTAGTAGTCTAATGAAACAAAGAGTAAACACTATCTTTCTGAGAACAAACAGAATCCCAAGGGAAGGATAAAAGGCATTGTATTTAGGAGGACCGTGGTTTTACAAATGCCTCCAATCAGTTGTGTTTTATCCCGTAAATGGTGTTTAGAAATTCTTTGTAAAGCTTCTCTGTATTTGTGTTTCTATGCTCTTAACATCTGCCTCCTGAAGTGTAAAATTGGAAACCAAAAGCATCACATCTTCAGGGATTCTGAGAACAGATATGTTTATGCTATAGTGGGAGTCTGAGAACTTAGGATCTTAGGGGCAGAGTGTGGGTTGGATTGGGGCTTCCAACTCTCAGAAGAGTCCTAGACAGAAAATGCGTGTCCAAAAGGTGAACTAAAAGAACCTGTTTAGTTCAAGCTCCAGAGCTTTAAAAAAATTGAAGGGCCATGTCCAGATGTGCCTTAATGCATACCCCTGCATATGCACTTCCTTGCGGGACACGTTGTCCTGCTTTGGGCAAACTGCCCTTGCCCAGCTCCTCCTAGCTCCCAGCATGCTAGAGCAGCAGGTGCACAAATGGAGCAGTAGAAATGCTCTGGCCAGTAGCCAGAGTATCTCACTGGAGGACCAAGCCTCTGTTTGTTTCAGCTCTAGCCTCTGTAATTTCCCAGTGCTTTTTTTTGCTACCAGGAAATCCTGGTAGCAAATTTTGCCCCCAAGCTGCAAATCTGCAGCACAGGGCACATTCTAACATTCCACATGCGTGGTTTGTGGGCATCACAAAGAGATCTGTGGCGCCACAAACTGCATGTGCCTGCACATCTGATCACAGCCAAGGACTATATGGCTGGGATCTGTAACGGCCATTTGTTGATTGGCCAAAAAAAAGATGCTACCACAGAGTGACTCTAGAGTGGCTAGATTTTTTTCTCTCAACACCTTATACCCTACAACATCCTGTTGCAGAAATTCCAACTAGGATCTGAACTAATCTTGGAATAATTTCTGACTAAAAGCATTCAACCATAAAAATTCTAGTCTAGCTCTCTCTATATATATTTATTATACAAGTTTTTCCAATAAAATTAATTATTTTAAAAACAAAGTATTCATACATTCAATTAAAATGAATGTCTTTATCCTTCCTGTACAGCATGTATGTTAGCAGAAACTATATAAATAAATGTATTAAAGATTACAAAAAGAATTTGGAGAAAAATAAAGGGATTTTTTTTAAAGAAGGGCACATTTTTCTTTAATTGGTCCACAGTCTTCCCATGTATATGTATCTCTATAATCTTTTTGCCATTGACAAAACTTCAAAACAATAAAGATATAAAGGTGCATGACTTTTTTCTTATTAAGAACTACTTTAAAGCTAAGTATAGACCCTTAGGCTATGGCTATCACCAAGTAATCCCCAGTAGAAATGTGAGAGTAAGATAAAGCAGCTCCATGGTCATTCCCTGCCTTTGTTGAGGTACTTGGCAAAGGAAACATTTTAGCCCTTCAGAGCTTTGCTAGTCTACCACTTACATCTAAGAAAAGAAATATTTCATATACTGAGACATACAGAAACACTTGAGGCATCTGTGAATGCCTCTTGTGTACACTTTCAAAAGTAACAATTTTCAAGCTCTCATTCAGATTCATATTTCAGGCCTGGCAGGAAAATTGGCTCTCCAGTGAGTGTTCATATTAGTCTTCTGAGGTTTAGCAAGTCCAGGCAACTTTAGCATGTTTAGCAATTAAGTGGCTAGAGATTAATTAGGGAGAGTAGACACACTCTTCCACATCAAGAAATATCTGCTCTTGGAAGAAAGTAATTAATTGGAAGCTCAATAATGCATTTCCTAGCATGTGCCAGTTGAAATCTGTGCATTAAAGTAAAATATAGTGCATTCCAGTTAGCCATACTTATCTGTGTGGCCATGCCCAGGAACAACTGGGACTTTGCTTGTCAACTATCTACATTTGCACAGGCCTCAATATTTCTCTATTCTGATGTCCTTATTTAAATGCAGGCCATGTATTGCCTACATATTTCTGCCATTTGCAGTGCTCAGGAGTGTCCTAGGCTGAAATTCTGCACCTCAAGTTTCAGCCTGGAGATCCTGAAATTCAGGGGCCCTGTTGAGGTGTCAGAGGCTTAAATCATGCAGGGATTACATGGCAGAATCCCCAGACTACAAATTTGTTGGGTAGCTACAAAAAAAAAGTGATTAACCACATGCTGTCACAGTGCCTAACCAAAGAGATTGGTCCATCTTCCCCCATTCCACTAGAAATACAATGCTGGACCTGAAAAGCTATATCTGGTCATCATATTTGATTATTTCTGTGAAAACACTAATAGCAATTGCTTTCACAGTAAAATATGCAACACAACATTCTATTAATTCCATATCAAAAGCTCCTCATTGTATTTAGGATTCCTAAGTGAATAGAAAAATATGTGCTCAAAATAGAAAAACCCTCTATCCTGCTAGAACCTATAGGTTGCCAGTTATGGCATATACCTAGAATATGGGAGACTAGAGTTTACGTTTCTGTTCTTCCTCATTTGGAGCAGGAACATGAACCCATGTCTTCCATACCCCAGGTGTATGCCCTAACAATTAATTATGATGGAGCTTCTTTCAATCTCTTGTTAGAGCTATTCCACTTCAAATAAGTAACTACATTTTCACTGGAGCAGAGGCTTGAATCCAGGTCTCCCACATCTCGAGAAAGTTCCATAAAATAGAATCAGTCTCACTAGCCTAATGAATACTTTATTTATACGTAGAAAATGGAACAGGCAAAGCTAATTGTATATATCAGAACCACTGTGGTGTATCTAGGATACTAGAAAAAATTGCCATTTAGCTCTAACTAAAAGCAACTGACCTTTATTTTCATATTATATACCTGGTCAATCTAATACAATATCATTGCTATAGAAAGACCTATTAGTAGCACTGTGAGGAAAAGCAAAAATTAGTGGAACTAGGCAGCCAGGCAATACAACAGTAATGGTATTACACTGTAGATAACTTCAAGGTCATAAATTTAAAAATGAACAATGTAGTCAAATATATTCATGGATTTTCAATTAACCTTCAGCTGTCCCTCAACAGGGGATGATGGTCCTTCAGTTAATAGAGAAGTCATTGGTGAGTCTGCAGGGGCCTGAAGAGGCCAGTTCAAGACCTCGTGTTTGACTACAGACATGGCAAATAGTTCTGGAAGGAAGGAGCAGATCCCAGTGACTTCAAGCCACAGCTCTTTCCCCATGTCTCATTCATCCCTCCTTTTCAACAGTGAAGTAAGTTTGATCAATGCCTCTTTGTATATCATGGTACCATTGGTACTCAGGACTCCCAGGTATTGATATTAATACTGCATTTCTTCAGGCTGGCCTTCAATCTCTTTGTCCACCTCTATAGCAGTGAACATTGGTGAGTTGGGAGTATATGACCTGTTTTGGGAGCCAGCTGACAAGCATCCTTATAACATGTCCTGATCATCAGAGCTGGTGCCATATAAATGTGGCTTCAGTGCTGGTGGTGTTTACTTACTTAACAAACACTGGCATTTGCTTCCATATGAACAGCATCCAGAGACTTTAAGTCCCCAAGAAGGCAAGATCCTACCCCCTCTCCCTTCCCCTCCATGATCAGAGACACATTTCCTTCCCTTTGCAGTGGGTGGATGGGTTTCTCCTATCAACATCTGTCCCTGGCTTAGTGGGGGAACACCTGTGGGGATAAGGAAAGGAAAGAGGATACCATCCACCAGCTTGCTGCTGCCATTGCCACTACCCCAGGTTAGGACCAACCCCATCACAGACCAACTGGAGGGGGACAGGAACTGAGGAGGACAATGGGAACACCAGCAACGGTAGGCAAGGCAGAGGGGAATGATAGATTTCATAGACATTAGGGGTGGAAGGGACCTCAGAAGATCATTGAGTCCAGCCCCTGGCCCAAAGGGCAGGAAGTCAGCTGGAGTCATAGGTTCCCAGCAAGATAAGCATCCAATTTGCTCTTGAAGGTGTTCAGAGTAGGTGCTTGCACCACCTCCAATGGCAGACTGTTCCAGACCTTGGGGGCTCAGACAGTAAAGAAATTCTTCCTTATGTCCAGCCTGAAATGGTCTCACAGTAGTTTATGACCATTCAACCTCGTCATCCCTTGGGGCGCTCTGGTGAACAAATGTTCCTCCAGATCCTGGTCGTCACCCCTGATAAACTTATAGATGGCCATCAGATCACCCCTGAGCCTGTGCTTTTCCAGGCTAAAGAGCCCCATGGCTCTCAGCCTGTTGTCATAAGGTCTGTTTTCCTGACCTCTGATCATGCGTGTGGCTCTTCTCTGGACTCTCTCAAGCTTCTCCACATCCTTTTTGAATTGTGAAGCCCAAAACTGGACACAGTACTCCAGCTGCAGCCTCACCAAGGCCGAGTACAAGGGGAGAATGATGTCCCGGGATTTGCTTGAGAAGCATCTATGGATGTAAGCCAGTGTTTTGGTCACTTTACTAGCCGCAGCATCGCATTGCAGGCTCATGATCATCTTGTGGTCAATGATGACCCCCAAGTCTCTTTCTTCCGTAGTGCTAGCCAGCATAGCACTGCCGAGCCTATAAGCATGTTGCAGGTTTTTCTTTCCAAGGTGGAGAACCTTGCATTTTTTGGTGTTAAACACCATCAGGTTCTCATCTGCCCATTTGCTGAACCTGTCCAGGTCAGCCTGGATCACCCACCTTTCATCTGGCATGCATGCTTTGCCCCAAAGTTTGGTGTCATCGGCGAACTTGGCCAGTCCACTCCCGACTCCAATGTCCACATCATTAATGAAGATGTTGAACAGTATGGGTCCAAGGACAGAGCCTTAGGGGACCCCACTGGTTACAGGACACCATGATGAGTGACTGCCATCAATTACAACCCTCTGGGTCCGACCAGAGCCAATTTCCCAGCCAGCGGATCATGGTGGACCAAAGGCCACAGTTGGCTAGTTTCACCAAGAGGTGATCATGGGATACCAGATTGAAGGCTTTTTTGAAGTCATGATATATGACATCAATCTCATCTCCCTAGCAGATAGCAGAGGGAATGTATCTTTGAGCATGAAGAGAAAGGGAGAGGGGAATTCTTACCTTCTTTAGAGAAATCCCCAGCTGCTGCTTCTGCCATGTGGTCACAAAGTGGGGTGTGTCTATGCCACTGTACCCATTCTGTATCTGTCCTGGAAGAGAACACATGAAAGTGGCATATAAAGAAACCCCTACTATGTAGAGAAAGCCTCCTGGCAATTCCTCCTTATCCTCTATCAATACTTGTATACTTAGTAAAGACAAAAGGCACCAAAAACTAAAAAGCCCCGTTTTAAATTTTAAGTACCTAATGTATAATTTTGTTGCAGCAGGATTTACTATAAAATCACCACGTGTTTAATAGGCTTTAAATGCACTTGAAAGCATAATAGTATTAGATGATCCACAGATATTAGTTTACCTTCATTAGGATATAAAGGACACAGACTTCACAAAAGTCATGAAACCAGGCAATCTCCATGAAATCAATGAAAAAATAATAATTTACTAAAAATAAAGAGTCGGCTTTCTAGTGGGAGCCAGCAGTCCTCCAAGATGCACAGCCTGATGTAAATGGGGCTGCCAGCATGAAAACAAGCAGGCAAGATGGCTGCCACCCCCACTTCTCACTGCTGAATTGTCTGAGAGGGCTGCCTGTCATGCAGCCCCAGCCCTCTCCAATCAGTGGTAAGGGGTGGAGTTGCATGATGGACATCCCTCAGCCTGTCAGTGATAAGGGGTGGGGTCACTGGAGCCCCTCAGCCAGAGGCACCATGATAAGCCCATGAAAATGGCAGTGGGGCCTGCAATCTGTCCATGAAATTGGCCAGCCCCTGTTCTGAGATGGGTATACCCCTAGATTTAAACCTTATTCCTTCAGGGCATAAACCTGATCACTACCCACCTGCCACAGAAGAAACTTTTCCCATCTTTTAGATTAATTCTGTTTTGTCTTTTCACCTGAAATGTCTAGTACTGAAAGGAAAAGATGATAGACAAACTACTTATCTAACATAGTGTGGTAACTCTTATATTTCCTCAGGAAACAAATGTAACACATTTTGAGTTTCCAACTTGTCATTGCCAGCTGGCTTTTAAATACAAGAGAGTTGTTCCACATCATTTCTGAGCCTTGACAGTTTTATTTGTCTAAAGATTAGAGCTCATCTGCTGACCTCAATCTCTAAACCATTACAGACTAAGCCATTACATGGGTCTTAGCATTGTGGAAAATAATCAAAATTAAGTTTCAGAAGTGAAGTGCATCTAGGTATCACCATCCTTGTCTCCCCTGTATCAGCAAACAGCAAGCTCCAGCAGCTGCAAATTCTACATCTGGCAGGACTAAGTTCTACCAGTGACACATATGCTGCTGGGCCTGAGAGTCCTATCAGCTGCAGGACTCTTAGCCCTGGCAGCTGTACTGCACTCCAGCAGTTGAGAGATTGCAGCTGCTGCAGTCTCCAGCTGCAGGCTGCACAGGATGTCCCTGCAGCTGGGAAATCACAGCTGTTGCAGTCTCCAGGCCACAATGGTACATGGTGCTGTCTCCCAGCTGAAGGGCCACAGGCTACATGTGCAAATTAAAGCTGGATGGAAACCAGCTATAAAGTTATAACACATCTTCCAGCAATAACTGTATAGCTGGTTTGTCCTTTTACAGTGTCATAGCTAATTTGCACATGTAGCCAGTCTAAATTTACTGCACAATTGACAAGGTAATTGCATAATATATATAACATATAGAAGGGGCCTCAATTTTAGTTAGGGCAATTCCACAGACCTCATCCAGCTCTGAATATTAAGAGCAGATTGTAGCAACTCCTGATTCACCCTTTGATAGATTCCTTTACAATTTTTCACTCCATGTGCAAAGACAAATTAATGAGATCTCTTAACTGCTTCCCAATAGCAAATGCTAAAGTAGGTTACATTAATTAGTAATAATTTATATAGCTTCATAAATCTACATAATCTTTCATCAGGGTATGACATTTCCCACCTTGAAGAGTGTCAGTCTACGATCATTAGTAGACCTCTAACTACTGTGAGCATCTCAAATCCAAGCTCAAAGGAATGGTCATTTAAATGACTTTCTCTTGATATGTAATGACTACTCATTATGGGATACTGAAAGGCCTTTCTAACACCACAGACTTAGAATTATTACTAGACTCCATGGCCAGGTACAGACATTGCGTTTTTACAGTATAAGTAATAGGAAACTGATCTATACCTATAACAAAACAGAAGTTCAGCACACATAGACTGGTTTAAAAATACTGGAACCTGATCTAAGATCTATCCCCCCTGACCTCATGGTCAATAGGGCTGGACACAGAAGTTACACATAAACTGGTTTAAGTGATCAGAAACTGGTTTAAACCTGTAACCAAATACAAGTTCAGTGCATATAAACCACTTTCAAAATGGCTGACACTAGTTTAAAATAAACCTGGTTGAATGCATTATCAGACTTAACTGATTTAGGTTAAACTGACTTATGAAATGTCTGTGCCAGACCTCTTCCTGGTTCAAGTTAAGCCATAGTTTTTCAGCATCCCAAAATGTTTCCAACCCTGGGCTAGGTTGTGGTGTCTGCTCCAGAGAACAGGGTTGGCCCTGCTCCTCTGATCCCTAGCTGGAGTAGTGAGGGCTGGCTACAAGGAGATGGGGATGGGAAACTCAGCTGGGGACTGAAGCTAGGCATGCCTGTAGGGGGAAGCCACACACCAGACTTTTCCCCACTGGAGGGGGTGGTGTTGAGCCATAGGAGGTGGAGGCAGGAGCACAAGGGATGGAAGGGCAGGGATGGGTCACGGTGGGGAAAACCTAGGAGAGACTGCTCCCCCCCAGGCAAACCCAAGCTGGGGTCGAGGGCCAGGGAGGGGGGTTAAAACTTCCTCAGCTCAGTGAGCTTGCCCTGGGCCAAGACATGACCATGCCCCCTGCTCTCTGTCAATTTGGGAGCAGGGTACAGGCAGGCCAACAGCCTGGGAGGGAGTGCCACCCCCACAGGCAAAGCCTTACAACTGCAGATGAAGAGCCAGGTCCACCTGGCTGTCCAGCTGGGCAGCATCCAGGATGTATGTGTGTGTCTGGCTGGTAGCAGGGGTGGCAGCTGTAAACTGAGAGCAGCAGAAAGCAAGAGCAAGCCGCATGCCCAACTGGCAGCATGAGGAAGTGGCGAGGGAGATAGCACAGAGTAGTCTCTGCATGAAGCAATTCAGTTGCATCAGAAGCTGAAGAGGAAGAGCAAGGTGCACACCTGATGCATTGACTCAGTGTCACTGCCCAGTCAACTGCTGCCCGTGCATGCCGAGGCCCCTGGGGCCTTCAGGACATGTGCCTTGCTCTTCCTTTCCAGCCTCCTGATGCTGCAGAGCTGCTTCATGCACAGTCTGCCCCCTGCCACCTCTCCCACCAGCTGCAGGTTCCTTGTGCTGCCAGTGGGGCTTTCTCCTGCTCTCTGTTGCTAGTAAGTCACCACTGCCACCCATACCCTCATACCCCCAGCCAGGCGCAAACATATATCACCCCTCTGGCCCATCTGGACAAGCAGGCAGACCCAGCTCTTCTCCCAAAGTTGTCAGGCTGTCAGCTGGGGTTTGCCTGCGGTAGTCCCTCCCAGGCTGTTGCCCCCCTTCCAGGCCCCCACTCAAGTTCTGCAGCAGACCCACTGGCTGCTGGCCAACACCCAGGAGCACACCTGCATGCACACTAGCAGTGCTGCCTTTGAGGCCTTCAGGAAGCTGGTACCGCACCTGCACCCATGCACCCACCCACTCACACATGTTCACACACACACACACACACACACACACACACACGCTCACCCTTCAGAACCACATATGGATGCACACACACACACACACAAACACATAGACCCACACCTGTCCCACACATGCACACTCCACACTCTCCCACCTCCCCCCACATACACACACATACCCCCCTCACACACACCTGTAAGTCCCCATGCATACCCCCCAAATTCCTTCCCACTAATAAATCACATGCAGGCTAAGCATTCCTCACAGCCTATCTCCCCCAGACTCCCTTCTCCCCCCCACCCCCACCCGATGCTTCAATTCAAAGGAGGGAGTAAAGCAGGTCCAAGCAGCTGCTTGCTCCCTTCCCAGGGAGGTATGCAGCCCAGGCTTTACCAGCTGGCCCTACAGAAGATCTCCTCTCATCTTTGCCAGCCTCAAGCCTCCCTAGCCCTAGGCAAGGCTGATGCTGATGGGACAGAGGCTGAGCCCGGCTGACTCAAGGCACCCAGAGGCAAACTGAAAATGACCTTCCTCACATTTCCTCCTTCAGCTGAAGTGGTCACCAGAGAGTTTGGGTGCAAGATTTAGCACTGCAGTGGTTAGCAGAAGTCATTCACTTGGGGAAGAGGGAGAGGAAACAAATGGTGGATTGTGCAGGTGGGGGCAGCTAGTGCCTTGACAGCTGATGCTTTGGGACCCAGGCTGAGAGCTCATGTGGGCAATAGTGGTAAGTTTAAAGCACCCCTCCCCCTAGTCTCAGCATGCTAGGCCCTGCCTGGGGCCTGGCCATGTCCCCTCTGCTCAAGCAGGTATGGGGGGAAGCACTGGAGCTTCAGTCCCTTCCCTTTGACAGTGGCTTTCAGGCTGGGAGGCATGCGCCAGTGCCTTCCCTCCTCCCCCTCTGAGCTTCTGGCCTAAGCCACTGCAGGCATGTGGCTGCATTTCCTGAGTCAAAAGTGAATATCTGTTTACTTGCTTCTCAGTTTAATTTCTGCAGCTTAGACCAATCTGAAAAGACTGAATTGATTCAGCCTTGGGCTTTTTGTTTTGACTGTCTGTACTTAGCCTGTATGTTTTATTCACAACCATTCTAAACTACACCACTTAAAGAAAACTGTGTAACTTTGATCCCACTTCAGGCTTTTTGAATATCTGTACCCTGCTAGGCCTGTGCAAAAACCTTACTGTAGAAAATGTCATTGCATTCACAGTAGAATTAAGGCAAATTCCACCAATCAGTGGTATACAGGGCCATGTGAGCCCATTAATGTTACACTCAAAGTGTAAAAAGACCTTCCCCCTGTTGTCCCTTCTTCAAATTTTACAGAAAAAAACCGACTCCCTATGAGAAACCTTCTGTTGCATATTTCGCCCTGGAATGACTTTTTTCAGCTGAATTACAAGCCCAGGAAGAAAAGAAATCATAAAGACAGTGCTGAAACATCTTTAACTGTAGTGCCATGAAAGGTATCTCTTTAACAGACTTTCTTAACTCACAGTACATATTTAATGTACTACTTTTAGGTAAGGATCATCAGTTCTTATCTAACTAAGAAAACAAGAAGATGTTGCTTTTTAAATCCAATGCCAAATAGAATGATAATAGATTTGTGAAATGTGCCCATGTTATTCAGAAAACCTTTTAAAATACTTGACTTTATTCATTGAATGTTCACCTCCACTGCTACAATAGCAGACCCACATACTGCAGGAAAATAAGATAAAGAAACAATTCTAAGAATTTAAAGGTAGACTGTTTTAAATATTTAAGATTAATTTAAATAGGTATTATTCATATTAATAGTACAATTTATGAATGCTTGTCAGTAATAGAAATTTTCCTATGACAAATGCTACTATTAGACTTCATGAAGTAATGAATTAATTTTTAATAAGGCAATGATCTTGCTAGCTTTTAAGGGTGATTTGCCTTTCTTCATCAGACTTCTGATCTGGGTAAATTTAATAGTGATTAACCGGCACTAATTTGGTACAAGAAGTTAATTTATATGCATTCTAAAGGTTGGATATACAATCCTATCTTTTACAAATATTTTGATAAATGTTTTATGATGAAAGATACTGAAAGTATTGTTAATGTTTTGCAATGTTATAAAGATGCTAACTAGTTAAGGAGAAATAATACATCCATGTTTACAGCCAAGTACAGTATAACAATTTTATTCTCATCTCCAAACAACATAATAGATTATCCTCATCTACTGAATTTTGGCTAGAAAAATAATTGAATGACTTCATGGAGGGGGAAAAACAGAACACAAAGGACATAGCCTTTAGATAGCGTAAGTCAAGTTTCAAAGTCAGTAGAACTCCGATTGTTAAATCTCTCAGGTTTCTTAGAAATGTTACCCTAGATTATTAAATATTGTTCATAGACAGCATTAAACCCCCTCTCTATAGAAAATCCCTTGCAATGTGACAACTTATTGACCTTTAACCCATTAATGTGTAGGGCATAAGTTGAGTATCATGAAGAGACATATCATAAACTGAATCAACATTTGCTGAAAAATGCAAACCTGCCATGTCTAATCTCACTTTTTTCTTCCCAAAAGTATATGCACTTAACATTTGATATCTAGATCATGTAGTGCTATATTGGAGAGAGCATGTCTAAGTCCCAGTTTGAAATCATTATGGGACTTTTCTGAAACACACTGAGGTTGTACATTTAAAAGTATCTTCATTAATAGTCTCCACTTTAAACTCCTACAATACGAGGTTCTTCATCATATATGTTGGCCACCACGTAAAATAAATGGTTTTATTTTGAAAGATGATTGTTTGAGAACTGAATTAATCCTGTCCATTCACAGCAGTATAATATCATGACACTATTAGAAAACATCACGACACTACTAGAAAACATCATTTAATACAGTTGTGCAACATTGTTGTGCTGCAGTATTTCAGTGATATATCACTCAGACAACCCGAAAGGAAAAGCAATGTTAATTTTGTCAGTTTTGCCCTGTATATGGATACATTCTTTAGCAGTTCGATTAAAAGAATGACTGTTTCATGTGAGCAACACTGCCTTAACAAAAATTTGCAGCAATTCAGTTGGATATTTGAATATATACTGAAGATTATAAAATATTTATTTGTAGTGTCTTTTCATATACAGTATTACAATTATGATATATACAGGTGCTAGTTGAGCACTTACCAAATAAAATAGATGGATGGTTTACTGCCACTTTAAATTTTTAGTATTTGTTTAATTTATACATCTGACTTCATTAGTTACATTATGTAATTTTGTCATATCTTCTTTTCTTCTACTTAGTTGTTTTTTACTCTATAACCTGTAATGGCAGCTATTAATTCAATTAAGACAGTTAAATGATTTCTGTGTTACTCAGCACTTAACTAATCTTCAGTTTGTTTTTCATGTAGCTTTTTTCCTTATACTGCAAAGTCACATGATTACTTTCAAATAATGAGAACCATTTAATAATCTCATGTACAAAATGCTTGTGATTATTTTGCATGTATGTCTGTGGTAATTTAGCTAGTAATATGGGACTGAATAATAGAAGGGTTCTCTTCTTTTATCAAATCTAATCTGCCATATTTGCAAAAAACTATTTTGTAAAAGGCTACCCAGTAACACCTGCTCCTGTCCCTCTCACATATCATAGCCACAAAGGATGACATGTACAAACCTGCTACAATGTACCAAAGGAAGACAGCAGGAGGGACAAGGACACCAATGATTTTTTGAACATCACAATGGTGTTAAAAATATTTTTACCATGATCATAGAAAGCAGACAAGAAGTGGGGAGAGGAGGGGAAGAGATTCTGATGGTAAAGTATTACTGTACTTCGAGTCTTCTTCCACTCACAAGTTTAAACATTTCAATTCTAGCAGAGCTGAGGGAGTTAATTGATGTCATGGTTCATTATTATTTACTTAATTTGTACTAATCTCAGTGCATGTTTTAACAACCCTCGATCTTCCACTACTCAAGCTATCCTTGCATCTACAATTATCCTGGTAATGTCTTTCTGCTTATCACCTCCCACTGCCACCCCACATATCCAGTAAAGGTGTATCTCTACCTAGAAACCTATATTGGGTAATTTTGTTCCTAGAGGATTTGAACCTATAACAGAGAAGAAGGGAAGGAGCAGGGCAGGGCTAAAAGGTAGGCTGAGCTGTGTAGCAGTCAGAGGCAGGTGAGAATTGCAAAGGTGAGGTAATTAGTTAAGCTACTGCATTTATCGTTTCCTGGATTATTAAATGCAGCAGAAGACAAACCATAGAAAGCTGAACCAGCAGTGCATCCAGGGGGACAAAGTCAGACATGGACAGACCCAAAGGGGTTGATCTCTCCAGTTATAGGTACAGGTACTGCAAGTGACTGAAGTGAATTCTATTCCAACCCTAACTGTGTGTTTCTTCATGTTGAGGATGGAGGGCAATGGAGGCCAGCTCTGGATATTCTTTGTGTGTGTTTGGGCAGGGGAGGTTCAGAGAAAGCAGTTACAGCCTTGCCTCCACCATATTCAGGGGCCTGAGGGGTGGAGGTAACTCTCTAGGAGCAGATCTAAAAGAAAGGGGCTCCCAGGGTCAAAGTGGGACTGGATCATAAGATAGTAGGGCTAGAAGGAACCTCATACAGTCATCTAGTTCAGGCCCCTACTCAAGGCAGAACCATCCTTGACTAAATTATCCCAGCCAAGAGTCTGTCTAGTGTGTTCTTGAAAACTTCCATGGAAATCATCCATGGAAATTCCACAAATTCTCTAGATAGCCTGTCTGTAACAAGGGGCCTGCTCCGGGCTGATCTCACTGGGGCCTGCCCACCTGTTTCTGGGCTAATCACCCATCTTCTCACCCGCCACACTTTGTTGTTAATTTGTTCATTGATGTAATTAAGCGGGAGGCTGTCCATTTCCTGCCTTGATGCCAGGGGGTGCTGTCTGTGGCTCCATTCCTCCCCTACACCGCAGCCCAAGCCTCACAGATGGCACCTACAAGTTGTCATCATCACCAGCCCCCACACTGGGCCCCAGAATCCTCCTAATTGAACCCCCGCCTGGATTCCTCTCCTCAGGCAGTCTCATCCACCTTCATACTAGGCAGAATAGCTCCCTGAACCACTTCCTTTGGTTCAGGGAGCTTCAGAATAGCTCCCTGAACCACTTTGCATGTGGCCCTCCCAGAACCTTTGGCTCACTAGCCCTGGCCCACCTCCAGGCCAGGCGGAACCCCAGGCCCTCAACTCTTGGGTGTTCCTCACAGTGGGCCCCTGGCCCTTTGACCCTTCTGGTCCTGGCCCCAGCATTGACCAGTCAGGGGAAGTCCAGACAGGCGTGAGTCTATGGCTTTTTCTCTCTCTCCGGGACTCCGCCCTCCAGACCACACAAAGGGGTAACCCACCTTGTTGTGGGGACTAGGGGTTAAAGTGCCTCAACCCACCTTTCACCAGGGTGGTAACTGGTCTGGCATTTCCTGGGGGCTCCCATGCCACTGAGAGCCCTACCACACCACCCACTCCCGGCAGGGTGCAGTTTTAGGTCATAGCCAGGACCAGGAGCTTCCTGACCATCCCCTACAGCTCATCCCTTACCTCCAGATGATACCAGCAGCCCTTCAGCCAGGCAATGTTGTTGCCTGGCCTCCAGCAGCAGAACTGCCCTGTTTATATGGGTAACCCTAGGTTCAAAATGGCTGCCCTCATCAGGCACCTGGCAGCTGCCCTTAAAATGGCAGGCACGAAGAGTGCCCTGCCACACTGTTTCAATACTTGACCACCCTCATAGTAAAAAAGGTCCTCCTAATCTCCAACCTAAATTTCCCCTGCTGAAGTTTGAGACCATTTCTCCAAGTCCTATCCCCAACAGGCATAGTCAAGTCTGTAACCTCCATCTTCTCTGTAACTGCCCTTAAGGTATTTGAGGATTTATCAAATCCTACCTTAGTCTCCTCTTTTCCATACTAAATAAACCTAGTTTTTCAGCCTATCCTTGTAAATCATGCTTCCCAGGCCTCTAATAATTTTTGTCACTCACTGAAGGACTCTTTCCAGTCTGTCCAAATCCTTCTTGAAGTGTGGGGCCCAAAACTGGACACAGTACTCCATGTGAGGCCTCACCAGTGACAAACAGAGCAAATGAATCACTCCCCTTGATTTGCAGTTGACACTCCTGTTAATACAACTTGATGTTCTGTTGGCTCTTTTGCTACCAAGAGAAAAATATTGGCTCATATTCAGCTTATGGTCTACTGTAACCCCCAGCTCCTTCTATGTAATTTTGAAGACTACCCAGTCATTCCCAAATCTGTAGTACACACAGTTATTCCATCAAGTGTAGGACTGACAAAACACACTTCTGAGGATGGCTGTCGTGACTTCTGTCCTCCTTTATTGCCTTTCCTGCCACACCTTGATGGAAAATTAATACAAAATTTGGGAGGCTGCCCTCAAGCAACCAGCATAAGCCTTGTGTAGTGTACATAGAGGTGATTGCACAATAGCTTCAAATTAAGTCTTACTATTTCATATTGTGGGGGGTGGGGGGCATGAGGGGTATAGGTTTGTGGAGGGTTGTGGGTGTGTGGGTATGTGGGGGGTGAGGGAAGGTGTGGGGGGTGTGCATTGCTTTTTGGGGCGTGATAGGTGTGGGGATATGGGTGTGGGGTGAGAGAGCATATGGGTGTGTGTGTGGATATGTGGGGTGTGGGTGGGTATGGGGTTTGTGGGAGGCTGTGTAAGAGGAATGGGGAGTCCACATGTATGGCAATGAGAGGGGTGTGTGGATGCACGTATATGGTGGGCTCTGCATTTAGGACTCACCCTACAAAAACACACACACTCTCTGTCCCTCCCTCCTTCACTGTACACACACACACACACCCTCCCTCTTATTCCAACTAAGTCTGTTATTCCAATCATGTCATAGTTTCTTGACTGTGCTAGGACTTCCAATTCTTTCAGTTTGTTTCCCAGGCTCTGTGCATTCATGTACAGACACCTGCAGTAACTAGCTGATTGCCCTACTTTCTTAGGAAGAATGAAGCTTCCTCTGTTGCCCACTTCTCCTTGTACTTCCTCCAAGTCCCCTGCTTCCCCACTTACCTCAGGGCTTTGTTTTCCATTCCCCTGTGAACCTAGTTTAAAGCCCTCCTCACTAGGTAAATGATCCTGTCTACAAAGATGCTCTTCCCTGTCTTTGTTGGGTGGATCCCAACTTTCCCCAGGAATTTTCTTCTTGGAACAACATCCCATGATTGAAGAGTTCTGCCCCTTGTAGCTTGTTGCAAGGCAACTTGGTGTTGTACACAAATTTGCTAAGCTTGCACTCAATCCCATTGTCCAACTCATTTATAACATTAAATAATGCCAAACCCAAGATAAACCCCAGGAGAATTCCACTTGATACTGCTCCCTAGTTAGACATTGAGAAATTGATGACTACTCATTGACCATGATGATCCAACCAGTTATGGATGCACCTTAAAGTACTTTATTTATCCTGTGTTTCCTTAGCTTGTTAATGAGAATGTCATGGGATACTGTGTCAAAAGCCTTTCCAAAGTTAAGGTATATCACAACCATTGCTCTCCCTACAATCCACAGAGCCTGTCACCTTCTTATAGAAGGAAATCAGTCTGGTCAGGCATGAGTTGTTCTTGGTGAATCCATTCTACCTGTTTCTGATCATCTTGTTCTCTTCCAGTGCTTCAAAATCAGGGAGATGGGTTTTCTCTTTCCCATGGAAAAAACCCCACAGAATTTCTCTTTTACCTGAGAAAACTGCAGATTTTTTTTTCATTTTAATAGGTAAACACATGAATTTTACTCCTTTGCAAAGAGTTCTCTGCAGGATGGCAGAGTTCCAGACTGCAAGAGGCTGGGGGGAGAAAGAGCGGGGCAGTTAGGCAGGGGACACCACATACATGCACATGGCCACCAGGCAGCCTGGAGAGCAGCTCCTGGATGTAGATGTATGTGTGGGAATTGAGGCCCCCATAGGGAGGGAGGAGGGAGTTGAGCATAGAAGCCCTGTGGCTGCTGCCCAGCCAGGTGGTGCATGGGGCTTGGAGCCCAGGGCTCCAATATATGGCTGCAGGGTCCTAGTGCAGAACAGGACAGGACTGCAGGCAGATCATCTGTGGGGCATGGGTATGGGGCTAGCTCCCCGCTTCTGTGTGCGCTCTTGGGAGGGCAGGGGAAGCACATGTCCCCAGATCTGTGTGCAGAGTGGGTGCAGGGGAAGGCATGAGCTGCTTACTGCAGGCTCACGATCCTCTTCCTGCACCCTCCCCTGGGGAGTCCACAGCCCAGTGGGCATGGCGGGACAGAGTGGGGCCAGGTGGGGAAGCCCACTGAGAGCTCTGCACTGCCCTAGTGATGCACCTTCTGCTCAACCCCACACTGCTGTCCCCACTGCTCCAGGGCAAGCAAGAGATTCAGGCAAGGGATTCATCTGCTTGCAGACCTCATTATGTTTATAGATATATATAGATATATACAGAGAGAGAGAGAGAGAGAAAGCAGTGTTTCAGTGTTTCATTCCCACAGATTGGGGGGAGAGGGAATTATAAGAATTTACCATTTTTTATCAGATAATTTGTAATTTTTTTGATCAGGGAAAACCAGTATCCCTGTTCATAACAGATTCCTTGAAAGCTTGTTCCATGACTTTTCCAGGAGTCAAGGTCAGGCTAATTGATCTGTAAGTCCCTGGATCCTCCTCCTTAGCTTTCTTAAAGACAGGTACTATATTTTCCCTTTTCCAACCAACTGAGACCTCACCTGACCACCACAAGTTTTCAAAGAGGTTCTGAAATTACCACATCCTTTAGTACCCTAGGCTGTAGCCCATGCAGCCCTGCTGACTTGAAAGCATGTAGCTTCTCTAAATAATCCTTAACCTGTTCTGCCATTATTCTAGGATTTTTAACTCCTTTCCTATCTTTGCTGAAAACCATGCTTGCCATGTGATAGTTGCCCCTATTTCTGAAAACTGAAGTAAAAAAAGGCATTAAATACTGCATTGGCCTTCTTGGCATCATCCAAACCAGGTTGTCTTCTGCATCCTGTAGTACAAACCAAGGGACTTTGGTTTCTCTGATCTTCCTTTTACTTTTGACATACTTGCGTAATCCCCCTTTTTTGTCTTTTATGCCCTTTGCCAGCTGCATTTCAAATCATGCCTTGGCCTTCCTATTTTTCTCCCTGCATGCCCATGTAATACTCCTATAACATGCAGTAGTATGACCAAGTTTCCACTTCTATAGGATTTCTGTATGAATTTGAACTCATTGAAAAGATTGCTGTCTATTCTGATTCATTTCCTGTTGCACTTCCCATATTGCCATTGCATCAGTATAGCTTGCTTCTTAAACTGCCTTAGAATACAAGAAGCTCTTCTAGTTTCCTTTCCTCCTCAGACTTTCCTTCCAGGGGATCCTGCCCATCAGTTCCCTGAGTTTGCTGAAGTCTGCTTTTCTGAAGTCCAGTAGCCTTACTCTAATGTTCTCCTTCCTTACCCCTAGTAGGTTCTTGAATTCTGTCATTGCATGATCAGTGGGCATCTTATTGCTACAGCATAGCATCTCATGTAGACCCACCAACTGTCACCTAAGTTATCTTCCATCTTCACACACTCACCAATTCTTCCTGTTTGTGAGCAACAAGTAGGGAAGTGCTTCCCCCCGCAGCTGACCTCTTCACCATCTGTATCAAAAAATTATTCCCAACACACTGCAAGAATTTGCTGGACTACTTACAGGAGTGTAGATTGTAGCTGTGTTGGTCTAAGAACATAGGCAAAACCTTGTCTGCCCTGGACTACCTATGCACTTCTGTGTTTTCCCCCCAGCAGCTGCCCCAGTAATTAAAGTCTCCCATGAGAACAATGTCCTATAATTTAGAATTTTCCATCCATTGTTTAATGGATCCCCTTCTTCTTTTTTTGGTGGTCAATAGCAGATGCCCACCATGAAATCAACCTGCTCCTCTTCCTTCAAACCTTTACCCAGAGGCTTTGAACATGTCTATCTTCTACTTTGCACATCTCCTTTATGTAGAGAGCAACACCTCCTTTTTTTCCCATATTTTCTATATTTTCTGACAACATTATACCCTTGACTGTACTAGTCCCACTGCATCTCTAATTCCAATGCTTCTCTCAAATCCCAATTACATCATACTTCTGTGATTGTACTAGGACCTCCCATTCTTCCTGTGTATTTTCTATGCTTGTCACATTAGTATATACATCTGAATTTGGGTTGGTGGGTCACAGGCACCAAGAGTATTTTGGGGAATGGGGGCCTGTGGGGTAGAGGGGCATAGGCAGAGAGGGGGCTGAGGTGTTCTTTGGTTGGGGGAATGTGAGAGGCAGACAGGGTTTTGGGCAGAGGGGATGAAATAGGGTGTGAGGGGGCTGGAAGAAAAAGCCATTGTGGCTGAATGAGACCCAGAGGTATGCAGTGAGGTTTGAGTGCTCAAAGGAGAAGGAGATTCCTCATTTGCATGAAAGGGGGAGGTGAAGGGTCAGGAGACCTGGGAAGTGATGTGGACAAGTTTGTCCATGTTACAGTGGATTCATGGAAGTTATAGAACTCAGTGTGGTAGGAGAGGAATGGTGGGATCTGATTCAGCTTCAGGCACAACAGGATAAGCTAGAAGAGGAATATAATGGATCCAGGGGGCATTTCAGGTGGCAGAGTGAATACATAAAGGGCAGTGAGGGGTACTTTGGGGCCATGGCAGTGTGTCTGAGAGACCCATATGCTTGGGTGCAAGAAACAGTTCTGTCTGGGCCAGGCTGGGTGGTAACAGCTGTATTTCCTTGGCACCAGGTGCTTGACCCACTTTAGAGCTGGCAGGCAGCCTCTCCCTGCTCCCCCAAACTCAATTGTATTTATTTTTTATTGAATCTTAAAGAGAATAATATAGTCCTAAGCCTCTATCATATTAATAAATGTTCTAGTTTCTTTTTAGTTGGAGAAAAATATGTGTTTGTGTTATAGGTTGATACACCACACTACCTAATCTCTCCTTGTCAAAAGCCTAGTCCCGATGGGACAAGGGCTATCCTGGAGGGGAAAGGGGGAATGCCACCACTCCTCCCACATAGTCTGTGGGGGTCTGTCCACAGTAAAATGTAGACATGTCAAGCCCCAATCCAAATGCAGTCTGCATCTCTAATATCCTCTATGTAACTGACTTTTTCACAGTAGTGCTCCAGCCATGTTTTCACATCCTCTTCTGTAATGAGGTCTGTAAACATTTTTTACTATGACCACCCACTGCCAGAAGTTTTAAGCCACTCCTAAATTATATTTAAAAAAAAGAAAAAAGAAGAAGACAGGGTCCTTTCCAAGTTCTTGATATACTTCCCCAAAAAACTGTAGTAATAACAGTCTCTAAAGCTAATGTCCCAGTCTAACCACTTAAGCAGCCAAACTCCAACCTCAAAATCAAAAGCTTTCTAATCCATCACAAAAAGCTAGACAGGTCCTCACCTGGACCATGAACTTCTGCCTTCTTCCTTCTGTCCCTGTCCTTGTCACTCCTGCCCCTCCACCAGTTAAGAGCACAGGTTAAGTCTGCATCATCTCCTCCTCCATCATCTTCTCTTCTGTGATCCCCTCCAGCATCTGTGTTCCCCTCCAGCCACTGATCCCCCTCACTGTCTCAAGGCCCAGTAATCCCAGCCAATCATAGGGCAGAGGTTGGAGGCTTTGCCACAGGGACTCCTTTCCTATTGTTCTGCATTTGGCTGCAAACAGTGGCCTGGTGGAGGGCTGTGCTGTTGGTTGTCTCTAAGGCTCCTAGGCTCTGGTGTTTCAGACTGACTTGTGACACAGTATTAGATGCTGTGAAGTCAGATTATATGACTAGGACAACAATTCTCCCTAACATCATTGTTTAAGGATGCCAGAGAATACGTCCCTGACTGTTCTGTTTAATAGCTATTAATGGACCTTTTTGACATTGGTTATACTTTTTGCCATTACAAACCTACGAAACTTGTTGCCCAAGGAGTTAACTATAAACTGTATTTAAAAAAGGGAATACCTTTTGTTGGTTTTAAACTAGCTTCCAGTTAGTTTTACTGTGTGCCCCTTAGTTCTAGTAGGCACCCGTAATAAGCCTCCTATAACAGGTAGTTTGTGGGGTTTTCAGATAATAGGGGGCAATTTACCTTAATTGCCGTAAATAGATTCTTGGGGGGGGGCAGGGTTCTACCAAGTGCAGCAAGTATATGCACTAATGCTGATAATGTCATTCCCAGGAGTCCCTGAGAGGACGCTCAAAGTGCATGAGTTGGTCATTTATGCCCTGAGGAGGCTATCCAGTTTTGTAGCTACATCTGTGCTGAGCATTCAAGGCCAACAAGGTGATTTTCCTCAAATGTGCACCCTTGCCAGAAGAGAGTACAGCTTTCACCAGTTTCAGTCAGCTGCTTTTCATCAGCTAACCTAACTGGACAGCTATAGACAGCTAGGTTCACTCTGTCAGACAGCTAGCTTGACAAAGTTAATGCTATTCTCCTGCTAGGTTGGTTGGCATCTGGATAACCTACTACCTCACCCAATGCTACAGACTTTTCCAGCTTATACAACATCACGTTGAGTATAAGGGTGCAATGGAATGAGGAAAAAAAATTACACAGTAAAAGCATTGAGGACTGCACATTTAGGTATTTTGGGGGGTTCTCCCTAGCTCTCTTATACAGCTAAAAGGAGGCATAGTCAGGTAGCTAGTCTGCATTGGAGAAACCTCATTGAATAGTTTCAACTAACTGGTCAAAATATACACATGAAATTGCTGGTAAGCATGCACAGATAGTTGTTAGACCTCTGCAAATTTCTGCATTTGCCTGTTCTAGAAGATACTTGGGAAGGAGTGGAGCCCTCATAGTGTGTAATACCTGGGGTAGCTGGCAGTAGCTTTCCCCAGAATTTGTCTGTGACTGCTACTTTTAATAAATACATTATAGTTTCTGAACTCCAGCTCCATGACTTGTTTATGAAGCTATCAAATAACACAAAGTGTGGTCAACTGAAGGGAAGGGAAGGGGTGTCAGGTGGGACGGGCAGAACAAAACCCCAGAGCAAGGGAGGGATTGGGGCTGGAGATGGGACAAGCTGCCCAGGTGGGGTGCAGGAGTGTGGAACTCAGGGAGGCACCACTGCAGGCTGCCTCACACCACTGGTCTTGGAGGGCATGGGCACAAGCATGAGCCCCCAGATCTGTGCAGGGTGGGTCAGGCCGGGCTGCACTCCAGGAGGCTGGCCTGAGCTGTCTGCCACAAGGCTGCGCTCCACGGGGTGAGTGGAGCCTGGGCTGCTAGCCCAGTCACAGCCCAGAGCACAGCCCTGGCTCCGCGCACCCCGCAGACCACAGTGGAGCGGGAGCTATGAGGGGGCTGCAGCCACCCTAAAATTCCCCATAGCTCCTGTTGCTGGTCCCTCCCCAATCCAGGTGCACACTCTCACTGCTGTGCTCTGCCACTGCTTGCCCAGCCCGGGCAAGCCGTGGCTTGTCCAGGAGGTGTGGGAAGGCTGAACGAGTGGCAGGAGGGCATAGCCCCTGCTCCCAGCACCTTCAACCACTCATCCAGCCTGGCTCAGTCTGCCCTGTGCAGATCTGGGGGCACATGCCCACTCCCATGCCCTCCTGGACTGGCGGCCTGTAGTGGAAGAAGACCCCTTCCCCAAGTCCTGAGTCCCACCCCCCTTGCCCGAGCTGGGCAGCTTGTCCCAGCCCCAATCCCTCCCTCACTGTGGGGACATTGATCTTCCCCCCCCTAACCTCCTCCCTCCCCCTCTGCCCACCACAACAGATTTATCAGCTGGAGGCAGCAGTGTCCAGTGAGGTGAGGACTGCTGCCTGTTTAGTCTATTGCTAAATCTCTGAATCAGCACTGAATCCTTTCTGAATTGATTCAGAGACTTCTGATTCGATTCAAACCTTTTAATTCAATTCAGATTTGGTAATTCGGCCACCGAATTGGGCCAAATCTCCTCCAAATTGAATCAGCTACCAAAGCTTCACACACCCCTAGTTAATAGTAAGATCAGCAAAGGAACTACTTCGGTCAGCAGCACTGTGGAGTATTAGCTCATATACAAGAGTGATATCACAAGACAACAGATAACATATATCAGACTGCACTTAAAACAGTGATGTCTTCTCCCTAGTGCAGGGGTCAGCAACCCCTGGCATGCGTGCCAAGTATGGCATGCAAGACCATTTTGCTTGGCACACCATCGCCAGCCCTGGCTCTGGGTAGCTGCTGCCAGCCATGCAAGTCCCGCTGCAAGCAGGCTAGGCTCCATGGTTGGCAGTAGCTATCCAGAGCCAGGAGGCTGGAAACAGCTGTGCCAGGCTTCGGCATCAGCTTTGTACTGGCAGGTGCACAAGCACCTCAGAGTGGACAGTGGGAGAGGGGCCTGAGACAGTACAACCCCAGTCTCTTGTAAGCACAAGCACAGCTGCTTGCAGCCTGCTTGCTGCTGCTTCCCAGAGCCCAGGCTGGCTACAAACAGCTGTGATGAGCTCCAAAACCCAGTCATCAGCTCTGTGCCAGTAGCAGAGGAGAGAGCAGGGTTGCACTGCCTCAGGCCCCTTCCCCACCATCCACTCCAAGGTGCATGTGCACCCACTGGTATGGAGCTGATGCTGGAGCCTGGCGGAGGTATTTGCAGCCTGCCTGCTGCAGCTGCCCAGAGACCAGCCTGGCTACATGCAGCTGCACCAGGCTCCAGAGCTCAGTGAACATCTCTGTGTCAGCAGTGGAGGAGAAGCTGGTGTTGTGCTGCTTCATGCCCGCCCCCACCATCCACTCTGAGGCATGTGTGCAGCTATTTGCAGTCTCTGGCTGCAGTTGGCCTATGTTCTGGGTAGCTGCTGCCATCCACGGAGCCCAGGCTACTTGCAGAAGGGCTTGCAACTGAGACTGCCTGACTCTCATCCACTCCAAGCCTAGCACTGGCCCAGCTCCCCACACTGGGATGAAGGTGGTGATGCCCCTTTCAAGAGCACCAAACCTTCACGGGCTTAGCTGTGTGGAGTGGGTGGATGGTTGGACTGATGGGCAGACTCCAGGCCAGCGCCTTGGCTGGCCATGCTGCAGTCCACAGGTTGACTCCCCAGGGAAGCAAAGGAGTGGGCCCAAGGCATTGTTGAATTGGACTTTGTCTGGTGGTCCAGGATCCCAGCTCTGGGCGCCCGCATGTCCAGTTCTGTGTGTTTGTGTGTGCACACGTGTGTCTGGTTCTGGATATGTGTGTGTATGTGTCTGTCCTGGGTGTGTTCTGGTTCTCTATGTTTGTGCACATGTGGTTGTTTGTGTGTGTGTCTAGTTCTTGCTCTGCTCTCCTTTTTCTTTCTCTTTTTTCTTTCTCTCTCCCTCTTTCTCACTCTCTCCTCTTTCTCTTATTTTTCTCTTTGTCTCACTGCAACATGCTTAACAAAAAAGGAATCCACAACAACAAAGGCAACATTTATGATTATTAAATGTACTAAAATGCAGTGCATCCTGCCATGTACCCTCCCTCATTTTGTTTTTCTGGCATGCCGACACGCCAGCACCTTCCAAGGTAGACTTGTTTTTTTCAGAACTCCAGCCAAAAAACATTGCCTACCCCCACCTTGGGGAGTTCAGACTAATTTTTTCAGAAAACATGCACTACAGCCCTAGTTCTGTTTGTTATTACATCACAGTGAACCACTAGTTCTCAGGATTAAGAAAAAAGACAGTGACAGTGGTACTGTGCAAGACACAATCACTATAATCCACTGAGATAAGGTGTGCTGATGGGAGGTAATTTGTAAAATGAAGCACCATGCAATACATTAAGTTATTTTATTCACCACCATCCTCTGAAACTATTATAAAACAATTATATTTTAGATGTACACCTTGCTGGGGTCGTTTGACCCCAGTACTCTTTCCTGCCATGGCAGGGTGTCAGACTAGATGATCTACTCAGGTCCCTTCCGACCCTAGAAACTATGAAACTATTAGTTAACTCAGAATAATGCAATTCAAGTGTACATTACAAATATCCATTCATTATACACCGGGAACAAACATTTCTGAGATTTCTATTTCACAAATAAGCGTTCATCTATAAAATATGTTCGTATTAAAAACTAGGATGTTACTAACAATTTTACTTTTATAAATACCACAATGTGCAAAGTATAAAGATATGAATGAGTTAGATAGTTAATCAGTTTAATCATCATAGCTCAGTTGAAGTCACTGGAGCCATGACATTTTACACTGGCTGCAGTTCTGCCTTTATATATCCACAAAACCCATTGAGGTTTTAAGGAAATATGTAAACTACTAAGTCCATTGTTTCTACGTACCAGAGAATATACAGCATATTTCTGTCTGAGGTGTCTGTTTCCTAGTTTGTTTTATTTCATCTTCTACCAATGTCTTTCATCCTTATCTCTCCTTTCTTTTCTCAGAACAGTATACGATATGTTTATTGCTGAACTCTTCCATGTATTATTAAATGCCAAACTTCCAGTTGTTCATACTGGTGATGTCTCAAACTAGCAAAAATTAGAAGCAGTGCTGAGAAATTGCAAGGCAAGAATGAAAAGTCGGATCAAATGCCTGTGAAATAAAGACATGGGGCAGACACCTGCAAGCTTAAAGATATGCCAGACACTCCATCCAGAAATATAGCAAATATAAAGAGTTACTGGCTCCACTACTTGAGCACACATTCCCCAGAAAATGTTGAAGTACTGGAGAAACTGATCAGCATGGGCTAAAAACACAAAGTAAACAGATGAGCTGTAAGGAAGAAACACATGCCCTGCCTGAATGGAATGTGAGAGACAATTAGAAGAATATAAGGAAAGGATCATCCTGTGTCTGTTTTGCCTGTTTCTCTCTGTGATCATGCAGCAGAACAGAAATAAAAGTGAGCTAATTTAAGTATTTTTCAAAAACAAAAGCTCTTAAAATTATTGGTTGCAGCATCTGTTAACCAGATGAAAGCAAAAGTGATAATATACAGAAAGGCAGAGAATAGTATTTCAAAAAGAAGTCTTTATGTAGGTGAACTTGCCTCAAGCAGTACACATCTTTTAAATTTGGCTGAACCAGCCTACTCATGGTAGGAAACTTTATTTTCATCTTCAGTATAAAATATAAAATAAGCAACTATTGTGGCAAATTTTCTAGTGTTTGGATTAGCATTCTTGGATACACACCTCCAAGAGATTTTTCTAAAATCCTCAGGCCCCCTCTACTTGTTACATCTATTATGCTACTGCCTGGTTAACTAAACAATTAATTTAGACTGACTACACATGCAAATTAACAATAGAACCTTTAAAAGGTCAAATCACCTATAAAGATATTGCTGGGAAATGTGTTTTAACTTTATATCTAGTTTCTATCCAACTTTAATTTGCATGAGTAGCCTGTGCCTTCATAGCTGGGAGAGCACAGCTACTGTGATCTCACAGCTATGGGAGCACACCATAGACTCCTGTGGCTGAGAAACCACAACAGCTGTGATTTCCCAGCCATAGCGGCAGCCTACAGCTGAAGACTGTTGGGGCTGGGAGACCGCAGCTGCCATGATCTCCCAGCCACAGGGCCATGCTACAGCTGCCAGGACTGAGAGTGACACAGGTGATGGGACTCTCAGGCCCAGGAGCATGTGGGGCATTGCTGGAAAGGCAAGTCCTGCCAGCTGTGGCATTTACAGCTGTGGGAACTCGCTATTTGCTGATACAAAGGGAGACCGGGATGGCAATCCTGGGCTCCCCCTGTACTGGCAATAAGACGTGATAGGTTCTGATGCTGGTTCCCATAATCATGTCTCCTGCCATGCATGTGTGGCATGGCAGGAGGTGTAATTCTGTGGCCCTCACATTAGATCTCATCACGCCTTTATCTGCACATGTAGAGTTACATAAACTTTCACAGCATTTGATGAAGTGAGCTCAAGTTCATGAAAGCTCATACTCTGCATATACTTAGTTAACATATAGGGCACGTCCAGACAAGTGCACATGTGCCTCTTGACCCACCTCAAACCCCTTTGAGGCAGGGCAACAGGCATATATGGGAACAAAACAATGATCCCCACGCTGCAAGTTTGTAGTGTGGGGAGAAAATTAGAGCCCTGGATATCCAGGGATCTAAAAAAAATGAAATATAAAAAAGCAGGGCAGAGCACATTCAGGGACCATGCCCTGAGGCAACCAGAGGCAGGGTCCTCCACAGAGACGCTCTGGCTGTCGTACACCTTGTGATAGTGCCGAACACCCTGTTGGGGATCTGAATCCCTTTTGGGGGGCTGAACCCTTTGTGTGGGGGAAGAACCCCCTGTTGGGGAGGCTGAATCCCCTGTTGGGGGGGCTGTAGCCCTTGTGTGCAGGACCAACCCCTTGTGTGGGGGCCATTGCCCTGTGGGAGGGCAGCAATATATATATATTATATTGGGAGACTGGATAGGCACCTGGCTGAGGTCTTATGACCCCTGCCACCCCCAGTGCTCCTTCCTGCCCATGGACTAGATGATCTGTCTAGGTCCCTTCCGACTCATTGATTCTATGATTCTGTGATTCTATGATTCATGAATTCATGAAACCTGTATTTAGAGTTCACTTTATTATTATGATAAGAGACTTGCTTTAACACTGTAGATATATCAATAAAACATTGTCCAACTGATCACTGTCTCTGTCTCACTCTCTCTGTCTCTTTATAGTGGTCTTTTGTTTTACTTGTGAAGGAACATAGCTTTGGGGGTATTTTAGAGAGTGATTTTGGGATTTTCTTTTTTTTTTTTAATCAGGAATTTTTCAGTTTTCTAATAGGGAACACCAGAATTCCTGCTAGGTGTTGGGGTAACCAAATGAATCAGTGGGCCGGGGTGCCGATTGGAACACGAACAGGTGGGATTAGCGGCGACGAGTCTGAGTGGTACAGAAGCGTATTGGTTTCTTAAACAAGGTGAAATTTATTTAACTTACTCTTTGTGGAGTGTAGGCAAGATGTCTTCAGTTACAGTAAAACAACAAGCAGGAACGAAAACAAACAACGGGGGGGTCTGTTGGCCCATGAGATTCACCAGCAAGCCCTTGCTATCTACCCCATGAGGGATAGGGGCGGCTGCCTGCTGGTTAGTCCCAGGGCTGGTCAACAGCTCATGAAAGGAACCACGAACAGAACAAGAACTGTAACTCGCCGAGACAATGGAGTCGTGACGCCAGTCCAACTTGGACAAGACTGGTTGAGCGCAATGCCGAAGGTCAGTGCCAGAGGGTGTAATAAAGTTGTAGCCAGTGGATGAAAGGTGAGTTGGGTTAATCAGGATCGTGGTCAAGATCAAAGCCAAAATCAGTCCGGTAGCCAGACAATCAATATGAAAATGAAATCGAATGAATCACAAAAACCGCAACTGTGAGAAGACCAGTGGGCCAATAAGCCCTCCTGAGGAGCAGTCCCTGTTAGAACAGCCTCTGCTCTCAGGTTGGATCTCTCCCTGCAAGACAGTCCCTGCCAAGGCAGCCTCTGTTCACAGGTCGAGTGGGTCTCTCTCCTCTCTCTCTCTCTTGTCTCTCTCCCCCTCAGGGAGGGGCTCATCAAATTTTTATACCAATTTAGTGGCCAATCGAAATGCTCCCCTTAGAGAAATTTCTAGTCCAATTATGTCATGCTGCAGATGAATTGAGCATGTGTAGGATCAGGCTCTATGAGTAACTGAGCATGCGTCAGCAGAGAAACTAGGTCAGTGCTGACTGACAGGTCCTAAGGTCACCCAGGGGGCACATGCTGGGCACACTGTGGAATTTTCCATTCAAAGGGCCTGTCTGCGCATGTCAGATTCAACTCTCTGTGTTGTCAGCATTTAATCAAAAATTTTGCTCTGACACTAGGGAGGCCAGTGGCAGGACCCTGCCTGCTCAGAGCTGGTACCTTGGACCCATCTGGCTGTGGCTGACCTCCTGGTCAAATTGGGCCAGAAAGACATGCTTTGACAGTTCAAAGCAGGCCACCACATCTAGAACATTTTCCAGGTGACAGCTGCCCAGATAGCTGGGAAGGGAGCATAAATGGCAGTAATGCTGCACAAAGGCCAACCCTGTAACTGCAGTCCACTGGCTGCTGGCTCAGAGGGGCAGATGCTTCTACTGGCTCTGCAGTTCCCATCCAAGTCTGGCAGGCGCACAGCAGGTCACAGCCAGGCAACAGCCCCCACTGCCAGTCTGCTGCAGTGAGTAGAGGGTGCAGGCACCTCTCAGGGCTGCTTCAGCAGTTCAGCTGGCACAAAGGGTAGTGTTCCCGGGTACCAATTGGCTGGGCGCCAGAAGCTCCTAAGAGCTAGTAGCCCTGAGTTACTTGCCAGGGTGGCTTTTTATACTGCTGGGGCAAGGACAGGGCAGCACTTTATACTGCTGGAGACAGGACAGGTGCTGGCCCTGGGCTCTAGCTCCCCCTGACTGAAGATCCGGGAGGAGCTAGGCAGGGTTATTTTGCCCCTAATGGCACAATTTGCTCCACAAAAAAGTGCATGTCTGAGCACGTGTGCTGAGGCAAAAAGTTCCAGCTCAAATTTCCACGGCTTCTATTTGAGCCACTGCAAGCGCACATGCTTGCATGTGTGGATGAGCCCATAAGGTGCATATCCACCCTGCCTTCTGTCATATTTACCTAACACACTGGAATGTTATTCCATAGACATGTTGCAGCTTTTTCCCCCTTGACCAAATATCAGCATAGTACCCTTTCTCCAGGATCCATTCTCTTCCCCAGAAAAATACTATACATTTTAAAACATGAATAAGCATATTTTTCAGTAAAATGCCAAATGCTAATAACAATACTTATATTTCAATAACGTGAGTGATTTATATGAGAAATAAACCCAAGAAATTTTTAAAAATCAAGGGGAATATTACTGTACTATATTGCATACAAATAATTTCACAACCTTAACTATATGATTTATGATAGAATGTCAGCTGTAGGCCAGGATCTTTGTGATGCATTTAAACATAAGCATGAGTATATTTTAGATGTTGCCTCCCATTATATTATTCTTCTGGAAGAATGATCGTTTAGCTTGACAAGAAAGAAATACAGTATTTCTGGGTTGGAGAAATCTGATTACCTCATCATAAAAATTCTGCTGAAAAAAAATATATATACAGTAAAATCTCTGTTATCCAGCATCCCTGGAGTCAGGGGATTGACAGTTATGTAAAAGTTCTGGTAATCTGAAATAACCCAGCAATATACACACACATACATATACATACACAGTAGAAGATTCAGAATATATATTCTCACAATATATATATATTCTGAGTCTTCTGCCACTGAAGAAGCAACAGAATTAAATGTTTTTTCTCTGAGGTGGCAGACAAGGACAGCTGGACCTGAAAATGTACCCACCCCACTTGCTCCAATTAGCAAAATGTGAAATCTTTGCCCTATTTTAATCAATAGCAAAATTCCAGATCACTCTGATAGAGCCAGGATTTCATTCAGAGTTGCCTACAGTTCACCTCCAAGAGTCTGGCCTTCAAAAATTGTCCTGATCAGCTAGATTATTGTTAATTTTTCTGAGTTGTGTATGTGTGTCACTTTCCCTCTTCATCCTTAATAAAAGTATCAAATGTCATCTCTTGCTCTTCTAAAACTACCGTAATAAATTCCAAATTTGCTCTCTAGAATCCTTTTCTCCCTTTAACTCAAGTCATGTTTTTTTAATTCCAGGTTTTTCTCCCTTTTCAACTTTCCTGCCCTTTGAGTCAATGACACTATCATATATTTCCCATTCACCCCAGTTTTCCAACTTTGCAGTACTTTCTGGCCTTATTTTAGTCATTCATCTGTGCTCAATCTCAACCTTGCACCACCACTGCTCACCTGCTAAATTAATTCTTGCAATCCTATATCCATGCCATTTGAATTTAATAATGAAAAACATTTTCTAAGTCCCCTTTGCATTAGTGTAAATGGTTTTAAATTGCCTGGCTAAATCATAGCAGAGACTGGATAAACAGAGCTTTTTATAGGGGAGGGGGAAAAATACATTTGAGATAGAGTGAGCTTATGATAGTCATTTCACATTAAGTATATTGATCAAGACATGGATTTAGGGGTAAACGTGAACATATTAAAACCATCAGCTAAGCACAGAATAGCAATAAAACAGCAAACAAAACACTGAATTGCATTAGCAGAATGAAAAACTAAAACCGAAATATATCAAAACATATAAGTATTGCACAAGGTATTTTTAGAACTTATCTGGAGTTCTGAGACTAACACTGACACACACTGATTTAAAGGAACACAAAGTTGGGAAGATAATAAAATACCTGCGTTACTTGATAGGGAAAGGTGTTAGAAGAGCTGAATTTTTCCTCACCGGAAAAATTAGTTCAAAATTAGAACTGGAAATATACAAAACAGTGTAAGCGGTTGTGTTTTTAGTGCATTTGCTGCTCTTCTGGGCTAGGAACAGAAATTACACATAAACCAGTGTAAATGACCACAAACCAGTTTAAACCAATAAGAGAACTTCTGTTTGGTGTGCAAAAACTGCTTTCAAAATGGCTGAAACTGCTTTAAGATAAACCTGGTTAGATGTCATATCAGACTTAACTCATTTAGGTTAAAGCAATGTATACAACTTCTGTCCCAGATACCCTCTCAAGTCAGTTTAGGTCACAGTCCCTCAGCATCCCAAGGGCCTTTACAGGGAGACATGCTGGAACACAGCTCACTGCTCTAGCTCAGTGCCTAGCTAGCCCTGCTTCAGGGCTCCTGAAGAGCTGGGACTGGGCTCAGCTCCGGCCAGTGAGCAATAAGCCTGAGCCCAGAGGAGGGCATGGGGGGAACACAGTTTTACCTGTCAGCTCCATGTTCTTGGGGAACCCTGACACAGGATGCAGACTGTCTGACTCACTAAGAACCGCCCCCCACAAACACCTAAACAGAAACTGATTAAAATGCAGTCAGAGACACACCTAAAACTCTCCAGATAAGCGTGACAAAAGTGAAACAACTGCCCTAGCTCTCATTTGCATCTGAGATGGGACCAGATGACCATTCATTTACATGACAGCTGGAGAACAGAAAACCTGAAGCAGAGACTGCAGCGAATTCTGGGATCAGTGAAGCAGGGGAGCACTGCATGATGGGGAATCTGTGCTCCAAATGCTAATCAACCCTCACATCCAGCTCAGCATTTATCAGACCAGTTCTAATCTGGATTTACAAAGGACTTTTCTTCCCCCCCCCCCACACACACACCTCTAAGCAAAAATAAGTTTACTAGGCATCTCGGGCCATACATTCCCCGGTCCCACTATGGGAGGCCGATGTAAACTTAATTGGCTAAAACTTGGTTGCCGGGTTAGGGAATGCTGAGGCAATATACCGAGTCAGCGGGGTATGGATAACATTTGAACAATGGTACAAGGTTCATCACAGTGTCCAGCCCATTGGAGCCCTGTCCACAAGTGTTCCCAAGACGACTGGTGGAAGTCCCCTCACCAACACGTTATGAACACTCCAATAATTGCCTTAAGTCTGTTAAAAGACTATAGTAAGATCTGGAAAAGTCATGCTAAGCTGAGGCTTGTTCACAGCAAGTAAAAATCCAAAACCCTGATGCTGAAACCTATCTATTGTTTCTGAAGACACCAGGCGATGTCCGATGTCCCATCAAATATATCTGCTGTCCATAGGAATGTCAAGCTGGCTCCTAAGTAGGTGTTTCCTGAGTATCAATCAAGTTCCTGAGATGTTCCAACCAGATAACCCCTTGGCAATAGAAAAGACAATTTGATTTACACTATTGAGAATGCTTGAAAGAAGCTGAACTGGGGGTATAAAAATCTGTAAAAGCAGCAGCAGTGTGTGTGCTGACACCACCCGCTTTCTTCTGGAGAGCCTGAAAGAGGAAGATCATCTCCCTTCAAGGATCGTGCTGAGAACTTTGACCTGTCCGCTTTGCAACCCAAGTGCCTTGGACTGGTGAGATCCCAGCTCTCTCTCTCTTTTCTCTTCTCTCTCTGTAAGCATAGAGTTCTGAACCTAAACTGTATTAGTTAAGCTTGAGCTAAGTTTCCCCAAATACTTAGTGAAACCAGGGTATACTGTGATTGTTTGTGTTTGTTTTTCCTTTGCTGTCTATTACTACTAGTGTCATTATATATTTCATCTACTTAGCAATAAATAACTTTTATAGTCAAACTGGTGGTCATTGGGTATATTTTTCCTTCTTTACTTCTCTTTCCCCATTTGCTCTGCAGCAACGCTCCTTTTACCTAAGCTAAAGATCCCTGTGAAGCCCAAAAATACTGTGGGGTCTGCTTATCAAGAGACTAAAAGATTGGGACGTGCCGAGTTTGAAACACATAAGGGGATCAGCTTGTACAGGCTGATTGACCCAGTTTGGCTCAGACGTGCCCTAATGAACTGAATGCTGGCCCATGAGGGTGTCATCTGGACACCCAGCCAGATTCAGAGGTATTCTGTTTAACTGTGTGCTTGTGTCTGACTGTAGTTATTGTTGCTCTGATGAACTGATTCTTGGCATATAAGGGTGTCAGCCTGTCCATGCTGATCAACCCGGCCAGGTCAGGCATGTCACGTTAATCTGTGTGTGTTTGTGTGTATGACTGATTTGGGGACTGGAGGAACCCAGCCCCACTGAACTGAGTCCTGCAAGATAGCTCCATTGGGGATGAGGGCTTGCAGAAGGGAGAGATACAGATCCGTATAGAAACACAAGTAACACAAGCAGGACATTAATAGAATTACTAAGACCCTAGCCCTAATAAATGAGCACACCCCAAAGTAGCAGGCAAATCTGGTAACAACAGGTCCCCCACAAACTATACCCCTTTGCTGCTCTCTACTCAGCCCCCAGCCAGAAAGCAAGCAGCCCAAGAATGGAAATGGGGTGTGGGAGCATGTGGGGAAGAGAGACAGGGATTTCCCTGGGCACTGGACCCCATGCTAGGGCAAGGAGGGGGGAAATAGACCCCACCCAACTCTGCTGCTCCTGCTGGGATGTCCTGAGAGGGGTGCAGCAGGGGGGGTTTCTCCTCAGCCCAACCTGACCCAGCTTGGAGTTTGCCCCTTGCTCACCCCACCTGTCAGGCTCCAGGAAGGTGGGGGCTGGGATGGGGTAAAATGGACTTTTATCCTGGCCCTACCCTCCCTGCTAGGGTCTACCATGGTGAGGGAAGCCATGGTGGTGGTGGGGGGTCCCCTGGTGAGTCCCTAGCCTAGCCTGGCCCAGCTAGGAACTCACTACCCACCCCGATCAGCTCAACCTGTCGGGTGCTGGGGGTGGGTAGGGAGGGGGCAGGGAAAAAAATTCCCATCCTGGCCCTAGGTGCTCTGCTGGGGTCTGCCATGGGGCGACTGCAGGGGGGAGTCCCCTGTGTTCCCTCTCCCCCCAGGCCAGCCTCACCCTGCCACTTGGTGTGATTCCCCCAGGGCTGTCTGCTGTATCCTGTCAGTTGCTGCTGATGCCAAGCTCTGGGCTGCGTGATGGGCAGCTCTGGAGAATTGCATCAGATGGTAGGGCCTAATCTAGACCTCTATGAAATGCTCCCATCCCCACCACAAGCCTTTTGGCTGCCTAACATATCCCACCAGAGCCTGGCACCAGTGGCAGCAAGTATGACACAGTGGGCAGTGGGGCCTGATCCTTCTTTCTATGGAGCTCATCTGGCTGGGGAGGGATGGGGAAAACACTGGGACCCACTCCCCGCCCAGCTGGGAAGACTCCAGCTTGGGGGGCTGAGCCTGGGGTGGGAGGACTCCCTCTCCCCCATGCATCAGTGACACAGTGACCAAGCCACACAGGTGGGAATCACCACTCCCTGCAGCTAGGCAGACCAGGGCCTGATCCAGCTGGGAGAAACCCTTCAAAGGTCTGGGATTCTGCTGCACATGAGCAGATGTCCTGCTTGGGGCTGGCTGTGGGCAGTCAACTGTCTCCTCCCCCATGGGGGGCAGCAAGGAGTTGGGGGCATGTGCTGGCCAGCCAATCAGGGACAGCCCAACTGGCCAGCAGGCTGGGAGGCTTGCTTTAGCCTTCTCCCCCTCTCCCCACTTCCCACCCCAACTTTTGGCCTAGGTCAGTTCAGGCCTCTGCTTGCTTTACCAACCAAACAGTAAATATTTGTTATGTTCGGTATCAGTTCAATCTGCAGAGTTTAGAGAAGCCTGTATAGATTCAATTGATTCCACCTTGGACTTTTTGATACATTTATTGCTGGAAGTGTTGTATGGAAATAATTAACAAAAAAAAATAAACTTATGAAAATGTGTCCAAACCTGAAATTCCTTATGTATCTCTAGTGAAATCAACAAAACTATTCACATGAATAAAATTATGTATATTTGTACATTCTTGCAAGTTCGATGTCTAAATATTCATAATGATCACAATATTCCATGAACTACTTCAAACCAAATAAAGACTAGAACCAGGTTAGTCTGAAGTCAAGCAAAAGGTAGGGCAGTGAGGGCAGCACCTTAGAAAATAACTTGTTCAGAGGGGAATACGCTTTTGTAAGTGACAGACTACTTTGTCGGATACCAGGAATTAACTGCAGAAAGAAAGGGTTTTAAATCAAAAGGAAATGAGAGTGGGAGGCGACACAGCTGAGAGGCAAAAAGAGAACAGATTAACTCAGTAGGAGGAAACCTGACCTGGTTTGCTCATGGACCCTGAGTTTGACCTGACCCCTTGGGTACTTGACCCAATTCCAATTTGATTTCCTGGTTATCTGGCCTGGCTAGCTTCCTGACCTCAAGTTCTGCTTGACCCACTGGATCTCAGGCTCTGTTCCCCAGATGCATCTCCTAGCTTTCCTACACTCCAACTTGGCATGCTCCCCTTAGACCTTGGCTGCTTTTCCTGACCCTGAGTCAGGTATGGCATGACATGCAGAGATGGTACTGCAGCGTATAGGAGCCAGATGAGTGTGGCTCTGTTAAGAGAATGGTTATAGTTTTCGGATTGCACTATAAATGAAGAAGGCCTGTTCCAGATCCCTAGGGTATGCATCCTGGGTGGTGGGATCAGAAGGGAAATGGTTCCCCTATAGAGTTTGACTGTACACAAAAGGATCTAATGTTGTACTTAGGATGAAAGCTGGTGGCATGGAGGTAACTGTAGCAGTCAGTTGATTTCAGGTACAATATGGTGGCAATGTGACCACTGCAAAGTTTCACTATGGTATCCATTAAATTAATTTTCTGCATGGAGTATTTAAGAATCAGTTTGATGGAGGGGTGGAAGCTGTCAATACCCTGGTGGAATTACTCTAGAGATTCCTTCCCATGCATCCACATAATGATGTCATCAATATAATTAATGTATACTAGGGGAATGAGAGGACAGCTACGAATGAAAAAAAACTTCAAGATCTGTTATGAATATGGGGAGCCATCCATGTGCTTATGTCAGCACCATGCATTTGTAAGTACAGTGAGTCTTCAAATCTGAAACAGTTGTGTGAGGACAACACAGAAGGGTGTGATGGAAAACAAAATAGTGCTATTGTTGAGGACTATGTTCCTATGGCTTGTAATTCATCCCCATGGGGGATGTTGGTGTACAGAAATGAGATGCCCATGGTAGCCAATATGTTGTTTGCTGGACACTTGTCAGTGGAGCTTAGTTTCTGGACTAATTCAATTTAAACATAAAATTAAGAAACAAGACATCCACATAATGGGTGGCCAATGTATAAAATCAGTCACACCTGTGTGGTAACAACCATAAACCAATAGCTAGAACAACACTACTTACAAAGAATTTATACACTGGTTTGTTTTTTTTAAGTCAATGGGGCTACTTACTTGCATAGAATTAAGTGCATGTGAAAGTGCTTGCAGGGCCCTTCAGGATCCACGTTTACTTCAGTAATGGCAAAGTAGATTTATTTTGCCAATATGATTTCAATAACTGGTCTGACACACATGAATGCACACACATACTCTTGCATGTAGTACTTCTTTATCCTTGTTTATTAATATGCAAAATATTTTTAAAAGAAAAAAGAAATCTCAGTAAATAGTCAGGAAGACTCTTATAAAATCCTTATTTATGTAAAAGGGTGATTTCAATGCATTAAAAAATCTTCTCTCCAAAGGGCACTACCTGAGGGTCAAAAAAGATTGGGGGAAAAATTAAGAGGGGCTTTGCTGTCTTGCATCCAGTTCTTAACCCAGTCCTATCACCATAGTAACAGCAATTGACATGAGACATTGCACTATTATGGGACAGTGCATCTCCTGTGGGTTTATAATAGTCCAAATTATTCTCTATGAATGTATTCATCGCCTAGCATAGAACTGGTTGTGGAAGAGCAAAATAATTAGAATTTACACAGGCGCTTGGATAGAATTGACATTTCAAGAAAAAAAAATTAATAGCCTTATAAAAATATACAACCTGCAGATGACTGAGCCATCAAGGGGGAAATAATATTTGACATCTTTTCATCTTCTGCCTGACCGTGACTTTCCCCTCCACCGCCCCCCCCCCCGCAAAGCAACAGTACACAAAGTTGAACTCCAAAAAGGTAGTAAACCTTTTCAAAGCATAAACATGACAAACAGTCAAATGACAAATGACCTTATTCTGTAAAATAAAATCTTTATACAGCCCAACCAGTTTCCAGACAACTGGATCCTTTCTTCCTATTCAAACACAGCTGACTGCACTTGGAAAAGGTTCAAGTCGCAAGCTAAAAGGTTTCAAGCCATCTCCACCCCAGAAGAATTGATTGAATATAATGGTAGAGTCCAACCCTGATGAATGTGGGAATAATTCCACCATTCTTTCCAATTAATCTTATCAGACAAAGCAGTAGAAAAACAACACTACCAACACATTTTCACCTTCAACACGTAGAGCTACCCAACTGGATGTTTAATCATTACCTGCAAGCTTTTAATGCATCTGCCAGAGCTGCTGCATTGGCATGGCTTCAAAAGCCAGGGGCAAATACTATCTCTGCTCACCCCCTTCCATCCCTGAACTATCACTTAATTTAGCCTTTGGTCATCATTGGCAAGTAAAAATCAGCAGCAGGTATAAAAGGAGGGAGTGAGCAGTGGCTGCATTCACCTTCTAGGTCTCTAGGTTCTGGAAGCTACAACATCAAGCTGTCACTTCTTCACCAGAAATGAGGTCATCCAGTCCATTACAGTTGGATACCACTGATCTTGAATATTAGTGGAAATATGGTGAACCAATGAGTAAGAATTGCTTCATGCCTGTTTTGAACCTGAAATCTAATGATATTCACTAAAAGCAACCAGTTTGATTAATTTGATGCAAAATTCACCAAATCAGTAGTGCAAGGAAAGGGATTACAACCAAAGTACAAAAATTACTGTTTCATTGCAGCGATATATGGAAAAAAAAATCTCCATTACAAGTCTGATCCAAGTACACCACACACTTTTACATATTTTGATGACATACTTTTCCTATTTTTAAATGGCATATAGTTTTTGCTAAGTCAGCCTGACATTTTTAGGAGTCAAAGCTTATTCCTCTGTCCTTCATGATCTCACCAATATTTATGGTAGCTTCCATTTCTGATCCAATAGGCCTGCGCCAGTCTTGTTTCTAGTTCTTGCATCTTTTTTGGATACTTTCTATGCACACAGAAAGTCACATTCAAGAAAAGTGTAGTGATAATCAGAGAAGTCAGACGCTTGCAACCTGGAGACAACTGAGTACTTCACCTGGAAGTAAGAGGAAATCCTAGCCTTAGATAAAAGGGGTCGCTTAAACGCTTAAAGTTACTCAGGTGTGTACTTACAGAAACAGGGCCTGCTTGCAAACATGGGGCAGGGCTCTGGTCCTTCCGTTCTGTTGTGCCACTCACATTTTAAGGAATTTAAATGATAACTTTAAAAAACTGAATAATCCATAGTTAAAAATAAAATCAACAAATAAAATTATTCTCTTTTCCTTTGCTTCCTTTCCTATTTATTTAAAAGGTACTTTTTTTTTTTATCCCATCTCTGTGCTTGTTCTGAGAATAAAATCTCTCTCATTCAGTTTGAACTCTCTTTGTTCTATACTGCTTTGAACCAGCCATTTAATTTACACCTTTATATAAGGTCCTAGTTAAATCAATTCTTGCATTCAGTAGAAAAACACCATGCAGATAGCCCTCTCAACTTTGTATATGGTTTTTATTCCTGCATGATTTCAGGTCCAAAGCAGAATGGAGCAAGGAGAACAGCAGTACTGAACTCCATCCAGATGTAAGCCAACTAAAAAAATATGAACTGCAGAACTTATGTAAACTACATTGTATAGTTTTTATTTTAGATTTTTAACTGCTTCTGTGATTGACTTCAGTGCTCCCGAATCATAACTGCTCCCAACAGCTTTCTGGGAGTAATTCATATAGCTTGTTTTGACCTGTGAGGCCCTAAAGTACCTAAGGAACTACCTTTTCCCTTTTGTTCAGAATCTTTAGGGCTGGCTAACAGAATCACTTGCAAATACCCTCAATTCACCAACTCTACTTGGCAAAAAACTGTGGGTGGTTATCAGTACTTACCCCTCAGCTCTGGAATTCCCTCTCTGAGGCTACCAGAGCTCAAGCTTGGCCATATTTTGGAAGTGCTGTAATATCTTTCTTTCTAGACATACATTCAGAAACAAAGCTAGGCTGGGATTCTACAAAGCGTAGTGGGTTTCTATGTTACGTTGATTCATAGATGTTTTTCCTGTTTTACAAATTATTATGTTCTCCTATTGTAAACCACTCTGAGCCTCTATTGAGAAGGGCACCAAATAAATCAAATAAATATTGAGAGGAAAGGAAACAAAGATAAGGGTGAAATCTACTTTCCTCCCATTTTTACTTCCTTGACTGTTTTCCATTAAAGGTAGTTACAGATTTCTATTAACTTCATTAAAAAAAAAAGTTTAACTGATTTTACCTATAAACTAAGCTTTGAATCAGTCATTGAAAGAGCTCACTATCAGATTTTCTCCCTCACCCCTTAAGATCACTTTATTATTTCTCTTTTGTAATTCCATCCAAGTTCACATGATGATGAAAGCAGGAGAGTCACTGAGGTCTCCAATGACAATAACAGGAACTGCAGTTTATTCATTTCTTTTGAAAGAAAGAAAGCCAGACTACTTATTTAATCTTTTATAGCAGGATTTTTTTTTTAATTAAGAGCATGGTTGGGTGTCAAAGCTTGTAACTATATCCAAAATACTGATCATTACATTGCCTGAAAAAATTGTGTGAAATTAAATCATAAAGCCTTATTGAATGCATCTTTTGGTTTTTTTTTTAGCCTTCTTCTCTAAAAATATTTTTATCATGTATTGTGGATTTTCCAGGATGGCATTAGACTTTCATAGTTTACACATTTTTCTCTGGACTTATCCATTGCAAGGGCCTAGGCCCAAGGTTAGCTTTTCATGAGGGAGAGTTTTGTGGCTTCACAAGATCTAACCTCTGATTCCAGCCACCTCATTTCTACTATGGCTCTCCCAGGAAGTCCAAATGAGCATTAGCCATGACCAAATTTTCTTTTGGAAAGGAATGTAAACCGTAGGCATTAGCTTATGTTTTTATTACTTTGCAGCCAATGGAGAAGAGTACAGCTATGACACTGTATTACAGAAATAACCTTGCAAATGAAACTTGAGAGAAAGTAACATTTTTATCAGAGGGTTCAAAAAGAAAATGAATGCATAAGATTGCTACTGATCTAAGGAGTAAGACCCAGCCATGCAATATTAGGAGGTTAACAAAGTCCTTAAAAGAGGCCAGATCACAACCAGAATCTGAGGCAAAGACATTCAGGACTACTGGAATACTCAAACTCAGAAATCAGAAGATACAATATATTTTTAATTGCATAGAGCAGGAGTGGAACCTGTGGCTTCAGAGCCATATGCAGCTCTTCAGAAGTTAGTATGCATCTCCTTGAATCTTTGCACAAGCACACATTGACCAACTTCCATTTGTGGCATTTCTATGACCCCTGACCTTTCCATTTGGAAACTGGTCACTGTGTACTTGTGCAAAGATTTGAGGAGACACATATTAACTTCTGAAGAGCCACTTGTGGCTCCAGAACTACATGTTTGCTACCCCTGCCACTGAGGATACTAAGCTTTACACAGATGGTCTTTTGATCCAGAGCCAAACAATAGGGGTGTGTGAAAAAGGCTGTAATTCAATTCGAAGTCAGATTCAGCCCGGATTGGGGATAGTGATTTGATTCGTTGATTCAGATCACTGTCCCTGATTTGATTCAGCTGAATACGAATCTGAAGAATCGATGCTAATACAGAGAGTCAACGATTCAGCCACAGACACAGCTTTAAATGTTTTTTCTACGCACCTTGAGGTACCAGGCGCGGCTCATGAACACAGCAATGCTGGGGTGGATGGAGCATCTCACAGGAGCACAGGGAGGCCCCCCACATGCTCGGCAATGAACCCAGAAGTGGCCTGGAAGTACTTCTGGGCCACTTCTGGGTCTACCACCGAGTGTGTGGGGGGCTACCCCATGCCCCTCCAGCTTGGCAATTGGCTGCAGGGGGACCCCAGGTTCCCCCCCAGACCCAGAAGGCACCAGTCGCCAAGCTGGGGGGCCCCCCTGCACACTCCCCAGCAGACCTGGAAGTGCTTCTGGTCCACTTCTGGGTCTGCTGCCAAGCATGCTGGGGAGCCCCCCATGCTCCTGTAGGATGCCACCTAGTACCTTGAGGTATGTAGAAAAAACATTTAAAGCTGTGTCTATGTCCAAATCTTTCTGAATCTCTCTGAATTGATTTGGAGGGTTCTGATTCAATTCAGACAGATTAAAGGGTTTCAAGTCAGATTCAGAGATTCAGCTACCGAATCAGGCCAAATCTCCGCCAAATTGAATCAGGGACTGAAGCTTCACACAGCCCTAACAAACAATACAAAAGCATGAGCAGAAGATCCTAGCTGCTTTAGGAAGTAATAAAAGCTGAAAAACTAATACTGAACAAGCAAAATAATGAATTCCATGTAATAAAATCAGTGTAGCACAAGAAGAATTTAGTACAGTAAGACATGAAAAGTAGGCAATAGCAAGGATGAGGCTGAGTTTATCACTGGTGTCCATACTTTAGCAGAAGTACAAACATTCTTCAGAAGGGTGAACTAGATAGGAAAATGCATTCTTAATATAACCTACCAAACCAATAAGCTGTAGAGCATTAACTGTGCAGATATCCAACAAATGTAGTATACAAATCTTAATGAGGACTTTGAGAAACAGAGAATTAAAGAAGTACAGTTTTGAGATACAATAACTAAGTGCAAAACTAAGTTGTCCATAAACACTCCTGAGGAGGGTATTGGCACAACCAGAGCCAATGGATTTACTGCTACCTGACAGCAGCAGTACTGATGCCCCAGGAGAGCCACATAGTCTCCGAGGTGTTCCTTATTATTGCGTGGATCTATTTCAACAATGCTAACTTGTTTAGTTAGTAGATTGATAATAAATATTTAAAATTCCAGAATACATTAATACTGATTGCTAAGTGTTTTTATATTTGGCTGGTGAAGGAAAATGTATGGAATAGTTCCTTTAAGAGGTCATGGCATTATCCGTTAGAACTATTTGATATGTTATGTAAAAGTGAACAGCCAGAAGTCAGACAATAAATGAAACAGACCTATGGCAGATAACTTGGCTCTGAGCAATTACTGAATGCCACAGACAGATTCTTCAAATTTTATATATGTTATATTTTCCCTTTGGGAAACTGACACTTTGACTCGATATTTTGCATAGATGAAGAGTGCACATTTTTTGAAAAATTATTTCTGTTTTCAGATACACAGAACAGGCAGTAGGATGCTTCTCTGGCCCCACAGGTATTGCAGTTGTATATGGTGAGTGAGGGATCAAAGCTCTTAATTCAGTAGCAGTTGAAGGGCCAGGGAAAGGCAAACCTGGCTCTTGGCACTGACACTTGACACGTCTCCTTTCACAGCACTGTCCTGATCCGGCTCTGCTTCACTCCATGCAACTGGAAGCTCAGGTCCTCCTGTCTTTATTCTGGTGCCCCCTTTACTGACGACTGAGAGGTTGCATGCCATACAATTTGCCCATGCCACTTGTGGCACACATGCCACCAGCTGGTCACCACTTAGTATATGCCAAGGTTTCAGAATTACAGTCATGTAACACATCTTGTGTTCTGTTACAATATACAGAACCAGTTTAAAAATTAAGACATCATTATTTGCTCTGTGTGTGTGAGAGAATAATATTTTTATTTTATATATATATAAAAAGCTGTTATGGCTTCTTCACATTTTTAATGAAATCCAACAAAATCAACCCATAGGATTCAAGCACATTAAATTGCTTCCACCTGCCAATATTCTAACAGGGGTGTTCTATCATGTCTATGAATAACAGTAGCTAGACAAAAACACCTCCAGTAAATGTGCCTATCAAGATTTCCCTTAGCTAACCTTGTAAAGCTGTAGCTTTTGGACACCTAAGCCTTTGCCATCAATTGGTTTGCCTCCTTACTAATTTCTCAATTCTCTGTGACTAATTAAAAAGGCATCAATTCCAGTTCTTAGAGGCTATTTCATACCTAAGCAATAACACTTAATCACTCTGAGTGATGGATTGCAAAACAACAAAAAAGCGTGTTCCCCTTTGGGAGGAATAATTTCTAAATTCCAGTCACTTTTTAGTTTCTGTTAAGTTTGTCTGTTGCACTATAGCTTTAATCTTTTCTGTTTCAGTGTACCATATTAGTCAGATTTGTTTTTTCTTTTTTTTTTACAAAGTTGAACTACATTGTCTTTAGTGTCCAGATAACTATTCCTGATTACTGTAATCTCAGCAGTATGTCTAGGCATGTCAGATTTGCAAGTACAACTGGAACTCTTTGGAATAGTATTCTTATACACCCAGGCTTAAAGATATTAATTTCTTGTTTTAACAAGGGGTATTTTCTCTTTACTTGGAAACACCTTTTAATTTTATAGATTAGATAGCCAGAGAGATAAATACGTCCAGATTCTCTAATGAATGTATGTTCTCTTTTTGTTACTTAGTGATATAAAATTTCATATAAATGTGGATATATATTCCTAATATTGTTTTGCCTGACACTATAGGGAGTGAGTGTATCCTAGAAGTCTGCTAGTATAAATGGACAGAAGGGAAGCAGAATGACACTTTAGACTGTCTTAGAGGCATGAACTTTATCTAAACTGTCTCCAGGATGCAACCCTGACATCTTTCAATTAACATGTCTAACCACTTCTATGCTAATGTAACTGTACTGGGCGTCTACGTCCTGGCTCTTTCACTCCACACCAGAATAGGGGCATATCGGAAATCTACTCTAGTATGACAATTCTGTGCTAGAAGAGAGCAGACTCTTGTCTCCTTGATGCTCCCCACTCTGTCCTGTGACTGAGAGAGAAAGTTTATGCTTTCCAAAACAATAATACCTAAATAGATGTAGCTCTTTTTTCATTTAATTTTATACCCAAGTAGGTTGATCTCCATGTAGTAGAGCCAGGTATCATGCATCTATTTCACTTCTTTCTGCCTTCTTTTCCCTCTCTGGGAACATTTGTCTAGTACTGCAAACCTGAACCAACAGCCCAGTTCTGTGCAATGTAGATCAACCTGCTATGTGGGTTGGGGTATGTTCCCCTCCCCCTCCCATTTTCTTTTCCTGCAAATGTAACTTTTGAGGAGGAAGTACCACTTCTGTCTGACACAAGTGACACAGAATATAAAAAAACCCATATGTATATACATAAAAGTATCATGAATTATAAGTCTAAAATCTGAAAGTACCCCAAGACAGAAATAGGGGAATTAAACTATTGAAAGCCTGAAAGCTTTTAAGATAACTGACTTTACAGTTCTGACTACTTTTTGTCACTGTACCCTGTACACTTGGTCTGAATGTTCTAGATCTCGTCATATTCTAATCAGGACTTCCTCTCATATTCCTACAGGAAAGAGAGTCACTGTGAACAGTTCACAAAAAACCATCAGCTCAGTGCTAAGCAACCATGAAACTATGTTAGGGATTATTAAGAAGGAAATTACAAATTAAATGGAAACCATCATCATGCTCCTTTATAAATCCATAGTACATCCACACTTTGAATACTGTACCCAGTTCTGGTCCCCACACCTCAGAAAGGATGTAGAACAGTGTTTTTCAGCCTGAGGTCTGCAGACCCCTGAGGATACACAGACTATTTTTAAGGTGTCTATGAGAGATAGCTATGGTCAATCAACAGTATGTGAATACCCACACTTACAATTCAAAGGGGTCCAGCACCTTCATGCAAAGTTTCCAAAGGGGTCCACATCTCCATTAAAAATTTTTTAGGAGGTCTGCAAATGAAAAAAAGGTTGAAAACCACTGATATATAAAGAACTAGAGAAGGTCCCTAGAAGGGCAACAAGGATGATTGGTGGTATGGAGGGGCTTCCATATGAGGAGAAACTAAAGAAGCTCAGCCTATTCAGTTTAGAAAAGAGCTGCTTGAGGGGCAACGTGATAAGGGTTTACAAAATACTAAATGGCAAAGAGACCATAAATAGGAATTTATTATTTACTCTCTCTCACAGAAACTAGGGGAACCTATATACGTGCATCAAGGCTGCTCCAACACACTGTAATTAAAGTGGGGGGGCTGTCACAAAATGCACCAAATATAAGTAAGCTAACAAAAGCAAGTTCTTTTTTTCCTCATAGCATGTAATTAAAGTGTGGAACTAATTGCCACCAAAAGTTGTGGAAGGTGACAGTTTAGCTAAATGCAAAAAGTGATTGGACAAATTCTTGGAGGAAAGGTAGCTGTTGAATATGGGAGTAAGGAATACAGCCTCTTACTTAGAACACCCTAGACCTTAAATGCTGAAGGCTGCAAGTGAAAGGGAAGGCTGGAGGCTGCAACAGTAGGTTAAAGGAAGCCACTGTCTGTGGCTTTTTAGTAGCCTGTATTACATTTTAAATATATACTTTTCTTAACATATGCAGAAGTGCAGAACTTTTGGACAAAACAGATTTTTTTTTATGGAATTGATGAAATATCTATTTTTATTTTTTAACGCAATTGGAAAAGTTTTGATGTTTTCAGTACAAGACATTTCATTTTTTTTTCATTTGAAAATTTTTCATCTGGAAAGTTATTTTGTTTTACATTTAAAAAAATAAAACAGTAAGCACTGAAACAAAGCATTTTGAATTTATAGAATTAAAATGCTTCAAGTGACAACAGATATTTCAGTGAAGGGGAATTTCATATTAAATTTCAAAATTTTGACTACTTGTTCCAATTTGGAATGAAAAAAACACAACCTAAAAAAAAATCCATTTTCTGCTTAGATCTAAAATTGTGGTAAAAGAGATGGTCAGAAGAGATAACTTTGCATGGAAAAAGTGTCTGTTCATGTGTAAATGGGACATTCACTGACTTCAATGAGATTGATATCTAGTTCTTACAGTTTATAACACTTGATATTCATATGCACAGCTGTGTGCACAGTTGGCACTTCCTTTGCATACCCTTGCTTTGAAAGGCAGAAAGTACCAGTATTCTGGGGGAAACAGTTAATGTCATCCTAATAGCTCCTTGCCTAAAAATATGCATTGTGCAGAGATTCCTATTACTGCATTTTAAAATTTGTAACAAATTTTAAATATAGAGCAGACTAGTGACAATATTTTTAAAGAGTTCAGATTACTGTCATTAAAAGAAAAGCTGCACAGTATGCAATAAACCTTAACTTCAAGCCCTGCTGTCTGACAGCAGGTAAAAATTAAAGATGAGTCTTGCTTAAATTAATTATCTTCCATTTCATCCCTTTCCTGCCCACCTTAAATATTTTCTTGTGTTGCAGTTTTCTGATTGTACAGAACACTTTCAAAATGTATTAGAACCAATCCTTACCACATACCCAAAAAACTCCTATGCAGCAAAAAATATTAAAACCAAAACCACAAAACAAACCCAAACCAAGTGCAAAATAAACACATGCACAATTGCTACCTATTACTTTTATGTATCACAAGACAAAAAATTAGACTCAAGTGTACTACTGCTGTGCAATACTAGAATGACTTCTTTAAGGGTATGTGTCAACTGTAGCCTTGTGCCTTTCTGGAATGACATCTTCTCTTCTACTATGAAGGGTAAGGGGTCCTAGATCACTCCTAACCCCTCCCAGGTGGTACAATGTCACCTACCATGACTTTGATGGTAAGTCTATATTTATTACAGTAGGAGGATGTTCACCAAAATACAGAACAAAACAAAACAAAAAAACCACAATTACGGCAGAAGACTGGTGTCTTCTGACTCAATAATAAAAAGCAAACAAAAAAAATATGGGACTCCACTATCCCCTGCACCCTATCCTCATGTCACCTGACATCCAGGATTCCTTTTAGTGTGTTTACTTAAAAAAAAAAAAAAAAAAAAAAAAAATCAGTGAAAAAAACCCCCAAATAAAGCCAGTCCGTACCTCTTCTTGCAGCTCTAAATGAACTCAAAGCCAATGAAATTACCTAGAGTCCATATAGCACTGATTGCCACCTGGCTGCCACTCTTCCTGGATAGCCTCTGGTGAGCCCTTACCATTCTGGGATCTCAATGTCTCAGTGTCCTTCCACATCTTCTGTTTCGGGTTTCCTCCAATCCCCATTGCCCGACTCCAGGGAACTTGTTCCCAGCCTCACTCTGTGCTTTCTCCTCCCTCCGGGGAGTTCCCTGTCACACTGCTTCTCTCAGCATCCTACTCTCCTCCTGGCTCCTCCCTGGGGCCAGAAATGATTCACCCTGAGCTCCACTGGTCAATCCACAGCCAGCACTCATTCCAGAAAGGTGTCTTCCAGTTCTCCTTGCTCCCTGTGGTCTGCTGGTTTTCTGGGGTAAATGCAAGGAAAGATGTTCTCAGAAGGAAATCCCTTTCCCCACTTTCTCTCTCCTTCACAGTATGTACAAGCTTTATGCTGTGATTCCCCTAACCAAGGGTCAGCCTGCAAGAGTTCACAGGGTCACCCTAAAAATGGCATAGCCAATCTAAAGTTAATTCACCTCAGATGTGAACTAACTTTACATCAATAAAGGTATAACCCAGTCTACCAAGGGTTAACTTGACCACTGAACACCTGCATGCATTCATATCATGGCTCTTAGGCTGGGAAAGCCCAGTCACTTGCCACAACCCTGCATCTCCCCTCCATGGACCTGCCAGACCCTGCCACAGAACCACCAGCTTATTCCTAGCCTCCAACTTATCTCCAGCTGCCCACACGTCCCCCTGCAAGCAGCAAATGCTTCCACATGCTGCTTCCAGCTAAGGTTTAGGTAGCTTAAATTAAGCTACCTAAACCTGAGCTGGGTCTTGTGAATGTTTGTTCACAACTTGTGAACAGGGTAGACACATGCCTGCTCAGTCAGAATCCCTAAACTGTAAAAGTAAATATCTAGAGCCCTTCCCACTTATTTCAAATTCCCTCCCCTCTATTAGGAAGATGGCACAGATGTATTTAACAAACAATGCTCCATGAATTGCCTTCTCTCTTAGTTGATGTCAGGAAGGATGCTTTGAAAGTTCACTCTTACTGAATGATGTAAGATAACATAAAGGAATCCTAAATGAGATCATAAAACCCCCTCTCCCACCCCACCACCTATCACAGCAAACCAAAAAATAAGTATGTGGCATTCTCCCCTTTCTGGAAGTAGGCTCCATGTAAAGTGAATTTCAATAAATTTGTGCAGTCCTCCATCACTGAAGAGCTAAAGTCACCTATATATTCTTTGCAAAGTTTAAGCATTTGATTTGTCTGCAAAGTAATGTGCACTTTTCTGTCTTTTATACCCAGTTATTTTATTAAGGAAATTTTATTTTACAGGCATTGCTTTGAATTGGACAAAGCAATTCAAATGCACTCAGAGGAATAATGAGCAATAGTGAATTTTGGTGGCTGACTTGTTTCCTTTTTATATCTCTTTTACAAGTTAAAATCATTAACATGTTTGTTCACACATGTATGTATAAATGCAGATTTTCTGAACCTTCTGTAGATGGGTGACAATGGAGATTATTCTATCTACATGGCAACAGGACATTTTTCCATAACTTCCACTTTGAGTTAAAAAGTCATCAAGTCCATATAAAGCATTAATCTCAAAACCTGTAAAGCAGGAAGTAAACCCATTATGTCTATGCAATTTCAGAAAACTATCAGGTTCAGATTTGAATTTTAAATTCTCTACCTTTTTATCATTCATAAGAGTGTTCCATGTGTATTATTATGGAACTCAAAGCAATACTTGGAAAAGATATGATAAGTTATGCCCGAGAAATTTCTGACAAACAGGCTACTTTTATATTTTAGTATTCAAAGGTCTTTCTAAAATGCCATGCTGTTATGGAGTATGGGTTTAAGAGATTCTCTTTAGAGTACAGAAGACCAGAGAAAACAAAGGCATGATTGTGGAAAGGTCTGAGATGATGAGAGCTGTTCTAGTTAACAAAGTTTGTATACTGGGCCTGCTTAACAAAAGGAATATGAAGTGAAAATTGGCAAGAGATATTTGAAGTTTAAAATACAGAATGAATCATCAACTATTTTTTGATCCCAAAGGGTTTTTGTTTGTGTGTTTTTTCTTTAAAAACAGAAAGTATAGAAGTAAGCTGGAGTTCAGGAGCAGGAGGAAAGGAATAAAGGAAGTAAGAATTGTAGTCAGAAGAAAATTTAGAAAAAAGAGAGTCTATATGGGTGCCAAGTCTCACTGACAACAGAACCACTAGCTGTGGAATATGGGAGACAAAAGGAAACAGAACAAAATAGTGAAGAAGCAAAGCAGGCAAAAAAGTTACTAAGGAAAGCAAAAGGTTCCCAACAAAATGAGCTTACTGAAAATGACTAAGAAATTGGGGAAAGCCAAAAAGCAAATACAGGTGAATAAAAGACTTAAGAAATAATTTAAAATTGTATGTTAAAACAGACCAACATTTCAGAGGATTTTTCTATTTGCAAGAGGAATTCTACTGATTGCACACCACTGAGAAACACAGAATCCAAAAACATTTGAGAAAAAAAAAAAACACTCAAAACAGTCCCATTCACTTGGAACTGGGATTTTACCTTCTTTACTTGTATCAAAGCAAGAATGTTCAGTAGTGTAAGCAGAGCAGGATGAGGGGAGCACCTGCCCCAGGCACCAGTTTAGAACATGGCCCCCTCCCCTGTAGGACTGTGCGAAGATTTGGATGCTGATTCAATTCAGAGGAGATTCAGCCCAATTTGTTGGCCAAAACTCCAAATCCAAAATGAATCAAGGGACCAATAAAAAAAGTCCAAATCAGTTGGAAGCTCCCCAGATCTTTGGAAAATATTAGGATAGCTTTGATGATTCAGACAGTCCCCGCTGGCTGCACCAGGGAGATGGAGTTGGACTCAGACCTGGTAAGTAGGGAATAGGGGAGAGGGGACTGGAGAGTGGGGAGGGGAACATGGAGGAACCCCTGCCAGGCCCCATCCCCTGCCTGCTCCCCCAGCCTCCCGACCCCAGCCTCCCCGCCAATGGCTGTCCCGCCTGCCCCAGCTCCCGGTGCTTTAAAAAAACCCCAAAAACCTGGACTCACAGATTCCTACAGTGGCCTCGGGCTTTAACAAAAAATGGGGTAGTGGAGGGCAGTAGATCAACCAGTGAGTCGGGTGGAGTTTTTTTTTTTAAAGGGCTGGAGTTGGGGCAGGTAGGGCAGCCATGGGAGGGGCTAGAACAGAGGGGGTTGGGGGGTTCATGCAGACCCCCCCCACACTGCATGGGGGCAGCAGGGTTCACCTACCCCCTGGGCAGCACCTGCGGAGTCCAGGGGGCATTTCAAAGTTTCAGGATGTGGGGCAGGCAGGGCAGCCATTCCCAGGGCTGGGAGAGTGGGTGGGGGATGAGGCCTGTGCAATTCGGAGATTCGGCAGTGTCCGAATCAGATACAGCCAAATCAATTTGGGACAGTGATTTGAATCACTGAATCAAATCACTGTCTCTCAAATCATCTGAATCTGAATCTGAAGCAAATCCTACCCACTTCGCAGAGGCCTACTGTGCAGCCTGGCTGTAGGGAGCTTGGAAAGCACAGCCTCATGCCCTGCAGTACATTTCTAGTGTGTCTGAGTGAGACTAGTGGAATGCACCGCCCCCCACCCCAAAGCTTTGCTGTGGCAGAATAGCCCTGCACCCATAAGTGTATCTGGGAGAGAGGGGGAGAAAAAGGGGCACAGGGAGTGTCTGGGTAATCCACACCAACTAGGTTGCTCCATCAGCTACAGCAGCCAAACTCACACTTCTACAGCAAGAGTAGTAGCAGCTGCCACCTGAGAGCAGAAAGCGGGGACAGGTAAAATTCCACTCTCTTTCCCCTGGCTCCCCTTTTTTTTCCAGTGGTCAGCTTGGGCATTTTACATGTGCTCAGGGGGTGGGGGGCCACTTTAATTAGAATGGCTCATGTACAAGTACCCCTTAATTACTGTCCCCCTTCCACCTCTTCCCCAGGAACTGAAATAGCTTGCTATACCTCTGAGAACTTTAAAAGCATATTCCTACAGGAAAGAGAATGGAACTCAAGTTCATAAGTGAACAAAGCATAGTGATGCATAACTTTATAGGCAGGGAAATCACAAGAACACAGAAAGCGGAAGCCTTACATGAAAAAGTCAAATGTAGAATAAAAAAAGACCAAATCAAAACAAAAAATCCATTCTGTTACTACTCAAGTGGCCTGAGGTACTTGAAATTATTAGCATGCAAGATCATAGACCTAGTGGGGAAGAAAGATACGAGTGCACTGGCGTTTCAGGTGTAGGAAAAGCAATCATAACAGTGAGAGATATGAATCATGAATGAATATTTCTCACGGAAGGTTGTATACACAATAGAATTCATATAGAGACAATAATCCACAATAATGTTTTCATACAGCTGTGTATGTAGTCATGTTCAAAATACATTGCTTTTTTATCTAACTACTGTACACACACTCACAAAACAAAAGCTCTCTGTGAAACCGTGTGTGTGTGTGTGTGTGTGTGCGCGCGCGAGCGCATGCACATGTTTGTGTGCGCATGCACAAAACAAATGCTATCCATGGAAACTTCCATGGTTTTGTATCATATAGTCTTAGGGAAACATAGGTTTCAACAATTGCAATTTAGGGTGAAAGAGGGAATTTCATAAGTATGATCTGTTTCAGGACAATCTTTAATACGAATAGAAATTGAAGACCATAAGGATTTAATAAGTACCACACTGGGTCAAATGCATGGTCCATCTAGCCCAGTACCCTGTCTCTGACAGCTCTGCTCCCCCCTTGGAACACTCATTATTAACTTCTGACCCACATTCAAATCCCTGTTTTCCCATTTGTTGTCTCCTGGAATCTCTTGTTGTTCTACCAGTGGCCTCTTTGATTGAGGGAGGCCTAAGGCCTTGTTACACAGCAATTCTGGGTGGCCACTGGAGCGCTAAACCCCTGGATCATCCACACATTAACACCTGAAGCTGGTTTTTAAGTACTCATTATGGGGCTTAAAGTTACACCACTCCACTGCAGGATTATCTCTGATATGTGCTACCCAGCTCAGGTTACACTAAGGTGCAGCCACTCTAGACTACACTTTAGCGTAAACATCCCTCTCCGCTGCTGATCTGGATTGGATCCCACTTCCCCCACTGCCCTCCTCAGCACCCCAGATCCCTTCTCCCCTGCTGTTTGTCCCAGTGAAGCAGTCAGGGTAGGGTTAACCCTGCTCTCTCGGCCAGAAGTAAATAATGCTCCAGGGCTGTGGGGAGGCAGCAGCGAGCCCTAGGGCAGTGGTGGGAAACCAAGGGAGACCCAGAAGGGGTAGGAGGATGCCCAGAATGTGAAGCTCAGATTCTTATCTTTCAGGCCTCTTCTGGCCTGAAGTGTGACTGCTCCAAACTCAAGTCTATTTACATAACCTGGAGACTCCCAGATTCATTACTTTGTCATGCCTTCCCCAGAACACTGGATTGACCCCTGGGATCTCCCCGACACGTTGTCTTCTCGTACGGAGAAAAGTAGAGGTATAGGGAAGAGAGAAGCTACGGGAAAGAAAGGTGCTGTGGATGCTCCTGAAAAAGAAAACCATGTTGAGATTACTTTGGTTTTGCTTTTGCTTTTGTTTTTTACGTTGGCAGTTCTTTGAGGGTGTTTGACGGTAAAACAAGGAGTGAGCTAGAATTGAGGCTACTACCCCATCCTAGAAGGAAGAACACAGGAGTATCCCAAAAGGAGTAACCCAATAGAATATTGTATAGAAAGAAAGGGAAAAAAATGAAACAAACATTTTCTGTTTAGTTAAAAAAAGTTCCAAAATTAATTTTATTCTGTTGTATGTTACTAAAGAAGAAACTTCATAAACGGTGTTTATAAAAGACTAAACAAAACAAAACAAAGAAAACAGTTGTAAATAGCCACGATGCACATTTGTCAAATAGTTGTGAGTGTAAAAGAAAAAGAAGAAGATAGTGAATCATTCAACTCCATGACTGTGATTCGAGTGATAACCTAAATCCGGGGTGTTAGTCAAGAAAGGTATCAAATAGGTTGGGACACTGATAGAAGCCATGAGATTGTCAGTATCCTACTGTGGCAATAATACCACCTGACTAATAACAACAAAATTAATAAAGCCATGGCAGGAGAGAATTGGAATAGATGCAGGAGGCCATAGCCAAGGCAATCAGGAAAAACATCACACATAGATATTGTGTTTCAGCCTTGCACTGAAGCTGAACCTCAGCCATATGTTTGGCTGCCAGATTTGGGCCAGAGTAAAACCTGGTACAGTTTGAGGCAGGGAAAGACCTGGCACTTCTTGTTGTTGATCCAGGTCTCAGTGCAATATAGGCCTGACCAACTTTTGCTGCCCAGCTTAGGCCAAGTGAGATAAGCCTGGGCCTCCTTTTGTCCCTTTCATAGTTTATGTTCCAGCCAAGTGGCATGGTTGGGTGCTACTTACAGTTCAGGTCCAAGCCAAGACAGGCCTAACCTTTTCTTTAAGTTCTTTTGCAGTTTTCTGCCAAGCAGAGCTGGGATTGGGACTAGGAATTTTGAGATGCAGTATGCTGATGAAAACCACAGTTAACTCCTCAAAGCCACCATAAGGAAGTGGAGGTCAGCACTCCACCACTTCTCCAGGGGCAACAGAGAACTTTGCAATGCAGAAGGACCATACTTTCAAGCAGCTCCCCACAGTGCAGTGAATCCAAGGAGCAGATCAGAGGACTCTCTGGTATGCCCCCCCCCCCCCCTCCAGCCCATTGTTGAAGCAGATATAGGGGTACAGGCTGTGGCAGAATGCCATCTCTGTCTCTCCCCAAACTCTGCTATCAGGTAGATGACCAATTTGACAATTTGGTTACCATGGTCACTGCAGAGGGCAGACACCCCTGGCCCCATCAGCTTGAGGTAACCCTGAGTTGTAACCTAAGCTGGATATATTCCTGAGAGAGGGGGAAACCTGCTCCCTCTGACTATGTGACTGGCCTCACACACTTGGGTGGGGGCTTAAATTCCCTATTGTTCTAAGCAATGTCATCATAATTGGGAGGGAGCTAGAGACCCTGCCAGTCTACCCAGCAACCAGTGATGCATTTCAAATTGCTTGGCTAGATCAGTAAATGAGGTCATAAGTTAAGGACTGCTCAGGAGGTGGGGCAGCAGCCATGAGGAGAACTGGACCATCTGAAACGTGCTCTCTCTCTTGGAATTCATGTTCAATGAACTGCTTGCCTCCAGAGGGAATCTCCACCTGCATCTGGATGATACTTGTAAGTTACTTGAGCTATAAATAGATATATAGCTTGCAGTAATTCACACGCATGATCAAAGGCTACCATGCCACCATTTGCTCTAAGGTATTTCTCTGATATTGCTCTACCCTTTTCCAAATCTATTCCTTGTAATCAATAAAGTCCTCCTCTGTACCTAGCATGGAATACTTACTGGGAGAGGGTCTAGATTATGCCTTGGGGTCCCCTTGGTTCAGCTGACTAAGGGAGACCACCATCTGGGCTTCAGAGTGAGCAAAGCACCCCAAGTTCTTGCAGTGAGTTGAGTACCCCTCAAGGACTACTAGGCCTGTGTTTCCCAGGGGGCAGAGGAACAAAATCAGTCCAGACCCTGGGTGGTGGCACACTACTTCCAGGCTTGCAGATGTGCTCCAGGAAGGAAGCACATGCTAATTGCCCCTATGTTATTGGCTGGGGCGTGCCTTAGCTGGATGTGAGGCACCCCCAGGGAGGCACTCAAACCCTGGAAGGTGGCCAGGCGCAGTGAGATGGATGGCTCAGCCAAGGCAGGCCAAGGAGCTATGATTGCCTGGGAAGGGGATTAGGGTCCCCACAGGGTAAAAGACAAACATCTCCACAGGGGAGGAGTGGCCCCGGTATTCAGGGGAGATTTTGTCTCCCAGGTGTCCAGCCAGTAGAATGGGCTAGGGGTGATTAGCATAGTCCCTTAGGGGGTCACCTGTTTTCCCCTTGGTATTACTCCTCCATGTGGGGTGATTACTGTGCTATGGTTGATTTTGGATTGTAACTGTTAAGGTTTACGTAAACAGTTAAGGTTGTCCTGGGTCTCTATGCGTATACGTGGAGGTGGACTTTAAGCTATATCTTTTTTTGTGAAGTTAATTAGTTCAGTATGGTATAATAAGATGTTTATGTATTGCCTTGCTCTGTCTAATAATTGTTGAGCTGCTGAAATGCTGTGGAGAGCCTTGTGATTATCACTTTGGATTCAAGGGGTTGCTAGGCCTGGGTGTGGGTTTGTATTGCTGTAATATTCATGTATGTTCTAACCACTGTTTATTTATTGTCGAGTTCTATTTAGGGAACTCCTATTTAACCTGGTGCCACTGTTATTTGTTCCCTCACCTATGGCCTGCAAGGCTAGGGAGTAAGGGGCTATACCCCAACAAGAAGACCCCTGGGAACCCAGGCTTACATTGATAAAGCACTTCTGTTTGTTATATCCATTTATTCCTGCCCATGTATATGAGTAACAAGACTCACCTACCTAAGATGGTATAAATTTGTATATAGTTCTAGGATATATCTGTGTATAAACTTAATACATTTTCTGGGTCTTGTAAATACAGTTTGTAAATAGTTAAATTTAACTGATTGACCATAGCCTCTGCTCTGCTCCGCTGTGCCCTGTAAGGGAGGATGGTGAATTGGCCTAGGCCAAGCAGCTACACTCTCACAGCATACACATGCACACCTTAAATATCCCTTCAATTGAACAGGGAGTAGCAACTGTGTACCACTCAGGCTACACACTTAATTTAGTCACCTGGAAGCCAAGTCTGAATTGGCAGGCTGTTCAGTTGTCACTTATAAAAGGTCTAATATCCCTTGCACCGCGGAACAGTAAGAGAGGCGTGGAAAATAGAATACAAAATACAGATTAGTTCAATGTACTAATGAAAACTTAATAAAGAGAAGCTAAATCAAAGGAACATTATGGAAAGCATGTAAAATATCACCAATAAATATCAGAGAAGGAAACATAAGTTAGTTTTGTACGAGCACACAAGAACAAAAACTAGGCTATGAGATTTCACAAGAGATTTCTCAGAAAGCTAAGGTTTTTTTGAATAAATCCCAATCAAACAGGAACATACAAAGACATTTAAAATTTGCAAAGGTATAAAAAAGAGGAATAAGTCAATGACAACAAAAAGAGTTAAGTACCATAAAATGAGCTGTTATAACAACTATTGGAAGTGAAGTGAAACTATTCTGTTATTAAGGGCCAAGTTCAATCACCCTTATTCTAGTTCTCATGAATACTTGTATAGACTTCAGAGAGATTAAAACAGTCAGAAAAAGAAACAAAAAGGTGCTGGGGCTGGAGGGGTAGGGAGGAGAGAAAAGTAAAGATACTTGGACCATAAACTAAATATGAGACCCTAAGACCAGTTTAAACCAATGCTAGGTTTTATTAACAGCAGTGTCATTTGGAAATTAAGGGAAGTGCTTCTTCACCTCGATTCAGCATTGGTGAGATTTCACCTGGAACACCGTGTCCAGTTTTGTGCTCCATACCTCAAGAAGGATGTGGACAGCTTGGAATGAGTTCAGTGCAGTGCAACAAAAATTATTAGGCTGAAAGTGCTAGGATTATTTAGTCTGCAGATACTGAGGGTGAACTTGATAACAGTCTTCAAATTACAGGAACAATCAGAATAGAGTTTTCTCGGTGGCAACAGGAAACAGCACTAAAAGCAACGGGCTTAAGGGGAAGTAGAGAAAATTTAGATTGGAAATCAGGAGGAACTTTCTGACTCTGAGGGTGGTGAAGCATTGGAACAGGCTACTCAGAGGAATGGTGGAATCTCCATCCCTGGAAATTTTGAAGAGCAGATTGAACAAGCACTTGGCTGGAATCATTTACTCAGAGATAGTCTTGAATAGGGAGCTAGATTAAATAACCTCATGAGGTCTCCTACAGCCCTACCTTCCTAGGGACAACCAAACACAGAGGGTCTGATTAAAAGGTCACTTAAGTTAAACTGAGGGCTTTTGGGGGGGGGGGGGTTGTTTTTTACTTCAACGGGCTTCAGAGAAACTCAAAATGTAATTCAGCTTCTATTGCTAATACTTCATTTTTTTCATAATGCATTGCAGGGGAAATATGTTTTCTTCTCCATTCTGACATAAAACTGTTTTTTGACATAATAAAATGGATAAAAAGTTTTAACAGCATTTCTAGAAACTCCAAATGCTACATCCAAAGTCTCACTCAAAACCCAGTTTTGCAGGTTTTTTGTTAATTTGTTTGTTTTAAGACTCCAGCATGTACTGGATGAGGTACTAATTAGAATGAATGAAAGACCAATACATCTTATTTAAATATTAAATTGCATTAATAATGAAAATGCACTCCAGTGGCGCTTTGTGGATGGGGGAATTTGTACCTTGTACAAGGGGGAATTTCTGATATAATAAAGTGAACACCTTTTTATGGAAAAAAATCCTGAAATAATTTTTTGTTGGTTTGTTTTAACGTGTTAAGTTACTTACCTAGCAGTAGGATATCTTTTCACTTAAAATTTGTTTAGGGGAACATCCAAATCCTTAAAAAGGAATTGGAGATTCAACTTTTCAGTGAAAGATTCTTTTATTAACACTGTTGTATACTGAAAATTAGCAGAAGAGAAAATGAATGTATAATTCTGTAATCCTACTAGAATATTGGAGAAAACCAGGTGTGGATAATATGACATGTCCATATAACAATTGCAGTACCTTTTACAGCAATTACTATATTAACTATTTTTACTTGAATTCAGGTCAAGCTTTTCTTTTTCAGCCTGAGCTGCCCCTACCACTGCTACAGGACTGAAGTAAACCTATGCTCCACATCTCAGGCTGAAGCAGGGCTGGAGCCAGCTGGAGCCTGAGCCCAAGCAAGAGTAAGCGGTGGGGTCAGAGATGGACGGGGTGGGGCGAGGCAGAGCCTGTGGAGGGGGAAAGATGGGTTTCCAAAATTGTAGGGGGGCAGAGACAGGGGGAAGAAGGATCCAAGGTTGCAGGGGTCAAGCCCTATTATCTCCCCCATTACCTTCTGCCCTCCTGCCACTGCTTTTTCCACTACAGCAGTACAGGGGGCAAATTTAAGATGACCCCACAACAATTAGATTCTATACATGGAAATTTATACCAACTTTATAATTTTTCCACGTATAGATTCTAATTACTAGGAGTCATCTTAAATTTAGGGTCATCTTCGATTTGGGTAATTACTAATGTATATACCATTAACATAGTTTCTTTAACACATTAATACAGTATTCTTTTGAGAAGCTAGGTTCTCATTAGTCAAGAAACCCTAGGAATTATAGCTTGCCATTCTTCATAAATCTGTACCTTTGCATCCATGCCTTGGCGTATAAGGACAGATCCTATATTCAATTTTTTATCCCAGAACAGTAAATAATTTGAAAAATCCTTCCCTATGTCTTTAGCAACCCTTAAAACACAACCATAAGTAATATGTAATCTACTATATATACAACAAGGGTAGCCAAACTTTCTAACCCATCCAGCTGCAAATGAAAATCATGACAAAAGAGGAGAGGCCAAAGGATACAAAAAAGCTTTCAAGATACACATGCCCTAGAATCAGTGAGCTGCACCAATGACCTGGCTCAAAAAATAATTTGTTATTAAAGTGACTTCTCAAAAAATAAGCAAAAAGGAAACAAGAAGAATAAAATGAAAAATAGGAACCAATGACCAGAGAGAAAGAAAAACATTTTTTTTTCTATTTAACTACTATGCTTTCTTCAGGCACTACATTTAAACTGCTTGAAAGCTACATGCATCTCTTGAACTGCAGTGTGGTCACTGTTGATACATAACCTAATTTGGTGATAATAACACTACATAATTATTACTGACTCATACCCAGTTGATTCACCCACCAAATTTTAACTCTGTCCATTACATAAGACAGATACTGTATTCCTGCCAAAAAAATCAGCACCTGAACTTTTCTTCATCTTCTAACCTTTCTACTGACAAACTTGACCTTTGTATGGAAAAACAAAAATCAAGACTAGCTGATTGAGCAAGAGCTTCCCATTAATCTGTAAGGGGTGACTTAATTAGTATTTTGTGTTGTTGATGTCGTTCCAATAAAGATCTAATTCAGCTTGATATGCCAGCAGTATAGTTACAATTGTTACAAAAGTGTTGCTTTGTGATGAACTTTAAGACAATTTATAGATGAAATATTTATGTTGAGTTATGCATTGAATTATTTGCCTTGAAGGGAAAAATGTTAAATCTGATTAAATGATAAAGTGAAAGAGGAATATTTTAGGAGACTCCAAAGTACTACAACATGTGACAAACTGCAACACAAATGAACAAATGTGTGTTAGTAAAATCACAGATTTAAACAGGCAACTGGAGGAGTTTTGCTAAGGTGCTAGTGATGCTAGACTAGAATAAAGGGACTCCAATAGAGACCTAAATAGTCAATTATGCTGGTAAAATCCTATGATGATATAAACCCAGCAAGAAATTATAGTGACTACTCTATCCCCTAATTACAGCAGTTATGTATCTACCTTGGCCCAGAATCAACATGAGATAAAGCAGGCAAACAAATAGTTTTGACTCCTCACAGTCAGCTACAATGACATTGAAAGACTACATCCAAAGTCTTTAATACTTATTCATTGATATAATTCAGTACTGTCCTATTTAGTATCTGGGGGTTGCTACCCCCGCTCCACATGCTCTATGGCAAGCTCCCCTAGTACCTCACGCACTGGAGATGGGGAGGTACAGTGGGGGGAAAGCACCCGCCCCCCCGATTTTTGCGCCAATGGCAGGGCATGGGGCTGCAACCCAGCTGAACCCAGGGTCTCAACAGCAGCAGGGGTTACGGCAATGGTGCAATTTCTGCACCCATAGTGGAGTGCAGGGCTGCAGCCCAGCCAGAACCAGCACCCAGCAGCAGCAAGCAGCAGCAGCAGCAGAGCAGAGTTGTACTCCCTCATTGTCAACACTTACATGTCATCTATGCCCCCCACCCCCTTACATCCTTGGTCACTGGCTCTCCCAGAATAGCAGGCCAGGTGAAGACATGCTGCCCTACCCTGCCCCACTCCTTAGAGCAAGGGCAGGAAGGGAAAGCCAGACTAGGGCTGGGAGCCTAGGGAGCCCAGCTGCTTCAGCAGCCAGATCACCGACGAAAGAAAAGACCACAGGAGCCTGGCCAGCCAAGATTAACTCTTTGTGAGCCACATGCAGCCTACAGGCCACAAGGCGGGACAGCCCTGCTATAATGTATGATGCTGCCCCAAAATCTGTCTGACAAACCTATAACTATACAAAACTCTCCCACCAAGGAAAACATCTCTGAAATCAATTTATTTATGATCTTTAGATCATCACTGCTTTGCTCAGTCAGGTACTCAAATTTAAATTCCCAGTTAACACTTCATTTGAATAAGGATTAAATTGGGATTATTTCAGATGCTTAAAATGAATGTAAACAGAACAAAGTTAACAGGCATTCTGTAAATAACGAATACACAGACAAAAGACACTACCTTCGAGTCTTGTATTATTTGTACCATTTTCCAGTTTCAAGGGGGTTAATCTCAATTTATTCTGGAGCATCCTATGGCCTATTAGGTTGTACACAGATCACCTCAGCCATAAATCTGACAAAGTTGTTGTTCTTTCCTTTTTTTTTGGTAAATGTAATTCTTTGCTGTTTCAACAGATATTTAAAATAATTTCTAGCTGTGGTATTAAAAGAGTCTAGTTTTAGAAATAACTTACAGTTTTGAAGCTCTAATTTAATAAAAAATAAAACCTACAAAGCATTCATATAACCAAAGTCTGATGATATCCTACAATTGCGTGTGCTGTGAAGTGTTTTAATGCAAATTATACAGTACACTGGTTCTGTTTAAAAGACAGGCTAATCCCTTTTGTTTAAAACAGTATTGTTTTAAATTATATGTGATTGGACATATTTTCAAGAGGAAAACATTTTCATTTTCAAATATACTAAATACTTTAACACATATTAAAGACCAAAACAAAGCAATTTTTTAAGCTTTGGTTAGATTTTCAAAGCAAGTGGAAGTGACTTATCCATGCATATTTCATTAAAATTAATATAAAATGCGTGTTTCCTGCTCTACTTTGAACATTGCCATCACTGTTATTAAGAAAATTTAAATTAAGGGATTGTACAAAGGCTCAATCTAAAATGTGAGCCCATTGTGATAGGTTCTGAACTAAAGAGAGACATGCAGTCCCCAGTGAAAAATGCTTGTAGTCTACACAGGCAAGACTGGCAAGTGAAGTGATAAAAGAGGAATGCTCCAAACTAAAATTCAGGACATTTGGGTTCAGTTTCTAGTTTTGTTAGAATAAATTGCCTGTGTGACTCCAGCTAAATCCCTTAATCCCTGTCTCTAAATGGATGATAATGTTAATTCCTTTCTCTGTCTATTGTTTGAGTGTGAGGTCTTTGGGTCAAGGACTGCCCCTTAGTACATGTAGTAAAGCACCTGATGCAATGGCATCTGTTATCACATATTGCCCAATTTGTGTGTCCCTATGCTTACTGTTGTTCTCAAATGCCCTTTCACTTTTACCTGCACATGTATCACGGGCAGTTAAATGTAAAAGGGTGAAAAATTAGTCAAACCTATCATGTTAGAAACGAATGTAGAATGAATAAGGTACTCAAGACTTCCCCATCACCAGACTCGATGATCTTATAGGTCCCTTCCGGTCCTTCTTTCTATGAATCTTCTCTGATTCTATGAAGTGTGCCATCACGTTCAATGCACAGAAGCTGGTGACAGTGCGCAAGAGAACAAACAGTTTCCATAACCATTCTACACGCTCCTGTGTTCTCCAGAGCCTCTTCCCCTCTGCTCCAAGTGATTCTATTTCTATGTTGTTAGTCTCTCTGACTTTCTTATAATAACATCAGCTAGGCTAGGTTGTAAAATCAAATCCCACTTAAAATGAAGAACTGCTTTAAACAGAAAGTAAAGGAACACCCCAGATATCTCTGCTTACTGTAGAAAGATGTTAAAAAAGCCTATGCAAATATATTCTATCAAAATATCACAGTCAATAATACATCATCAGTTGATAGCCCCTCTTCCTATACCCCCCTTTCCCCTCCCTCTAAAATGTATTTCTTATACAAAAAATAGAAATAACTTTGGTTATATTATTCCTTAGAATAATGCTCTGCATTGGCACTGTACATTGGTCTTTAAAGTTCAAGATGTGAACAGTATAACATTTACTCTCTCTCTTAGAGATAGACAATATACACAACTGGACCAGTAAGCACTGTGTTATTTTTATTCTGGCCCATCTTTTCATATCCATCAGAAGTACTAAACTAACACAAATGGAAGAGTCTCTTTAAGGACAAATTCATCACCTCTGCTCAAAAGCAGCAACCTGTCTGAGAGCACCAACCTACTTTACCTCTCATCATCCAGAACTTTGCAAAATATGAGTTTAGACCCACATTTTTAAGTCAAGCTTAGGAAAACTGTAGGGTAAAGGTACACTAAGCAGGACTTCTCCTTTCATCCAGCCCAAAAGCAGTACAGGTTTCCCTCGCTTCCTTGAAAATGGTGCATAACTCAAATTCACATAACGGGAACCCACTTTACTATGCAACAAATAGGGATACATTCCAAGACCTAAAATGTACTGACCCCCAGATCCATTTCTACCACGTTTACAAGACAATTTTGATACTCAACAACAGCAGACAGCACACACAAGCACAAGGTGGTGGTGAATGTCCAGTTGGTGTGAAGAGAGCATGATGAAGGGTCTCCAGTTTTGTTTCCAGTGTTTGTGAGTTCTCCTGTGCTTCATTGATGGACCAGGGAAAGGGGTAGAAGATAAGCTAGCAGGACACTTAGAAGCCATAATGGGGATGGCAACTACAGAAACACATGTCACAGACAACAAGTGAGGAGCACAGATCTACTCAGGAGACTGTATTTTGGTGTGCATCACTCCCACAATGCACTGCACACAGCAGCTGACTGCAGGCTTCCACCACACCCATCGCATGAGTGAATTTACCTTGCATATTACGGATTTTTGGTATAAAAAGGGGTTATTGCATAAGAGCAAATTCGCACATACAGAACCCGCATAAAGTGAGGGAAACCTGTAATACTACAGAATATACAGAAAGACAGACTAGGGACATACTGAGTCTTCATAAGTGTACTAGAAGTCAATAGGTTTTAAAGATGCTCATCACTTTCTAGGAGAAATTCAACATCTGCAATACCAGGCATTCAGACTCCAATGCTGATAATGATGTCATGGCTGGGTTTAGTGAAACCGTAATGCTTTCAGTTTCAGGGATACTCAAAAAGAGGTTCTGATCATTGTTATATAAAAGGAACCAATCAGATTCAAAATTATAAATTCCAAGTCTAAAAATGTTACTTAGAACACAAACTAAAGCCTCTTTCCAATGAAGCCTCAGGGTTCTTTTTTCTTCTTGCCTGCATCCCTTGATATTTTCTCATAAGACATTCTTAATATGAGGAATCATTATTTGTTCATATACAGTAAATGATAAATTAGCATTCCAATAAGAATTTTAAATGTAAGTGGATTATCCTTAACTTCTTAAGTTAAAATATTAATTAGTTGACATTTTACCAACTCTAGAGAAATCAGAAGGAATTATGTGTATGCAAATATTCATAAAACAGGGGCATTTCTTCATTTGCAATGGCAATGCCAATTCCTGTAGGGTTAGCAGGAAATACAATGATGGCTTTTGCAGTAACATGGTAAAATCACCAACGTCATTAGTTATCATAGGAGTGATACCCAATGTTTCAGTACATTTTCTCCTGATATAACATGAGTAAAATCAAAATGTACTTTATGACTTTTTCTGCACATAATATGATTACAATTGAAAAGATGTTCACTACAGAGTGTTGTTCTACAAGGAGATACCACAGTTAAGTTCCATTTCAGCAAGGTATTTAAGTATGCTTAAGTTTATTCATGCATGTGTTGCCACTGCTCTTAATACAGCCTTATCGTGTACTTAAAGACAAGCATGTGCTGACAAATACAGAACTTACTGCCAATATCAGACTCTGTCCTCAGAACTGCTGTCAGATGCTGCTATGTGGTCACTACAAGTTAGTGAATAAATTTACCAAATATTCAAGTAACTTAGCTTCTTTTTCTGCTTGAGGCACATTTACACACTGATTTCCAATATTGTATCCATTCCCTGTATGTAGACAATTCAGATAAATGTCAGAGTGGCAACAGACAGCAGGGACTACCATAAGCAAGCCTATCGCACTTTACTGGGTCATAAAACTACTGGGTAGTAGTCCTTCCAGTTATCTCTCTACCTGCATCAATAATATTAGTCACAAAGCAGTATGCCATAATATTCTTGGCTTCCCCAACTCCCTCATACACCAGGCTGAACATTTTCATGAATTTACAAGGTAGGATATGAGATTTCTACCACCGACTGACTTTGTATTTGCTTCTTTTCCTTCTCCACTCAAACTTCATCCATCTTGTCCTTTCCTGCACTCCCTTCCTCTTCTCTTTCTGCATACAACTACTCCACAATTCAGTCTCTGTTTCCATGCTGCCACTGGGTCAGGAATTTCCTTGATATAAAGGAATCTTCAAATGCCCTAAAAACAGCTTAGCTGCTTCAATGGGGTCTTGCTGCATGGGACACTTAGCACATGTTTTATTTAGATTGAGCATTACTGGGCCATATTAAAAGTTAGAACATTTCATAAGCAGTTTCACAATAGTGTTTACTACAATCTCTGGAAAGGGCTGGAGCTGGTTGTGCCCTGTCCCCTACCCCAACACTGGGCACTGCAGCTTGCACACCTGTAAGGACATGCAATGGTGACACCTAGCATCTATGCACTCCCACTGCATGCTCAGTACTGCCCAGCCCAAAACCACTTGCCTGTGGCACACTGAGGCAAAGCAACTCTCTGCCACTTTAAGCAGGCAAAGGGAGGAAGAGGGAGCACAGCCCAGGAGAGGATGCTGCTCCTGCCACTGGATCCACACCTGCTGCTGAATCTGAGGAGTGAACTGGGTCTCTGCCACTAGCAATCTTGTATTGTCTCTAGTGTATTACTGGGTCTGGGGCTGACCATCAGTTAATAGTCAGTCCCAGCCACTACACTAAAATCTTGAACTCATTTCATTTCCACAAAGCTCTCTGCCAATAGTTAAACATATGTTACTGAATACGATCTGGAGACTCCTTCTATGCACACACTTTACCGATTTAACATGCAGATTCTCACATTTTAAGTGAAGTTAATATGTTCTAATGTAATATGTGACGTGGACTTGAAACACTACTCCCTCCCTTTACATATAAGGAGGAATCAGGGATTGGGCTGCACCTTAACTCACAGGCACCTCCTCTGAGACCACTCCAGCTGCTTTGACTTAGATCTTTAGGTAGTCATTTCAGTCCTGCCAACCCTAGTATTAGGAAAATGTAAATGTTGTTGAGAGGCACACATTTTCCTAAAAATGCAAGGTTTTAAAAGGGAATCAAACTCATTTATACCTTTACATCCACAGATGCATCTCAAGCAGGGCCAAGGAGGTGATCCTCCCCCTCTACATGACACTGGTCAGGCCACAGCTGGAGTACTGCGTCCAGTTCTGGGCGCCACACTTCAGAAGGGATGTGGACAACATGGAGAGGGGCCAGAGGAGGGCCACCCACATGATCTGGGGACAACAGGACAGGCCCTACGAGGAGAGGCTACAGGACCTGAACCTGTTCAGCCTTCGCAAGAGAAGGCTGAGGGGGGACCTGGTGGCCATCTATAAACTCACTAAGGGTTTGGGAGAGACCTTGTTCCCCCAAGCACCCCCCAGGGTAACAAGGAATAACGGCCACAAGTTGTTAGAGAGTAGGTTTAGATTAGATATCTGAAGGAACTACTTCACAGTCAGGGCAGTTAGGATCTGGAACCAGCTTCCAAGGGAAGTGGTGCTGGCTCCTACCTGGGGGTCTTTAAGAGGAGGCTTGATGTCTACCTGGCTGGGGTCATTTGACCCTGGATTTCTCTGCTGCCCAGGGCAGGGCATCAGACTAGAAAATCTACACAGTCCCTTCCAACTCTACATCTATGAACCTTACAAGTACACCACACATATTGACCTAAATATCATATTTTTAAAATTTATTTGTATAACACCAGAACCAGAAGTTCAGTCATCACTACTGTGCTGATCCATGCAGCCTCTTTTGCATGTTTCCTGTATCATAAATCAGCAATTACTCTTATAACTGATTATTTTATATCAAAATAATAATAAGCCATTCACACATGCAAGAAATAATTAAACCACTCACAGAGGTTAAAAAGACTCCAAAAACCTAATGTGCAAAGTTATCAAGATAACTATTACAAATTCTCAAAATTGCTTTCGATGTCCTTTTATTAAGCAGGTATGAAGAAACAGTGTTAGCAGTGATTTGTAACTCGTAATCTTTTTGCTTCCACATTGTCATTTAAGCAAACTTCATATACACAAGTTAATTATTTAAAATATTTGGATGATAAATGCATCACTATAATGATACTGATTATATTACAGTAAAAGAGCAATATTCCAACTTGCTACATTAATCAATATGGTTGCCTCAGTTACACAAAGATAATTAAATTTTCATTGCAGTTCAGTAAAATAAGATTAAACATAAATATTTCAATAAAATGGAACTTGTACATAAGAATAAGAGGACATTCTTAATATTTTATTTATTATCCCTAACACTTTTTAAAAACTGTTTCTAGGTTTAAAAAAATGGAGTAAAACCTTCTTCTAGGACTTGATCCTGTGCTCTGGGAACTGAGGGAATAGCTGCAGAGAGGGGAAAATGCTGTATTTGGCTGCATCAGCTTTTTCTCAGCATTCATGCAGGGAAGTTTTTGCTGAATGTTGAGAAATAAAAACAGGACTTTATGTCCCCATTGAAAATCTAAGTACTGTTTTTGCAAGAGGGAAGAAGAGAGAATTAAAACAGGGTATAGTTAAGTGAAAGGGATATAACAGCAACTTGTAAAGAAACAAAAGTTAGAAGGGTCACCTTCCCCAGTTCTTTATGATGTACAGTGCCTGAAAGATTTACCAGTACTGCCAGCCTATTTTATCTGGTTACTTTTTAAGGAGGAAATGCAGGTTTTGAATAGACTAGTTTTCATGGGAAACTCTCTTTAGACAACTGGCCAATCATTAATATTTTAATATTTTAAGTACCATTAAGTAAAAGCTGAGTAAATGAGAAGTGAAACGATATATTAAAATTGTTTTATTTTGTTTGTTATTGTTATTAATATTGACATACATGCAGAATAGCAAGTGAATCAAACACTGATAATAAAATCACCGTCTTCTGAATGACATGCATTTTGGGATATATGCATGGTTCTTAGAAGCTAAGCTAAAACTACTCTATAGCAAGAGTGTACAGCAGATTAAACAGTCACTAGCACTTCAGAACACTGGATTAAATGACTTCCTGTGGTCCCTTTGAGCCTCACTTTTCTGTTCCCAATAACACCTGGCTTGCCAAGGGTGATCTTGTTCCTAGTTTGTTTAGTCATAGGCCAAGCACAATTGTTTGGTTTCTACCAGGAGAATCACTATTCTCCTGGTAGAAACCACAAGTATACAAATGTTAACTCTGTTTTTCCCAAATGAAAATGATGAACCCAGGAGAAAAATAAATTGACTCCAACAACTGAGAAGTCATGCTCAAGAGAGTTTCTCCTATAAGAATGATCATTTATATACTTTCCCCTATCTTAGCTCCTGTGGAACAGGAGGAGTGATCCACAAGGAAAGACTGCCATGCCTCCTGAGGCAAGTCACCCTAGTCTAGGGAAGGCAGAGGTGCAGCTCTTCATACCCCTCCTGAAGGCCACAAGATGCTCCTCATCAACTACTGGGTCCCCAGCAGCAATAACATGGTTTTGCCCTCTTCACTCAGCTCCTGGTGCTCTAGTCACTCCAGCAATGGGAGGACTGGAGCAACCCACACTTTCTGCAGACTGGGATCTGCCCCTCACAAAAGTGTGGAGAGCAGGGAAGAGGGGGCAATTTCAGTCTGAATGCCTGTACTGCTCCCTCTCCAACTGGTAGAAACAAACATTTTTATGTGGCCATAAGTTTTTGCCATTTGAAATCAATGGGATCAGGTTCACAAAATCCTTCTGTAGTGTTTTATAGTCAAGTGAGTGGAAAGTTAAACTTCCATCTGAAAATATATTTATCTCCAGTGTTCCTCTATATGGTCACTTTTCCTTTTTGTTTGTCTGGCCCTTTATATAGCAACACAGAGGAGGAGGGGGTTGTTTTGTTTTGTTTTGTTTGGGGGGGAGTTAATAGTTAAATGTGATTTTAACATTGGCTGTGGAATATACAGTACACCTGAAACTGAGTTAAACATGTTTTTATACATCTGTATTGACTTGTTGTCATACTGATAGAGTCCCTTTCAGGGGCATGTCACTTTGGCTTCAGAGCTGACTCACCAACTAGAATGTGTAAAATATAACTTTTGAAAATAACTTATTTGGGAAATGGGGGTGGGCTGAAATTGTCCTTAGGCTTTTTCCCTTCAGCTTACTACTTTTGCAATTATTTAGCCTGTATTTTAAAACATGCAATATAAAATGAGATGTTTTTAAACTTAAAGCAATACTATGTAACCCTTCTGCCAGGTACAGGATGGCAGCAAGAAGGGCCAGGTTCACATTCCAGGGTACCCAATGAGTTATGCAAGTGGCTCCACCCAGAAATCTGGGAACACTAACTTTGACTGGGGTATCCCACAGACAAATTCTATTCTCACCAGCAGTATAAACCAGCAAATACAAATTTATTACCAAAACACAAACAAAAAAGAAATAAACAAGCAAAATCTTAAACACATTATTATATGAACATTATCTCTACAATTACAGTTCAGAGGTGGAACCCCTTTAGAGAGACTTCACCCTAGCCCAGGCCAGTCTAGGACTTAGGGCTCTCCAATGGGTTAGTTCCAGGGTCCATACCATGATTGGGGTTCAGCACAACATTGGGAAGCTGCTTGTGGTCAGTGGTTTGGTTGTGGCGCAAGGGGCCCCTTGCCCCTCCTGAAGAAATGGTAGAGCACTGATCTTTGCTTCCATGGAGAGGCTGTGCACAGGGGTGACTGTGGCTCCAGCCAGCACAAACACACCTCAGAACTTACAGGCTGGACTATATATACAGCCTGCTGAAGCAGAAACTGAGTTTCCCTTTTCTCTACCTGAAGATTCCTTCTCCTCATGGAGGAGACTTCGCTCTTCAGCAGCTCATAGCAGCTTCAAACCAGCCTGCCTTAAACCACATCCCTTACCATGGCATCGCTTGAGCCTTGTCCAGTCAGGGAGAGTCAGTCTCTCTCTCAACCAATCTGCCTGAAGAGGCTTCTGCATCTCTTAACCAATCAGGCCAGAGGTTTTTACATATCTTACCCAGAGCACATGGCCAGAACAACAGGGGCCATCCATGTGTTTTCTCCTTAAAGCAAGAGCCCAGAGGAAAAAAGGGGGTGGGGAGAGATAAATACAGAAAAAAAACCACACAGTACACAGCGAACAATGGGACATACATTGCCATACACAGCACAAGTGTGTATGTTATACTACTACTATTTTTGTTGTATTTTCTGTTTTGTAATTAAACAACAGAAGTTCATATGCTTTCATTATAAAAATAAGCCAACTACCAGATGTTTACTCATTTCTTTTTATTATTGCTATTTTTACTCTTTATTCATTATTATCGTTGTTATTTAAGTATGTTCTGAAGACTGAATATGAAGAAAACAAAATCCTACATGCAGTACAAATGTAGAAATATTATCATCAGTGGGTCTGTCTACACAAGATGCTTTACTGCATAGTAGACTAATCTACTGTGCATTAAAATGTCACAATGTAACCATGCACAGGAGCTATGGCATAGTAGGTTAGTCTACTGTGCTTCTCCCTACTACCTGTTTATACAGGTAGTAGATTTACCATGCAGTAGCTATTGTGCACTAGTAGCCCAGGCAGCAGGGGGCAGGAGAATTCTCCCCTCCACCAGAAAGCTGCCTGCTTCCCAGGTGACCCCTGCCCTTGGCAGCTCCTTGCTGTTGGGGCCAGCTCTGATCTCATAGCCAGGGCAGCATAATAGGCAGCTCCTGGCCCCAGGCTCCAGGATTGGAGCCAGAGCTGGGACACTGCCCCCCCTCCCGGGCAGCTGCCTGCTCCTGGCCCCCAGCTCTGACCATGGAGCTCTGGTGGTGGGGACAATGTCTGAGATTAGAGTGGGGACTTTGCCTGTAGCTGCCTGCAGGAGGAGACAATGTTCCAGATGGCAGCCAATGGCAATGTCCCAGCCTCAACTCCAGTCTTAGAGTTGGGGGCTGGAGGACATTGTACCCACCCAAGCTTCATGATCTGAACAAGGATTGGGCAGCAGGCAGCTGCCTGGCGAAGGAGCACGGTGGGAGGCAACTGCCCTGGAGGTAGGACAGCTCCCCCACCCTCCAGACCCAGGCCTGACCCCAGTGCTCCCTGCCAGCTTCGGTCTGGCAGCTGGGAAAGCCTAGATCTCTCCCTAGCTGCAATATAGTAGAGCAGGCCAGGAGTATCCCTGCCCTAAACTTCTCCCTTCAGAAACAAATTTGCTCCTTATGGGTGCACGTGTAGACATGCACTCAGCGAAAGCTTACTGTGCAGTATTTTATTGCACAGTAAACTTTCTTCAGATTAATGGCACATGTAGACTTGCCTAGTATGTCAGATTTTCAAAGCAATTTAGGCACCCAGCTTGAATTGATTATAACAGGTGACTGAATACCTTGAAATTAAAATAGTTATCCTGCCATCTCTGCCAAAAGATATGCGTTATAAATCACTCCTATTTTCACTGAACATTACTCGTTAATTTTTTATCCTATACACACCTCTTTTAGAAGAGATAACTTGTTAAAAGCAAGATCTATTCATTTCCTCTTTGTCGTCTTAGTTCTTACCCTGATCCAAGGATACTTATAAGCCCAGTGAAATCCATTTGCCCTCTGCATTTTGCACATCTAATAATTCTTCTATGTGACTCAAACATTTAAAGATTAAACTGTTTTAATTTATGATCATTGTGAGGGAATGGGGCCTAGGAGCGGCCGTGAACTCCCTAGCGCCCCCCTACCATCACTACGGCTGTACTCAGCACCCTCGGTTTCTCGCCCGCCACGACTTTGATCTTAAATGGTAAAATGGGAGGCTGCCTTTATTCCCTAGTGAACGGTATGCATGTTCATGCCCCTACTCCAAATGGGGTGCCTCGGTGCGCCTCTCCCTTAAGGGGTATGCGTGCCTCCAAACCTCCCCTTTAGCACGCCCCAAGCCTCGCAGCTGTTCCGTGGGACGTTGTGCAGTCCCTCACCCCTCTGGTGCTCTCTCTCTTCTCAGGCACCCTGGGCTCCCCGCCCGTTTGGCGCCCCTGGGCCGGGCTCCTCTCCACCGGCCTGCTCCCGGTGCCCCCGGGTCTGTCTCGCCGATGTCTGGCTACTGCCGGTGCCCCTGGGCCTGGCCCGATGCTGCCGCCCTGTTACCGGTGCCCTTTGGGCCTGGCCCGCTACTGCCGCCCTGTTACCGGCGCCCTTTGGGCCTGGCTCGCTACTGCCGCCCTGTACTGGGCCTTGCCCCCTCTGGGGCCGATACCGCGCTCCTCGTGCTCTCTCTCCACCCTGCTCTGGGGACTTACCCCCTCTGGGTCCGATACCGCGCTCCTCGCGCTCTCTCTCCGCCCTGCTCTGGGGACTTACCCCCTCTGGGGCCGATACCGCGCTCCTCGCGCTCTCTCTCCGCCCTGCTCTGGGGCCTTGCTCCCTCAGGGGCCACTACGGCGCTCCGCACGCTAGGGGCGCAGGCGACCGCCACCGTACCTGTCCCCTTGACCCTTCTCTGGGTCCGGTTGCCCCCACTGGGCACAACACCGCCCTTATGGGCTGGGTCTGCAACCCCACACACCGCACCTTCCCGGCGCAATACTGTGCCTCTCCGGCACAGACAATAGTGCCCCACTGGCACTGTGCCCCTACTGGGTACCTGGAACCCCCCAAGCTGTTGGGGAGCCCCACTGAGGCCTCCTCACTCCCCTACAGCCTCACCCGGTCATCCAGATAACCGTAACCAAACTCAAGCCACCCGGCTATAACATAAACCACACAGAGTCTCCATGCTCCGAACATAAACTCCAAGCCCCTCACCAGGCTCTCAAGCCTACCTCCCTTTACGGCGTTCTTGTCCCCAGCATCATCGCAGCCAGTCAGCGTGGTAAGGCTGCAACTCCTAACTCAGGCCGCTCAGCTCAGCCACAGAGCTCCTGCGGTAGTCAGAAGGGAACTGCTGGTCAGGCTCCATCCTAAGCTGTTTATAAAGGCCCGGCCCTGCCCCCTTCTGGCCACCTGACCCGCCTAGTCGCCCTGGCAACCAGCACCTGAGCTGCCCTGGTGATTGGCAGCTCTGCCAATCTCACTCACAGTCACAGGGCATCTACGTGACTCCATGACAATCATACTCATTATCTATATTCCAAAATGCATTAGTTCTTGGACAAATCAAGATTTGTTAAATCTCCTTTTTTTGTTGAGTAGTTCCAGTAGATAGTATTATCCCCTAATTCTAGCCTATGCTGTCATATTGTGAACAAGAGTAATTCTAAAGTATTGTAAAACTCTGCCAGTATGAGATTCAGCTCACTATTAACCATGTAATTTTTTTCAGTCTTGTATCCTTTTTTCTTCTGTAAGCTTCAAAGTTTCCCCAACACAAAGTATTCCACATAAATAAATGGCCTTTCTGTGATATAAATTGAAGAGAAACTATATACTTCTGAATTATATTGACTCAAATAATATTTTAAATCTTGTTCATTTAAAAGATACAAAAACTAAACAATTTAAATATTTTCTAAACATGGTCTCTTAACCTTTTAAAGAGAATCTCAAAGAGAGACATTTTACTTAAAATAAACAAGAATCAAGTTTGATATATTAAGTATGGACAGGTAAGATATCCAAAATGTAAAAATAAACCCAAGATGATAATCCCATAGGAGACAGTGCTGCCATTCAAGCAAACATAAACAGAAAGATATAAGCACTTCCTGTTACAGTAGTGAATAATGATTTGCTACACTGACATCTAGTGACAGTTTAATATATAACAAGTTTAGATTATTTTATTAATCTTCCACAGAATCAATTCATTTGTCAAGCCAGGATGACTTCTCAGGAAAAGCATGTCACTTCCTCTTCTGAATCCTAGTGAAATAAGGAAATGCAGACAAGCACAAAATGAGAAGATAAACAAAGCTGCTTAAAACATTTTAATAAGTTGGATGGAAGAACTAACATGACAACATTTTAGATTTATCCTAGATTATCCTAGATCATCCATCCTATTGGATGGTTATGAACTTCTATTTAATAAAACAGTGGACTACAAAAATATTTTTGACTTCTATACAAAGAGATTCATTAAAGATAACAACTTTGTTAATATGTTCTGAGACATAAGGCTATTACCACATAACATAATTCCTATTTCTTCTCCAAGTTGAAGGAAGACATTTGTGGGAAGAATTTAAATGGTAGTGGCCACAACAGTTAAGAAACTTCTGCACATAGATTTCTACAAATATGTGGGCATAAACCAGCTACAGCTATGCTAGACCAATCCACTGAAGTCAGAAATCCCTCTCTGCTGTAGGTAGGCCGAGTTTATCATTTCCACTGTGAGACCACTTATAACATTTCCCCATGGAAGCAACATGACAAACTTTTGCTGATAAAAATATTTCCTGTTCATGCCCTTTGCTGAGCCTTGCTACTTCATTTTATCATTATCCATACCAAAATATAATATAATATAAAAAAGTGGCAAAAAAAAAAAGAATATGATGGAGAAAAATATAACTACCTTCAGAAAATATGGATATGATAATATGCATTCATAATATCTAGACCCCACACTTATACTTTAACCTACAACACACCATACCAGATATCTGTAAACTGAAATTGACTTCAATGAAAAAATATTATTTTTCAATGGAAGTTATTTGATTTCAGGATAACCTCCTGGCCACTTATTATTTTAGCTAACCCCTAGTTTCTTAGTTGCAATGAGAAGGATCTTTTGCAAGCCATTGCAAATTATTTACTAGGAAGTGGATGAAGAGACATTTCTGATTGCCTGTTTGCAAGCTCTTCCTAATCACAATGCAAGATTATTCTTCATTGAATCTCACTGTATTCAGATTCTACTTGCCATACTGAACACAAAAAAATTATTTAGTTGTTTTACATGTGTAACATGCCAAGAGAATCAGGGTACACAGCGAAGAGGAAAAACTAGTCTGACATATGTTTTCTATATTTTAGTGAAGTATCATGTCCCCAGGCACTGCCTCAGGCTACTAGTCAGTAACAAAGTTTATTCTGAACATCAAACATGAGAGAAACTGAGAAAGAAAAATTAATGGTCACAGCCACTTTTTTGAGTCACACAATCACAGAGTCATCTGAATCCCTCTGCAAACATGACTTGTTTTATCTGCTCTTATTCTTCTGACCCAGATTATTAGAGCTCCCTGCTAAAGGAGAGTAACTGATTACAAGACAAAACCTTCATGCTTTCCCTACAAAGGACATTGTTACCGCATACTAAGCAGGCATGGGTGACTGGTGCCACTTTAGTCATGGGGGCATGTGCCCCCCCCAACGACCAGTGGGATCCCCCCATGGCCAATCTCGCCAACCAGGGGGGATCGCCACAGCAAAACTCACCGACCAGGAAGCAGCCGTGCTCCCAGAAGCGGCCACGGCATTCCCAGAAGCAGTCACACCGCTACATCTGGTGCTCCCACTCCCCAGCCAGCACTCACAGGGGGACACCAGTGCTCCCACCTGCCTCCCCCATCACCTAAGCAGGGAGCATGGCTGGTCAGGGGGTGCACCACTGCTTTCAGGGGGTGCATGTGAATAGAGATAGAAGCCTGTCCTGGCTCACCAGCCCTCTAGTGGCAACTCATAGCTACAGATTCTAGTCCTGCCTCTGCTCACCAGGCCTCTAGTGGCAAAGCCACAGCTGTGAAGGTGGGGAACAGTTCTGAGAAGGTTTCTAGACTAAGGATATAACAGCTCCAAACTCAAAGCTAGCACTAATACCGATCAACATTTTGCAGCTCACAGTATAAAGTGTAAGAAGGCCCTAACAAGACCCAAACATGTCTAAGCTACTGGCCTGCAATTATTGCTTCATTATGAGCTACATAATATTGGTTCTAATGGTCAATGTTACACACAATATTGAAGATTGAAAATGGTCCTTGCTATCTTATAATTTCCCCTAAATTACTATAAAGATTGTCTGCACTGAATTATAGTGCAAAAAAATATTGTTTTCAATACTATAGCAGGCATTCAGCTATCTAGTTCTTTGGGTAACACTTATGTGTATGTACAAGCACAAAGTAATTCCTGTTAGATAACTATATAGGAACTGCCTTTTTTTTTTAGCATGCAAGTAACCTCTCTCCTCACCATTAATTGTGGGCACATTGGGTTAATTCTATATGTCAAATGCATGGGTAGCATGTCTCAGACATTTGCTTCACTTCAAAATGCCCCCCAATTACTGGAACATAACCTGTGCTGTAACTGTAATCTATAGGAATAAGAAGGCAACAGCTTTAACTAAATCCAAACAGTGGATGTAGCACCCTGAATTAACACCATATAAATAAAATCTTTGGGTGTAAGCAAAGTCATTACGCCACTCGGGCATATATTATTTGCACAGTGAAAAGTACTAACATTATGAGACTCTGTGGTCAAGATTCCCTACAAAAGTCTACGTGTACACTGGTCAACATGCTCCTTATAGCCATACAAGTGCACAAAAAACTTTGTAAATAACCCTGTTTCATTCTGAGTTTTGAATACTGTGTTTACTTACATAACAGATGCATCTTTCCCTTAAAAATTAGCCTTCCAAAATGAGGTGCATGTCTTAAGCAGGGAAGCTAATTTTTCTGCGTAGAATGGAAGAACCTGACTTACTCAAACTCTTCTCTACCCACAATTTAAAACCAACTGCTGAGAACCAGCAATTGCATTTTTATTTAAGCAGCTGGAGGAGTCAATTGGCTTAATGGCAAATTGCTCATTAACAGGTGTTAATGACGGTCTCTTCTTTGATGTTCCACTAATCAAGCTAACCTTTCTTTCCGGAAATTTTGTGGTGTGCTACTTACTTCTGGTCTCTCTTATTTCACAGCCCTACAAATGGTTTTTAGCTGTTTTCAAATTTGTCAATCTACATCCACGGAGACCAATTTTCAACAGCAGCTACAGTTTGAGCTTCTGCTTTAACAGGAAAGGGAGTATGAGTGAACTGAAGCATAAGCTCAGTCTCAGCTCTGCATAGACATCTCTGGAAAAATCCTTTTTTCTTCATTCTGCCTTCTTCCCCAAAAGATGTGCATTTTATTTGGAAGTGGATGTATGCAAATGAATACAGTATTTCAGTAGGGTTAAGGCAATTTAATCTTGATTTTAGAAACTCCTGAGTGCCTTGTAAAGTCCATTTTAATGTTATGAAATCTGGCCTTCAGAAAAATTAGACTTCTATTTCCAAACTCATATACACCCAATTCTGACTCATTTATTTGTATTTAGGCTAGACTGGTCAATTCCATGGACAGCTTCACGTAGAGAAATATATCAGAATCTGGCCCAGAGCCAGTTTGAAGATTAAGCACATATGATAATTTCAAAAAGCTCCACAGTTTGAGTTATCCATATACAAATAAATTAACATCCCTCTATTTTTCATGCAGAAGTGTTCACCAACATCTTTTCTGTCTAAAGAATTCAAGCATTTAAAAAAATTTTATTCAAATTTTTCCCAGTAGTCATATATGAATGAGATCAAACAGCACTGATTTCAGCTTGAAGGCAAAAAAATTTCACTCTGTTATAAGCATTTGGAAAGGGGTTAAGTTATAAGTTAGACACAACATTCACCACAGAAATCTATCAACATAAAAGCCATTTCTAAAACATATTTATATCAGTTATTGTCAGCTGAATTCAGGAACCATGATCTCAGAAACTTAACTCCTCTGTAAACTGTCACATGTTATTAAATAAGATTTTTGGAAAGGAAAAAAAAACCTAACCACCCTTTATTAACTCTGTTTCCAGTTTTATATAATTGGATCTTGTTTCTTCCATGGATACAAAAGAGGAACAAATGCAATAAAACTTAAGTCAATAGCTTATAAATATGGGAAACATTGCTATTTGCATTATTAGTTTCACCTCCATTCTTTTGAAATTCTGATAGAATGCTAACAGAATTTAAATAATTTAAAGTTTAATGTAATACAGTATGTAGCTAAATTAAGGGAAATTTCTTATATTTTGTAACTAACTAAACTAGAATAGTAAGATCCCCCAGGTATGATGGGAAGAACAGATGGTCATCCTTTCACCTTAAGTTGAAAATTGGTGTTTGATAATGAAATCTTGATCACCTACCATCTGCCAGCTAATGATTAGCAGTAACAGCATCATTTGTCTGTGTGTACTCTAGGAAAAGAGGTACTGTGTCTTGGACAACTTTGAACACTTTAATGATCTTAGATCACCTACAAAGGAAAGTAAACCCAACTATTAAAGGAATGGATGTTTTCAGGCAAACCAATGACACTTGATACAGTATTTTTTGCAAGCTGAAGTAAAATATGGGTGAGGCAATTTCAATCCACTGCAAACTGTTTTCTTTAGCTGTGTAACCAACAATCTGCACAATGCTCCATCCTCAGAGAAGGGGGGTGTGTGTGTGTGTTGTGTGTGTGTGTGTGTGTGTGTGTGTGTGTGTGTGTGTGGAAAATGTATTGCATCATATTTCTTTGGGGGAGAGAAGAAGCAGATCCACACACCTCTAATCTTGTGGGACACATTAAGATCATATATAAAACCTCAAAGGAAAAGTCATTAAAATTTATTTTACCGGCACTCATTACCAGATGATCCTGATTTGTGCAAGTACCAAATAACATAAGGAAAGCACATTTACTGCACAAGACACATTACAGTGTAACAAGGGGTGATCAAATATCTCTCACTGAGCTGTGCTGCTCTTATTCATAACATCTGCCAAATGTATTTAGCTAGTAAAATGAATAATGCACGTCACCTTGAATCAGCATCCTGAGGGTCCAAATCCAACAATTAGAGGTGTTAAAGGGCAGCTCAAAGCTTTCCAGGGCAAGAAATGTAAATGACATTTTCCTACAAGGGCTGCAGTACAAACAGATGTTCATAGAAAGGGTGTTACTCACTTTTCCTGGAAATGGTAAGCACAAAGCTGATGTACCCATTTAGAGGATGTAAGTGACATTTAAGTTTTGTGCAGACTGAACCAGGGTGAATTTCACCCATCATTGGTAATTAGCTATTAAAAAATGTCTGACATTTTTCCGATGGCACGTACATTGCTTGCCCCTCCAATATACTTTTTTATTATTTCTCTAAATTTTGCAAAACGAACAACTGCTGTTCTGATTTCAGTAACAGGCAAATCTCTGTTTTTAGAAGGCAAGAGGGTTAAGCAAAGCTTGGCCAAATTTATCTTATCAGTCTACATATCAAAATGTACAGCCTCAAACAGGTCTTGATTGGTGGTAAAAACCTAGTTCTAATTCTTTTAAAAATACTACAAGAAAAGATTATTTTACCATTTTTCAGTATAGCTATTTCCATTCTATGCTGGAGCGAGGAGTCAGAGAGGCACAGAGATGGACAAGAGTAAGTAAATAACACAAAAGTTAGATCAAAATTTTTTAGTGCTCACTGAAGAGGATTTGCACCAACTTCCAAATCTGAGTTCATAGGATCACACAATTTTAGGAAAGTAGGTCTGGAAAGCGGCCTCATAGGGTCATGTAATACAGGCCTCTGCTCAAGGCAAGATCATCTATGGCTAAACCATCCCAGTCAAATACCTGTCTAACTTGCTCTTGAAAATTTACAGGAAGGGAGATATAACAACTTTGCTAAGTAGCCTTTCATTTTATTCAAACGATCTTGTCCAGCATTACTAAACTTTAGAAAAAATTAACCATGCATCATGCCCATCCCACATAACTTAGGAACAGAGTCCTCCTGGGTCACCACATCCAGTGCCCTACATCAGCTGTGGCCTACTTCAGAATATTCAACTGAAGGAATCCCTAAAATCACCACTTCACAACTTAACACTCGCCTAAAAGGCACACTACACACACCCGTGGCTCATTGTCATCCTACAATCTGTCAAGGCAACTAGGTACCTCTCACTTCAGACGGCTTCAGTCTATGTGCTCCATTTGATAGAATAAGCCCTTGTCATTGGTCCCCAAGTGCATGACTTTGTACTTCATACTGTTCAATCTCATTGCATTTCCAATGCATCATTCCATAAGATTGTCTAAATCTTCCTGAATAGTAATCTCATATTAGCAATGAGTCTCAGCTTTGCACTGGTGTAAATTTACAGTGTCATCCATAAGTTTCATGCAATTACTTCTAGTTTCAGTATCAAGGTAATTGATAAAAGTGTGAAATAAGACAGGTCCTAAGATTGATTCCTGAAGAATGCCACAAGTCAGATAACTCACCTTTCAAAACACCCCCTCTAGTCTTCCTTTGAGACAACTCCTTCTCCAACACAGTTATGACATTGGTCCCTATCCTCCCAAATCTGTACAGCAATTTTGCATGAGGCACAGTATCAAATATTTGCTTAGTATTAGCTTTATCCAAGAGGAATTGTCATGCTATTGAAGGCTAAAATATTCTTTTGACATAATTGCCAGAACACATATGACATAGACATTGACTCCATCTCACCACCAGGCCTAAAACCTGGCAATAACTGGGGTAGTTTGTGACACCAAAAGCACAAAAAGACAATTAGGCATTCAATAGATTTCATCTGTCTAATTACATGTATGTAAAATAAAGAGAACCCTGCTAAGTGTTCTGTGTATCTCCCAGTACAGGAATACCCAGAAATTCTATTATCAGCTATTACATAGTCAAAGATTTTCTTAAACACATGTATATACCTTTAAGGGGAGATGAAACAAACTATTTTTGCCTCCCTTTATGTCTCTAATACTTTTTTCTACAGTCTGCATGATATTCAAGTTTCATATCTAATGAAAAATGGAGGTAGTTAAATTTCTAATGAAATAAGAATTTATTCAACAACAAGCCATATGACAAACAACAGCATTAAAAAAAGTGTTAGTGGTTTAATAGAAGTTTACCAAAGTGAACACTTTCAAAGTTAATTCAATTTCAAAGAGTAAAAAGATAGCATTCAATCTGCCTTCTTCCTCAGTCTCTGTATCTTTGATGTGCCAGTGGCACATCTTTACATGTGCTATGAGGAGCTGCTCTAATTAAAACACCCACAGCGTCTCAAGTATTCAATGTTTCCCACTTCAAAATAGCAGCAGGGGCATTTTAACTAAAGCTCGTTTGACGAGCTTCAGTTAAAGCATCCCTGCTCCCATTTTGAAGTGCACAGACACTGAATATGTGTGATGCCAAGGCTATTGGAGTGTGCTAATTAGCACACTCCAGCAGACTCTATAATCAAGTCTGCTCTGATGCGTTCTAATTAGAATGCATTAGAGCAAGCATTGGGCATATGTATTGGTGCCCATGGAGTTTTATCACATCATTTCTGAATGGTTAATTAATTAGTGCATCACTGACTGCTGCTGTTACTAATTCATCTATAATATTAACATCAGTTCTTCAGTACTTCGAACTTGCATTAATTTAATTAAAATTAGTTGTATTTTACAAGTTCTTGTCATTTTTTATCATGTTATTTAACCAATATAAGTAAATAATGTTGCTCTAGAAATGGTCACATTTATGGCTATCAAAAGCATATACAGATGCAATGGATTTAAGGATGTTTATATTAGAAATGAATCTAATACCTTCATTTTTCATCCTGATTTTTCAGGGATGCAGGGAAATATAAAACAATGTTTGCAGATTCTTATCAGTTTATGCACTCGTACCCTAAATACAATTAAACTTTTCAAGTGACTATTACTTGGGCTAGCATTAAATGCCCTGTGGTTGTGGCTTATTTTCTCTTTGTTTAGTCAATATGGACTCTGAATAGTTAAGTCTGTTTTTTAACAAAACTAATAACTCTTTAACTGTACAATTATAACGATGCTGACAATATAATCATGTATCATCAAGGGATCACAAAGGCCCATATAAGATTTTAATTTATTCAATGGGATAAAATGGTGTTTACAAGATCTTGTGGGATTTTAAAGTTACAGTTTTCACACCATAGTAAGTAATAGCTTTTTCTGATTGTTCCAGTGCCACACAAGCATATATAAAACATCAGTGTCACTCCCTCCCCAGTATTTTTCAAAATCATGCTTCTCAGGATAGTCATTCATCCTATAAGTATTGCCTTCAGTCATTGTTCTTAGATATATGAATTTACACTTGGCCAGATCACTCTGTCAATGACTTGTCCATTTTACCCACTTCTCAAACTTTGTGACCTACAAGCTTTATCATGATGATTTTGGTTTGTTTTTTTCCTTCCCCTAAGACAAGCATAAAAATATTACATATCAAATGTGTGGTATCAAGTCAAAACACAGATGGAGGTGGTGGTGGAGAGGGGAGAAGGCCTGAAGGGTTTTCAGGAGATTATATAGTCCAACACTCTGATCAAGAAACATCTCTTTCCTAACCATCACAAACAAACTTAACCGGGACATAAAATTTAAATGATGGAAAGTTCTTAGTCTTTCTTAATTGAATGTGCCTTACAGATAGGGTGACCAACATCCTGGTTTGGCTGAGACAGTCCTGGATTCCATTGGCTGGTCCTAGGCTGGAGTCCAGCAGGCAGGCAGAGAAGCATGGTGCACCAGGCAGGCAGGTGAGAAGACACCACTTCCACTGGGCAGAAGCAAGGAATGTAGGGGCCTTGGAAATGATAGGGTGATCATACATCCACCTGCCTTGACAAGGAAGAGAAATGTTCTTCACTAATTGTGATGTCAAAACTCATTGTTCTATGGTCCTGCACTTGTAGCAGTTCACTTGAAATAGCTTGACAATGTTACAGACAGCAAGGCTTGCTACTGATCAAACCTCTGACTTAAATGCCATAATCCCTGTTCTTGTTATTGGATAGTAGAAGTCTGAACTAATTTATGACCTTGCAACTACTATGTATTTTTCTTTAGCAAATGCATTTAGTAACAACAAAATTTATGAACAAAAACCAGCACATATGTTTCATAGCGTGACAACAGAATTGCATGAAAAGAATTCAGTCTTCCAATTACTAATTGACCATTATCAACCTGGCCTGGTGTCACTACTCCTTTCTCCAGCCATAATTTTTTTCATAAGATGCACCTCTTCCCTGTCACTAGGGCCAATTATATTCTTACTAACACTTCTTGTGTGCCTGCCTAAGCTAAAATGTGGCAATATTCAAACTACCAGTAACACATTTTTTAAAAAAAAGGCAAGTTAGAACCAGATATTTCAGGTGTCCCCATTAAAGTCAATGACAAAGCTTGAATCAGCTCCCCACCATCCACCTTCCTGATATACCATACCTATGAACATATGATACTGATAGGGGATGCCGTTGTAATGAGGCATGAATCTCCCTTTATCCTGAAGCCCCAAATCCAGGCAGGACTCATAGTTGGCTAGCTGTCTCACAGAAGGATATCACTGACCACACTGAAGACACTGACATTGTTTCACAGCTTTAGTTCTTTGACTTTAGCTTGCCTAAAAACTTAGAAGGTTAAGAGAAACTTATGCTGTTTAGGAAAGTCTGCAAGCCCCTAAGGACTGTACAAATATTGTGCAGTGAAGCAAAGATTTCCATTTAGAGAAGACACTCTTCCTTTTGTCCTTTTCTAGAGCTACTTATGTTAATAGCTTTTGGGTTAGGCCCTTAGCCTTTTTTCATGCCTCATGATCCTACTGTGGTATTGAGTACAGCCCTGCTTCCTTCTCCAGCACATAGTAAAGCAGCAGGAGTGTTTTCTTTCTCTGACTGTGTTCCTGGTCTCATTTTACATTTCCACCTTGATAATCTGCTACCTGTTATAAAGGCCACCATAGCATATGGAACAGCATATGCAGCTGATGCACAGTTATCCCAGGAGTAGCTGTCATGCCTGTTTTAAGACTCTTCATCATGTGAGATAGTGAATGAAATGATATCAGATTCTCAAAAGATGAAGGTCAAAAGAAAACACTTTATATCATCACCTTTCTCTTGGCTACAGCCTTTTGCATTGCACTTTTTAAACAGTACCATGAAACTACTATTACAACAGTAAGCAGTCAATATTTTATAAACGTGTATTTCTAAACTCTTAAATCACAGAAGGATTTTTTTTACTTGATGAAAGTCCCTCTTTCATCTCCATTTGGCAAGACAGAATTAAATTTGATGTCCATCAAAATATGCACCTGGCAAACACTTCAGGACTATAATCATGTCAAATCTGCAGTCCTTTTACAAACCTGCCATTAAAATGAATAGAAGCATTGTCTATTTAAAGCCTGTTGGGTTGGGCTCCTGGATGGTATTGCCCATAATAAGATTACAAATATGCCTTAATAAGAGGCTTCCTTTACTACTAGCAGGGGTCCAACTCAAGTCTTATTGGCTGTTTTGTTGGCAGAATGCCTGGAAGAGATACATAATTGTTTTATTAAATCTTGGTATGTCCTGAACAAAACTTGTATTCTCTTTAGTGAGGATAAAATAACCCAATATACAATATTAAAACAATGACTCTGCATTGGTTGAATGCTACACTGCTGCAGCAATTATACAGACATGATGAATAGCAATGTATTGTACACACTCCAGCAGTTCTATGAGTAAATGGTTGGCAGATAAGTTAGTACAGCCTCTAGGCTGATGTAGCTATCGGTTTTAGAAAATGTTCATGAATCCACTTATACCCCTAAAAATCTAGTACCTTTTTTCAGTTTGGCTCAGGCTCCATTTTATTTTGCACACCTCTCCACAGAACTGAAGATAGGTGGGGGGTTTTATGTGCAGAGAGAAATAACTCCATAAATTGCAAAAAGTAGGTATAATATAATGCCAAGTCTCTAGGAAAAAGCACATGCAGTTCTGTTCATCTTTATAGTGCAAATATGGAGTTACATCACCCTCAAACCCTCCATTGGAGCAGCAAATATTAACCCTTAGGCAGCCATCATTTTTTCCACTTTGTCCATCAAGAAAATGTGGTGCAAGGTAATAGCTAGTGAACTGGCTACAGCATATACTACTGCTATGCATGAATAAATCATTTAAAATACTGCACTGGAGTTGGAAAATACCAACTGGAGAGACAGTACTCTCCAGCTATAGCTTCTTGTCAAGAAGCACTGCTATTGTCCATAAAAAGTCAGAAAAGCAAGCAATTTATACAAGTTACCAACAGAAACAACAGCACAGTTTAGCTGTTGAGAGCATCTGAGAACCAACTGTTTTTTATTAAATTTACTAGATTATTCAGGAGACCTGAGTACTGATATATAAAGAAATGGCTTATGAGTATAAAATGAAGGACATGGTAAAAAAGCAGTATATCTGCTTTTCTGGAAGAGATTCAAATCCATATGATTGATAACCAAGTCCCAACTTCATTTTGAAGTTAATCGTTTGCATATGCTCCTACAGCAAATATAATTTTTGAAGAGGAAATAATAAAGCTAAGAAAACAACTCTAACTGTTTTGCCAGGCCTAGGATGACAGTAACAAGAGCCAAATTCAATTTAGAGGTTTTAAACATTTTTTTTTTCCCCTGGCTCAAGTCCTCACCTAGAAACCTGGGAAAATAAAAGCTTCCTGGGTGTTCCAATGTGAAAAGATTTCCCCACTCACAAACAATATTCAACTATAACAAGGTTAATTGAAGGAGGATGGCAAATGGAACAAAAAAATCAATCTTGGGTCAGTAACCCACCTCAACCAGCTATTAGCAGTTTATCACACTCAATGAGTTCAGAGCTCTTAGTCCCCTCACAGGGTGAAGTAACAAGGTAGCTAGTGTAGCTGCTTGGCCAAGTTTCCCCTTGCCTCACAGCTACTGAGGAACACTACTCTGCTACCATCGCCACTCATCACTGCCAGTGAGGGATGCTGCTCTGGTATTGCTGCTCCATACCACTACTAGGAGTGCTGCTCTACTGTTGCATACTGCCACGAGGGGGTGGGGGTCCATCACTGCTGTTGCTGCCCCTCACTACTGCTGGAAGTCACTGTTGTGCTCACAAATGCCGATCTGCACTGCCACCAAAGGGTGCTGATCTGCTGCCAGTTGCTGATACAACCCAGCTCTTCTAGACCTTAAGTATAAGAGTTTTAGCTCCTTTAGAACCTCCTGGATACAGCTCTCAGCCTGCCCCACTGAGTACCCGGCATTTCAGCTCCTTTAGAAACAATTGGGCATGAGACCTCAACCTGATTTATACATCACAAGTGAGGCTTGATGGCAAAATACAATGTCATCCCAAGGGGCAGCCCCTGGAGGAAGCTTCCCCAAGTCTGACAAAGGCAGCTGTTTGTGCCTATATACTTCTGGGGGGGTGGGGAATGTAGCCTAGGTGTACACTGGTATGTACTCCCTTCTCCAGTTGAAAGGGATCATTAGCTGGCAGGAGTGCTGTGGATGAAACTGCAGTCTACTCACAGTTTCCCCCTGTCCCAAGGAGCCAGGCCAGGACAATCTGGAACTTAACTATATACAAATGTATTATTATTTACATAAGTGGGTAAAAGATAAACAGAAATAAACATATGTACAGATATATAATTGTAGTAATTGGGCAATTATAGGGTTAAACTGTTAGTCCTTATTATTGTGAGAGCTAGAATCCCACCCGTTGTTCCAGAGTTACTTTCATTTTTCCCAGTTAGGTGTTGTTTGTTCCTGAATAAAACAGCCTGTTGTTTTGGGCCTGGAGAAAAGTAAGTCTCAGTATTCTTTGTTAAGTAAGGAACTTAACAATTACTATACACCTTATTCTCTATAATGGGTTACCACCACCAGGGTTTCAGGTAAGTGACAGGTAAACACAGGTAAATAGTAGCAAGAGGTCCCAGTGGATCCCCCAGGCAGGTGTATAGATTCTATTAAACTACCAGTTCACAAACATAGAAGTACACAAAATATAAGGCGCAATATTACAAAATATAAGACACATCGGTCTTAGACTAAACTTAACTCATTAAACCCCCAGGGCCACAAGCTGATCCTAGGGCATTGGCTGTGCTCCACCAACCAATAGGAGGGAAGGATTTCCCCCAGTGCTCTTGCCCTTGGGCCCTGGCAGAGATGCCACCCAAAATAGCCCACCCAGGAGTGCCTGGCTGGGGTGTTCCCTCCCATGTGGAAAAGACCCTTTTTCCCAGGTAACTCATGACTCCGGGGCCTAGATGGGTGGTCCTCATTCCCTTGACCAAGATGCTTCCTGCCACTGGAGGCCCTGGGCACCATCGCGTGCACCTGAGGGCTCAACCTTCTGTTAGGGGTTGGAGGCCCAGGCCACCTTGTGCAGCACTGGGGCTTGGTCTGCTACCAGACCCTCCATGCAGTGTTGTCTGCACTGAGCCTCTGGTCCCATGCCAGCAGCTGCAAACCTGAGCCTCCTCAAGCAGCTCCAAGGGTCTTGGCTTGTTGGGGACCTGCCGTGCAGCGAAGCCTGCTCCAAGCCCTGGTCACTTACCAGGGGTTGGAGACCTGAGGTGTCTCAAGAGGCTCCCAGGGCTTTGGACCTGCTGTGCACTGAAAAAAAAGCCTGGCTGCTTGCCAGGGGGATGGGGACCTGAGGTGCCCAGTGCAGCTCCCAGGGTCCTAGTCCATGCCATGCACCGGAAGCCTGGCCTCAAGCCAGGGGTTGAGACCCAAACCATCTCGAACAACTCCCAGGGTCTGGGTCCCATGCACTGTGCTGCGCACTGGCTGGGGCTGGAGCATCAGACTGGTGTGGGGAGTCTTTGGGGCTCTTCTGGGTGCTGGCTCCATCCACTGGGCAGCTCTTCTTCTGCCCTGCTCTCTCCTCTGTCCCCCCAGTGCATGCTGGGCATGCTGCTTCTTTTGTACCTTTCTGAGTCTCTGCCCCCAGATTGCAGATGGACCAACTGAAGCAAAGTGCAGGCTTCAAAAAGGTGCGGGGCTCTTCGCCTCACCCTGGGTAGGGGCAGGGCAAGCCCCTTCCAGCAGCGGGCATGTTCCACCAATCACAATGAAGATTCTCTGAGCCCAAATGTGCCAGGCTGTTATCAGTATCTGCCAGGAAAAAAATATCAAGAGGTCTTTCAGAATAACACTGTATAACCACACGTAGAAGTTCTGGTTGTGCTAGGCCATATAGTTATGCTAAGTTATTGTAAATTATGGTGGGGAAAAGAACTATGGAGGAAAGGGGCCTCATGACCACTGGATGACCCAATAAGAAAGAAAAATAAATAAACAAAACACACACTAATGAGCAAAGAGACACTGAAGGGAGTACAAAAGACAGCAGCTGAAAAACTCCAGGACAAATGCAAAAGTTACTAATGAGACAGGAGATAACAAGAACTGAAGTGCAGGTGTGTAAACTTAGCAAACAAAACAAGCAGAAATGAACCTCTCAGCAGAGAGAGATAAGAATTGGCTCAAGACTGGGAGCTCACTGGAATAAATACAGGGGTTGGGAGACTGTCCCACTTAGAGACCTAGGGGAGTATGAATAATGTTTCTACCTGTCAAGAACAAACTTCACTAAGTTGGCCTGACTATTAATCAGACCAACTGGTGCACTATTCGGGGATAATAAACCTTTCTGAGCTTTTTCATTGGAACACAGATCTGAGTTGTTTTCTCTGCATCAGCTTTGAAATCTGGAAGACAGCTTGCTAGTGTCAGGCTTTCAGAACACACAGATCCCAGCAACCTGTGTATCAACAGTGACAGCAAAAAAATACCACCTGAGAAGACACTCCACATGCCTCAAAACACTACTACATACATATATGATATCTTTCAAGGCTCACAGAAACACAAAACAAGTTTCCAGGTTGAAGATTCAATATCATGTCTCCCCTAAAGATGATTACTAAACAACAAAAATTAAAAGGTGTCCTTACACATGCTCCCAGGGGTGGGGAGCACTTTAATTGGACCAGCTTGCCCACAGCATCTCCATATCCCATGCTTCAAAATGGTGGTGGGGGCACTTTAACTAAAGCTTTTTTGCCAGAGCAGTGTACTCTGGCTCAAATGGCTCCAGGGTTTGTTGCACTGCATATGTAGATGTGCCCTGTGTTATCTAGCCATCTTTACTATTTTCCCTGTAGCATTTCATTTGTTAAACCAAAGCAGCTGCATTATAGACTATGTAAATGTTTAAGTGATTGTCTATAGAAAATCTAAATGTGCAATCATATGTTGCCTTTATATGGTTATTGCACAGTTTAGAAGTTAGGCATATTAAGGGACATACAAGCAGTCATTTATAATTGCATAGATCAAATCCCAAAGATAGAGAGCTTGATTTTATTAACTTAATTTTAAGGACTATTTATCTACATCACAAAACCAGCATATACAATTACATATGTCTCTATGATTGTCAGACCTAGAATGGCTGGTTTTGGAGAGGTACATTGAGAGTTGGATGGATGAGAAACTTTGGGGTGCACTTGCTGTCACTCTATCATGTTTGTAAGTGTGATATTTGCAGGCACAACAGAGGTAGAACAGTTATATTCAGATATAATTGTTTTCCACTTCCCCATGTCAACAGTGTAACACTGACAAGGCTGGTAACAGATTGGGGATTTACTTATCCTCTTATGCAGATAAAATACTAAATTACAAACTATTGACCAAGTAACCCAAACAAATGGCAAGATATATTCTCATTTACCTGAATGATCCAAGCCGAGGATGTCAGCCTTAACCTTATCTTCCATCCTTCCATCTTCTCCCTTCCAAATCAGCTAGAAATTTTACTTGCTTCTGTTTACCCAAACAAGTTCTCTTCCCATGCTTCTGTATTTCCCTCCCCTGCCCTGTATCTTCACCTAATCTGAATTCATGATGAACTAGTCAGCCACCCTTTTTACTGAGCTGAATCTAACTGTTTCAATCACACACTGAATAAACTCTGGTTCTTCCAGGTAAAAGGTGCTCAATAGTTTGTTGCCTAAATCCCCACTTAAAGCCAGATCCAGCCCTGATTAGACCCAAATCAAAGGTTTCTCACTGATGATAACGGGGGCTGGATAAAGTTCTTAGATGAAGCTAAGAATACGGGTATTTGAAGCTGGTAGTAGTACCAACAGAATTTATGTGCTAAGATGGTCTTGGGAGAAAGCAGTAGAGAAAGAGAGGTACTGATCATATTTCTTGAAGACTTTTGGCCTGTTTTATTATTTCAACTCTTTTATCACAAGCAGAGAAAAAACAGAAAAAAATAGAATCAAATAGGTGCATTCAAACTGTTAGCTATATCTTATAACCTCTAGATTAACATTGTATCTGTTCTTATTTTTTGATCAGGCAACAGTGAATTATATAGTTTATTTTTGTCCTAAGCTTTTGGAGTTAGCAATATTCATATGATTTAGCTTGATACTTGTCACTTGGAGATAATGCCAAATCACTGTTGCTCTACTCTGAAAGGACTCTATCCTCATTACCATAAGGTAAGCATTTCTTCCCATGGAACTTTAAAGACTTTACTTATTGACTGTGCAATTTTTACTACTGATTACACAATTTAATCTCTTTTCTGAAAGCCAGACCACCATACTCGTTATTATGTGTGATCCAACTCACTGTTGAAAGGTTTATGAATCGTTATTTATAACTCTCCTCTGTCCTTTAAAAATGCTTAGAGCAGCATTATGAAGGATAAAGTGCCATTCTAGAGAGGACACAATTGAACACAGGGAAGCAGAAAAAATAATTAGATGGTAATTCTTAATGAACAATATTGCCCACTCACCTTAGTAGACATCAAAACAAATAGGTAAGGTCAATCATTGGAAAATAAAACACTTTGAAGTTGAAAATATAATGCAAGAAATGTTTGAGTAAAAAGAGATTGTGGTTATATATTTTGAGTTAATAAGTAGGGAGGGAGGGGATGAGGAACAATACATATCACACAATGAACCCAAATCTCCTATAGGCCACTTAAAAAAAAAAGACTAAAAACACTTCTGCTTAATGTTTTAGTTAGGTTCATCTGGTCTGTCTTATTCTATGAAAATGTTCAAGGTCTTCTTGAAAGATCTCCTAACCAATTCATTGAAACAGTGGGGGTGGAGGGAAATCAATGCAGAATCAGAAACACAAAAGAATGGTAAAGTGAAAGGGAAGAGGATGAGAGAATGATAGGCAGGATAGCAGGGAAGAAAAGGAAAGCTAAATAAAGGTCAGTGAGTTAAGGGAAAAAAGGGGGAGAAAAACCCCAGAAAAACATATAACTGAGGGACATGGGTAAGATACAAAGAGGACTAAAAGGACTTAAGAGTATGCTGAGCAAAAAAATACAACATGTATGAATAAATATTAAAGCAGGGGATATGAAATGGAAGAGAAATAATTGCAAAAACTAACAAATGGTCATAAGAAGTCAGAAGAAGGTAGGTGTGCAAAGTTAGAGATAAAACAATACGTTTGATAGTATTAGACTCTAGTCATACTAGAAATCAGTTATCTTGCATTTCTTGAATCAAATTAATCCTACGTTATCCCACTGAATTTACCTTAATTTACACTGGGAATGGACTGACCCACTGTATATCATATGCAGCAATGGCAAATGTTCATATGTCTGCACAAATACATCAGGGCAACGGGCTTAATCCTTCAAGAAAACAGGGAAATAGCCTTCCCTAGCAAAGGGACAAAATGTGTCTCTTACACCACATATCTTTGGAAAGCTGCACTTGTCTATTTTTGGATTGAATCCAGTTCCAGTTTCAGTATCATTAACTTGCTACTTCAGGCAAAGCTAATGGAGCCTTAAGTAATCAATCAATCCCACACTACTGGGTAAGTGGGAGAGATTGTCTGAGCTAGTAAAATCTGATCTACCCCTCCTTCTCATGGCTGCACATACAAAGTGAGAGTACTATAGTTTCTGATATTGTTAGGGGGTTATTTACAGTGAATTTCCTTTCATTTGTGAAATTTGTTGTGAACACTTAAAGCCATTCTTCATGGTGGCTGCTGGAGAACATTTAGTAAGGAGATGAGTGTCAATTTAAAAAAAAGGAAAAGCAACACACTGGGATTCGCATCAACCACAATGTTCAGGTCTGCACACACGTAGTTCATAAGCAGACAAGAAAGAAACCACAAGAATTTTATTTCAGACTTAATTCATACATATTGTAAATGTATAAATACCTAATGTCATAATACCATTGCCATACATAGTTAAAAAATCATGGCAAATAAGACAAAATATTAACTTTCACAAACAAACATTAGTATTTCCCCTTGATCGTAAGCCTGGTATGTTATTTTCATGAAATCTAAGTGCTGCATTTGTTCAATTTCAATAATTTACCTTTAGGAAAGCACAAACAGGTTATTACTTGGAGTATATTTCATTTTGCTATTATATTTAGCTTCAATACACATAATAAAAGCTTTAAATAAATGTGTCCCTGTTGATTATTGTTTTGAGGATGTATAAGTTATTTGTCTCAATGTCTGTGTGACCTGAATTACAATTTAAAATAATAGTACAGATCTGGGAATATTTTTCTAATCAGATAATTTAACAATATGAGCACAGGGCATTCTTTTCCACAGTCATGACAATTAATTAGTTCTGCTGCTGGACAGGAGCTATATAACAGCATACGTGTGATATACTTAGATTCCAGAACCATTTGTTTGGAAGAAATATGAGAACTGGGAAATTAATTTATACTAGCAATGACCAAAATGGTTCACATGGGATTCAACTACAGTAGTGAACATCACTGTTTCACATAAATACCAGCTTGTTGTACTTTACGAGAGATACTGCAGGTGAGCAGAGGGATGTTTCAACTTTCAGTTATTTCCTTTTTAATTTTTTTTAAATAAAGCTACCCCCCCTTCTAATTCAATTTTAAATATATTATAGAATCAACAATGCTGGATCTGAGAAATAAAATAAAAACACTTTTAAAAACAAACAAAAAAAGAACAACCCACATGGAAGTGCAGCTTATTAGTCCTTTGGGGCCACCCATGCCCTGCAGTCTGGAAGCCAACCATAAAATACTGCAAAAGAGAAAGAAAATGTACTTTTATGAGATTTCTTAAGGACATACTTCCCTGTGTTACTCAAATTGTGGAACATGCTTACTATTAAAGGCACAGGAAGCAAAGGGTGCCAAAAGGCAAAGCAGATCCAATTAATAATAGGGTGTTTCTCCTCCATGGGATTCACTTGCCACTTCAGATCTGACCATTCAAGCCCAAAAGCATCCGTGGAGAAGGTAAAGACAGAACTCCAGTGCTTATGGGCTAAACCGACCTTTCTGTTTCCACTCAGAGGCCTACGTCCTCAGTTCTACGCTAACATTTCCAAATGCAGACTTCAACTGCGATGGGAACTCCACAGAGCGGCATACACTTGCAGATTTCTTCTCAGAATCAAAGTTAGCCTTTGGAGGCATGAACCTACCTATCTGAAGGTCTGAACAGTATATAAATATACCACTGGATGCTATCACAACTGCATCAGGCCCATCAATTGGGAAAAAAACTGACACAGGACACCAGATGTAGACCTAAATAGATTGAAAACAACCATATATCATCATCATCATCCAAGAAAAGAAACCCCATACATCATAATTCCCTTAGCAGTAATAGGAACCGCTCTTTCCATCTATAAAAAGAAAACATGTAACCCTGGAGACCTTAAACTACAAAAGAGGGACTTCCCTCAAATTAAATTGTGAGCAGTTGCATTTATCTTCTATTGTTTAATATACGTTAGAACATGACATTTTCTGTATGAAAAACGTCTATGAAAACTCTTTGTTTGCATTATAAATATTCATTTGTTTTTATTATAAATATCAATTTAAACATATCACATCTACAATCATACCTGGAGAAAATAAATATTAAAAATTAAAATAGTAAACAAACTTCAAAAACTACAGTCTCATTGAATTTTCTATCTCTTGCTTGCTAATGAATACAAAAAGGCACAGCCTTTTCCTGTTTTCCAAGTAAATTAAAATGTATCTGTAGTTCTAGCTGCATTTTGTCCCCTTTTGGTCTCTCCCTCCATCTGTTTCATTTTCAATTAAACGTGAAAGATCAGAACTGTATTCCACATTCCAGATGAAGTCTCACCGGTTTAGGACTTACAAAGGCAACAGTACTGCCCTTATGCTACTGGGAGAGAAAAAAACACTTGCCCGATTCATCCCACAATTTCATTTGCTTTTTTTCCCACATCTGCATCACTTAATTGGTTCATTATTACTCTGCAATCAACATATGCATCCAGGTCTTTCCCTCCTTCCAATATTCTTAATTGGTAAGCTCCCATTTTATAGAAGAACATCTTGTTATTAGACTCCAAGAATACCACCGTGCAATTTGAACTGTTAAATGTTATTCTATTTTTATTATTTAATTCCTCAGGTTCATCCAAGGCAGAGAACATAGAAACTATTGATCCAAGAATTCCAGGGACCCCAGTTCTCTTTGCGAATCTGCTGCAGATCTGCTTGTGCTGATTCTCCTACTGATATTTAGAAAACAGATATCTCTGAATAAAAAGTCTTCCTCTCCTGCTCAGGCTTTTTTTCACCTACATAAATTTGGTAAGGACTGGAAAAGGGAGGGTGCCTTCCTCTGCTGGGAAATAGTCTCCTTCCAAGAATCCCCTGAGCACATATTAACTTATGTTGGTCTGAGCACAATTTTAGTGATTGGGCAACAGGTTGTCTGTGAATGCAGGAGATTGAACTTGATGGCCTAGGACATCCCTTACTGTTCTGTGTTCCTACACACCTGACCTATACATTTCTCATGGAAACTTAACTGTTTTCTGTTCACTTTGGCTGGTGGATGAGGTATTTCTATTAGGCACTACTTAGCATTTTAATGTACAAAGTAAGGAACCATAGTTTTAAATGGGTACCTACATATTAGACCAGCTAAATAGTTGGGGAAAGTTCTTTACAAAGCTTTTGAGTCCAAACACCCTTCTTCAGGCATTGGAAGACTATGCTGCTGTTATGAGTTCCCCAAGGAAGAAAAGAAGCTTTTATCTCAGAGAATTCATAACAGCAGCACTCTCCCAATGCCTGGAGAAGGGTGTTTGTGCCTGAAAGCTTGCAAAGAACTTTGCCCCAACTATTTAATTGGTCTAATAGAAGAGATCATATCTACCCAAAGAATTTTGCTTGCTTATGTCCTTAGACTACCACGGCTACAACCAACAACCCTGCATCTGCATATTATACATTCTACGAATCAACAAGCTAATATCAAATACTACCTCAAGTAGAAGTGCACTGATACATCGGTCCAATATTGGATTGGCACCGATATAAAGAAAATTGATTGTATTGGAAAAATCGGCTTGATGTGGCCGACAATTTGGCCAATAAATAAATGCCCATGTGAGCATGCAGCCACAGCACAGCATAAAGGCAGTGAGGTGCACAGCCTGGCAGCTTGTAAGTCTGGTGTGGTGAAACGGTAGGGGTGTGGCAGGGCAGGTCTAGGCCACTGTGATGAGGGAGGAGTGAGAATGGGACTGGGGAAGGGGCTGGGGGGAGTGGCTCCCATCACTGTGCACTGCTCATCCAGAAGCTACTGGTCGGGCACTCACCTGCTCATCCAGCGGCTTCCGCTACTGCTCCAACCACTCATCCAGGAAGGCGTGGGGGGCATGTGCCCACAGGTCTGTGTGGGCTGGATCAGGGCACACATGCCCCTCCCCCATGCCCTTCTGGACAAGAAGCAGCTCCTCCCTATGCCTCCCAGATGAGCCGCAGCTCTATCCCTCCCCCCCCCCCCCACAGCTGGGCAACACTTGTCCCAGCCCCTACCTCAGCCCCAGTCCTCCCTCACCATGGGGCCCTTGATCTGCCCTCCCATGCCCCTTCCCCCACCACACCAGACTTACCAGCTGCACACAGCTCTCCAAGCTGTCGGGTTGGTAGTGGAAATCGGGTTGGTATCTGCCGATATGCGTCCTTAAAAATCAGCCATTGGTATTGGCCCCAAAAATCTCTATCCATGCACCCCCAACCTCAAGTAATGTATTAAGAAATAATTAAGTCTTCTTTTTTTCAATGTAGGGCAATTGGAGTAATACAGAAATATTGCATGGCCAAACTTTCCTTATAAATACATTTTGAACAAAGTTCTGTTAGAATCAGAAACTCAACTCATAATTCCAAAAGAACAGTAGAGGCTCAACCCATTCTTAAAATGCCAAATGATTCCCCTTATAGGGTTTCCTTTCTTTCATAGATATGATTGCATTCCAAGAGTCAATGATTTCTTAGGGTGATATCTTTTATTGGACCACCTTTGTAGCTAGGATGAAGTCAGACAAGGTTTTTAATGCAAGAAGTTCTTCCTCAGGTCCCTGTTCACTGGGAACCAGGCACCAGTGCAGTGAAGAAGAGTAGAGGGTAGGGGTGACAGAAATTCCCAGGGATAGCAGGCAAACAATTAGCAGAAGAAAAGAAGCTGAGATCAAGGCCTATCAAAGGGAGGAGGGTCTTTCTCACCTTTCCTGTGCTGAAAGAATTCAGGTGTTATATAGATTTCTCTCAAGCACAAGGATAGTGAAGTCAGAGAGGGAATGGGTATTCTGTAACAGACACGCTTCTAATGTTCTAACACAGAGATGGGCAATTATTTTGGCTGAAGAGTCATTTGACAGGTTTTTGTGAGCTGTCGAGGGCTGCACACAAAATATTTCAGATGATATCATCTTAAAAATATAGAGAAACAAATTATATACCAAAAATCAAAATAAACTATAACATTTAAATTGTATTTAAAAATAATAATTTCTATCCTGATTTATGGCTTTTTGAATAGCATGTATAGAGATGACTGCATAATAGCTCAAAAGAAAGTCTTACTCCTGGGGATGTGTGGGAGGGTGTATGTAGGGAGTAGGCATGTGTGGGGATGGGGGTTGTGGTGGGGTAGGGTATATGGGGGCACGGGTCTGCACATGTGTGTGGGGAGTTGCCTGCATGCTAGTTCCCTGCAGCTGGCTGGGGTTGGGAGAAGGCAGGGGGAGGCTGGGGGCACTTGCAGCAGAGCTCACCCAGGTAGTGCAGTGCAGGTGTAGGTGTGGTATACCCACACCCCCATCCAGCTGGCCGCTGCCCCCAGGCATTCTGTATGGGGCTGAGCCCCACCTGTTCCCACCTACACCTGCTGCACACTCATCAGACAGCACCTCCCTGGCCCTGGCCAACATGCACAGCTTCCTGGTGAGGCTGATCCTGGTGCAGCTGCAGCCACCCAGGTACTGCTTAGCTCTCCCTGCCTCCAGCAGCTCCTCCTCTGACTGTCCCTGCTATACTGCTCCAGACAGCGGGTAACACTAGGAAGTCATGGGGATGCATTATTTGCAGCAGATGCCCAGCCAGGCAGGGAGGAAGCTGCATCTAGGCAGCTCCTGCCCCAGCACACATGTCTGCAGCTTCAGCTCCTAGTCACCTTCTACCCATTCTGCCCACCCAGTGTAATACGCAGCCACTTGCAAATGGCCAAGTGGGTGACAGGCAGCTGAGAGCAGGAGATGGAGCCCCATGCGCTGGGTAAAGAGACACCTAGCTTCAGTTTCCCATCCGCCACCCCAACATGGCTGGGCACATGGTGCCTGACATGTATCCTCATGTTTACCATCATTTCCTCATACAACCTCCTGCCTGGAATAATGTAACAGAGCAGGAGGAGGAGTCACTGAAGGTGAAGGGAACTGAGCAGTACCTGGGCAGCTGCAGCCACACTGGGAGCAGCCCCACCAGGAAGCTTTGCACACTAGTTGGGGCCATCAGCAGCCACGGGCAGGGGCTCATCCATGCATAGTGCTGTAGGGGTAGTCACAGGCTAGACACAATCTATTATTGGCAGGCACCCGCCTGCAGGCCAGGATCAGTTGGTGAGCTGGATCTGGCCCATGGACTGTATTTTGCCCATCCCTGGTCTAATGTGTATCTGTCCTCTATAGGTTTTTTGTGAGAGTTCATTCTGGTATGAAATCGGTGTTTAGTGTCAGCCATATAGTTACCATGAGGCACTTGTGATATAACTGCTTGTATACACCATTTTGAGGAAGGCAAAATGGATGTTTTTTGTTGGGGGAGGTGGTAATAGTTGTGGCAGTGGAGATGTGCTGACAAACATGGATGACTGGTGCCTCCTAAGACTGGGGGGACACAGTTTGTGGGTGGCAGTGTGGTGATGATAGGCAACTGCCTGCAGAAGCCGGAGGCAGCAGCATCCAATCTCAGGGGGGGCGCTTACCCCCCGCCCTGCCCCTATGCATTGCCTATGCTGACAAGTTAAGCATTTCTTGCCAAGGCAAGGCTGTGTTCCACTTGGTATTTCTTGGGCAGTGGAGAGTTTGCTCTGATGATGAGTATGGCAAGGTTAGTGAGCTGTTTGAAAGCCAGGAGCAGAGGAGGTCAGAATATTTCTCTCAAGGTCTGATTTTTGTTGAGGACAGGTTGTAGTTGCTTGATGATTCTTCTTATCGGTTCTAGTGTAGGGTAGTAGGTGACCCCCAGTGGTGTGTGGTTGCAGTTGGTTTTCTTTCTATTGTAGGAGGATACTGCAGGATATTTGAACAGCTCTTTCAAACCTATGGCTTGTTTCTCTACTGGAGTGTCCGTAGTATATAAAGCCAGATTTTAGGCCGGCCAGATGGGCATCACAAGTGTTCGCCTCAGAGCAGATGTAGTGGTACCTGAGGGGCTGGCTATAAATTACATCAGGTATTCATTATTTGCAGCTCCATAGTTAACACACACAACTCCATATATGCAACAAAACTATGAGGGAAACTTTGAAAAAACTGAGAAATCATCTTCTTCACTTAACTAACTCCAAAGGGATTACCTTAAACAGGAGATAATTACTTATGCTACTAAACTAAGAGACCATAACTTGAGACATACCTGACTACTATGCAGAAGACCCAAATGTACTACCAAAAAATACCTGATAACAGTCACCTAACATAATAAAGTGGAATCAGCTATCAAAATATGAGCTACCTCATACGCAGGCACCCTATGAAATCCTTGCATCTCACATAATTTCACAGCTACAACATCACTCTAACACTACCATAATATTCAAATAAATGACAGATAAAACATCATATAAATAGAGGAAAAGAAAGACTGAATGAAAGGTAAAGTATCCCATCTTCAGCTTTCAATGACAAACTTATTTCTGGTCTCATTCTGTTCTATTTTGGCTGCTACATCATCCACTTTCCACCGTTACATTCTAGTCAGTTGCATTTTTGCTAATATATTGAAATCAACACTTGCATATACTCTCAAGACTATTCAGTTTCCCTGTCTTAGGACTCATAAAAAATCATTACTTGAAAAGCAAAAGCCAACCCTCCAAAATTCAAAACAATTTAAAAGAAATTTAAAATGATACTATTTAAAGAGAAACTTTAACTTTTTAAAAGAGTAGTCAGTTGCAAACCAAACCATATACACTCTCTCCTCAAGATTGCCATATCCTTTAAAAACTAAAGTCAAGACGTTAGTTCTCCTGAACAAAACCTGTGCTTCTGATAGTAGCATAAGTCCCAAATTAGGAAGTTCTGCTTATTAAAGCTCCTTGTTTCTAGTGTTGTCAGTAATTTTTTTCACTTCGAAGAAAACCATAGATCAATCACCTTCTCCACAAATACATTTAAATCAAAGTGTCATAGTACACAAAGACATATATATAACATTTTTCTGTCATTGCTTGTTTCTGCTGTTTTGTATTTGATACGTCTTTTGACTGTTATAAAGTAGAAAAAGAAAAAACTCATGAATCTTTATCTGTCCTAATAATGACAGACAGACACCTTACACTTTCCTCATCTTAAAAATGCCCCATATATTATAAACAGTTAATACACTGCAACTATTTACATCTCTTATTTCAATTCTTAGTAATGCATTTTGCTTACAGTAAGTCACATCACAGAGAGTAAAAGACTTTCAATTGAATAATTCAATTAAAGTTACCTTTCAGCCTACTTTATTGTATATGACTTAGGATTTTGTTTGTTAAGGAATACTTAGAGTAAAAATTGTGGATGTTCACAGTTTTGTTCTTGTGACTTCCTGGCAAATTGTGTTGATTTTTACCAAAGGTTGTAGTTTAGATTTCCCCAAGTAATATCTTTAGGATATAAAAATGGATTGTAATTCCACAATGCACATCAGCTGAATTACTCTTGTCCGGTGTTACTTTGTTCCTGGTGACTGTTTATTTAAGGAATAAACTATAAGGGAAAAGCAATTACAAAAAATCATAAACTTAATACAGTCCAGGTTTCAGTTTTAAATCCAAATTGTGTGGGAAGTACCAAGCAGACTCCTCATATGTCCTTAGGCAACATTTGTTAGAAACTTAAATACATGCACTAGAGAATGTGCAGCAGGATGTGTGCTTGCTTAAGACAACAAGGAAAGTCACTGAGAGACTAGTCACTCAGGCTGCTTATAAATGTGCATTTTAATTTCTGGTGTTCCCAGAAAACTGCCCTAATTAATACACCTCATGTTCATTTCTATTAAGCCCCCGCACATTTATACATGGCAAAAGGATACTTTAACTACTTTAACATGAACTGATCACCTTTACCATCTGCTGTAAAACTGGCAAGTCAGTCAGTTTTACAGAAGTCCTCGACTTCAGGAAAGCTGACTTTGACAAGCTAAGGAGGCTTGTCAGAGAGGCCCTAAAAGGCCACAACCCAATGGTGAGGGGAGTTCAGGACGCATGTATGCTCCTCAAGGGAGCAATCCTGGATACACAAGCAAAGTCCATCCTGTCTCGGAGGAAAGGCAGCAGGAGGGCACAGCAGCCCCCTTGGCTCTCCAGGGAACTGGCGGACCTCCTGCGTCTTCAAAGGAGGACCTATAAAGGATGGAGGACTAGAACCGCCACCAAGGAAGAATACTCTGTTAGTCCGGACTTGCAGAGAGCAAATCAGGAAAGCCAAGGCTGTGATGGAACTCCAGCTAGCTACAAATATCAAGGAAAATAAAAAGTCCTTTTTTAGATATGTGGGGAGCCGGAGGAAAAGCAAGGGCAACATTGGACCCCTGCTAAACCAGATGGGGCAACTGACAACTGACGCCCAGGAAAAAGCTAACTTGCTAAATGGGTACTTTGCGTAAGTCTTCCATCAGCCCCATGGGGTGGCCTTACCCACTATGGGTCAGGGAGGCCCAGGTAAGGGAGAGTCCTTGCTCTCCATTGAAACTGACCTCATGAAGGAACACCTCGACAGGCTGGATACCTTCAAGTCAGCCGGCCTTGATGGGTTACACCTAAGGGTACTCAGGAAGCTGGTGAGCATCATAGCTCAGCCACTGGCACAGATCTTTGCGAGTTCTTGGCACTCTGGTGAAGTGCCCAATGATTGGAAGAGGGCCAGTGTCATGCCAATCTTCAAGAAAGGGAGTAAAGTAGATCCAGCAAACTACAGGCCCATCAGCCTTGTCATGCTGCTGTCCGATTGCAGTGCAAGAGACCGGAATGGAGGGGTTAGAAGGGTCGATTAGCTCTCTATGGGACAGTTAACGTGAGTCCAGCTCACATCACCCGAAGAGACTGGAGGTGAGATGATAGTCACAGAGACAGAGACTAGCTGAAGGTAGAGGTTTATTTACTCACAGTGAGCGTTGAGGAGAGAAACGAGATGCAGAGAAGTAGACTGCTACTCTTGTCGGGGCCGGCAATGAAGCGGCGTTCGGGAGTTGCTAACGGGAGGCAGAAGCTAGATGATCAGGCTAGCGTCCCTTGTGATAATCGAAGCGGGTGATGAACGACCTCGCTTGGGTGCGGCTCTGCGCTCCCTTATCTTACTCAGGTGACACGCTCAACGGTGTGCATGTGACAAGCCTGACCTCTATCCTGGGGAAAGTCTTGGAAAAGATTATCAAGGAGCCCATCCTTAACAGGCTAGCTGAAGGCAATATCCTGAGGGATACCCAGCATGGGTTTGTTGTGGGTAGGTCTTGCTTGACCAATCTCATTTCCTTTTATGACCAAGTGACTTATCACCTGGACAAAGGGGAAAAGATCGACGTCATATACCTTGACTTCAAAAAAGCCTTCGATCTGGTATTCCACAATCACCTCTTGGTTAAACTGGCTAGCTGCAGCCTTAATATCACCACGATCCGCTGGCTGAGGAACTGGCTCTGCAGTTGGACCCAGAGGGTGATGGTCGACGGAAGCCAGTCGTCTTGGTGTGCTGTGACCGGTGAGGTCCCACAAGGCTCTGTCCTAGGGCCTACACTGTCTAACATCTACATCAATGATGTGGACATTGGTGTCAGAAGCAGACTGGCCAAGTTCGCCGACAACACCAAACTCTGGGGTATAGCATCCACACCTGAGGACAGGAGGGTGATCCAGGAGGATTAGGACAGACTCATGAAATGGGTGGACGAGAACTTGATGGTGTTCAACACCGAAAATGCAAGGTTCTCCACCTTGGGAGGAAAAACCTGCACCATGCATATAGGCTTGTTAGTGCTACGCTGGTTAGCTCTACAGATGAAAGGGACTTGGGGGTCATGGTTGACCACAAGATGAACATGAGCCTTCAGTGTGATGCTGTGGCTAGTAAAGCGACCAAAACACTGGCTTGCATCTGATGCTTCTCAAGCAGATCCCGGGACATCATTCTCCTGTTGTACTTGGCCTTGGTGAGGCCGCAGCTGGAGTACTGCGTCTAGTTTTGGGCTCTGCAATTCAAAAGGGATGTGGAGAAGCTTGAGAGGGAGCAGAGGAGAGCCACACACATGCTCAAAGGGCAGGAAAACAGACCATATGATGAGAGGCTGAGAGCAATGGGGCTATTCAGCCTAGAAAAGCGGAGGCTCAGGGATCATCTGGTGGCCACCTATAAATTTATCAGGGGTGCTAACCATCAGGGGGAATGACTGTTCACCAGAGCCCCCCAAGGAATGACAAGATCAAATCATCACGAACTCCACTGTGACCGATTCAGGCTGGACATAAGAAAGAACTTCTTCACTGTCAGAGCCCCCAAGGTTTGGAACAGATGGCCACCTAAGGCAGTTCAAGCGCCCACTTTGAACACCTTTAAAACACATTTGGATACTTATCTTGCTGGGATCCTATGATCCCTGCTGACTTCCTGCCCCTGGGACGGGGGACTGGACTCGATGATCCTCCGGGGTCCCTTCTATCCCAAATGCCTATGAAATCTATGAAACTAAACCTCATTCAACAAGGCTTAGCAAAATCACCCCCACACACATTTTAAAATGCACAGAGGCTTAATAGATGTGATGATAAGGCTCTGCTAAAGCGTTGTAATTAGAATGTGGAGCACACTTCATTAATAAAATCTGCTCTGGCATATTCTAATTAAAACGAGAATGGGCACATGGTAAGGCAGCCTGTCATTTCCAAAAGGTAGAGGGCATTTTTCATTTCTGGAGTATGTTCCTTCCATTTAGTGGTAAGAATGTATTAGAAAAGAAGTCAGGCAAGGCACACCTTTTGGACACCTACCAAGGTTATATTTTCATATGTTAAAATAATAAGAGACAATAACGTAACTAGTTCAGGGTGAGAAGGATGCAAGCCCTGGGTGCTGACTTAGAGTGAGTGCCTATATGGTCCCTTTCCCCCACAAGTCTTTACCATTTCAGATGCAGTTTTGCACTGTCTCTGCCTGGCCACAGGAGCCAGGCAGGCACAGCCCACACCCAACAAGATATCTGGGAGGCAGAAGGTAGAATACCTGCCAGGAGGCTTTGTCATTATAAGCACAGCCCTGCATCCAGAGACTAGAGGAAGACAACTGGGCCCTGGAAGAGACCCCCCCGCCCAAGGGAGACTGCCTGTTTTTCAGCAGTAGCAGTGCAAGCCTCTGTTGCTGGAGAAGTGGCTGCAGAAGCAGCAAATGCCATCCAAATGAGGAGATCCCCATCAGGTAAGACTCCACTCCCCACAACCCACCACCAGCTCCCCAGTAGTCAAAATAACCCGCTTCTCCCCCCCACCCCACACAAGCCTAGTGCCTTGAGTGCTGAAATCACTCCATATACCTCTCATTACAGGATTCAGTTGCATTATTAAGGTGAAGGCTTGAGTAAAGAGTTGTGCCAAGCTGCAATGCACAAAACTGTGTGGCAGCTGTACCCACATTTCACCACCTGGGCACGGCCAGACAAAATCTTTTCCACAAAAAGAAGGAAGAGGGAGAATCCTGATACCAGGAGAGTCAGTGATTGCATCAAAACTTTAAATATAGTCCCCATAAACTATGGAGATATAAAATGTAACACAGCATTGTTCAAGGGATACAAAAGAGAGAAAGGCTTGTGTGTAACAGGTCTTGCTGTGCACTGTGGAGTAAGTGTTAGTCACAATCCAGCCTAAAACAGAGTTTATTTCTATGCACTACACACTTTGAGCCATTATCTCATAGTTTTGCACCAATATTCCCATTCTTTCCTCATTTTTATCACATGTACAACATCATTAACACCTAGCAACTACAACCAGTATTTGGACACCTTTTCTGGTTAGCTGTTTGAGAGCTCCCCAACAGTAAGATTGTGTTCCTGCTTCTTCTGCTTGTGTGGGAAAGACTATATTTAGCTTATGTGCCCTAGATCTAAATAAGTTGGAGAGCAGTAGCACTCCTTAAAAAAGCCTGCCACAAAAGACTCTAGTGAAAGAAGGCAGCTATTAAGAAACCTAAGAAAAAGGATGAGGTTAAACATGGGTTGAGGAATAAGAAGACTCATGTCCTTATCCCATGAAGATGCCAAGGGCTGGAAATTCTGGATGCCATCTTAGAACGAATCCCGTGCAGTGTTTTGTTCTGTTCATATTGTACCACTTTCAAGGAGAACATCAAGTTACTTCATAGTCTTACTACAAAAATGGCAGAATTCATAGCTATTCTCTGCCTCTAAAATTAGTGAGTCCTTGGAAAAAACTGCTTCAAGTTCTCCCTGGAGCATGCTTCCCTTCTTCTGCTCAACTTATTGGTATAATACTGGGATGTCTCTGCCAGGCACAACTTTGCCCTGTTTTAATGGAATCTCAGGTACATTTTCCAGTTTTACCACATTTGGTCAGTATTCTTGCCATCTCCACAGGTTGTGAGACATGCAGAATTAATAGGGCCACAACGTACACTGGCAGAAACCAGATGGCTTGGTTTGTATAATGAGTGCTACAGCTGTATATTTACATAAATCAGCATTACATGCACTCACAATTCTGTGCACCAAGTAGAATATCGTAAATGAACCATAACTATTCTTCCATTCATCTTGTTCCAGTAAACTCCCACAATCATTTTCCTCAGCATATCATATAAAGAGATTGTTAGGACATTTCTGATTCCTTACCATCAAAATTTACCAGAGTACTACTGCTGACATCTCTCACAGGCCCAAGCCACATTAACTCTGAAGCTAATTGAGGCTTTGTACAAACATTCGGGGTGCAGACAGAAGTGACAATTTTTGCCTGCTCTGGCCACAGGAAGTGGTCTATAGCCATGATCAAACAAGTGCATGGCTGCAGACTGCTTCAAAAATGGCTGACTGTGTGAAAATCTGAACCCTCACTGCATGAGGGATCAGATGAAGACATTTGAAAACAGCATTTTCTGTAACTTCTGTCTGCACTGCCTCCCAGCCTCAAGCTATTTTCAGAACAGGAGGGGGGAAAGGGAGTGGAGGCAGTTAAGTCTGGGGGGTTTTCAGCCCCTGCCGGAGGGTAGGGCAGATGTATTGGAGCTTCCCCGCAAGGTGGAGGCACTCTTATTCACCCACCCAACCTTCCAACACTGGCTGGGGAACCCCTAGAATGAGCTCCCTCTCCTCCTTTTCTGCCCCTCCCATTGTGAAACAGGGTCAGGCTGGGAGAGAGGAGGGGCCATTGCTAGGGAAAACTGGCTGCAGGCTCCCTGCCAGCAGCTAGATTGCCCTCCCCCTAGAACCAACAGTGAACTTCTGTTTGGTCCAGGGAATTGTTTTAACTTAGGACGCTTCCTGCAAAGTGTTCTCAGTTACAGTGAGGAGCTGCACTTCTGTTAGAACCCTCAGTTTCTCCTGGGAGAGTTGGTGCTCTTGCAGGAGAAACCACAGATATAAAGATGTTTAGACTTTTTCTCCCAGATTAAAAATGGCCACTCCAGGATAAACATAACATAGGAACAACTAGGGTTCAATCGCTCCTGGGAGAGAAAATGTACATGTGTGTCAGTAATTTTCTCTTCCTGGAGGACAAACCTGGGGGAATTCTCCCAGATTATATGAATGTGTGTATGCAGCCTGAGCCTAATGATATATTATCAGACTCTACTCCACAAAGTACCAAGTTTCCAGAATTCAGAGACAACCTTTCCTCCCCCCCCCCCCCATTTACTTAAAAACATCTACTTCTCACCATGGATCACACCTCCAAGCTCCTGCCTTGTGCCAGTCAATAAGGAAACAGAGTAGTTCAGCTATATCCATACTAGCTCAGTTAGCCAACTGTGTAAATACACGCACAGAAAGGACCTTCCTGACTGACATTGACATTTTGGAGGCTGTTAGTTTAAAATAACACATAGCTTAAACAAACTAAGTGATAGGTGGCTTCCTCACTTGAAGCCCTAAAGTGTTTGGCAGCCTCATCTCCATAGCAGTGTCAGACATTTTCCTGTGTTAATTATTTCACAGACTTGCTGTGCTTTAGTACTGTCAAGGATCTTCAAGTATATTCAATACAAAGCATTTATTTGTAACAACAGTTCTTTTATTATTATTATTCTATGCTATCTGTCATTCCCTGTTTTACAGAGGTAAAAGGCAGGTAGCTGTGTACCTTATAGAGAGGTAAATTCACATAAGAAATTAAAGTCTGTTTATTCTGGTAATCATCTACACACAAACTAGAAAGCTGGCTGATTTCACTATTATGACAGAAGTATTTATTCTCTATTTGCCTGTTCTCACACAGCAAAATGGTAAATGTGACACTCACATTTTTGTCTAGGGGACAGAGGCTTTATATTAAAGTTAATGGGCCATCTACAAACAGAAAATTAATTTGGCAAGAACTCACTCATTGTGGAAATCAGAGCAGCACTGTCCATTTTGAAAGAAATTAATCCAATGTACAGAGAAATAAAATTCCATTTGTATGTAGGGCAAGAAGCTGGAACACAGAAAGCAAAAGAACACCATTTTAGAGTCTACCTGCAGAAAAAAAGGAAGTTTTGCTTTGTGTTGCTTGCATCATTTCCATTTTCTTTGTGAAGCAGCAGGAAGCATGTTGAACACAAGGATAACCAAATTCTTTAATGTGGCTCAAGCTTACTTACTGCCCCCTCCTGTATAACTCTCCATGTGGTTTTTATAGTTAAAATATTGATATGTTTCATAACATAGACGGCATGACATGCATGTTTGTGTTAGGAATAAGCTTTGGTTTAAGTTGTTTAGGGGTTTTTTTTAATATTACATATAAGAACATAGAGGTTTTCCTTGTTTCTAATAGAGTGTAGTGGCAACACATCCTTGCTTTGTACATGGTTGGTCTCAGTGGACTAGTAATGTTTTCTTGTTCCTGACATTTTAATGAGTATTAAGCATTGGACCACAGTACTGCAGAGAATTTCTCTGAGTTAAAAAAGTAAGGCTAAAAATACAGAAGAAATTTATGATCAATTTAAAGAGAATCCTTAGCAATGGAAAAAGATTAGTTTCATATGCATCTGGACAAACACAGCTTTTAGAGTGTGATTGCTTAGGTCTCAGGTGTGCTGATTATGACTTGGTTGAAAAATAGTAATTGATAAAATAGCCCAATGGTGATTTATTTATTGTACATGAAGTGGAGAGCATGAATGCCAAAGAGTTATAAAACCTGTAAAAATATTCAAGCCACAGTACTGTAAAACTTTGGCCAAAATTATATTCCAAAAATCTTTCAAGAGCTGACGTAAAAGACATCTTGCACAGATTTGACAAATCATTGCAGAAGTAGTTCTAACAATTTACTAGATATATAAACAAACAGAAAAAAATGAGTGTTATACATATAGGAAGAATGCACACAGAGTGCTGGATAACCTCTAACTGGAATTCATAGCTTTGATACCTTAAACTGAGCTATAGAACTGGAATATTTATAGTTTTATTACTGGCAAGAGCAAAACTGTTAAAAGCAAGGCTTGCTTTAAGTGATATTTATATAACCTGTTCCTTGTGTGTTTGTAGAGCTGATTACCTTTTGGCTGCATACAAATATTTTGGGAGGTTAGGGGGAGGTTAGACCAAGTTAAAAATGGCCACCCAGCCTAACGTAAGCTGTGACAGAGGGCTAGCAGAGGCGGGGGGTTGGAGGTATTAGGAAGAGGGATCAGGGAGAGGAGGCAACATTCATAGAGGGTCTGGAGAATCAGGGGGGCAGGCAGAATCTGTGGGAGGAACTGGGGAAGCAGGCAAGTCCATGGGGGTGGTTCTGGGATCTGGGAGTCTTTGTCAGGATTGAGGGGTTTGTGGGGTCCACAGGGAATTTGGGAGAATGAGGTGGAATCTCTTCACTACTTCTGGAACCAGGATCTATTTTCATCCCCCAACCCCCAGACAAACAACACCCCCTGGTGAACCAGTTTCCTGACACTGCACACCCCTCCCCCCACCCTAATTTACTTGTTTGGCTCCAAGCACTGGTGAACACTGGTAAAACCATCATCAGGAGTGGCTTGCAGGATGGGAGCTTGATGGGTTTAGTGTTGGGGTGGGGGAGCTGGCTGGTCTGCATGAGAGGTTGTCCATGTGGCGGGGCGGGGGGGGGCGGGAGTAGCTGGGGGCCTAAAATAGCCTGGTGCCAGGGAAGGAGTAGAAAAAAGCAGAGTACCGGGGGCTGGGGCCAATGGTTGGACTCTCCCTGCCCTGGGTCTGTGCTGGAAATTGTACAGTAGTTCAGGACAGTTAGATCAGTCTAAAAATGACTAGCCTGATCTTAAATTAAGTGTGCCTCAGAGGCGGGGTTAATTTAGATTAGGTTAGCCATTTTTATACTGCTGTAACCACCCAAACTTCTGTATATTTCACACTTAGATCCACTTAGTAAGGTCTGCATCTGGGTGAACTAAGTTCAGCTGGACATTTTTTAACCCAATCTAACCTCCCCCTATCCTCTCCAAATGTCTGTATGCAGCCTAATGTCACTAACACACTTTAATACCAGTAAATCTGACAGAGTGCACTAGACATTTCTTGTTTCATACTTCAGTAAGATTGCTTCTAGTCCCATAAATGATACACCATTAACAATTTTGGTTGGACAACTAATTGCACTGTTTGATCCACTTCATCACTAAGATGACATTTAAACGTATAAAACACAGCTTTACTTCCAGATCTCAGGAAAGCAATCCTTATTATAAACTGAATAAATATGAATAATCTGGACTAACAGTACAGGAAACTATTAATCAAAATGTGTTTTGGATACCCTAACTGGATGCCATAAAAAGTTTGAAAATTTCTTCACATGTACTGTTGGCTTAGAAATAGTATTTAAAGGGCTGTTTTTTGGGAATTGGCTTATAGGTATAGATATATGCATTGTAAGAATTCAAGATGGGCAGCAGGAATTAAATGACTTGTAAAAGCCTGGGTTTCACATAGAGTTCCATATAGCTGTGGAAGCAGACAGGCTGCCTAACACAACAAAGCCAATGGATGGATGCAGCCTGAGAATTGAGGGGGGCATCCCATAACACAAGATCACAGCCTTAAAGGCAGACAGTTTGTCTAACACAACAAGGACATGGCCTGGGAACCAAGCAAGTATGTAATGTACTGTCCCATAACATGAGATGAGTGACACCAGCTACAAGGCCCCAGAGCAGAGGGGGCCTGAGTCCCAGCTTTGGGGGAAGGCCCAGAAGGCTACATAGATGTCTGACCACAGAGAGACAACCAACAAGAGACAGTTATGGATCAAGATTCATCAGAAGACATCAAGGGGGAAGGGGAAGGGGAAGCGGAGACTTGAAATTAACAGGTCTCTCCCTGTCCATCCCTGTTCCTTCTCATCCCTCCTTCTCTTCCTCCCTGTTCCTCTCCATCTTGCTCCTTGAAAGGGGTCCCCATCCCCAAACCCTGGGAAGGGTCCTTAAAGCTACCAGGGACTGAGGGTATATCAGCATCCTGTCTCATGCACCCCACTGGTGGGGAAGGGGAGCCCTTGGTATCCCACCTCCAGTCTGCTGATACCTAAGACAGAGAGAGCCTCAGAGTGGAGCCTGCATCCTGACCAGATGTACTTTGACTCTGATGACAGCCCTAGGATTGATAGATATAGAATTGTTTGATTGTTTATGTATCAATAAATTTGCCTATTTTTGAATGGAAAGGTTGTGGTCAGTCTGAGGGTTGTGCTCGCCTGGAACAAAGGTATAAGGGCCAAGTTCTAAACCCAGTGCCAACAGTACAAGAAGGTCATATTCTGTCTAATCAATGTAAATGATACATCATGAACTAGTCAAGTTGTAACTTCCACAGGTAACACATGAGAAAATGGATTTATCCACACAGACCTCTACAATATCTACATGGCACAGAGGTAGGTAAGAAAAAGTGTGAACTTGAATTGCCATTTTATATATGCTTTGACCAACCTAAATTAAATCTTTTAGATGTGAGCCAGAGTCTACTTTGCCCTCAGATGAACAGATCCTGCTGAACTCAGGGGAAATGGTACATACATTCAAAATTTGGTTATTGGCATTACATAGCATTGAGAGCCCATGTTTACAGTTGCTCAAAAATAATTCTTCCTCACCAAATAGCAGTATATAAGAGGATGAGATGTGCATTTGTGAACTGAGTACCTAGAGAACATTTATCCCAATTATCTGAATGCAAAATAATAATGTGATGAATCTGAGAATTGAGCATAATCTATCCAAGTGATAGATTTTACATGACTGGTCTCTTTTACAGAACACACCATCAGAAATCCAGAGCCTCTGAAAACTGTGCCACTGAGTTGTTAACATGAGACATGATTAGATAACAATTTTACGAGTTAAAGAACTCACGCTTGCTTTCTGAATTAGACAACTAGAAACTTTTTGAATATTTGGATTCAACTAGCAAGGTATTGTCTTTGATATTGTTATAAAGCTATCAGCACTTCAATTACTCTTACCCCATAGTATCATCATTCAAACTAAACATCAGGCAAAAATAAAAAGTACATCTTCTGATATTCCCTCCCCACATAACTCATGCAGGTCAACATGCACTTCAGCACAGTCTGTCCCTTCTGTCCATCATTCTCTCTGTTTCTCCAGCCCTATGTCCTGACAGGCTAGGTGAAGAAAGGATTGGGACAGATCCTGTTGAAAAGACAAGACCTTTTTTTTTTCCTCTCTCTCCTTCAGTCACCTATGCTGACACACACACTTTTTTACACATTTGTTCTGTGCTGGAAAAGATCATCCATCAACTCCATTTTGCTAATAGAGGGATGAGAGTGCTGGAGTAGAGTTTGAGGTGGTGTGAGGTCAAAGGGAGAAGAGTCTGCAAGGGTCCTATTACTGACTACTCCATTCTCACACTAAAAGAGATCAATACTTAGTGGCGGCAGCTGGGTAATATTTTAAAGCTTCCCACTAAGCTAAATCTTTGTAGGCAGGTAAAAGGATATTCTTGCTCCTGCTAGGCTTTAAGTTCCTCCACCCTGATCAACATTTGAATCATGCGAAGAACTACCATATTAATCACTAATTGGTACCCTAACTGACAGTCTTAGCAGGAAAGACAAAGGTCAAAGACATACATCTTTAGTTTTTCAAGACAGTGCCAACAGAGAAGTTTGGAGGGGGAGCGGGGTTAAGATAGCAGTGGCACGCTACGGAGAAACTTACACTGACTCATGATGTTGTATCAGTTCTCTAGAGAAAGGAGTTAAGTTGTGACAGATTCTCTGCCAACATCCATAAGGACTGCTGAATTCAACTAAAGAAGGTTAGTACATAAAGCTGGGTTTTATTCTGTGACAGGGTTTACTGTAGTATTCACTCCCCTGGCAAGAAAATACTTTTTGTTGAAAATATTTAGAGGGGGTTTTTTTATTCAACCTTGTTATTAAAACTTTATCTCACATAAAAGACTGCTATGTGAAAAATTGTAATCTTTCCTCTCTCAGAATAATTTACCATTTGCTAATAAAAGTAGATTCAGAACATCAAAATGGAAAAGTGTCTTTTTATTGGAATTTGAGTTCTACAAGTGTTAGGCTTTGTGTTACTTCTGCAATTATTTTAGCAGACTTGGACAAATCAGCAAAGCACTCTGCCAAGTGAATCAATATATTTAATTAAAATTTTATCAGCTAAAAAAAATGAGTGCTTATTACAGAATGTTAACATGTTTACAGCATGGGGTTTGATTGTGTGTGTCTGTTCTTGCTTGGCTGATGAGAGATTGAGTCTAATATAAAATTAAAGTCTTTATTATTAGTATAGTTTTCTCCCTGTTGAACAGTCTCCTACGATAAGGCTCCTTATTACTTCTATGTACTTCTCTGGCAAACAAGATAAAAGAGCAAGTAGTACCTCATAATTATTTCATTTTGGCCTCTATCAATACTATGCTGAGAGGAGATATTTTTAATAAAAACTTTCTGTGAATGAAGTGCCTATATTATCAGAGACACAGCAAGCGAAGTTTTCATTGGAGCTGAACTTAAGGCCCACTGTTCAAATCAAGGTTAGGTTTAGGCTAGGGTTTGTTAACAGCAGATCAAAGCCTGGGATCTAAGATTGTAATCCCAAATCCTGTGAACTGATATTCATAAGCTTTTGGCCCAGATAGCATCTCATCCTGTTCTCTCTACCCATAGTTTTTATTTTACTTTCAAGCAGTGCATAGGTACACATTTAAAAGCAAATTTAGCACTGTAAAATAAATCATTCAAATTAGCCACTGCATTTCTGACTTTTCTGTTTTTAAATATGCTTCAGATTGATGATTTAGACTTGTTTTTTGTGACCTTGAACTTGGAATTCCAATGCAATCTCTAGCCCCAAAATTTCTGGTAACCACACTGGAACTGGGGGGAGGAGGGGCAGAAAAAAAAGCTTTGCTGAATCAAATCTGGAACCAGCACTGTAGCTGTGAGCTTCCACCTAGAAATTTTAAAAAAGCTCTTGACAAGAAGCATTTTAAAGAGACTGGAAGTTTTTTTAATATAGTACTGAGTGTAGTGTTTACAAAGCACCCATTCTAGTACTTTATGAATCAGATACATTTTGCATATGTAGAAATAGACCCAAAACAAAAAGCATCTACAACCTATTGAGGGATGCAGATTTTGTACAGTCAAAAAGTGCATTTTGTATTGTATACCATCAGCATAGTGAACTATGATTGTATCACAGGCTGCAAACAGATGTTGCATTCAGTCTGGAATAAACCATTATATCCCGAGACAAAGTGCAAGCATGCAGACATCCATATCCATTGTTTCAGGATATATCCTAATAAACATTTCCTGAATAACAGGTAGTAACAGTTTATCCTAGAATATTGCAAAGTATTTTTGTATAGTTTTCCCAGGATTGCATCACTCAAACAATGGCAGAAAAGTGGCACTAAATTCAGCCACTCACAAAACCCTGATAAGAAGGGCAATGTGTGTATACCCCAATCCAGACAATTCTGGGACAAACACATGCACAACTTATCCAGGGATAAAAGCATTGTTTGTTCCTAGCCACAGAATAACAATATTGTCACCTGGAGGGAATTCAACAAAGCCCCTTCAGAAGCAAAATCACAACCCTCTACCAGTTAACCTGGAAACAAGCTTCTTCATTTGGAAAATCTGAAGAGTCACAACACCCAGTCACTACCTCTCGCCCTTCCTTTCACCCTCCCTCTACCCCTACCACTTAACACAGAAACATCATTGCCACCTGTCCACAAATTTAAGGACAGACCTTAAGGGGGACGGGGAGAGGCTAAAAATATAAAGTTCATTAAAAAAAAGCGCAGGGTCAGGGGTGATCTGATGGCCACCTATAAGTTTATAAGGAGTGACCACCAGGACGTTTGTTCACCAGAGTGCCCCAAGGGATGACGAGGTCAAATGCTCATAAACTACTGCGAGACCATTTCAGGCTGGAAATAAGGAAGAATTTCTTTACTGTCCGAGCCCCTAAGGTCTGGAACAGCCTGCCATTGGAGGTGGTTCAAGCACCTATACTGAACACCTTAAAGAGCAAATTGGATGCTTATCTTGCTGGGATCCTATGACCCCAGCTGACTTCCTGCCCTTTGGGCAGGGGGCTGGACTCGATGATACTCTGAGGTCCCTTCCACCCCTAATGTCTATGAAATCTATGAAAAAAAAAGAGCTGCCCATAAACCCTCCCCACCACCCCACCCCCACCCCAAGAAACCCTAAATCACTGGTGTTTAAGTGAAGATGCCTGGTCAGAAAGAAGTTGGACATAAGTGCTGAAGGACAGACCAACCACAGCACCCTGCATCTAGCATTCTCTCACAGCTTTGTAGCCTACAGGACCCTTTGAGAATCCCTATCCCCCCAGCCATGTGCTCCTGCTGTATCTGGTAGAGTGCTTGTAACACTGCTGGGGAGTAGGTAGGCAGTCCTTCTTTGGGGTTCATGCCAGGATGGGGGAGTAGAGAAAGAGAGCATGATGTGGGGTGTGGCCAGGGACATCAGGGTGTTGAGTGAGTAAAGGACCCGTGGGGTGGGAGAAGCCCAGTGTAAAACCATTGCAGCAGTCAGTCAAGCAGGAGTTGCCAAAAAGAAGTTCCCTTTTGCTGATAATCTGTAAACTTTTTAATGACAAACAAACAATTATTTCACTATGGTTCATGTAAAACCCCTAAATCTGCACCCAGCCCTTATTCATGGCCTGGAGGAAAGCATGCAATTACATTATGTTAAACACATGTTGGTAAAAACATGTCAGCAAAAAAAGTTTTCTTGCCAGTAAAGAATTTGCAAATTGCACAATGACAACTTTCGCGGTCACTTGACTGTATAAAGTAACTTGACTAAAATTTTGAGCCAAAGTAGCTATGGAAATCACAGTCATATATTTGATATTTACTCTGTAATGAAGTGCTGTAAACTGTTCCAGAAAACTAGGTTATAAATGAATTACATAAATGTACATACAGGACCTCTATAACAAATGTAAACCTTTCTGATGCAATTCTGCTATCTGGATTATAGGTCAGATTTTCTGAAAACCAGAGCCAGTAATTTCTGAGAAAGTATGGAAGAATATTGCCTCTTTCCCTCCAATTAACCTCCCTTTTTAAATAAATGGCCTATTTTCAAAAGCCCCCTTCAGTATATTCTACTATATTTTCTGGCATCCCGTTCAGTGAAAAAAGTGAGAACTGTACTGAATCATCATCTAGTGATATCTAAACAACACTAGCCTTCAAAGGGGCTGGTGGAGGTGGAGATTTCACCTATTAGAATAAAAAGTAGTAAGTGAAGTGGGAGTCTCATGAGCGAGCAGATACATTAATCAAATCTTCATGCACAATTCCAGGATTAAAAATATCTTCTTTAACTAGGCAAATCAGTAAAAAGGATAGCAGTAAGGGATTCCACCTTGAGTAGTATATCTGACAAAATTATGAGGACCAACAAGCATAGTACAATATCAAAATCATGAAAATCATTGGTTAAGTAAAAAGAAGTCACTGGACCCAAAAAACATGAGTTATAATTTCAGAGTAAATCAAAGCTCCTAATAGATAAACTTCTCCAAAAATGAAAAAAGCAGTTTTATTTACCTCCAATAGCTTTTAAAGCACTGATTACTACTGAAAATGCAACAATGAAAATGCAACAACAATGAAATTAACCTTTGCTGATATGCAATGTATGCTTTTCCAAAAGGATATACTATATTGGTTAGTTCACACTTCAGTGCAAAAAGACATGAACCAGAAAGGATCACCACCTTCTTTTAATGGACTTTCATATTTGCTTCTGTAGAAGTCCTGTTTCCAAGATAAGAACACAAAATGATAGGGAATAGCAGAGGAGTTAAAACATAGACTTAGACATAAAACTAAAAAAGCATACGTCCAATGGTCCCACAGAATATTTAAAAGCACTCATTAAAGACCCAAATGTGTAACAAAGTCTATGAATAATTATTAAGAGAGATGAATACAACATTTGAAATGGCAATTGTTATATTCCAAGCAGAACACACACACACACACATAAAAACCCTATATAAAGGCACAGAGCATGATTGAGTATCACAGCTAAATCAGCAAGGACAGAGTTCATAGAAATTAAATTGACTAAGTATAGAAACATGGAAAGTAGGAAGCAAATATCAGCTATTCTGCAGTCAGCATAAGTATACGAAATGTACCAATTTGGACAGCTGTAATAAACCAAGCCATTATGATAAATGCACAGAGAAAGCAGGAAAGAGCATGTGTTAAGTGAAAAGGGGATTCCAAGAGTGAAGAAAGCTGTTCTTAAAGACAGAAGAGTCTGAAAACTCAATTCAGGGTTTTTTTTTTCTCATTTTTAAATATGTACATACATGACATACCAGGTGGACGCAGGGATACAAGTAGTAAGAGAAACTAAAATAAAGAAATTAACAGAACATGTAAACGGGGGAAAGAGAAAATTGATTGTGAAAAGTTTTTATAAAGTGACAATTCCAGTGCTGAGAGAGTGCACACTGACACGTGTATACAAAGTACAAAGGGAAAATGCTACAACAGGCTGGTACACAGAGGCCAGTAGACAATCTAGGGCTTGTGCATATGAAGCACTTCAGCAAGGGATATCCGAATGTATCAATAACATCATAGTGCATGCCCCCAAGATACAATACATGCTACACAAATGTTCCACAGGTGTTAACAGGCTAGAAAATGAATTGACAAACATGACAGAAGAGTGTATTATTCACAGATTAAGAATCAATGATTGTAATTACTCCCTAATAACTATGGAAAGCAAGAGGAAAGGCCCTGGCTGTATATGGAGCTGAACAAAACCAAAGAGCGAACACTTTGGTTCTCACACAAAAAGTGGATTACTGTTTGAGGTGACAGAAGCTAAATATTTATTTAAGGTAACTAGATCCAGCAGCAGGACTTCGGCTGACCTCTTTGGACTCCAAGGAGATAGCACCAAGATTTGCACTTTCAACATACAACTTGGCTTCTTAGGATTTCCTTGGGGAATTTGATCAACTCCAAAAGTATTCATGATACAACAGGCCAAATGCTAATCGGCCAAATGAGGTAAAGTATAATTATACTTACTTATAAAGGGGCTACTTTTATATTTTCCAAAAGTAAATCACACTGCAGATATCACAGCTGCAATAGTTGTCACCAGGCACCTTAAACCTGTATTTGCGCATCATGGAATAGCAGTAAATAGTACTAAGTCAAATTCAAGGAAACGTGCTAAGCTAGGAAACTTGCTGAGTTCAGCAATAATATAAATATGAAAACCCTTTTAACTCAGTTGCAGAGATCTAAAAGGGAAGTTCTGGGCTCTGGGCAATAGCAGGTAGACCAGGCTGCCAGAAGAAGTGACTATTATTTTTGCACCTGCTTCTCTCTCTCCCTCCCCCTAAGTTGATGACTTGGACTGTTTCCTCAGTTGCACCCCCTTAGTTCTGCTGCTGTTCAATTGGAAAGTCAACAAGAAACAAGTAGGCAAAAGCAGTTCTTTGGCAGCTTGACACTGTCAATAAAAGCAAACCAGCTGTTTGGAACTGGCTGTGAAAGATTAAACAACTCAGGTACTGAAACTAGTAATAATACTGGGGAAAAAAAACAAGCTTAACTTTTCATTCTTTATTAGGTTGTATCTATTTACTTTATAATAGAGTCTAGCTCTACAGTCAAGGAGGACACTATTACCATATGTCTGGCTACATAATTCTTACAGTAAATTTTATTAAATTCAGCACAAAGTTAGTGTTCTGCAGCAAGCATTTCAAGTTACAGATACCTGTAGCCGGGGTGTACATGGGTTTGTACTTCCCTCTCTGTGACAGCTGAAAATTATGTCTGTGTGATAAAGGTGCTTGCTGAAGGCTCTGTAAAGATTAGACCAAGTGTTTTTCTGTCGTTTGTTCAGATATTAAGCTATATGTTGTTATTAAGAGCCTAATTAAAGTAAAAAATGTAGTGAGGCCTTGTATGTAGTAATAAGGCCTAGTAATTTATCAAAGTCTTGTACAAGTAATGGTAAGCTCTGTGGCATAGTAAAAAATTAACCTTATCAAAAGAATGCAAGGCTTGTATTGCTATTGGTCAGTCTAAGGACAGCTGAAGTAAAGAGAATGTGAATGGCTGTAATAAATTGACTGGCACATCCAGAAATCATTTAGAAGGAAGATGCAGCTCTGTAAAAGAAGCTCCTGATTTAAGATTAGCTGCTAGCCTAGATTCAGTGTATCCACGGATCTCAAGGAGCCCAAGAACTGAATTCCAGGGTCCTTCCTGATACTTCTCAGACAACGCTGATCAGGGACACCTGACTTCACTGAGCTTTGCAGAAGAGAGACTTGTCATACTTCAGGCATCAGAGGGGACTGCTGATAAGTTGCCAATGTGAATTATTATTGTCTGTCCTTGTTTTGTTATTTACGCATAGTTGTGTGTTTGTTAAATCAATAAATCTTTCTTACCTTTCTACCCCCAACCACACTCTCAATCCCGAACCCTCCGCAAGCGGCTGGGACACCTCTCCAATTGAGGGAATTATTGGCAGGGCAGTGTGCTGTGGAGGGACATGACAGACCAGCAGCTGCCTCTGTCCCCTATAGAGTCAGGTCCAGTCAATCAATTACTTAACTATATACAGATTTATTATTACAACTAAAGCATTAAAGGGTAAGAACATAAATTATATGTGTGTGTGTGTGTCTGTGTGTGTATGTACAAATTTACAAAACAATAAACCCTATTTTTATATACACACACACACACACACACACAGAGTTATCATTTAAAATACAGATGAACAACAGAACATACCAGACCAAAGGATATTGATTGGGCAACCTTATAACTCTATTCAGATACAAACTATTACTTCAAACTATTCACATAAACTGTAAGGCACAGTCCACAAATATAATCAGCAGTCCTTAGACTACCTGGGTGCCCTCCAGGTCAGGCGCCCTGTTCCCAAGGTACTACTACAAGAAAGGAGGTAGGGGGAAAGAAAAAGGATAGGAAGGCCCCAAAGACTCCTAAGCTCCCCTGCTATCACCCAGGAGTGGCTCACGTGATCCCCCTTTGCAACCCTTGGGGGGGTCCCTCCCCTGTGGGGACCCTCTCTCAAGGGTAACTCACTACTCCACAATCCTGGAGGGTTGCTTCTTGTTCTCCAGGTCAAGCTCTGTTCCCTGCCAGGTTTTTCTGCTGCCTGACTCTGCTGCCACTGTCCTGGCTTAGGGCCACGTGCACTGCTGTGTGTAATGGGTGTTTCACCTTGTGCTAGGGGTTGAAGACTTGGACAGCCTTGTGCAGCACTGGGGCTCGGTCTATTCCTAGACCCTCTGGGCAGCAGCATCTGCATTGATCTACTGCCCCATGTCAGCAGCTGTAGACCTGAGCCACCTCAAGTGGCTTCCCAGGGTCTCTCACCCTCCATGCAGTGCCTCCTTCACTGAGCTCCCAGCCTTGTTCTGGGAGTCAAGGACCTGAGCCACACTACGGGCTCCAAAGTTCCTGCTCTGTGCACCGGCCTGTGCACCATGTCTCTGGCCACACACCAGAAGCTGCAGACCTGAGCCACCTCATGCAGCTCCCAGGGTCTGGACGCTGTGCTGCACACCAACAGCCTAACCACTGAAGCTGTGCCATACTCCCTGCTGATAAAAGTCTTCAGGGGCTCTTCCTGGGCTACTGCTTCACACTGATGAGCAGCTCTCTTCAGCTCTTCTAAGCCCTACTCTTCTCTCTTCTCTGTCCCCAATGCATCTGCCCCTCTGCTGGGCATGCAGCTCCTTTTATATGCTCCAGGGCTCCACCTCTGAAGTCTTCCAGACCTGACAGTCTGCAGTCTTCAATCAAATCTGGAAGAGCTCTTCTCTCCCTCCCCTCAGGGAAGGGGCATGTTATTTCTCTTGCTGCCTTCTGATTGGTAGATGGGCTCCACCAATCAAAACAGCAGGATCTCAAGCCTGGGATTCAACCCAAGCTCTGAAAGATAAGCCTGCTACATATCTTACAATTTCATTTTTCTAATTACTACAATTTTGAAGTACTTCATCCAAATCCTATAAAAGTCAACAGAATTCTGTCTGTTGACTTCACAAGATCTTGAATAAGGCACCAGGCAAGTTTCCTACAGGAGCACTTACCCTGATAAATGTTTCAAATAATAAAGTTTATCCAGAGGAATATTACTTCTTTTTCCCTAACACCAGGTCAATGGGCTAACAGCAGTCTGAAATGATGCCCTGATTTTCTTTCTTCAGTTCATTCTATCTTTTCTTTAGAGGCCATTATACCTTTGAGATGTAAAAGTATTAGCTGAAACCCCAAAAATAATTGAAAACAACAAAGCACTGCTACATAATACAAAAAGGAGCTAAACACTCCCCAAGCCAGGGAGCAGCCCTGGGATTAACCCTGGGGGAGCAGGCTCAGGAGGCACCGGATCCCCACAGCAGGGGAACGTAGGGGGCGGGACTGCCAGCAGGCACTTCCAGAAAGACCGGAGTGCCTGACTGGCTGTTGGGGCAGCAGCGGGAAATTCAAACTGAGGCCTTTAAAAGCTGCAATGTGACGTAGCTCCAGGCACTCAGGAGCCAGGAGCAAGAAGGAGAGGAGGGATCCAGGCACACGTGTATCCCACATGCAGTGCACCATACGAACAGAGTGCACAAACAGGTGCGTTCTGTAAGAGCGTGCTGGCGTTTGTGTTGGCATTCATGCCAGCGGGCGAATAGGAAGGGCCAGGACGGAGACTCATGCTAGGGCAAGGCAAAGGCACCGCACTAAGCCATAAACAAGCAGCAACTCCTACAATGGTGTTGACATGAAGTGCTGTCAGGGCCCCTGCCCAGGAGGCGCAGCCTACCCAGGGCTTGTCTGAGGCCTCCACCCAGACAGAGCCCATGGGAGGGCTGGCATCCCCCCACCCCCCGGCCTGTGGGAGTTGCCCAGCAAGGCCCGGGGGGGCAGGGATTGGGGAACCCCACACCTGTCCTGCAGGCACCCACCTTAGGGCCCTGGAGGTGCAGGTGAGGGAGCTCCAGGAGGAGGTTAGCAGGCTGAGGGGAATCAGGGAAGTGGAGGATGAAATTGACAGCTACTTCCTTTCCCTGCAGGGCCACACACCCAAGGAAGAAGCACCTCGGGAAGTGCCCTCCACTGCAGAGTGGCAGACGGTCACCTCTAGAACCAGGGCTGCTCGTAACACAGCAGTACCAGTTCCTCCAGTCCAGCTGGAGAACAGGTACGATGCCCTGGCAACTCTGGAGGAGAAGGAAGGAGAGGAGGCAACAGCAGAGGAGGCAACTCCACACTCTCCATGATCCGAGCTGGCTGAAGGAGCCAAGCAGTCCCGGAGGAAAAAGCGTCAAGTGATCATAATAGGTGACTCCATCCTGAGAGGTACAGAGGGCCCCATCTGTCGCCAGGACCCCTCGACACATGAGGTCTACTGCCTACCCAGAGCAAAGATTCAGGACATGAAGGGGATGATCCAGGCCATGATCCAGCCCACCGATTACTACCCCATGGTCCTAATCCATGTGGGTACTAATGATGTGGCCAGGAGATGCCCTGATCACCTGATGGCAGAATAACATGCTCTGGGGGGCATGCTGAAGGAGATAGACACATAGGTGGTTTTCTCTTCTTTCTTACCAGTGAGCAGACGTGGAAGACAGCATGCGACATGCATCGCAGAGACCAACTGGCAGCTTCGGGAATGGTGTCTTGAGGCGGGCTTTGGCTTCCTCGACAACAACCTGCACATCACGACAAGAGACAGGCTCAGATGGGATGGGCTCCACCTTTCCCCTAAAGGTAAGCATGTGTTTTCTTCTATGTTGGCAGATCTCCTCCAGCAGGCTTTAAACTAGGCTCACTGGGGGAAGGGGAAGACGAGGGCAGAGGAAGACTTGGACAAACCAAGCAACACCCACAAATACAGCCCAGCCTAGACCGATAAGCGGAACATATATGCAGGTAAGCAAGAGGGGCAAAGGTAATGCTGTAAGTAGGGGGCCAGTGCACACATCCCCAGGAGGCCTCAAATACCATACCATGTCTCTCACCCTGCCCTCATCAAAAAGCTGGGAGACTGTGGTGTCGATGCCCACACGGTCAAATGGGTCGCCAACTGGTTAGAGGGCCGCACCCAGAGGGTGGTAGTGGATGGGTTCTTCTCGACCTGGAAGGACGTGGGCAGTGGGGTTCCGCAGGGCTCGGTCCTCGGGCCCGCACTGTTCAACATCTTCATCAGTGACTTGGATGAGGGGGTAGAAAGCACCCTGTTCAAGTTTGCTGATGACACTAAGATGTGGGGGGATGTGGGTGCACTAGAAGGGTGCAATAGGCTACAAGCTGACCTTGACAGGTTGCAACAGTGGGCGGATGAGAATAGGATGGGGTTTAACACTGATAAGTGCAAGGTGTTGCACATGGGGAGGAAGAACCGGCACCACACTTACAGGTTGGGGAACTCCCCTCTTGCCAGCACGGAGACAGAAAAGGATCTTGGAGTCGTCATTGACTCCACGATGAACATGGGCCGGCAGTGTGGGGAGGCAGTCAAGAAGGCCAACCGTACCCTGTCATGCATCCACAGATGCATCTCGAGCAGGTCAAGGGAGGTGATCCTCCCCCTCTATGCGGCACTGGTCAGGCCGCAGCTGGAGTACTGCGTCCAGTTCTGGGCGCCACACTTCAAGAGGGACGTGGACGATATGGAAAGAGTCCAGAGGAGGGCCACTCGTATGATCAGGGGTCAGCAGGGCAGGTCTTATGAGGAGAGGCTACCTGAACCTGTTTAGCCTCCACAAGAGAAGGTTAAGGGGGGACCTTCTGGCCTGCTACAAACTGGTCAGGGGGGATCAGCGGGTATTGGGGGAGTCCCTGTTCCCCCGTGCGCTGCCAGGAGTGACCAGGAATAACGGTCACAAGCTGGCGGAGGGTAAGTTTAGATTAGATATTAGGAGGCGCTACTTCACAGTCAGGGCGGCTAGGGCCTGGAACCGGCTTCCAGGGGAAGTGGTGCAGGCTCCTAGCCTGGGGATTTTTAAAAGGAAGTTAGATAAGCACCTTGCCGGGGTCATCTGACCCCGGTGCTCTTTCCTGCCAAGACAGGGGGTCGGACTAGATGATCTACCTAGGTCCCTTCCAACTCTAGCTACTATGATACTATGAAATGCTCATAGTATGGGAAACAAGAAAAAGGAACTTGTCCTCCTGCTAGCTGACACCAACCCAGACATTGTGTGGCTCACTGAAACGTGGTGGGACCCAACACATGACTGGGCGGTGAATATCAAGAGCTATAGGCTGTACAGGAGGAACAGGACAGGGAGGAAAGGCGGGGGTGTGGCACTCTACATTAAGGAGGAATACACATCCTCACCAGGTAGCACAGAGTCAGAGGGGGCACAACTGAAGTGCTCTGGGTTAGAATACAAGGCAATCGAGGGGAAAGAGACTTAACGGTGCGGGTCTACTACAGACCACCCAACTAAGGGGAAGAGCTAGACCAGAAATTCTTAAGTCAGCTCATGGAGGGAGTTAGGTCAAAGGGTGTGGTCATCATGGGTGACCTGAACTTTCCAGACATCTGCTGGGAAGAGGAGTCAGTCAGGTCTGACCCCTCATGTAGGTTCCTAGCCCAAATGCAGGACCTCCATCTAACCCAGGAAGTGCAGAGCCCCACCAGGGGAGATGCCTTGTTGGACCTTGTGCTGACCATGGGTGGCGACCTTGTGAGGGGGCTGCGAGTGCTCGACCACCTGGGTGACAGTGATCATCGCCTGGTGGAATTCACCATCCAGTGCAAGGTGGCAAAGGCCTGCAGCAAAGCAGCAGCCCTAGATTTCAGGAGAGTGGACTTCAATGAGCTAAGGAGAATAGTCGGGGAAGCATTGAGGTCCCAGAGGGGAGGGGAGCTAGGTGTCCAAGAGGAATTGTCACTCCTTAAGAAGATGATCCTCCAAGCTCAAAGGGAGGTAATCCCAACATGGATCAAAGGGAGCAGGAGGGCGCGAAAGCCCCCATGGCTCACCAAAAGCATCTGGGACTGTCTCCTACCTGAAAGGGAGGTGCACACGCAATGGAAGGGAGGGGAGGATTATACTGCGGTTGCTCAGGGATGCAGGGGGGCAGTCAGGAAGGCCAAGGTGGAGACAGAACTGGGACTAGCTTCCTGGATCAAGGACAACAAGAAGTCCTTTTTTAAATACATAGGGGGCAAAAAGAAGGTTCTGGGTAACGTGGGGCCCCTGCAAGACACGCTAGGAAATTTGGTTGTCACACCAGACAACAAAGCTAACCCATTTAATGATTTCTTTGCCTCCATTTTCCTGAGCAGGGACCGGAACAGCCACCCCACCTCTCAGCCCCCCTTAGAACCCAGGGGAGGCGGACCTAGGCCAAGAGTTAGTGAGGAACTAGTTAGGAAACTTCTGGAAGGACTGGATGTATTCAAATCAGCTGGTCTGGATGATCTCCACCCTAGAGTACTGAGGGAATTAGCTGCGGTCATTGCAGGACCCCTGGCATGGCTGTACAAGCACTCGTGGTGCTCTAGTGTGGTGTGAGAGGACTGGAAGAGGACCAGTGTGGTTCCCATCTTCAAAAAGGGGAGGAAGGAGGTTCCAGGAAACTATAGGCCAGTTAATCTTACCTCAATCCTGGACAAGCTTTTTGAGAGAATTATTCTGGCACATGTCCACGAGGGGCCAGCAGGGGAGATTATGCTTAGGGGCACCCAACACAGGTTCATTAGAGGCAGGTCCTGTCAAACCAACCTGGTGGCCTTCTATGACCAGGTCACCAAATCCTTAGATGCAGGGGTAGCAGCAGTGGACATAGTCTTCCTGGACTTTCGGATGGCCTTCAACACTGTATCTCACCGCATTCTCATTAAGAAACTGGGGGACTGTGGTGTTGACACCTGCACAGTCAAATGTGTCACCAACTGGCTGGAGGGCCATACTCAGAGAGTGGTGGTGGATGGGTCATTTTCAACCTGGAGGGATGTGGGCAGTGGGGTTCTGCAGGGCTCGGTCCTCCGGCCCGCACTGTTCAACATCTTCATCAGTGACTTGGACAAGGGGTAGAAAGCACCCTGTTCAAATTTGCTGATGGCACTAAGATGTGGGGGGATGTGGGCATGCTAGAAGGGAGGAATAGGCTACAATCAGACCTAGACAGATTACAGGGTTGGGCAGATGAGAACAGGATGGGATTCAACACAGACAAGTGCAAGGTGCTGGACCTGGGGAGGAAGAACCAGCAGCATACCTACAGGCTGGAGAACTCTCTTCTCGTCAGTGCTGAGGCAGAAAAGGCTATTGGAGTCATCATTGATGCCAAGATGAACATGGGCCAGCAGTGTGGGGATGCAGTCAGGAAGGCCAACCATAGCTTGTCATGCATCCACAGATGCATCTCAAGCTGATCCAGGGAGGTGATCCTCCCCCCCATGAGGCACTGGTCAGGCCACAGCTGGAGCACTGTGTCCAGTTCTGGGCGCCGCACTTCAAGAGGGATGTGGACAGCATGGAGAGGGTCCAGAGGAGGGCCACTCACATGATCGGGGGCAGCAGGGCAGGCCCTACGAGGAGAGGCTAAGGGACCTGAACCTGTTCAGCCTCCACAAGAGAAGGCTGAGGGAGGATCTAGTGGCCTGTTACAAACTAGTCAGAGGGGACCAGCAGGCACTGGGGAAGTCCTGGTTCCCCCAAGCACTACCAGGAGTGAGCAGGAATAACGGTCACAAGCTAGCAGAGGGTAGATTTAGGCTAGATATCAGGAGGCGCTACTTCACTGTCAGGGCGGCTAGGATCTGGAACCAACTTCCAAGAGAAGTGGTGCTGGCTCCTACCCTGGGGTTCCTTAAGAGGAGGCTGGATGAATGCCTTGCTGGGGTTGTTTGACCCCAGTACTCTTTCCTGCCATGGTAGAGGGTCGGACTTGATGATTTGCTCAGGTCCGTTCCGACCTTACCAACTATGAAACTATGAAACATTTTTTTTAAAGATACTGAGACCAGGAATTAAAAACCAAATGAAATCTCTCTCACATACCCACAGGAAAGAACTTTGGAGAGGAATTCACACAGAAACTTTCTAAGAGTACTAGAAACTTCACAAAGCAGATTTTCCTTCTCCTTTTCCACTGAGCACTAATCACATCTGTAATGGGACATATGACTAGCCCTGGCTGCAACACTCAAGACATTTTGCTTGCTTTGCTATTAAGTTACAAATTCCAGAAGAACTGTTCTAAAACGCACAGATAAAAAAGTATATAATCTTCCACAACCTCCATCATATACCATCTACTTTTTGGATAAATCCATATTAATTTGTGCTACAATTTACAAGATATTTGGGAGTGACATACAGTCTCAAAAATTACTCACAAATACTTGCCTGACTACAAAGACCAGCAGCACACATGCCATATTTATTCATGGATCTGTTGGCATATTCTGCCAGTTGATGATCAGGATTGATCAGCAGCAATCAGTTTCACAGCAGGGAGACATTGTAAAGGTAGGAGGGCTTCAGTCTCAGCAAGGAGTGCCATATAAATGCCTACATGCAGTTGAATGCATTATATAGATCAACTTGTTAAAAAAAATGATCTTTCATGGAGATTGCTCTGGCACAAGGGATGTGTTCCAAGCTCCTACTGACTTCCAACTGATGTTAGGCACACACCTGCCATTTGTGTATTTGAATTACCCTTTCCCTCAATTCCTTAATTGTGTGAATTAAAAGGAAAGCATGGTGTTGTTTTAGGGAAAAGAGCTGATTACTCCTTCAATCTCTTAGGTTGTGCACAGTTAAGATAAGGTAATGAATTTTAAGAGGGTGCATATTAAAAATCATTATTCTTCTTTAACAGTAACCCCCCTAAAATGTTCTCTTTAGGATGAAAGCAGGAGGCAGAAAGGTAATGCAGAAGAGGGTTTCTTTTTTCTACTGACTTTCAAAAGAAAATATTTTAAATTAACGCTTGATTAACTCAGGTACTCTGAGCTTTTTAATAAGCTATTACATTGTAATAAATAAGGTGAACAGGGTGAAACAAAGAATACTATTATAAATCGTCTTGAGACTTTTATGGCCTTATTGTTTTGGATTAAAAAAAAGCAGGCATTACATTCACACACTGTCTCTCTCTCTCTCTCTCTCTCTCGAAACATGTTTGTTTTAGTAAAAAAATTAAAATAGCATTGAAATGCCAGCCAAAATATTACATCCAATTAAAAGATTTTATGGTCAACTGTTTGCTTCTGAAGGGTTTGATTTCAAATGTTAAGAGCTTCTGTTTCAAAATGTAAAGAGACTATATAACAAAAATATAGTTCAATTAAAGTCAGTAATATTTTTGATGAGCTTCTAAAGTTGTTTTATAGCTTTCTAATGATAAGCCCACAGCAATCAATAGACAGCTCTCAAAAAATTACAAAAGGTTTTGTCCCTGAGTAAATAATTGGAGGAAATGGATTGCCACATGGAGTGAAATTAAATGAACTAAATATACATGACAGGATGCAGTCAGGAGATCGTCAAAATGTATAGAAGTGTGTAATGATAGACGTTTTACTTCCCCATTTGGCATAGTTCACCACTTTGAGTAATATCATTGCTTTATGGAGACTAAGGAAAGCAGAACAGAGGTACTATGGTGTTCTTTTATTGGTTATGTCTACCCTATTCATCTTTTAAAGCAGTTTTTCAAGCCAAGAGAATCACAGAAAAATAGGGCTGGAAGGGAGGTCACCTATTCCAACCCCCTTCTCAAGGCAGGATCATCCCTCTCTATCCTAGACAAATGACTGTCTAACCTGCTCTTAAAAACTTTAAAGGATGGAGATTCCACAATTTCTCTAGGTTCCAATGCTTAACCACACTAATAGTGAGAAAGTTCATTCTAATACATTATCCAACCTAATTTATGCTTGCTACTATTTGAGATCATTGCTTTTCCTATCCCTTATAGCCAGAGAACTGTTTATCATTGCTCTCCACCTTCAGGTTCCAAAGAATTCTCTCCTCTGAACCCCATCCTCTCCAGTGTAAATCATCCAAATTCTTCCAATTTTTTCTCAAAAATTGTGTTTTCCAGACCTGTAATCAATCTCATTGCTTTCTGCTTGACTGCTTCTAACTTGTCCTAAATTCTGATGCCCAAAACTAGACTTGGTGAGGCCTTGCCAATGCCAAAAAGCATGAGTGTCACTTTTATTGACTTGCAAATGGCACTCCTATTAATACAGCTCAGTATGCTATTAGGTTTTTCCCCACAAAACACAGTCTCGTATGCAGCTTATGGTCTCCTGTGGCTCCCAGTTCCTCTTCTGCTGTACTGCAGTCTAGCCAATAATTCCCCAGTGTATATGTGTGCAAGTGATTGTTCATCCTGAGTACAGGACTTCACCTGTACCCTTAGTGAATTTCATACTATTAATTTCAGATCATCCTGACGTCCAAACTGCTATGGCTACACTGCTAGCCACAATGAAACTAGCTGATTTTTAAAAGTTACTATGGTGTAAATATAGCTATTATGACTGGGAAACTGGGAACATGAAACTAACAGTGCAATAACTGTCCAGGGACATGCCAATGTCAGTCAGCCAATCCCTCCCTCCTTTTCCCATTTAGAGGAGCAGAATGCTCATCTCCAGTGCCACTGATTGAGGAACATATGGGAGAAATTCCCAGGGTGAATAACCAGAAACACTCCAGCTAAACAGATTTCCAGGAACCAGTGCAAGGTCACCTGCAGAATTTCTGGACAACTGTGATATATGTATATAGCTGGAGTTCACCATTTAAACAGATAGATTTATTTATATATTTTACCCAGACAGTGTATTGGTTTCTTGCACTAAAGTTATTTCCACCTTCTTCTTCACTGTTCCCCATTCTCACATCTTTCTCTATTTTGTCTTAATCAGACTGTAAGATTTCTGAGGCCCTCAAATGCCTCCTTCCCCTACCCGTAACAATATCTGAGCATGTCTAAATTTTTAATCCATATATCATCAAATGCCCTTTGTGAGATTGGGAAATACAAAATACAGATCCAAGACCATTGAGGCTAGGTGACTCAATCACAATCATAAGGAGTCTGAGAAGACCAGACTTCCCAAGTCCCAAATTAATGACCTACTGGACATTCATTCCTACCACTATATTATACTGCAATAAGTATTCTAAATTAAAACCTAATGTTTACTGGGGCCTTTGCCCATTACAGTAATGAAAGTTCAGATGGTACCAGAAAAATCATTACAATGTAAGACTATTGCAAGTTTGTTGAAGACCCCAAAGGAAAGTTATAGAAGTTCCATCTCTTAATTAAAATGAGACTGAAACATCTCCAAAAATACTAAAAGAAAAATCTTGCGCTGGAGGGAGACAGACCAAGTAGGTTTCCTTAGTTCCACTTTCTAGAATACCATTGTACTTTCAGAAATATGTTAAATAGAGAAAGTTTGGTTAACCCATCACCATTCTCAGTTAAAAGGTTATACTTCCTGATACACCTGGACAGAACAGAAGGCACCCCACCAGGGGAGGGAAGGTAGGATGAGGACACTGAGAGGGAGAAGAAATTTCCTGGAGATCAAAGAGTAGAAACCAGTATAAGTTTTTTAAGGGTAACCCAACGGATAGAAAATTCACTAGGAGAACTTCATCAAGCAGCTAAAGCTAAAACAAACAAAAATTGAACCAACAAAATCCCACAGAACCTATCACAAAAATTATCTTGTGTAATATTCTAATTAAACCTGAGATAATATTTTACATTGGTACTGGCCTAAGGCCTGTTTCACTTTTAGCTAATGCACACATGAAGTGCTAAAGGTGAATTCCAAACTAATACATAAATAAATTTTAAAAAGTGAATAAGAGCAAAAGAGAAATTGCTTGTTGGTATTGAGGAGTCTGAATGTCTTTGATTCAAAATGGATCATTGTGCAATAACAAAAAATGCTTCTGGACCATTTTTCAACACACAAAGTTACTAAGGGCCTTGTTCCATGTTATACTACAAGCCACACAAATGTTGACCATCTTAGTGCTAGCTTGCAGTCACAATTTGAGAAGCAAATGTGTGGGGAGTGGCCACACCTTAATGGATCAGAAGCTGGGTTATGGAGGTCAAGAGATAATCCTGTCCTGAAGTGATGTAACTTTGAGCTGCATGACAAGTGCTTTAAGCACATCAAGGTGTTAATGTGTGAACAATCCAGGAGTTAATTGCTCCAGGAGTCACCCAAAATTAATGTGTAACAAGACCCTAAGAGCCTTGATCCTAGAGCTACATTTTCAGAGATAGAAAGTTAGAACTTACTCAAATGTCAACCTTGAGCTAAACTCAGATTTTTTTAATTTTCAAGTTGTCCACAATGTTCCCCCTTGCCACATTCACATCAGACCTCTTACCTTTGCTGGAATCAACAGGCAGATAAGTTATAGCGATCTACATATCCCAGGGGCTTTATAATTTCTCTGGGAAAAAGAAGATTCCCAAAACCACAGAATAGCTAAAGACAGCAGTCTAGGGAGTGTGCCAGATCCATCAGGAAGAGAAAAATCATTGATCAGAAAAACTTTTGAGAACTGGGAGAGAGTGGCCAGGGGTGGTGAAGGGGTTGGTACTAGAGATAAAGGGTGAATAGAGGAAAATTTACAAGGAGAAGTGAAAGCCCAATTTATGCAATACAAATCCTGTAGCCATAAAATATTCTAATTGTGTTATAATTACCCTTATAATAGCAACATACTGAAGCTAGACACCAAGCACTACAAAATATAAGGCAAGTATAGTTTTACATTGACAGATGCATGGCCTTTCTAAAGAAATGGGTTTCCCATTCATCCACAATTCTCAGAATAGAATTATTGAGATTTATAATTTCATGGGCCAAACTGTGTGTGAATGCGAGAGAAAGAATGTGCCAGATTTCATACTTTGGGCTCAGTCCCTTATTTTCTGCACATGAAAACTCCTGAATTCAATGACAATTTCAAATAGGGGCCAAGTCTACACTGCAAATTTACTAAGCCTGACAACAGCCATCAAGCGTGACATGTCATACCATACTTGTTGTTTCCTGGACCAGAAGCATTGTGTATCTATTTGAAGATGCGAGCAAACTAATTAACATGGACACAGGCTAAGTGTGTAGTAGTACTCATTAGCCAGCCTGAAAGGTTGTTCACAAAAGCTAAGGTACAGACATTCAAAAACCTTGAGGTGGAATTGATCTAAGTTACACAGTTTTCTGTTAGTGGCATAGTGTAGATCAGTAGCAAACAGAACACACATCTGCCTTTTGGTTGGGGGGCAGGGTATCAAACCTTAGCCTGGGTTGCACCATTTTTAAACCAGTCTCCAGCACAAATTTTCATTCTGTTTCATAGACTAGTTTTGTGTGCCAAACTTTTCGTCCGTTACAGGTATAGACCATTTCTTATCACTTATACCTAGGGCCTTCAGATAATCGCGATTTTGTAGACTGTGCGGATACTGTGAAATTAGCCCCGCACCATGATTTTTAAGGGTTGTGAGCCTGTGCCTGAAAAATGCGTGGAAGTGCAGGTTTCCCTTTACAGGCTGGCACCATTCTAGCCTGCAAGGGGAAACCTAGGCTTTTGCAGCATTCCAGCCTGCAAGCGGCTGGTGGGGCATGGCCAGGATGCAACCAGGCAGCCAGAATAAGGTAAATGTATAGATAGCTGGGGGAAAGAGGATTTGGGGGGGAAGTGGGAAAGGCAGTGTGCGTACACCTGCCATAGGCAACAGAAGGCCAGGGCTAATGGAGCTTAGCCCCCCAAAACTTTTTCATAGTTTCATAGTTTCTAGGGTTGGAAGGACCTGAGTAGATCATCTAGTCCGACCCTCTGCCATGGCAGGAAAGAGTACTGGGGGCAAACGACCCGAGCAAGGTGTTCATCTAACCTCCTCTTAAAAACCCCCAGGGTAGGAGCCTCCACCACTTTTCTTGGAAGTTGGTTCCAGATCCTAGCCTCCCTGACCGTGAAGTAGCGCCTCCTGATATCTAGCCTAAACCTACCCTCTGCCAGCTTGTGACCGTCATTCCTGGTCACTCCTGGCGGTGCTCGGGGGAACAAGGACTCCCTCAATGCCTGCCGATCCCCCCTGACTAGTTTATAACAGGCCACAAGATCCCCCCTCAGCCTTCTCTTGTGGAGGCTGAACAGGTTCAGGTCCCGTAGCCTCTCCTCATAGGGCCTGCCCTGCTGGCCCTGCTGTCCCCTGATCATGCAAGTGGCCCTCCTCTGGACCCTCCCTCTCCATGTTGTCCACATCCCTCTTGAAGTGCAGCACCAAGAACTGGACGCAGTACTCCAACTGTGGCCTGACCAGTGCCGCATACAGGGGGAGCATCACGACTTTGGACCTGCTCGAGATGCAGCTGTGGATGCATGCCAAGGTGCGGCTGGCCTTCCTGACTGCCTCCCCATGTTCATCTTGGAGTCAATGACAACTCCAAGATCCTTTTCTGCCTCTGGGCTGACAAGAGGGGAGTTCCCCCACCTGTAGGTATGGTGCCGGTTGTTCCTCCCCACGTGCATCACTTTGCACTTGTCTGTGTTGAATCCCATCCTATTCTTATCCGCCCACCCTTGTAACCTGTCTAGGTCCGATTGTAGCCCGTTGCTTCCTTCTAGCATGCCCACAACCCCCCGCATCTTAGTGTCATCAGCAAATTTGAACAGGGTGCTTTTTACCCCCTCGTCCAAGTTACTGATGAAGATGTTGAACAGTGCGGGCCCGAGGACCGAGCCCTGGGGGACCCCACTGCCCACGTCCTTCCAGGTTGAGAAGGACCCATCCACCACCACTCTCTGGGTGCGGCCCTCCAGCCAGTTGGCCACCCATTTGACTGTGTGGGTGTCAACACTACAGTCCCCCAGTTTCTAGATGAGAACAGGGTGAAAGACAGTGTCGAAAGCCTTCCCGAAGTCCAGGAAGACTATGTCCACTGCTATCCCTGCATCTAATAATTTGGTGATCTCTAATGATTTTTGCAGTGGCTGCTGACAAGTGCAGCACCATGGCACTGCTGTCCCACAGCACCAGGCAGTGCTCAGCACGCAGCTGCTCCTCTGCCACCACTTACAGCTGTAGCACACAATGGCCTCACAACAGCCCCATGGGAGGGAGGGGTGGAGGTCAGGCGGTGCTCAGCACTCCCAAATAATATTTTTCCCCACCGATTATAGTGCCTGCTACATGTATGGCACGTGCACAGTTAAAGTATAATTTTTCATAGAATATTCATGGAACTACTGGGACCCCATTTGCCAAGATCAGTGAATAGTTCTGTGAATATTCCATGAAAATGACACTTTACTCACGTACATGCCACGAATTTTCTACAAGAATTCCACAATTTTCTCAGCGACCTACTTCTACCAGTAAAAGTTTAATGTCTGCACCTGGCCAAGAAAAATGAGTCTGAGAAAAAATGTATTTGAAAAATTTAGAAAAGGTAAGGCCCACTGAGGTACATTACAGCACATGATTTTTGTAGGCGACACTGTGTTTTTCCCAGTCATCATGTTTATATTTATTGCCCAACAATTATTAGATCATGATCATGATAAATACAAGGCATCTTTCTGCATTGTTCTCTAAAGAATATATTTAATTATCTTGTCAGACAGTGGCTAACGTATTGAGTGGAAGTGAAGCGATTCTAATAAAAGATAAATGTGTTGCCACTATTGCAAAATCACAACTAGCTATTTCTCAGTCACATAATTAAAAAAAAAGATACAAGATGCAGATGAACTATTTTAGTCTAGTTTGTGTGACAGCAGATGACCAGAATTGCAAGTCAAATTCTTATACTATGAGTTCAGCACAGTCAGACCATGATACTTCCCTACTTTTACCAATACACATCTTATATGCATTCACAGAGAAACACTGTGTCTATCTGTGTGTGTGTGTGTGTGTGTGTGTGTGTGTGTGTGTGTGTGTGTGTTATTCATGTATGTGTTTGAATGTTCTTTCACTCATTCTAGGATACATTATATTTATAAAATTTAAAATCCCCTGGAACATATGCACAAACTTAATTGGAAACAAACACCACACAGAACTACTATACTTGTAGAAAACAACCTATACATGTTATTCTGCTACCTGCTGCCCTAGATCTAATCACACAGCTCAGTGGCCTGTATCTATACCTCATGGCCAGGTTGCTTCTACTCAAGAGTAAGATTCTGTCTGTCTCAAGGCATTACCACAACTCAAGGAGACACGCTGTGTTATAAGAGGAAGCTCAATTACAATCCACAGGATAAAAGGAAAGGTAGAGACCAACGGATCCAATTTTTGTATTATTATTATTAACTTCTATTCCCTTTACAGAAGTATTTTCAAGGGTACCATACTAATTCACTTCTTTATTAACTCCTGTGCTTTTGCACATAATCTAGTTGTTCAGGCACTCTGTTGAACTCTCCCTGCAACACACACACACACACACACACACACACACACACACACAGTTACTGAAGGAAAATTAGAAGCTGACCTCTGAAGAAGATTAAGTTAATCAGGGAAAACCAAAACAAGAAATTGCTAAAATATAAACATAGAGCTGGAATGAACATTTCACCTGAGAACTAGGATACTTCTAACTACAGGCATGTCACACTCTTTTAAAACAATCTGTAGAGGTCAGAGTGGATAATGCTGGCTGATGCTACATTTTCTTCTAACATTCAAAACATTAACCACTTTGGTATTTAGCCTGAGGATAATGTGCACAAAGAGCACCCTTATCTCCTAAAAAAATACTTGTTTTAAAAAATGTGTTTAAAAGTTTAGAATTTTTAAAGTGCTTACCAGAAAAATGTTATCTCTAGTTTCAATAATCATGTGTCTAACATTTTTATTGCTATTAAATAGCAGTTGCTTTTCATCTACCTTTTTACCAGAAAACATACTTAAAGTGGCAGATTTGTATACTTGGAAATATTTTTCATAATATTTCTATCATTTTGACATCTAAAATTAATTCTTTATCTTTATTTAAAGAAGCAGCTGTTAATGAACCTTTGTAGTAGAGTGTTCTAAAGATCATTTTTACTGACTTTCAAGTTTTCCTAGGTTGAAAATATGCAGTGAGAACATGAAGTAGTACGATAAACCAAATGCAATACAAATGTATATGGTAGAATATCTTAATATGGTCAGAGGATAAAGCCCACAGTCCGGCACTCTGATAGTGGCCATCAGCATACAATAAATGACAGGATAATGCAACAAGCATAAAAATACTTTTTTGTTTGTACATCTATTACACTTTTAGATTCAATTGTTTATATTTTAACATAATAAGGATCTCTAACCAAGGCCAGAGGTTTTATAACATATTTATCTGTACTAAACATACGATTAAATGTCAACATCATTAAAATTAGTTTCACATGAATTCAGCTAGCTAGCAAGCTGCCTACCATTTTTAGTATGTAGGAAGGATCCTTTCAGCATTCTCCTGAGCCCCCCCCAAAAAAGGTATCTTTAACAGCATACCTGGAAAGGTTGCCAAATTCAAGTTATTTCAGACCAGCAAAGGAGAAACAACTTTCAGTTTGAGTGGTCTCTCAGAGAATACTCCTGCTGTTACCTCATTTTTGAATATGGTTGGAGTGACTTCAGCTGTAACAGCACAGAAGGGAGGCAAGAAGGAAGCTTTCAAACACTGCTTAGATATTGCACTGTCAATGCAGTCATTAAAGCTTTGTCTCATGAACCATTTAGTCAGAGCAACAAAACGTGGAGTGATCACTTGTACATAAATACCTGTTTGAAGCAATACCTGATAGGTTGCTGGAAAGAGGTTGTTGCTCTTTTCTCCTAGAATTATTTTTTGTACCATGTGGTCAGATGATATACCTTATAACAGCACCAAAATACCAGGGCACTAATTATGTTGTTACTAACTGTTTTGTTGTCTACTCAATAGTCCAAATGCTTACCTGTACATAAGATAAGGTAAGATGTACAAATACCAAAAACTAGCAGAAACTGAAATGAGCATTATTATAAAAGAAAATTAACTGCTACATCTCAAATCTACACAGAGTACAAAGCTTTGCAAAAAAAAATAGTCCAGAGTTTTCTCTGGATCTATAAATGTATTAATATGTGCCAAAAAATTATAAAAAGCATATCAGGCTTCACTTGGAATGATGTTCTTTCTCTTTTCATTATCCTAGCTAGTGGGGTATGAATATATGATTTGTGTTGGTTCTCCGTTTTATGGTAGCAACACAAGGGATAATCTTTCCCAAATTTTCTTGCATGGCTTGCTCTTAGTGCAATTGTTTTTAAGCAATGTATTCCATAACTAGTAAGGCTGTGCAAAGTTTTGGTCCCTGATTCGATTCCGCAGAGATTCAGCCCAACTTGCTGGCTGAATCTCTGAATTCAAACCGAACCAGAGGGCCCTTTAATCACTCCGAATTGAGTCAGAACCCTGATTCTGCAGGTCAAATGTGACAGTCTAAAGCACAGATACGTGTGGCAGGCTGGCTGGTTGGCTCACCAGCAGCCCAGACTGTTAGCTTGAGCCCAAAGGCCTCAGGCTTCATTGGTGGAGACAGTTTTTCCTCCCCCATCAGTCAGGGGAAGGCAGCTGTGCCCTGACCCTGGAGTGAGGTGAAAGACAGGACCTGAAAGGAAAGTAACCTCTCAGTCTTCCTCAATGGTCCATTCCCAATCTGAGGCAGAGCCTCCAGAGGGAATAAAAGCCAGCATGCTGAGCACATGGGAGGCTTCAACAAGGGATGACAAAGACAAGGGCTGCAGAACAGCTGGTAGAAATGACCTGCAGCGGTGTAGCAGTTGCCCCAGAAGTACCCTGCAGATGCCTCCGGTCACGGGGATTCAGCATGTGGCTGCATCCCAGCCCCACCGCGGGTTGGTGCATGGAGGGTCCAGACTCTGGACAGGACCTCAGCAGCTGCAGGAGGCAGCACAGGTCCCCAGCCCTGCATGAGACAGGAGCTGATCTCCTCCAGTGCACAGAGCAGTGCACAGGGCTAGGTGAGCTGACAGGATTGTTGCAACTGCCTGAGGCAGCACAAGTCCCCATCCCTGCACGTGGCTGGAGCCTTATTTGATGCACAGAGTGGTGAATGGGGCTTGGAGAGCTGAGGGGATGCCATAGTTGCACAAGGCAGTGTGGATCCCCACCCTGCATGAGGCAGGAGGCCTCAGTGCATGGACCGGTGAACAGGGCTGGAGAGAGTCCGGGAGAGAGTCCGGGAGGAGCCGGGACCCTGGCAGCTGCATGGGGTGGCACAGGTCCCCAGTCCTGTGTGAGGCAGGAGCTGGGCCCTCAGTGCAAGGATTGGTGCACAGGGCCCTACAGCTGATGGACCGCCACAGCTGCATGAAGCAGCATGGGCCCACATTTCTGCCCTAGGCAGGTGCCCCTGCCCTAGGCAGGGCGGTGCATGGGGCTCAGAGGGCGCTGATAAGCCCTGGTGACTGCACAAGGCAGCTCAGGCCTTTCTGCCATGAACAGCAACTCGAAAAGTCAACCCCTCTACAAGGAAGGATACTGGGAGTCATGAGTTTCTCAGGGGGAGGGAAACCCAATGGGGAGAAGGGGCTCTCCGCACTGCAGGTGATCAAGGGGAAGCCCCTGATGGAAGGGGAGGGTTCGCCCTTGGGCCCAGAGGGGAGCTGAGATCCCCTGTTTGTTAAGGGTGGTTTCAGAGTTACGGGCCTTTCCTAGTTGAGTGATCTGCGAGAGGGTAATGATGCTCTATTAGGTAACAGAGTTGTCATTTATTCATTGGGCACACCTGCTGTGCCATTGCTGTGCTCTGGTTTCTCATATTGTCAGGATTCTTGCTGTAACCCTGTTAGAAATGCACAGCTTGCATCTTGCTCCTGATAAGAAAGAAATACTGTCCAAGGCTCCTCTCCCCCATCCTCCTTAGACTATCTCATACTGATTACAGAGACTGGAATTTAACTGCATGGCCTTGGGGTATAAACTTTTGAACTCTTGTAGCATTGAGCATGCTTAATGAGCTGTTGCATATTTACCTCTCCTCCCCGTATACTCAAATAGCTAATTATACTATACATGCAATGTATGTGATGATATAGTTACATGTATGTTTGTATGAAACGGAAGTAAGCTGCAGGAACTCCTGTGTCTGCACACGTGCCCAGGAGAGAGAAGATAAAAAACCGCTTGCAAATGCAATTGGGGCCAGAGGTGATTTGAGCTTCAAAGCTCCACTCTCTGACCTTTGTTTGCAAACAAATACATCCTTTTGTGCCGACTGATGTCTGTGTGTCTGTGATCTCTGCGTTGCCTCCAGGGAAACAAACCGCTTTTGTGCAACAACCCTGTGGCCTTATTATTGTATTGGGAGAGGATTATAAGCTGTTTATATCTGAATTCATTGCATGGGTTATCTGTATATGTTCGTGACTCTTCTGATGTAACCTGATTGTGGATGTTTAGTTATTGTCCCATCACTACCAGCTATTCCTTCTGCTGATTTGTTAATTAATCTGTGTTTTGTCGTTAAGTGCTCCTTTGCCTGCTGCCTAGAGGGCCTGCTGCAAACTAATCAGAAGGTCACAGAGGATGGGCCCAAGCCTGAGTTCAGGGTTGAAAAGAGCTATTGCCTCTGTAAACCTGTATTTGTAAATAACATCTGCATAGACAGATAGACGTAAGTTTTAGGTTATAAGTTTTATATGATTTTGTATTCATTAAACCTGTACATAGTTAAATATCACTGAGTGTCCTGGGTCTCTGCTCTGCTCTGTAGGGAAAGGAGGTGAGCTGGCCTTGCAGCTTTTCTTGGGCAGAGCTGCTTTCCTGGGCTGCTGTCAAGCTGCCTACAGGACTTCCTGCAGAGCCATGGAGCTGCACAAAGCCCAGTGCTTTGCTCTGCAGCTGTAGCGATAACAAACTAAAACTCCTCAAAGGAATTTTATTTTGCTGTGCCCCAAGTCATTTAAGGTGCATTACGCAGCAAAATTTCTTACAGCAGCTGGAATTCATGCGCAATACGCCACTGAAGCGTACAAACACAGACACCATTAAAGCAGTGCAAAAGCATTTAGCCCACTTTAAAGTGTCTCTTTAAATACATGCCTCTTGTTTCGTTTATACACTCATGGTGATGGAGCCAAAAATAAGCAACCCTCCCAGCATATTTTTGCATATTAGAACACACTTTATGATGAAGTTGAGAACTATCTGAATAAGGCAGTTACGATAGTTGAGGAACAATTCTCACACAGCATACCAGTGTTTCTGTGAAAAATATTTAAAAACCCAATAGCTGACATTTTAAAATCCTTAGTAAAAGCATGTGTGAGCAGCCATTTACACTCTCTTTTGCATCCATACTGTGTAATGGGTTGCAAGCTCTTTGAAGAGGAAGTAAGCAATAATGTTCCCATTGACCAATCAATGAAGATGCTGAGAAACCATTAATTGTTGCTGTCTTGCTGGGCAACTATAGAAACCTCTGCCATTTAGGGAAATAGCCTCCTTCTGAGAACTTCATTACAGCATTCAATTCTGAGGTCAATGCGAGAGCAGAACACCAAAGCTAGATACTAGTATGAAGTTCTAGGAGGATTTTCCTTTTAGCTAACACCAATTCAAATACTGTGATATGCTCCCAGTTTAATCAGTAAGCTAACATAATTTAAAAATTGGCTAAAGTTCTAATTCCTTATATGGATTAGGACATGCACCAAGCTCCATAAATAAACCCAAATTCGAAGTATTTTAAAAGACTATACCAAATAGCATTCATTAAGTTAATATACTGTTGACTCAAAAAAGAATAGGTAATTCGCTAGCATTACTTGACAGTATTATACAACATTTTAAAACTGGTGTAATAATCTATTATACATTATATAGTCAGGGCTGGATCCCAAGTCACAATCAGCACATATACAGAATATTATACTTTCTGTAGCAATGATTCTGTGCTACAGTATATTCAGTGGCTCTATACGGCTTGGCGGAACATATACAACATTTCCAGTGGTATTTTTAAGTGAATATAGGAGGTGTTATACATCACCCCATATGCCATTGGCCCACAACCTCTAGGGCTTCTACAAAGATTTACAGTAGCGATTTGAAATGTTATATGAAGCTACTGACTTTCTAACTAGTAGCAAAAGGTAAGAAAATAAAGAAGAGAAATGTGCATTTGATTTCACTGTTAACAGAAAGAAAATCTTAAACTGTATGAAAAAAACATAAAATGTAAAAAGTAGACAAATGTAAAAGTTACCAAAATTCTACACAATTCAGTGTTAAAATCTCTCCAGCACAATTATACTGAAAGAAATATAAGTAAAAATTCCTAGAGGAATTAAAAACAGAAGGAAAAAATAAGGGAATGAGGTGAGCTGGAAAGAAAACTGTTTAAATCAATCAAAAGTTTTAATTCCCAACTGGCAAAACTTAGAGGTTTTATCCTTTGAAAAAACTGATTTATGTCAAGTGTTCATTTCAGCACTGACCTTTGTGCTGAAAAATACAAGCCACTACTCCATGTTGTGACCTACCATATTCTATAGGAGTGCAGCCTCTCAGTAGAATTGATGTTTAGATTTGGGAAGCCCCCCATTTCCTTCCCTCCCCCTTGCTGAAGTAATACCTGCTTTGTCGACAATGTAGATCAAAGGGTTTTTTTCCTTCCCTTTAAAAAGAAAAGAAAACGTGTAAGTGAACCAAGTGTTGAAAATGCTGAAATGCTAGCCCTGAAGATGGACAGTTTCTGTTTATTCACGTGGGAAAGGTATTAGCAATGGAAGCGCAAGACTTCAGCATGTCCCCACCAGTTAACATCATTCAACTGTGAGTAGAAGGGTCAGTTTCTAAAAAACGTAAGGTTGTTTCAGTCTCCGTGCCCATTTAGGCCCTGGTACTTTTCATGAGAATGTTACTGTTTGTAACATATGGTTGCTAGAATCCACACTATGCACAACAGTCATTATCCCAGAGAGAAAAAAAATCCGTAGCTTTGGAAGATATTTAAGGAACTTCATATAATCGATGACCAACATAACATTTTTATAGATACTTGAAAATTCATAGCAATTGTACTATACCTAAATATAGTACTTTGCCCCTGTGGATGTTTTACTACCTACAATCTTCAAACATCAATCTCTAACCTGTCTCTTGCTAGAGTAACCAAGACTTTTGAGCAATCGGCTGGGACTAATCTACAGAATCCAAGACTGTCCCAACCAAACTCCTAAGACCCATTAACTGTTATACTTTCTCAAAATTAAATACCATATGTACTGAAAATTGGTAAAATGGCAAGTTTATTTTGTACATGACACCTGGTCAGATATTCTCTGACATAGGTCTTTTCCTACCACAGCAATAAAGAGACAGAGAGGTAGAGAGACAGAGGCAGAGACAGAGACAGAGAATGTGTGTGTTGACTCATTGCTACATGCAAAAAAGATCATGGGGAGGATAGACGCTCTAAAAATCTAGAAAGTTAAAAATATTTTAAATAGCTTATCCAGCCTCTCATATAATTCACTTGTCTAAGCTTCATCAAGGTTATTATGAAGTGAGTTTAATCGAATCCATCATTGATTAGTTTAAAGTATAAAACATAAATGAGCCCTTAAATTATCCAGTGTATTATTCTTTCAGATTTTGCTTGGAGGTAAAAGTAAATTTAAGGTCTAGCCAAGATTATTTAGTAAACTCTGATTGTTCCAATTACATAAGTTGTTGTCAAGTAGCAACTAAAGTGCCAGAACCATAATCAGCTATGCCAATGCTTCAGTGAATTTTTCAATTCATCAATCAGTACTGAAACTTTAAATTAAGAAAGGTTTTTCCACAGAACATCTAGCAGGCACCTACTACTAGGAAAAAAATCAATACTTACAGAGCGGCTATCCATTACACCTTTGGAATTACTACATTCAAATTAGAGGTGATGAAGGAAGTTTTTTTGTAAGACAGATGGTAAACAAGCCCTTCCAGGTTTATTTGCATAAACTTCTGATTTTACAGTGCTATTATCCATTACATACAGGTTGCAGAGACACCTGAAGATCTGCCACAGGTAGCACCATTGCCTGGCATTTCAAATAGCTTTGAACATGCAGAACCAGTCAAACTTCTGAAACCACTGAAAGAAATCCCTGCGGTTGCTGCACTGTTGTATAAATTTAGCTTCCTTCTGTGATTGTGATGGAGTGGTCTGTCAGGAAGTGTGGAACCACACAAGACTGGTTGCTGAAGGGGTTAAAAGGGTAATAAATGTTATTTGTAGAAAAGCCTCCTATTTCTCCTTTGAGACTTAGAAAAGTAGAAACCAAGCATAAGGCTTGCTCTGCAGGGGTGTTTTCTCTTTTACCCTTATTATTTATCTATATCTGGAAGCAGTTGAGTCTTTTCCTGAGAAGAATGCATTACTAGATTTTTTTCTTGGAGCAAGGAGAGATTGTAGTGCTGCCCAAAAACTGCAAGACTCCATTTTGATTCAGACAGAAAAGCCTGGATGCTAGATTTCAGGCTAAAGAGTTATGAAGATTATTCTATCCTAGGGAGAAATACTCAAGTAAGAGAGTTCAGTCTAGGCAGAAAGCAGTGTAAGCTCTGAGGTTGTTATCTGGGAGCTCAAATATGCCTCCCTATAACCTGGAAAGATTGTCACATGATTTCTTTCACGCCAACGTGAAATGTTGGCATCAGTTATGAAAACTCATATAGCGGCTATATAATTCTTAAGTTAATGACAGAAGTTTTATTTCCATTCTCAGAAAACAAGCAGGAACGTAATTAAGATTGACATATAAAGCAGTTGGATTTTCTCTTCTTAATATTTTATACTGCTTCTATATTATATTTTTTGTCTCATAAGGTACCCTGAGGCTTTTTGGAATTTTTTTTTTTTTTTTTGGAAGTGGGCTGGGGGAAAACAGCATATACATCTAATAAAATTAACTAAATTAACTGAAGATACACAATAGGGACAAATTAGTACTTTTCTTATAAAGGAAAAAATCACACTGCTGTAATCTTCTAGAATACTGTGACTGTGGTAACATGTTCACAACCGGGCTGAGACTAGAAACAAAGTGGGGATAAATGGCCAGTCTTCAGCATGACAGATAGTTTGTCACAGTTCCACACCAGGACTAGTTCTGCAAGTAGATTAATGGTCTTCAAGCAGGTATGCTTACATAAGTGGCAAAGTTGACTGAAGACACAATATTTTTAAGCCGCTCAAGACTAAAATGGGAGTTCAGAGGGACCTACCAAACCTGGGCAACTAGCACAATGACACATGAAATTCAGTACTGACAAATGCAAGATACATAGTAAAAATAATTTACAAGGGTCATATTCATTGCTATACTCTAATTTAACAGTAGCTACTGGGTTGTAAATGGGAAGGAAATATCTTCTCAATGTCATGTGATAATCAAAAAATCATGAGATGGTAGAATGAATAAGACATAACATGGAAGTTACTAAAAATGTTATACTATTATAGAAAATCAGTGACAGCATCAACTGCAATACTGTGCTCAATTCAGGTCACTCATGAATAAGTCATAAATAAAGGTGATTCAGAGATGGGTAACAAAAATTATTAGAGGTGCAAATAAACTCAGACCTGCATGTTGCATATTGGCTTCTATTCCATCCAGGAGAACACAAAACAACAGCACACTCTCCTATGCCTGAAGAAGTGTGTTTGTGTGCCCGAAACCTTGTAAGGAACAACTTTTCCCATGACTGAGTTGATCTAATAAGAGGTATCACATTTACCTTGCCTGCCTATGTCCTTAGAGCAACATGGCTACAACCAATACCCCCTATACATTCTCTTGGCCTTCAAACATAACTCTGAAAACGTCAACCATCCAATGTGATTGGGATTTCAAAAGAAATCTCCCTAGAGAATGTGTTATTCTACTATTGCCTCCTAAAGGGGCTCTTACACTTTTGCCTTAAACATTTGATACTGACTACTGTCAGACAACTACAGTTGGACACAGGATATCGGGGGAAATGGACCGTGGATCCAATATAAAAGTCCTGTTTGTCATTTAAGTAAAATTTCCACTTAGTACAGGAGTAGCATTGGCTTTCTGGGTTGTTACTATGCTCTACTTGTCATTCATATTCATTATTCTGCAGGGTTTTCAACTAACCTGTGTAATTTATTTCAATTGTTAGAGTGTTTTCTTGTTCACTTGTTTGTTTTAACAAGTAGCACAGCTTTGTATGAATGAAATCAGACGTGATCCCAATATCAACTGCAAAGGAACAATTACACTGATGGAAAGATTTCTTTCTCTTACTTATCTGGGATGCAGCGGTATGTATTTAAGATTTTAAGAATATAATTCTACAATATGCTTTAAATTGCATCACCTATTAATGTAAATGTATGTCAAATGAGGTGATGAAATTGTTTAAGCTTTCCAGTGCAAGGTTGAGATTAAGTGATATATACAAGTGTGGCAGAACCAGGCCCCAGGAGTGGCCATGATGGCCCCTGGTGGCCACATGACTCCTGCCTCTTCACTCCAGCCCCTTGGGTACCCTCTCTTTTCCTCTCATCTGTCATGCCTGGATAGGATTATTTTACTGAAAAAAGGGGAGGCTGCCCCAGGGTCCCTCCTGTATCCAGCTGACCCCAGTTCTGCCCTTCAAGCACTGAGTGAGGGCCCTCCTAGCCCCATCAATTCCTCTGGACACCACTTATCTTTAAGGGCTATTCAGTGGATCTTTCTGCCCCTGTAGACACACATGCCTCACAGCTGATACTTTAAGTTGACAACTGGGACCTTGGGCCCAACCATCACAAGGCCCCTGCAGGGCCCCTGGCCATGGCAAGGCTCTCTCTTTTCTCTGGGAAAACTGGCTCTAATCCCTTCCCAGGCTTTGGCCCTTATCTTAAGCCTGCTCTGGCCTCAGCTCTTGGGCCCCTGGCTGCTTACACAGCTGCCTTATCCCAGCCCTCAGCCTTTTGGATCCCTGATCCCAGACAAAGCTGATTCCATTACACCACTGTAATGTAAAAGGTGATGCAATTTAAAACATATTGTAGAATTACATTCTTAAAATCTTAAACACACACCGCTGCATCCCAGATAAGTAAGAGAAAGAAATCTTTCCATCAGTGTAATTGTTGCTTTGCAGTTGATATTGGGATCACGTCTGATTTCATTCATACAAAGCTGTGCTACTTGTTAAAACAAAGCTGATTACACCACTCTTCTGCCCTTGATGTCCCTGACCCCAGACTGGACTTCTCCCACTGGCCTGGGCTGTCCTAGCCTCAGCCTATACTGACCTGCAGACCTCTGGGACCCTGACCCCAGGCTAGTCTGCCTAACCCTGACTTTAGCCCTCTTGGCCTTGGCTACCTACCTAGTACATCACACTAACCTCAATTCTCTGGATCTCTAAGCCCTGACTAGATTGCTTGTTTCTGAATACACTGCCAGGAACCCATACATGGCCTCTACACACCCCTTGTAGCCACAACCTGGCCTTCCAGTTAGCCTAATCAAAACAAACAGAACACAAGTGCAATGGCTGTACAACAAAAATCCTTCCCACACTGGGCCATAACTTTCCTGTAAGCTGCAAGTCCCCCTTTCTTGTAGCTCCTTGAAACAACATGGGTTCCAGTCAGCCCACCTCCCACAACCATTTTACTCAGAAGCTCCTCTTCCTACAGCCTGACAGGCTGCCTAGTCTCACGCACTGATCCTATGTGTCTCCAGAGCCCCAGCCCTTCCTGTCAGATGGCTCTCTGGCCACCCACAAAGGTTTTCACTTGGTCTGATAACCAGCCAACCCTTTTCCATGTCAGTTTATCTCAGCTGCTTGTAGCTCTTTGCTTCTGGGTTGCCTAGGTGTCTGTGCCTTGAACAGCTTACTGCTTTGCAGGTAGCTCCCTGGATAGGTACCCCCAGAGATAGTCCCTTCTGGCTTCCTGGTAGCTAGCCTTTGCCTGGCTGCCAGTCTCACCCAGCAAACTTAACCTGCTGCAGCATTCCCGTAAAGTAAAAGGAGCCTCTAGCTTCCTGTTACACCAGACATTATTGTATATGTAACAGACATTGAAGGGTTGCTTACCTGGCCAGAGGGTGTCCTGTGATGAGGCCTGTCTCCTTGGAGGCACTGTACTAGGGCAAAGGAAATTTGTCCTGATGGGGAGCCTGTACTCAGGGCAAAATGAAGCTGTCCTGGACATCTTTGAAGAGGGAAAGAATGGAAAAACCCTGGCCAGGGGTTTGAAATCAAAGAAGGACTGTTAGGGAGAGCCCCCAAAATTCCCAGCCTCAGGATTGGCTAGGAAGGTTACTGTAAAACCAGGGAGTTTTCCTCACTCAGAGAGGGGGAGGGTGCACACTGAAAGGAGAGGGCTGAGCAGGCCGGCCACAGTGACTGCTCCTCCCCATCCCCAGAGCCTGCTGAAGCTGTGATGAGCAGCAGTGAGTCAGAGGAGCACTCACAGCCCCAGGGCTTGAGCAAGGACAATTGGAGGGAGCAGGCTGATGCCCTCAGGCAGCTGCCTGAGGAGCATGTGAGTGAGGAAGCAAGCCTGGAGGGAGGCAAGGCTCGGGGAACTACCCCTCAATTCATCTGGTGTGTGTGACTTAAAGGGAGGGCATGGGCTGCAGGAGCCAAATCCAGCATGTCCATGTGTTCACCCTGGAGAGAAGCTTTAGCCTGAAACCTGAGCTAGGCAGCCCACTGTACAGGGGCCACAGGCTGGGACAATATACATTGTGCATTGCAGAGACCCAAATGTAGGAGCAGCTGCCAGCTTTGAATGCCTATCTTGCTGGGGTCCTGTGACCCTAGCTGACTTCCTGCCCCTTGGGGAGGGGCTGGACCCAATGATCTTACAAGGTCCCTTCCAGTCCTAATGTCTATGATATCTATGAAGCAGTGCAGTGATGCCTGGGCCGACATGGGAGGACCCATGAAGGACCTGCCACAATGAGGTGGGAGGAGCTGGGGATTGTGTATAAATTCATTCTGCATAAGGTTCTTAGTAGTGTTTGTAAATAATATTCAATAGTTCATGTTGTAAATATTAAGATATTTATTTATTAGTGCTTCAACATCTAATTATTGTTTATGCTTCTCTGTTAACCTATATCACACCTGAGAGGTTATCAGTTTGTGAGCCCCGTAGGTACCCAAGTGACTATCTCCGTACCACCAGTGCTCCTTTTGTGTATTGTATATAAAGTTATTTTGGTAGCAATTTGTAATATGTATCCACTTTAATTATATCTTCTTCTGCATATAACTGAATTTTATACAATTAAATATCTGAAAATAATTATATTGGTGGTTGCAAAAGGTTTGTAAATGTAAAAGGGGCCCTCCCTGCTGTAAAACCCCATTTGAGGTCCTAGGAAAGCTAAGTGAGGCTTACACTACTGGGCACCCCAGGATTTCAACACTCAGACATGGCATACAGGTAGCACTGTGTGCCAGGGTTACATACACATAACTTAACTGAATATTGAAATCTTTATCTGGAATGGGAAACTGGCCCAAGACAGACATATTTACAGCATGCATTTCACCATCAAGAATCAGCTTGTTAGTTAACTTAAAGTTCCCTGTGGGCATCAATGACAGAGGGTCTTATGACCCTCCACTTCAAAGCTCGGAATCAATCAGTATGCTATGGTCATCAGTGCAAAGGTCATCCATGTTCAAAGCTGACAATGATGTCAAAGAACAAATTTTGCTCCAACCTTTACCCTGTTCTAATACTCCCAAAGAGGACAAGATCATTTTCCTTGGTGACTTCAATACCAGAGTTGGGCATGACCTGGAACTCTGGAGTGGCACCACTGGGAAGAAAGGAGTGAGAAAGCCAACTCCAGTGGCATCTTGAGTAAATGTGTGGAGCTTGATATTGCCATTACAACACCATCTTCAGACTTAGTAATAAATACAAGATTACCTGGAGACTCTCTTGCTCTAAGCACTGGCATTTTCTCAACTTTTGTTAGAGCCCACGATCAGATGGATGTCCATATCACGAGCCACAGGAGGAATCAACAGCTGCTGGAAGGATAATCAATTTGTGATATCCATTATGAAAATCCAGCTTGTTCTAAAATGCTGAAAACAGCCAAAAGCAATGCAAAGGTTTTTCAACATCAAATCTTTTCAAGACTCTCCAAAAGTATCTTCATGAAAATCTCTCTGCCCTGCCCACAACTGAAGGCAAAATTGAGGAACTCTGGAAGGGGTTTAACTACCATCCATAGGGCCTGTAAAGAATGCATTGGCTATACCACCCTGTGACAGGAGTATCTCGCTGGAGCCTTTCTGTTGGTGGCTCCACCTTCCTGTCTTGGGCTAACCACATGCTTATTCACCTGCCATGCCAGATGTCACTGTTCAATCTGTTCCCTAACACCCTGAAAAGGGATCTCTTGACAACCCTCCTATTTTAGAAAAAATCTGACATACCACTGAGAAAACAAAGAACAACAAGTTTACTGGACTGGGTGGAATACCTGCTGAAATCTCCCAGGATGGCAGCAAGGAACTAGTACTGACACTCCACAAATTGATTCTTCAAATTTGGAACAATAAGGGGACATATTAATAATTTTCGCATATTACTTTAAGAGCTCAGAAGGGGTGAGTTTGAGGTTGGAGGAGCTTGGTCTTGTTCGACTTTTATGGATAGGGTTTAAATTGTTGTTGCCCACTGATGCTGAGGATGTGTTTGGGTGGGGCAGGAGACTGGGGCCACTACAGACAGGGGTTGTCAAGGCCTCCTTCCGGGAGAGCAGGATATCAAACATTCTTAAATCTGTAATAATCTTGTCCTTTTTGAGAAGCCACTGCTTCATGCTGACTCAGTACTGTAACTGAAGGGGGACAACAGCCCCCGTTACCATCTTTGTAGGGGGGTGCACAAAAGCAGTCATGACCAGAGCAGCAGCTACACTATGGTGATTGGCACAGCAGCAGTGATTACTTCCCTGGGCATCATACAGAACTGTCCTGTTATGCCTCTGTGCTAACTTCTCAGCCTCATCTGAGGCTGAGGCCCAGCAGTGTAAGACCCTGCAGTCTTTCCTAGTGTCTGGGTGCAGTTAAAGCTTGGATGTACATGAACCAATTTAAGCTGAATCCAAACAAGAGAGAGGTGATAGTGACAGGCAGGCCATCTGAATTGACTGAGACACCTATCACGAATCCCATTTAGCATGAATACTGCATGTCCCCAGAGGCTGGAGGGCACGGCAGCAGTGGCAGTGGCCTGTGGCGATCACAGACCACCTGCAGACATTGCCAGTGGTGTTGGCAGAGAGGGGGGTGGCATGCAGCAACCACCCACAGACACTGCCAGCAGTGTCAGTGGTGCCTTTTCACAGGGAGTGCACCAACACACTCAGGGGGTGCACATGCACCCATGTGCACCCCTTACGCATCACCAATGTCATTTAGCCTGCTCTTGTCCCTCAGGTTTGCAGCCTCTTCTGCATCTGGATCTTCATTTAGTAGTGGAGACTAGGAATGCTTTTCACCAACTCCATCTTGTGAGATAGCTGAAAATCTTTCTTTCAAGTTCAGATCTGGCCACCATCATCCATGCCTTTGTAACCTCAAAGATGGATTCCTACAATGCACTCTTCCTGAGCTGTCCTTGATGACTGTCTAAAACCTACAGCTAATGCACAATACGGTTGCCATCTTGATGATGGGGTGTAGGTCACCAAGAGTACATAATCCCTCCAAAGTCTTTATTAGCTTTCCAATAGCTTTCTTTACAGGCAATATTCCAGGCACTAGTTTTGACCTTTAAGGCCTTACATAACCAAGGGACCACATTCTTCATTATACTCCACCATGAACCCCTAAGGTTAGCCAAGAGCAACCTTCAGCAGGAACGATGCACCAACTCCACTTGTTGAAAGTACACAGGAGTTTCTCAGCAGTTATGTCACAATTCTAGAACTCCTCCCCTACCCCTCCTTAAGGATTGCTGTAACATGAGCCTGGACATCTGGAAGTACTACAAGATCTTCCTATTTAGATAATGATTAGAACCTAGGAGTGGTTGAAAAAAATCTCTTACTTGGGCTCCCCCATCTCACAAAATCTTGGCTTGGAAGCCAAAATTAACACTCACCTTGGAAAGGCAAGCAACATCATGGTTAAACTTCAAAAGACAGTTTGGAAAAACATAGCATTCGCTCTATTCACAAAGATGTCTTTGATGTCTCTGCTGTACCCTGAGCATAACATGGCATGACAAAAATTTCCAACTTCGCTATTCTGGAATGGACTAAGATACCCACTATATTCATGCTCCTGAGACAGAGACACCTCCGTTGGTTAGGACATGCAAATCATACTTTATGGTGAGCTGGCCACTGGCAAATGTCAACTTGGATAGCCCAAACTCCATTTTGTTGATGTCTGCAAGAAAAACTTTTGCGAGCTATGCATCGATGACCAACACTGGGAATCAATCACTTCAGACTGCTGTGAGTGGAAAGCCACTGTAAAGCAGGACCTACATTACTTTAAGATGGAGAGGGCCAATGATGAGATAGAGAAGAGGCATAAGAGGCAGACGAGACAAGATGGTACTCAGCATGCCAGTGCAAGCTCAACCAAATTTATGTGCAACTTTCCAAAGGTTCTGATTGTTGCACATCAGACTCCTTAGCCACTCAAAAAACTGTGGTGTTACCTGGTAATCCAAAGGTGCCATATCCATGGTATCCCAAGACCAACGGTTTCCAATGATTTTGATGAACATAAGCCCTGGACATCTTCCAGAAGCAATATAAGATCTTTCTATTTGGTCAGGAATATAGCAGGTGAACCTGTTTAAATTTTGATACATTACTTGCTTTTTAACTTATTTTATTCTCTTGTTTGTTTTTCTGTTTTATAAGCGATTTTGTTCTCTTAGTGTAAGCTGCCCCAAGCCTTTCTCGGGAAGGGAAAAATCTTCCCCATTGGCTGGATTTTTGTGTTTGGGCTATTTTATTAAGAGTCTTCATTAAAAACTTCTTATATGTTCCCAAAGTTATAGAATCAGATTTTTTCAGTGTATTGACCAACAAAAAAGATCAGTCCAATTAATTTTGGCAACAAGAACATTCCAGAGATTGCATTCTGATAAAAGTATTCTAGATGCTATACATATGGTAACAGTTAATCTAGCTTTGCCTGTATGTTTTATAGACTGTTTGATTCCTATATTTCTGATATTTCTCACCATTTTAAGGTATATTATCTTCCTGAATGCTTGAAAAATGAACTGCATGCAATATTTCCTCTGATTGGTTTTGCATTCACTTTCATTTTAAAGTGTCTGTAGTGGGAATATATTACTAAATCTAAAATCTCAGATGTTTTCATACAAGTCAATAAACATCAGAATGTATATTAGTTAATCTATATGTTGCAGAAGATTTTTCATAATAAGAAAATCCATTGATATCACAGGGATATATCAGATTTTCTGTATTTAGTAAAACATTAGCTGAAATTACTGGCTACTTAAAAGAATGATTTAGGTACCATATTATCTAGAAATCAAGCCACTAAGTAAAAAAGCTTCTAGACGCTTGATAAATAGCTGCTACAGTGTTAACCCCTATAGATCATTAGAAGTGTTTTATTCAAAATTAAAGATATGGGAGTTACAACATTTGTTTTCGTTTTCGAAAGAGAGGTTTCTCGCTCTATAGGAAGAAACAGTAATGCCAGGTTACCAAAAGTCCAAGTGCAAAATTACAAGCATGCAATATTTATAGTCCTGAACAAATATCATCTCAAACTCCTACTGTTCTGTTATGTTCAGCTGTATTTACACTCATGATCATATTGCATATGTTCCTTTTCACTGAATTTATATAATACAAATGATTGTGCAATTAGTGCAACAATTATAGCATCACTGCAAGCTACCAGACCTGTTTATCAATTGATTTTATTGTGAATTCACAGAGACTCATACAATTATACTAATATAAGCAAGTAAAAGACATATTTTCTTAGTATGCCTAATTATTATATACAAAAATGTGTTCTCTCATGCTTTTGTGAAATTGACTCCTTCTCCTATAACTTCTTATGCTTTTTATTATTCATTTCCAGTGCATAAAACCGTCTATAGATACCCTATCCTATTCATAGATTCATAGATGTTAGGGTCCAAAGTGACCTCAATAGACTCATCGAGTCCAACCCCTTGCATAGGTAGGAAAGAGTGCTGGGTTCAGATAACCCCAGCCAGATGCCTATCTAACCTCCTCTTGAAGACCCCCCAGGGTAGGGGAAAGCACCACCTCCCTTGGGAGCCCATTCCAGATTTTGGCCACTCTAACTGTGAAGTTCTTCCTAATGTCCAGTCTAAATCTGCTCTCTGCTAGCTTATGGCCATTATTTCTTGTGAACCCCAGGAGCGCTTTGGTGAGTAGAGCCTCACCAATTCCCTTCTGTACCCCCATGATGAATTTATAGGCAGCCACAAGGTCGCCTCTCAAACTTCTCTTGCGGAGGCTGAAGGGGTCCAGGTGCCCTAGTCTCTCCTCATAGAGCTTGGCCTGCAAGCCCTTAACCATCCAAGTGGCCCTTCTCTGGACCCTCTCCAGGTTATCCACATCCCTCTTAAAGTGTGGTGCCCACAACTGGACGCAGTATTCCAACTGCAGTCTGACCAGCGCCCGATAGAGGGGAAGTATCACCTCCTTGGTTCTGTTTGTCATGCATCTGCTGATGCATGATAAAGTGCAGTTAGCTTTGCTGATGACTTCATCACACTGACAACTCATGTTCATCTTGGAGTCCATTAGGACTCCAAGATCCCTTTCCGCTTCCGTGCTGCCAAGCAGGTCATTTCCCAGGCAGTAGGTGTGCTGGACATTTTTCCTTCCTAGGTGCAGCACTTTGCATTTCTCCTTGTTAAATCGCATTCTATTGTCTTCTGCCCAACCTGTCCAGGTCTTCCTGCAGTTGTTCCCTGCCCTCCAGTGTGTCCACTTCTCCCCACAGTTTTGTATCATCCACAAACTTGGACAGAGTACACTTCACTCCCTCATCCAAGTCACTGATGAAGACATTGAAGATTACCAGTCCAAGGACCAAGCCCTGCAGCACCCTACTGCCCACATCCTTCCAGGTCGATAATGACCCACCCACCACCACTCTCTCGGTATGACCCTCTAGCCAGTGTGCCACCTACCAGACTGTATAATCGTCCAAGTCACAGCCTCTTAATTTGTTCACCAGTAGGGGGAGGGATACCGTATCAAAGGCCTTCCTGAAGTATAAGTAAACGATATCTACCCCTACTTCTGCATCCAGGTGTTTTGTAACCTGGTCATAAAAGGAGACTAGATTAGTCAGGCATGATCTACCTGCTATGAACCCGTGCTGGTTTCCCCTCAGCATAATTTTTCCTGCTGGGCTGTCACATATATGAGCCTTAATAATATTTTCAAAGACTTTACCAAGAATGCAGATGAGACTGACTGGCCTGTAGTTGCTTGGATCCTCCTTCCTCCCCTTCTTGAAAATAGGGATCTCATTGGCCCTTTTCCAGTCCTCCAGGACCTGGCCCGTATGCCATGAGTTCTCAAATATTCTTGCCAGTGGCTGTGCAATGACATCAGCCAGTGCCTTCAGTACCCTCAAATGGAGCTCATCTGGGCCTGCCGACTTAAATGCATCCAGTCCTTCCAAGTGACTCTGCACTATCTCAGGGTCAGCGTTTGGTGGTCTGGCACCCTGCTGTTGTCTCTCTATGATCCCATTGTGAGACTTGTCTTGTCTCTTGTTTAGGAACATTGAGGAAAAGAACTCATTGAGGAGTTCAGCCTTGTCCCCCCGTCTGTCACCAATTGCTTTTGCCTGTTCAGTAGTGCTCCTATACCACCCTGGGACTTCCTTTTACTCCCTATATATCTGAAAAACAATGTTTTGTTATCCTTAACTTGGGATGCCATCCTCAGCTCCATGGTAGCTTTGGCCTTTCTAACTGCCTCCCTACAACTGCAAACTGAGAAGGCATACTCCTCTTTAGTAATCTTTGATTACTAATTCTTTGATTACTGAATTCTTTAGTAATCTTTGATTACTAATTCTTGTTCCAAAATAATACACGCTGGCTAAGATAATTGGCAAACATGTTGCAGCCAAGCCACTTGTTTCAGAACTGGAAGTGTAGATAGCCTCGTTCTCCCTCATATGGAAAAACATAGCTGAGTGGCAGCATTATCTAATATTTGCAACAGAACTGATTGGTTTAAGTATATTAAAAGTAAAAATGCAGCATAATCACTGCAGCTTTGCATGGCTTCTCTCTCTAGTGACAAGAGCACCATCTATAGACTAATACAATAAATCTCTTATTGTAATTGCTCTTTGAACATACCAGTTTAATCTCCAGTTTTCAAAAATATAAAATATTGTAGGACAGGTAATCAGCTGATACAAATATATACTTTACATCAATGCAACGATCATAAATGTTTTACAACAGCTGAGGACCTGACCTGACCATATTTTGATATTATATTTTAATTTTGATTATTCCAATGCCAAGCAGTGTAATAACACTAAAAGAAACCTGGCATTTTGCTTGAAGTAGACACTTTGGGTGTTTATACACATGGGGGTGGAGGGGCAGTTTAATTAGAGAGGCTCCAAGAGCCAGTCTAATTAAAGTGTCTGAAGCGTCACGTGTATCAGTGCCCCCATGCTGAAAAATGGTGGCAGGGTGCTTTAACTAAAGTTTGTTTGATAAGCTTTAGTTAAAACACCCCCACCACCATTTTTCAGCATGAGAACGCTGATGTATGTGACACTCAAATCTGCTGGATCACGGTAATTAATACACTCCAGCAGACTCAATTAATCGAGTCTGCTCCAATGTGCTGTAATTACAACACATTGGAGCAGCCTCGCTTCATTTGTATAGGCACCCATTATAGGCTTGCTACCTCTCCTCCATCTTAGGGGAAATGTCCTAATAGCTCTGCCCACTTTCTCCTGCTCAGCATTCATCAAATACCAGAAATAAGGAAAAATAGCCTGCTTAGGGACCCTAACTGTGTACCAGTGCTGCTCATCAGCTTTCTGTCTATGGTGTGCTGACACATGGTGAGCACCACTCTAAAAGACAACTTAATGAGGGTACATAGCCTCATTCCAGGAATTGGCCTATGGAATGAGAACAAGTGGGCAAAGTGTGCTTATACATTTTTCTTAAATATTCATAAAAAAATGTTACTGTTAAGTGAGAAGTAGAAAGAGTTACATGCATGACTAATTGAGAAAACAATTATAACACTGCATACTGTTAAGAGTCTTTTGGCTTCATGATCATTGCACACACTCCTACTTTGACCACTCCGTACACCTTTGCAATACAAGAAGGAACAGATTATGAGCCCTTTACTCACTTTATCAGCAGTCATTCACCCAAATAAGTCTACTCAATGACACTGCTCATGCGGCTATATGCTCTCAGTAGGTCAACAAAGTGATTTATTTTAGGTGCTGTTGGATCAAGACAAACTTTGACGCATTTATAAGTACAGCCATATGTTAGTATTAAATGTAAATTAACAAGATGATAAAGTGTCATATTAACCTTTACACAACTAGTCTAAATACTTTCTCCAAATCCATTTCCATAGGACACAACTCGTTTGATCATGTGAAAGGGAAGAAGGTACTTTTAAACTGCCCAAATAAACTAAGTTTCATGTCTACAAATGAATGTTAATTTGGTTGATGAAAGGATGTGAATTTAAAATGAAAGAGCTGCTGTGGAATAATTCACTTTGGCTGCATGCACGCATTCAAGTAATCTGGGAGAATTCTCTCAGGTTTAGAAAAAACTTACCAACAGCCATGTGTACAGACATTCAAATAATAAGGCCCTGATGAGTCGGGAGCTAGCAATGCTGACACTGTGCAGCTGGGGCTGTAAGGAGAGGACACACATGCTATGTAGACATCTTAGTATTCTCTGCAGGCTTCTTTTGTTTGCCTGGTACCAGATGGCAGCAGTACACAGGGCAGTCCTAACTGACTGACTCAGACTGACCGTAGTCAGCCTGTGGTATCAGCATATATAAACGTTCATTCTCCCAAGGAGAACTTCTCCTGAAAGTGATTTAACTTGGTTGTTCCCAAGTTATTTTTCTCCTAGAGTGGCCATTTTTACTGTGGGAGAAAAATTCTGAATATCTGTACACTCACGATTTCTCCTGAGAGAGCAGCAACTCACCCAGGAGAAACTGAATGCCTGTACAAGGCCTATGTCTTGGCTATGTTTAACTTAACTGGCATTAATATAAAAATTAAACTAAATTGGAATAGAGTGCTGCCATTCCAGAATAGGAGTTTCTAAACAAGTAATTATTAAAGAATAATTATTCCAAAATAACTTTTAATGAATTGACTGCATGGCTACACTCACCTTAATACAAGTTTTTACTTATTAAATAAATTAAGTGGAAGTTGTTAAAAACATATTATATATAAGGTATATAAAGTACCATAAGTTTTCCTTTTTTTACCTGTACACTATAATAGCCAAGTAGAACATGGAAGATTTTGTGTCATCATTAGACGATACGTTTCTCTGCTTGCAACAGCAATATTGACATTAGAGGTTGCATCCACACATGCAATCAACGTGAAGCAATAAACAGTGGAGTTTATTGTTCTAAAGTTTATTGCTCCTGGACATGCCATTTGAATGTACAGCTGGTAGCAATAAACTCTAGAGCAATAAACAGTGGAGTTTATAGCCATTTGAACATGCACCTGGGACCATAGCATGTTGAGCTAGGTCGGAGAAGCCCCAGTTGGTAGGGGGACCAGGGGTCAGTCTGCCAGCTTGGGTCTGTTCCCTCTGGTTCCACATGCTGTGGACGGGCTGGCTGGGGCATGAGGGTGCTTCACATGGGGCTAGCAGCTGCCCCCATATTAAAGGACCCTCATGCCCCAGCCAGCCCCTTCAGCATCTACATGTGTACTGCTGCAAAGTTTTTTACTCCTCAGCAGGATAGTACTTGTAAATACAAGATGGCCGGGTAGGCTGCCTGTTGTAGCATACTGCTTTGCCTTCATCTTTCCCTGCAGTGTCCCACTGACTCGGGAGAGAGGAGGGTGTCAGGAGGAGGGTAGGAAGTAGGAATACTTGTAAATAAAAGTACTATCCTACTGCAGAGTAAATTAGGTTACTCCAACATAGTAGAGGCACATGTGTAGACACTGAGACATTTACTGTGCAGCTAATATGTCTACTTCACAGTAAATGTCTCATGTAGACAAGCCCACAGAGTAGCTAATCTGACATTTCTCCTGACTGCTGCTGAGAAAGACATAAGCAAAATCCCCTGGCATATTACTTTACTGGAAAGAGCAAATTTAAAATTGTCATCAACATAAAACAATTTTATTTGCTCAGTTTTTCTCATTACTCATGAATAGTCCCAGTAAAGTCAATCAGACCATCCATGTGAGTAAACCTGTGTAGATTTAGATCAATGGATTTGGAGAGGCATCATATAGTTATTGCAAGTGAATTAAAATTTTCTTATCTGCAACATGCATTAGTAAAAAATGCTGGTGTAAATTCATGGGAGAATGTGTCAAGCTCATTTGTTTTTTTATAAATTGTTCTGGACAAGCCTTTTCAGTCAGCGTAAGTTTTATGCTTGACATTGAACACTGTTCCAGTACAATGAAGAACACAGCTTACAGATGGGCAGAAAACTTTAAGACAAAGCCTTTTGTGGTAAACAACAATAAAGAGTCCTTTCTCAGATATTCCCACCATTAGAAATTACTCCCTGTTCATGTCCTTATGCAGAAAGAATCTATAAGACTTAGAGATGGTCATGATACGAGTAGCTGGAGAGTGGACAATAACACTCAGGTTATGATTTCTATGCTGGATTCAGTACTCTTCCTTAGAGACTGACCTATGCTGTTGTGCACACCGTTATTATATCCTGTCCAAAGGGAGTTCAGGTAGCTAACTTAGTACATGCATGATCAGTATGAAAGATACTAAACAAATTTAGAATGAATTATTTTAAATAACAAATTTAGCTTCTTGTTCCTTTTTACTAAAATAAGGACATAAAAATACATGAAAGCTACCATAACCACAAGGGATGGGCATAGGATCGGGAGCGTGATTGTTAAATAAGCAAAATTAGATCTGTCTAATTCTCTTTACATTAACTGAAGGATGTGTGTTGACTAGTAAATTTGTGCAGACAGTATTGCAGGCTTCAAATGCTTATATGAAAAAAGAAATTGCTGACTGTAGAGCTCTAAATAGTATTTTCTGGGATGCTTGCCAATAACACTAAACCCAGATATTTCCCAAAAAGCCTGGCAAAACCAGTTGCCTCAATAGTGAAAGCTATCTGCAACCAAACTAATATTCCTTTTAATACTTCTCCATGTAAGCCTTGGTTTCCACAAGGCTTCCAAAGAGCTGTTAAATGGCTGTCTATTTTCCCCTTAGTAAACCTGCAGAGACTGAGGGTAGGGATGGACCCAGGATTTTATGAAGGGGGGTGGGAGCAGCAGAGGTGGATGCACCCCTCACTCCAGGACTCTCCTCATTCCCCAGGGCAGGCAGACCACACTCAATCAAGTAAGAATCTTCCCTATTCTCTCCTTTCCTCACCACACACTACGGCTTGAGGACATATCTATGCCACAAAAAAAAACAACTTGTTTTTATATCCATACCTCTAAACCCAGCTGGGGTATGGGCACACATAACAAGTGAAATGCACTTTGAAATGTCTTAAAAATAAATCATTTCATCCAGTAGATGCATGTACGCCAATGTGTTTTTCTGGCTGGTTGTAGCTGTGTTGGTCTAAGGACATAGGAAGACTAGGTTCTTTGGATAAATCTGACATTTTAAGGTCTAGTAAAAGATACCAGATTTACCCAAAGAACCTTGTCTGTCTTTTCTGGCTGGAACATTTTAGTGCTACAGTAACCTGTGGTTCTTTTCCCAGCTCCTAACTTACCTCTTCCCTTACAGGAAAGAGAAGGAAGGATAGGGAAGAGCTGAGAGCAGAGCAGAGGGTGATTACCACTGTGAGCAGTGGTTGTCGGGGTTCCCAAATCCCCTGAACCTATCCTCTCTGTATTTCATGTATTGGAGGTTTTGAAGTATTTCAGACACTTTTAGACTGTTTTAAAGAGCTTGTATGTGTGTCCAATTGCCTTTTTAATATGTAATTGTTACATGTATCCATAGCCTTAGAGAGTTAGTGCTAGATGCGTAGTGAAGGCAAAGAATTTTTTGTGGATCTTTATCAAACCAACTGCACAGTTCTGAGAGACTTGGACAAGATATTGAATGTGTAGCAAAACCCCCAGTTTTTCTCTTTTTTATTTTAAAATGGATTCCCTCCCCTTCCCCAACCATTTCTGACTTGTTCTCTCCCTCTCTATTTCCTATAGATAAGTATAAGTGAACTAAGATATAGGATAACCTTCAGCATTTTATTTTGGTAGCAAATTATATTTGTTTTGTTTTTTCTCCTTCTTTATATTGTATAATTATTATGTTTATATTGTTTTCTACTGTTCTATATTACTGTTTTATTGATACTATATGATTTAGGCCTACATATGTAAGTTAGCATAAGTCACGTCAAGTTTCCACCTTGTCCCCATACCCTGTTGTGTAACTGTCCCAGGGTACAAGACACAGAAGCAGACTTACCAGCAACTCCAGAGGCAGTGTGTGAGGATCGGGAGGCACCCATGCAGCTCATCAGCCGCCTGTTTATCAAGCTGCGGATGGCTGAAGACGTCATCGCTAAACGCCGGCCAGCAGGGTTAAAAATGGTGGCGCACGCTGCGGAGCCGTGGGGAGAAAGCGAGAGCACAGATGCAGAGGTCCCCACAGCCCGGACAAGCTGGGACTTGGGAACGGAAGACCAGGAATGCCCAGGACAGGAGCAGAAGGAGAAAAGAGGGTCACCCTGGTGATGCTGTAGAAAGGCAGTGGAGGAACGTCGGGATCGCCTTGCAAGATCAGCAGGAGGAGCAGTCAAAGAAGTCTGGCCAAGGACAGAGAGGCTGCAAGGGGCTCAAGAAGAGCTGCAGCAGGGAAGAGCATCGCCTCTGGATCAGGAGGTGCCTTAGAGCAGCTAGTGAGCTGGGTGCCTAAGGGGATGTGGCAGCCAGTGTTCTGGTGAAGTGCTGGAAGGGAGCAAGGGGGTAGTTAAAGGGACAGTACGCCTGGTTTTGAGTTGGAGATTTTTTTCCTTCTCTCGTGTGATTTTGTTTTTCCCCGAGCTCCGGGGTATCTGAGGGCAATAAGCCTGCATGCTGGCTAGGTAGGGCTGAGGGGCTTGTACAGGGTCTGGTCAAGGGTTCCTGGAGTAAGACGCCAACCATCTGGAAACTGCTACACAGGAAGCATGAGGCCGGGGTGTAAGGGTGGCAGAGCCCCGTGAGTGACTGCCGGGAGAAACCTCGGGTCTATGACCACGTCTGATGAACAGCCCCGGACACTAAGGTCAACAAGTCGTGGCAGATGAGCAGGGGGTCAAGAATTCGGTCGGAGGTCATCAGCTCAGAGGCGCGAGTCCGTGAGGCAAGTAACATCAAGCGACTGGTTGAGGCCCAGTGGTTACAGTAACCTATGACTCATAACTACCCCTCCTGTGTAACTTGGTTCCTGAATGAATGGGGATGAATGAGGGTGCTTGAGAGACAATGGCAGTAGGTCTAAAAATAGCTCCCTCTGAATGACCGAACCATCAAAACCAATAACTGAACCAACGGCTCAGCCGTTGGAACCATCCTCAGCATTCAAGAAGCAAAAGATGAGGCAACCCACCTTTGTGCCAAGGTTGTATGAACACCTGGAACCCTCTGGAACAGGACTGACATTGCCTAGACATGCCCTCCCCATAGGAGATCATAGGTAGTCTGCCCCATAAAAAGAGGTAGTGAAGACTGACTCCTTGGGATGCCCTCTCCATCTGGACCAGCACCATGCCACATCACTTATCCACCCAGAGGCCCTGCCGGTGACCCCACTCTGGACAACACCTGCTGGACAAAGACCCCTTTCCAGCCTGGATAGGTACCTTTCACGCCCCACCCTCTCTTCAACCAAGGCCTTGAACTCTGTTTCTCTTCCCTACCTGGAATCCAACCCTCTCACTGAGTCTCTTTCTTCTGCTGCCATTGTGAGTGCATGTGTGTGTGTGTGTGTGTGTGTGTGTGTGTATGAATCAATAACTTCATGGGGCTGTGTAGTGTGTTGTCTGTCTAATTTTGAAATCCCGAGTTGGGTATTTGTCTGTTTCCTCCTTCCCACCACTTATCTGCCCCCCAAACTCCCAGCTGTCTGCCTCAGTTTCCATCCCCAAGCTCCCAGGTTTCTGCCTCAGGTTCTTTCCTGGCTGTCTCTTCCTTGCCACCAGGGTTTTTCCCTTGCAGTAACCTCAAGTAACCCTGGGGCCACTTGAACTTAAGTAACCCCAAGCCTCAGTTCCTCAGCCCAGCTTCTCTCTATTCTATTGGTTCTAATTCCAGTTCCAGCAACTTTGACTCCTTATACATTCTCTCTTACCTTAGCCTTCCCTCAGGCATCTCAAGTACCCCAAACACACACATACATACCGTACCATCTAAGTTATGAACTCACCTGTGTGTATGTGTAGATGGGTGGTATGTGTGTGAACTGGTAAATACACACACACATACACACACATATGTATATGTCATCGTGTGTGTGATATACAAATTAGTGATCACTGTTTGTGTATGGAGTGTGCGGGTACTGACAACTGATTGTTGTCTAATTTTTGGTGTGTATGTGCTTGAATTAGTGATAGGTATTCATGCGCCTAGGCTGGTTGGGATGTATACGTGCCTGAGTTGGTAGTGTGCATGTGTGTGTGTATGTGTATGTGTATACACCTAATTGATTTGTATGTTTGTATATGTGCAATTCTGTCACACCCTCTTGTCTAACAGCACAATATTGGGATCCTGAGAGTTGGCCTAACCCCACAGGGCAACTTTGTTCTCTGACTGGTTTGGGAATCAGATTCAATGTATGTCTCCTTTATAATTGCATCTTAACTGAAATTATTCACCCAATTAAAACAAAACTTACATTGTCTTCACTGCTATTCACAGGAGTTTAGCAAGCTCATGGGGCAACCTCTGAGTCTGACCTGCCTGCCTCATTCTCTGGCTCCACCTCACCTTTAGTGCCTCATCTACTACAGCTTTGATGTTCCCATTAGTTTACTGAGGAAGTAGTCCTGGTAGGCTGGAAGTTTTTTCTCTAGTGTTTCTCCCTTCTGGCTCTGTCTTTGAATTACCAGGTACACACTTAGTCTGGTGTTTGTGTGTGGGGGGTGTATTTCTGTGTCCCCTTGAGGTGTTTCCCTTTTAAGGTATCACCCACTCAGGCTCAAAACTGTTGTTGGGGCTTCAGCCATCCAGGCTTTGGCCCCCTTTTCCTTGGTTGAGCCCTTATCTCTGTTCCACTATTTTGGGCCTTGGCCCTAGCCTGCCTCTCTCATTCTGTGCCCAGGCTTTGGTCCTCTCAACCAGGGCTGTCCCTAGGGAGGGTGAAAATTGGGGCAACCACCCTAGGCCCCACACTTTGGGAGGCCCCCACAGAGGGGGCAAAGCAGCAGCAGCTCAGAGCCGGGAAGAGTGGTGGCTCTACATCCAATCGCTTGCTACTCTCTCCCCCCAACCTATGCCACCACTGCCATTGGCAGCGGCAGCTTCTTCAGGCCTGGGGCCCAGATCAGAATGAGGGTGAGGCCCTGGGTGGGCTGATTTGCCCTGGGCCCTGCACCCTGCTCAGATCAGCTCTTCTCTCAACCTTAGCCTGGCTTCTTCCTCCTACCCCACAGCAGCCCCAGGGCTTGAAACACAGAGTGCCTCCAGGCCACCCATACAGCCACAATCTAGTCCTCTGGTGAAACTCAAACATGAAACAGCAACCTAACTGCTCCTAACTTAAATATAAAACCCCTCTAGGTCTCTGATCCTCAAGCCCTCCTACTTAAGCAGGCTTGCATCCACCCTTTCAGCCATCAGGTGTAGGGTGATCATTGTCCCAGTTGGAAATACATCTGGGATACTGTTCCCTCTCCCCCTCCTTCTCCTTCCCCCTACTTTTTGCCTCCCTCCTCTCCCCCAAGTCAGTGGCCTGCTGCAGAGAAATGCAGAGGTGGAATGGCATGCTGCAACAGGCAGCCTGCCCAGCCACCTTTCTGGGGAACTACATCAATTCCCTTCCCCATCAGACTGCACCTGGGACACTCTTCTTAATCTGTGCCCCACAGATGGTACCAGCTTCCAAAATCCAGGACTGTTTTGGAAAAATGGCATGGATAGTCACCCTTACCAGGTACCTCTCCTGTGCTGGCTAGACTCTAATCCGGGGTGGGCAAGATACAGCCTGTGGGCCAGATCTTGCCCACAAAGCCATTCTGTCCAGCCCACAGGACCCCTAAAATTCTTTTTGAAAGTTTAAATTTATCTGTCCTTAGTTCCTGTAAAAAAATAACAGGAACCAGGGGCAGTAGGACACAGGAGACGCCCTAGCAGCCTCCTGCAACAGCAGAGCTAGCCTGGCCCCACCCCCCAGCTGGAATGCTCAGTAGGAGCTTCTGGCCTGGGACCATGTGGCTGCCCCAGTGCAGGAAGATCAGGTAAGGGTGGGAGGGAAGGGCAGGGAAGCAACTGGTATGGAATGTGGGAAAAAGCAGCCCCTCCCCCAACCCAAGGCCAGTGCCTCCTGCTGCAGCTGCTCACAGCCTGCACGAGGCTGCCCTGAGCAGGCACAGGCAGCCCCACACAGGCTACGAGAAGCTGCAATGCAGGCTGCCAGTCATGGGGCGGGCAAGGAGCTGCTTTTCTCTGCACTCTGCACCACCTTATAACTTGCCCTGTACTGGCTATGGGCTTGCCCATCGGGGCTGCACATGACAGCAGCAGCTGCAGACCTCCCCGCCCCCACCGCTTGCTACACTGGGCAGCATTTGCTGCTGCTGCCCGCCCAGAACTCATGCCATGGTAAGCTGCAGTGCGGCTGCCACCACCACCTTTGGACTGCCCAGCATACAAGCTCCAGGCAGACAGCAGCAGCAAATACTTCCCAGTGCACCAAGCTGGGGGCTGCAACTGCTGCTGCCATGCTTGGCCCCAAAGGGTGATCCCAGAGCCAGTGCTGGGCCCAGGCTGGCAGTGGGGGTGGGTTACAAGCTGGTGCTGGGCGTGGGAAAAGTGGCCCCTTGCCCAGCTTGTGACCAGCGCCCTGCACTGCAGCTGCTCACAGCCCACATGGGGCTGTCTGTGCCTGCTCAGAACATCCCTGCACAGGCTGCAAGTGGCTGCAGCAGGGAGCACCAACCACGGGGTGAGTTAGGGGCCACTTTTCCCCATGCTCTGCACCAGCTCCTTCTATGCCAGTGAGCAAGGGGTTAAGGCTGTGCGCTGCCCCCACCTGTACCGCGGGGCTGGATGGGCACTGGGAGTGAGTAGGTATGGGAGCACAGGGCCTGCACCAGTGTCCCAGGACCAGCGCCAGCACAGCCTAGAGCAAGGTGGCACAGGGTCCTGGCTGGCAGGGGCTCCATGAAGCTAGGCCAGCTCCCCTCTTCCTGCTGGTGCAGCCCAGCCCAGTTTCACAGACCCCTGCCAGCTGGCGCCCTGCTCTAGGCTCCACCAGCACTGGCCCTTGGACATTGGTCCCAAGATGGTGACCATGGGGCGGGGCACCTGTCAAGGGCCAGGGCTAACTATGCAGCCCTTGACAGCTTGCCAAAACTGGGTAAGTGGCCCTCTGCCTGAAATAATTGCCCACCCCGCTCTAATCTGCAGACAGTTTCACTGGAATCCCCTTGCCCTGAAGCAGCCAGTGAGACTTCCCTTTTTATGACCAGATGCTGGGCTTATATGCCTCAAGCCCAGGTCTGTTCTGATCATCTGACCCAGACTTATACCCCCATGGCCCATGTGCTGCTGATTCCTTCATCTGCAACCTCCCATTCTTCAGCCTGCAGCGAAATTTTAAAAAGCATCCCACACCTGCTGCCCCTTGCTATCAGGTTTTCTTCAATCTGCACTTCCTAGCAACAGAAGTAAGAGCTCCCTGTTACAATGAGTTAGCCAACCTGAGTTAAGAACAAATCTTCTTTTGCAGTCTAAACATATTCTGACATTCCTGGTCATAGTAATAGTAATAGTGTAAACAGAGCAGGAGAACTAAATCTGGCACCTTGTACTTTTAAAATATATCCAAGGCTTCATAAGTAAAAGACACCTCTGTGCCAATTACAAAATCATCTCTGCTTTATGGGGGGGAAAAAATCTCTCTCTCAAGACAGAATAGAAGTATCACTGTTTTCCTGAGGCCAGTTCACACTGAGGGCAGCTTTTAGACCTCACTTTAAAGTGTTTTTCTCATCTATTTAAGCCAGCAAAGGCTGTCAAGGTAGTTGCAGGACGTGCTTTCTCTAACAATTGAGCTCCAATTGACAAACCTGTGACATTTTGTTTTTGTCTACCCAGGAAGTAAACAAAGAGTAGTGAAACTGGGCTCTATACATAAGGTTAACAGCAAATAAGGAATGTTTTGTGTGTGTTTGGGAAAAGGAGAGATATGGACATATGTGTCTATGCACTGACGCAGGGCTGTCAAACATGGCATGCAAGATGGATTCATCCCTCAGAACCTCTCTTCTGGCCTACCAAGCGACTAGAAGGGGTGGGCGGGGTGGCGGGGGAGAAGGAGATGGCCTGTGGCAGAATTCAGGGCTCTTTGGCCCTGCCCATCAGCAGTGAGTTTGGCTCACCACTGCCATACCCAGAACAAAAATATACACCAGTACCCCCTCCCATGGATAACTTGTCATTGCCAGACCTTTTGTTGCTGCCATCTTCAGACCCACCATTGCTACAGTGGTCACCCCATGCCCTGGGCTGGATGTAAACCAGCAAGGCTAGTGGATTAATGCCCAGGCCAGGTGGGCAGTAGCCCAGGGCCCTTCAGGAAATTGGGGCCCCAGGAGGGAGAGGCACACAGTGAAGGCAGCATGTATATGTGCATATGCAGGCTGGCCACAGCCACAGGTATTGCTCATGACCAGGAGCCTGCCTAACTGGCCCACAGAGATCAAGGAGCAGAGCAGACCAGCAGAGCTACAAAGCTCAGAGCCCATTTACTGCATGGAGGTAAGTTTGTGGAAGGGAAAAAGGGCTGTAGGGGTGGGGGGCAAATTGAAACCCCATGATGAGTTAGGGGCCTGGGAGGGCATCAGGGGCTGGGGCAGGGAGCCAGGCAGAGGCATGGGCAGGAGGCTTGTCCAGAGGACCAGAGGTGGGGGGAGAGGAGGGCAGCTCCGTATTGCTGCATGCACCTCAGGCCAGGGGAAGCATGGGAGGTGTGTGCCCCCAAGATTTGTTTGTGCACAGGGCACAATTTAAATAGATGCAAGCTGCATCTATTTGCTCAGGTCTGTGCCTGCTACCTTTGCCTGGGCCCTGGGTCCCCCCTCTGTCCTGCCAGGTGGTGTGTAGGGCCCCCAGGGCAAAGGCAACAGACAGTGCAGAGAGACCCAATAACATACTAGTTCAAGCAGTTGGGCAAACTATTTTTAAAGCTGTATATCTGAAAGTAGGCTCCTAAGTGAATGGGGTTCTTGGCATACTTGAAAAAACTTCAGGCCACTTACCTAGATACCCAAAGCCTACTTTAGGGCTCTGTGTTTTTTAATTTTTTAAAACCTTGCAAATAACAACTTTTTTGCAACTATTTAGTTGGTCTAAATAAGATATCACATCTACCCAAAGACTCCAGCTACAGCTCAATATTCCCCTCCCTCCACCTTCCAGGATCATCCAGGAAGAACACAAAACACCTACAGATGCTCTCTTTGCAAGGGTGTTTGTACCCAAAAGTTTGCAAAAAAGAATTTTTCCAACTATTTTAGTTGGTCTAATAAAAGATAGCGTATAGTGGTAGTTTTACCAGTCTGACTGTATTTACTATATACTGAGCTACAAGGAATGGAGCATGGCTCCTGGCCAGTTTAATCTTTCAGGATGACTTACCCCAAAAGCCAATATGCAAGAATGCCAGTCAGTGAAAATGCCACAAGACTGGCTGAGAAACAGGCAGAGGTGGAGGGAGGGAAATGTTGAGCTGGAGTCTTTGGGTAGATGCAATATCTTTTTTTACACCAACTAAGTAGTTGCAAAAAAGTTGTTATTTGCAAGCTTTTGGACTCCCACATCCTCTCTCAGGGGAAAAAAAAAAGAAATTAAAAATGGTAAGAGCTGTGAAAAATGGTCAGAAAACCCTCAGGTATGAAAGAGCCAGTCTTTAGAAACAAGGTTGTAGGTTCTAGCCATGTTGATCTAAGGACATAGGCAGACAAGGTTCTTTGGGTGAATTTGATGTCTTTTATTAGACCAACTAAATAGTTGGGAAAATTTTTCTTAGCAAGCTTTCAGGTTTAAAAAGCCTTCATCAGGCTGAGGAAGCATCTATAGTTTGTGTGTGTGCTGTTCCTGGATGGCTAGAATAATAAAGAGGCCAGAGGTTGGTATACATGCAAGAAGGCCAGTCAGTGAAAATGTAAATTGAGGAGTCAGTGGGTGAGAGACAGGCGGGGGGGAGGGGCAAGGGGGGGATGAATGTAGTAGGTAAATAGTGGAGAGGTGCCTGGGGAGTCAGAAGCCAGGCAGGTTATACTGTGTCATAAATCTGATGTCTACATTTACTTCATGATTTTTTGTATCCAGGAGGTTGATGAAGTGAAGGTCATAGGCTCGTCTGTGAAAGTGTTTGCAAATTCCCTTTGAAGACTGGAACTGAGAGACTGGAGAGAGAGTGGTTTTCTTGTGGAAATGTGCCCCCACTGGTAATCGGGTATTCTTGTCTTTAATAGATTTCTGGTGTACGCTCATTCTGGGGTGCAGTTGTTGTTTGGTCTCTCCTATGTATTTTCCATCATAGCATTTAGCTCATTGGATGAGATATAATCCATTTCTGGAGGTGCAGGTGTAAAATCCAGGAATGTTGATGGTTCTGCTGTGGAGTGTAGTAATTGTGGAGAAGGTGGAAATATGTTGGCAGGTTTTGCATTTCTTGTCATGGTATAGATCTGGATCCATTTGGTATGTTTTGGGCTGTAGGAAGTTTGCTTCTGGTGATGAGGCTAGTGAGGTTTGGTGCTTGTTTGAAGGCTAGGATGCGTGGTTCTGGGAAGATCTCTTTAAGAATTGGGTCTCCCCTTCTAGAATAGGTTGCACTTGTTTGAGGATTTTCTGTATCAATTCAAGGTTGCTCTTGTACAGAAGGAAAACCTCCATGAATTGCACACTGCTGGTTATGACATATCACTCCTCCCTCAAACTTGTATGAGGAACATATACATATAGGTATGTGTGCCAGACTTCTGTTCTGTTATGGATATGACTGGTTTTGTGTTTCAAACTTCTGTTATGGATATAGACCCATTCCTGATCACTTTCGCTAGTCAAAAAGTAATGTCTGTACCTGGCCAAGGTTGCTGTAGTACATAAAGGGTGCATCTACAATGTGAGGCTACATCACCGTAGCAATGTGCTACAGTGACCTAGCATCTGTGGGCATCTACATGTGACCAGCAGCTAATTCACTGTAGCAACACATTCCCCAATATAGTGTGCCATTACGGTGAAGTAGCTCCTAAAAACAGCCATGCCATGCATACAGCACCGTAAGGTCTGTTACTGTGCTGTAATTTAGTACGTCATTTTTGTACTAAATCACAGGGCAGTAACAATGTTGCCATAGCAACAGATGTAGATACATACAAAGATACATAAGCTTTGAGAGTCTGAAGCTTAGTTTATCAAACATCTGAGATTTCTGATAAACTGTTTTACCATTCTGGAAACACATGACAGATGCGAGCAAGCAGGAATAAATGGATTTGTATAGAGTTTTTCACCAAACCATTATTTTAACTAAAGATAAAGCTCAAGAATTTACAGATCTTTCAGAATAACAGTATTTCATAAACACAATGACATTAGTCTAAATTCATCCTTCATTTGGTATGCCTTCGGGGTCACCCTGTAATCAAGATGCAGTGTTATCTTTTAATCTCCTTGGGCTCCTGATACAGGTGAACAAAGAGCTGAAAAGACAATAGGGAAACTAAAAGGCTGTGAATTCACAATGTAATTGGTAGCATGGTAAAAGTACAAATAGAGTTCATGACCTCACACAGAATTAACAATAGTATAGGTTGATATCCCAAATTGTCATATACATCAGTATTTTCAACACAATTTCACTTATTTTCCTAGTACTTTCATCTTGAAAGAACCCAGAGCACTTTACAAACTAAGGCCCCTATCCAATTAACATGAATCCACTTGTGGCACACAAAATTAAGCATATTCATAAATATCACTTCGGAACTTGAAATGATAGAAACAGTACAAGAATATCACTTGCAATGGTAAAACATAAAGAGTTTTCACCGGCAAGTGAAGAAAATAATCAGTTGAAAGTTCAGGGAGTTTTATGGAAGTGGGAAGTAATTACCAGTGCTGCAATTTGACTGGAGGACAAGGACTAAAATTGTTAGCTTCATGAGATCTTCAGTAATCAAAAGTGTCCAGGACAACAACCATGCCCTCAGTCCTCTGCAGAATCAGAAATGACTCAGAAAAAGTTTGCCAGATATCAAAACAACACCAGCCTCTGATGGTCTTTAGTAATCTTCCTATTAAGTACTGACCTTGTTTAATTTATGAGATTGAATGCAATCACGATACAAGTAAATGAGCTTCTTTATTTTAGCAAAATCTTACAGTGAAAAAAAATGTACATTGTAGAAAACATTAGTCCATCCTGTAACAGGAGGGCATCCTAGGGGTCAGCGTGCTCTCCCCTAATGCCCCCTTTACCATACCAAGTTAGCCTAAAAGCACCCTCAAGTCTCGCCCACCATGTCTTTTATGTTAATGTATAATAGGGAGGCTGCCTTTCCATCCTCTTGGACATGGTTATCCCGCTGTACACTGGCCCAGTTCTGTAATGGGTGATTTGGTGCACCCTAGCCTTATGGGCTATGCGTGGCTTCAGCCAGCCCTGTCTCATACTGCGCCCTCTCTGGCACTCAGGCTCTCCACAACCCTGTCTCGTACTGCACCCTCTCTGGTGCTCAGCAATTGCTGCCTCCTCTCTGGGGCTTCTCGCTGCCCCCTCTCTGGGTCTAGGGTCCCTACACTACCAGGAGCCCCCTATGAGTCCTCCTCCATCCCCTTATAGCCTCACCCAAGCCACCAGTCAAACAGCAAACAAAACACCAGCCCCTGGGCTATAACATAAATTCATGCCAATCGGCTAAAACATCATTTGAGCCACCCCAAGGGTGTTCCATCTCTCACCAGGATCAGGCTGCTTGCGCATTCAGGCCTCTTTCCTTTACTTGCTCAAGCAGAGCTCCTTCCCCCTTGGCTGCCAGCAAGGAACTGCTCACCTGGCCTCAGCCCTGGGGTTTAAATGGGAGCCAGGCCCTGCCCCTTCCAGTCAGCTGACCGCTACCAGGTGTGGATCACTGGCTCCCTCCGGCTGCCCTAGCAACCTGCACCTTCTCTCCTTCCTCCCTGCTTCAAAAGTAGCAAGCACCTTAGTGCCCTGCTACACATCCTATAACATGTTAGAGTTGCCTAAGAATTTATGAACCAATTTTATACCAGAAAATAGAGCTGGAGTCTGATGATCTTAAGATTGTCCTTACTCCACATAATACCAGTTTCAATAATATTACTTGGCAAATAAGCTACTACCCAAGTTGACCAATGTTATATCAATCTGTCCCTAATTAGGGTTACTATTTTAAATAAATTCATTTGAAAAATATACCAAGACAGACAACTCCAAGAAAAAGTATGCTCAATGAGGAATTCTTATTTTGATATGAGAACCAGCTAGCTAGAGGTCAAATATTTTTAAAAGATGGAATTTTGCCAATGTCTGTTTTGAAATCAGAACCTGAGCTTTCCAATTCAAGAAGTATCTTTGAGTCCAGGGATCTCTAGGTCACTTCTGAACTTGGTTAAAATCAATACACCTCCAAGAAAAGTTTAGGATTCATCAAAACTTCAATATTTTCAAAAAAATGCTCCAACCAGCTACATTTTAGGTAGGTATGTGAAGTCATTAAATTCTTCTTACAGAGTATTAGAAATTCTGACCAACACACAGTACACTAACATTTTAAGAATGATATAATAATAATAATAATAATGAATTGAAAACTATAATATAATTTGGAATAATATGAATATCAAAAAATCAATTTTATACTGGGTTGGCTTGGCCATTTCTAAAGGAGTTTTATGTACCACAAAACAGAATGCAATAAAATTATAGTAAAATTAAGTAATAACTCAGTCCTTCACATAGCACAGCAACAGGGTCAGAAAAAGCAATTTGAAGTGGAATGTGAAAAGTATAAAAAATATAAAAGAGGTAGGAACAGAATTTTTAAATTTAAAATAGATATACCCATCCTTAATAGCATAAACAAGTCAACTATTAAGGAAGCCTTGTTCAAACAAGCATACTAGTATTTTTTACAAGATCATGGAAAAAAAACCCAAAAACTAACTGAAGCAATTAATCTTGAAGCTTAAAAGCCTAATTATTCATGTCATAGAATAGAATAAAATAGAACAGAGCTCCAAAGCAAAGTAACAAGAATGAGCTGATGGAACCTTAAAAGTCTTTTCTCTCTGGGGATTGTACAGTTACAAATGAAAGCAGTTTAGTGATCTTAGAGCATATCAGACTAGTGGCCTAGTGAACAAAAATTTTAAATTAATCTTTTAAATAAAATAAGGATGAATTTGTCAGATCAATGTCTAATAATTTTGTGTACAGTTTTCTTTAATAACATTCACTGTTAGCAGTGAACTAGTCAAACACTTCAGAGAAAATAAACTGCTTAAATCCCATTTGAACTGAATATGTTTGAAATGAAATAACTGACTTTTGAATGATTTGTGAACCTTTGTCAAGACTTAAATGCTGTTACTGTTAGCTATATAATGCAATGGCTAGTTGAGATGGCTATTAAAAAAACAGAAAATTACTTGTCAATCTTATTTTCACTCCTGAAAGATAATGCCAATCTAAAATGTGATCTTTATTAAACATCATTCAGCCCAGAATGCAAATGGGACAGGAATGGTGTAGAATTAGGTATCATTGTCAGAGAATGGAGTCATGCAGGCACAGCAGCTTATGCTAATAAAACAGCATATCCAAAATAAAAGACTGAGGGCAGAATTCTCTTTCATTTTAAGTGCCTAAATGACAACTTACCACCTGAGCGACTGCTATTTCCAGCAGCTACACAGTCTGTGCTGCTATTCTGTGTGTAGTAGATACTTAACTATGTACCTGAGTGAGCATAGGTCCTGAATAGGTAGGAAGGGAAAACCTCATGGCTAGCAAGCATTAGACACAAGAGGAGAAGAATGAGGGCTCTTTGAATGTTTAGCACAATCTGGTTAGAGCATTTGCTTAAGGATCTGGCCACCCAGGTTTTAGACTCCCTTACCCAGGCTGTTTCAACCAATATCTCCGAAAATGTTAAGTTACACTGCTGCAACTAAAACAGTCACTTAAAAATATTCACATGGAGCTTTCACTGCACAAAGGGTTTTGTGGGGGGGTTTCTGGGTCAGAAATGTGTGGGAGTCTTTTCTGACTGCTACTGAAGTTTTCATAATAGTAACAATGGGCACAGATGTACCGCAAATCAAGATAATGACCTAAAAATAAATAAATAAGAGAATGCACACATCTGAACAGAAATTCTGCTTGTGTAGTTACCACTACTACTCAAAGGGCATACCTACTTGAGATGCTTTACTACATAGTACAGTTAATTACTGCACAGTATGCATCACTATCTACATGTGCAGGCACTTAGTGAGCAGTAATTGGCTCTAATCATGAGTAAATTTGCTACCTACAAATGCAAGTAGGTAATTTACATTGAGATTACTTACTGAGCTATAGCATACATGTAGACACCCGACAACACATGTAGATGCCAGGCAGCAGGGGGCGGGATATTGCTCCCTGCACCCAGGAGCTGCCTGCTGCCAAGGCAGGCTCCACCACCAGATACCAGGTGGGAACAATGTCCCCCTACCCTGGCAGCAAAGAGCTCCCAGCCTCCACTCTATGATTGCAGGACCAAGGCTTGGAGATCCTTGTCTCCCAGCCCAAGTATCGTGGTCACAGGACCTAGGCTGAGAGTTCCTTATCTCCCAGCCCAAGCTCTGTGGTTGAGGGGGCTGGGAGATCCTTACCTCCGAGTCCCAGACCTATGACTAGGGTCTCCCAACACAGAGTCTCCCAACACAGAGCAATAGCAGAGTGGAGTCTGGAAGCTCCCTGCTGCCAGGGCAGAGGGAGATTGTACCCACTTGGGCTCCAGTGGCAGTGCCTGCCCCCCGCAGCACGCAGTTCTGAGGGGCAGGGAGCAATGTTCCAGCCCCCAGCAGGAGACAGCACTCTCCTGACCCCAGAGATATTACCTAGGGAGGCCTAGAGCTCCTCCTGGCTGCTACAGGGGCATGTTGCAAGACCACAGGGATCAGGGGCAGTTTGCTGCTAGGAGCAACAAATCTGTTCCTGCATCCCTGCATGTGTAGACACATGCCAGGGAGAGTTTAGTCTTGAGTAGTTTACTAATTCCAGATTATTTGCATGCACCCATTGTGAATGAAGCCAGGAGGGCTTTGGGGTACCCAGGGATATGTGGGCAGGACTGGAAACAAAGGCACCACCTAACTTTTTGGATGGGGACAGAGAGCCTCTGATTGGGTGGCTTTTGCCCCAGTTGGTGTCTTTCTTGAAAAGAAGCTGTCTTTTTTGCTGCTTGGAAATTCAAGGCATACATCCCCAACAAGAGGCAAGTCCCTCACTCAGGAGAGAAATTGGAAGCTAGATCCTTGTCAGGGCCGTGGAGAACCATGGAGGGAAAGAAACTGAAAGACCAGAGTCGCAGAACTAGGAGTCATGGATCTCCCCTACTCTAGAATCCATGTCTGGGTTTGCTTCTAGAGTGCTGGGGGGATGAGGGGGGAGAGGAGGGCACCCTCAGAGCCCAGACAAGACCATGAACAAGCATGCCTCTGAGGGACCCTCCATGACAGATATGCAAAAGCATTTGCATCCATACCTTCTCCTTGTGTATACAAAAACCCTGTATGCCCATGGGGGTGAGCTGTGGCCATTTCAATCTATAGGAATGATCCAACAAGGAAGGACCTGACTGTCAGAAATTTACATTGCCTTTAAGTAGGTATTTTAGAGGTATTCTTCAAGAAGGACCTTTGTGAATGTCCCAGCTTTGACTTGTGTTTTCATGCCTAAGTATTTGGGTCTCAGTTTTGCTGAGTGATGAGTATGGGGCTCTAATCCATTAGAATATGTAAATGTATGCTCAATTTTAGCACATAATTAGCCATCTTGATTACCATGGGAATATTTGTACGTTTAAAGTTAACAAATGCTCAAAGAATGGAAACATTATATTCCTATGTTAGATCAATCTAACAATGATCAAATATTTGTGTGTACACAAATGTGACATTCAAGTCTTACTCTTTTACAAGAACAGCTGCACAGCCAAAAGGCATCTTTCACAGTTAATTTTAAAATTGAGTTGTAAAACCAGAGAGCTATATCTTCAACCTTTTTAAATGGGGAGAATTCCAGTAAAGTCAATTAAGTTATTGTCCAGAGTTATGCTGAAATACAACAGAGATGTAAATGAAGCTTATCAATGAAGTTCAGCTCCCTACATCATTTGGTTCTGACCTCATTCCCATACTCGGGAGAGAAATTGTTCAGGGGAAAAAAACACCCATAGCTGTAATGTATTCATGCACTATGCTTTACAGTCTGGTCATAAGGACAATGGAATAAGTCTGTCTATAAGGAATAAGAATTGTTTAGGCTCTTCAGCATTTTTAACACCCACAAGTTATTGGGAAGCTACTGGTTATAAAATTTAAAATGGTGAATCTATAGACAGAGAGAATACCATCCTCTTTGTAATAGGCTTTTTTGTATTTGGAAGACAGTTATCAAATATTCCTTAAAATACCCTTTCTCCAAAGTAAATAATCCTAGTACTTCTAAGTTTTCCTTTTTTATCATTTTTTGAATCTCTATAATATTTTTGCTCTCCTCAGGACTCTTTCCAATTTATGAACAGCTTTCTTGAACAAGTCAGAAGAGTGATTTTGGAATCATCTTCCAAGGAATGACAGAGGCATCATTACTTCAAGGATTTGAAAGTTGAATTGTAAAAGAAGTACAAAAAAAAGTATGTTGGGGTATAATCTTCCATTGACAGGAGAATGGAGTAGAGGACTTCAATTTTTTTTCATGTCCCTATTTATAGATCTAATACTGTTTCTATGCCTGTTGATAGAATTCAGATATACCATATAAGCTTTATTTCCTGTCACTTGAAAAAGTGCAATTTTAACAAGCTTGACTGGGCGTGTGTCTACATGAGATGCTTAACTGTGCAGTAGCATAGTTTACTGTTCAGAAAGTACACACATCTACATGCATGCACTCTTACTGCACGGTAAAATCACTAATCATGAGTAAATATGGGAGCCTCCCACAAATATTTGTTCATTGTTAGATTGGTCTAACATAGGAATATAATGTTTCCATTCTTTGAGCATTTGTTAACTTTAAGCATACAAATACTCCCATGATAATCAAGACAGCTATTATGTGCTAAAATAAGCATATATTTAAATATTCTAATGAATTACAGCCCACAAACTCATCACTTAGCAAAACCAAACACTTAAGCATGAAAACAAAAGTCAAACCTGGGACATTCATAAAGGTTCTTCATGGTATTGAATAGTGTCTCTAAAATACCTATTTAAAGCCAATATAAATTTCTGGCAGTCAGTTAGATCATTCCTGTAGATTCTGTTGGATCATTCCTATAGATTGAAATGGTCACAGCTTACCCCCATGGGCATACAGGGGATTTGTATATACAAGGAGATGGTATGGATGCAAATGCTTTTGCATATCTGTCATGGAGTATCCCTCAGAGGCATGCTTGTTCATAGCCTTGTCTGGGGCTCTGAGAGTGCTTTCCTCTCCACCCCCACAACCGTCTAGAGCTCTGCACCCCCTGAGCCCAGGTGCTATGGGCTGGGTGGCAGCATAGGAGGCAGGCTGGCCTGTAGTGAGGTGCGGGGGGAAGTGGGGTCTGGAGCTGCAGCACTAGGTGCTTCCAGGAGCTTAGCCTGTCCTGCCCTAGAAACGGGCTGGGGGAGGTAGGCTGCCTGCAACCAGCATCACCTGGAGGCTGTCTGGGCCCAAGCCTGCCCATCTAACTAACCATGGTCCCTGGGCACCCATGCACACCTGACCCCTGATCAGAGTCTGGGCATCACACAGCCTCTGGTACAGAGCGTCTTATCTCAGAAATGTTGCAAACTCCCACAAACAGCTTATTTCTCATGGTTCTATGTGGCCTGTGGCTGCACATGGGGGAGAGGCTGCATTTGGCAGCCAAGATGCAGCCTCTGGGTCACTGATGCCCACAGCTGGGGCCCTGCAGATGCTCTGGCTACTTCAGAGGAGGACTCTGAACCAAACCCTCCTCCTGGACTGCCTGGTCACAGTATCAGAGGAGCGGCTGGTGGACACTCGGTCTTAGTGAGCAGAGGATGTAACCTTCCAGGATAGGTGGCAGGTGGAGAACATTGCCCATGAGGACACATGGGCCTAGTACAAGGAATCATGGGACAAAGTGGACCAGGAGTTCCAGGTGCAGCTCCTGGCCCTAGAGTGCAAGTGGGTGGAGGCACTGTGGGAGCAGAATGCCATTCTGGCCTGGCCTTTTTACTGTTTGTACTTAGCCGATGTGAGTATGCACCATTGGGACACAATAGGAACTTACCAATATTTGAAAGGCTGCCCTAAAGAAGGAGGAAACTACAGGGCTGGACTATAGCAAAGAAGATTAGGAATAATTTCCTGAAATTTAATCTGAATAGAATGGAACAAACTCTCTAGGGAAGTTGTGGAATATCCTTCATTGGAGGTTTTAAGAAAATGCTAAATGATAGTAGCTTTTGACATTTTTTTAATTGTGAAGTTCCTCAAACAAACTCTAAACTTAACACATCATTTAAAAAAAAAAGAATTCCACAAAGAAGAGAAAAATGTATGGATTAGGGTTTGGGGCACCCACTGAAATTAGTAAGTGACAGGTTTAAAACAAATAAAAGAAAGTACTTTTAGTCAATGCATAGTTAACGTGTGGAATTCATGCTACAGGAGGTGATACAGGCAGATAGCATAGCCAGGCTTAAAAAAGGGATTACTTAAATTTATGTTTGATAGATCTATTAGCAGCTATTGAACAGGATGGTTGATGATATTTCCCTTGGCAGCTATAAACTTATAATGGTGAATGTCAGGAAGGGTATTGAACAGGGGATACATACGGTTCAATACTCTTCCACTATAGCATCCACTCCAGCCACTGTCAGAGACAGGATATTGGGTTAGATGGACCATTAGTATGAGCAAGTACAGCACTTCTTATGTTCTTATGTTTTTATGGTGAATAATTTATTTACCAAAAATGAAATTTGGGGTCAACTTAAACTATCATAGATTCATAGAAGTAGGGTAAAAAGGGACCTTGTAGATCATCAAGTCTGCCCCCCCCCCCCCCCCCCCCGCCCTGGGCAGGAGAGAAAAACCAGGCTCAAATGACCCCAGCCAGGTAAACATCAAGCCTTCTCTTAAATGCCCCCAGGGTAGGAGCCATCACCACTTCCCTTGGAAGTTGGTTCCAGATCCTAGCCTCCCTGACTGTGAAGTAGTGCCTTCGGATGTCTAGTCTAAACCTACTCTGTAACAATTTGTGGCCATTATTCCTGGTTACCCCGGGGGTGGGGGAGCACTATCAATTGACTTTGGTGAGCAATATTGGCCAAACAAATCAACTTTTTTTTTTCAAAATTGAAAACACTATATTTCAACATTTATATAGAAAATGGCACATTTTAAATAGTTGTTTTGCTCAGAAATTTAGCTAAATCTATTTTTAGGCCATTGGGTGGTGGGGCAGAATTTAAAGAACAAATTTCCTAGAAGAAAGCCACATAGAAAATCTCAGTCTTTTACTGCAGAAAAATATGATGGACATGCATTCCTTAAGAAATGGAATGGCACAAACAGAAGTCAGCCACACTAAATTAGGGGCAAGTATTCATTAAATTTTACTTGCCTTTGAAAGCACAGTGCCTTCCAAAGTTATCTTATCTTACACACATGAAAAACCCTTTGAGATCAATGGACGAAGTGCCAATTGTCTAAGGACAGTACCTGGCTTAGTACTCACTCAGGCTCCACATTTTAGCTTGTTCCAAGCTACACAAGTGTCTAATAAACCCACTTCAATGTATGATTTGTGTATCTGTTCCCTGGAAAGTATACTGTAGGCTCTCATTCGAGAGATCTGCAGAATTAAGCAGTATCTTTGTGAACTATTTGTATCCACTATATAGAAAAGCTATTACTGGCACACAATGGAAAATAACTTAGATTTGTACAATCAAGGGATTATATGTTATCTTACATAAATGCTCCTGACTTTAGGAGAGGTTATAGAAAAAGTCCCTGCAGAGAAAAAGAGAAAAAAATTAAAGCTTCCAGTAAAAATGTGTTTATGTGAATAATCTTTGATATAGTTCTAACACTGTTTTACCTGTTACCTTCTAGTCCATTCCATTTAGATTCTTATATGTTGCTCATACTATAATGTCTGAGCAACATTCATTAAAGAATTAAGCAATCTGATTAACATTTGTCCCCATGTGGACAGAGATGTGTTTTATATCAGTAAGGGAGGGACGAGTATTGCAGGTTGTACAGGTGGTGAGGAGTAGACATCCTAAATTTACAATAAGTTAATTTCACAATCACAGACAAGACCTTGAAAAAACCCTTCTGAATACTGAAGCCTTTCCTCCATTATAAAAGCATAACTATAACAACGTAGAGACATACAGTCCATGATACAGATGTTTGCAACACTAGTGAAAATATTTGGTTTTATACTGATTTCATCAACAACAAATTGCCTTTTCATTATTTACTAATTCTGAATTTTCTTGTAACTCTTAAAATGTTCTATATTACCTATCTATAATAATTACTGTTGTTCAAAAGTAGACAAATAAAAATTAAAGCAGTTATCAAATAATGTGTAAAGTAATCCTGTTCCAAGCAATTAAAAAGTCAATGGATTCATTTATTCCACACATTTATCTGCTGTACAGAATACATAAATAGATTCATACGATGAAGAGCATTTGCAGTGACAATATTTACTCAGTGAAATGCAATCTATAACTCTTAAAGTTGCTATGGAAAACTTTAGCAAAACATTTTGAATAAGTACAGCAATTTAATTGGCCATCTAACAGCAAAGAAATATTAGCTAGCATCCAAATACTCTATCTTTAAAGCACACTGACATAAATATCAAATTTCTGTATAGTTTTGCTTATTTTAATTTCATATAATACTGAAAGTATTGCAATACTGTTTAAGTTTTGAGTTTTCCATACTCAACATATTTAAACAACTTCTTCCTGTATTAATATTTATTTCTGGGTTTTTTTCAGAAATGCCTTGTAGAAAGCAGAGAAGATATACAACTTTTTATCATACTACCACATTGGAGGCTAAGAGCATGCCTGGGCATTTTCCAAAAAGTGACCACCTAACAGTTTAGAAAGGTATGATACTAGTAAACCGATATGAGTATATGATTTTATTAACCTTTTAAAATTCATTAAACTAGTTCATTAGGCCACTCTTCTGATAAAATAGTATTAGCATATCATTATGATAGAAAGAAATAGGAGATTTGTTTTATAGAAGTTATAATTGGGAAAAAATGAGCACAGCTTGATTGAACTAACTTTACCTATATTCATGAAGGATAAAAATAATGCAAGGACTTTGAGACAGGTAATGTATTGCACATACATAGAATATACTGCATAGTACAAAATAATTCCCTTATATTCTACAACTGAAAAGAGCTAAAGCTTAATGGTAGGATTCTTTCTCCTCCCCCCCAACCCTACCACTCCCATTTTCAATACCGTAAACCTAAGAATGAGCTTTAATGGCAAAATGCTGTGAAGAAAATACACTAGGAGGTCCCCATGGCTGATGCATAATTAATGAAAAGTAAATCAGTTGCTTTGTATGGAGGGTAAAGTAAAAGCCCAGTCAAAATAACCAGTCTCGTCATGACTTTTTGATTCCAACAGAAATTAATTTTGTGAGCTGCAGGAGTTTGAAATAAACATGTAAGTGCTAAAAAGACCTATTGCCATCACCTCAGCATGGAAAGAAGATTGAAAAGCACTGTCAGAATAAAGGTTACAGTCTCATGTTTACTCTCTCTATGGACAGTATTTTTCCCCATAGTGTTTTGGAAAGGAGGATAAATGGTACCACATGTTGTCACAGTTGGAACATCTGTTGCTGTAAAATTGGCACAAGTATGTAATCTTAGATGATCATCCTAACCTCAATTTATTTGATGAATTTGGAACATTAAAGGCCAAAAGGACACCCTTCCATTCATTTCAAATGGAGCTTCATTGGTCTATACTGCCTAATGCTCTAAATAATCATTTTAGAAATACATGTGATCTCTTAAGCACTAGGGGAGAATAAAAGCTATTCCCCTGTCTTATTTACACATAGTGAAAGATCTGTGAAATTGTAATTGACTGCAGGTGCTAAAGATTCATGTGTGTGATAATCTAAAATAAAAAAGATTAGATAAACTGTCTTTTTTCACATTTTGTAACACTGAACCGTTTTTATTGACGCTATACACCTGAAAGGTACCTAGAAATCTTCACACTAAGAAAATGGGTAATAGCAAGCAATACTTATCTAGTAAACTGCTACAACCATTAATGGACAAGTCATGAAAGATTTACAGAATCAGACTTCCCTACAAATTATCAAGAATTTAGCCTAGACTGAAAGCATGACAATGCATTCCTAACTTCCTTTTTCCCCTTAAAATATGTTCCCTTTCTCAATAAATAGTTTACTATAAAATGGAACTTTTCAGAATGAATTTTCTTCTGAAAAAAAAAATTCTAGCCAATTAGCCAAGAAAAATCATTTCCCATTTTTTTTTATTTAAAAAATACACAGAAAATGTCCAAAAATACCAAAACTAGGTCACATTTCTTTAAACAGAAAATCACTGTCATCTTACAACCACCTGTGCTTAGAAATAGCCCCAACAGTGCTTGCTTGGTCAAAAGATCATTAGCTTGATTCCAACTGAGAGTGTTAGGAGGTAAAAGGAGGTATTCAAGGGTCTCTGCTAGGACATACAGAGCCTAATACAGCAAAGCATTTAAGCACCCCTTTCTAATGCTGTCAGTGAGAGTCTTTGTGAATTCTTTAAAAGATGAGATTATGTTTTTATGCTAGGTCAAGGCCAGAATATGTTGCACAGCCTAGGATCAGGCCTTCTGGTATCAGACAAAATATATTTTAATGAAAATTTGTTATCATTTATTTTGTTTCATTGCTTCCTTCCCTCTTTCTCCCAATCTTGTTTCCATTTAAAATGGAAAAAGCAACATAACACTTCTGACCTCCCCACACAGCAATGAGAGTACCCTCCCTTTTTACTGTAGCTCATCATAAGATTGGAAGAACAATTCAATATTGTACATACTGCAATAACATAAAAAAACATAAAAAATAAAAGCTAAAGGTACTACTGAAACAAAGTTGGCATCTACGTTCCATATAATTTGTGTATTTGATTCAAAATGTTATCAACTCTTTTAATCATGGAGTTTTGTGTTGGGTATTTCTCCATACTCCTAAGTAAATATAGCCACTACACAGCACTTCTCATTAAATCAAGCACTGACCTAGTTCATATTTAAGACACCAGTGCTGAAATGAGGAGCATTGAATAAATGTTGCCTAGAGACTGAGAAAAGATATTCCTCTACTAAAGATCTTATGGTGTGTAAATCAAGTAAGAAATACTTCAAATAGATTTATGGAGTGGAAATTCAGACAACAGATAGTGGGAGATAGCAGATATGTTAATATTTTCCTTTTTCTGAAATTTTCAGGGATCTCCTACCTTTATTCCAGCTATAAAATTACAGCTTTTAATAGAGAGACACAGTAACCGTTTAGGCTACCATTTATTTACAGCATTAAACACAAGATGCATTTCTTTTCTTTTTTTAAGAAAAGTTACTAAAACACTGGTATTAATTGCCTAATAAAGTTCAATCTTTATTTGATGTTGAAATGACCATTAGTATCCTAGAAATATTAACAAAAACATTCAGTGATCATTCCCTATCAAACTAAACAACCCATTAAATGTCACCTCTAATGTTGTTGGTATAACAGTATTTGCAGTATTCATCATCTCTCTCATATTAACTAGCACTAAAATGCTATTTTCTGGAGCCTGTTCTCCAAGAATAAAAATGTTTTCGATCTAATAAATCTGTAACTTTTTTTTTACTAATCAAATTTAACTGCTTTTTTTTTACTTCTACTACAGCACTGTATGTTAAATAAATCTCTATCTCTGTCATGGCAATGACTTTTGTGAGCAAAATCCCATAACATTTCTTAAAGCTACAGATCTCTTCTTAGTAAGTTGTGGTCTTCAAATTATGGCGCAAGACTGCTTCAATTCAAGCAGTACAAATACAGTTCTACAGATGTTTACTTTTTACCTGCTTTGTTGGCTGCGGCTCAGTGGTAAGTAGTAAACTTCAGCAAGGCATCCTTGCACCATGGTACAGTATAATCCCATAAATCCAGCATGCTCAATCCCAGAGCAGCAACTGCATGAAGAGCAGTGGCACACGGTGGTAGATGGCAATGGCAGCCACTGCGTGCAAACTTCCCCCTCCATTGCTCCGGGACTGGTCGCTGCTGCTCCCTGGTGTAATGTATTTTTTAAAGTGCTGGATTTTTGAGAATTCCAGATTTTTGATATCCGGATTGATGACGTTATACTGTACTACCAGTGTACCAAAGAGTCTTGCATACATTCATATTAGCCTATTTTGCTCTGCTCATTTCCATCCAAAACTGTTTCAGGCAGTTTCTTCAATGTATAACCTATTTTCCCCAGGTGTTGGATATTGTGCCTGATTGTGGAATATCATATGTGCCCGATCCTACACTCAGTGGTAGATACTGCCAATGGCAGTCCAAGCTACTGGCAAATTTATGGTTGAATGTTTTCTATGTACAGAGATAATCACATAACTAACCTAAGAAAAAGGTACTTTATTCAGTGGCAGGTATCTACCTCTGAGCCCCCATTTCCCCCAGAGTCTTTTAACCATTGCTATCTTGGACTGCTATAACTATGCTTTAGCAACCACAGTATTCTGTTGTACCAGAGAGCTCCAATTCCCAGGGCACAGCCACAGCCATGATAAAAGGTTACCTACTTCACTGTCCATTTTTACATGAAGGACCCATCATACTGATATAAAACACCGTTTTCAGTGCCCAGCATGACTATGTTAGTTCAATCCTTCATCTTCAGCATTAAAAGAGCAGAGTTTAACCACTCATTCTATCATCACTGTAGTGCATCTTTCATCTGTACTTCTTTTGACACAGTAGCCTATTGACACTTTAGCTACTTCATTGTAAGATATATTTTATTGTGGTTTGTTACAGTACACGCTTGTTTGAACTTCTTACGTTTCACCTTATGATACCTACCATAATTAAGTAATTATGAAGACTTCTGCTTTAACTTTTTGGTAAGCACTAATTTAAATATGTCAAGGCAAGACAACTCTTCTCAGTTTGAAAGCTGTGAAGAGAAAAAGGTACTGATCATCAAAGACTATTATGCTGATGATTAAAGAAATGGAATGTTAGTACCCTTGCCAGGTTTAGAGGTATATACGTTCTAAAATTACCAAATGCAGAAAAGAGATGTGAGGACCAAAGCAAAAGAAAAACAAAGTCTTCTGACACTGTTTCCCACCCAGCCACTTCCACTAGAATTGATAATAATTAACAATCTCTGTATCAATTTTTGTATTTCAAGGAATGAGTTTGTTTTCAGTTATTTGACTACTATGTCAGTATGGCTTTTGGTTTAGTTATTAGCAAAATAGCAAAATAGCATCACATCTCTTTTTTCAAAATCTGTTTCCTTAATTATTCCTGATACTTTTTATAAAGAAAGAGAAAGGGTATGTTTCTTCTTCAGAAGCAGGTAGATCAGATTAAAGAAAAACTGCTTAAACTTGAAGCAATCATCTTAACTGCAAATATTATCAATCAATCCATTTATATGGGGGCTGTTCCAGGAAAGTGAAACCTTTCCAAAGTTATTTCAGTTCACAACATTGATTTAGCCACTGATTGCGGGTTGAACTAGATAACCTTCTAAGGTCCCCTCCAACCCTAATTTTCTATGATTCTATGAACAATTATTGGTATATCTTTGTTTCCTCTTTATATCAGAAATGACACAAAAACTTCCCTACCATGAACTGTTCAATATTTGATCATAAAATTATGCAAAAACCCACATGCCATACACTTTGGAACAAGTTATTCAACAACCTGGACTCAATGATCTCCCGAGGTCCCTTCCAGCCCTGATGTCTATGAAATCTATGAAAACCTGATAATTGTGTTGCAAACTGTGATTTCCTTCCATGCTATGCATAAACTCTATTGCAGGTCACAGTACTGAGGGACAGTAGTTTCTGTGGGACTGCAAAAATTCCTTCTGCAGCAGCTGGCTAGGAACTGACTCACCACTTAATAAGATAGCAAGTTGTACTGAAACAATGCATAATTTCTCAACTAATGAACAAATCTCATTTAACTGTAGCCGTGTTACCTTATAAGATTAATGTCATCATCAGTTACTGTACAACAGGTTTCCACTTGCCACCAGAACGAAATATTTCCTGTTACTGCACTTACCTGAAAATGCAGAAATTGTGTCAAGCAGCTGCAGTAAAACTATGAGTCCCCATCACACGTGTTGTTATGTTCAAAAACTGCTACAAGTGTTGGTAGATCTGGCTACATAGCATACATTGACACTTCAGCTACAAGAATATGACAAGGATCAATCTAGGGCTAGCTCCATGCATCTAAAATGAAGTCAAAAACAACAGTCATTCCTAGGTCTATGGATGGATATGATATATGTCTCCTGCATAGAAAAGCTCACTATGGACACATCCACACATGTAAGCACGTGAGTTTGCAGCAGCTCAAATCGAAGCGGTGCAAATTTGAGCTGGGGCTTTTTGCCTCACCACACATGCTCAGACATGCACTGTGTTGTGGAGCAAATTGTGCCACTTGGGGCAAAATAACCCTGCCTGGCTCCTCCCAGATCTGCACCTAGGGGGAGCTAGAGCCCAGGGCCAGCACCTGTGCTGTCCCCAGCGGTATAAAAACCTGCCCTGTCCTGGCCCCATCTGTACAAAAAGCTGCCCTGGCAAGCAGTTCGGGGCTACTCACTCTCTGGAGCTTTTGGGGCCCAGCCAATTGATACCTGGGGACACTACCCTTTGTGCCAGCTGGACTACTGCAGCAGCATCCCAAATCCATTTTTTAAAATACCCCCAAATCCATGTTCTTCCACATATAAAACAAAAAACTACTCTACACACACACACATATATATCTAGAGAGAGACAGAGACAGTGATAAGTTGGGTAATGCCCAGGGTCCCAGCTCCCCTCTGGAAGGCCAAAGCCCCTATCCCCCACAGGGCCCCAGCCCCCCTGCCCAGGGCCCATAACTAACCCTTAACGGCAGCAGTGGGGGGACCATGTGCTGAGCCCAGCCTGGTTCTGCTGGCCCTGGAGCTGTTCTTGCTGCCCAGCTGGGCTGGCCTTGTGGCAGCAGGACCCAATGTGGCAAGTGGGGACCGTGTGCCAGGCCCAGCCGGGTCCTGGGCCCCCTCTACAGCCCAGCCGGCTCCAGGAGGCACAGCTCCTGTGTGACCCACTCCAGTGCAAAGCTGGACTAGCGAGCCTTGGGGATCTGAGCCAGGTCCTCACCCCACCCCACCCCCACATCCCCAGGGACATCCCCCCTGCCACTTTCCAAACCCCCTCAACATCCCCCTGCCACCCCTGACCTCCCCAACACCCATGAAACCCTTTCCCCCCAACTTACCTTGAATGGCACCAGGGGCAGCAGGAACACAAAAGAGACACTCTGGCCAAAACCAGAGTGTCTCTTTTGGAGGACTGGGTCTCAACACGGTCTTGAACCATGCCTTGCTCTGCTGTATGGTGGAGTGGTTTTTTTAGACCCCTGGATATCCAGCCCCACCCCCTGCTCCCCTAGACCTCCCAATGGCTGCTTCACCTGGCCCCATCCCTCACTTGAACTCCCAGGCTCCCATGGCTGCCCCTCCACCCCAGGTACTGTCACTTTTTTTTTTTTACTGTGGGAATGCTAGGGTGGGGGGACAGGGATTGGAGACCTCAGGATCTGGGGCCAGACAGGGCAGGGATCAGAGGGGTCAGGGGGGCAGGCAGGGTATGGGGCTGGACAGGAAAGGGATCGGGGGCCTTGGGTGGTTATGTGGGGCTGGGGCCAGGTAGGAAAGGTATCAGAGAGCTGGGGGAGTGGACAGGAACAGCAGGGATGCCCCCCATGGTCCCCTCCCACCTCCTCCAGCCCCCGACCCCTTACTTACTGGCACTGGAACCCTGGTGCTGAAGTACTGCCTGGCAGGCAGCATGCTTCAGCACCAGGGTGAGGGCCAATCACAGAGATGCTCTGGCAGTGTCTCTGTCAGCCTTTGGTTGCCTGCCCTGCTGTTTTTATTTTTTTTAGACCCAGGGGTCTAATTATCTCCCCATTCTGCAAGTTTGCAGTGCAGAGAACATTTTCTCATTCCCTCATGTGCCTCTTGCCCCACCTCAAAGGGGTTGGCAGGTCTGGGGGGAAAGGGGAGAAATTAATGGATCTGGAGAGGAGGGGTAGCAGATTTCTGGGTTGGGGGCAGATCTTCAGGGGGAGCTACTTGGGGACCTAAAAATAGCCCAGTTGGGGGGTTGGAAGGGGTAGGAACAACACAGCCCAGGGCTGGAGTGAGTGGCTGGGCTTTCCCAGCACCAAAGCTGTGCTAGGTCAGGTTAGTCCTTCATAGATCAGCTTAACCCACGTCAAGCTAAAGTTAGTTCACCTCCTGAGACCACTTAGATTGACCTAACCTTGCTTAGGTCACTTGTAATATCTTTAGTGTGCAATTTCACACTTACTTTGATCTGCAGTTAAATCCCATACATACCATCAGCTACTGATCATCTACTTACTAATAAGGAAAGCATGAGACAGTGAGGTAAACTGGAGGAGCAGGTATGGACAAATTGTTTCTTCAGAGCCTTTTCTATGCATCAGAAAAAAATTCATTTGCAAAATAGTATAAAATTAAGATGAAACAACAATTAAAGGCAACAGCAGGCCTGAAGTAGAGTTAAATTATGCCTAAATGTAGGTCTGGTGTTTGCAAATTTGCTCATTATACAAATCCAAATGAATTATTTACACAAATATACTTCTGGCTAGGGATTTTTTTTAACTCTTCAATGCCATAATTGCTTTGAGTATTCACTATTCATAATTCATTACTTGCAGGAGTTGCCATTATTTCCCTAAGTTACATGGTAATTTTATTTTCATGGTCTAGATGTTTTCTAAGCCAGTAAAGAGCTTCCAAGATGATGTTATGAACACCCCTTCAGTGGAAAAACATACAAAAATATTTCAAATATTTATAGAATACATTTTATTCCAAAATTTTCTTACAAAAAAATTTAGCCAAATGCAAGTCTGAAAAATAATAAAACATGGCACTCACCAATACCAAATCATATTTATAATTTTTAGGCAAGGGCATGTTTAGAAATATTTTTAGTACAGGCATACCTCGTTTTATTGCGCTTTGCTTTATTGTGCTTCACAGATATTGGGTTTTTTACAAATTGAAGGTTTGTGGCAACCCTGCGTCGAGCAAGTCTATCGGTGCCATTATTCCATTGGTTAGCATTTTTTAGCAATAAAGTATTTTTTAATTAAGGTATGTACATTTTTTTTTAGACATAATCCTATTGTACACTTAATAGACTACAGTATAGTGTAAATATAACTTTTATATGCACTGGGAAACCAAAAAATTCGTGTGACTCGCTTTATTGCGATATTCGCTTTATTGCGGTGGTCTGGAACCGAAACTGCAATATCTCCAAGGTATGCCTGTAGTCAGAAATATTTTACAATAAATTATATATCAAGGACTGATTAAGAGAATGGAAAATGTGATTTACTGTGAATGAAAGAAGTTTAATTTATTTAGCTTAGCAGAGACCATCAAGAATGATTTGATAAGTCTAGAATTACCTATATGGGAACTGAAATTTGATAAGAAAGGACTCCCTTCAGTCTAGCAGACAAAAGTATAAAAATACAGAACTCACAGCTGAAAGTTGAAGATAGAATGTTTAAAAAGAAGATGTAAGTATTTAATGATGACATTAATTAACCATTAGAATAGCTTACTGTAACAGGAGGGGGTCCTAGGGTCACCATGCTCTCTCCTAGCACCCCGACCATGTCCAGTTCATCTACAAGACACCCTTAAGTCTCACCCACGATGTCTTTGATGTCTAATTTATATGATAGGGAGGCTGCCTCTTCAACTAAATCTATTCCAACACGGAGGAAAGGCAGCAAGAAGGCACAGCAGCCCCCCTGGCTCTCCAGAGACCTAGCGGACCTACTGTGGCTAAAAAGGAAAGCCTACAAAGGATGGAGGACGGGATTCACCTCCAAGGAGGATTACTCCGCGCTGGTCCGGTCCTGCAGGGACCAAACCAGGAAAGCCAAGGCTGCAACTGAACTGCAACTAGCTTCAGGCATCAAGGACAACAAAAAGTCCTTTTTCAGATATGTGGGGAGCCGGAGGAAAAGCAAGGGCAATGTTGGACCCCTGCTAAACCAGATGGGGCAACTGACAACTGACGCCCAGGAAAAAGCCAACCTATTAAATAGGTACTTTGCGTCAGTCTTTCATCAGTCACACGGGATGCCCATGCCTGCTATGGGACAGGGAAATCTGGGTGAGGGGGATCCCCTACCCTCCATCAATGCTGACCTCATGAAGGAACACCTTGAGAAGCTGGATACCTTCAAGTCAGCTGGCCCTGACAACCTGCACCCCAGAGCACTCAAGGAGCTGGCGAGCGTCATAGCCCAGCCCCTGGCACGGGTCTTTGAAAACTCCTGGCGCTCTGGTGTAGTGCCCGAAGACTGGAAGAAGGCCAATGTGGTGCCGATCTTCAAGAAAGGGAGGAGAGTGGATCCGGCTAACTATAGGCCCATTAGCCTGACTTCTATCCTGGGGGAGATCTTAGAAAAGTTTATTAAGGAGGCCATCCTTGAGGGACTGGCCCAGGCTAACATCTTAAGGGATAGCCAGCATGAGTTTGTTGCGGGTAGGTCTTGTTTGACCAATCTCATTTCCTTCTATGACCAGGTGACCTATCACCTGGACAAGGGAGAAGAGATTGATGTCATATATCTTGACTTCAGAAAAGCTTTTGATCTGGTATCCCATGATCACCTCTTGGCCAAACTGCCCAGTTGTGGCTTTGGCTCCACCACGATCTGCTGGCTGGGAAATTGGCTTCGTGGTCGGACCCAGAGGGTTGTGATTGATGGCAGTCACTCATCGTGGTGCCCTGTGACCAGTGGGGTCCCTCAAGGCTCTGTCCTGGGACCCATACTGTTCAACATATTCATTAACGATGTGGACATTGGAGTCAGGAGTGGACTGGCCAAGTTCGCCAATGACACCAAACTTTGGGGCAAAGCATCCACGCCAGAAGATAGGCGGGTGATCCCGGCTGACCTGGACAAGCTCAGCAAATGGGCAGACGAGAACCTCATGGTGTTTAACACCGAAAAATGCAAGGTTCTCCACCTTGGGAGGAAAAACCTGCAGCACCCTTATAGGCTCGGCAGTGCTACGTTGGTTAGCACTACAGAAGAAAAAGACTTGGGGGTCATCATTGACCACAAGATGAACATGAGCCTGCAATGCGATGCTGCGGCTAGTAAAGCAACCAAAATGCTGGCGTGCATCCATAGATGCTTCTCGAGCAAATCCCGGGACGTCATTCTCCCCTTGTACTCGGCCTTAGTGAGGCCGCAGCTGGAGTACTGCATCCAGTTTTGGGCTCCACAATTCAAAAAGGATGTGGAGAAGCTTGAGAGAGTCCAGAGGAGAGCCACGTGCATGATCAGAGGTCAGGAAAACAGATCTTACGATGACAGGCTGAGCGCCATGGGACTCTTTAGCCTGGAAAAGCGCAGGCTCAGGGGTGATCTGATGGCCACCTACAAGTTTATCGGGGTGACCACCAGGATCTGGGGGAACGTCTGTTCACCAGAGTGCCCCAAGGGATGACGAGGTCGAACGGTCACAAACTCCTGCAAGACCGTTTCAGGCTGGACGTAAGGAAGAATTTCTTTACTGTCCGAGCCCCCAAGGTCTGGAACAGTCTGCCAGCGGAGGTGGTTCAAGCACCTACATTGAACACCTTCAAGAGTAAATTGGATGCTTATCTTGCTGGGATCCTATGATGCCAGCTGACTTCCTGCCCTTTGGGCAGGGGGCTGGACTCGATGATCTCCCGAGGTCCCTTCCAGCCCTAATGTCTATGAAATCTATGAAAATCTATGAAATCTCCCTGGACACGGTTTTCCTCCTGTACATTAGGCCTCTTGTGCTAATGGGAGTTCCTGTGCACCCCAGCCTTACGTGTGGCTCCAACCACCCCTTTACCATGCTCCAAGCCTTGCTGATGTACCAGATGTTGTTCAGTCTTACACTCTCTTTGGGTCTCGGGCTCTCCACAGCCCCTGTCTTGGAACCGCGCCTCTCTGGGCACTCGGGCTGTCTACGATCATGTTGCTCTCTGCCTTACTAGGCACTCAGAATTGGCACCCTCCCGATCCTATGCCTATCCTGGTGCTAGGAGTTGGCACACCCCTGACACTGCACTCCTTAGGTGCTCAGGGTCGGCACACTCCCAAACATCAGTGATTGGCTGCTGGGGGACCCCTAGAGCCAGGAAGCACCAGTTTGGCCGAGCCAGTTTGGCACTTGGAATCGGCTCACTCTTAATGTTGCCTCTTTTGGCTGTCATAGGTCACTGCCCCTTTCTGGGGCTCCTTGCTGCCCCCCTGCTCTGGGGCTGGGATTTCCCACCACTGTGAGTTCCCTATGAGGCCTCCTCCTTCCCCTAATAGCCTCTCCCAAGCTACTGGTTGTAAACAGCAAACACAAAACTCAAGCCCCTAGGCTATAACATAAACTTCTGCCACTTGGCTAAAACATCACTCGAGCCACCCCCAAGGGTGCTCCATCCTTCACCCGTACCAACTGCTCATGCATTTTGGCCTCTTCCCTCTTGCTCCAGCAGAGTTCCTTCCCTGTAGCTGCCAGCAGGAAATGGCTGCCTGGTCTCAGCCTGGGAGTTATATAGGACCCAGGCCCTGCCCCTTCTGGTCAGCTGACCGCTAACAGGGGTGGGTCCCTGGCTCCCTCCACTTGCCCTAGCAACCTGCACCTGGGCTCCTTCATTACTACTCCACAAGTAGCAGGCACCTCAGTGCCCTGCTACACTTACCAAGAGTTAGGATGGATCCTTCATCACTGGAAATTTTCAAATCCAGACTAAATGTTTGCTTATTTTTTAAAAGACATGTTCCAGCTTAAGAATTATTCTAGGAAAAATCCTTTGGCCTGTATTATGGAGGAAGTGAGAAGAAGTGAGAAGATATGAACATGATGACTTAATGATCAAGAGTAGCTAATAGAGGTTCCTCCTTCCACCACATTCAGAAAGGAAAAATTGAAACTTGGCAACCAGTGAGCTCTATGCACAACATTTATGATATTCATAAAATATCTGTCTAATATCTATACCATCTGAAAAAAAATGGAAGGCCCAGACTAGTGAAAACATAGCAAAATAGGAATCTAAGCAGTTTAAGGAGATGCTCATTAAGGTTTAGTGAACTGCTATTAGGATTCCAATATTTTGTTTGATGAGACAGAAACTCATTTAATAATATCTAATAAAATCTTGGAAAAATCAGAAAAAGAGAAAGGCCATTAATTGACCAAAAACCATGGGCATAGGAGCAGCTTTTTCTTCTTCTCTCTCTCACTAAAAAACTAAAAAGCAATAATCTATACACTCCTCTCATTTAACCCATCATCATGTAGTTAGAACAAGATTTACTAATAAAAAGAACATAGAGTGAGGCAGTTGTATTAACTGTTAATGGTTTTTGCTGTACAGTAGATTAGATATCAAGAACAGACTTCACTCTTTCCTACCCCTTGAATGCGGTTTTGGATAGCATGAAGAAATCCCCTGAAATTATGTTTCTATTCAGATGTAAAATAGTCTTAGTTTCCTGAATGTCTGACCTCATCATCCACCTATTTGAATCACTTTACTTACTTTTTATTTGCTTATTTTATTTTTCTTCAGTGAGCACTTTAAGACTAAGCAACCACCATCACCACTGCCTGGTTTCTGCCCTCAAAAGGAACACTATACTTTGCATCTTCAGAGGTTGGATGTGCTTTCCTGAGTCAGATGATTGAGCTCCAGAGAGGGGCAGGAGATCAGAAACATCTCTAGGCTCGGCCAAACTGGTGCTTCCTGGCTCTAGGGGTCCCCCAGCAGCCAATCACCAAGCCCAGAAGCACCATCAGCAAACTGGAAGTAGCACCATTTCTTGGGAGGGTACTGGCCAGCACTCCCCACTCCCTGGCAGGTGAGGGCCAATTTCAGGGAGGATACATGGCCCCCCTCCCTGCACCCCTCTATGCATTGCCTATGGGCTCAGCACTTCCCTAGGGCTAGCTTCATCCCCTTGCTATGTGTGTAGACTCTTGGAATCATTCTTTGGAGACACCTAACTCCCTCCATTGACTGTACAGCTTGCATAGGTGTCTAATTCTGTATCCTTAAATCTGTCTGTTAAAACCAAACACCTATTTTTTACATTACAATGCCTAAGGTGGAGCAGCCTAAAAGCCTTTCTGGATTCCATCCCTACTCACCATAAATCACAAAACAGAAACAAGTAGCTAATCCTACTAAGTGCCTGTAAACAAAGATTCGGTCCTTGCCTACTACATTAAGAAAGTGAAGTGTAGGGGAAAAAATCAGGGGTCTTCCCAGTGGGGAAGAGGATAAATTATGTAAAAGAGTATAACTTAATCTGAAAAGCTGTGGCTGCACAGAAATCTGCTATCAGCATCTCTGAGAAATGTGAACATGTAGCAAGTATCAGAGACCTTGAGTAAATGAAATGAAAACCAAAGCAATTATCTCTTTGCCATTTGTCCAATCTCTGAATTCATGATAAAAATTAAATTGTTCAAACAAGAACGACAAATAAACCAAATATAATGTCAAGCAATTATTCAAAATATTAAAGTAATAATGCTTATTGTATATTGAAATAAAAGTTTATGTCCCAACATGTGTTTGGTAAATTAATTTTCAGTTCAGTTTATGAAGGCTCTGTGCTATAACCATTTATTCTAGCCATTACATGCTACTATTTATGCTTACTTCCATTTCTCCATTAACCAACAGAGGACACACAGAATGCAATTCATCATAATTCCAGAAAGTACCTAAAAGGACTTAATTTGGTAATTTGTTATGCAGTTTAAAAATATTTTGCCAACAGAAAATTCTGATATATTCACAGGTACACAGATATATTGACCTAGTAGTTTTAAATTAACTGTATCAGACCTGAAGATTGTATATATTTATAGCACAATTCATGGTGATGTTTATTAAAAAGGAATACATAAATGTGTTTTAAAGCCACTCAAGTCATGAGCTGAAAATCTGACATATTACTCACCGTAAAAATCAGTAAAAGCAACAGATTCCCAAGCAACAATGTAGTGTCATTGCTTGTACTAGAAAATATCACATGCCACAAATCTGACCAAGAGATGCTATAAAAAGAAAGCCTAAAAGTCTAGGTGTTAAAGCAGCAAACCTGGAGTCAGGACATGTATTCTTTTGTAAGCTCTGGCTCTAATTTCTTGTGTGATCTTAGGTAATATGCCCACAACCTACTTCAAGTATGTGCAGGAGAAGACCCTTAGACTATAAACCAATAAAACATTTAAGTATATATTGGTAAATAGCACTTAAATTTTATTACATGCAAAACTGTACAGAGTGTTTTGACAAGGAATATAGAAATGGCATAGAACTCCAATATATATTATTTAAAATATATTGTTAAAATTATGTGTTCTGCTGGAAACTGGGGAAAAAAATACACCCAGAGAAATGTAGTAGTTTTTTTTAATAACTTATACTTATTCTGGTAATCTCTCCCACATTCCCTTCCTATAAAAAATAACAGGTTTTTCAATCTGATATTTTTATGTTTTTATTCTGCTTTATTTAATGCATGAAATATCTATGCAGAGAATTCTTAACTCCCCACCCCTTTAAAGAGATAAACTGTATAAGGGGGTAGTTACATGTTACAGTTAGCATGTGCTAACTCTAAGAAATGTTAGGATGTGATAAAGTTAGCATGTGCTGTTAGCAGGCACATATTAAGGGTTAAAACCTTCTCTAATATGCACTGCTCTGACCTGCTCCTATAGGGCAGAGGTATGGCTATGAGCTGCGAATCTGCTCTGTGTCTGCCCTACTTGCTGGCTGTCTAGAGCTGTATATGCTCCAGGATTGGAGCCCTGCCAATCCCCACCTGGTTTGAGACCCATCAGCCCTCCCTAGCCTAGATCAAGACTGCCAGCCTCCCAAGCCTGGAGTGGGACTTGCCCACCCCTCTTGGCATGGATCAGAACCCACAAGCCCCATGGCCCACAGCCCTGCCAGCACCTTGGCTGGGATCAGAACCTAACCCACCCCCTCCTCGCTCAAGCACCCCTTCCTCGCATGGCTTCCCTACAACTCCCTGCTTCAGGGTTCAGCACTACTAGTAACCAAGGAGCCAGGAGGGGTGAGAGATGGGGTGGGGGGTGCTCTGAGGAATGGGGAGGCTGGTACTGGGAAGTGAGCCCCCTGGGGGCATGAAGACAGGTGAAGCTAGGAGGTGAGTCCTAAGGACTGGAGGTAGAAGGGGGAGTCTTGAGGGACTGGGAGGTTTGGGGGTGAGTCCCAAGGGACCAGGGACAGTAGGGGTAAGCCCCAGGGGACAGGAGCATAGAGGGAGACCAGAAGAGGAGTGCGAGTGGAGGGGACATGCCAAGGGAAAGGGAGGGATAAGAAACCCTTTAGGACTCCCCTGCTGCCGGTCTCCCCGCTGTCACTCTGCAAAAGAATTGAGCTTCCACAGACAGCAGCGCCTCTTGGGATGCTCTCCCAAATTGGCCCCATGGAGCAGTCCAACATGACTGCAACATAAGCTCTGCAACACCAGCTGAAGATAATCCTCACATGAAGAGGATTTTTTAATAAAATGTTTATAACTGTAAGCAAAGGGGACTTAACTCATATTTTCCTGTTTTTACATGCGGGCACTACCATTTTAAGAACCCTTAACGCATTTGAAAGATTGACTTTTATTAGTAAATGTTTAGGATTATGAATCCAAAAAAGATGACAAAGCCGGTAGGGAAATACAAATTGCCTGAGCGAGGGACTAACATTAGAGGGATGGGGGTGAGGAGGGGAACGCAACTAGGTTATAGAAAATACAATGTTAGCCAACTAACTACACTCAGACTACATCCAGACGAGTGTGACCGTGCAGTATGTGGTGTTGCAGACGTGTCTGCAGCATCACATATGGCATGTTTTATTGTTCTCTGCAATAAAAGGGATATCCAGGGGTAAAAAAAAAAAACTGCAAAAAAGGGGAGTGGCACATGTGGTGACAGCATGTGCTGCCTAAAGACAGATCCTGGCCAGCCAGCGTCACACTTCGCTGCCAGCCAGGATCCATGCAGCAGGATCACTGCTTCTGCAGCCCCAGGAAGCCCCTAGGCTCCCTGGTAATTTACCCAGGGTAACTTGCTGCGTGCCAGAGCCCACATAATACAGGCATTCCCTGGGTACAACTAGCGGAGGCACAAGGTGCACCACTGCTAGTTGTCCCCAGGGATCCAAACATCCGTGCACATCTGGATGGCCCCTAAGTTAAAAATATTTTGCACTTTTAAAAGAATCCAAATCAGGACATGTGTTTAATCTTCTTTGCTTCAGAAAGAGAAATGTAAAGATTTTCAAACATAAGAAGTTTTCATATTGAATAAGCAAAAAAATAGTCTTTTATGAGCCCTGCATTTATGTCTCATAAGCAAGTTTACCATTTAATATAGCAAAACTAAGCCTGTTTTAAAGGCTAAATCCATAGAGATGTGTACACATTGAGAAGACAAAGCCATCTTTGTTAAACAAAAGGTATTTTTGTAAGAATTAGATTTGACTGGCCACAGCGGACATGTTAAAACATGTGGGTGTTTTGACAGGGCCGACATACACATTAATTCATCTTTCCTACAATATACGAATCCCATAGTCCTATATATATTATATAAACTGGAAATGAATAATTCATAACCTTGCAAATCCCATTCCTAAGATAAATGAACATGCCAAAATGATTCAACTTCACTTTGCTTGGAAAAGGTAAGTGCGAAGTAGTTTGAATTTCACTGTAGAATTTATTAGATGTTCCAAATGCCAATAATTTTGTGAGAATTTTGCACTATTCCCTGTGTCAAAGCCAATAGAGGAATGAAGTCTGCTTCAAATAGTGGTCTCAAATGTCTAATAAAGTCACAGTCTTGACAAAATTACACACCTCAACACACACACACGTCAACTGTCAAAAATACTCTCAGGTCATAAATCAAATATTATTTTTTTGTGTGTTTTTCAGAATTAGTGCAACTTTACCTCTGTCTGGCAGTTATTATTTATATGATCATTTAAGATGTACACAGCATATTCTATTAATCTTGATGCAACCCCAATCAGCAATAACAATTCCACAGGAATACAAAGTTGTGGCCCTATAAGCCTTTTAGAGCCAAAATCCCTTTTTCTACGCATGGGAGGTATTCCTGATTAAGAAACACAGGGCTAACCTCTCCCTCTGGTATAATCTGGATGTGATATCATTACTTTTCATTAGCTTAACTACTAACCACATAATGGCATTAACCTGCCAATTCCTATTTCATGGAGCAATTTTTGATTTTCTTTCTTTCACATCTGTTATGTTTTCTCAGAACTAAAATTCTATTTTCTCTGAGGACAGTTCCATGGACTAGATTTTCAGCTGCTAGTAATTGGCATAGCTGTTCACCCCCACAGAGGGATACTGATCTACAGGACTTAAGAATCTGGTCCCAAATGTGTTTGATTATTTAAGTTGTACCCAGGGAATGCCCATGCCATGTGAGCTCTGGCATTTTTAACTGTTTGATTAATAAAATGGATAGCATGTAAATAATCAGTAAGTGACTGCCTAGCCCCACTGAAATAAGTGGGACTTTTCATATTGATTTCTTTAGGGACAGGATTTCACCCTGTGTAGGCTTTCCTCTTGGGTTGTTGTGATGGCAGTCTTGCTCTTATTCCAGAGGCATACATTCTGTCTTTGCTACAGTATTGTATGGAAGACTACCCAGAACCAACCCACCTATAATTATCCAGGCCCTTCAGATTGGGCAGTCAAAAACCTGCAGCACTGTCTTGTATACCATTAACTGTAGAAACAATGCTAAGTCTGATGGCTTATTCATCTTTGGTAGATCTTGTATTTCAAGCCCAAAGACATTTTTGTAAGCTGTGAAGAGAGAGAAAAAAAAAACCACGACACTTTGGGTAACAAATTCTGCCTGTATTCCTTCTTTAAATGGAAACCCAAGTTATACATACTGTGATAAACCCTGCAAGGAGGAGGCCTAGACATTTAACTCCTTATCAATTCCCATCTACATCCTATTTCCAGTTTTCACCCGTAGGATGTACCTACACATGCTTTTATGCACACCTAAACTTAATGCTCATTTGCCTAGTGCACGTTAAGGTAATTTAGGCACACATCTACACATAGAGCAGGTATCAGATTTATACACAAATAGCTAAATCATGTAGATGTCATAATGCTCATTAACACAGGTGTGCAGACTGACTTGGGACTAATGCGGTGTGTGTCCAAGTTAATGGACACACACTGCGTTAATGCACATTAGCTCATCTACACATTCGCTAATGTGATTTAGCTATTCACACATAAATGTCTTACCTTCTTTATGCATAAAGCAGGTATCAAATTTAGGCTCAAAGAGCCTTAAATTGCCATTTTTAAGGTGCATTAAGGGCGAGCACATGTAGCGCTTCTGTGTAGACATGCCCATAATGACTGGTAATGGCACCAGTATAACCCCACGAAAGATTTGACTGCAACAAAGTAGCATGTTGACAGATTTTACTGCTTCTGTGAGTGGATGTCATTGTGGTACATTGAAACCTAGGGGATGAGGGAAAGCTCAAACCACATAACATTGCTTTGAATGGAACCTCCCATAACAGCTTCTCCATTACAAGGTATGCAACACTGCATTTTGGGATAAGACACGTGTAATTCATAGCTTCCATCTCTGCCAAAACTATGAATTTCCAATTGGCACCCAATGCCATTTCACTAACTATATCATGAATCTATTTGGCCTACTGAGTTCTACTTTAAAGCTTGTAGAAATCTTATAGTAAATGTTGTATTAAATAAAACACCATATTTTCCCATTTACCACACACAACCAAATAAGACATGTCATTTGTTTTTGGGCAGAGTCTAATCTTCACCTTATTCACTTTGCATTCCTTGCTCAAACTCAAACTTTAACCCTAACTACAGCTGAACAGTGGTCTCCATGGAAGGATCTACAATTTTCGGGGGGAAAGGCTAAAAATAGTCTATAGGTCTATAAAGTAGGAGAAGGGAAACCAGGAGAAGTTAATATACAGCAAAATTGCCAAAAGAAAGGTTAGCTTCACTAGTGGAACATCAAGACTAGGGCTGTGTGAAGCTTCACCAGCTGTTTTGAGCTCGAAATAACAAAATCAAAATGAAATAAAGGGTTTTGAAACAGCCTCAAAATGAAATGAGGCCAGTTGAAACATGTCAAAAGTTTCTAAATATTTCAAATTTCAAAGCAGCTACTGGTGGGAGACAGGGGAGAGCCAGGGCTGTGTTCTGAGCTGCAGCCCCATGTGGCTCAGCTCCATGGGGAGTGCAGCCCTGGCTTTCCCCGCCTCCCTACCTCCCCGCCTCCTTGGATCGACTCTGGTGTGGGTCCTGGGGAAAATCAGCTTGTGCAGGGACGCTCCGCCACTCCAATCCTAGGGTGGGGGGAAGGTCCCCACACAAGCTGATTTGCCCCGGCCCTGCACCCTCCGCCAATTGGCTCAGGTGCAAGACCTGGGGCAAATCAGATCATGTGGGGACCCACTGCCAGCTGATCCTGGGGCAGGGGAGGGTTTCAGCATGAGCTGATTTGCCCTAGCCGCGCACCCTCCTCTGATCAGCTGTGCTATGGATCTGTGCCAAATCAGCTCATGCAGGAACCCATCACTGCCCCGATCCTGGTGCAGGTGTGGTGGGGTGTCACTACATCCCCAGCAATGCTGAACAGCCTCTCACTCAGGTCGGTGGACAGGACAGGTGTTCATGGGCAACTGTGGCCAGTTCCAGCCACATCTGGCTGTGGCTTGCCCAGTATGCCAAAGGCTCACACATCAATGGCTCCGCATCCTTATCAAGATAGGCAGCCACCAAAGCCTGAATGCTACCTGCCTGATGGTGGGGTCTGATGCCTCTGGACCCCACCATGGAAGCCATGCCCTTTGCCCACATTGGCAGTGCCTGTGGTGAAGGAGGAGACTGGCTGGTGGATGGTATACTAGCATAGGACACTGGATCCACTTCTTCCACATTCCCCCACCTCCACCATTCTGCTTCCCTGACTCTCTTCACCAACATCTCCATCCACTGATCCAGGCTTTGGCTGCTGCATATGCTGCTCTTTACCCTCGGGTCACACATGGCAGCCAGTACATGGACCATACTGGACCGCAAGGGATCAAGCCATTTCCTGATGCTCTCCTTCAGCTGCCTCACCAGTGCCTGCATGTCTGGTGACAGCGGTTTGCCCCAGACAGAAACATTGATCCCCTAAAAACTCTCCATTTGGCTCTGAAGTTCCCTTACCATGGGGATCACCTGGCTAAGGAGGGCATTAGCAGTGTGGAGGGTCTCAGTGGCCTCGAGGAAGGGCTTGAGTACCACCAAGATCTGGGAGATGGTATCCCACTCAGCTCTGTTCAGGGGGCTGCTAATCCCAATTTCCCCAAGCAAGGCCATCTCATAGATGGCCTTTTGTTGCTCCAGCAGCTTCTCAAGCATCAGGTATGTGGAGTTCCACTGAGTCTCCCCACCCTGCATGATTTTGTGCTGTGGGATGTTCAGCTCTGCTTGTTTGTCCTGCATCATTTTGTCTCACTTGATATTCTGGTGGAAGTAGCCTGCCACCTTCCTGCATTTGGAAATGAGCTTGCTGCTGGTGCTGGCACCATCAGTGGCAGCCCTGTCCCCCTCCAAGATGTCTCTGACAATGAGGTGGAACTTGTGTGCCACACAGCAGATGCCAACAAAGTTGGCATCATGAACCGCCTTGACCATGTTGGCCCCATTGTCAGTGACCATGAACTCATGGGTGAGCTCACCCTGCCCTATGAGCCACCCTTGCACCAAGAGGTTCATGGTCCCCATGATCTCTATTGCCGTGTGGGACTCATCCATCACCTCAGCTTGAAGGAGAGCCCACCAATGGCCTGACTGGTCACATCAGTGCCCTGTGAGAGAGAGATAGGTGTGTCTCCACCCCAGCTGCTCCAGATGTCTGAGGTAAAGTGTAAGGTTACCTGCAAACCTGCCTTGTGCAGCTCCTCCCTCAACCATTCCCTGCATGCCTTCTACAGGGAGGGTACCACCGTCCTGCTGAAAGTGGTGCATGCGGGAATTTGGTAGGATGGGGCCACAAGCACCATAAGCTGCCTGAACCCTGGACGCTCAACTAAGGAGAAGGGCTGGCTATTGACAGCAAGCATCTCCCCAAAGCTTGCTTGCCCTTGCAACGTGCCCTGCTTTCTGTCCACCTTTCCCCCACTGTTCCAGGGTGGCCTGTCTCTGCTTTGAGGGATGGGGGCTTTGAAGTAAGAGGAGGACTTCCCTTTGGGCATCCTCCCATTGGTGCCAGGCTGAGGAGGAGCAAGGGCAAGGGGATGGTTTCTGTGGAGATGCATCAGCATCCCAGTAGTGCTCATGTGCTTTGTTCCCTTGCCCTGGCTGGTTTTGGCTTGGCAGTGAAGGCAGATAACATACATGGGAACATCTGCCAGCTCAAAATGATCCCAGACCACACTACCCACTCACTTCTGGGGTGCCGGTGCATGTGTGGATGCTTTAGTTTCCCCCTCCTCAGCAGGCAGAGGCACAGCAACAGGAGTAGCAGACTCAGCTGAGCTACTTGCCTCCACAACCTCTACCTCATCCTCTTCTGAAGTGCCTTCTGGGAAAGGAAACCTGGCTGTAGGGGAAACTTGAGGGGTGTAGAGCCCAAACTCACGACATGAATGCTACCCCGGAATTTCTCTTCCCAGGGCACTCAGATCCAGATCCAGCTTTAACTCTTCCTCTGGCACTGGAAGACTCAGCATGAGAAGTGAAAAGGGGGTGGAGGAGACTGTCATGCTGATGCTGGTTATGCTGCTTGTTGTCATGGTATGGGGGGAGTTATAGCTTTAGCCCTTGGAGGGGATGCACTCTCAGGCACATTCAGTAGCAGTGGCACTGCTCCCCTCTCCTTGCTGCTTCTGAAAGCCTCATCCCTGCTAGCTGTAGGAAAGAGGCTGTGTCTCTGTTTGGGGGTGGGGCAGGACTTACACCTCTCCCTCTACCCCCTCTTCTGCCCCTCCCTGAAGGCTTGCCAGCTGCCTTTCCACTACCCTTCATGGTGTGCTTCATAGTGTCTTGTTTTTATACAAATATATAAATGTATCTGCATTCCTATATAAATTCTATAAGGTGCATAGTATATTCTGCAAGGTATAAATGTATAAAAAGAAGATATAAATGTATCTCCTTTCCTATATAAATTCTATAGTGTAATATCCAATATAATTATAAAACTGAAAAGAATAAATCAACGAATATAATAATAAAATAAAAGGATCTTTAAGAAAGAAAAAGGTATTGTGGAATTTGTGGAATCCCACTTGCTACGCTAGCAAGCAGAAAATCATTCAAATCAATGCTAGTAGTAGCCTTTGTTGTCTAACACTCCTGAGCTGCTGGAAGACACAGCTCAGTAAGTGTCAGACCCCAAGACAGAAAGCAGGCCAGTTCAAACAATGCTGCCTTTTATGCTGTTTTTCCATCCCTCCCCCAGAGCACTGGGATTGGAAGGGACCTCAGGGAAAAATCAGTCACTGGCCAGCTACACAGTCAATATGAGAGCAGCCCTTCCCTGCTCTTTCCCCCTCTCTCTCTTTACTTTCTGTTTTCCTGCAGGCAAGCCCAACTTAAGCTTTGAAACTCAAAACTTTTTGAAACTTTCAAAATGTTTCAACTGCCCTTCTTTCATTTTGAGACTGTTTCAAAGCCCTTCATTTTGTTTCAATTTTGCTGTTTTGAGCTCAAAACAAGTTGAAACAGTGTTGAAACAAAACAGCCAGTGAAATTTTGCACAGCCCTACTGGTCACCAACACATGAACAGTGAAAACCAATGACCCATTAAGTCAACTATCTCCCTCAGCTGCCTTAGTAGAAATGCTGTGGCTACTTCCTGGAAGAGTAGGAATGAAAGCCAGACAACTCAGCTTTCCCACTTAAAACCTGTAACTCAATTTTGTGGGGCTGATTTTGGGGTAAAAAGTGCATGTGGCATGCAAGTAAATATGAGTTCAAGTTTGAATAAAAAGTGCTGCTATTTTTCTGCACAATCTATGCTAAAATATATACATTTTGATATATCATGTCCTCACCTTGGAATTTACCTGTGTATACCAGCAGGTATACCAGAAGGAAGCAAAAGGATAAGCAGCAGAAAGTTTTATTCAATGTGAAGTTCTGCAAGATAAAAGATGGTTCATTTCCATAAAGTGAATTAGTTATACTTACCTAATAAATATCTGTGATTGGGAACCCAGATAGATATGTTAGGACCTCTTCCCAAAAAAAAGGTCTTTTCTTTTCCTCAGTCCTCTTAAGTTCTTTCCCTCTTCATCCCTTTGCCCTCTCTCCCCTCTCCTTCCAACCATTGCAGTCATTGCAAGTAATAAATAGTGAGTTGAACTTGAAAATGAAAAGAATTCATATTCTGCATATTCTTAAAAGGCTTGATAAATATGTACCCAGAGTTCCAAGTAGTATTATTTTAATTCACTAGATCTACATGTTCTTTTATGTTTCCATTAAATATAGTCAGCATAGTCATATATGCTATTTATTAAGTACTGCATATACAGTAGGAAATAACAACCTGGCATTCTTATTTATGCCATAGGGCTGTTTTGTTAGGTAGCAAAGGGAAATAACACAAACTAAATTAGTCTCTGCAAGCTCACAATCGGCAAAATAAATTGTGGTTCTTGTAGTGAGAGAAATCTTTTGCATACTAATGCATTGTATAATCTGTTACTTATAAAAGAAATATGCAGCATTTAATTTAGAGTTGCAAAGAAAATATAGCCCTCAAATGACCAAAATGCCAAGCTTGGATTGATCCCAAATCATGCAGCACATGCCATCAGGTGCTCCAGGTTTAACACAATGGAACAAACTTAAAAGAAAATGGCCATGTATAAAAAAAGGAAGACATAATAGGAGGTTAATGTGAAAGGTTCAGAATGTTCAAAATAATGCAAATTGGTTTTAAACTGAGGTTAGCTTCTTAAATGTTAAGAACATAAAACTGAAGACTTAATTTAATTTATTGTCATTTCAATACTGCTAATGTAAATTCTAGAAACTGTAGCAGGTCATTCTTGACTGAATTAAACACTATCCATCAATATGGCATTATTAAAACTTTTTAAAATTCCATTGATAAAGGCAATTAATTTAAAATTATACTATGTGTATTCAGAGAGTGTGCTATTCAATGAGGACACACAATTTATAGTTCAGAAAAGTAAGATTATGTAAAATTTAACCAGGTCTTTGTCTGTTCAGTAGGAAAAGTACTGCTCCAATCAGCATTTTAGCCCTTCTTATTTCCTTTTTATTGGTTTCTGAACTTCACCTGTTACATCTAGGTATCAGTTGGCATAAGAGCTTTGGTTCAGGCCTTCTGTGACAATAATATCTCTAAATGCTCAGCAACTCAGGAAAGGAAGCCAAGAGCGCTTGAAATGATTTCTGAAAGGTACACTGAATGTAGCAATGCAATCAAACCTAATGAAAGTGTATCAGGAATAAATAATATTCCCAATGCTTATGAATTACTTGACACTCAATCAGACAGTCTCTACTTCGTTAAATCCTTCTATGTATCCAATGGGAATAATAAAATCTATAAAAACAAAAACAAAATACATAGATGTGGTTAAGATATGACTTCCAAGAAAAGGAAAACAATGTTTAAAAGGCATGTTTTATATATGGAGAGAGCAAACTCTGTAATCAATTTACACAAGAGAACATGGGAAAATTCTCAGAGTTTGTAATTTCAAACTAAATTTCTACTTAGGGATTATCTTGTTATCCGATCTTATTCTAATATTACAAATTCTCCTGTTAAACAAATGAAAAATAATCTAAATGTGCCATTTAGCAAAGTTAACATTACAAAGTTCCTTTCCTACTGAATAAAAAAAAGTGATCCTGTGCCAGGTGCTATTTTATGGATCCTTGTTTGCATGAATAGTGTTTGCCATCTAGAACAGAATGCCAGAACAATTCCAGCATTAATAGCATACTAGCATAACCTTTTACTGAATCCAAAATCTTTAATAATTTTGAGTGTCTTCATTACACATGAAATGTTTTGATTATTTTCTCGTAGGAACAAACACCAACAATCATCCATCAAATAGCAACACCACAGGAAAGAATGGTATGAGCTTGCTCACACAAGCAATCCTTCATAGGCATTTCATCTCTGATCTAGAGGAACCACTATTACGAGTTGAAAGAGTAGCACATTTCCAAGACTATATAATCATTGGCCATTCTTCATCAACTGCCAACTATTTTTCTTCATAAGGCAGCACTAGCTATTGACCCCTGGCCAATAGGAACCAGACTGAACAGTCACCCACTCATTTAATGTATAATACAGAACAGTCATTAAACTATAGTAACCATCAAACCTGACTGACCAAGGCCATGAAGAAATAAAATGCTCTATATCTTATTATCACCCCATTTCAAGAAGATATTTAAGCAGATGATTTACTTAAAGCATGTGATCCATTTTTTTTACCTACTTGTGAGACAATGAGACAATCCATGTGCCTAAAGTTATGAATATGATAAAGTTCCTTCATGACTTGAGGTCTATGCCAGAAATACCCTCGAGTATTCATTACAGATGAATCTACTAAAGGAATATTCTACTCTTGAGGAATCTACGGTAAGTGATTGTAGACATTACTTTAGCAATAAAAAATGAGTTAATTTCCTCATGGTGCATGTACACATTGACCCACTTGTGACATTCATGTTGTATTACTGCAAAAAATAAAATAATATTCATACTGTGGGCTGAACTCCTACAGATCCTAGTTCAAGAACCAATTGTATTGTACCAGTAAGGAAACATGTAATGACTTTGCTTGAGGATTTAGATATCATTATTTTTTGGTAATATAGGTCACATGCAGACACTTCTGGGATCCAATTGACAATCACATGGCTTACTTTAAACAGTGTTATTGTAGATATTGTCGATTTAGGGGAGACTTTTAAAAACACCCATGGAAGGTGAGTGCACAGTTTCTGTTTGAAATGCAGTATTTTCTGACCCCACTTTTCTTTGTAAATCCACAGTTTAAAATATTTCTATCTGATAAATACATATCACAAAATATACAATGGGAGCTGGGCCATTAATGCCTTTGAAAATCTCCCCATAAGATTTTGTTGTTGTTGTGCATAAAGAAAATAAAGATTAGTAGGGTACACACAGAAGCATTATATGAATAAAAATAAAGAAAAATTAGGCTATCGAGGCTAAACTTTGTCTGAATGGTGATGTCTCACAATAGTCCACTGAACTATTTTCCTAGGAAAATGATAGATGCTCAACTGTAGAATCATTTATTTAAAAACAGATATGGAGCAAGGCTACCCCTAGCAGCAGAATGGCTTAAATTTCTCACCCCTTCCCTCCCTCCAGCACTGATTTCTACATTTCCTTGAAAAGACCTTTAACATAGTAAATATACTTTAGCTTTTTCCTTTAGGAATTCATTCATAGAAACAGATTTCTTACCCACTATTTACTGTCTTTGCCTTAGCAAGACAGGGCAGATGTTGACTTAATTTAGACCTTTGTTATTATTCAGGCAGCAAAGCACCAAATCAGGAGCATGAACTCTTACCAGCTATGTTAGTTTAACCACATGGCTCATTTTATGATACGTGTGTACATATGTGTATTTAATGATACATATGTACACACGTGAACATGTGCACACGTGGAAAGAAAAAAAAGGAAAACCTAAAATCCCCCTAATATATACCTTTAACTATAAATTTACTATGAAAAGCAAAAGTTAAAAATGGCATGTGTACATTGCTTAAGAGAACCTACAGTTTTGTATTTGCTCATTTTTAAATATTTAATTAAGTAATCGGACCTTGTATTGATGTTTTGATGCTTAGAGACTAAGAAAATTAAAGATTATAAAGAAAAGTAAAGATAAAAACCTGGATAGATAAACATCTGTCTTTTCTAGATATTCAAGAAAAGCAAGGTAGGATTTAGGAAGTTTTACTAAGATGGGTTGTGTTGGTACTAGAAAGATTAAATCACTAATCTTTTGCGATTCTTATCTATGTATTTCTATCATGCCTATCCCTTTATTATTTATATAAAATGGAATACATAAGTGCTTGCTGCTATAATGGAAGCAATAGAACGAAACATAATAGCAACATCAAGGAAAGCATACAGTAGAAATATATTAAGCTCCTTTGATTATACTAAAATGAAATTTTAGGTGAATAAACACTACTAGAAAAAGTAGTAACCTTTCCCATGTATTAATAATACAGATAGTTTTGATCACTGATATTGTATATAAATTCATGGTTTAGCAGCAGCTGAATTTCAGCCATCCAGAAAATAATTATTGGGATTTTTCAATAAATGAGAGAAGAACTGTTAAAAAATAACATAGTTTCTGAGCACAAATGAGTGAGATGTGAATTATGTTTTACAGTTCATATTATGAAGGTCCTACTGGTCATTATCACTGCTCTACCTTATAAACCAGATAACTTTCATTCAAAATTCTTCACAATCATACACACCATCAGAAAACAGTAACCTTGGTCCTGGATCATAGATATCAGAGATACCATTCAGTTGCCTAAAACTTCTAGCACATGCCCAAACTTTTTGCTGGATCAGGGTCAGAGTTCTGAGATCAAACTTTAATTTCCAGTTAAAAGGACTTTGAAACCCAGATGAACCCTATTATCCTTTATCTTTGCTGTGCGAGCTAAAGTTTCTTTTCTGCCTGGAAGAACTTTTACAATCTTTGAATTTTCCTCTGTCTGACAAAGGGTGTTTGAACTCAAAAACTTGCAAAAAAATTAATGTTTTTGCTACTATTTACTTGGTCTAATAAAAGATTAGATAAACTCTTCTACCCCAAGAGTTTTGTCTGCCCATTAAAGTGTATGCACTTATGTGATATCCAGAGACAAACATATACACAGTTTGAAAATTCCCTATAGATAGTAGGGCTGTGAAAACTTCAGTTCCTGATTCAATTCAGCAGAGATTCAGCCCGATTCAGACCAGAAGCACTTCCAGGTCCACCGGGTAGCACGCTGGGGTGCCCCACTGCACCTCCCCAGGTCAGCAACTGGTGCCTCCTGTGTCTGGGGGGAGACACCCAGGGTCACCCTGTGGCCAATCACCAGGCTGGGAGGGTGCGTAAAGTGTCCCCCAGCATGCTCCCTGGCAGACCCAGAAGTGGACTGGAAGTATTCCCAGTCCACTTCTGGCTTTGCTACCAAGCACACTGGAGAGTCCCCCACGCTGCTGTGGGATGCTTCAGCCATGCCAGCACTGCAGCGACCACAAGCCATGCTGCTATCTCAAGGTATGTAGAAAAAACTTTTAAAACCGTGCCTGTGTCCGAATCGCTGGTTCACTGAATCAGCATCAAATCATCAGAACCGAATTGGGGACAGCGATCCGAATCAATGGATTGAATCACTGTCCCTGATTTGGGCCAAATCCAAATCCAATAGGGCCCATTTCACACACCCCTAATAGATAGCATAGCTATGAATATACCAATTCCCTAAGCAACTGTATATTCATTAATATATGCACTTACATACATGAACACATATGCAAAAAAGTATACTTGTATATATGAACACACACACTAACAGTGAAACATCCTAAGTAATGCTAAACATACAGATAATATAATTTCAGCATGCATCAAAATTAACCCACATCAGAAGACACAAAATGCTTCCAAACTTCCAACACTCAAAGAACATTACAAGGACTGCATTATTTACCCACCCCAGATTATCTGCAGTATCAAAAGAGTGACATTCCTCCCAGCAAGAAGAAAACCTGTTTGCTTAGTTCCTATTAAATTGCAAATGTTGCAAGTATAACTATTCCCCAATATGTGAAACAGCTTCCTACCTTGAATAATCTTTACAGTGCATCACTCTTCAAATCAGTATATGCTAATATTTTTTGACAGCCTACTAAATAACATATATAAGTCAATGAGTCAGCAAGATGCGATTGTTATTGTTATTGCTTCTGACGCTTGACTGTGTTAGCAGCATCCTTTACAATTTAATCAAGAACAACTAACCCATACTTCTATTAGACTACAGCTGACATTCAACGGTGTCAGTTAAACATATTACCTGTGCAACAGCTTACAAATGAAATCACTGTACTAAATAGGCAAGAGTATAACTTGTTATATGACAGTGAATTTGTACAGTTAGAGTGATGTTAATGGTGGAAAAGACTGCTCCAACCAACCATCTTAAACTGTTGTAAAAAAGTAATTACTATGTACAACTGCATGGTCCAGAGGTTATAAAGACATGGATTGATTTCACCCAGCATCCATTTTAAAATGGTAGTCAGCCAACTGATGATCAGACTTCTGAAAAATGTTTTCAGCCAGGAAGTTGTTCGGAAAAGAGAAGCTACAAGAAGTACTGTAATAAGTACTGAATTACTCTGTTTAAAAATTGACTAGAAGAGCTCTAGCAATATCATTAATTTAGAATTGTTTCCCAACTTAAATAGTTTCATTTGTCAACGTACAACAAAGCAGTGAATAGTGTTTACTTTCAGTCTGTCTATCTATTCCCTAATTAATTTTCCAATGGCTTAAGCACTAAAACAATACTTGTTTTGCTTATCTCACAAGTGGCATGTTTAAGACAAACTAAACACATTCTGGAAAACATTCTGTGACAGTCAGTGATTTCGTAGAGCCTTGGCTCTAGCTGTTAGTTTTGTCAAATGCTGACTGACAAAAATGGCCTGGTATAGGAGGTCAGCTTTACTGTTATTAAGCAATGTAAAAAAATGCATTAATGGATGGGAAAAAAACACCAAATAGTTCTAAGTATAGGTATACAAGAATGGAGAAGGATGAGTAGTAGAACAGCAAGAGACAGTATGTCAGATTTCCACAGACCTACGACACATAGACAGCAATGGGCACACAAGGACAGCAATTAGTGGCTTCTAATTCCCTTAAACAGCATTTCCTATTTCACTATCTTTCTAAAAGAACAGCTACAATAAAATATTTCTTAGTGGCACCATTACACATAAGCACCAATTGCAGGTACATACAAGCGTTACATTGAGAGTGACTTAACCAAGATGGCAGAAAGGGGAGTCCTGCCTGTTCTTGAGGTCCCCGCAGCCTGTATCACTCCTGTCCACACTGTACCCATATCCAGTCCACACTGGCCCTTGCAGTTGCCTGGTAGCTCCTTGCCACCTCTCCCCCAATCCTCCCCCCCACCTCCTTCCCCCCTGCCTTTCCTTCAGTTGCAGGGCCTGGTGGGGACTGGATCTTGGTGCACTTGGGTAACATGATTTGCAGGGACCCCAGGAATAGACAGGGAAGGGGAACTACCCTACCAGCACCTCAGCCACTTTCAGTATGATCAGGGTGTACGGCAGTAATCTGGGGTGGAAAGGCTGATGGGGAGGAAAGAGGGGGCAACTGGGGTGGCAAAGAAGTGATCTAGGGGTGGAGGGGATGATTTGACAGTAAGGAGGGGACAGAGGGAACAGCAGCCTGGCAGCTTACTACCCATCCACTCCCCACTTACCCACCCTCTCTCTTCTCCCCCTGAAATCCTTCCCCCCACCCACCACCCCTGTATCATGACCTCCTGGTTCTCCTATCCCTGCTTACCCCTTTTCCCTCCCTCCTTAGTCACCCCATCGCTACCCACCTGTTGCCCAGCTGTTCCCAGCTGCCAGTCCCGGGCCATAGACTACTGGATGATATCTAACCAGCCTGGAAGCAGTGCCTCCTAGGATACTGGAGGACTGCATATTGTTGATTTTACCTCAGGTGGACACCCAGAAGTTAATTTAACTCATGCTAGGTAGCCCAGCTAAAAGATAATCCTGGTCTGAGGTGGTATAACTTTAAAATACCTATAGTACACTTAGGTAATGAGTCGAAACGTGTGATGGTTTGAGTTTTAGGTGCTCTTAACATAATCTAATTGCAATGTGTAATTTTCCCCGCACTTTAGAACTCTAAAGTATTAACCAAATCCACAAAGCACTAAACCAAACTAGTGAATGTCTGCACAGCTCAGCTCCATGGCTGAGAAAGCCCAATCACTTACCCCAGCCCCAGGGCTGTACTGTTCCTACACACCTGACCCTGATAGGGCTATTTTTAGCTCCCTGACTATAACCCCCCAAGGTAAGGTAAATCTATTGTGAAGATTCCTCATGCCCCACCCCCTCTGCTGTGGACCCCCCCAATCCTGCCAGCCCTTCCCCCCACCCCGAGTTACTTACATAGGGCTGCCCACGCTGCTCTCAGCAGAAGCAAATGCCTGCATGCACCATTCCCAGCTGAGGCTTAGACAGCTAATAGTAAGCCACCTAAACCTAAACCAGGTGTTGTGAAGGCTTGTTTGTACCCTGCATGTACTTCTCGTTGTTTTTCCATCTCCCCATATTGTGAAACAGTTCAATTTCCAATTGCATTTTGCCTTACACAGCCAGGACCATGGATTTAGATCACAAAACCCAACATTTGCCAGAAGTAAGGTGATGGCTATTACATTTATTTCCTATAATAAATACATGGAAAAATGGCAACTATAGTACTGTAAATATTGGATTTTGCTAATCTCTAAACAGTGATAGTTCTTATAATTAATAAATAGAAAGCACAGGTCCATTCTCCTCCTACAGGCTCTTACCACAAGAGGTGGACTTGATTGTGTTTTTCATTCCTTTAAAATTTTAATTAACAGCTCATTATAATTCAGTAAAATTGCAACTACTGTAAATTCATACAAAATATACTGTCTCCTCTTTATAAAGTTCTATGATAAAATATTATAGTCTGGCTCTTACTACTGTTGACTTCCATTACACAAATCTTTCACATATGCTCCATGACTGCAAACAAAATCTCTGGCTCCAAGCAACAGGCACCATGGAGTGGAAGCATTATGCTTAGAGAGTAAAAAAATCAAAGAAATAGGTTAAGTTGAAAGGGTGCTAGTGACAGTTGAACGATAAAAGCTACCATTATATAAGAAACTGCTCAGTAGGCATTTAGAATCCTATAATGGCTCACAGGGGGAATTAATAGAACAAGAGACTAAAGGGTATCACACTATAGGGTCTCTGTGACTTACTGGTATTACAGGACTTTTTAAATAAGTTTCATAAGAAAATTGTTTTGTGCAGAACATCACATACTGCAGCTTAAGTCAAGATCAAAGAAAAACCTGACGGAACATTTCCTTTTCAAATGTGAGCTGCTGTAGATGGCAAGTGGAGCATGAGACTGGGCACATTGTTATAATCATATTAACCAGTGGATCCACACAACTTTTCCTAAAATAAAGATTTCAAGAAACAGTGCTCATGCTTTCCTCTGTAAACTTTTACCTTTGAGCTTTAATTTCTGCCACACTATTTAATACACAATTAAGGTGAAAGGTAAAGGCATGAATAACAAACACATTTCTTTTCCAAGTGGACACAGTGTTTATCAATAATCTGAAATGCATTATTTATTTACCACAGACATCCTCAAGGAAATATAGACACAATTCTAAAGGTAAAATATCCCAGACTAAACTAGTGTAGACTATGGAATGATTGATATAGAAAGTTAAATTATTTTACGCCAAAGGAAAAAAACACACTCTGTACACTATGGGCACATTTACATATCACCCTATGTCACCCTAGCAATGTGCTATATTGCCGTACAACACACTACAGAGACATAGCAATCACATGAGTCTACACGTGACTGGCAGCTACTTTGCTGTAGCAGTCCTCTCCCCCATTTTAACATGCCTTTGCAGCAAAGTAGCGGCTAAAATTAACCCTGTGCTATGCACATGGCACAATATAGGCAGGTACTGTGCTGTGCTTTAGTACTTCCAAAAGGAAGTATCATGTGATTCTGATATATGAGATGATTAAATGTTTTAAGATTATAGGAATCTTCAATATTTGAAACAGGGTTAAAGATCATTTCCAGGTTTGTTTTTGGTTTTGGTTTCCAAAAGGAAGTACTAAAGCACAGTGCAGTAACAACATCGCTATAGAGCGACATGTAGTTGTGCCCTATAAGTACAAATAGGTATTTTCTTTTTTTCCACATCTCCTTTTCATGATTAAGTGTCATAGCAAATGGAAATAGGAGGGGAAAAGGAAAAATTTAAATAGTGAAATGCAAGAAAGGACATTAAAAAGCATAAAATTCCACAGCCAAGTGATAACCAATACTTGTTCCTAGTTGTTAAAAGCTTCATGATATTTCATAGGCACGATTTAAAAGGACAAGAATATCAATTACAAGAGTTGCATTTATTCTAATGGACTTTCCGAAACATACAATAATTTTCAATGGATGTCTCAATGATATAAGATAGTCATCTACTACTCCATTCCTAAGGCTAACACCTTAATTGTTTGAGAAGGCCACCAACATGACCTCAGCACTAAAGTAAACTCAACCCTGACCCCGAGCTGTTGTGTCAGATAAAGGAAGCAGTAGACAGAAATGATCCCTCTAGCTCAGCATCACCCATGAATCTATTCTAGATAACTGCTGATCAACATGAAAAATGTAACAAGCAACAGCATCAATCCTAAAAAAAATTGTGAATACTGTACAATTTATTTTGGATTATGATAAAATGTGCTCTTGGGAGGCAATGGCACCCCCTAGGGCTACACTAATCCTGCCCACACTCCCAGTCATATATAATCCCTCCCCTTTATCTCAACTTCCACACTTTGATGTTCCTTTGCTATTTGTTTGCAGCCTACCTCTGAGTCCTGGAGCACTTTCACTGTCCTCTATTAGCCTAACAACCCCTCTGGGTCTCAGAGTCCTTGGTTCTCTGACTCCATACTATTCATTCTCCACAGGTGTCTCCCTTTACCCTGACAGACCTACTGGTGCCTGGCTAGCACTATGAGCCAGTGGTCACCACCTATAGCCTGAATGGCCCTTATTTAAGTCTCAGGGCTTTAATCATGGCCTCCTTTTGCATCTTCAGCCATATCCATGCCTAGTAGATGTCACTTGGTCACCATTTGCCTTCCTTTATAGGCTTTGACCTTCTTAGCCTTAACCTATATGTTACTCTGACTGTTGGCCTGTGGTTATAGGCCCACTACTCCTGGCCTGGCCTTTCCAGTCTCAGCATCTTTTTGGCCTCAGGCCCACTATCACCCCTCTCAGACTTGGGCTCTGGCCCTCTCAGCCTCAGGCCCTCTATCGCCTGCTTGCTTGTGTGTCCTGTGCCCTGGCCTTGACAGGACTCAAGACCTCACATGCCAATCAGGCACTCCCTTGTCATCTTCTGATCACCCCTTACAGTCACATTTAGTCTGCCAGTGAAAAAATAGCACACAAAAAATACAAGCAATCACTTTAACTCAAAGTGCCCTACCACTGCCAAGCCACTCTCCCCCTCCCTGGCTCTCTCAGTCTCAGAAGTACATGGCATCCCTGAAGTTTCCCCTCTTCAACAGCATGATCTTAATGGGCAGCTTACTGACTAGGCTGCACTTGTTTCTTAACTGCAGGGTTGGAAAAAATGGTAAATCCAGCCAGCAGCCAGACTGTAATTCCCTGCCCACATCACTGCAGCTGGTTTGTATGGAGACCCCAGCAGTACAGGGTCAGGTTTTTCATGGAAATTGGCCCCAACAGCACTGGCAGGGCATGCAGCTGAGCAGGTGGGGGCTCTGCAGCTGGGGCTGGGGTCTTGCAGTGATGATAGGGTGGTCTGGAGCTGGAACAGAGGCGTGATCTGCTGCCTGCATGCCCCTGCCCAGGGACTGCAGACAGAGGATCGCAGCTCTGCCCTGTAACTGCCACAAGATCACAGCCCTGGAACAGCTCCCCACCCTGCTTCACACTATGCCAGTGCTGCTGGGGCTGGTCTCCATGGAAACCATGGCCCATCACTGTCATGGTGACACCACTGGTGGGGTCTCCATGGAAGATAGCTTCAGCAATGCCGGCAGGGGCTGCTGGGAAGTGGAGTCTGCCGTGGGCACGATCGAGTCCACAAGGCGGACTTTGCTCACCCCTGCCTTATTGCCACCCCTTCTGCAGTTGATCCCTCTTCAACTCCTGGGGCTCTTTCTGCTGCAGTTTCTTTCTTAAAGTAATAGGATCCCCTGGATCCCTATTACATGGACCAAAATGGAAATCTAGCATTTTTGTCTACCAAAGGTGTTACTTTACTACAAGTGTTAGCCTACACTTTTGACAACAAAGCATTATTCAAGATAATCGTTAAAATGTTTCCAATGAAATTCCAAAGTTAATGGACCAAAAGACAAATAAAAATATATTTTTTAAAAATGTCAATTCAGTATTCACACACTGAAAGCTTTAAATAATGCACACATTTTGTGCAGTTTGTTTCAGGAAAGAAGTAATTCTTCTGTCCCATTTTCTTATGTCCCATAAAAATTATATTAAGCTAAAAGCGTTACATGCCCTTTCTGCAAGAGAATTAAAAACATGATATATGAGTTTGAAAGTATCATATGACTCTGATATATGAGATGATGAAATGTTTTAAGATTATAGAAATCTTCAATATTTGAAACAGGGTTAAAGATAATTTCCAGGTTTGTTTTTGTTTTTTAAAACTACAGTACAGTATTTCTGAATATTTTGTCACTTGGGTCCTCAGTCAATGTTTTGGCATACTTAAATTGCAATTTCTCAAATAGTTTCCTGTATTCTCAGTTGTAAGATTTTAATTTTTTTTAATCAATAAACCAATAATTACATTTTGATTTATCATTTTTCAACTTCTCAGTTTAGTCTCAGCCACTCCTATAATACTTCCAAGTTCCACATTCAAGACATAAATAGATCCAATCTTTTCTCCATTCATCATACTAGCACAGTTTTTAACGAAGCATCTACCTTCTCTGTCCTCTCTGAGGTATTTTGCTGTAAGCTGAAGGGTACTGTACCAATACAATCTATGTTACATTATTCTGTTCTAAACCTTGCTCTTGGCTTAAAATATCCCTCTGTAGGTCTGTATTTGGATTTAGTTCTTTGTTTAAGCGGATGGAAATATAGAAAGCAAGCTGACAGGGCTCTCAGAGGCAGGACAAGTATTTTTGCTATAATCAAACTGTAACAGACAGTTTTAGCTGTTTACATAGAGGAGGCAGTAAAACCATATTAAATTAGTAATTAGCAAGAAATAAAAGCTTCATTTGGGTGCATTTACATTTCCATCCCCCCTCCCCCCATTTCTCGTCCAATGTGCTTCCTTGCCAGCAATTATTTCTCCATTTTGCCTGACATACATTGACAGAATTGCTATTATGAATATTCCAATTCAGACAGGTGAGGATGTGGTATCATCAGGCCTTGATCCCATATTGAACTGTGTACACACGTAACAACCAACCACAAACAGGTCCAGGGAGGTGATGTTTCCCTTCTATGAAGCATTGATCAGGCCACAGCTGGAGTACTGTGTCCAGTTTTGGGCACTTCAGGAGGGATGTAGATAACCTGGAAAGGGTTCGGAGGAGGGCCACCCATCTGGTTAAAGGCCTACAGAAAAAACCCTACGAGAACCAATTGAGGGACCTGAACCTCTTCAGCCTCCACAAGAGAAGGCTAAGAGGTGATCTTGTGGCGATCTACAAACTCACCAGGGGTGAATAGCAGGAAATAGGGGATACGATGTTTACCAGGGCATCCATCGGAGTGACTAGAAACAATGGCCACAAACTGAAGGAGAGTCATCAGGAAAAAATCTTTACAGTGAGGGTTGCCAAAATATGGAATACACTTCCAGGGAAGATGGTGCTCTCCCTTTCCTTGGAGGTATTTAAGAGGAAATTGGACAGACACCTGGCTGGGGTCATCTGATCCCAGCACTCTTTCCTGCCCAGGGCAGGGGCTGGACTCAATGATCTAATAGGTCCCTTCCAACCCTAAAATCTATGAAATGTATGATATTTCTAAGTGAAGTCCCTATAAAGTTAATGGGAAATTACTGCCCATATATTTAAATTGCAGCTCTTTGAAAGACTGAAGTTCATATTATTCAGTGGTATAGTTTGGGAAGTATTCAAATAGGCTTTGAAAACTCTTTGCCCTACCTATCAGTTTTTATTTCTAAACAACACAGGTGTATAATATTAATATTATTTAATATTAACATCCAAATTCAAAATATTAGTGCCTTTAATTAATATTTAAGATTCTGGTTTAATAGCCATTTGGGAAAAGAATTTGACTTGACAGACTCCATCATGAGCTATTTCTTTGAGCCCCTCTATATGTGCAGGTAAAGGCATAAGGGAATCTAATGCACAATCCACACAATCATGTCTCCTGCCATGCCGCATGCCTCCTGCTGTGCCATTTATGGCAGGAAGTGTAATTGTGGGATTGTGGTTTAGGTTAGATGCTCTTTCCTGCACCCCAATATACCAATCATACTCAGGTGTGACAATCAAACCACTCAAAAAACTCCTAGCTTTCCAAATTATTCTTCAAATTGAAGACAACAACACTCCTGGGTGGACCTTTGACATGAATAGAAACCTTTTCTGTTGTTCAGAAAGCAAATGTAACAGCTCCCCCAGCAACAAAAAGGAAGCCTATAGCAGACTGAATAATAAGTTTTTACGATCAATACAGAATGCAGACACCACTCATCCATCAAGGGTGGTCCATGATGATGGCCAGAGAGAGAGCAACCACACATCAGTTCTGCCCAGTAGTTCTCAGAGACACAGCATTCAGATTACTGGAAAACTCCACAGACAAAATGGCATATCCAGTCCTTTGACCCAGCCCTCCGGATTGCACCCAAACTGTACAGTTTCTCAGAATCCCTGTATGGATCATGCCCAAGAAACTGATTCCTGTCTGTACTGCACATCTTCATAGTTTTTTACAGAAAAAAGTGAGAACATTCAAACAATAATGAAGTTTAAACAATAGCACACATTCCCAAATGTTGCTGAAGGAAGATGTGTTTCCAACAGGCTGTCGGTAAATACAGTCACATAAAATCCATGTTTATGCAAGGGTCCTGAAAAATAAATGTAGTGAAGGCATTAGGGGATAATACAATGTTTATTATCAAAATGAGGGATAAATGAGTGGATGCAACACCCAGGAAAGCCTCTGGATCAATTAATTCAGCAGTTGTCAACTGGAGGTATACATACCCCCAGGGTACTTTAAAAGGTCAAAAGGAGTATGCACGGGCAGGCAAGGATGGAGGGCCGCTGCCTCACAGGAGTAGGGCCAGGGCACAGCAAGATTAGTAGCACCCTTCTGCAGGCTGTACAGGTGCAACGCTGCTGCTGCTCACCACCCTCCTCCCCCTGCTCGCCGTCTGGCCACTCACCCCGCTCACTGTCGCCACCACTCACCATCTGGCCGCTTGCCACTCCCACCTCCCCATTCACTGCCCAGCCTCATGCTACCTGCCTGGGGGCACACTTTAAAAAGGGGACTGCTGGAGTACACTTTTAGTAAAAAAAGTTGAAAACCCCTGAATTAATTGATACCAAAACTTTGTTGGGTACCTTAGATTTATCTTGATCAGAAACTTAATGTCAAGTATTACTAATAAAATATTACTAAGCCTTTCATATTCCAAAGTACAGTAAATTGGTAGTAATGTAGCATTATGGCACAAAATGCTGTACTAATAGCTTCCCAGGTGAGCAGCTGTAGTGAGGAAAGTGGGAGTGAGAGGCAACCAGGAGAGTAATATGTGAAACAACCTAACTCTTTTCCTCTTGAAAGTTGATCCATGCCATTGCTTTATGTTATCTGTCAGAGGAGCAAGATATCACATCCTTTAAGAGACAGAAAGCTGAATGGAGAAATGAAATGAGCAGTAAACTGAAAAGGGTCATGTCTGATAAGCCTTTGCTCTGACCTGTTTCTATCATTTCCTATGCTATAAATAGATGGTTTCTGCCTACCTTGTGTTCGTGAATTGTGCTCTATTGCTGATAAGAACTTGAGGCTTCATGATCTTTTCCAGAGGTGAACTAAATTAGTTCCCATTTATTATTAATGTTTCTGTCAAACTGTTATTGGGGCTCAGCACAGATTTTGAAGTCAGAATACTTATTTTTTTTCATGTGCAATTTATCTGCCTGGATATTAATTTGTTCTGTCAGTTTGCGTTGAGTAATATGAAGAGACAATACAACAAAGTGTGATATATCATTAAAACAATGAGACAAACTGAAGAAAATTTGAAAAGACAAGGTTTCGAAAAGTTAATTTCAAGTATTAGATTGCCTAAAGAGGGACTTTTAGAATCTATATTCGATGTCACTTTGTAATTTCTGAATACCTACAAACTATGGAAATATTGGGTGCACTGTTTCCATTAAGCGGGAGGTTAATCCTTCAATTAATTCTTCTTGCTTCCTGCAGATCGTTTACTAAACCAAAAAAACCCCTTTTAGTAATAATTTGTACTTTCAATTTCTATTCATAGCACTTTCTGTAAGACAGTCCCTAAACAATTTATAAGTATTATTAACAAATTTTGCCTTGCAACATCCCTTTATAGTATCAAGAAGCTAGTCTTTGCAGCTGGGAAAGCTGAGCTACCATTAAAAGTATTTTTAAGTTACATCATAAATCCTCAAAACTAGGAACAAATCCTCCATCTCCTGAATCTTTATTTTCAGCATCGTGTAGCACTGGTATCTCTGGCCCTTGTTTTACCTTACACTATAAGCCACACAAATATTGATTAGTGTTACTGGTAGCTTGAGTTTGGGGCAGTCACTTCAGGCCAGCAGAGGCCCGGAGGACAGAAAAACAAGAACCTCCCACATCCTATTCAGGGATTCCCACAGCTCCCCCAGTTTTCCCCTCCACTCCTGGGGCTTCCCCCTTGCCCTTGGGGTTTCCCTATGCCTTCTGCCTCCCCTCACCCCAGGGCATTATTTACTTGTGGTTGCCCATGCTGTCCATCCCAGGGGAGCAGACGGGTCAAAGTTAACCTGCCTGCTTGGATATCTCTGTAACTGGGCTGCTGCTCTTCTGGCCCAGATAGCAACAGTGATAGCACAGCCAAGCAGTTTAACCCTTCCCTGTCTGCTCCCCAGACACCATGGGCAGCCACAAGTAAGTGGGGGTGAGGGAGCAGCAGGGCAGCAAACAGAGATCTAAGGTCCTAAGGAGAGGTGGAGGAGAGGGGAAATGGTTCTGATCCAGGTCAGTGGGGATGGAGGGACAAGGTGGGGTGTTTAGACTAATGTAACATAAACTGGATAACACAGATCAGAGACAATCCTGCCCTGGAGTAGCATAACTTTGAGGTGCATAACAAGCTCTTAATGTGTGGACAGGTGTTAATATATAGATAATCCAGGAATTAAGAGCTCCAGGAGCTGTCCAAAATTACCATGTAACAAGGACCCGTGTCTGTTCCAAGGTTACTTTGGTTTTAGTCGATCATTCTATCTAATCCTGATATCTTGCTTTTCATTCAGAACCTCTGGGAATGAACCACCTCCTTTTTGAGTCCTAAAGCTCAGCTCCTAATTATATAATTACATAAATTCTAATATTATAAAAGCCGTAGTCTGTCTTTCTGTCTGCCCGTAACACTTTATGGGCACGCTGATCAGCTGTCTCGACAGCAGATGGTGGGGGTACCATAGCAGACAGCCACAACAACAACAACAGGGACAGAGGGGTTGGGGGAGCTGAGCCCAGCACAGGTGGCTACTACTGGGAGGCAGTGGCAATGGAGCAGACAGAGTGGGGGATCAAGCAGGCAGCACTGACTTCATCCCCCACCCCCTGCTCCCTGGATGCAGTGGCAGCATGGGGTTCTGGGTGGCAATGCTCAGTCCATGGCCCTCCATCATTCATGGAGAGGGGACATGGGCCAAGTAGATGTGGGGGGAAGCAGGCCCAGCCCAAACAGCAGTGGATCACACTGGGCCCTGAAATGGCAATGGATGGGGGGCGCACCAGGCCCAACCCACCCCAAAATGGCAGCAGGCAGAGGAGGGTGCTGGCCCCAGCCCCACAATGGTGGGGTGGACCCAGCCCCAAAACAGCAGCGGGTGGGCAGGGAGTGCTAAGCTCGGCCCAGCCCACCCTCGCAATGGTGGCAGGGAGGGTGGGGGGGCAGGCACAGCTCCATGGCAGAGGGGAGGAAAGGGGGAGCAGGCCCAACCCCAAAGGTGAGGGGGGAGAGAGAGCTGGATACAGGCCTCTGTCCTCGCCTGCACCCCCCTTCCCTCATCATTCTTGTTAGGCAATTGGCTAGTATAAATATGGTGACATTCAGGGTTGCCAACTGTCCTTAAATTTACAATCACTCCAGAAAAATGAGGCCTAAAAAGTCCTTTTTATAAATTCCATAAGAAAAATGCACCATCCATAAAAACAGGAAACCAACAATCATTCTCCATGGTCAGAAAGAAGCTAGGTACTGAAGGTACTGTTGAAGTACAGATGGAGCCCAGTAGGACCACCTGCTCTGGAGGGAAGCACAACATATTGAAGGGAGTTCTTTTTAGCATTTTGTGCCTTATAGGACTTTCCATATCTTCCCATCCAACCAAGCCACATCCTCTTGCTGCTGCATCTCCTTTGTTTGTAACACTGCTCATCTGGTAGGCAGACAGTAGTCATTCCCTGGGGGTGCATGCTGCGATGGGTGGGAGTCAAGCTAACAGGGGTAAGGCCACAAGTTGGGTAGTATGGTACAGGGTGCAGTCAAGAGTAAAGGGTCTGAGGCTGAATTTGGTTATCAGTAAAAAGTCTACAGATTCACATTCCATATATGAGTTCATACAGATTTAGACAGTTGATCCTGGGATGTGAACACAAGCAATACTTTATTTCTAGAGCAGTTCCGTGGAAATTACTATCAAAGTTACCAGTAAAAAAAGAACTCTGAAGAGGCTCCTAACACAAATGTTGCTGTAAAGCACTCTACCACAGTGCTGCCCATGAGTCTCAGAGTGTACCCTCATATAGCACACATGGTGCTCAGGCCTAGGGCAGGGAAGGGCATGTGCTGAATATGATGCCCATGCTAGACCAGCCCCATGCCCTGTATCCTGTTTGTGAGGCTGGTCTGTGGGCACAATCCAGCCTGCAGACTGGCCCCAGACCATTCATTTGACCTTCCAGGCCTGAAGAATTTGACACCCTGCTCTATGTTTAAATATTTTTATTGTTTTAAAATAAACATGCGATGTCATAAGATACAGAGAGGTAGTTAGCCATATTAGTCTGAAGTTAGACAAAACGCAGGATAGGTTTACATCTTTTAGGCTACCTAAATCAGAGATGCATAGCATAAGCTTTCATAAGCAGAGAACAACACCTGATGAAGTTAACCCCATGCTTATAAAGCCATGTGCTATACATCTCTGATTTAGTCACCCTGTTTTCAGCTAGGTATAGCATAATAAATTTTTAATTTAGATTAAAAGACAAAATGTAATTTTCCTGGATGCATCTGACTTGATGCATTTCTTATGAAGCAGTAGAAAACTCCTCTTCTGGAGGTGGCCTTTTCTAGATAATAGGGGGGAAAAAATCTAGCTTTGTTCTAGTGAATAATATCAATACCTGTGCATTCCCCATTTTCTTTCTTTACACTCAGTCTTTCACCTATTGTTTATTAACTCTAAAAGTGAGCTGGAGACCAGGTTTAATGGGTCTTTAGCCTCTGTCATACACAGAGTGCTTTGAAAGCCATTAGAGAGGTCATGTATTTTGCTTCTAACCTATTATCAAGCTAATGGAGTTTGCTGTTTTCCACAACCCCCAAAATGCAATCAGCTGCACTATACATCTGCACTATACACCTATTTTCTGTTAATTGCATTGTTATATATGTACTACACACTGCTTACCTGTAGTTACTCCACACAGTCATACCAGGCACACTGGTTTGATGCTAGGATATGTGGGATGAGCATCCCAATTTTCTAAGCATCACAGAGAACGAAACCTTTCTAGGAACTGGCTTCTGAGGATAGCCTGTTGTCCCTTCCCAGTCCCAAGGGCAGAAACAATTTTATACTGAGGTTTTTCTAACTCTGTAAACTCCTCAGTGCAGTCAATTTATGGCAGCTGGCCAAGCCATGCATCCATTAAATGAGTTGCTCCTGATTTCAGGCCAACTGTTCATAATGTGTGGCTGGCACTCCAAAAGACACTTGATGGCCTTTTGGGCATTTCTGAAATGCAGAAAGGTTCTGAACACATAGGACAAGAATGAGGCATCCATAGTAAATTGAGCAGAAACAATGAGTACTGCAATTATCTCACAGTTTTCATGTTTGTACAAGCATTTCTGGAGCAGAAGAACTGGCACAGAAGAAACAAATCAGATTGTCTTGCAGAATGTGACACAACATGGCTCCAGAACTTTTGCCAGGATAAGCAGCTCTTCATAAAACCAGGCCAAGATGCTGCAGTGACCCTCCAGTGTCAGAGTAGTCAACTGAAAAAGTGCATACTGATGCATTAGCAGATTAGTACCACTCTGGAGGATGAGTGCTTGGGACTGCTACAGTTTACATATACCCTGACCATACAGACCCTGGGGGGATGGGAGGAACAATTACATATTTAGCAGTTGCAGGGGAATAGTGGAATAAGCTATCTGGGAATTGGTTGGGCAAATATGACATGCTGCAGTACCTCCAGGTATATCATTTTTGAAACAAAAGGCGAGTATTTTCACAAGGAGTGGTCCCAATACCACTGATAGTCTATTAAAGCAGATCAAAAAACCAAAAAAATTCTCTGGCACAGGCTCAAGGAATATGAGGAATTCTTTATATACTTATAGCCTCATGACACAGAGTAATGCTTATGAGCAACTGATTGAACATATTGTTTGGCTTTATTAATTACTAGCAAATTGTCAAGAAGGGGAGGGCAGAGAAGGAGGCGGGGAGAAGCTTGCTAACCCTAACCCACCCCCTGTGTTGCTGCCACCTCCCAGGAGTATGTGGGGAAGGGGGGAGATTGCCCCACCAGCACCCCATACCGCTGCCACTGCCAACGAGCAGGGCTGGTGGGGGAGAAGAGGCCAGCAGTGCTGACCTCACCACCCCCCATCCTCACTGTCATGGCAACGCTCTGCTGCGCCATCGCCGCTGCCTCCTGTCCATAACACTTTTGGAGCAATCCGATTGGTTACTGAAACAACCGGAGTGCTCCAAAAGCATTACAGACAGACAGCTGAATTAAACCCTTTATTATTTTAGAATTCTTGCATGCTGGATTAGCGTTTAATTTTGTTTTCAAATAGCGTGTAGAACTGGCAAAGACTGCCAATGTACATTTTAGGGAGTATATTGTATTCTGTAATTTTTGGTTTGTAGTGTCAAAGGCTTTTATCTTATTTTCCTCAAGTCTATTGTTTTTTCCCCCATTATCAATGTTGATTAATTTTTTTTTAAATGGGTTTTGACTCATGGGGATCCATGTCATTTTAGTTTCCAAGTGATTGATATCTCTTATACTTTAATCAAATCTTTCTATGTAAATGTGGATATTGATTTATTTGCAAGTACCTTGACAACAACCAATGCCCCAAGAAAAATGAAAGTTTTTTAAACAAACAAGTACCTGAAGGGTAACAAAAGAAGAATATAGACAAACATCCTACCATTTTCAAGAGTACTTTTTGAAAATACTACTGTGTAGACATGGTACACTAACAAAGGTAACCTTAAACAAAGTAGAATAAGGCACTACTGATTAAACAAAACAAAATACCCCACCTGCATGCAGGCACAATGATTGTAATTTGTTGTATTCTGTGCCCATCTTGTTTTCCTTTCCCCTGCATTATGTAGGGCTGCACAAGTATGTGTTCATGAGTATTGTTTTCCCACTCTAGGTGCTGGAATTATCCATTGCCCAAGAAATCCAGAAGGGTTTTCAATTCATGCTTAACTCAAAGGGTGAGCAGGACACAGAAGAGAATAAAGAAAGAAGCCTTTTTACAAAACAAAAAATAGTGGATACTAGGTCATGTTCAGAATCAATGGTGAAAATGTGAAGAAATGTACTTCCCTCGCAAACTGTTCACCCAATCTTTAGGGCAGGAAAGCCTTTTTGAACTGAAAGTGTATGCCAAAGCAAAGGGAAATTTTGGGGGGTTTTTTGGTAACATAGAAAAATAGAAGTCACTGCCCCATCGTAGTTCAGGCACTAACACAAGGACACTGTTTGCAACGTTTGTAATGTCTCATTTGCAAATTCAGTATCTGTGGGCAGGTGTGACAAGGCAATCCACAATCCACAGCAGAGTGTAGAGTTAGCTCATTACCAGAAGCCATTTACCTATGGCAGCACTAAGCTCAGCATAGACTTATTTACTCCACTAAGGTGAGAAGCAGGATAGACAAGGTCTGGTAACTGAGCACCTTTTTTAAAGCAAGCTTGGATATCTCTGCCTACAGAGGTGGTATCGCAAGCTTAGTAAAAGAGCACTTTAATGCATCATGGTAACATAACTGTATAATCTTTTTCAATTCTTATTGTTCAATGGTTGCCTCCATCCCTCGATTTGGGGAAGGGAGTATGGGGTTGAGGAAAGATAGAATCCTAACACACCTTTGTTATCTGCATCAGGTTCTATCTTTTTTTCATCTGCCTAATCCTTCAAATGCATGAACAGGAAGAGAACAATACAACTAAAAACTGTAGACAAATCTTTGACAGTAGAGGTATAAACAGCAGTAGTTTGGTGTGACCCACTCGCCAACAGCAAACATTTAGCTACAGTAATAGATAATTTTGCATGCAAAATGTGTGACCCTGTTGTTATTGTGGTTGCAATTGCAAAGGTAGTATTAGGAAACAGCTAGTGCTTTTGCATTTAATTTTTTCCTCTTTGTCTGCCAGTCATTTTTCAGTGCATACGACAGAGCTGTGGGTGAGATATGGAATTTCATTACATGTCTTTGGCCTTTAAATGAAATTGAACAGATATAAGAAACTATAATATCTTCTGTAACTCAGACTGTATTGGCCAAAACCCAGGAAATCTCTTTTTTATCCAATATGTTCACAACACAGTAATACACATGGTAGATAGAACTTAAGGAATATGCTTCTTTTTTCTGTTCCTGTTGCTCCAAAATTTTAGACCACCACTGGATCAGCTTGCTCAGCAGGCTGCTTCTGGTTAACCACTGATTAACCTGAGTTGACACATTCTGTTTCTCAGATTCCTCTGCAAGGGATTCCACCCTCATTGTAAATCTGGTCTCTCATGGAGTCCTGGGAGGCACTGGGCTCTGTACTTAGGACCCAGGCAAGCTCCTTGTTGAGTTCTGCAGAGCAGATACATCTCCCCAGGCATTTGGATAGCATTCTTATCCTTGGAACTACTTTAAAAGTGGTCTGAACCCAGGACTGGAAAAATCACTGTCAAATGCCCAACTATAATAGGAACCTCCAAGATGTATTATGTATTATTGGTAGCCCAGCTAAAATCAGGGTCTTAAGAATATTCTCTTCATACATTTACAAGAAACCTAGAATACTTTGTAGCTGCACACTGGCAAATATCATCCTCAGCTTGACAGAGCAGGGGTTCATTGTGAAGAGGCAGTCTGGAGTAGCCTATGTGGTAAATAAAAGGTTAAACCCAGTATAGGAAGACATCAAATGCCACACAATTTCTGGGGAATAATAGGAAAAGCAGGTATAGAGAAAAGGCTGAAATGGCATTTAATTTTAAGAATGGCAGTGGGGGACTCTCTGTACTCAAGCCCTATTGCCCACAAACACACTATGCCTTTACTGAAGAGTGGGCAGGTCACAGCTATGCTGGATATGGACCTAATTCCCCTCTGCAAGTGTGTAAGCTCCAGCTCTCCTTTCCATTATGCCCGAATATAAAGGCTGTAAGCGTGGATGAGTATGGGGGGGTAGGCCAAACACTCAGAGAGCTAAAAGTACAGAAACACCTTCATATCATTTTGTGCTCGTGGAAGCTGATTTCAAACTGCACATTGTATAAAGCTCAGGCCTTGACATTATTATAGAAAATTATTCTGTTCAAAGCAAAATAAACTTATAAGGAGGTTAGAGAATGGAAAGCTAAAAAAAGATAAACCAGTATTCTTTATTATTATGCTTTTTAAAGAAAATAATGTAATATATTATACAACATAATATTTGTGTGATTTACAACGAGGTCTCCAAGTTGTCAGTCATGGTTCGATGCCTTTTCAACGCTATGCTCCAGAGACATTACACAAGGTAAATCGTTTAATATTTTATCGGCTGCTGTTGATATGAGGCACTTCAGTATAGTGAGTCTTTTTATTACTTCCTTTCATTTATTGCTGAGAAGCTTTTATCTCTGTCCACTGATTAAAATACAGTTTTCCCAAAGTCTTTATCTGCCATCACTGAGCCGATTAAGTTAAATAAATATGATTATACCCTTGTCTTGAAAATCATCTTGAAGGAAATCTGAGCAATTGCCTTCAATCTGAAAAACTGAACAATTGCCAGCTATAGCTCTCTAACCATAGGTCTCTTTTTGTATTTGGTTAGTCTCAGTGGTAGGGATGAATACTTCTGTCACCTATAGTCAACTCAGGAAGTGCACTCTTTAATTAGTGAACTAGCAGAGGATCCGCATAACTGCTGGAAAATTCTCTTTAAACTTCAGTCGCAGTAGAAAGAGACACCAGGGAATATCTGTCAGGCAACTTCCTCAAACATTAATAAGTACAACAGGCTACAAATACATACAGATTGTATTTACCATAAACAATAGACATGAATTTCTTATAAGCTTCTTATGAGGTCCTCAATTATGTCTTCCTAGCAAGCTGCAAGAGTGCTTTCCAAATAAGTTAAAAGAAAGCTGCATAAAACATCACTTGTCCTTTAAGTTACTCCAGTTGAGAAGCCTGCTGTTCTGAAACTGCCACATTTGGGAAGTTTCTCCAGCTGTATGTGAAAAATTGATCACATAGGATCGAGAGTTAATATTTCAAATTCCCATTCTCGATGATTGGCTACAACTGGCTGCATAAATTACAATGTTGCTTCTGTTACCTGGCTTTAAAAAGATAGCAGTTAAACAGATTAGGGAATGCTAAAAAATTAATCCTTTCCCTTTCTGGGTTGCATAAAACTTACTAAGGTACCTATCCTTACTGGCTAAAAAGAATCATTATCTGCTATTCCTGTCAAGCAAAGCATTGCATGTGATGGTTATATTTAGTCCTATTGATACTTACCGTAGACCTTGAAATCATCCTAACTAACCTAAGGCACATCTGCTTGTCTATATCATATTTTATACATCCTTGTCTATGTTATACATATTATACATCCTAGCAAGCAGATGGAAAGAGGAGGACGTCACTACTTCCTGTCCAGTTACCAAAACATCTGGGTTCTTCCACATTTTGCAACTTTTACAATGCAACAATGATTCATATATTTTTCAACACAACTTTGAATCTCTTGGGAAAGCTTTTTTTGGGGGGGAGGCAATTACAGCAGACATATGTTGAGTGTGATGTCAAAAGGAAAAATATTGGACCATCTGTATTGTTTAATTTTTTTAATTGAATAGAATTTTTAAATTCAATAGAAATTTCTTTTCAAAGTTTAGTTAAAGCTGCCGAGATTTTTTCAATAAAACATATATTTACCATCGCTATGACAAAGAAATGAGGAAGCACTATTATTAAATGTATATCTGTTGAGTTGTAAAGAAAATAGAACTAGGCAGTGCCTTTTTTCCTATGAATCTCACAACATTCAAGAGCTTATTTTCTTAGAGAGGCTGACAGAACCATTCTAAGGTAAGTGCTATCAAAAACATTTTGCAAATGAGCATATGAAGGCACTGAGCATTTAAAAACTGACCCAAAGTCAACTAAAATCAATGGAAGCTCTTTCATTAATGTAAAAGTCTTCCCGCTCAGGTCCTAAAGTGACTTGCCATAGTCATTCTAATGCCAAATTCTGGAACAGCATATATTCCTGAAAGTAACGATATTCTGTTCTTGCCAGCAACTAACACTTCCTTTTGAGCAGACTGATGTCTCTTTCATTCACAACCACAAAATGATGGCTTTTGATACCTCCAGATCCTCTTCTGCATATAAGACCTGCACTCTAGTAGTTATCCAATTTTCATTTCAACTAAGTTAAAAGGAAAATAAAAACCATTAGGTGTAAATTTCCATGACTGCTTAGAAAACAGAGAAAGAAACATACCACAGAAATATACACTGGAAAATATCAACACTGAGTGTCAATTTCCACACATTTGTGGAATATGGTTTTCAAGCTGTTACTACTACTAATTAATAGTAATCAAAATTACATTTCAGTGGGTGCATCTACATGTGCCTCTCCCCAACCCCCCAGCACAGTTGTTACTGCACCACCATTTAGTACTTGATTTAGGAAATACTAAATGATAGTGCAGTAATAGCCATTACTGTGTCATCTTGGTGGTGCATGGTTATTTTTAGCAGCTACATCACTGCAACAACTTGCTATAGCGAGGTAGCTCATCGCTCAGGCAACGTAGCATCTGAGTCACAGTTTGTGCCCACCAAGGCTAAATTGCCATACATTGCTATGGCGATGTAGTGTCATGTGTAGACACACCAAGTGTAAATTTAATAAACTGATGTTTTCCTCTTTTCCTCACGCATTAGAAAGTCATGTGGAAATAAGGGGTTTAAAATTACGTAACAACAAAATTTTTCAGGATATTTTCCCAAAAGTGACAAACATCTCAGAGACCAAAATATCCTTTTAAACCATGATATCACTTCATGAATGATGAACAAGGCATTACTTTCAGAAAAGCAGAACTTCTGTTAATTTTAGTTTTACTGTTTTATTTTGTACAGCTCCCTTCGTTAAAATGTTATGGGAAAAACAAATAGGGAGAGGACAGTTGAGTGAATGCATGCAAGCAAAAAAGGCTTTGGGTCCTGCTTAGAGATCATAGAGGAAGTATTCAAAAATATAAGGAATATTTTATTTAGATAGCCTCGATCCTTCATTTCTCTCATGACAGCTCTCATTAATAACATTTGTTATACTACTGCACATATAACAGATAATGAGACGTTAAAAACTTAATACTACTTTCCATTGTTTTAAAGATCAGATACAAAAATGAAGATCCATTTATTTAATACATTACACAGAACATGTAATATTGATGCATTCATTTCCTGGATATTCAATGAGAAATTAAACTTACCATCTCTGATAGATGTTTTGACGTCTTCATTGCTCATTAGTATCTGCCCATACATTGGTAACTATTCCAAACTGCCATTTGATCAGAAGATAGTTAAAATGTGTAACAATACTAATTAAAGCAGTTTTCAAAATACAGCTGAGATTACAGTGTGATTACAAGCATAACCAACTATCATCATTTGTGATCTTATCTTCAGAATAGCCACTGATACCCTGTTTTTTCCTGGAAAGTGTGGTAACAAATGGTAAAGTTCACCAGCTGTGTTCTAATATCTTCTACATAATGAAGAAGTACCATATTTACTCAGATACAAGACAAACCCAATTATAAGATAACCTCCGGTAACAAGATTCAATATATGGAAAAAATATAAATGTTATAATTTTCCTGATATAGAATCTAGTTGTTGTAAGTTTGCCTTGATTTTTTTCCCCTCCCACTACTACATCAGGAAAAAATAAAATCTGAGGGATAAGGTATCCCCTTTGCTGCCTGCTTCTGCCCCCACCCTCCCCACTTTTTCCCCTGGCAGCTTTCCCCTCTCCTTACTGTCAGATCCTGCTCTCCCTGAGCACATAGAAGCAAGGAATAAATGTGAAATCAATAACCCTGAAATTAAACGTGGCTACAGCAATTTGCAAGTAGTACCCATATACTTAGTTCATCCAGAAATTATACATATTACCTTTTTTTGAAACTCCTACAAGTTTCAGCACAGGTACTCCATTAATATACTTTTAAGCAGCTCTTCTATACCTACTCATATATAGTACAGACTGGATGCGTCTATATGAGACACTTTACTGAGCATTTAACTAACTTAATGCCCAATAAAATGTAAGTGTCTGCATCTGTGCACCATTTAAAGCACTTTAAATTTATCTAATATGCTGTTTACCAGTACCAATACATATAGCTGCTACATAAAGGGTGCATTAAATAATGCGCAGTAGCTCACATGTAGATGCTGAAATGGACACAGACTGAGCCCATACAGCCACTTCAGAGAGGGCCAGCCTCCTGCTTGGGGCAGAGCCATGTGGCTGGCAGTTTATCTAGCCACATGGCAGGGGAAACTTGGTGTCTAGCCCAAGCTGGCCTCTAGACCCCTGGCCTGCCCCCTGGCCCATGCCACCACCTGCCTGGCCTGTGGTTCCATGCCCCATTTGTGTGGGCACATGCTGGGTCCTGCAGCCCCTGGACCCAAGGGCCTGTCTCCTGGGCTCTGTGCCCCTCTACCCCCACCCATTGTAGGTACATGCTGGGCTTTGAAGCCCCTCGACCCTGGTTGTGACTCCCAGGATTGCTGAGAGGCAGAGTCTGCCTCCCAGGCTCCATGCCCACCTGATACAGGCAAGTGCTGGGCCCTGCAGCCCCCTTGTCCTCAGCTGTGATTCTGAGGACTGCTGAGAGGCAGAAGCCACCCCTTGAGCACCATACCCCCTGCTTCAGGCATGTGCCAACCAATACCAGCACCTGAAGCCCCAGCCTGGACCCTTGAGCCCCCTGGTAGCAGCTGTCATGGTGACTTCCCTGACACCAAAGACCATGCTTTAGGGCCCAAACTGGACTGAGGAGGAGACCGCAGACCTGATTGCCATTTTAGGGGAGGCAGAGATCCAGCATCAGTTTCACTGGGCCACCAAGACAAATTATAACATCTATGCCACAATGCCAGACCACATGCAGGAGTGCAGCCACCACCACCCTGCTCAGCTATGCCATGTTAAGGTGAAGGCCCTGTGGGCACAGTGGATCCAAGTAATGGACCATAATCTTTGCTCCTGGGCTGCCCACAGGTCCATTTCCTTCATGCAGAAGCTGGACCAGATCCTAGGCCTGAGAGACCCTGGAGAGAGCTCCACCATGGATGGGCTGCCAGAGCCTGTGCTATGGGCAGTGAGCAGGAGTAGTCAATAAGGGAGCACCCTCAGAGCACCCTCACCCAGTCTTGATGTGCTTCCTGGCTACAGAATCACCTGGCAGTTCAGAAAGTTCAGGAAGGTTCAATTCAGGAAGCCTGAGGCAACACCTGCACCACAAACTACAGCAGCAGACCCCAAGAAAGGAGGGCCAGCTGCAGATGGCCCAAGCAGTGAGGACCTCCAGCTCCAGGGTGTGCCAGCATCCCATGAAGTGTTCAAAACTGCACCCAATGAGAACATGGCTCCAGCCCAGGCACCTGTTGGAGTGTGCCTCATGTGGGTCAAGCTGACCAACTGCAGGTCCAAAACACCTGGTGTGAAGCAACCACTGTCCTCCAGGGCTGCAAGATGGAATTCCAGAATACTTGGTCATTGTGATCAGCCACTGCAGATGTTGATGAACACCCCCCTCCCCGCCAAGTTTTTCGACACAGCCTGAAGAATGGTGGAGTGGAAGTCCTGCCAGCTGTAGTAGGGGAGTCCATTCTGATGGGGAGGTGATGGGGATGTGTATTATGCTTAGGGCTCTGATGCACTGTGGGAATCTGAGGGCTCTGAAGTGCACCACCACCTGCAAGGGGTTGGTGATCTGGAGCATGGTGTGACCCAGCATGTCCTGAAGGGTGCCACAGACCTGCAGGATAGTCTTCCTGGCAGTTGCCTTGCCCACCCCAAACAGGTGGCTGATGTACTGCAGGGTGGTAGGCATGGTGAGCTTGAGGAAGATGGTCACCTGGGTCTCCATGGGGAGGGACAGAGGCATGTTGATGGGCTGGTGCTCTAGATGCAGGCCAAGCTGCTGAACTAGGTCCTGGAAGGTCGTCTTGGTTATCCAGAATGAGTCCTGCCACTGGTCATCATCCCAGGTGTGCTGGATGATGCTGTGCCACCAGTCCCAGCTGCCAAGGTTAGCCCAGAAGTGGTGAGGCCAGAGCCTCAGGAGTTCATGGATGGCAGTTGTGGTGCTGTCCATGTGGGCATTGTCAGTAACATCCTGCAGGGCTATGCCAGGAGGATGCAGACTGACCTGGACCAGAAAAGCATATGGCCAGGGAACAAAGCATGGGGCAACCTTTTAAAGGGTGCCTCTAGTACCCAGAGCTTGGCGCTCTCCCTGGCCACTGCAGGGGGGCAGAGCAGGGTAGGAGCAGCCCTTCACTTGACTGCTCCCATTGAGCACAAATCTATACCTGACAGAACATATGCAGACATGTTCCTGAGCAAAGCTTAATACACCTGAATTTACTTCACAGTAACATTCAAGCACATTAGTTGCACATGTAGATATACCCACTGTGCATGGTATTAGTCCAAAGCCAAAGGCTCATGTTTTACCACATAGCCCACTGGGCTGGGCCCCAGCAGAATCAACAGAAGTTCAAGCCAAGGTGACTAAGGCTAAAAAGAAAAGCCTACAAAGGATGGAGGGTGGGATTTACCTCCAAGGAGGATTATTCTGCACTGGTCTGGTCCTGCAGGGAGCAAACCAGGAAAGCCAAGGCTGCAACTGAACTCCAACTAGCTTTGAGCATCAAGGACAATAACAAGTCCTTTTACAGATATGTGGGGAGCCATAGGAAAAGCAAGGGCAACATTGGACCCCTGCTGAACCAGATGGGGCAACTGACAACTGATGCCCAGGAAAAAGCCAACCTATTAAATGGGAACTTTGCGTCGGTCTTTCATCAATCCTAAGGAGCTGGCAAGCATCATAGCTCAGCCCCTAGCATGGATCTTTGAGAACTCCTGTCACTCTGGTGAAGTACCCGGAGATTGGAAGAAGGCCAACATGGTGCCTATCTTCAAGAAAGGCTGGAAAGTGGATCCAGCAAACTACAGGCCTGACTTCTATCCTGGGGCAGGTCTTAGAAAAGATTAATCAAAGAGTCCATTCTTAACAGACTGGCCAATGGCAACATCCTGAGGGATAGCCAGCACGGGTTTGTTACAGGTAGGTCTTGCTTGACCAATCTCATTTCCTTCTACAACCACCTGGACCTGGACCTATCACCTGGACAAGGGAGAAGAGATTGATGTCATATATCTTGACTTTAAAAAGCTTTTGATCTGGAATCCCATGATCACCTCTTGGCGAAACTGGACAATTGTGGCCTTGGGTCTACCATGATCTGCTGGGTGGGAAACTGGCTCTGTGGTCGGACCCAGAGGGTAGTAATTAATGACAGTCACTCATCGTGGTGTCCTGTGACCAGTGGGGTTCCCCAAGGCTCTGTCCTTGGACCCATATTGTTCAACATCTTCATTAATGATGTGAACATTGGAGTCTGAAGCAGACTGGCCAAGTTCATCGATGACACCAAACTTTGGGGCAAAGCATCCACACCAGAAGACAGGCGGGTGATCCAGGCTGACCTGGACAGGCTCAGCAAATGGGCGGACGAGAACATGATGGTGTTTAACACCGAAAAATGCAAGGTTCTCCACCTTGGGAAGAAAAACCTGCAGCATCCTTATAGGCTTGGCAGTGCTACTCTAACTAGCACTATGGAAGAAAGAGGCTTGGGGGGGTCATCACTGACCACAAGATGAACATGAGCCTGCAATGAGATGCTGTGGCTACTAAAGCAACCAAAACGCTGGCTTGCATCCCTAGATGCTTCTCAAGCAAATCCCGGGACATCATTCTCCCCTTGTACCCAGCCTTGGTGAGGCCACAGCTGGAGTACTGCATCCAGTTCAAAAAGGATGTGGAGAAGCTTGAGTGAGTCCAGAGAAGAGCCACGCACATGATCAGAGGTCAAGAAAACAGACCTTACGATGAAAGGCTTAGAGCTATGGGGCTCTTTAGCCTGGAAAAGCACAGGCTCAGGGGTGATCTGGTGGCCACCTATAAGTTTATCAGGGGTGGCCACCAGGATCTGGGGGAACATTTGTTCACCAGAGCGCCCCAAGGGATGATGAGGTTGAACAGTCATAAACTACTGTGAGGCCGTTTCAGGCTGGACATAAGAAAGAATTTCTTTACTGTCCGAGCCCCCAAGGTCTGGAACAGTCTGCCATCGGAGGTGGTTCAAGCACCTACACTGAACACCTTCAAGAGCAAATTGGATGCTTATCTTGCTGGGATCCTATGACCCCAGCTGACTTCCTGTCCTTTGGGCAGGGGGCTGGACTCGATGATCTTCTGAGGTCCCTTCCAGCCCTGATGTCAATGAAATCTATGACTTCACAGTATGTGTGTGCACTCCAGATATGTCCCCCCACAAAAGGAGCCACATGTTAATTAGTCCCCACTTATGACTGGAATTGGGTGGTCTTGTCATCAGTCCTGAGTGCTCCAGAAATGTATATGCAAATGTGGCACAAGGCAACCTGGTCTAGCTTCACCTCATGGAGAGTGGGGCCACACTAATTATATGTAACAGGCAGAGAGAGGGGGTTACAGAGAGATTCATGGGTGAACTGTTTGTGGCCTCATTTTGTGATGTTTGCCAGGCATTTAAGGCTGGTGAAGAAACAGGAGTAATTAGAAATGAGAAGGAAAGGCACATCTCAGCTGTGGGAGTAAAGAGGAAGTAAAAATGCATTCAATATAGTGGCTCATGGGGGACTGATCTTAATAGGCACTACCATATGTCTTATACAGATGGGCTGTACTTGCAGTAGGTTCCCATCAGCATGTTTGCCCAGTGTAGGCCATGTGTTTTATAGTCATGCTCAGTTTTGGCTGCTTATAATTAGTTTCCATTCCTAAGCACATGCTACTTTTGGCAGAAGTTTAATAATAGACAATATATTTAGTGAGAGTCTCTTGTATGTGATTATAAGATCAGGGGCTTTTTTTGTCAGGCCAACTGGAGGGCGAACCTCGTCTTATATTTGAGTAAATACAATAATGCCAACTGAAGATGTACTTCAGTGAGTACCAAGTTCTTTCTGTGCCAGACTTAACAACTATTTTATTGGACACAATTATTTCTAAGGATGAATCATTTATATTGAGTATGTAAATCATAAATTAATAGATTGGAAGTTTTTATGCTTATGTAGAGGAGGTTCACAAATGTACATTTACTCCTCAGCCTATGGGAAATAAAATTTTAACTGTTGCTCACTCTGTGATGCCTAAAGGGAAGGGTTATGGCAAAGACCTTTGCCCCAAGATCACTTAACAAAAGATTCCTTCCAGTCCCATAGACAAATTTAGCTTGCAAAGCCAGCATAGATCTGAAGTAGTCAACCCAGCACTAAGATTTTGCAAATTAAAGGTAATTCTTTAATAATTAAAGTCCAGTAAATAGAGCCAGGAATAAACATTTATTGGCAGTTTAACCTTTTTTTTTTTTATTTATACCACTGGGGAAATGAAGCAAAAAGCAGAAGAGATGATCCAAAGGCAAGCTGATATAATCATGTTACTGCTATTTTATCTGTGTCAAACTGAGAATCCTGATTTGAATATTTTCCCCCTGTAGCTTAACAAACCAATAACTGGGATGACTCATTGCACATGTCATAAGAAAGGACATATAGAATTTATGTTTAAATTTCTGTGACAAAATCCAAGTGAAAGAACACCAGCATTCAGGTGATGGGTGATAATGTGTGTTTTATATTGACAACTCTCCAGGAAAGTAGAAAGATACTGCTTTAAAAAAGGTTGGGAAATATCAATGTGTATCATCTCATCTCACTCCAAGTCAAGACAATGAGCTTGGTATCAAACTGAATAGGGAGTACACTACATCGAAGTAGGCTAAAACAATTTCTTTGAACGTACATCCACATAGAACTTCTACAGCAGAAAACTTTATTTGCCAAAACTATACTTCTGTTGACTCAAAGTATTTGTTGAAGTTTCAGGCATCATTGACACACCCAGCAATTAGAACGCTCACTTGTAATTTGAGAAACTTGGGTTCATACCTCTTCTCTGTACATATAGGAAAATACCCTAATCCTCAAGCTGTATAATCATTGCCTTCTCCCCACTACAACCCCTATTGCCCAATGTGATATTCTAATGTTTAGACAAAGTGGAATGGCTTCAACAGGAAAGACAGCAACAGTCATGCCTAACAATGAGAGAGCTCAGTTCAAATGCACAGTCTCAGTCAAGTAAAGAAGGTATTTAAAGCTAGGATTCCCATACTCTATTTGAGTGTCATAGTCACTGGGGGCCATGTTGCATGTTGCATTTAGGACAGGTTAACTACACTTAAAATGCAAGTATCCATGCATCCAATCAGAAAACACATGCAAAATGCAATGATTTACCAGCAAAGTTACAATTTTTTACAGAAAGAACACCTCCAGCTTGTATTAAGTAAAAGATTTCCAGCTATTGTCCAACTGTCCCATGGAGATAATGCAAGATTCTAGTGCAGTACAGGGGCTGGGACCAACAATCACCTGATTGTCAGTCCCAGCCCAGGCATTCACCAGTTCCAGTTCAATTCCCGTGTGGTACTGGGACTGGGACTGGGATTGATTGTCAGTCCCAACCCAAGAACTGCACTACAGCCAGTTTAAGATTACCAGTAGCAGAGACCTGCTGGATCCATGTGGTGAGCCAGAACAGCAGGTGCAGGTACAGCACCCTCTCCCAGGCCACTCTCCACCTGACAACAGTAGCAAAGATCCATCTCATCTTACCATGCCACAGGCAAGTACTCCTGGGCTGGGCAGTGCTGTGCTGGGTATGGTGCCTGGGCATAGCAGTTGAATGTCCTAACTGGTGGACATGACACCCAGTTCCCAGGTCAGTGTTAGGTGGGAAAGAGAGGATTTTCACTTCTGTTATCAAACCAAAACAATCAGTTATTCACATTTCCTGAACTATGCAATCAAGTGTAATGATAGTTGGCTGCATAACATGCATTTGCACATCAAAGAATTTGACAGGAATTCAGAACTTCTTTAAAAACATTTAAACAGATCTCTACCAGCTTCCTGCTAAGCCATAAAACACAGGGCTTACAAACTCAGGTATGCCAAGTCAGAACCACTCTAGGCTTCCGACTCTAGCTAATTATGGAGAACAAGAGCAAGTAGACAGAGCTTTATTCTCTGCAGTGCCCAAAGGCTTCACAAGGAGGCAGTATCGGCCTTCAGAGATCCACAGTGGAACGTGCAGATGTCCACAGGTAGGAAGCCATCCTTGTCTATTTCTGTTAATGGTAATTATACAGCATGGTTAAGATCCTGAAATTCTGCTAATAATGAAGAAGGTAAAAATTTCCTGTGCATCCCCTTCTTTCCTGTATGTACACGGGGAGGCTTATTTTAATGCTTTTTCTCCTCCTTTCTTTTAGGGGAAATAGAAGTTCTTAAACCACTGAATACTGGTTATCCTACTCCCCATATACATGTACCACATTAGGCTTTAGCAGCCTATCTTTTGCATAAGACATACTCAGTTTATAGCACTATATCTTCCCAATAATATTAGTTGAATTCTATAAGAGTTCCTTTTCTCTGCCTTAATATCTTGCCAGAAAGTTCCACTAGTGCTTGTGGAAACAAGATAGTGTATTTCTGTTGAAATGGTGATGGGGACCTACATAAAAAAATTGTAGCATCTTCACATATAGCCATACTTCCTTCCCTACTTATTCTAGGTATGGCCCCTCTCATTAATTTATGCCTGAAAAATCGTCACTTTAAATCGATGACTCGCTCATGATGGCTTTTCCCATTCAAGTTCTCAGTATATTCTAATCCTGGCCTTTTCATCACCTGTCTCTCACAAAGCATTAATAATTTTTTCATATACAAAGGGAGCCAAGCTACCTATTTTTATTATTAAAATGAATGCTTGATTAAAAAAAAATAAAAAACCACAAACCAAGAAAAAAATATTTATTTCTTATTGCCAGCCATCATCAAGTTAACATTCAAGGGCTATATACTGCATACAACTAAAACGTGCTTAATTTTTTTACAGCTTACTAAATACATCCCTAATATTAATTTGAAATGCTTGTTAATTTACCCATGTTTGAGCATAACTGTTTTAATCCATATAAGCCAAAAGCTATATAATAGCTTTCAAAAAGCTTACGTCATCTATAATCACAAATAAGACAGCTTTTCATGCTAAATTAAAAAATACAAATTAAAGATGCTAACCCAGTATAACTGGCCTGTTTTAAGAATGAAGAATTCACTACTTGTAACTGTTACTACTCCACTACTATATTTTGCTTACAAATATTCATGCCTTTAAGTGCCTTTATCACTACTCATCTTAAACTGTTTGTTTATAGGCCCATCTTACTTTAGGACATCTAAAGTGTGACTTTTTAAAAACTCTGTTCAGCATGGATGTGTTTCAATTGCTTGAAAAAATTTCAAAAAGGGTGACAAAGTTCACACTTTCTAAATGTCACCTACAGCATTAATTAAATTTCTCTTCCAGAGGGGTCAGAGAAACACAGTGTTACACAATGGCATGTACCCTTTCACTTTAAAATGCTGAAGATAAGTTTCAATCTCTATCCTCTGGAGGCTGGTGCTTACAAGACTAGAAATAGCCTCCACAGTTACAACAGGAACCACCACAAAAATAAAATATACAAGACTTATTATTCCTAATGGTTTAAGACATTAACTGAGGCCAGGAGGAATCTGCCCTATTATGGTATAACAGGAACTTTAACTCCCTGTCATGAAAGAAGGGAAGATCCAGCTGATGGGCTTCAGTTTCTGCTGGGAGCCATGAAGAGGGAGCCTAGGAGAGATGCCTAGCTTCCTGGGAAGGGAGGAGGTTTGGACTTAAAGTTTCAGCACCTTGCTGTCGTCTCTTTGGAAATGTTTACCCCAGTGTAGGTAGGGAGGACCTTTGAATTGTAAAGTAGCTGCTTGCATTCTTCTTTTGTTGTTAAACTGTTCTGGAGGCAAGGCCATGGCTGGAATGGGGCAAAGAGAAGGCCATGTGGTGGTGTGCCAGAAAGGCATACTTGATCTGAGCCCCACAGAGGGGCAGGGGTGTTAGGAATAGGTACCATGCTGGGACATGGGACCCTGCCAATGCTGCGTCCAGAAGCATAGGCAAAAGAGAATGAGCCTGAGCTAAGAGGGACCTGCTATATAGGGAAAGTCAAGGTCAGGAGGGCCTAGGCACTCACAAAGACTTAGAGGACAGAGAGTATTATCAGGAGAGGACAAGTAGTACTGCGGTAATAAAAACCTGGTAACACCTGCAAGGTATGGGCATGGCTGTAAAGATGATTGGAAGCCACAAATACAGCCCCTAGGAATAGCTGATCAGTTAAGTAGATTTCCCTGAGTTGTGGACAGCCTCCTACCTATCTTCTCAAACAACAGGGTGTGGCAGGAAAGCAGGAAGAGGTACTCAGGGGACAGGAACTGGAGGAGGGAGCCAGTTCTGCACTTGGCCTAGGACCTCTCACAGGTTATCTAGTTGGATGCATTAAGAGGTTTTATTTGCCTTCCTGTGATGTAATAGACACTACCAGGTTCAATAATTAAATTGGTCATTAATACATTTTTCTGGGTATAGGAGGTGCTCTGTTTCAGCAGCTTCATCATGTACTTGGTGTAGCAAATAGGAGAGAGATGAACAGAATTTCAAGCTGTCTATATATTCTTGGGGGGAATGCCAACAATAGATATTGTTGCCCATTCTTCTGACCAGATAAAATTCAATGTGATGGTATTATCTCAATTGGGATGAAAGATTTCATGAAAAGTCAGTATAAATTATGAGCATCTTTTTTGCAAACACAAAACAGCAGCAGAACATTTGCTTGTTCAGAAATCTTCTAGTGTACTAACCCATCCAATTCTACGCCACTGACTCTACACATCACAGTAAGGTAAGTAAAAACTCTTAATGTATCCAACTAGATCATCATCATGTAGCAATTCATGTTTCTTTTCAGGCACACACCACAACTATTTCTGTTACCTTTCTATTTCAGCATATACCACTGTGACTATAATTGCTTTGATTGCTTATCTTGTTATTGACTATAATTGCTTTGACTGTTTATCTTGCTATTTCTCTTTTTATATAAGGAAAAGATTTAACCATTAAGATATAGTTAATCTTGTTATGATTTACTTTTTACTATAATTTGATCAGTCATTATTAGTGCTTGGAATTAACCATCTATTTTAAATTTCTTATTGCTTAGCACAAATGTATTTGACATATTGGTCTCATGACTTTAGAACTTAAATTTAGTATAAGGAAAATGCTTGTGTAAGGGTTTGCAGTATGTCTGTATATGTGGAAAGAGGTTATGAAAGAGTGAATGATGTATGTATGTGACAATATGCAGGAAGACAGTCCTATTGCAACAGGTGAAAATAGCGTTCTGTGGTTTGACAGTTAAGAGCTATGGTGACCTCGAGTCAACAGTAAAGGATTACCAAACACTAAATCATGCTCCATCCTGATGGCTGAAGATTGCAAGCGATGGTGCACCTGAAGATTGCAGACCACAAAGCTGAAGGCCATGACCTAACAATCCCAGCCTACCAACAGGACAAGGAGGACAGCCTTCGCATCTGACTCAGCAGAATCCAAAAGCTTGTATGGACAGCTATCACTATAAAGAATGAACACAAAGACAAGGCTTTGGGCCTTTTCCACCTGCAAGAAGGAGTTTTGGGCACATCCAATAAGACCTGACTCCAAATCTCTTCGTCAGCCTGGCTGGCCACCAGACTGACCTTGAGCAACTTTAAGAACTTGGTAACACCTTAACCTTTTCAGGCCTGCCTAACTGTGTGCATGTTAGTTTCTTTGTATGAATGCATGAATGAATGAATGAGTATGCATGGGAATGAGTGAAGCAAATAACCTTACTGCTCTTTATTCTTTTCATGTTGTATGTGTTATGTTTTATATTCCAATAAATGCGGTGTTGTGCCTTATCTCCTGATAACATTCCAGCTTGTTTTTAATTCACACTGAACACCCTGTGTGCACAACACAGCCAACAATCATTTCACAGCCATGGAAATACTAATTAATCTACCAAACCTAGCCTGGCCTGGCCACGAGGCCAATAGATAAAGCAATATAAAACCCAACCTTCTGTAGCTGTTTTTATGCTGTAAAGCAAGTTATTTACTTTTCCTTTTGAACCTAGAAGAACATACTTGGCATAGCCATTGTCAGTAATTGCCTTTTGATCTAAGGGTACATTTGTTACATTTCAACGAGAGAAAGCATAGTTCTACCAGCTGAAATGCTCTGTGAAATGTCGATAGCACTTCAAAGATTTAAAAAAAGGGAAGATGTGATGGAAATCTCCACTGCTTTGAATGAGGTTAAAGTGTTAATCTATTGGGTTCAAACATTTGAATAAACATTGTACAAAACCCCAACCTATTATGGACGCTGTGTGCCCTCCTCCCCTTGCCCACAGCCCCATAGAATCATAGACAATTACGGTTGGAAGGGACCTCAGCAGGTCATTTAGTCCAACCCCCTGTTCAAAGCAGGACCATCTCCAACTAGATCATCTCAGCCAAAGCTTTGTCTAGCGGGGTCTTAAAAACCTCCAAGGATGGAGATTCCAAAAACTCTCCGGGTAACCTGTTCCAGTGTTTTACTACCCACCTAGTAAGAAAGTTATTCTAATATCTAACCTAAACTTCCCTTGCTGCAACTTGAAACCATTGCTCCTTGTTCTGTCAAGGGATTTACAGCATAGGCTTTAAAGCATGGAGGGAGAGGGGCCACTCAACCAACCTCCCACCCTCCACCAGACCCTGTCCCCTCCCTACCCAACCAAGACCGTGGACTCCAGACCCAGCCCTCATATAGACATGGATCTGGCTTTTAGGTAGGATCAGGGTGGGGAGGGGTTTCTGGGCCCCATGGAGGAAGGCCAGGCAGTGCCCATGAAGAAGGGGAATTGAGGAGAACCAGACACTGCTTGACCTACCCTCCACAGGGACCAGAGAGAGACACATCCCACCTCTGCTCCTGCAGGGACAATGCCATCCTTTGCAGGGACCAGAGCTCCCCAAAGGCCCCTACATAGACACTGCGGCCCCTCCTTCCAGGACCCCAGACCCTTCCCCGTGGACTACACCTGAAAATCCCAAGAGATGAAGATGGAAGACTTTTCAGCCAATCTGCACTGGATGCAACAGCTGGTGCCACTGGAGTAAGGCTGTTCTGCGTCTGCCGTCTGACAGCCTGATAGACATCTGAGAGGGGGACAGGTTATTGTAAGGAGTGGTGAGTGTGGTTCCTCCACTAGCCAGTCAGTCATGACTTGTACCCTTGGCTACTGTCACCAGGCAAACACAGAAACCCGCAAAGCACTCTGGGTTGCAAGCTGGACACTTTTAGCATTGCAGGCTGTCTGCAGAGCATGCAGACAGCCCTTTGCACTTCTGTACAGGTTTCATCCAGTTGAATTTAAAAAGAGAAAGAGTAGCCAGTTGAACTTCAACCAGTTTATTTGAATACTTGTATGCATCCTAAAGGAAGCATTAGCAACCTGCAGTACAGCAGTGTCATATCCCTTGACATGTTTAGCAATTTGTTAATCCTGACTCACTTGTTTCACATATTCTTCTTCATTCAAAATGCAACAAATGGAGTTATTCACATAATTTAGAATAACAAACCCTAAACATAACACCTAAAGGAAGAGGATATAACAAATGTTACAAACAAACAGGCAGTGAAAATGAGGGTTTCCTCCCACTTAGAAACTGATCTACAATTTTCTTAAATACAATTTTCTTAAATATACAGAAAAAATGTAAATGTGTTTGCACATATGTGTTTACACATTAAAGAACTGAGACTAGGTAGAACTGAATAGATATAAAATCCCACTTAACAAAAAAAAAGCCGATAGGCATCTGATCCATTAAGTTGTGCACATAAATTAGCTTCAACCTAATGAAATTAGATGATTTAATTTGCAAAAGAATGGTACATTTTATCTAACTGGCTTCCTTCTACTAATTTAAAGTTATAGTTTGAACATTTTGTGGAGAAGGAAAATGGACTATATCCTCTAAAGTCAACTCATCAGTGAATAAACATTTTTCCAAAGCACTTGAAGTATTTTCATACAATTTGGTGCATCTCTGATCAAATACAGGCTTTATAATCAACTGTGAGTTTAACCAATTGTAATGTTACATTGTTAAAAATTGAGGAATGTTTTTTAAATGATGAATAATGCAGGTGAAAAAGCAATTTTTGTCATCACAAAAGATAAGTTACTCGTTTTTAATGACTTCACATCAGTTTATCTAGACCATATATAGCATCTGAGCTTACCTTCTGCTGCTCCTAAAAGCATTTTATCCTTTTAGTTCAGGCAACCTGTATGTCAGGCAGAAAAAAATAAACCCACACAGCCACTCAAGCTTGTGTTTCCCTGGAGGAAGCAAACAGTTTGATGCAATTTGTCAAAAGCCAGAATAGTATTTTAATGGACAATTTACTTTAAAAGGCTGTAGTTATTCCAGAACAAAAGGACCACGGCCTTGGATAAGAACTATTTCCAATTGGTTTTACTCAGATGGGTTTCATTCTCTAGGATTAACTAACGATAGCTAACCTTTTGTTTTCCCCCATTATCTAAAAGCAATAAAAGAAATCATAAAAAGTACTCTTTAGTTTCTGGGCTATTTTTTAGCCATCAGTAGTATATAGAGCTATATACCAGTTTGATCTATTGAATTCTCTGCTAATGCACAAGAAACTTCAACAAATGTTAGTTCTGCCACTGCTGCTACTGTTTATTGACACATTTAAAAGTTATTGCTCAAGGCCTAAAAATAAAGCTAGATAATTTTTCTTCCCAATGTAACCATAAGCAAAAAAATCATACAGCTTCTTTTTAAAAATGAGAAAAATTATAAATGAATTTATTAATACTCCACCTAATCTATTAATGTATTCATACTATGGGCCCGGTTCAGCTCCCACTGAAGTTAGCTGAAGTTTTAATAAGTTCTCTATGAGCTGGCCCTGTGTCTTATTTTAGGCCATGATTACATATCAGGAATGTCAAAGAGGATGGTACATACCATATTCAGCAAGAAAATATCTGCTATAGACTGTATGGGTGCATCCCAATGAGCAGGAATATGCATTTCCATGGGAACAAATAGCTATGACACATTTGCTCAAATATGTGCCACTGCTAGGTGTCCCCAGTCACACCCCTGCACACATACTCTGGTGCACAGCAGATTGCCCCAGGTGGGGTAGTTAGAGCTGGATACAGGCATGGGTGAACTGGGCAGCGGCCCAGGGCCCGGACAGAAAGGGGGCCTAAAAATGGTAATTTTTTCCTGTTGTCTGATTATTATCAAATAATTTACCATTATCTCTGGCAAAGGAGGTCTCAATACTAAAAGTTCACGCAGGGCTGCCACGAATCTAGGTACAGTACTGGAGGTAGGGGAAGACGGGGCCACAGCACCTGGGCAGGCCCCACCAGCCTTACTGGGCATCCTGGGTGCCTGCCAGGGCTGCACCAGTAGCAATCCAGGCATGTGGAGCCTGGCCAGCAGCTGGAGTGTGGCCCTAGCCAGTCAGGTACCAGTTTCAGGTGGCACATACTACAGCCACATGCACCACCCTGCTTTTTTAGTGTAGTGTTTTTTGACACCAGGATCTTCTGGTGTAAAAAAATAAAAAAATAAAAAAGTAACAGCACAGCAAATGAATGCACGTGTGGTTTGTGACACTGCAAATGGGTTTGCAGTGCCACACACCTCATGTGTGCACACAGGGGAACAAGCCTTATGAGGGGATCCTGGGCTTACTTAGCCTAGAGAAGAGAAGACTTGGGGAGTGCAGATTTAGTAACAGTCTTCAACTACCTGAAGGGTGGAAGAGGATGGAGCTAAACTGTTCTCAGTGGTGGAAGATAACACAACAAGGAGCAATGGTCTCAAGTTGCAGCAAGGGAAGTTTAAGTTAGATAGTAGAAAAAACCTCTCTCACTGGGAGCACTGGAACAGGTTACCTAGAGAGGCTGTAGAATCCCAATCCTTGGAGGTTTTTAAAACCCAGGTAGACAAAGCGTTGGCTGGAATTATATAGTTGAGGAAGGTCCTGCTTTGCACAAGAAGCTGGATTAGATGATCTCCTGAGGTCCCTTCCAACCGTCATTTTCTATGATCCAAAAAATCAACAGAATATCCATTTCCTGAAAAGCACTTGTTTTGCTGCAATGAAAAAAGGAGAATCAAAAGAATATCACTAATTTATCTAAGTTTCTAGTAAGTAAAACTAGAATCATGATATTATAAAGACCTGACAGAACTTTTGTTAAATATTGGCTGGTCTTAATGATAAGGTTAAATAGTTACTGTTTGTTGCTCAAGAGGAACAGACTTGCTTGGTTATGCTGTTTAGAAGTGGCCTTTGCTTACACAAGAGAAATTGGACTGTTAGATTTAGTGAAAAAAATACTAAGCACATGTTATTTATATTGATTTAGCAGCTGATACGTTATAACCCTTCTCCTCATGGCTGTCTCATCTGTTTAGCTTGTAAGCTCTTCAGGACTCTTCTGCGCATGTACAGTGAATAGTACACCAGGGCTCCGTTCCTGGTGAATTTTGGATTACCATAATGAACACAATAATACAAGATTTTCAGAGCTCAGAAATCCATATACACTTATATAAAAGGAGGATTAGATTTCCAAAGCTATTAATCATTCATCACCCCTGTTCCATCGTATGGATGACAAGCAACTTTAAAACTCATGTTACTTAATAGTTGTAGGCCCATTTTTTTGGCATTTATAATATGGGTTTTAGTACCTCATTAAAAAAACCCACTAAGTCTTTCTATACTCTTTAAAGGTTCTAGGTCTAATCCATTTTTATAATTTTAACATGTTTGTGACAAGTGATCATCTACTTGTTCTCCCTAAGGTCATTAACAGCATTGACAGACATGAACAGGGGAACAAAGACAAAGATGTGCTTTACTGGAAGAAGTAGTGCATTAGCTCAAACCCAGCTCCACAGTGTCCATGTAAATCAGATGTTTCAGTGGGACTTTTTGGCACTTTTATCTATAGCTGATTCAAGCAGATATTAGATAAATGCACCAAAAAAACACAATAAAAACACCTGATCTATACAGATGTCAGGAAAGTCAGGTGCAGCTAACATGCTGCCTCTTCTGGGCATGTGCTGGACTCAGTACAGAAGCACACCAAGTTTAAATAAAGTATTACTTGGGGCAGGGAGAGGGTTTCCATTTCTGCAAGCAGCCTAAGGGAACATATTCCCAGTGACTTGAAAAATGCCAGAATTTTTACAATATTCAAGAAAAAAATAGATCAGATTGCAGTAATTTTTGTGGTATTGCACTCCTCTGTCCACAGCTGGGCAGATCCTTGACCATGTTCTCCTCAGTAGAATCACTTTCCTCATTAAGGATATGCTACTCAAGTCCCACTGTGATTTCAGACCATTCAGAGGTACAACAGATGTCTATAACAATACTTAGGGACATCCTTCATCTTCAGAGAATCTGGTCCTTATTTTGGAAATAAATTATTTTGCTGGAATTTTTAAAAGCTAATTTCTGTTGCCGAAAATGGAAATACAAAGAATCCTTTACTATTATAAATCTTGAATCACACAAAGCCGTTTAAGAAAGGGGGTTTTTTTTCTCCTACATCCTGTAAATTGTTCTATTTCCTCTAAAAAAAGATACTATTCTGCATTTTACAGCTGGTTGGGGATATTTTTTGCAGTTTCCTAGCCTGTAAGAATCTGTCCTGATAATAGAAAAAAAATCTAAAAAATGTTGTTGGAAGGCAAAGAATGTGGTAAAAAAAAATTCTATGAACATTTACTCTTTCATTTATTTGGAGAGAAAGAGATATGTATAACGCAATTATAGTTAAACTCTACTTAATTTCTTTCCCCATCCCCACGCACAAATACACAAAATCCAGCAATGGAGTCAGCAATTTTAACAGCAAGTGGTAACATGCCAGGAAATGCAATTTTAAACTTCCCATGTCATGCTTTCTTTTATGCTTTAATGCCAAATAAGTGCATTATACTCTTCTCCCACCAGCACTCTTCAATTTGTTTGACTAGCTTGTCAGTGTTCCTGGTAATATTGCTCACCTCTGGAACAAGAATCGCTGTTGTGATTGCTTGTTTCCCATTACAAAAATGGGTATAAAACAGCACAGCATTGCATCTTCTGCTTGGTTCCACTATTTTGTCACTTAATGCCTGGCATTGTGTAAACCCATCTATTGAATTGCCTTCAATGACACCTAATTCTTGAAGTCTAGTATGTCAGTGAGGGGGAGGGGAAGACCAAGCAATTCTTATTCATTTTTACCATACTTCCTTCTTCTCTTACGCTAAGTACAGACAGTCAAAAAGCCTGAGGCTAAAATGATTCAGTCTTCACAGGTTAGTCTAAGATACAGAGATTAAACTGAGAAATAACTAGACAGACATTCACTTTTGATTCAGGAAATGCAGCCACATACCTGTAGTGGCTCAGGCCAGAAGCTGGGGGGGAGGTACTAAAGCATTGCTCTTTGGTATGTAGCCAGCATGGGCTTTGTACTTGCTTCCTCTTCCTGCTGCTCCCAAGGTCTCTGGGCTTTGCAGTCCACAATCACAGTATCTGGACTCTGCAGAAGTGCTCATCACTTCCTCTTCCTTTTTCCAGGTACCTCTGGGATTTGTAGTCAACAGTTGTAGCCAGCAGTAAGTATTTAGCAGGGCAGCCTTGTACTTGGGTGTGGGGGAGGGAAGTTTAAACCCTCTCCCTGGCCCCAGATACCAGCCAGGGTTTGCCTGCCTCTCCTCCCCCCACCCCCCAACCCTTCTCTCCTGGAGCAGACAGCCTAGGTCAGGGCTGGAAAGCATACTAGGATGCTGGGGAACTGTGATTTAACTTGAACCAGGAAGGCATCTGGGACAGAAGTTTCATGGACTGGTTTGACCCAGATCAGTTAAGTCTGATATTGCATTCAATCAGGTATATCTTAAACTAGTTTTGGCCATTTTGAAACTGGTTTATGTGCACTCGACTTCTGTTCTTTTATAGGTTTAAACCAGTTTATATGTAATTTCTGTCCCTAGCCTTACTGATTTGGCTTATACTGCCCAGTATATCATCCTAGTTTTTCTGTGGGCTGCATGTTTTAGCCTGTGCTGTTTTGCTGTCATTTTTTTCTGAATGTAAAACTAGTCATGTATCATCAATAATCTTCTCATGGTTCTTTTTGCAAACATCAAGTTGCCTCTTTAAATCTGTTTTAGTTTTTCACTTGGAAATTATTACCATGAAAAAAGTGACTACTCCTGGCTTCATATTTTTAGATTTCATTGCAAAAAAGCACTTATGCACCAAACTTTAAGCAATCTAGTCAACTAGGACACCTATACATGAGCAGCAAGGCTGCTCTGACATGCTAAAATTACAACACGTCAGAGCGGGCTCAATTAATCGTGTCTGCTAGTGTATGGTAATTACTACTCCAGCAGACTCTAGCATCTTGTGTATTAGTGTCCCCAAGCTTAAAAATGGCAGTGGGGGCACTTTAACTAAAGCCTGTTGAGCCAGCTTTAGTTAAAGCAACCCTACCACCATTTTTAAGCATGAGGATGCTGATGCATGAAATGCTCCAGGCACTCAGAGCCACTCTAATTAAAGCAGCCCCCACCCCTCCCTCTCAGAGCATGTGTATAAATGCCCCTAAATTTCAACCTTTAGACTAGAACAGTTCTTTAGCTGGCATATATTACTAATTAAACCAGCTAGGGATCTGGATGGACTAAGGCCCCTGCCACACATAACATATATATATTGCATAATTAACTAGTTAATTGCACAATGCATTTAGACTGGCCACACATGCAAAGTAATTATCACATAAAAATGTCTATCCAATTATAAAAAGAGCTAACCAGCTACATAGTGCTTGAAAATGTGTAATAACTCTATATCCGGTTCCATCCAGCTTTAATTTGAATATGTGGCAGGGTCCTCAGGCCTTAATTCAGATAAATAAGTATCTCCCTATTAAATGGTCAAATCATTTTCATTTCATTAATATGAAGTAATTTAGCTTCATTGAGACATGCTTTTTTGTTTTAAATTTCATCTTACTGATTCGGTTTCCTTCAGCAATGTAATTATAGATAGTATCCATCAATAAAAGAACTTCTCAACAGATTTGAACTGTATTTAAAAAAAAATGTTACATTCAACTGTGAGACATCTTCCTGAAAACATACCCTTTCTGTCAATATTTAAACTTATTTTAAGAAGTTAAAAAATTAGTTTCCAAGTTCTTTTAATGGTGTACAAAAACACTTGTTTTGAGTCCAAAAGTTTCTAATTTAATCTACATGAGCTGCATTTACACCTTTGGATTACAACATAGACATAATAGTAGTTAAGTATGTATGTGAATGTGTAAACTCAGATATTTATATGGAATCTACAACCAATGCATCAATCCAATTAATTTTTCAACAGCATTTGAGGATTAAGTTTTGGCTAAAGCAAAGTGCTGTCATATGCAATAGTTTCAAGGTATCTTTAAACAATTGATTCATTTAACAAGAGCATTCCATGAAATATTAAAAACAAGAAAGTCCCGAGAGCAACAATGAAAAACATTCCAGGTTCCTTAGGAAATCTCAAAAAAAAAAAAAAAAAAGGGGCAAAGTTTCCGGTTAGTTTACTGGAGTTTAACAAAATAACCCCCCTAAAGTATTAATCTATTTGTGGCTTGAGGACACTTGATTCTGGAGCCTGCAGGATTTGAAATTCAGAGGGCAATTATTTGATTTAAGTTTCATTTAGACCTTTCCTTAGCGAAACATTTGAAAATTTTTCACTTCCACTTCTTCTGCAAAAGGAAAAGTTTCATACATTTGCTACCTCCTCTGCAAACTAATGTAATTTGATTCAATTAAAACTATGATTCGAAACAAACAGAAATGACTATTGATTCTTGATTGCCTTAGTATAGTGCTAGCCATCTGCTACTGATTGCTTGGTGTTAAAGATTTTGAACTACCCAAGGTGTTGAGGGACATTTAGAAAGTAAATATGAACAAAACTTTCATTCACGTAGGAATTTTAACAAATCCTTATTCTTACTGACAAACATTGACCCATTAGTAATATTATTGGGAGTCCTGATGTAGACAGTTTTATTAAAGCTAGTTTTAACACAATGTTAATTGGATTTGTTTTGTGCAGGTTTAATTGAGATGGTAAAGACAGATGCAAATGCAAGGTATGACGCACCTGATATTAATTGCCACCTTGGAATTCTATTTCTGTAGGAAAAATGATAAATTAAAATTTTCAACCTCTCCTTATGTTTTCTAAATAAAATTGATTAAAAATCTGTAAATTATATCTAGGTAGATTGTTCTATATTGCTACCGAAGATAGTGTCTCTACTGTATAATACATACCATATGATCTGTCTGTACAACATATAAGAACTCTAATTCTGGAGTAGGTTGTGAATTATTGCTAGAGGTATGAAAGGAGTACTAAAATAGTTGGCATATTTGGAAATTATTATGTTCATAGAACAAGGATGATCTGTAGCACAGATGATGACAAACTCCAGAAGAAAAATATCTGATTGCTACATTCAAGATCACTTGATAGCACGATTAAGACCTTCATCTCTGCTATACTAATTTATAGTCATCATCTATGGTGGAACAGAAAGTAATCAGAAACATTAGGTGCAGCATATGGTTCTTTTATTACAAAATTCATGGTGTGCTCTACCCTTTAGCCTTTGCCATATGGTTTTGATTTCATTTGTTTCCATTTGTTATGCCATATAACTTTTTTTAAAATGTTACATACTGATTTACTACTTAACGTGCTTGAAAACCACTCTGCTTCCAAGACTGTCATTGATCAAATATCAGTTATTTTACTCTGAGCCTACAGAACATCTTAAATTGATTCTGGATTTATCTGCTACATACTGAAGGCTTTGACCCCAATTTTTTTTCTGTTAAAGGCCCTTTGCCTTTGTAGGAGCAGTTGGGTGCCTTCTAAAAATTTGCTCTTTTCTGTTAAATTAAGCTGTGAAGGGATTTCTTAGTTGATGTGAAATTGGTACTTCAGAGCACCATATCCTGAAGCTTCTTAAAGAGAAAGCTAAATAAATATGTTTTTAATATAGTTAGTGCTTCTAAGAATTAATCAGAAATCTTGGATTTGAGGATTGTCACAGTAAGTTATACTTATACAACATCATTTTTTAAACAGGGAAACCAACCAGTTCATTAACATAGGGGTAAAATGAAATTGCTTCAGTTCAGGAATTCTGTGAGGTTGGATATTTTCCTGTACTTGAACATCTAGGCTGTAATCCTTATGTTTTAGGTAGTGGAAAGCTATGTATGGTGTAAGTATAAATCATTCAGCAAACAAGGTAGAGTGAGGCAAATCCAGAGGGAGCATGATGGCTTGGTCACATCCCTGCTTTAACTGTGTACCATATGCCCAGTGAGCCCTCAGAGCTCACCAATGTGTCAATAGAGCTCCTGCTGGAAGCCCTGGGAGCTCTGGGAGCTCTATGGGATCACTGGGGAGAGGCATAGCAAGGTACTTGGGCACCCATGGCAGCTGCAGTGCTTTTAAGCAGCAGCAACTTCTGGCTGCTGCCATGCCACCAGCACAATTATGCATATGTGATGGCCAATACTATTTTTCCACACCCCCCCCAACCCCGTTATCCCCTCCAAGTCAGTTCCTTGCCCTGATTTCCTCTCCATGGTCACTCCACCCTAATTATGCTATTGATACCTGGTGTCCCTGCTTTTAAGCAGCTCTGGAGCTTGCTGCTCTTTGCTTTTCCCCTCCCTCTCTCTGTCCTCCTCCTGAATTCAGCATGGGAAAGAAAGGGATAGATGGCTGGAGCAGTAATGGTTCACCCATTTTCATGGAGGTGAGGCTTCCTGACACTACCCATCCTCTCCTTTCCCCTGCCACTGAATTTGAGGGCTGGGGGATGGGGAGAGGGCTGGAAGGAGGGCAGTGGGCTCTAGAGCTGTGGGTTCCAGAGGTTCTTGCAAGCAGGGACACTCTGGGCAGATCCCACAGCAGTGAGCTCAAAGGCAGAGCTCTGGGAGGAGTTGCACTGACACATCAGTGAGGGCTCACTGGCATCCAGGATCACAGTAAAGGATGGGGTCACCCTCTTCAGCTTTAGAGTATGTGAGCAATGAGCTGCACCCCTCTTGCCAAAATCCTGGATCCACCCATGGGTATAACTTTTCTCAGAAAAGGCTTTCTGTGCAAGCCTTGTTTGACTTCATGACTTTATTGTGATTCTATTTAATTCTCTTATCATGGGAACTGCATATTTTAGTTTTAAATTTCATGAGTGTCTTCAATAAATGTCTTAAAACTAAAAACCGCTGTATTCCATGTCAGAAAAGTATAGAATTCTGTATTTTATGAAATGGACATTTATCTAAAATGTAGGAAATCTGAGACATTTAAAATGCATTTGACTCGTTAAGGACTAGTTTCATAGATTTCATAGACACTAGGGCTGGAAGGGACCTCGGGAGATCATCGAGTCCAGCCCCCTGCCCAAAGGGCAGGAAGTCAGCTGGGCTCATAGGATCCCAGCAAGATAAGCATCCAATTTACTCTTGAAGGTGTTCAATGTAGGTGCTTGAACCACCCTCGCTGGCAGACTGTTCCAGACCTTGGGGGCTCAGACAGTAAAGAAATTCTTCCTTATGTCCAGCCTGAAACGGTCTTGCAGGAGTTTGTGACCGTTCGACCTCGTCATCCCTTGGGGCACTCTGGTGAACAGACGTTCCCCCAGATCCTGGTGGTCACCCCTGATAAACTTATAGGTGGCCATCAGATCAAACAACACTTTTGTTTTGGCTTAAGTGACAAAGCACATGTATATTTGTGGTTTACCTTTCTTTTATAATGTGTCCCACTGTAATATGAAAATACAAAACTCTTGATAAGATGGCATTTATGTGCATTATTTTTACCTTTCTTGGAAACAATTTATGGTGAGTAAATCTCCACAAGGCTTTCATGCACATCGAAAAGTTAGGATGCCCATCTGGAGCTTCTCTCAAGACATCCATAAATTACCTCAGTCAGGAGACTTATTGAAAAGCTCAATGAATACAGTTTTCTCATGAGATGCTCCACTATACCTTCATTTCAGCTGTAGCAGAAATGCAATGACAATCGCTTTCTTTCATGTAATACTGTTTTGGTCCTCGCTGAAATAAGGAACTTGAGAAACATAAGAGAAGAAATATCAAAACATGAACCTTTTTAAATCTTAAAAATAAAGACTGGGGATTGGTATTAAGCTCCTAGTAGTTACAAGAAATAAAATCAGGTCACCTGTCTCCAGAGATGAGCAACTTGATTCTTAAAGTCAGGCTGTGTAGCCCATAAAAATGTTAATTCAGCCACAAATTGCCAGCAGAAAATTCCTCTGGCATGTGTAAACTCTCTTTTGGTACACCCATAAAATTACTGTCTTCTGTCCCACACTTTATCTCCTGCCCAGCACAGGGACACTTGGAAAGTAGGAAAAGGGTGCGGAGCTCTGCTCCATGTTAAGAGGAAGGTTACATGTTACAACTCAGCCATACTAAATCTTTGGAGTGTTAACCAGTGTTAAAGACAGAACATCTGTGAGCAGTCACACGTTAAGGGTTAATGTTTTTTCTTGTTTGCACAGCTCTGACTTGCAAAGGCATTGCTCACCAGCCAAGATACCTGGGCTCTATCCCTGCTCTCAGTGTGAAGGGGAGCTAGAAAGCAGAGCATCATGGGATGCTGGAGGACTGAAAATTGCTGGTTTTATCTTGGTGGAGAAGGCTGAAGTTACCCTAACAAGCTAGGTAGCACAACCCAGACTTAACCCTTACCTGAAGTGGCATAACTGATACACTCAGATGGCAGTTAGCACAAGTTAAAAGCTTTAACATGGATACTCTTCATTTTAAATGTCTTTAGTCTGATCTAAGTGTCACATGTAACTTGCCCTTATTCTGCCCCATCTGCATTATATTGGTAGTCAATGGTGGAAAGTAGGTCTTGTCTTAACTAGCAAAAAAAGTTTTATTTTTGAGTTGGATAACTTAAGACAAAAATCTTTTTGAAGGTAAGACAATTCATAATTTTCACATCATCAGGGTTAGTCTTAGCCTTCATGAATTTTAATTCAATCTGTTTGTGTGTTTAAGTATTATAAGCTGCTGTCTTTGCTCTGATTTTACTCACCTTGTGATTTTTATCTCAAATTAGCTAACTTGAGCTAAGAACATTTTGGCTATTTTGTTTAACTATGGAAAACAAGACCAAGAGCAGGCTAATTGTTAGATTTTGGTTGCGTCTGTGATAGCTCACCCTCAGTACTCCCTGTACTGAGGACTTACAACACAATTGGTTCCTGAAAACCACATCTTAAGTCAAAACATTGTAACTTGGAACTGATTTTACCATAGGAAACAATGTTATAAATGGGGTATTCGTTCCTGAACCAAGGTCTGATACCCTATTTTCACCAAAAATAACCCAGAATTTTATACTCAATCAATTATAGATGAGTAATGTAGTTACATTAATGTATTTATATTGTAAATAGCAATTGTATTGATTTGGAAGGATTTCTTTGAGGTGCCTTTATAGGATGTATGGGGAAAATGGACTGCAGTTAAGATTACCTCATTAGGAACAAACCATAGCATGTACCAAAATACAATAACCTACCTACCAAAACTGTATGTTAAAACAAGCTATATCCCCTTCACATAAAATAGGTTATATCCTCTGACTGATGAGATTAAGACCATCATGTATGGTAGAATACTTCTATGGAACATGGTTAAAGCAAAATGCATTTATAACTTTCAGAGTTACCACCTGCTGGTAACCCATTTTTTACAATAGGAATTAACAGTGAATATTATCAACTTTGACCAGAGAAAAGAATATATCACTATAATAATGCTCTCCAAATTAAAAGGATTGCAAGTGAAGGGGCTCTTATTTTAATTCTCTTCAACCCACTCCTATATCTGTGTATTTTCAGAAGAAACTACTCTTAGTTGGGAGACCATAGAAACTTGTTTTATTTTATTATGAAGCCCTTGCTCGTATGTATCACGGTAAAATTTATAGTTGTATGCTGACAACACAGAAGAACTGGAAACTGACATGCGCAGACCCACTCTGCGTCTGGAAAATTCCAGGGCTTGCCCAGCATATGCCCCCTGGGTGACCTTAGGACCTGTCAGTCATGACTGACCTACTTTCCTGACACGCATGCTCAGTAACAGCATGGGCATGAAGTCATCTATCTAGAAATTTCTTGGAGGATAGCAGCCTGATTGGCTAAGGAGCTGCTATAAAAGACTAGTGAACCCCTCCCACGGGGGAGAGACCCGCTCGACGGACGGACAGAGGCTGACGTGTCAGGAACTGTCCCGTCAGGAGAGATCCTACCTGGAAGCAGAAGCTGCGGTGGCAGGGACTGCTTTCCAGGAGGGCTTACCAGCCCACTGGTCTCCTCCCTCGGTACCTTCGGTCATTCGATCCTTCTTCGATTTTGATTTCTTCGTGTTTGATCCTACGGTTACCGGACTGATTTGGCTCTCAATCCTGACTATGATTCTGCTCAACCTGACTTGCTTCAATTACGGTTTCATCTCAGCATCCCAGGTTTCTGACTTCGGCATCGGCTATCATCGCCTCTATTCGTTGTTCCCTTGGACTGGTGTCACGACATTCTGACGGGTTACAGTATTGTTCTCGTTATTCATTATCCACCTATGAGCTGTTGACCAGCCCTGGGACTAGCGAGTAGGCAGCCACCCCTATCCTTCGGGGTAGAACGCAAGGGCTTACTCATGAACCCCATGGGCCAACAGACCCCCTTGTTGTTTGTTCTCGTATTACTTGTTCATAACTGTAACTGAAGCAAGCAGCTCTGCCTACGCAACCAAAGTGTAAGTGAATAAATCTCATTTGCTTTGAAACTGCACGCGTGTCCCGTACCGCTCAGATTCATCGCCGCTAATCCCACCTGTTCATTCCAATACCACCCTCGGCCCACCGTGACCTTGGGGCCGCCATTCCCCGACAGTATGACTTTCTCTAAATTCCAAAATAAAACTCCAAGGGAAGAATCCCCTTTACTGGAATGAACTCCTGAGATGTAATAATTGCATAGAATTTTACAATGAATCATTTTACCCACATGCCTAATTCCAGTGTAATGATTTGAACATATTTTCCATTGGTTTGCCACAAATGTAGTTCAACTCAGCACCTCTTTCCTGTGACCATGTCCCCAATTTCAACTGTTTGAAGAAAGATTTGCAAAATATCATAGTTTTTCCTGGTGAGTTGAAAATTTATCGTTTGAGGGTCATAGCTGGGTAATCAGTTTAGAGAATTTAAGAAATGTATTTATTAAAGGCATGCCCCCCACCCTCAATATCTTCAGTGTATGAAATAACTTCTCATTTTCTTATATTCAGCAAATGGATCAGATCCTTAGGTAACCTTGTCTTAGAACTTGATGTCTCTGAAGATAAATGGAACCCAATTTCTCTAGATTTTAGAAAAAGAATTAATAAGCCAGCACGTGCTGTATGACAAGGACAGTCATGCGTCCCAAATGCCTTTCTTGAGGCATTGCTTCCCGAATGCCTTTCTTGAAGCTTTCCAAGTAAGCTAGAGAGTTGAGATTATTATACAAGTCTGAGAGTTTCTCACCAAGGCACTGCTGAACATCATTTTATCAGGGTCTTTCAAGTACTTAATTTCAAACATGTTCTTTGGTTGCATCTAAGTGAACAAAAATATAACAGTATTTACATAATAAAATGATTCAATAAAATGAAGGGAGAGAGTATGTACTTTCAGTTTTATAATATAGTTTCATAGTTTGTAGGGTCAGAAGGGACCTGAGCAGATTGAGTCTGACCCCCTGCCTTGGCAGGAAAAAGTACTGGGGTCAGATGACCCCAGCAAGGTGTCAAGGTGTTCGTCTAGCCTTGTTTTAAAGACCCCCAGGGTAGGAGCCAGCACGACTTCTCTTGGAAGTTGGTTCCAGATCCTAGCTGCCCTGACCATGAAGTAGTGCCTCCTGATGTCTAGCCTAAATCTACCCTCCGCCAGCTTGTGACTGTTATTTCTAGTCACTCCTGGTCATGCTCGGGGGAACAGGGACTCCCCCAATACCTGCTGGTCCCCTCTGACTAGTTTGTAACAAGCCACTATATCCCCCCTCAGCCTGCTCTTGTGGAGGCTGAACAGGTTCAGGTCCCATAGCCTCTCCTCATAGAGCCTGCCTTGCTGCCCCCTGATCATGCGAGTGGCCCTCCTCTGGACCCTCTCCATGTTGTCCACATCCCTCTTGAAGTGCGGCACCCAGAACTGGATGCATGAGTGCCCAAAGCCGTGCTAGGGGTCCTACAATGACCTCAGCTAATTCCCTCAGTGCTCTGGGGTGGAAATAATATGTAGACTTGAAATCAATAGGTCTGGTGACTGGTCTCTGTTTCATTGGGCTTTCAGTCAGGCCCTAGAACAGAGATATTGGAAATCTATAAGAATTCTTAGGTAACAGTTCAGTTTATGGCTAGAGTGAAAAAGGGAATACGGTATTGAATTCAAGAAAAACAGCTACAGAGCAGTAGAAGAAACATTGTTGGGTAGATGAGGCAATGGTCATGCATGCAAAGGCATGACGGTATCATGTGAAGTCCTTTAATAGTATTATGCTGGGAATTCCATTAGCCATTCTCTTATGCTTTAGTCATAAATTAGAAGATTTATCCATAGGACCTGGCATGTAAACCAATCCACTTGGTTATCTAGCTTGTAGTGTTCCATTAGTAACAGGGCATTGAAGAAGCAAGAGTAAAGTGACAGTTTGCAATTCTAATATAGGAAGTAGGGAACTAATGGAGGTACCATGTGATCCTAATAATGTACAATTTATTAATTATTAAAACCAATTGCTCTTTACAGTTTTTATTTATAAACCAAACTGGAGAGTGAAAATAAGAGTGAATTTCAAGGATTAGATGCTAAATGGCAAAATCCATTTGGAAAACATTTCAGCGGTGTTTAACACCCCTAGAGGAAAAGACAAAAGAATATAAAATAGTTTGACTTGTATTGTACTGGCATTTAAAAGCATGATATCTAATAGCTAAGGACCATTATTTGTGTTATGGAGAGGCTTTGGGAGAGCATTAACTATTGTATCTTTTCTCTTTATCAATCAAAACCAATAAGAGGAAAATCACATGGGCACAGTAAGTCCTAAATAACTGTGTCTACTAAGTGTACACAAATATGAAAGGCCTCGCTGCATACATGCACTGCTGCTCTATCAGGCTTCTAAAAACAGAAGACAGGACCTCTACAGCAGTGATTCTCAACCAGGGTTGCAGCACCCTGGGGTGCCTTAAGATCTTCTCAAGGGTCTTGCAGGATACCAAACAATATTAGCACTGTCAGGTATGCAAACACAACTCACAGCATAAACCCAGAGATGTCAAATAGGAATCCACCGTGTTTAAAACATTTTGACTTGTTGTGGTCTTAATTATTTGCAACATAATAATTGCTCTATTATTTTTCTATATTCAAAAGAAGAATAAAAACTAAAACCTGCCATTTTCTGAGTGGTGCCTTAAATCAAACAGAGGGTACTTTGAGTTTAAAAAGGTTGTGTCCCTCCAGAGTAGCGGTCCTCAAACTGTTTAGAGGAATACTTCTCTGTTTTTAAGTGCTACTCAAAGCAACAGAGGTCTGTATGATTTTTCTTTATTCAGTAAAGATAATATTATTTCACTGTCCACCTGTAGCACTCAAAACCAAACATGTAATAGATCTGTACCACTGTAAGAGACCAGAAAAGGAAAACCGACTATAAGAGTGGGTTAATTGCATCATTTTATTACATCATCCAAGCCTAATACTTAGGCAATATGTTTTCTATGTCACACAAGATTCAGTATAGAGGAGTTATGCAAAACCTTTATCACCACCGAAATTGCAGTTGGAGAAGTCATGAGTAAAGTAGTACAATAAACTTGCACAAACAATGGCATGGAGGACACTTTTCATGTTGACTCCATTTAGACAAGAAGGAACTCTAAGTTGAAGCATTGGTTAAGATGCACTTCACTGACTATTAAAAGGTCAATAGCTTAGCTAGGAACATGTTCCATCCCCTCGTCTTTTCACCATTCCCCTTCAGGTAGACATTGGCTTTATATTAACCTTTGAGTTTCCCTTCTATCTCCTATCCTTTGACTACAGCTACATTCATTCCCCCTTCCCCACTCTCCCACCTGTCTCTCACCTCAATTTACATTTTAACTGACTGGCTTTCTTGCACACATATTGGTCTCTAAGTGCTTTACCACTCCATCCAGGAAGAGCACACACCATCTGCAGACACTTCCTCAGCCTGATGAAGGGTGTTTGTACCCAAAAGTGTGCTAAGAAGAACTTTTCCAATGAGTTCTTCTAATAAAAAATATTGGATTGACCCAAAGAATCTCATCTGTCTACATTCTTACACCAAGACGGCTACAACCTATACCACTGAACCCAGAAGACACAGCACTCAAAGGGAAACAGCAAATGTTAAAGCCAATACAAAAACAAAGAGGCAAAAAACTTAGAGGTCTGGCTCTGGTTACTCTTTTTTGGAATAGGGGAGGAGCACGAAAGTTAAGTGTTTGTGAGCTGATGGTCTCTCACAGGCTTAGGAAGTGAATCTCTAGCGTCTGTTTTTTGAGCAAGACCTTTTCCCTGCCGAATGATCCTTCCTGGCAACTGCCTCCAAAGTTAGGTTCCACAGACAATTTACACCTGGGAGTCACAGAAAAGTTTGGTCCCTGAAGTGACTGGCTATAGTCATGACAGCAAGTGGCTTGCCACATCACTTGGCTGAAGAGATGACATCACCCCACCTTATCCCCATGCCAGAAACAAAATTATTTTTCCTTTCACCTATTAATACCAAGAGTCATTGCTTCACTTCACTAAACAGTGTAATCTAGGGAAACCTGAACTATCACAGTCTTCTCTAGATTCTCACTCTGAGAATGGGAAGTTGGGCAGTGTGCCCACATAGCCAAATCAATCAATCAGCACGAAGTTTCTCTTTCCCCTCCTTTATCCACGTTTCTGATTTCTGCTCATGAAGGAGAGAAACTCACGTGGAAGATAAGAGGTTTACATCTGTTGTTGCTGTTTTAAAGAAAATGTGCACTGGAAGACTCTAGCAGACTGATGACACTGCAGTAAAAATTGTCATTCTACCTCTGCAATCACAAGCCCAAAGCAAGAGCAGACCGTACAGGCAGTTTCACTGAGTTTACCTGTGTGCATAACATACAGGAATATCAACACCCAAAACACACTTCACTGTTACCCTTCATTTGGCTTTGTTTTCAAGCACGTCTCCCAGAGGACAGTCCTTGCTGGGATTGCTATAGTTCTGGAACTTGCCTACAAGGAAATTCAGTGTAGGGCCATCATTAATGTTTTTTTAATGAAATATTAAATCTGCTGTGGCAGAAATTATATGGAGTGAGCCAGTTTAACAGCAGCCTAAACAAAAAACTGAGTAAACACATAAATAATTAGAACATCATTTCTCTGCTCTCTTTTCCTGGGAGAGAACTAAGCAGATTCAAAAAACTAAAATGCATCTAGCTCTTTATGCTGATTATATGATATTTAAAACTTGTTTCCTTCTTGAGCTTCACAGGTGAAGTGCAGATTGTTTTATTTTTTATGTTCTCTGACGTAACAAAATGGTTTGTTCTAAACTAGGATGGCCAAACTTTTTGGGAGGCACGCCACAATTAAGTCCTAGACCCCCCTGAGTGACACTGATTTCCATCCTGTCCCATTTCCCTCCCACCACATACCTGGATTGAGTTTGTGCCCTGGGCTGTGGAATGGAGGCAGGTGGACTCAAGTCTCTGGCCACAATGAGTGGAGAAGGACACTACCCAAGGAAGATGTCACTGCCCAGAGCCAGGATAACCCTTCACTAGCTACACAGCAGCCTCAGTGAATGAAGATCCAAAGAAGTCAGCAACAGCTGCATGGTCAGGAAAAAGTTAACTCTTGGCAGTGACTCCTGGCATCTTCTGCAGAAGCATCTGGCATCCACTCTTCTCCATAAAACCAAAGGCTCAAGCCCCTGTACCTCCATTCCAGCACCTCCTTTTACTGAATGCCTGGAGCTCACATAGCACACACAAAGCAGCTCCTCATGCCATTTCTGAGATGCATGTTGCAGGTTGGCAACCCTTGTTCTAAAGTTTCTAACTTTCAAACATTTCACACATTTTCCCAAGAATTCTCTAGTTTCCATTCTTATAGCAATGGATGCACAGAGAGCTTACTTTCTTCACTGATAACATATTACACAGTTCCAAGTATGACAAGTAAGAATTAAGCAGGGCTGAGTGAAAACGTATGATAATACACTTAATAAACTTCACTTCCTTCTGTGAATGCATGACCTAGCAACAGACTGCTGTTTTATCAAATACGTGTGTTATTCCTATAACTGTGAATTATTTTTGGTCCACTTAGCTCAGGAGCAATGTTCTTTGATCATTCTCAATACAAGTTGTTTTGGTAAGGCATATAGACCGTGCACATGGTCAGTGACTGAAAATAAAAGTAAAACTATTAGAAACAGATTCTTGTTACAAACACTAATACTACGAGAAACTAAAATTACCGCCACTAATTTTATACAACATTTGCTCAGCTCTACATTCTTACAACAAAAACCCCCCAAAAGGCCTAAAAAGGTATTCTGGAATCAATTTTATGATGACTTATTTGAACAAAAGTTGAAAAAAAAATGTAAATAAAGTAAGACTCAATTTAATATAACTTGCATCTTTTTCTTCATTCTTAACATTTCCTGCTACCTCGGCTTCTTTTGAAACATTGCAGTTAAAGCTAGCAACTACACACATTCTCCGAACACAGTGGTCCTCAACTTTCTGGCCCCACAGCCCAGATGAGTGACATGGGGCCAGTCTGTGGGCCAGATCAGACTCCATATACCCAGATTGGGCCCCTGTGGCCATGGCTGGCCCCCAGGCACTGGAATCAGGCCCCAGACCCCTGCACCATATCCATCCAGCCCTGTATGCTGGGATTAGACCCCAAGGCCCCAAGCACTGGGATCAGGCCCCATACTGCTCTGCATACCTGACCTAGAACATAAGACCATAGTCTGCAGGTCTCCCCATGGACCTGTAAGGAATGCCATGGGCTGGACAACATGATGCCAGGGGTTGGATCTGGCCCACAGGCTGGTCAGTGACCACCAGGGTTAAAATGTAGTTATACCTACTTAATGATACTTCAATTTAAAAAGAGACCACATTTACACTTGTAAAATTTGAATTAAAACTTCAGCATAGGGTAACCAGGAGATTCAATAAAGGAAGAGTAATGTACAGACTAGGTTCAAGGTAACATTTTCAAAAGCACCTATATAGGTTTTAAAAGCCTAAAGTCCCATTTTCATAAGTAATTTTGAAGCTTAATTCCCACTTACTTACAATAAGATTTAGCCTCCTAAGTGTCTAAAGCTCTTTTGAAATGATTTTATACTCAAGGATTTTTACCACCATGTTAGACAACTAGTCTAATGCCACTAGTAGAATTTTAATGGGGCATAGCCTTAAACTGTCATCTTGTAGATCAGATTTCTTTGCGTCTAAATAGGAGATTTCCTTTTACCCTAGGATTGAATTTGGGCGTGTTAAAAAAAGTCGTTCAGCTTCAGTAAGTACTCACTTCCTCGAAGTTATGGTTTATATGTGCTGAAGCATCTTGTAGTATCAGCACTTGACTGAGCTTCTTAAATAAAGACTGGCATTTTGAATAAAAAAGTGACGCAACTACTGCACAGTTTTATCAATTATGCAAAACACTTGTCATGCCATAACTCAGCATACTGTATCATCTGTAATACTTTACATCTCATCTTAGTCATGTAGTCGTGTACTTAAAAGTGAATTAAACTTTGTTAATGCTTGCTTGTTAAGTGTTGCTGGATTCCATACTGCACTGCTTAGTGACTTAATTATGTTAGACAGACTATATTGGTTCAAATGAAGCCTTACAAAGGTCCTTAATAAAATAAATCAGGGTTTTTCCTTTACTCTATCTGCTTGCTGACAGAAGATTTTTCCGAGGGCCTTCAACAATTTTCACCTATTAAACAAACAGCTATAAGCCACTGCATTTCTGAACCTCTGCAATGACTTCCTCTAGGGATACATCTCTCTTTTTTCTTTTTTTGCAATATATACAGAGAGCTTTAGACCTTTATGCAGTAAGATTTAGCAGTTTCCCCTCAGGTTGAACAGTGATAGTAAAGGTATAGGAGTAAAAAAAGGACATAACTTCTCATCCTTGAAGGAAGACAGCTTTACCATACAAAAAGTATCAAAATAAAGTATCAGAGCCGACAGAGCTGACTTGTACAATGACAGAATTCTCATATGAAGGAGAAGCATCAAGAATCAATCATCTCAGTGACACCTCCCATAACCCTATGCACACATTACATATGCTATGTTATTGTGATGTTTGACAGCAGAACACATTATTCATATTGTCCTCTCAGGAACCGCTCTAATTAAAGTGCCCACAGCATCTAATACATTCAGTGTCCCACACTTCAAAATGGCGGCGGGGCACTTTAACAAAGGCTTGTTCAATGAGCAATTTGAAATCACCTCAAAAGAAGTTAATTTCTGCTGTTTTACAAGAGTGAGTGCAGCATTATCTAAAGATACATTTGAAGGAAAGAAAAATAAAGGCTTAGAAACTGAGCCAACAAACAGACCATTCAAGAATGTGCCAGAAGTGAACCTAAACTTCAGATTCATCTTCTCAGATTTAGGTACTGAAGTAGTCCTAAGGATAGCACTCTCATCTCCTATTCCATATATTATGCATCAACTGATACAGTACTACCATGTGTACTAACACCAAGTTATTATTGGAAACACCGATTAGCTCTTACATGGCTTTGGGTAATGACTGATCACTGTTCCTAGTTCTAGACCTCTCAAAGGGTGCGTCCACGCATGCAAGCACGTACACTAGCAGCAGCTCAAATAGAAGCGGTGCGAATTTGGGCCGGGGCTTTCTGCCTCGGCGCACGTGCTCGGACATGCAATTAGTTGTGGAGTAAATTGTGCCGCTTGAGGCAAAATAACCCTGCCTGGCTCCTTCTGGACCTGCAGACTGGGGGAGCTGGAGCCCAGGGCCAGCAAATATGCTGTCCTGTCCTGCCCAGCAGCTCAGGGCTACTTTACCTCAGGTGCTTCTGGGGCCCAGGCAATTGGTATCTGGGGACACTAGCCCCTTGTGTCAGCTAGACTGCTGAAGCAGCATCCCAAATTCACTTTTGAAAATACCCCAAAATCCACATTCTTCCACAATTAGAACAAAAGAGAGAGAAAGGGGGATTCATCAGATGGGCAATGTTTTATTCACAATGTTAAAGAAATTTTGAAGCCTCTCTCTATCTCTAGCATCATAATAAAATAAATCCTAAATATCTATGTTTTAATGTTTGCTTTGGCTTTCCTTATCACATGGTGGGTTAGTGGTGGGGGGGTCTGGGTGGGTGTGGAGGGGTGCAAGTCACTGTGTGGGCAGGTGTGGGGAAACTGGGTGTGGGGGGCTGCTTAGGAGGGGTGGGTCCCCTGCATGAATGCTGCATGTCCCCAGTGGCTGGCAGGGCAAGGCAGTGTTGGAAGCATGGTGGCAGTGGTAAGCGGGGAGCTCCTGCAGATGCCACTGGCACTCTGCATCAGGGGGAGGGTTAGTGAGTGGCGAGCACCCACAGACACCACCAGCGGTGACAGTGGTGGCCAGCAGCGATCACTGACTGCCCACAGACACCACTGGCAGTAGGGTGGGGGGTGGCAAGCGGCAACCACCTACAGGCACCACCAACAGTGTCAGTGGCAACTTTTTTGAGAGGGTGCACCGCCATACTCAGGAAGTGCATATGCACCCTCTACACATCGCCAATGGTCCCCTGACACCCACAGGGCAGAGACTCCCCCACAGCACATGGACTACTCTGCCAGCAGGGTCCCAGCCCCGCTGCCCCCACAGGGGCAACAGCTCCCGCACGCTGGTCTCCAGCCCTTGCTCATTCCCTTGCTCTTCTCCAGCTTCTGGAGATTGGAGATGAGCAGAAGTACAACCAGGACGCTGGAGAGAATAGGAGAATGAACAGGAGGCTCACTTCCCCCAACACCTATTGGTTCCCCCAGCTCCCCATTTGGTCCCTTGCTCCCCATTCATTCCCCTGCCTCCCCCCACTCACCAGCAGTAGCAGAGAAGGAGCAGGAGGCTGGAGAGAGAAGGGGCTTCTTTTCAGGGGCTATTCTCCAGCCTTCTGCTCATTTCCACCCCACTGCTCCTTCCTCTGCTTGTCTCCAGCTTTGGGGAAGGCACAAGGGGCTGGAGACAGCAGGGGAATGTCTCTGGGGCTGCCTCCAGCCTCCTGCTTCTTCTCCTGCTCTTTCCAGCTTTCAGAGGCTGGAGTCAAGCAGGGGAAGGAGCAGGAGGCTGGAGGCAGCAGAGGAATGTCTCCAGGGCTGTCTCCAGCCTGCTACTCCTTCCCCCCGACCCCAAGTTTGCAGCCCGGGGAACATTTTTGTTCCTGCACGTGCCTGTTAACCCCCTCAAAGGGGTTTGAGGTAGGGCAAGTGGCACTTGCACTCTTGTGTGGACGCGCCCTAAGTGTTCAGTCTGTAGCAGTCCGCTTTCAAGGCTGGTTTGGAACGGTGGTTCTTTGACACTAATTCTAAATGATCCAGGCTACCTGTTACACATCCAGATGCCAACCTCTAGGTGGATCTATGTTCCATGCAGACTTCCTAACAGCTTACCAGGAAACCCAGAGACCATTGGAAACAAACGTGTTTTGATGAAAACAGAAAATTCCCGAACAATCTTAGTTTCTTAACTTGAGATGGCCACAATCATTCCCTAGAGCAGGCAAAAATAAGAACAATGTGTTGTTGGGTGGGGTAGTGGACTAAGAAAAGAGTAGCTATTTAGGTTGTCAAGTTTGAGAGGCCATGTACTGTTATCACTAATGCACAGTTAGTGGAGTGGAACCAGAGGTAAATTCTCTTGTTATGGATTTAGTGGGGGAAACCCAAACCCCAGCCTTGCCAGGACTGTTACAGAAATGAAAGGCAAGAAAGCTAAAATCAGGGTTGGCCTGTTTATCCAAAGTTACCTTTGCCAAGAAAGATGCAGTGGGGATAAAAACCTACTTGCACACTCCCATTCTAACTCCCATCAGAATTTCACTGATCTATTAATTTTTAGCTGTTCCTTGAGCATTTAGGTATTGTTCATGCAACTTTGGCCTTAGTCACACTTGCCAGAAATGTAGTGTGTCCTCCACCATATTCTAACGAGGTACCCCAGCGGAGAAGTCTTTGGTCACATCTGTTACCTGTGCACTCTGGTTATTCACTTGATTTTTTTTTATCTTAATTTTCCTTGGTGCTGATATTTGCTTTTCTCTCAAAGTTATATATTTTATTTTCTTCTGTTTTTCATAACAGAACATGCATTTTGGTAACACAAAATTGGTATACAGCAAAAGATGTTCAGGTGTCTTTGTTTTAGTCTCTTTTGCGACAAGATAACTGTCTGTAGAATCTCTTTCAGTGCCACAAACCAGAGGTGTTTTTGTATTTAAAAAGGTGAATAAGGAGATATTAAACAAAAATAAAATACATAACATCTTTTATTTACTCTTTTCTTTACAATGAATTTTCATAATGCTTTTATGAGAGTGGTGCAGTATAATTACTTAATTATCTACTATCAAATAATTATGAAAACTTTAAGTCACTAGTAAAGTGTGTTGTCCTGTAATTATTTAAATTTTAGATAATTATGTTTAGCATTGCATAATGCTACTTGTTGTATGTGGCTATATTTTTATATCTGTTGGATGAAATAATTCAACAGTATTAAAGATAATGATTCTGATGATCTAATATGGAATAATTATCCATGAAAAGCTATGAAAAACAGAGCTACTTTTCTTTCTTTATCACAATTAGCCACTTAAAGTGTAGCTTCCTATCTCTTCTGCTTTATAATATAAGTAAAGGACTTATGCTATGGAGTAATTATTTGCCAAAACATCTTTAAAAATGTTCCCTTGCCCCCAGGTTTACTACAACTCCTTAATTTTTGCTAAACAGCATGAGAATACATCATTTATCTATTTCCTTTTTCTTGAAACCTTCCTTCCATACATATTGTTAGGCCTGCTTTCCTTCTCTGACCTCTTCAATCTTTAAGCCTTCCCTTAAAGATTTTTTTATGAACTAGTCATTGTGCAGCACTTCTCAACAAAAGCTGTAAGTTTCCTACCCCTCCCCTCTTGAGACATTTTTCTTGCAGCTTCTCAAAAAAACACCCTTCTTCCTGATGGTGACACCCATCCCAAACTGTTAATATTTTGATAATTTAGAAGAAATCAAAACCAGAATCCTATAAACCATTTGGCAACTGTGTATATATGTTTAACATATTTGTTTGTATATAATATTCTCTTTACTGAGATATCATATTAGTACATTCACCATAATATGCTTCAGACAAGTTTATAACAGAAGAACTTAAACAGGAGGAAAGGCAGCAAAAGGGCACAGCAGCCCCCTTGGCTCTGCAGGGAACTAGAGGACCTCCTGTGTCTAAAAAGAAAGACCTACAAAGGATGGTGGAGGAGTTTCACTTCCAAGGAGGAATATACTGTGCTGATCTGGACTTGGAGGGAGCAAACCAGGGAAGCCAAGGCTGTGACAGAATTCCAACTAGCTACAAGTATCAAGGACAATAAATAGTCCTTTTTTAGATATGTGGGGAGCCGGAGGAAAAAGCAAGGGCAACATTGGATCCCTGCTGAACCAGATGGGGCAACTGACAACCAATGCCCAGGAGAGATCCAACTGGCTAAATGGGTACTTTGCATTGTTTTCCCATCACTCCCAGGGGACGCCCCTGCCCATTATGGGACAGGAAGGCCTGAGTGAAGGAGATTCCTTACTCTCCATCAATGCTGACCTTGTGAAAGAACACCTTGAGAGGCTGGATACCTTCAAGTCGGCTGGCCCTGATAGCTTACACCCCAGGGTACTCAAGAAGCTGGCAAGCATCATAGCCCAGCCCCTGGCACAGATCTTCGATAACTCCTGGGACTCTGGTGAAGTGCCCAAAGATTGGAAGAAGGCCAATGAGGTACCTATTTTCAAGAAAGGGAGGAAAGTGGAACCAGCAAACTACAGGCCCATCAGCCTGCCCTTTTTCCTGGGGAGGATCTTAGAAAAGATTATCAAAGAGACCATTCTCAACAGACTGACTGATGGCAACATCCTGAGGGATATCCAGAATGGGTTTGTTGTGGGTAGGGCTTGCTTGACCAATCTTATTTCCTTTTATGACCAGGTGACCTATCACCTAGGCAAGGGAGAAAAGATTGATATAATATATCTTGACTTTAAAAAAGCCTTCCATCTGGTATCCCATGATCACCTCTTAGCAAAACTGGCCAACTGCAGCCTTGGCTTCACCACGATCTGCTGGCTGAGGAATTGGCTCCATGGTTGGACCTGGAGGGGGGTGGGTGATGGAAGTCAATCATCATGGTGTGCTGTGACCTGTGCGGTCCCTCAAGGCTCTGTCCTTGGGCCTATACTATTCAACATCTTCATTAATTATGTGGACATTGGTGTCAGAAGCAGACTGGCCAAGTTCACCGACGACACCAAACCGTAGGGTAAAACATCCATACCTGAGAACAGGAGGAACCGGTCATCCAGGCTGACCTCAACAGGCTCAGGAAATGGGTGGAAAAGAATCTGAAACTTTTTAATACCAAGAAATGCAAGGTTCTTCACCTTGGGAAGAAAAACCCACAGCATGTTTATAGGCTCGGCAGTGCTACACTGGCTAGCACTATGGACGAAAGGGACTTGGGGGTCATGATTGACCACAAGATGAACATGAGCCTTCAAATGCGATGCTGCAGCTAGTAAAGCAAGCAAAATTATGGTTTGCATCCATAGATGCTTCAAGCAAATCCCAGGAAGCCATTCTCCCGCTGTACTTGGCCTTGGTGAGGCTGCAGCTGGAGTACTGCATACAGTTTTGGCCTGTACAATTCAAAAAGGATGTGGAGAAGCTTGAGAGAGTCCAGAGGAGTGCCACATGCATGATCAGAGATCAGGAAAATAGACCTTATGATGAGAGGCTGAGAGCTGGGACTTTTCAGCCTGGAAAAGCGCAGGCTCAGGGGTGATCTAGTGGCTACCTATAAATTTATAAGGGATGCTCACCAGGATCTGGGGAAACATTTGTTCAGCAAAGCACCTCAAGGGATGACAAGATCAAATGGTCACAAACTCCGCCATGACCATTTCAGGCTGGACATAAGGAAGAATTTCTTTACTGTCCGAGCCCCCAAGTTTTGGAATAGACTGCTGCTGGAGGTGGTTTAAGCATCTACTTTGAATGCCTTTAAAAGAAATTTGGGTGTTTATGTTGCTGAGATCCTATGACCCCTGCTGACTTTCTGCCCCTGGGGTAGGGGGATGGACTTGAAGATCTTCTGAGGTCCCTTCCAGCTGTAATGTCTATGAAATCTAGGTGTAACATTGCATGTCATGATGTTTTTACACGTACTAGAACAAATCCATTGAAGTAATATCTTGAGTTTTAGATTCAAGAAAGCAAGGGAGATAATCCATTTAGACTCTCAAGTCTTGATCATGCTATTTGGACAAGTTTATGCACATAATTACTCTGAAGGAGGTGTGAAGTTAGGCTTGTGCATAAGTCTGTGATTTGCTCATAGAGATCAGAAAGTTAAATATATCATGACACATGGAGAAATATGCCTGCTTCATTTGTGAAATGTTTTGGTTGTTAAATGTAGTCCTTGCTACTAAATTCATTTAGTAGCAGGAACCTGACAGATAAATGAAAGAGAGTCTTGGACAGCATAGCAGACCAATCAATGGAAACCATCTTCCTAATACAGAAATGGTTTGGCTTTGTTTGTGAATGGCTTACCACACAGAAGCCAATTGGGTTGGGTCTGGAAGTTCCCCATCTGAAATGAAGGGACAAGACAGAAAGGAGCTGCCAGCAAAGTCTGTTCTGCATTTTCTTATATACAGCATGCCCTGTATATATTACATATTTTGTGTTTGAAGGGTATCTTGAAGGGGAAAAAGAGACAGTCTGTGGTAAGTGAGTACCAGCAGCTAGGTTGCTGAGCCTGCTGCCAGCCCCACAGGTTGAATAGATCCTGTTGACTGACATGGCATACGAAGCTTAACCCTGTGCACTGGCTCTGAAGCTACATGCCAGGTTGGACAAGGCACACTGAAAGCAGAACCATGCACCAGGTCTGGAAATTTGGCAGAAGAAGACTGGTGGGAGCATTATTTGTTGTGACAGAGCCATGGCAATTAATATTACTATTGCTAAAATTTGATAAAAATTGCCATATTTTTATCCCTTGGGGATCTGTTCTTCTTGCCTATAATGTGTGCTCCAATTGTTACCATCTGGTTTGTGGGGGGTATGGGGAGAATGCAAGGTAGATGCAAGAAAATAAGGTAATTCCATCTCTGGAAGCAAGTCAGACAGGCCAAGAAGAGTTGCCTGGCCTAAAGAACTTGGACCAAAGACAGGACTATACCAGGATGGTGAGTATACAGAGGGGAATTATACTTAGCAGCTTATTAGCTATAGGTCTGTAACTCTGGGTTAATTTATTTTTTAAAAATAAAGTGTGCATGTGTGTGTGTTCACATGTGTGAGCACATGCGCACATGCACAAGCATATGCACGAGCATGCATGCATCCTGAAAAAGAAAAAAATTAATCTTTCTAAGCCTGTGTGTCTTGCTGTATTGTCCTCAAGAGTATAATTAGAAAATGGGAGTTTCTGAAATTAATATGTGCAATTCAATGTGGGCACGGATGAATTTGCACCATTTACTTCCAGGGTCCAGGTGGATGGATTGCAGGGTTCCACTGTTCAAGAGGGTGTGGGACATATGGGCTGCAAATTAAAACTTTAGGCATGTCCAGACAAGCATGCATATGCTTCTTGTCCCATCCCAAACCCCTTTGAGGGGGGTAACAGGTATGTGCAGGAACAAAAAAAAATGTTCCCTGCACTGCAAACCTGGGAGCAGGGGGAAGGAGCAGGAGGCTGGAGACAGCCCTGGACATTCTTCTGCTGCCTCCAGCCTCCTGCTCCTTCCCCTGCTTGTCTCCAGCCTTCGAAGGCTGGAAACAGCAGGACAAGGAGCAGGAGGCTGGAGGCAGCTCCGGAAACATTCGCCTGCTGTCTCCAGCCCCTTGTGCCTTCCCCTGCACTCCCGAAGCTGGAGACAAGCAGAGGAAGGAGCAGTGGGGTGGAAATGAGCAGAAGGCTGGAGAATAGCCCCTGAAAAGAAGCCCCTTCTCTCTCCAGCCTCCTGCTCCTTCTCTGCTACTGCTGGTGAGTGGGGGGGGGGGCAGGGGAATGAATGGGGAGCAAGGGACCAAATGGGGAGCTGGGGGAACCAATAGGTGTTAGGGGAAGTGAGCCTCCTGTTCATTCTCCTATTCTCTCCAGCGTCCTGGTTGTACTTCTGCTCATCTCCAATCTCCAGAAGCTGGAGAAGAGCAGGGAAATGAGCAGGGGCTGGAGACCAGCGTGCGGGAGCTGTTGCCCCTGTGGGGGCAGCGGGGCTGGGACCCTGCTGGCAGAGTAGTCCATGTGCTGTGGGGGAGTCTCTGCCCTGTGGGTGTCAGGGGACCATTGGCGATGTGTAGGGGGTGCATATGCACTTCCTGAGTATGGCGGTGCACCCTCTCAAAAAAGTTGCCACTGACACTGTTGGTGGTGCCTGTAGGTGGTTGCCGCTTGCCACCCCCCACCCTACTACCAGTGGTGTCTGTGGGCAGTCAGTGATCGCTGCTGGCCACCACTGTCACCGCTGGTGGTGTCTGTGGGTGCTCGCCACTCACTAACCCTCCCCCGATGCAGAGTGCCAGTGGCATCTGCAGGAGCTCCCCGCTTACCACTGCCACCATGCTTCCAACACTGCCATGCCCTGCCAGCCACTGGGGACATGCAGCATTCATGCAGGGGACCCACCCCTCCTAAGCAGCCCCCCACACCCAGTTTCTCCACACCTGCCCACACAGTGACTCGCACCCCTCCACACCCACCCGGATCCCCCCATCACACACCCACCATGTGATAAGGAAAGCCAAAGCAAACATTAAAACATAGATATTTAGGATTTATTTTATTATGATGCTAGAGATAGAGAGAGGCTTCAAAATTTCTTTAACATTGTGAATAAGACAATAAAACATTGCCCATCTGATGAATCCCCCTTTCTCTCTCTTTTGTTCTAATTGTGGAAGAATGTGGATTTTGGGGTATTTTCAAAAGTGAATTTGGGATGCTGCTTCAGCAGTCTAGCTGACACAAGGGGCTAGTGTCCCCAGATACCAATTGCCTGGGCCCCAGAAACTCCTGCTGCCAGCCCCACAGGTTGAGGTACAGTAGCCCTGAGCTGCTGGGCAGGACAGGACAGCATATTTGCTGGCCCTGGGCTCCAGCTCCCTAAGGCTGCAGATCCAGAAGGAGCCAGACAGGGTTATTTTGCCTCAAGCAGCACAATTTGCTCCACAACAAAGTGCATGTCCGAGTACATGCAGCAAGGCAAAAAGCCCCGGCCCAAATTTGCACCACTTCTATTTGAGCTGCTGCAGGCGTACGTGCTTGCATGCATGGATGCACCCTTAGTGGCTTCCAAAATTCCTGGACAGCAGTCTCCTTATACTCCTCCTTGACTTGACAAGGTGGCAAAGGCCTGCAGTAAGGCAGCAGCCCTAGATTTCAGGAGGGCAAACTTCAAGGAGCTAAATAGGATAGTCGGGAAAGTGCTGAGGTCCCAGAGGGGAGGGGAGCCAGGTGTCCAAGGAGAGTGGTTGCTCCTTAAGGAGACAATCCTCCAAGCCCAAAGCAAGGTAATCCCAACAAGGATCAAAGGGAGCAGGAGGGCACACAAGCCTCCATGGCTCACCAAAAGCATCCGGGAATGTTTCCTTGCTAAAAGGGAGGCATACACCCAATGGAAAGAAGGGGACATCATCAGGAATGACTATACTGCAGTCGCTCGGGGATGTAGGGGGGCAGTCAGGAAGTCCAAGGCAGAGATGGAAATGGGGCTAGCTTCCCAGATTAAAGAAGGACTTCTTATTGTCCTTAAATACATAGGGAGTAAAAAGTTTACGGGTAATGTGGGGCCCTTGCAGGATGTGTTGGGAAATTTGGTCGTCACACCAGACGACGAAGCTAACATGTTTAACGATTTCTTTGCCTCCGTCTTCCTAAGTAGGGACCAGAACAGTCACCTCCCTGCTGGGCCCCTCTTGGGCCTCAGGGGAGGCACACCTGGAACAAGGGTTAGTGAGGAACTAGTTAGGGAGCTTCTGGAGGGACTGGATCTATTCAAGTCAGCCAGTCCAGACTATCTACACCCTAGAGTTCTAAAGGAATTGGCTGAGGTCATTGCAGGACCCCTGGCACAGCTTTACGAGCACTCATGGTGCTCTGGTGTGGTGCCGGAGGACTGGAAGAGGGCCAACGTGGTCCCTATCTTCAAAAAGGGGAAGAAGGAGGACCCGGGAAACTATAGGCCAGTTAGTCTTACCTCGATCCTAGGCAAGCTGTTCGAGAAAATTATTCTGGCAGACATCCATGAGGGGCCAGCAGGGGACTGCATGCTTAGGGGCAACCAACACGGGTTCATCAGTGGCAGGTCCTGTCAGACCAACCTGGTGGCCCTTACGATCAGATCACCAAATCATTAGATGTAGGGGTAGCAGTGGATATAGTCTTCCTGGACTTCTGGAAGGCTTTCGACGCTGTCTCTCACCCCATTCTCATTAAGAAACTGGGGGGCTGTGGTGTAGACACCCACACAGTCAAATGGGTCGCCAACTGGCTGGAGGGCCGCACCCAGAGGGTGGTAGTGGATGGGTCCTTCTCAACCTGGAAGGACGTGGGCAGTGGGGTTCCGCAGGGCTCGGTCCTCGGGCCCGCACTGTTCAACATCTTCATCAGTGACTTGGACAAGGGGGTAAAAAACACCCTATCCAAATTTGCTGATGACACTAAGATGTGGGGGGATGTGGGCACACTAGAAGGAAGCAACAGGCTACAAATCGGACCTAGACAGGTTACAAGGGTGGGCGGATAAGAATAGGATGGGATTCAACACAGATAAGCGCAAAGTGATGCACGTGGGGAGAAACAACTGGCACCATACCTACAGGTTGGGGAACTCCCCTCTTGTTAGCACAGAGGTGGAAAAGGATCTTGGAGTCATCATTGACTCCAAGATGAACATGGGCCGGCAGTGTGGGGATGCAGTCAGGAAGGCCAACCGTACCTTGTCATGCATCCACAGCTGCATCTCGAGCAGGTCCAAGGAGGTGATCCTCCCCCTCTGTGCGGCACTGGTCAGGCCACAGTTGGAGTACTGCGTCCAGTTCTTGGTGCCGCACTTCAAGAGGGTGTGGACAGCATGGAGAGGGTCCAGAGGAGGGCCACTCACATGATCGGGGGCAGCAGGGCAGGCCCTATGAGGAGAAGCTACTGAACCTGTTCCTCCAAAAGAGAAGGCTGCAGGAGGATCTAGTGGCCTGTTATAAACTAGTCGGGGGGATCAGCAGGCATTGGGGGAGTCTCTGTTCCCCTGAGCACTGCCAGGAGTGACCAGGAATAACAGTCACAAGCTGGCAGAGGGTAGATTTACGCTAGATATCAGGAGGTGCTACTTCACTGTCAGGGCAGCTAGGATCTGGAACCAACTTCCAAGAGAAGTGGTGCAGGCTCCTACCCTGGGGGTTTTTAAGAGGAGGTTAGACGAACACCTTGCTGGGGTCGTTTGCCCCCAGTACTCTTTCCTGCCATGGCAGGGGGTCGGACTAGATCTACTCAGGTCCTTTCCGACCCTAGAAACTATGAAACTATGACTCCCAAGACAAATGTCTTGTAAGCCAGCTACCCCTATAGTTTAGAAGCCCCAGGATTCCTATGGAGAATGAATCTATACGTGCAATTAAATGTGAAACAATACACTCTGGAGGAGTTTGAACTGAAATAAACTACTCCCAGAGGCAGCATCTACCTGTGCATCTGAGAAAGCAGCAGGGTGAGCCAGGGTGGAGCAGACCTGGGCTGGCACGAATTATGGGGGAGGGAAAAGGGGGATCCAGATGGTGGCATCAGAGGGGCATGAAGGTGCTGAAAGTGAAGAGCTGTGTGGTAGATGGCAGGCAGAAGTCTAGGCCCTGGCTGACTGGGCTGACGGGGAGCAATTTACACACACAAAATCAGCATCTTCATGCGTGTTTAAAATCGCAGTAAGTGACTCCAGCATAAGATAGTACTGTCCCCTATCCTACTGCGGCATTAAGTTAGTTTACTTCAGCCTAACACCACTGCATGTATAGATGGTAATTGTTTACTCCACAGCTAATTAGCCTACTCCAGTGTAGATGCAGCCACAGAGACCCAAAATAGAGAGTCTCAGCAGTTGCTGTCTGAAATTAATATTCTTATCAGTTTCACCATTCAGCAACTGCTGGGTTCCCAGGAAGTGCGTTTCATTTTGGAAATGCCTTCTGTTTGTCTTTAAAAAAGTTTTTTGGGGTTTTTTTGTTTGTTCATTTGTTTTTTTGAAATCTCCTGTTCACAGAACCTCAGGCCAGACCAAGTCCATGGGGCAGTGCCCAACCATGAGATTCCCCTTGGTTCAGTATCAGGTTTGTGTGTACAATATGGGGTGTCCTGGGCATGAATACCACATGCCCCCAGAGGCTGGAGGGGTCATGGTAAGCTCCTACAGGTGGCAGCAGCCCTGTCATGGTGCATGGAAGCATGGTGGAGGCAAGCGGGAAGCTCCCACAGGCAGCCACAGCACCATCAGTAGCATGGGCAGTCTGTGATTGCTACTGGCCACTGCCGACAGATGCTACTGGCAGTGTTGGTGGCAAGCAGCGACTGCCCGCAGGTGCTACCAACACTGTCAGCGGTTCCTTTGGCAGGAGATGCACTGCTATGCTCAGAGGGTGCATGTGCACCTGGGTGCACCCCCTACATGTCACCAATGATGCCAGGGTATGGTGCACAGCCCAATGCAGTTGCCCAGGTCCCAGGGCACATGCAAGGGACACAGAATCCTCTATTTACAATTCCCCACCCCACCCAACCCTGTGCTGCCTACCTGCAGCTGATAGCTGGCCAGAGGCAGTAGGTAGGGCTGGGGAGACAGTCTGACTCACCTGTGTGACCCCTCAGGGGCTGGGACCTACTGGGTTACTAAGCCAGAGCAGCCAAGCGTGGGCCAAGTTCCTGCACATCCTACTCAGAAGGGAGGCTAGTGAGAGCCCACAAAGGAGCCTGGAATGCTTGCAGACAACAACCTAGCTTGATTCAATAGGGGATCTGGTACAGAAGTTTGACGCACTGGACAAACCTAATTTGCATAAGTTTGAGTACACATATATCCAGGGTCATCTTAGATTGGGTTTTGCCATTTTTAGTCAAGTCTATGTTCCCCAAACATCTGTACAGTTACAGGTATGGTTCAATTTCTGATCACTTATTCCATGTATTTATAACATCTGTACTTAGTCTTTAGTGCTTCAGACATTTTGGCCAAGTACTTTTCTTTTCTGAGGTATGTATAGTGCATGTGTTTCAGAGATATTTTACTGAAGACCATTTTTGTACCTTTTATATTCAAATTTGTTTCACAGCAATCTCAAGAGACACTCATTGATTTGGCTGTCATTTACAGACTATAGAGTCTCTGGCCAGGGAACAGACAGCTAAAATATAGATTTTAGATATCACTCCATTCTTTTTTAGGAATAATACTCTATTGTATGAATTCCAAATATTTCAAGCCTTCTACAGACTAACCTTTCATTATGTTCATTTCCTGTATTGAAAAGCTGTGTCCTTAACTTCTGCAAATGTTCTTTCACTGAAGATGCTTAAGACACTGAAAATCAAAATCAAATGTCCTTGGACAACAGGGCAGACACAATGTATATAAAAGCAACTTATAATGCTCAACTACAGAGCAGCTCACTTTTCAGCAGCTGATGCACAGCTTGGTATTTCACATGATAAAAAACCCCAAATCACTAAAATAAGACTGCTTCAGACTTTGAAGCCTGGCAACCAGGTTGTTGCTAAACAAAAAAGAACATGTCCACAATAGTTTAACACTGCAAAATGCAATCTACTGTGAAAGTTAGCAGCATGTGGGGAACAAATTGACCCAAGGATGCTAGACACATCCTGAGATAGAGAGATAAAGCCAGTTCTATGTAATGGATAAATTATCTACAGTTAAGCCATTTCTTTTCCTGCTTTCAACAAAGAAAGGGATTATCATATTGAGGAACTCTAGTAATTCATGCAGATATTCATACAATATTTTCAAATGAATTTGAACATTAGTAAGAGATGCAAGTCAGATTAATCATGTATAGAAGAACAATAATATTGGCTGTTAAAAAATAGAAAATAGCGGTGACCAAAAGGGCAGATACAAAGCAGAACACCTCTAAGAATTATTTGAGCAAAGCCCATTTCAAGAACATTATATAATCATTTATTATGCATCCAATGCCAGGGTCTCTGGGAACACTGGATTTATTAAACACAAACTATCAATAAGAGAACTATGCACAAGAATAAAAGCCATCTTTCAGCCATCCCTGCCCACATATGAGTGGAAAAGTTCTAGTTTAAGGTCAAGTACATGCTTGACCATGAAAGATGAACACTTAAAAAAAAAATCCTGCAGACCAAAGTTTGCTGGCAAAGCAGCTGAGGACATGCAGTCCCAGAATTGCAAGAGCCCCAGTCTTGGGATTGTCAATGAAGAGTCTCAATTGCTTTACTGGACTTCCATTTTAATAAACGGGTAATATGACATTTTTCTTATCTTAGCAAATAACAGTAACCTAGTCACTTCCACTATTATGTATAGTCAGTTTGTAAGGAACATCTAAACTTCTAGTGACATTCTACTTAAATCCTGGTTGTACTGAATTTAATATAGTGCTAGGCTTATACCCAGTAACAGTAACAGCCACAATTACTTTAATGTCTCAGGAGTATGCTCGGACATGAAAAGGCTTCCTTCTACAACTATCACAAATTAAAGTTATATTAGGGCATTCCATTTCTCCTCACAAGTTTGAACGTTAAGAAAGAGATGCTGATATTTTAAACTCCATCTTAGCTTTGTGCTGTAGTTTCCATTCATTTGGGGAGACGCTTGCTTTTTGTGAACTGCAGTTTACAACACTGCAACTTACCACCAAATGCTTCTAACTAGAAAATATTGTAACTGCATCTACAAATATTTTAAACAAAGTGTGTTAGAGATATACAAGTTCTCTGAGTCTGATAATGTTCAATAGACAAAAGTTTAATTTTACTGTTACATTTCACCTAATTAGAACAACACAATACCATTTATAGAACAAACACTCTTAGAATGAAAATTATGAACAATGACATTCACAGTTCTTTTCCTGCCTACTGTAAAAAAAGACGATGAGGAAAAAAAAAAAACTAGAATTAAATCAATATTTAATCTCAAGCAGAAATGCAAGTCACTATGTAAATTAGTAGAGGGAAAAATGACTCAACTGTTGATGGCTTCAAAAGTCATCTCTGTCAGACTCATGAATACTTGCTAAACAGAAATAGTAACATACTGCATATCTGAGCATGCTCAGACCTTCCTGTTTATTCTCAAAGCTGTTTCCATATTACTGTACTATGAGAATGATCATATGAAACAAGCATCCATCATTTGGGGATTCTCAACACTAACCCTGCCACAATATGATTTTTGCAGTTATCCAGGTACAAGGAATCTAGTGATACACATGGGATAGTGACCAGCTTAACTGCAAAAGGCCCACTGCTATTATTTCTAGTACACTATTACTATAGCTTTTCTTCTCTGTGGTCCAGTTTTTAACTGAGGCAGTACACTGAATAAGGAATACAGGAAATCATGGATGCACTTTTTTCCTGGAAAATCATGAATACAGTACAGCAACTTGCCAAATGTTTTCCTTACTTCAGCATCTAACAAAATATGCTGAGATGCTTAGTGTTCATATAGGTTCTTAGATTGCTTTTTAAATTATAAATTGAATTTGTTTTCAACTATAATTGTATAATTACAGTTTTAATGATTTGTGTTCACCAAGTTTTTTTTAACAAACTAGAGAACTGGACAACCTAATGAATGGAAGCAGGATGCGAGCAGAAATGCTTCGACCATCTCATGACATTTCTTAGTTTGACATCCAACTAACACTAGAGTCCTCACTGAATAGTTTGCCTGAACATCTAGAATGTAAAGTGAAACAAGGAAGGAGTAAGAAGTGATCCAGGAAAAAAGATAGATGAAGAAAATCTGTGGTAATCAACTCAAAATTCTGTGTCAGCCATGGAAACAAGAGCTTTGTGGTACATTTCTTTGCCAAGGGCAGCGTAAAAAGGGAAATATCCTTAATTTATCATCACAAGTCATCACTCACAATTGGGCAATATCATATTTTCCATCAAGTCAGCAAACCTTTTGTTTTGATATCAGAGTGGCAGAAATGTTGATCTACTAATACAACAATCAGAACCTCTGGTGAGAAATTATATGGAAGCATATAACCAAGAGCCTCATCTGTTTATGTACAACAGTCTATTTGTTGAAAAATAAAACTTTTTGTGCCTGATGTAAAAAAACTGCCAGATCTAGAAATTATCATGACCCTTACTTTACACAGAAATGAAGAGCTTAAGTTTGAGAGCTCTCTGCTATTTATCACATATTGTGAATTTGCCACTTTTATCCATCTCCCATGCCCACCTAGAGATAAGAATGCAAACTGAAAACTAATAATCCTACTAATAATAATAATACATTAAAGTGTATATGGTAGTGGTAGAACAGAAGTTATGCCCTGTCCCTAAAGACAAGCAAGAGTGCGGCAGATGAGAAGTGTCCTACTGAAAGGTTTGAAAATGTTAATCAGACCGAACATGGTTTTAATGAGCACAGCCAAGACCTTGGGAGGATGGGATGGAAGAGAAGTGGCCAGACAGGTTCCCAGCACTGAACTGGAAGGCCAAGCGTGGGAGCCAGGTGAGAGCTTTCCCCGGAGAGGTGAGACGCAGGAGCTAGTGCTCATACAACTGTGCGGAGATGCAGCGATTGTCCAACCCAGCTGGGAGTCTACAGGGAAAGCAGAAGTGCTGCAGTATCAGAACTTACCTGAGCAAGGGCTGGCGTGTGGCTTTCGTATTTGAAGGTTTGCAAAGATGTCACCCACTGAGTGACATGAGTCAGGTTTGGGGCCTGGAGGGGGTAAGAAGAGAAGGGCTAGTTAGGAGCTGTTCCTGTGAGGAGGCAGGGCTTACCCCTGCAACAGCTGGGAAAATGAGCGAGCTGGCTGCAGGGTCTGATTGGGGTGGGCCGGGGGGGGGCTCTTAGATTAGAAAGGAGCTAAAATGAAGCTCTGGGACTACCCTGAACTTTCAGCAAGGCAAGGGAACCAACTCCTAGCAGGTATGAAGAAACTTCTGGGAATCTGAAGATAAGTAACCCCAACTTTGGACTCACAAAGAACTTATGAGAGACTCAGTCTAATGCTGGGAAGTGGGATGTAACCTGCAAAAGGGTGCAATTTGGGAGACTTTCCTAGGACTTTGGGAGAGCTTTAAGCACAGATAGTAATTTTAAAAAAATCATGCTCCAAAACATCTTGTGGAATAGGGGCAGGGGATGGGGATGATGGAGCCCTGTGAAAAGACCAGGCAGCCAATGGAAAATACATTAGGAATCTGCACTCTGCTCCCTGGTAATTACTTCTCCCCTTTGGGATATTTTCTTTAAGATCAAAGGTATGGTGGGCAAGATCAACAGGGCATAAGCAGGATCAGAGGGAGTGGAACTGCATACATTTCTATGAGCTCAGCTTTTCACAAGGAGACCTCAACTTCAACAACGGTCAACAGTGTGCTTAGAAGTCTTGTCATAAGAAAGCTACGCTAAACAACTGACTTTAAAAGTCAACTGACTTTGACTCATGCGCCAAAGGTTACATGGAATAAAATTGTGGGAAAACTCCCTCTAATTTCAGTAAGGCCAGAATTTTACCCTAATATTTTAGCTCATTTGAACTTTAGGTTTTTCATTTGTGAAATAATATAAAATTAAAATGCCACCACTGAAGTGTATATGAAAGTTCATGTCTGCCCCTGCATAGCTCATAAAATCCTAAAGATCCAGGCAGCTTGCCCTGCTCCAATTCCTGGACAAGATGGCAGAAAAATGCCAGAACGCTGTGTTTAATAGCCAAAGAAAACAAGAACAACACAACAACATGAACTTATGTGGATTACCCATAAAAGAATGAGAATAAAATCTCAATAGTGGAGCCTGAGCCTGGGAAATACTATTTCTATTCAGCAAGAGTTTCATTTCAGAACAGGATCTAAGTGACAAAACATCCTCCAAACAAATGCCCTAATTATAACTGATATAATATGCCATGCTTCTATTTTGTCATTTTGAATATTTGAATCTTATCTACTTCTGTTTGTCAAGATAAATATACTCCTATCACCATTGGAGGCAATATTTAGAGAGCTAGAGAGTATTATTTCCCCTTTTACAAATGACACAAAAGATATTAAAGACCATACTATCTTCACACTACCCACATGCAATAGTGCCTTATTCTTCAAATGTTAACATTAGGTAATACTATGGGAAACTTGTAGAAGGAAGGCACTAACCAAAGTAAGTAGAGATATAATTATCTGACTATGCGACTTATCTAAGGCCAGTCAGACAGTGTGAGGCAGTACTTCATTTGAGAAGAAAAAATAAAGCAAGGGTGCTAGAGACCATTTGGAAGTCTTTAGCACAAGAGTCAGTGCAAAAATTATAGTGGCCAAGGTAGAGAAACCAGCATTCACAGCACAGCTGTCAAGAATCCCTATACCTATACACAATTATGCAAATTCCTCCGCAAGGGACTTGCATAACTTGGAAATAACTTGAGCAGCAAGTAGTTGACTGCACTCCATTTCTGCATGATGACTATAGTTTAAAACTTCCATTTTCAGTTCTATTTTCATTTTAATGAGTTGAATGCAAGAAATAATTCTCACACCCATATATATACACACATGCACACACTTTTCACATGACAGAAACAATTGGTCCTTTAATTTTTATTTTATTTTTTATGGGTGGGACAGATAACATGGTTGGCCTGTACCTCCTGATATTATTATTTTCTCAACCTTTAGCCATTAAAACACAAGTGCTCCCTGTACAAGTGTCCCCTTCAAACTGAGAGGTTTTTTTGCATTATTACTTCCATTTTATCTAGAGCAATGCAGCAATTTTCAAGAACAAGGCAAGAGAAAGATGCATTATTTTGTTAAAATACTCTGGAAACCTTTTGTTTAAATTAACCTCCCTGGTTCCTGCCATCCCATGCACTAATGTAACAGAGTGGTGCATCAGTCCCAAACACTGATCAGGAGGGAAGCACTAGAAGGGAGCTGGAGGGGTCCCTCACCATCCTGTTTCCCCATCTCTTCCATGTACTTCCCCTCCCCCCCCCCCACAAAGTAGGTCCAGTGCTAACTCAAGCAGTGAGAAGGAAGAAGGACAGACAAGTGGCAGTAATGCACAGTGCGGGAGCAGCAGCCAGTAGTTCACTGGTGGGAGAAATGTAATCTCCTTTTATGATCCTGAAAACCTGTGATTTTTTGGCAGTTCAGCATGCATGTTGGCAGCAGAAGAAAAGCAGTGACATCTTTCCCAGCAGCAGCAAACCTCTGGCCACTGCACCTGTACCATGCAACCCTCCCACCTAGTGTGCAGTACTGGCAGTTACACCTCTAATCCCATGCCTCATGCCTATACACCTTCTAGTTTTTGAAGCAAATAAGATGTAAATATGTAGAGAGATCATTTGCACATAACACAATCCTGACTCATCCCCAAGGAACAGAATAATCTTGTACACTTTATGAGGAAAGGACCTGTGAATAAGCTACTACATGATCAAGCCTGCATTGTAGTCATGCAGGATGAATAAAGGTTGCCTAGTTCATGTCACTCATTCAAAAAAACATCATTAAGGTTGCCTAGTATATATTATACACACAAACTATTTTTTTAAAAGATTTTAAAGGCTGCCTAGTTAATATCACACACACACACACGCACACGCACACGCACACACACTTCCCTCCATGAATACAAGAGAGCACTTCCAAGGTAGCTTCCTAGATCTTTCTCCATTACATCCCAAATGAGTCAGACCAATATACAGTATAGTACATATCTACACCATTTAAAAGGGATCATCATACATGACACAATATCCCTTCAGTAAATTAAGGTGGAATTTAGCTTGGAAGGTAGTTTCCATTTTCTGTCACCTTCTCCATTAGGAAAATGAACAGGTAGTACACACACAGCAGTCATCCAAGGCACACAGTGGGCAACTGCTATTTGCTGCTGAGATAACACACACCACCACAGATGTTGCAAAGAGACATTTATTTGCATGATGAATGATTCTCAAGGGTTGCTCTTTCTCAAAATAAAGGACAGAAAAAAAGCACATGTCAGAATTCAAGATGCCTGAGAAAATTGAAGGAGGGCATGGAGAACAAATGTTTACAGGATTAACAATCATTTTCCACTTTCTGTAGAAGAAAGGAAGCAGGGCCTGGAGGCCTCTTGACTACTAGGGACCAGCATTTCTAAGGGATGTCACTGCTTAGTGTTATCTCATCTTTGAGATCAGGTTGTAGTGATGTACTGGAATAAAGTGGGACGACTGGCCCCTTGAGAAGCTAAAAGGATCTCTCCCCCATAACAAGCAAAATTTGAACTAAAAAAGATAAAAATAAAACCCAGAATATATGCATCTATACTACTTCCATAATGGCCCTTGAAGTCTCCTCACCTGTTTTTCCTACTGTCTCAGGTTGCCTGGATGTCCAACAGCTTCCAGAACTCTCACACCTTTTAATATGTATGACACATAAAATACAACAGATGCAAGGGAAAGTGTAGACATTTGCCTATGGTAAGTAACAAGTGCAGTAGAAACTACAAATCTGGAAAAAAATGACTGTACAGTGAACTCAAAGTCACTGGGTGTTTTTCAAGTTTTTAGGAACTCCTGTTTGACCTTTTTTGTGTAAATGCTAGAACTCAGAAAATTCATGAAATAATACCATACTTGACCTGTCTGATGTGGATTAAAGATTCTTTAGGGTGACCATTGAAATGAGTCTATCACATCTGTGATCTTTGCTAAAATCAGAACCTAGGCCCTCAGACATGAAAAAGCAGCTCAGATTCTGCTCTTTACAGACAGTGAAGTTTTCTTGATGCACACTTATGTACAAAAGCATTTAAGAATGAAGCTGAAAAAACACTGGTGTCTGCTTTCAGAAAAATATACGTAACGCTATGAAAGAGCTGGTCACAAACAACAGAACTGTTTTTCATCAGCAGGACAGTTTTTGGAGGAATGTTTGTTCTGAATACAGTTGATAGAAAAATTGCAGAACAACGTTTTGACATCATTCTATTTCAACTTTTATATGTTCAGTATTTTAGGCTGAAATTTTATATCTTGACATATTCAGCAATATCATATTGTTTTGATAATTTATATTAAAAGACTATTCTGCATTAAATTTCTAAAAAATTCAATTTTCCTCCCTAGTTAGAACCCCCAAAAAGTCTAGTCTGGGGTATTTCACTGTAAGAAAAAAACATCTATTTTTGAGCAGCTCTGTTTTATTGCTCCACAGCTTTTATAGCTAATCAGAGGACCTATGAGTGAAAATCCTTTTGAATTGCTTGTATTTTCCTCTGCTTGCCTTCGTTGTTTCTTTTAGGGCTATGGCCATTTTGACTAGGGTATGTCACTTCAAGTACTTTGAGGCTCCGCACGTCATTTAAATTAATTTTAGGTTAAGTTATACGTTAATACATAATAGCAGTTTTTATATTTTACAGCAGTTCACCAATGCCTTGGCAATACTTACACTTCCAATGAGAGGCTTGTCAGGAACTTAATGATCTTCTATACATAGAACGTGGTAGGCTTTATTAGTAGGATACTGAAGATGATCAGTAATGTAAGCACTCAGAGGTGGTAACATCTTACTATGTTTGCAGACTTTATTAAAACTTGATACATTTTAATTTTTAAGACTTCAGTTTTCAAGTTCCATAAATTACTGATAATTAATAAATGTTGCTTTTGTGTTTTAAAGAAACACTGAACAAATAAGAGCCGAGTTTTATTCACATCTGCATATGAGATTATACTCTGTGTGTCTGTGTCCCAAATCTGTGAACTAAATAAGTGTTAGAGCTTTCAGGATTCCCTCCCCCCGCTCAGATTAAGGATATTAATGGCTCCTACCACCCATGCATAGAAACACAGTTCCCCCTGCATGAAGGGATACACAGGTTCAAAAAGGAAGAGAGACCAAGACTCTATAAGCAGGAGTACAGTCAGCTCAAATCAATGAAGTGCAGTAGCAATCCAAAATACTCATTCCAGATCATACCAGCATTTTCCCCACGATCAGACACATCATTCATTTTTTTTTATTTTGGAGCTGGCCTGAAAACTAAACAAACAGTAACTACATACTATAATCACCCTATTTCTTCAAAATATTTGCAGAAATTTGATCTGTTATTTGCCTCTTTCTGGGTTCTGTAAAATCATGGTATAGACTACAGAGTCTGATTTAAGAGCAAAAGGTCTTCCAAATTACACACATGCCATTTAATCATATCATAGTTCCTGTACAGAAACCTGGGGATCCTCACAAAGAGAACCTATAAAGTGAAATACATTTATTACAGCTCTTTGCTTTAGCTCCTTTAAAAATCATTCTTGCCATGTATACCAAAGACCTTAAGTCACGCTTTCCTACAATAGGCTTTTGTCTGACATTTTCTCATTCTCAGCCTCCCTTGTTAAGTTTCCAAAAATTATTATCCACTCAGTAAGGTCTGTGTAGAAAGGAAAGCTACCTGTAGGCTTTGAATATAATTACATTTCTAACAAAAGAAAGTAAAATAATTTTTTTATGCCAGAAATTGAAGTGTTCCCAGTATTGCCAGCATGTCCTTAGGGATTACCATGCAAATCTTAGAGCGTGAATAGGATTTTTCCCTTTTTAATGAAGAGCTATTATTTTAAAATCACTTTGCAACTGACCAGTTCTTCTACCAGTAACAGACCTTAAAGACATTCTCAGAATAAACTTATACTGCCCCGTGGGCCACATCCAGCCCGCCAGGCCATTCTATCTGGCCCACAGAGCTCCTAAAATATTTAGTAAATTAATATTTATTTGCCCCGCCTCCCTGTCAAAGCTGGCTGGAGCCAGCAGCACTAGGACCCAGAGGGAGCCCTCAGCAGGCTTGAACAGCCCAGCCCGGGTCCTACTCCAGCACCACCTGCATCCCCGGACTACAGAGCATGGGACCCGCTGGTAGGGGTGTGTATGTGTGTGTGAGCATGTCGGCAGGCACAGGGGCAAGGTATGTGTGTGTCTATAGGCACGGGGCAGAGTGTGTGCATGCGCGTGCAGGCACAAGCACAGTATGTGTGCCCATGTTCATAGGGCAAGTCCCACACGCACACCCCTCCATACATATGCACCTATGCTTCCCCTCACACTGCCCACTCCTGTTATACTGGGTAATTTCTCCTCCTGTGCCTCAGTCTTATAGGATAACAGCCTTTTATGTCTGTTATCCTATACATGTACAGTAGCCTAAAATGAAGAACAATACAGTTTCATGGACACATTAGAATAACTATTCTAGCCACCCATCAGTATTTACTGCATGGCACTTCATCATGTGGATCACTCATTTAAGTCCATCTCTAATGAGCCCCTTATACAAACCCCCAAAACACATCCCAATGTCACCTTTATCATTCCCAGGGAAGCATTTAGGGAAAGGAATAGCTACAATTACATTTCCAGGATTCTTAGCATTTACCATGGCCAAGATTAAGAATTGGGACATATGCTTGACCTTCCTCAGGACCTGCTCTCTATACCCACTGCACATCACTGAAATTGTGTCCTTGGGATTGGGGGTGGGGGCAGCGGGAAGGGGAGTTACACTAAAAGCTCCCTGTGATAGCAATTGCAATATGCGTAGAAGGCAGCAGAAGTTCAGGAACAGTTAACAGGAGCTAATGATTAAGTGCAGAAGCCCAGTGGACTTCAGCCAAAGCATTTTCTAAATATCCTCATTAAGCTCTAATCTAGAGATAATTACTAAAATGCTATAGGGGCTTCCCCTAACACCAACTAATACTCCCACCAGTGACCAATCATACAACTGTGACCTATAAAAAAAAAAAAGAATCATTTGAAGTCAGAATCTTTAGCACCTCCAGCCTTTCCCCTGATAAAATTATAAAAAGTTAGGAGCTGGCATTTAAGTTGCTGTGATGTACAGAAACTGATGAAGATGCATAAAATTGTGTGTTTTATTACTGTAATTCCCCCATGCTACAGTGAGGGGGTGATGACTCAGAAAGCCAAGCACTTTGATTGAGTATGGATTTGTGCTCAGAGGAAAACCATTCAGACTGAGATTAGAATTCATGAGGTAATGAGAACTCATACATTAGTTTTTCACAGCCCTATTACATACTTGCTCCCATCATTTCTAACACATTTTCTTCGCCATTTTGTCCCCCTAGAAATAATGATCCTTTTGTTCAGGCCATATTTCTAATTTCAGTATGTTAAATATTTCCAAAGTAACTTTGAATGTGTAAGCAGCTGACATTGTTGGAATTTGGAGCTTGGAGGAAAATACAAATTAAAGAAATTTGTTTAAGCGCAGTGGGCTTATAAATCTTCCTTCAGACTTGCACAGCTTCATCTGAATGCAGATCTCTCCAGACTCATACAGATTTAAACCTGATATTATCCACAATGTCTTGGGAAAATGTCTGCACACCACATTGTATTTAAAAATAGGCATTGCTTTTCAATATGGAACTAATATGTTACATTAAGCTGATATGCAGCAGAATAATGTTAAAAATAAATGAACTCATTTGGTATTTATATTCTTTCGTCCACAACTTAGTCAGACATTTAAAACATTTATATACTTCAGTTTCTAATTTTTACTTGTATATGTATAAGCAAAATCCTCCAGTGTTATTTGGTTCAATGTAACTGCTCAACCCATATGCTGTTTAATTTTATTTAAGGTCATTGCTTTTCTGGAAAATAAAATCAAACAGCAACCAAGAACTAGTATATAGGATTTCTACCTAGGATTTCGTTTCAATCCAGTTGCTTGCCACTTTAATTCAACCTTCGTTCCCACTTCATAGTATGCAAATATTTCTCATCTGAACCCCTGCGGCCAATCCAGAGTTTGAAAATAATCAAATAGAACAGTGTGCAATTTAAGGTCCTGACAACAAGTACAGAAATGTTGTTTTATGCTTGAGGGAACTGTGCACAGACCATCTGCTGCCTTGGTGATTCCCATGATGCCTGTCAAAGTGAGTATGCATGAAAAGGCAAGGAATGGAAAGCAAGGGAGATATTATCATATAGTTTGGTGTAAGAACCTGAGAAACCGTGGTATCCCAGCTGGACACCCTTTAGATAATCATCAGAATCATGTGGAATAGTGCATGCTCACCTACTGTACTTGGGACCCAGGGAAGAATCCCCATTCAGTTTTTTCATTATTACAATAAACACACAATAACAGATGGAATGTTTTTGAAGTAATATGATCAAACAGCCCAGAATCATGGTAAGTGATGGAAATTAGGAAACAGAAAATATAGCTCAAAAAAGTTCTACATAGATGAACCTAATCTTCTCTGTAAACATATGTCCTTCCTATCTTTTTCTGCTACGCTCCGGGAAAAGTCATCGGTAGTCAATTTAGCAACACAAGCCTTAGAATTTCTAGGCACTCTCTCTCTCCTTTAAGTTTTATCTAAGTATGTGAAATTTAAAATCAAGGTTTAAAAGAAGAAAACGATTCCTACAAAATGATATTTCTACCTGAAACCTATCATCAATATTCAAATTCTTTCAAAGGTGTTCGCTATCAATAGTATATTACGTTTTGGATCAAATACAGTTGTGTCTAAACTTTAATCTATTGGCATCTGAAAATGTTATGCTCTTTATATTGAGAGGAACAGGGGTAGATGCAGAGGGGTGCAGTGGTGTGGCACTGCCCTTGCTGACCACGCAACAGAGGCAGCAGCAGTGAGACTTAAGTCCCCAAAGAAAGCAAGTATTCACACCCTGCCTTCTCCTCTGTGATGAGACATCTCCTCTACTCCCATTCCCTTCTTCCTCCACCTACCACTGCCATCATCCCATGGGCAAAGGGAACTCCTAACCCATTCCAGCCAGACTTCATGGCAGCTGGGTTCAGCCTAGGACAGCAGTGTCAGTGAGTGGGTTCGTTCTCTTGGGTGTTTTTGGCCAGCCCAAGAATTGGCATGGGGAGGGAAAACCCACCCGCCTGCTGCTGCCCTGGGCTAAGCCTGGCTTTGTGCAGCCCACCAACAGCACAACAGGAGCTCCCCCCATTCTAGGACAGTTACAATGGCAGAAGGAGGGGAAGGGTTGGGGGAGGGAGGGGAAAATTCCTTTTCTATATTTACCGTTTAATATATTTTGTTTTTGAAACAGTCTTTTTTATAAAACCTTAAAGTGTTATCAAAGTTTTTTGTAAAGAAACCAGATTTTATAAAATCACAAAATCAGAAACAACTGCAAAACAATAAGTTATCATTCTCTGCAAATGTTCTTAATCTTTATTATTGTTCAGCCAAATGCTGTCAACTATAAAAAGAAAACCTGTTATCCAGAAGTAATAAATCATTTTCTTGACAGGGACCATGTGGTTTCATTCACTGATGACTCAAGATTTTTTCAATAGAGCTATATCACTTTGCTGACAGCAATATCTATATATTCCACAATGAAACAAATCCTTCTGAAATTTCATATAAATAAAAATGCAAGGAAGCTATATGCCTCAGGTTTTACAAAATGGGAAAGTCCTAGGTTAGGAACATATTAAAATGAAGTCTGCAAACACAATATTCTTTCAGGTTTTGACCCTTTTAACTCTGTATTTCAAATTGGATATAAAGTATAATGAAAGCATGGAAAATAAAACTGGGACAGGCCTCTTGGATCATCAAGTTCAATCCCTGGCTGTTACATAAAACTACATCATAGAATCCCATTCAAATATTCATCTTAAAAGCAGAGGCATAACAGCACCGTTCCATGCCTGGGACAGTGCTGGCTCCTGCCATGATCACTGAGGGGCAACTATTAGCCGCTGCTACAACAGCTGTTTTTGTACTGCTGTCTCCATCGCCCCTCTCACTTATACTACTGCTTAAAACCACTTAAGTGTTTTGTCCACATTACTTTTACTGGAAGGCATTTCCAAAATCTGACCTCCAGATATAATTTATAGCCTCAATTCATTCATGCCTAGTTTACAACCAATTTATTCCTCTAACACTATCCTTTCATATAGGTAAATTTAGCCTCTCCTGGTGTTTGCTCCTCCTTCCAAAGATGCATTTATAGAGCACACATATCCCCTCTCAGCTTTTGTTTTGCTAGGATAAACAAGTCACTTTTACAGTCTCCTCTCATAGGATAGGGTTTAAGTTTCTCTAATCAACCTAATAGCCCTTTCTTTGCCTCATGATAGCTTGAATTCATTTTTGTAACTGAACAGAACTGTGAATAGTATTTCAAATTTGGTCTCATCTGTGGCCTGACAAAGTCAGCTCTTTTCCCCTCATTTGTTGCATCTTACTGATGAAACCACAGTTATCAGAATTCTTGTTATTAATCAAGGAGTACTTTGTATTATTAAGCTAGCTGAAACCTGTAAAACATTTGCAATTAAATCTTTATTGCAAAACTATTTATTTAAATACATGATTTAAATAAAGAATATAATAATAACAACATGCTTATTCTGTCCATCTGGAGCACTCCGATTGGTTGTTTCAGTAAGCATTGTGATTGAATGCTGAGACAACCACTCAGTGCTCTGGATGGACAGAATAAGCCTATTATTATTATAGATCCCACCCCCCTGTAGATTATTTACCCTTCAGCCAGGCCCAAGAGCCAGATTCCCCCCTTTCCTACCTCAAACCAAACAGAATAAACAAAACCACCCACCATTCACACACACACACACACACACACACACACACACACACACACACTTTCTCTCTCTGCTTGTCCTATCCAGGGCAAGTGCTTCACTGTAGTGCTTCAGTGTTGCCTTTCCCTCCTCCCCAGCATCATCTCTTTAAGAGCTTTTAACTTCCTCAAAGGCCAACCATGCATCCTTTTTGGCTGATCCGGCACTCCTAGGGAAGCAGCACACCTAGGCACCCTCTAACCACCTGAAGCTGGCCTCCAGTCCCTGAGCCATGCACTTTGTTACACAAACTCCCATTTCAAATACTCCAGCCCTCAACCCTCAAGATGATTCAGTTATTCCTCAGAATCTCTGAGCCTCCTTTCATACTGGTAATTTCATTAACACTCTATTTTCTATCCAAAAGTCATTAACAAAAATAGTAAATAAGTTCATTCCCATGACCAGTCCTTAAGAAACTTTACTGATATCCTCCCTTCAGCCTCACAGTGCCTCTTTCAGCCCTCTTTAGTCTCTTCTTTAGTCCATTCCTTTTCCTCACCTTAATTCTTGAATGCGTTCCCATTTTATTGAGCCAAACAAGTGATTTTCACATTTCCTTACCCTATTGCTTCACTGAAGTCCTGATAGATGAGACTGCCAGGCATGTAACTCCTACTCATTCTCCTCCCTTCTTAAATGTTGCTATTATTTTTGCACATGTAATAGCATTACTACAACAGGGGCACATCCAGGGGGTATACTGGCACAGTCTCACACCCCCTTCCACAGTGAAGGTCATGTGCTATGACCCTGAATGACTCCCCTGCTGTGTCTGAGTCATGGCTGGAGCCCTGGACTGAAGTAGGACCAAAAAGGGACCAGGTAAAGGAGGACCCTGCCTCTGTTGCCCCCAGCTGACCCAGGGGCAGGGGAAGCCATAGGACCACTTCTACTCCACTCCAACAGGGGGCTGCAGGAGGTTTTTATGACCTGGCTAGACAAAGTCTTGGCTTTGGTGATGGTCCTGCTTTGGACATGGGGTTGGACTCCTGAGGCCCCTTCCAGCCCTAATTTTCTAGGATCCTGTTGGATTCCTGCTCCCTCCCCCTCCACTGCAGTTCTCCCACTGGCCAAAGGACTCCAGTTGTGAGGAGCAGTTTCACTGAGTGCCAGGCAGGGTTGGGGAGGGCAGTGTCAGTGGGTGACCTCCCACTTCTAGTGCCTTTTCCTGAACAGTGGGACATGGGCAGCAAGGAGCAGGAGCAGCTGAAGAACTGCCTCTAGAGAGCTACAGAAGATGGAGAGACAGAGAAATACAGATTGGTGATGTTGAACGGACTGCAGACAGCCAACAGGTAAACATGGACAACAATTTAGTAACAAACAACCAGGTGCATTTGGTGTTTGTGAAATTGCAGCCTTCTCTTGTTGTTTAAAGAAATAACCAGAAGGTGGCACTGATGATCCTTTCTTCATTGGGACCTTTGGGACTGAAAGAGCTCTCCAGGATAGGGAAGGTTCATCCTGCACTGAGGAAGCCCCTTGATTGCAACTGCAGAGGTACTGAGCGCTGTATACCTGACAAGACATCGCCAGAAACAGGGTTACGTCTGCTCCTGGACTTCGGGGGACATCCATGGAGGCAAGCAGAGAGCAGGAATGCCTGGAAAGCAGGATATTGCCAATAACATCACCGTCCCCAGCCCAGCTGGGCAATGCATGCAGCTTCTGCCTGAAGCTGAAGTCCCTAGGCCAGTGTGGAAAGGGCAGTGGTGGGGGAGGGAGCAAGGACCTGGTACCCCATGCAGCTACTTCCTGGATGAAGCTAGGCTTCTTCCAGGAGCAGCTGAAAAAAGCAACAGGCTCTGGACTGTCAGGCCTTTGTTCCTTGCCTCCACCCCCAGGTGTCCCCTAGAGTTTGGAAACAGATGCTGGAAGGGGAGGACCCACCCACCACCACCACCATGATCCTGGCCAACTCCAGCATCCCATGCTGATGCTTACTGAAATCCCCAGCTGGAAGGAAGCAGAAGTGGGTCAGCTGGGGACAGCGGCAGTAGTGAGCAGGTCTCCCCTTCTCACACCCAGAGGCAATTCCTGTGCCGAAGGGGGGAAGAGAAAACTGAGAACAGAGGGGAGGTACCTGCACTGGAAGGGAATCTACTCTGTTTTCCCCAGCAGCTGTCATGGCACAGTCTGGTATCTCCCAAATGCCCCTTTTCAAATTCCTGAATCCATTCATGTACTACAATAGTTTGCCTCCCCGCAAAAATATGGTCGGGGGCAACTAGGGGACATTAGTTGTCACATCTTAATGCTTATACCACTCTCACACCTAATGCCAGTGTCTTGTATGGAGCCAAATTGTTCCTATTTGGTTAATTCAGATTTTCCATTTTAAGCCTTATGCATCCGATTGTGTGTGCATACATCCAAACCCATAAGTGTCCCTCCATTTAAGAAAAAAGTGTTGCAAAGTCAAACGCACAGTTAGCAAACATCAAATTTAAGGTTGCCTTAGCAGCCTGAAATTGGTCCCCTTGTGAACATTCATTATGATACACAAAGGGAACACGCTCAAGTTGCACAGACAACCTTATATTTAAGATTATGAGGCTACAGAAACAGCAAAGCCTAGATTTTCATTTCCTATTGATTCTTCCATAGAATGAAACAATTTAGCTATCAATATTTTTTAAGATGCTGTTGAATCCATTTGATACTGTGCTTCCATAATGGAAGCCTGACAGTTTTACTTTTATGGTGACTTCTATGACAGAATCATAGTAATTCTGAATTGCAACAATTCAGGTTTTATCCATTGTATTTTATGCAGCCATTTTAAACCATTTGCTTGAAACACTTCTGTTTTGAGAGTTCAGCTGCTTGCGATTTATTGTTCTCATGACAATTCTTAATAAGAACTTTGTGAACCAAATTTAATCTTTTAGTTACATTTTGCAGAAGGAATAAATCATAATGGTTATGATCTATTCTGCTTACTGAACAAGTTTTACTTTCTTGCAGAAGTCTATCATCAATGACACGCTAAGAACTACTCCATTTACCCACACACTTTGTATACAGAGACTGATATTTACTACCTCGATATTTTTTTAAGGCATTGAGAAGCTTTAGGGAATATACCATCTCAGTTTGCTAAGTCACTGATGAGGAAATTATTCCACACCAAATGGCCTGATGCAATTGTCCATTAAATAAAGCAGCTGCCTTACAGAAAACATGTGGTACATAGTGTTAAGGAGAGACAAGCAAATTCATATTACAGAATCAGTTGGCTAATTACTAGAGTCTGTTTCTAGTAAAAAAAAAATAGAGATCTAATCAGAGTATAGTATTAGCAATAATATTAGTGCATTTAAAAACAGACTTTGTCAACCTACTCTCCTCTCTCACTGTAGGTATGTGAATAAAGTTAATTTTTGGTCACAGTCTAATTACTAGTGGATGCCTTTCCAGGCCTTACCAAAATCTGACTGCAGTTTACTTTATTTGGATTCTACTTGGGTTTCTTGGGTAAAAAAGAGTCAGCTACTGAATAGACTCCTATTACTAATAATAGTCTGCTCTGTGAAAAGTCAGGATTCAGATGGACTGACAGCGTAGCACTGGAAATTTGCACTGCATTAGCTTTGCTTTTTGGGGTGGGGGGGGAAGAGGGAGGAAAGCAGGGGGACCAAATGTATAAAGTTATTTTGTAGGTCTTGCTGTGTTAAGAACATTCATGATTTTATATCAAATCAAATTATTCATCATTTATACTGTTGGTGTGGTTTGGGGAGGTTGTCTGTGTGTTTGCTTGCTTTTTGTAAAGCTCCCTCCTTTGGAATCAGATTGTTCTCTGATTCTCAGCTCTCATTAAAAAGGAAAAAAGTAATTTTCTTTCTTTCATGTCTCTAGGGGAAAAGATTGGAAGTCTGAATTTTCCATGGTCCAACATCAGAAGAAAGTTCTATATTTTGGGGAGGAATGGTCTTTTAAAATTATTTCATGATTTTAAGGTGTTTGGTGTTTTGTTTTGTTTTGCACAGTTGGGTCAACAATATATGAGACCTCAATCTGCAGTTCTTTATGCAGAGATCTAGCAGCAGTTCTATTATGGAAATCTCATCTTTTTAAAGCAATTTTTAAAAGTGTAAAACTGATTCTTCAAAGCACAATTTATTCTGATACTGAAATCTCTACTTTGAAAAAAAAAAAAATCACTTGTCCTTAGACCCTGGGATTCCTGGAATGTTGCAATACACTAAAAGTAGGTCTACACCAGTCACAGAAACCAAGGAACAAGGTAAATTATACTACACTAAGGTCAGAGCTGCTATATCCAGATACTGCCAGTACAAGAGTTAACTCATTCAAACTGCATTTCAGTCACTTTTTACCATTCCTGCTTTTCCAGGACAATAGCATCTTCCCCTTTGATCCCAGTTAGAACACAGGCATTTTCCTTTAGCAGAAGTGTCTTGGGGGCAGAGCACGTTGACTATAACCAACTCTACTGGTCATTACCACTATAAGACCCTTGGAGAACTGTTGCTTCTGTGCTCCTGAGAGAGTTCCTTTCAGGCTACTCTATCACTCACTTTCACCATCTTAGTAGTGAGCTTACTTGTTTTACTTCATATTCCCTAATACCTTACATCAAAAGTGGATGGATGGGGTTTTTATCTTAAACAAAGTACTAGGGCCTCTTTGCAGCCTTATCTTATTCAACTGTCTTACATTTTTGGCAATTGTCTTCAATTCTGGTTTCCACAGGGAATGTAACCAAAATAGAAAAACACACTGAACTGAGATCCAACTGCAGCCTTTTAAACTGATCACAGCTGACACCCTTTAGAGGGACTGGAAAAGTTAACCCAGTCATCCCTAGCTTTTATTTATCCCATTATTCTGAACTATGTACTGCCTTTGGTAGGCAGTACATAGAAGCAGGTCTCACTTTTTTCACTGCTGGGTGGATTGAATTCGTGTTACTACCTTGATTTTTTATCTCATTTCTTCTCAGACTTATGCCTTTCTGCCTGTCTTTGAAAAAAAAATAAAAGGCATTACTTTCAAGTAGTGTCCAGCCGTACTTTAAACAGTCATAACAAAACTGTTTTGTTCTGCTCTCACAGATGTACTATAAATCCAATAAACAGAACTTCAATAAAAAGGTGGAGGTCAGAAATGCTGGAATTTTAAAGACAAAACCTAAAGTGGGAAGCATTCAAGTTATGTCTGGTCCTCACAAACCATATAAAACACAGTGATATTTAAGTATTTATCATCTTAATACAAACTATAATTTGCAAGTCTGTCCTACTATATAAATTTAAATGGCATTTACACACATCAGGAAAATACAAATACATGTAAACACTACTATTTTAGATGCAAAACAAAATAAAGCAAGATGGCAAGAAAATAATTAAGGCTGCAAAAAAATCACAGACAAATATTATGAAGTGTTACAATTAATTAGCTCCAGAATGCACATGCATTATGATGAAGTTTTTAATTAAATGATTGTGCAGACCTTGTTTCCAAGATAACTCCTGCCTTATTTGGCTATCAGTCAGCGGTATGTAGTCACCCAGGACTGTACAGTAACGGGCACCTGTCTCTGCATGACCCCTACCCATTTGTTACGAACAGATAGAATGAGTTAAACAGAGAACTCTTAGAAAAGGAGAGATGGGCACAGGGTTAAAGTAGCTGGATGACACACGAGAGAGCTGGTTTCTGTCTCTGCTTTGACCGCAAAGTTCTCAAGTGAAGCTGTCATGTTACTTAAACCACACATTTCACTTGTTAAGTACACAGTTAGATGCCATAGTTTTTTGGCCTAGATTCTGAATTACAGAAATGATGAGCACTCTTACTTGCTACTGGAGCATTGGGAGCTCACTTTTGAACACAAGGGCTGAGTACTCAGGCAAAACACAAAAAAAACCAAGAAGATCCTTGGTATCTCAAATTGTGTACCAAAAATCACTAGGTGTTCTTTACCTCAATCTCATTATTTCCTCACCTATAAAAATGTATGATGATACCATTCTCTCCCACAGAAGTATTACGACCATAACATTTTTGTAAAGCCCTCTATACCAATGAGTGTCAGAAAAAGTCCAAAAAAAATTATATATATAAAATTTTGTCTTCAGAGCAGGGTTTGTATAGCAGTATATAAAGCCTAAGGACACAAATTAAACTAAAAAAAAGAAAACTGAAGATGAAAGTAAGCAATATCTGTTGTATTTGCTGAATGAGACAAGGGTTACGCTATATGAACTAGAGAACCTGAAAGAAAAATATTTTGTGGTCATACTGCATTATCCTAGGAAGTATCAGAATGCACTGGGGGGGGGGGGGGTTTGAATGCTTGACTCTGTATACTTTCAATAAAGATTTTTACTATGTAGTTCACATGGCTTTTAAACAAAGAAAAAACAATATTCAGAGACATTAGGGCATTCCATTATCTGTCTTTGAACTGACACCTACATGGATCATTAGTAAGGTTGGAACCTTTAGCTCCATCACCAATGTTTTTGCCTGATGAATTATTACTCCATGAGAATAACTAAAAGCACTTGTATGTTTTGTATGCATACATGGATTGGCTTTAGGAGGTGGATAGTATACTCTGAGGGTAGGTCTCACAGATTTGCTACAGAAAAGCAATGATCAAGTTGGAAAAACCTTGAGTTTCATTCTAGTCTCTACAGCAGACTGCTCTGCTCTTTAAAATTCCACCTCCCCTCCCACCCTGCTCCATCTACTTGGCCTGTCCCAGTCCTGTTCGCAAAGGACAGCTCCTGCATTGTCTTGAAATTTAGCACCAAAGCATGGAAGCACAAGAGTTTCTAAGGCTAAACAACAGCATAAGTAGAGGTGGGGGAGAGGCACACCTGTGGCCAGGCCAGAATCATCCCCACCCCACTCCCTCCCTCTGTCCCTACAACCTGCACATCCCCACCCCACCCCCAACCCATTCTCCCATGGAGTTTGCCCAAGGCACCAATTTGGCTTGCTTCACTTCAGAGTGTGAAATGTCATTAGACTTTTTAATTAGAACTAAGCAATGAATGGTTTCCATTCAAGAGTGGCTGAATGGATGAGATTTCCCAAAATTTGTCCAGACAACAGAATGGAAAAATGTTTAAGTATTAAAGTTTTGAAAAATAAATCAACTAAAAACAGGTAATGGAAAAAGTTCAGGCAAAGTTAATAATGTTACCAGCTTTGCTTATAGGAAATAATTACCTTTCATCCACTATGTCACCTCAAAATTTGTGTGCACCCTCAAAAGTAAGTTTTTTTGTTTGCTTGTTTTCTATTGCATGAAAGATAATTTCATGGAACATAAAGGTTCATAGAATGAAAAAAATTGCTAAAAACATTGATTACGAAGACTGTATATAGAATAATATAATAGAGTAATATTATTATGTATTATATTCTATATAGTAATAATATTTAAAAGCATAATAAATATAATAAGTAACAAGTTAATTATATTGTCTAATATTTGTGAATATACATTTAATATTTAATATTACTTAACATAATTACAGAAAGCTTCTTGCCGTTTTATAATTATAAATATAGGCTACTTCAACAAAGTGCCATGTACCTGACAAGCTGATATTTATGGACACTAAAAGATCAGTCTAGCATTGGCTTCAACCCTATGTAAGATGTACTAGCCAATTGCCTGTCAAGAAGGCCAGGGGCAGGAGGGGCAGAGCACTGCTGCCACCACCTCCCAGGAGCCGGGGGGGGGGGGGAGGAAGAAAGGAAAGCTTGCCCTGCCATCATCTGTCTCCCTCCACCAGCACCACATGCCACCATTGCCTCCGTCACCACCACACTTACCCCCTGCCCTACTCCTCAGAGGTCACGGAGTGTCTCCATGATGGTGGGGACAGAGCGGGGGGCCTCACCTCCTGCCTCCATCCCTTCCTTCCCTGCCATCATGGTGGCACTCTGAACCTTGATTTGTTGTTTCACTAAGCAATCAAAGTGCTCCATGAGCGTTACGGACAGACAGACGGACTAAGCCCTTGATTATACAATAGTGGAGATGCTATTTTTATATAGATTTCTTAATGCTGTGACATTTTTAATTAAATAGTTTGTGTTTTTATACAATCTAGTTGCTTACCATTAGATATTTGATATATTTTAAGTATTCTTTATTATTTATTTAAACCCAGGCACTTCTTAAAAGGCATTCCAATATAAAACGAGCTGAGAGTCAAACAGTTAAATAAGCAGCAGCCACAATCCATTCCAGGAAAAACTCACTGAACTCTATGACCAAATCCATTTTGGTTCCCTCCAAATCAAAAGAAAGACCATTCACTCAAAATACTCAGTAATTTAAAAAGGCAGTTCTTTTCTTATGTGCAGATAGAGAAATCTTGCAGTAAACAAGTAATTACATGGAAAAAAGGCTATAAATTAATTTAATAATATTGAAATATGTTAATATTATTGCAGAACAAATATGTTATTCTTGCAGAAAAAATTAAAGATTCATAATACAGCTCATTAGGTCTTATCTATAAAATCATTCCATTATTCAGTTAGCAAATCTCATGATTAACATGGGTAAAATCTTGGTTCCATTGAAGTCAATCAAAGAGGGTTTTGCTACTTCAATGGAAGTACAAATTTACCCTATATTATTTATTTTTCTGGGGCCTTGGAAACACCTAATGTTGATTAATTTGTTTCCCAGTGGGATGAATAAACCTATAAAAGCAAATTTCCCATCTTTAGCAAAATATGGGAAAAATAAAGCTAATTGTACGGACCAGCTGCCAAATCTTTCACATACCTTTTGCCATGTTTTACAACATACTACCTGTAAAAGGATGTGACGCATCCAAATGAAGTTGGGGGGGGAGGGGGGAAGCTGTGATAAAATCTCCATCTTGGATAAAAGCAGCTCTTACTTTCATCTAAATCTTCCTGCTCATGTGACTAGTCTGTTCTTGACACAATGAGGAGCAGGAAAGTATAAGTGTTTTCCAAAAAAGAAAGAAATTCTTTGGATGAGGACTGTCTGGAGAAAGAAACTAAGCAACAGACTTTGTTTAGGTGCATGATTTAGAGCAGAGGTGGGAAATTTTGGCTGAAGGGCCACTTTATGAATTTTGGTGAGCTGTTGAAGGCTGCAATGGTAGCCCCACCTCTTGACAGGTACCTCATTCCCTGGTCACCATCTTGGTGTTGCACAAAGGCGGTTCGTTTCCCTAGAGGCAACGCAGAGATCACAGACACACAGACATCAGTCGGCACAAAAGGATGTATTTGTTTGCAAACAAAGGTCAGAGAGTGGAGCTTTGAAGCTCAGATCACCTCTGGCCCCAACTGCATTTGCAAGCGGTTTTTTTTATCTTCTCTCTCCTGGTCACGTGTGCAGACACAGGAGTTCCTGCAACTTACTTCCGTTTCATACAAACATACATGTAACTACATCATCACATACATCGCATGTATAGTATAATTAGCTATTTGAGTATACGGGGCGGAGAGGTAAATATGCAACAGCTCATTAAGCATGCTCAATGCTACAAGAGTTCAAAAGTTTATACCCCAAGGCCATGCAGTTAAATTCCAGTCTCTGTAATCAGTATGAGAAAGTCTAAGGAGGATGGGGGAGAGGAGCCTTGGACAGTATTTCTTTCTTATCAGGAGCAAGATGCAAGCTGTGCATTTCTAACAATATTCCCCCCTCAAGATGCTTTCTGCTTCCCATTCTTGGCTAGTACTCTTAACATCCGCCTTACTACTCACTAGCCACTTCGGGGCTAAAGGAAAGTCTTTCAAGGCCACCATCCTCTGCCCCCCTGGAGTTTTCCACAGGCCCAGCAGTTGGTGAGATTGAAGGTACCTGCAATTCTTTCCATCGTGTCAACATACAAATTTGCTACTGGGGGAGCAATTGAGGGAAATGGGGATATAGGGTGGTGGCTAGGGCTGCTCAATCCTGCCTCTTTTACTACATAGATAACAACAAGGCATATTAAGACTCCCGCCATATCCTCCCTCTCTTGAGATTGAATACAGTCTAAACTCTTCCTTTGTTACTTCCTCATCTGGTTTTTTGAACTCTGATTAAGCCGTCTTAGGCGCACTTGGAGATCACTAGTAGGTTCACAGCTCCACCTGCTGGCTTCTTGTTCCGAAGACGGCTCAGCCTCCGGAGTGAGCTCGTCCTGGGAGCTGGTGTCCTCTGACGCTCGTGGATGTCGTTTCACACGGGTACGGTGTATCCAACGGTCATGGCCGGCAATCTTTACAGCGGTGTGGGTTGTTAAAAGTACCTGGAAAGGGCCACTCCACCTCTCAGTCAAAGGTTCCTTCTTCCACTGCTGCACCAAGACCCAGTCTCCCGGGCAGAAGTCATGTACCGGAACGTCTAAAGGCAGACGTTGAAAGGAGGCTGCATACCTGTGAAGAGAAGATGAGACAGACTGCAAAGCAATAACGTACATGTGAAGCTCGCTATTACCTAATTCAAAAGTTACATTTTCTAGCATCCCAGGAGGTAAGACTCAAGGAGGCATGCCAAACATAATTTCATATGGGGTTAATTTAATGCCCCATTGGGGAGTGTTTCAAATGCAAGTAAGAGCTAGCGACAATGCCTGAGGCCACTTAAGGTGTGCTTCAATACAGATCTTGGTGAGTAGAGTTTTTAAGGTCCTATTCATGCGTTCCACTTGTCCTGAACTCTGTGGTCTCCATGGAGTGTGTAGTTTCCAAGTGATCTTGAGGGCTTGTGCGACTTCTTGAACTACCTTTCCCACAAAGTGTTGTCCTTGATCCGACTCGATGGATTCGGGCAGAGAATACCGGGGAATGATCTCCTGCAACAGATACTTCACTACTGTAGCCGCAGTGGCAGTTCTGCTGGGCCATGCCTCGACCCAACCAGAGAGCTGGTCTACCATGACAAGTAAAAACCTATGTTGTCCGGATCGTGGGAGCTCGGCAAAATCAATATGCCATGCTTGTCCAGGGTATGCTGCCCAGGGTCTACCTCCCATTGGCACAGGAGGTTTCGTTCGAGGGTTTACTTTCTGACATGTGATGCACCTGGTAGCAATACGCTGAGCTTCTACATATAGCCCTGGGGCTACTGCTTGGTGGATCACTAGATCACCCATAGCCAAGCCTCCCATATGGGTACTTGTATGGAGCTGTTGCAGCACCTCCCGAAGCAATGGCCTGGGTATCATGACTTTCCCTCCTGGTACTATCCACCACCCCTGGGAGTTCTTTTCTGCGCGAGCCTCCTGTGCAAATTTATCTTCTTCAGGGGAATACTGCGGGACTAGATCCCAGACGTATGGCTATACGGCATGGGACAAGGCCTGCCTGGATACTTCCTTTGCTTCTCCACTAATAAATGTGGCTTCCTTTGCTGCCGCATCAGCCCTTGCATTTCCAAGTTTATGCTTTTCCTCAGCAGCCTTCCCATGGGCTTGCACATGAATTACTACTACCTCTTTAGGCTGGTGGAGTGCATCTAGTAGCTTGATAATCTGGGGGCCGTTAGCAATTTTATTCTCAGAAGCCATAATGAAACCTCTTTCTTTCCACAATAGTTCATGCGCATGAACCGTAGAAAAAGCATAGCGAGAATCAGTATATACATTAACCCACCGGCCTGTCCCCAACTGTAATGCTCGGGTGAGCGCAGTGAGTTCCGCGGCCTGTGCCAACCATGAGCTCGGCAATGACTCCCTCCATACTACCTTATCCAAGGTTACCACTGCACATCCTGTTCGTCTTTTTCCATCGATGACAGAGCTGGAGCCGTCTACGAAGTATTCAGCATCTGGGTCTTCAACTGGGTCCTCAGCAAGATCAGGCCGCACCTGTGTGGTTTGATTCAGGACTTCAAGGCTGGTTCTGGCAGCAAGGTTGCAGGGTTCAAGGCTGTAGTATGTTTGAAAGTAAGTCCTGGATTAGAGAGCAAAAATATCTCATACCGTGATTGTATGGAGGGGTTGAGAAACTTTCCTCCCTCAGTTCCTAGAATCTGGGGAACTCCATGTGGGGTGTGTATTTCCATGTCCACACCCATGACTATCTTCTGGGCTTCTTCGACAACCACTGCTGTGGCTGCCACAGCCCGAAGACAGGCTGGCCACCCGAGCACAACTGGATCTAGAACTTTTGAGTAATATCCCACGGGTCTCCAAGTTGGGCCTGATGGTTGTGTCAGCACCCCTGATGCAACCCCTCGATTCCCATGAACATACAGTCGATATGGCTTTTTATCATTTGGGATGGCCAGGGCAGGGGGCTGGGTTAATGCTGCCTTAAGCAGATCAAAGGCGTGCTGCATTTCTTTAGTCCACTTCCATTCAGTGAGACTCTCCTTAGTCAGGGAGTCATACAGTGGTCTAGCCTTTCCATCATAATCTGGTATCCATAGTCGACAGAACCCAGTTAGCCCTAGGAATGCCCGCAGCTCCTTGGGTGACTTAGGTGAGGCTAGACCTTGGATTGCCTGTATGCGGTCCGCACCCAGGGCTCTGACTCCCTTTGAGAGCTTATATCCCAGAAATGTAACTTGAGGCTGACATATTTGGGCTTTTTCTCTAGAGACCTTATATCCTTTTTCCCCTAGAGTGTTTAGCAGTGATCTGGTGGCTTCCTCGCAGAGTTGCAAATTTGGGCTTGCAACCAGCAGGTCATCCACATACTGGAGGAGAGTCACTGCGGGGTGTGATCCCTTCCACTCCTCCAAGTCCTTCTGAAGGGCAAGTCCGAAAATATGGGGGGCTGCTATGAATCCTTGTGGGAGAACTGTCCACGTGAGCTGGGCTTTATGGAAAGTATCTGGGTCCTCCCATTCAAAAGCAAACAATTTTTGACTCTCTTGGTGAAGGGGAATGGAGAAGAAAGCATCTTTCAAATCTAGCACTGAAACTATTTCAGCTTCCCCCGGTACTTGTGTTAAAATTGTGTGTGGGTTCGGGACTACAGGGTGGTCTGAAAGAACCTTCTTATTTACTGCTCGCAGGTCTTGGACCAGTCTATATGACACCCCATCTGCCTTCGGCACTCCAAGAATGGGGGTATTATATGGTGAGGACCCTTCCACTAGCCATCCGTACTTCTTGTATTTCTCTATTAACGGCTTGAGTCCAACCATGGCCGCTCGGCTGAGTGGATACTGCTTTACCCAAACGGGCCCCTCCCCATCCTTGAGTATGATCCTTACCGGGGAGACCGACTTAGCTCACGCAGTGGTTCCATCAGCCCATACCGAAGGGTCTACTCCAGTCATGTGATCTTCAGAACTTACTACAGGGCGTCGGTCCTCCAGGAGAGCCATCTGATAGTTCAAGCTCTGCTTGACAGGTAACTGGACCAACATCTGATCGTCTCTGAAAAATATCTCAGCTTGCAGTTTTGTGAGTAGGTCTCGCCCAAGTAATGCAACCGGGCAACTCGGAGAATATACAAAGGAGTGTTCAAGCAAATGGTCCCCCACTTTGGTGAGGAGTGGCTTACAAATGGGGAGTCAGGATTGCGTTCCCTCAATCCCTTCCACAAGAACATGCTGTTCACTAGTTCCTGCACAGGGGGGTTTTCTGGAATCATTGAAAATGTAGCCCCAGTATCAACCAAGGCTTCAAAGTCTCTGCCACCAACCCCAATAGTTAGCATGGGATCTTCTCGGGCTCCAACCCAAAGGGTAGTGGTCTTAGATCCCTGTCCCCTTCATTCTGTGTCCTCACCCTTTTCCTCTGCCCGCATGAGGTGACCCCTTCGTTCACCCTCTCTCTTCTCCTTCAACTTTGGGCATTCCCTCTTCCAGTGTCCTTTCTCCCTGCAGTAAGCACAAACGTCTGCTCCCACTCTTCCTCCTTTCCCTTTCTGCATCCCAGCCTTTCCAGGGTTACCTCCAGTTATAGCAGCTGCCAGCGCTGCCATCTGTCGCTGAGCCTTTTTATCCTCCTTGCGCTCCTACGCTTGCTCATGATTCCCATATACCTTATATGCAATTTCCACCAGCTCTGAAATCGGTTTCCCGGGACCTCCCTCAGTTTTCTGTAGCTTCCTATGAATATCAGCAGCGGATTGACCAATAAACATAAGATCTACCATGTGTTGATTATCTGGGGCTTCTGGATCTAGGTCCGAAAACCTGCGGAACGCCTCGTACAGCCTCCCAAGGAAGGCTGAGGGATCCTCTTCTTTTCCCTGTCTCACTTCATACAACTTAGACAGATTAGTAACCCGAGGCACTGCCTTCCCCATTGCTTCCACTATAATCCCCAGATACCGTGCACTCAGCTCTCTTCCTGCTGCGGTATGATTATCCCATCCCGGTTTCTCAACAGGGCAGGTATCACGCAAGGTACTACCGGCAGCTCCCTCCGCTTCTACCCTGGCTGCTGCAATGCGCTCTGCCATCCCCAATACTGATCTCCTCTCCTCAGGGGTCAGGAGGGTTTGGAGCATCATCTGGACATCAGCCCAAGTGGGTCGATGGGTTTGCCCAATGGATCGAAACAAATCCCTCATCTTTTCAGGGTCTTCACGAAAAAAGGGGCTCTGATTCTTCCAATTGAATAAATCTGAAGTACTAAATGGGGTGTAGACAAAAGTTGCATCGCCCCTCTCTCCGATAAACTCTCGCATTGGGCAGTTCAGCACCAGCCATGATTCTACAGTTTTGCGCAAATTATAGCCCTTATTCCCTGATTCAGATGGGGCACTTGGCTGAGGCACTTGCTCTGAATCATTAGGTATAATTTGATACGCCGGTGGTGGTTTCCCTGAGGGAGGGAGCGGTGGTGCAGAAGGACTGGGTCCTGAGGAGGTGTCTGATTCATCCTCGCTACCCGTCAGAGAACGAACCTGATACTTGGCCAATTCAGGATCCCCCCCGCCACCATTAGATTCAGGGAGTACAGGCGGTCCTCCTCGGGTCTTTCCTTTAACAACCATCACATGAGACTTTACTAAGCATTTCTTAATCCAAGGTGGCTTATCTTGGACCACTCCTAACCAACAGTCTATGTAAGGGAACTAATCTCAGTGTCCATTCTGCATAATTATTTCATGGATAGCCATCACTTCTTTTACTACAAAGGATCCTTTCGGGGTCCAGTGGACCCCGAATGTTGGCCAATCAAGTTGACAAAACTTAATTAAATCATCCTTTTTCATCTTCACCCCATAATCTGCCTGCTTTGTAAATTTGCTAGAGTTCCGTAAAACACAACCCAAAGGAGTAGCTGAGCTTTCTACACGGGAGCTACCCACACCCATTTTAATGCCCACAAGAGTGTGCCCAACGCACACCAAATACCAGAAAGCGCTCACTAAAGGATCCGAGCCAGAACCGTCCACCAAAGTGCGTCTAACGCACACCAAATACCGGGCCAAAAGAATCCCCGGAACAAAACCAAATCGAACAAGTCTTTTTGTCCCCGGATCCAGAAACCAAATTGGGCAAGGGGATTCGTATACTCACTCAAGTATCCTAGAGATCTCGATCAGAATGCCGGAATGTGTGTCTGGCATCCTCAGAAACCAAGAATTTTGCACGGGTAGCCTTTAACCTCCCGGGTACCCCGACTCACGTCTCAAACCCCCTGGGCGCACCCAAAAGGCAGCTCGGTGCGCACTCCCCGTGGTGGCAGGGACGATCTTGTCACTGGGTCCCGGGGTGGTCCAAGGAGCTCCTGCCTGACTCGCCAAATTGTTGCACAAAGGCGGTTCATTTCCCTGGAGGCAATGCAGAGATCACAGACACACAGACATCAGTCGGCACAAAAGGATGTATTTGTTTGCAAACAAAGGTCAGAGAGTGGAGCTTTGAAGCTCAGATCACCTCTGGCCCCAGTTGCATTTGCAAGCGGTTTTTTATCTTCTCTCTCCTGGGCACGTGTGCAGACACAGGAGTTCCTGCAGCTTACTTCCATTTCATACAAACATACATGTAACTACATCATCACATACATCACATGTATAGTATAATTAGCTATTTGAGTATACGGGGCGGAGAGGTAAATATGCAACAGCTCATTAAGCATGCTCAATGCTACAAGAGTTCAAAAGTTTATACCCCAAGGCCATGCAGTTAAATTCCAGTCTCTGTAATCAGTATGAGAAAGTCTAAGGAGGATGGGGGAGAGGAGCCTTGGACAGTATTTCTTTCTTATCAGGAGCAAGATGCAAGCTGTGCATTTCTAATATTGGGACCAGAAATCCTGCCCCCTAACCTCTGACCTTTGCCACTAGACATCTTTCCCCTTGCCCCCAGAAGCATTCCTTTGCGGGGAGGGGGGTTGCCATCTTGGAACCAGATCATATACAAAAAAACCCCCACCAAATCAAATACTGAAAGTTGAACATCCACTATAAACTTCTTTTTCAAAAAATATTTTTGCCCTTATTTAATGTGCATTTGCATGGTATATATAGAGGCAATTGCATAATAGCTCAAAAATAAAGTCTTACTCTTGTACGTTGTGTGTGGCAGAGTGTGTATGGTGGGGTATGGAGTTTGAGGCAGACTGGCTGTGTGGAGGGAGCAGTATAGGGTACGTTGGGGGAGTATATGTGGGGGGCTAGTGTGACCAGGATGAGGGTACAGGGCTTGAGGAAGAGTGGGAGATTGTGGGGAGCACCTCACATTCCTCCCCATGGTACACAGCGCCTGCCACTGGCAGCACCAGCAGCAGCAGGCCCTCACTGTGCTCATGGCCCATGCAGGTGCATCCACCTAGCAGAACATGGCTCCAACCAGTTTCAGTTGCTGCACATGGCAGCAAGGAGTGGAGCCAGGCCAATCCCACTTCTATCACGTGAGACTCACGTGCAGCCCCCAGGACTCATGCACTACTAGGGGGAAGCACCATGTGATGAAGCGGGCTGCCTTCCGCACTCCCTGCCACCATGTGCACCTCCTGGGACTCTGCCTGGAAGCAGGGCACAGGGTTCCCCACTACTTCTGGTAGAATCCCAGGAGCTATACATGGCAGCAGGGAATGGGATCAGGCGGCTAGCCCCATCACATGAGGCTTCTCCCCAGTGGCTTCCTCCCCATGACTCCCGAGAGCTGCATGTGAACCCCACACAACTAAGGTGGGCCAGCCTGGCTCTGCTCTTTGCCACCATGTGCAGTTCCTGGAACTGGCAGGAGCTGCACACTTCCAGGTGGTTGCACCTGCATAGGCCACAAGAGCCCTGAGGGCCCACCTGGTGCTGCTGCCACCAGTGACAGGGGGTGTGCACCATGGTGGGGGATGTGTGGGGAAGTACCCCCACCTCCCCACCTTTCCTCACATACCCACACCCTGCCCACTGAAGCTCCATGCTCCTGCTGCCCCACTAGGCATAGTCCCTTGGCTCCACACTCCCATCTGCCTCAGCCCCATGCTTTGCACTCCCACCCAGCTGCAGCTCCCCTACCTGCTGCCTGGAGCAAGTGCTGCAGCATGGACACAAGGATCCACAAGGATTCCCTGGAGGCCAGGGAATCTCAGCAGGTCCCCCAGTGGCTGTAGCAATGGCACCAGTGGCCCTGCCTAGAAGCTGCATGTGCTAGCCAGAGCCAGGACCCTCCCACACATGAGGTTGAAAGCAAAGCAAATTGGGCTGGATGGGATACAATTAATTGGCAGGCACCCACAGGCTGGATGAAAGAGTTTGGTGGGCCGGATCCAGCCTTCAGGCCATATTTTGCCCACCCCTGACTTAAAAGTAATTGAAATAATTGGTAACAGTCTGCTAGAGAGGTCAATGAGAAAACACAAGGGTCTAATCAAGAAGGCATTTGAGCAAACTTTCTAGCTTTTAAACACTGGAATATGAAGTTGCAACCTTAATAATGAGCAATGAAAAGGAAGACTCATCTAAAAAAAAAAAAAAAGGTCCAAACAAGGTAAGTATAGAATTTCGTAATGCAGTGCCTGCCTCGAGGCAGCAGTTTGTACAGAGGAAAAAACAGTCAGCATGAACAGTACCACTCCACATTGCAGACGTAGACATGCACTGCAGATAAATGCTGCATGCCATAAGATAAACACCTCAGGCCTTGCAACACTACCAAAAACTAATATTGAATGTTAGGAGCCATTAAAAATAAATGCAACTGAATCCAGGTGGTCCTACTGGAACAAATAGCTGAAGAAAAAGCAGAGTATAATAGGCATGGTGCAAGGCTTACACCTCTTGAAAAGATGTAGGATAAATTCCACATATTTTTCAATATGTAAAGCAGCACTGAGGATAGTTGTTATGCATCCTATGCGAGTGCACTGTTTTTTTTTAATAGGATTACAGAGCCAGTAGGTCAGCATAAAATGTAAACCCTGCCGTTTTCAGATTTTGTCATCTACTGAACAAACAAGCCAAATTAAAGCAGTGATCTGGTGAGATTGGCCAAACACAGAGAGAAATTTCCAAAATAAGCTGTAACATGAAGGCCATGTGTGAAAACAAGATTTAAGAGCAGTGCATTAGCATTTTAAGCTTGCCACTTGGCCCCGGTCATCTTATTGACAGTTGTTTTATTACTCACTTGATAAGAAAGCAGCTCTTATATGGTAGGCTAATTAAGACTTTCTTCATTCCCAAATATATTTTGGTAGGTGTTAAAATAAGTTGCTAACAAGAAGCTCAAGGTAACTCAATTTAAGTACCAACAATCTGGGAAAGAATCTTCACAAGTTTCCCCTTTGAATCTAAAGAAAAAAATTACCTCAGAGGAAAAACTTCCTGAAATAAAAATAAATAAATAAATAAACCCTCAAGGACAACTGGGGAAAAAGGGTTTCTTTACATTGGTACCTGCATTCTTAATTTCCTCCCCGGCAGAAAACTAGCGCGACCTTTCCCTAAAGGCAAAAGGCACCAAAACAAGAGAGAAAAACTTAATTATTTTCTGAACCCAGACATAAAAGTAAGACTTTATTAAGACAGAGGCTCTTTTAAAATGATGCTTCTAGGGACAGAAGCTACACAAACTGGTTTAAGTGATCAGAAACTGGTTAAAACCTATAACCAAACTGAAATTCATTGCACATAAACCAGTTTCAAAATGGCCAAAAGGCTGCCCAGCTTTTCCCTCCGGCTCACCACTCAAGCAATGGGAGGTGGGGCCAGACACCAGCCTGGCCAGCTGCCCACACCCCCCACCACTCAAGCAAGGGGAGGGCAGGGGGGGACCAAGCAGACCCTGGCTAGGGTCCCTGCAGGCCAGCGTGCTGATTTAAGCCCCTCCTCAGTCATACTCAGCCGCCTGCTGGGGCCTAGCCATGTCTCCCTGCTTCTCCCCACCACCCCAGCTCAGCTTCCTTCCAGGCTTCTGGCCACTACTAAAAGGGAAGGGAGGGCTCACTTTAATGTTCCTCAGCTTCTAGCCTGAGCCACTGCAGACATGTGGCTGCATTTCCAGAATCAAAAGTAAATGTCTATTCACTTGTTTCTCCATTCAACCTACACAGGTTAGACTAACCTGCAAAGATTGAATCAATTTAGGCTCAGGCTTTCTGAATGTTTGTACTTGGCCCAAATGATGCTCACAAAAGCTACCAAAATCTTTTCTATACCGCACAGAATATTCATGTTTCATTAGCTGTGATGATTTGGTCTTCTTCAGAGGGACAGCTTTATTTGCTAGCTCACATATACAAGTGATTCTTCCCTTTCTGTTTCCGGCTAATTCTTATTATCCATTACAGACTATTTTTTCTCTGGGGTCAGAATGCTATTTGATTCGAGTTTTCCTCACAGTTATTCAAACAAACAGGCTTAGAGATTTTTTTCTCCTTCCGGTTAGTAAACTTGATCCTAATCTTCCCTGGGCAATAAAATCTTGGTCAATACAAATTTCTGTCCCTCTCCTTCGCCTACCATGTATTCAGTTTGACAGTGGAAGGATCGGTCTTCATTAAAAAGTCAGGATACCATGTTTAATTACAGAAGGTTTTAACTTCTGTATGTAATGAAATATGATACAATAAAAGAAAAACAAAAAAGTCATTTTCTTTTAATTATGGAATGCATAAACGACTGAACCATTTAAGTTTCATTTCGTTTAATGAACAGCTTACTTAAATTTCATCTTACAAGTTACTGCTGTCTGTGACTTAAACATCTGAAGCAAGCTATTGGTCAATGAACTCCAAGGGTTCATAAATAAAAGGTCAGTTGTGTGCATTTAACTATGAAATGCCCCTCAATAGATCTAATAATGAAATATTGTTGACTCTACTGTAGAGTCAATAATATAAGGCCATGTCACTAATTTTATTTTTGTCACAGAGGTCCCAGAACATGATCACCGAGTAATTGCCATTCTACCTTAAGGGCTCTCTCGCTCATGTTCCACTATGTCAAGCTGTCATTTTTCTTGTCAGCATGGATATGAATCATTCAGCATTCAAAGGCTTATTAAGAACTGATCAGTTCAAGATTTGGACTCTGACTAGGTTCCCAACTGAATTTTAGATCAAAGAGCAGCAGTCAGAGTGACTTTTTGCTATCTGACCCTGGACAGAAAGTTGTTAGTTCACCTGTCAGATGCTAACTTTAGTATCATCATTTATACTTTTTTCACTTCATAATGAGACTCCTGCAATGATGAACTCTACATGTGGTGACATCTTAAATCTATTTCAGAAACTGGAACTAATGTAGGTAGCTGCAGCTGCTTGCTCCTAAAGCATCTCACCATCAGCAACAGCACTGATCAAGAAGCTGTAATCTGTTTTTACCAACTATAGCCTAAGGTACTGATTTTAACCTGAAGAGTCCTGACAGACAATAGTTTTTACCATTATAAAATCTGTCCTCTGCTTAAGCTAATAATTTCCATTCTCCCTCACCCCATTTGCTGTTACTATGAAGAGCTACAGCTGTTTGAATAAGTGTATTTTTTCAGTAGGAACCACCAAATAAAAAAAGCCCTGTTCAAGAAATTAAGCTGCTATTTAAACAAAAACAGAAAAAAAACTTTCTTTATAATATTTCCTAAACACTTAGACTTTTCCAAAAATTTCCTCCCCTTGTTCAATCAAAAATATAGCCAGATTCCCAAATAGTCTCAGTCCTCCCCCAACTTTATTTTTTAAATAACATTTACCAAAACATGTGCTCCAGCCCTTTAAGAACCTTGCAGCTTCCCTTTCAATCCAGCCTTTAAATTGGGAAAACACTTGACCATCCTTCTTCCCCCCTCCTCACTTCATCCAACCATTCGTGCATTAGCAATAGCATAAGAGCACGGCCAGGCACCCAGGGCATTGGGCAGCTGCTGTTCACTTCTGCCAACACTGCTACCATGTTAACAATCACATGATTGTGGCAAAAGCCAGTGTTGACCCCACCAGCCTAGCTGTCCCCAGGGTAGTTGCCCTTGTTGCCCCTTTCAGTTACACCACTGGGTAACTTTTTTCTATATGGCATTTCTCAGATCTGTCCTTCAATCCCACAGCTAAAATGTTTCCCTGAGTCCTTCTTATTTGCTTTCTTCATTATTGCAACTTTCTTTCCAGCTAGCTTGACAGCCCAGCTGCCAACATTCAATTTGTACAACATTGTCACCAGCACTGCTTTGTTTGACTTTCATTCTAACTAAATATCTCAGCAGGGTCCCTCCTACACCAAGAAATGGCAGCACCACTCTTTTCTTCCAGTAATGCCTCATCTCATCAACTACTCATACAAACATCTCCATGACTTTTCACACCACTCATGTCTGAAATGCCATTCACAGGACTAGTACTGTCTGTACAATTAAGCATCTCTAGAAGGTCATTCTGCCAGGATAACTTTGGGAAAACTCGCAGACTGACTTTGACAGATACAAGGAGTAAATCAGAATTATATTAGATGTCCTATTAAATAAAATATATTTATGAACTCTATGAGCAAGATGCAGCTAGCTATTTTCCTGATCTTTCATTGGCAGTTTTCCCCTTCTTCTACATTTAGGTAGAAAACTGATTGGAACCGGGATTGAACTTACTTTTTACATTTAGAAAGCTACTAGCACATTGGGGTTGCCTCCAGAATTAAATGATACTCTTGGTGAGCAAATGCTGTTGTGTACCAAGACTTACACTGTACTAATATTTTTGAATATGGATAAACTGTGGTAATGTAGATTCTCCATGAGAAAGTGTCTAACAGTATAAAATTTGAAGACATAATGCAGGTTTCATAAAAGCATCCCATTATGCATCTGCCTGATTTTACTTCTTGTTGTGTGTTTTACTATCCACAGGTCTCCAGTTCCAAAGGATAAGCAAAAATAAAATGAAACCATACATGTGACAAAAGGCAGACTTCCTCCAGTTATCAATAAGAGAAGCTTTGATATAGTACAAGCTGTGAAGCAAGATGGGTCCTCTGTGTTTAAACAGTCTTATGTCTGAAGCTTCATTGAGATTCTGATTTGCCAGCAGGAAAAACTTGATGGTATTCTTCACCATGGTATCCATTACCCATCTTAAAATATGTTGCAGTATATTCCTTGGGAAAATGAGGCCTTTTTTGAAATGTTCAGAACATCAAATATCACCTTTGAACAAACTACAGTAATTAAGTTTCCTCCTGATAATTTGGACCCTTTACTGTTGCATGTTTTTCTAAATTAACTGTGACATGAAACAAACAAAGTGGCAATTTCTATTTTTTGTTAGCTGGTCATCTAAGGGAAATTTGTTATTGTGATCTTAACATTGTATTATGCTACACCTCTGTCCAGCAATCAGTATTTCCACTGGCAACAGCAATACATTCTGCTATGGTATGACAAGCTGTCATGTTTTTGCCTCTATAACTGAAAGCACATCTATATGAAAGCACCGTTGTACAAGAAAAACTGAAACACAATGTGGAGTCCACTATCTCCAACTATTTGCAAAATACTTGACAATTTGAGGAGTGCATCTATTTAGGGTTTTTTAACGGGTAATATGTTTATACTCCACCTCCCACACACACACAATTTCAGGTCAACAGTAAAATTAGGGTTGCATTTTTAATCACAGGGTAGTAAGGTAACAAATATACAAAGCTAGATATGGCCAGCTCAAGAAAAGAGAGCTTTCTTGGAGAGTGAAAATTCATAATATTAATCTTGGCTAGAGATAAGAATTTATTATCAAGTCGTTGAAGAAAAAACAAGAGAGGCCATGACTTCAGAACTAGGGAGCTCTTTCCAATACAACCTCAATTTTGACACCAGTTTCCAGTGCCACAGCAAGAAAGTTTGGTGTCTGGGGCAAGCCCTGTGGCAGCTCACCCTCACCCTGTCCACAAATCCAGGGGGCACAACCCCCCCCTCCCCCGCTTGCCCAGGAGTGCACCTAATGATGGAAGCTGCCCTCCCCCCATCCCAGTGCCCCCCCAAATGAGTAGCTCATGAGTCCTTCTTATGCCCCACCCTGGCTGGGCTGTGCCTGTTAGTGCCCCTTTTCTTTGGTGCCCAGAGCAATCACCCCAATCACTCCCACTGCTTACTACAGCACTGCCAGTTGCTCAATTTTGTGAAAATATTCCTACCTGAACAAACATTTAAATATAATCTACTGCCCCAGAAGGCTTTGTAAGAGAAAAGGAATGTGCCTAGACTTTGTTTTAATGTTAGTCCAAGCCTTGCCTGAGCTGCATAAATCTACATAAGATGGTGATACAGTTTGATTTATTATGCTACTAAGAAAAATCTCCTTGAACTGATTTTCATGCAAATCATAAACTCTTTCCCCCCAGGCCAGCTCTGGTGAGAAAGCCAGGATCACTGCCCAACTTTTTCAGATCCACTAGATAATGTCAAAGAATCAAGAGCCATCCAACACTTCTCACTAAACCACTTCTTTTCCTGAGCTCTGAACTTTATACATCTTTTGAATCCTTGCAAATCCCTGAAGTTTCCAGGAAAAGTAATAAGCTCTGTGAGTATCATTACAATGGAATCTGCAGCCATCATAAGACACAAAGCTTGAGTTGCACTGAAAGAGCATACAAGGTAGTGACATCTGAAATATCCCATTCATGGTAGTTATAAACTCCTAGGACCAGTGTTATTTAATATCTTCATCAGCAATTTGGACGAGGATGTGGAGAGCACCCTCTCCAAGTTTGCAGATGATACCAAATTATGGGGCGAAGTGAATTCACCAGAGGGCAGGGAGCAGTTACAGGCTGACCTGGACAAGTTAGATTAATGGGCAGAATATAATAGGATGCAATTGAAAGATAAATGTTAGGTACATCAACAGGGGCATCACTAACAGGTCCAGAGAGGTCTCGCTCCCCCTCTATGCTGCACTGGTCAGGCCGCAGCTGGCGTACTGTGTCCAGTTCTGGGTGCCGCACTTCAAGAAGGATGTGGAGAACCTGTAGAGGGTCCAGAGGAGGCCACTCATATGGTTGAGGGCCTCCGTGGCCAGCCCTATGAGGAGAGGCTGAGGGACCTGAATCTCTTCAGTCTCCGCAAGAGGAGACTGAGGGGGGAACTTGTGGCTGCCTACAACCTTATCAGGGGCCAGCAGCAGGGACTCGGGGAAAGTCTATTCACCAGGGCCCCCCTTGGAGTCACCAGGAACAATGGCCACAAGCTGAGGGAGGATAGGTTTAGGTTAGATATTAGGAAGAACTACTTCACTGTAAGGGTGGCCAGAGCCTGGAATAGGCTTCCCAGAGAGGTGGTGCTCTCACCTACCCTGGAAATCTTCAAAGAGGAGACTGGATAGGCACCTGGGTGGGGCCTTATGACCCCTGCCACCCCCAGTGCTCCTTCCTGCCCATGGCAGGGAGTCAGACTAGATGATCTGTCTTGGTCCCTTCCGACTCATTGATTCTACGATACTCCACCTAGGAAGGAGGAATCCCCAGCACACCTACAGTTGGGGGATGTCCTCCTCAGCAACTCAGAGACAGAGAGATCTTGGAGTCATAGTTGACTCCAATATGAACATGGCCTCATTACACTGCTGGCTCAAAGCCAAATTGCACCTTGTCATACATTAGCAGATGCATGACTAACAGATCAAACGAGGTGATGCCCCCCCCTCTATGCAGCATTGGTCAAGCTGCAGTTGGAGTACTGTGTCCAGTTTCAGGCGCCACACTTCAAGAGGGAGACGGAGGATCTGGAGAGGGTTCAGAGGAGGGCCGCTCGCATGATTAGTGGTCTCCGTGAAAGACTGTAAAAGGAGAGGTTGAGATATCTGGATCTCTTTCAGCCTATACAAAAGAAGGCTGGGGGTGACATTGTAGCTGCCTATAAATTTATCAAGGGAGGACAGCAGGGAATTGGGGATGCGCTGTTTACCAGAGAACTCCAGAGAGTAACTAGGAGTAATTGATGCAAACTAGTACAGAGTAGATTTAGGTTAGACACTAGGAAGAAATTGTTTTACAATAAAGGGTGGCCAGAGTCTGGAATGGGCTTCCAAGAGAGGTAGTCCTATCACCTATCTTGGAGGTATTCAAGAGGAGGCTTGACAATCACCTGGCTGGGGTTGTTTGATCTCAGTCCTCTTTGGTGGGGGATGGGGGTTGGACACCCCCTGTCCTCTCGGGGGGGCAGGGGTTGGACACGATGATCCATTGGGTCCCTTTTGACTCTATAATCTATGAGTCATGGCAGTCAGTACCATGATGAGTCACAGATCCAAGATATACCCAGTATATATCCTATTCTTCTGCCTGCAACAGCTAGGTTTTGCACATTATGCTGATATGATACAGCTGGCTCTTAACAAGGCCATCTGTGATCCCAGACTTCAGCTTCACATCCCTACCATAACATTGCTGTCATCATTGTGATGGGCATCTCTGCGTTTGCTACATACGCAAACCCACCCCAGGGCAGAGTAACAAGAAAAATGTATTTTGTTTTGGTTGGGGTTTTGTTTTCGATTTTTTTTTGGGGGGGGGGGGGAGATGTTTATTTTTGCTGTTCTTTAATTTTTATTTAAACTCTTAAAATACTTGTACCCTATATTTAAGGATACAAGGAATGTGTGCCTCCTTGTGCTAACAGGAGCATTACTTGCAAATTAAGGGAAGGGATTCTTCCACTCTGTTCAGCACTGGAAAGGCCTAATCTAGAGTACTGTGTCCATTTTTCAGTCCCGCATTTCATGAGGGGTGTAGTCAGATTGGAAAGCATTCTTCAAGAATGATTATAAGTCTGGAAAGTATGACCTGTGAGGAAAGGTTGAAAGACTATCATTTAGTCTGGAGAAGACTGAGGGCGGATTTGATAACAATCTTCAAGCATCTGAAGGTGAATTAAAGAGAATGAAGATGGGTTTTCTTCTGTGGTCATGGCAGACAGAACCAGGCACAATGGCCTCAAGCTGTAACAGGTGAAATTTAAATATGACATTAGGAGGAACTTTCTGGGTATGAGGGTGGTCAAGCATTGGAACAGACTACCTAAAGAAGTTGTGGAATCTCCTTTCTTGGAAACTGTTGAAGGCAGGTTGGACAAATACTTGACTGAGATGGTTTTGTCGGGGAAGATTCTGCCTTGAGTAGAGGTTGAACTAGATAACCTGGTGACGTCCCTCCCAGCACTACTTTCCTATGATGCTATGCCCCAGAGCTGTCCCTAAAACTTTTCACTCTTCTCCTTAGTTACACAGTCTTTCATCAGTATAATTGTTTTAAGGAACCAGATATTGCTCTCAGGCTACAGCCTTGCAGACTCCATGGCTTTGCTTCCTTTGTCAGAAACAACCTGCCATATGCTATCAAGAGTCATAACACTTCCAGGAGTGCAATAGAATATAATAGAGCTCTGTCCAGGTCCATGACATAATCATTGTCAAAATATATAAGCCCTCTCTGTTGTGTTCTCAATTACATCTCTACCTATTCATGACTAGGTGACCTTTTATGCAGGTAACATCAATTGTCAGCATCAAGTTTGGGGATGCTCCATTAACAGTAGCAATGGAGACACTTTGTCTCTGGGCAACCCTGAACGATATAACCCTCATATATGACCCAAAGGACCCACACACCTTCCACCCCGGATATTGGAACATTCAGACAACCCCAGATCTTGTACGGAGGCAGAAAGGGATCTTGGAGTCATTATCGACTCCAAGATGAACATGGGCCGACAATGCGAGGTCATGGTTGGCAGGGCTAACTGGACCTTGTCGTTCATCCTCAGGTGCATCTCTAGCAGGAACAAGAAGGTGATCCTCCCCCTCTATGCAACACTGGTCAGACCACAGCTGGAGTATTGTGTCCAGTTCTGTGCACCTCACTTCAGGAGGGATGTGGGCAACATTGAGAGGGTCCAGAGGAGGGCCACCCACATGATCCGGGGACAACAGTGCAGACCCTACAATGAGAGACTGCAGGACCTCAACCTGTTCAGCCTTCACAACAGAAGGTTGAGGGGGGACCTGGTGACCATCTATAAACTCACTAGCGGGGACCAGAAGGGTTTGGAAGAGACCTTGTTTCCCCTAGCGCCCCCCTCCCCCCCCCCCCGCATAACAAGGAATAATGGCCACAAGTTGTTGGAGAGTAGGTTTAGATTAGACATCTGTAAGAACTACTTCACAGTCAGGGCGGCTAGGATCTGGAACCAACTTCCAAGGGAAATGGTGCTGGCTCCTACCCTGGGGGTCTTTAAGAGGAGGCTTGATGCCTACCTAGCTGGGATCATTTGAGCCCAGTTTTTTTTTTCTCCTGCCCAGGCAGGGGGTCGGACTTGAAAATCTATAAGGTCCCTTCCGACCCTGCTTCTATGATCTCTTTTTTTGATAGTGTTCAATGTGCTAGCCACTGGTTCTGTAGTTCTTTTTACTGTTGTGGAGTCACTGCATGGCTTGATGTTAGGGTTGTTTTGGACTTCTCGTCTCAGCCTTAACAATATTGAGCCAGGAGAATGCTGAATATAAGGGTAGGCAACCACATCCTTGCCCATGAGCATACCCCAACCTAGCTAGGAGTCACATTAGACAGCTCCCTTACCTATAAACATAACATGTAGAAGGTCAGCAGTAAAAGTCTCTGCATGTATAGGTGCCTTAGGATGTTTAGCCAGTACAAATAGGATGCCAACTTCAACATGCTCAGAGCCACCAGACTTGCAATGGTATATGCCCCAGCAGAATATTGTGATCCCATGTGGTCCAGAAGTTGTCACACTAGAAAGCTCAATATTGTACTTAACATGCTGAGACTCATAACAGGCTGCACAACTTACATACACATAGATGTTCTCACTGTATTCTTGGGCATTAGACTGAGTGATACAAGACAGAGACCCTAACATCAGCACTGGCAATAAAGAGATTATGAAAACTACAGCACCATCAACTATTAACTGGGTGGAGACTTGAGAGGCCTAGAGTCATAAACCATTTATATATGAAGCCCACAAGGTCCTAGAAGAGATTGGTGATGCTCAACCAAAACCTACAGACAGCAAGCCGACCTCTGACAAAGGGCAGACCTATTCCTACAGCATTTCATATCAACACCAAATGGGTCCCCCATTGGGCACAACCTTGACAGAGGAACATGGGTCAAGCTGAACAGATTGAGATCTGGATACTGACACTTCAAAACAATACTTCACAAGATGAACATCTCTGACACTGTCTGTTGGACACTGCGTAAATGCAGTGTCCAACAGACAGCACAGCACTTAGCCAAAAGAGGCAACTTTTACAAATGTCCAGACCGGACAGAGGGAATCTGCACATTGAGCAATAATATCAGACAGTGGGCACATCTACATGTGACACTACATCACTGTAGCAATGCACTATGGCAATGTAGAATCCACAGGCAAAAACCATGTCACCATAGTGACATGCTCCCTCAGTATACTGCATCACTATGGTGCAGCTAAAAAAATAACGTGTCATATGCACCGTGCAGTACAGGCTGTTGCTGCGCCATCATTTAGTACTTCCAAAAGTTACTTCCTTTTGGAAGTACTAAATGACACTGCAGTAACAGCAGTGCCGTAAAGGCACATGTGGATGAACCCAGTGGCTCATAGGAGTTGGAAGTTGATATCTGAAGCCATGAGAGAGAGAGAGAATGCAGTGGTCTTGCCTATTCATGAATCTTCCTACCCTCTTCCAAGGCCTCTGGTCCAATCTCCAAATTGGTTAGCATGTAGCACATAATCATTAGTACTAGAAAACTCAGTCTTTGTACATTCCCCCCCCCCCCCACACACACACACATCTAGGGCTGGCAAGGTTTAAGAGGCAGGAGAAAAGGTTCTTTAGCTTTGTTGGAACAGACTTCCCCTCTTCTGGAGTTTTTGCCAGGTGGGAAAGGGACATCAGGCACAACACATCCCAACTTCAATGACAGTTTTGCCTGAGTAAAGACTAAAAGGGTTGGGCCAAGAGAGTGATCGCCTTCAACACATTTTGGCTTTTAGCCTATCTGTCTCATTGACATAATGATATGGATAATGATGCTTTGTACTGAAGTTTGCTTCTTGCACTTGCCTCATCTGAATTCAGTCTACAACCTGTACATGTGCTCGTTATTGTACTGTCACCAGCTGCATCAATAACTACACCGTTGGAGTGATGATCTCCCAAGGAGAACAAATAGGAGCTTCTGGATGCTTTTTGATTTACACGCATATAATTGGAAAAGGAGGATTTTCAATCAGACATGCTATATAAAAGAGATGGAGGGGGAGATCGCCCTTGGGCTTTCAAAAAGAAAAGAAACTGATGTAGAAAGGATTTGCATGCACTCAGACAGGACAAAGAAGCCTATGCAAAACCTACTCAAGAGAATTGATGGATATGCAAGATGTGGGTTTTTTCTGACATTTCGATTTTAAAGTTAAATATACACTTCAAAAAAAAAAAGAGGGACAAATCCTTATCCCATCTACAGCTAATGCTAATGTTAATAGTTTCATTCACTGTAGAGACAGATCATTTTACAGTAGCTAAGGATCTGGCCAAGAGAGAATAGCTCATTATGGGGACTCATGAGAATCTTTCCTTCACTCTCTTAAGTCTTTCTTTCCTCCACTGTTTCTTCTTTGTATTTATGCATGCAATATATTATATTCAGCAGCTATATTTAATTTTATCTTTTTTTTTTTAAACAGTATCTGTAAGGTAGTGAAAGTAGAACCAAAATAGAATACCATTCTATATTAAATAAAACATTTCCATGTTAAATGAAGACCAAAGTAAATGTCAATTTCAGCTATTCCCAGAGAAGGGCCAACAGATCCCAAACAGAGTGTGGGTGGTTGCCTAGGGCTGCAAAACAGTACAGCCAGTAAATATTAAGTGACTTGTTTGTAGTGTAACTGTGGACTGTGAGAGTCAAACATTTTCCAGCTTCCCCAAGGCAAAAAAAAACACTTTCAAGCTGCCCTAAGTTAATGAGAGCGCTTTTGTAGACACACAGCCAGTTGAATGTCCTTGTGACATCTCATTTCTAAAATAGTCTTACTGGCAGGAAACCCACACACTAGAACAGCCACACTGTATTGAGAAAAGAGGAGTAAGTTTTCCATATCTTCAATTCTTTTGAACATAATTATAAGCACAATATCTGTGTGAATGTACTTCCACTCCAAGTTTTTAGTCCAAGGGTGAAAATGGCTAATGTTGGATCATTGACTAATGATGACTAATTTTGGGTTGATGGCTTAGGAGTAACCAAGATTCCACCCCAATTGTTTCATGTGCTGGTGCTCAAGCTATTGGCCCTGTGGGGCCAGTGAGTTGTGTGGGGCTAGTCTATGAGCCAGATCCCTCATGGGATTAGCATGAGGAGGGGGGCCCTAGACTACTCCAGCCCAGCCCTGTGCCACCCCAGCCCATCTTGACCTCATCTGTCTAATATAGCATGTAGACCACTCAGACCATTGGGGTCACCACAGGTCTGGAAACTTGGCAGCAGGGAAGCAAATTTTCAGACCTATGCGAAGCCCTCCAGGCCAGATGACAGTGCTCCATGGGCCGGATCTGGGCCACAGGCTGAGGGTTGAGCAGTACTGGTTTGATGGAAGAAATCCTGCTGCAAGTTTTCAAACAAGTGGTTCTACTGCTGGCACTGGTACCAGCAAACTAACTAGATCCAATTACATGTAGTATTTTCACTCTGAGATGCTGAACTTGGGGCATATCATTGCTGACAAGTAGTAATTAAAAAGCTAGTATCAAACTATCTCAATTTTAGGTCTGCATAGCGAGCGTAATAATTCAATTCTCTATTATGCTGGTGGAAGTGTATTACTTTCCTCTGAAATCAAATGAATGTTCTGGTGCTCTACAGCAATGCCTTCTAGGCAGCTTTGCATGCCTTCTGTAATTCTTCCACTGAATGGAGTAAAGTTCACTCTCAAGTACCATATAGATAATAGTTTGCTCACTGTGAACAAAACACCTTGCCCTCTCTCTACAAATGTTTAGGCAATTCTTGATCACCTATCATGATAGCATGCAAGTGTTTCACATGTATGATTAAGTTTGTTTATGCTCATAGCAAAAATGTAAGATAGGAAAACATTACCAGGCTATGCTAGAGAACAAGAACCAAAGCAGACAGATTAAGAGTGCAGTTACAGGTTACCTTTAAAACATTTTAAATCTGTGAAATGTTATGCCATGAAGTTAGAACACTTTAAAAGCAGTCACAGGTTAAGGTTTAAGTGACATCGGAGACCTGTAAAACTGGGACTTATCACAGGGGGCCTGGTGAGTAGATCTTTGAACAGAAGCCAGGACTCTAGCCCTCCTCTGGAGCTGAAGAGGAAGGAGGATGGCACGTAGCTCTGAAAGTGGAGAAACCAGCATGGTGGCTGCAATTCTCATTCTGCAGCCAGCAGGAACCAGCTAGAGCTAGAGGTGGGAAGGAAGTCTTGGGAAAAAAATTGTTTGAAGTAAACAGGCAGGGACAGAAGTAGAGAGAAAGAAGTGAAAAAAATAATAAAAAATAAATAAAGGACCAAAATCTGGCATATGTTCCATTGAATTAGGATTGGGTGAGAAGGAAGTTGGATTAGTACTCACACCAGGGCAGAGCTGAGAACCAGTTGGTTAGCTGCATGAGTTAGGTAGGAGAAGGTGCTAACAGAGCCATTTCAAATGAATGCTGTGGGGCAGTACTGGGGAGAGGTGGGATGGGTGGGGAAGGAGATGGTTACCAATGGTTGCCCAACACTAAAAACCAATTGCCCATATTTATTAACAGTTAATTGCCTTTTTAATTGCTCCCCTTGCACCAACAGCCAGCAGGCTGAGTGCAGAGGGAATTCAAATCCCTTCTTTGGCAAGCAGCAAACTGGAGACCTACACCTGGGTGCTCAGAGTGGTCAGGGTGTGCTGGAGTCTCCCTCCTGGGGCTGGGAGGGGTGTTGACTTGGGGCCAGCCGCCCCCCTCCTGGGTGGAAGTGTTCAAGAGGGATGAAAGTTTTCCCACGGAGCAAAGTAGTGGAGAATGCTTGGAATGGTACATCTGGCTGAAAACAGTGTTTACCTCCCTAGAGCAGACTAATATCCTGGAACAACCTGGGTAAAAACAGATAAAAAATAACCCTTACTTGAACTGGCATAACTTTAAAAGATTTACTTCACCCTTTAAAATGGGGGAATGTTCAAGTTTTAAATGCCTTTATGATGGTTTAAAGGTAACCTGTAAAACCACCCAAAATGACTTGTCCAATTATACAGGAGGTTTATTAGATCTAAATACTAAATCTATGTTTCCATGAGTCCATCTAAACCATTTCTCCCTTAAAACATTACGGTGAGTAAATTGTAGGTGAGTAAAAAGTAGATTTACATTGAATTATATCTATAAAACTTCAAGTTAAAAAATAATTTTAAAAAATTGCAGAACCCAGTTTAAGATAAACCCAAACTGGCGCATGTAATTTCTATACACCTTCCCTGCACAGCCCCAGGGCTGGGAAAACCCAGCCACTAGCACCAGCCCCAGGGCTGCTATTTTCATACACCTCCCCACGCCCACACTGGGCTATTTCATGCCCTCCCCAGCCCCTTGGTGTCCCCCCTTACCCTCATGGACCAGTCAGCCAGCCCTCAACCCCCATCACACAAACTGCTCCAGGTGCAGTTTTTAGATCAGCATTTGCTACTGCTGGAGCTGACCAAGTCCTGGTGGGGGGAGGGGCAGGAGGCATGGGGGTGTAGGTTTGCCAGTGGGAACAGGGGCCTAAAAAGTAGTTCCCTCCCCAAAGACACCATGAGCCCCCCTTATCCTGCCAGATACTCCCAGACTCCACTCCGCCTGTGGGTCATGCCTGCCCCCCATGAGTTGCACTTCTACCCCATCCCCTGGAGGACCCCCAATTCCCTCCATCCTTCTGGACCTCCAACCCATCCTCACTTATCTAATATTGGGCAGCCATTTTAAACTGATTTAGCCTCCCCCTAATGCCCCCAAGTGTCTGTACTGAGCAAAACTGTTTAGCATATGGGTTTTATAAGCTAGATGACTTTGAAAAAACACATTTGGATAAATAGCAGATGCTGGCTATATCAATTACTTGTATCCTGGTCATAAAGTATCCATCCAGCATGCTTCCTCCAGCTCATGGAATGCCTCGAGGGACCAGAAAGAACATGAACAGGGCCAAATCTAAGGCAGGTGCTGTAATGCGGCAATATACCCCTTTCTGATCACAGGGCAGGGACATCTGCCAGAGACTTGTATAAATCCCTAAAGGAAGTCAGAATTCCCCCCATGCTCAGATACACAATCCCTCCCCATTGCACCTCCCCCACCCCTGCTCCCCAGTTGCCTGCCACTGTTCCCATGGTGAAGGTAGCTCCAGAGCTGCTCCTGCTGGGCTATATACAGGCTGGGCTCAGCCCAGAACAGTAGCAGCAGGCAAGCTAATCCCTACTTCCTTTCTGGTCCTCCCAGGCATTCCTGTCAGACCAGGACCAGACACAGGGCGAAGAAACCTGCCTGCTGACCACTGCCACTGTTGCAGACTAAGCCCAACCCCTGTGCAGCCTGGCTGGAAGTGCTCTGGAGCTCCCTTCATCCCCAGGAGAGTGGAGACAGCAGCAGCAAGTGTGGGAGAGATAGGAGAAGATGTGCCTCTGATCAGGAGAAAAAACAGGGTGGGAGCAGAATTCTTACCTGCGACCACCCCTGCGGTGCCAACCACTGCTCCCACATACCCTATTTACAAAGTCCTGGATCTGCTTCTCAGCATGGATGAGGCCTGCCACTGAATTATGGGGTATGACACCCCATGCTTCAGTAGCAGCAGTGTGAGCAATGCATGCGTTAACCACCACAGCTCCCCACTGCTGCTGGAGGTTGATCCAGATGTGGCCTGCAAAGGACACTGCCTCCCCCCGGTCATAATCTGGCCCAGAGAATCAAATTAGTATGCGATACCCCTGATACATGATGATCCCTGAAGAATTATGATTAATAGAACAATAATAAATGCACAGATCATTAATAGTAACTTCCCTCTTCATCTCTAAACCTGTAAACAAACAGCTATGCCATGTCTTGTTCTACTCTCTAGATACTGATTTACGTCAAAGATTGTATAACCGACTGGAGGAGAGTGTAGGCCTCTGTATCCCTCAAGTAGCCAGGCGATACTCCCAAGACAGCTACTGCTACCAGCCAAGAGATTTGGACCCAAGCAGTCAAAGGTAAGTAGGCACCTGAATATAAAAAGTCAATGGCAATCGACATCCAAATACCTTTTTAAGATGGGTGTTATTCCTTCAACTAAAATAGTGGAGCCTTGTGCTTTTAGCACTGCAGTTCCTAGGTTCAAACCCTGGTGATGTCTTGAAGATCATTTACATTTATGTTCTGATTAGCAATTCTATTTTTTTTATTTCTTATATAATATTATATGCAACTCCTGAAAGTCCTCTTCTAATCCATAACAGTTTTACAGCATTTTGTGTCTCCTAATCCCTATTCAAAGTAAGTAATCTCATTACGCCTATGTGTACACATAGTGGTATACAGTTATCCTTCTGTCACCGTTAATTATTATAAACAGTTGAAACAATGGATATACAGGTTAAAATTATTGTTATTTGCACAAAGTTGTGCAAAAAGAAATTATTCACAGACTAGACTCTATTGATTATGGTCCAAACAGGGACTAGATTCTTATCCCATTACCTAGATTAGTCATGTCCTTGGTTTACTGCTGTATTTCTCTCTCCAGCCTCTCTCAGCACTGTCTTCTCATCCTTCTTTTTCCTCCTCCACCCACCTCCCCAAACTTCCCTGTCTTTTCTATTTAAAATCACTACTTCTATTTGATACCTTCATATCCTTTCATAGTTTCATAGTTGGTAGAGTCGGAAGGGACCTGAGCAGATCATCAAGTCCAACCCCTGCCATGGCAGGAAAACGTACTTTCATTGCATCTTCGTTATGGATGTGCACTCATTCAGTTAGTCTATCAAATGTACCTCTACCTTGCCTTCTGCCATACTACAGACTAACACAGCCGACTACCTTTCTGCTCACAGATGGCATCACACTGAGTCAAATTAAATAGGCCATAAACAATTGACAAAGGCTTAACTAGAGAGGAAGACTTTCAACTATGTCCACTGGGGAGAAAAGCTCAGAAGTAAGTAAAATCTTAATAAGGAGAAGTAATAATTGAAGCCTTAGCAATGTCCTTAGGGTAGAATAGGCCAGTCAGACACCTGAACCATTTAATATACTAATGCAAGTAGTATGAGGAGCAAACAGGAAGAATCAGAAGTCCTAGCACAGACAGAAAATAATGATGCAGTTAGGATTACAGAGATGTTGTGAGATAGTTCACAGGACTGGAGTACAGCCATAGATGTGTATAGCTTGTTAAGAACAGATAGGCAGGGGAACAAGGGTAGGAGGTATGGCCCTATATATAAAAAGGTAATATACACAAATTTGGAGGTGCAGGACAACATGGAAGGTAGGTCTGTTGAAAGTCCCTGGGTAAAGGCTAGAGGGCAGAGCAGCAGAAGGGATGGGGTGGGGGGGAGGGAAGAAGAAGGTGTCTGCTACAGGCCTGCAAACCAGAAGGAAGAGGAGGAGGTGGATGAGGCCTTCTTAGAATAACTGACAGAAGCTTCCAAATTGCAGGATCTCATTCTTATAGGGGAATTTAATTACCAGGACAACTTCTGGGTGGGAAACAGAGCAGTAGACAAGCAGTCCAGCAAATTTCTGTGATGTGTTGGGGATAATGTTTTGTTAGAGGTGGTAGAGAAGCCAACTTGGGGGGAGGCTCTTCTTGACTTACTGGTAACAGACAGGGTAGAACTGGTTGAGAATGTGAAGGTGAAAGGTAACTTGAGTGACAGTGATGACAAAATGATAAAAGTTCAAGATCTTAAGGTGAGGAAGGAAGGAGAGCAGAAGAATAAAAAACATTAGATTTCAGACTTTTACAAATGCAGGCAACTGGTAGGCAGGATTTCCTGGGAGGCATGTCTTCAGGGGAAAGGAATTCAGGAGAGTTGGCTGTACTTTATACAAGGGACTTAAAAGCTAATAAAAAAAGAGATTCTATGAGTATGTGAAAAGTAAGAAGATAACCAAAGAAAACAGAAGTCCCTTATGAAATGCAGAAGGCTGTACAGTTACAGATAATGCGAAGACAACTGAAGTATTTAGTGCTTTTTTTTTTTTTTTACTTTGCTCTTCACAAGTATGGGCAACTACCAGATGATAGTAAAGGAGATAAACAGCCTCCAGTAGTAAAAGAACAGGTTGGGGATTACATAGAAAAAGCTATGGCTGGGATTCAGAATGACTTTGATAGATTGCAGACCATTTCTCCAGTCTATCAGATGAGATTCAGCAAGGACAAGTGTGAAATCTCCATTTGGGATGGAACAATTACATGCATAAACACAGACTAGAGAATGACTGGCTAGGATGCAGTACTGCAGAGAAGGACCTGGGGGTTACAGTAGACTATAAGGTGAATATGAGCCAATAGTGTGCTCCTACTGTAGAAGAACAGGAACAGTATAATGGGTTGTATTAACAGGAGTGTGACTTTCGAATTGAGGGAAGAAATTCTTCCACTCAGTTCAACAATGATGAGGTCTTACTGTGTACCGAGTACTGCATCCAGTTTTTGGGTCCCACCCTTCAAAAAGGATGTGGAAAGATTTCAGTGTAGACCAAAATAAAAATGATTAGGGGTCTGGGGAGAAAGCTGAAAGAACTAGGGTTATTTAGCCTGGAGAAGACTAAGTGGGTATTTGATAACAGTGTTTCAAATACCTGAAGGGTTATTATAGAATGGTTATTAGAGATGGTCGTTTCTCTGTGGCCACAGAGGACAAGACAATGGCCTCAAGTGCAGGAGAGGAAATGTTGGTTGGAAATTAAGAAGAATTTTCTGACTATGCGGGTAGTCAAGCACTGGAACAGGATACTTACAGAAGCTGTGGAATCTCCATCCCTGGAAATTTTCAAGAGACAGACATTTGGCTGGACTTAGCTGTGGATAATCTTGCCTTGAGCAGGGGCTGAATTAGATGACCTTGTGAGGTCTCTTCCAGCCCCATCTTCCTATGACCATTAAGAGAACTGTACAGGTCTGAATAAATATTTCACTCTATCTTTCTAATGTTGGCCCTCTTCTAATGATGGATTCCACCACCTTATCAATAATTTTGCTACAGGAGGTTTATGCTGGCTTTCTGTTCAGGCTGGAGAAGAAAGGAAAAATATTTTCCTTTCCCTATCATTTCACCCAGGAATATATGTACAAGTAAAATAAAAATTTGGAAAAAAAAAAAAAAAAGAGGTTTGCCCAGAGGCAATCTCAATGGGCCAATTACATGAGGAAGGTTTGGGGTAAAATGCAGCTATAACAATGTGTTTTACACAGGTTCAGATTTCTTATGAGTCAGACTTTACTTTTTTTTTTTTGCCAAGATTCCCTACCAACATATTCTTAGTACAGCTGAATAGTGCAGAAAATATTAGTTTCTTCAGCAAGAACACCGAACGTTTTCCTCTGCATAGATTTGCATTACCTCTGCCTCTATTAGGGCAATTCTCCTTTAACCTAGAATACATGGGCTTTAGATTACCTAATGTATCATTCAGACATTTTAATATGGATCTTGATTTTCACTGCTAAACAATATTGGCTAAAGTTTCTATCAAATCCCTTTTCGTACAAGTTAATACTAGGCATTAAAATACTTTCCCTTTCTTGCAATATCTTATTATGCACTTTATAAAAGCTAAAAATATAAATGTTTATTCAAAAACAAAGCTCACACAGTATTAAAAGCTAAGCCCTCCCAGATGCAGGGTTTTCTTCTTACTCAACAAGATCTCTCCTTCATTTTGACATGCCCTTTGTCTAAATTTAATCAAACTGCTGCCTAAATAAAATATCTCCTACTTTCCCTAATCAACTCTGTTCCTTACAAATGATATTTGTTTTGTGAAACAGTTGCATAACACCCCTGTTTTCACAGAGAAGTTCACATTAAAATGATGGTATAATTCTACAGCTCCTAATTGAAAAACTATATATATATATAAAGTATTAAGGGAAGCTAACTCCCACCAGGTCAAGAAAGGGATGAAAAACCAAGTTTAGAAGTCAGACATTGATAATATGACAAGATCAAGTAGATCAAGAGAAGTGATTATTCCCCTCTATTCAGCACTGATAAAACTACATCTGCATTCAGTTTTGGGGCCCCCACTACCAAACAGGATGTGGACAAATTGGAGAAAGTCCAATGGAAGTTGACAAAAATGCTGAGGGTCTGGGGTACAGGATTTATGATGAAGGACTGAGGGAACTCTAGAGAAAAGGAGGCTGAGAGACTTAATAGCAGTCTTCAACTACTTGAACCAGGAGTATTGAAAGAAGATGGAGCTAGGCTATTCTCAGTGGTGGCAGATGATTCAACAAAGAGCAGTGGTCTCAAGTTGCAGCAAGGGAAGTTTAGGTTAGATATTAGGAAGAATTTTCTCACTAGGAGGGTAGTAAAACACTGGAGCAGGTTACCCAGAGAGGTGGTAGAAGCTCCATCCTTGGGAGTTTTCAAAACCCAGCTAGACAAAGCTTTGGCTGGGATAATATAGTTGGGGCTGGTCCTGCTTTGAGCAGAGGGTTGGACTACACGATCTCCTGAGGTCCCTTCCAGCCCTAAATTTTCTGATTCACATAGATAACCCATTGCTCTGTTATACTCCACACCACAGTCTATGGATTTGTTTAAAAAAAAAGTTTTCTCCTCCTCCCTTACCCAACATACAAAATCGGAGAAGGGAGAGGAGGTTGAGGCAGAAGTAGAAACAAGTATTTATTCTACTTAAGTTTCTTCTCCAACATGTTAGACCCCCAAAGAGAATTTACTGGGGGCATTTAATCTTTACTGCATTAGGTTAAACAGAGAATTCCATGATGCATCATTAATGCTAGAGCTCTTTTTAGAGTGATGGACTTAGGGAATCTCTAGCGGACTGTTAGAATTTCTCACTTTCCCTTATTGCAACAAAACTTTCAGTAAGAAAGTAAAGTTCATGCAAACTGAAAGGCAATGGGAGCACTTTAGCAATCTGCTTTGTAGAACAAGGAGAAAGAGCTGTGCATCCTTCCAAATATAATCTGGAAGGCTTGCATAATGTCATATCAACACCTCACTGTAGTCTGTGAAAAATGAACAGAAGATAATTGTTTTTTCATGCTGAACTTTATCATCAAGTAAAGTTGCCTTATTCCATTTAGCAATGATCCCTGGATCCCTGATGGGTAACTTACATTTAACTGGCAACATTCTGGGCTGCGTATATTAATTGCAACTGTCTGAACAGCTTGAATCTCAAGAAAATGTTCAGTAAATGACTGAGCTAATTTAACCTCATTAATCCTCAACCCAATAGAATCATTTGATGTCCACACAGCAGCTTGCACACAGTATAACATAAACAATACCCCTGCAGGAAATCAACACCCAAAACGTGTGGCAACCCTCACTCCAGTGTTTGTCACCGTGGGGTAAATAGCTACATAATTGCCAAGACCTAACTCCAGTGGCATTACAGAAACTGCACATTATATTCAGTCTTGTTATCAATGAGGCTTGCTCGCTTCAAAAAAAAGATAGATCTTGGAATTTTCTCCCTGGAATTGTTTGTAGTTTATCAAGGAATGTAAGTTCCACATTAATCATTCACACTACCCACCATATTCATGCATGTATTATGAGGAGAGGAAAAGTGAGTGTCATTTGAAAAGTTAAATACTACTATCAGTTCTTTAACATGTGTCTGGCTTTACTTTAACCATTTATTGCAGTAGTATTTGTAATATTTGAAGACAGTCAAATCTCAATGGAGGCAATCCCCAAAACCTTAATAAATAGCGAACTTGTCAGGACAATGCTATAAGTCATAACGTATGGCATAGACAATTGAAATCACCACTGAAGCAAGACTGGACAGCTGACTTCATTCCATTAGCCAAATAGAATTCAATAAAATCAACAATTAAATTTGTTAAAATGCTGCATACATGGTGTCATGGCATGGGGTCCTGCAGGAGGGCCGTGATCTCCCCAAGGCCCCCTTTCCATGTCAAGTTGGCCCAAAGGGCACCCTCGATTCTCACCCACCATGTCTTTGATGGTAAGATATATAATAGGGAAGCTGCCTTTATGTTGTCTTCTTGTACTCTCTGACCCCATGGATTGCAATAGCCTTATGGGCACCCTAGCCTTATGGGCTATACATGGCTCCAACCACCCCTTTACCATGCCCCAAGCCTCTCTGGCTTTAATCAGTCTGGCACTGTGCCCAGGGTCCCCACACCCCCCAATGCTGCGCCCTCACTGGTGCCCAGGGTCCCCACGTAGGTCCCCTATGAGGCCTTCTCCATCCCCTAATAGCCTCACCCAAGCCACCAGTCTTAAATAGCAAAGACAACAGAAGCTAGGGCTATAATATAAATTCAAGCTGCCTGGCTATACCACCATTTAAACCATACCAGGGCATACTCCATCCCTCAACAGTGTCAGACACTGTACCTGCAGTCAGGCCTCTCCCCTCTTACTTATGCTAGAAGAGCTCCTTCCCCCTTAGCTGCTAGCAAGGAACTACCATCCTGGCCTCAGCCCTGGGGTTTATATATGAGCCAGGCCCTGCCCCTTCCAGTCAGCTGACTGCTGGCAGGTGTGGGCCACTAGCTCACTCTGGTTGCCCTGGTAACCAGCAGCTGGGGCCTCCAACACACTTCTAGGGCTCTTTCCCTAGCAGTTTCCCCTCTTTAAAGGAGCAGGGCACCTAAGTGCTCTGCGACACATGGGTATGGTATAAAGGATTAATTGGTATTAGTGAGAACTTTGCACTACATATAAATGGCTTTGCCATAGAAAAGATTTTAACCCTACACTCTTGAGAAGTAGCAGTACTATTACCTGTTTCAAGAAACCAAAATTTCATAGATTTCATAGACATTAGCACTGGAAGGGACCTTGGAAGATCATTGAGTCCAGACCCCTGCCCAAGGGGCACAAAGTCAGCTGGGGTCACAGTTTCATAGCAGCTAGGGTCAGGAGAGACCTGAACAGATCATTTAGCCTAACCCCCTGCCACAGATAGGAATGAATGCTGAGTTCACAAGACCCCAACAGGTGATCATCTAACCTCTTTTTGGATTTACCCAAGGTAGGGGCAAGGACCACTTCCCTAGGAAGTTGGTTCCAGATTCTGGCCACCCTAACTGTAAAATATTGCCTCCTGATCTCTAACCTAAACCTATTCTCTATCAGCTTATTACCATTATTCCTTGTCCTATTTGCTGATGATCTCCCCGATGAGTTTGTAGGCAGCCACCAGGTCCTCTCTCAGCCTCCTCTTGCCAAGGCTGAACAGGTTCAGGTCCCTCAATCTCTCCTCATAGGGCCTGTCCTGCTGCCCTCTCACCAAATGGGTGGCCCTCACCTGAACTCTCTCCAAGCTGGCCACATCCTTTTTAAAGTGTGGCACCCAGTACTGGATGCAGTACTCCAGTTGAGGCCTGACCAATATCACATAGAGGGGGAGTATCACCTCTCTGGACCAGCTTGAGATGCATCTTTGGATGCATGACAAGGTATGGTTGGCCTTGCTGGCTGCAGTCTGGCACTGGTGGCTCATGTTCATCTTCAAGTCAATAATGACTCCAAGATCCCTTTCCACCTCTGTGCTTTCAAGAGGGGAACTCCCCAGGCTGTATGTATGCCGTGGATCCCTTCTCCCGTGGGGCAGCACCCTGAATTTATCTACATTGAACCCCATCCTATTCTCATCTGTTCACTTTTGTAGTCTGTCTAAATCTAGTTGCAGCCTCTCTCTCCCTTCAAGTGTGCCCACCTCGCCCCACATCTTAATGCCATCAGCAAACTTGGACAATGTGCTTTCCACCCCCTCGTCCAAGTTGCTGATGAAGCTTTTAAATAGTGCAGATCCAAGGACTGAGCCCTGGGGGACCCCACTGCTCACATCTCACCAGGTTGAGTATGACCTGTCCACCACTACTCTCTGGGTGCGCCCCATCAGCCAGTTTTTTTACCCATCCAACTGTGTAAGCATCAATGCCACAGTCACTTAATTTATTAATAAGAATGGTGTGAAAGACAGTGTCAAAGGCCTTCTTAAAGTCCAGAAAGACTACGTCCATGGCAACACCATCATCCAAAGATTTAGTTACCTGGTCATGAAAGGGCATCAGGTTGGGCAGGCAGGACCTGCCTTTGATGAACCCATGCTGATTGCCCTGAGCATAATCTCCCCTGCTGGCCCCCCCACAGATGGGCTCCTTGATGATTTTCTCCAAGATCTTCCCAAGGACTGAGGTGAGGCTTACGGGCCTTAGTTACTTGGGTCCTCCTTCCTCCCTTTCTTAAAAGTGGGGACCACATTAGCTAGTTTCCAATCCCCTGGCACCTTGCCAGATGACCACAAATGCTCATACACCTGGGCCAAGGGCTCCACAATGACTCCTGCCAGCTCCTTCAACACCATTGGGTGGAGGAACCTGCAGATTTAAAAATGTCCAGCCCTTCCAGAAGATCCCTAACTACATCTGTGCTGACCCAAGGCCTGACAGAGCTATCCCCAAAATTGTTCCTAACTCTGGCAGGAGGGATGTCTCGGTCCCTGTTCAAGAAAACAGAGGCAAAGAAACTGTTAAAAATATCGGCTTTCTATTCTGGCATAGCCACAAGGTTACCATTTGAGTCTTGCAGGGATCCTGCATTGCCTGGTGCCCTCTTTTTGCTCCCAATACACTTGAAAAAGGACTTTTTGTTGTCCTTAATCCTGGATCCTTTTGTTGTCCTGAGTTCCATCTCTACTTTGGCCTTCCTAATAGCCCTCCTATCCTCACAGGCTGAGGAGGAGTTGTCCTCCTTGGTGATAGGTCCTCCTTTCCACTGGTTGTATGCCACTCTTTTAGTCCTCGGGCATTCCTGAATACCCTTGCTGAGCCATGGAGGTTTCTGAGCACCCTTACCCACCTTGCTTCTCTCAGGGACTGTTACCCTTTGGGCCTGGAGGATCACCCCCTTAAGGTATGACCATCCCTCATGGACTCCCATCTCCTCTACCTTCTGGGCCCTCAGTGCCTCCCCCACTAATCTCTGAAGCTCATTGAAGTTGGTTCTTCTGAAGACAAGGGCTTTAGTCTTGCTATAAGCCCTTGACACCCTGCGCTTGATAGTGAATTCCAGCAGGTGATGATCGTTATTGTCCAGGTGGTCAAGGACCTGTAGTCCCCTAACCAAGTCATCCCCAGTGGCCAGCACTACGTCCAGCAAGGCATTACCCCTAGTGGGACTGTGCACCTCCTGGATAAGGTGAAGGTCCTGTAATACAGCCAGGAACCTACACGAGTGGTCAGACCTGACTGTCTGCTACTGCCAGCAAATGTCTGTGTAGTTTAGGTCACCCATGACAATGACATCCCTTTACCTAACCATCTCCATAAACTGACCAGAGAAGTCCTGGTCCAGCTCTTCCCCCTGGTTGGATGATCTGTAGTAGACACCCACCGTAAGGTCCCTTTCGCCATGCCCCCCTTGTAGTTGGACCCAGAGTCTCCGCCCAACACTCCTCTAACCCAAAGCTAATCATAGGTCATAGGATCCCAGCAAGATAAGTATCCAAATTTCTCTTGAAGGCGTTCAATGTGGGTGCTTGAACCACCTCTGATGGCAGGCTATTCCAGACCTTGGGGGCTTGGACAGTAAAGAAATTCTTCCTTATGCCCAGCCTGAAATGGTCACGAAGAGGTTTGTGACCATTTGATCTTGTCATCCCTTGGGGCGCTCTGGTGAACAATCATTCCCCCAGATCCTGGTGGTCATCCCTGATAAACTTATGGGCCATCAGATCTCCCTCACCCCGAGCCTGCACTTTTCCAGGCTAAAAAGCCCCATAGCTCTTAGCCTGTCATTGTAAGGTCCATCTTCCTGACCTTTGATCATGCACATGGCTCTTCTCTGGACTTTCTCAAGCTTCTCCACATCCTTTTTGAATTGTGGAGCCCAAAACTGGACACAATACTCCAACTGCGGCCTCACCAAGGCCAAGAACAATGGGAAAATGACCTCCTGGGATTTACTTGAAAAGCATCTATGGATGCAAGCTAGCATTTTGCTCGCTTTACTAGCCACTGCATCACATTGGAGGCTCATGTTCATCTTGTGGACAATCATGACCCCCAAGTCCTTTTCATCTGTAGTGCTAGCCAGCGTAGCACTGCTGAGCCTATAAGGATGCTGCAGGTTTTTCCTCCCAACGTGGAGAACCTTGCGTTTTTCGGTGTTAAACACCATCAGGTCCTCAACCGTCCATTTCCTGAGCCTGTTAAGATCAGCCTAGATCACCCTGCTGAACACTAATGATCTCACTGTAGGATTGATCAAACTTATAAGTACTACCTAGTGTGAAAAAGGTGGCAGAATTTCACCTAAAAGTCAAGGAATAACATTTATAGAAGTCCATGAGTGCCATTATATTAGTGGTATGTCTCCTTACTGCAGGTCCTGAGCTTTCTCCACCCACCTGAGTCTACAGACATGCTCCAGACCAAAACTTTCATTAGTATAAATGTTCCAGGTTGCAAGAACCTAAGACCAAGCACTGGACACAATACAGAGAATCCTCACTGGCAAGCTTCCAGGTCAGGAATATACCTGTGGATTCAGGAGAGATATGGAGGGAAGGTTCAGGCTTGAGTGAGTCAGTGCCACAGTATAGAAAAGCCCTTTGGAAGCTTAGGTCCAATTTTCAAAGCAACTGAGCATTTAGGGACTGAAGTCTTATAGAAAAATCAAGGGATCCAAGCATCTAAGGTTTAAGGATTTATATTATTTTTGGTTCTGGAAATATTGGTACTTTAAAAAATTGTGTCTACACTCAGCAAAACTTCACTGGATCATTAGGTCAATAAAAGCACTATAAACAACTAATGGAAGCTTCAAAACTGCAGAACCTAGTTTCCTGGGGTACTTTTACATCTGGGACATCTCGTGGGAGGGAAACAGCAGTGCTCAAGGAGTGCTGCCAATTTTTGGAGCATTTTGGGGATGGTTTTGAAACAGATTTTGGAGAAACCACCTAGGGAGGATGCTCCTCTCCACTTACTGCTCAAAAACAGGGAGGAATTGGTTGATCAGATCAGTCAGCCTGATCTCAACACCTGGAAAGGTCATGAAACAGGACTTAAAGGAATTTACTGTGAAGCACCTAGAGAAGAACCAGGTGATGACCAACAGCAAGTCATGTCTAACCAACCTGGTTGCCTTCTGTGAGAAGTTGAAGGGTTCTGGGGATTGGGAGGAGGGTGAGGGGAAAAGGAATGGACAATGGATGTAATATCAAATATCAAGAAAATATCAAGTAGACCAGTGGTAGTCAAACTTTAGCACCTGCACACCCAGTTCAGGCCCCATGCCATCCTACACACCCAAATTAGCACTCATAGCCTCATGTTATCTGGCCTGTAGGGCTCTCCATGGGTCCAGAAATTTGGCAGAAAGGGAATGTCAACTGAAGCTGCCACAGCTCTCCTGCCATCAAATTTCAGACCCAGGAGGAGCTACACAGGCCAGATTACATTGCTCCATGGGCCAGATCTGACCTGTGATTTAACCTTAGACTATCCATGGGACAGACTTTCCAAGATTAAAAAAAACAAGTATTTTGGACATGATTTTATTACTTGATGTCTTTAGAAAAAGAGCAAATGTTTCATTCACTCTTCTTTCTTCATCAACAGTATAGTATTTAAAGTAACAAATGCTCCATAGGTTATCAGTCTCCTGACATAATTATCTTGTATGTCAACTAAAAGTACTTCGAATCCCCTTCAAAATGAAGTGACTCATGAACTTCTATAAGCAAGCAAATCAGGAAAGAATTCCCTAGAATACGAGCAAGCATTGTAACAATAAAACTAGAATCTAAATTAGACGGAACTTTGCTCCACTAGTTTCATTTCTTAGCATTTAAGCTCTTTCCTGGCAAGTAAGTTTAAATAGTTCTTTCACTCAAAACCTGTTATTAAGCATTATTTTCCTTAAAGTGAAATAAGCATTCCTAAAAAATATGCATCACCAGCATAATTTTTCCTTTCTCTGAGCAGACAGCAAGAGTTAGATTTTACATTACTATTTAATAGAAGACAATTTTATACCAAAAAACAATTTGAGAAAGTATGATAAAGTGATAGAATCAGCTACAAATATTGCAAATGAGGAACTGTTGAAGAGAAGTTTTTCCTTAAAGTGGAAAGCTTGAACAATTTGCATTTTCAAACTGCTGTGCAGTTCATCTTTTAAATCACTCTTAAGATGCTGAAGATATGAAAAATATAGATCCCTGATGGTAAGGCCATAATACATTTTTCTAGTGGTGCTTACCTTTTAGGAGCTGCATGCACGATAAAAATGATTTCCTCATTCTAAAAACATAACTAACTCTGTCTTACTGGTTTTGCAGTAAAGTAGGAATTAGTTAAGATGTGCACTTCTTCTACAGTAACTTAATGATGTTAATACTTAGCATTCCCCTTTCTGACCTTGTTCCATGAGGAAAAAGATAAGGAATGCACAACAATAAAACTCATATAGCATCAGCTGCATTGCTAATCTCCTTAAATATAGGTAATAGCTTGCCTATCATGAACACAACATTTCACCCTCTGTTTTTTCTCTACATTTTGCTATACATGATGCTGGAAAGGAGACTAGCCTGTGATCTTTCCAGGTAGAACATTAGCTTTATTATAATTTTTCACATCTGTTTTACTGCTTGCAGTTTGATGGACTCTGTGCCAGACCCAGTAGCATTCTCAAATTAACTCTACCATTTCTATTTCTACCCACATCTTAATTGTCTGTAAATGTTACTACTATAGTGCAGTTATTTCCAACATGGCATTAATGAGAAACCATCACACGCTACTTTTTACATTAAATCCCAATTAAGTTGTCATAAGGTAACTTATTATAAGATGTATTAACCATTGATTTAACAAAAATATATTAAAAGCCATAGATCCCGGTCATTTTAATAGGCCATTTCATACTTGTTATTAAGTAAACAAAAATGCCCCAAAAGTAAAACTTTTTATTCTGCAGGACAAGATGAAAGTTGTAATCATTGCAACCATTGTAATCATTTTTAGTAGGACTGGTGTGATAGATTAATCTAACTAGATAGCAAAGGAAGTTAAACTTGTGATTCTCAGGGTACCTTACAATCCTTTCAAGGGCGGCACCAAATGTTAGCACTATTAGTTGTGCAAGTATGATTCACAAGCTGAACCCAGACATTTCAAATAGGAATGCATAGTGTTAAAAAAAATTAACCTGTTGTGGTCTGAGTTCTGTGTGACAGAACTGCTCAATTATTTTTCTGTAGTCAAAAAAAAAAACCAAGTGAAAACTAGGAGCTGCCATTTTCCAAGGGTGCTTTGAGCCTAAGGAAGGGTGCTTTGAGCTTGAAAACCACTATTCTAAATAGTATGACAAATCACCAGTACTGTTGATATTTTTAAACTATGCAGTTTGTAATAGTTCAAACATTTACTACATAATTAGAAACATCATCAAAGAATTTTACTAAACAAGAGATGGAGCCAAAGTCTGAAAATAGCAATGAAACCTTAAGTATTCAAATTTTCAGTAAGAATCAAGAACAAGTGAATTTAGTCAAGCTTCTTACTGGGTGCATCTGCACATGCCATTAATACAACATGATCAACTCCAACGCACTTTACACCAGAGTCATCTGCTCCCAGGTACAGCTTCTGCCCACAAGCCCATTTGTGCAAAGTAGCCTGGGCTGGCAGCAGACTTGGGAGATCAGCCCTAGGCTCTGGGTGGCAGTGTTGGGCAGCAGAGGAGCTGGCTAGGGCACAAGAGTGCCAAAACTGCAAAGCTGTGTGTCTGATCCCCAAAGCCTGCTGCCAGACTGAGACTGCTCTGCCCCAGCTCAAACTGCTGTGGTCCCAGCAACTACGCACACACACACATTTCTGAGAAGTAAATGATTCTATCGCTATCTCTGACAGTACTACGGAGCAGAACAGATGCTCATCCATTACTACTATCTTATGACAGAGTTAATTTACTGCACCCTAATACTGGGGCACATGTATATGGTAATACTTTACTGTAAAGCTAATTGTCAACTCCACAGTAAGGCAAATGTGTAGATACACCCACTGTATCTTAAAAATCAAATCAAAGTATTCCGATGTCAGGTTACCCAGATACCAACCATTTTAACTGTTGCAGACTGAAACGAGGAAATGGAACTTTTTTTGTGGTGGGGAGAGGGGTGGGTTAAGTGCTAATCAGATGGGACTAGGAAAGTGATAAAGTTAATAACAAGACTTTCTTGAAATTAAACTTGAGAAGTCTGATTCAGTTGGGACTGCTTATAACCTTAAAATCTTCCCCTTATTGGGGTCCTATTCCTTACACAAATATTACATCAGGTTGTCTAAGCAGTGAGATTCAACATTCAGTAGATATTTTGTCCTGCACTCTCTTCATTGAAGAAAAAATGTTTATATCAAAGTTTACAATGGAATGAAAACTAGCCCATAAATCTGGGTGCATGTGTCTTTTATTCCTGGAAGGGTGACAAGGTGAAATAGAGAAGGCTGAATTTCATTTTACTGTTCATAATGGTTTCTCTTTGTTTGTATAACAGGAAGCATAATAGCTACTTTTAACTCCATTTGGATACAATAATCCACCCTAATGCTAAAAGAAAATTTGCACACCATCAGCTGGTGGAAATTGTCATAGCTCCAGTGAAAAAAGCTCCAGTGAAAAAAGCTCTGGAAGTATTAAGATGCTGAAAGGCTAATATAACCTTGTGTATCCCCCTGTTGTTGTTAGGGTTTTCTCCAAGCTCGCTTTTTGCATGTACCTTTAGTTTAAATGCTATGCTCCTATAAAGAACAGCAGGTCCACTGGAAACACAGAAGAATTGGGCCTTGTGAGAAAATGTAATTATAAAGATTCAAAAAGTTTCCCAAAGATATAAAAAAACAACATTTATGATTTAAAGACATACAAACCTAAAAAGTTTACTAAAATCATGGGAAAGCTAAGCATTTGACAGTCAAATCAAAGAGAAAATAATTTGGTTACCTCGCCTGCAGTTAATTGGTAAGAAAACCCCTCTCATTCACAATCAAAAAGCTACACAAGATGGTGGATAAAATGTCAATCCAACTCTGTCTGTCTGTGTGTGTGTCCTGCCCAGCCCTGCTCCTAAGAGCTGCGCAATCAAGGCTATGTGTGTGTGCACACACGCACATGCACCATACTGTCCTGCCCAGGCCCACCCCCTGGTACCTTCACCCCCACCCCCCACCCCATCCTGGATTTCCCTCAAATTATTAGTCATACTTCTGTATACCTAGCTGTGCTAAGGTGGTGCTGCAGAAACTGCAATTACCAAAGTGGTATTCCTAAAAATATACAACTGTCCCACCCTTCCCACTTCACTAGTAAACACTTTCTTAAGGGTATTACACGCAACATGGCAGAGCCAGCCATATGGGTGGGTGCCATGAGTGACTGCCCAGGGTGTCATGGTCAGTGGGGTGCCACACACACAAGCAGCCCATGCACAGCAGAGCTCTCCCACTGCCACAGACAGGAGGAGCAGTGTGCAGACCAGCCCCCCCACCAACTCCAGCCACTGCTCAGGAGGAGCTGAGCTGGACAGCGTAGGCAGCAACAGTGGTGCCTCCCTCCCCACCTGGTGCATCATACCATCACACCTCCCCACCAGACAGAGCCCCATGCCCCTTCCTGACTGCAGCAGTGCTGCTGACTTGGAGGGGGAGCCAAAATGCAAGTTCACCCAGGGTGCCATTTTCCTTGAGCCTGGCTGTGCAACATGATAACATGATTTCATAGACATTAGGGCTGGAAGGGACCTTGGAAGATCATGAAGGCCAGCCCCCTATCCCAGGTGCAAGAAGTCAACTGGGGTCCTAGGATCCCATCAAGATAAACATACAAATTTCTCTTGAAGGTGTTCAAAGTAGGTGCTTGAACCACCTCTGGTGGCAGTCTATTCCAAGCCTTGAGGGCTCGAACAGTAAAGAAGTTCTTCCTTATGTCCAGCCTGAAACAATCAAAGGGAGTTTATGACCATTCAATCTTGTCATTCCTTGGGGTGCTCTGGTGAATAGACGTTCCCCCAGATCCTGGTGAGTGCCCTGATAAACTTATAGGTGGCCACCAAATCACCCCTGAGCCTGCGCTTTTCCAGGCGGAAGAGTCCCATAGCTCTCAGCCTCTCATCATATGGTCTGTTATCCTGACCTCTGATCATGTGCGTGGCTCTCCTCTGCACTCTCTCAAGCTTCTCCACATCTCTTTAGAATTGTGGAGCCCAAAACTGGAGGCAGTACTCCCAAGGCTGAGTACAACGGGAGAATGATGTTCTGGGATTTCCTTGAGAAGCATGTATGGATGCAAGCCAGTGTTTTACTCACTTTACTAGCTGCAGCATCACACTGATGGCTCATATTCAGCTTGTGGTCAGTCATGACCCCCAAATCCCTTTCGTCCGTAGTATTAGCCAGCGTAGCACTGTCGAACCTATAAGCATGCTTCAAGGTTTTTCTTCCCAGAGTGGAGAACCTTGCATTTTTCGGTGTTAAACATCATCAGGTTCTCATCTGCCCATTTCCTGAGCCTGTCAAGGTCAGCCTGGATCGCCCTCCTGTCCTCAGGTGTGGATGCTTTACCCCAAAGTTTGGTGTTGTCATCAAAACTTGGCTAGTCCACTTCTGATACCAATGTCCACATCATCAATGAAGATGTTGAATAGTATAGGCCCAAGAACAAAGCCTTGAGGGACCCCACTGGTCACAGTGCACCATGATGATTGACTTCCATCAACCACCACCCTCTGGGTCCTCCCACAAAGCCAATTCCCCAGCCAGCAGATCATGGTGAGGACAAGACCACAGTTAGCCAATTTTGCCAAGAGGTGATCATGGGATACCAGATCAAAGGCTTTTTTAAAGTCTAGATGTAGGACATCAATCTCCTCTTCCTTGTCCAGGTGATAGGTCACCTGATCATAAAAGGAAATGAGATTGGTCAAGCAAGACCTACCCATAACAAACCCATGCTGGCTATCCCTCAGGATGTTGCCATTGGCCAGTCTGTTAAGAATGGACTCATTGATCATTTTCTAAGACCTGCCCCAGGATAGAAGTCAGGCTGATGGGCCTATAGTTTGCTGGATCCAGTTTTCTTCCTTTCTTGAAGATAGGCACCACGTTGGCCTTCTTCCAATCTTCCGGCACTTCACCAGAGTGACAGGAGTTCTTGAAGATCTGTGCTAGGGGCTGAGCTATGATGCTTGCCAGCTCCTTGAGTACCCTGGGGTGTAAACTGTCAGAGCCTTGAAGGTATCCAGTCTCTCAAGGTGTTCCTTCACAAGGTCAGTATTAATGGAGGGCAAGGAATCTCCCTCACCCAGGCCATCCCATCTCGCAATAGGCAGGGCCATCCCATGAAACTTGTAAAAAACCAACACAAAGTACTCATTTAGCAAGTTGGCTTTTTCCTGGACATCGGTTGTCAGTTGTCCCATCTGGTTTAGCAAGAGTCCAATGTTGACCTTGCTTTTCCTCTGGCTCCCTACATATCTAAAAATGATACATTACAGTGCATGACAATGAACTATTGCACTTTACTGAAGACTGGTTTACCTACTTGATGCTCAGTACATAACCTATCTTGGTGGTCTTGATCTTGGAACCACTTATTTCGCACTGAAGATTATTTGTTTCTCAAGCTTAAGGGCCAACTGTTTACTTTGTAACTCCTCAGTGAAATAGTGCCTACCACTTAGTGCCGCTCATCTGTTATATATGACGAATAGACATTTTTACGTAAAACTGTGCAAGAAATGGAGCTACTGGAGATGACAACAAGATGGCCTCCCTCAGGGTAGCATGCTAGCACTGGTCCTTTTCAACATATATACCAATGACCAACCCATACAGAGTAATACAAAGAGATTCATATGTGCTGATCTATGCATCACATCGCAAGAGAAGGACTGCCACTGTCAAGAGACTGCATGTGGACTGAGCAATCTCTCAGACTGCAACAATAGAAACCAGCTTTGTGCCAACACAATCAAGATGCAGGTCACAGCTTTCACCTACACCCTGGAGAAGCCAAATGAAAATTAAACATTACCTGGGATGGAATACCACTGACTAATCACCTGAACCCCCGTGTACTTGGGGGTTACATTGGACTGAGCACTTACCTTCAAAGCACATGTAAAGAAGACAAAAGAGAAAGTCAGTATCTGCACTAACATACTTTGAAAGTGGTCACATCAAAGTGGGCAGCAAACCCAGTTATGTTATGAAACACTGTTATCACTTTTTGTTACTGTACTGCAGAGCATGCGTGTCCTGTATTGGAACAATCAGTTCATGCTAAGCAACTAGACCCATTTATAAACAACAGCTGTTGTGAAATAACAGGATGCCTAAAGCCAACACTAAAGGCTAGACTTATTGGCTGGCATTGCACCACCTGATATCAGAAAAAAGGTAGTGAGACAAAAAGAAAGATCATGGCAGATGGAAGACAGCAGGTAGTAATGTCTCTCGCAATGTTATCTCTGTGTAATCACTCTGTGGTTACACAGAAGTAACTTAATGGCTTAACGCTTGAAAGAATTTTGTGACCAGTGTTGCACCATAGAACACAATGGCTGACAGGGCATGACTGAGGTTATGGAAGGAAAGATGGCGTGCAATCAGGTGCTCTGAAATTGATCTGAAGCCCCAGGAGGACCTTGCTAGAACGGCTGATCTAGACTGGCCATTATGGCAATGCCTGAATTACCTGTGCATGCAAAGTGGAAGATCAAAAACAAACATGATAAAATGGGGCTACTCTAATAACATGAATATATGCAAGTATGGTGAAGTTTAGACTGTGGAGCACCTGCTCGGTTGCCAACTCCTTGATGAGACTTTTACAAAGGAAGATGTCAATGCAGCAATTGTAAGAGGCATTACTTATTCACATTTCTTGAAAAATGTCTAGTTTATGACAAGTATACAAAAAGGAGGAGGAGATAGTGGATTCCTGCTTGTCATAGGACTCAAAAAAGCTCTATCATTAAGGAATTTAAAGCACCTCGATAAAGGATATTCCTTGAGGGGGTGTTTTGTATAAGACAGTGCTGGCCCTTAAAATTCAAAATGAACTCCTAGTAAAAAGTTAAGTCACAAGTTTTAAGGGCAAAATAGTCCCAATTATTGTCCCCCAGTTTAAATCACTATAAACTTCCCATAAAGTTTCATACTGATCTCAAGTTGTCTTAGCACTAATGATGGCTGGAGGCATAACCAGAAGTCCAAAGGCTTTTGGATTTTGATTAAACATTGAAGTAAGTAAAATACTTATTTTCTTCAGGAATTTCTTACTATAGGTAACATCTGAATCCCACTGATATCAAGTAGAATTTTGGCATTGACTTTAGCATGGTCAGAAATTGAGCCTATCTGATTACAAGATTGTTATAGAACTAGCTTACTTGCTTTTTTCTGTTTTAATGGGATGTGAAAGATAGCTTCATATCATTGCCTATACCATAGCCTCACATCCTGCCATCTGTCCCAAACCTTTTGAAATGTTTGACAACTGTGTTCAGTACTTGACATTACTCTGATGTCAGTGCTTCCTGGATTATTCTGATCATTCCTGATTTCTGCATTGATGTATTCCACTTTTGCCTATGCTTAGAAAATATTACCATTATAACCTGACATAAAAGAGAACCAATTAGATATCTAATGCCCTTTCAGGTTTGGGATCTTTTTTGTGTTCTCTTGTTAGAGAAGCAGATTGAATTTTATTTGTACAGTTTTGCCAGCTAGCAAATACCAGAGCAGTTTATTCACCAATTTTAAATTCTGCTCACATACAATAATAAAGCCTGTAGCTGGGAATAAAATAAAAGTATGGGACAAAGGAGCTATGTATAGAAACTATTCCCTTTTTAGCAGGTATTGTAGAAGTCTCAAAAATATTTAACATTGGCAGAATACATGATTAAAAGACAGATGAATGAATACAAGATGAAAATTTTTATTGCTGTAAGTCACCATTAAATAAATTATTTCCATGACAATAGTAGTGAAGAATGCCTCGTAATCAAAAGCTTATCTAACTCTATCCAAACTATATAATGGGTGCATCTACCCAAGATGCTTAACTGTGCAGTAGTGCAGTTTACTGCGAAGTAAGCATGTGCATCTACAAGTGCACATGCTTACTACAGAGTAAACCTCACTAATTGTGAGTAAACTCCTTATCTGCAAATGCAAGTAGCAAATCTACTTTTGATTGGTAACGGTGCAGTTGCACTGATATAGACAACTGACTGGAACAAATCTGCTCATGGTTAGCTGTCTACCAGGAGGCAGGAGATTTCTCCCTGCGCCCAGCAGCTGCCCACTGCCAATGCGGGCTCCACCACTGGATCCTCAGTTGGGACTATGGCCCTCTGCCCAGCAGCAGGGAGCTCCAAGCCCCCTGCTCCGAGATCATGATTGGGGAGGTGGGGACTAGATTTTTATGTCCCAGTCCCCACACTGCCATCACAATTGGGGAGCATGGGGCTGGGAGATCTTTATTTCCCGGTGCCAGTCATGGAGCTGGCACTGGGAGATAAGGGTCTTCCAGCACTGACCCAGAAGTCAGAGCTGGTGCTGTGAGACAAGGTTCTCCCAGCCTGAGTCCCCTGCCTTGAATGGGGAGTCAGGGCCAGGAGCTCCCTGCTGCTGGGGCATAGGGACATTGTTCCTGCCTTGGCAGCAGGCAGCCCCCAGGGGCAGAATGTAATGTCCCAACCCCAGCCAGGAGACCGCTGTATCTTGGCCCAGTGCTCCCTGCCAACCCCTGGCTTAGTACCCATGGTGAGCCTAGAGGTCCCCCTGGTGGTGGCAGGGGCCAATGGCAGGGCCTCAAGAAGCGGGAACAGTTTGTGGCCATCAACAGCACACCTACTCCCACTTCCCTGTATGCGTAGATACCTGCCTAGAAGTGTTTACACATGAGTAAACTGATTTCAGATCAAATGCATGTGTAGGCACACACAGCTTGTCCAATAAAAGATATCACCCTAAGAAATCCCTGCCTTTTATACAATGGTGATCTGAGGATTAAAAAAATCACATTAGTCTTTCAATACTTTACACATTCACTAATTTACTCATTTGAAATGAGTATTTCAGAGAAACTGGTTGAGTTAATATTAGATAGCATCATAGCTGGGAAGAAACTATCAAGTTATTTGATTCACTTCTATGTGGTTAGAAAGTCTAGTTAAATTTTTTTAAGTTTTCTTGAACTACTACGGCTTGTAAGTGGCAATTCTTGATAAGGTGTGTGATGAGGATATTTTAGACATCGTATATGATTTTCCCTTATATTTGTGGAATTTCCTAGGCATCAAGAAATAACAGCTTTCATTCTTCTTTTTATTGTAGGACCAATTTGTCTTAATTGATTAAGTAGTTTATACTGCCACCAAGCACTCTGATATCTGAGTGCTTTCTAGGTCAAAATTAGTAGATTAAGAACAATTTTTTTGAAGGGAACAATCTTTATATTTCCTAAAGATTTGATAACATTTACATCCTGGATTTGTCTCACCTCCTCCAGGAATCTGTCTATGGGTGAATCAACTGCAAATGTTTTGTCCCCAACTAGGTGGTTCTGTAGTAGTATTCCTCTGATTGAAAATGGAGGTTGTCCCACCTCCTGCATGCTTTGTGCTGGACCATGCAATCCAAGAGGAATGAAGGTTACCACTTTCATTGCTTTACATTCAGTCTTTAATGTAGCTAAGACCTAATCTATTTGCTACTTTGAAGACTGAAACCAAGAGTTTAAAATTTCCACTATCTGAAAATAAATAGGGAACAACATATGGCTTCAAGTATAGATCTGATATGCAAACAGTGGCCTAAGCCAAAAAAAAAGAGATATATTCTGTACCAGGAACCTATGTACTATATTTTTATTCACCTTGTGATATAATCGGCTACGGAAGGCATGCAGAGTGGCATCTTAGGCCAGGTATAGACATTACACATAAGACAGTTTAAGGGCACAGACAAAAATTACAATTTTTGCCCAATCTGGCCATAGCTAGCAGTTTATAGCCATGACCAAACAAGTGCACAGCTGCATACAGCTTCTAAAATGGCCAGTTGGGTGATAATCTTACCACTCATTGCATGAGGGGTCAGATGAAGACATTTCAAAACAAAACATCTTCTGTAACTTCTATCTGAACTGTAAGTGATCAGAAATGGATCTCAACACATAACTTAGTTTGATGCGCACCCAAATCTAATTGATTTAGGTTAGACTGGTGAACTGAACATATGTACCAGATCCCCTATCAATTCATGTTAGATCACTGTCCTCTGACATCCCAGCTTCCTTTGCAGCCCCCTGTAAGCCTCCCCTTTTGAAGAGGCAAGCTAGCACTCTTGGCTGCTTCAACCTAGCACCCATCAGGCCCAGCCTCCAAGCTTTCCCAGAGACAAGCCATTCAAGGCCCTGTCCCTAGCCAGTCAGCTGCAGGCAGGCAATGGAGCAGAGGAGGAAGGAAGGTACTGTGCCTCTTGCACAAGCACCTGGACCTGAGTACCCATGTTCTCAGGCCATGACCTTGCACCCCATAACAAAGCACCCCATGATGTATACACACACCTAACATGGGACCCAAGGGAACTCCCACACTTGGGCACAGCCCCACGGAACCTGATCCTGACCCTGACCCTGGCCTTACGCCTAGTCAGGGAACCCATGTCCCCATGCACTCCAATCCTGACTCCTACACACCACATCTCAGTGGCCAAAGCCAGGCACCTTTCCACCCAGACCCCAGCATGGTCCTCCCTCCTCCCATCCCCAAGAAGGAACTAGTGTGGGTGCCTCACCTCTGGTAGGTCAGGGTGGCAGGGTGCAGAACATCAGGACTGTGCCTGCATGGAAGCAACTCTATGACCTCCACAGCTCAGTCACTGCCTACAGGTACCCAGGCCATGGGGTGCTGCAAAGCTTTTTTAACCCACAGCTACAAGATTCCAGAGTACCAGGGCAGTGGGGATGTGGGGTGAAGGCAGGGGATTAGGGGCATACTTGCCTATGCCTGGCAGTCACTCAGGGGTAGTGTGGGTACTCAGCTGTCTCCAGGAGCCCAAAGATCCTGCCGTGCCAGCTATGACATGTGCAAGAGTGACCAGTGGCCTTGACCAGTGCAGGCAGCTAGCGTGCTCCCACCCCTCAACAAAGGGAGAACATGTGTTCTGTTCACTATCAGTCAAACCTGTCCCACTTACAGAAGCCCACAGAGGTTAGATCAATTCCTCCTTGGGCTTTTTGAATGTCTGGACCTGGCTTTAGAGGCTAGGGACAGAAATTGCACATAAACCAGTGTAAGTCATCAGAAACTGGTTTAAACTTGCAAAAGAACAGAAGCTCAGTGCACATAAACCAGTTTCAAAATGGATGAAACTGGTTTAAGATAAACCTGGTTGAATGTACTATCAGACTTAACTGATCTGGGTCCAACCAGTTTATGAAACTTCTGCCACAGACCCCTTCCTGGTTTAAGTTAAATCACGGTCCCCCAGCATCCCAGCATGCTTTCCAGCCCTGGGCTGAGCTGGGTTGTGCTATCTGCTCCAGCAGAGAAGGACTGGGGAACAGGAGAGGCAGGGACTGCTCCCCCACCCCAGGCAAACCCTGGCTGGGGTCTGGGATGGTGGTTGGGGGGAGGGCCTTAAACTTCCCTTCCCCAAAATACAGAGTTGCCCTGCCCTGCTAAACGCTTGCTGCAACAGTGGGCAACAAATCCCAGAGGCACCTGGAAACAGGAAGAGGAAATGATGTTCAACTCTGCAGCATCCTGCTTCTATCTATGATTCTGGACTGCAAATCACAGAGACCTCAGAGGCATCAAGAAAAGGAAGTGAACACACAGCCTGTGCTGGCTACATGCCAGAGAGCCGTGCTCTAGCGCCCCGCTGCCTTTCTGGTCTGAGCCACTCCAGGCATGTGGCTGTATTTCCTGAATCAAAAGGGAGTGTGTGTCATTTGTTTCTCAGTTTAATCTCTGCATCTTAGACTAACCTGCAAAGACTGAATCAATTCAGCCTTGCACTTTTTGATTGTCCGTACTTAGCCAGAGGCTGATTCATTTAAAAAGTTTTAATAGGCAACAGCCCACTTCATCAGATACCATGATTTACAGTAATTCAGTCTTGACATGACAAATGTATGATCAATGTGACTGGGTCTCCATCCAAAAAGAAAGAAAAACTATTCTCTGAGCAAGCTAAGAATAATGAAAGACTTTCTTTAGACACTTATTCTACCTACTCCTCTAAGTTTGAAGTCCAAAAGGATCTCTAAAATTTTGTTTGGAAAAAAACAAACAAACCAGCTCATTGGAAGAGGAAGACAGTGTCTAAATTACTTCTTCAGAGATTTTTCCCTTTCTGACTAACATTAAGCATGTTGACTCAGAAAATGCTTTATATGATGAAGACAATACAAAGTTTACATCCTGCCTACATTCTATGATACCTACATATATAGATGAATACTTAGAATTGCCAGTTGGCTTATGCATTTGGTTGATTTAGATCTGGGGAAAAAAAACAAACAAAACAACAACACAACAACAACAAAAATGGAAATTTTGTTCAGAACTTTAAATATAAAAAGTATTTTCAGCCACAAAGGATACATTTTGGAAAAAATATTGAGCAACTTAAAAATAATTACATTTATAAAATTGTGAGTTAACAGTATTTATCATAGTTGCAGCTTCCTTAATATTAATTCTAGCTTGTCTAACTTGATGGAAAAGGAAGGATTTATGGGTGCCTATACATGAGCACGGGGGCTGCTCTGACATGCTGAAATACCAGCACGTTGGAGCAGACCCAATTAATTAAGTCTGCTGGAACATGGCAATTGCCACACTCGTGCAGCCTCCTGTGTCTAGTGTATCAGTGTCCTTGCACTTAAAAATGGTGGTGGGGGCACTCAAACTAAAGTTCATCAAACAAGCTTTAGTTCAAGTGCCCCCACCCCATTTTTAAGCATAATCAGGAGATGCAGTGATACTTTAATTAGAGCTGCGCTCAGAGCCACTCTAATTAAGGTGCCTCCCACCCCACAAACCCCCAGAGCACGTGTGAAAGTGCTCTATGTTCCTGTGGAAATCATGCTATTTTATTTTACTCTTTGGAATGTTTTTTCCAGTGTAATACTGATCAAGCCATTTGTGTTCTGATAGATATGAATTTGCAAGAACTCATTACTTGAATCTTATTAAGTCAGTAAATATGAATCAGCAAATTACTTAATTGAGGACAAATGAATATGCAACTTAGACCTCCAGTGAGCCCTCTGGAAGCATCCAGAAACAAACCAGAAAGCTGTTTCTACCATGGCTGAAACATTTACTAGTTTTCATTGAAGTTGTCTAGTTTATGTGAAGCCCCAGCTGACTTACAAAGGTCGGTAGGATGAATGTGACAAGTTCATATAAGGAACAGTGTAATCTGCTTCAGAAAAAAATGGCTATTTGTAGCACCAGCTGGCAGAAACATCTTAGGCTCAAGTGCCTGCAGTTATTTTAAATGCCAGTTGAAATGTCAGCCCAAAAAAGTCCAGTCTTACCTTTCAAGAGACCAAATGCTTGGGCATGTTTTGAGTCCAGCAGGAATTTTAGCAAAACCTGGTATGTAACAGATAAGACAGTTAAAGATACTGGTTCTTTCATCAAGTCTATCACTTGGGCTTTAAGCAAGAGATTTTCAACACATGCCTAAAATTAAATACCCACTGAAGATCTTTTTTGCACAGAAACGGATCTAGCATGAGCCAATGTACTTTTTGAAATCAGGGCCTAAGATTATCAGTGCTTCTGTTGATATCTACACAGAAGTGGTTGTGTGGAAAATATCCACCTAATCTTCCTCCTTCTGATCCATCCTCAACCTCAAGAGAAAGCTAAAAAAAAAAAATACCCTGCTTCCATAGCCTACTCAAATGCCATGGCAAAAAAATCCTGCTCATTTCCAGTTTTGACAAAGACAGGATGTAAATCAGAATTCTCCATAATTGACTGATTTATTTATGGCCTTAGATCAAGGGATTCATAATGACAGTTTTGAAAAACCAAAAATAACTACACCGACTCTTATATTACAGAGTAACTCCTTATCTTATTCCTTTACTACTTTTATTCCTCACACTTCTAAAATGTGTTGTATTAAGCACAAGTTTTGGTTAAAAAAAAAATAAAAAATAAAAAATCAGAAACTGACAATTTCATTTTGCTGAACCATTTTAAAGGGTTCTGCTTCAAGTCCTACAGAAAATGAAAACATTTTGAAACCCTAAGGCCAAGTACAGACATCAAAAAGCTCGAGGCTGAATAGAGTCAATCTTCAAAGTTTAGTCTAAACTGCAGACTGAACCAAAAAGCAAGTGAACAGACGTTCACTTTTGATTCCAGAAATGCAGACACCTTCCTGCAGTGGTCCAGGCCACATGCTGGGATGGTGTACCAGACTATGCTTCCCTGCTGGGCTGGAGCAAACAGCTAGGGCCAAGCCTAGTCTGCCAACCCTGTGTGGGGAGCCTGCAGATCTGGGATTCTGGGGGACGATGAGTTAACTTGAATCTGGAGGGAATCTGGGACAAAAGTTCAATAAAGAAGTTTATTGAACTTTTGTCCCAGATTCCCTCCAGATTTAACCTAAATGAGTTAAGACTGATGCTATGTCCATCCAGGTTTATCTTAAAATAGTTTGGCTATTTTGAATTAGTTTATGTGCACTGAATTTCTGTTGTGTTATAGATTTGAATCTGTTTCCAATCATTGTTTCCAATATACCAGTTTATGAGTAACTTCTGTCCCTAGCCTCAAGCTGCAAGAAAATAGAAGTGTGGTCTTTGGGTCAGTTAGAGTTGACAAGTAATGGCTTTTCATTGTATGCTTTTTACTTTCAGAAATTGGCCAACTGCCTCTTTCTTTCATTTTTCCTTTTTCTATGACACATTTACAGATTAAACTTGTAGAATGTCCTCCAGATCAGACACTGCATTGGCAATTTTAGCACTCTGAAGTACTAGTCATAGATAAAGGATAAGGAAAAAACATACAACTGAAGGAAATAAAACACCTCAGAATTAAAGCAGGTTTAAATATGCTGATTTAGTTCCAGTTAGATAATACTCCTCCCCATAAACTTAAAACTGTAAAGTGAACTGGGTGTAGATGCAGTTGTATCAGTACAAAGGTACTTATGTGTTATACATGTTTTCATACAGCAAGGGATGTAACCTATGCCAGTATATAGCACTTCTATACCAGTAGAACTAACATTTTATTGGTAAATTAGGGTCTGTTGAAGTAAGCTGCTGCTTACAAAAGCTTATGCATCTCAGATTTAATAGCTAGCAGCTGATGAAGTTAAGGCTTACAAAAGTGTATGCATCTCTGATTTAGTTAGCCCATAACAGTGCAAATCTACCCTGTTTTATACCTAATTTCAGACTAACATGGCTAACTACCTCTCCCTGCACTTGAAGAAAAAAAATGCTAGATTGTCTATGCTAAAGATGCCTTTGCATTACATCACTGGAACAGAATAACCCATGTCAGCTTACTTCCAGTCACGGGAGTCACAGGAGAGAGTATAATGCATCTGCCCAACAATAAAAGGGGAGGCATTTGAACTTCTGCCATTCTGGTGCCAAAGCAGAGGTCATTGTGGAGGAAAAGCAGAGATTGGAAAGGCTTCTATGTAGCCATCTCACTTTATTAGTTGTTTAGGGCAGCATGCATAGGTATTTTATGCCAGAAGGTTAATAAGCATACAGCTGTCTCAGGATCAGGAATACAATGGCTTAGCTAAAAGTCATATTTGTGCATCTATTCCTAGGTTGCACTCCGCCACAGCATAGCATAAGGGATGACATCTTTAACTTGGTAAATGTTTTATAGCTGGAAAACTATGGCAGATTATGGACGAATCTGCAAAATGATTGTGTTAAATTTTGCAAGTGTTCTGCCTGTACCTGTGTAGCGACATATAGGAACAGAATTCCTTTTCCTTATTGACCTTTCTTTCACTAAGGGCGCATTTACACATCACTGTATAGTGATGATGCTGTGGTGCCGTGCTTTAGTATTTCCTTTTGGAAGTAGTAACGCTCAGTGCAGTTTGGGCAGTTACGGTGCCGTGCTTGCAGCGCACAGGTAGATTTCGCCGCTACGTTGCCACAGCAGTATGCTATACCCAGGAAGCACACCACTGTAGTGATGTAGCTGGTGATCACATGTGATCACTACATTGCCATATCATGTCATATAGTGACATAGAACTTTGCTATGTCATTATAGGGCAATGTGTAGACATCCTAGACCTAGAAGAAACTAAACATATTTTAATCCTTATGGATGTAACTTTTTTATTTATTTTTTTAAAGAAAAAAATGGATTGTTCATCAATTTCAAGACAGCCTTTGTATATGCAAGATTCACTTTGCCTGAATAATTGCCATTTGGATTAATTTAATATAAACACCAGCTTCACACCTTTTCTACCACCTTAGATCTACCAAGTTTCTGTCACATCACTTCTGCTACCAGCATGAATGAAAATGACAGCAGCACCCACTACTTTCTTTGCTAGCATTGGCTTCCAGACATTATATCAGTCATGTGCTTGTCCATTTGATGGAAGTGCCTTCTACCATCAGAAATATTCTACTTATGTAACTAGTCACTCTTATGAACATCTCTCCAGCAAGTTGCATAACTAAGCAAAGAGCTATGCCATGAAACACTTCTAGTCAAAACAGCCTCAAATTTGAATACAGAATATTCACAACTAACTGTTCAAAAGTGAGGCACATATTATTCATTAAAATAATTTACCCCGAACAACTCAAGCAGAAATGAGGTAACAAGTTTTTCTTTATTAATTTACACAGTTTATTTGGGCGGGGGGCATATTCTTAGTCCTCTCAAAACATTAACTTGTATGCCATCTGAGAATCTGGTCCTTTTCATGGAAAAAAGTCTCTTCAATATTGTAAATATGTGTTTTTCTATCAAGTCTGTTTTTAAAATTGTTCATAAAAAAAAATAAAACCAAGTGTAGGCATGGATGTCCAAAGGTTAGTTTAAAAGTTCAAATTCTGAACTTTTTCCAAGTTAAATCCAGGACTGTAGTAGAAAATTACAACTGCAGAACGTTTATCCCCAGCCCTTTTATTTTGGATGACAGCAAGGGAGCTATGAAGGACAAAGTAAAATGGAACAGAAAAAGAACTGGGATTGCTGCTATTGACTGAATGTAAACTGGCATCTTCATTTATTTCAGTGGCAGCTACCCAATGTCTTTTCAGTTTCACTCCTTCCAGTAAAAAAAATGCTAGAAGGTTGTTGGAAACAAGAATAGTCAAACTGTCCATTAAAATAGCATCAATTCAAGTGGCATCTTCTCTCCAGCTTTTAAACACAATGAAATTTCTGCAGCGGTGCGTTAGTCTTCAGCCAGCTCATTAGAAAGTATGCCGAGGAAAGCTAGCATTGTAAGACAAAAAGAAAAATTACCTCCAAAAACCAGTGGGGATATTCAAAGTCAATCCTGCCCCAAAGCTTAATGTCTTCAAGTAACTCTTGCTTTCCACAGCCATAGTTTTGCTTGCTTCACTTGTGCCCCCTATACTTAAAACAAAAGAACACTCAGGGGAAGCAGAAGAAATATTGTCCATCGCTCTTTAGTAAATAGAAAATGGTAAAAATTCCAGATTGTTAGGAGGCATGACTATTAAAGATTTTATGGAAGTTGTCTAACCGAATCAACCAGCTGGGTGCTATAGGATTCGACTCCCTTGCTCTGTGTAAATGGCTGAACCAATGAGTCTATACAAAGTTACAACCTGAGTCAACCTGAAATGGAAATTACACAACACAAGGAAAAATTTCAAGAAGTTTTATTTTGGTTTGACAAAAAACACACTTTTCATGTTGTTTTCAGTTTAAGTCTTTCCTCAATTTTGAAACAAAAGTACTCTTTAAAAAATGAAATCTAAGTAAAACATGTTCCAAAACTCCCCCAGACCACATAATCTAGCTTCCTCTGGCACTTACTTGCATGGCTGTGCTCTGGTGTTGAGGACACCCAGTATCCCACAGCTCCTCCCACAACACACAGACTTCTCCAGGTCGATGCAGAGTGCGTAGGCAGGGGCAGAGAATCTAGGCCTTCCGGGAGCATTGCCACCACAGGATAAAAGCCTCCTGCCCACCTACACTCTTCCCGTTTGACTCCGAGGAGTTTACAGAGAGGGGGCTTATCCCAGCTGACTGGCAGAATGAATCTGGGGCATTCTCCCAGGGCTGGAATCCTCCTAGGTCCATCTGTGATAGTTGCTGCTTTTCAGCAGCTGCCAACTGCATATAGATAGCCTGCCCCCTTCCCAGGCAGAGAGGACAGGCTGACAATTAATGGGTTCCTCTAAGGGTGGGAGTGGCTCTCTAGTGTCCATTAACTAGAGAGCTCCCCTGTGTAGCTCCCCATCCAGAGGGCTAAAACCCATTGCAGGCTCCAACTCCCAGGCTATTTTTCTAGCAGTAAAAATTTCACAGAAATACAGCTGGAAATGAAGACCTATCCATGGACAAAGTTAATCAGAGCTCATTCAAGTCAACTGCCAGTGAAGGCATCTACATGTGTGCTTTACTGCAGAGTTGACTAATTAGCTCCGCAGTAAAGTGTCACCTTCTGCATGTGGAGCGCTATTAAGCCAGAGTAAAGTAATTTTAACTCTACCATGAGATGGTACTGCCTAACTAGTACTATCCTATGGCAGTTTAATGCACCACAACACACAAGTAGGCAATGACTGGGGCTGGCTGCCAGCTTGCCCCACACTGTAGCACCCTCGTGCCTCTTTTATAGCATGTTGAGCCGAGCCAGAACAGCTCCATTTACACATGCAACCCAGAGCAATAAACTCCAGCACAAACTGCACCAAAATTTATTCAGCCAAACTGACTGCATGTATAGATGTGCCACATGAGTTTAGGAACCAGCCTGTGATCTCCCTGGCCACCTATTGGCAGAGGAACAGCTGTAGTTTGAGCATGTTTTGGGATCCTATACACGTGCAGGGAGACTGCTTTGATGTGCTGTAATTACAGCACATCACAGCAGACTTGATTGAGTTTGCTGGAGCATGGTAATTGCCATGCTCCAGCGTCACATGCATCAGTGTCCCTAGGCTGAAAAATGGCACCGGGGCACTTTAAACAAATTTTAGTTCACACATGGGGACACCAATACACGTGATGCTCCTGGCACTTCTAATTAACGTTGCTCTCAGAGGTGCTCTAAAAAGTACCCCCTGCCCCCTCACCCCACACACACACACTGCCTCCTGGAGTGCATCTATAAACACCCTATGTTTCTGAAGGGCTAGAAAGCTCTTCTAGTCCCAGTTTCTTATTCCAACAGTGTCATGTAAATAGGTATTAGAAGTAATGAGTATGTTAAGTAACCATCCAAGGATGGGATTTGTAGTTCCATTAATATTTCTTCTTAAATCTTACCCCTGCCCCATCATTCTTTATTCTTTTGTATAATAAGCATCACAGAGCTGTCAAATTTGAACTTTATAAAGTTAATTTAAAAAAAAAAATACTAAGAGCAAAGCATTTAAAGATATCTTTGATGACACAAAATTCCATTTAAAAAGAAAAATACTGTTCCAATTTAAGATGAAGTATTTCTATCTATAAAAGTCTCCCCACTCTCTTCCAAATGTAGATATGCAACTGTTAATATTCTCATGAGTTACTCCTGCATGTCAAGAGGGCTATAGGACACTATAATATTCTCATACAAGTGGTTAATATTCTCAAGTGCCTTTTCATACAATAATGCTTTTTGCAAGTCAGTGCTAATACAGGCCATAAAATAGAATACCCATTCACCTTAGAGGTCAATGGGCACTTTTCTAGCCACATATTTGCCAATCATCTGGTATATATCCACATTGTTCTCTGTGCCATTGATAGTCAGCCACCCCTCTGAATCTGTCAGAGTAAGGAAGCATGAAGATCAAAGACATGAACCATTCTGCTGTAGTGACCTTCAAGTTGCTGGCTCACATCACACTCTACTTGACTGAATCCACGTTGTTACTTTTTGGGGTCTTAGCACATCAGCCCAAATATAAAACACTTTTGTATGTCTTAAGTAGTGTTATTTGACACTATTCAGGGAAATGTGCAATTTTCAGGCATGGTATCACAAAATAATGCTATTGAAGTATTGCACCCATACTAGCCTAAAACAACCCTGCGACTCACTATTTCTTTAAAATTGCCCACTTTCTTTACATGAATACAAGCTGTTCTCTAACGAAATCTGACAAGGATTCTAAAGAACATTTACCCTCCTGCAAGACACATTTTATTGGCAACATGAATTTCAGTCTTGGAAAAATAAACTGTTTGCCGCTGGGTCCTGCCTTTGCTTTTATGCGATATTATTTCCTAACTGCAGGTGTTTGGGAGAAGCTGTTTGATTTTCCCTTAAATTATGCCTGTTAAAAGGTTACTAGTGACAGACAGCAGATTTGTACGTGTAAAACAGATCTTGTAGCAGATTATTAGCTCACTGTTTGGACCATATGAGGCCACTTATCTAGGTAGATTTCCTGACAATTTATTTGCACTTTCTGTATGAAGTAGCACAAAGAGGTAGTAGTATAAGTGACATCTAGCCCAGTGCCTGTAGCAATTTTCCAGTGCTTGTCAGCCTAAAGACAAGGCTTCACCAACGTGTTTTCTTTCATACAGCTACAGAAAAAATTTAGGGAGGTTAGGAAAGATGCAGAGAGCGCAAGAGAAGATTACTGCCATTTTATTTCTTGCATTTATTACCCAAACAATGCTGACATCTTCTGGCAAGTAGCAGTTTGAATTTTTTTTTCCAAGTGACAGATTTTTGAGAGAGCAAAGCTAGACTGCAGAGCGACTGCCAAGGCTGCAGCGTTCTACCACTCCAACTTATAGAAACCAAATCACCGTAATAGCCTAATGCAAGTGAGTGAAATTGTTCAATAAAAACAGCTTGAACAAGGTAGCCACTGAAATTATACCACTGAAAGTCATCTGCAATATTATATTGAGTCTATTTGCCTGACAATGTAGGAGTGTTTCTCTAGAGTATTTGCCTTCTAGTTCAGTTTAAAATAATGGAGTTTACAGATTCCTTTCCCTTTCCTTGTGAGATAGTCCACATTCCCAACAGGTTTCATTCAATCCCTTACCCAGCAATACAAATGACATTAAAAAAATTTAACCCAGCATGAAGCCCCACTGAAGTCAAAGGGCCTGTCAGATAAGTTCCTATTGAAGGAGTAGGACTTTGAAAATACCTTCTGAGCATAATCAACATCTAATTCTTAATTGTTAAAGGCTTTTTGGTAAGTGAATGAAGAAATAGAAGTGGATAGTAATTTTCAAAACAAAATAAATTCAGAGAAAAACATACCAGTACAGGCAACCCTTGCCATTCGCACGGCATACATTCTTGTATCCCCCATGAATGGCGAAATCCATGAATAAGGCAATGCACTCATGAACGCTGTCTGCGTTCATGAACTCAGTGCCCCCAGCAGCGGTGGGGGTGGGGAGCGCAGCTGCTCTGGTGACTGCAGGAGCGCGGCAGCAGCAGCAGGAAGTGTGGAGCTCCCAAGGAGCTCCTTTAAGCGTATTTAAGAAACGGGTTTGGCATTTACGAATATTTGAAACTGTGAATGCTGAACCCATGAACAGTGAGGGTCTCCTGTACTATTGGGAAAAAAAAATAGCTTTCATAGAGCCATTTTCAGTATTTGGGCCTTAAACTATATTAGATCTTCAATATTATTCCTTAGATCTTGAAGTAAAGCAGCCTAGGCTTCATATGTTTAAAATCCATTTCAAGTGTTTAATCTTTTCTTGCTATCTAGCTTTGAGATTGATCCTCAGCAAGGACCAGCCATCTGGAAACATCCACTTGTAAAAATTCTGCTTATGTATGCGTAAAAAAAGCTTTAAAGCTTTTTTCCAAAAAAGTTCTGAAAAAGTGAAGTTTAGATACATAAAGTAAGGAAGGCCACAAGTGGTGTGGGCAGAGCAGCAAATACAGCAGGAAGCAGAGGGCAGAGCAGGAGATCAGGCAGGGAGCCCAGGGCAGGAAGCAGAAAGCAGAGCAGGAAACTGGGAAGTGAGCACAAAGTAGAAAATAGAAAGCATAGCTGTAGATCAGGCAGAGGAACTTGGAGAGAGTATGGGGCTAATTTGTGGCGTGCCTGCCAAAAAGTTTGGTCCACACAGCATTGAAACATGAAAGAAGTCATCTGAAATGAAGTATTAGTAAGGAAGTGTGAGCTTGTGCAACTGGAAGCCAAAATGGATTGCAGTCTTAATTACCCTTTCATTAGTTCAGACCAGAGGTCAGCAGCCTGTGGCCTGCAGGCTGTGTATGACCTGGGAGGAGGTCCAATTTCATGCATGGAGCTACACTGCTGACTTCCCTAGGATAATTTGTATGAAGTCACTAGATCATTTGACATAAATGGAAGTCTAAGCTGAGATAATGTCCTGGAATACAAAAAAAAAAAAAAAAAAGCATAATAGCTCCTTAAAGGATCCCAATTCAGTAAGTTGAAGGGATTATTCATGTGCTTTAAAGTCAGAAACATGCTTAAAAATCTTGGTGTCTGTCAATGGGGAGATATTCATAAAATGGCTACTGTCATTCATCAAGATGGTCTATTGGAAATCCACACAGAATATAACAACCAGTTACAACATTTTAGCTATAGGCTTTGATGCCAGTGCAAAATAAAACAAATCTGGTATAACAGGTAAATGGAAGGACTTACACTGGGTTAAGACCTTTCACACAGCAGTCCTACAAATTAAGGGGTACTAATCTGAGAAATGGATTTTGCATATATGAAACTTACACTAAGTTTAGTTTCTGGGCTACTTCAAGGACCAAGGAATAATACTGATTATGGTAATGCATAAGCCCTGATCCTGAAAAAGATTTTAGAAAGACAGTAATTTTTATATTATATCTGTTTCTCAGAATTATTTTGTTTCAGGAATTGTTACCCAATTATCTTATTTTAATGATAGGATTCTACAAAAATTTGTCTTAGCACAGGTTACTTAAACTAGATCATGCTCAACTTCAAGCTGCACTGTGTAATAGTTAGACAATTGGCAAGTATGTTTAGAACTTTCTTTTCCCTATCTAGATGATGCTGAGTGACAAACTGATTACATTGTCTCTGTCTAGCTCCCACTGAACATCTTATATAACCCACACAAAATGACATTCTGCACCAATACGACACTGTATCACTGGGTACAAATCTCACCCTGCCAGGTCAGTTTTGACTACTAGGGTGATAAGAGAACCTTACCTTCATATGTTGAAACTATTGTTCAAATTAATAGCCAACAATAACACTTTTCCTTAGTACAAAATTTAAAACTAAAAACTCAAGAGCTAAAAACCCCCAACCCTGGAATATTCTTTATCTGTTTTTCAGAGCTGGACAAGAAATGGCATAAGGTAATTCAGCACTTACAGCCTATATCATCTTGTCACTTACAAAGGAACAGATTTCTGAAAGATTTATACAATTACCTTTATAAAGAATTGTGAAATTTCAAAATATTAATAATAGTGTAAGGAAATGAAACATCCCAAAGAATTAGGAACTTGTACATTAATCACAGCAATATGCATCAATTTCTCTTTAATTCAAAAAGCCACCGAAATTATGACAATACCAGGTATTTCAAAAACAAAATGAACAAGAACTTTTAAAAGTTCATAAAAGCAAAACCATGGCTTTTTAAATTTAGAGTTAAATAATGACCAGTTAGGAGTGGGAAGGCATGTCACTTTGCCTTCATTCTTGACTAAACTGGTATTCTTCCCAAAACATCTTTAAGCAAACTGCGCCCCTGCCTCCCCCCGCCCCCCCAAAGCCAAGCAGAGGCAGGGCCCACGGCAGTGCAGGGTTTGCCCCCAAGTGGTACAGATATCCTTACCTGTCTGCCAGCCAGAAATTCTGGCCACAGTCAGCTGCGACTGCTAGGCCACAATTTGCCAGGCTGTGGCATAAAAACTTTGGGAACCCCTGTACTAGATCATCTAGTTTCTCATATCCAAGCAAGACTGTTCACTGCAGTACAATCTAAAATGCTTTAGTCAATCTAATTTTAAAAAGCCCAAGTGATGGCATTTTCATTGAAACTGTAGTACCACCTACAAAGTGTTATGATTTTTCATAATAAACCAGGAAAACAACAAGTATTTTTTGACGTTCAAGCTAATAAATTCGCTTTATCTTTATTTTGTCTTTTCCCCTAGCTAAAAACTCCTAACATTAATCTTCATTCGTTACATTTTCCAAATACTTGTAAACTTAAAGGCAGTGGTAGTTAACCTGCTGTACTGGTACTACAAGTGGCACGGGCAGCCTGTGCGTGTAATGCAACAGACTGGGGAGGGGACAGGCAGCACAATGCAGGTAGGGCAAAAAGCAGGAAATCAGGCAGGGAGCACAGGGTAAGGAGCAGATCAGCCAGGGCAAAAGGACTGGAGTGATACTTTGAGAGGGTGCAGGGCTAATTTGTGGCATACCTGACAAAAAGGTTGGCCCCCATTGGTTAAAAAAAAAAACCCACCTCAGATCTATTATTATCTGTGCTTCTGTTACACTACCCAGTGTAGTGTTTATTGCTTACCAAGAAATATTAAATATTTCTTGATTAAGTACAAAATAGTAACTTTTTTCCTTCATAAACATCACATGTAAAAGGAGACTATTCAGTTGACGTATTTACGTTTGGACACATACAAAACTGTATTTGCAAATATTTCAGAGATTTGTGTCAGAATCATGCTTTTCATAATCTAAATGTGGATATTTATAATTTATGTTCTGGGGAGCAAAAATGCACCTTTTTTTCCTCTCAACTGAAGTCCTTTTGTAAACAATGTAAACAGTAACAGTGGGACTTCAATATCAGAGGAAAAGGCTGTTTGGGAAATTGGGAACCAATACAGAGATTTTAGATCATGAGAGATTCAAACTGAACCCAGGTTAATACTTACCTGAAGCTGTTACTATAAAAAAAAGCCCAAGAAAATAAGCCAGTGATCTCATTTTAGTTAGCTGAAATAAAGGTTATCCATTTCACAGAACCACTACATCATTGAGAACTAACTGCCACTTCTGTTGTCAATCATTGTAAAGAGTTCCCAGATTTTGTGGTACACCACTCACAAAGGCTGTCTTCAGTACTAAGCGGTGCTTTTTTACCTCAGGTTCACTAATCCACACCCATTTCCCTAAGGTGAAAATGAGGAACTTCAGGAAATTAGTGGCTGTCAAGCACAGGCACCTAAAGGATGCTTCATATGTTAGTTTCATATATGTTAATGTGTGGACAACCCAGAAGTTAAGAGCTCCGGGAGCCACTCAAAATTAACATGCAACAAAGCCCTCAGTTGCTCTACAGATAAAATACTTTTTGGGGGGTTTTTTAAAGACCTTTCTTTCTGTAAAGAAAAGGCCTGATGTACAAAGAGCTACAGAAGAGAAGCTACTAAAAGGATTAACTCAAATGAGTATTTTAATTTTATCAAGCACTAATACAAGGCACTCTTACATGTTATCCAGGGGTCAGCACTTTAATTAGAGAAGCTCCAAGAGCCAAGCTAATTAAAGCACGGCTGTGTCTCATGCATCAGTGTCCTCGTGCTTAAAAATGGTGGCGGGGGCACTTGAACTAAAGCTCATGTTAGTTCCCCGCCACCATTTTTAGGTGCAGGAACACTGATATGTGACATGCAGGAGGCTGCTGGAGTGCAGCAATTGCTCTGATCCCACAGATTTGATTAATCGAGTCTGCTCTGGCGTGCTGGAATAGCAGCGCATCACAACGGTCTCCGTGCTCGTGTATCGGTGCCCACAGAGGCCAAAGGAAGAATGCAACAGTCAGACTACAACCTACTGACATATTGTAGTCCCTGGTAATCTATAGAAATAAAGCCAACAGGAATTTGACATTCTTCCTCTACTTGAACACACCGATGTCCATGAAAATGCAGCAACCTGCTTGTTTTCCTGAGCTCTATTTTGACTCATGCTTAAGCTCCTAGAAAACCTCTACCTCTGCAGTTCCTCATCCAAGGAAAGAAGGAACTATGTTTGTTGTTTGCCACACTTCTTCAGATGTCAGATACTTGACTTTGCATCCGCTTGTGTTGAATATGCCTTTCTTTCATTCTGAAGCTGAGGGGGACTCAGAAGGAAATTGGTTTTAATGGAGTTTCAGGGTGGGAAAAAAAAGCACAATCCTGGATACTAATAGAAAACTTGCTAGACTGCTTTTCGCTATGTACCTGTTTCTACAGACAACCAAGTGAGTTCATTCGCCAGGCCAGTCATATCCCAATGTTTTGGTTTTTTATACCTTGTCAAAACACTAGAGCCAAGTACTTGCAGTTAATTGGCATTTATTTCATCCATCTATTAAAAACAAAGTCATTCATTTATGTACTCCGGGGCAAAATTCTATTGTAAGGAGGTAAAACTAATGATTGACATACATTGAAATCCAGCCACTTATTTACTTGGGGTAAAAATACAACATAATTACAGAAAATTGTATACCTTAGAGATAAGTTTAACTGTAGTTGATATTCAATTAAGAAGCTGGTGATGGGCAACACCATCAGTGCTAAATCTGTATAAAAACTTCAGTTTAGTCAAGCTGATGACTGATTAGTGAAAAATGATTTCATCTATATTTGTTTAATTAGTCATAGAGCTCTGCAGTTCTGTTCTTGACCTTTTCCCCCTGAATCAAAAGCAATTGTACCATCATTAATACTGCTAAGCTTTTTCAGTTCTGATTCTAAGGGCTTTAACTACTGCCTACACTCATTTATCCTCAACAAACTAGATGTACTGCAGAAGAAAGAAGCCTGATTGATTCTGAGTTTAGACTAACTCATCAGTACCATCTGCATAAATAGCCTGCATGTTTACTTTTAACTATGAGAAGGAAATATCGCTCATTACTTCAAAGGCACATTGTGCAATTATCTGCCTTCCATCTTAAAGCTACTTATTAGCTTAGCTGATGCTCCAACCAATTAGTTTTTGTTGTGGAAGGTTCAACATGGGGAAAATAATTTGCTTTGTATTAACTTTATTCCTGTGCTCCCCTCACTGAGGGTCTTTTTTCATGTTCTTTTTTAAGATGCTCAATTTCTGCTCAGGTAAATGTTCATGTCTTTTGTTTTGTTTATTCTTTGTAAACTCATGAGAATTTATATATCAGTTTCAAGTTCTTGCACAATTCCCTAAAACAGTTTGATATCATGAAATGTTATTTGCTCTGCCACATGCTTTTAAGACGTTATTGGCACCATGGGTTTGTAAGGTGATTTGAATAACAGGTGGAGCATGAGAGATGGAAGTGAACACATCTGTTCCAAGTAGCTGAAAGTGGGCTATAATGCAAGTAACATTGCTATGAAGAATAAAATAGGAAAAAACAGAGGACTGCATGCTACCATGATGGTTTCAGTCCTGTTCAGGCAGAGCACATGAACAATCAGTGAGCCTTTGGAAGGACATGCACAGAAAGCAAGGATTTAGAATTCTTGCTGCATCCCAAAGAAACTGCGCTTGTCCGTTTTGGAAAGAGTGTTTGGGCTCCATAAAGACATAGGCTATCAGAAAAGCAGGATTGGAGTACATTCCCACTGTTATTAAGAAATGCAATTGCCCAATGTTATTATAACAATTTAGTCTCTATGCATAATAGCACGGTCAATAGGAGGCTCTTTAGCATTCTAGCTGCTGCTGTAGGAGTTTTCTAAATAAATGGGGAAGTTTTTGGTTGGAGAAGTCTTCCAAGGGCTTCCTAAACCCTGCAAGGAAGATTTGCCTCTATATTTGAACTCTAAATCCCATGTGTGCCGCTCAGGCTTCCACACTTCCTATTGCCCCACAATTCATTCCCTTACTTTTCTCCTCAATGAACCCAATTACCCTCTTATTTCCCTGATTAACTCTATGTAGGAACAGGGGTGATTGAGAAATACCATTGCGGGGTTTGCAAACAGACTCCAGCTGTCTTCTCTGATTGACCTACAAACCCCTGGCCTCAAATTTCCTCTGATCTGTCTTCAACATTTCCACCAATTCCTTTAAATTCACTTCAATAATACCCGCTAACCTCCATCTCTACCTTCCCAATCTCAGAAGTCTCTTGATCCCACCCACTCCCAAACTCTACCTACCAAATCCAAAATACAGTCTTCACTAGTTGTTTTAAAGGGATTATTTGGGGATTAGTTTGCCTTAAACTTTGGATTCAGAGTTAGACCAGTTCATAGGAAAGACAGCTCTTCAAGGGCATCAATACATGTGATGGACCTCTGCTCCAACATGGGCTTATTAGCATGCATTGGAGCAGACTCATCAAGTCAGCTGAAGCATGCTAATTAGTGCACTCCAGCAGCCTCTGCGTTGTGTGTATTCAGTGATCCTGCATTTCAAAATGACAGTGAGGGTGCTTTAACTGAAGTTCATCGAACAAGCTTTAGTCAAAAGTACCCGCCACCATTTTGAAGCACAGGACACTGAATACATGTGACACTGCGGGCACTTTAAATTAAGTGGGCTTTCAGAGCTGCTCTAATTAAAGCACCCCCCACTCCACCCAGGAGCACATATATAGATGCCTCAGAATTTTACAATTGTACTTTTTTACCACTTATGATTTCTGTACTGGAGAAAGTTTTTCCTAGTTCAGATAGATGTCCAGATTCCCCATTAACATAGTTAGAACAGCACAGCTTCTTAATGAAGAATTACAACCATATTCTCTTTCCTGAGTTTACTTATCAAAAAATCTTTTGTTGTACAAGTGGCTAATATTGAAACAAACATTCTGGAAGTGTGGGATTCTTAGAATAGAAGACGAATCCACCACAAAACCAGGAACACACAGTCAGTTTGAAGCCTTCATTGATTTGTACGCTGGACTATCCTTTGATTACCAGAACAACTTAACAAACAAACATTTTCAAACACTGCTTATATGCTTTTATAAGAAGTACTCATACAAACAATACATAAGAATTCTGATACTCTACTCAACTTCAGGAAAGAGAAGATAAGTAGAAGATGAAACCATTTTTAAAGATGGAATAAAATTCTGTCTCTTGAAAAATTCATTTGGGATAAAGCTGATTCACTTCTGTTGCTACTGCATTCGTGTAAATTTGGCTAGGATCTTCCTCAAATTCATAGAGAAGTAGGGCTGAGGGGTCATCTGTCCAACCCCCTGCCTGAGGCAGGATCTCCCCTATCCAAAACAACCTACACAAATCCATTATCTAAAACTAGTCAACCCTGACATACTGCAAGACGTAACACTGTAACCTGCCACTGGGAAAGCAGGGGACCATGGCAACCAATATCCTGCTCCTGCAAGTGTTATTGAAATGCATTGGCGAGATCCCAAGAAGAGGGGTATGTCCCCCACTACAAAGGAATACTAATCTGACCATGGGATAAAATTCCTTCTTGACCCCAAATACGGTGAGCAGTCTGACTGCGAACAGACAGGCAAGAGCCTTTAGTCAAGAACCTCAAGGTTTAAATTCCAGCAGAAGCCTTTGCACACCCCAGTCAAAAGTCCCAGTGTTAACTGCAGCCAATACACAATGCCTCTGAAGAAGGCTTTAAAAACCCTGACATGCAAAAGCAGGAGGGAAAATAATTCCTCCACACCCCATGTTGCAGCTAGCAAAACCCAGAAGCAGGGGACATATTGTAGTAGAATACAGACACAGCTACACCTACATCATCCCAGACCAGTGGCTGTACAACCTCCTCTTCAACACCTCCAGTGATTGAGAGTCCACAATTTCCCTAGGCAAAACTTCCCTTATTTTCTATTAAAGAAAATCCATAAAACCAGAAAGACTTTAGAGCACAGTACTCAACTACAAATGAGTACTCATTCCTGATAAAGCCTGTTCATGGTATGTTATATTCTCCTAAACCCAGACTTAAACCTGGGTTAAAAGAACTACCATCAAGCGCACTCATTGATCTAGGCTTTAGCCATTTGTTTCATAGCATTTAATTCAGAAAGGCAGGCATGCAATTAACCTTCAGCTAGTTGCGCAGTATGTAATCAGGGAAGAGTTCTTCTCTGTGCTGTTGAGTAATGCTGAACTCAAGAGAAGATAAATCACATTTAGTGATTAATTAATAGTTTATTATGTTTGTTGAAACTGGGACTACGTCACAAAGAAGCCCAATATATTTTGTAAGAGCCAGGTCAAAAAAAGTTGTTAAAAATCTCGCTACACACAGTAGGTCCCTAAATAGTATATACAAAAATCAATTGAGTCACTAAGTAAATGAAAGACTGGCCACAGCCATTAAAGAACAGCAATTCACTCTAAAACAAGTGCAGAAAACAAGTGCTTACACACCTACGACTTAGTTATGGTGTTTTTAAGACTCCTTTTAACATGAAGTACTTCTGCTGCTACACAATGCTCATACAAAATTAAGTATGAGAGGCTGACTTGGAAGTCAGCAGAGTCCTGTCCAAAGTCTCGAACTCCTCATGTTTGGAGAGCTATTCTCAGTAATTTTTCTGTCACTGGTGAGCTTCAAAAGGCATGGTATTTTCTTCCATCCTCACAGGTACCTTACTGCAGGTTGTACCCCCACCTACTTGGGCCTTTAATTTAACTTGGCAACTCTGTCTACCACTTCCAGAGAAAGAAAAATCATTCCCTGTTCTTAAAAAACTAACACAGGGAGCTCCAGCATACACAAACACCAGCTGGGAAAGGAGATATCAACAACAAACTTCACAACAAAAACTATGAGAGCACCCAAGCCCAATCCTTGAACCTAGCTGTGAGATTATCAGATGCTACAATTCACAGAGAAACAAAAAGCAGCTGACCTCTGGTAGTCCCTCCCTCAAACTGCCAGCCTCCTGAAGTCCTACCACAGAATTAGCCTGGAAAGCCCACAGACCCAGTCCTGGAAGACCCAGCTGCTGTAGCTACCACTAGAGTGGCAGTCAGTCAGTCTCAGGCCACTCTACCTAACAAAACCTTACCCAAGCTGCCAAGTTCTAGATTCTCACCAAAAACTATTTTTTTGAGAGCCTGCATCCCCAATCCTTAAACCTAGCAATAACACCTTCAACTGTTGCTAGAAGGGATGAAAGGGATCCCACTGGAAGGGGTGAAAGCCTCTTTCTGGCAGCCCTACAGAGGAAATTCCTGCCCAAGCTGCAAGACATAAGCATCAGCCTGAGCTATCACCGAGATGAAGACTCCTACATATTTGTACCTTTAATTTACCCTCTTCAGGGACATAAGCATCCACCTGGCCTATCAGTATCTTCAATAATTTGCTCTGTCTTCCCCATTCAGAGTGGAACAAGGATTAGGGTTCTAACACTAACATTTAAGCTAGCTTGGACAACTACAGACAAACTCTGCCCCAAGCTTCGTGACATAAGCATCCACCGGACCTTCCCCTGGGCAAAGAAATCCTACCCATCTGCACCCTAAACGTAGCTTGTGGTGACCCACCATCCACAGCCCTAAACACATCCTGAAGCCCTCCCCATTCTCTAATCCTACGCTAGCTCTAGCTGCAAGAAACCCCTCAGTCAGACCTGAAAGACTACCAGTGAACACCCCCAAACATGCCTGACCCCAGCTGTGAGAATCCTGAGTGCTACAACTCTCACTGAAGCAAAAGGAAGCCAAGCCCAGTCAACCCCTACCCTACACCCTATCAAGACACCAAGCTAGGACCCCCTGACTGAGCCTCCACATACCACCTGAACAAGCTCCCCCTCATCACCCAAAAAGCTGCACCCACCAAGCTAAACCCCTCCACCCCAAAGTTGCTGAACCTTAGCCATCCATCCCTAGGGTTATCTATCTCCTCAGGATGCACCCAAGCTAGACAGCCATCCCCTACTCTTCCTAAACAGTCCAGGCAACTCCCCAGTCAACCCACAGTTTTCAGCCATCCAAGCCAACAACAGACCAACTCCTGGAGCTGCAGCCATTTCAACCATGCTTGTACTTGAAACAAGGAAAAACTGAAACCACTCACCCACACCCCTATCCAAGCCCCCACCATGCAACTGCAACCACCTGAACTAGGGCCATTCCAGTGAAGCCAGGGCCCAGGTTGTTTTTAACTAATCCAGGCCTTAACCCAACCAAACTAGCCCCTCTCCATCCCAAGCCCTTGGCTGCATCCACCCCCCAATTCCCCCAACAAACCAGTATTCCCCGTGCCCCAGGCTGCACCAAATCAAGCCTAGGGCCCACCACCTGAAATTCTAAAGTGCACCTAGGAAAACCTGCCTCTCTCTTCTACCACCATATATTTCATAGACATTAGGGCTGGAAGGGACCTCGGAAGATCATCGAGTCCAGCCCCCTACCCAAAGGGCAGGAAGTTAGTTGGGGTCATAGAATCCCAGCAAGATAAGCATCCAATTTGCTCTTGAAGGTGTTCAGTGTAGGTGCTTGAACCACCTCCGATGGCAGGCTGTTCCAGACCTTGGGGGCTCAGACAGTAAAGAAAGTCTTCTTTATGTCCTGCCTGAAATGGTCTTGCAGTAGTTTATGACCATTCGACCTCGTCGTCCCTTGGGGCGCTCTGGTGAACAAACGCTCCCCCAGATACGAGTGGTCACCCCGATAAACTTATAGGTGGCCATCAGATCACCCCGAGCCTAATTTTCCAGGCTAAAGAGCCCCATGGCTCTCAGCCTGTCATCGTAAGGTCTGCTTTCCTGACCTCTGATCATGCACATGGCTCTTCTCTGGACTCTCCCAAGCTTCTCCACATCCTTTTTGAATTGTGGAGCCCAAAACTGGATGCAGTACTCCAGCTGCGGCCTCACCAAGACTGAGTACAAAGGGAGAATGACATCCTGGGATTTGCTTGAGAAGTATCTATGGAAGCAAGCCAGCATTTTGGTCGCTTTACTGGCCACAGCATCGCATTGCAGGCTCATATTCATCTTATGGTCAATGATGACCCCCAAGTCTTTCTTCCATAGTGCTAGCCAGCGTAGCACTGCCGAGCCTATAAGGATGCTGCAGGTTTTTCCTCCCAAGGTGGAGAACCTTGCATTTTTTGGTGTTAAACACCATGAGGTTCTCATCCGCCCATTTGCTGAGCCTGTCCGGATCAGCCTGGATCAGCCGCCTGTCTTCTGGTGTAGATGCTTTGCCCCAAAGTTTGGTGTCATCGATGAACTTGGCCAGTCCACTTCTGACTCCAATGTCCACATCATTAATGAAGATGTTGAACAATATGGGTCCAAGGACAGAGCCTTGGGGGACCCCACTGGTCACAGGACACCATGATGACTGACCTCCATCAATTATACTACCCTCTGGGTCTGACCACGGAGCCAATTTCCCAGCCATCTCAACACACAGCCAGGCTGTCATCAACAAACTAGAACCCTTTACGTGTTCCAAGCATCAGGTTGCAGCCAATCAATTCTGGTCCCACCCAGCTCACCAGGCTATATCCTACTCACCAGGGTCCCCAAAACAACAGATGACACTGAGTTCAGGGCACTCACCCAAACTCACAAGAGCAATCCAAGCAGGCCATAGCACCAGGACACCCACCTCAGCCCCCAAGCTGCACCAGCAAACAAATAACCTCCCTCTTCCCCCACCCCCAGCATAAGCTGCACTCACAGATGACAACCCACCCTCTGCCTGCCCAGTCATGGAGCCAGAGAAAAACCCACACCCTTACCTAAGCCTATAGGCTGAACCAAACTATCTCTCAGGCTACAAACCAAGGCAGGTCCTCCTGCACTGAAACTCCAAACTGCATCTCAACCAGCCAGTGCCCCCCTCCCTTTCACCCAGGCTGCACCCAAAGAGCTAGAACTCTTTAACCTGTTCTAAGCCAGGGCCCCCAGCTTTCATCCTGCAAGCCAGGCTCTAACCATCCAATTTTAACCAACCAACCCACCCAGGAAATCCATCCCCACCTGAACACCAGACAAACCCAATATAAAGCATTTGTGCTAAGTAAAGAGGCATCCAACTAAGTCAGGGTTCCAAATACTCTACCTTAGCCCCCAGATGGTACTACTAATACAAACAATCCCCCTCAGACTGCATCCAACCAAGCCAGACTACTTTTCCCTGGCATAACATGACCAACAAACTGAAAACAGAGCTCCCCTTAGATAACTCTGCAAGGACCAAACCAAGTCAAGGAAAGGCCTCAGGCACTAGACCCCAGGCTACATCCAACAAAGATAGGACTTCCATCAAACTAAGCCAGCCCCTCCCTATCCCAGCCTGCACCAAATCAAGCTAGGACACCCTGTGTGAACTTCCAAATTGCAACTAAATAAACCAGCTCCCTTCCCCCAAAACATATAGCACTGAACACACTAGAATTTTCCAATGTTTTCTAGACTCAGGAGATTAACCTACTTCTCTGCACCCTTACTCAGCCTGAATGCCCTGCCTGCCCATCCAGCAACACAGCCAAAAAACCACATCTTTACCTGTCACATTTACACTGGCTCAAACAGCTGCATCAACCTCAAACCCAGATCCAGGTTGTAAATACCTGGAGCTGCACCACCAGAAACAGCTTGCAGTATGCCCAGAGCCAAACCATGAATGAAGCTCCAAGCCCTTTAGCTGCTGCTATTCTTGTGGGAGCAAAAGAAAACAGCAGTGCTACCTGGCAATGCTCCCACAGCTTACAGGAGGTAATCATCCACTTGACCTACTCCTGTCCTCATAAACCCTACCTCCCTACACCCTGCACCCTGCCTGTATGTGTCTACCCTACCCAACAAACACCTCCACAAACTTCAGGCCTCTAACAGTTCTACTATTAAAACTAGTTTGGAAAGCCAACAAACCTAACCCATGAACTTAACTACAAAAGGCCTAGCTGCTTTCCCTTTCTTAACCAGGAACAGTTGAACCAGCTCAGGTAGTTCTAGGAGCTTCAAACTCAGTTCCAGGCAGAGATACTGTAGAAGGCCTATAATAAAAACTAGTTCAGACAGCCCCCAAACCCAACTCCCATAAGGGCAAAAGGGAGCCTAACTGTGGCAGATCTACCCAGCAAATACTCCCCCAAAACTGGGGACATAAGTATCCACCTGACCTATCACCATTCTCAAAAGCCCTACCTACCTGCACCCAAAGGTGACCCTAGTGGGGTGTGGGGCCTAGGGCAAATCAGCCTGTGCGGGGCCCTTTTAACACTGTGTGGGGCCGTGGGACCCCTGCAAAGGCAGGGCATGTAGCAATGAAATTTGGCGTCGGGAGCCAAGCAGATCCCATGTGCCCTGGGCAAGCAGCTCTTCAGCAGACAAAGCCAGCGGCACACAGCAAGCCAAGTGGCCCAGCACTTCTTCCACAGCATGTGGCTGAGCTTCCAGCTGCAGCTGGGCACTGTGGGAGGGGCCACGGCTGCTCTGCCCAGCTCTGCAGAGCCCCCCAAAGCACAGGACTTAGGGCAGTTACCCCAGTTCGCCCTACCCATGGGATGGTTCTGCCTGCACCCTGCCCCATCCAGCAACGCAGCCCTCCTTCTTTCCCAGTAATACTTATTCCAACTCAGGCAGCTCCAGCAGCCTCAAACCAAGCTGGAGGTGGGACATGTTCTAGAAACCTGGCAGCAGGAACAAGCTTGGAGAGCCAACAAATACAACCCTTGAACCTAGCTCCAAGACTCCTAGCTGCTCTAACAACTCACGCAGGGGCATAAGGAAGTTGATCTCTGGCTCTGATCTCAACAAGCTTCAGAACCTAAACATCCCCCTGGTACCACTATCCTCAGGAGCCTGGTCTGCTTGTGCCCTCAGTTCAGCATAGAGACTCTGCATGTCTCATCCAAACGCTGAACCTAGCTTGAAGACAACCAGCTGCTTCAAGTCCTACAGGACTAAAAGGAAGCCTAACTCTGATAGCCTGACCCAGCAAACCCTCCCCTGTCCTGTGAGACCTCAGCATACACCTGACAGCCACCCACTGTTCTCTAGAGCCCTACCTATATACTTCCTCAGTTCTGCATGGGGGACCTTGCCTGCACCATCCAGCAACACAGCCCCAGCCCCTTTCTTTAACAGGAACAGTTTAATCAGCTCAGGTAACTCTAGGAACCTCAAGCTCAGCCCCAAACTAAGCTTATAACAAAGATTAGATTGGAGATCCCCCAAACTCTATTAATGACACTGGCTAAAAGATAAGCAACTGCTGAAACATAAGCAAAAGGAAGCTTATTGCTGTCAACCCAATCCAACTATCCCTCCCACAGGCCATGGGAAATATGTGTAACCCAGGTGGTACTCCAAGAGATACCCCCTCTCCAAGTGAAGGGATCAAAGCAGGCGCACAAGCGCTGTGGGAGGTGCAGGGACTCTCCTCCCTCTATAGAGCAGAGCCAGAACACCAATGGGGACATAACCATGTACCTTTTAATGAGAGAACAATACCGGGAACATTACCAGCATAAGCCAGGGGGTATAGGGGACACTATAATGCCCCGAGGGGCAGGATTCAACAAAGGCTAGACACTTACAATCATAGACCTATTCATCCAGTTGATAAAAGACAGGGTAACCAAAATGTAAAACACAAACAGCACAACAAACAATACTGGTGGGTCAAACATAAAAGTCACAAAATACAAGATGTCAAATGGCAAGGTAAATAGGGCCTAGGTACCTGGAGGGGGACAAAGGAGGAAAACACAATGGCCCCTTTCCACCACAAGAAGAGTTTTCCCTGTTAGCTCACTCCCCCTAAGACACACAAGCTGGGACGTGAACTTGGATCTCCCACATGGTGGGCAGAAACTCTACTACACAGCTGCCAGTCCTAGCACTGGTCCAGCCTGCTAGAGGTCCTGACCTTCCAGGAGCCCAGCCTCATTTCAAGCTGCCTGGCCTCTGATTGGAGGAGCTGGAAGCAGAGCTGGGAACCTCTCAGGTCACCACTCAGATCCTTGCTGGAGCCCAGCAGGCAGCCTCTCCTGCCGGCCACAAGCTGTGCTGCTGGGGGTTCAACTGCTGCCTGTAGGTCCCACTCCTTCAGGCTCTTCTGGGGTAACTGCTCCTGCCCTGCTGGCTCAGCTCTTTGAATCTGCTCCCTTGTGGTCCCCTCACTGGTCTCTCTCTGAGTCAGCCACGCTGCCCCTTTTATCCCCCTCCTGGTGACCCAAGGGGCCAATCAGGGGACATGGAGGGTGAGTCTCTGGGGCCTGATTGGTGAGGAAAGTGTATCCCAAGTCTTCCAATCATCTTTTGCCCTTTCAAAACCCCTGGGCTAAGTCACTGCCAGCTAGCCCATCACATATGCAGCTCCCTGACCTAAACAGCCATCTGGCACCATTAAGCAAGCCTGGGTGAGCAGGTAGGAGGCATGCCAGAAAGACAACAGCAAGAACTGCCTTGGAGAACCCCAAACAAACACAATGCTTGAACTCAGCCACAAGATTCCTTGCTCCCCAAAAGCAAAATAATGCATTCCTATGCCCATGCCCTCCCCTACCCCCAAATCTCTTCAGTGCAAGTTGCTTGACATAAGCATCTGCCTGAGCTACCCTTGTCTTCCAAATTCCCACCTCCCTATGCTTTTAATTCTATATGGAGACACCTGCCTGCGCAGGCTATGTAGGAGGGACATGGTGGGGCATGTACCCCCATTGAGATTGGCCACTGCTGAAGCCACTGCTAGCTGCTGCGGGGAGTCACCACCAGTGTTCACCACCCATACCCGCTCCCCCCTCACTGCCGACATGGCCAGCGGCAGCTGCGGGCAGTCCCCGCTCACTGCCATGGTGCCCCCCAGTCGCAAGAGGCACCAGTCATTCATTCATGCCTGCCTGCCTGCCCACCCACCCCTGCCATTCCCAACAAACACTCTCACAAGCTCCAGGCCTCTAACAGCTGCACCACAAAATTAGCCTGGACAGCCAACAAGCCCAACTTGCAAACCTAGCCCTGAGATTCCCCACTAGCTGCTGTAACTCCAACAGCCCTGCCCAACAAACCCTCCCCACAAAGCTGACATAAGCATCTACCTGATCCAGCACTGTTCTCAAAAGACCTAACTACCTGTACTGTTAATTCAACTAACCCTCTCCCAAGCTGTCAGCCTATGGTACCCCCACCACAAAAACAGGCTGGAGAGCCTTGAAACCCAGTCCTTTTCCCTAGCTGTAAGTGCCCTAGTTGTTGTAATTTTAATTGAAGCAGGAAACTTACCTCTGGCAGTCCTATGCAACAAACATTCCCCAACCTATTGGACATCAGCACCCCAACCAGCTATCCAGAGCCCTACCTACCTATGGCCAGGGGGACCCTGCCCGTCTCATCCAGCAACACTGCCCAAAACCCTTCTGCATTCTCTCCCAGCCACATTTCAGCTGACTCAGGCAGCTCCAGCAGCCACAAACCAAGTTGATCAGCAGAAACTCATTGGACAACCCCACCCAAACCAATCCTTGAACCAAGCACCAAGACCCCTGGCTGCTGCAACTTTCCCAAGGCAGGAAGTAAGCCTCTCTACCAGATAAACCCTCTCCCAAGCTGTAAGTATTAATCTGACCTATCAGAGGTGTATTAATGTTTCTACTGGCATGAATTTGGAATACATACATTTCAGATAGGCCAGTTCACATAATTACTAAGGGAAAATTAATGATAGCTCATTATTGAGTTCATTTTAATATTCGGAGGGAAGTGGAAATGTCAGAACAAAGTTTTGCTAAATCTTTCATAGAACTCTTCTCTTTTAGATAGCTGCCTCGCAAAAATGCAATCCTAAAAACGTGCCGTCCATGTTTGTACTATTGACCTTGTAGTCAGAAATCTGAAAAGGCCCTTGACTTTGCACATTAGTTATGCTGGTTAGATTTTTTTTCTCACTGATTTACCTTTTCAAGTGATATAACAGAAAATCATCAGTGCAATAATAGCTGTAAGATTCATGGATCCTCAACCAGTCTGTCACTTGATAAAGCTGTAAATTTTAAAGTAGTTCCCATATTTCAGTTTTATCTGTTCTACATTTTTTTCTATATAATGTAGCTGTTTTGTCTTCTGTTATCTGCATCATCTTTGCCCTTCTTCTAAAATGTGATCTAACAAATTTTCACCCAGAATCTGCTGCAAGTAATGTTGCTAGTCAGCAACTTTCTTAAATTTGGTTGCAGATTTATCTCTATTTACCCTGTCTGTACTTTAAATGAAATAAAATTCATAGTATCAGCTCTTTCTAACAGGATGCGAGGTTTATATCATTTTCATTACTAAAGAACAAGACAACTCAGTTCATACCACTGTTTTCCATTTCACTGTTCATTTTCAGCCTCTCATTTGACTGCAGCAAGAGCTCCCCCTGCTGTTTTAACCTATTTCTGCATCTTGAGAGACAGAAACATGGTCTTGAACAAAGAAACCAGGGTTGGTTGCAAGTTAGAAGAGGAGTTGTGAGGAGAGAAGGACAGCAAAGAATCCAGTCTTGTGCTTCAGAATTTCTCATCATCATAATCTGACGTTTCTACCATATGCATCCCTCACAAGCTGCTCGGTGCTTTCAGTGTTTTTAAAAATAGCTGTCGGTAACCGGCTGAGGGCAGGCCAGAAAATGACACACAGATTAACCACCACTATGATTTAAAAGAACTAAAATGTACTGTCCCTGCTCCAACATTAAGATTCATATGGACTCTCCACTGCCAACTCCACTCTGACAAAAGCCTTATAAATATATGGGTCTGCTATTATATCCTGAAGGTCTGTGAGCACACGGACACCAGCAGGCTAATCAAGGATATTGTGATGTAGAGTACGTGCCCCTGGACACACTGAATATTCAGAAAGTGGTCTGCCATGAGGCTCTGGGTGATATCAGCAGGAACTTCCAGGTGGCAGAGCAGGGAATGTCTGCCACAAGTCCCTTGCCAGGGCAAAAGCAAAACTGTTACCACTTTACTGTAAATAGTTGCACATAAGTTTTTGCACGCAAAAAAGAGCTGCTCCACAGTACAAGCCTCAAGATGCTACAGATATAGGGGTACTTTGTGGGATGGCCCAGGGCAGCCTGACATCTGCCTAGGGAGATTTACATGGCCTTGAGCCCCTGCAGCCTCAATAAAGAAGTACCTTTGTATTTATTAAAGTCAAATCTTCCATCTTCTCTACTGGGTACTACAGGAGTGTGTTGTAGACTCAACAGCTCTCTGCTGAACCATCTTGCCACCAACATCTGAGTTTAGTTCCCAGGGCTCTTAAACCTGGTTTTCCATTCTAGATAGTTTTCTTCCACACATTTTGAATTATGCAGTTCTGTCACATATGAAGCTGGAACTGAAAACCACATTTATTAAATTTATATTTGTACAAGTAAATGTATCAGACCAAAATCTGAACAACTGGAGAGAAAGTTCCCGAGAAATCCAGGGTTAGACCTGCTTCCAAAACAAGCTGTTATTTTAGCTGAAAATCCCTCCCTGAATTGTTAGTAAAAGATCCTTCAGGGATTCTACTTTAAAAGAAAAAAGCCTTAGCCCACTGCTTAAGTCACTGGAATTCCCCCAGGTGTATCATGGCCAGAGTGGTGGGGCGTATCATGGCCACTGTCCATGAAAAAACAAACAACACACTATGCAGCCCCATGAAGTCATTGGTTCTCTCATGCACACAAGCACTCACAGTGACAGCAGGGGAGAGAGACTCAGTGGAAGGGCTGGAGTCCAGGTGGGGAAGAGAAACAGAGGCGGATAGGTGGTGTGGCATGGTGCTGGTCCAGATGGAGAAGGCGTCCCACTGAGTCTGTCTTCACTGCCCCTTTTTATAGGGGCAGACCTTGTGTGACCCTAGTGACAGCAGGCATGCCCAGGCAAGGGTCAGCCCCGATGTACTGAGCATGTGTACTCCATGCAGGGATGTGCAGTTTTGGGTGTCTGTAATGGTGGGGTACAATGGTAGAGTTGCTGGTTCTGCAGGGTCTTTTGTCTTTCAAATGCTAGTCTTGTCTCTGTTCCTGGGTGAGATCCCTGGTTCCTGAATGAATCAATGAGAGGTGATGGCCCAGTCTTTACAGTCCACTGAGTAGAGGCCTGCTACCATTGTATTTCAATCATTCCCAATCACTCTCATTCATTCGGGGATCAATTTACATGGGAGGGGTACGTGACTCATACAGTTGCAATGCAGGGGATGCCCAGGCAGAATACACAAGATCAAGACTTGACACACAAAATTGAAACTTGACATGATTTTGGTTCACTTACAAACACAAGCCTAAACCATACAATATCCATGTGAAACAATAAAAATCAATACAAAAATGATAATAATACAATGTACAACAGTAACAATCAATACAAACCTAATAATAATACAAATAGAAAACAGTGGATATCCAAAACCAAAAACTTGCTACCAAAATAAAAATATTAAAGCTTACCCTAAGTCCAAACTCATTTATGCTTGTCTATAGGGAATAAAGAGGGAGAGAAAGAAAAGCCAGAAATAATTGGGGAAGGGGAGGCAATGCATATCTATCATGTATATATATGTATTAAAAAAGAAAAACTGGGGGTTTTGCTACACTCCAAGCCCAAAGGGATGTAATCACAATGTGGATCAAAGGGGACAAGAGATCACAAAAGCCCCCATGGCTCACCAAAAGCATACAGGAATGTCTCTTAGCTAAAAAGGAGGCTTACACCCAATGGAAGGGAGGGGACGTCACCCAGGGATGACTATACCTCGGTTGCTCGGGGATGTAGGGGGGTGATCAGGAAGGCCAAGGCAGAGATGGAATTGGGACTAGCTACCCAGATTAAGGACCACAAGAAGTCCTTTTTTAAATACATAGTGGGTAAAAGAAGGTAGCAGGTAACATGGGGCATCTGCAGGACACACAGGAAATCTGGTCGTCACACCAGACAGCAAAGCTAACCTATTAAACAATTTGTTTGCCTCCATTTTTCTGAGTAGAGACTGGGTCGCCCCTGTACTAGGACTCCCATAAGTCCTAGGGGAGACGCACCCAGGCCTAGGGTCAGTGAGGACCTAGTCAGGGAACATCTGGAGGGACTGGAGATATTTAAATCAGCTGGTTCTGATGTTCTCCACCCCAGAGTGCTGAGGGAATTAGCAGAGGTCACCCCTGACACAGCTTTACAATCACTCATGGTGATCTGGTGTGGTGCCAGAGGACTGGAAAAGGGCCAATGTGGTTCCCATTTTCAAAAAAGGGAGGAAGGAGAACCCTTGAAACTATAGGCCAGTCAGTCTTACCTCTATCCTAGGTAAGTTTTTTGAGAGAGTTATCCTGGTGCATGTCCGTGGGGGCCAGCAGAGGAGATTATGCTTAGGGGCAACCAACAGTGGTTCATTAGAGGCAGGTCCTGTCAGACCAACCTGGTGGCCTTCTATGACCAGGTCACAAAATCCTTAGACATAGGTGTAGCAGTGGATGTAGTCTTTCTGGACTTTAGGAAGGCCTTCAACACCGTCTGTCACCCCATTCTCATTAAAAACTAGGGGACTGTGGTGTCAACACTTACACAGTCAACTGGGTCACTAGTTGGCTGGAGGGCCACACCCAGAGAGTGGTGGTGGATGGGTCATTTTCGACCTGGAGAGATGTGGGCTTGGGGTTCCGGAGGGCTCGATCCTCGGTCCTGCACTGTTCAACATCTTCATCAGTGACTTGGACGAGGAGGTAAAAAGCACCCTGTTCAAATTTGGTGACGACACTAAGATGTGGGAGGATGTGGGCACACCAGAAGGGAGGAATAGGCTGCAATCGGACCTAGACAGGTTACAGGGGTGGGCAGATGAGAACAGGATAAGTTTCAACACTGACAAGTGCAAGGTGCTGCACCTGGGGAGGAAGAACCAGCAGCATACCTACAGGCTGGGGAACTCCCTTCTTGTCAATGCAGAGGCAGAAAAGGATCTTGGAGTCATTATTGATGCCAAAATGAACATGGACCAGCAGTGTGGGGATGCAGTCAGGAAGGCCAACTGCACCTTGTCATACATCCACAGATGCACCTCGAGCAGGTCCAAAGAGGTGATCCTCCCCCTCTGTGTGGCACTGGTCAGGCCGCAGTTGGAGTACTGCATCCAGTTCTGGGCGCTGCACTTCAGGAGGGATGTGAACAACATGGAGAGGGTCCAGAGGAGGTCCACCTGCATGATCAGGGGTCAGCAGGGCATGCCCTATGAGGAGAGGCTAAGGGACCTGAACCTGTTCAATCTCCACAAGAGAAGGCCTGTTACAAACTAGTCAGAGGGGACCAGCAGGCATTGGGGGAGTCCCTGTCCCCCAAGCACTACCAGGAGTGACCAGGAATAATGGTCACAAGCTGGCAGAGGGTAGATTTAGGCTAGCTATCAGGAGGCGCTACTTCACTGTCAGGGCAGCTAGGATCTGGAACCAACTTCCAAGAGAAGCGGTGCTGGCTCCTACCCTGGGGGTCTTTAAGAGGAGACTGGATGAACACCTTGCTGGGGTCATTTGACCCCTATACTCTTTCCTGCCATGGCAGGGGGTTGGACTCGATGATCTGCTCAGGTCCTTTCCAACCCTACCAACTATGAAACTATGAGGTTCAAACTGAAGGAACAATTAAAGGATGATTCAGAGGGGGCATGGTAGTGAGGTCACACACCCCGTTCTACAAGCCCTCACAACTTCAGATGTCTGGCTCCTCTTCAAAGCCTGGACCATGCTGCAGTAACAGCAGCTGGGGACTTTTTGTTTTCCTCTTTTTTTTTTCTTTTTTTTTTTTAAAAGTCCACAAAGCAAATAAGAACCCCCTCCCCCTACTCAGTACCTCCTCACTTTCCCTTTGTGCCCAATGGCATCTTCCCTTCCCTTGCCCCTGGGTGCAGGAAGGGGAGGCCACCCACCACTGACACTGTCTCCAGCTGTGTAGGAAGATAGGCTCAGCCAGGGGGACAGTGGTACTGCTGGTGGTGGTAGTGGCAGTGGCAGCAGGTGGGTTTCCCTTCCCTGCCTGACAAGCAGAGATCCACAGTGGGGTAAGGATAGTGTGCTTGCATCCCCCTTCATGAGCTAATAACCCGAAAAGACTGGGAGCTCTGCAGGCTGTGGTAATTAGTGGACAAGTGTAGCTCTCTGCTACAGCTCAGCATGCTGAGCTCACTGGGTGATAAGGCTGGTGCTCCCCATGGCCAGTGAGCTTTTTTTTTTTTTTTTTTTTTTTTTTTTTGTGTGTGTGTGAGGAACCCTTATAATAATCCTGTGAGTGTGAGAGTTCATGGGTCATGTACAATGCAGCCAAAGGGGTGTGTGGCTGCACTCCTCCCTCTTTCCCTTCCTGGATCTACCCATGTTGCCTGTCCCCTTGGGTGTCCTTAGCAGGCACCAGGTGGGGGAACCCATCTGTCATGGCCACTGTCCCCAGCAAAGTGCATTTACCTCAGCAGCTGGGACAGCAGCAAGGGTGAGTGGGTCTGCCCCCTTCCTGTGCCCAGAAATGTAAGTAGACAGACCTATTTGAAGTACATTGGGAATGTGCACTATTGCCCATCAAGTGAAGCTAAAAGTCTCCCTTAATCTGGAAGACCATTAAGTGCACATCAAGTGATTAAGAGGTACAACTAAAGAAGAAAACAGGAATGGGAATGAGGGTCAGAGGTTCAAAATGAGTATACCAAGGGGGGATTCCAAGCAGAGCACAGCAAACCGTGCCCACTGGCCCTCAAACAGAGTCCAAGGAGCAGTGGGCACTTCCCAGTGAAACTCTGCCAGAGACCCGAATGGACCAGGGACAGGAAAATGGCCCCATGTAAGTATACAGGGCAAAGGAGGAATGGGAGGGGAAGGAAGGTGCTGCTTAGCCTGGAGGTGGAGGCAAGGGGTTCCAAGAGTGGGTAGGATTCTTTGGTTCCTCAGCTACTGCTCCCATGCCTGCCCTGGTTACAAGTCAACGCACAGCTCCTGCTCCATATTGTTGCTGTTCCCTTTTCAGGCTCCTGGATCTGCCTATGGATCCAGATATGGCTTATACATTTGGGTTTGCACTTCTTCCCATGTGATGACATGGCAAGTATCAGTGTCTCTCTCACCTCTTGTAGGTATAATCAGTTCCAAGGTATAATAGAACTCCATGGGGAGAAGAACTAATTAGTAAGACTCTCCTTAATCTCAGTGGGGCCATTATGTTCTGCCTGCTAATCTTTGCAATATTTTTTGCTTCTTCTGAGGATTTTCTATAAATTGTTGGATTAATCTAATTATTATATAAAACAGAAGCCCAGGATCTGATCCTTGTATGGGATGGGAGAAGAGATTATCCAAATCAGATCCAATCCAAATGTATATCTGAGGTTTATCTTTAATAATCAAAGTCAAACACAATCACAGGACATCTTTCATTTTTAGTAGAGTGGAGTGCTTTCCTGACTATTTTCAGAAAACATTTCAGCTACCACTAAAATGAACTACTTTGAGTGTAGAACCTGGCAGCATTCCAACAGTATACCAACAACAAGAACAGGACAGGAAACAAATTTAGCACGTGAAAAGAATAATAATGTTGCATACAACAACAACAGAAGAATTTACTTAAATAGAACATAACTAGAGTTTGAAAAGAATCTTTAAGTAACACTTCTTTAAGTAATATTTAACACAAAGAGACATAGGAACCTACTCAGAGAAAAATGCTGCCTATTGAAATCCTCAGAACTGCTTCCTGCAGCACACCTGGGATTTTCTTGGAGCTTTCATACCAATTCAAACTAATCCTCTGAAACTGTAAGAACAGACAGAGGTAATTCCACATGCTATTTTGCCTTTCCAAAATGTGAAGACATACAATATATTCCATGTTAAATCATACCTGTCAAAGCATGATGATATTTGTATCTCATTTGACAAGAGATCTTTCTGGATGTACATCAAGTAGCATTGCATTTTTTTAAATAACATTGTACTGTGATGCCACATTAATTTGCCTTCTACTTACTTTGCTAGGTCTTTAATAAATTCAGGATACCTGCACTGCCATTTGCTCCTACATAGTTTATTGCCTTCACTAGGCACATTTCATTTAACTTTGCATATTTGTATTTAAAGCATTCAAATTCTTGGATACTCCTCTTAAATTTCATTTAAGAATTGTGCTTAGGTTCTCCATCCATTGTCTCTGTTAATCTTACAACATAAAAATTTGTTTTTTCTTAAAATAAATCAAAGAAAAAAGAATCAAAAGCATGAGAAACCGGAATACAGGATATTAATCATTCAAACTGGCAGGTCACAAATTTCAATCTACCTGCAAGTATCTGTCACAAAATCAATGAATAAGAAGTCAGCAGGGTAATCTCAGACTTTGCATACTGCATACATGAAGCCTTACTATATCAGCAGAGTAAAGGGTTCATTTAATTCTACTTAACATGAAGCTATGTTTTAAGATAAAGCTTACACTGGATGATGTGCTGCCCACTAAAAGGAAATATCAGTGTTTACATCCACAATAAGATGAACATCAGCAGCTATCCAGAATCAGAAAAATATTACACATGTAAATGTTCTGTTTTTAAAAACATAAATCTTGAAACTAAACAAGGCGGGGGGAACATCCTCCCAGTTTCTGGACTTTTCCAGCACTGGAGCAGCATCTCTCAACCAGTGGGTAACAACCCAAAAGTAGGTTGCAAGAATATTTCAAAGGGCCATGAGCTGCAGCAGGGCAGAGGCGGGGTGGGAAAGTGCCTGCCCTTCCAACAGGGGAAGGGTGTGAGGGAGAGCTGCGTGGCTGGGCTGGTGGCACCAGGAGCAGTGCCCGTGCTCACAGGGGCAAAGCAGCCAGGAGACACTGCTCAAGGGGCAGAAGAGGCCATGACCAGGCTGCCTGATGCATTATGGCAGCCCCAGCCCAGGGTAAGGGAGGCTCTACAGGCCTCTCTACCTCCTCCCTCCAGCTCAAGCTGGGGCCAGACTCACTCCACTGCTGCCTGCATGAACCACTGCGCTCCATGCCAAGTGGGATGCAGGCAGCTGGGGGCCCCTCTGGCAGGGCTGAGGGAGCAGAGGGCTGTGGGGCCAGAGGGCTGTGGGTTGGGACAGGCCATGGATCTTTGCAAATGGGTCCCGGTAGGAAAACAGTTGAGAACCACTGCACTAGAGGATCACTCATCCTCTAAAAATATGTAAATGCCACTTGCTTCAAAACAAGACAGTTAATACTCTAATTAAACCTCATGATTCTGCTCTTACTTTTCCAAGTATAAGTCTGGAGTAACTCCACTGGATACAATGGAATCATAGTACTTTAAAAATCAGAGGAAAAAAAAAAATCACTGTAAGAGGATTAATGCCTCACATTTCTTCTACTCTACCCTAAAAAGATGATGAGTTTTTTTTTACCAATTACAGCGGTTTTACAGCAGTATACTATGGGGCTCTGTGTTTAGAAATAAAGCAAGGTAGCTATTACTGTTTGTGTTGGGCTGTGACTGCCTGAAATTAATCTCATTGTTTATTTCAAGCCCAACCTTTCCCATTAATGTTCAATGTATCAAATTCTAGTTGCACTGGAGGCCACTACATCTTTCCCAAAAAAAAATAGCTTTGAAAGTAAGATGCATCCCAGAAGCTGTGGAGCAGAAGGAGCACAAAAAACAAAAAGCAGTAAAGGAACTGCAACCTAATCTTATCCATATTACTATTCCAAATATTTGATTTCCTAAGTAAAAGTGATGTTTGTGCTATGAAAGGTGGTTTTTGTTTTTACAAACTACAAATGTTATTCTATTTTAATAAGTATTTTATAGATGGTGTTTACAGTCTCTTTCCATAAAACCTCTGATGTGAGAAACTTGGATTTTTAACAGTTGTCACATTATCAATTCTCTGTCACAACGAAATTTCCATTACTCAGGCTGACCTTAATGACTGGATTTCCAGTTTGCTCACTGGGTCTTTTTCTGCCTAATATCCTTTCTTTTTCATTGCCTTGAAAGGAAGATGAAATCTGCTTCCTTAATTTGCCAGTTGCATGCCAACTTAGGAGAGTCTATTCACCTAGTGGTAGTATTGGATTTCTTAATTTGCCATCTTTGAATCTGCTTCCTCTGTCAGCATCTTCCTTGAGATATGTGATTTCCCTAAGTGCTCTTCAGGGAAATGAAATGAAATCACAAACACTTCACAGGAGGAAGTTTGAAATGTTCTTTTGTAAATGTTATTATGGTAAATTGCAAAAAAGAAAAAAAAAGAAAAATGAAATATGCATTTCATCACCTCCTCTGCAGACAAAAGGAAAAGGCCACAGGTTTGCTGATGTAAAGCAGCATAATTCCACCAGCTTCAATGTACACTTGCAGAGGATCCAGACCATAATTTTTATTTTTAAGTCATCAGTAAATGGCTAAGTACAAGGCATATATCTTGGTGAAAGTTATAGTTGGCTAATTTAGGGAGTCCCATTTCTTCTCAGGTAATAAAGCAACTATCTGTATATTAATATAAGTGTATATCGTGTAACAGGGAGCCAGAAGCTCTGGTTACTATAAGGGGAAAGTGCAGCAGACTAAGCTTGCTGTAGAGAGCTAGTTGCCCTCCAAAAAACCAAGAGAGCCCCCAGGCAGGCAGGGATAAAGAAAGCTAAGCTGCAGCAGAGGAGGGCAGGCCGCCATGAAGCCAAAGCACAAATCCGTGTGTGTGCCTGGAGAGCCACCTGACAGGTTGGGGTGAGGCTTTGGAGCACATAAAACTAGGGCCTGAGATCAAGCATCCAGTTGGCTCTGCATGGTGGAGGGAGAAGAGCTCCTGGGGGAGTTGGCTGCAAAAAACATACTGGTAGGCTCCCTAAGGCACCTGATAGGAGCTTGAAGAAGAAAGCTAAGGGAGCAAGCATGGTCTGTGGTGGGGCACTGACCCAGAGTAGGGAAGGACTTTAATTTAGAAGAGATTTACTTTTATCTGTGTTATATTTTCAGTTTGAGCTTAACTGGAAGATGAGGTTGTGGCTTTGGGAATATGGAGGATGTAGAGGCACCAGAGAGGAACCCAGCATAGAGCCCTGCAAGTGTTGGGGATGCCAAGGGGCTGAGGATCAAGAAAGCAGGCTTCCCTGGGTCAGGGACCTCAAGGGGCTGATCACCCTGAGAAGGGTGAGACCAGGGCCAAGGGCCTGGAAGCTGTGGTCTGAGGTAGTGGACCAAGTCTGAGTGGGCAACAGCTAAAAAAAAGGAGGGGGGGCCACAAAGCTGGTAAGACTGAAGCCCCAACAAAGTTTTGATGCCTGAGTATGCCAAGTGTAGATACTTATACCAAGTACCACCTGCAAGGTATGAGTGTAGATACAGGGGAGTATGGAGACCATTAATACCACCCATTAGGCAACTGGTGCCCTGAAGCACTAATAAGGCCAGGAGGATGATACATTAGTGCCCAAGGGCAAGGCTAAAGCTAAGGATTCCAGCAAGGTATGGCAGATTGGGGGGGGGGGGGGGAGATAAAAGAGGGAGGTTACCTGAGAGCTCGAGTGGGGTAGGAGTTGTGTAGCAACACCAGGTGATGTCATGGCCACCCTTGCGGACAGAGGTGCTACTGTGTACATCTGCATGTAATGTATTTGGGGGAAGGTTTAGGGTGTTGGATTCAACACCATGGAAGCCATCAAGTCTTGCAAAGAGAGAAAAAAAAGCAACAGAAATGTGTGTTGCTTTTCAGTGAATGTATTATCCTTTAGACAAGATTAATGCTGCACAGTTCCACAGAAAAAAGCAGAGCAAACCTCAGCATAGACAGAGATCATTTCTGAGCACTGTATCCTTCTACCTTATGGACTGCCAGCAGTCATGCTGTGTGAATTGTACATGAACTTGTGTAGATACTATTTTAGCATCAGGGCCAGACCAATATCTGAAATCCTTCCCCTCCCATGCCATGTGTACATTGGTAAAAACTGTTCCGTTTAATCAGTAAATCCACAGGCTCAGCTTCACTGCTACTAGTTCTAGTAAGGCTTTAATCATAAATATTGCTATGGTAAAAGTTCGAACCAGTAGAAACATAAAAATACACGCTGAAATCCTCATACCATGTTAAGTGAAAGTTCCTAATCTTCATAACTGGGGGAAAAAATGGAAAAATATCATCTCAAGCACTTTTTTTTTTCTTAATAGTGTGGCGACCAAGTTGCTTGGTCACAGGCTGGGCCGACACAATCGAGCAGGTGGGGGCTAGTGGCAAGGAGTCAGGCGGTCAATACTCGTATGGTTGCAAAAAAACTTTTATTTGCCTTTTACTTACGCCACCAGGTAACTGTAGTGTAGCACAGGTCAGGGTTGGTTACAACAACAACAGTAAACGAAGACAATTGGGTGTGAGGGTGGGGTACGCCGGGAGACGACGGTGGCGGACGAACGAGTTAGTTGAAACAAAGTCGAGCATGTGTAAGGATGGGGTACACCGGGACATAACAGTGGCAGGGAGACAATCACAGGTGGCCAGCCTGTGAGGTAGCTCTGGGCTCCTGCAAGCCAGGTTTCTGCAAGAGCTGGTCTCCTCAGAACCAGGGTCCTGTGAGAACCGGTCTCCACTCTCTAATTTTCCAGAGCTGGTCTCTGCTTTGGGCAGAAACTCACTGGCTTAAATACTCTCCAGGTAGCCAATCACACGGTTTTCTTTTTGGAAAGTTCTAGTCAGATTACATAATACCTAGTACATGACTAGGCATGTGTGCTTTGCCAATTCAAATTACCTCACTCAAATTATATACTGACCATGAGTGGGGCATGTTTGGACATGCGTACTGGCTTTCTGGGGTTTTTCCACTTGCATGCTCGCACTAGTTTCTTTTAACCCTGTGTTATCAGCATCCTCTTCAATTCTGGTTTAGACAAACAGCAGGAAATAGAGACCCAAAGGGAGTGGGCACAGTTTCTCATCTAATCATTTGTACCTACATTATGATTTGGGAGAAGGAAAGGAAGACCAATTCTCAATATTTTAACTATCAGACCCAGCATTACTCCTACTCCCATCCTACTCCAGGTTTGACTGATGATTTACAGAAAGCAACAGGGTATAGGAAACATTTAAAGCTAGATAAAAAACCAGCTATAAAACTGTTATACATTTTCAAGCACTAACTTTGTAGCTGGTTAGCTCTGTTTATAGCTGGATGAACAGACTTATGGCTTGGTAATTACTTTGCACATGTAACTGGGCTAAATGTATTGTGCAACTAACTAGTTAATTGCACAATATATGTAACATGGCAGGGGGCATGGGCTTCAAAGCTATGTCTGCTATCTAGCTATCAATGAGGAGACAAAATAAGCAAGTTACTTCATGTAGGTTGCAAAAAGCCTAATGAGACTGTATAGTTTGAGAAAAGGCTGTGCAAGTCTGGCATCTCTAATTAAAGGAAGGGGCTGAACTTACATAGCTTTTGAAATTAAATTACTATTTCCCCTCCTCCAACCATAATCAGACTCCTCTGGGAAATCCTGTGTCATCTCTTCTTTGGTTAGAAGTTTTAAGACTGGTTTCTGTTCAAGGATAAAATATAAAATATTCCACTATTGAGAAAAAAGGTTCAGTAAGGGCCTTGTTTCACATTATACTGTGTGCCTCACAAATGTTGATTGGTGCTAGTGCTAGCTCAAGTTTGGAGCTCACATGTTCAGGCCAACAGGGGCATGGAGGACTAAAAGGTAGGAATCCTCCCTTCCAATTCTGGCTTCCTCTCCTGCCCCCATGGCTTTCCTCCACTTACTTGTGACTGCCTGTCCCAGGGGAGCAGGCAGAGAAGGAGTAACCTGTCTACCTGGCCTGCACCACTGCTGCTGCCCTTCTCCAGGCTGAGCCCAGCCCAGAGGAAAGCAGCAGCAGCAGCCCTTCTCCAGGCTGAGCCCAGCCCAGAGGAAAGCAGCAGCAGCAGCGGCGGCCAGGCTGTCAGGCAGGCAAGTTAACCCTTCCCTCCCTGCTGTTTTGAGACAGAGAGCAGGGATAGCCACAAATAAGGGAAGGGGAGGTCAGACAGTGAGCAGGGATCTGGGGTGCTGGAGGGGAGAGGGCAGGGGACCTGATCTGGGCCAGCAGGATGGAGGGGGATATTTACACTAAGGTATAGCCTAGAATAGCTATTCCTTAGTGTAACATGAGCTGGGTAACAAAGATCAGAGAGAATCCTGTCCTAGAGTGGCATAAATTTTAAGCCCCATAGCGAGTGCTTAAAAATATAGTTTCAGGTATTAAGAGCTCAAGGAGCCACCCAAAATTACCATGTAACAAGGCCCTGAGTATTTTAACTATCAAAGCTAAGTCTCTTCGTCCTGAATAACGTGCTCATTTTCTACTATGTATATTGCAGCATATCCTCTATTCAACTCTTGCTTTATTGTTAGCAGTGTTAATGGAGGAATTTAAAATTTATTGAGGCTTTTTAGGGGTGTAGGTTGTACCCATGTTGGTCTAGTGACATAGGTAGACAAGGTTCTTTGGATAACTCCAATATCTTGTATTAGACCAACTCAAATACTCAGAAAAATTCTTCTTGGCAAGCTTTTGGGCACAAACACCCTTTCTCAGGCTGAAGAAGCATCTGTAGATGGTCTGTGCTTTTCCTGGATGGCGTGGTAAAGCAGGCAGAGGCCAGGAGGTATACCTGCTTTACCACGCAATCCAGGAAGAACAGAGATCATCTGCAGATGCTTCCTCAGCCTGACAAAGGGTGTTTGTGCCGAAAAGCTTGCTAAGAAGAATTTTCCCAACTATTAAGGTTGGTCTAACACAAGATATTGGAGTTACCCAAAAAACCTTGTCTGCCTTGAGGCTTTTTAAGCATCTTCAACCAAGGTAATCAAGATGTCTCTTAAAAGAAAAGGACAGTGATTATATAATTCTTTGTTTCTTGAAAGAATAAAGTAAGAAATTATTTTTAGATAGCTGTTAAAGAAAAGCACACAGTGACCCTTAACATGGGAGATATGTACTTACTTTTATACCAGTAGGTTAGTAAGTCAAAGGAACTGAGAATTCAGAAAGCACAGAGACCGCATTGCTAACAAGTGTGACTAGCGAGGGTTGTAAATGAGAATGCTTTGTCCCTAATATATGTTACATTGGCTGATTTAGAAAGACTTTTTTGCAAGTTACATTGGCTGATTTAGAAAGACTTTTTTGCAAGTGAACATCTGTTCTGAAAATACAACAGAGGAGCAAAAGTTAATTATAGACTGCAAGCTGTAAGGAGAAGTGTAGTGACTGACACTTCATAATAAATCAAGCAGTGGCTTGCACCTTATGGTGCACAATCCCAGTCAAGTCCATAGAAACTGAATCTACACAGCTAATGGCAAAATTTGCTTCCTAATTGCAAGGCATATACAATACTTAAGTTTCCTAGAAACTGATAAGTACACACACACACACACAATTTAGAAGTGTTAGGAAATGACTGACTAACTAATCCCTGCTAGTCTGCTTACTGAACCCCCCCCAAAAAAAAGAAAGAAAAAAGAATTGATTTAACTAAATTTTTTTCCTGATAAAATCAGAAAGCAAGAATCAGTCATTTTGGTTCAAATAAAAGCTCCTTTTGCAGCCAAATAGCATTTCAAAACAAACTGAAACCAACTCAGGCTTTTCCCAGGGCAGACTTTTGTGTAGTCTGTTGGAGCAGGGAAGGGTTGTGCAATTTCACAAATCATTTTAGGTGACCCTAATACAAAATATTTTGTTTAAAAAAAGAAATGAATATCTGAACTGAAATACTATATTGCCTATTCCTCGTTTCCATGAAAGTATACCATAATAAACCTTTAGCAGTTACAGAGGAGTACTTTTTTAAAAAGCGGTTTGGGACCAATTCTCTGCTGATTTAAATTGGCACAACCCACAGATTTGTTAGAATTTACACCAGCAGATAAACTGGCCCACATGGAATGATCAGTGTACTCTCACTCCCCTGGTCTTAGGGGCCTGATCCAAAGCCTGCTGAATGCAAAGGCAATGTTATCTTGACTCCATTGTTTTCAGTGGAAACAATCTTAATGAGAATTCATTTCCATTGTATCATGAGGTCATTCCCTATTCAAGACGGGATCATCCCTACTAAACAATCCCAGCCAAGTCTCTGTCTAATCTGCTCTTGAAAATTTTCAGGGATGAAAAGTCCATAATTTCTCCAGATACCCTGTTCCAAGACTTGACCATCCTCATAGATAATACCTTCTAATCTCCAGTCTCATTTTCCTCTGCTACAACTTGAAACTATTGCTCCTTGTCCTAGTCCTGTCTTCTACAACCACAAAGAAAAACCCATCTCAGTTCTCTCTCTAAATCACCCTTCAGGTATTTGAAGACTTATCAAATCCTCTTCTCAGTCTCCTTTTCTACAGAATGAACAGCCCTAGTTCTTTCAACCTTTCTGCCTAAGTCCTGCCTCCCAGGCCCCTAGTCATTTTAGTTTCTCTGGGCTGGCCTCCTTCCAAACGATCTACATGCTACTTGAAGCGTGGGGCCAGAAACTGGATACAAGGTGATGTCTCACCAATCCTGAACAAAGCAGAAGAATCCTGCCCCATGTTCTGCAAATATAATGAGGCCATGCCAGAACCCTGGATCCAGTCAGTCCAAGTTAGGAGAACTTGCTCTGGTCTCTTGAACAAGCATCACCTGCAGCAAGCCCAGAGCTATGCCCTGGTCCCAGTTGGGCTAAGTGAAGCAATCAGGGCAGCTACTTCACCGGAGCCACAGGCAACCCTTAAAAGCTAGGCCCAACCCACAGTCTCTTTGTTTGGACAAAGACAAAAGTTCTTGCTCCTGACCCTCTGTGTGTGCTTCCTTGCTGTTCTTCTGGTTTTGACACCTGGCTCTGACTCTAGCTTCTGGCATTTCCCGATTCTGGTTCTCTGCTCTTGATTCTGGCTTGACCTTCAGATTTGGCTTCTGACCCCAATTAACCCTCAGTTTACCATCTCCAGCTTGGGCTTCTGACCCTGGCCTGTCCCAACTTTCACAACTTCCAAGTCCAATTTTGATACCAGACTCCTCTGGACCCCTGGGTCTGTAGGAACTGATCAGGACTGTACCTGCGCTTCAGGTGTCTAACCATTAAGACAGCCCACCCAGGCCCTGATGCATAACAGTAAGTGACACTCCTGTTAATAAAACCCAGAATGCTGTTGGCTTTTCTGCAAAGAGTGTACACTGTTGGCTCATATTCAGATTATGGTCCACTATAACCCCGCCCCCAATGTTCTTTGCTGCAGTACTGTAGCCTAACCTGTACATGCAGTTGTTCTGTCCCAAATGCAGAACTGTTTACCTGTCCTCAGTGAATCTCCTCTGATTTGACTGTGGACCACTTCTCCAGTGTTTTCAGGTCATTCTGGATCCTACCCCTAGGAGTATCCGCAACTCCACCTAACTTGGTGTCATCCTGTAGATGTGCTAAGCATGGGCTTGATCACATCATCTAAGCCATTAAGGAAAATATTTAACAATTGTTGACCATGGCAGACCCCTGGGGAACCCCACTTGATACCAATTCCTGCTAGAAATTGAGCCATTGATGTCCACATATCGAGTACAATGTTACAACAAGTTATGTATCCACTTTACAGTCCTTTCAACTAGTATGTACTTTCTCAGCTTGTTTATGAGATCATGAGACACTCTGTTAAAAGCCTTGCTAAAATTGAGCTATATTGCATCCCCTGCTTTCACACCTCCCTTGGCCTTCCATAGCACCAGTCACCTTCTCACAGAAGGAAATTAGGTTGGTCAGGCATGACACACTCTTGGTGAATCCATACTGGCCATTTCTGATCACTTTGTTATCTTTAGGTGCTTCACAATAGATTCCTTAAGGATCTACTTCATGATCTTTCCAGGCATGGAGGTCAGGCTGACTGGTCCTAGTTCCCTGGGTCATCTTTCTTCCCTTTATTAAAGATGAACACAATATATGCTCTTTTCAGTCATCTAGAACCTTCCCCCCTCTTCCCCCCAACCCTTGCCCTCTTAAGTCCTCAAAGAGGATGTTATAATCAAAACAGATATAAAAAGGATGTTAAACATGAAATAAAATGTTATTTCACCCAGTGGCTTATGACCACACCTTTCACATGGCCTGTATGAAAGGCATAATTGATTATATGAAATCAAATCCCCCTTATGAAATTATGATTTCCATCAACTCCCATTGTTGTTGAATGGGATCTCTTTTTTTTTTTTTTCCTCCAGGTTCAGCTTTCTACATTTCAGTCATATGTTTTATGAAATGTGAGTCTTCTGGTTGCATGACTACTTTCTAGTTTTGTAAATTGTAGACACTGGAAATGTTAAACCACTGTACAATGGAATTAATGGAACAAATTTAAGAGAAACAAACTCTATTGCCTTTTTGTAATTTGAGTTTTCTTGTTGTGGAGCTGTATACCAAAGTATATTATAGCAGATTTGATAGAAGGATATGAATAAGAACAAATTATCTTCATATTTTGTACATCAAGAATGTATAGTGAAACAAATATTATTATTTTATCTTGTTTGCAAGAGAACACTAATGCATTTTTTTGTTAGAGGATATCTTTTAGTGTTATTGGCTTTTAAAAGGCTAAGCCATTACACACTGCATTCCCACTTTCAGGAAGCGGAATTTAGTGATCATAAGGCTCTTTTCAGTCTTTGGCTAGAGCAAAAATTATATTTGGTATAAGCAGGCTCATTTCTATTTAACAAAATATGGAATCACATTTCCAAGCCCCCATCATTAGGCTGCCTTTTTAACATATAAACATACCTCCAAATAGTATAGAGGAGGTATTCAAGGTGGACACATACATTATCCTGTGTGTCCACTTTGAATCTCCACAAATTGGCCGATATGGTGCATGAAACACGTTTTATCATTTTTTGTGCTCATTAGGGCATTGCATAATGACAAAAGATGGAACGAGTCCATTTAGAAGATGGCAGCTCATTATGTTCATGAGAGATGTAGATATAATTTGCTCCAAACTCCCACACTTTAACATGAGGTTGCAAGAGAACACGCACAGATAATAAAATCTAGAGCTTATAAACAATAGTTAATTGAAGAAAGTCTGCCTGTTTCCCTTCATGTAAGAGGAAGTTTTGTATGAAAACATGGATTAATGTTTGCAATATAAGAGATAGCCCAGAGATACATCAGCAATGAAGTACAAAAAAGCATAAGCTTTCATAAGGCATAATTGTGTCTTTGAGCTCTAGGTAGATTTGTATTGTATGAGTGCCAAATCATACACAAAAATGTATTTTATTAAGGAAGTATAAATATTAAATAAATGGGATTCTGTTTCCATCATACCCCACATACTAGTTTCTTAAAAACCAAATTGATATAATATGAGGGGAAAAATTATTATATGATTTTACCATGCTATAGATATGAAGTACTACTTGTTCTATTGAATTATTACATTATTAATATATCTGAACTTCAGCAAAGAACTGTAAGTGTATAAACAGCAAATCAGAGAATCAATTCAAGCCTATTAACTTGCCCAATTTAAAAAATAACACCCTGATGAGTTCATTTCTTTTGGTTTAAAATATACATTACAACAAAACTTACAGTGGATGTGTAGCAGGTCTACAAAAAGTATCTAAATGCAGATTTCTTTCCTCAAACCAAGTATTGTGTGCGACTAAATTTAACGTGCTCTTAACATGCACAGGAAATGATGAGACGTGCTAACATTTTCAAACACATCTGATGACATTATAGAACATGATTCTACTTTGTTACTTGTGAAAAGAACATGCTCTTGGTGCAATTGATTTCATACATAAAAGGCAATGCTTTGAAAGACCAAGACTGCTATTTTTGTCCAGCTAGGAGAAACTGATTCCTAGAGCTGATAACAGTTCTGACAATTAATTACAAGCTAAAGATCAAGCATGTCAAATCATTGTGAAATCCCTAGACATGCATTAGAATGACTCCTGACTACCTCAGTAAGGTTCAAAAAGAACTATTCTTTTTCACTTGTCTTTTCAGTATATTTCCAAGGCACAGGCCTTATTGAATTTTTATACTTATAAAAAAACCAAACGAGCTACATAGAACCAACCAATTTACTATGTGGTTTTTGTATGACTGACTCACTACTGAGAAATAACTGACCAGTTAAGTGATCTGAACAAATAGCAAACAAAACGATTCACAAACATGCTTACAAAGATACAAATTACCATGTGATTTAGCCACAGCCATAATTTTTTTTTTTGGAAAAGCAAATAAACTAAAAATTAAGTCATTGGTTTCATGTTTGCATGAATGTTTTGAGATCGTAGCACAACTACAGGTATGTATATGCAAATGAGAGGGAGTGAGAATTGAGATTGCAGCAGAGATTTACATCAGGGAATAATTTGATCCCTTTCGCTTTGCCAAAACAGTAACTGTAAGGGTCTGGCAGCATTTCCCTGAAACATACCACACTGTTAAAAGGTATTAAACCTTTCCCAGAAGGGCCAGATTAAGTCTAGTGACTCACTGGGGCAGCCAGATAAAAAGGAGGTGGGTGTAGCTCTCAAGAGGAAGTAAATGTAGGGTCTAGACTAAATAATCCTAAAGCAAAAAACCTGGGAAAAGACCTTGGGCTGCACTTGACATAGCCTTTTTGAACACTCTTCATTCTTGAAAAGTCAGAGCAGTGAAAGATAGGGGAAATAACGAGCACCACCAAAACCATTTTAATAATACTTTTTTTCCCTGAGTCACATACGTATATTTAACCAAGTGCTTTAGCAACTTTATACTTAATTTACAACAAAGTTGGTATATTGACTTTATAAAATTTGTGATCATTAAATCAGCATGCAAAAGCTAAGAGAAGATGGGAAATTTTGCAGAAACCATTTAAGTCAAATACAACTGGATAACTTAGTGAATGCCAGGATGCTAGGAATGTAAAAAGAAAGGTAATGTTGATTTTCATTTTTCCCAAAAATACACTCCAAATAAAATGTTGATCTGGGATTAATTTTTCTATCTAGGCTACTGAATAATTGTTTAGCATATCTATTGAACAGCAAAATGCATTCTCTTGTCTTTTACCTTAGTGCCACCCAACTAAAGAAACCCAACATTCATAATGAAGAGTTAAGCAACACTTCAGTAACTGAAATGCTTTTACCAACTTGATTGAATTACTGGAAAACATACATTCTTGTGAAGTGAAGATGTGGGGAAACTGAAGACTATCTAGGGTAACAGAGCTTCAATATTTTTCAAGAGTTGTAGGGGAAGTTGTCAGAGAATACACTGAACTCTAGAGTCAACTCAGTCAGGTAAAAACATTTTAAAAAAAAAGGAGGTATAATGTTCTAATACTATAGCTAAATCATTGTGACAGCACAAATCATCTTACACTTTCATTGCATATTAAATTTATATCAGATCATTTTACGCTTGGCCCAAATTCTGATCTTTTATACTGGCACAGAACCAGAATGATAGCTGAGATTTGGCAGAACTGATTCATGCTAGTATCACATTGGAATCTGTTGTCAGAGAATGAAGTCAGATAGGAGTGGTATCCTGAAGAGCATCCAGGACTGGCATACCTGCCAAGATGTGCAGATATGCTGATAAAGTATACAAGATCTAGATACAAAGTATAGTAAAAAGCACCCTGACTCCAGTGATTCAACAACTGGTGTCCCCTTACCAAGATACAGGGTACCCAAACTTAACATTGGTACAGACATAGTTGGAACATGCCTATTAGCATGATGCTAAGCCTTCATTCATAGCAAAGAGATTGTGTAAAGTTGATATTACACCTAGGAGCCCTGTAAAGCAAACACTGCTCCCCCTCCCCCCGCCAATTAAACAAAAATAAATAAATAAATAAATAAATAAGTCTTCTGAGTCTTGCTTAAGGGTCATTAAGGTCCCATGACACCACTGTAACTTGTTTGGCAGGTGGGGTGAAAAAGGAAAGCCACTCCCTGCCACCTAACCAGATGTCTCATGGTTGTCCCAAAAGAAAAAGATTGCTTTGGGATTTCTCTTCTCAAACAGCTTCAAGGCCTTGCAAATCATGAAGCCATCCCAGAAATAATAATTGCGGTAGCCTTACTTTCTAAATGTTAGTGTGACTCTAATAAGCCAATTTTCTGGGCAGAAATAAGGAAATGGTAACCTTTAATAATTATTTGAAATGTTGGTCATCTCTCTGAATCAAACAGGCCCCATCCCCTGCCTGCTCTCCCAACCCCATCGTTGGCTGCCCCACCAAGCCCCAGAATCCTGGTTTTTTTTAAAAAAAAAAAAAAGCCCCACACCCACCAGCTGCTGCCAAGCAGGGGGGTGACCCCCACTTCTACCCCCTGCCCCATGCTGCGTGGGGGGGAACTGCCACAAACCACCATCCCCCACCCGTTCTCCCAGCCCCAGCTCATTGAAGGAAAAAAAAATAAGAGGCCCAAACTCACTGGCTTCTCCCAGGCAGTGAGATGATCCTCACTGTCCCCGCATTGTGTGGGGGACTCTGCCATGAGTCCCCCAGAAGCCCCGATAGCCACTGCAGCAGCCAGTGAGTGTAGATTTTGGTTTTTTTAAAGCACTGGGAGCTGGTGCCATACAGGATATCATGGGGGGGGGGGGAGGGAGAGTGCATGGGTGTTGGGGACTCATGGCAGAGCCAGCAGTGAAGATCACACACACACACCTGGCAGCAGACTGAGTGTGGGGCTTTTAAAAAAAAAAAAAAAGAGACCTGGGTGCTGGGGCTGGGCAGGGGAGCGCTCAGGATAACTGGGGGAGCAGGCAGGGGATAGGGCCTTGTGGGGGTTCCCCTCCCATGGTCCCCTCACCTCCTCCTCAAGTCCCCACCCCTCTGCCCCCTCCTTACCGGAACGGAGTCCAGGTACAACTCCCTGCAGCAGCAAGTGGGGACTGCCTGAATCTCCAAAGCTCTCCAAATCTTTTCTGAATTCATTCAGAGAGCTTCAAATTGATTCAGACCTTTTTAGTCTTTGAATTTGATTCAGATTCAGAGATTCAGCCACCTAATTGGGCCGAACCTTCTCTGAATCAAATCAGCACCAGAAGCTTCGCACAGCCCTAGAAAATGACTCTGTGGATGTCAGGTAGGAGGATATACATTTTCTACATTCAAGACAGTATTTGTATTATATTGGTGAGATCAAATGACCTATGGCCACATATAGCAGATTACACTATCTCTACTACATGTTCTTATTTATAGAGGCACTTGTTGGAATCAGTACAGTAGCAGGAGGGAAACATGTCTGAATTATATTACTCACCAGGCAGCCAAGAACACAACTGATAGCTTCCAGAGTAAACTTCATTTTGAAATCATTTAATGCAAAGATTGCCACAAGAAACTAGTCTCAGCTGTGCTGAGAAGAAAGAAAATATATCACTCCCGGTAAGCTTTGTGCTTAAGATAGCGATAACATGAATTAAAGAATACTAGTAAAATAGTTAACATTCTACTCTCCTGCAGTCCTTTGCTTTCATTTTCACCTGTCATCATAAAAGCTCCTCCATGTGCAATTTTTTGGATCATGCCTTTTTAACTGTATTTGATGTCCACAGTCCTGAAATAAACATGTGTGCACTCACTCTCTCAGGAACTGTAATGCTAAGTTGAAATTATAAGAACAGAGTGGCCAGTGGAAACTGTAGAAAGATTCACCTTAACACCACCTGATGGGTTGTATAACAGGGGGCCTACCAGGGCCGATCTCCGCATGGCCTACCCACCTGTTCTTGGGCAAACCGCCCGCCTTCTCACCTGCCACGCCTTGGTCTTAATTGATTAATTAATAGACGTAATTAGGCAGGAGGCTGCCCATTTTCTGCCCCGCTACGAGGAGGCGCTATCTGCAGCTCCATTCCTCCCCTACACCACAGCACAAGCCTCGCAGATGACATCATGATGTTTTCAAACGCTCCAGTCTCCCATGATGGGCCCCAGATTCCTGCTGTAGGACCCCACCTGGGTTCCTCCCTTCAGGTGGACTCTGCTGCTATTATACTGGGCCACATATCTTCCTACCACCGGTTCTCCTTCAGGTATGGTCCCCTCACTGGGATCTTTGGCTCACTAGCCCCAGCCCACCTCCAAGCCAGTCAGGACCCCAGGCCTCTGGCTCTTTGGCATCCCTCTCGGTGGGTCTCCTTGCCTTTCTGACCCTCCTGATCCTGGCCCCCACCTGGGCAGTCAGGGGAAGTTCTGACAGGCCTTGCTGTATGACCCATACTCTTCTCCCAGGGTCCCCCTCTCTGGGTCCTCCTCCACAGACATGGAGAGCTGGAGTTACCTCACACCATGACTGAGGCCTCAGGGTCTCACGGGAGACTCTCACTCGGGAGAGCGGTCACTCATGGGGGAGCAGGTCATGGTGCTACTATCGGTGTTATATATTCATCCCAAACTCTGCCTCCCCACATTGGAGGACTTACTGGAGTCATGACTCAGCTCTCTCTCTCTGGCTGAGCCCCCTCTCCCTTCACAGGGCTCCACACACTGCCCCCTCACACTGGGGATCCACACTGCTCATAATGCCCCCTTTACTCGGGGTCTCAGGGCTTCCCTCCAAAGGTGGGCTCAGGTGGCCATAGCCATGCCTGGCCCCAACTCTCCTCTTCAGGGTCTTGAAACCCCACAGGGCTCAGGTGGCCTTGGCTACACCTGGCCTCCAACTCTCCTCCTCAGGGCTTGCACCCCCACAACTACCTCCAGTGTATGCAACCCACCCAAACGTGAGGGCTAGGGGTTAAGGCACCCCAACCCACCTTTCACCAGGGTGATCACTGGCCTGGCATTTCCTGGGGGCTCCCGCGCCACTGGGAGCCCCACCAGGCCACCCACTCCCAGCAGTACGTAGTTTCCAGTCTTACCCAGGACCAGGAGCCTGCTGCCATCCCCTACAGCTCCTCCTTGCCTCCTGATGAAACTCAGCAGCCCTCAGGCCAGGCAATGGCTTTGCCTCCCCTCCAGCAGCCAAACTGCCTTGTTTATATAGGCAGCCCTGAGCCTAAAATGGCTGCCCTCATTAGACACCTGGAGGCTGCCAGCTCCAGGGCCTTAAAGTGGCAGGCACACCTTGTGCCCTGCCACAGGTTGGAAAGATGAAGTATTTTGATGACCAAAATGGGTCATGCTATAGGAACATAAACCAGAAGACTGTTTGAACATAAGAACTGGCAAGAACTTTTGCCCACAACCTTAATTGAAGATTTTTTGTGGATCAGGAAGAGCTAAGCACCTTTATACATTATGCCCCATACTTTCTCAATATTTATTTGTAGCATCTTTCATCTTCAGAACAGCTGAGGAGCCAGCCCACCGTCAGTTCTCAATACAAAGTGGCCTCTGAGTTGCCTAATAGTGCCCTTTGGCTGCAGTATGATATTTGGGGCATTGTGGCAATTTAAGAAGTTGGTGATGAATGCTGAATGGTGTGTACCAAGCAAACAGGATATCTAATTTTGTTGAAAGTCATGAATTGATATAGGGCTTTCAACTGACTGGTGCTACATTTATCACCACTGAAGAGACATGCAGGCAGGGCTATTAGTTTCTCACTCTACCCTACTTCGGACTATATTTTTCCTTTCTTGCTTTCCCACTATACTGAAAAGGCATGACTTACAAATCATAATCTAAGGATGACTGACTTGTACTGATGTGCTTTCAATCCAGAGTGAAAAACTGGTGCTGAATTTCAAGAAAAGGATAATTTCTTAGGCAGTAACCATTTTTTTTTTTTTGCAGATAAGATGAAATAATTTCCTTTAATGACATCAAATGTCCCATTCAAGACTGTAAATCTATTCAAAAAATTCAAGTGGATAAAAAAGATCTAATACTCCCATACCACTGCCTTCTTTATTCCTTGTGGAGAATTTTCCCAGATTTTATAAAAAAGAAAATGAAAGAAAAAGAAAAGAAAAAGGACAAATAGTGATCCTAGTTGCATATCCAAATGCAACAGTGTGAGCAAGGGCTGAACCCATATATGAAAAGGACTAACAGCAGAAAGCAGAGAGTCAGGTACCATATGAAGACCTGAACAGAAAAGTGAAAATCTCTAAATTAGTTTAGTATTTAGGCTAAAGCAAGCAAAGCAGAAAGCGGCAAAATTAGTGAGCAGTCCATTAAAGTAGCACTATATTTAAAACAACTCTGAATTTAAGATCCCACCCCGCAATAATTAGATTCTATACATGCAAAATTTATAAATGTTATAATAATTTTCCATTAGTAGAATCTAATCATTGGAGCTCAACTTTAATTCACTCTGCCCTCCACTGCAGGTAGTGGGGAGGTAAGTGATATGGGGAGGTCAAGAAGTTTGCCCCTTGCTTGTGCCTGCCCTGCTTCCTGTTCCGAGCCTTCAACCACACCTTCCCCCTCTGCTCCCCCCTGCCCCTCTCCCCAGCCTCTGCTCATCCTTCCCCTCAACCTCTGCTCCCCTTCCTAGTCCTCCAAAACCTCTACTGCCTTGCCTTCCCCTCCCCAGCCCCTGTTGCCTGCTTCCCCTGCCCCTCCCCCTTGGTCCCTGCAGACAGGTTTTGTCCCTATTCCAGTCTGGAGCACTAAGTACTGCCCTTGCCCATTCCCCATACCAACCATATGGGCTGCATGTGCTGCTGTGGGGCTGGGCCTGGGCTATGCTCCATGCCCCAGGCTTCAGTGGGGATGGATGAAGCCTGCCTCGCAGAATGGGGTGTAGGGAGGGGAAGAGAGGCAGATTGGGGAGCAGAGGCTGAGTGGGTGGGAAAATGGAGGAAAGAGGCTGCAGCGGGGAGATGGTGGGGTGCAGAGGCAGTGTGGGGGGAGGTTGGGTAGCAGGCAGCACCTGCAGCTCTGGCCCTAAACCCCAGTAGGGGCTGGAGCTGGAGTCACAACAGCTGCCTGCCCACCATCCTTGTACTCAAAAAGACAAGGGGCTTTTTCCCCACATGTTAAATGAGGGGGGAAAACCCAGTCTGAAAATTGAGCAAATACAGTACTTATTTTTAATATAGGATTTACCTCTTGACAGTGTCCCTTTAAACAAACAGTACAGCATTTCAAAGTGACTTAGATTTCTTTATAACATTGCATTTTTAAAGTAAAATATTTTGCTGCGGGTTTCATGAAATCAAACCCAACTTGAACAAATTTGAAACAAGGACGCTATTCCACTTTTAAGCACCTACTTACAGTGAAATAGCAGAAGAAAGAGATGCCCAGTCTATAAATAGTTATTGCTTCTTGTTTTTATCCTAGAGAGCCTGCTTGGTATATTTCCCTCCAGACACCTTAATGAAAATTCAAGCATGATCAATTGTTTAAAACCCTTTTTAAGTTGGAGAGCCACATTTTAATTAGAAGGAATGTAAAAGTACTAAGCTACAGAAAAGTATTTCTAGTTGGATGACTAAAACATTTCTAAACTGTAAAAACTTTGAAATATTTTTTGTTGTTGTTTGCTGTTCTTTATCAAAAATGACAGTTATTCTATAATTCCAAACAGCCTGAACGCTCAGAGTGCTTGATGTTTAAACTGATGTTTAAAGAATGGCTATTGATTAGCAAATAGGATCAGGGTTATGGTAATAAAATGTCAGTATTCAGTAGTATATTCAGGGTTAGTGAACCATGTATAATTGATACCATTTCACTAACATAAGAACGTAAGTGCCACGCTGGTCCATCTAGCCCAGTATCCTGTCTCCAACTGTGGCAGGAGTGGATACTTTGGAGGATGATCACTGAAATTAGATGCATCTAGAGTGATCTATCCATTACCCTCCCTGGCACCTACCATAGATTTAGAGAAGCCAAAGGAAAAATCTCCAACCGTGGTCTTCCAGAGCTATTAATAGATTTATTAGTCATGAATTTGTCTAGTCCCTTTCCGAACTTGAATGTTATCTGCCACTTCCACCTCTCTGGCAATTAATTCCACAAGTTAATTATGCATCACATAAAAAGGACTCTCATTGGTTTTCAACCCGTTTCTTACTAATTTTAGTGAGACCCCTCTACTATCTTTTGGGTTGTCCTTCCCTGTACCTTCCCCAATTCTACTACATCCTTTCTGAGATGTGGAGAGCAGAACAGTACACAGTATTCAAGATGTGGACCATGGATTGGTATAATGGCATGATGTCATGGCAATTGCTTTCTTAATGATGCCCAACATTTTAATGGCTTTTTTGGCCACAACTGCATTCACATACTCTGCTTTTTAAACTACACATGTGGATAACTAGGTATTAGCAACCTGTGAGTGCTTCTAGTCAACAATTTACATATTACATGGTATAAATCTAACAACCCCATAGCACATGGAATCACTGTTTTGTCATCATCATACCCAAATAATAACACCTCCTCACAAAAAAAAAAATTCTTCATTCTTTTTTCAGTCAGGACATTTTTATTAAATTTTTACTTTTTACTTTTCTGGGGCACCAACAAGCAGCTGTTTCCTATTTTAAGGTTGAACTGAGATTGGGGGAAAGATCAGACTTTATAACTTGCAAACAACCATAAGAAATTATGAAACTTTTTTAGTGGTTTTCTTTATCTTGTTATATACAATAAAAATCCAGGGTTTATCAACACTGGAAGACTCATAACTAGAAAACTAGTCAGGTTATTACATCATAAGTGAAAGATAAAGGAAAATATTTCAGCAGATGAGGTACAGTATTGTCAATTTAACAGTCACTGGAATTTTAAAATTGCGGAGAGAACAGTTGCTAAATATTCAGTAGCCTTTGGTTTAATTAAAATGTAAGAGCACATCCTTTAAAGCATACAATATCTAGTGCATGTTATAAAAATTACAAAGATGTGTGGTTTTCATTACAGCAGCCACTTGGCAAGGCTTCTACAGTCATTTTATGATATGTTAGTGCTTGCTGCTCTTTTGCAATATTGGCATGCTTATGGAACAGTGACAACCATCTCAGTTATAAGTGAAGCCTCGTGCACTCTTAAATGGATATAGAACAGATTTTTTTTAACCAGCAATGCACCCTTGCAACTGTTTGCCACACCTGGTCTATGTTCACATAGCTTACTTTAAGCCACCTAAATGAAGACTGGGCACAGCACATAGTTGTTCAGTACTCCTGGAAGCCATGCAGAGATCACAATGTAAGTAACTTGGGGTAAGAGGAGTGGAAGGTAGGACCCAAGGGGTAGGGAAGGCTAGTGGGTCCAGGGGAGGTTGGAAATAGCACATCCACAAGGCTGGAGCATGCTTGCGAAAGCAGGTTAACCCTTTCCGAGATCAGGTCAATCTGATCTCTGTCTAAGTTAGTGCAACTACCCAAATAAAAGTAACTCAGACTGGGCACACAGGTTTTTGGGCGATTTAAGTTCTCTGACTGCCTGAACAACTAGGCCTTTAGATTGACCTAAGTGTAGCATCCGCCCATACCCAATATATTTACTGAAATATGTGGCTTCCTGATCTGTTCGTGAATTTGGGTCAAATTCTCCAAATTTAGCTGGAAAGATAGTGACCCAAAATCCTGGCAGAAAGAAGGCATGTCCTCTTTTCCAACAACTCAGGAGTTATAGCACTTGGACAAAATGTAGAAGAATACTTTTCCCTGAGTACATCTGAAACCGCATCTTCCATCTCTCAGGAAGTCTCCCAGTATGAGGCTGTAGGATGTACTAGGAGTGGAGTGCTCTCAGTTCCTCTGTTGACTTTTATCCTCTTTGAATAAATAATTAGTCAAAGGAATAGGGACTGAAACCTAAGTAACACCCTTCCTATGAGTGTCCTAATTACCACCTACTCATAAGTATTATACACAAAGTAAATAGTGCCAACAGGAGGCATTAAAAATGCCCTTTGTCCCCAAACACTATCTTGTCTTGATGATAAACACTTTCCTGCGGGCTATGAGATTTTGGTTAAAATACCATCAGGCACACGATGCTTTAACCATTGAGTAAATAAGAGGAACATCATATTTACCTTTGTAATTCCTTCATGCATGAAATATTTAGTTCTTAGTCAAGTAGAATTACTGGGGCCGGGGGGAGCAGACACAAGTAGACACTGTTCTACAAAAAGCAAACTCTAAACATGAGGAGAGGCTACGGGACCTGAACCTGTTCAGCCTCCACAAGAGAAGACTGAGGGGGGATCTTGTGGCCTGTTACAAACTAGTCAGAGGGACCAGTAGGCATTGGGGGATTCCCTGTTTCCCCGAGCACAACCTGGAGTGACCAGGAATAACGGTCACAAGCTGGCGGAGGGTAGAATTAAGCTAGATATCAGGAGGCGCTACTTCACAGTCAGGGCGGCTAGGATCTGGAACCAACTTCCAAAAGAAGTGGTGCTGGCTCCTACCCTGAGGGTCTTTAAGAGGAGGCTAGATGTACATACACCTTGCTGGGGTCATTTGACCCCAGTACTCTTTCCTGCCATGGCAGGGGTCAGACTCGATGATCTACTCAGGTCCCTTCCGACCCCAGAAACTATGAAACTATAAAACACAAAAACAAAGTTTAGCAATTTAAAAGCTAGTCCCCAGTGTTAAGCAGACTATGGTAGGCTGGTTCTGGCCAGCAAAGCCTTATGGAGAGCTAACTTGCCAGGGAGCACTGAAGGTGGTTGAAGGGAAAAACTGCTTATTCAGCTTTCTGCATAAATCATTACCAACATGAAGGGAAGGTTTCCTCCCTCTACCCTAACCTCCCTTTTTTCTCCTCAGTACACTTTTGTAGTTATTAAGGAGATTTCAAGAAGATTAAGATTTGCTTGATTTATGGAACCTGCAGAATTATTACATTGCCACTAAAAGCCTGCGAGTTGTAGTAACCCGTTTCCTTACTTGCAGTATTTGCAGGGATTTTAAATGAGCAGAAGCATGAAGATGTAGAACCTCTAGAATCATCAAAGCAAACTTTCTTTACTCTTTCTACTCAGTCTACACTGAGATAAATGGGATCCTTTGGCATGCCTCTGGTTGCCTGGTCTCTGCATAACCAGCCTCCATTTGCAACACAACCACAGTATTTCTTCTTCACCTACCACTTTCTATGCCAATGTTAATAAGGGAAATAACATTTGTAGAGCAGGTGTTACAAAGGAGGAACTTTCAGTGACCACAGGTTAGGTAAGGAGCATATAATACATTCTTCAGTTTTCTGAGTGGTAATCTGTAAGAACCTATAAAGTCATTTGAGAGGCAAACATGCAATTGTATTAGCTGAATCCCAGATTCATTTCAGATATATTAAGAAAAGGCTGCTGCAAGGTTTGTCAAACATGCACAATACAAATCTAAGTCCTCCATTGTTTTCTGCTTGCTACTGATGCAGTCCCCAGGTCACATTTATGAACTATAGTATGATAAGTTATATATACTGAATGCTCCATGGAGCAAACTTGTCCCAGAAAAGAGGCAAGCAGAATACTGGCTTACAGCACAATTAGAGTAACACTAAAAATAAATTGTGCTGACATGATGCTCATTAATTTAGCATAATGATACAAAGACTGCGAAAGGCTGAGATTCAAAAATGTCTCTCTCACTTTTAATATCATCGAGTTTAAAAAAAAAGCTTCTAGCATCCTAATGTCAATTCACCACCTTCTACTCAACTACAGTGACTGGTTACATGAAAATCTTGAAGTCCTTATCGATTTTTCATTTGGTCATTGATCAGGAATGTTTCCAAACCATCAGTCAATTTATCACAAAAGGAACACCTGACAAAACAAGAAACTTCTTAACAGTATTTTCACAGTAAAGAAACTCAGGACATTAAAGAAAAAAGGTCTTGAACACTGAAGCTCAATTGAAAATGTATAGCATAAAGGACCTACTTCTTGTTTCAGTTGCATACATTTTGCCCTGATGATGCAAGCAGTTCCACTGACCACCTGTAGATGTACTTGCAATCAGAGAGGCAATGAAAGTTGTGTTGGTATGTGAGATGAATAAAGAATTCATAGCCTACTCATTTAGAAATGTCCATCGCTGTGGTAAACTGCATGCAACTGAAAGAAACATTTGCTAGGAACAGATGTTACACTTAATGCACCTTAAGAACACAGAAAGCACTTTATAGATGAAATGGAACAGGCAATCATGGCACAAAGTGGTTAAAAATGGCAGATCCCACTTTAATTTAACCCAGGATAGATGTGTACTAACCTAAAGGTTGCAGACAGAAGTGACAATTTTCACCCTATCTGGCCACAGAAAGCAGTCTATAGCCATGACCAACACAAGTATACAGCTGCAGTCCACTTCAAAAGTGGCTGATCAGGTAAAAATCTGAACCATGATGAGTCAGACGAAGACATTTCAAAACAGAGTGCCTTCGGTAACTTGTGTCTGCACTGTCTCCCAGCCTCCAGTTGTTTTCAGACTGGGAGGGGGGAAAGAGAGCGGAGGGAATTGTCTGGGTCAGCCCTACCCTGCAGCTGTCACTGACTGCCTGGCGGTGTGGGGGTGAGAGAAAGGGGTTTCTGTTCCTGCAGCTGCCCTGGCCCTACAGCACACTGAGCCCAGAGCAGGGAAACGGGGGATGTGGGTGAGACGGGTGTTGGAGGCACAGCTTGGGAAGGGCTCCAGGGTCTGTGTCCCTGCAGCAGCTGAGCGGAAAGGGCTCTGGAGTCTGTGTCCCTGAGTCCTTTCCCTGCAGCAGCCCTGGCCAGCCTGCACTGTGATCTACCACCTGGACTGCAGCTTTCAAGAGGCTGTGGGGGTGGGGGGGTGAAATGGAGCCCTCCCATGCAGACCCAGGGAGCTTACAAGACCCCAGCCAGCAGGCTGTGTGTGGGGGGGGGGGGGGCTCTGTTTTCCTCCTGCTTCTCCCACAGCCACTGCTGACAATTGCCTGGTTGTGGGGGGCTGTAGGGAGAGGGAGCACTCTGGAAAGTGTGTGGGAGCACCTCAGAGGCCAGTGAGGATGCAACCCCCGCCCCAAACAGCAAACTTCTGTTTGGTTGGGTCCCGCTGTAACTTCCACCAGGGGCTTTTTGAATGTCTGTATTTAGCCATTATAAGATCATAAGGATCATAAGAAAGTAGGGCTGGAGGGATATCACAAGGTCATCTATTCCTTGTAGACTAAGCATTATAGAATGTTTCCATCAGCATGCATCATTTTCTGTCCACTTCTATAGCGGTACAGAACTCAGTAAAAAAGGAAAACAAAATAGGAATGCAAAGAATTCACTGGATGTTGCATTAAGTACTAATTAGCAATCATCAAAGAGACTTCAGAACTCAGATGTTAAAAAGCAATATAAAATTTATTGTAGGATTACTTGAAAATGTATAGTAATTCAAAAAGGCTGTTAGCATACACTATTGTGATGGACAGTACAGCCCTACAGGGACTTCATAGGACAGGGAGACTTGTCAATCATTGTATTCTTGTGTGCCAGCTTCCTTAATGAAGGGGGAAAGCAACATCTGCCAGAGTCAAGGAAGTTAGGACCCAGAGGGGTTCACTCAAAAACAGAAAGTAGGACAGCTGTATTTAATTTTCAAAAGCCCATCTAAAATGACAGTCCCTTGAAAAGGCTGTTACTACTTGAGGAGATTAGGCTGTATTTCTCAACAGATTGCCATAAAGGTATACACACCTTTATTACCATACTTTGTGTGTACCTCTTATTTGAATAACAACATTTCTTTCATTTGGGTAGTTATGAACAGTCTTTACATAGTGCTATGTCTCATATATCCATATTCTTTCCCCAGAAAGGTTGTTTTTCTTTTTCAATAAAAATGATCTCACGCTGTTTTTGTTAAGGACTAGATGTGGGCTGACTCAGGTATCTGTAGTAACTTAATCTCCTTCAGAAACGCACACTAAATCTAACCTAATCTATATTTTTAAATTATAAATTAGAACTATCATTTAACTTGTTTAATACTTTCCATAAATAGTTTGAATAAATGGCTTAGTGCCTAATAAAGATGCTTTTAAACTTTCACCTTTGCCTGAAGCACATACAAGCTGACTGACATTGTGTGTGCAATATAAGAAACTCCAGTTTGATTAAAAACTTTGCATATAGTGAAAATTGAAGTTCTTTAAAAAAAACCCAGACAATTTAGTTATGCAACTGTCGCAGCATGAATGGGCTGTTGCAACATGCCATGTGATGCCCTGATGCTTTGACACCCAGTAGAGATCTATGTAAATTACATGCGACTGTTCATCTAATGTCAAAAGTATGTGCATTTGTGTCAAAAGTGTTTAACAAAATGCTAATTAAAAGCAAAACTCTACACAATTTGTAAATAAAAACAAGTATGTATAAGTTCATACACACTGAAAGAACTAGGACTGTTTATCCTAGATAGGACTGAAGTTGGGGTTTGGTAAGTCTTTAAATACCTAAGGGACAATTATTAAGAGGATAGAGATGGGCTTTTCCCTGTGGCTGTAAAGGATACAACTATGAACAATGGCTTCAAGCTACAGTATAAGAAGTTTAGCTTGGAGATCAGAAAAATCTTTCTGACTATAAAGGTGGTCAAGCATTGCAGTGGCTAATTAGAGAGGCTGTGACATCTCCATCCCTGGAGGTTATCAAGAATAGGTTAGAGTCTTGGCCGGGATCACTAAGTTAAGGATGATCCTCTCCTGAGCAGGGGTCTGGAGTAGATAACCTCATGAGGTCCCTCAAGCCCTCCTTTTCTAGGATCCTATAATCAGTGATGAGTAGGAAGGCAGGATTTGCTCCTCCTTTAGAATAGGCAGTAATTTGGCACAACAACCCATGGATTTCAGGAGACTACCTAGAGGAATAGGGGCATCTGTGTAGCAATTATTCTATGGATCTATTTTGAGACTGAGTTTCCTAGCAGCCTAGAGACCTGCTGGCGCCTGATTGCTGGTGCTACCCCTGCAAACAGGTTCTTAGGTCAGAAGGTTATTCCCAACATGAAGAGGGCTCAGCATGTGATACTTTGGGGCAGTTTTCCTACAGTACTCATTCACACAGAACTGCTTCCCCAAACTATTTTCCATACAAAGATGCTAAGATCTACAGCAGGTTGTTCTTTAGACTTAGACCCTAAGAGGAAACAAGCTGCAATGATTTCAGGTTCCCCACTTCATTTTGTACAAGCCAGGAGAAAGAAAAATCAGCATTTCAGAGGTTTTCCCTACACTTTCAACTAGATCCTGTGGGCATGGTTCCACAAGGGCACAAAGCAGGAATTACTTCCCAAGATGAAATTCTGAGATCTGTGTTATGCCTGTGTAACCCTATTGGATACTTCTTTGTTGTTACTTATTTTCAGAAATAGCATGCTTTCATTACATGTATTTATATTACAGAATATGGTAAAGAATTCAGACTGGGTGACAAATGTAGTAGTAGCATGAGCACGGAGAGTAAATCTTACTTCACGGACCCTGGTGTTAGGTTTTTTCCAATGGCTTTATCCAAAGTCCATTTAAGTAAAAGTCCCCCCTCCTTATGTTAAATTTCATAACCGATCTACTTAAGACCTTAAGTTAAGAGGAAGACTTCCATTAATTTCAATGAATTTGGAAAAGGCCTTTATGTGCTCAAAATACCTAGCATAGGGACATGATTGTCAAACTTTTTTAATTAATCCCATTGCTTCAGTAACAATGATAGCAGACAGCCATTTTTCTTTAATAAAAAAAAAATCACTTAAAATCTATCGCTAAAGTGACTTAGGACCTGATAGGCCTATCATCCAGACTTTACACACGTAAAAAATATTTCCCCAAACTTACTGGCTTTGCGTTGATAAAATTATTAACTCTGATAATTACAATAAACCAAAATAAGGCTAGAGTTATCCGGGGTAAGTAAAATGAGTGTTTGGAGTTATCTATTTCATGTTCAGCATGTCAAGTTTTAAAATTATATTTTCATCTTGATGTTTAAAAATAATTCCTTTGGGGAGACTTTCCACTACCTCTGCTGTCAGTGCCCAGTTGTTTATGTGATTTGCCTGGTGGGAAGTTATTCTTTTCACAACGCAAGTCTGAAATTACTATTCACTTTGACAAACCTGCTCCTGATTACACTCTGATGATGTGTCCTCACTCCAGCTCATGACATTGGTAAGATAAATGTGCAGAATGAGAATAAGGGCAGAGCACTCTAATATATGTTTTTCAGCTGAAAGAGATGCAATCAGACCTCCTCAATACTGGCTGATGTGTTCTTGACAATATTATGAGGAAATTAAAGTCTATAAGTATTGGCTGATGAAGGTGAATTATGATAAGTTCCAGAAGGTAATTGTCTGAGCCAGGGATGCTGATTAATTATGTAGTAATAAATTATTACATAGAAAGCTAGGTCCACTTGTGATATGCAGAGGTAGGAGGAGTATTAGTCAATAAATTGTACAAATACAATTCAAACTGTGCAATGCTTGTGGCCCTACCCTTAGTGCAAGTTATACAAATAAATGTTCTTAAAAAATAAGGCTCTTAAAAGGTAGCAATAAAAATAATTTGGGTAAGTATGGCCATGCTAGGGTCATATATGAACATAAATACATATCTACACACACATATAGACCCTTTTTAAAGATCTAATTTTTCCAAGATCTACCATTTTTTCTGAGGTATGTTGGCAGCCCTGTATGCATACTGAGGACTAAGTTCTGCTGCCAGATGCAACACTACTGAAGTGAATGAACTTGCATGAACCATAAGTATGGGCAGAATTTTGCCCTGGATCTCTTATTCAAGGTTCTGATATTGATACTTATCGACTTCTTATAATTCAAAATATACCTGTCTTCTCTGCATCTTATGACCATGTCAAAATCCTTTACAGGTATACCAAGTGAATTATTTCAGATTATTTCCTTTGTTCCCTGGCCTCTCCCCCTCTGGATCCCATGCACGTTTACCAGTGCCGCTTAAGGGCTAGATCTTATGTGAATTGTTCTCTGAAGGGTTCATTAACAATTAGAGAAATGGAGCACAACACTACAAAATGTGAATTGTCACTTAACTACTTCACAAGAGTAATTTAGCATATTGTAGCTCCTTCAGGAAATAATAACCATGTTTTAAATTCTACTGCAATCCAATCTAAATAGTTCATTTCAGTTTAAGAATAGCACTCAATAAAAGCACATTTGCAACAAGTTTCCTTTTCTTTTAAAGGTGGACATACTGACAGATTTCAATACAAAAGCACAAGGTTGACATATTCCTCACCCCAAACAACAAGGAGTAGAAAAGGCAATTGGCCCAATAAATGTTTATCTCCAATGTCATCCAGGTTCTGAAGTTTGAGTATGGAGATCACTGGGAGGAATGACCATCACATGAAGATATAAGCCCATTTCTTGAAGCATATGGATTCCATTCCTAGCCCGATTACCTTCCATTGTGCTCCCCCATGAAACATTGTGCTGCTGTTCCTAATTTTCTATTCATATATTTCACTCATCTCTTTCCATTTGTCAGTCTGAAATGCAAAAGACTATTCTCCTCTATGATTATATGGTGCCTAGCAAAATGCCTGGGCTTTTAACAAACTTCTGTACTGTCATACAGCTTCTGCTCAGTTTGACCAAAGATCAAGTTCCGTGCAGGAAGTACAGCCCAATAGATTACTGTGCTTGATTTGACAAAAGTGATTTATATTGTATTTTAATGTTTTATAGAGTGGCATGGAAGCTAGTTTACACTGGCGAAGTGTGTCATGTTAGTCTGTTTTACAGGTTGGGTTACATCTTGTGAAACAGGCAACTGACATCCTGTATTTGAGACAGCTGAAGGAATCATTACAATCTTTTATGAAAATGGACAACTGAAATAGCAGTCTTCAAAACTGAAACACATCTACCCCCAAAGCTTAGGAATATGCCACTCTGCTCAGGTATTCAAGCAAGCGGGGAAGAATGGCTTTGGCTCCATGTTGTGTTAAGTAGGGTGTGTGTGTTTGGAGAAAGATGGCTCAGATTTCAATGCTCAGAAACAGTCAGAAAAGAAAGTTTCAGGGCAGCTTAAATAAGTACAATTCCAAGGAAAGGCTTAAAAAGAAGACATTGTCTTTAAAAAGTCCGTTGCTGGAAGAAAGGAAAAATATCTGATAGTCCGATTCTTCCTACATTCAAACAAGGAGGACTTGATACATTCTTATAATTGTAATTGCAAAGATACCCAGTTTAATCATTAGTTTCCCTTCCTAACTGGAGCTAACTGAATTTTTGTCTACCTGCTCAGGTGAAAATGGAGAAAATTACCTGCCATTTTTAATTAATAATATTAAACATGATTCTGGCATTGAGATGTCAGCTGGCTTATGTGGTTTAATCACAGCCAACTAACCCATTTTTTAAGTGGTATTGATCTTGCACTATTTTTAAATGTTCATTCAACGCATTTCATATATTTTATGCCAATGTTCTCAGCAAAAAGATGGTTAGAAAAATGAAGTAGTAAGGTTCGAATCTTGCAATCCCTCCTCAGGCTAAAAACCCTCATAACTCTGAGAAGTTTGGGTGAAGTAGCATTCCAGGACCTGGTTTTGAATGTCCAAAAGGGAAAGAAGAAAAAAAATCAGAAAAAGCCAGTAAAATAGAATGAGGGCCTTTTGATGCAGAAAAGAGAATTGAAAGCAGTGTTTAAAATGCTTTGTCCTTGATTTACCCTTTGGCATCTAGTTACTGCAGGCATTACAGATCATTTTGCCACATTACATGCATACACACTGAAATATTTCCACGTTCCTTCCTTCCCATTTTTCTTCTTCTGGATTTTCATTTCTCTATAAGTTACTTAACAATTCTTTTTTTTTTTTGGATGAAGTGCCCAGTGTCATGAATTGATTAACAGCTGGCAGTCAGCACATCCTGACTTATTCAGGTCAGCAAAAAGCAACTCAGTGAATCTTTTTTGGTCTGAATCCCAGATTTTCAGATATGACAGTACTCCACAGACCTAATGTATTGGTAGTTGGGGAATGCAGAAAAAAGTAATCTTTTTAAAAAGATTAAAGGTAGAAAACAAATAAATCTTGGGTAGCAATTTCAGGTTACTGTATACATTCTTACATTTTCTAATTCTGACATTTCTCTTTTCCTTTCACCTACTCTTTAAGTCTCTTTCTATATATTTTTGCAATCTCATTTTTCCCCACAACCACACACTTTTAAAATACATATATCTTGTAGTTGTGCTCCCACTCCCCATCCCAGACCTTTTTGAAAACAAAAGCCAAATTCACACTGACTTCACAGAACATTAAAGGTGAGTAAAGGTGGTAAAGGTAAGAAGCAATACATAAAAATGTCTCCCATGTTTAGTCTCTTCATGGTTCCTAACCAACTGAAGGTCAGATCCTGCAAACACTCACACGTGCTTTAAGTTTACTTATGCAAATTGAGTGGAACAGTTGATGTGCTTAAAAGTTAGAAAGCCTGGGGCCTTATGCTTGAAAATGTACATGTATGTGCACAGGGACAGAAGTGACTGGATTTGAAAGTCTTTGCAGCCATATTTTACTCTTTTATTTTAATCATACTATTATTACTTTGAAGTCAAAAGAGCCAGTATTTGCCTCATGAGCTTGTAAACCAACCTGAAACACGACATACCTGATTGAGCAAACATTAAGGAAGGGGAGGAAGGAAGACAAGAGTTGTGGGGAGCTAGTTAGTTGGGCAGCAGGAGAAAAAAACCCCCACCTTTCTCTCAACAGAGTTGCATCCACATCAGGAGTTTGGCTGCTTCAGTACTGCCATGATAGTTACGTGCCAACAGGTGCTGCATGAACACGACCTGAGATCCAGCTAAGCAGCAGTGCCTATGGATGTGTCCAGTCTCAGGCCCAGCTAGAAGTAATCAAGGAATCAGGCTGAGCACCCCGCAAGAGCAGGGCCAGATAACCTTTAGTGGGCCCTAAGCAAAGAAACTCATGGGTCCCTCCTTTTTTTCACTCGATTACAATATTTAAAATAAGCACAACTGGGCCCCAGGGATGACACGTAGGGTGTGCACATAGACACACACGCACCCCCAAAAGTGGTGGTGCACACTGTGTTGACGGCACCTGCAGTCGCCACTTGCCACCCCACCAGTGGCATCTGCAGGCAGTCCGTGATCCCTGCTGGCTGCCGCCGCCAGCACTGGTGATGTCTGCGGGAGCTCCCCCGCTTACCACCGCCGCACTCCCACCACTGCCATGCCCCGCAGCTGCTAGGAGCACGTATCATTCATGCTGGACCCCTTCTTCACTTAGGGTCCTAGGCAGATGCCTAATTTGCCTATGTGTTAATCTGGCCTTGCTCAAGAGAATCCTGCCCATACTGATATATATAAAAGTTCACACTAGAGAGCCTGCTGCTTTCTGAATAAGCCCTGCCTAGGTTTTGGCTTATTGTATCTTAGAATCATAGAACAGAGAATCATAGAAAATGAGGGCTGGAACGGACCTGAGGAGGTCATCTAGTCCAACCCCGCTGCTCAAAGAAAGACCATTCCCAACTAGATCATCCCAGCAAAGGCTTGGTCTAGCCAGGTCTTAAAAACCTCCAAGGATGAAGCACTGGGGGTGGTGGTGCAGAGTTTTAAATACCTGTAAATTTTGGCCTTCTGTTTTGTTTTTTTTTATCATGGAAAATCACTTCGCCCTGTCCCCTTCACTCACCAAGACATGTCCATCCTCACCATCACTGTTTTGTGGCACTGAACAGCTCTCATATACAGGTGCCCTGCCCATGCCATTGCCCCTCACTTCCAAGCCACAGTTTCCCAGCCCTCACTGATGCCCCTCACTCCCCATCCACAACCCCCTGGGCCCTGCTAGTGCCCTTCATCCCCTACCCCCAGCCTTGCCTGAGGGGCCTGCAGGCCAGGACTTGGGTCCATGCTCTTGCCTCCTCCCAGAAGCACCTGAGCCCTGACTGTCACATGTGGGAGGCAGTGGCTGCTATGGCAGAGCAGAACTTGGAGCCCATTCTCCCTGCCATGGGTAGCTGGAGCAGAGCCTGTTGTGCAGGGTGGATGTAGGCTGCTTACTGCAGGCTCAGGCTCCCTGCCTTACTGTCCTCCCCCAGGGCAGAGTGGGGCTGGGCAGGGAAGCTCAGTGTCATTGCTGCAAGCACTATGCCACAGGGGCGAGGCACCCCCTGCCCACCCAGCTGGAAACTTAAACCCCTCCCCACTCCAAAACAACAGCATTCAAAACAGGAGGTGGTCATTTAATCAGGATACAGGTATGGCGATTTTTTACTGTTCTAGCTATGTGTAAATTAATATCAATTTTAAGCCCCCCAATTTGAATCATTATGTAATCCAGCCCACTGTCACACAAGATGCCAGTGTTGTAAAACATGCTATGGGGTCTTTAATGACTTCAGAAGATCAAGATCACCGCTTTAAGATTCATCTGAAAAATGGTATCACCACAATGCTGTTTTGCAGTGCTCTACTAGGGTTCATTACTGTCTCATAAGGAAAAGCACCACCTGCTGACATCACTGCTCACAGTGTTCTGGATTTCCCTTAATAATCTTCCATCCAGCTCAGATCAGACTTGACACTGTCTAATGTATAGGTCTGACAGGACCACAACCCACAGTGGTGTTCATATCATTACAAAGTAAAATAAACAACTTTTCCCCTTGCAGTAGTTTATCTTTGCATACTTTTATAACAAATGAATGTAGTTCCAGTTCAGGCAGAGCAAACTTCAGTTAGAATCAATGAAAAAAAATTTTAACCTTAGACTAAATGCTCTTTGTGAACCAAACATGATGCCTGCCTGGATTTAAAAAAAGGAAATAGTTGTGGAAACTCAATAAATCTAATTTTATTTATTCCACACTGTCAGTCTTTTGGAAAAGTAATGCAGAGAAGGTGCAATCAATACAACAGGAAAAAGGAGAATGAAAATAATTAAGAGCCAAAAATATTTACATCTATTTGTGAAAATCCTAATGTATGTGCACTTTCCAGTCTTTGACCCTGATCCCACAAGCTGTTTTGCACATACTAATGTCTGACCCCATATGAGGTTCCAGTGATTTTACTAGTCTGCCCACACAGAATAATTTTCAGGACAGCAGCCTGGGCTTATTATTCTAATAGTCTAATGGTGGTTCTACAGGTTAATCATCAAATGCAAATTACAGCAATTTAATTATGGAATCTAAAAAATGTTAGAATAATGGTGTTCTTCTACATTTGAATAATCTTTATCCTGTATTGCATTCATAATTACAGGATGCCTAATTATAATAATTAGCCATCATTATTTGCTAGATATACAGCATGGTATGCAAAAGCTTTAGATGAAACAAACCATAATAGATTCTTATTAAATGCAATGCAGGAGGCTGCGAGATATTTAGCTAAATGTAAAAGTTTTCTCCTTCCCAAATAAAAGTAATCAACAATCACACTTCAAATACTGAATTTCCTGATTGCTTGCACATGCAAACAATCTTTTTAAATGTAGCCTAAGAAAATAGAACATATTTTCAATTAGAGCAAGTGTGAAAGAAATACATAAATTGTACATTTATACCTAAACGCCATAGTCTTCACTGGTGCTTCACTGGTACATTTAGATAATTACTGTCTCATAAGGAAAAGTGCCTTATGATGCAGCAACTGGCTAATTTGGTGCAGACATTTAGAATTTGGTTTCTCTTGGCACTGTTTTGACACACCAGCTGGCTAATTTGTTGTTCATGTATTTCTTCCCTTGTGTGTAGTAAGCTTCTTGTCAGTAAAAGAATTCCCAAACCTTTAGGTTCTCAGAGCCTGGAAGAATTACAAGTCACCAGTAAAGTCTATTATTGTGCAACAGTCTTTTCCACAATACTTCTAATAAAACAACATTAGAGAAGTCCTGACTCATTTCAGAATTTTTACTTGTAAAAATGTTAACTTTTCCTTTTAATCGCTTAGAAGACAGCATGCACCAATAATTCAAATAATCTCTTTATTAAAAAAACCCTCTGTGACAGTGTGGGAGCCTGGGGTGGCCATGAACACCCCTAGCAACCCCCTACCATGCCAAGTTGGTGTCAACACACCCTCACCATCTCGCCCACCACGTCTTTGATGTTAATAATTTTTTAAGGGAGGCTGCCTTTTTTGTCCTCGTTGACACGGTGTCCTGATGTAGCCCAGTCTGTGTTCTGTCTTGGGTGACTTGGCACACTCCAGCCTTAGGGGCTATGCGTGGCTCCAGCCACCCCTGTACCACGCCCCAACCCTCGCAGATGTACCGGATGTTGTCTGGTTAATTCCCCTCTCCGCACCTTCACGGGCGCTCCCTGGCTCATCTCGCAATTGCCCGCACCCCACGGATGCTCTCTAGCTCACCTCTCGCCAATCACCCGCACTGGGGCTGCCTCTTGCAAATTGCCGGCACTGGGGCTGGGGTCGATACACCCCTGAACGTCGTGCCCTCTCTGGCACCAGGGTCCCCACGCTACTGTGGAGCCCCTATGAGGCCTCCTCCAACCCCTAATAGCCTCACCCAGTCCTCCAGTTTAACAACAAACAACCGGAGCAATAATGCAAGCCAACTGGCTATAACTCAAATCTAAGCCTCCTGGCTAAAGCATTCTCTAAAGCATGCAACATCTCACACCCGTAAAACCAGTGGTTTGTACCTCCAGGCCTTTCCCTTCTCCCCTTTCAGCTGACTCACCAGGTGTCGGCCCTTAGTCCTCCTGGTTGCCCCTAGCAACCAGCACCTGAGCCTATACTGCTGTTTTTCAGTAGCAGGCACCTTAGTGCCCTGCTACACCCTCTCATGCAGGAATAAGCAGCATCTCCCAAAATTTAACAGTTGCTACCCACAGAAAGAAAGTTCCAGTTTGCATGAACACATGAGTATACTTCTTGCAGATTGATTGCATTACAGGGTGCAAAATAGTAAAATTAAAGATCATTGATAGAAAAAAAATATGGCAAAGCACTGCATCTACCTGTATCCAGCTGGAATATGTCTCAGAAGCTTACTTACGGAATTTGTCAATGTAACTTCAGCTATATAAACTGAAGATAGTCTCACAAGTAGTGCAATAGCCAATAGACATTTTTTAAAACATAAAACAATTGCCTCTGAATATGTTATTGAAAAATTCTCAGCAAAAGTGTCTCTCTTTACACATTGTTAAGACACCATGCAGAGTTTTGAACTGTTAAGTTCTAGATGCTTCAGGTCATGCAAACATGCCACCAGCAGTAAAAATAGGAGCTTCTTCCAATGAAGGTATTTTTATGTTCAAGAACTTTTGATATCCTAATAGAAGCAATTAACTTTGAAAGTTCATCAGAGGGATGTTTTATTAAAGATATCTTACAGGATGGCTTTACTTGTGCAGTTTCTTTTTTTTGTTTCTTTTTGTTTGTTTGTTTGTTTTTTAAATCAAGGATATATTTACATTTATATATTAACTGGTCCCTAAAATTGACTCCAGAAAACACCTTGAGTAATTGGGCTACAAGGTAGAAGTACTCTCAGGTTTGGGAAAAACACCACACCTAGGGCAAAACAACCTGCATTGGTCCTTTAAAACAGATTGACAGATTCATTGATTTTTTTTTAAGTCAACAAAGGACCATTATGATGATCTAATCTGACATCCAATATAACACAAGCTATAATACTTCATCCAGTAATTCCTACATCAAGCCTTAACTTCTGGTTGGACTACTGTATGCCTTTGAGAAAGACATCCGGTCTTGATTTTGTCATGGAAATTTTTTAAGTGTGTGCTGCCAGTACAGAAGAGGTTAAACTGACATGCGCAGTTTGAAGCTGTGAGTGGAAATTTCCAAGGCTCACCCAGTCCTTGCCCCCTGGGTGACCTGCGGAGCTGTCAATCATTGCTGACCTACTTTCCCCACAGACGCATGCTCAGATTGTGTCAGCTCCTGACTGAGAGCATGCTCAGTCAGAACCTGACATGAGGTAATCGGACTAGAAATTTCTCTGCGGAGAGCACGCTGATTGGCTACTAAATTGATATAAAAGTTCTGTGAGCCCCTCCCTCGGGGGGAGATCGCGTGGACTAGAGACAGAGGCTGCTGCTGCAGGGACTGTTCTCTGAGTCAGGCTTCAGGGCCTATTGATCTCCTCCTTCGGTGGCTTAGTACTTGTTGTACTGCGGTTTTGACTACGTTCATCTGGCTTTCTGACTTACCTTTTGAACTGATTAACGGCTTACGATTTCGGATCACCCTCTGGACTTTGTTTAACCCGGTTCCAGATCATCGACCTCGGCTTTCTTCACCAACTACGACTCTGCTCATCCCTCCAACTGATGTCTCCGCTGCATCACCTTCTGGCTCCTGACCTCGGCTTTTTCATACGACCACCCGATTCGTCCATTGCTGTGGACTGGCGTCACGCGGTTCATCATCACCGTGTTACAGTTCGTTTTTGTTGTTTGTGATCCCCATTTATGAGCTGTTGACCAGCCCTGGGACTAGGTCTTCGGACTGAACCTCGTGGGCCAACAGACCCCTTTGTTGTTAACTGTTTGTTTGTGTTTCAGAACTGTAACTGAAGACCTTTCTGCCTACGCCTGAAGCGTAAGTCAAATAAATTCACCTGTTCTTTCTCAATCCGCTCCGAGTCCCTATCTCCAGACTCTACGCCGCTAATCCCACCTGTCCGTATCTAATTGCCACCCCGGCCCACCGTGACCTTGGGGCCCGATCCTTCGGTTTTCCCTGACAAATTTAACAACTTCAAGTGATGGAGAATCCATCACTTAACACTTCTGATGTCTGTACTTTATACAGGGTTATGTCCAGAATTAGAAGAATTTAAGAAGTTGGACTAGTTAGTTACTATAACAATCAGGCCAGGCCAATGTGTACAACCAAGTGGTAAATAACCATATTACTCCATAGAGAGGAAGATGAAATCAGAGAATGTGGAAGATCATTGCCCAAATAACTGGGGAGAAGTGCAAGGGAAGATTTACCCACAGCAGATTTGTTGCTGATAAACTGCTCAGCACAGTTTAACTGGACAAGAGGAACTTAGCCTGGGACCTTAAAAGAAGAATTCCATGTACTGCTTTGTTTTTGAAAGATGAACAAAACCAGAAAAGGGTGTGAGATATTGCTAACCAACACAATTAAGAGGTAGAAATTTTCATGGACTACTACATACAGAAATATGCAGAAATATGCAGGTAGATGCTTCAAAAAGGTGGTACATAGATGTCGGATGTGAGCCAAACTGTAAATACTCTTCCAGCAAGGAGTGAAGATTGGTTAATTCCATGAAGCAGATTTATTAATAGAGTAGCCAACTGCCCATCAAAAATGATGGGTGGAGAGGGGAAGGCGGCCAGGGACTGCGGCCTGCATCCAGCTCCATTCCCCCACCACCTTCGGAGCTGGGCCTGCTCTCCCTCTCCCTCCCCACAACTGCTATGGGGCCAGGTCACCACCCTGTCTACTCCAGTGCTGCCACCACTGCCTGCAGGGCCAGAGGGGTGTGGCTACTGGTGCTGGCTTTGCTCCCCTGTCCTCCGTTTCTGCAGCCCTCCCCCTCCATCCACTCTGTTGCTGCCACCTGTAGGGTTTGGGGGTAGGGCCAGCATTGCTGGCTCATCTGCCCCATTGCCTGGTAGGGTGGAGGGCGGGGAAGGAAGGGACAGAGGCCCAGGCCCAGGCTCATTCCCCTCACCCTCACCCTCACCCCTGCCACTTCGAGGCCAACAGGAACAGAGCCCATTGTCTCGGCCCTGCACCCCTCATCCAGCCCCACACCACCCAATTCAGGCCTGGCCCTGTTTCCCCACCCCTGCATCACTTTGGGTCAACCCTGTTCCCCCACAGCAGTTCATAGTTTCATAGTTGGTAGGATCGGAAGGGACGTAAGCAAATCATCAGGTCCAACCCCCTGCCATGGCAGGAAAGAGTGGAGTACTGGAATCAAACAATCCCGGAAGGTGTTCATCTAGCCTCCTTTTGAAGACACCCAGAGTAGGAGCGAGCACCCTTCCCTTGGAAGTTGGTTCCAGATCCAAGCTGCCCTGACTGTGAAGTAGTGCCTCCTGATGCCTAGCCTGAATCTACTCTCCGTCAAACTATGGCCATTATTCCTTGTTACTCCCAGTAGTGCTGGTGGGAACAGGGACTCCCATTGCCTGCTGATCTCCCTTGGCAAGTTTATAGACAGCCACTAGATTCCCTCTCAGCTTGCTCTTGTGGAGGCTGAACAGGTTCAGGTCTCATAGCCTCTCCTCATAGGGCCTGTCCTGCTGCCCCCTGATCATACAAGTGGTCCCCCTCTGGACCCTCTCCATGTTGTCCACATCCATCCTGAAGTGCAGTACCCCAACTGGGGCCTGACAAATGTCACATAGAGGGGGAGGATCACCTCCTTGGACCTGCTCGTGATGCGTCTGTGGATGCATGACAAGGTGTGGTTAGCCTTCCTGACTCTGTCCCCACATTGGCTGCCCATGTTCATCTTGGAGTCTATAACGACTCCAAGATCCTTTTCTGCCTCTGTGCTGACAAGAAGGCAGTTCCCCAGCCTGTAGGTGTGCTGCTGGTTCTTTCTCCCTAGGTGCAGTACCCAATATTGAATCCTATCTTATTCTCATCCACCCACTCCTGTAACCTGTCCAGATCCAATTGCAGGTTGTCCTTCTAGTATGCCCACTTCCTCCACACCTTAGTGTCATCTGCAAATTTGAACAAGGTGCTTTTCACCCCCTCATCCAAGTTGCTGATGAAGATGTTGAACAGTGCAGGCCCAAGAACCATACCCTGGGGGACCCCACTGCCCACATCCCTCCAGGTCAAAAATGACCTGTCCACCACCACTCTCTGGCTGTGGCCCTCCAGCCAATTGGTGACCCATCTGATTGTGTAGGCATCGACAACACCATCTCCTAATTTCGAGTTGGGGGCTGTTCCCCCTGCCCTGTCCCTCGCTGTGACAGCCCCAACCCTTGCACCACCGCTGCCTCCTTCACGGAGCAGGGGGGGGCACTTGCCCTTTCCCCCATTCTGCCACGAAGTCAGGCCTTTCCCAAACCTCCATACCACCATTGTGGGGCCGCTGCTGGGTCTGCCCCCTCACCACCATTGTGCGGCCTGGTGTGCCCCCCCCATACGCTCCATTTTGGGCCCAGACTGGGCCCTGCATGCCCCCCCACCCTTCCTGCCACCACTGCCACTTCCAAGGATCAAGGGGGTGGGGCCAGGCCAGCTCTGATGGCCTCATCCCCCCATTCCATCTGCTCCATTGCTGCCACCTCCAGGGAGCAGGGCGGAGGGGATAAGGCCAGCTGTGCTGGCGGAGGGGCCCCTCCCCTGGCTCTGTCCTCTTTGTCTCCCTCATCCTGGCAGCATTCTGCCACCTCCTGTCCTGCTGTGTTCGCACTCTGATTGGCTGCTGGAAATAACCAATCAGAGTGTGAATAAAGCATTATGGACAGACAGACCGACAGGCTACGGCTTTTATATTAGAATATTCTGATCCAGATCAGTATAGAAAATGGTGACATCTTGTCTCAAAGTCTAGGCATTCAATATATATGGAGTTGCTGCTTGACCCATACTTCATGTTCTGTGTATTTTAAAATCTATTTTCTGCACTTGACTTTGTGTTTCTTTATCCAAATACCATTTTGTTTTACATTCTGGTATCTAACACAACATTTGAAGAGTTTAATTTCAAGAGATACTTAATTCTACTTTCTGAAGTCTTATAAAATTTAATTCAATTTTAAATTAAGCTTTCTGGAATTGAACATTTTTCTCTCTTCTCTTAATTAGTAATCATCTACTTTTGAGACATCCTGGTGTTTTTATATTTGGCTTGATCAAGGGGCAACCTTGAATTTAGTTTACCTTGTTATGTGCTTTGTGTGATTATATTAGGATTTCATTTAAGAGGATAAAAATTGAGAAAACACTCTGAAGGGGAGACAAGGAGAAATTGTACTAATCAAAGAAAGGATACTTTTTAAAATAAGGAATGAACTGATTGATGATTGATATGGTTGATTAACTGTATTGATGCTGATGAGCAACAGAACACACTCTATACCACGGAATCTATTTGCCAAACAATAGTCCCCACTTATTTTGCCATTTAAATAATTTTTACATTAGTTGGCTTAGAGTATACAATTTAGCCAATTCCTTGTGAAAATACGTTTCATGATACATTTTAGTAATTGACAAACTCTAAATATCTTTTTATTAGTATTTTTGCTTACTTTAAATGAAGCTTAAGATGGGAGGGAATGTTATTTTTCAAGTGGCATAACAGAATGCTCCCGAAGTAATTTGGGTAGAGAAGGATTTACTTACCTCCTTTGGTAGTTGAAGCTAGTTTCTTTACAATGGAGGTTGAGTGCAAAACTTGTGTGACACATTTATTAAGTTCTTGGAATTTGATGATCATATTTTAGCAAGGGTGTGCTATGGGTAACAAAATGGATTCAAGCTCAGATAATGGTAGATAAGGGTCTGAACTACTGCCTACCAAAAATCAATAGAAGTTTCATTCAATGGGTATTCAATGGGGCTTCAGTGGGTATTAGATCTAATGGCATGATCCTTCTTCCTTAGGGCCCAGTCCTGCTTCCACTGAAGGAAGTGGAAATTTCACCACTGTCTGTAATACAAGTAGGATTGAGCCTATATTTGGCATACATAGGTAAGTTTCCATAATATAAAGCCCAGCCCTGGAGGAAAACCAGTATACTCCATTAATTTTCAAACTTGACTAATGTTTAGATAGGCAAAACTGCCATGAAGTAGTGATAAGTGCCAGATTATAGCAATTTTTTTTTTATAGACAATACATGGCCCATACCAAACCTGTAGCAGTAGCTTAAGTCCTTTATGCCCAAGAAGAGAAATGAAAACAGGAGGAAACCCTCCTCAAAGCAGAAGCCAGATATTTCCTGCAAAGCCACCAGCCAGCCTTGGTAAGGATGGAAAGAGATACTGGAAGAGGTAATAGTTTGGGTGAGGCCCCTCCTCCTTAATTTCATTGGCACCAGTGAAGAATAATGCCAGCCAGGGGATAGGGAAGGAAAACACGTACACCCAATTGATGGTGGAAAAATGGAGTTCATTGGAAACAAAAATTCCACTCAGGTCCAATAGCAACACTCACTTACCCAGAGAGTACAAGTAGGAAGGGATACACAAATGGAGATATATGCCATGGATCAATCCCAGGCTATTGTTTCTACATACTACATTCCTTTTTTCTGGATCTCTGGGGGTTACTGCAGCATGTCCAAGATTATTCCAGTACAGCAGAGTTAGGATTTGCCTTAGGGTACATGAACTACAAAATTGTAGCAAAAAAACATGTAAAAAGAAAAGCTGAAAGGGTAGGATCAAATTATACACTGCTGTTTTTCTAAAAGCATGAAATCAAATCATTTGTGATCAAATGAGACATTATGTCACATCCGTCATATGTATTCCTTCATGGATTATTTTAAAAACTAGACTGTAATTTCAAAAGTGCTAAAAACCTTAATTAAGAGACAGAAGATAGCTCACAGGAGCTATTACTTCGAAGTTTTGATTAAGTAGCTCATTAGATATCATTATGTAGCGGAACTATACCTATGATTTACTTCTATTTTTTTCTGTAACTGTCTCCAAAGATGATTTTATATTTATCAGAAATCTTCTCTTATTGTTATTTTTAAGGACAAAAATCACACACAAGGAGGCATACAAAGGGAATATGTTTATGTGGTTTCCAGTGAATCTAAAGCCATCTGATACTTTAGATGAGATCAGTTGTTTGCAGTTGTCACGGAGTCACAGAAGGGCTCCGTGATTGTGAGGGTGATTGGCAGGGCTGCCAATCACCCAGGCAACCCAGGTGCCTGGTTGCCAGGGGCAACCAGGCGGTCACATGACCGGAAGGGGGCAGGGCCAGGCCTTTAAAACCAGCTCAGGCCAGAGCCTGAGACACAGTTCCCTTCTGGCTGCTGTAGGAGCAGGAGCTCTGCGGCTGAGCTGAGCGGCCTGGGTTAGTGGCTGCTACTTCATTGCGCTACCCGGCTGCAATGATGCCGGGAACAGCATCGCCCTGACTGGAGGTAGGATTGCGGGCCCTGGTGGGGCTTGGAGTTATTAGGCGTGTGGAGCCTCTGTATTTATGTTATAGCCAGAGGGCTGGAGTGTTTAGTTATAGTTTACATCCGGAGGACCGGGGAGGCTGTAGGGGAGCGAGGAGGCCTCAGGGGAGCTCCCCAACAGCTTGGGGGTTCCCAGGGCCCAGTTGAGGCACAGTGCCGGGGGCACTAGTGTCAGTGCGGCTGGGCATGGTATTGCGCCAGGGAGGCGCAGTGTGCGGGTTACAGACCCCAGCCCAGAAGGGCGGTGTTTAACCCTGGAGCGGAGCAGTGACAGAGTGCAGGAGGCGCAGAGTCAGCCCGAGAGGGCAAGGCCCGGAGCAGGGCAGAGACAGAGCGCGGCGAGAGCGGCCTAGCTAGCCACCCAAGGGCGCTGAGATTAGGGCGGCGATAGTGAGCCGGCCCGAGGGCGCCGAGGCCAGGGCGGCGATAGAGCTTAGGCCAGGGCGGCGATAGTGCCAGCCACCCGAGGGCGCCGAGATTAGGGCGGCGGTAGTGCCGGCCCAAGGGCGCCGAGACTAGGGCGGCGATTGAGCCAAGGCTAGCGCGGCGAGAGCAGCCTAGCTAGCCACTCGAGGGCGCCGAGACTAGGGCGGCGATTGAGCCAAGGCTAGTGCGGCGAGACCAGCCTAGCTAGCCACCCGAGGGCGCCGAGACGAGGGCGGCGGTAGTGCTTGCCCAAGGGCGCCGAGACTAGGGTGGCGAGAGGCCCGAGATCCGGGCGCAGGGAGTGAGCCGGCCCGAGGGCGCCGAGGCTAGGGCGGCGAGAGTGAGCCGGCCCGAGGGCGGCGAGAGTGAGCCGGCCCGAGGGCGGCGAGAGTGAGCCGGCCCGAGGGCGCCGAGGCGAGGGCGGCGAGAGTGAGCCGGCCCGAGGGCGGCGAGAGTGAGCCGGCCCGAGGGCGCCGAGGCTAGGGCGGCGAGAGTGAGCCGGCCCGAGGGCGGCGAGAGTGAGCCGGCCCGAGGGCGCCGAGGCTAGGGCGGCGAGAGTGAGCCGGCCCGAGGGCGGCGAGAGTGAGCCGGCCCGAGGGCGCCGAGGCTAGGGCGGCGAGAGTGAGCCGGCCCGAGGGCGGCGAGAGTGAGCCGGCCCGAGGGCGCCGAGGCTAGGGCGGCGAGAGTGAGCCGGCCCGAGGGCGGCGAGAGTGAGCCGGCCCGAGGGCGGCGAGAGTGAGCCGGCCCGAGGGCGCCGAGGCTAGGGCGGCGAGAGTGAGCCGGCCCGAGGGCGGCGAGGCTAGGGCGGCGAGAGTGTTCCAGACTCAGGCAGAGCCGGCGATTAGCCAGGCGCCGGCTAGAACCCAGCCCAGGGGGCCGGTAGCGAGCGGCGCTGGAGGAGCCGACCCAGGAGGCGCCAGCAAGTAGCTGGGCGCCAGCGTGATAGGCCCAGGGCGTGGGGAACGGGCCAGAGATTGGGGCCCGACCCAAGGAGGCGCCAGGTGGGCGAAGAGCCCCGGTGCCCGAGAGTGAGAACAAGGGCACCCGAGGGGCGAGGGACCATACAAGCGTCCCCCGGAATAGCTGCGAGGCTTGGGGCGTGCTAAGGGGGAGGCTTGGAGGCACGCATTGCCCTTAAGGCAGGACGCTTATTAAATCCCCAGTCTGGAGTAGGGACGAACAACTAGACCGTCCATTAGGGAAACTGGCAGCCTCCACATTACATATCTTAACATCAAAGTCGTGGCGGGCGAGGTTCTGAGGGTGCTACGTCACCCTAACGTGACGGTAGGCGGCGCTAGGGAGCTCACGGCCGCCCCTAGTCGCCGCGCCCTCACAGCAGTGTTCAATAGAATAGGTGCATCAATAGAAATATTTCCACTGACTGTTGGAGCAGACTTGGAAGCTGCTGAATGCTTTCAGTTCTGGGACCTTACCACCTCAATCTTATGCTTGCTTGTCATTTTACAGAATCAGGACTTCAAAGTGTCGTACAGCATCAACTAAACACGCAAAAAGGTAACAATGAATGAATTAAATCTTTGTTCTTCTAATCTATCCAAAGTCACATGATATAACATCAGCTGTAGTATGTCCCCTTCATTCCCACAGAAACCAAGAAACATTATCTTTCTTGATTACAATTTTTTGTTCTATTGGGCACTCTTGTAAACACATTCATAAAGATTACTTCTATTGTTTAAATTTTTAACCTACAAGATTGAATGAGCAGAAAACAAAAAAACAAAAACAGAAAAACAGCAGGAAGACAGTGTTAGTAAAGTTAAAGTATTCTTTATTAAGAGCTACTGATTTATCTGAAACATCACGTTTTATTATAAGAACGTGCATGAATTGCAATTACGTAGCCCCTACAGAATAGATGTGTTGACAGCTCTTAGCCAAACATCATACATTGCTAAATAACACTCCTTAAATCATTGTGCTTTTGTGTTTTTGACCTGCTTCATGTACTAGCCTTTCCTCTGCTCTTCTGTTTCCTCCAGTCCCTTTGCATACTGTCTGAAAACTTTTTTCTTGATGGTCTATAGTTTATATGAAAGACCACATATGAAAAAGGTACATTGTAGCCACTGAAGTCAATTATTGACTGCCTATAAATGCAGTTAAACCCAAAAACGCACTATGAAGCCTTTTTGACCAGCCAGATAGTTCTGTTGCTATATGTTCTGTGTTCACAGCTTCTTGTTTCTTTTTGGCTTCAGCCTACTCTCTTTTTCTATTTTAAAGTCCTAATGAATATATTTTTAGATCATTCCCCAGTGGTTTCTTTTCTTTTCTTGAAACTATTAGTCCCAAATACTGAAGGAAAAACAGACACAAAAAAAAAAAATCAGTAATGTAACATCAGTAATGTCCACCTTAACTGGACAAGGTGTGGTTAGCCTTCCTGACCGCATCCCCACAGTCGGCCCATGTTCATCTTGGAATCAATAGAGATTCCAAAATCCTTTTCCACCTCTGTGCTGACAAGAGGGGAGTTCCCCAACCTGTAGGTATGGTGCCGGTTGTTCCTCCCCAGGTGCAGTACCTTGCACTTGTCCATATTGAAACCCATCCTATTCTCATCTGCCCACCTCTGTAAGCTGTCCCGGTCTAGTTGTAGCCTGTCCTTCTCTTCTAGCATGCTCACTTCTTCCCACATCTTAGTGTCAGCTGCGAATTTGAACAAGGTGCTTTTCACCCCGTTGTCCAAGTTGCCAATGAAGATATTGAACAGTGAGGGCCCTAGGACTGACCCCTGGGGAACCCCACTGCCCACATTCCTCCAGGGGAAATAACCCATCCACCACCACTCTCTGGGTACAGCCCTCCAGCCAATTTGAGACCCATCTGACTGCATAGGCATCAACACCACAGTTGCCTAATTTTCTAATGGTGCACTCTTGGGTATGTCTATCCAGTACCATACAGAGATACCCCAAACAAGCTGTAAATGCACAGGCTGGGATTCTGGCACCTATCTAACACAAAGCAGGTACCTGAGCTACCCCTACACATAACAGCTCTGGAGCCAGAAGTAATAAAACATTAGTAAACTATTTTAAGTTCCACAGCTGACATATAAGATATCTAGATATCTACCTTCTGTCTGATCTATTAGTCCAGGTGCCCACTCTCCAAGACAATTGGAAAACGAATAAAAAGGAATGAAATGCTAAGTGTTCTCTTCTCTGTTGATCCAGACTGTGCCTCCCCATCTCTGGAGGTGATATAGGGTGAATAGAAGACATTTTTATTATTTGACTGTGACATTAATGATATCACTTTTCTTTCATCAAGTGTTTTCTTTCTCTTGTTCAAGTGAATCTCCTGGACAAGGGAGAAGAGATTGATGTCATATATCTTGATTTCAAAAAAGCTTTTGATCTGGTCTCCCATGATCACCTCTTGGCCAAACTGCCCAGTTGTGGCCTTGGCTCCACCATGATCCGCTGGCTGGGAAATTGGCTCCGTGGTCGGACCCAGAGGGTTGTGATTGATGGCAGTCACTCGTCATGGTGCCCTGTGACCTGTGGGGTCCCTCAAGGCTCTGTCCTGGGACCCATACTGTTCAACATCTTCATTAACGATGTGGACATTGGAGTCAGGAGTGGACTGGCCAAGTTTGCCGATGACACCAACTTTGGGGCAAAGCATCCACGCCAGAAGATAGGCGGGTGATCCAGGCTGACCTGGACAAGCTCAGCAAATGGGCAGACGAGAACCTCATGGTGTTTAACACTGAAAAATGCAAGGTTCTCCACCTTGGGAGGAAAAACCTGCAGCACCCGTATAGGCTCGGCAGTGCTATGCTGGTTAGCACTACAGAAGAAAAAGACTTGGGGGTCATCATTGACCACAAGATGAACATGAGCCTGCAATGCAATGCTGCGGCTAGTAAAGCGACCAAAATGCTGGCGTGCATCCATAGATGCTTCTCGAGCAACTCCCGGGACGTCATTCTCCCCTTGTACTCGGCCTTGGTGAGGCCGCAGCTGGAGTACTGCGTCCAGTTTTGGGCTCCACAATTCAAAAAGGATGTGGAGAAGCTTGAGAGAGTCCAGAGGAGAGCCACGCGCATGATCAGAGGTCAGGAAAACAGATCTTACGATGACAGGCTGAGAGACATGGGACTCTTTAGCCTGGAAAAGCGTAGGCTCGGGGGTGATCTGATGGCCACCTATAAGTTTATCAGGGGTGACCACCAGGATCTGGGGGAACGTTTGTTCACCAGAGTGCCCCAAGGGATGACGAGGTCGAATGGTCACAAACTCCTGCAAGACCGTTTCAGGCTGGACATAAGGAAGAATTTCTTTACTGTCCGAGCCCCCAAGGTCTGGAACAGTCTGCCAGCGGAGGTGGTTCAAGCACCTACATTGAACACCTTCAAGAGTAAATTGGATGCTTATCTTGCTGGGATCCTATGACCCCTGCTGACTTCCTGCCCTTTGGGCAGGGGGCTGGACTCGATGATCTCCCGAGGTCCCTTCCAGCCCTAATGTCTATGAAATTTATGAAATCTATGAAATCTTTGTTTTAGAGGATTGTACTCTGTTCCTTCCACTCTGCTTTTATTTTGTCATTAAACCTATTTCAAACCCAAGTTTGACTATTGTTCATCTCTCATGAGAGAGAGCGTCTGAACCAAAACAATGAAAACACACACCTCTGAGTTTGTGGTCTGATTTTGATCTTTGCAGTTGGGACTCAGGCTTACCATTTGCTTCATAATATGCACATTTGGGGAGGAAATGTGGACTGTTTAAGGAATAAACCCACCAATGCTGTTTTATTCTGTTAAAAAAGACAGTATCAACAAGCTAAGCAAAAACAAGACCAGACAAGGAAGAGGCTATATGACCAATAGACAATATAGCATGGCACGTTAATTTCCTTATGGTGCAAAAAATCAAAGTTGGTTAAGAGAAAGATTGTTATTTCTAGTCATCGCTCTCCAATTACTTGGCCATGTGCAGGTTAATATACGATTAGAAAGTCATAAATGTAAAGTGCCAGGGGTCTTATAGATCTATAGTAGCTCACATCAGCCTCACGTTGAGTAGACCCCTTGGATACTGTTTTCCTGTTCATGAGCAGCCAGAGCTTAATGTTTCTCCCTTCAGCTGTTCTAGAGTCATGCTGACTAAATCAAATGAAAAATAAGTATATTTTTCATGAAATACTGGTGGGCTGTAAAACAGAATGTGAAAAGCAGTTGAGATATTATGAGGGGAAGGGAATTTAAAACTCTCTCATCTCACTAAAGAACCTACTACACATCTGTTTGTCCCAATATGCAGACTCCTTCAGCAATTAGTCTTTATTTCTATTTTGTTAACATAGTGTGTACCCTATCTGAAGGCAGAAATATGATCTGAAGACTACAATTTCTGTATCAAAGTTTCCTGCAAAGGAAAGCATGTTTTCTGTGTTGCCTTTTTATTACTGTTATTCTTTGTGGTCTACAAAGTACAGTTGACAGTTTTCTGTGTTAAAAAGGGCAGGAATACTTTATTTTAAAATGTTTTAGAAATGTATCCTTCTTGATAAATTCTGTAAGAGACCAAAGAATTCATAAGAATAATGACATTAGGGATAACGTGCAGATAAACATGATTTAAATGGAAAATGACTTGTTTTTTAAAAAAAAATGACATTTCCATCTGAAAGTGGTGTATACCTATCACTATAAATAGTACACCACAAAGTTGGAAAACTGAGAAATTAGGTCTCACAGCAAGTCAAAGGTAGAACTAGAAATACAGCCAAACCCTCCTACCCAGTATCCTAACAACTGTACCAACCTGCATACACTTTTCAGTGTTTACATGCCAAAAGACAAAATGTTACCATTTAGTTTTGTAAACAGCATGGAACTTAAAACCCCCCCAGAAACAAACAAAAAAGCTCAATGTGATTTCTATGAAATATTATGAAAGTAAAAACTTACCTATTTAAATCTGTTCTGCAGTCCTAATTAAAACAGTTGCTACTAAGAACTAACACTTGTAGAAAAAAACTAGATGGAAGACTTTTATTCCTAGTCTAGTAGAGGTAGCAATTCAATGAGGTCACTGCCACAATTCTATATTACATATACGGGAGGGGAATTGAGCAACATAAGCTTCCCTGGTCTTCTATAGTGTCTCTGCATAGCTTTCCAGGATCCTAGGCTAGTTCCAAAGTGAGCATCAAGGCATAAAGATCTGCTAGCCAGAGGGCAAATTATTTGCAGCACTTTCTTTCAAGAGACATCTTTGTTGCACCAGCAGTATGGCTTTGGAGCTAAAATCCTAGTCAGCATAGTTCTGATCACCACCAAGGGTATAGAGTCCTTAAGAGTATTAAAGAAATATCATAAACTATTGTAGTTTGTGTGTGCTAAAAGGTTTTGAGGACAAAGATCTAAAGGAGTTAATTCATACTGAACAAACAAAAAAGTATATCCATTACCTGAGGTTAGAAATTATTAAATAAAATAACAAGTTCCAAGTCCTTGATATTAATTTTACCTTCATCTCCTTTTGATCTTGTATGTGAACTGATTTATAACTTCAAAATTGAGTGATATTTTAGGATTTTTTTGCTTTTAATGCCAGCATTCATAAGAATCATAATTTGCTTTTCAAACAACCCTTAAGAAGAAAAACACATTAAAATGATCATAATAAAGCCACTGGAGGATTATTGTTGCACTGGAATATCAAAGAACTTAGCATGCATTGAGGATTTATTGTCCTATGAAACATTCAAATGTTAATGATACCAATCTGCAATAGGGTGTTCTTCTTTTGATTAGATGCTATATATCAATCTGACACCGTTAATACTTTTTGGTTAGGCTGATAAATTAAATCAATTTTAAATTACATTACTCAGTAAGCCTGGTAGTTAATTTATAAATAAAATTATTTCCTTATAAATCTTAAATGATAAACTATAGAAATGTAAACACACCACAAACAGCTGCTATTTTGTTGCCTGTAATATACATAGTACTATAGACCGGAGATGGAAACGTGTGCAATATTTCATTTTTATTTCAACGAACAAAGGAAACTGACAATTTTTTTAAGCTAAGTTTTCTCGCAGGCTCCTTCCACCCCTAAAACTAATTCATTGAGATTCTAAATTGGCAGAGCACAAAAGTACATGCTTAACTCTAAATATATAGCAAATTCAATGACTTAAGTGGGACCCTTCACATACTTAAAGTCAGGCATGTAGAAAATAGCTTGCTGGAATGGGACCTACAGCTTTTGAAGAAATGCTTACATCCTTCTCTACTTCGAAAAATGCCGAAGGTACTGACAGAAGTGAAGTTGTCACATGATCAGTCACTGAAAGCACTCTGCAGCCATGCACTTCTGTCAGTGCATGGCTGCAGAGCACTTTAAGTGCCCAATTGTACAACAAATGAACAATCATTACATGAAGGTTCAGATGAAGGCACTCCTGAGGTGGAGTGGCTCCAGTCTACCTTCCCCTCCCTCCCCCTGCTTCGATTCCAGCGCAGGCTGGGTAAGCCTCGGACTGAGCTCCTTCTCCTCCCTTCCCATTCTGAAGACAGCACTGGAGTGGGGCATGGTTAGGGGAAGAGGCTGCAAACAGGAAGCCTCTCTTGCTGGATTGGTTCCAAAGTGAAGCTCGATCCTCCACCCTCCCAATTCAACAGTAAACTTCTGTCGAGTCAAGAGGGTCAACCTACCTCATGGCACTTTCTGTAAAGCACCATGAGTTAGACTGGATGACTACACATCTGCCAGCACCCTGAAACACATGCATGAGTCCCACTGACCGAGTGTTCAAGTGCTTTCTTGAATAGAGATCGATTTCTTTTGGCTTCAATGGGAGTGGAAGGTGTTTTGGACACCTCTCAAACAAACAGTCCCTTGTGACTTCAGGGTTTCTATATGGTATGATAGAAACAAGTATCATGAGAAGCTGAAATATCCCTTTGAGAGGCACTTTGATTAACATAATGGTTACTACTTAATTTTTCAGCCTGGCAGGCAAAGACCCTGAAAACTTAGAACTTTATTAAAGGGAACAGAAGGTTTCAAGTGAAGTTTTAAAAGGAAAAAAATCCTTCCTCCCCAGCCATCTGTTTTTTGTCAGCTAACCTTTTAGAGCTGTATACCAAATCGTTTTTCTTAAATCAACGCAAGCCATTAGTCAAGTTTGCTGTAATAGAGCTCATAATTTGCCCCATTTAAATCCTGCTCAGGGGTTTAACATGTTATGTCATTAGAGAGTTTATGACTAATTGATATTACTCCCATCCTGTTTCCATTTGATTTTCCATTTCATTACTATGATGGGGCACTGAGACAGGGAAATGTAGATAGAATAATACTGTGCATGGATGCAATCCCACTGAAGCTGATGAAAGCAAAGCCACTGACTTCACTAGGAGGTGGATGGGACAAAACAGTAGAGCATGTGCTGTGTGAAGAGTATTTGTGGAAATACAGAATACATCACTCAACAACAAGTCTTCTAAGTGAGTAAAACAGAGAACTGAGGTTCAAGTAGCTCTCATGAAATACCTGGTACTGTTCCAAGATCTCAAAGTGATTTAAAATAATGATGCTTTATTATTATTCCCATGTTTCAGATAAGAACATAGAGGCACAAAGAAATCAAATCATTTGCCCATTTGTCCAGTGTCAGAGTGAATTAGATTCAGAATTTGCTTCATTTATTCACAGCCATATACTTACATTGCTGTCACAAGTGGGCACTTAAGGTTAAATCCTATCCCCATTACAGTAAATGGTAAAACTCCCACTAAATTAAGAGTGGTCAGAATTGTATTTTTCTAATTGCCCTTCAGCTAACCTATTACATGGCTACCTATCGGTAACCTATCAAGCTGTAGCATAGGAAATTTAGATTTGACATTAGGAAGAACTTTCAGGCCACAAGACTGGCCACGCATTGGGACAGGCTATGTAGAGAAATTGTGGAATCCCTATCCTTGGACATTTTCAAGAGCAAGTTGTATAGACACTTGGCTGAGATAGATTAGTCAGAGGTGATCCTGCCTTGAGCAGAGCACAGAACTAGATGACCTCACGAGGTCCTTTCCAGCCCTACTTTCCTATGATTCTGTCTATTGCAGCGTATGTAACAAAGGAGGGTTTTAAACTGGTACCAGTCAGTGCAAAACAGATTACCAGTCTCTTATTGCCTTATAATACAATGACAGTTTGATTAATTTTACAATAGTTTCCATCTACAGAATCAGTTCTTAATCAAAAGTAGTGTAATATAACTCTGTGTGCCTCAAAATTAAAGTAGGTACAGATAAATATTTACCTCCTATGATGCTCCCCATTTCTTAGAACTATAGATTTTCTTCTCCATTCCCCGCCCCCCTCTCCCCGCCACCAAACCTCCAAAATCACAGAGGCCTCTTTAAAGTAAGATAAAGAGGGATTTTGTTAAAAACACTAGCCTTTGCATTGCAAGTGATATGCAATGGGGGACAGTGATCCCAAAACAAGTTTTCAGAAACTTTTTATGTATGAGATGCAACAGCTTAATCCATTGCACATTAACTCACTCATAACCAACTTTGTAAAACTAATATGAAAATGTAACAGTGTGGGCATGAAGTGGATGACAATATTGAAATAATATGATATTTCAGTAACTCAAAAGTTTTCCTAGCCAAGCAGACAGCTTTCCCCCCTCCCCCCAGACAAGCCTTTCATTTAATTTTCAACTCTTTTGTCTTAGTCATTTAATAGTTTACATTTTGAAGAGCTGAAAAATATGCATTCAATTCATACAATTAGATACAGAAAAATAATCCAGGCATTACAATTGCTTCCTGCAGAGAAGGAAAGAAGAATGCTCAAAAGTGAACAGGTCAAAAAGTAAATAAAGTATACTTTCCCCACATCTCAATTTTCCACTAACATTAATTTTATGAAATCTATTTCTTCCTGAAGTAATGAATTACCAAAACCAGTTTCTGGTACCATTTCAAGGATCACTCTGTATAGTAAGCTATAAGCCCAGTAGGATCCTATAGCCTTATCTAATATACATCAGGACACAAATAAAGACTTTCATATCAACATAGGACACCTGAGGCGGTGTGTGGTTTGAGCAAAAATTGAAGTCTTCATTACGTCAATTATGTATGTTTTTTTAATTTGTATAAAAAATATGTACCCAGAATGTAAACTGTCTGTTTGTTATACACCTTCCTGGTGCAAATGTGTACCCTGCTCAGATATATTGTACATCTACATGAAATTTTGTGCAGTTTAGTGGAGCTTGGGGCCAGACATGGTGGGATCTCCCCCTGGTGACCTCTCAGTCTCCACCTCTAGGTCTCAGGTCACTCCCTTTTCCACTCATCTGCCATGCCTTTGATAATACTTTAAGAGAAAAAGGAGTTGAGGGGAGCTGCCCAAGTCCCAGGGTCTTGCTGGTTTGGCCTACTCATCCACACAATGTCTGCCTTCATATTGTGTCCTACTGGTTATCTGACCTCCCTTCTAGGCATGCCCATACCTCACAAGGATCAAAAATTCATCAGTTCTGCAGGCCTTTGGCCCCAGACTCTTCCTCCACCCCGCTGTTAGAAATGGAGTATTGTTAGAAATGCACAGCTTGCATCTTGCACCCGATAAGAAAGAAACACTGCCAAGAACTTTTTTTTCCTTTCCCAGCCTTGCCACAGCTTTTCTTATGCTAAATTGCAGACTCTCCCCCAGCTTCTCCCTAGCCTTTCTCACACAGATTACAGAAGCTAGAATTCAACTGACTGTGTCCTTGAAAAGGGGGGGGGGGATGTTGAACTCTTGGCGACCTGCTGTAGTTTCTGAGCATGCTTAATTAGCTGATGCATATTTACCTCTCCACCCTGCATACTTAAGTAGTTAATTATACTATACATTCGATGTATGCAGTGATGTAACCACACATATGCTTGTATGAAACGGAAGTGAGCTGTAAGAGTTCCTGTTTCTGCACACGTGCCCAGGAGGGAAAAGATAAATACTGCCTGCAAAATTCCTTTGTTGGTTCGGAGTAATCTGAGTTCTTGACTCTGCTCTGACCCTATTTGCAAATACACCTTTTGTGCCATCTAATGAGTGTGTGTCTGTGATTTTTGTGGCCTCTAGAGAAACGAACTGCTTTATGCATCACCGCTGGGCATATAAACTTCTGATTAGTCGCTGCCCCTCCAAGGGCTATGAGCCCTTGGCCCTTACCTCTGCTTTCTCAGGACCATGGGTTTCCAACCCTGGCTCTACCTCACTCCAGTGTGGGCCTCTAGCCTGGTCTTGGTCTCTTCCCCACTTCTCCTCATACTGGGTGCTTTGCTCTGGCTGTCCTCCTCTCAGGGGCACAAGCTTGATTGTGCCCTAGGGCACTATTGCAACCTCCTCCGCCCTTGAACAATCCCAAACCCAGTCCACTCATACAAATCATAACAGAAAAGTGCATCCCTCCAACTATAATTAAAATCAAGCACTCTGGCTGTATAAGGAAGTTCCAGCTCCTAGTACTCTGCCTGTTTCAAGGTCTCCGGCAGTCTCTCAAGCTAGGCATAGTGCCAAGCCCCCTCCTTGGCAGTGAAGCAGGTAAGATTCCTCAGGCAGTTTCTCAGCCACATTCATCATGGAAGAGCTCCTTCCCTGGCAACCTGCAGAGATGGACTGACCCTTGGGCTTATATAGAGCCTAGGTCCTGCCCTTCTAACTCTTGCAATCTCTCAGCCACCACAGGCATCTTCCTTTAGACTAACCAGCTGGCCTTCAGTGCTGCTCCCACCTGCAGGTGATAGGAACTAATCACTCTGCTTCCCAGTACTACTGTAATGCTTTGCAGTAGGCAGACAACAGTCCTCACCCTTCTCTGCCCGATGTAGAGTTACCATACATCCAGGTTCTCCCAGACATGTCCTCTTTTGGCCCCCTGTGCTGTATCCAAGTGGGTTTTTAAAATTAGTGCAAATGTCCAGGTTTTTTTGCTCTTCCTCTGCTCTCCTGGGCTGGCTGCTTGGGACTGGGAGGAGCAGGCAAGGCCATTGGCTGGGGTGGGTGTCACATGATCCCTGCACAGGCCCCGGCAAGCCAGGTAGAGCAAGAGTGCGCGTGTGTGTGCACATGGACTGCAGGAGTTGCTTGGGCAGCAGGGCAGAGGGGCAGGGGTCAGGAGCAAGGAGCACCAGCAGGGCTGGGGGGCAGGGGCTGTGTGTCCAGAGTGCTGTGGGTCAGGAGTGAAGAGCACCAGCAGCGCTGTGGTGGCCAGGACTTAGAAGTAATGGGCAGAGGCATGGCACCAGCATATCACTGCCCCCTCCCCAATCATATGTCCTTTCTCCCCAGGTGTCCATTTTTTGATGCTGGAAACCCTATGTGACTCTTCCAGTGTTACTGCCTTACAATAAGCACCTCTACAGCCTAGGATCCAGGCAGCCTGTCCTGCTATTCTTTAGCAAGTAGCCTAGTCCACCTGAATGCTTTCCTACTGTCAGCTCCTTCTCTGTAGTAACAGGGAGTCCCTGGCTTCCTGTTACAAGCAACTTCTAGCTAATACTGAGAATCAACAAAAGCTAGTACTTGGGGACATAAAAGGAGTTGTGCACATTTACAACATGGCAAGATTTCCTTGTAACACCAATTTGTAACCCTGTATTAAATTTATTTGATAACACCCATTTGTGACAGCCTAGATTTAGTAACTAACACAACTACAAACCCAATAATATTTCAGCTGTACAGTTCTTTTTACATGTGTTTTGAACTCTGCATGAAAGCTCACAACAGGGCTTATTTAGTCTGGAAAAGAGAAGATTGGAGTGGGATTTAATAACAGCTTTCAACTACTTGAAGAGTTGTTACAGAGAGGATGGAGCTAGACTGTTCTCTGTGGTGGCAGATGACAGAACAAGGAGCAACAGTCTCAAGTTGCAGTAAGGGAAGTTTAGGTTAGATACTAGGATAATGTTTCTCATTAGGAGTAGTAAAGCACTGGAACATGCTACTCAGAGAGGTTATTGAATCTCCATCCTTAAGAGTTTTTTAAAACCCAAATAGATAAAGCCTTGGCTCAGATGATGTAGATGAGGATGGTCCTGCTTTGAACAGGGGATTGAACTAGATAACCTCCTGAGGTCCTTTCCAACCGTAATTTTCTATGATGGTATGATTCTAGGAATGAAAATTCTTGTTTTCATCTCATAAAATGTATTATCAAGAAGTTAGAGCATTCCATCACATCATCCAGCTGACCATGACTACAGAGCCTTATCATTTGACTTCATGGCTAGGCAATCTTTCAACTAATAAACCAGTTACCTGGGACAAAGTCAATCTGCTATTTGGAGAACTTCCACTTCATTGCACAAGCAAATAAGTAATGATGACCATCCATTGTTAGCCCAAAAGGCTGGTGGGAAAGATCTAAGTACAGGCATTCAAAAAGCCCCTGGCAGTAGCACTCTAATCTATCACGCTTTACTCAAAGTGCTAAAGTTTTAGTGAGAGCCAACTGAACAGACATTTGTTGTTCATTGGTGGGGGGCAGGGCTCTCAGCCTGCCCCACTGACTGCTGGGGGCAGTCCCACACACCTCCCAGGAGACTACCAAAGCAGCCACACCCCACACCAGCTGGCAACTGTCAGTAGTGGCTGGGAGGTGAAAAGTGGGGAACAGAGCTCCTCCCCACTATTATAAGCACCCCCCTGCCCATCTTGATGGCTGGAGTCTTAGTGGGGTGGGCTGGGTCCATGCATGGAGGACTCCCTTCCCACCTCCCCAGCCTCTTCATAGCTGCAGCCAGCAGCTGCAGCATGACACAACCTAGCCAGAGCTGCTGTGGAAGAAAGGCTGTGGGGTCTGTGTCACTGCAGCAACCCCTGCCCCAGGCAGGGACACAAACCCCAGAGCCCTTCCTCTTCAACCCACTTTCCTCCACAGCCAAACAATAGCACACTGCAGCCCGACCAAGGCGGCTGTTGGGAGAGAGACCCCAGACTCCTTCCCCCGCAGTTCCCCTCCCCCTGGCCAGGCTGTAACATGCCATGGGGCCGGAGTGGCTGTGGGGACAGAAACAACTGTTCTCCCACCCCACTCCCACATCAGACTGTGTGTGGGGCTGGGAACACAGGCTGTCATTGACTCACATCCGTGACAGCCAAGGGGGTAGGGTCAGCATAGTGCTCAGGCAGAGCAAACGAACTCTGACCAAGATTAGAGCACAGGCCTGTGCATCACCACCTGGAGTGGCAGCAGTCATGCACCAAGTTAAACCTTGATAAGATGTGGCACTGACCTTCGGTAAAGCACTTTAATAGAAACCACTTTAGGTTAGTACACACCCATCCAGGGTTAACTTAGAGTGGACTACACCATTTTTAAAGCGCTTTATATGCCATGAATGTCTGTTCTGTTACAGCTTTAAAGCACTTTCTGCGCACTTTAAACACATTAAGTGTAATGTCTGTACCTACTCTGGAACTCTAATCCACCACGCAAGCAAAAGGACAAAGTGGGCAAAAAACAGGATGTTAAAATGGACTCTGTTGCCTAACACAGCTGTGCAGGAAGAGCCACCAGTATCAAATAAAATTTGTAAGTTGTTCACAGACAAGTTCCCCAAATTACCACAATAGGTGAAAAATGTAAGAAACTTTGAAATATAAAAATGTTGGTATCAGTTAGTTATGTTGCATGTTTATGCAATTCCTCACCAAGTTCAGAAAGACCATATTTTCTATGATAGCCTGAAGGGAATCTTCTAAGTTCTAAAAGGCCAGTTTTAAGAGCGGAAAGACCTTCACATAGGACATAAGTGTGTTGGGATTAAATCTGAAACCAAATTTCATTTCCTATGAAACCCTTGATAAAACTAAATGAATTTCTTAGAAAAATGGACTAAATAAAAAAGTTGAAACTTTATTCTAAATTTTCCACAATAAATGCAAAAAACAATTAAAATCTTGTTGCAGAAGCATTAGGAAAGTGAATATTCATAAGCTAAAGATGCTACCAAGACTCTTTCACCAAAATATTGAACTTATTTCATAGATTTCATAGAAATTAGGGCTGAAAGGGACCTCAGAACATCATCAAGTCCAACTCCCCCACGTATAAAGACGATAGCCACCTTTATGTGATCCAGCCAAGCCCCTAGAAGTTGCCTCTTCCAATTTTAGTGAGACAAAAAGCAAATATTTATCTGAACTAAATGACCGATACCAAATTCTGATCTCATCTGGTTAATTTATCCTCTACAAACAAGCAAAACAATTAATAAAAACAGCTACAATACTATGAAATCATAGGTGTGACAGACTTAAGTTTGCAAAAGCACTAGTGAGGATTCTTTTTTTTTTCTAAACAACTTGAATGCAATATTAAAAACTCTATTGCAATTTTAATGAAACAGCTTTTTCTATTGGTAGTGTTGGGTGATTTGGTGGTCCAGCAAATACAGGAAAGGCCAGGGTTTATGCAAATGCAATGCACATTTTCCTTGAATTTCTCCTATTCAAATTTAAAGTTTTGGAATGGGAAGAATATAAGCTAACTATGGAATACACTGGGATTTAATTTGTATTTAAAATTCACAATATTAATCAGTTTTCTTGTCTCAAAACCCATGCCTGAATGTCTTCTTTTAAGAAACCATGTTAAAAGTTCTGTTCGATTTCAGAGGCAGTAGCTCAAAAGGTAAGTGACCTTTAGGCAGAAGGTCAAAATGGTTGACCAGTTTCAAAATGGCTGAAACTGGTTTAAGATAAACCCATTTTAATGTAGTATCAGACTTAAATGATTTAGATCAAAGAGGTTTATGGAATTTCTGTCCCATATCCCTTCCTGGTTCAAGTTAACTCATAGTCCCTCAGCATCCCATGCTGTTTTGCAGCCCTGGGCTGTGCTGTCTGTTCCAAGGAGCAGGGTCTGCCCCGCCCCTCTGCTCCCTAGCTGGAGCACTATGACTCCAGGTGGCTGAGGAGGGGGTAGGGGAAAAAAGGCTCACCCCTCTGGTCCAGCACCAGACCCCCAGCTGGGTAGTGCTGGTTGGAGTGGGTAGGGAGGGAACTAGACCCCCAGCCAGGTGAAGGGAGGGAGAGTCTGCAGCAGAGGCTTGACTCTGCCCAGGAGCCAGGAGCTGGAAGCCATGCCCCTTTCTCAGTCTCCAGGCTGGCTGGGAGGTGGGGAGAACTCTGCACTGGGGCTTGGCTCTGTCCCCAGTCTGGAGCCACAAGTCATGCCCCCTTCTTGTGCTCTGGGCTGGCTGAAGCCAGGGCATGGGAAAATCCTGTACTAGGGCTTGGCTTCCCCCTGAAGCCAGGTGCCAGGAGCTATCCTCCTTCTCAGCCTTGGGGCTGGCTGTGGGGAGGGGGAGCCAGTAGGAGGCTGAGGATGGGGTGTGGCTTGGGGAACCAGATGGTTCTGGCTCTCCACAGTGGCGGGCAGGCTGGGAGGTGTGTTCTAGCACCCCCCGGCTATTACTATGGGCCACTGCAGGGGTCTGGCTACCTTTCGTGTTTGAAAAGTGAACCTTACTTCACTTGTTTATTGGTTCAATCTACGCAGTTTAAAAAAACCTGCAAAGATTTAATCAAATTCAGCCTTCAGCTTTTTGACCATCTATACTTACCTAAATGAAACCCAGTTGTCCAGTTATAAGCTACATTATTAGCACCATGTAAGAGAGGGCTCGCTATGGGTTTGGGGGATTATATACTTAGAAAAGTCCCCACCACGTGTCATTCTTAAGGCCAAATTTCTGTTGAAATCTCTCCACAAAGAGACTCATAGGTTAAATGAAGGAGGAGGTACTTGTCCCCACTAGGGGAAATGCCATATTGGATCTGGTGTTAGCCTCTGGGGATGACCTAGTGGGGGAGGTGCTAGTACAAGGGAGGCTAGCGGACAGTGATCATGAAATGATCCAGTTTGCTATTCAGAGAAAGGTGGGAAGGGTAACTAGCACAGCGCAAATGCTTGACTTTAGGAAAGCCAACTTTGATGTGCTCAGGGCAGTAGTCAGGGAGGCACTTGGAGCCCAGGGGGTAGCTAGTATGGGGGTCCAGGAAAGGTGGTCCTTCCTCAAGGAGGCTATCCTTGGGGTGCAGCAGGACACAATTCCACTCCACAGGAAGGCAGGAAAAGGGTCCCAGAAACCTTCATGGCTAAGCATGGATATCCAGGCTGGCCTGAGGGCAAAGAAAAAAGCATACTGGCGGTGGAAGCAAGGGGCAGGGACAAAGGAGGAGTACTCCTCTCTGACCCAAGCTTGTAGGGATTTGGTGAGGAAGGCTAAAGCAGCACTGGAGCTTAGATTAGCTTCTGGGATTAAGGATAACAAAAAGTTCTTCTTCAAGTATCTAGGTAGCAAGAAGAAGTCTCGTGGTAACGTTGGACCCCTACGAGGTAGGGCAGGGCAGTTGGTGACAGACGCACGAGAGAAGGCAGAACTCTTCAAGAAGTTCTTCCCTCCGTGTTCCTGTCCACTGACAATGAGGTGCTCTCGGGTGATAGCATACAGAGGCCCGGGAAGGATGCGAGTCCCCTGACTGTTAGTTCAGACCCAGTTAAGGATTACCTGGATGGCTTAGATGTGTCCAAATCGGTGGTCCCAGATGACCTTCATCCGTGGGTTCTGAGGGAATTGGCTGGTGTCATTGCAGAGCCATTGGCACGGCTGTTTGAGGACTCCTGGTGCTTGGGCCAAGTCCCTGAGGACTGGAAAAGGGCCAATGTGGTCCCTATTTTCCAGAAGGGGAGGAAGGAAGAGCCTGGCAACTACAGGCCAGTCAGCCTCACTTCTATCCTGGGGAAGGTCTTTGAAAAAATTATCAAGGACCACATTTGTGAGAGCCCTGCGGGGGAAGTGATGTTGAGGGGTAACCAGCATGGTGTTGTGCAAGGCTGATCCTGCCTGACTAACCTGGTCTCTTTCTATGACCAGGTAACAAAGAGCTTAGATGGGAAGGAGGAAGTCGATGTCATCTTCTTGGACTTCCAGAAGGCCTTCGACACAGTGTCCCACCCAATTCTGGTGGGCAAACTGAGGGACTGCGGCATTGACGAATGCATGGTCACGTGGGTGGCAAACTGGCTCCAGGGGCGAACCCAGAGGGTGGTGGTGGACGGGTCAATGTCAACCTGGGAGGGTGTGGGCAGCGGAGTCCCCCAGGGCTCAGTCCTTGGGCCAGTGCTGCACCTGGGGAGAGGGAACCAGCATTATGGTTATAGGTTAGGGGCTGACCCTCTTGGCATCACAGAGGCAGAGAGGGATCTTGGAGTCAGGATTGACTCCAGGATGAATATGAGTCGCTACTGCAATGAAGCAATAGCAGAATCAACCACACCCTGCCATACATCAACAGGGGCATCACTAACAGGTCCAGAGAGGTCTTGCTCCCCCTCTATGTGGCACTGGCCAGGCCACAGCTGGAGTTCTGTGTCCAGTTCTGGGTGCAGCACTTCAAGAAGGACGTGGAGAACCTGGAGAGGGTCCAGAGGAGGCCACTTATATGCTTGAGGGCCTCCGTGGCCAGCCCTATGAGGAGAGGCTGAGGGACTTGAATCTCTTCAGTCTCCACAAGAGGAGACTGAGGGGGGATGTCGTGGCTGCCTACAACCTTATCAGGGGTCAGCAGCAGGGACTCAGGGAAAGTCTGTTCACCAGGGCCCCCCTTGGAGTCACCAGGAATAATGGCCACAAGCTGAGGGAGCATAAGTTTACGTTAGATATTAGGAAGAACTACTTCACTGTAAGGGTGGCCAGAGCCTGGAATAGGCTTCCCGGAGAGGTGGTGCTCTCACCTTCCCTGGAAATCTTCAAGAGGAGACTGGATAGGCACCTGGCTGGGGTCTTATGACCCCTGCCACCCCCAATGCTCCTTCCTGCCCATGGCAGGGGGCCGGACTAGATGATCTGTCTAGGTCTCTTCCGACTCATTTATTCTATGAAGTAACTATTGCGAGTTTTGTGGGGCTTTTTATTTTCCCTCCTTAAACATTAAAATAGCTATCGTAACAAGTGATATTATTTTTTTCTTTAATCATAGTGTCCCATAAGGCACAGTAAATCCTCATGTGACTAACATAATGGGAGTCACAATCCTAAACTGGCATTGAGACAGATGATTAAGTATCTGGCCCACTGTTTCTTGTTCTTCTGAGATTTAAAAAAATTATTTGGTACTCAGTAACTTAATTATTCCATCAACTGGAATGGACCCAAAGGCACACTTCCCACTTACAGGCTAAGATTTTAAAAATAAATAAGTGCTTATCCAATAGAAAAGAAGACATTCAGCAGTACTGGGTATACATAATAATACATTTTTATATAGAATGCAAATTTTCCGAATACATCATAATCTCTCTGAAGTTACTCTTCCATGTTGTAAAGTAAAAAATAGTACATTTGATAGAGGAGTATAAATAATTACTTGCTGAAAAATGTATACGGTTATTCAACTTTACATACTATACCTCCCTAGCATATTACATGAAAATGATGTATTTGCATGTTAATGATGTTGACAGCTTTTATGTTGGCCATAAAATGTATTTTATTAGAAAATGTAAACAAACTCTGTAAAGACATTACTTGTCTACATGTTTTAATTCTAATAAAAAGGCAATAGAATATTTGGAGACATATTCTTACCATACTATGCATATTTCAGTGATAAATCACCAGGCTCTTTTGCCACTGTTGAACTATCAAAGGCTGCTTACAGACATTAAGAAAAACAGCACTTTAAACTCAGTTTGCTCCCACACCAAGCGCAGCACATGCCCAGAAGACACAGCATGTTAGTTGAACCCGGTGCACCCAACATCTGTATACATCAGGTGCTTCAGTGGGGCTTTTTTAGCACTTATATCTAGTAACTAATTGACTCAGCTTTAAAAAAAAAAGTGCTAAAAAGTCCCACTGAAATGCCCAATCTATGCAGATGCTGCAGAGCCAGGTCAAAGTAATGCTCTGCTTCTTTTGGTAAAACAATTTTTTTGCCTGTAAGCAACCATAGTTCCTTAGAACGTGCTTTTGGAATGGCAGATGTCTGGAATTTGACCATGTGTCTTGATCTCTACTGTCATCCCCCTATCTTGCTCATATAACCTCTTGAGGCTTATAGTAATTTAGCATTTATGTCACGTGCCTAGTTGAGTTCTCCTTGCTAAAATGCTGCAAGGAGATCCCAATACTAAATCCTATTTTAGCTGGCTAAGGCTGGCCAAAATTTAAGCACTGGCCTTGACTTTGGGTCTTTAGGCCCAGTCCAGGTACAGACTTCATATCTGACATCTTCCTGGGCAAAAGTGTCCCCACTATCCAAATGCCCTGAAATCTGTAAGCTTCCCCCACAACAGCTCTTGCACATCTACCACCAAAAGAGTGAGTTTTTAAGTCTGCTGTTTACCACTTCAGTAATATATGATCAGCTTTGTATATAACACCATGGGTAGGTTTTGTACAGGGTTTGCCAACACAATTACAGTTTTGTATTAGGTGTAAAATAAGAGTAGAGCTTGAAAGAAGGCAGATCTGCCTCAGTACCCTTACACTATTGTTGAATTAAAAATCGTGGTTCGTTTCTCGGGAGGTGGAAAAAAACTTTCAGCTACAGACACACTTTATTAGCAACACAAAAGGTATATATTTGCAAATAGGGTCAGAGAGAGAGACAAAAGATCAATCACTCTGCCCCCAGGCACAATCATTAGCAGGCTTTTATCCCCTCTCTCCTGACCACGTGTGCAGAAGGAGGAATTTTTACAACTCATTTCCGGTTCATACAAACATATATGTAAACATGTCGCTTCATACGTCCCATGTGCATTATAATTAACTACTTAAGTATGTGGGGCGGGTAGGCTTAATATGCATTAGGTTATCACGCGTGCGTAGATGGGACCCAAGGTTACTCAAGGTTCAACCTGAAGGCAAAAATGGCATTTGCTCTTATCTTAGCCTAAGAATGTGGGGGTCATGAAAGAAAGTGTGATTTAGTGTAACAAAGAGATAGTAAATTTGCAGAACAGAGAGGGAGTGATACCTTAGTACAAAGGGCCTTTGGTGGTTTTTCCCTTCAATTTCCAACCCCCGCCTTCCCTCTCCCATTAAGGAGACAAGGAGGGCTAGCAGCTGTGTTTTTTTTTCTAAATCTGCTATTGATAATGCATTTTTAATAATATTTCTAACACTATGAAGCATCCATTACCTCAGTTTTCACTGAACATGATCCTTCACCTCCAGCAGCACTTTTTCTTTTGAACTCTGCCACTTCTCTCACTAAGTCACCTTGCTTTGGTCTTAACTAGTCCTGCAGCCATATCTGGCCATCTTAAATACAAAAACATGCCTGTTGTTCAATCTTTTCTACTACAAGCTTCCTTTGTAGCTCTGCAAATCTGTTCTTTCACTCCCCACCCCCCTCCCACTGACGTGTTGGTTTTGTTTTTCTGCCAAATTCTACTCTATTGCAGTGAAATGTATAACAAATACCCTCCTGTGCTTCAGCTAACCAATTCATTGCTACAAACTGTTTCCACCTGACAAAGTGCCTTTACATTCTAATAATTTACAACTGTATCTAATCTGGGAGTGGTGGATGTGACACTATTCAAGCCCACTCACTATTCCACCATTGCAGTAAAGTATTCTGTAAAACAGCAGTTTCATAATAATAACTTTCTATCATTACCCAGGATGTATACCAGTAAATTGCAGATAGATTGGCACAACCGATGGCCGGTTCTTTACACTGAAAAAGCAAACTGGAGTTGGTGCATCCAAGTGAGAGTGACCACCCTGTGAAACAACGCTTGTGTTAAAAAGTGCTTGCATTATCAGCTGTTATAATTCAACCCACTTCACTTGCACTGTGTGACTAGCTTAAAAATTTGGAGCACTTTGCTGTGTGATAGGATACATTGTTTGAACTCTACAATGCAAATTAATTCAAGATATTGTTTGCATAACTTGAGTCAAACGGTGGGGGGGGTGGGGAATCAGTTATAGCTCAGGATCACAGTGCAGTAACAGCATGTCCCAAGTGAAAAATCTGGTACCAAACTGCTTGCAACCCTGCTTTTGTTTGCTGGCTCCCTTATTGGTCAATGACTGGGCCCAGGCTAACTGGATGGTGATTTTTAGTGATGTACTATAACTTACTGTGTATTGCTCCTTTAGAAATATGATCACCCTGCAGTTACAGCCACAGCAATGACTGCAGCATAATGTAGACACACTCAAGCCAGCTTCAAATACTTCTCTAGCAGAATTTTATGCTACCACGTCTGAAGTTTTATCAGCATCTGAATTTGATACACCTTAAAGACTTTGTTATTTCCAGAGACAGAAGGGTCTTGATTTCAACAGAACCAGTTTTTCACTACGGAAAGTCATTTTGTGATTGGTTCAGTATCTGCACAGAGCACATACGCATGCTCTTGTATTGAGTTTATATGTGCTGTTCTTTGTCGTATGCTAACATAAATCATTCGGATTAAAAATATATGATTATAGAAGAAAGTAAGCTTAGGTACTGGCACGTGCTTCCCATTTCTTCTAACAGTCTAGCTTTTTGCTGGAGTAAAAAGCAGTGTTTCTGCTATGTGGAGGATAGATAGATAGATAACAATTTTTTTCCCCTGCACCTAACTCAAGACTTATGGGAAATGCAAAATGTGTGGGCCTTCAGATGTTGTGAAGTGGATTTGTGATAATTTGCATCAGTTGAGAATCTATCCATAGTCCTCTCAGATGTGTTTGAATGGGGGTGCTATTCTACAGTCCTAGGATATCATTTTCTGTTTTTAGGATGCACTAGTTCACTTTATTCTATTACTTCTGGAGGTACAAGATAGGTACTATTATTATTTGAGCACTATTTATTGGACTAGATTTGATTACTTCAGACTGACATAGCTAACTACCTCTCTCTGCTCATTTTCTTGGTGTTAAACCAATATGAGAGATAAATTGTAATTGGTTTATGATATCTGATTATCAGTTTTCATATTCTTTCAGTGAGGTGTTAACCACCACCAACTGACTCAGAAATATCCTGTTACTTAAAAATGTGGTGGCTTATTCCTCCATTGAAATGCATGCAAGTGTCTTCCATTATAATTAACAAAAATTACATAGTATATAAAGGTAAGCATATACATCTTCCTTTATTTACAATCTCAATTTCAGATTTGTATACGTGAATGAAATGTTCCTTCTATGAACCTGTGGAATGCTTACAGAGAATTGAAAATAGTAATACTTGGTTCTGGTACTATTCAGGTCTTATTCCTATAATGCCCTCTCAGCAATAATGTTCAATAACATGCTTCAAAATATATTAAAGTAGAATATGTTCACGTGGCTTCTTTTATTAGCTGCAACATATCCAAGTACATGTTAACTGCACTGCGTTCTAAAGGGATTACAAAGTACTAATATGAAAGCATGTTCCTACGGCTCTTCAGGGAATGCCATGCATGGCTTTTGCAGCTCTTTGCAGTGTTGCCTGGATGCTGTTAGGCCCAAACAAACAATTCAGTAATGCTTTCTATTCTTCTAAATGTAAATCTGAGGCAATTCTCCAGCCCAGTATGTTTTTAAATGAAATAAATAATTCCTTTCTAAAGTTTTACTATTGAATGAAGAAAAATGTTCAGCCGGAAGGACACTAAGGGTATGTACAAACTTTACATTTAGGATGATCTAAATGGCCCAGTGTGCAAGCATTTACAGAGCTTAGGTCACCATGAAAATGGTGCACTGAATCTAAAGTTAGTTCACCTCAGAGGGTACGTACAGGGGAGGTCAGGGGGGGACAGATGGAGTTAAAAATGGCCACCCAGGAAGGGGGGAACTAGCAGGGGAGACTTGCGGGGTTGGGGGTCCAAGTAGGGTCCGTAGAGGACATCAGGGGGCAGGCACTGTCCATGGAGGGATCAGATGGGCAAGTGAGGTCTGTGGGAGGGATTGGGGAAAACAGGGGGGATACATGGGGAGAATCAGGGGTCTAGTGGTATCTGCTGGGGGATCAGGAGGCAAGCAGAGTCCATAGGGGATATGGGGAACTGAGAGAGATGAGTGGAGTCCATAGGAGGGATCAAAGGGATTGCAGGGGGTTAGCAGGGTCTTCAGGCAGGACCCAGGGGTCAAGCGAGGTCTGTGGGGGTTGGTGGGGTCTGGCAGGGTTTGGTGGTATTAGGGGTTCTTATGGGGTCCGCAGGGGGCTTGTGGGGATGGAGGAGCCTTTCCTATAGCTCCCAGAAACTTTTTAGCTCCCCGAACCCCAACCCTCCTCCACCCCCAGATGAACAATCCCCACTAGCATCTCTGTCCTCAGCCTTTTCTTAAACAGTCTATTAACATCACACTTACTTCACTTCTGCGGTTTACAACCTGTAAGCAATTTTGAACTTAATCAAGACAAAACCATGGCCCTTCTGGCCACATGGTGACTGAAAAATAATCCCACAAAATACTCTGAGGAATATTTTAAAGATATGGTAAAACTGTCTAGGGTGTGTGTTAAAGATCAATTCTTAGTCTTGTAATGATTACGCTAGTGCTTATACTAGTAAAATAAAGGAGCAAGCTATATGCAAGGTCTGGAATGATTTTGATCTTTCTCTATGACTTGTTCTTTTAACAGAAGGTGTTGGCTGCCATCTGCTGGAGAGCCTAAAAACCAGGGGTCTATAACATGCAGTTTCTCTTTATATCAGGTCTGCGGTTACATCAGTGAAGAGGGGCAATCAAATGCATTCCCAAAGTTATAATACAAAAAGGCTCTGCCAGATTTTTTCATTGATACCTACTTCTGAACAAACCAGACCTGATTTAAAAAACAAAAAAAAGGTAGACATAAAATTACTGCAATTGTTTTGGGTGGTTTAAACAAGTTAGAACACTTATTGTTTTCACCTCTATGCTCCTTCAGTTAGAAACCAGAAATACAAGAGTGTGAGTGCATTATTTCCAACCACATCAGAAGAAGGGAATACTTAAAATCTCAGAAAGACTAAAAAGAAGTATGTACAGTAGTGATGATGCTTCTGAGTGGTTATTTAAACCAAACAGGCACACCAAGCCCTTGAGGCTTGCACATAATGTTTTTTTTAACAAATAAAACTTCAGGCTTCTCTAGAACCCTGTTCCATCCACAGATCTTAAATTTTGCTTCAGAACAGCTGCGAGGCAGAACCATACAGTAATTACCATTTTACATTTTGGCAATGAAGCATTTGTTGCGAAGGTGCTTAATGCCGCCCCTCTGATTTTACAGTAGCAATAGTTCATCCAAAATGAATGATACATGCAATTTTTCCACCCATCTAATTTGGGGGCTGAAATTATAGTCAATGATAAGGCTTTGATTTTTCTTCTTTTTCGCATGTGTTATACTTCTCTTTCTGGAGTCCTGAACCCTATACTTATTTTTTTCCAAACTCTCTCTCTTCTTCAGTAACTTTTGAAATAACATTGTACATTCTCCCAAGGCTGCTTCTAGTCTGCAGATTCCTAACTGTTCTGAGCTGCCTTGGGCAGGAAGAACAGCATTATAGAAAAGACAAACTCCCCTATACATGGGATGGACAAGGAAAAAATCCACTTAGGCAGATTTGATTTTAACATGTTAAGTTTTAGGAAAGAACTTGACCTATTCAAGCGTCACTCTGAATCTACATGATAGCCAAGCCAAAACTAAATTGAACCACTTTTATTGGACTAGACAAAGCCAAAGAAGATATATACACTTTTTATATGGTCTTCTGTCACAGCCTGTTTTCAAACATGAAAATATAAGTCACTCCAGTACTAAATTTTTAATTTTAGTAATCAAGGGGTCCAAGCTGAATTTCTTTTTCCTGCTATCAAAAAAAAATCATCAAGGAAAGAACAAAAATCATAGGTGATGAAATGCTAGAATTGCCAAATGCTGAAGATGTAAAGCAATGGAAAATAGGACTGTTGTTTGTCAGAATATATTACTTACAGCAGTAAATGTAAAGAACTTTGTTTAAAAAAACATAAGCCACCAGACCCCTTTACAACAATCCAAAAGAGAGCTGCAAGTGACTGACAAAATAAACCAATTTAGGTGATTAGTTTTTTTAGAATGATGTCCTATTTGTTTTTAATAAGCGTTAATAAGCTCAAACATAGTAACCCCCTGGGCCTCAATGTGAGGAAAGCATGAATTATAAATTGTGAGATGTAATTTGTAATAATGGCAGTAGAAGATAATGCAGTGTGTATAGCAGTTTTTGTACATTAACTGTACAAAATAAGTGAAGAAATTCAAAATGATTTCCAAAAATGATAGCAATCCAAATTGAAAAAACGGAAGAGTTGTGCTGCTTTGAAAATATTTAGGGAAACATTACTATAGTAAGTGTATTAGTTCAAGATGGCTGACCACATGGATCCACACTGTTAAAAAAAATATCTATTATGGGGACGTACAGCTTGTAGATCACCAAAACCCTTCTCCTACTTTATTTTATAGCAGAGACACGTCTCCAGAGGACATTGAGTTCTGAAACCCTCTAGCCCCAACTTAGGACCAAGGGAGTTTACTTCGTCAGATGGGGCCCTGGATTTGAGAAAACATGTCTCCTCTCAAGATAAACTCTTTGTTGGGAAGTTAAGGTAAGTTTAACTAGTGTTCAGATCAGATAATAGGAGTACAAAAACATACTCGAGCCTGAGATGATGGGTATAGGCTGGACCCCAGGATCTCTGATGGTGAAAACAAACATTGCCTCTCATCACCGTTGTGCTGCCATAATAATTTTTATGGTAGCACAAAGCAACAGCAAATACTTTTGTCATGCCAGAATGTGGCCATGGCAAAAAGTAGTAATAAGTGGTTCCGCTTCATTGTGGTGGATGTCTATTTCCTCCTCCTGCCCCAAGCAAGCTAGGGTTCACCTCCAGGGCTTGAGGGGCCTGGTCCTGTCCCTGTGTAGGACGGGGCCCTCAAGTCCCAGGAGTTCCTGCCCAGCTTTCCTGACTTTCAGAGATTCACCCCTGGCAATCTCTGGGGCACATGTCGGGAAGCAGGGTAATTTAGGTTTCTCTGCTTCCAGAGACTTGCCCCAGAAATTGCTGGGAGTGTCTCTGCAAGGAGGGAACCCTGACTTTCCACGCGTCCAGAGGTCCTGGGGACATGTCTCTGGAAGCAGGGAAAGCTAGGATACTCCAGTGTGGTGTAGCCACCCATCAAATGATTTTTGACCCCAGCCCTAGGACTCCACTAGAGTGTTCTGGCTTTCCCTGCCTCCAGATACGCACCCCCCAGATCTCCAGGGCATGTCTTTGGAAGCAGGGAAAGTTAGAGTTCCCCACTTGCAAAGACATACCTCACTAGTCTCAACAAACCCCGCACTCTCAGAAGTCCTGAAGATTGCCAGAGTGCAACTCTAGAAACGAGGAACACATTGCCATGATCAGCACATGAAAAAGCATGTGATATCATCAGGAACTCTGATTAGGCAGGCCAGCCTCAGCCAAGTAGTGTCAGGGACTCTGGGCAGAGAAGCCAGCCTGAGCCAAGTACTTCTGCAGATACACCTCCAGTTAGCTCCAGCTACCAAACGATGTTTAGGAGCAGTGAGCATTTTGACTGGCTGTCAGAAGTGCTGCCTGTGTGTTTAACACCTGCTGGGTCCCTGGGCTGGCAGGCCAGTCAACAGTACTTCTGTGGCAAACCCTCTTGTTCCTACACTCTGGCTTCCTTGGTTCCTGACCCTGGTTTTCATCTTATTTCTGGACTGGCTCTGGATTTCCCTGAAGATCTGCTTCCTGGCTCCTGATCCCAGTTTGGCTGTTTTTGGACTTTGCCCTGTGGATTGCCTTTCAGATTGGTACTTGGCATCTGATCTCCAGATCCTGATCCTGGACTGTTGTGGACTCTGCTTTAGGATGTCCGTCCAATATGGCTTCTGCCCCCCTGACCTAGCCCCTCTTTGCCCTCAGTGGTCTAACTAGGGGAAATACCACCTATATCCCAGTCCCTTAGAGATTTGTTTTTCACCCAATGAAGCAGATAAGCTGAGCCAGGCCAAATCCTAGCATAACAGAGAGCCTGGGGCTCCCTGTTCCTTTAAGCAAGAAGCAGCCCAAAGAAGAAGCACTGCAGGCTAGGCAGAGGGCAGCAGCTGGGCAACAGACCAATTAGGCCAATGGGCAGGTACTTGTAGGAAGCCCAGGCATTTTCTGACTGGAAGGAGCAGGGTTCTGGGAAGATATACGCCCAGAGCCAGAGCTGGCTAGCTAATCTCTCCCTGGCAGCCACAGGACAAAGAGCTTCCAGCAGCAGGACTCCTGGAGAGACTGCAGTGCTGCATTTAGATCCCCAGTGAGGCTAGGGGACATCACTAGGATGTACCCCAGGGCTGGCTGGGATGCTATCCTGGCTGGGTGCTGAGGAAAAGTGTACCCTCTGAAAGGAGCAGAGGATGGTTTCCTCTTCTATGTTATGTTATAGCCTGGGGGCGCTGGTTTATGTTAAAGTTATACTGGTGGTTTGGGTTTGGGACCGTAGGGGCAGGATATGGAAGTCCCATTGCTGCCCATGGGGCATGCAATTGCCTTGAGCCTTGCCAATGGCAGGCTCAAGGCTTGAGTGACTGTTGAGCCCAAAGTGGGCACAGAGTAAGGCCACAGAGACAGGTGGGAGCCAGGGGCCCAGTGTCTGAGAGGGGCACAGCCAGATGGGGGCTGGGAGCCCAGTGCCTGAAAGGGTTAGACAAGAGCTAGTGCCTCAAAGCCAGGCCCAGCACAGTTGACTCAGGCTAGAAAGCCTAGCTGAGAGTAAAGAGATGGAGGTTAAGGAGTCTGAAGCCCCAGCAAAAGAACAACATTACCTGCAAAGTTTGGGGCACTGTGTAGGGGATGACTGAAGCCACACAATTAACCCCTAAAGCTTGAGATGTCCTGTGGCAGCATGGTTATAGAGTGAGGCCAAGCGAGCAACCTGAGGAGTAGTGAGGCCCAGCAAGAGGCCAAAGGAGGATTGAGGACTAGTAGGGTGCTGGGGAACCCTAGCTGAAGGTTCAGTCAAACAGGCCATGTGGGCAGCCACTCTATTATTAGTAGTATTATTCCATCAAGGCATAGTGGGCGAGAAGGGAAGGCACCCTAGAGGGACATGGTCGCAGAGCCACCAGGGATGTCACAGGCAGCCCTGGAATCCCAACATGCTACACCCAGCATAGCTGATCTCCTCCATTTAGCAATGTCTATTCCAAGCTGAGTTTCTACTAGCTGCGTAGTTCCTCAAGTACTTCAGTCCCCAATCCTCCCCAGGTTCACAATCACAGATATACAGTGATTAATGGCATCCAGCTATCTGCACTGTGATTAGGTATATATTAAGCAAAGGGGTTGGTTGTTAAGACCCTTTTCCAGCCAAGCGGAGAATTTATGGGAAGGTTCCACAATCATTGTTCAACAACTGTTTAGCTAGGATGGTCCACAGAGGTTATCAGTTAAGTTTCAAACCTTGATAGTGAGTGCCATTCCTTGTGGCAGTGAAGGCCAATCTTTTTGGCAGATGTGCTGCAAATTAGCCCCACATCCTCCCTGAGTGCCACTCCAATCCCTTTCCATTACCTGATCTGCTTTTAACTCTCCTGCCCTGTGCTCTATGAATAAGCTGATCCTCTGCTTTCTGCACCCTGTCCCATTTGCCACTGTGCCGCCTGTCTCTTCCCTCTACCATATGTCACACACACAGGCTGCCTATGCCACAACTTGGCTACCCCTGTTTTATGGTAGTAGATTGCAATCACTTTGTTTGTGCTACTACGGCCAAACGCTTTGGCTGTATCTTCCTGTTTAAATCATCAGAAACATGGAATCTGGCCTTACAAGCTTGTCTTTAGATGAGATTAATGGGGAATCTGTATTATTTGAGTTGCACTTTTACAGTAATAACATGCAGATCTTATCTTTATATAATGGAAGTGTTTACAAGATAAAGGTACTTATCCAAAGGCCTCTAATGTGAACCTTACAAGTTTCTTCCACTTAAGGTATGACAATACTGCACAAAGCAGCACTAGCAGTGGGTGCATCTACACATGTGCTTTACTGAGGAGTAAACTAATTAGCTCCGCAGTAACACGTCACAGTCTACACAGGTGCCAGTATTAGGATGCAGTGAATTAACTCCGGTGTAAGATAACACTGTCCCAATAACTGCTCTGAAACACATGTGTAGATGATGATAGGGGCTGGTTGAAGCATGAGGGTGCTACAGTGCAGGGGCTGCTTGCCACCTAGCCACATGGCTCCACACTTTAACACCCTTGTGCCCCAGCCACCTTCTCTACCACCCATTCTCCCTGCTAGCCCAGGGCTGCTCTGCCCCAGCTCAAAGTACCAATGTCCTGGGCACACATGTAGATGGTACACCCGGGACCATTTTCCTTCAGCTTGAACAGGTCTGCAGCTTATTGCATTGTATTCATTTTATGTATAGATGCATCCTGTGATACCAAAAGTAACCTGAAGAAGGATAACCACATTAACATGGGGATTCTAACTAGATAAAGCACAGAACCATGCTAAAATAGCTATGCTGCTTCAGGTCATGAAGTTATGATGTGTGGGGCTTGCTCAGATATTAATATCAGGAAGAGGAAAGACTCTTGCTCAAATATTAACATCAGGAAGACTCCAATATATGAAGTAGCTCAGGATATCTCAGAACAGTACTGCATCATGCCATATGGAAATACTTTAAATGAACAATAAGGCTGAAAAAGCAGATGAGGTGGTTCTGAGGAGTCAGGCTCATCAGGATTCTTAGGCTTTTAAGTGATCATTAAGTCATCTAATCTGATTTCCTGCATTTCACATTACATTTCAGCCAACTGCCTTTGAATAATTTTGTGCAAGTTACATGGATTCAGAATGTGAAAGTTTGTCCTAGTGGCTAATTACCCTCATCATCTGTGCCTTATCACTGCTTTGATTCTGTCTGTTTCCAGTCACTGGTTCTTGTTTATGCCTTTCTCCACTAGGGTCAAGAGCCCTTCACTAGCCTGTATTGTGTCTCCATGAGTATACTTATACACTGTAATCAAATCCTTTCAAGTGTTCTTTTTGATAAGCTACCTCCTTCCGCTTCCTCCCCACCCTAAAGATTTTAAGTGTCTCAATGTAAGGCAAGGGCACCAAACTCATCCTGTGCCCGAGGGAGGATCCAGACTGCAAGGCTCATTGCAGTCTGGATCCATCACAGGGCAAGGGGTGGCAGTGACGAGACTGGTGTGACTATGGCAGGAACAATGGGACAACTACAGAGGGTGGTATGGAAGGTGGTGGGGATGGTAAAGCTGGCAGCACAGATGATGGGACCAGCAGTGGGGATGGCACAAAAAGCAGCAGGGATGGCATGGATGCAGACAGCAGTGATATGGAAAGCTGCAGCAGGCCAAGCAGTAACAGGTTGAGCAGAACTATAAGCACAGCCTCTGCTCGATCTCTTGCTGCCGATGACCATGTCCAAGAGACCCCAGTAGCTTTGGACAGTGCAGCAAAGTTACCTCCCCCTGGCCATACCTTCCCAACTTCCAATGGCCCACTGGTAGCTCAGCAGGTGGAATGAAGGGCCTCCACAGGCAGTATGTTTGACACTCCTGCTGTAAGGCTTTTTCACTAACACTCAGTAATTGTGGCTTTTTTCTGTACCCTAAGTTTTCAAAATGCTTTTTAAACTGTAGAGTATTATAGGCAGCATTCTCATACTGTTTCATATAACACATAGTACATCAACCCTTGAAAAACCATGACGCTGTTTCTTATTTGATTCTGCATCATCTCCTCTGGACTTTAGTTAGAATTAAAGTTCTATGGAAATTTTATTAGGACCCATGAAAAAATGTTCTAAGAATTTCTTCACTAGAGTGTGGTATCCTACCCATATTATATTAACTATTATAGAAGTAAAACATAGATATAATTCTGAATAGAAGTCTTCAGGACAATTCCTAAACCTCTATAGGAAGCTTCTCACTTTCTTTTCCATTTATAGGACTATTCAGTGAGGGGCTGAACAAGTTCTGAAGTTACTCAGTGCCTTAAACTCAATATGTACAATTGGAAGGCATTCAGAATCTCATATGTTCAGACTAGCAAGGAAGATATGTATAAACAAATACACGGAGAGTTTTCTATTGAGAACCTATATTATTGGGAAATCCAGAGGCAATGCAATCTTGAAGGGAATAACTCAGTAGCAATGGTCCCATAAGTATATTGACACAACCCCATTGGCTTCAAAAGTCTTGCTTAGTGTAGCCAGTACAGCTGACTCATGATTTTATTACATTTTAATTTAAACAACAGTTCCTGAATGCCTGGACAACATGAGAATATCAACCTTAAGTATTTTTTCCTAGCCTAAAGAAAAAGCACAACAACAACCACAACTGAAATGAACCCACAGAAGAACCAAAAAAAACCCTAAAATATATTAAAAATTTAATCTTCCTTAAACCAGTCTTATGGAAAACTTACAATTTCAACATTTGGAGTTTATAATGAAATTCTCAACCAGGGTGCCACAGCACTGTGAGGTGCCTTGACATCCTTTCAAGGCTGCTCCAGGGTACTATGCAATGTTAGGACTGTTAGGTGTGTAAACATAATTCACAAGATAAACCCATAAGCAGTGGTATGCAGTTGCCGCGGGGAAAAAAGCAGTGGCTCAAGCGTGGGGAAAAATCCAGGCGTGTAGGGGAGGCTGGGGCCCCCGCAGCCTTACCCAGGGCCCTGGGGGGCCTTCCAGGGCTCTAGCAGTGGCAATCTGGAGCCTGGCTGGCAGGCAGTGTGTGGCTCTAGCTGGCCAGGCTTCAGTTTCAGGCAGCACACATTGCTGCCACATTGCTTTTTTCTCTTGTAGGTTTTTTGACACCATTTGTCCAAAAAAATCTCCCATGCTGCAAATTAGCAGCGTGGTAAATGCCTGCATGTGTGCTGCATGCGGTTTGGGGTTGCTGCAGGCAGGCCTGGGACACTGCAAACCACACATGCACACTCGTCTGGACACATCCAAAGTGTCCAAATAAGAAGCCTTAGTGTTAAAAACAATCTGACTGCTTATGGTTTTCTGAGAGAATTTCTCTATTTTTCTGTAATCAAAATACAAATGAAAACTAAGAGCCAACATTTTCCAAGGGAGTGTCTTGAGTGTATCAAAGAGTGCCTGGAGTCTATCAAGGAGTCCCTTGAGTCTAAAAAAAAAAGTTTGAGGAGCACTACACAAGAGGAAGTAAATGTACATTTTCTGAAGCATTTACCTTTATGTATAGGAAAATTCTGCTACCACTGCACATGATGAGCAACCAGGCGTGAAACAGCACCCTAAACTAAAATTGTTCTATTCAACAGTTCCTTGTGTGGTGAAAACAAATGGACACTTCAAGTTTGATTTGGATTCTTATGGACTAACATAGACTCTTATGCACTGTACACTAGGGATTTAGCCATTGTCCTCTAACTAAAATATTACAACATACGTCCTTAAGATCCGGTTCTTATTTATTTAATACTGGACCTGTTTCCTGAATTCTTAGGAATTCCACTATGACTATTCACAGCTATTGCTAGATTCATTACTACATTCATAAAGGCATGATAGCACTGGGAAAGCTAGATGACAAATAATGGCTCATATAAGACTATTCTATATAACCAGTTTGGATTTCCTGCCAGATGCATGTATCCATAATATCACAAGAGTTAAACAGAATTTGGCAAGATCATGGTCTTACCAAGTGTATGTATGTATAATATTTACTGCACACCCTTAACTTATTCTTAGAGTAGGCTCCTAAATTATCACACATTCCTAAAAAAAAAAAGTCTAAGGAACTCCAGAGAAATTTTATCTGCAAAATGGTATATATAAAGTGACTCCAGGAAAGAGGATAACACTACTTTCAAAGGTGAAGAGTAAATTATTCCAGGAGAGGACAGAGAAACAGAAACTTAGGTAGAATGCCTACGGGATCATTCTAGGCACATTGGTTTGCCCTAAGTTTTCTGCTGGCTGTGCCAGAAATTAACTCTTTGTTTGTTAGGTATCTTCTGGTTTTCAGCACAATTTTGTTTCATGGTCACTTTATACCCCTCTGTTCTTATACCAATAGTGTCTCACACTAAACAGGTTCTCTCTCTTCCTGATGTTTACCCCACTGATGTACTTATACATGTATCCCTTCCCAGATTTCATTCTATTAGGCTGAATAAATCTAGCTGTTTCACATAAGACTAGACTATCAGAAACAAGGACAGCCTATTAACCCTTCCTTCCATTTGCCCAGTTCGAATTCATCATTATTGAATTTCATCCCATTACTATTACTCCAATCCTTGTGGTCACCCAATTCTATCTGTATTATATTCTGATCTGCCTCTATATTAATGTCTCAGAAGTTTGGGACATCAAATTTCATTACTGAGAAATTGTCATCTTTACTTCACCTTATGTTTTTCATTTCTCTTGTTTGTAATCATACTGATTTAGATACCACTGTGGTAAATGGTTCCATTTGGATGGCCTCCATATAGATGCCATCAATGGAGAGCCACGTAGATTGCAAGTTTATCCCTGATGACTTTTAAGATTAAAGCCTTTGCTTGCAAGCTCTGTGGAACAGGGACTCTAACTGTATACAATTTGCCATACACTTTTATGGCAGTGTAATAGGCAATATCCTAAAATCTGTAAAGCAATATTTGCTTCTCTTGGTAGTATTGTTTATTGATGTGGTTACTGACCAAAATGTAAAGACCTATTAAAATGAAAGGTGGAGTGATAAAGCCTCATGGTTAATTAGTGCCATAATCTTTCCCTTGTGACAATCTGAGTTCAAATCTTTCTTACTTTCTCATTGAAAAAGACCCCAAAAATTATTACTATGGCATTTCACTATATTCCATGGCTAAATAGGTGACATGGCAATTTATAAAAGAAGTTAATTAACCACAGTATGTGTGGGGGGAGGAGAAGGAAAACTTACACAGCACTTGCTTCTATTAAGCCTGTTTAACTTCAGTACATCTTGAGACATTGGATTTTAGAGTGCTTATTAAGGGGCAAAATTAATTATTTTATCAACTATAATTTATTGCACAATTTGTGCTCCTTCTATTTCTATGAGCAATAGTTCCTGTATGAGGTATTATTTAAAACTGTTTAACAGACTCTACAGACCAATTAAAAAAAAAAGTTAAAAATCTTACAAAGACTGTACTTTACTGTTGTACATCCCAAACAGAAAAGAGCCCTGTTCAGGCTTCAGAAAGCTGAGTCAAACTTACTCATTTCCAAAGTTCTCTTGTTAACAAAGTTCATTCCTACAAACGAACATTATTTTGGTCTTTGTGTTTCTGCTTATTGTAAAAGCAAAAACCTTAGCATGCAGTTACATGAAAGATCCCAAGAATGCCCCCTCACATAAGGCATAGTCTAAAAACACACTTCCTGGGCTAACAATCAAAGGAAACCAAATCCAAAGGAACTAACAAGAGAGGTATGGTAGGGTTTTCCTTCTTTAGCTTCTGAAACCAACTTATTCTCTGGACAGGTGAATTTTGCAACAGGATTTCATACCTTCAAATGCCCATAAGGGAGGAAACTGGGATATACTAGACTTTGTAAAGGAGAGGAATATACTCCTAAAACAGAGACTGTTAAACAAATGCATTCAAGTTGTAAGAGTAGCATGAGAACCTTGACGCTTTTACCAAATAGAACCTTCTTGGCATGCTATGAGCCTAAAATAGAGGGGTGGGTTTTGCTGTACCCCAATACAAGGATTAAACCAAATGGCAAGGACCTTTTGAAGTGACATATTAAGTGACACATGAAATATGACAACCAGACAAAAAGAGCCAGCTACAGATTTATCATATGTGCTTCCTGAAACCCTGGAAGGCACAGAAGAGCTTATTTCTTGTTACGGCAGCATATCCACCAGAGGCTCCTAAGCACCCACAACTACATGGGTAGGAGAGAACATCTAAGCAAAGCATATAAGTTAAAAAACAGGTGACTGTCTTCTCTGCAGAATTTTTTGTTTCTACTGGGACAAACCCATTTAATCCATCACAGTATCTAAACCAAACTAGGGCATGTTTAAGAAAATATTCACAAAAAATGAAGGGGTTGAAAGAAAACTACATGCCTTGCCAGACCTGCAACAGCAAATACTTCCAAAAATGAGCGGCAGAGTCCACTTCTAATTGTACATAACCAGTATAGAACCACTTTGGTGTATATAGACTTTTGGAAGGTCAGTATTCTCTCTCAACTTGATGGATTGGTAAGTAACTTCAAGACTGAGGGTACACAGTACATCATCAATGTTAGTGGCAAAAGTTACTCAAAAAGGAATTACACAAGACCAGTGGTGCCCACTCTTTTTGCCCCACAGTCCAGATAAGTAGTGCCAAGTCTGGCCATGGGCCAGATGTGGATGATGGGTTTGATCCAGCCAGGATACAGGGCCAGTGAAGGAGTCCCAGCCTGCCGTGGAGGAATGTACAACCTAATCCTCATGTTAGGGGGCAGGAAGCAGCCCCATCCTGACGGTCAGATATGTGACAGGGAAGTGGAGATGGGGTGGAGTGACTTCAATCCTGATAAGGGGAGGCAGCTTGTCCCTGATCTGGACTCTCCATGGGGGGAGGGAGGCGCACTGTGCAGAGCAGCCCCAATCTGGACATGCTTGCGGGGTGGTTTGCAGCCCTGCCCAGCCCTGATCCTGATGTCAGGAGGTGGGCAGGGTGGAATGCCCCTATCTGGATGCATGGATCTTCCCTACTCTCCAGCTGCCAATTATTTTCAACCCACAGGGATCTTTGCAGGCCAGATGTCATGGCTCTGTGGACTAGAGATTGAGCATCCCTGTACAGACCATTTTGCCCTGTTTCTTATGGATTACATTAACTTTGAGCTATGGTTTTAGTCTCCCTGAAGAACCTGCAACTTCCCAGTAAGCCCTCACTCAATATATGGTCTGTGCTGCCAACTTCCCAGTAAGCCTTCAATCAGCATATGGTTTTCATAGACATTCGGGCTGGAAGGGACCCCAAAGGATCACTGATTCCAGCCCCCTGCCTCAGGGGCAGGAAGTCAGTAGGGATCATAGGATCCCAGCAAGATAAACATCCAAATGTGTCTTGAAGGCATTCAAAGTGCATGCTTGAACCACCTCTGGCAGCAGTCTATTCTATGCCTTGGGGGCTTAGACAGTAAAGAAGTTCTTCCTTATGTCCAGCCTGAATCAGTCATGGCGGAGTTTGTGACCGTTCGCTCTTGTCATCCCTTGGGGTGCTCTTGTGAACAGATGTTCCCCCATATCCTGGTGAACACCCCTGATAAACTTATAGGTGGCCACCATATTGCCCCTGAGACTGCACATTTCCAGGCTAAAGAGTCCCATGGCTCTCAGCCTCTCATCATAAGGTCTGCTTTCCTGACCTCTGATCATGCACGTGGCTCTTCTCTGGACTCTCTCAAGCTTTTCCACTTCCTTTTTGAATTGCAGAGCCCAAAACTGGATGCAGTACTCCAGCTGTGGCCACACCAAGGCCGAGTACAATGGCAGAATGACGTCCTGGGATTTGCTTGAGAAGCATCTATGGATGCAAGCCAGTGTTTTGTTCGCTTTACTAGCCGTAGTATCACTTTGAAGGCTCATGTTCATCTTGTGGTCAATCATGACCCCCAAGTCCCTTTCATCTGTAGTGCTAACCAGCATAGCACTGCCGAGCCTATAAGGATGCTGCAGGTTTTTCCTCCCAAGGTAGAGAACCTTGCATTTTTTGATGTTAAACACCATCAGGTTCTCATCTACCCTGTTCTGTGCTGCCTTTGTTAGTGGCCATCAGGACACAGACTCCTACTCAGAAAAAATATCATCACTCACTCAAACTTCCAGGAAAGACTCTAGGGACATAATTTCAACCTATCTTCACAAGCCTCACTGTGACAGCTGAAAATTATGTCTGTGTGATAAAGGTGCTTGCTGAAGGCTCTATGAAGATTAGACCAAGTGTTTTTCTGTTATTTGTTCACACATTAAGCTATATGTTGTTAGTAAGAGCCTAATTAAAGTCTAAGATGTAGTAAGGCCTTGTATGAAGTAAGGCCTAGTAAATTTAGCAAAGCCTTATATAAGTAATGGTAGGCTGTGTGGCATAGTTAAAATTAATCTTATCAGAAGAATGTAAGGCTTGTACTGCTATTGGTCAGTCTAAAGACAGTTGAAGTAAAAAGAATCTGAAAGGCTGTAAGTTCTCAGCATATCTCAGAAGTTATAAATTGGCTGGCACATCCAGAAATCATTTAGAAGGAAGATACAGCTCTGTGAAAGGAACTACAGATTAGCTGCCGGCCTAGATTCAGTGAGCCCATGGATCTCAAGGACCCCAAGGACTGAATACCAGGGTCCTTCCCAGCACTCCTTGGACACCGCTGATCGGGGATGCCTGACTTCGCTGAGCTTTGCAGAAGAGAAATTTGTCATATATTAGGCATCAGAGGGGACTGTTGATAAGTTGCTGATGCGAATTATTATTATCTGTCATTGTCTGTCTTATTATTACTATGCATAGTTATGTTTTTGTTAAGTCAATAAACCTTTCTTACATTTCTACCCCTACCACACTCTTAATCCCGAACCTTCCACAGGTGGCTGGAACAGCCTCACTAGCACAATTAATGTCGTTAGGGCTACAATAAAACTAGTCATTTTTCATTGTTTATTGTTGTGCTTCTACCGCAAAACCAGTGACTGCCTTTACGTGGCCATCTGCTACAGGAACTGCTGATTCTACTACACAACCAGCTTTGATCCTGGTTCATAGTCCTGCACTTCAGCAAGCAATCCAGGTCCATGATGTCACCCAAATCCTACCTCACCCCCTTAGTCTTGACAGCCCAAGTAACGCAGGCCTCCCCTTCCCCAGGACTGAAGACGGCCAATAGTCTATTTTTCTACTGGTAAAATATTATTTCCCACAACATGTTTTCTAGTGTTATCTTCCCATGGTACTCCCTTATGGCAAAGAGGTGAAGTTATATTAATCTAATCCCAGTCCACAACACACAAGATTCATCATACAGATCTGGTCATAAAAGACCAGACTGGGTCTTTTATGATCAGACCCTGACTGGGTCTCGGGGCTTTGACTCCTTCCGGGATTATCAACAATCCAAAAGAAAAAGAACAAAATGAATGAACATAAAGCCGTGGGAAGAGTTCATAGCAAAATCTATATCCACTGTTTCAAGTTCAGTGTCCATTAGACCCAACCTTTCCCTTTCCTCAAAGAGGAGTCACTAAAACGTTCTGACCTTCACTGATTTGGATCATTTTGTGTTTGGAAATAAATAGCTGTCATATTAATAGCTCTGGGAGAGCAGGAGTTGTGCACAGGGAGGGAAAAATTCTCCCATATCTGGACACGTCCCTGACCGGAAGTGGTCCAGCAGTGCATCTCTTTATCTTGCACAGTTCCAGATTCCCTGTACCTGTGCAGGGGCAGTAGGCATAAGCAGGCTGGAGACAGCCTGCCTGTCATGGTAGTGGAAGCAAAAATGTAGCTCCGTACTGTGCTCCCCCCACACCCCCAACAAGAGTACACCTTTGACGTAATTTTAATGCTTTTAATGTTCAGAAGGGTGGAACACTTTCATACTTCATCTCTTGACACATTTTTCCAGCACTGGTACTGAACGCTTATTTATATCCATAGTTCAAAGCTGTTTATCACCTATACTTGCTGATCACACTTTGCCATACTCATTTCTTTCCAGATCCTTCATCATTTTTTTTCTGAATTTCCCCCACATTTTACATACAATTTATCTGGGACTACAATGCCTAAAATGCAACATTAGTGTTTGGAAAAAGTCTTTCTTTAACATATCCTCTATTTAAAATCTACTCTAGTAACTGGCATATTTAGATCCAAGGTTTTGTTTGTTGTTGTTTTGTTTTTTTTGGGGGGGGGGGGTTCCATATCTGTCCTGTAAGTTGCATTCTGCTCAACTGATCTACATCGAAAGCAAAGTTCCCACTACTATTAAAGGGTGTTCTGTGTTTGGTACTGGGACAGAAGGTTGTTTTCTTAAGGTTTTGCTAAAGTTAATTAGCTAGGCAAATTTACTTGTGTTTTACAATATGACATGGGATTGTTGTGTCGGGATAGCAGCTGGTTTAGGGAACATGTGAAAAGCAAGGTATAACTGGTAATATATTTTATTGGACAACATAGTTAATGTTAGATGAGCTTTCTGGCAGTCCCTAAAAGTTATAATCAGGATGCAAAGCTTTGTTGCACTAGCCACAATACATAAAGCACTACAAACTAGATATCTATCAAGACAGATGTGGAGAGAAAAAATGAAAGGATGAGGGCAAGTCTATAGTTTGCTGGTATAAGAAATCTCTTTTTAGAGATTGTTTAAGGCCTAAATCTGAAGCCTTTGCTAGTAATGTAATTGCACAATGAACTAACATGATTAATGTTGCTTGTATAAGGACTTTAGAATTAGGGTTTGGTGTATTTACATTACTAATTTATCTTGCTTTTTAATACTGTAGCTACCTTGAGTTTTACATATTTCACCTAAATGAGATTAAAATGCAAAGTGTGTCACTCAGGGACAATATGAACTTATGAAACTGAAGGATGTGGAGTGCTCAAATCAATGACTATATTAAACCAATCTAGAAAGACAGGCTTTTAAAATCTGTGATAGATAAAATATTGACAATGTCTCATTTTTTACTTATGCTTTCAGGCTACCCAAAGAAACATAACAAATCAAAAATAATTTATACCAGAGATGAGAAGACAAAGCATTTGATGGATATAGACCACATCCTAGTGGAAGGAAAGATTTTGGAATGCCAAAATCTACTAGGCAGCATGCTTAAATTTTATGGCTGATTTTACAAAAAAATCGAAGGTTGACCAGGTGGGCACTGGGTAACTTAAGGCCATACCACCAACCTTTCCATTACCAGAAATGAATGTTTATTTGCATTCAACACTTTACTTCACTTTGATTCACTCTGCATCATATCATTTCAATGGAGCCAGATTTTAGCTCTTTAGGTTAACAATTTCAAGAAACTCAGTAACATTTCATAGATTCTGTTGTACTCCACAAAGAAAAAAAAATGACATGGCTTCTTTTTAATGGTCTTCCTTGCATTCCAAACCTGATTCTTTTGTTATTTTTAACTGTCTAAACTTAAACATTCAAATCTTAAAGGGAAGGCTGAAGAGAAGGTTCAGTCAAGGAAAAACTTCAGCTTCCATGATCATCAGAATTTAAAATAGGGAATAACACAAAGTTTGGTTCTCTCCTTCCATTTTAGATATTTCAAAAACTTATGTTGCTTGTCTGGATAAACTGCTGTAGCATGATCTACTTATTCTGAAAATAAGATAACATTAATCATTTAGATAAGAAAACACACAGTAGCTCATTATTTATATTAACCAGTGAACCACACCACATTTCTCCAGTAACTTCAATTCTAAGTTAATTGCTTAAAAAATTGAATACGAGGAACAGTTTTTAGTAATACAAGTGTATAATTAAAAAGTTAAACATCACAGAAAATGGTAAAGATTATAAATGTGATAGTGTTTACAAAGTTAAAACTCAATTTAATACTAAATATTAAAACTTAAGTTTATAAATAAAAGTTGTATGAGAGCTCGGAGTTGCCTCTAAAACACTCATTTGCTCTAGAGCAGTTATCACAAGCACATAAGGGAGCTACAAAGGTAAAAACTAAGTACATTCCAAAGATTAAAGAGGCAATTTGACTACAGTCTATACATACCTGATTACAGTCTATGCCTACCTTCATTAAGGAGAAATTGCTGATGGATTTCTTAAACTGCTGTATATACCCAATTCTAAAATAAGGTTTCACACCCCCGCCCCACCCCCGTTTAACATGAGGGGGAAAGCCCCTCGTCTTATAATTGTGTATGAGACACTGTGGGAGGGGTCCCCTACACAAGATCGGAACAGTAAACTTAGCTGTTGCCTGTCCCTGCCCTCCCGCCCCAGCCACGTCTGTACCCCACATCACCCCCTTGATGTCTCTTCCCCCATTTCCCCTTCCACACATAGACTTTGTCCTTTGCACCCTGCAGCCTGAAACACCATGCACAGTCGCAGCCCAACCCAAAAGCAGCTTTCTGGTTGCACACCAGGCTGGAGCCCTGCTCAGTGCTACAGGGTAGAATGAGGACAGAGCCTGCTGGCATGGACCAAAGGTAAGGAGGGAGGAATAAAGACTGGGGGGGAGGAGTAGGAGGGGGAGTAAGGAGGAGAGAGGAGGGGCCTGAGGCTGGAGAGGAAGGAAGAGGAGGCAGGCACAAGCAGGGGGCAAGCTCCTTGACCTCCCTACCTGTCCCCAAAACTGTCTGCCCCCTGCAGCAATGGGAGGGATGGATTAAAGATGACCCTCCAATAATTATATTCTATACATGGAACATAACAACAAACATAAATTTGCCGTGCATAGAATCTAATTATTAGAGGGTCATCTTAAATTTGAGTAAATTTGGTAGCAGAACAATGCATAATAACAATAAATAGCTGGAAGTTGAAACTAAAGAGACTTCACTGTGTCAGGTGTAGAGCACCGGTACCCACGATTTTGCCCCAGGTCCTGGAGCCTCTCGTAAGATGATGGATCATAGCAGGACACCTTTGGTGCCTGCCACTTTAAGGGCTTGAGTAGGCTGTGAGGCAGCCTGCAGGCATCTGCAGAGCAATCAGGTGGTCACATGACAGCCAGCAGGCTGCCTGATTGGAGCTGGGCTGTGGAGCATCAGCGTAAGAGGAGACCCTGTGAAGCAAAGCCAGCAGTTGCTGCTGGGATAAGGCTGGAGCAACATCTCCTGGCTGGAGTACTGCCACTCCCAGGTACATCTGGAGGTTCAGGGTAGGAACTATGGGGCTGGAGAAGGTTCCCAGGGACCCTGTGGGGTCCCAACCCCAAGGAAAAGGCTATCGGATGAAGAGCGTTGTAGGCAAAGAGTGGGGATCTTTTCCTCCTTCTTTTGGTCCGCCTTCTTGTTGCCCCCTGCTGGCGGCTGCTGCTGCTTCTTGGGGGGCATCACAGGGGCGGGGGGTGGGTAGCGGCCGCTCGCCTTCAGGCTCCGGCTCCGGCTGGGCCGCAACCACAAAGCACAGAAGGGGGCGGGGTGAGAACAAGGGCTATAGGCTGTACAGGAGGGACAGGATAGGAAAGAGAGGTGGGCGCGTGGCGCTCTATATTAAGGAGGAATACACATCCTCGTTAATTAGCAAGGAGTCAGGGGAGGGGCACTCTGGAGTGCTTTGGGTTAGAGTACAAGGCAGTCGAGGGGAAAGGGACTTAACGGTCGGGGTCTACTACAGACCTCCCAACCAGGGAGAAGAGCTTGACCAGGAATTCTTGGGTCAGCTCACAGAGGTAGTGAAGGCTAAGGATGTGGTAGTCATGGGGGACCTGAATTTCCTGGACATCTACTGGGAAGAACAGTCAGCCAGGTCTGACCGCTCACGTAGGTTCTTGGCCAGAGTGCAGGACCTCCATCTAACCCAGGAGGTGCACAGCCCCACCAGGGAGGACGCCTTGTTGGACCTAGTGCTGGCCACGGGTGATGACCTGGTGAGGGGACTGTGGGTGCTCGACCACCTGGGCGACAGCGATCATCGCCTGCTGGAATTCACCATCCAGCGCAAGGTGGCAAAGGCATGCAGTAAGGCAGCGGCCCTAGATTTTAGGAGGGCAGACTTCAATGAGCTAAGGAGGATAGTTGGAGAAGCGCTGAGGTCCTGGAGGGGAGGGGAGCCAGGTGTCCAAGGACAGTGGTTGCTCCTTAAGGAGACGATCCTCCAAACCCAAAGGAAGGTAATCCCAACGAGGATCAAAGGGAACAGGAGAGCACACAAGCCTCCGTGGCTCACCAAAAGCATCCGGGAATGTCTCCTTGCTAAAAAGGAGGCTTACACCCAATAGAAAGAAGAGGACATCACCAGGGAGGACTATTCTGTAGTTGCTCGGGGATATAGGGGGGTAGTTAGGAAGGCCAAGGCGGAGATGAAACTGGGACTAGCTTCCCAGATTAAGGACAATAAGAAGTCCTTTTTTAAATACATGGGGGGTAAAAAGAAGGTCCTGGGTAATGTGGGGCCCTTGCAGGACGCCATGGGAAACTTGGTCATCACACCAGACGGCAAAGCTAACATGTTTAACGATTTCTTTGCCTCCATCTTCCTAAGTAGGGACCAGAACAGCCACCTCCCTGCTGGGCCCCCCTCAGGCCCCGGGGGAGGCACACCTAGGCCACAGGTTAGCGAGGATTTAGTTAGGGAGCTTTTGGAGGGGTTGAACATATTCAAGTCAGCTGGTCTGGATGATCTCCACCCTAGAGTTCTAAAGGAACTGGCCGAGGTCATTGCAAGTCCCCTGGCACAACTTTATGAGCACTCGTGGTGCTCTGGTGAGGTACTGGAGGACTGGAAGAGGGCCAACGTGGTACCCATCTTCAAAAAAGGCAGGAAGGAGGACCCGGGAAACTATAGGCCGGTTAGTCTTACCTCGATCCCAAGCAAGCTGTTCAAGAAAATTATGCTGGCACACATCCAGGAGGGGCCAGCAGGGGACTGCATTCTTAGGGGCAACCAACACGGATTCATCAGTGGCAGGTCCTGTCAGACCAACCTGGTGGCCCTTACGATCAGATCACCAAATCATTAGATGTAGGGGTAGCAGTGGATATAGTCTTCCTGGACTTCTGGAAGGCTTTCGACGCTGTCTCTCACCCCGTTCTCATTAAGAAACTGGGGGGCTGTGGTGTAGACACCCACACAGTCAAATGGGTCACCAACTGGCTGGAGGGCCGCACCCAGAGGGTGGTAGTGGATAGGTCCTTCTCAACCTGGAAGGACTTGGGCAGTGGGGTTCCACAGGGCTCGGTCCTCGGGCCTGCACTGTTCAACATCTTCATAAGTGATTTGGACGAGGGGGTAAAAAGCACCCTGTTCAAATTTGCTGATGACACTAAGATGTGGGGGGACGTGGGCACACTAGAAGGATGCAACAGGCTACAATCATACCTCGACAGGTTACAAGGGTGGGCGGACGAGAATAGGATGGGATTCAACACAGACACCTCGGGAGGAACAACCGGCACCATACCTACAGGTTAGGGAACTTCCCTCTTGTCAGCATGGAGGTGGAAAGTGATCTGGGGGTCATCATTGACTCCAAGATGAACATAGGCCGGCAGTGTGGAGAGGCAGTTAGGAAGGCCAACCACACCTTGGCATGCATCCACAGATGCATCTCAAGCAGGTCCAAGGAGGTGATCCTCCCCCTCTATGCGGCACTGGTCAGGCCATAGCTGGAGTATTGCGTCCAGTTCTGGGCGCCACACTTCAGGAGGGATGTGGACAGCATGGAGAGGGTCCAGAGGAGGGCCACTCGTATGATCAGGGGACAACAGGGCAGGCCCTATGAGGAGAGGCTATGGGACCTGAACCTGTTCAGCCTCCAAAAGAGAAGGCTGAGGGGGGATCTTGTGGCCTGTTATAAACTAGTCAGGGAGGATCAGCAGGCATTGGGGGAGTCACTGTTCCCCTGAGCACCACCAGGAGTGACCAGGAATAATGGTCACAAGCTGGCAGAGTGTAGGTTTAGGTTAGATATCAGGAGGCGCTACTTCACAGTCAGGGCGGCTAGGATCTGGAACCAGCTTCCAAGAGAAGTGGTGCAGGCTCCTACCCTGGGGGTGTTTAAGAGGAGGTTAGATGCACATCTTGCTGGGGTCGTTTGACCCCAGTATTCTTTCCTGCCATGGCAGGGGGTCGGACTAGATGATCTGCTCAGGTCCCTTCCGACCCTAGAAACTATGAAACTATGAAACAACACATGTTCAGTCTTGCATCCCATCAGCTATGCACTGCCTGCCCCATGGAGGAGAAAGGGTGTGTTTCCTTAGCCTAACAGAAGAGCACCAGACTTGGACAAGAGCATGCAGTGGAGGAGGGGGATAACAGGATTTAGCCCCCCTAAATGTGGGGCAGCGGTAGAGCCACAAGGCAGCTCAGCCAAAGCCTTCTGGCAGCTGCAGCAGGGGTGGGGAGGGAGTGGGACTAGGGTTGGGGAGGGGCAGGCAGTGCACAGCTGGTGGGATGCAAGACTGAGCCATGAGCAGCTCATCTGGGGGATGTGGCTTCTGCTGCTATGCGCACCCTGGGAGGTGGGGGGGGGTGTCCCCGGATCTGTGCAGCACAGGGCAAGCTGACACTGTGGGCTGGGGCAGGTGGCAGCAGAGCTAGGGGGGGCTATGCGGGGGGGCTGCAGCCACCCCCAAATTCACCGTATCCTGACTGACCCCACCCCCCATGCTCCCAGCACCATTACCACCCACCCCAAGTGCAACCTGGCCCCCTACCACTGCTAACAGGCCAGTTCCAGCTGCAGCCCAAAACAGCAACCTGCCCTGCCCTAATCCAGGGGCCACACCCCCCCATGCACTCCCGGAACATGTGCAGTGGTGGGACCTGCCACCTCCTCTCTCCACACACCCCAGATGAAGTGCGGCTTTGTCCCACGCCCCTCCCAGCCCTGGCTGTGCAGGGCCTGTCCCAGCAGCAGCAGCATTAATGTCGTTATAATCATTATTAACAACTTGGGGCACAGCAGGCATGGGGGTCCCAAGGGATCCAACCCTCCCAGCCCAGCTGAAGCTAGCCTCAATCTGGCCCCGGGCCACCCCCCAGGTGGTGAGGGGCTATGGGGCAGCAGATTTGTTGATGTGGGGGACACTGGCACTGGGCAACAACCCCAGGTGCAGGGGAAGGGGGGGTCCCGCTACATGGCATAGTGGGTTCTGGCCCTGGCCCCAATCTTGATCCTGGGCCCAGCTCTCCTCTGCTCCCTCCCGATCTCTGCCCAGCCTCAGCCCCGCTCCCTCCCCCCCACCATTCCCCGCACCCACCCCGCAGACTTTTCAGCCTCAGGGGGAGGCGTAAATGCATACACTCAGACCCCACCAAAAAAATTTCCTCCCTCTGTCTATGGCCTGAGGCCCAAGGCCTGATAAGAACGAGACCTAATGAAAGGCCTGAGAGAGAGGACCAGGTATGTCTAACGACATCTGGTGCCTGAGTGGGTTGTAGGCAGAGAGTGGGGTTCAGACATGTCTACAGACACCTGGGGCCTGTGGGGCATAAGGCCCTGTAGCTCCAGTGAATGGGCAGAGTACTGCCCCTAGTGAGGGGCAGAGTGTAAAAGGCTAAAAGCCTGTTAAAAGGCAAAGAGCCCTGAGTGAGACTTGCAGTCCCAGTGACAAGGCATAAGTAGAGGCCCCAGTGAGAGGTAGCACATGGCCCAGGTAAGTCCGCAGAGACCTTAGGCCAAGTTTGGGCCAGAGGTAGAGTACGGCTTAGCAATGGGGCCAGGGGATTTAGGAGTACTTTGGATGCCATCTGCAAGGCATGGGACATGGAAAAGGGGAGGCTGGAACTGTGTATTGCACCCTTGGCATCAGGGCATTAAAATGGGCAGCCTCCCCGCCTTACAAATAACTATCTGTATGATTACAGCAAAGGCAAGGCAGGTGGGTCAACTGTCCTAGACAGGTGGGTGGTTCTATACTGTGACTGGCCCCAGGGATGGCCCCTTGCCACATGGACAATGAGGCACCTGCTACACATTACATATATTTTGCAATAAATGGTTAATCATGCAATAAATTTAGACCTACCACACACAGTAATTATGACACAATAAAAATGACTATCTAGCTATAAAAATAGCCAACCGGATGTGTAGTGTTTGAAAATGTGTAACAACCCTATAATTGGTTTCTATGTAGCTTTAATTTGAACACGTAGCAGGCCCTTAGTTCTCAGACTAAAGGAATCCTAGTGTCTTTTGGACAATTTCATGTCAGCATCCCACTTATGTATTAATTTATTCAGAGACCTCCCTATTTATTTCAGTTTTATTTCTCAATGTACATCAAGAAGGTTTCAGAGCTTTTTCAACAGAATAACTAATATTTTTGCTATAAGCTTCAGCAGTTGTAAGTGGAATAATCATGTACCTTTTATACAAATAACAATTGTCACTTTAGAGACCAGTAAAAATAAATATTTGAAAAGAACAGTTTGTTGAAGTCTATAAGAACCATTATGATTATCTAGCCTGACCTTCTGTAATGCAAACTGCAGAATTTCACCCAGCAAAATCTACAAGTTCATATATCTGTTTGAACTTTACTGTATCTTGCCCAAGTTGTTCCAATGGTTAATTATCCTAACAAAACAAACCCCCCCCAAAATTCTAAGGCTGAATTTGCTTTAACCATTAATGTCACTATGCATTTTTCTAATAGATTAAAAAGCCATTAGCTATCAAACTTTTCCTCATGTACTTATACATAACTGTAAATATTGCATTTTTAACCTACTGTTGGAAATACAAAATAGTAGGTAGTAAAATGAAAACTAATAAAAGGAAACTCTTTCACACAGCATATAATTAAAGGGTGGAACCCATCACCACCAAATGTTGCGGAAGGTTAGTTAATCCAGATTCAAAAATGGTTTGGACAAATTCTTGGAGGAAAGGAGGATCAGCTTGTGAGCATGGGAGTTAGGGGCACAGCTTCTAAATCAGAACTTCCTAGACCAGCAATGTTTTTGGGCAGAGTGCCAAAAAGACCCACAACCTCAACTTGTAAGGTGTGGCAGGGGCAGATGTTGGGAGAGTTGCGAGGGCACCTATTCCTTATTGTAGGAGTACAACCCTAGCTCCTCCCCCACCACCTTCCCCAAGGTTACCATATGTTTGGATTTTCCTGGAAATGCCCTCTTTTTTTGACCCATCCTCATGTCCAGGTGGGTTTTTAAAATGTGAGCAAATGTCCAGGTTTTTGCTCCACCTCTGCTTTCCCACGCTGGCTGCTTGGGCGTGGGAGCAGCAGGCAAGATTGGCTGTCAGGGGGCCACATGCTCTGCTTATGGGCCCTGGCAAGCCAGGTAGACAGAGAGAGGGAGAGAGAGAGAGAAAGAGAGAGAGAGAGAGAGTGTGTGTGCGTGCGCGCGTGCAGGAGATGCATGTGCAGCAGAGCTGCTGGGGGGGGTAGGAGGTTGCAGGTCAGGAGTGAGGGGCACTGGCAGCACTGATGGGGCAGGGGGTTAGGAGTGAGGGGCAAAGGCAGGGCAGGGACATATCATTGCCCCCCCAGTTGTATGCCCCTTCCCCCTCTTCTTTCCCCTTCCCCCACAAGTGTCCTCTTTTTGACACTGGAAATATGGTAACTCTACCCAAGGCACACATGCCAGGCAAAATGACTTTGTGTGCCACACTGGCACCCATGCTAGGGATTACCTACCTGTCTGTAACAGGGTGTCATCTTCACTGGTGTTTGAAAAGCCTGCAAGGGCACCCCAGAGTCCCTTTACATTCCCACTTTCCTCTGGGAACAAGCCCCCCTTCACTTTCCTGCCATGACTTGATGTTCCTTGGTTCTTGAAGAGGAGGCTGCCCTAGTGCTTCTCAAGTACAATCTGTGCTCCCACTCAGAAAGGTGAGGAGCTTTTGCCTTAAGGACTAATTGCACACTCCAACTTCCCCTTATCATTCCTCATAGGTTTTATCCTTATGCCTCTGGGGCTTCAGCCTACTTGGTTTCTACCCCTTTTTCTCTAGCTAGGCTCACCAAATTAGACCCACTAGACAGGTCCCAACTGTGCTCTAGCTCTTAATGCCCTCTGGGCTCATTGCCCTGTATAATATGTATCACTGGGCCCATGGCCCTTGTCTGCTACTCCCCACTAGGGCTGAGCTCTCCTGCCCCTCTGCAGCTGCACCCTCTCTGAATGTTAATGAAGACTCCACCTCCCCTATAGCCTCATCCACAAACTATAGTGTTTGCTCTTTGCCATGGGGTTCCTGGGATGGGGTACTTACTCAACCCTCCATGTCCCTGGAGTTCCATCAGCATTCAGCAGAGACTGGTGGGATGGTAAACAGTTTTATCTTTATTAGGAACAGGATTCAGCAAAATACACACTCACAGCTTGTGGGGAGAACCACAACCCACCACCAACAAACCGTACCCCCAGGGCATCAGGGGGACAAATTGAAACATTCCACTGTAGGTCCCTTCACGATACACTCCATATACCACACAAACCACAAACTATAACATAAATAGTAAACCCCTGGGCTATAACAAGAAGTTAAAGGTGGCAGTTAGCCTTCTTACTTGTGTTCTTTTCACGGGCTCCCCATGTCTGAGTCTTCACTGCCAGATGCTCCCAGTTGTAGTGACTGTAGTTTTGCTAGGAACTTGTGGGGTTCACCATCCATCTCTACCTCCCCCCAACTTACTTAGGTCAAGGCTTGTATAGCTCTGGCCTTAGGCTCTCTTGCAGTCACCTGACAGACCCTGTCAGCTGACAGGCCTGCAGGCTTGGCCTTTAACTCCTGCCCAGTTGGCAGGCTGTGCTTTTAAAACTCAGATCTTAAAAGGGCCACCCCGCCTTCTTGTAACAGGGCTAGGGTTCCCTGTTACACTGTCTTAGATCTTAAATGCTAGAGGCTACAAGTGAGAGTGGATCAGTGGAAAAAACCCTGGTCATACCCAGTTCACTCTCCCTTTCATCATCTGCTCTCTGCCACAATGTGACACAGGCCTATTTGATGTGCCATAAAATAATGGGCTTAGGCCCAACACAAAATATTATAAGCCTCTTAATAAGGGAGGCCACTGGGGACACAATGTGACACAGAACACTGGGCAAGATGGACCTATGGTCTGACCCAGTAAATTGCAGTTCTTATGATCATGCTCCTCCAGTTTGTCCCTATGCTACATGTTTTCCTACATTGTAGCTTTTATAGTTCTTTCTGGTCTGTCCTTTTTGAAATTTGGACAACAGAAGTGAAAAACCTACTCCAGGAAAAGCCTCAGCAAAATTATGCATAAAGATTATGCCACCTCTGTACTCGTACTTGGTAGTCTTATTAACTTGCAAAACAAAAACAAAGGACTTCTTTCTTCTTCTGATGACAGTGAAAAATACACAGTAATATGTGATTCCTGTAGCCAAGCAAGTCCCACATTTACACATATATTATCTCACCCATGTTTCGTTCACCTCTAATAGATATGTTCAGACTTGATTTCTCAGAGATAAATGTTGTAGTGAAGACCTTGCCCAATAGGTTTGGTCCTAGCACAACTTGGCTAGTTTGTAATTTAAACAAGTGATTTCAGTTATGTAAGATCGGTATTGTTTTATTGTCTGTAAAAGCAAATTAGTCTTAACAGGAACTTTCAATGATAGGCAGGAAGAGAGGACAAATATACCCACAGGGGGCTGCAAACTGGGTATAAATGAGACCTGGTTCAAAAGGCTTGTGCTACCATAAGTCTTATTAGGGAAGCACTTTCTAAACTTGGGAAATGTATTAAAGGGCTTCAACTACTCATATTTTACAGATGATGTATGTAAAGCAGCCTGAGGGACCTAACATCTTACATTTTTCTGTCCCCCTACTTTTCTGCCCTTTGTCCTCCTAATTTCCAGCTACTTCCTTTCTCAGACAGCTTCTTTTCTACCTTGATTTACTACTACTGTAGTCTCCTTTTGCTCACCTTTTGCTTCCCCACCCTCGCCCCTTCTTTTCCCCCTTCCCTCTCTCCCTCCCTGCTCTACCTTTTGTTTTCCTAATTTCTCCCGATTTAGTCTCACTAGCATGCTGCCACACTTTTAGCTTCCTTTAAGTCTCAGAGCGGCAGTGACTCCCTATGCCTGAAGAAGGGCGATTGTGCCCGAAAGCTTGTCAAGAACTTTTCTCTAACTACTCAGTCTAATAAAAGTTATCACATCTACTAGCCCACCCTGGGACCCACTTTCCCAAAGAGACAGCCAGTTTTTCTAGCTTTGGGCCAGGGCCAAAACTCCAGGAGAGACACTTTTCTTTTTCCTTAATTGCTTTGCTACTTTAGCCCCCTGCGCGCCTAACTTGCGGCAGAAGCAGCTCAGCCGCGCAAGACGGGAGCACTACAAGAGACGGGACAGGTAAGCAAACACAAGCCTTCCACCAGAACGATCTCAGCAAGGTCAGGGCAGCAAGAGCCGCCGACATCCTCGCGAGACGGCGCACCCTGCCCCGCCCAGAAGCAGCTGCGCTCCCAGGATGCCCCGCGGCGACCGCCACTGACGGTGTCGCAAAGAGCCCCCTAGTTAAACGTCGGCGCTTCGCGCGCGCGCGTCGTCCTCGCCCCGCCCCCTTCCGCGCTTTGCGGTCGCGGCCCAGCCGGAGCCGGAGCCCGAGCGCGAGCGGCCGCTGCCCGCCCCCGCCCCCGCGATGCCCCCCAAGAAGCAGCAGCAGCCGCCGCCGGCGGGGGGCAACAAGAAGGCGGACCAGAAGAAGAAGGAGAAGATCATCGAGGTGAGCGTGGCGGCAGCGGCCGGGGCCCTAGGCCCTGGCCCCTTCTTCCTCTTTCGGCCGCCCCCCAACCCCGTTGGAAACTAACCGGCTTCTCCCCGCTCCGCGCTGCCTTGGGCCCGGGGATCCCTGCGGGAGGTCGGGAACGGAGCCCGCGACGGAGCTGGGCCGACGACGGGCGTTGGAGCGGGTGGGTCCCGCCGCGGGATCGTGTCCTATTCTTAGCTTGGCTTTATCTCCTGCTGACAGCATCGTCCTGGGGTTTCTGGCACGCTGCTCTCGTGGTGTTGGAGGAGATATTTTATAATGGCCCAACAAAACCCTGCTCTCTGCAGAGCCTTACCAGCAAACGTTTATGTCTGATGCTTCAAATAAGATGTTTCACAGGAGGTTTCATGTAAAGTAATCTGGAGATAGGTGCGCTTCTTGTTAGTTTCCAGTCTTGCCAGTTGTCCTACATGACCTTGTTGCTCCAACTGTATATTCCAACTCCTTCAATAAAAGAGCAACTAGTTGAGATTCCTGTTCTGATGACTCTGCTGTCCCAAGTGATGTTTAAGCCAACACCTTGTTATCAATGGTTTATATTGTAACTAGTGCAAAGTAACAAATAGATCAAAGGGAAACAGACATGACAGAGAAATAAATGAGCTACATTGTTACTGCAGATAGGGGTATAAAAGGATCTGTTAGGCTTTTGCATAAATCTTTTAATTGAGCTCGTATAGAAGGATATCCCTTTCATAAGACACTGGAAATCGGTGGGGGGGGGGTGGATGCAGAGTGAATAGATACTTCTTGGTGTAGACAGAGGGCCATCAGCACCTTGAAAGCAGGTGTCTTTTTCTTCAGTAAGTGCTGCTACAAAAAAAAACTTAGAATTTTTTTTAATAACAGTGTCTTATGAGTTGGGTATGTTATTTGATGTACAAGGCAAAATTGGTTAAAGACCAGAGAGATCTTAAAAATATTGTGTCCTGCACTGGAACACTTGGAATACAAATATGCCAACAAATTGAACACTCTGAGGACTCCTTGTTTCAGCTGCTTGGTCCATCGTTGAAAATGCCTTGAATCTTGCATATGCTCTTGTCACGTTGGATCGTAATATCTTACAGATGATACATGTAAACTGCAGTTCAAATAACAGTACCTCTGTAGAGGAAAAGGACATGCAGATGAATAACTACAGCACAACTAATCATACCAAAAAGTAGCAGCAGCAAGATACCTTGGGCTGGAGTCTCTAGGTCACCCATTGTAAGAACTAGCAACAGTTTGGTAGTTCAACCACAAAAAATGGTCTCTAATATAGGGTCTCGCACAGTTTGTGCCTTTCACACAATTTGGTGTACTGAAGATCCTAATTCTCCTAACATTTGATACTGTGGGGGGGAGGCAGTTTCTAAAAAGGTTTTTTATTGTAAAAGAGGATGTTCAGACCAACCAGCTGTCATCACTCAGACACATTTCAGAATAAGAAACAATGTATTGGTTATACTACATCTTGGAAGTTACTTAAAATAATTTTTAAGTAAAAAAATCTTTTTATAAATCTGTGATCAGTATAGAGTACAGAGACTCCATAGTGGAAAATAGAAAAAAAACTGACAAGGTTTTTTGGAAGTCAGATACACGTTTTAGTTTGACATCTGAAATGACAGAGCTCATATTGTGAATTTAGTCTAATGCATGGGATATAAAATTATATTCCACCTATTTTATTACTCTAGCATCATCTGGTCAGATTTAGTTCAGCCATTTATAACTGCCTTTTAAGACTTGGAATTTATTATACAGTATATACCAAATATTTATTAATGATTTTTTTTAATCTACTGGTTTTTAATACGTTCCATGACTATTCTTGTATAGGCTTCATCTTGTAAATTGGTCTTTCATCCTTTTTTTAATATTATAACCAGAGGTTACAGCCAAATTGTATGTTTAGAACCTATGTTCAGAACACCTTTTTGAAAGGAAGTTACAGCTGTGTTTTTGTTTAAAACATATTAATTACATCTAAAAAATGTCTTGCTTTTACCCTGGCTAAGAATGGACAGCTTTTAGGTATTGGACACTAAAGCTACATGCTTGTGAGAGAAACATGATTTAAAAAAAAAAAACAACACCCCCTCTTCATTTTTCAGAGTGTATAATTTTGTCTTAGATGTTCACTCAGTGCCCATTTCCTTAGATCAGAGGAGTTCTACAGGAAGCAAATGTACCAGTTTTATGGTTTAAAAATTTGAAAGCAGTAGTAAATAGTGTTTGTTTCACTTACTCTTTAAGTTGTTATCATTATACAAATCTCTTCTAATTTAGGACAAAACCTTTGGTTTAAAGAATAAGAAAGGTGCTAAGCAGCAGAAGTTTATCAAGGCTGTGACTCATCAAGTTAAATTTGGGCAACAGAATCCCCGCCAGGTAAGCAATAGAAATCTACTGGTATTTTTTTTTTTCAGTGAGTTGTAAGATCTTGTATAGACCCTAATAAGATGTAGAGGTGGAGTTGCTGTCTTTACTGTTACTTACCTAATGTACTATGGCTAGCACACTTCTGTCATAACGGGTTAACTTCTTTATAAAATAGCCAGAGAGTGTATTGCTCAGCGAAATGGATGTTTCCATGGGCCCCTGCTCCTAGTTTGACAGAAACTTTCCTGGTGCATTTAGGAATATTAAATACAAGTATGGCAAGTCAGCTGCTTGAAAAGGGCTGGAGTCAGGGGCGGAACGTTATTTTGGGCGGAGGGCCGCTTACTGAGTTTTGGCAAGGCGTCAAGGGCTGCATAAGAGGTGTCCAGGGGCAGATAAATATTAATTTTCTAAATTTGTTAGGTGCCCCACAGGCCGGATAGAATGGCCTGGCAGGCCACATTTTGCCCACCCCTGAGCTAGGTAATGTGATCTGGTAGCTAGAGAGCACTTTACTGGAAAACAGAAAATGTAGGTCCAAACCTCTGGGTGAGTGGACCTAGAGCCTGGGTCTCCTTCCCTTTGAGCTAGTGCCTTAATTACTTAGACCTGGGCTGTCTACCTGGTGGCCTGCAAGCTGCGTGTGGCCTGTGAGTGCTCATCTCATGACATATGGGCTGATGCTGCCTTTATTTAGTCTTTCCCCCTCTGGTCCAAGTGTCACTCGATCCTGGCCTTTGACACACTTTCCCTCCATGGTCCCTCTCTTCCCCTGTCCACTGGATCTCTTGACTGATCCTCCCTCCTCCAGCTTCTGTGGATTGCTCAGCACAGTCTGCAACTACTTAGAAATTGGACAGCCCTGAGACTATTGGGCTAAAACATGTGCACATGCAGAGCATTTCTATTTTGTCATAGGGCAAAATACAATCTTAAACTATGTGTAAGTATTAAAATCTGTCACTTTTAACACTTGGACCAGAGGGGTTATGTGTTTGCATATGTGCCATTTCAGCACTTTAAAGTGAAATTCTCCAAGTCTCATGGTTTGAACTTGGAGGCTCAGGGAGAGGAGCAACATAAGACCAACAGATTATGTCATGATGCACATGTGCAGGTGCTAAATGCTTGGAAATGATGTCACTGTACACAGCTTTTGGGTGTAACCAAGATTCTAGGAAGTGATTCAAACTGTATGGAGCTGCCATTTGCTTAGAATACTGCTGTGGCACTGGTTATTAAATGCAAGGCAGAGAAACATACTGGCACCTCCTGAAGGCAGTTGTGTTGTTTCTATCAATATTGCATGATGTGTATATTATTGGTATATAGTTTATGTAAGGTTTGTTTCTTAGTTCTCCTACATTACTAATCGCTTCAAATCTGGGATGATTATAGGCTGCTCAAGCTGAAAGTGAAAAGAAATTAAAGAAAGAAGATAAGAAGAAAGAACTACAGGAACTAAATGAACTCTTCAAACCTGTAGTTGCTGCCCAGAAAATTAGTAAAGGTAAACTGCTTAAACTTTTAGCTTGTGTTTCATTGTGTTAGTATTTTACCTGCACCAGATAAAAACATGTTCACAGACCCTAGCTGCATATCAATGAGTAAATAATTCTAACTTGGCTTATTTTAGTAACTTTGTTCTCTGAACAGCTCCAGTATGTGCTCCTTACATAAATTTATTGGATTAGGCCCTAATATCTTTAAGTGCATAACAGAAAGTATTCCCTGATATTTTTTTTTCTGATGCTTACATTATAACAAACATCACTTACCTACATATTAAGTGTATATAAACCCATTAACTGTGTAAGCAATCTGCCTAACTTGTAATGTTACTGAACTTCATTTAACAGTGCAGTTAGTGAAACTGATTGGAAGCCATCAATTTTGGGGTTTCTAAAAGCAGCCCTGAACTAACTAGGTCCTGTTTGTTTTAAGGCTGGTATTGGGTACATGAGATACTTAATAATTTGCTGTTTAAGTAATCAGTACGCACAAAAAAATTGATATCCCAAAAGTGCTTATCTTGGCATCATAGGAGCAATATATAAAAAAATAAAATTGTATAGAAAAGACCCTTGATATCTAGCTCTTATTGTAATAAGTAGAATAGGGCATGAGTTAATAACGCTTCATGTTGATGTCTGTAGTTCGTTAAATACCAACATACTTTTAAATAAGGACTCTTAGCACACTCTATGCTTAAGGCACTAGGTATGAAGCGTATGAGAACTAAAACATAGAACCGTGCTTGAAGAATTGAGGCAGAAAGATGAGTTCTGAGAGAGAAATCCCTCATTCTTAACTTTTTAAAATAAAATTACTTTTGCATTCTTGTGTACAGCTTGATGTTTAACAACTGAAAATCCCATGTTAATGCTTTTCAGAATACTTCATAAACAATCTTAACACCACCTTTAGTGCTACTCCCTGATGAGACACTAAATATTAAATTTCTGGTGACACAGGTGCAGACCCCAAATCAGTAGTTTGTGCTTTCTTCAAGCAAGGACAGTGCACTAAAGGAGACAAGTGCAAGTTTTCTCATGATTTATCTTTGGAAAGAAAGTGTGAAAAGCGAAGTGTTTACATTGATGCAAGAGATGAAGACCTTGAAAAAGGTATGTTGCTTCTAGAAAATAACGGACAACCCTTTCTTCTAGAGTTTTCTATCAGTAGAGAGATAGTTAGCCATGTTAGTCTGAAGTCAGAAGGCAGAGCAGGATGTTACCTGAGAGAATAACTCATTCAGAATAGCATAAGCTTTTATAGCTGACAGCTTGTATCATTCTGACCCTAACTTTCTCTGATCAAAAGCTGTCTTTAAGATGCCACCTGCGCTGCCCTCTAAAGCATAAGTTCTGAGTTGAATCCACAAGCAGTTCAGGGCACAGATATTCTTTTCCTGATGTTTGTAAAGTGCCCAGCCCAATGGAGTCTTGATCTATGAGTAGAGCTCTGAGTATTACAACAATACAGATAATGAATAAATAAGCTAACCTTTGAGAATGTTCCCTTCCAAGTGTGGATTTCAGTTTATTTTCTAGATTCTATATCAAAGGATCAGCTTAACCCCAAAAATGCTATAGGATAAGCACTTGTGGTCCACAGAGTATTTAAATAAAGAAGTGGCAAGTCCATATAATAGCTGATTTTTTTCCCCCTCATTTCCAGTTGCTTCTGCAAATATTGAGACCCCAGAAAAAGCATGTGTACTGTGACTTCTTGCAAACAGCACTGTATGCATGCAAAGTGTATGCGAGGGAGAGGGGGATGGACTGCACAATTCAGGGTGCCTCAGTGGCTTGTCTGGCTTCATTTCTCGCCCACAATAATTTGCTGAACATAGAATGCTTTTTGTGTTTACACTTGCCCAGCATGGGTTAAAAAGCTGAACTGAGATGGATTTGCTACTTTTTGCATTAACATAGCACTGTATTCTACCCTTAAAGTGGTGCACAAGGACCACACACAACTTAATTATTCAAGCTAGTGTCTTGACACTTAGGCAGCCTTCCCCTCCCCTTAATGTCTGTGTTTTTCCATGCACAAGGAATGGTATGGAATTCCCTGCTTTGCCTTCTGCCTTGAAGTGCTTTCTCTGCTCACATTACTCTGTCCTGTTTCTGGCTGCTGTCCCACTTTGTCCTTCCTTCCTTCTTGTGTAAGAGGGGAAATATAAAATCTTTGACACTTTTTCAAATAAAAGGTTATAAATGAATTTTTTAAAAAGATAGCAAAACTTTGAAAATTATAGTGAGATATCTTAGAGAAGATCCTAAACAGGTGAATAACATTGTTTTGTATTTTGAAGTGCAGAATCTAACTCAAATTGATATGGAGACTTAGAATTTTGGCATAAATTGAGGTGCAAGTGAAATCATTTGTTCTTACCATTTATAACTTGAACTGTTTATATCTAGATACAATGGATAATTGGGATGAGAAAAAGCTGGAAGAGGTAGTGAACAAGAAGCATGGTGAGGCGGAAAAGAAAAAACCCAAAACTCAAATAGTGCGTCTTTTTTCTTGCATTGGGTTTTAGTAATTATTAGATGGTCTTAGGGGAACTTAACGTTTAGAAAGGTATTCAGTTTGTCAAGTAATGTATTGAGAGGTTTCTTGGAATCACCTGTGGGCTCGCTGAAAATATATTTGCATTTTCTTAAGGAAACAGGACTTTCCTATAACTTTAAAATATACTTTCACATATGGGTACATTTGGGGACTAAATACAATAAGCTGTTCTTTCAAAAACAGAAATGACACCAAAACTACATGCAGAGTAAATTAATTATAGTAATTAGTTAAATTATATACAATAGCATACTACTTGCAAGAGTTGAATGTTCATAGTTACATTTGCCAGTACATAGTTACATTTGATTGTAAACATAGCATATTAGTATGCTTTCAGACTGGAGCAAAGAAATAGTCAGGAAGTGAATATATATAGTTTAATCTTTATTGTGGGGAGGCAGGGCAGCAGATTTTTTTAAAAACCTACTAATTTAGACATTTTTTTCTAGTCCTTGCATAATCTTGTGGGTTATGCTTATTTTTTATAACATGGTTAAGAATAAATTATGTAAACAGCATGGAAATTATAGTAAAAATGGTGAATTGCTTGTTAAAGTTTCCAAACTGACTGTTCTGAGGAATGAAATGCATGTTGTCAGTACCTCGCAAAGCAGTACACTGAATAGAAATTCCTGAAGCGTTCAGTGTAGTATGGTCTCCAGGCCCCTTATGTTGTTAATGCCTCAGATGAGACTCCCAAAGAGAATGAGGAACTGTGGGTTTGTTTTTTGTATACTTTTCTGTCTTGATTTGTACAGGAATGCTGGGTTTTTTGTCTTGTGGGAGAGTTTTTTAGATTGTCAAGTGAGACCATTTAATTTTTTTTGGCTTTATTTAAAAATCATAGAATCAATGAGTCGGAAGGGACCTAGACAGATCATCTAGTCCGACCCCCTGCCATGGGCAGGAAGGAGCACTGGGGGTGGCAGGGGTCATAAGACCCCAGCCAGGTGCCTATCCAGTCTCCTCTTCAAGATCTCCAGGGAAGGTGAGAGCACCACCTCTCTGGGAAGCCTATTCCAGGCTCTGGCTACCCTTACAGTGAAGTAGTTCTTCCTAATATCTAACCTAAACCTATCCTCCCTCAGCTTGTGGCCGTTGTTCCTGGTGACTCCAAGGGGGGCCCTGGTGAACAGACTTTCCCCGAGTCCCTGCTGCTGGCCCCTGATAAGATTGTATGCAGCCACAAGTTCCCCCCTCAGTCTCCTCTTGTGGAGACTGAAGAGATTCAGGTCCCTCAGCCTTTTCTCATAGGGCTGGCCACGGAGGCCCTCAACCATACGATGGCCCTCCTCTGGACCCTCTCCAGGTTCTCCATGTCCCTCTTGAAGTGCCCTTGTTGTTTTCTTTGTTTCTTAGTCCAAATACATCCAGATTTATTTTGTTTTAGATTTTGGTCATTCACATAGTAATTTAACAATAGTTGTAAATTATTGAGTTTTGCTACAATGCTATTCTTAAATACATAACATGCATTCACTTAAACTGTAGAAAGTGATGGGGTGTGGAAGGAAGGCAGAGTGCAACACTAACAGCTACTCTTTTATGTAGGTCTGCAAATATTTTCTTGATGCTATTGAAAACAATAAGTATGGATGGTTTTGGGTTTGTCCTGGTGGAGGAGACAACTGTATGTACCGTCATGCTCTCCCTCCTGGTTTTGTACTGAAAAAAGACAAAAAGAAAGAAGAAAAGCAAGAAGAAATTTCTTTAGAAGATCTAATAGAAAGAGAGGTAAAGTAATAGCAAGCTGTCAGTCACTGATTCCTAAATGTTACGTAGTTTGTCTTTGAATCTTGTGCAGTCAAGCACTACTATTAACAACTTCAAGTGAGGTGCTGTTTGCCTGTGTTTATAGCCACTTGAGTGAAATGTTCCCAGTTGTTTGAAAAATGATTACTTGTTTAGAAAGTGTTAATTTCTCTGTTTTATTCATCTGACAAGAGTATTAAGTTAGCTTTTTGATTGTAAATTTGATTGCTTCATTTCACCCTAAGTAATAGTAGGAGTTCAGAACACACTAGAGAAGTCAAATATCTTGTACAAAAAATCTTTATGAAACATCATCTCAGTCTTTCTAATTTGTGAGGAAAGATTTCCTAAACTGTTTTCACAAAAATTAGCTTTAATTAGTTTCTCTTTATTTGTGCAGCGTGCTGCCTTAGGACCAAACGTTACCAAAATCACCTTAGAGTCTTTTCTTGCGTGGAAGAAAAGAAAAAGACAAGAAAAGATTGACAAGGCTGAGCAAGATATGGAAAGGAGAAAAGCAGACTTCAAAGCTGGCAAAGCACTTGTGGTATGTTTTACATAGAGTTTCTTATTGTGAGAGGAAAAAATTAATAAGCTTTATAGTAAGGTGGCTGGCTTAGATTTAAACTGAGTGCATATGTTTGTTTTTTTTAATAGTGTTATAAATAATAGTTAGCATTGTTTAAATATTAATATCTGTTTTTTCTTTGATAGATCAGTGGACGTGAAGTGTTCGAGTTTCGGCCTGAATTGGTTGACGCAGATGATGAAGAAGCTGATGACACCCAGTATTCTCAAGGACCTAGTGAAGATGAGGTAAAGAAGGAAATATTAGCTCGTACCTGTAATATTTCAGGTTTTGTTAAAAAAAAAATTAGAGTAAGTTTTGCCAAGAAGGCTAATAGAATATTGGGCTGCATTGGTAGGTGTGTTGCCAGTAGATCAAGCCAAGTGATTATTCCCCTCTTTTCAACACTCATGAGGCCAAATCTGGAGTACTGTGTTCAGTTTTGCCCCCCCACTACACCGCTATAGAAAGCTTGTGGACAAATTGGAGAGAGTCCAGCAGAGGGTGACAAAAATGATGAGAGGGCTGGGAGACGTGTCTTACGAGGACAGGTTGAGGGAACTGGGCTTATTGGGTACTTATACACATACGTTTCCATGCTGCGATGCACCAGAGATCCAACATGTCTAATTGAGTCTGTTCTGCATGTGAGTTGATATATACACCTGCACGTCATGCAGAGCAGTGCACAAGTGCTGAAGTGTGCATCAGGGTGCAGAAAATGGCAGTGGTGTACTTCTGAACTAAAACACCTTGGATGTGTTTTAGTTCAAAAGCATGCCGCTGCTATTTTCTTAGCATTGACGTGCATTTCACCATTTATACAAATGTATACACCACAGCGCTGGGTGCTTTTAAAAGTGCCCAGTGCTGTGGCGCAAACATGGATACAAATGCCCATTTACTGTATTTTTCGGACCATAAGACGCACCTGACCATAAGACGCACCCAGTTTTTATGGCAGGAGAGACTATGTGTGTTCCGGCTGGCCATTTTTATTGCCGGCTCCTGGCCACCGCCACGGGCGCCGGCTTCCGGTGTAAACAAGCGGCGGATGTCCTGCTCGGGCTCCGCCGCCTCCGCGGGCAAGCTCCGCCCCGTCTCCCTGGGACACGGCATAAACAAGCGGCGGGTGTCCCGCTCGGGCTCCGCCGCCTCCGCGGGCAAGCTCCGCCCCGTCTCCCCAGGACACACACCTTCGGACCATAAGACGCACCCTCGTTTTCCCCCCACTTTTGGGGGGGAAAAAGTGCGTCTTATGGTCCGAAAAATACGGTAATCTAAAGAATAGGAGACTGAGAACAGATTTAATACCAGCCTTTAACTACCTGAAGGGGGCCTCAAAAGAGAATGGAGCTAGACTGTTCTCAGTGGTGGCAGATGACAGAACGAAGACCCAATGGTCTCAATTTGCAGCAAGGGAAGTTTAGTTAGGCATTAAGAAGAATTATCTCAGAGGGTAGTAAAACACTGGAACAGGTTACCCAGAGAGGTGGTGAAAACTTCACTTTTGGAGGTTTTCAAAACCTGGCTAGACAAAGCTTTGGCTGGGATGATCATGTCCGTTTTCTTGTGCAGGGACTGGGACTTCCCTGCTGGGATGCCAGATGGGCTTGAGGGAAATGCCTCCAGACCTCAGGTTGGGTAGGACTGGGTTAGAGAGCTTCTGGAGGGGCTGGACGTCTTCAAGTCAGCAGGTCCAGATGCTCTCCACCCCAGGGTGTTGAGGGAGCTAGCTGGGGTTATTGCAGGGCCCTTGGCACAGCTCTGCGAGCGCTTGTGGTGCTCGGGCCAGGTGCCAGATGACTGGAATATAGCTAATGTGGTCCCCATCTTCAAAAAAGGAAAGAAAGTACCCGGGCAACTATAGGCCCATCAGTCTTACCTCTAGCCTTGGGAAACTCTTTGAGAAGATCCTCAAGGAGCACATCTGTGATGGGCCGGCTTCAGGGATGATGCTTAAGGGCAACCAGCACGGTTTCATTAGGGGCAGGTCTTGTCGGACCAACCTGATTGCCTTTTATGATCAGGTCACAAAGACAATGGATGCAGGTGTTGCCATGGACGTAGTCTTTCTAGACTTCAGCAAGGCCTTTGACACCGTCTCCCACCCCATCCTCATTAAAAAAAACTAGGCGACTGTGGCATTGATGCCTCCACAGTCAGATGGATTGCAGATTGGCTCAAGGGTCGTACTCAGAGGGTGGTGGTGGACGGGTCATATTCGACCTGGGGGGAAGTGGGCAGCGGAGTCCCCCAGGGCTGAGTCCTGGGGCCTGCGCTGTTCAATTTCTTCATCAGCGATTTGGATGATGGGGTGAAATGCAGCCTGTTTAAATTTGCTGATGATACCAAAATTTGGGGTGAGGTGAGCACGCTAGTAGGGAGGGAAAGACTGCAACAAGACCTGGATAGGTTACAGGAGTGGGCTGACATAAGGTGCGTTTCAATACTGACAAGAGCAGAGTGCTGCACTTAGGCAGTAGAAACCAGCAGCACACTTATAGAATGGGAAACTCCCTTCTGGAGAGCACGGAGGCAGAAAGGGATCTTGGAGTCATTATTGACTCCAAGATGAACATGGGCCGACAATGTGAGGTCACGGTTGGCAGGGCTAACCGGACCTTGTCATGCATCCACAGGCGCATCTCAAGTAGAGCCAGGGAGGTGATCCTCCCCCTCTATGTGATGCTGGTCAGGCCACAGCTGGAGTACTGTGTCTAGTTCTTTGCGCCCCATTTCAGGAGGGATGTGGACAACATTGAAAGGGTCCAGAGGAGGGTCACCCGCATGATCCGGGGACTACAGGGCAGACCCTACAATGAAAGACTGCAGGACCTAAACCTGTTCAGCCTTCACAAGAGAAGGCTGAGGGGGGACCTGGTGACTGTCTATAAACTCACTAGGGGGGACCAGAAGGGTTTAGGGGAGACACTGTTTCCCCACCGCGCCCTGGGATGACAAGGAACAATGGACACAAGTTATTAGAGAGTAGACTTATATTAGACATCTGCAAGAACTACTTCACAGTTAGGGCGGCTAGGAGCTGGAACCAGCTTCCTAGGGAAGTGGTGCTGGCTCCTACCCTAGAGATCTTTAAGAAGAGGCTTGATGACTACCCGGCTGGACTCATTTGAGTCCAGTCTTTTTCTCCCGCCCAGGCAGGGGGTCGGGCTTGAAGATCTACAAGGTCCCTTCCGACCCTACTTCTATGATTCTGTGATCTAGTTAGGGATGGTTCTGCTTTGAGCAGAGGGTTCCTGAGCAGGCAGATGACTTCCTGAGGTACCTTCCAACCCCAACTTTCTATGATTCTTGGTCTTGACAGGTTTTCTATTAAAAGCAATTATTGAATTGTTTTTATTTCTTAACTGGCCATTGCTTAATACAGGGTTTATTTTATTATTTTTAAGAAAATCTTCCTTTTCACATCAACTTAAGTGCTAGGATGAAAACAATGAGTACTTTCAAAGAACTTACCTCTTGTTTCAGGTTGAAGAGCCTGAGAAGGTAAATGATATAGATTTGCACCTGTATGTCCCAAAAGCTGTAGATGAGACTGGTATTACCGTGGCTAGTCCTGAGAGATTCAGTATGTACACTTCAGTAGAAAAAGATGGTAAGTTCACTTATTACCTGGTAACTTGGTGCTGTTTAAATAGCAGTGTGGGTTACCTGTATTGTGTAGCCTACGAAAAAGTAAACACTTTACTTGTGATAACTTACCTTATGTAATCTCTTAATATTTTTCCTTTTTTTATTAGACTTTTTTGCACCAATATCTTTAAGTTCACCTTTAACCTTGCTAGTTAACTTGAGTTAGGTTGTAAACTTCGGGAGATGGGGATTTCACCTTGCTATTTAAATGTGTTTCTTCAGCATTACTGTGGCAGAGCACCTGCAGTGCCTGCCACTTTAAGGGCTGTAAGAGCAGTCAGCAGGGCAGCTGGCAGGTGCTGGCTAGCCCTAATGAAGCAGGCACCTGACTGGATAGGATTTGGAGAAGGGGCTGATCAGGCTCCATTTTAGGTCCAGGCCCTCAGGGCTGCCACAGCACTTTGCTGCTGGCAGCTGAAGGAGTAACACCCAGCTCAGGTTCTGCTTAGAACACCCTGGAGGTAAGGGCAGGACCTATGGGAATAGCAGGAGGTTCCTGGTCCTGCATATAACTAAAAACTACACCCTTCTGAGGAAGGATGGCCTGGTGGGTCTGCTCATAGTGGAGCAGCCCCCCAGAAATGCAAGGCCACTTACCTCCCCAGTGAAAGGTGAGTAGGGGCACCGTATAACCCTAGCCCCCAGCACCTTATAACCCTAGCCCCCACACCCTGGAGGGTTACCCAGGGTCGGGGCCAGGCACCTCTCTGGACACCTGAGCCCATGCAGGGGTAAAGACCCTGGTTGCCTCAGTGGTGGGGCATAGTAGATTAAAATAGATAAGGGCCCGCATAGCGTAGGGTGCACAAGGGTGACCCAAAGTGCTATGCATATTTAGGTGTAGAGCAGAGCCTGTGTATGAGGGCCTGAAGAGCTACACTGGGGGTGTGCCAAGTAAGGGGCATGAAAGAGACCTGAAGTATAGCACAGGGGCCAACTCCCATGAGAAATTCACTCAAGGATATAACCCCAGAGAGGAAGGCAGCCAAGCCCAGGTAAGTCTACAGACACCTAAGGTATTAGATGGGCCAGAGGCCATATTTGTAGTTATTAAGATATGCCAGTGTGAGAGCACAATGACTGTATGCTCCAGTGGGGAGTGCAAGTCCCAGGAAAACTCTGGAACATTGGTGTGGGGCATTGTGGTGATTTGAATGCCATCCGCAAGGCATGGGACACAATAAGGGAAGGTCAGAGTCACATTATCGCCCTGAGAATTGGGCATTAAAATGGGTAGTCTCCCGCATTTAACAACAGTTTATTATACAAGAAGTCATGGTGGGCAAGATTTTGGGTGGACTGCCCCAGAACAGGTGAGTGGGCCTGAGTAACCAGGCTGTTAACAATTACAGTAATATGAAAATAAAGGCGTAGTACTAACAATATAATAGTACAAAGCAGTTCGTTAAGATAAGGGTTTCAAATATGTATATGTTTCTACCCAAACTCTTTGGTTTAATTTTATAATATTTAAAACTAATCCTTTGAATCCACATGTAATCCCAATGAATTCAGTAAAGTGAAATATAGGGGTCAGTGCTGCATGTATGACTTGAAAGATGCCCCATATCACTATATCACATCTGATGAAAATAATTGAGCATATTTTTCAAACATAACAACTTCTGAACTGGCAGACTCAAAAGCAATTTTGGAGTCTGTTTAGTGTCAATAGTTTTTTAATGATTCAATGTAAGAACTTGTAATGCTAGATCCTGTAATTTTTTAAAATTATTTTTAGATACCAAGTTAAGTGAAGCTTCAGGAGGTGGGTTAGAGAATGGGGAGCACATTTATTCGGAAGAGGACACTGAAGAAGAGGAAGAACAGGAAAATGGAGTCATTGATGCTGTTCCTGTTGATGAAAATCTTTTTACTGGAGAGGACTTGGATGAACTAGAAGAAGAATTAAACACGCTTGATTTAGAGGAATGAAGAATAAGAATTTGAAGTCCTTGTGACAAAGTGGAAGCTGACTACATATTTTCACCTAGAATTCTTGAACAGGATTTTTAGGGTTTCCCCAACTGATGCTGGAAGGCACGTCAGACATCAGGATTATTTCCTCCAGCCTCGACTGCTGCAGTCTCGACTACACTTCACAGTAAAATATTCAGAGTAGTTCAGAATTGAATTGAGAGAGCTGACATCACAGAAAATGAGATTGTTGTAAATTTCAGCTAAAAGTAGGAGGTGTAACTGCTTTGCCAGTGTGCAAGTTTAAGAGGGAATGTTGCTGCCAGGTACAAAAACAGCATTCTTCACCAGAACTGCATCTTTTAATAAGTAATTAAGTTGATTTAGAAACCACCTGAATTATTTGAGCAATGTACTTTAAATGGAGCTGTTTCAGATTGAGATGTCCGTGCTCCTATAAGTGTTGGTTTGCTTTATCTGATCAGATGGATACCGAAGATGCAAATTTATGAATTGATACATCACCTCTGGTGCCCTCTGTTTAAAATGTTTTAAATTTTCCCTTCACCTTTTGCCAACAAAATTGTAAATAAAGACTGTCCACTTTAAAATCATTATGATGACTTTTTTGTTAGAGTGGGATTAATGTAAATACTGTATATTTCCATGATGTAATGAATTAATACTTTCCATCTAATCCTGATTCAGAAGTAAATTTTTGTGGGCTTCAGCTAAGTCTGTGGTTGGTTATAGTTCGTGTTATATTCCTAGATCTCCAGTTAACATATTTTCCCTTTTCTCTACCCCACCAAAAAAATAATAAATTGAGAGAATTAACGTTACAACACGCAAGCAGAAGGCTGGGTAGTTTTGCACTTTACAGACTTAACTAAATCAGAGTTGTATAGCATAAGCTTTTATAAGCAGCAGCTTGCTTCATCAGCATGTAATTCACTGCTTACGATATGTTTTACAAGATGTTTACTGCGGAGTTGACCAATTAGCTCTGCAGTAAATTGTTTCTGTGTTAGTCTCAGATGTATACCTACTCTGACTTCTGCTTGCCTTCATGCTTATATGGCTAGCCACCTCTTTGCTAAATCTCATCTCTGGTTTTATTAAGTCCTGTTTCACCTCAATGATTGAATACTATCCAAGTTCTTCAGATCAGGGGCCTTGTTTTCATGCATCCATAACATCTCTAGCAGAAATGGCATTATTCAAATAAAATAATTTTGACTTCCTAAGAAATCTGACACTATAAACATTGGTATCTTAGACCCCTAGAGGGCAGCAGTGTTAAGTTAATATGGCTTATAAATAATCCAAAAATGTACTCATTTCCTAGAAATCCCCTCATCTCCTTTCCTAAAAAAACCGAGGAGGCGGCATTGGTTCTGAACTGAAATGTAGTAACTTTATTGTTAGTGTTGTATTTATTATATAGTTCATACAATTACTTGTCAAAAAAACCAAGGAGCAGTAAAATCTGGTATTATGGATGAGTTTGCGCAGATGTGTTAACAGTGGGAAGATTAGTTATAATAGGTTGTTGATGATGTTGCTGAATGCCATTGCTAAAATAGCTACCGTAGACATTTTTGCCCTTTTTGGGGGTCTGTCTTTGTGTTGGAAGACTTATTTTAAAAGCAACAGGAAATGGCCTTCGAGATGGATGCCTAATGAATTATGACTTTTAAAATGTAAATGTTTAAAGGAAAGTTGCAATGATCTAATTGTACTTTCCTAATTTTTCAGAAACTTTTCAACTATGATGATATATAAAGAGTGCTGATAGGTCTTTAGACTAATACTTGCCTTCAGGAGCCCATTTAGAAATCAGGAGGTCAAGAATGCAGTTTTCATTTGAATACAACATATGTAACCTGAGACAAAAGTAATTTAATCACTTAGCAGACTGAAAACACCTTCTAGTCGGTCTCATTTATTAAAATGAGCTTTTCTAATTATGATGTCTACTAATACAGAAAATTCTGTAATTCTTTCCATTTAACATGAATGGTAGTAATCTGGCTAGTTTCTGCACTACTTGATGTATCCCATTAAAAAAAGAAAAGTATATTGGACTTGAAATCTAAACATAAAGCGTCTGTTGTCATATTCTACTTATCAGTTCCTTGGTGCCAGCTACATTAGTGCATTTTCTGGCAGTGTAGTTAGTATCTGATGAGTAATTCTGCAATGCAAATTTATCCTAGTAATTTTTCAGCCTGTCTGGATGGCGTGTCTTGGCTGGTAGTAGCCTACCTAGCTGACTTCTGTTCACTCAGTGTGTTACTATGCCCCTTCTCTGGCTCATACAAATTCTTTAACTGAATTATTAATTTACACATAATGAAGATGATGTTTGTTATCTTCCAGACTACAGATGCTTTCAGCTTGCATTGTCAAATAGTAACATAGTTTCCATTTTTCCTCCATATATAGTTAGTAAATTAAGGGCTTGTTATGAAACAGTATTGCTACATAGAAAATCAAAGGTGCCCTTTGTTCTGAACTAAAACTCGTATGTATACCTGTATAAAAAAAATAGCAGCCTTTAATTTGTTACTTTACAATTCATCTTTAAGGCTGAACTTGACTGCTCTTGCTGTGTAGAGCACATTAGAGTATCTGAAAGTCTAAAAAGAGTAGCTTGTTTGTAGAACTCATTGCCTACACTAAAATTGTCAAGGTGTTGGGACTCTTCAGCCTGAGGAAAAGAAGACTGAGAGGGCTTGGTAGGAGCTTACCGCTATACTAGGGTAGTACATCAAGGGCTCAGTGAGCAACTGTTCACCAGGGCACCCAAGGAGAAAATTAGGAGTAATGGCCACAAACTCATAGAAGATCAATTCGGGTTCAACATTAGGAAAAACTTCTTCACAGTCAGGCTGTCCAGACTGAAATAAACTCCTTCCAGAGGTGGTGCAATCACCTACCCTGGAAATCTTCAAGAGGAGACTAGACAGTCACCTTGCTGGGGTCACTTGACCCGCAGTTATCTTTCCTGCTTGGTTCAGGGGGCTGGACCCGATGATCTTCTGAAGTCTCTTACGACCTCCCAATTTATGAACAGCCAATGACTTATACCCTATATTAACAGAAATACTAAGACTTGGCAACTGAAAGGTAACAACTCTTTGCTTTATTGTAAATATACCTAAATAGTGTATTGGCTTCTGTAGAATTGCTTTGATGTAAAAAGCTAAATTTGTCTTTGAAAATGTTAGGTACTAAATCTATTTTTAGCCAGAGTAACCACCAAGTCTAATGCCATGCATAAAGGTAAGTAGGATATCAAATTGTTTAATAAGTTCCAAAGTTTTGTGAACTACTGCATAAATAACACTCTAGCTTAGGAAACTAGGTACTAGCACTGGGTAAGTTATATGAAATGTCAAAACAAGCAGGCAGAATAGATCTTTCCAAAAACTGTAAGAGCAAAGCATTCAAATTACAATATTACTAGAATATTTTATTTGCACTAAATATCTGAACTGCATGTTTCCCTTCAAAATTAAACCCCTTGGGCCCTACCTGACTGAGATGCAGGCTACCCGCATGATTAGTTGAAGACAATAGCAGTTGCATCTGTTCAGGACCTTGAAAGTCCCTGGATTTTGAAGGCAGTAATCATTCTTAGATAATGAAGGAACATTTTTCTGACCATGGGGAATTATTCTTAACCATGCGTTTTCTTCTTTTCCCTATCTGCACTGCCTGTCTTGTGTGTCTTTGCTCTTGGTTTGTATGTCCTAACTTGTTTCACACATTCAAAGAAAAATATAGAAGTGAATTTGAGAATTGTACCTTTAACTTCCTTACACAGATTAACACCCAACTCATGAAAATCAAATGTAACAAAGTATTTTTCAATCTCATGTCTTGTACAAAGTAAGACAAACCTTTCTCATGTAATTCCCCACAATGAAATGTTTGCTCTGGAGTTGATCTACTGCAGAGCTAATTAGTCATCTCTGTGTACTGGTGTGGAGCTATTGGGCCAGAATCAAATAATTAACTCTGCTGTAGGTTAGTACTGCTTGATGCAACTTACAGCAGAGTTATTTACTCCACTGCAACGTACATGTAGATGCTGACCAGAGCTGGCTGGGGCACAAGGGTGCTACAGTGCAGATCTGACTGCCAGCTAGCCCCACACAGTAGCATGCTTGTACCTCAGCCCCTCCACAGCTTGTTGACCCAGGTCAGAGCTGTTCCAGGCTGGCAGACTGACCCCTGGGGCTCTCTGCCAGCTGTGGCTGCATTGACCTGACTCAACATGCTACAGTCTTGGGCGCACATGTAAATGCTGTGCCCACAAGCAATAAATGCCAGCATTGCATTGCACTGACGGACAGTTAAAATGAATATAGACCTTTTTTGATTTCTCTTTGCTTCATAGAAACTACATATAATTTTGCAAACTAGCATTGATGCAACACGTGCTTATTTTTTAAGTGCCGTTCACCATGTTGACTTTACCTAGAAAGGCTATTGTTCTGGTCTTTGTGCTCTTAATTTCTCTGATACAAGCTGAATAACCTTGAATTAAACTCAGATGTAGCAAATTGAGGCATGATAAGGTCATGTTCAAAGGAATCTTATGATGCCTCTACAGTTCATTGATTTAAAAGAAAAGCTAAAAGTAATGTGTATCTTAACAATAAAAGTAGTTCTTCATTCTTTGCTTCATAATAGATTCCTTTACATGGGCTCTTCATTCTATTCAGTTTTTCTAGCTCTGCATAAGTCGGGTGTTCTTACTCCTTTGGCTCGTGTGTTCATCTACGTTAATTATATGTAGTTTATATTTTAGAGGTTTTTATACTCACCGGCCCACAAGTGTGTAATTCTACATTCTTATATTCAGTATGTTAAAACCAGTTCCATCAACAAATGGTCAGTCTCTTGGCACTTGTCCCTTCTACATGCCCAGGAAATGTGGTCATTTTCCAAAATCAGCAGAACATCTCATACTCCTTGTAGAACAATTACATCAGTCTACACTTAAAAACCATGGGGCATATATTCAAATGCTACACCCTAGAACTTTTTCAGTGAAAAGCACTTACCAGAATTTTGAATGTTCAAAAGTACTTTTGTTGAGTTTTTCACCACAAATGCACTGTAGAACTTTGTGCAGCACAACAGGAAGAGGTGTAAACTGATATTTCAAGTAGAGAGTTGACCATAAAAGCATGGTTTGGTAATGAAAAACAAAAATGACAATTTAATTAGAGTTTTACCAAGTTTCCTGTAACCTCTGTCCCTTTTTCAACCCTAATTATAATTATAATACGGGGGAAGCAATATCTAACAAGGAATTGAGTCTTAATTCATTGTGTGAAAACACCTGTCATTTACCTGTCAAACAGTTGTCAGTGTTCCCCATCATAGGATCTCTCTTGCATCATGAGCTGGGTAACGTATTGCAAAAGTACAATTAAATATTCTACTGTAGCTGTATAGATAGTATGCAGCTTTCTTTAAAGAAAAGCTGAAGGAAGCGATGTCTTTCCTTACATAATCGCATTGTCTTTGCAAGTAGGCAAAATCACTCTACAAAAGTTGTCAAAACCTTGGAAGATACACTTTTGAAGGCAAAACTAAACAAATTATGCTTGATTCAAAACATCCTGGGGCCCAATTTCATTATTTGTGTAAAGGTGTGTGTGGCTCTAGCCAAAGTGAAGTAAAACTATCTGTTGTTATCCCCATGTGCAGAAGCACAACTTTCTGTACAAAACCTTTCTGCGTAATCAAAGTCAATACCCCTATATACCTCATTTTCTGGTTTATAAGAAGGAGTTAACCTCTCTGAACATGCTGTGTGGAAATAATTTTGAAAAACAAATTCCTTTTCCAAAACAGCTGTGCCCTTTATGGGCACTATTAATCTTGTGTTTAGTTTGTAGCAAAGACATGTTTACTTTGTCAGTAAAATTGCATTTTTGGTGCCTGATCCACACTGTAGTGAAGTAAATGGGATTTGCTCCATTGATATTTAGGATCAGGATGTTACTTGTGTCTCTTTGGTGGCTTACATGATAGTTCAGTAAGCTAGTATGTGTCATTCAGATAAGGAATGATCTGATGTTTATTTTGGTAATATGCTACAAAAAAGAACATGCAACAAGCAGTTCTTTCAAGTGTTTATATATAGTTTTTTTTTCCCCTTTCAAAGCAGAAACTAAAGTTTTCCATTCAGGGAAACAGTGGAATTAACTATAGAGAGTAGGGAACACAGTCAAATTCCAAACATCACAAGGTGGGAAATGTCTTCTTTATTTCTAATATAGTCGTATTAAGATAGTTCTATTTGTTTAAAACTTATCAATATGGCTTGATCTGGTAAATCACACTCATCTCTCTAGCCATTTTTGGTCACTCAGCACTATCAAGAATAGAAGATCTTTGCTCCAATTTATGTATATCGTGTCTTACATAGCACTTAAAAGTACTTAGAGCTTTTATCACTGTTAGAAATTACATTATTTTTCCTTTTGGTTTCTATATATGATAAGATAAGTGAGGAAGTAAGTTTAGTTTAATCTTATCTTTTCTTTTTAATTCATTTCCATTACTTCAACAGATGCTCTGTTCTTTTCAGAAAGCTGCTGTTGTTGATATGAGCTCGATGACAGTATGGCCCTGATACACTCATATTCTAAAGGAGGTATTGAATATTGTCAAGAGGGCAGAATATATTTGTTTTTAATAAAGAAGTGCTTAGAGGAAGGTAAAGAAAATGAGCAGCTACATTGTAAATGTAGAAAATACAAAAATGTAAGTATATATATTTGGGAATAATTTGGGAACAGTTTAAAAACACCCCTCCCTCCCCACCACCAAAAAAGGACTCAAGTGCATTCAACTGGGGGTATAGAGAAATAACAATGAGGTGACAGAGAAGAAGGCAGAAAAGAGTGAAAGAGTGGAAAAAATTCCACAAGGAAAAGTGGGTGAGCACTAAAGGAAGTGAATCCCAGGCAGCAGCATCTATATATAACAATTTGGTCTCTACAGCTTAAATGTTTCAAATCCTATTCCTAATTCATGTGCATATTTCTATCCAGCTCAAAAATATAAGACATCTGAGATAATTTAGTTGATGTGGGCAAGATGTGGTGGAGTAACTAAATCAGAGGGAGGCCTTATTTGAAAATCCATGGTTCTGTTCCACATAAATGAACATTACAATAACTTCATTCCTGTGTTTAGAGTTTGGCCATGTATCAGATAATAATAGTGCTATTAGTCAGGAATTCTTGCAATTGTTAGACTCATATCACATTTATATAAGAAAGGAAATGCATGTTTTCTGATGTGTTAAACCTTTTGTTTATTACTTTTTAAACTGTACGCTCAATTTTACACATGAAATGTAAAAGAGCAAGTCTTGGTCAGAACATAACAGAATGGTCAGTCCTTGAAAATGTTTCATGTTCCAAGCTGCAGAGAAAATGACATCATGAAAAATAGAGGTTTGGGATTTCACTCACCTACCAAGCTGTGTAAAATGCAAATAATCTGCAGAGCACTTGCCATTTTATAAGATTACAAAACACGTGTGGATAATTCCAGGGATTTAGTAAACTATTTATCCCCTGTAATAAGCGTCTCTCCCTAGCAACTCAGTAAAGAAAAAGCATCAGAGTTTTAGATTCGTTTCTTCTTATATCACAAAAAATTCTCTACATCTGCAGTAGCTGTTGCCAGCACTAATTTGTCTATTCTTCTGATGTGTGAAGGAGTTACAAACATCGATCCTTCAAAAGGGATGAGACCCAAGAACAAGAGAACAAACTGGATTGCCCTGCCAGCTATCATGAAGGCTCTTCTTCGGTTGTTTTCACTAATATTAGGATGCATGTTGATCAGATTAAGTAGTATATCTGCTTTTTTAACTTGTACCAGTGTTGTGTTTTGTAGGTGGTTCTGTCTGCTATGCTTGGGTAAATACTATAAAGAGATGACAAAGGTTATCTTTTGCGCATAGAGGATCAGGGGATTTGGGGTTTTGGTTTGAAACATTTCATAAATTGCAAAATAATGAGCTTAATTCTGAATCTCAGCCCTCTCAGTATATTGTCTACTTCCCAGAAGGAATGTATCTACAGCTGTTTGCTTATGCCAGGTCTGGAGGCCTGTGGATGATGGCTGACCTGATTGGAAGAAAGATTGCCTTTTACTGATCAAAGCAAAACGTTTAAAAATATTTAATCATTAAGTAATATGAGGCCTTTTCAAGATAAAATTGTGGAAAAAAGGGGTCTAGCAGCTCTAACATCTGTTCACATTTTAGTTGGGTCTCTTCTCTGCATCCCTTTAGCTTTGGAGTTAAGAGTATAAAAATCTTTGGTACAATGGGATTTTACAGGGCGAGTTTCTGAGACACCCCTGTGGAGTCACGAAGCCCTTTAAAGGTTCTTGTCAGCTAGGAAATAGCTCTGCATTAGCATATTTTTCCTCTATTGTTTCCTCAAGCTTAATTGCTCCCTTTATAGTTTTATTTTTTATTTGTAGCAGCAGCTATATTTTAATTGGCCACTATCAAGATGAAAGCACCCTCAAAGAAGAGAGGGTGGAGCCTTTATGGCTCAATAACTTGAGGGATCAAATTTAATTTTATTCTTCATAGGACATTTAGTAAGAATTAATTTTGTAGTGAATGAGCACTGCAAACCAGATATGAAATGAAGCATGATGTGCGACTGTATTCTAAGAGTTAATATGAAACGAATATAATCCTTCTGTTATCTAAAAGAAACTATTGCAATAGAACAGAAGTTATACATAACAAACATTGCCAGAAACCCCCCCACAGATTTTATCCATACATGAACATAACAGGAAAAAAGTGGCACTGCAGAAGACAGCAATGCCAGCTGACACACTTTCATGCATCAGAACAAAGAAGAAAGGGCATATTCCAGAAAATACCCAAACCTCCCACTGACTTCAACAATTTCCATATGCAGAGAGCTGCCGGCAGTAGGATGTTTCTTATTTCAAAAGCATATACATGGTGAGTGCCTGGAAGAGCCATTCAGAAAACTTCTTTTAATGACAACAGATAAAACAATACTTGGTGCTGTTGCTCACAGATGTTCTTGCTGACATTGAATATGTTTGTCAATATATTTTTCCCAAATGGTAACTTGCATTTGAAGAATATATATTCATGTTGAGTATTCTTGAAATCTCATGTTTGTAAATTGTTGGGGGGGGGGTTGTCCTTAATTGCCAAGAGTGGACAGTAAGTAGGACTTGATGTAAACAGAATGGTACAGTGGAGAGAAAGGAGTCAGCAGGATGTATATTTAGGTAGGCCTGAGGAGACTGGCATTGTGTAAAAATCCAGTGGTGAAGAAGAGAATACTGTCTAGACCAGTTCAAGAATATTTTAGGACTTGTGGAGAGGGAAAAGCTGGATTGACAGGCAGGGATTAATATAGTTCTAAATAGGACAGAGGTCAGCAACCCCAGGCACGTATGCCAAAGAGCATGGCAGGTGAAGCCATTTTGCTTGGCACATCACAGCTGGCTCGGGCTCTGGGCAGGCCCCTACCACCTGCCACAAAGTCCAGGCTGCTTGCAACAGGTAACAGGGAGGCTGCAAGCAGCTGCACCAGGGTCTCTGGAGCCCTGGCCAGGCTTACTGCCAGCAGCAAGTGCACACATGCCTTGAATGGACAGTGGGGAAGGGGCCAGGGCTGCACTGCCACAATGAGGATTGGGCCCCTTGCATCCTCTGGCATGCCAGCATTTTACAAGTCAAATCTGTGGGGTTTGGCACTCTGCCCAAAATTGTGACCCTTGAAATAGTGTTAACTTTGCCTTTATGTATTTACCCACTTTGAAGGGTATAAGGGTAGCAGCATTGTGGGAAGGAAATTTGAGAAATAGTTAGTTGTGTTAGTTTGAAGTAAGGCAAAAGGCAGGGCAGGGTGGCACCGTATTGACTAGCTCATTTGAAGAGGCATAAGATCTTAGACACGACAGACAGCCTTCTTCATCAGGTGCTCTCTGACAAAGTGAGACACTGCTGTGGTGACAGAATCTCAGAAAAACAGCAAGGAAGGGTTCTCTCTCCACTGAGTGGGCCAGAATACAAGATCTCCAACTTTTCATAATATGGACTAATTATTAATATAATATTCTTTCTGTTTGTTGTTATATATTCTTTCCTGTGAAAATCAAGTGGTTATTTATAATGGGAAGTGTCATGTTAAGAAATGCGTGTGTGTGTGTGTGTGTAAACTGTCTTCGATGCATGTATTTTGTCTTTTGGGAAGACAAAGACAACGGTGATCTCCCACTCTTTTTATCATTTTCCTCTCTTCTTTTTATCACCTTGAAACAGGGGAAACCAGTTTCATTCACCTCTCTCTTTCCACAGGGAGCAGTGGCTGAGAAATATCCATGCTAGGATTTAACATTCTGGGACCTAACATCACTTGGATTTAACATTCTGGGACCTAACATCACTTGAAATCCTCACATGGGTTACTGGTGCCTCCTGAGTCAGGGGCACTGCCTAGCCTATGCCAGTAGGCAATGAAAGCACATTGCTATTATACTATACTCAGTCCTAATACTTTTAAATAAAATGGCAGCAATGGTATCAGATAGAATCATGATTCTTTCTCCTAAAAGTTGCTAATCTGTTACATTATTTTTGTTACTGCTTCTCTATTGATGTAAAAAGTATCTTTAATAATTCTTTTTAAAGACATTTTTTTTAATCTATGGAAGAATAAGTACTGCCAAGACAGAATTATTTTTCAAGCCTGCAGGCGTGCCCCTTCAGAGCAGATGTTTAATGAAGGGCATGAGTTATGAGGACTTAATTCTGGGCAAACCAAGAAACTCATTTTGTAGCCTGCAGATTTGTGTCTGAAACAGTGTGTGAAATCCCACTGGAAATAAAGTTCCTGTAAGCAAATCTTCCTTTACTGAAACCAAAGAAATGAAATGGGAGATCATAGAATCATAAAAGTAGGGTCGGAAGGGACCTCGTAGATCTTCCAGTCCTGGGCAGGAGTCACTTTGTTACAATATAAATCAATGGCTGACTATAATCAAGATATCAATTAAAAAAACTCATTGCAAATCCTTTTCACTGGCTTTAGAAACTTTCAAGTCACTTCTGGCCTCATCTACATTGCCAGCCACACCTTAAATTATGTCATTAAGCTAGAGGTTGACATAGCATAAAGTGCCATCCAGTCATTGCCCCGAAAAGATCATTTCCATTCAGTTAATCACTATAAATGTGTTTTAGTTCCTAAGACTCACAGATTCCACCAGATTCTAAGACATGTTCAAAGACATTGGTCAAGCAGCTGAGTGAGGCACTGCAGATCTGGTAAGTCCCTGTTAGCACATTATAGCTAGCAGCACTGACACAGTGGTTCCCAGCATTCCCTTCCACCTCACTGCTGATATGATTCTCAGATATTCTGCACCAGCTGAAGAGATGGACAGAAACTCTAGTGATCATAGTGAACATCAAATGCAGCAATGCATCAAAACAAAAAATGCAGAATCTGTATTTCAGCCAGATCACTGCTTTTTTATTTAAAGCACTACTAAATCATGCTGCAATGGCTTGGTTTTCAACCTTTTTTCACTTGCAGACCCCTAAAAATTTTGAATGGAGTTGTTGGATTATGGGTGTGGTTATTCATATACTTTTGATTGATTGCAGTAATTTTTTGAAGACCCCTTAGACATAGTCTGTGGGCTCCAGGAATCTGCAAACCACAGGTTGAAAACCGCTGCTGTAATGAATTGGTCAGGGTGGCAAATCAGTACACCACTGCAAGGAGTTACAGTTCGCAGCAGAATGAGCATGCTGTGCAAACCTTTCCTGAAGTCTGTGGGGGCTTCTCAGTAGATATAATACAAGAACCATGAATGTGTCTGAGATAAGCCTTTCTTCATTCCATAAAGTCATCCCATTCAAGCTATAACAAAGGCTTGCCATTTACAAGTATGGCCTCTGCCTTGGTTAGCAGTCATGAAGAAGTCTGATCTCTTCAGACTAAGAGTACTAATGCTTTATCCTTTCTTTTTTCCTGCCTTAAAGAATACAGTAAGCAGATCAATCCTAGAAAAACAAAAAATAATCCCTCAGTGCCTTAGAGTACTCTCTACTGTCTACTCTCCCTTTCCTTAGCAAGCTTATAAGGGCCCTGCTATCGTATCTGTCCATAGCCAGTATCTGGGATGTTATCCACAGAACATTAAGGCAAGCAGTTTTGGATTTCTTCTGTATTAGGAGTGGGTTTCCAAATAGCAGCATGTCCAAGAAATGTTATCTACTAGGGCTATACAGAGCTTCAATTGCTGATTTGATTCGGCAGAGATTTGCCCGAAATCCAAATCGAATCAGGAGACCCTTTAATCTCCAAATCGAATTGGAACGCTCCAAGTTGATTTGGAGAGCTTCGGAAAGATTTGGAGATTTGGACATAGACACAGCTTTAAATGTGTTTTATGCATACCTCTAGGTACCAGGCAGCTCATGAATGCTGAGATGGTGAGGCAGATGGAGCGTCCCACAGGAAAGCGGGGGGGGAGGGGTCCCCAGTGCATTCGGCAGCAGACCCAAAAGTGGACCAGAAGCACTTCCGGTCCACTTCTGGGTCCATCGGGGAGCACGCTGGGGAGACCCTGCACCTCCCTGGATTGGCGACTGGTGCCTTCTAGGTCTGGGGGCGGCACCTAGGGTCCCCCCACAGCTGATTGCCGAGCTGAGGAGGCACAGGGGGGCCCCCTCCGTGCTTGGCAGGAGACCCAGAATTGGACTGGAAATACTTCTGGTCCGCTTCCGGGTCTGCCACTGAGCATGCAGAGGACCCCACCCTGTGCTTCTGTGGGATGCTCCATCCACCCCACCATCACAGCATTCACGAGCCATGCCTGGTACCTCAAGATACATAGAAAAAATGTTTAAAGCTGTGTCTATGGCCGAATCATTGATTCTCCAAATCAACATCAAATCTTCGGATTTGGCCAGATTGAATTGGGACAGTGACCCAAATCAACTAATTGAATCACTGTCCCCAAATTGGGCTGAATCCAAATCGAATATGGCCCATTTCATACACCTCTATTATCCACCCCCACCAACAGAAGACTGTGCCCCATGCTGATCTATTCATAATTTTATGTGGTTATGTTCTTTCACGGTTGCTGAAGTACATGACAGGCAAACAAGAATACAAGGACAGACACAGACTAGCAAACATGAACTCTCTCCATCTTACAAATAAAAGAATAATTCACAGAACATGAAATATTCCATCCTAAAACGCAGGCAGATGTGGTAGATACAAGAGTCAATTTTGATTGGACACTGATCCAGCAGAGTTTAATTAATGTAAGCAATCACACTGAGTCCTGTCAATCCCTAATTATTAACTATTCATGTGAGTAAAGATTTGCAAGTGTAGACCCAAAAGTTGAGGAAAGACATAACTCTTGAACTGTTCCAAGAATGGTACTGGTTGGGAACTGATTCACAATGTCCATGGTCAGAAGTGTCTGCACACGCACTGCTAAGCATCCTACGTAGAACACTTACCTTTTAGGGATTGCGCTGTTGTCAAAATGCCAAAAGAGGGTGGTAGAGTACCCAGAACATACCTTCCGGGGGAGTGGAATGGTTGCCAGGTGTTAAGGGGCTGTATGGCCCTCTACTTGAGGTTCTTGGGGGTCTGCATGCCTTAGGGGCTTCCCAAGATCTCTGTGGTTTTTCAACCCCTGGCTTGAAAGCCATGTTAACAATTTCACCTCCCTGCTCGACCTTGTAGTCTGTGGCATCCAGACAAGTGTGGCCATGCAGTATGCGGTACCACAGACACTTCTGCGTTCGGATTCTCTGTGTTGCAAAGGCATGCTCCTGTGTGCACTGCTCCACCTTTTTTTCCCGTGAGCTTTTCTGACCCCTGGATATCCAGAGGTTAAAAAAACCTGCAAAACAAAGACGTGCAGCACACACAGGGAGCACATACTGCCCAAAAGCAGAGCCAAGCCACCTGGAGCTGTGCTGCAGCTGCCAGCCAGGCTCCGCACAACAATCACCGCTGCTGCAGCCCCAGGACGCCCCCAAGTAAGGCTGCCAGTGCTGGCCCCAGCCTCCCTTACCCCACCACAGGCATTCCCCAGGGACAAGTAGTGGCGGCACAAGGTGTGCCACCACTGCTTGTCCCCAGGGAACCAAATGTCCATGCTCATCTGGATGCAGCCCCAGGTGCCAGGCTCATTTGGGTTAAGGGAGAGCAGCTCCCACAGCCCCTGGCAACCCTTCCACTCCTCCCCCTGGCCTCAAATGAATTTTCCAAGCGCTAAATCAGTCCACACCTAAAAGCAGCAACTCCTAATATCTGTATCAGAACAGGATTTAGTTCTCAAAACAAAATAGAATCAGCCATTTACACCTCTAACATCCTTAGAGAGTCTAAAATAAGTTAGAATTAAAAAAGGGTCAAAGACTTTGTTTTGTCTTTTTCTTTTTTTTTTTAAATCAAGATGTGAGACCAGTCTTTTCACTTGCTGGTTAACATCACTTTTATGACTGAACATCTTAGTCAGCTGATAACTGTAATCCCAACAACAGAAAAGCCAGGGAAGTGAGCAAGCAGGCACATAATTTGTCTGTTTACCGTCTGCAACATGAATTTACTGACTATAGCTCATTCTGAACAACTTGAGCAAGCAGGAAAACAACAAACTACACCTCCAAGTCTGGTGATATGGTGCTATTGCTTGCAAATATTAATTAAAAAAAACCTATGTTTGTATATTCAGACAACAATCCCTCTTATTGTTCTGTCAGATTTAATTACTCAGCACAAGCAGCAGAAAGAGTATCTCAGCTGTTCTCTAACCCAGTGTTTCTCAACCTTTTGTTACATCAGGACCCATTTGTAAACATTGATGGCCAGACCCAACCCAGTAAATAATTTAAGTAGAAAACAGCCCTCTGGCCCTGCTGGTGCCCTTCACACCCAACCCCTTTCCCAGCCCTGCTGGTGCTACTCACTCCCAACTCACTGTCCCCCATCCTGGGAGGCAAGATTTGTTGCTGCCCCACCACTGCTGGGACCCCCTGCACCAGCTGCGCTGTCAGCAGTATGAGGAATAATGGATGGGAGGGCCATGCTGCCCTCACCTCCTCCTGCCACTAGCTGCTGCCACTCCTCTCAGGCTGCCCACACTGCCCACCACCCTACCTCCCCTTCAGGGTAGAGTCACGGCCTAAGTGGAGTGACAGCAGTGGCCGGGTCATGGCACCAGGGTAACATATGAGTAACCAGTTGTAAAATTTGCAGCCTAGCACATTGAGTAGCTGGCAGTGGGAGGAGGTGAGGGCAACATGCTCACTCCTGTCTGTTACTCCTCATGCTACCAGTGGTGCTGTTAGTGTGGGGATCCCGGTGATGGCAGCAACAAGTCTCTCTGCCCTTCTGCACTGAGTCCTGCAAGCTGGGCCATGGAGGCGGCTCCTGCCCATGCCAGTCTGTCCAGACTACAGCCCTGTGCCTGCTGTGGGTGCACAAATCTGGGGCGGGCACGTGCTCCCTCCACGTCCCCCCAGTACATCACCTGTGCCACCCCCACTGCCCCAACATGATGTCTATGCCCCATCCCACCCCATAGGGGAAAGCTGCAGGAGCTGCTCTCCATGCTGCATGTTCGTGCACATGCATGTGGCGCCCCCCCCGGCCTGTTCGCCCTCCTCCCACTCCCCAGCCCCAAACAGCTCCTTGCAGGCCAGAACTCTGCTAGGCTGCATGGGGAAACCCACAGATTCCCACATTTTTCTCCTTCAAAAGAGAATCCATTTTTAAAGTTTGTTCACAACCCTTTCGCATATTCTTGTGACCCACTTTTGGGTTGCAACCCACAGATTGAGAAATGCTGCTCTAAACAATGCCCTCTCCTCCCCCTTTCTTTATTGCAGGTAATCCACTGTCAAACCTTCTTTGATCAAGGCACAGACAGTAAGTAGTATTAACAGTTACGAGACCAATAGAAAACCTGATATGGTCCTAAACCCCTCTGTTTTCCTGCTTTTCCCAGGTTTGGGGAGAGGGTAATAATACCATATAAGGAGATGTAGTTACACCCTGAAACTGTCTAGACTGATTGACTCTGATTGTACATGAATTAAAGCCAGATGGTAATGACTCCGGGATTTCCTTTAGTTGTACTGGTGACTCAACTTGGTGGGATAGTAGGAGCCTTCATGTGCTGAGTCAGGAAAGGAACAGGCTTTAATTTAATTGCTTACTCCCTTTCATGCAACTCAAAACAAAATGGTAAAAGCATACACAGGCAAACCTAAAGAAGGAATTCTTCAGTAAGGAAGGGACATGAACTGAAGTAGTTAGATAAATATCCCTAGAGATAAGTCAGCCAGCCAGTGACTTTATCTAGTGCCTCATATAAGCACTAGGTAGAATCAGATACCTTTTCTCCTAATCAGTTTTCATTAGCGGCAATGTGAGGTAGCCTTTGAAAGCCACCAACAGGAAGTCTCAAAGATAAATATATTATTTAGCATAATAAGCCACTCTGCTACTTCGGGGAAAAAAAACCCATTAATCAATGGTTGGACAGTTTTAAAGGGGCAGAGACAACTCACGAAGTCAAACTCCTTTGCCTTAACCGTTTACCTATAATTGTTTTAATAACAACCCAAGCAAAAAATAAAAGGACGATTTTTCTATTATTTCAGTGTATTTACTTTGTGCCCTTCCTAAGATTTTAGTTAATTTACTTTGTGCATGGACTAAGATTTGACAACTGTTTGGTTACTTGGTTTCAGCTATACATTCAAATTACTGAGCTTTTTTTTATTTTTACTCAAAGGAACAGAGAACTCCTTTCTTCATAAAAAGCAGAAAATTGACCGAGGGCTTTAATGGCAGTCACTACCAAAACTGCTCACTCTCCTTCTGTTTTTCTTATTACACTCTGATATTGGTGTCCCTTTAGATAAATTACTATACAGTAGTAAGAGCAAATCAGCAAATCGGGGCAGAGCTCTATTCCTGGCTCTATGAATGTACTTACTGGACCAAGCCATGTAGCTGCCCTATGTTTCAGTGTATCAAACTATAAACTAGGTGTAATAGATCACTCTTAAATGGGCTGTTCTGAGAATCAATTAATGATAATAAAGACAGCTGATTGTTTTACTTTGTTTTTGTTTTGCTGGGAAAATTAAAACCAAAAACATTAAAGTTTTTCTAATATTATTTTCCAACCAAAAATAATAAATATCCTGTGGAAGCAGGTATTTTTTGACCCAAAAAAAATTAAAACACCCAGTTTTCTGCCTCCTTTTTTGCAAAAAGCTTTCAATCAGCTCTATTTTTAAGGAATTTTGAGTTTTTAAGATGAAAACTGTAGAGTAAGTATAAAAGCATTGTAATATATAAAGTACAACTTGTATTATTAATCTTAGGGACATAATATCCTCTTTCAGTGTACCTTTATAATTCCTCTTTAAGTATATCTCATACCAGTCATTCAGAACAACCACTGAATAAGGAGACAATACCTGTTTTGACAGTTGTACATTCCAAGTTTGCAGTCCAACAATACATGATGAAGAAGAGGTATCAATAAAGGGATTTTTTTTTGGTGGGGGGAGGCAAATTGGTTGTTATTATTTTGAAGTTTGACCAGAATCTCTTCAATTGTGTTCTAACAAGATGCATGGAGAGAGGGCATTATACTTTTCCCATTTTAAAAAGTGCTGTAAGACTGTCTCTATAGGGGAAAAAAAATCAGAATATTTTTATTTTTGGTTCTTGTACAGTTGCGTCTACCTGTGCAGTTGGCAGCATGCCAGTGTAAATTCAGAACACCCTCTTTGTAATCACAGGTACTGGACACTACGTGAAGGCTCATATTCTAAAGACACGGGATACCTGAGAAGAGTCCCACATGGCAATGTGGTTTAAAACACATCCCTCCTAAAATCCCAGCTGTAATGAAAAGGTAAGAAAAATAAAGTAAGGAAAAGAAGCATTTCTTAAGGAAATAGACTATACAACCCAAGTCAAATAAATAAACAGTTTTTTAGGATTGACAGCTGCAGTCAACTTCTACAGTCTCTAAGTAGAAAGAAGTGCATCTATTTTGGAAGAAACAGTTCAGGCATAAAATACAGATATACAGGCCAAAAGGATCATCACCCTTTTTATTATTTTCCTTTTTATTACCTGTTTTAAATGACATAAGTAAAACAAGAAATCCCTCTGTCTCTTATTTTCTTCCACTTAAACTTTTTCATCGACAACTTTCCAAATTTACTTAGAGGTCAAATGCTGTTGCTTTCTATAAAGGACAGAATAAACCTTCTGATTCTTAGTAGGCAACAATTACTTTGCCTTATTAAATCCAGAACTGATTCAGAAACTATTTAAAGATCCCGATTATCTCAACCTTTATCTCCACTTTTAATCTACCACAGACTGTCTTGACTTCAAAATGGATTTAATATGCCTGTTATTATTAATCTGCTAGATGATCTCTATCGTGTCTTCTAATATTGATCAGCAGTTTTTCTCTGTAAGGGATGCTTGCATTATGAGGGCAGACAGACTTAACACTTGAACCATTCCAAGCATGTCACTGATTGGAAATCAGCTCACAGTTGTCTCAGTTTCATGGTGTCCTCATGTATGCTGCCAGGATTTTTAGCAGAACAGTCACCTTTTAAGCACTGATGTGCTTTCAGCCTGACAGCAGGGGTCCAGTATGCCCATAGTGGCGAATGCCCCGTCTTTCTCAATATTCCCTGAGCAGGAGAGGAAGTCCTCAGTTGGCTGGACACCAAGGAAGAGGAAGAAGACATCAATTACTCACAATTGTAGTTTTCTGATTCCCCCTAAGGAAAGGGCATCAATATTAAAATGTATAATTCCATAATACTTAAAGATTAAGATAATGTGAGTTTCAAATCTGGAGACTTAAGGCCACAGGATTTGTGCAACTGGTCCATCTAGTTAAGTATCCCTTTCTCTGCCAAGGACACTACTCTGGAGGAAGATGCAAGAAAATGATGATGAGAAAATATCTGTTCCTAAGAGAAATTCTTAAATCCATTAACTCTTTTCTTTTTAATTGTCTAAGTTACTGTAGATTTTTTTTATCCATATAAATCCGCAATCCTATTTGCATTTGCTAAACTGGTAAATGTCTATGAATTTGCATTCCACCTTACTTATACACTACCTTGTTTCATTAGGTTTAAATTGGTTATTTTCAGTTTAACTGAAATATTTACCGTATTTTGATATTATAAGAAATGGTAGATTAGGGTAAAAGAGGTACTCCATCCAGACCAAAAAATGTATATACTTATATGTCTCTATAACTTTCCCTCTTATTAACACCCTGCCTAAACTGAACAGCTGTTTCAATTTCTCTGCCTCTAATCACTTTCATCATCTCTTTCCAAATCCTTTCTTTTTTCAGTCCATACCTTTTGCTCAACCGTAGGGAGTGGCACTGGGCCAGTTTGTCGGCCAGATCGGTCCCATGTTCCAGACCCAGCACGTGTCCTGGAATGGCTGGAGTGGGTACTGTGTGCAGCTGGCTCCTGCTCTGACCTATCCCAGGCTGTGGTGCATGGCTCTGGAGCCGCTGGCATAGGGCTGTATTGTACAGCCCCAGAAACCCAGAGAAGCATGGCCCCACGGTAGCACATGGCTGCTGCATGCAGTGGCTGCTCCAGGACATAAACTGGAGCAGATGCTGCATGAGCCACACGCAGCCATCCAGCAGGTCCCACATGCTGCCTGTGGGTTACTGGGACCCATTGGCAGTACCAGCAGCCAGATGATATGGCTCTGTTCCCAGCTCCGGAAAGGAGTCCGGGTGTCCTGGCTGGCGCAGACAGAAGCCACCACTTTTGCCCCTGAAAACACTCTGCAGCTGTGACCACAGACGAGCCCGGCTGTGTTCACAGGGCCGGATCCTGGGCAAACCAAGCCCTTGCAGCAGGAGGGTTCAGATGAAGACGCTGCAAGGCAGAGCGGTTCCAGTAACGTGTGTGCACGCCCTGAGGGGGCAAGGCAGAGCGGTGCCCACCAACCCTGGCTGCCCCTGCTCGCAGGCTGCAGCTCCCAGCGTCTAGGGCAGACGAAAGGATGCCACAGCCCTGCTCCCTGCACCTGCGCCTCCAAGGCCGGGCCCCTCACCCCGGGCGAGGCCGGGCCCGAGACGGAGCCTCCCGGGTCAGGGGAGGGACGAGGCCGGCGGGGGAAGCAGCCCCGGCTCAGCCCCCGCTCCTCCCCGCCCGCTTCCTGCCCTCCCCGCGCGGGGCGGCGCGTCGCATCGGCCGGCGGGACAGGGGGAGGCGACAGCGGCTCCTCTCCGCCCCGCCCGGAGGAAGAGGGAACCGGGAGCAAAACAGGCAGCGCCCGCCGGCCCGACCCGACCATGGCTCGTCCCCGCCTCTGCCTCGTCCCGCCGCCGCTGCTGCTGCTGCTGCTGCTGGGCCGCGGGCTGGCGCCGGGCAGCGCCTTCAACCTGGACGTCGAGCGCCCCGCCGTCTACTCCGGCTCTGAGGGCAGCTACTTCGGCTTCGCCGTGGATTTCTTCGCCCCGGACCCCTCCTCGTGAGTCCGCGCCGGCCGGCCCCGGCACAAGCCCTGCGGGCGGCTCGCAACACCGGCCCTTCCCGGCCCCAGGGTTTTGCCTCCAGAAAGTTTGCACTTGGGGGTGACAGCGGGAGGGGGGTTGGGAGAGCAGCAGCGCCCCCGGGCAAAGACTTGCCCTGCCCTTGCCCTGCCCCTGCTGCTCTCTTTCCTGGGCGTGGGGGAGAGGAGCAGGCCCCAGGGCTGGGCTGCTTGCACCCTCTGGGAGGGCTGCGTTTTGTGGCTAGTGGCGCAGGGCAAGCCCGTGGGGTTGGGGCAGCGTTTCCCAACTCAGAAGTGGGTCACACAGTCACAAGAATATCTCAAAGGGTCGCTGCTCGGCCTCTCTGCACCTAGGATCAAGTGTAGGGAGCATGCGAAGTCCCAGGGACTGAAGGGTCTGGGATGGAGGATGCGCATCCGAAACCTCCTCTGGGCTTGGACCTGTGTGGAGGGTGCTGCCAACAGAGTTGGGAGTGTCTGAAGTCCCTGGGGTGACGTGCCCAGGATAGAGGATGCTGGTGGGTTGTACAACATGGTGTTGGCAAGGATTGAGTGCTGCCTGCTCAGTCCATTAGGTGTTTGAAACAAATGAGTTCTGCTCAGTCGATATGATTTGGAACTGATTTGGCTAATTCGACCGGGAATATGAACTATATTAAAAAATGTGTGTGTGTGTGTGTGTGTGTGTGTATATGTATATGTATGTATGAAAGGGTCCCTTACCAACTTTAAAAATGGATCAAAACAGACAAGTTCTTTGGGGAAGTCAGATACCTTTTATTTGACCAACTAAAATAGTTGGAACGATTCTTCTTTGCAAGCTTTTAGGTACAAATACTCTTCATCAGGCAGAGGGAGCATTTCACAACCAACACCCCTGAAAAATGGATCAACAAACTTAAAAAATGGATCCTCCTTTAAAGGAGAAAAATGTGGGAAACTGAGGCCTTTCCCTTGCAAGCTGGCAAAGTTCCAGCCTGCAGGGGCTGCTTGGGGCCTGTCCTGCCCCACACACCCTCTTGCCCCCATACTAGGGGTGGGGGGCAGCAGGTTGGGAGTGATGGGCACTGGGTCAGAGCTGGTGATCAGTGTTTACAACTGGGGCTTGGTTAAAAAAAAAAAAAAAAGATTGAAAACCACTGGTTTAGAAGGATGTAAAAGCCTGTTTTTTCTCTAGACACCCTCCTCTGTAGGCATCCTGAAACAATAGGCTCAAATCCCAGGAGGGAGGAGGCGGTCATTCTTTAGCCCCTCAAATGTATGCCAAGCCAAAGCAAATGAGGGCAGTGGGTGGAGGAGTCATTTTTCTTCCTTAGGCCCAAGCTAAGCATTGCACAATTCCTTCTGCAGAGCTAGCTTTTGAATGGGACTTGAAAACATACAGCTTTATCATGTACACTGAATGGACACTAAGGGCCATCTTTTTCTTGTGAAGTAGAGACCCACTGAGGTAGACGTGCACGTACAGTTACTAGGAGGGTGTACACAGATTGGGCACATACCAACTTTGCTAAACTCTTCTTGCAGGTGCTTCTGGGACAAGTAACTTTTTTCGCTCCTTGTTTTTGCATGTCCTTGTAGTTGAGGAGAGAGTCACAGACATTGTGATTAAGGGGTGTGTCCAGATGAGTGCGCACATGCATTTCTCTGGGGACAACTAGTAGTGGCACAAATTTGTGCCACTGCTAGTTGTCCCTGGGGAATGCCCCTGCACATGCAGTGTGGCATGGGACATATTGCCCTGAGTGAACTAGGGGAAGCTGAGGCCAGCACCTGGGCTGGCCACACCTGCCTTACCTGCAGTCCTGGTGCTCCCCAGGACCGCAGTGGCAGCAATACGGACACATGGAACCTGGTTTTGGGTGGCACATACTGCTGCCATGTGCACTGCCCCACCTTTTTCAGCACCCTTTTTTTGATACTGGGCTCTCCCAGTATCTGAATTTGACTCCACACTGCAAGTATACAGTGCAGAGACCCAAACATACACACGGTGTGTTTTGCAGTGCTTCAAAAGCCCTTCAAAAGCATGTGCGCACTCGTGTGGACATGCCCGATATGGCCAGTTTTCTTTCCGGTTCTATATGATTGTTATAATCCTGGTAAACACGCAAATCTAGGCACATATGTGTGTTTGCATATTGTAAAAAGGAGCTTTTTGGTTTTAAAAAAATCTGGCCACATCATTTCTGTGACATGTTTCAAAAGAACAGAAGTTTGCTCTGATGACTTATGCCACGTGATCTGAATATCTGTTTTCCATAGCCTTGGGAAGAAGCTCATTTGTCTTGCTTTCTACTGTCCTTCCCAAAGGCAATGGATATATTTTATAAGTGCTGTAGCTGTGCATTTTGTGAAGTACTTAAAGATTTTTTAAAAGCTATATGGATGTGCACTGTATGAAGCTGTTGCAGTCTAATTTGAATTGACACCTTGGATTAAGCATGACATAATTTGTGATTCACAGAAATGTTTCATAGTTAGTTCATCAAGCCATAAAAATTGGTGTAATAGTAATCAACCATAATCTATTTTATTGTCTCAGTTTTTGTCCCCTTCTCTTCTCCCTCCTCCATTCCATACAAAACAACTTTTATATCTCTTACATTAGGGAATTTTCTGTCCCTCTTCTGATGTTAGCATGTAGGAATTGTTTACAAAATCGTCACACATTAAGTAACCAATGCTTTTTACAAAGTTTTCACCTGATTTGCATTTTCTTCAGATAAAGAGAGGTCACTCTGTCTTAACTTATACAAATTGCAACATCTTTTCTGCTTCTCTCATCTTGCAGGAGTTTCGCTTTTGGGGTAAAAAATCCTGCTGAGCATGTGTAAGAAATTATAAGTAGATTGGTAAATATACATTATAAGCAAATGATACCTGGATATTTTCTGATCTGACTTCCTCTAGAGTCACCTATGGGAATTTTTCCATTGATTTTAATGGGAGTTAGAGTGACCTCCTACTGTCTTGCTGTAAAAGAACTTTCTTTTATTTAATACCCAGATCACTTACTTTCCAGATCATCAGCCAAATGAAGCACATCTAAATATCCTGGAAAATATGTTTTTCTTCCAATTACTTTGCATACCATTAAAAATGAAGTATTTCAAATCTTTATACAGTCAAAATATGTACATGATATAATATGTTCTGTACTTTCCCTGATTCAACAAAATTTAAGCTTCAGTACAGCAGATTTAGCATGTGTTTATTCACATTCTTAAAGTTAAGCTATAAAATATTCTTGCCAGGTGGTCCCCAATATGGGAACTAATTATTTGCCCACTGAGTAAAGAACAAATCTCCCATTAATGTCCACTATGCAGGTTCAGGCCTTGATTTTATATGATAAACAGAAGTGTGACAGTATAAAAATACAGGGATGAAAGCTTGTTTATTCTCATGGCTGCTACATGGGAGAAGAACTAGTGATGAACATCAGGCTGCCTGATGTCTGCAGTGAGTTGTGGTGCAGAAACCTAAGAGCAGTGTTTTGCATCATGATTAGCAAAAGGCATTTAGTGAAATCAGCTTTGGATTTTGTTATATGGTTTCTGTCAAACTTGTGGGAGGGGTTGCTTTACTCCTGAACGTTTGCTGCTGCTTTGGAGAATAGCTGTTGATCACAGACTTTTAACTTGAGTTAGCAAGGTTTAATGATAATAGAGAGTAAGTAAGTTTTGGCCAGCTAAAGCTTGTCTAGCTAATTTAGTAATTCCCAAAATCAAAAGTAGCAATTCTATAGTTTGTTGTATGCCCCTGGATGTTATGGTTATGAGAACAGATAATAGGAATGTCCAACTCTAGGTGCCAAATGTTAGTCTTCCATCGGAGTATTGAAGAATCGCTTCTTTAGCATAGATGTTACGATACCACACCACAAGATGGAGGGGAAAATGAGCACTATTTTACTGAGACTAAAAAACCCTTACAAAAATCATGTTAGGGAGGATCACGTATGTTGTGTTGCTTTTGCTTCTAGCATAACAATATATTAAAATACCTGTCTGCTTCCTGGTTTATTTTTATGCCCATATAGTTCACACTTCTCACCTTACATTGGTGAGCAATAAATTCAACAGAACCTTTTGCGTAACTGCCTGCCAGTGTGAGTAGGGGATTTACAGTCTGGCCCGCAGTCTTTGAGCCTCTTGTCTGCTATGAGAGGAAGAGTGTCAGAGTTTATTCTGTGTTCACTCATGGAAATTATTAATACTCTTTCCCACAAAAAAGGCTTACAAAAACACATATGACTATATGATACCAGTCTTGTATAACATTAATGGAAATTTACCAGCTCATACATGAAATCGACTTTTTTGCTTTTTATTGTAGTGATAAATCTATGAATATTTTATTTGCGTCCAGCAAATGAATGACTAAAATTTTGAATGTCTGCATAACATGTATTCCAGCTACATTTAATTTCCTTTATTAATAAATCTCACAGGGATTTTTTTAAAATAATTTTAAAAGTTGATTTCCTTTTATAAAGACTTTTGCAGTCTTGAAATTCTAAATATTACACATTCAGAAACAGCTGGGAATAATTTGGGGCAAGTCACCACCTGCTCAGTTGGTCTTCATTTCTTTAATTAGTGTGTATTCCTTCAAAAGGTGTCATTATATAATTTTCATGTTCCTTTTTCTTTTAAGTGTTTCTGTTGTATATAGGTAGCCCATTGTAAGGTGGCTTGATAATGGGGATAGAGGCTTTTTATTTGTTCTTTCTTTCTTTCTATTTTGATAATATGTCTGCAAGAATGTAGAAAAACACTCCAAACCCTCAAGTTTATAATAATCCAGTTTCTGGAGGCATCTGGTATGCATATAAGTAGAGAACGCTGTAAGAAAGAACATTTTTAAACTGCAGGTTCTGAGCACATTATCCTCTAGTGACCACTGGTTGGAATGGAAACATGAATATTCTTATCAGGAGATTTCTAAACGTAGAATGGATTTACTGAGAAATAGGATTAGTACTTAACAGATTTGAGTAAAGATATGAGCATGCACATGTGTTGTTCTCATTAACTGGAATTCATCTAGATCATCATTTTTAAAAAGATTATTACTACTAGAGTGATTCCCTAGTGAAGACGTTTTAATCCAAGAAACACTGGGTTTTTATCAAACATTTTTAAATTGTCTCTAGTTATGCCCTTAATGAGAACTGAACCCAGACTGCTTTTATTTCTTTTTTACAGGGGTGCATTTCTTCTGTTAAATATATATGCACCCAAGTCTGATTAAGACAGTGGAGAAAGAAAAATAGTTGAAGTTAAAATATTTGTTTGAAATCTTCAGAGTACACCAAAAAATCTTAAATTTACATCTCTGTTTTTTTCTGAGAGCTGTGTCTGGGTTTTGTGTGCATGTCAAAATATATTTTATTTAAACAGAGTGCGAAAACAACACCCCAGTATAAACAGCTGACACACAAATAGTTTTGATATAGATTTAAACATTGTGTCTAAGACTTTTGGTTGAAATAAGTTAACAATGACTTTGCTCTTGAAACCTTTTTTTGTTTTTGCTTGTTACTTTAGGACATTTCTTCTGGTAGGTGCTCCAAAAGCAAACACTACCCAGCCTGACATTGTAGAAGGAGGCCAAGTGCTGAAGTGTAACTGGAATTCCAACAAAAACTGCCAACCTATTATATTTGACTCCACAGGTAAAATATGTTTTATTGCAGGGGTTGGCAAAAACACCTGCATGTTGTTGTGCACAGCGCGGGTAGCGGGGGAGCTGCAAGAGGCCCGATCCTTGTTATGGTATCACAGCCCCGGCCGCTTACCTCTATCTGCCTCGAAGTGTGTGTATTGAGCAAAATGGCGCGAATGCCGGGGATGTTTTGTGCCCTGTTCTGTTGGATGCAAATGTATGGGACTTGTGATTCTTTCCCTGCCCTAAGTGATTTTGGTGACACAGAACGGATTCATATTCACAAGGAGCTCATGACTGCATTTGGCTTGTTTGCAGTCAAGCCTGACTCTCTCTCTCCTTGCTCACTGAGAATTTGATTTGGTTGATGCCTATTGAAAGCTTATATGATTGCAGGTCACAGTTTTTGTTTTTTAACTTGATTATGTCCTCATATAGAGGGTGCCTTTATATATATATTGATTAGTTCCTCGTATATATTAGGTGCCTTACTACTTCTTGAAGATCTGAGCCACAGCATCTTAGAACCACTCCTTAATACAAAAAAGGAAGAAATATTATGGAGTGGTTCTAAGATGCTGTGGCTCAAATCCTCAAAAGGTAGTTAGGCACCTAACTCTTAATGAAATCAATGGGAATTTTTTCCAAGAGACTATGTCCGTTGAGAATATAACAAGAAACTTTTGCGTGAGCGAGAGCTATGTTTACCTACATATGTGCATCTCTCACTGAAATTACAGAGACCAAATTGAAATTTTAGCAATGTAAATCCAAACAAAATGAAACGAAACAAAACAAATTACCAAGAACCGTACTATACGCTTCTGTTCTGTTGGTTTTTTCCTGATGTTTCCTTACTATATTTATTTCTTATCTATGACAGGATTTCTCAGGTTGTCGCAAACAAGAACTTAGCTCACATTAACCCAGTGTACTACAACTAAAAATTGGCAATGCATGTGATGTTATAGACTGTATAATGTTTATCATTCCAGTTACTCGTCATGCTTTATTGCACATAGTGATTTCTACCAGTTGTATTAGGCTGCGTGATAATCTGCTGCAGATGGTTCTACACTTGAGCTACTTGGTATTGAGTCCTGTTTCCAGAAACTTGTTTTAGGTCAGCATGTGGAAAAAACCTTGCATGTTGTGAGTGCATTAGCAAGGCCCGTGATGGCATGGCTGAGGAAGCACCTGAGATTTAAGACACTGCTGGGCACTAGCGAGCCATGTGGTTTTTCCAGTCTCTTGTTTTGTCAGTCTTAGGGATTATTATGTTTTCTCAACCTACAATATGGTAGCGTGGAGAAGTTACTCTTTCATTTAATTAATTTGTGAGCAGAGTTCTGTTAACATCTATGCTTCTGAAATCTGCATATGATTTCCTGGAAGTTGCTCTGTTACTATAAATGTAAATGCTAAATGTGGTATGTAGTATACATAAACATCATTTGAAGCTAGTTTCTTAAAATCTTGCATTTTTCATAAGGGGAAGAAAAAAACATATTTTAATGTTCTTTAGGCTATTTAACTTTGGCCCACCTACCAGTTTGTCATCTTAGAGTAGCACTACATAAGGGGACTTAGCCAATTCTAATGTAGCTGATTTTAGGATTGTGTTGTATTTTATCACTACTCTTTACAGATGTATGATTCAGAATTCAGATTTTACTGATGTTTTCCTGACACAAGTGTATGTGTTCTGCTACTCTATTTTTATTTCTGAGCTAGAGAAAGTAAACCTTTTAAAGTGGAATTTAGATATGACAGGCAGTGAATTTGGAAGTTAGTATCAGACACCAAAATACTTGGTTTTCTTAAAATTCTTAATGATAAGGGTAATTGTGTGATGAATTGTGAAAAAAAAATTCCTAAAGCAAGTAAGGTGCTTCTCAATAAAAGTAGACTAACTACTTAAAGTCAGTAGCAAAACTCCCATTGACTTCATAGTTTCATAGTTTGTAGAGTTGGAAGGGACCTGAGCAGATCATCGAGTCCAACCCCCTGCCATGGCAGGAAACCCCTGCCAGTAACCCAGGATTTCACTCTAGGTTTTTGCCTTAGGGAACTTGCAATGTAATTTCAGACATGAGTGAAATGAAAGGCTTGTATATGGTATGCTAGGAAGAAACTTAAGGTGATCATACAGTTGCTCGGTTTAGTCTTGAGTGTCAATTTTATAAAAAGACATCTTACTAATATAGTCCTAACAGTGTGGGTTTTCTCCTTACTAAGTGAAAAAGAATATACTGTATTAAAGCTGTATTTAGGGTATTGTGGGAATCTGGCTGGGTCATGCAGCTCATGGTGTAGAAACAGGCTCTGACATGGTGTTAATAAAATAGAGATTCTGTTTTAATACGTTAAAACTGAAGCAACATCACTGTGTTGGCACCATTATTAAACAGCAGAATGGATCTCCAATTCTTTCTCTTTGATGCATTTGTATTTACTTGGTTAAACTTAAAATACCATCTTGAACATCTGTCTTTATCAGGAATGCAAAAGTAAACAATTTTCAGGTTCTCCAATTCATGTCTCTTTCCACACCAGTCAAAAATGTTCCTCTAAATTGGATCCCCCCTATGAAAAGATGCCTAAGGGGTAAGGGACAAGAGAAGATGTACATCTTCAGCAGAAATCACAATATGTGATTTGTGTTCTGAATGTATACAGTAGGCTTTCCAATCAGTATGGCAGGCCAGGGAAATAGATCAAAGGTCTGGCTGCTGCATGCTGGCTGTCTGTTTACCATACATTTTAATATATTTTATATTAAAATATTTTGTTCAATTTTTTTGCCTCTAGGTAATGAACAAATTAGTTTCTTGGAACTTAACTATAAGACTAGCAGACTTTATCACACATTAATCAGTCGCATGTTAAGTCATTGAAACTTAATTTCTATGTTGTTTAAAACCCTGAAAATGCTTCCAGAAACCATTTTGAAGATTCTGAAGTCTAAATAATTTCTATTCAATGAATTGCTTTCAGTAGTAGACCATATGTTGGGAATTGGATAGGTTTATGATGATTCCCCAGTGCATGGAATAGATGATAACTTAACCCTCTCACATCACATGTGCACTTGTGCATGTGTGTTTTGGATGGTGACCTGCCCAGAGACACTGAAACTATTCAGGCTCACTCATCATTTAGCTGCTCTGTGAATCTGAAACTTAGCATCTCTGTGTGCTTGGACTAACTTTTAGTTAATTTTCCTTATAATTATTCTTTTAATTTTAGGCAATCTGTGAAAAAAAATCTTAATTTCTTAAGGTAATATAAAAATTTGCATACGTCTTAGTTTGTGATTTGTTGGGGAGGCAGTGCAGACTTGTTTCTTTCTTTCCTCCTAAGACTGGGTTTTCCTCCTAGGCCAAGGCTTTAGCAGAAGCCTTCTCCATGCTACTATTTTAGCTGAGTAGTTGATCAGCATTAATTTCAGGTACTGCTTCCTGACAGTTCAGCAGGGAAATGAATCTGACCACAGAGGAAATTGCACAGTGCACCATTGTAAATAATACTGTAATGATCATGTTTCCTAGCAAGTTGAAAGTATGAGTGTGCTGTTGTGCCATATAATCAATGGTCCCCTGCACTTCTGTTTTAAAGGTCCTCTGAATTGCCAGCTTTGCAGCTGAGGGTTTCTGTTAATACCTCCTGCTGTTGTATTTGTCTTTTTCTGTCTAGTTTTATCTTTCTTCTCTGTTCTTTGATCTGTTTTCACCCTTTTCCTTCCCTGTCTCTGTTTGCCTGTTTTGCTCTTCTGTCCTAAGCTTTGTCCTTTTCTCAACTCCTGGAGACATACTGACAGCAGAATCATTATTTTGAACCCCAAATCTAGTTTTTCCTCCATTATTTTGCTCAGCTCCATGATGGTAGCACCTAAATATGAATTCACTCTTAGACATTCCAAGTTATCATTTGAAAAGTTACTGATTCTTTGATAGATAGTAATAATTCAATTGAATGCTGTGAGAGATGGTGTCAAAAGCCTTGTTAAAGTCAAGGAGCATCACATCCACTGCTCTCCCCACCATCCATAGAGCCTGTGATTTCTGGAAGGAAATCAGGTTGGTCAGGCATGACTTCTCTTGGTGAATCCATGCTGGCTGTTCCTGATCACCTTGTTCTCCTCTAGGTGCTTCAAAATAAATTCCTTGAGGACCTGCTCCATGATCTTTCCAGGTATTGAAATCATGCTAACTGGGCACTACAGTTGCCTTTTTCCAATCATCCAGGAGCTCGACTCTGTGAATTCTCAAAGGGGATAGCTAATGACTCTGAAATTACCTCAGCCAATCCTTTCAGTTCCCTAGGATGCATCCCACATAGCCGCAGTGATTTGAAAGCATCTAGCTTCTCTACGTAATTCCTGATCTGTTCTGCTATTACTCTAGGCTTTATCTTCCCTGTCTTTGCTGCCAGCTGTCAACTTCCCTGTCTGCTGCTGACATAGTTGGTGATGGTCCTGCTTTGAGCAGGGGGTTGGACTAGATGACCTCCTGAGGTCCCTTCCAACCCTAATTTTCTATTATTCTATTATTTTCATTTCTTAACGATCAAGTCCTTGGCATCTGTTGACACATCTGGCTCTTATATGACATCTTTGTCAGTAGTCCCAGGACCTAAGAGGACATGTGGACAGAACTCATGGATTTGTTTATAACCAGGGGAGAAGAGGGATAGAAAATAAATAATCCTAACTGTGTTAGTTAGGGTTTTGTCTTGCCAGGTGACAAAGCCAACTTAAAACAAGTCAGTTAGTTATAAAAAAAAATAGTTACTTCTCATAATCCAATCCTTCTTTTGTCATTCCTGGAATAAATGTTTTCTGAGTTAAAACTGCAGAAGAAGACAAAATTCTGAGTACGTCTACATGTGAAATTAATGTGACGCAACAGACTCCAGAGCACTTCGCGCCAGAGTAAACTGCTCCTGGGCTCACCTACATGTGTACGCAGGACAGGAGAAATTTGATATGGAATGGAGTAGGCCCCCAGCTTTCTGATCTGACCTGGTCCAATTTATACCCCCAGTCACCATCTATATGTGCATTTCAGCATACTCCCCTGTAAAATAGTACTGTCCCTGAATTCGTGGGAACTGTACTAATAGATAGCAACTTGGGCAGCAGCAACTATGAGATGATTAAGTTCAGGATCCTGAGGAAAGGAAGGAGAGTAGTAAAGCAGGGAACCTGGATTTCAGAAAAGCAGACTTTGACTTGCTCAGGAAACTCATAGGCAGAATCTCCTGGAAGTTTTAGGCTCCCCACTACAGGAGGGATGTGGACAAATTGGAGAGAATCCAGCGGAGGGCAACTGAAATGGTGAAGGGGTTAGGGTACATGACTTCTAAGAAGAGGCTGAGGGAACTGGGCTTATTTAGTTTAGAGAAGAGAAGACTGAGGGGATATAATAGCAGGCTTCAACAACCCCTGAAGGGGGGTTCCAAACAGGATGGAGCTAGACTATTCTCAGTGGTGGCAGAACAAGGAGGTGTGGTCTCAAGTTGCAGCAAGGGAAGTTTAGGTTAGATATTAGGAAAAACTTTCTCACTAGGAGGGTAGTAAAACACTGGAACAGGTTACCCAGAGGGGTTTTGGAATTTCCATCCTTGGAGGTTTTTAAGACCCGGCTAGACAGAGCCTTGGCTGGGATGATCTAGTTGGGGATGGTCCAGCTTTGAGCAGGGGGTTGGACTGAGTGACCTCCTGAGGTTCCTTCCGACCCTAATTTTCTATGATTCTGTGCCTGTGATGTTTTACTGTGCGCTAATTAGTCTACTCATTAAACCATAGAGTAGTTTGTTCTTTGCTACAAAGAGTGAAAGAATGTAACATATCCGATATTAGAAAATATCCTTTTGATGTATTAGCATATGTAGGTGCTCATGCACACAGGCATTTGAGGTATTGGGTGGGGTTTTGGGGTGTTTTCAGTGCTTTCAATTTATTGTTCTTGATATTATGGTGCACAGTGTCATTATGAAAGGCAAAATATTTATATCACACATTAACTGTTCCCAAATGTACAGATATTACCTTATAGGACTTCTGAGCAATACACATAAGTTATCTTTGATTTAATAGTTTTGAGTGTGTGAAAATTGCATAATGAACATGTGCATTAGAAAATGCCTTCAGGGTCAGGGGTGCATATTATCATAGTTGTGCTTTGTGTGCACATATGACTAGAGTAAGCATCCAAAAAGCTTACAGGTTCTGCTAATGTGGTTTTTAGAACAGGACCAGCCAAATGCCTCTATTTTTTTCCCTTTTAAAATACGTAGAACCAAAAAAGCAGAAACAGTCCAAAGCAAGAAAATATTAAAACAGGGAAAAACACTTTTGTTGTTGCTATATTAAGGTTTCAAAATTAAAACGTTAAGCAGCAACGGTTTTATAAGCTTAACTTGTACTGCTGATCTACACATGAGAAACGCTATATAAGGGTCAGTAATTCTTTTATTCCTATTTCTCTTGTTCACTGATTTGTTTAATATATCATGTCATAAAATGGGAAGTTTCTTGTATTCCCTGACTTCTGAATACTTTAACTACATAAAGAAACTGTATCTCTAGCACAGTTTCTTTCATTTGAATTGCTCCCTAAAACAAATTGGAATTTTGTATGTTCAAATACAATGTCTGTTTTCTTAATAGAATCCAGTTGTTCAGTGCAAACACTATGATGAGTTCTACTTCTAGAAGAACATGTGCTTGATGTGGAAGTGAATAATTTATCTTCCTTTGGAAACACTAAATGTCCTGGTTTCCCCACCAAAAGGCTATAAAAAACTTCTGAATCATATTGGAAGGGAAAAAAAAAACATTTCTTGCATTCACCCTTAACATCTGTCTTTGGAAAGGTAACGTTGTTAATAAAACTTTGTCTTTTGTTAACAAAGTTTGAATTCCTCCCAGTGAAAGAGGGAAGATTTTCCTTAGAATTTGTTCCCCCCCCGCCCCCCCCCCCCCCCCCCAAAAAAAACAGGATGAAGATGAGAAACTCTTGTTCTTTTAATTAGCCTTATAAGAATTCAAATTGTTCTTGTTTCTCTCTTCTCTTCACCAATATGGGTAAAAATATATACATTATTTGTTGTATTTGTTTTGTAATAGCTACTGAGAGTCCTGATCATGGGCTCTAAGCTGAGCTCTGTACACACACCTAATGGACTGATTCCCCCAAGAGCTAGCTTACAGCAATGGAAGTACTAGGATACAATGGCAGAACATGTTTTTATTTGGCAACAGTGCATAATTTTTTTCCAAAAAACCCCCAAACTTGATGTGGACAAACCGTACAGAAATGAAATATAGCATGGTGGATGATAAGTCGTTCCTAATCAGTTTTGATACAGTTCTCCCACATCACTTACTGTTTATAGGAGTACACTTTATAAGTAAACACAGTTATCTAGTGCTGAAAGTACTTCCCAAATCTTGCTAAGACAATCAACTCCTAAGAAACTGAAGGTGTTTCATATTAATTGTATGGACATTATTCATAGACCATTCATGTTATTTGTTCCCGCTTGAGAAGATTCAGCATATTCTTTCTTTGCCAGAAAAATTATCTTTAAACAAGTTATTGCAACATATAACAAAAATCTGGGAGTGTTTCCAGGAGAGCTGTCCATTCAAATCAACAGATATATGTTTTGCTCATAATTTTTTTTTAAAAATCGTGATACATAGTGAATGGGAGGGTGGATAACCTTTGTCGGCTTCATAAAATCTGGAGGTATGCCTCAGTTCGTTTTGCCAGGAGACACTGGAGAATAGGGTTACTATAAAACTTTATTCTGGGAATGTATACCCCAGTTATTCTGGGATTCACTAACCATTTGGAGGCAATAAGTTAGTACACATGGAAGCAATATGTCATAAATAAATGTGAATCAAATTCCTCTGCTGTGTGTTTTCTTCCAAAACAAAATTGTATTCTTCACCTTTGCATGTCTCTTGCTTTGCTTTGTTGGTATGAAGAAAATTTAAGTTAGTTCTTCCTTTTGCAAGAGTCGTCATCATAGGTGGGAAAAATTTCATAGATTTCATAGATTTCATAGACATTAGGGCTGGAAGGGACCTCGGGAGATCATCGAGTCCAGCCCCCTGCCCAAAGGGCAGGAAGTCAGCTGGGGTCATAGGATCCCAGCAAGATAAGCATCCAATTTACTCTTGAAGGTGTTCAATGTAGGTGCTTGAACCACCTCCGCTGGCAGACTGTTCCAGACCTTGGGGGCTCGGACAGGAAAGAAATTCTTCCTTATGTCCAGCCTGAAACGGTCTTGCAGGAGTTTGTGACCGTTCGACCTCGTCATCCCTTGGGGCGCTCTGGTGAACAGACGTTCCCCCAGATCCCGGTGGTCACCCCGATAAACTTATAGGTGGCCATCAGATCACCCCTGAACCTGCGCTTTTCCAGGCTAAAGAGTCCCATGGCTCTCAGCCTGTCATCGTAAGATCTGTTTTGCTGACCTCTGATCATGCGCGTGGCTCTCCTCTGGACTCTCTCAAGCTTCAAGCTCGTATCGTAAGAAAGAAACAAAGGAAACATAGCAAGTTTTAGTTTTGCAGTTACAAGCTTCCTTTTTAACTTTAAATGCAACTTATGTGTTAGCTCCTGAATAGCAAATTGGGCTGGAAAAATTTGATTGTACTATTCTAAAATATTTAAATACACTGTGCCCTCTTCAGTATGACTACATCCATTATCGAGTACCTGCTTCCACATTAATTCAAATACTTAGAATTATCTGGTGAAATGCAAACAGTTCTATACACCATTGCAATAGTAAAATATGCTTTTAAAAATAACGTGCTTTCATGGTAACTTGCCTATTTTGGGGGCAGATCCAAAATTAGCTTAAAAAATGCTGGTTCATCCATAAGAAACTCTATTGTTTCAGTCTTCTCTTGCAAGTAAACGTAACAGATTGACGTATTGTTATGTTCTTGTTTAACTAGAAAAAGGAAAAGATTACTTTGGAGCGTTGCCTATTGTAGGCAATAAGGCATTGCCGGATACATGCTCTGGCTTCTCTTCTCTTCCAAAAATCTTTCGCCTTTTACTAAAGATTCTTGACACTGGAACATGGGAAAGTTACAGAAACTGTTGGAGATACAAAGCTGACTAATGTGTGTACTGTTTGTAACCTTGGCATATTTTCTAGCTTTTTTCTTGATAGTGTAAGTAAAAAAACCCAAAACAATTCAGGCTTAATCTGACTGGATACAATTCAGCACTTTCCCAATTAACTGTGCTCTCTTTTCATCCATCCAGTTTGGAATACTACAGTTATCTGATATGAATTAGTTGTCTCAAACCTTTTTTGGTTCGAACACTCTTCAGGTCTATAACCTTGATCTGTGGTAAAAAGAAAATGAAGTTTTAAAAGTAAAAATTAATAATAAACTCTTCCCATCCCCCATTCCTGAATTTACTTTCATTCTGTAGTGGGGAATCCCTAGACAACAATAGAGGGCTTTGTTTGGGAGCTTAAACCACCAGTCTGGCCTGGCTGTGTGTGTTTGTGACCTATTTAGTTTTAGGAGGGCATATTAACTGCTTTGTGCAGCTTCATTCTTTCAGTACTCCACAGTTTAGGAACTGTAGATGTAGAGAGGTCCTGATAGAAATGCACATTGTAAACTTAAATTTGCCTTCAAGGGTTTTGTTCGTGTATTAAAGGAAATTGTACAAAATTCACTCTCCCCATAGAATAAGGAAGTTTTAGGTTGAGGTTGGGAGCTCTTGAAAATGACGTGATTTTTAGCAAGCCACTGGTTTTGGGGTTTTTTTTCCTTCAACTGATTTGTCTTACTGATAGAACAAAGATTTAAATCTGTTCATCTCCTAAAGGCTACTGTTGTGGTTGAACAGCAGACCAGTAACCCATATGGAAGACTGTTTCCTACTTTATAGTTGAGGGACTCATTCTGATTTCACTAACTTCTTATATAACTATAGCTCCATTGAAATTCAGCTGTTTATCTTTCTGGCTTACTGGTGCAAGTCGAATATGAATCAAGCTTGGGGTAATTCTGCTGAATAGAAGGTGGTGGGGGTAAGGCATAAAAATGATTCTACATCCCATCAATTTTCAACTCTGGAAAAATTACTTGTGCTTGTATGATTAGGTAGGTTCCTGCCTGACTATAGTGTCACTGGGTGCATCGGGATCATGCTTTTATGAATGTCTGTCTGGAACACAAAAAGTCCCTTGCTTGCATCAGAGAAGGGGAAAAGAGCTTGTGTTCCCAGCACAGTCCAAGGGAAGTGACAGCATTCTTCTCTGCCCTCTACCCCTGTTATAAAAAGGTGAAAGATTTGTTTTCCCATTTATCTCTTAGTCATACAAACACACTTGCTGAGCAAGTGATACTCCTGCAGGAATACCCTTTCACAGTATCTGACTTTTGGTAAATATTATGTCATTATGGATACCTTGGTTCGTAATCCCCCATGTTCAAGTGTAGATTCAAATAGAATGGATACAATGAAATAGATTCTTTCTTTCTCTCCCTCTTTCTCTTTTGGCAAGTTTTAGCAAAGGTAGGTAGTCCATAAACGCACTTTTAAGCAGCACTTTTAGATACTACAAACTATGAACATTATTAGTCCAAACCCAAAAGGCTCATGATTCACTATGTAGTTCATTGGGCTAAGCCCCATAGTCAATAACATTTCAAGCCATGGTGACCCCACAGCTCAGCACTGCTTAGTATATCTGTGTCCTGAGTCTGTGTCCTCCAGATAATTACTCCCCACTCATGACTAGAACTGGGAGTTCTTGTCATAAGTCTTGGGATCCTCCAAAAATGTATATGCAGATAAGACACAGGGCAGCCTGGTATGGCTTCACATCACTGGGGGCAGGGCCACATTAATCATATGAAACAGGCTGAGAGAGGGGCCAGCAGAGGGATTCTGGATAAGTTGTTTTGGACTCTGTTTGGTGATGTTTGCCAGATAGTTAAAACCGGTGGAGAGGCAGTTGAAATGTATGTGATGTAATGGCTCACCATGACTTGGAAAAGAGTCATCACTGAGGGGGACTGTGCTCAGTGTGCACTACCGTATATCTTATTCAGATAGGCTGCACTAGCCTAGTTTTATGGTAGGTTCCCATCAGCATTTTTGCTTTATAGTTAAAGACCTACATAAATTTTAGTGAGACTAAACAAGTTTTGCAGGTTGGTTGCAGCAGAAAAAGCAAGTTTTCCAGGATATACTCCAGTGGCCACACCCAGGGCCATCTGTAGGGGGTGGGAGTGAATTGGGTTGACCTCTCCAGCCTCCATGCTTTGGGTGCCCCCGTATAGGCTTATAGGCATCATATAGTGCCGTATAGGCCCCACCATGGGCGCCATGCGGTGCTGCTGCCGAGAGCTGCCGGCTCTAGCCACTCACCCCACCCCCCCCCACCCCGCTTCACTGGCTCTGGCCGCTTGCCGCCAGCCCCCCTGGGTCCCACACACCTCTAGGAACAGCTCTGGCCCCACCCTTTGGCACTGATTGGAGAGGCCCTGGCAGGTGAGGAGGAGCAAGGGGGAGGCTGCCATATTATCTGCTGGGTGCCCTTTATGTGGCCATACCCCTTGTCCCTTCCCCCCAGGTCTCTGTGCCAATAAGCACCAAAGGGTGACTACCATCTTGTCTGCTGCCCTTTGTTCTGCCCCATCAGCCAGTGCCTTCTGCTCCATCCCCTCCTACCCAGGTGGGCTGCGAGGCTGGGCCATGGCAGCAATGACCTCTGGCTCTCACTGGGAGCCAGCATTTCATTTTTATAACTTTTTTTAAGTTGATTTTTGTGGACAATCCTGGATTTCATAGCTGCTACAAAACTGTGAATTGAGTAGACCCCTATTTATAGTCACGCTCAGCGTTGGCTGTAGTCAATCAACTTTATGGTCGGTTTCTATTACTGAGCACATGCTGCTTTTAGCAGCAGTTCAAAGATAGGCAATGTGCTTAATGTGGTTTTCCTATATGCAAATATAAGACCAGGGGGGTTTCCCCCCATGTTTACTGAGGGGAAAACCTTATAGTCTAGTAAATATGGTAAATCTGATAACTTCCTCTTTACTCCACAGGTTTACCTCCATCTTCTGCTTTAAGTGACCATTTTTATTTACGTAATAGCATAAAAGAAAAGTAATTGTTCTACCTAGCATTCAGCTTAAGCTTTATCTGCTTTCCCAAAGCTGAGAGGGGGCAATTGTGCCTGAAAGCTTGTCTATCATCTCTCTCAAATATATGGCAGGTCCATTAGAAAATATTACAGAACAAATCCTCTCCATATGTTACTTGGTATAGCGTAACATCTGACAACATAGGGGCTTTTGTTTTTATTCTAATATAAATTAAGATATAAAATAACTGTGACATGCAAATCCACTCCAGTCTACATCTGGTAGTTACCCTTTCAGAATAAAAAAGCAACTTCTAACCTGTCCAAAAATATAGGAAAAAATCCATGTAAATAAACCTTGTGGCCTTTCCCTGAAGTCAACAGACCGAAACTCTAAAGTAGAGAGCTAAGTGAGTAAATCTGGAAAACACCTTGAGATCCATTCTTCTGTTTAAATAAATAAATAAATAAAAAATCACAGGGCTTGTCATAACTGCTACAAAAGTTCTGTGTCTCTGTGGTGGTGGGGAGGAGTTTGTTTTATTTTTCCTTAATTTGGGGATAATTAACATGTATGATGTCCTTAGAGAAAAATGGCTTAGTGAAAAGATGATACTTTAGTTCTAGTGTATTATAAATGTGTCAAGTCAGCCTGACACCTTTTCCTTAAAAAAACCCCAGACTTTAATTTTCTTTTAGGCATTAAGGACAAGCCCATTAAGACAACTGCAGTAGCACCAACAGGAGGGACATGCCTTTAATACAGCCAGAATTTAATAATGTGGGGCTTTAGTGAGCTTAATAATAGTTTCTACAACATTGCTCATTTCCCTCTTATGTCTAAACTCTTTTGGACCTTACCAAAACCTTTAAAACAGTGCTTCATATTTTAAGTGGGTTTTCAAACGTAGGTATTACAAATTTTTCTATGTACATAGGTGTTACAGTTTTTCTGACTGCATCTACCAAACTACTTGTTGAATTAAAGGCACCCAATACAAGGACTATAGTACAGATGATAGCTGCCAGTTCCACACTTGTCATTCAATCATGGGGTACCGTTGCATATAAATCAAGAATATTTTATGTAAGTAGTATATTTTATATATGTATATAAATATATATAAAAACAGACTTATGCTGTGGGTTCTTCCTTTGTTCCTCTATACCATCATTCTATTAAACATCATCTGACTACTTTATGCAATTTTTCCATTAGGAAAAAGACCTGACATGGCAGGTCAGTAGTGTTCAGTCTCAAAAAAAGATAAAAATGCATCAGTTCTGGATGAACTAAGTCTCTGGGTATAAGTCTATGCAAATTACTATAGTTATGTTTATGTCAAGGTCAGTTTTTTCAGATTTGTTCCTCATTTCCATGTGCTCAGGGAAAGCAGGATCTGGCATTAAGAAGGGGTAAAGAGGTTGAAGGAAGAAGAAGTTGGAGGGACACAGAAAGCAAAGGGGGTCACGTGACACCCCCTCCCCCCCCGATTTACTTTCCTTGTTGTAGCAGTGGGAGGTTGACAAATTCAAGACAGACCTCCAGTAATTAGATTCTGTACTTGGAAAACTTATATCAACTTTATACATTTTAATTTATAGACTCTAATTATTGGGGGGAGGAGCGAAATCTTATAATTAGGGTTGTCTTACATTTAAGTAAATATGCTAGCTACAGACCAAGTAAAGAACTGTTGAAATAGATAAATATTATGAAGCTAAGTAATGCTACCAACATGGCTACATCAACACTGCAACACTAACAGAAAGTCATACTAAGATACAGTCCATTTTCTAAATTGAAAGCAATTCATACAAAGTAAAAGTAATAAATAAATGGATTCAATGGGGAGACACAGATAAAGTGGGTAACAATCAGTGTTGCCACCTGTCAGTTTTCGTCAGTCTCATAATGACTAGTATTTTCCCTATAACCCCATAGGAGTCAGTTAAGAATAACACTATTATCTCAGTGTTACTTTTGTTTCTAAATGAGTTTTTATCTTTCATGATTGTGGACAAAAGTTTGAAAGCATAAAGCTCAGTAACGAGTTTGGAATGCTTGTGGTGGGTAATCCAAAACATGGTTACACAGACATCCTCAGCAAAATGGTTTAGAGTCACTTAAGAAGGAATCAATTTGTAAATTGAATTTAAGATAAGTATATACAGTCTACTCACTTACATGCAAACCAGAAAATTCACTTAGTTGCGTAACAGCATCAATCCCATTGGTTGTCTCTTGCTTACATTATAATAAGTATTCCCTGCATATCAATTAAGTGCAGAAACCATTGAAGTCTGTACTACAACTTACTTTCATGTTAACTGTGTAATAATTGTAATTTTCAACACTGGAACTAATTGTACTCTGTTTCATGGAGCCAGAAACAGTGAAGGGTGAGCAGCTGTCAGACAGCTGCTCTTAGAAGCCGTAGAAATGATGGGAGTAGTCAACTGTGTGGTTGCTATCTGCCCTTATTTTTAAGGCTTCCTACTGTTGCCATAAAATCTACTCATTCTTGTCATTATTGGCACAACCAGTACAACAGCACTGACCAAACTATATACAGTGCTTAAGTACACAGCGCTATCTACACTGTGTAGTGTGGTGTAGCATGGTGTGATGCAGTGTGGTGTATCATGGCTTTTACCACTTTCAAGGCTTCTAGTAGTCAGTTTGGGAGCTCCACAGCACTGTGTACTATTTATGTTAAGAGTGTGTAAGTGTCTATTTTCGGTGAGCACTTTCAGTCCTAAGAGTAGGTACTTGCACATAGTGCATTGTAATACACCTGCTCATTCGTAAATAAATAATGCCTTGTACTGATTTTTCTCATGTAAACTCTTGTGAATAGAGATTCACGGGTTTGTGCCCTTTTTTGAATTGCAAATTGTGCATGCTTAAAAATCTGACTCTAATCTGGGCTCCCTTCCCCCTGCCCAAGCCTCCTGACAGCCATAACCAGTAGCTGCAGTGGGAGTGGCGTGGCTTGTATTTCCTCATGCTGGGAACCAGGGCTGGGGGGAGGGATCCCCCTGCACTGGCGACCTGGTGCAGGCTCCCCAAAGAGCCCAGACAGCAAGCTATGGGAAGGCTCTTGTGGCTGGGAGGGCTCCTTTCCCCTACCTGCAGCCAGCAGCAGAAGCTCCCTCATTCACTACTTTTTGCTATGCTGGTGGGGAGGGGGTGGAAAAGGTGCCCCTCTGCCACAGGGGAACCTGGCCCAGCCCAGAGTAACACTTGAGGTGGGATGTTGGGGGAGAGGGGGTGCCCAGAAAGAAGGGGGCTCCTTTTCCAACCCCCCTACCAGAGTTCCCGGCACAAGGAACTTGCACAGTTAGGGGAAAGGAACCTCCCTGCCAGTTGCCCCTCCGCCCCAGCTACTTCTCCCCCCCCCAGTGTTGCTGGGCTACAGTAGGTGGGCTCCTTTCTCCCAGCTGCAGGAAGCAGCATGAGTTCCCAGCACCACTTTTCCCCACCCTGGGAACTTGGGGAGTGGAGGGGAGCATGGTGCACAGGCCCTGCCATGCCCCCAGCAAGACCCAAGCTGGGAATCTAAGGGTGGGCCTTCCTTGCAGCAGGGCTTCTTTTCCACCTCGCTGCAAGAGAGCCCAGTGCTGCACAAAGTGACAGTACTCACGCTGCCACTTCTGGCTGCAAGTTGGGGAAGGGAGGCCCCCTCCCCTGCCTCCCAGTTGTGAGGTCCTCCCTACAGCTTGTTGCCTGGGGTGGGGGACGAGTCCTCACAGTAGGGGGGCTTCCCTCCATTTCTTCCCCCTGCTGCTACTGACAGTCCCCAGCTGGTTGGGGGGGCAGGGCTGGGGAGGGGGCACTCCAGCAGCGTCCTGGGAGACCAGTGGGAGCACCCCCTGCCGGCTGGCCTTGGCAAGCGCAGGTAGGCACCAAACCCTGCTCCCAATCAAACAGCACACATCTGTTCAATGGGCCATACTCTAACTTACGCCACTTTAAGTGCAACAGAGCGCTTTCCACCAGGGGCTTTTTGAACCCCTGTACTTAGCCTTGAGTAAGGAGCCAATTTTTCTTTCCCCATGAAATATGCTGGCTTTGTTTACTAATGGAGATTAAGGCTTGGTTAAATGAGAATTAATCCCTCATGTTGAATGCTTGTGCATTTGTGCATTAACACTTCTAAGCATATGCAGAACAACAAATGACAATTTCTGTGCTCATGGAATATATCCCAAATACATTGGTCTCTACCCTCGTCCTCTCCTAGTGGGGAAATACAAAGTTTCTCATTCTATATGGGCACCTGTTTTTTAGAAGTTTAGACTTGTATCCCCAAAAATACTCACTGCTGGCATAATTCTCCTGTGTTGACTTCAGTGAGAAAGAGTTATGCAGAGGAATTTTTGTTTTGTTTTTTTGGTTGGGTTTTTTAAATCTATCAGTATTATAATTTAGTCTAGTCCTAGTTATACCAGGGTGTCAGCTTATCAGCAACTTACCTGGTAATTGAGGTATGATCACCCAAGGTGAAACTTTCTATAAAAAAGATTAAAGGTGCCACGCAGTTGCTGCATCCAGCAAATTATTAAGGGAATTATATTAGATAAAGCACTTCTTAATCCAGTAGCAGAAGCTCTGCAGTCCCTTTTTGTTCCAAAGCTATCATATGAAAAGAAAGACACCCAGCTTGCTGTTGCAAGCCATGTGATGCTGTTGATCAGTTTGCATTAGTGATTTCCTAAGTTAGACTGGAACAGGAAATATAAAAAATAGGGCAGAGAGACTTTTGCAAAATTCTGGAGAGAAATGTGACAAGAGAAATGAGTCTGACCCGACATTTCTGCACCCCATAGGCTCTTTGTTACTACCTCTGTTTAGGGGAACAGGATTATGTTTGCTTTCCTAGGATCAGAGGAAAATAGGATTGGAAGAGACCTCAGGAGGTCATGTAGTCCATGCTCCTGTTCATGGCAGACTCAGTGTGCTGCTTGCTTCTTCTTGCAACCAGAGTACACTGCTGGCTCACCCTCACATCCTTCTCTGTAGTAGTGCAGCCTAGCCAGTCATTCTTCAGTCTGTATTTTTGCTTGCAGTTATTCTGTCTTAAGTCCAGGACTTGGCAGTTGTCCTTGGTTGGATTTTATCTGATTGATTTTTGGACCATTTCTCCAGTATATTTGGGTCATTCTAGATCCTAGCTTTGCCCATCAATATGTCTGTAACTCCACCCAACTTGGTGTCCCCTGCAAGATTAAGCATGCACTTAAATTTGCTAAGTGACACTTAGTAAGTGTGCACTCAGTCCCATCCGCCAAATAAATAAGTTCTGTAAATAAACAATTTGCATTCAGAGAATCTAACTAGCTCCACGTCACAGATTTCTACTTCCAAAAGATCCTGACCCCAAAAGCTCTAAGTTATGTTAATACATACCAGAGAGGTGGTAAGGTAAATCCATAAGTTATTAACATTTAGAGTAGTATTATATAGTATAAAATAATACAGATTTAATTGATCACATTACTTTTTATTGATCTTTTTATGCTGTAGAAATTAGAAAAATACAGTGCATTTCTTTGGCATTATGAACTCCTGTCTTCTGGTTTCTACATTGTGGTCAGAGATCAGACCCTGGGATCTCCAGCTGCTTGCTTGTTTTGGCTGCCTGTACAGAGCAAATTTGTTTTATTTGTCCTTTCCACAGGATTTCCCCAACAGGAAGTAATAATGTGCCTATAGAACCAGAGATTTCCTTACAAGGTGTATAAAGTACAAGGAAGTTTTGATTCAAGTCATCACAAGTACTGAGTAATAGAACTGCTGATTCATAACAGTATTTTGTGGCGTGTGGCAGTGATATAACAGATAGTCAGCTGTGTGACTCTTTAAAGATGGAACAAATATTCAGTATTTTTACATCTTGTCTTAAACATTTCTCAGAGATTTCCTGTTGCCTTCAAAGGGTGTGGATCTTGAAATGGGAAAAACTCTCATTATTGTCAGTGAGATCAGGGTTCAGGCCCAGGGACGTTGCGTGATATACACTTATGCTAGATGCTGTTCATATACAGTTGCTTCTTCTAAGCTTCATCAATCAGCAGTTAGCTTTTAGGTAATATGATCCAAACTGTACTAAATTCAATGTGTTGTTTCAAATCGGCAACCTCTCTTGCTTGGTTATTTATAGATGACATACCTTTACTTCTGCTTTGTTTCCAATCATTTCTGGCCAGTCATTCATTGGCTAGCTTTGAATTTATTTGTTTTTGTTGTATTCTACTTAGAAACATCAGCACTTGAAAGAAATTCTGGTTCCAATGTAGTCTGTGGCAAAAACTCCCAGTAACTGATGTTATGGGAGGCCTCATTTTTAACTTAGAATTGGCAAATGTTTTTGAAAGCTGCAGTGTTGTCAATCAAGAATCTTAAGCGAGTCACTTTGCTGTACCGTTAAAGTGGACCAGATAATGTTCTGTAGGTGATATACTAAACTCTTTTGTGCTTTTTACAATAATTAAACATTTTGTTTGTCCTGCCTATGCGTTTGTTAAATAGCCATGAATAGTATCGATCTAAACATACCAGGAAAAAAAACACCCATATTTAAAGCTGTTTCTTTGAGAGAGAGGTATTCTCAAATATGAATAGTTTGTTCCTGTTTTTTACCTCTCTTCACGTTAAAAAAGCTGACACTAGTATGAGCACCATTACTTATTATGATCAGTTCCTGTGAAATAATGCTTTGTTTTTCATTGGGTTTTTTTCAGGTGATAGGTATTTTGCCCTTGATGACCCACTCGAATTTAAGTCACACCAGTGGTTTGGTGCATCTGTGAGATCTAAAAATGATAAAATTCTGGTGAGTTTTGCTTTTCATGCTTTTCCAGAGAATATTGTAATAGAAACACTAGAGGGAGGCTTCCAGCAATTAAACATAAAAAAAAATTAAAGATAACTTTACAAGTTCACTTGAGTTCCTTGTTAAGAGTCGGTTGGCTCTTGTTAAATGTTTCTAAGGGTAGTCTAGTATAATTCTTTATTAAATAAAAGTTTAAATGTTTCTGGAATTCTTATGGAAGCTTGCAAATATGCTTCTTTCAGAAAATGCTTTAAAAAAAAAAATCCTGCCAATAGATTCTCTTCCTTTCCACCTCCCAGAACTACTATTGTTACCTGCTGAGCTGCTTGGAAAATGCAAAATCAAATGAGGTTTTCTCTTACTAATGTCAATTGTGTAGATAGCATTTTGTTGATCTACCAGAATCTGTGCATGTCAGTCACTATTCCATGAGCAAGATGAGAACCCTTAGGATCTACCCTTAGGCATTTTGAAGAGACATCTGTTTTCAAGACTGTTCTTTTCCCCAGGCTTGTGCCCCTTTGTACCACTGGAGAACTGAAATGAAACAAGAGCGAGAGCCTGTAGGAACTTGCTACCTTCATGATGGATCTAAAGCTGTCGAGTATGCTCCCTGCAGGTCAAGTATGTATAGAACTCTGTTTCATTCATTGATGTGCTTTCTCTTAAGTTATACCACGTTATGTGGATGTCTGAAGAGGAATTTATTTAACGTATGTTCCCTCTTTCCATGATGTTTGGTCTGTAGCCTTGTGTAGCCTATGGGAAATGAGCCTGAACCCTAGATCTGAACACTCCTGGAGTTGTATATAGTTATTGAGAATGTGGATTTAAATTTCACAGGTCACCTCTTTCTTTATCGCAGACAAAATTAAAACCTTGGGGTTTTAAAGGACCCAGGTAAGAAATTAACAGCTTGGAGAGCACCTCAGCAAAATAAAAAGTGAGCACATTTTTCTGTTGAGATGCAAATGTTGGTTTATTGCATCCATAGTGCAGCTGGGGTACTATTACCACAGTAATGATTTCAGCTTTTAAAAATCCTGATGATGATTCTCATGATACCTGATTTGTTCCAGGGTAGAGCAAAGTATCTGGCAGTGACCTACTAAGGAAGACAATATCTGTGTAGCACATTATGTGTAGAAAATGAAGTTCATATCCTGGTTCATTACTTCTGCAAAGCTGTGTAAAGTGATTAAAAGTAGCTGTAAACTCAGAAGGCAACATTTGCTTTTAAATGACCCCTGATTTTTTTTTTGGGGGGGGGGGATTGCTTTTTGTGGGGGGAGGGTTGAATGCTCAACTGCCAAAATTACCAGCATTATTTTCAGGGTACTTTGCAACTACAAATTCTAGTTAGTTAGTAGGCTCTGGTGCAGTTCAGGAACTCTAAAAACTGGATTCAGGATGTCTGAAATTGCACAGAGAAGCTCATTTTGAAAGCTGTTACCATATTTTTACTTAACTTCTGAATCACTGAGAATTCTGAAGTACATCACCGAGTATGTTCCATCATCCTCTAATATAAAAAGGGCTTAAATAAGTCTGACTGCATATTTAACTAGTAAAACTATTATAGATAAGGGTCTGCCAATATTTCTATCCCAGAGATGTATATTTAGGGAATGAACTCAGCCATAAACATTATCTCTGGGCTGTGTCCTGGTATGCAAAGTATCAGCCAAGGAATGTTTATGGGTTTTTTTCATTTTCTTTTTTAAGATGTGTTTGAAATATTTTTTTGTTGTATTGTTTTCTGTTGTTTTTTGCATCAGAAAAGAAACATATATTCTCTCTATCTCTCTGATATTTCACCTTTAAATTTTACAAAAGCTCTTTTTTTCCCAGTGTCTTTGAAGTGTAATTCAAAAGAAACATTTACATCTATTAGTAAAAAACTAGAACCAATCTGAAAGTTAACTGCAATGTTATTCAAGTTGAGGGAGAGGACAGAATAAGTGTTGTCATATCAGAACATAGCATTAAACCACCTAATTAAAAGCCAGTTTTGGCTGTTGTTGTTGCATGATAGATGTGTGAGAAAAGAAACAAAAACATCATCAAAAAGAAACCAAAACTGACATGGATTTCAGGTTTGACCTGATCCAGAAATTATCCAAAAATGCTTGACTAAACTGGATCATTAAAATTATGTTCTCATTACAGTTTCTCTTTCTTTCTTTTTTTGTAGCAATTATTGATGCTGATGGACAGGGATTTTGTCAAGGAGGATTTAGCATTGACTTTACAAAGGTAGGTAACATGCTTAGCTATAGCCTATTTTGATGAGTTAGCAGACAGTTTATGTTACAGCAATTCCAACATGGACCTTACACTGGCAGTTGGGTCTGTTTTTAAAATATATATGCAAGCTTCCTAAAGGTCAAACTTAAAAAGCTAATCAGAAATAACTTAAGAAGAAACCACTATTATGGTGTGTAAGAATTGTATTGTTTGTGTGTCTCAAATGCAAAGTCAATCCAGGTGGATATCCAAGCCATGGCACGAGCATCTCTCATGCAATGCCCTACCAATGTTACTGTGTTCTCAGTAGGTGTTTATATCCTCAGGATATTTGTGCTGAGATGCTCCTATTGTTGTTTTGGAGGGAATCATGTGAAGGGAATTGGACAACTATTGGCTATATTTTGTTCTAATATAGAATATACTAATGCCAAAGTGGGAAAGTTCTAATTGTAATTAAAGTGAAAATCAGGATTCCATCCTATTTACAGAGTAAGTTAGTCTGCCTAAATGGATGAGTAACTTCAAATCCACATTAGAGAATTTTCTGCGAGGAGTTTAGGATAGAACAGAGGTAAAAACCCAGCTCAACTGTGTAGTGATATGCCTTAAGGAATATTAAGCCTAAATCAATAAGGCATGTACACATATGCACATGAGTAGTCTCAGTGACTTAATATGCACATTTTTGCTGCATCGCACCAATTCAGGAAACAAAATATGTTTATAACTCATTCCTACAGCTGATTTTAACAGTTCAGGGCAGAGGAGTAAGAAAAGTCCTGTTTACCTATGCAGAAAGCAGTTATCTAATTGACTTCTGGCAAAACTACCTTATAGGGTTTGGTCCAACTATTTTATTGTCTTTCAGCTATGCATGTAGGAGGGTCTATTAAAATGCAATGATTCATTTGGTTCAGACTTTAGTCGGCTACGTGTGGGTGGGGGGAGAAGGAGCAGAAAAGTTTATTCGTCTAATGTTGCTAAACCTTTTGAACTTCAACAGGGTTTGCATATAATTCTTTCTTTTTCATTTTTAATAGACCCATGTAATCTCAGGTCTTAAATAGTGATATAGTGTCAAAATATAATAACATGTTTGGGTCACTGCTGCTACAACAGCTGTCTAAGAACCAGCTCTATTTTTTTATAATAATAATAATAATTATTATTATAGTCTCCTTTTATGTTCTTCAGATGCATTCATAATAAAGCTGCCTTCCTTTTTTTTCTTTTGTCTTTAGGGAGACAGGGTACTTCTTGGAGGACCTGGAAGTTTTTATTGGCAAGGTGAGACAAACCACTGAAGTGACATAAGAGGCTGAGTTCTTTTGATCTCTCCCTTCCACTGCAACGCTTATGCTCACTTATCCACCAAATAGCGAACTTCCCATGAATTGGGAAACTAGAAATATTCTTCCTTTGTCTTTCAAAATTTTTGCTGTGTAGTTAATGTAGCTTTAGGGACAAATGATGTAAAAACCAGTAGGAAAAAAGTATCCTGGCCTTTTAAATATATTTGTGTTATTTTCAAGTTATTTTACTAAATATTCAAATTGCATGTTCCTAAATGACAGGTGAGGATGCCTCAGGGAAGAATTTCCCTATTCACCCAAAATCTTAAGGGGGAGTTTTCCCCTTTATCTTTTGACACAGACATCTAATTTTTCAGTTGCAAAATTCTATGACCCCCAGCAAGGAGAAGTACTTTTCATTACCATGGGCAACAAAGACATACTCTACCCCCCACATTTGTCTACTTTGCATATTTAAACACCTTTACTTCTGTGTCATCACTTTCTTGTGGAAACTTTCACATACCTTCCAGTGGAACATCAGGCTAGAAGCACCCGCTTTTGAATGGAAAAGCCAATTCTTTGTTGCTACAGTGAATGGCTTTAAAGCACCCTCTTTGTATGAAAGGTGCTTTAAGCATACAAAGGTATTATATGATCTAGGTGCCTGAGATGCTAAGCCCTTGACTTAGAGACAGAGACAGCATCTTTTCCAGTTGTATGTTTCTTTATATTTGTGCAAACCCTAAACAAATCTGAATTATTAAAAATATTTTGCTGCCACAGCTGGTGCTTGTCCAGTGACACCTGAAATGTGCTCCATGAAGATATGAAGATATTTTTACAAAAACACGAAAAAGCCCTAAATTAGTTCCGAATGTAACAATGAATTTAAGGATAAATATAAAAAAATAAAACTGCCCTGAACTTGTCATTTCCTCCATGTGTTTTGACCTAAATTCTGAAATGCTGGAAGTATATTGTCTCTTCCTTATAAACCGATCCTGTAGATGTGTGCTATATAAAGCATGTGCTGCTTCCATATTGCTTTGTTTGTTCTTAAAGTCTTAGCTTAGTGTTTGAGAAGAACGTAATCAAGTCTCCATCTAGTGGCTATAGAACTAAAAATAAAGAAGATAGTAATATTTTATGATTCTCCTGTTAGCCTCCTGTTAGTTTCTCATATAAGGCTTTAATATTGTGATGCTCAGACAAAGGTAATGCTCCAGCTATTCAAAGGCATAAGAATAACTAACTTTCAAATATTGGAGTGTCCTACTGAAGTCACCTCGTATATCCAGTGGTGGCAATAGTGGGGGAGAGAAGAGTGGCGCAAACTAGCAGCAGCTCTGCTTCTGGCAGCGCAGCCATTGATGCTGCCTTGTGTGTGGATGCTGCCCAGGGAGCTCAAGTGCCCAGTGAATGCCTCTGAGTGGTGATCCTCTTTGTTCAGCAAGACTGTTTGAATGTATAAAATTAAATAGAAACACATATCTTTGCAGGATTAGGATATGTATGCTTTATGTCTCTTAATGGATACTATTAGTGAGCTCTGATAGCTTTCTCCTTTTGTTTAGGGATATGTCTATTGGTTTAGAATGGAACATTTTCTAGTCAAGTCCCATTACTCACAGAAAGATCACCAGAGATCCATGTCTGTTTGCTTAAATGTATTTTCTTTCTCCCCAGGTCAACTCATTTCTGACAGGGTGGCAGAGATTGTGGCTAAATACAGCTCCAAAATTTACAGTATAAAATATGATGACCAGTTAGCAACCCGGGCAGCAAGTGCTACTTTTGATGACAGCTACTTGGGTGAGTAGTTTGGGGATAGATATATATAATTAATATCAATCTTTTAGGCATATTCAGTGGATCAGACTCTGAGCCACTGTGTAAAATGAACAGCAAAAACAAGAAACCACACACACAACTGACAATGATTTCAACAGGAGCAGATTTTAACCCCTATTAAAGTTGATAAAGCAACTGATAGAATCATTCCTACCTGTTAAATTGCTTGTGTATTTACAAATAATTTAATGGGTTTAATATTGGCTATAGGAAGTGACTTATCAACTAATCTTCAGGTCAGTAAGCAAAAATTTTTGCTTTTGTGTTTGTGTCAATGTGATTAATTGCTTTTTTCAGTGACTTGATTAAATTTGTTTTTGAAAAATTTGTGATCATAAATATCAGTGAAATGACACTATTTATTAGTGCAGTCCACGTACACCCCCCCCCACTTTGGTTTCAGTGACATCACAGCAGTTATTTTTGCATGACACAGAAAATCACCTGTAAGGATGTGAAAAGTTAAACAATTAATTGTTTATAACTGACAAGACCAGTGATAACTGATTAGCTTACCAGTTATTGTGTGGGGTGGGGTGGGGCACAGTCTGGCAGGGAAAGAGTGGAAGGGAAGTCGCACATGCTCCTGTGCTCCAGTGGCAATCAGAAGGCAGCAAAGCAGGCAGAATTGAGGGAGGAGGAGCACAGATGACTAGTACCCACAGTCTATGAGGTTAAAGATGGCAGGCAGCCGAATGGCTCATCAGTTAAGCAGTTAACTGCTCATTCACAGATGCTCCCTCCCTGGTGGGGAGGGGCTTCACCTGAGCTATATTGTCTGGCTGGGCTTGCCACTGCTGCCTTCCCACTCTGTCAAAGGGCCCTGGAAACATCTTCCAGCACCAGCTGTGTCCAAGATGCTGTGTTTTCTGTTAACCATTGTAATTAGAGAAAGCTAAATGGATAATTTTTTTAACAATATTGACATCCCTAATTGCCCATTTTAATTTTACTAAAATTTTAAATGGCAAAAGTGAAGGAACAAGTCTCACTCCATCTCTACAGGACAATCTAATTTAAATCCATCTGGCATGGAATCATAGGGCACCTATACATGTGCCTGAGGCCTGCTCTAATTAGATTAACCGAGTCTGCTGGAAAGTGCTAATTAGGATTCTCCAACAGCCTCGGCATCACATGTACTCAGTGTCCCTGTGCTTCAAAATCACAGCGGTGCACATTAGTTAAAGCTCTTCGAATGAGCTTTAGTTAAAGCGTCCCTATCACCTTTTTGAAGCGCAGGAGGCTGAACACACAAGATGCTGTGGACACTTTAATTTAGAGCAGCTCCTGAGCACCCCTGCCCCTCCTTCCCCCAAACCAGAGCATGTAAAGATGCCCATACTTGCTTCTAATCAAAGGATCTTTTTACTACTGTGTGCTGCAAGTGCTGGTTCAAATTGCATCAATTTCTTGTGTTCTTCAAAACTCAGCCTCTTCAATAAACTTCAGAAAAAGTGAAAAGCAAAAAAAAGACCTTTCTAAGTAGATCTTGGTACTATGGAAGCAGAGAGTGGTTTCAGTGTGTGACCCCAACCTGACTTAAAATAGATAAGCAAGCAAAATGGCTAGGTTTTGCAATATTTGATAAGCTAAAACATTAAGAGTGTAATGTTTAAATGCATGCTTGAAGCACTGTAGTATTTAGTGTATAGTGAATAAGGAGGAATTGTTGCTTAGAAACATATGCTGAAATCCTAATGACAGAATAATTTTAAGGAGTTTTTTAATCTCTGGTCAGGATCCCCATTGCTTTCAGTGTGAGCTCTGTATTCCAAGAAGGGGTACAATCTAGATCTCACCTTCTTACTGCATATGCAAACAACTGAAGATTAAGGACTTGCTTCGAATGCATTTTTATACTGCTTACACACAAACTTCTTATGAGATTTCTTTAGAGTGTGAACATGTCCAGAACCAGACCAGTTAATTCTGTAAAAATATATTAAAATATATGTTCCTGTTACTGCTTCAAAAAGTTATCAAGGAGTATTGCATGTTTTAACATTCCAGTAAAACCTTTATCTAAAAAGGAAACTGCCCTCTATGCTTTTATACTAAAATTTAGCCAGATTATCTTTTTCATACTGTGTTGCTAGTGCTAACTGAATTATAATTTTTGCTCATTCCCATTCCCTTGTTAAGCAGGGTAGCAGTTTTGTAGCTGCAGTACCTTTAAAGAAGCAAGTATCACTTTTCAGGAAGTGACTTTGGTGTTATGGCTTACTCTTTACTGTGTAACTAACTATACTGAACTAATGGCCTTATATTGTGGTTGAGAGAGTAAGGAATTTATTATTCTGGGAAGTGAGTTCTCAAAAAAAACATCCTGAAGTCTCAAAATCATTAAAGAATGCCAGGGGTTTCTTTTCCCAGAAGTAGATGGAAAGTACAGGACAATGCAAGTATAGTGTCCTAGGAAAGAAAAGGAGAATTTTGCTGTGTTGTCCAAGTCAAGCAGAGTGACTGAGGAACCAAGATTTCTTGATGTACACTCTCTTGACTTCAGCAACAACTGGGTGAACCTGGGAAAGGCCCATGGGCCTCTTTTTTTCTAGCTGTAAAATTATTATTCTGTCCATCTTCTTTATGTTAGTAAAGCTCATTAAGAGTATTTTACTACCACCTTCTGAATCCACACAGAACTAAATTACCTGTTAAATCATTTGGACTGTTATTTGATCTTTTCTTCCAAGAATCAGGTTAAGTATTCACACCTCAAATTGGGCTCTTTCTGCAATTACACAGTTTTTATTCTAGCCTCACAACTGTGCTCCTTTACTGACTTCAGGAAAATACTCATCTGCTGAGTCTAAAACTGGGATAATTCTATATTCTGCTGCTGTTTCAGATATGAACTTTTTGCATTGTTACTAGTAACCCCTGCGTGACTTCTTTGACCACTTAATAGCTTTGTCATGAATTCGGGAAGAGATTCCATTAGAAAAAAATCTAAATAGCATCTAAATTGTGGAATACTGGAAGGTTCAGACCTAGATTCAAATACAGTAAAAGCTTTTATCTGGCATGAATGAGGTAAGGAGGGTGCCAGTTTTCTAAAAATTTCAGTTATCTGAGAGTTGTACCTATCAAGGAAGAGAGGAGTGCAGTGTGGCCACCCCCACCAGGCAGAGCCTAGAGCTGCCCTGGCCCCAGCCTGCAGCGGCAACTCCGCCCCCTGCTCCATGCAGATCCCTTTCCCCCACAGACTTTCCAGTTGGGGGGGAGGGGTAAGGGGAGGTGCATGCATGCATGCATGGGTGCACACACACGCTCAGCTCCCCCCCCGCATTTTTTTTCTCCCACCACCTATGCGGATATCAACTAGAAGAGCTCCCAGCAATTCCTCTATCTGCAGCATCACTAACTAATGTAAACAACAGAAATACTTGATGCGCATGCTGGATAGACTCGGCAAAGATTCCAGTTGCTAAAGTATTAGGGGATATTGGAAATACTGGTTAAATGCCAGTTAACAGTTTTTACTGTATATCAATTCTGGACTGTCTCTAGGAGCTATAAGCTCATTTGAACATGGGCATTCTAGTCTCAAACTAGTGGATTTGATGTGTCAAAATAAGCTTACACATTTTCACTGAAATTGACACATCTCTGATCGATTTGTGACTGTTTCCTTTTTTTTAAGTACTGCTAGCATAATCATCTATAGGCATTGCTGGTTACTATACTTTTAGGTCATGCAGGGGGGCTGTGAAATCTTTATGATAAAGTTGAAGAAATGACAAGAAAAAGAAGAATTGATACACTTACAGTGACTTTCTATTCTGCTGTTTTTGTCGATCAGGTTATTCGGTGGCTGTTGGAGATTTCAACGGTGATGGGATAGATGGTATGGCTCTCATTTCTGTTTTGTTGATGGGTAATGTTAATGTATTCAGCATGAATCGGGCTTCAAATAATATTAATACAAACACATAGAATATGTTATGTATAACACTTGGAAGGAATAGCTAGATTCAGGCAAAGAAAGCCAGCTTGAGCCATCATCCCATGTTTAAATGGAATCTGAACGTTACACAGTTATCCTCCCTTATGTTGCAGATTTCGTATCTGGGGTCCCAAGGGCAGCAAGAACTCAAGGCATGGTAGGAAATTCTAAATATTAAACATGAAAATAACTTGGGATAAGTAATAATAGAAGGAACCAATCAAAATCTAAGAAATATTAATTGCTTGACTATTTTTCCTTTGTAGGTGTCTATTTACAATGGGGAAAACATGTCTTTCTTGTACAATTTTACTGGAGAGCAGGTATGTAATTCTTTGATAGCTATGACATGGGTGGGGAGAGAGAAATTGTAAAAAATAAAATTAACCAGGGCATTATGTTGATTGCTTGAAGAGATATGGTTAGAGACCTACCTAATTCGTTGGGGGCTGCCCCCAGGTTTCACGGGCAGAACATGGGCTTGGGCAGCCATTTCATGGGTAAAGCAAGGCGGCCTCTCCCATATCTTTTGGCCAAGGGGCCCCGTGGCCTTGCCCCTCATCGCTAATTGGCTGAGAGGACTACCAGTCATGTGGCCCCATCCCTAGCCAGTAATTGGCTGCAAGGGCTATTTATTGTGGAGCCTCTCCCCTCACCACCAGGTGGAGATGGGTGGGGAATGATAGGCGGTCTTCACAGCCAATCAGCAGCAAGGGGCAGTGAGGGAGCGGCAGCCATCTTGCTGGCAGTCCTTCAAGCGGGCAGCTCCCCACCCCCACCCTAGCATGCTCTCCCAGGATGCTAGGACTGCTTGTTCTTTCTGGGGACCAGCATTTTATTTTTGGTAAGGTTTTTTTTTCCCTGGCATATTTTCGGATATTGCCTGATTTTGCAGAATCTGTGAAATCGTGAATTTGGTAGGTCCCTAATTATCATGTTAGTTCATATGCTAAAGGTAAGTGCCACAGGGTCTATGTGAGTGCTGAGTATTGCAATATAGTGCAAGTGCCAGCATAACGAATGCTGAGTACTGCAGCATAAGTGTCTCACAGGGTTTGGAATTAGTTCCATGAGTTCCCTTTATTATGATACCACTCAGACATTATCGTCACTGAAACCTTTATCAAAACTTTTGGAGTCCTTGCACTAGACTTGCACAATTGTGATTTCACGGTGAGACTCCGGAGACTATTGAGTGTTTCCCATACCTCAGCAGCCATGTCTCATAGAAAGCTGACAGATGAAGAATTTCAGCATCACTTCAAATGTGTCAGTGCAGCCTTTGGACTCCTGAGGAAATGGGTGTCGAAGATCACAACGTCAGATCCAAAACCAAGCTAATGGTTTGTCAAGCAGTTGTGATCCCTACTTTACTTCATGGAGCTGAAATGTTGACAATATACAGGAGACCCCTCAAGTCATTGGTGCAGTACCATCAATGCTGGAAAAACCTTTGAATCCAGTGGCAAGAGAGACACACCAACATTAGCATCCTCTCACAAGCAAATAGTACAGTCAAATCACATCTTACGCGTATTTAACTTAGGCAAATTCAGCAATATGTGCTTGGCTGCTGGGGCTGGCCTCCAGGTGCTGGCCGGTGCATGGTGTGTAGTGCGATGCCGCATGGTACTGCCTGCACGAGCCTGCACATGCTGGCAAGCTGGGGGGCAGCAGCTCGCTCACACTCACCTGGCTGCCCTGGCGGGACGAGGCGGCAGAGGATGAGAGGAGCGAGGAGTGTGGCGGGGAGGGCAATTTCAACTATATGTGATTTTCGCCTTATGCGCTGGCTTTAGCACATAATCCCCGCGTAAGATGCAACTCGACTGTACAAGCATCGAGGCGATTATCATCCACCATCAACTTCACTGGGTCAGTCGCATCATCTGGATGTCTGACTCCAGACTCCTGAAACAAGTTTTATTCTTCCTGCTCAGTAGAGGTACACTTGAGGGCAGAGAAGCACGTCAAGGATGTTCTGAAAACCAACTTGAAAAAATGCAACATCCACATCGACTCATGGGAGTTGGCCTCAGATGAAGCAAAAATCTGCTGAAGGGATCTCAATACTTTGAAACCTTATGATGACAACAGGGGACAGAAAAGTGGGAGCAGCAAAAACAGCATGTCATGGACTGAATCAAGAATCCAAAGTCACCCACCTCACATGAAAACACTTGCCTAAGTTGCAACAGAGTCTGTCAATCCTGGATCAGCCTAGTCAGCCATCTTCAGACCCACAGGGAAGACAGTCATCTTTGACTGCAAGGGATAGCTGAAGAGGAAGAAGAAGATACTATCGTGTTAACACTGATTGGTTAAAGAAGAATAGGCTGCTGAATTCTACTAATGGGGCAAAGAGATGTCGTCTGTTCTGTGTATTTTTATAAAACCTTTTTTTTTTTTTTAACAGAGAAGAGGAATGAAAAGATAATGGTAACAATGTAATTGAAACACATGTACCCAAGATGACACTGACATGTACATTTCCTAATCAAAATATTTGGATCAAAGGAAAAACTTTTGTCTTTAATCTTGTTTTGCAGATGGCTGCCTATTTTGGATATTCTGTAGCTGCCACTGATATTAATGGGGATAAGTAAGCATTGTTTCCTTCTTCCTCTACTTCCAATTTTTTCTAGGAAAGTTTTTGTTTCTGTGTTAAAATTTTTGAAAAACAAAATTATCAGTCTTTGACAGAATGTTTCCCGTAACTTCTCATTTCTCTCCCTCCTTGGCTTCTTTATTAAGAGCTATTGGTACAGCACACCATCTTCAGCACTCAATGTTGGCTTTTTACAGTTTGCTATAAAACTTTATTTACACTGGTCAAAGACTATACATGTGCTTTATTCATCTCTAAATGCCTTTAAATTATAACTGAAACGTAAAGGCAAAACTGAAATACTCATCTTAACAGTGACTTTGCAGTTGTATGTCTAAGGCTGATGGAGAATGTGGTAGGGTCGAGCCTGATGTTTGTTACAGTTTTTTTATTTGTTTTTTGTTTATTTTTATTACAGTTACATAGATTTGTTCATTGGAGCCCCTCTATTTATGGATCGTGGTTCTGATGGCAAACTTCAAGAGGTGGGTCAGGTCTCCATTTGTCTTCAGCTTCCCTCTGGAGGTTTTCAGATCACAAAACTGAATGGAGTTGAGATCTTTGCAAGGTTCAGCAGCTCTATTGCACCTTTGGGGGACCTAGACCAAGATGGCTTCAATGGTAAGACACCAGTATTATGTCCATAGAGTAAATCTGGGCAGGAAGATGGATGGATATACTGCATACACACATTAGCCTTTTTAGCTGTGAATGAGTGTTGGACAATTGGATGTCTTCAATGTCTATATGCTAATCCCAAGAATGGGAATCGCAAGTACATCAAGCAGAGGCTATACAAGTTCAGTTGCTGCATCCTGGTTTATGTCAGATGCTCTGTTTAACTTCTAGGGCATTTTTTCAGGAATAAATTTATCATGTATGCCCTTCCAACATTAATTTAGAAGGATATCTCTGGCAGAGCTTTGGTACTTCCCTTTTATTCAAAAAATTATTTTTGAAGTACCAGGTGTAGAAAAACAAAGATGACCTGGATGAAGTACATTTTATTGGTTAAGAATTTTTCAGTAAAAGGAGTTTTCATCTGAAATACTAATACATCAAACGTGAAACATTTCATGAAAAAAGTCTCTGTTTGAATGAATTGCTGCAGCATGTCAAGCCAGGTGACCTAAGAGCTGAACATCATAGGGATCTGGTTAACATTCTGGTGCCAAGCCTGGTGTGCAGCTAGAGTCGGTGAAAGCCTTTGCATAATAATCTGGTTGGTTTTGGTTAGTAGCCCTGGAACAAACAACAATCTGACAGTGTCAGGTAGTAGCTGTAAGACATCCTAAACGGATTTTTTTGTGTTTATTTTGAGAAGTTTATTTCCAAAACCAAGTATCCTGGGATTTCAATTATGCAAAAAAAAAAAAAAAATTATTTTACTTTAGTCCCAATTCTTTATGAAACATTTTCTAAAAACAAAGTCATTTTTTGGTAGAAACAGAGATTTGGTTTCTTGCCTAGCCTTAGTACGTTAATTCTTCATGAAACCATTGGAGATTGGATACAATCTGCAACCTTTTACTTTTTTCCATCATTATAGTTTAGAAATAGTCATAATAGAACATAAATTAAGAAATACAGCAAGATCTAAAAAACATGTCTAAGGTAATTTTCCTCATGAAATTCTTCTTGGGTACCAGAGGAAAAATTGGCTTGAAACCAATATTAACATGAACTTCACAATGTATTTTCATAAATAAGGGTTAATGTATAGGTTTTAAATGGGTATGTGTTTTGCTGTCCAAGATTTCTACACCAGTGGGTTCAGAAACATTATTTTTTGGATTGCAGACATTTATATACAAGTTTAATAGCACATTAGTAAGGTCAAATCTGAGAAGTCTTGCAGAATGTGGTTATCAGATTAGATGACAAATGGTATTTTCTGCTCTATGTATGATTCACGGGTAGATTTTGTGCTCATATTTTTTGAATGTCATTTACTTTATTGGCTAAAAAGTAACAATAAAGTCTTAATTTTTTTAACTTAGTTGTGTTTTTATAGAATCATAGAAATCATTTTAATCATTTGCTTTTTTAGTTCTGTTTCATCCTGTGATGGTTAAAATTAATCAGAAATGGGATAGAGCTGAAATCTCTGCTGCTTTGCTCAGAATAACACAGATGATTCTTAAGGTCATTTAAGATGATGCTGCTGTTTGAAACCTATGAAGCTTTCTGCAAATTTGCATGGAATTATGTAATATCTATTGTGTTGTGTTTTAATATATAAATGTTTTCATTCAAAAACAGTGGAGTTATTGAACCAGTTGGGGAGCATTAAATGTTGATTGTATATGCACTTTGAAAGCTCACTTTTTAAAAGTATTCCCTGGAAGGTATCTGATTAGTATTTTGTTTTGTTTTATCATTCACTGCTAATACAAGTGCTCTCCAATTTAAGACTCGTGAAATGGAGCATAATCGTATTAATTTAACATTCAGCCTGTGGTGTATTGACAGGCTTTCATTAGTATATTTTGGGCTCTGACATTTTCTCTTGTATTACTCTGGTTTAAGTCCACTAGAGCCATTTGTAAATATCACAACCTCTCAGTAAGTGTGAACGTATTAATGAAACAGGCAGATAATCACATTTCATTCGGGAACTTGTTTCCAGTAGAGTCCAATATTGGGAGTTTAAAACTTTTCCCTAAAACACTAAAAATGCATGTGAATAGGCTGTGCTAGGTCTGCAGTTACTCAGACAGCTTAGTTCATTTTGGGGTCATTTGAAAAAATCCCAGCATTTTACAGGTTTTATTAAACCAAGAAGGTGTTAATTAAACCTTTTCAGAACACAAATTATGTGTTGAAACATCATGCACTGCGACTTGTTATTGCATATCTGCTAAGAATTGTTTAACACCAGGACAAAGTTCTCTTTGTTTTATATATGGGGATGCTGAGACTATTCCTTTTTTATTCACAGATCTTGCAGTTGCTGCTCCTTATGGTGGAGAGGACAAGAGAGGTTTTGTTTATATCTACAATGGAAGAGCAACTGGTTTGAATACAGTGCCATCTCAGATCCTTGAAGGACAGTGGGCAGCCCGTAACATGCCACCAAGTTTTGGGTACTCATTGAAAGGAGCTACTGATGTGGACAAAAATGGATATCCAGGTGCTTTTTTCTATTTATGACTTTTTTGTATTTATGATTTTAAATCACATTATGGTGATTGTTCTAATGACAAATATCTCGCCTAGTGACCAGCAGCAGTACTGCTCCTAAACACAGATTTCTCTCTTGTTTCTAGATTTGATTGTTGGAGCATTTGGTGTTGACACAGCTGTTTTGTACAGGTGGGTACAGAACACACATTCTTAGTTAAGTTCTGTCATGGGAAATGCTCAGTGGTATTCATCATTTACAATGGGTTTGTCCAGTTTTTGAATGTTCAGGGGCAGCATGCCACACAGGTCATGGGGTCCTTGGACTGCCCATTGCTGGGAACAGGACAGAACCCACAGCAGCATCCCTGCTTCCCGGAAAAATCATCCCGGCGTTTGATTTACACCCCAGCCTCTCTCAGTATGAAGTGTCTAATCTCCCACCTGGTTTGCCCAGACGTAAGCGAGCTGTTAAAAACCCACTGGTTCATGGACCCACAGGATTCCATCAATTTACTAGGGCATTTCTCCCTTGGTTGAGGGTAGCTAAATTAAAAAGGACCATTGTAAACATTTTGGGAGTTATGAAGGAATTTTTTAATGTCAGCGCCGATACTTTAGGAGCTCTTAATGATAAAAACCACCCAGATAGGGCAGGTGGCTACCAAAAACCATATGGCTTTGGATTATCTCCTAGCCGCCCAAGGAGGGGTATGTGCGGTCGTAAACCATACTTGCTGCACCTGGATCGATCAGCACCAACAAGTGGAAAAAGACCTCTGCATTATTAGGAAACAGTTGGAGGTGTTCCATGTAGTTGCAGAGGAGAAACCCTTCGATTGGTGGGGGTGGGAGCTACCAGATGTAGGGGAATGGTGGAAATCCCTGCTAAAATGGTGTATTCTAAGTTTTTATTATGCATTTTTGCCATTTTCATTATTATCCAAATGACTGTGTTGCTTACGCTGCTGTTTATCAAAAACTGCCCAGAGTGTTTCTAGGCTCTCTGAGACCAAGCTGCAAACGATGGTGCTCAGGGAGGTGGCCTATAAGTGCGAACGACAAAAAAATGTCCAAGGCTTTATGAATATAGAGGTGTAAGCACAAACGCGTACAAGGGCGGGAATGATGAGGAATGGAAAAGTACTGAAAGGAGTGTATACGTGTCAGGACAGGATGGGAGATATGGGTGAAGGCCGAGCGGGAACAACACAGCAGCCTTTCAGGATAAGCCCCAGAATTCCCAGCCCTCAAAGCAACAGGAGCAGTGAGGGGAGTGGCACCTGGGTGGGACCCCACAGGCTGCACATTAACTCCTCATTGACCAGATATTGCCCACAGGCCCCAGTTGAACAGCCCTAATTTACATAATAGAATAATAGCAAGAGAGGCTGAAATTCTGTATTGAAGAATTACATAAATAAGATGGTTGCCTTTTTCTTTTTTTACTATGTAAATGGGTAGTTCTTAATCTGTTAGTCACCTCTGCTAAATTAATTCAGACCTGAGATAAGATACAGAGCTCCCTTCATAGTTTCCCTTGAGTGGCACTCTACAGACGTCAACATATATAGAAAGCTACTGCTTTGTAAAAAGAACAGCTCCATTCTCATCCTTGAAAATGTTTCTGCCCCCTGCTAATTTTAGGGGAGCTTTTCATAGACTTCATTTAGCTGTGCAGGAGAATAAGGTCCCCTTTTATAGTTCTGCTCAGATTGTGACATTGACTAAGAAGGAAGCACAGAGGCTGTTCTTACTTTTCTTTAATTGCGTTTCTTTTCTCTCTCTCATCCCACCCTCTCTGTTGTTTTTTTTTTAGCTTTGTTAAATACTGTCTAGCAGATAGCTTTCCCTGTCTGAAGGAGTCTGTGATACACTGCTGTGAGTTGTGTTCACACTAATAAGTTTTGCTTTCCTTACAGGGCTAGACCAGTTATCAGTGTGCATACTTCTCTAGAAGTTACCCCAACCATTCTAAATCCAGAAAGCAAAACCTGTCAACTGTCAGAGTCTGGTCCAAAAGTTTCCTGGTAAGCTACTTGTTTTTACTTAAACTTTCTTTTTGATCAGGTAGGAAGGTATAATTAATTTATTAAATAAATAAATATTATCTCAATATCTTGACAAAGAAAAGTAAGCACACTTAGGACTTAATCTAAAACCCACAGAAGCGAGTGGAATGGTTGCTTTTGACTTCACTGGTGTGTAGATCTGACATTTGCATTACACCTTTGATGCGTAGATTGCAAATTCATATTGGACAGAATAAGATATCCCCAAGTAAATTGTTTCACAGCTAAACATCTGTATGTCAAAATGCAGAGTCCTCTTTTACTTTTAGAGGTGACTCATAGTGACACCAAGAGTGAAGGGAGTAAATGAATGATTGATCACTAGCAAGTCTTCAGCATGTACTTCTATTATTAATACCATTGAGTTAATTTAACTGTTCAGCAACATAAGAGACCATATAGCTCATATGAGCCATGTACTTTGGTCAGTTTACAAACTAGCTACTTCAGTTTTGCTTTTATATCTCAGTCCTTGACTGCTGGCTCTCTCCACCCTCAGTCCTCTGACTTCAATTCTGGGCTTGTCCTCAGCATAATTTGCCAGGTATTCTTACCTCAGTGCTTTTACAATGAGGTCAGGAACCCAAATTCAACTTTATTTCTGTCCTAAATCCACTATATGAAATCCAGTCTTCACCCTTACGCTAATCTAGGCCCAAATAATACATATTTAGCATCACTGCTCATCTTTAATTTCTGAATTATGATAGTGGGGAGGCATCTGACTGTCAAAGACAGCTTTAAGTATAGAAGTACTATTCCATAATCCTGTTGAAGACTCTATGATAGAGTTTGAAACAATGAGGTTTACTTCCTACACTTGAAGATTACTGAATAGTTCAGTGTTTTAGTTATTCCCAACACTTGAAAGCTTACTCTTAAATGTCTCAAAGAATAAAAAAAACCCCATATCTTCTGAAATCTCTATTTTAATATGATTGCTTTTTAATTCTTTTTTGTTTTTCCTAAACAGTTTCAAAGTGAAATTCTGCTTAAAAGCTGATGGCAAAGGAAAGCTCCCCAGTAAGCTCAGTAAGTTCTCCTATTAAAAAAAAGTTTTCAAATTGTCAACAAATGTTAATCCTGGCCTTAATTGTTTTTTACTTACTGAAAGTTGCTCTTCAGTTACAAACTTAATCTGCTAATGCTGAGTCCACCTTCCACCACCAATCAGGTCAAGGGGACCTGAGGCTTCAGCTGACTAACAAATCTGAGCTTGTGTTAAAACTTAAGTATGTTAAATTCCATTTAGGACAATATGATTTAAGCATATGGAGGTGCTTTGCTTAGTCAGAATTGAGACCATTTGGTCTCCTGCAGGTCAAGATCAGGAATTTGGAATTTTACAAATAAGTTATCTTAGGCTTCAGGCAGACTTTAATTTACATGTAGGATGGTGTCTAAGGAATTTAATTTTATCTCAGATCTGCAAAATTGCACATTCTGCCATGCCTGATGTTCAGTGAGCACACATGCCTATAGATGCACGTTCATAAACATGCACACACTTGCATGTACATACACACCTGTATGTATCCATATATATTCAAAGCTTATCTAAAGTGTGCGTGTGTGTATATATGCATGCACGCTCACACACACGCGCACGCACACACACACACACACACACTCTTTATAGCATCCATACCAAATCTAAGCAATAATTCAATCAATAAAAGTACAAACTCTTCTTTAAAAATACTAAAAAACTTCTATTTTTGTAACGAAGTCCCAAAGTAGGCACAAACCTATTACATTATTGTTTATCTTTAAAAATAATATGCTTTAAGGCTTTTGGGGAACTCCTGTTTTCATATTATCCTTGATATTTGTTGGAATTTAGTGTATCACTAGCAGCAAAGTGATAACAGATTCATATGGGAAGAAATAAGCTGTAAAAGATTACCAGCATTAAATTGTCAGAGTTGAAATCAACTCACAATTTGTTATCAAAAGGAGTATACTACACATAGGTATTTAAGAAATCCCTAAACCAAATGCTTTTGACTCAACAGCCTTTCAGGTGGAGCTCCTCTTGGATAAACTTAAGCAAAAAGGAGCCACAAGGCGAGCTCTGTTTGTCCACAACAAGCAGCCTGGTCACTCTAAGAATATGACAATTACAAAAGGAGGCCAAATGCAGTGTGAAGAACTTTGGGCTTTTCTGAGGGTAAGAGACCACTTATTTTTCAGAAAAAATAACAACTTATTAGACCTGGAACTAAAATTCCCCAATAAGAATTGTTAAACACCTCCTTTAAAAAAAGACCAGATAAGAAAACCATGCCACTGGAGATATGTGACTGAATTAATGGAAATGGAATGGTTACTATTATGTATTTTTAGCATTATTACTGCTCTCAGACAAAGAATGGATGTAATTAAGACACTAGATCCTAGTTTGGGATTGGATATCTGAATCCTAGCCTTACCACAACCTTTCTGTGTAACTTAAAGTCTTTTATTAAAAAAAGAAATGCAATTAGCAAGAAATATAAAAAAGTAATGAGAGAGGTTCTATAATTGCATTAGAAGTAAAAAAAAAAAAAGGCATAGGAAAGTGTAGATACTTAAATGATCTCAGAAACTGGTAAAAATAACAGGTAACACAAAGTACACTGAAATATTCAAGAGCTTTTTGCTTGAGTGTTCAGAAACTGGGTTAAACCTGTAGCAGAACAGAAAATCAGTGCATATAAACCAGTTTCAAAATGGCCACAACTGGTTTAAGATCAACCTAGTTGAATGTCGTATCAGACTTACCTAATTTGGGTCAAACCAGTTTATGGAACTTCTGTCCCTGTCCCAGACCCCTTCCTGGTTTAACTTATGCCAGAGTCCCCCAGCATCCCAGCATGCTTTTCAGCCCTGGGCTGGTCTGTGCTGTCTGCTGCAGCCAGCAGAGCTGGCCCCACCCCTTTGGTCTCTAACTGGAGTAGGGGCAGGGTATGGCCAGACACCAGCTGCTACAGCTTCCTGAGGCAAAGGGAAAAGGGAGTGGGCTTATTCCCCCCTCCCTCCCCTCTCCCACCAGGGATCAGCAACCAGGGTCTTCCTGGCCAGGGTGTAGCAGCCCCTGTCAGCCCCCTCTCTTTCTGCCCCGCTCCTGCCCCCCTGTTAGCAGGCTAAAGCAAACAGGGGGAAAGAGGAAGATTTTTATCTCCCACTTCATCCCCTGTCCCACTGGCAGCATAGGTCCACCAGCCAGGGCGGAGAAGCCCATCAGCCATTTCTGCCCCCCTGCTCCCCACTCCAGTGGCAGGGGAGGGAGCAAAGCCAGAGCCAGCTGGCATGGCCCCACCATCTGCCTGCCTTGCTAGCGGTTGGGAGCTGTGGGTCTGAGCCAGGTGATGTTGCTGAGCAGAGGTGGAGGGGCCAGCCTGGGCTGCGCCTTTCCCAGCAGGATGCAGCTCAGGCAGGGGCTGTGAGGCCAGATTGCTCTCAGCTCCTCGCACCCAGTCTGGGTGGGGCTGTCAGGGGCTGCAGCCCACTAGGCAGGGCACTACCCACTGTCTTCGGCTCTGTGACAGCCTGGCCTGGCAGCACAGGCAGGCTCTGGCCAGGTAGTGGGCTGCCCAGGTAGCTTGGAGGCACCTGCAGGCCCTGAGCCTGGCAGCCATCCACTGCAGCCGCTGCCACACACCATGCACTGTGCAGCATCCGGTGGCTGCAGCCACATGAAAAGCTGCATCCTGGCCGGGGCTGGGCAGGCTGTTCTGCTGCTGCCATGGCCACTGCTGCTGCTGCACTACACCGTGCTGCACTGCTCTGGGTGGGTGAGGGGAGCTTCAGCCTGGCAGCTTCTGCCCAGGGCATGGAGCTTTGGTTCCAGCTCTCGGCTGCCTTTGACCCACTGCACCTAACCACAAGAACTGTTCATCGTGCCATGCAGGCAGAGCAGAGGGAAAGCAGCTGGAGCTGGAGCCAGAGCTCCGTGCAGTGGACAGAAGTTGTGGGCCTGAAACTCTCCCTGCCCCAAGTGTCCCTGCGCAAGGCTGCAGGAGCAGGAGCTGCAGCTGGAGGTGAAGGGAGCAGAACAACCCTGTTGACCCCAGCCAGCTTCTTGTCTCCAGCACTATTTCCTCCCCTTACCCTTCCCCCGCAACTGCTGCACCTTCTGCGCTGCTTTAGGTGGCAGGGGAGAGGGGCAGGGGAAGCTTCAGCCAAGCACGTGCAGCTCCTGTTGCTTTCCATCTGCTGCACCCTCCTGCAGGGGCTGCTCATCACACCGGGAGGTAGAGCCAGAGCTCCATGCCCTGGGCAGAAGCCACTGGGCTGAAGGTCTCCCTGCCCACCCAGAATGGCTGCTGCAGCAGTGGCAGCTGGAGGCAAGGAGGGCAGAACAGCTTGTCTGGCCCCAGCCAGCCCACATCTTTTGATGTGGCCACAGCTGCTGGGTGCTACACAGGGCTGTGGCAGCTGTGGTGAGCAGTCGCCAGGCTTAGGGCCTGCCAGTGTCTCTGAGCCACCTGGGCAGCCCCTACCTGTGCTGCCAGGCTAGGCTGTCACAGAGCTGCAGCTGCTGGGCAGAGCCCTTCCCAGCTGGCTTATGTCCCCATGACAGCCCCACCTAGCCTAGGTGCAGGGAGCCAGAAGCTATCTGGCTAGGCAGCCCCCACCCAAGCTGCAGCCCACTGGGAAGGGCCCCAGGCAAGCACCTCCACATCCTCCCTCCAGCACCCCAGTCTGGCCCAGCTCAGCCCCTGCCCTGCAGCTCCACAGCCCCCAGCTGTGGCCAGGCCCCCTGCCAACTGAGCAGAAGCAGGGAGGTAAGCTGGGCAGACCCCATTTGGGGTCCTGTGTCCACCTGGAGACAGTGGAGTTTAATCCTCCCCTCCTTCCAGCCCCCGTCCATGCGAGGCACTGCCCCAGCCGGTATCTGGCCTCAGGAACAAGCCTAGCAAGGGCTGATTCCCCCCTTCCCTTCTAGGCACACCCTGTGGGATCCCTATTGGCCAGAATGGGAGTTTGTGATGAGCTAGTAGCAGGTGCACTTGCATTGAGCCGCCCACCTCACTGTGACCGACCCACCCTGCGGGTGTCTCACATCCAGCCAACCCCCTTCCTGGAGCACACTTGCAAGCCTGGGGGTAATGCTGCCACCTCCCAGAGTCTGGAGTGATCTGGGACCTGTGCCCCCTGGGAACCACAGGCCTATTAGTCCTTGAGGGTACTTGACCCACTGCAAGAACTTGGGGTGCCACCTTCAGACTGCAGCACAAACAGTGGTCTCCCTTAGTCAACCAAACCAAGGGGACCCCAAGGCATAATCTAGACCCTGTCGCAATATGTCTTCCATGCTAGGTACAAAGGAGAAGTTTATTGGTTACAAGAAGTAGGTTTGGAATAGGGTACAGGGTAGAGCAATATCAGAGAAATCCCTTAGAGCAAAGTGGCATGGTAGCCTTTGATCACACATCTGAGTTACTGCAAGCTATATATCTAGTTAGATCTCAGGTAGCTTACTAACAAGTATCATCCAGAGGCAGGTGAAGATTCCCTCTGGAGGCAAACAGTTCATTGATCATGAGTTTCAACAGAGAGAGCGTTTCAGATGGTCCAGTTTCTCTCTGGGTTTTCATCATGGCTACTGCCCCTCCTCCTGGGCAGTCCTTAACTTACATAGACCTTATGATTACATTTACCTGATCCAATGAAGGCCAGCAACTTTTGGCTGCCAGCCAACCAATTTGAAATGCATCACTGGTTGCCAGGTAGACTGGCAGGGTCTTTAGCCCTGTCCTAGTCAGGTTGGCATTGCTTAGAACAATAGGGAGCTTAAGCCCCCCACCCAGGTGTGTGATGCCAGTCATGTAGGCAGAGGGAGCAAGTTTCCCCCCTCCATCAGGAATGTGTCCAGCTCAGGGCACAACTCAGAGTTACCTAAAGAGATGGGGCAGAGGAGTCTGCCCTTTGCAGTGACCATGGTAACCAAATTGTCAGATAGCAGAGTTTGGGGAGAGACAGAGATAGTATTCTGCCACAGTTTAAACCCCTCTGCAATCATACTTAGCCCCTGCCAGGGGCCAGGCCACACTCCAGTCATCTTCCCTCCAGCCATCTGCTGCCAAGGACAAGGGAGGGCTGAACCATCGTTACAGGCATGTGCCTGAATTTCTTGAATGTCTATTCACTTGCAAATTGGTTCAGTCTTTTCAGGTTAGATTAACCTGCAGCAGTTGAATCAGTTTAGGCTCCAGCTTTTTGAATGTTTGTCCCTAGCCTAAGTGATCTGGGAAACTGGTGAAAATAACAGCTAACACAAAGTACACTGAAGTGTTCAGTAGCTTTTTGCTTTGGTTACCCAGTTATGGCTAGATGCTTAATACCATTAAGATCAACAACTGGACAGTGGGAACACAAGCTGGAATAGAGAAAAAAGGGTTTAAAAATGTTTAGAGGAGATGCATTCAACTCAGCATGGCTTGAGCAGATTTCTCCTAGAGTTCATAAAGAGCTAGTCCCAAACCACTGGTGATTATTTTCAAGAATTCATGGAGGAGGGGTGAAGTCCTAAAGGACTGGAGAATGGCAAATGAGAGACCTATTTGGAGCAGGGGATTTATACCAGAAGGACTCTTAGGCTCACTCTCTACCATATATGCCTGTGATTCTAAGATTTAATCTCTCTGTGCCTTTAGTTTTCCATCTGAAAAGGAGCATGTTAATACAAATGTTTTGTCAATTTTTTTAGTTTAGATTATTTAAGTTCTTTGTGGACAGAGCTTAGTGTATCTTGGTGCTACCATAATACATGCAATAAATAAACATAGTAGCCAAAAATTATTTGAAGCTAGTGCTCTCTGGGGTCTTCTGCCATGCTTTAAGAATAACTTGTTTTTCCCCCTCCCCCATTCTCACTCAGGATGAGTCTGAGTTTAGAGACAAACTTACACCAATCACCATTTTTATGGAATATCAAATGGATTACAGAACAGCTGCAGACTCAACTGGATTGCAGCCCATCCTCAACCAGTTCATACCTGCTAACATGAGCAGACAGGTACATGTTCTATGGAATTTGCTTATACAATACAGGCAAAATATTCAGTCTTAAATGCTTTATGAGCAACCAATTAGAAATAACTCTGAAAAGTCAAGATGACTAAATATAAATGTTAAGTGCCTATCTTTAAGCACTGAATTTTAAACAAGTTTTTCCACATACTGTGGGTGCATCTACACATGTGCTTAACTGCACAGTTTACTGATTTGCTGCAGCGTACAGCATCACAGTCTACACATGCATTGTCATTAGACCACAACAAACTAATTTTTACCGTCATAAGCCAGTACTGTCCCCAGCAATACTTGTTATCTTGTGGTGGTGAAAATAGTTGCACCTAAACGCACTTGTAAATGAAGACCTGAGCATAAATTGTGCCTGGTCAGCCCAGGCGGCAGGGGCCTAGACCCTTGCCTGCCACCTGGCCACATGGCTCCGCTCTTTGGGCACTTGCATGCTCCAGCCAGCCCATCCGACACCACAACTTGGAGTCCAGGGATGACCCACTGAGCCTGCTGCCATTTAGTTTCTCTATCGCATGACTGCTTATTACAGAAATAAGAGGTCAGGTCAGCATCAAGGGCGCTGGTTTGTGAAGGTGAGCGTTCTTGATCCATTTCCTCATTTTTTGCTGCTGTATATTTCTGGGGAAGGAAAGAGGAATTTAATGCTGCTTGCTGTACCCTCCTGCAGCTTATTGGTGCTGTGTTTGGTGATCAGTCCCCTATGTATTTCTGCTGGTACACAAAAGGTGCAGTCACTTCTATAAAAAATATTCTTAGCCTGTAATATTCTATGTAATGAGATTTTTGGAAATTGTTCTTGGGCCCGTGAATCCTTCTAGCTAGTACAAAATGTTGACCAACCTGCAGCACACCTACAGATATGATTAAGTTATTAAATCATCATTTAGGATTTCTGGCTTAAGATTTCAAACTGGATGCTTAACCAAGCTGATTCTTTTATCAGAGAAGCTCTCTGATAAAAGCTCTGATAAAATACTAAATTGCCCTCACTGTTCTCTCGAACAACTTGACTGCTTGCAGACATGAAAGAAAAGAAAAAAAATCGTGCTTTACTTTGAACTCAGTGCGCTCCTATGCCAAGCCCAGCACACGCCCAGAAGAGGCAGCACATTAGTTCACCCAAACGTCTGAATAGATCAGGTGCTTAATATAAATCAGGGGTTTTACTGGCACTTTAATCTACTGTCTGATTGAATCAGCTTTAGATAGAAGCGCCAAAAAGCGCTGCTGAAACTTCCGATCTGTACAGACAGTGCAGAGCCAGGTCGAACTAACAAACATGCTGCTGCTTCTGATAAAGGACACTTTGTGTCCTGCATCTGTTGATGCCCCTTGATAACAGTGTTGCCCAATTGTACCCCTTTATTCTAAGCTTTTTAAAGCTCATTTGCACAGAGAAAATAATGGATATGAATTCATATCCCTGAAGGGATAAATAGGATTTTTAAAGGTAATCTTTAAAGACGTTTAAGAAACTTAAACGTCAGCCCTAGAACTAAGTATTATGGAAAGGTTAAGAAAGATGTGCATACCTAAACCTACATAAAACTTTATTTCCTATGTTCTGGCTTTTACATATAAAGGCTTTAAGATTATGCATCATGACAGCTGTTAAAAGAAACCTTTGGGGAAAAAAGTAATGGTGGGAACTGTGTTAATGAAGATTTGAATTAATTGAGCTAGAATTAGTAAAACAGTTTGCATTTGACTTTTCTGTAGGCACACCTTCTTTTGGACTGTGGTGAAGATAACATCTGTACACCAAAACTACAGGTTTCAGTAGAAAGGTAAACTTCAAGCCTGGATCATACACATAAAGAGCTAATCACAATAAAAGCAATTCATTGTTAAAGAATGATATTCTAAGTTCCTATCTAAGCTGCCAACCTTAGAAGGTGCTGAGGAGCCTCATTAAAAGAACTGAAATGAAGAGAAATCTTTGGGACTATTTGGTGTGTAAAATTTTAAGCAGGTATTTTTCCTTTATGGAACATGGCCTAAGGAAATCTGCTTTCCCCTTTGTAATCAAGCATTATTAACAGTAGAGTTTACTATAAGTGCACAGCCTCAAGACTAAGCAAAAGTACTGCACTTATTCCAACTTAATGTAGACAGTGCTCATTCAACACACACAACTGTCTATTTTAGGGACTATTAAAATCCTTGAAAATGAGTGGAGATAGCAACCCTAAAATTGAATAGCTTTTGTCCTATTCAGGCATTTTTACTACTGCCCTTTAATGATTGCTTTTCTTTTATCAAAGTACAAATATGTTACAAAATAAGCAGTGGAGAGGAATGCATTTAGGCAGCTTATCCACTTAACTAGTATACCAATAATAAAATAATCTATGAATCACTCAGAAAATTAGGACTCTCATTGTGTTCTACAGTTAAATGACATATGTCATTTTATAGATATGAATTATGAGTTAGGGTAGAATAAGTGCCTGTAAGCACGCTGTGGCTGCATTTATTTAGACATCGTGGTTTCGGCTAAACTGAACATGTTTGGCAAGGGAAATGTAGAATGAGAGACCTTTCAGCTGTACATAACCCACTGCTCTGGTAGCTGCTAGTAGATACAGTCATAAAAAACATGCGAATGTGTGAGTTCAACCACCATATGTAGGTATATGTCTACATACATGTCTGCCTGCATACATGCCTGAGAAACTTATATGGATGTAGATAAAATTTAGGATCCCTTTTAGCTTTTTGAAATGTAAATGTTTCAAAGATTATTTAAGGAAAATGCTTCATGGTTTGTCTACGATCAGTATGTATAGATGTATATTATGCCAACACTGCTGCAGCTTCATGGTGAACTTTAAGTTTTAGATGTGTGAATTAAAATAAATTAAAAAAAAGGAGAGGGAGTTATAGTTTGCAATGTCCTGGGCAGGGATCTGACCTTTCATATTTATCTTGTACATTTTTGTCAGTGTATGTGTATGTGTATTTTTTACAAAAATGGGAAAATATTTTCTTGAAAAGAGTTTGGCACTTGATATTTGTTCCATTGTTTTCGTTGACCTTTCTGTTGACCCTCTGTAGATTTTCTTGAAAAAGTTTTGCAATGCTCTTGACTCGTTACATTTCAAGAATATTTTACTGGTGAGCCATGATGCTCTCTTGTTCTATTGCAATGTCAGAATGCTTCTAGATTCTGGTTCTTAGACGTAACTTGTTTAAAAAATGAAATGGAATATTCACATTAGCACTCGCTGTTCCTTTGTAGCGATCAAAAGCAGATCTATATTGGTGATGACAATCCTTTAACTCTGATTGTCGATGCTGAGAACCAAGGAGAAGGAGCCTATGAAGCAGAACTCTTTGTTGTCATTCCACCTCAAGCAGATTTCATTGGTGTTGTTCGTAACAATGAGGTAAGTTTTGTGACCAGATTCCTTCCTGTGAAGTAGTTAGGTTACAGGAGGGGCTCAAACTTAAGCCAAATGCCTTTTCCCAGCCCCTTTAGTCTAAGAAATCGGCCTAGAAATTTCACTGAAACAGACATCCTTACAAGGACTCCAGTGTCTGATTTGTTTCTAGTTGTTTTGTAAGTGTCACAAAAGAGGTCTGTCTGGCACACTCACTCTCTTGCTGAACTCATATAGGCTTGTTCATGCAAAGTATGGATGTCAGCAGCAGAACACTTCCACCTTTCACAGAGGAGCTTCCAAAAGTGAACTATTTTAAGAAGTGCATCTAGATCAAGATTTATGAACTATTATACACTAATATTTTCCTCTTAACCCTAGTGTTTCTGCTCAACAAATTTCAGGTATTCTGTTTCAGCCCTCAAGTTGTCACAATAACTTCTTTGGCAGATGATTCTGGATTAGTAGAGAGGTGTCTAGCAACAGTGGATAGGCTGTGAACAGTAGCTATTAATAAACAGAGTGTTTTTTCTGTTAGTTTTTGAATACTGCACTTGCTATTTAATTCAAATGCACAACACCTCATATTCTGGGGAAAGAGGTGAGCAAATCTAAGAGACGATAATACTAAGTTCCAGTTCCTTCCTTTTTGCACAAGTAATGACAAAGAAAAAATTAAAATGCTGGGTTCTGCAGGATATTCTGTCTCTGAAGAATCATTTGTAAATGTGGGGGCCTCAGCTACCTTGTGCATACTGTGTGTATACTGGGATAAACTTCCTAATAGCTACTTTAATTTATCTTTCCTTGGAGAGAACACAAGTAACCATTAAATGCATTTTTATTTGCATTGTGCTGGAACAGGCAAAATAATGCAACAAAAGGATAGAATGTCTAAATAGCAGCCCTCATTCTCAAAGTTTCTCTTAAATTCCCAGTAATGCTTTGTCTCGTGGTGCTCTTAGTTTGTACCTATGCTTCCAAAATTTCCTCCATCTCAGCTTTTCATCATGCAGTTGGTCCATATGGTTGTTTAATTTGGCTAAAAAGTTGAAAAAATGCTAAGGATGAAAAACCTTTGGACTTGAGGTCTGGTAATCAAGGCTGACTAGACTGTTCTGTCTTTCATGCTCACTCAAAGTGATTTCCAAGGTGGTCCTTCCTTGCACTCCTTTCTACCTTCCTTAACCTCAGTTGTGCAGCTAAGGAGGAGAACTATCAGGGAGCAAAGAACTTTAGATTTAAAGCAAATCTTGTTCTTGGTGAGACAACTTACCTTCCTACTTTGGTGATTGTTTGTGGGATCATGGCAGATTTAGACAAAAGTTGGGCAGTCCCTTTTCCCCCCACTTGTGGTACCTAAGAAAGTGACTCCTCATCCATGTCTTAGTTACTGTTACAGTGGTTGTCATTTATTCAGCCTGGTATGGTATTTGTCTCTGTGTATCCTGGGTCTTGTTTCAAGTGGACTGGTACAGAAAGCATTACATTTTTATTAAGACTGGGATATTACATTTTGATGAATGCATCATGCTTGCAGCTTTGTTCCTTCCATTCAAATAACAAAAGGTATTGCACTGAACTTTTATATATTCCCCTCTGTTTTATTACAGGCTTTAGCAAGACTGTCATGTGCATTTAAGACTGAAAATCAAACTCGCTTGGTAGTCTGTGACCTGGGAAATCCCATGAAGGCCAAAACTAAAGTAAGACTTAGTCAAGTGGGTTCCTGGGGGTTCAAAGACGGGTGAAGATGACACTTTACAGATCTATAATATGTTTTGGTACTCTTTGAAGAAAAGTTGCATTCATACTGCTAGAAGATCATCTTTGCCGTGTCTCCAATCCAACCTTTTTGTATGGTCTGTTCCCAGTATTCTGCATAGGCCATTTCTTCTGGTGTTGGTGTTGCCAGGTCATCTCAGAAGATGATCTATAGTTTGCTAGAATATTAAATCTGTGTGATATTTAGGTCTCAACATTGCTCACCCACATGTTAAAATAGTTCAAAGAAAATATTCTGATAATTCATTGGAAGTTTGCATTTAAAAAATAATGTATATAGATTTGATAATGTAGCTTTACTAAAAGTCTAGCGTTTTTCACCCATGCATTTCAAGGTACAAAAGTGAAAAAATAACTTCCAGCCATCTTAATGACACACGAGCTAAGAAGCAAAAAGATTTAAGGATATGTCTACATAGCTAGCTGGGGTCAACCCTAAGGCTACCCTTAAACCCATACCAAGAGACCTTGCATTGAAAACTCAAAAAGCTCAACCCTTGGCAGTAGTCCAGCCCTCCACACTCTGCTGAACTTGGGTACATACGGTTAGACCATGTTTCTAGCCCATATCTCTTTGCAGTTGTGTTCAGAACCTGGACTTTGGAAGTGCAGGCACAAGAAGTCTTCCAGTTGCAATCCCATAGCTATGTGTCAAGCAGAAGTAACTAACAGGTTGACTTCTAGAAGATGTCTGTGCAAAAAGCATTACAAGAAGGGGCTGGTTGAAGATGATCCTTAGAGTCGGCACTAAATATCAATGTAAATGTGTCATGCAGTAATTTAGTGCAGAGCTGGCAATCAGAACCTGTTTTGTCAACTGTCATATCTGCATTTAATTTATTAGACCATGTGACAAATTGTGCCTTGTTTTTTGAAGTCAGCTATATGACAGCTAATCCCAAAGTGGGATGGATACATTTCCAGTCTGAGTTCATCAAATGACCCTTTTTGACAGTTCCATCTGCCGCTTTCTCTCCCATGACACTGGGCCTTGCACAATTTCAGTGAAATGCAGTAATGCTAAGAAAGTTTTGTTATGAGCTTTACCTCATTTCCACTAACCTTTGACCGCTTTGTTTTTAAGCTGTTAGCTGGGCTGCGTTTCAGTGTACACCAGCAGTCAGAGATGGACACCTCTGTGAAGTTTGACTTACAAATCCGGAGGTATGCAAGTAGATGTTAACCTCCTCTCTCCCAATCAACTGAACACTGTAGCTAGCTTTGAAACAGATATCCTGGTAAATAGTTGGACTATGAATAGAACATTTACAATTGAACATAATTTCCTGCTCTGCTAAGTAAATGTTTCATCATGGGTTTAATTAACTTGGATAAAACTTGTGAACTGTTTCCTTGTTTGCATGCAGTTGGCTTTTCTTCATAGCCATTTTGCTTGTTGTGGCACAAATGTGGCACTGCTCTTAAGTGATGGTGGGGACAAAAGCATTTGAATTATTTGGTGAGAAATTTCATATTTTGCACTCTGACCAAAGTTCTAATCTCCTGTCTGCTTATGTCCTGACATAAGGACATCACTCATTAGACTCAAGATACCCCTTGGAAAAGTGCTCTTATAGAAATAGTCCAAAAATACAGAGGAAAAAGTACAGAGTAATTTTTCTGTTGGAAAGATCTCAGAAATACCAAAAGAGATCAAAATGTCATTGATGCTATGGATTCCTATTTGAAATCTCTGGGTTTATCTTGTGAATCATAGGTAGGTGTTTGTACATCTAACTGTAGTATGGCATCCCACAGCACTCTTGAAGGGATCTTGTGGCACCCTGGTTGAGAATCAGTGCTCTAATACAGGAGTTTTTGGCCTCTTTGCATCGGTATACCCCCAGCGGCTGGACACGGAGCAGTGTACCCCTGGTGGCTGGACACCAGGGTGGGGGGTGGCATGTGGCCAAATGCAGAGGAGCGGCCACTGCCACGTGTGAGCTTCCCCCACCTCCCGTGTCCAGCCAGGTGGGCGGCCCCTGTGCAGCAGTGCAGGATGGTGCGTGGCAGCTTTCTGCCCCCACCTGCCCGCACATACCCCCTGGGGCCTTCTCAAGTACCCCTGGGTGTATGTGTACCCCCTGGTTGACAACCCCTGCCCTAACAAGCTTCAGTTCCAAGACTGATGCTCTGCTTGGATACTGTAGCCGATCTAAGGGGTATTGTCTGCATACCTCAATGTAAAGCTGTACAGAGGCACACAAGCTAGCTCTAAACAGTAGTAAATTAGTCCAGGTAGAGCTGTTTATTTGGGCCCCTGAACTTGCTCAGGTATTTGCACAACTACATTGTGCCATGTATGCACACCCTAAGAGCACAGTAGGCTGTTTGCTAACATTCACAAATATTCAGTGCATACACTTTTGATTGCGAAGTGCTAGCTCCACATGTGAGTTATCTGAAAATGCTGTTCAAAACAGGGACCATTCATTGCATATGCTATGCTTGGCATAACACATCCTGACATTTAAATGGAGGATTCTTAGCAATGCTGTAATAAAAACAGAATATGACAATACCTCTGCTAGAAGTTATTGTGCCCAGAACATACTAGTGGAGTATATTTTGTGTGCTTGTTTGAAGAAAACTTCAAGACTCTTGAGATGCACAGCTGATAGGAGTATGTCTGATTACTACTTTCATCTCTTAACTAATTCACAGCTTGAAATGCAGCTCTTGGGGCATCAGCTGAATTTGTCACACTAAATTTGTCAGAGGGACTTTGTTATCTTAACCCAATGAATGGATTATTTTCATCCATATATACAGTTTTCATTTCCAGAACAGATATGCCAAATAGCTTTAACCCTTTCATGCTATTTTAATGATACAGTAGTTTGCCTTGATGATTGGCAGTACTATAAACCTTTTGATCTCACATTACTGTCTGATTCAATTTTCCTCTCTATCAGCTAGTATGCTATGGCATGGTGTGCTTTGGCTAGTAGCATATAACTCTTAACCTCCCCTTGGAAAAGGTAGTAACTGTTGAGCCACAAGGCATCTTCCTCATCAGCTAGACTCTCTGATTCCCTTACAGGAGGAATGAATAGTCATTGTAGATTCTCTTTCCCCCCCTGCACCAGCCTTCCCCTGGCTGCTCCTGCTTATGTGTGGGGAATCAGCATGACTAGTTGTGTTGCTCACTGAGGGAAGGTGCTACAGTATTTCTCTTGTTCCTATCTGAAGAAACTCTTCTTCCTGACTTCTGCCTTATCCAAAATCATTCCCCAGTATCTAGCTCTGAGACCTTCCCTCATTCTGTTTTACCTTCAGACTTTCAGGAGAAAAATCATTTGTGAGGGAACTGATCGACCCTAGAATAATACAGTAAAAGTTAATGTAAAGAAGGGATGCACATCTTATCTTATTAATCTGTTTTGGAGAGTGATGTGTAAACAAACAGGACAATATAAAACCTGCGTCCACAGAATGAGAGGGGGGACTGCAGTATGTAGTGACATGTAACAGATCAAGGAGTGGTTATAATACCCCTGCAGTTCTGTATGTAGGAGATGTGTCCTACTAGCTTATTATGTGCCTTTCACTTCGCTCAGAAGTATTTTATCTGTTACAACCCTTGGCTAAGTTCCCTTAGGACGAGTACCTTAATGGTGAAAACCAGCCTGCTGTGTTTAAGCCAAGCTTTTATCTCCTGTAACTTCAAGTCATCCGGGTCTGAGCAGAGTCTTGAAGACAGCTTCTTGGACACACTTTCAGGGAGCAAACTTCCTGAATAGTCCTGAGAAGTGAGGCCCCATGGTTCAGCTACTCCAGAGTCCAGGGCCAAGATATTTCCTCCTGGTCAATTCTTTCCATCAGCGTGCCCTTCTTAGAGTTCTTGCCATGTCCATACTGAAGTTTACAGTTTAGCTCTTTGGGGATTTTCTCTTCTACCCTCTGTGGACTGTAGGCACAAAAAGGCCTTTGCACTGGATAAGAGCCATTAGCAAGTAAATAATCTTTGTGATATGACTAGATGCTTCCTGATATTCCTTTTTCTTACGGTGACGCACCTAAGAACCAGATCTCTGAACACAGGCATGTTGATGCAATCTGAGAGCAGAGTTGCATTATACCATGAAATACACGGTCATGGGCATAATCATACAAAATTCAGAGGATTCAATGGGAAGTCTGTAGTTCACACAGACACTTGTTCAAAGGCATTATGTGATACAGTGGTGTAATTATTCTAGCTTCCAAGATGGTGAAATATGTATTGGTCAGGAAGAAAATACTGTCTTGCTACCTGTAATTTGTCATTACAACAGCAATGAAAAGATAGCATAAATGTAGGAAATCATGCTGGAGAGCTGCGTTGTCTCATACATGGGGTGTCAAACATGCCCCGCAGGCCAGATCCAGCCCACAGAGCCCCCTAACCTAGCCTGCAGTGCTGCCTCATTGACTCGTACTCTGCACCAAACCGGCTCCATGCCCAGTGCCTGGGGTGTGTGCCACCCATAATACTCATTGGGGCTGGGTCCCACCCAGGCTGTGTTATCCATGGCATTTGCTGATGTTGGTATCGACTATACCAGCCTGGGTGGATGCTCAGAGCACTGAATCAGGCTTGCGGGCTAAGGTGGTGGGGGGTTCGTGGGCCTGATCCAGCCCAGGGACCTGGCCCTCATGAGTCATCCAGCCCCTGGGGCCAAATAATTTGACACGCTTGGTTTAGTGGATGAAACAAGGAAGCCCAGCTCTGTTACTAGCCCACTTAGTGACCCTTGGGAAAGTCACTTAATCTTAGTGTTTCAGTTACCTCCTCTATAAAACTGAGACAAGTGCAGTTGGGGCACAGGATACACAGATGACTCTAAGGGCACTTTTACATGTGCTCTGGGGTTGAGGGGAGTGCTTTAATTAGGACGGCTCAGAGAGCTGCTCTTAAAGCGCTGCAGCGTCTTGTGTATCAGCGTCCCTGCGCTTCCAAATGGTGGCAGGGGCACTTTAACTGAAGCTTGTCAAATGTCAAGTGCCTCCACTGCCATTTTGAAGTGTGGGGATGCTGATACATGAGACGCGGGAGACTGCCGGAGTGCAATAATGACCATGCTTCACAAGACCTGATTTATCAAGTTTGCTCCAATGCACTGTAACTACAGTATGTGAGAGCAGCGTCCTAGCACAGTTACAAGTACCTGAAGGTTGCCCTGGGGTTAAAAAGAGGCCAAATCTGAGTACTTTAAGGCCTTTTCTAACCTAAGATGACTAGCTAGGGGCCAGAGTGCCAGTGGTGATAGTTTGAGAACAGCTTGCTGTTATTTGTGGATTGCCCCAGGTGCCGGGCAAGGACACAGTTGAACTAAGAGGACTCCCAGATTCAGCTGAGTCAGCTTCGTGCCAATTACTGACCTTTCACTGCTGGTGGAAACCTTGACTGTATTTACTGGCAAGTTTAAGGTTTCTTCATGCCCCTAGGATGATACCTCAGTGGCTAGACCAGAATGTCTAGACTCCAGTTTTTATATCTTTCCTTTTTGGTATAATGGTCCAGAACTTGTACTGATATTAAATAATGTATGCATATGTCTTTTAATTACTTTTCCACGCCATTTAACAAATGAACTTACCTTCCTTACAGCTCCAATCTGTTTGAAAATATAAGCCCACTAACATCTTACCAAGTTGACCTAGCCATCTTAGCAGCTGTTGAAATTAGAGGGTAAGTGCTGATCTGAATTGAGCAAAAATATTTCCTCCTTCCCCCATCTCCTTTTTTGCTTCCTTGATTTTTGTTTTTTGTTTTCATTTCTCAAACTTCCTTTCAAATCTGTCTGTTTAGGGTCTCATGTGTTGAACGGTGTATAAATGAGACAAAACATGGCTATCTTGTCAACTTTTGGTCTACAAATCATTTTCAGGGCACACCAAATTAATCAGCCTAAGTCAATTTTCAGAATGGGTCTTGGGCTTTAGTGTTTTTTGAAAATGTTTACCCTTCATTTGTACAGTGCATTAAAAAATTATAAATGAATAAGTTACTCCATCTGAACATGCTGCAAAATCACAGTTCAGACAAAAAATAGAATTTTAATGAGCTGGAATTTTCTTTGACTTTTAGCTTAAGGTTGAAAAAAGCAAATTTAAAGTTATAGAATATCCATGAAGTTGTATTGACTTCCGTAATGACTTCCTCTCTCTGTAATTTACAGAAAACAATGTAAAAAGTATATGATCTTCCTAACCAGCAAATCAGCTCAAAATCCTTCTTTCCCAGAATATGTATATAATTTAATAACTCAGAAAAGTTGGGGTTTTTTAGCCAAAAAAGGCACAGAAATTCTTCAAATATATTCTGATATTTTTTCAGGGAATAAGTTGTTTTCTGACACTGCTTACTCATTAACACTTAGCACGTTATTTAGCAAAGTAAGAATCACCTGCGATGCCCTATTTTCTTTAATTTCAAATTCTCATCAGAAAGATGCTGCTTTATTCATTTTTTGTTTTCTTGATGCTGGTAAAACGTCCTGCTTAAAAAAGAAGAAACTCATTGTGCACTGTCACCAGCTCTGGTGTTTCAGATGCTGGTTAAATTTAAGTACCACAAGTAGCTGTACTTACCAGATTTCCCTAAGCCTCACTAGGTATTTTTCACATAGAACCCTGCATTCATTGTTGTAATTAATGAAGTATGTTGATAATAGAATAATACTGTATAGCAAAGATGATCAACCATTCATTACAGCAAATCCTCTGTTCAACTTCTGCATTTTCCAGTATGTAGCATGGAAATGTGAAGGCAGTCAATCAGTGTTTTATTTTTAAATACTTTGTACTTTTTTTCCCCTCAGATCTGTATTTTAAAAGCATTAAGGTCATCTTTTAGGAATTGGTCACATATTAGGCTTAACTTTGGATAATTACTATTTGTTCCCTTCACTGTTCAGCGTGTCTTCTCCTGATCACATCTTCCTCCCAATTGCAAACTGGCAACCTAAGGAGAATCCAGAGACAGAAGAAGATATAGGACCTCTCGTTCAGCATATCTATGAGGTATTTAATTATTTTTCATTTGAGGTTCCCAGATGTGGATGGCTAATAAGTAGCAAGATGCAAAGAAAGAAATACTTTCGCTTACATTTTCTATATACAGCAAATGCGCTTTTCTTCATCTTGGTGTTTGATAGGAATTTAATAATTTGCTACTGTGAGCCAGTCCATAGTCTGTGCCTCCTTACAATTAATAGAGTCAACTGTACAGTGCTGTAGGGGTAGGAATTTGGAGGAACAAGGAATTCCCCAGTTTCTTGCATCAGTTACCTTATACGTAACAACTGTTCATGTTGTCACTGACCACTCAAATCTAGACAGATTATTTGGTACTGTGGTATATCATGCAGCAGAGTATTCAGTAAAGTGACTAGTCACTGTATAAATTATTCATATAGTTTAGATGTACTTTCTCTATTGTGAGTCATTATTATAAAAGCTTTTTCCCTCAGAAATTGCTCTTGAAGAATCTGTTTGTAGAGATTTCATCTGCATTCAATTAATTGTGGTAATGAAATTATTCTAAGAGCTATCTGAATGAAGATGGTTCAAGTTAATATACGATATACAGTTGATGCAGTACCACCTAACTAAAGAAACTGTGCTTGCCCTATATCTGATATACCATGTACGGGCAAAAAATATACAACATGTGCCTGATTTCATGCAGGGTAGTACATTTTAAAAAAGGAATTCCTTGAAGGCCGAATAAAGAATCTTTCTTAACTTTATTCAAAAGAAACTTCCTTTTTAGCAATTTATTAAAGGTAACTTACAGTTTAGCTTCTTAGAGGCTTTTTTTAAAATCTGTGTAATAGTGTTGATACTGTTTTACTGTCAGTTGTGGTGGGGAGGAGAATCCTTCTGGTGCACCTTCATCCAAGTCTTAGTTCAAATTGTAGATTAGAAGCTCTAGCCTTCTAACAAAGAGGATAGTTTTTCAGTCTTTTTCTTTTCCTCACTAGCTGAGAAACAATGGTCCAAGTGCCTTTAGCAAGGTCATGATGAATCTTCAGTGGCCTTACAAATATAACAACAATACCTTGCTGTATATAGTCCAATATGAAATTGATGGACCCATGAACTGCACTTCGGATACAGAGATCAACCCATTGAAAATTAGGGTAAGCAAGGACTTTTCTAATGTTATGCTCTGAATGGAGTACTTTTTCTGTCTCTTGGCTGCATAAAATCTGGAAACAAGAAAACAATCTTGTAGCAGATGTGCTGATGGTTATTTTACATTCTCAGCAGTTGCTATATTTTTACAGTGTTTGCAAAACTACCTTTCCTCCATTACTTTTATTTATCCTTCCTTTATTTTCCCCGTTATTTGCTAATTTACAGTGTCTTGTATAGGTAGAAGCCAGCTGGAAGAGTAGATAGTAAATGGTTTCTCAACTAGAACTTCAGACCTACTATACAAAATGCTTTTTAACTCACATGTCCTAGTTTTCAGTCCAAAGCAATGAAATTTTACTTACCCTAGATTTAAATAGAAACATTTCAGACATACCTGTTTGGATTTCTGAGGGCTATTTTGTTATTGTTCCTTTATCTAATTTATTTATCTAGGACCTAGTCCAAAACCAAGGGAGTTCAGTGTGGGTTTTTCATTGACTTCAATGGATTTTGGAACAAACTAATAGTGTCACAAAAGTATGCAGACTTTGCAGAGCCCAGAACAAGATAATTTCCCCTTGTCATAAAAAAGACAAGACAAAGGAATGGCAGATAAGAAACAGCAGGTTAGAATAAGGAAGCTGGAAGAAAAGTTTTTAATAATGAGGTTGGAACAGGATGCAGTGGGCATTAGTAATTCCAAAAAAAAAAATGGCAAGAATTCTTTGTCTACATATCCACAATATAAAGGCAGTGAGGCCCAATTGTTTTTTGTTTTTTTTAATCTGGCATGCACAAAATAAGCCCCCTGCCCCCCCAGTCCCCTTTCCCTCTGTAATCTGTGCTCTGCTTTCTGATCCCTGCCCTATCTCCTGCTATACTGCCTGCCCCCTCACTGATCCACTGGATGCCACAGATAGGGGCTGCCTGTGCCATTTGTGGCACATATGCCACAGGCTGGCCACACCTGGACTAAGGTAAGATATTCTGTATGTGTTCTTTGCATGGAATGTTCTTTTATTCTTATGAAGTAGGTTAGAAAATGTATATTAAATATATATATATTTGTCATCCATTTTCCCTATGTCTTATGTAGTAATGTGAATTCAAATCCACTTAAGAAATAAAAGGTAATTCTACATATATAAAGTTAATAGAAACTATCTAATTGGCTTATGTAAAATTTGGGAACAAAATTCCAAGATTAGAAGAACTAAAGCCTTTAAATAGCATGGTGGCATCTCCTTTAATAATGGATTTAGGTGGGATGGAGTATGAGTGCCTGTATGCATTTAGAGTCTATATAGAGACTCTATAATATAGTGAGTTGCTAATTTCTAAGAATAAAAGATCTCTGAAGTACTGAGGGGAAACCCTTCAACAGGAAATTTCTTAAGCTGAAAGTTTTTGTTGACAGAATCTGTTCTACCAAGCATGAAACCTCTGTTGACATTAGTTAATGGTCTGTTAATTCAGCTGGCTGATGTACTGCAAACAGTATGCAATGTTGGGAGTGTTTAGTTATGGGGAGACAGGGAATGGATTACTACTACTTTTTAAGTTTTATGTAGATTTCTGCATTAGTGATCTAGGGAGGCAGAGAGCAGTATGTTGTTTCAGTTTGAACATCTTGAAATTGCAAATTAGAGAGGAACTTAGGGAGACTAGAAATGCAGGCAGGCAAATAGGTTTCATTCTCTTGCATGTACTGGCAGAGCCAATGCGAGAGAAAGTATGGGTCTGCCTGTGCTTTGGGAAGTTTTTCTGATGAGCTCATTTTGTATTTCTTCATGATGATGCTTCAGGCATAACACCACTGAAGTTAATTTTATAATGGTTTCACTGTGCAGCTGATGAGGGCTTTTCTGAGGTGGGGGGGGTTGCCGTAGTGTCACAGTGAGAAAACAGTCTTGCGTTTTGAAAAATCCATTTACACAATTGCTTTTTTGTTTTCTCTGAAACATACAAAAAGCAACCATTGAGAAAAGAGCTTGTGTAATACTGTCTAATAGCATAGCCAACTATTGACTTGTAACTCAAGTTATGTACATTTCCAGTTATAATCGTTATTAGTAATAATTAATAAAGATCCCAAGACTTTTTTTTTGCAGGAGCAGAGAATTAGCCTGGCATCCTAGCTGAAGTCTGTTTGGGGCCACCTAACATTCCCCTGGCAGGGGTGGTGCTCTATGCCAAACCATGCTTTAATGCTGCTCTCTGGAATCAAAGTGGTCCTGTGTTTTATCCCCTAGGTGACCATCTGTCAGCAATGGGTGTAAAATTATTCTTGTATCCATTTATATTTATATTTAGTAGCTTGTAAAAACAGAGAACATAGTACATGCTGTTTATTAAACTGAGTCTTTCTTGGTGCAATAGATTTCTACTCCTAAAGAAGATGAGAAGAATGAAACACTTCGTGGGGAAGAAAGCCGTGACCATCACATCAGTCGAAGGGATATAACTGCCATTGAAGGAGATGTACATACTTTGGTAAGCTTTGTACTAGTTTCTTGTAGTAATGTGTGTCTACTGTTGTATGTAGGACTTTTAATGGAAAGATGAGAACTTTCAAAAAATTATATTGAAAGAGCATATCTTGTGGGTCCTTAATTGTTTTTTCCTTAGTGTGTTTCTGTTTTCGGTGGAATATGTCTTCCAGTACAATCAAGTAGACATTGTCTTAGTAGTTATCTGCAGGTCTGAAGGTTGTGCTATACAAATAAACAATGGCTTTGAGGTCCTTTTCAACAATTTCCATTTATTGCTTTATTTTGTGGATTTAGAAGTTGGCCTATTGTGTGAGTGAGATGCAGGAAAAGAGAATAACTGAGTAGAAGTGGAATAGGTGAGCAAGGGCTGGATATATCCTACTAGCTGAACCATGGAGACATCAAAAAGTATATTTTCTAATGGACTTTCTCTCTTTGGACCTTGTTTTATCTTCCAAACAAAAGCAACTGAGAGAGTAAGAGAACTCTCTGAGCAGCTGAATTCTCAAGGGAGCCACTGTCCATAGGGAATGTAGGGCAGTTTGTTTCTTTAGAAAAGGAGTCAATAGTGCTAGCTGTTGAGGGGAAGAGAGTGGGGACCAGCATACATAATAGCAGGTAGGGCTCTGCAAAGCTTCGGATCATGATTCAGATTCGAAGATGATTCGGATGATATGGAGGCCGAATCTACGAATCCGAATCAAATCACTGGAAGCTTTAGGCCAGGGGTCAGCAACCCCCAGCACGCATGCTGAGCATGGCACGCAAGGCCATTTTGCTTGGCATGCCACCGGCAGCCCAGACTCTCAGCAGCTGCTCCCAGCAGGCAGCTGGGAGGCTGCAAGCCCTGCTACAAGAACACCAGGCTCTGTGGGCTGGCTGCAGCCAGGAGGCTGAAAACAGCTGCTCTGGGCTCTGGCATGTCAGCACTCTGGCACTTTCCAAGGTAGACATTGTGGTTTTTTTCAGCACTCCAGCCAAAAAATATTGCCTACCCCCTGCTTTAGGCTTTCCAAATCGATTCAGAGCTTCCAAACCAATTCAGAAAAGATTCAGAGATCCTGCCATAGGGTATAATGGGGAATCAGTTAAATATCTATAACTTTGTTGTCTTTTGGCTGATTCAGATGAAACTTGCAGGGATGGTAGTCTCTGCTGAGAGCATGACACATGCCAAGGTAATAGGTGCAGGGGTTTCTGGGAAATTGTACCTCAACATCCTGAAAGGAAAACTCATGGGGGAGGTTGTTAAGCCACAGTAGGGTGAAAACTGCAGTGATGGTAGCCCCTGCTGAGGCCACAAAGCCTGTGAGCTTTCAAGGAGATAGGTGCAGGGGTTCTAGGGCCCTGCACCTCTTGCTGATGACAGGCAAAACTCATGTAATAGGTGCTCATGCAGCTGTGTCTGTCTTGGGGCATGGGGGCCATAGGGAAACTAGTGTGACGCCTACATGTGACATGAGTTTTGCTTTCAAGAATTTGGGGTCCAGTTTCCCCCAACCTCCTGTACCAATCTCCTTGAAACTTGGCAGGCTTTGTGGCCTCAACAGGGGCTACTATCCCTGCAGTTTTCACCCTTCTGTGCCTTAACACACACACAGTGTCACCTGGGTCGTGAGTTTTGCTTGTCAGCAGTTTGAGGTGCTGTTTCCCAGAAACCCCTACACCCTCATCTTGAACCTTGGCATGTGTTATGCTCTTACCAGAGCCTACCATCCCTGCAAGTTTCTTCTGAATCAGCCAAAAGACAGCAAAGTTATAGATACTTCATTGATTTCCCCATTATTTTCGTCAATCCTCCCAGTCTCGGGCTATGGGCTGAGGAGGGAGAGGAGGATCCACGCGGTGAACCAAAGACTGCGGTGCTGGTGTTATCGGGAAGGCTTTGGCTTCCATGACCACAGCCCGCTCTTTGGAGAGAGAGGCAGCGAGCTGCTGGGAAGAGATGGCCTCCACCTCTCTCCCCTGGGGAGGAGGCTCTTCTCAGCCAGGCTGGCTGACCTGCTCCACCGGGCTTTAAACTAAGCCCACTGGGGGATGGGGGGACTACTGCCCCTGCTGGCCTGCTGAACGGCCCTTGCAAAGCCAGCGGACCAAGGCACTTAAGGGGGCACTTAAGGGAGCCCACCCCTGCCCCAGCCCTGGCACAATCTGTGGGCAAGGCAAGAGCCCCCAAGGGCACACTTGCCTGCCTGTACACTAATGCCAGGAGCCTGGGCAACAAGCAGGACGAGCTCGTCCTCCTGCTCAGTGCAAAGAAATACGATGTCATTGGCATAACAGAGACCTGGTAGGACTCCACCCATGACTGGACCACGGGTATAGAGGGCTATACCCTATACAGGAGGGATCGTGTTGACAAAAGGGGCGGGGGTGTAGCTCTCTATGTGAAGGAAAGCTACATGTCCCTGCAGGCTGATGTTGGCGACCGGCATGGACAGCTAGAGACCCTCTGGGTAAAAATTCGTGGGGAATTCGGCACAGGGGACACAACGGTGGGAGTCTACTACAGACCTCCCACTCAAAGTCCCGAGCTTGACCAGGAGTTCGCCCAGGAACTGACTGAGGCCACTTGCTCCAGGACCTTGGTTGTCATGGGTGACTTCAATTACCCGGACATCTCGTGGGAAGATCACTCAGCTAAATCTGAGCGGGCGCAAAGCTTTCTCTCGTGCGTGGATGACCTCTACCTGACTCAAGAAGTCTATGGGCCAACGAGAGGCAAAGCACTGCTTGATCTGGTACTGGCTAAGGGGGACGACCTAATTGGCGACCTAGTGATTGATGGGAAGTTGGGTGACAGCGACCACGAGCTGATCACCTTCACCATCCACCGTAAAGCTGGCAAGTCAGTCAGCAACACAGAAGTCCTTGACTTCAGAAAAGCCGACTTTGATAAGCTCAAGAGGCTAGTCGGTCAGGCCCTCAGGGACCATGACCCCAGGGAGTTGGGAGTTCAAGAAGAGTGGTTGCTTCTCAAGGAAGCGATCCTCAGTGCACAAGCTAAATCTATTCCAACACGGAGGAAAGGCAGCAAGAAGGCACAGCAGCCCCCCTGGCTCTCCAGAGACCTAGCGGACCTCCTGTGGCTAAAAAGGAAAGCCTACAAAGGATGGAGGATGGGATTCACCTCCAAGGAGGATTACTCCACGCTGGTCCGGTCCTGCAGGGACCAAACCAGGAAAGCCAAGGCTGCAACTGAACTCCAACTAGCTTCAGGCATCAAGGACAACAAAAAGTCCTTTTTCAGATATGTGGAGAGCCAGAGGAAAAGCAAGGGTAATGTTGGACCCCTGCTAAACCAGATGGGGCAACTGACAACTGACTCCCAGGAAAAAGCCAACCTATTAAATAGGTACTTTGCGTCAGACTTTCATCAGTCACACGGGATGCCCATGCCTGCTATGGGACAGGGAAATTTGGGTGAGGGGGATCCCCTACCCTCCGTCAATGCTGACCTCGTGAAGGAACACCTTGAGAAGCTGGATACCTTCAAGTCAGCTGGCCCTGACAACCTGCACCCCAGGGTACTCAAGGAGCTGGCGAGTGTCATAGCCCAGCCCCTGGCATGGATCTTTGAAAACTCCTGGTGCTCTGGTGTAGTGCTCGAAGACTGGAAGAAGGCCAATGTGGTGCCGATCTTCAAGAAAGGGAGGAGAGTGGATCCAGCTAACTACAGGCCCATTAGCCTGACTTCTATCCTGGGGAAGATCTTAGAAAAGTTTATTAAGGAGGCCATCCTTGAGGGACTGGCCCAGGCTAACATTCTAAGGGATAGCCAGCACGGGTTTGTTGCGGGTAGGTCTTGTTTGACCAATCTCATTTCCTTCTATGACCAGGTGACCTATCACCTGGACAAGGGAGAAGAGATTGATGTCATATATCTTGACTTCAAAAAAGCTTTTCATCTGGTATCCCATGATCATCTCTTGGCCAAACTGCCCAGTTGTGGCCTTGGCTCCACCACGATCCGCTGGCTGGGAAATTGGCTTCGTGGTCGGACCCAGAGGGTTGTGATTGATGGCAGTCACTCATCATGGTGCCCCGTGACCAGTGGGGTCCCTCAAGGCTCTGTCCTGGGATCCATACTGATCAACATCTTCATTAACGATGTGGACATTGGAGTCAGGAGTGGACTGGCCAAGTTCGCCGATGACACCAAACTTTGGGGCAAAGCATCCACGCCAGAAGATAGGCGGGTGATCCAGGCTGACCTGGACAAGCTCAGCAAATGGGCAGACGAGAACCTCATGGTGTTTAACACCGATAAATGCAAGGTTCTCCACCTTGGGAGGAAAAACCTGCAGCACCCTTATAGGCTCAGCAGTGCTACGTTGGTTAGCACTACAGAAGAAAGAGACTTGGGGGTCATCATTGACCACAAGATGAACATGAGCCTGCAATGCGATGCTGCGGCTAGTAAAGCGACCAAAATGCTGGCGTGCATCCATAGATGCTTCTCGAGCAAATCCCGGGACGTCATTCTCCCCTTGTACTCGGCCTTGGTGAGGCCGCAGCTGGAGTACTGCGTCCAGTTTTGGGCTCCACAATTCAAAAAGGATGTGGAGAAGCTTGAGAGAGTCCAGAGGAGAGCCACGCGCATGATCAGAGGTCAGGAAAACAGATCTTATGATGACAGGCTGAGAGCCATGGGACTCTTTAGCCTGGAAAAGCGCAGGCTCGGGGGTGATCTGATGGCCACCTACAAGTTTATCAGGGGTGACCACCAGGATCTGGGGGAACGTCTGTTCACCAGAGTGCCCCATGGGATGACGAGGTCAAACGGTCACAAACTCCTGCAAGACCGTTTCAGGCTGGACATAAGGAAGAATTTCTTTACTGTCCGAGCCCCCAAGGTCTGGAACAGTCTGCCAGCGAGGGTGGTTCAAGCACCTACATTGAACACCTTCAAGAGTAAATTGGATGCTTATCTTGCTGGGATCCTATGAACCCAGCTGACTTCCTGCCCTTTGGGCAGGGGGCTGGACTCGATGATCTCCTGAGGTCCCTTCCAGCTCTAATGTCTATGAAATCTATGAAATTATACTGTATGGCCAAATCTCAGAATCGGCTCCGAATCTTTCAAAACGATTTGGCCAAATCGACTCGAATCTCTGAATCAAATCTTTGGTATCCGAATCTGAATTGAATAGTGCCCTATTCACACAGGCTTAATAGCAGGTAGTGACTCTAGGCTTATTGCATCCAGAGATGAGGAAGGAGCAAATGTAAAAGTAACCCAGGAGTTATAGTCCAGTGAGGAATCTTTTTTGAAAGGATAAATCTAAAGAAAGATTTAAATGATTCAAAATCATCAAGTTGTGTATCCGCTTGTTACTCTTACCATTATTTGTCTTTTCCTCCATCCTTTTTTATTTTCTCGTGTTATCCTTGAATGTTGTGCCAGCCTGGGATTAGATTCCCTCCTAAGGGTTTGTGGAGCTTCTGGCTGGGGAGGTCTGCTCTTCAGCATCACTACTTAAAACTTTTGAGTGTCAGTGCTTGCTGTAGCTCTGAGGCTGCAAAAGTTGATTCCGAATTTGCCTTCCACATTGGAAAGAACTTTAAACAGCTTTAGATGGGGCAGCTGGTTTGTCAGTCTGAGTGACTAAGATGGAGGAGTATGTCTCAAATTCATGCTCTGTTCAAGATGCAGCTTTGGGGTCTGAGAATGTAGACCTTAGAAGTCCTTAGACTCGTTGATGTGGAGACATTTTAAAGAAAAGAACCAAAGGAGGACCCTGATCTTAGTAAAAAAAGAAAAAAGAGTCTGGGAAGGAGGAAACAGGGATAAGCCTTTGATTGGAGGGGAAGACTGTCTTTGACAGTCTGAATCTTAAGTCTTTTTCAGTAGGAGCGCCAAACTCCCCCAGTTACCAAGTTCTCTGAAATGACAAGAACTCTTCGTTTCGATTCTCTCTTCCAGTTTCCAAAAGTCCAGGTTTCTGTTAGCATTGTGCATTTTCAGGAAGACAGACTAAGCTGGTGTCTATACAAAGTGTAAGATGCACTTGGTACCTGCAAATCTCCCAGTAGTAAATGTACCTTACTTAGAACATAAGGAAATACAGAATAGTTAGTATATTATGATAATAGGAAGTGGTGCCACAATCACTTCATTCAGGAGGTGAAAGAGCAAATGGAAAGGAAATCCAGGAACTCAGTATGCCAGGTGACTGACTGACAGTGTTGAAATCAAGGATGCAGTGCTTGAGTGACAAAAATATGTTGCCAACTTGTTCTTCCCTTCTACTCTTTCTCTCCTGCACTGACGCCTCATGTCTATAGCAATATATTGACATAGCTATAGTTTTGAACGTTAGGTCAAAAATGTTAAAATGATGCAGCCTCATTTTATTCCTCTTTCTTTTAGAAATACTAATGATCTAAGCCAGGGCTGTTCAGCTTCAGGTAGGCCAGGCCTGCAGACAAAGATGGCTACACTCTGTGGGGGTGGCCCCCTAGAATTTCCTTACTGCCTCAGCTATGGGAAAGGGGCAGCAGTGGGAAAGGAGGCTGCCAGGACCTCCAGGCCACATGTTATCCACTCAGCAGATGTGTGAAGTTGGATAGCCCTGATCTAAACCCATTAGTTAACACAAATGCTAATGGAAAATAAGGAGTGGGTTAATCCAGGCTAGGAAAACCATCCAAATAGTTAATTTCTTTTGAATTGCTTGCTGATGAGATCCCTCAAGCCTATTGAAGAAGGTCATCCAGCAGCACTAGATATAGGCTGCAACTGTGGCAGTGGGGAGGAGCTGCAGGGTAGCCCCTGCATTGGCTCTGGGCAGTCTCAGGGAGAAGGGCCCAGCAGCAGCAAGGGAGAGGTGGCCATGTCCTGCTTTTTACCTGCCCCCTGCAGCAGCCTCTGTTTGGCTGCTGCCACTCATTGTGGCCAAGGCAGGTGGGTCCAGAGAGGGCTCTGTAGGGACCCTGATCCCTCACGCGAGGCAAACTGGGCCCAGGGCTGTGCACTCAACCCAAGGCTCAGGCCCTGCAGGCGCAGGTTGGGGGGCCAGTCTCCATAAGGCTGGGGCCAGGGTGGTGGCAGCTAGAAGGGGCCAGTGATGGTAGCAGACTGCTGGGGCTTCTGGGAAATTAAGTCTGGCTCTGGAGCTGTCCCAGCCCCACTGCATGCCTGGGGGCAGCAGGATGTGTTCTGGGCCAGGCAGGACCAAGGGACCCAGCATGGGTCAGACAAAGTCCCTCTGTGGGTTGGATCCAGCCCTCAGGCCATATTTTGCCCACCCCTGCATTACACAGTTCAGAACTCAGCCCTGAGACCTATTTCAGGTCACTGCATATCTTGCTTAAGTATATCTCTGTAATGCATAGCCTTTACCATCAGATGATTCTTATCAGGATACATAGCGGTTTTACGTTTGTTAACCTCAAAATAAATACATGAATAAAATCACATTCTTTTACTTGTTGGTTTGCAAGCACAGCAAAAGTGTTGCAGTTTACAGTGCATTTCCCCCTCAATTTTGTGTGATTTGTGGTGTTTTTTGGCACATTTAAATATAGTGATAATGAACTATATATGCAATTATCGTAGTGTGAGACTAAGTAAAATGCATATGACCTGTTTCTTTTTTTTTACACATAGGGCTGTGGAACTGCTGAATGTTTGAAGATAGTCTGTCAAGTTGGTCGTCTGGAGAGGGGAAAGACTGCAATATTATATTTAAAATCCCGCCTATGGACCCAAACCTTTATGAATGTGAGTGTCTCCCAGTTTCTCCCAACTTCTGAATTACAGGAAGACCTTTTATACCCAACGTGCATTCACCATTTTTTTCCACAGAAAGAAAATCAGAATCATTCATATTCTCTTAAGTCGTCGGCTTCATTCAGTGTGATAGAGTTCCCTTATAAGAACCTTTCATTTGAAGATATTCACAATTCTACAATAGTAAGTAATGTTATGTATGGCTAAATCCAATGTATATAAATGGCAAAACAAAGTGTGTAAAAATCAGTTTCTTTGTTCTGCTTGTGAGTATTTAATAACTGTTGACTCTTTTGTCGTTTATTCTAATGTTGCTTTTAATGAACACTTTCTTTTGTTTGAACTATTTTACACGTACAATTAAGAACAAAACAAAATATTTGTAGTCTAAAAGCCCAGCAGTTCTTGCATTTTGACATGAAGACTTTTACATCAGTGTCATGTGCAAATATTTTGTTCAGTGGATAGGAAGTGCTGTCCTGAATCTCTCCAGATTAGATTGCTGAGTAATTTTGTCACTGTTCAAAACTAAAAAAAACCCCCAATATCTTGTGACCCAGTCGTTCCAATAAGAAAACCAGGATGGGTACATTTTTCAGTTTTAAAAGCCCTGAGAAATATCTGAGACATAGATATTGCATACTGCACCAATAGTGGTGGTATTGGAATAACTTAATTTGTACTATAGTAATGCAAAGAAAATAGACCAGCACCCCATAAACATGAAAGAAACAGATGATTTTAAAGAGTTTACAATATATGTATGATAGTAAACAGCAGGTGGTTATAGAGAGGCAAGGGCACAAAAGGAAATAATAAAACAATGTTGTTTAGCATGACAGAGATGACAAGCACCAGTTGTGTAAGTGTCACATTTTTTGTAGGCATCATGCAAGAAGAAAACTTAAGGTGTGGTTTGAAGAGGGACAGGGGTGTGACTAACTTGTAGAATTCAGCTTCTAAAACTTACTAGTGCTCCTTCCCCCTCCCCCCAATACACTTCCCAAATCCTGTACTTTTGGATTCATTTTGCAAAGGGAACATCTATTTAAAAAAAGGTGTTTCAATAACAATTTTAACAACTCTCAAACATTCCTGACATTGTGCTTTGTTGTGGAAAAATGTCAAGCATGTAGAAACATGTAGTTCTAGTAATAGATAATGCAGCTACTGTAAACTGGGGTTGGAAAAGCCTTTACGCTGCTTTGTATTCTCCATCAATCTCTCTCATGGGTAATTTTTAGGGCTTATTTTAAATATTATAGGTTGAATAATTTGTTTTGAATCTATATAACCTGCATTCATTTCACTACTCTGTAAAAACGTGATTGTGATTTATCATTGTTTTTCATTAGGTTACCACAAATATTTTATGGGGCATTCAGCCACAGCCCATGCCAGTGCCGATATGGGTTATCATTTTGGCTGTCCTAGCAGGATTATTGCTCTTGGGTCTTCTAGTCTTTGTAATGCACAGGGTAAGCATTATATCTGTCTAAAAAGCATTTCCTAGTTGCATATTATTTTCACTGTAACTTTTTTACTGGGAATTTGATTCAAAGTTGCCTGAATTTGTTGATCTTGTGAATACACTTGCAAAATCCATCCATTCTCCTTAGAACTGGGGAGAGGGGAGAGTACAATGAAGATTTGTGGGTGGGATTTTTTTTGGACTGTCTGAGTTCATTTTAATTTTTTGATTAGTATTTCCTGGGTTTGGAAAATGGTCAAAAACTAGAAAATAGATCAAAAGTGGGGGGTGTCCTAAGTAACTGTTTCATTATCCCATCCAATAATCCAGAAGTGGCTTTATATTATACAAATAGTACTTTCCAAATGCATGCCCATAATCCCATTGAATTGTTCTCCAAATTACAGATGGGTTTCTTCAAGCGTGTGCGACCACCTCAGGAAGAACAAGAAAGAGAACAGCTGCAACCCCATGAAAACGGGGAAGGGACATCAGAAGCTTAAACAGAGTTTTATCTGTGTAACAAACATACTGAAACTTTAAAACGCCAGCATTTTGGTTACGAATTTTGATTTCCTCCTGAGGAAAAAACACTTCATGACTGCACTGTTAATGTCTTTTTGGCATTGGGAATAGCCAAAATAAGAGCAATATATTTCAAATTTCCCTTATATTAATCGTGTCCACGCATGACTAACGCATATGCACTGATTTTGTGAGTGAAAATTATAAGCGATGTTTAGTGTCATGATTTTGCTTATTAGATTTTGGGACAATGTTCTCTACAAATCAGTAGCTTCCATAGTTCCAATTTATTATGTTTTATTTTGATGGATCATTTTAATAGTCATACACTACATTTAGTTTCCAAGCCTTTGGCTAGCAGCACAAAAATGAGTATAACTTTTTTTGACTCTTTACTTTGAAGGCAAGTGTTTTATTTTTCCTTTCCCTTTTGTCTCTGGTACTTATTTCCCCTCCACACCTCCCATCAAAAAACAAGAATGGAAGTAATCTGTGAGATGTGTTTCCTTTTGCCACCTTCTCTACATGCTGGTCTCTGTGCGTGGAGTTGAGGGTCAGCTGCTTCCACAGGATCATTTTACCCTTGCACATGCACTCAGTCTCTCATGCTTTATATTTCATAAAAGTTTCTCCAGAGGCCTGAGTTCGCCTTGAAAGGACAGGGTAGGCAACTGACCTAGATGTCGGGGAGAAAAGACTGGGAATGAAGCTTCTGGGCTCTATGGAAGCTTTCAGGCCAAGATCATATGCTTTCGTATTCAGTTATGATGCCCATGAAGCCCAGGTCAGGACAGCTGCCACCTGAAAGGGAAGGAAAGGCTCGTGCTACTATGTATCTACAAAAGGACTGGATGCTATTGGACAGTGAGTAAGGCCTCCAAGGGCTATAGGTGCATGAAGGCATAGTTAGCTTCCAGGCAAACCTGATGAACATATTTAGGGTCCTTACAGGATTTGAAGGCAAATTCCAGTCCCTTAAACAATATAGTCCAAAGTTTGTGATGAGGCTAAAGGAAACTGTTATAGCTCCCCAGTTTTCTGGTTGATTTGGTTTCAGAGAAAGTTAGAGCACTACAGAAGCTACTTGAACCTATACCATCTGGCAGTATACCAAAAGGACCATCTGTCAGGCAAGAGTATCCAGAATCATACTCTTTATTTCCATTCCTGCCATGATGCTGACTGTGGGGAGTACTTAACTGGTAGAGCAAGAGTCCAGAAAAATACAACTTATTTTTTTTTTCACCCCCTCCACTCATCTGGCTCATTTAATGTCTCTTTTGCATAAAATCTAGACTTCAGAGTCCTAACAAAGATACCTAGCTTTTTCTGTTATGCGCTTTGAATCATACATAAGTTACAGTTAAATCTTTAGTAAATTACAGTCTTATAGGGATTGAACTAGTTTTCTTTTATTCTCTTAATATTGGTGTAGTAAAATTGGGTCTCTTCTAGATAGAGGTAGCACTCATCACTGAGTTAGCGATCCAGATACTGTGGAGAAACTATAACTATAGAGACATTTGTATTACTATAACTGCATAACAGAGAGTTGACGTATGCGCGTGCATGTGTGTGTGGTAGGGGGTGCTGAAGAGGGTTTTTTTCTGTCTGTGTTTTTGGATCTTGGGTGGGGGTTGTTTTTGTTTTTTGTTTTTAATCGTACATAGTTACCTTGGTACAAACCCTAGTGTGGATGCTGTTAAACTAGTATAAAGGCACCCTATGCTAAAATAGCTTATTCTTCCCTTATGGAATAAGCTACGTGAATATAAATTCCATAACTGCATTTATAAAATGAGGGAGTTGGATCTACTTTAATAGTATAGTTAAAGCAGTAAAAATGTTGTGCATAGATGAGACTCTGAAGTAACAGCAAAGACAAAAGTTTTCTCATGCATTACCATTTGCTCAAAGCAGCATGTCAACTGTAGGTACCGCAATGATTATGGAGCCTGTTTTGCTGCAGGTTATTTAAAATTATCAAGTTGTTGCATTTTAACATTCTTCACAGTACCTAATATCTATGAAGAGAGAACTGACTTTCAGTCTTAAGCATTTCTTCTTAACTGTACCATAACTCTTTCAGTTATTACTGAAACATTATGAAGTTTGTAAGAGGTCAATTTGTATATCAGGTGGCTTGCTTATTTATCCATATATGTATTACTATTTAGACAGCTTTTTTAGTGTATAATGAGGTCATAGAGTGAAATCTTACACCTGTGGTGGCATGTTTCATGAAAAGCACAAATATTTAGTGGGACCAAGATGTCATCCACAGCCTTTCATTTTAGGCATTGTTACAGTAATCATACAGAAATAATCAGGAGCTAAGCCGCACTGTGTTCTTGAAAGATGAAAGGTATGAAAGATGACTTCTTATTCATTATAGCTTCTGTTGCTTAATTGAAGCTTGTACGTGCACTTGTATCAATCATTACTTTTCCATAGGTAATGTACATTCAGAAGGACCACTTGGATCCATCCAGTCTTAACCCTGTACTAAGTACAGACATTGAGGAAGATGGAACATAGGGCTGATTCTGCAAAGCTTGTGCTTCAAGCACGAGGCTGGCAGAGTCAATAGGGCTACTCATGTACCTAATATTTAGCACAGGATTGATACCATTACAGGAAGAGACAAAAGCATGGTTTACCTAACTCCTTTACCTCATTTGGGAGGTACAAGAGAGCCCCGTTAACCATTAATTATACCCTGATTTTTTACTGTGGCAGCTGGAGGGTATGTAGTTCTACTGCATTTGAGGTACTGAGGCAGTACTTCGGCATACCTGCTGTAACTAGAAAATTTCATTTGTATTGAAATTGTATAAGGTAAGATTTTCTAAAATATTATTTTAATTTCCTTATATTTTTGAAGGAATAAAAGCAAATAATTATTTTCTCTGTTTGATTTGAAAACCTTGTAGTCCATTAATGTTAAGTCTATTAAGAAAATCATGTACAGCTGCAGTATGCAATTTAATTTTATATATAAAGACATGTAGGCCCCAGTTCACACATGACTTACGCACATACTCAAAGTTAATCATGTGCTTATAAGATATCCCGAACAGAAGTGTTTACCTGAATTTTTTTTACAGTCCAGATTTGATAATAATAGGTAACAGAACTGATGTGCACTTGTATTACAATATGTTTGATAGTGGCTTGCAAGCACTGCTGCATTTTTCTAGAAAATATAGTGTTACCAGATTTAGATTTAAAAAATACAGTATTTTTATATTAAATGAATGCCCTAACTAAAGTACTGTGCATAAAATGCATTTTACAAGCATTAAAGAAATTGCAAAATAGTGACATATAATTGACTTAATCCTCCTTTGAGAAAATCACATTTCATAAGTCCCTTTTCAGATATATGAACCAGCAATTTATATGATTTTTAGCTCTCTAAAAGGGCCTTTTAAACTTCTAGATATTTTTATAATTAAAATATGAATTATATAACTATTCCAGATTGCTTTATTGCAGCATCTCATGGTGTATTTTGAAACATTAAGATTTATATTACAAAATGTTTATTATCTGGTACTATATTTTACAAGAATTATAATATTTAACTTATTTTAGGTTTAAATTTACCTTTTAAGAAACATTTCCATTCCTTGAATGGATATATCTGTTGTTTAACCATAAGTGAGAGGCCAGATACTAGATGCTTATATCAAAAATCAGAATCTTTGAAGTGTGTTGCCAATGTCAAGTTTAGGTCTGTAGATCTGAATTTTCTTATCTTCCTATTCTTTACAGTTATGTGTGAATAAGGGATCTTGGTGCTTTTGAAAGCTAGGGAATGCATTAGTAAACTTTCTTAACAATTTTTTTCCTTTTTATAATTAAACAAGATTTGAATCTGAATAGAGGTTTTAATATTAGTTATTTCTAAATCTGTCTTCCCTCTTTCTAACCTTTTTCAGATGAATTCTCTTGAGTATCTTTGAAAGTATTTTAGCTTGAAGTCAAAGGATTTGTTGGTGCTGTTGAATTGTTCTCTTTACTAATATGTATTTAGCTCTGGAAGAGTGGAGCTTTACAAGCAAACAGGCATTAAAGTCTACTACTATGTCAGAGGGATGAAAAAGACTTTTACCATAACTTTTCTAAATGGTGAGAGAGAAATTATGTAACATCTTGTCATGGACTTCTGTTCATCCCAGAAGGGTCTGTGGAATATTATTGGTGAACACTCAAATGGTGGTCCAAGAATAGCACTTGCCTAGGCAATATGTAGTCAACTGTCTCCATTCCAAACTAAAGCCTGTTCCAAAGTCCAAATGTTAGTAGGAGATTTTCCTTTTAAGTGGGTTTTGAATCGGTCCCCTCAAGTGCACGTCAGCTGCCCATTAATGGAAAAACTCTGGGATTCCATGACAGAAAGATGGCAAACCAAAATGAAAGGTGCCAGTTTTACAATAATCCTTTGAAGTTGTCCTCTTCTTGTGAAGTTAATGACTCATTTTGTATACCAACTGGAGAACTGAGGAAGAAAAGCTTGTGCTCTGTTGTCTACGGTCTTCTACTACAAAACAATGCAGTATTTGTTCATTTTAGGGCAAAAATTTGGGAGTGAAGAAGATTGAGCTTCCACAATCCCACTGACTCTAATGGCATCTAAATGCTTGGTAGTGAGTTGTTAGTTTTTAATTCTCAAGTGCAATATAACATAATCAAATCTAATTCACTACCAAGTTATTTTTAAGTTACGTAGGACCTAATATAAGGGATCATGTAGCATTTGTTGGCATACGGTGATTGATATTTTTAAGGACATTTACGAAGCAAATGTATTAAATTGAGTCAATACATGAGTGCTGTAGAAGGTGTTTTGATCACCCACATTGGGTGAGACATACTAGGTATTTATACAAGTGCTTGTGGTGGGGGGGGGCACTTTAATTAGAGCAGCTCTCAGAGCCGCTCTAATTAAAGTGCCTGGAGCAATATGTGTATCAGTGTCCCTGTGCTGAAAAATGGCAGTGTAGGTGCTTTAACTAAAGCTCATTCAACGAGCTTTAATTAAAGCACCTCCGCTGACACTTTAGCATGGGGGTGCTGATGCACATGATGCTGGAGCCTTCTGCAGTGCAGTAATTACCATGCTCCAGCAGATTGGATTAATCAAGTTTGCTCTGACACATTGTAATTACAGTGCATTGGAGCAGCCTACTGCACGTGTATACATGCCCACTAGTGTATTTTCTAGAGTTTATCAGTTGCTAACTCATTGGTTTGGGAAATAAAAATTGGTTCAATATTTTTCTTTTAAGTGCAGTTTGGAAAATTTGACAAGCAACTGTACAACTGTGGGTTTGACTTTATAGTGCTACTACTGTCTCTCTTGTATCTTCAGAGTATTTTTTCCAAAAGAAGTTTAAAATTTAATATTTGCAAAGGAAATCTAAGCTTACATACATTGATTTTGTAAAAATATTTGCCTTAATGTTGAATAACTTGACACTTGATGTTTGTAAAGTAAATAAAAATTTAATGTAGCATTTGAGCCTGCAAAGAGAAAGTTGAATGGCCCTTTCTGATTCAAAAAGGAAATATAGATTCCTTATGACACCTGTTTAATTTAGGGAGGAAAGAAGTCTTTACATGCAATTTGGCATTGCATTAAATTAGTGCACCATTATCTTCACAAGCAGAAAATTAACTTACTAATAATACTGCTACAAATTTGGTTTTCTTATCCATGGGATAAATATATTCCTAAATCAAGTAGAGATATTTTTAGCAGTTACCAAATTATTTCAGGGAGCTTTACCATATACTTAGATAGCCATATTCATCTTCAGTCACCCTATTTTTATTAAAATATAAATCTTACAAAGTAATTATCTGTATAATGTAGTACAGAGCACTGAATTGGCATCAGAAAAAGCTAACATGCCATAGTTATTTTGTTTAAACTCCGTTTAATCCTAAAAGTTCACCAACACCTTGAAATATATTAAATGATGAATTGGGTCCGTATATTCACTTTCAGACTTATTGTAAAATACTGTTGATTGGATGAATAGATTGAGAAATCATACTGTAAATATTAGGTTGATTTTGATTTGTAGAGTTTTGAAATAAAATACCTCTAAATAAAAGATCTTCTCTGAATTCTTTTAAAACAATATGCATTTTTAAAATACATGTTGCCAATAGAAATGTTCCCAAATAGTTGCTTGCAGCCAACAGGAATCTATTGAATATTAAGAAGCATACATCACACAAATCACACCTTGTCAGCTAAACTTGCACAACAAATTAACTTGTGCCAGAGGACTTGTTACTACATTGCAGGGAAAGAAGAGATGGTTGCAGACTGTTTACTCTTGTCATTGGATGACAGCCATTGCTCAATACCAAAAAATACCTGCAGGGATTCCACGGATATTATAGAACTGACAGAAAGCAGTTATTTTTTTTCCTCTTTTCTTAATGCTTAAAGTTATAAAGGGAAATTTAATGGGAAAGGTTTATTTTCTACCTGTACCTATTAGAATATTTTTGTACCTGATTACTCTTATATTTGCATAATTAATAGATACCCAAGGTAATTTTAGTTTTAAAAATTCAGTAGTTTTTGCTGTTTTTCAATAAGCTTAGAATGCCAGAAAGTCAAAATTTTAAAACTACTATTGTATTTTTCAGTCATCCCTACCTGATACAGTATGTGCAAGTGTAGTATGTTTGTAGAGTGCAAAGTGCATATGTACCACTTGGGTGCTGTAGCATTTTTAGGTACCAGTCTTGCACACTTGTGCACTACTATAAGTAGCTTATAATTCTGAGTAATTCCATTATCAGGATTTTAATGAGTCCTCTCTTCTGCTTGTACTGAAAACCATGAAAAATGCATGTTGCCTGTGGTGGAAATAAGTGGGCTATGCACAACATCCACATTTTCCAAAACAAATAGTGGCTGACTACTAACTGGGGAAAATTGTAAAGAAGGAGACTAGGATCTGCAAAACTGATCTACTGTAAACAGTCTCAAAACCTTAAGAAGCTTTGGATGTTCTTTATGCTCCACACCAAATATATGTGTGGGAAATCTCATTGCAACAGCAGAAATATAACTGTTTGTGGAGCCAAAGATCCAAGTGATCATGTGTTTTGTTTGGTAAAGGACAGTCTCTTTTAGTTAGCAATATACAGGATATTATATACAGTTTAGCTTTTCTAGTAAGCTAAGCTCTGTGGAGCTTATGGGATTCTGGCTCTGTGCCTCCATGTGCCACTTCCAGCTAGAGTGCCAGGAGCACCACGTGAAGACACAGAGCTTACTTCCTGCAGTTCCTGGTGCTGTGGCACACCACTAGGCTGGGCCAGACTGGCTCCATGTTGCACCATGCGAGTCCTAGCATTGCAGCTGAGAACCGCATGCTGCTAGGAGGTGACGTGTCAGGCTGGCCCAGCCCCATGCCACACCATGTGGGTCCTAGCTATGCAATGGGGAACTGAATACTGCTGGGATGGGCTAGGTTGGCTCTGTGCAGTGTGGAGTCAGTCTGGCCTGGCCCATCCTCTCAGTGGCATGCAGTTGATGGCTTGAAAAAGATATTTAGAGTTTTGCTTTTTGGGAATTGATTTATAGGTATATCTAATATAATAAAAGCCTCAGTCTGTCTGTCTGTAATACTTCAGCCCAACTGCGTGTGTGCACACCAATTGGCTGCGAGGGCCTAGAGTGTTATGGACAGAGGGAGCGAGGGGGCTCTCCATGCTGCCGCCCCTCCCCCACAACAACAGCTGGGGGGGGGGGAAGAGGGGAAGGAGAGAGGGGAGCGGGAAGGGAAAGTGGGTGTTTCTGGGTGGCAGTGCCCCCCGCCGCTGCCGTACCTCCCCCCCCGCCACCACCATCCAGCCCCAACAACAGCCAGCAGAGAGAGGGAGTGGCAGGGAAAGGGGCTATGTTGCATGCTGTCAGGTGTTGACAACCACTGCCGCTTGCAAGCTCCTGCCCCCCGCCCCCTGTTCCTGGGAGCTGGCACTGGCATGGGATGGAGCGACAGGGGGGGGCACATGGGACTACACTAGGAGCAGTGGGGGGGGTTGGGGGCTGCACAGGGCTGGATGTGGTGGGGCAGGGGATAAGGTAACACCAGGTCACAAGGCCCCAGAGTGGGGGGCTGGAGTTTTCTGGTTTTGGGGGAACAGACCAAATTAAGACACCAGAAAAGCTGCAAATTAGGCGGTGAGCATACAACAGGTTTATGAAAATGGGATATTGGCTGACAACACAGGACATGGACAGTGTGACGATCACAGAGAGAGACCAATTGGTGACAGCCACGGATGAAGAGTCATCAGGAGGGAAGGAGAATACAAAAGCAGGGACCTGAGAGTAACAAAGGGTCCCTCCCCATCCTCATCATTTGCCCAGGTCCTCCTCCATGCCCTCCTCTGAGAGAAGTTCCTGTCTCCATCTCCTGGGAGGGGTCCCCGAGGCCACCATGGACAGAGGGCACACCACCAGCCTGTCTCATCCACCCCACTGGGGAGGTGGGCCTCAGCATCCCACTTCCAGCCTGCTGACATCTGACACCTAAGAGAGAGCCTTCAGAGTGAAGCCTGCATCCTGGCCAGATGTTTCTTGACTCAGTTCAGCAGTTGAAACTTCACCATGTCCAGCTCTGAAAAAAGACAAATTGGAGAGTCTGGAGGAAAGCAAAAACATTAGAAAGTTTAATGTGTTTTGAGGACAGGTTGGAAGAATTAGGATTCTTTAGTCTGGAGAAGACCAAAGGGTTATTTGATAGAAGTCTTAAAATACAAAAACAGTTGCTATAAGGATGATGGTGATCATTTTTTCTTTGTGACAACAGGTGACAGGTAATAACAGGCTTAAATTGCAACAATGAATTTAACAATTGTTGATTTAGATTCAACAACATGAATAATTTTCTTTGAGAATAGTTAACACTGGAGCAGATTTCCTGGAGAGGTGGACTTCTATCACTTGAAATTTTAAAGAGCAGGTTAGCCCAGGGGGGTCCAATTACTTCAGCTGGAAGACCGCATAATGAATTTTGTTGAGCTGTCAAGGGTGGCATGGGTAGCCCTGCCTCTTGGCAGTTTCCCTACCCCCTAGTCACCTTCTTGGGACCAGAAGTCCCACTCCAAACCCCTGATCTTTGCCGGAAGTCCCTCTCCTTGCCCCAGAAGTATTCCTTTTGGGAGGGGAGGGGGACTGCCATATTGGAACAAGGCAAAAACCAAATCATACACTAAAAAAAAAAAAATCAAACATCTACTATAATGTTTTATTTTTTAAAACATTTGTTTGAATAGTGTATATAGAGGTGGTTGCATAATATCTGAAAATAGAATTACTCTTTTATACTGTGTTTAGGGGAGTAAGAGGATAGAGTGTGGGGGGATGTGGGTGTGGTAGGTGGGATGTGTGTGGGAAATTGTAGGTGTATGTGGGTGTCAGCCCATCCTGTTTCCTCCCGGCAGTGCACAGTTTCCCCCTGGATGGCTAGGGCCCACACAGCGCAGCATGGATGGGACGGGCCTGGTCGGACTGGCTCTGTGCTGGGCCACACGGGTTCTGGCCATGCAGTGAGGAACCGCATGGTACCGAGATGGGCTGGGCTGGGTTGGCCCTATGCTGTGCCATGTGGGTCCTGCAGTCAGGAACCTTTGGCTCTGGATATTTAGGACCCAGATGCCTTGTTCTGTGGGGGAGGGGACCAAGGCAGACTACTAGGGAATCCTACTGAATACCTTCTCCTTATTCAACACTGAACTGTTTATGACTACTTTTCAAACATGATTGTCCAACCAGTCATGCAGCTGCCTTTACAGTGTTTCACCTAAACTGAATTTCTATAGAGTTTCAAAGAAGGGTCTAAAAGACCTCACCAAACTTGATTTACATCACATCCACTGCTTCCCCTTCCATCCATCGGCATGTCCACACATGCAAGCATGTGTGCCTGCAGCAGCTCAAATAGAAGCGGTGCAAATTTGACTGGGGCTTTTTGCCTCTGCACATGTGCTTGGACATGCACTTTGTTGCGGAGCAAATTGTGCCACTTGAGACAAAATAACCCTGCCTGGCTCCTCCCGGATCTGCAGCCAGGGGAGCTAGAACCTGGGGCCAGCACCTGTGCTGTCCCCAGCAGTATAAAAAGCTGCCCTGTTCTGGCTCCATCAGTACAAAAAACTGCCCTGGCAAGTAGCTCAGGGCTACTCACTTTCAGGAGCTTCTGGCGCCCAGCCAGTTGGTACCTGGGGACACTACCCCTTGTGCCAGCTGGACAGCTGAAGCAGCCCTGAGAGTTCCCTGCACCCTCTACCCACTGCAGCAGTCTGGCAGTGGGGGCTGCTGCCTGGTTGTGACCTGCTGCCCACCTGCCAGACCTGGATGAGGACTGCACAGTCAGTAGAGGCATCTGCCCTTCTGGGCCAACTGCCAGTGGACTGGGCTACAGAGTTGGCCTCTGTGCGACACTGTGGGGCTCTGGGGTCTCCTGGCAGATCACCCCGAGGCAGCAGGGGGAAGGAGGGCCTGGGCTGGGGCTGGCTTTCTACCCTGTGCTGTGTGGGCAGGGCACCAGTGACTCAGCAGCTTGAGCTGCCAGTAAGTGCTTGGGGGTTTTGCAGTGCAGGGAACGTTTTTTTGTTCCCGCACGTGCCTCTTGCCCAGTCTCAACAGGGTTTGAGACTGGACAAGAGGCACGTAGGCTCTCATCTGAACACGTCCCATGAGTCTTATCATTAACACCTTGCCATCAAAGGAAATCAGATAGACAACTTTCTCTTGACAAATCCATGTTGGCTGTTAGTTATCTTGTTACTCTCTTGGTATTTCCAAATTGATTGACTGGTGATATGCTCTGATGTCTGTCTGTTTTTGTTTTTTTTTTTTTTTTAAGTATTTAAGTTAAATGCATCACTCTTAACTTCTTGAGCTGGTATGTCTTTCTGCCTCTTGTTTTCAAAGATGTACCCTTTGTTTACCCCTTTCCACCACATGTGAACTTCATGAATTTTCAGATTCAATAGCTAAATGGCTCTACAATTACTTAAGCCAAGTCTTTGAGTACTCTGATGTGAATCTCTACTGATGCCACTGAATTAAAAATATCTAGTTTATACAATCAGTCTCTAAGTACTTGTTCTTTTTCTACTTTAGGCTAATCACCTACCTTCTTTTCCTTGATGCTGTTATGCTAGTCATCTGATATTTGACCCTTTTAGTGAAAGTAGAAATAAAGAAGGAATTAAAAGCTTTAATTTTCTCCATATGATCCATTATTAATTTGCTGTCCCCATTCAGTGAGGTACCCTAAACTTTCCTTTTTTCTTCATTTTACTACTCAGTTATTTACAAAAATGTTTTCAACTGGGTTTTATTTATTTATTATTATCCCTTAGGCCCCATATACATGTTACACTTAAGGCATGAATGCCTTAAGTGGTCACCAAGCCACACATTAATTCAATTAACGGCATGATAAAAAGAATAAGCTACAAAGTTATTCCACAAAATGTATGTAATAACTTTGTAGCCACTTACAATAGTAAGTGCTATTAACTGAAGTTGTGGCCAGTGGGCCCTATGGCTGTGAACCCCATTAGCTGATCAGATATCCTAGCTGGGGGAGCCCATGTGCACCCCAAAATCTGGGAGCTCCTAGCTGGCTCTAGCTCCCAGCTGTAAAGGCACCCCATGCATCCCCATGGCTAGGCGACTATAGCTGACACAGGTGACTGGTAGAAGGGGTATGGGTTGGGGGGGGTGTGCCCCACCCACAATTGGCCCCTGACTCAGCACTGCTCAGGAGGGGACAATTTTTTGTCACACGGGCTGGTAGTGTGTTGTGTGTGGGGGGGGGTGGCGCTAAGCTGCGGCACAGAAGTATAGGAGTGGATATGGGGCTTTTGGCCTGCCCACAAATTGTGCCCTCCCCACAGACTCAGGAGGCACCAGTCATCCCTGACAGCTGATGTGATGGCAGGGAGTCAAGGTCAGCTGATAGGGGATTTCAGGTATGGGAGTGTATGGTACACCTCTGTGGCTAGGAGTTATCAGCTGAGGAGGCTCCCAGCTGTTGGATCTTGCTTCATGTCTGTGCAGGGGGAGCCTGGAACTGGGCTTCCCATTCACTGGCAATAAGGTGTGATGAGATATGATTTGTAATCCCAGTCAAGCCTCCTGCCATGCATGAGAAGTATGGCAGGAGGCACGATTGTGTGGATCGTTCATTAGATCCCATTCCAGCCTTTACCTGCACATGTAGAGGAGGCCTTACTAGCCATGCCTGGCCTTTTTTACTTTGTCCCTATTTATACTGTTCATACCATATTCTTGTAGTCCTCTGTCATGGGGAGAAACAAGGGAGAAAACCCCAAGGAGCCACAGGGGAACCCTGGGAGCAGGAGCTGGTCAGGGAAGGAAAAGGAAAAAAAAAAGAAGAAAACAGAAAAATTCTTACCTATAGCCAGAACCGCAGCGAAGCCAGAAATGGCGGCAGGACCCAAGTGGCTCGTTAGCCGCCTCTTTATACAGCTGTGGCCAGCTGATAACATCAGCTGCAGGAACCGGAGATAAAAGGAGCCGCGGGCAAGGAAGAAGGGGAAAGACCAGCTGGAGCACCAGAAGGAGAATCTCTCCCAGAATCCCCATGAAGGGGAGGACTGTGGGGGTTTGAATCCTGCAGCACAGGAGGAGAGACCCTTTATGAGGAAAACACTGCCGGCAGCGACGCAGGGGGCAAGAGTGCTGAGTGGAGACTGGGAGACAGAAGAGAGCAGGAGAGGTTTGAGACCTGGAGTTGCCTGCATAGGGTCAGCAGAGTCGGCAGAAGCCAGAACAACAAATCAGGTGGGACCGTAGAGGGCTCGGGCAATTTCCAGGGGGTACCCCAGGTGGAGGCTGAAGGGCACAGTCAGCGGGAAGGGCGATGGAAGATGGGGACTAGCCACATAGAGCCGTCTCGCCAGGAGACATGGGGGAGACACGCCGAGCGGGATCACCAGGGGTACAGTGAATCCTCAGGCTTGATAAAGAGTGAAGGGGAGGACTTGGAAGCCAACAGGCTGACCCAGACCCAGTCTAGGCTTGTCAAGGGTCTTAGGGGCTGGAGCCAGTTGGAGTAGGGCAGTCTGTAGGAGCAGGCGAAAAAGGGGGCAAAGGCCATCCCTTAGTATCTCATATTTCTTCATCGGTGATATTCTTTTTGTGTTTTTTTCCATTGCCCACTTTTGGAGGGGTGGCTAGGTGAGGAGCCCAGGTAGTTTACAGCCACAGGCATGGCCAGCTGGCTGTGAGGTGAAAGGGGGCAAAGTGGGCCTTTGGCCTGACTATCCTATAGCCTACTAGGAAAAGGGTGTGAAGCTTCAACTATTGGAGGGGCTTGGCCAAAGATTGTCAGGATTCAGCAAGGTGGGGTGTAAGGGCGAGGTAGAGGGGAGGTGGAGCCTCACAGAAAATTACTGTCCAGCGGTCCTATAAATGAGAGACACCGATAGCCAAACCCCACCACCGGGATAAGATCGAAGTCGTGGCAGGCAAGATTGGGGAGAGACTATCCGGGTCAAAGACACTGACTTGGGGACATGTAGTGTGTGACCAGATGTTCAAAGCCATGCAGGTACATCTTCCTTAGTAATATAGCCAATTTTCTGCTTTTGGTAAGACTTTTTAAAGTTTTAAAGTCATAAAAGAGCACATTTCAACAAGGATGTGGAAAAACTTGAGAGGGTCCAGAGAAGTGCCACCTGTATGATCAGGGACTTGCAAGACGAATCACACGAGGAGAGGCTGAGGGACTTGGGCCTCTTCAGCCTACAGAAGAGAAGACTGAGAGCCGACTCAGTAGCAGCTTACTGCTACGTCAGGGGAGTAACATCAAGAACTCGGTGAACAGCTGTTCACCAGGGCACCCCTGGGGAACACCAGGAGCAGTGGATACAAACTCCTGGTAGGCTGCTTCAGGCTCAATTCCAGGAAAAACTCCTTCACACTCAGGGTGTCCAGATTGTGGAATAAACTCCCTCCGGTGGTGGTGCAGTCACCTATCCTGGAAATTTTCAAAAGGAGACTGGACAGTCACCTCACTGGGGTCACTTGACCCCAGTTGGCTTTTCCTGCTTAGTGCAGGGGGCTGGACCCGATGATCTACAAGGTACTTTCCAGCCCCTAATAATGTATGAATTTAGACAGGAAGATCTCTTGCTATACTTCCTATCCTTCCTTCATATGCTCACATGTTCTTAATAGTGTCCTTTAAGGACAATATAGTCCTTTAACCAGGGATCTGGCCTACCCATAAACTTAAATACATATTGAATCCAGCCATTCCTGAGAGAACATGCTGCAAAAAAGTATGAGATTATAATGTAGGGTACAGAGAGATTATTTTTTTCCAATGTCACACTAAGTTGATTCAGTGAATAGTAAATAGTGGAACTGCATTGTGTTAGTGAGTGAAAGTTGGAGAGTCAAGCTGATTAATCTACTTTCCAGGTAAAAAAGTGATAGTAAATCATCAGCAACTATAGTAAAGCCATGAAAATGTAATTTATTTTTAACTATTAATCTTGAATCTAAATAATGTCATTATTGACTCTACATTTTCTGTAAAGAATGACCTCAAAGTAATTAAATGATAAGAAAATATAAATTAGATTTTGAAAGGTCCTTCAGTTTTTGATGGTATATGAAGACATTTAGGAAACTTGGTATGTTAATTTTAAAGTTCCACTTGTTAGGCATGGGAAATCTTTTCCTTTGCTCTTAATATTCTATGGCAAAAGTTTCTGAGGTGAAGCCTCACTCACCAAGATGCTCAGGAATTGACCCCGTATGTCTTCATGTATGCTTATTTGCCAAATCCATAATTTTTAAAGGAAAAACAATTTTAAAGTTACACATAGAATTTTTCAGAGAGTTTTGCTGTGTCAGAACATAATTGAAAATCTGGCACCATTGAAGTCTGGTAAAATTCCTACTGACTTAAGGCCTTGATTTCACACTGTGCCCTGAACATTTCACCTGCAGCTGACTGAATGAGGCAAGCTATTCTCCACTATACTGCACAGATGCAGCAGTATATGCGCTCAGCTACAGAATTGGAGCCACCATTTATTAATTAATTTCAGCAAAATACCCCATTACCTTTTCCCTCCGTTTAGGCTCTGTCCCAGCAAACATGAAGACCTGTCATTAACAGTTTAAATATATGAATAATTCATAGAATCATAGAAGTAGGGTCAGAAGGGACCTTGTAGATCTTCAAGTCCGACCCCCCGCCTGGGCGGGAGAAAAGACTGGACTCAAATGAATCCAGCCAGGTAGGCATCAAGCTTCCTCTTAAAGATCCCCAGGGTAGGAGCCAGCACCACTTCCCTTGGAAGCTGGTTCCAGCTCCTAGCCGCCCTGACTGTGAAGTAGTTCTTGTGGATGTCTAATATAAGTCTACTCTCTAATAACTTGTGTCCATTGTTCCTTGTCATGCCAGGGGGCGCTAGGGGAAACAGTGTCTCCCCTAAACCCTTCTGGTCCCCCTTAGTGAGTTTATAGACAGTCACCAGGTCCCCCGTCAGCCTTCTCTTGTGAAGGCTGAACAGGTTCAGGTCCCGCAGTCTTTCAATGTAGGGTCTGCCCTGTAGTCCCCAGATCATGCGGGTGGCCCTCCTCTGGACCCTCTCAATGTTGTCCACATCCTTCCTGAAATGGGGCGCACAGAACTGGACACAGTACTCCAGCTGTGGCCTGGCCAGCATCACACAGAGGGGGGGGATCACCTCCCTGGCTCTACTTGAGATGCACCTGTGGATGCATGACAAGGTCCGGTTAGCCCTGCCAACCGTGACCTCACATTGTCGGCCCATGTTCATCTTGGAGTCAATAATGACTCCAAGATCCCTTTCTGCCTCCGTGCTCTCCAGAAGGGAGTTTCCCATTCTATAAGTGTGCTGCTGGTTTCTACTGCCTAAGTGCAGCACCCTGCTCTTGTCAGTATTGAAACGCATCCTGTTTATGTCAGCCCACTCCTGTAACCTATCCAGGTCTTGTTGCAGTCTTTCCCTCCCTACTAGCGTGCTCACCTCACCCCAAATTTTGGTATCATCAGTGAATTTAAACAGGTTGCAATTCACCCCGTCATCCAAATCGCTGATGAAGAAATTGAACAGCGCAGGCCCCAGGACCAAGCCCTGGGGGACTCCGCTGCCCACTTCCCCCCAGGTTGAATATGACCCATCCACCACCACCCTCTGACTATGACCCTTGAACCAATCTGCAGTCCATCTGACTGTGTAGGCATCAATGCCACAGTCGCCTAGTTTTTTAATGAGGATGGGGTGGGAGACGGTGTCAAAGGCCTTGCTGAAGTCTAAAAAGACTACGTCCATGGCAACACCTGCATCCTTTGCCTTTGTGACCTGATCATAAAAGGCAATCAGGTTTGTCTGACATGACCTGCCCCTAATGAAACCGTGCTGGTTGCCCTTGAGCATCATCCCTGAAGCTGGCCCATCACAGGTGTGCTCCTTGAGGATCTTCTCAAAGAGTTTCCCAAGGACAGAGGTAAGACAGGCCTATAGTTGCCCAGGTCCTCTCTCTTTCCTTTTTTGAAGATGGGGACCACGTTAGCTATTTTCCAGTCATCCGGCACCTGGCTGAAGCACCATGAGTGCTCATAAAGCCATGCCAAGGGCCCTGCTATAACCCCAGCTAGCTCCCTTAACACCCTGGGGTGGAGAGCATCTGGACCCACTGACTTGAACACGTCCAGCCCCTCCAAAAGCTCTCTAACCCAGTCCTCCCCAACCTGAGGTCTGGAGGCATTCCCCTCGAGTCCATCTGGCATCACAGTGGGGAAGTCCCGATCCCTGCACAAGAAAATGGACATGAAGAATTGGTTAAAGAGTTCCGTTTTCTCCTCTGGTGCCACCACCAGATTGCCCAGTGTACCTTGCAGGGGCCCCACATTACCCGGTGCCTTCTTCATCCTCCCTATGTATTTGAAAAAGGACTTTTTATTATTCTTGATCTTGGACGCTATTCGTAACCCTATGTCCACCTTAGCTTTCCAGACAGCCCCCCTACAGGCCCAAGCAGAGGAGGTATACTCCTCTTTGGAGAGAGCACCCCCCTTCCACTGGGTGTACGCAGCCTTTTTGGCAAGCAGGCATTCCCGGACGTCCTTGGTGAGCCGGGGTGGCTTTCGGGCACTCTTGCCCCCCTTGCATCTTGTTGGGATGGACACCCCTTGGGCCCTGAGTATTGTTTCCTTAAGGAACGACCACTCATCCTGAACACTGAGTTCCCCTGCCCTCAAGGACCCCAGTGCCTCTCCCACTAGTCTCCTCAACTTGTTGAAGTTGGCCCTCCTAAAGTCTAGGGCTACCGTCTTGCTGCAGGCCCTTGACACCCTGTGCTGGATGGTGAATTCCAGCAAGCCATGATCGCTATTGCCCAGGTGGTCAAGAACCTGGAGGCCCCTTCATAGCCTGTGGCCAGGACCAGGTCCAACAGGGCGTTTCCTCTGGTGGGACTGCGCACCTCCTATGATTCTGTGATTCTATACCACGTGCCACACAGAGGCTGCCCATGCTCATGCCCATGCCCTTGGCCATACCAGCACCCAGGTTAGCCACCCCTGAGCTACTGTATTCTGTGTAGTTTTGGGCACTGCAATTCAAAAAGCATGTGAAGAAACTTGAGAAGATCTGAAGCTGATCAACAAAGATGATAAAGGGAAGGCAAGCTGTATGAAGACGTAGGCATGTTTCATTCAAAGAAGACCTGATTACAGGCAGACTTGATGGCAGTTTTAGACTTAATCTCAGAAAAGGTCCCTCACTATCAGACTAGGACTGTGGAACAAGCTCCATGTCAAAGATGTAGACTTCTCTGTAGGATGTTTTTGAGAGAAGGCAGGAAAGCGTATCCTGTTTTTGTGCAGTGAGTTGGACTAGATGATCTTTGGAGACGCTTCTAACCCTGTGATTCTACAATTTTATGATCTAGGTCTGAATGAAATGCATCAAACATTTAAGTGCATAGTATTTTTCAGTTCCAGTCAGTTTTGTAATATAGTATACAGGGAGTCCTTGGACTTATGACACAATTGATTCCTGAAAACCTCATCTTAAAACCACATCTTAAGTCGAAACGTTGTAACTTGGAATCAATTTTCTCATAAGAAACAAAGTTATAAAAGGGATTCGTTCCTGAACCAAGGCCCGATACCCTATTTTCACCAAAAATACCCCAGAATTTTGTACTCGATCAATTATAGATGACTAATATAGCTACATTAATGTATTTATTTTGTAAATAGCAATTGTATTGATTTGGAAGGACATCTTTGAGGTAACTTTGCTGGACTTTTTGAAGAGTTCTTGGCTGGAGTGTTCTCAGGAGTTTTGGCTGCAGGTTCTTCTGGAGTTTTGTTTGCTTTCTTAAAGAAATTGTCCAAGGAAGTTTGGACAGACGTTCTCCGGGGATATGAGCAACACAGTGAACTTGTTCGCTGGCATGGCATCGCATCAGACCAAGCATTGTAAAATCGAAACTGACATCATAAAGTTGAAGCAGGGTGTTAATTTATAAATGTTGCAAGTGCGAAACGTTGTAACTTGAACCGTTGTAAGTTGAGGACTGCCTGTACTTCCATTAAAGGTATGCTAATTGTAACAGCAAGCAACTATTTTGTACCAGCTTGTACTCTGTTTAACTACATCAGGGAAGAAACTGTCAAAGTGATGTTAAATGAAACTGTCAAATGATGGGGGCTAAGTCAGAATACTGTTTAAGTGCATACCTCAGATAAATGCAGAGACTTTTTTTAGTCCCACAGCTATGTGCTTAAAAGGATTGTACTGTATGGCTGTGTTTATTGCTGGTTACCAGTGGTTGGCCCAGGCTATTTGTAAGCTTGAACATACGCAGTAACATCTTAAATTTCTGTGCATCATAAAATGGGCTGTTTGTTGGATCATTTTTAGCATTGTAGTCTGACACCTACTTAACGCTCAGTGCATGTGATGTGCTATAGAGGGGAAGCCAGGAGAATTAATGTGGATAGTTTTAATTTTGATTTCATTTAACTTTACTCTTTTATTAGTAAAGACCTGCAGTGTTACCAGCCTCCAGCTCTCAAAAACAATGTTGTCTACTTTCTATGCCTTTAGGGTACCGTTGTGTCACACTCCCCAACGCTCAGGAGCGCTATGATTTGTTTGGTTCTGTTGAACAAAAACTGAAATTCTCATGGAGGTTCATTCCAGAAATGGAGGCAGGCACACCGGCCTTCACCCTATGCCTCTGCCCTGGCACCCGAGTGCCAGCTCTTCCAGATCTGGCTGCACAGCCTGGGCCCTGGCCCCTGGGCCTCCAAAGCCCAGAGGCAAGGAAGCCCAGGCCGGGAGTGAGAGCGAGCCAGCCCCTCCACTTGAGCCCAGCAGACATGAATGCCTGGTGCCCCTGGAGCGGGGGGGGGGGGGGGCACGGTGGAGGCAAGTGGGGAGCTGCTGCAGGCAGCCGTAGCACCGTTGGGGGTGGGGAGGGGTGGGGGTGGGGAGCGCTGACCAGTGGTTGGCAACTACCCACAGACACTGCTGGCAGCCAGCAACAATGACAGATTGCCCACAGATCCTGCCAGCAGTGTGGGCGGCGAGGGGTGGCAAGCAGCAACCGCTGACGGAGTTGGTGGTGCCTTTTCACAGGGGATGTGCTGCCACGCTCAGGAGGTGCACACGCATCCCCTCCACGTTGCCAGTGCCAGCAAATATCGCAAGACCCGCTGTAAAACCATACGCCATAGTGACAGCGAGCCTTATTCAACCCGTCTTCAAGCTAAGCTGTCCCAGTGCAACCCATGGTGCTAACTTAAGATGACAGGAAAGCTGAGCTAGGCAGGAGCTCAGGAGGTCACCTAGTCCAAGGGCTTGCTCAAATAAACCATTTCAGCCAAATGTCCACGCTGCCCTTCAGCACTTCCAGGGATGGAGGTTGAACAGCCCCTCTCAGCCCCCCCAGACCAGGGTCTGAATTACAGGGGAGCCTGGGGGGGGGGGGCCCATAAGAGACAGGAGCCCTCCTGTAAGACTTGAAAATCCTAACGGGGGGGTCTCCGAGTCTATTAGGGGCCCATGATGGGCAGCCCAGACCTCCCCGGGTTCAAACGAGCCGCCCCTGCCCCCTCCCCCTGCAGCACTTACACCGCCCCCGGGCCCTTCGCGGCGGGGCGGGGCCGCTCCGCACCCCTCACGCGTGTGCGCCGCCCCGCCCCGCCCGGCGGTGGGGAGCAGGGAGCTGCCGCCCCGCGCCGCTCGCTCGCTCGCCTTCCCTCGCCCGCAATATGCCTCCGCGGCCCGCCGGCTCCTCGCCATGCCGGGGAGCAGCGGCCGCGTCCCCTCCCGGCGCCGGGGGCTGGCGGCCGCGGTGCTGCTGCTGCTGCTGACGGGGCGACCGTTACCCGCCGCCGCCGCCGCCGCCCTCAGCTCTGGCCCCGGCCGCCCGCACCAGCCTCCGCAGCCCCGCGCCGCGCTGCCCGCCACCGCCACGGCTGCAGGTACGGCCGGCCTCGTGCTGCCTCCTTCTCTGACCGCCCGCACTTGGTACTTGTCCCCGCCGTCACCACCCCCTCCCCCGAGAGGTGTGAGCAGAACGAAGGACGACCCTGGACGACCCCCCCCCGGGGTGGCACTGCCCAGCCGGAGCCAGGCCCCCAGTGCTCAGGTTGTCCCTTGGCAAGAAGGGAAGGATCCCCGGGGCTCGAGCGGGTTTGGGGAAGGGGGTGAGAGACCGCCAGCACCTCAGCAGAATCCATCTTTAATATCCCCGCATCTCCCCGCTGCTGTGAGATGCTGGGGGGCGGGATGCATCTCCTCAGCTGTGTAGCTGTTTTCATTCAGCAGCTCTTCAGTGACTGGATGCTGGTGTTTGCGGCTGGGTGGATTGGGATGTGCAGGCCATGGGCCAGGGATACCAGTGTAGCTGTTTGTTGTTTTTTTTTCCCCTTTCTGATTCCTCCAAGGTGTCGCAAAAATCTTGCAGTGCGTTTGTGGTGGCATCTGCTGCGCCCAACGGGAACCTCAGGTTTCTTGCTTGGGGTGTGCGATGCTCACGCTCGAATGTGCGCAGGTTCCTCTGATGGCAGAAAAGGTGCTGTGCAGAGCAGGGGTTCTCTAGTTTGCCTGGTTTTATTTGAAATCCCTTTTCTAAACATTGTGAAATGAGCTGGCTGGAGTTGGCAGCAAACACTTGTGTGCTTGTAGTGCTGTCTTTCATTCAAAGATTTCAAAATGCTTTCAAACATTAATTATTTAGGCCCTTGCAGCACCAAGGCCCCATTTGGGAAAATCACTTCAGTGTCGGTTCAACTTCGTTTTTCTTTAGCAAAGCACAGAGGCAAGGGTCTACTATCCCTGTCTTCTAGGGAATTTAAAAATGCACTTGCAAGTACATCTGCTAAATTCAGGTCCTATTGTACATAAAAAAACAACACAGTCATAATTTTAACCCATTTACAGATGGGTAGGCTTCAAGTTGAAATGGAACCTAGGACTCCTAGATTTGAGTCTTGTATTCTAATGACCAAAGCATGTACAGGAGGAAGTAGTTGCTATTGATATGAATGCATTTAATGGTGAAAATCAATGTGTTTGTTCCTTTTTTTTCTACAATAGCCAATAAATTAAACAAGCATCAAGCAAGTTGTAGACAAATGAGTTTAAAATGTTTTTTGATGCCACACACACCTAATTAGTTTTTCATCAAAACACAAAATGTTGTTCATCAAAAATGTTTAAATGGAGGAAAACACTAGAAGCAAAAATGTCTGGGGGAACTACAAACCTATGGAGGTTGGTTGGTTTTTGTTTGTTTGTTCTTGTAAACCAAATACAAAATTTACCAAGTTCGGTTTCTTGGATCATGTTAAATAAAGCTGCCATTTATGACCAACCAACCCTAATTAAAAGGTTGTGTCAACATTTCTGGCTTGTGTGGTAAAGAGTTTATTTATAAGAAGCGATTTTCCTGTGAGGTCACTTAAAGGTTTAGATTAATGGAACTATGCTGTTAGATGATCTTCGTCTTGTTTTATTTTAAATAATACTTCTGGATGTTGGGATTTCATAGAGGCCAAAATAGTTTGTTACACAACTTCCATTATCTTTTTTCTTTTGAAAAAATAATTAAATACATTGAAAGAGAGGGAGAGACAGTCTGTACAGAATGGACTAGGCTCATTTTGGCCCAGGACTGTCCCACTTTCCAGTGACTATATTAAACTGCTTCACTGCCTCCTTGCTTGGTCCTCTGCTCTTGGTGGGGAAAAAGGGGCAGCAGCAGTGGAAGCTAGGTGAGGGAGGAGGAAACAAGAGACCCAGAGAGCAGCAGAAGGAGTAGGCAACGGCGAGAGGTAGTGACAGCCAGAGGGGACTGGTATCTGGCCCTGTGTGAGGAAAATGAAGAGACAAGGTTATAAGGGTGGTGCAAGTGCACAGGGTGAAAAAGTTAAGCAGTCATGGGCTACCAGTTGGAAGAGGCCTGATTTTAAGTCCGCATAGAAGCTGTATACACAGAACAACTGCCATCGGAGGTGGTTCAAGCACCTACATTGAACACCTTCAAGAGCAAATTGGATGCTTATCTTGCTGGGATCCTATGACCCCAGCTGACTTCCTGCCCTTTGGGCAGGGGGCTGGACTCGATGATCTCCCGAGGTCCCTTCCAGCCCTGATGTCTATGAAATCTATGAAACAAGGGAGAGGACTACAGGAAGAGAGACATGTGGTTATGGCTAAGTTCTGTGCTTTCTATACAACTAAACTCAATTTGATCTCTTCTGAGCAAGTCACTTACACCATAATTTTGGCAAATGGCTGCTAATATGTGTTACTTTTATTGTGCTAATGCGATAATGCTCATCAGTCTCAATTAAAGACCAGAACTCTGTCATGCTAGATGTTGTACCTGTCCAGAGAGCTTGTGTCTTCCCTGCGTCCTCAGTGCTGAACACTCAGATTATTACAGACATTTATAGCTACCTAGCTGACATCTGACGACAAGGCAATAGACTTCAGAAACCTGAACTCAGGGCTGAGTGCCAGATGCTATGAATTCAAACATCCTGTGTTTAGTCTTAAATATTTCTGTCTTTCAATATTCCAGTTTGTAAAATAGGGCCATTTCTTTGTTTGCTAGGGGAGATATGGACATAGATTAATGTTTCTGAGGCCTCCGACACCGTGAAGGCCAGGAGGTAATGAATAATTCTGTATGATGCAGAGTCTGGATGGTGTGTAATAGACAAGACGGGGGATGCTAATTGAAGGATAAGATGTCTTGGGCAGCTGCTTCAGCCCCAGAGCAGATCTGTACTGGATAGACTGCACTGGATGAGTTGGTCTATGGAAACAAAATAGTGATTGTATAAGTAAAGACTGTAGCGTAACACAGATACATAAAGGGACTGAGTCTTTATTTTGATATTTTCTCATTTTGGAGAGCTTGCTTTGTAACTTTAATATCTTCTAGCATATTTCAAATGTAATTGACATTTTCAGATTACCTATAATACAGCTAAAATCAGTATGAGATGCCTGTCCTATCATTTAGAAATCATACAAGCAAATAAATAACTGCCCGTTATGATAGCCACTACAACCTGTATCCTCTCTATCCATGAGCTAAAAATAGATGGAGAGAGGTGGTTTTGAAGTATGATTGAAAGGTTAAGAAACTGAGGTCCAGAGGACTGAGTAGGGGCTAAATTCCAAAACCAAAGACCTTTATGTTGAGGGAAATTTAGCTGGTTCAACATGGCTATTTTATTTTATTTTTTTTAAAACTCTAACAGCATTTTACAGGGGGAGAAGCAATCTCTCTTTTACATATAGGAGCTTTGTAGAAAGTGGATGAATGAAACAGTCTCTGAATAAGTCAGGGGTGGGCAAAATGGAGGATCTGGCTGGTGGTTGGACTACCATTTCCCAGTAGCCCTTGTCCTTCATGGCTGGGGTTGGTTTCCATGCAGATTCAAGCAGCAGTCACAAGGCCAGGGTTTCCGTGGAGACCGGCCCCAGCAGCACTGGCAGGGCACGCAGCAGGGTACAGAGCTGCCCAGCTGCGATATTGTGGCGGTGGCAGTGTGGTCCAGAGCCGGGGCAGGGGCATGTAGGCAGCTCATTGCAGCTCTGTCCCAGAGCCTTGCAATGGTGACGGCATGGTCCAAAGCCAGGGCAGAGCCATGATCTGCTGCCTGCATGTCCATGCCTGGGGCATGCAGGCTGCAGATCACAGCTCTGCCTTGGCTCTGGACCACGCTGTCACTGCCACAGGATCCCAGCCAGGCTCCAAAGCAGCTCTGTGCCTTGCTGTGCACTCTGCCAGCAAGGGTGGTTCTGGGAAGGGGCTTGGGGAGGGGTGGGGTGGGTTATAGCCACCTCAAAATTCCCTGTACCCAGCCAGCCACCCCTCCCAGCAGCACCTCAGCTGCCCACCCTCCACAGGTGGTGGCAGCTAAGCCTGATCCGTTCCTGCCCACATCACAACCCCCCCTGCCCCACCATTCCCTCCCCCCAGCCCTTGTACCAGGAACAGGCTGGTGCCACTGTTCCCTACCTGTGCTGCCGGGCCTGTCTGCACAAAAACCCTGGCCCTGTGCTATCACAGCATGACTGCTGTTAGGGTCTCCATGGAAACTAGCCCTAGCCACATGGGAAAGGGCTGCTGGGCAATGGATTCTACTGCTGGCTGGATCTGGCCCACAGGCTGGACTTCGCCCACCCTGGAATAAGTACTTGGGAAAAGGAAAGATCTCATAACTAGTTGAAGCTTCCCTCCGAATGAGATACATATGTATAAAGGGATAAGCACATGCTGCTATAAATAAATAAATTAACATTTATGTGAAGCTTTTCATCTTCAAAGCACTAGCAGTCCTCTCAGCAATCCTTTGTATTTATTTTTGCTTGGTGCAATATTTTCTTCCCTTTATGCCTGGAGAAATCAAGACACAAAGATGTTTATGTGACTATTTCAAGGCCACACTGTTAATGCATAATATTGGTGTGCTTGTAGAAGCATTTTGAATGTGTTCCTTAGAGAATTAAAGAGTTACTTGTAAAGTCAGAACACGAAACCCATTATTTTTTGTATTAAATTAAACCCTTATGAAGAGTCATAATCAGAACTGGCTTTTTTGGAACTTGAATTTTTTTGAAAATTGTTCAGGCCTCCAATTAAAAAAAAAAAAAAGTTGTCATGTTCTTTTTTGTTTAAACATTTGTGATTAGTAATCTGCCACAATTAGAGAGCTAATCTCAATATTGTGATGGTCTTTTCCCTTTTTTTTATTTTAGAAGCATGTTATTCAAGGAAATGTAGTGAAAAGGAAGGCTCAGGTCCTCTGCTGTCAGAACCTTTAACAAGCTTGTCTAAGATGACATCTTTCCTCTTGTGAATAGGTTACCTCTTTTACAGCATTTATTTTGGGATTGTAAGGATGGCCTTGAGTGTTTCAAAGACAGAGCAGTAGCAGGAGGAGAAACATCATTGCCCAGCCAGGCTCTACAGGTATTTGCAAAGTGCAGACAAAATAGAAACCTCTCAGGTATAGGAAAGAGGTAAATATCTCCCAAGTACAGGGTTGTGCACTGCAGAGTCTCATGCTTTCTATTAATTTGTTATTATAGTCCATTCCTTACTGGATGGCAGGCTACTAAGTATCACATATCCAGCTCTTCTATCTCTCATTTCTCCCAAACTCAGGTGCAGTTTTTTCTGTTTGATGTGGCATCTTTTGCAATTGCTGATTATTTGAGGAAATAACTCTCTTGGACTTTTTCTGTTTTTGGAATATTGGAATAGGAAGCATTTCTCTATCTCAATCTCTCTTGTAGACTAGCTGAACCATAGATACATAAGCTTTTGCTCATGAAAGCTTATGCATCTTTGATTCAGTTAGTTTATAACAGGGGTCCATACAAGCTACAAGGTCCATAGCTACTCTGCTTTTCGTCTGACTTCAGACTAATGGATCTAACTACCTCTCTCTAGCTTCTTTCATGCCATATTTACTTCTCTCTGTAGAATGAGCTATGTGGCTTCCTCCTTCCAGCTACCCCCTCTGCTTTGTGGTTACTGGCCACAGACTTAGTCTTTGGCAATAATTTCCCCAGTGTCATGCATTTTACAATGGCCAAGTGCTGCTAGGGTGTTAGTGTGTTGTGCTGTTTTCTGTAAAAATCCTTCTTGTTGGTACTTTTGATTTGTTTCTTCTAGTGGTTTGTATCTGTGTAGGTTAGGTGCTCTTCTGTAATCCTTTGGTGCTGGTAGCTTGCTTTTGCTGGTCAGGGGATTGAATTTGCTGAGCTTGAAAAAGTGGTATTTTATAGGAACGCATTGAGTTTTCATCTTATTAGGTTTTCTTTATACAGTAGAAAGAGTGTTTATGCCTTTGAGGTATGTTAGAGATTGAATGTGCTTTTCTCTATCTTCAGTAGGTGAGAAGAGGTGGGGAAAAAAGCCTGCTCTGCAGATGTCACAGGAGGTGTACAGCCTGAGCAGGTACACTGAGAAGGGCTCTGTGGGAGAGTTCTGCAGCATCAATGTGAAGAAAAGGAAATTTATGTAGCAGTTTCATGACTGATAACTGCATAGGACACAGATCTCTGCTTTCTAGGTGAGGGCTGTCTAATTAAGGACTACTGATGCAACCAGCTGGCATATTTCCCATCAAAGGAATTAAGATCCATTGTCTCATGCTGTCATTTCTGGGGTTAAATTTCCTGCAGATGGCAACATGGCTTTCTCAGCAGAAAACTATTAGAGCCAGAGCTTAACCAGTATGAAAGCATAGAAAAAGACTTAAGTATTAAAGTTTTTGAAAGATTACTAATATTAAACCATACCAATTTCTTCTTATGGTGGACTGAGACAGGATATCCTGCAGCCTTTATATTCCAAGGCTGACTTTTTGTTAGTGTTAGATTGTTTTGTTTGTTGCATTTCAAACTTATGCCCCTTCAAGTGACTAATACCTCCAGCTGGTGTTACACAGCTTGGATTGTGGTAAGATCAGTCTGCTTCACAGGGCCAGTATGAACAAGTTGTAGTCCTCCAGCATTCCAGGATGCACTGCTCTCAGCTTCTCCCATGCCCCATGGACGGTCTGTCTCCTCAGACACTACTGCCCCAGATGGCTGGAGAGTCAGGTGCAGGGGGCAAGACAGTTTTGTATTCTTTGTATTCAAAACATGTATTCAGAATGCTCAGTCATTAGAAACAGCAAGAAGAGATAGCTCCCCATGGCTGTGACTTTTTTTAGTAGCTCAGGAAGCTAGGACAAAATTATATAAAACTATAAAACTTGGTGGAGATAGGAAAATAGTGTAATAAAGGAATGAGATAAGGCAGTATGAAACTGCGAGGTGATGTAACCATTAGATGAGACAGTAACATATAGCAAAGGAGGAAAAAGAAGTTTCTGCTTATCTATATTTATTTTCCTGTATGTTCAATGACATGATTGCTCAGCTGCTGGTAACAGTAGCAGAATTTGTTCACAATATGGAAAGGAAGATGCAGAAACAAAAGGAAAATACAAGTCTGTTCTTTAGCAGGGGAATATGGAACAAAGATGTAAACCATCAGATACTGACAATGAGAGAGTGAGGCACTGAGAGAAGATGTCATTATTATAAGCCCATTAATTGTACTGTAAGTTCATGAAGCCAGTTGTATTACAGAGTAGTAGTGCTAGTAGAGTAATGTTGCAGTATGATTCACAAAACTCAAATTTCTCTTAATATGTTTTGTAAAGAGTGGGATGCAGAGTAGTGGAAGAAAAATTTTTTAGGGTTAGAGCTCAGACTTGGAAAATGGAATCTGTGATTTTGTCCTGAAGAACTTGTGACAGTTTGTAAGATGTGGCAAAAGTGAGCGTAACCCAGTAAGGGTAGGCAGGTTGCTACAGGTGGCAAGATTGCAATTTCTGCACTGCTTTCCTTTTTCTGTTGGTTCTGTTCATTTTCAGTAATTTGTTGACAGACATTAAATCTTCAAAGACCAACCAGCATGTGAAAACTGCTAAGAGAACTACTGTCAGGCTGAAAAGAGGGCAGCTCCAGGGTTTGGAATACAACTGTTGATCCGTCATCCAGGATCTGTGATGTGTTTTATTTATGAATTAAGTGGTAGAGGAAACCATTAAGGCCGAGTTATATGCAAGAGGCAAGTTGACTCAAACTACAATTAATCAAACTTAGTGCACATTGTTTTAAGCATAGCACCCTTGACAAAAAAGGAAAGTACTCTTATTCCCAGGGGCCCTGAGGCACAGAGGGATTCAGTGAGCTTAGGCTACTTAAATAATTTGGTGGGTCACTGACCCAAGTGAGTGACTCAAGGTCACACAGGAAGCGGGGGACTGAATTGGGAAATCCAGTCCCAAGCTAGCACCCTCATTGCAGCATCATCTTTAAGACTTTTGGTATGGGTGACATATTACTGTTCTCAATTAGTGTTCAGGAGTATTTAACATAAATGTAATTGTAAGGCTTCCTCTGCGGTCTCCCAGTTTACACTCTCCTTTCTTCCCACAAAAGTGCTCCATCATAGTAGCATTTTCTCCAGAAAGATAGGCTGAAAGCTGTTCCCCACAGAGCTCATCAGAGCCATTCTTGCAGTTGACTGGAGAGGTCACTGGTATGCCACTTAAGAAGCTCGATATCTTCTCTCCTGCTTTCTCAATGGGGAAAATGGAATGTGGCTCTTGTTCTGAATCCAGATTATCACATTACATGGTACTGTACTAGAACACTGAGCTAGCTTCTATTAATATAATTGATTTGGCATTCTTGATATAAGAGTAAAGTGAGATGAGCCTTTCTACTTTAGTATGTCTTCCAAATTTCATTTGCATTTAAAAAAATGACAGACATTACTTGACTAAGTGCAACATAAACCAGCAATTATTGTTTATTTAAAAACTTTTCTGTATCTATGTTGAACTTCCTTCTCTAGTATGCATGGAGAAATGTATGAAGAAATTGATATTACAGCTATTGTTGCATGACTGGGGACTATGTCTAGAAGTCTGAGAGATGTTCAGAAACCTCTCTCCAGCTAGGGAAGAGCTGTAACTTGAATCCACTTATTCCTGATCGGTGTTCCCTGCAGCCATGTCTGCATGGGCATATTATAGCAATCTTGTTTATTAACTCAGACTAAAGTTTTATGCCATTTCTCTTGTGGGATTCATTGTAGGATGTCTACCACATAATACAGGAACTGTGGGTCTGAGGGATAAACAAGCCCCCCCTTCATGATTCCTCTTCTGGTGTCCATTAACTTTTCTTGGGTCACTTTCATAACTGGTTTCAGACATCATGGAGGGTGAGTGCCATGATTGTGACAGTTATTAATTTGAAAAGTTTGATAAGCATCCATCTGGAGCCTTGCAGATTTATGGATTTGGCTTTGTGGTTTCATAGAGAATCTGATAACATGATATAGCTAATGGAGGAGAAGGACCAAGAGAAATATTAACTTCCACAGAGCATTTATGTATAGCAGCTTCATTCATAGATTCATAGATGCTAGGGTCGGAAGGGACCTCAACAGATCATCGAGTCCGACCCCCTGCATAAGCAGGAAAGAGTGCTGGGCCTACATTACCCCAGCTAGATACACATCCAGCCTTCGCTTGAAGACCCCCAGGGTAGGGGAGAGCACCACCTCCCTTGGGAGCCCGTTCCAGACCCTGGCCACTCGAACTGATTGGGAGGCACCGTGTCTAAGCTCAGTTGAGTAAACTGGGACTGATGGGACAGAATAGTGATGCAGAACTGGGAGGACCAGCAGTGGAGGACCGTCATCATGGCAAAGGCTACTCACCTAGAAATCTGAGCAGAACTTGCAGCAGAATATTTTTCATCAAAACATTGAAATGCTATTCCTATTTTCTTACTCAATACAATTTTCTTAGAGGTTTTTTTTCCAAATTATTTTCTTCAAAGTATAGATCCCCTGCAACTTGAGCAGAGCAAAATAATAACTATGGCTAAGTACAGACGGTCAAAAATCCTGAGACTAAACTGAGTCAATAGTCACAGGTTAGTTAGTCTAAGTGGTGTAGATTAAACCCATAAGCAAGTGATCAGACATTCACTTTTGATTCTGGGAATACAGCCACATGCCAGCAGTGGCTAGGCCAGAAGCCAGGGGGTGCTAGAGCATGTTTCTCTGCTTGGCTGTAGCAGGCAGCTTGGGCCAAAGCTAGTTGGCCCACCCTGTGAGGGGAGTTTGTAGGGGAGGTACAAAGCATCCTGGGATGCTGGGGGACTGTGAATTAACTTGAATCTGGAGAGGATCTGGAACAGAAGTTCAATTAACTGATTTAACCTAAATCAGTAAAGTCTAATGTTACATCCATCCAGGTTTATCTTAAACTAGTTTCAGCCATTTTGAAAGCGGTTTATGTGCTGGGCTAGGGACAGAAGTTACATGTAAACTGGTTCAAGTAATCAGAAACTGTTTTAAACTTGTAACAGAACAGAAGTTCAGTGCACATAGACAAGTTTCAAAATGGATGAAGCTGGTTTAAAATAAACCTGGTTGAATGTAGAATCCAACTTACCTGATTGGGGTCTCACTGGTATATGAAACTTCTGTCCCAGACCCCTTCCTGGTTTAAGTTAAATCATAGTCTCCCAGTATCCCATCATACTTTCCCTCTGCTGGGTTGGGCTGGGCTGTGCTGTCTGCTCCAAGAGAAATAGGGTTACCATATTTCCAGTATCAAAAAAGAGAACACCTGTGGGGGAGGAGGTGGAGTAGGGGGAAGAAAGGGGGAAGGGAGATATGATTGTGGGGGAGAAGGGGGTGCAATGATATGTCCATGTCCTGCCTCTGCCACTCGCTCCTAAGCCATAGCCATCCCAGCCCTGCTGCTGCCTCTCACTCCTGACCCACTGTACCCTGCCCCGTAGCCTGACCAGTGCCTCTCACTCCCAATCCACAGCCTCCAGCCAACCCCAGCCTTGCTGTCTCCGCAGTTTGCACGCTAGTTCATACACACTCTCTCTTTGGCTCTCTTACCTGTGAGCAGCTGCCAGACCCGCAGACAGCATGTGATCCCCCAACAGCCAATCACCTTGCTCTGCTGCTCCCAGCCCCAAGCAGCTAAGCTAGAAATACCCAGGAAAAGCCAGAGGCAGAGAAAAAACCTGGATATTTGCTTGCCTTTTAAAAACCTACCTGGACAGAAGTACAGTGGGCCAAAAAAGAGGACATGTCTGGGAAAATCCAGGTGTATGGTAACCCTAGAGAAGGGTTGTTGAGGGGAGGGGGTAGAGAGGAAGGGACTGTCCCCTCCCAGGCAAACCCCAGCTGGGGTCTAGGACCAGGGAGGGGGGTTAAAGCTGAGTACAAAGCTGCCCTGCTGCTAAACTTACTGAAATTTACTGTTGGCTGTGACTGGACTACAAATCCGAGAGGCACCTGGAAGCAGGAAGAGGAAGTGATGAGTGGCCCTGCAGAATCCTGCTGCTATGATTCTGGACTGCAAATTCCACAGACCTTGGGGGCAGCAGGAAGAGGAAGTGAATATACATTCCATGCTGGTTATGTGCCAGAGAGCTGTGCTGTAGCGTCCCCCAGCCTCTGGCCTGAGCCACTACAGGCATGTGGCTACACTTCCTGAATCTTCAGTGATTGTGTGTCCAGTTGTTTCTCAATTTAATCTCTGCATTTTACACTAACCTGCAAAGACTGCATCGATTCAGCCTCAGGCTTTTTGACTGTCTGTGCTTAACCCTGTTGTGTTATAGATTTGAACTGGTTCCTGATCACTTATATCAGTTTATGTGCAACTTCTGTCCCTAACCTATATGAACAATCCTGAGAGACCTGTTTTATCTTGTGATGTGTATGCTAAATGAGTTCACTGTCTTTGTCTTAAATTCTCTTTTATGTCACCTCCAGATTAGCATAAAGTATATTACAAAATTAATAGCATGTAAGTGAATTATTCTAAGCGCTAATGCCTTGATATTTCAAAATGCATAAAATGTTTCTTTAGCCTGCTTTGGGTCATTTACCTCATGAAATCTGAACTTTACTAAAAACGAACATTTATGAAACTATGAACAAGTGTAAAATTTCTAGGTTTTTGCTGCTACAATAAACTTGTTTCATGGAGCTCCCTGTGGTTCAGTGGTAGACTCTGTGCTTGCCACACAAGAGACCTACGTTCAGTTTCTGGATGCTTATATAAATACAGCTGTCGTCTGTGGAGGTACCAATTGTCTGGACTCAGTTTGGCCTTTGGATTCTGTCTCAGTGGCCTAAAGGGTAGATGGAAGAAGGTCTGGGCAGCCTCCAGTCCAAAAGCTCCTGCCTAGGTATATCCATCAAAGATCTGGGTGATCTCTCATGCGTACATCATGATCTGGAAGGGTCAATAGTTACCAAATGTGTTTCATAACTAGTGCACTTGATTTCTTTCTTTCTTTAATCCTTGTAATGGCCAGCATCTTGAATTGGGGAGGAAGAAGGAACAACTAGAGAAAGAGGTGATGGCATTGGCAAATGTAGCTGATAGTTTAGAGCTTTAATGCAGCAGGGATATTTAAGTATTGTGGCGTGTCTGCCTCATACCATTTTGAGCACATGGGAGGTAGAGGGTAAGTGCTGACCAGTTGGCGAGAGCCTTTTTCACCTTTTTCCAACATATCAGTAGACATCTTGAACTTGAAAAAAGTAGATTATGTAGTAGCTTTGAAACTTGGCTCATAGGACTTTTTGATGGAACCTCTCAAAATGTTCAGGCTGGCTACTGAGGGTAGTCTTCTCCAGAGGCTTTTCAATATGATTGCCTGGGTGTTCAGATAGGATTTGAGGCGGGAGGGGGGGTGGAAATCTATGGCATACATGGGTCCAACGGTACATTTGGGCATATTGAACATGCTGTCTTTGCTTTCTGCTAAGTAAAAGCATTACTTGCAAATATATAGTTTAGTTCTTCACAGTATGACCAGGTAGTGGGAACATTATCAGAGATCCTGTTCTGCTGCTTTGTCCTCGGGACTTCTGCAGCCGCTTTGACTTTGACTTAGCACTGTGAAATGTTCCAGGAGCATCCCATCTTGGACTGAGTGTTCATCTTGTCAAGAGAGAAATCATGGTTAGGATCCCTGAAACTGGCTTTTCAATAAGGTATCGGGGGAAACAGGAATATATTTTCTAGAATGCATAAGCATGCTCACTGCTACTGAACATTGAAAAGAAGCATTTTTACTTCAAGTCAGCAAGTAAATGTAGAAGTAATATCTGATAAAGATAACTGAGGAGCAGCAGCAGGAATATAATTATCAAAACAGTTGAGCCAGGTATCTAGTGATCAAGTATGTGGAGGTTTGTGAGAAACGGATTTGTAAGGACTATTTGAGGTCTTGTGAAAACATTTGAGTCTATGTGAACTCCGCTATGGAGTTCCTTTTCTTGTAAGGAAGCTTACTTGCTAAGAAATAAAGACATTATATAAATTGGTTTAAAATCCATTACTTGGGTACAGAGGATTTGAATTGACCTAAGTACAGTGAATCTGATGTAATATCTCTAGGTACAACAAGACTGAAGTGAAGATATGACGCTTCCTAATGTCACATTCTCTGTCTACTCCCAGACTTATTGGTCTGAGAAATAAATACTGCTGTAGCTGGACAAAGATCTTACTATATTTGCTAATCAGTGGTATTACATCATTTTAGTTTTAGTAAAGGTTCTTTGCAAATATTTGTAAATATTGGGTGGTTGTCCTTAATGAAATTCTTGAACAGGTATTCTTTATAACTGATAAGAAATATGCAGTGACATTTGGATAACTAGCCTTTTAGTTATATTGCTCCTATTTGAGTTTATACAAGCACATCTGTCTTGAGCTCGAAACCTTAAGGGCATTTAAATGTCATGCTTCAAGAAGGCACTATTTGTTTTCCTGTGGTTTTTGGTGCATGGAAATTAGTATGTGGAAATTGTCATGATTTGACATCTTGTAGCTGTCAAATTAAATTTAATTTGCTAATGTATTAATTCTATCCATTATGCAAGTAAGGAATATATATTTTTAAAGAGTTGTAATGGGTTTTTCCAGAGGAGATCTGGATGTGCTGATGAGAATCAGAATGAGCTAAGTCCTGTTCCACTCTGAAAATTTACCCTGATAGTATTGGAGTGAGAAAACACACACTGTCTGATTTGTAAGGTATGGTATAGTTCCTTCAAAGGAAATGCTTGTTCCATTAAAAAAATATAAAATTAGAAAACAAAAAGAATAGGAAACATTTCTGTACTGACAGAATAAAAGGGCTGGATGATTTAATAACACCTTCCCATATCTAACTTATATGGTTTTATGATGATGCTCAGAAGGAAATATACACCCTGTATTCCAGAACGCTACTTACGTAATAGCTTTTTGCAAAAAAATTTCCAGGATACTGATAAAGAATGCAATGCCATTATTCTTAGCCCAGTACTTTTTAGTGAGAATATTTCTTAAATTCTTTTCTATACCATCAACTTCATTCCAATATAAAATGGCATGGACATTATTTAAAAAAATAAAGTAAGAACAGCACAGATTTAGCAATAGCCAGTGAGGGGACGGAGATAAAAAAAAAAAAGATGTTCCCAAACAACCGCCCCCTTCCCCCCTTTGAAGTGCATGTACAAAGATGTCCTAGGGATGGGAGAGGTTAGACAGTTAAACAATAAGCATATTTATACTGATAATGCATTACTGGTTAACATTTAGTGCAGGGGAGCAGTCCAGCAGGGAAGGGAAATGAAGCCTATGAAGTTAAAGAGGAAAACAGTAGGTGACCTAATGACTTATCAGTTAAGCAGTTAGCTGCTCATTCACAGGTGCTCCCTCCCTCCCAGTGCACCAGTGGCTGCAGTGGTCTGGGAAAGCCCGTTTGCCTGCTGCTGCCATTCACAGCTTCAAGTAGGTTGTGTTGTGTGGTGGGGCTTGCCACTGCTGCCTCTTTCTCCCCACCCCCCATCAAAGGCCCCAGGGAGCAGCTCTCAGCAGCAGCCACATACAAGCTTCTGTGTATCAATTAACCGTTTAACCAATATATGTAGAGGAGGTTAAACGGATAATTTTTTTATGATATTTACATCCCTAAGATGTACCTGCTCTTGCAGTATCTTAGAGATTGTGATGGCAGAACTTACTTGTTAAAGTACTTCCGATCTCTTGCAGCTCTCCAGTTTATCTTTATTACGCATATATAAGGTCTTATTGTTTTATTACAGACTGCTTACATCAGAAATGCTGAGACATTTCAGTTTAGAGAGAAGATTTTTATGTGCATTAAAGAAATGAATTTTGAATAATTGAAAACTTCCAGAACAGATTTTTTTCTTTCCATGTTGAGTCTTTGTCTTCGGGAAAGATAATCTTTTAGTTTTCACAGTAACCAACGCTCTAGAAATTATGCAGTTAGGTATCTAATTGTCGCACTGAATATTTACATCAAAGAGAAAAAAAAAAAAAGTACTGTTACCACAGCAACTTCTCAACTAGGCGTAACTTCACTGTGATGCACCTAGAATTTACTAAAGTCTCTCTAATGTTTGCAGTATATGAAGTGAAGATGCATATATGAAATATACCCCAAGCATATACAATTTTAATCAAGTTTTTATTTTGTGACTTGAATGAGGCAAGGAAAAATGGTATGTAATCATGTAACACAAAACTATGACAATACACATGTACAAAAAGCTTTCTACAGAATGTCATCCTGAAAATCGCATATATCTGTAAATATTATGCTACCTAGTTCATAAGAATTTTATATCTGTAAGGGAAGGTTTTCCTCTAAATTTTTAATCTGTGTGTTTTTCTTTGTGAATTAAGCAATACTAGAAGAGTTGTGTCCTTACTTGGTTGAATGATTGTTGTACTTCTTACCAGAGGGAGTGGCATGGTAACATTCTCATGTACGTCTCTGAACGTCTGTCTCAGGCCTTTCAAGGAGGTGTTTACCTGTCACACAGCAGAAGCAAAGCAAAGAACTGGAGAGACAGTAATCTAGGCACATGAACAGAGAACAGCAAATGGGAGCTTGCTTTGGGGCTCACCAAAATCCTTTGAAATATCACAGGGAAAAAGGTTTCTTTCTTTTATGTTAAGGATGTAAGAAAAAAATTGCATACCCTTTAAAAAATGAACTCCTGTTTTACAGAAGGAACCTGCCTATTGAACTTGACACACATTCATAGATTCATACATGTTAGTTAGGGTTGGAAGGGACCTCAACAGATCATTGAGTCTGACCCCCTGCCTAGGCAGGAAAGAGTGCTAGGGTCAGATGATTCAAATGATGACCGTTCAAATGATGCTTAACTCTTATTTCTCCTTGAGAAAGCACTCGATATTAACATGAATTAATGAATTAACAGATTTCCTGTTGATATAAGATAAAACATTAAAGACCAAATTAGGGTGTTTTGTAAAGTTTCTAGTAACCATATACTGTAGCTGCTAGCAATTTTTGAAATTTAGCTAGTCATATTTCGTAATATCTCTGGAATTACTGTATTTAAAAAAGTCATGTAGGGAGTGTACTGAAGAAGGTCTATGTATTAATGCTGTAGTAGAGCTAATTCTTACAGTAGTACGGGGTGGCCAAATGCGGCCCAGATGCGGCCTGCCAGGCCATTCTATCCAGCCCACAGGGCCCCTAAAAAATTTAATAAATTAATATTTATCTGCCCTAGGCTTCCTGTCATGGCCCTCGATGGCTTGCCAAAACTCAGTAAGCGGCCCTCTGCCCAAAATAATTGCCCACCCCTGCAGTAGCATATATCACTTCATTTTTTTTCTCCTCATGTGACCTAAAATGTGTCAGTGCTGTCAGTAAGCATATTTCTCATATAAGGACAGAAGTGTAACTAGAACATTTTGAACCCTGGGAAAAACCCTGATGCGGTAGTTTACCCTCCTTAACTAGGGAGGGTGAGCACCCTCCCTGGGTGCAGATTTAGAGGGGGCACCTTTCGCCCTGGAGTTGTTGCTACAGCGGGTACAGCCCAGTTGTGAAAGTTGAGAGTCCCTGCACCTAGCAGCATATGGGTGAGGAAGAGTCGAATGGAAGGGTCTCCCTTCTCCTTGGGGTTTTTGCCATGGGAGGCATTGATCTCTTTTCCCAGTGCTGTTTGGAGGGAGGCAGCCTCCCGGGAGCCTAGACCACCAAGCTTCTTGCATTCCTCACCTATCCCCTTCAGCTCTCTGATGGTCAGCTCCCTGTCCAGAGTGCTGCAGGAGCTCGTTGTTCCTCTGCCCTTCTGGAGGTGGGTATGGGGGCTAGGCATGGGATGGTGAACTCTGGAGAGTGGTGGGGAGGTTCATCCTACCTTTCACAGGAACTCGAAGTCTATGATTGATAATGGTGTGGGACTCAGTCCTCCAGTTGCTGCTGCTACAGTTGGGGTGTGGAGTTCCAGATCCTAAACTTCAGCAAATATTTATTAATGTAAAGGTATTGTATATTCTGCAATGGATGCTGCAGTTACTTTAATAGCAGGGAAGTACCTGGGTCACTTACCACTAAGTTATCTATATGTTAAGATTACTATTAATAATAACAGTCTACTTCATTCTGTGTTGTAAATTGCCAGTCAGCCGTTTATACATTGTGTTTCATCTTGAATTTAGAGCAAATAATAGAGGGTACAGTATGATTTGGTTGACAAGGTTGAAAATACTTGCAACTTATTTGTTTAATTTTGCAAGTGCGAGGGAGCTAATTGAAGTCAGTGAGGTATTAGGGCCTTAATTTCACCAGAGTTTCTAGAATGAATCTTCTGCTTGTGTTTTACTGAACATTTGGACTGAGGGTTTAATTGAAAGTCTCGCTACTGACAACTAGATTACCAAGCCATTGGGTAAAGGCAAGGTTCTGTAATAAATAATATATGTGTTCTGTCCATTTCTCAAATTTATGATTTGTGATGTATGGCAGGTGAAATGTTAATGTGCCTAAGCAATCAATATGTCTGTAACTTACTAAAAACAGATAGATCATTTAAATCCAGAGGTCCAGGGTGTTTAGCTATTCTATAACATTTTACATTATTTTTGCATATAGGAAGTTATATTGCTTCTAGCACAGTTCTGAGGAGCCGTTAATTTTATGCATCAAGCCTCCCTAGTCTTTTTCTGTTCAAAGCTATTTATCTAAGATTATTTCAGTGCATATTTTGGAAGTTAGGCCTTCTTCTGACTTATTTCTAGAACAGTAAAATGACTGTAAGTGCTGAAAGGTTGTTTATATATTCATGATGGAACGCCCTGGCTTAAAACTAGGTAGGGATATGGAGTAGTTGGCCTGTTTGTGGAATATGTAATTGGAAGTATTATAAACCATTTCACTAGCACACATTTGACAAGCTAGTGATAATGCTTTTAGTTATCAGAATGAATTCCCCAGTGTCGATGAGCCACATTAAGTCCTGATTAAGGTAAGACTTCCTTTGGAATCATGGATGAATTTGTCGACATTAGTTTTACTGCTAAAAATATTGGAAGAAGAGCTTAGAAACAAAAGGCTAAGAAGCTTCAATATAAGTCTAAGGTTAAGCTCCTAATTCATCTGTCTAAAACGAACAGCCAAATGCTGTCATTGACCTAGCAGGTACTGTTGGGTAGTCAGTGCTATGAAAAACAGGTCACTTATTTAATTGTCACTATGGAATTTAAGGGCATTGTTTTAGACATCTATTTTTAAATAATGGTCAAGATCTCTGCGGTATAGGTAAATAATTTCTATAAGCTATCTCCATCACTGTAAATAAATAAAAATAAAAGGTAGGGCAAAGAGATGGGAATTTGGGCACCCCTGTGATGATACCTTTAACCTTGACATTTGTGTATGCTGTGTTTTTTAGACTGCAGAAATGTCAGCAAATTCAGTGCTATATAGTTTTCTAAAGATTTTTTTTCTCTTCAGAAGTGATCATAAGTCATTGTCCTTTTTCTAATCAAGTTGAATTATGAACCCACAATATTTTTGTCTGCTACATGCATTTTATGTAAAATTATTGGATAAACCAGTATTTTCCTCACTTCAGTTATGCCACACTGTATGCCTAAGAACATTTTCCTTGCATTAAAACATTTATAAAATTATAGCTAAGATATGGATAAATGAAAAATAGCTTTTATTTGGAATCCTTATATTGTAATTAAAATATATTCTGAACAAGGCAGGAATTTCTATGCAGCTTAAAGAAAAGAGGTCTTGGATCCCAATAGTTCTACATTATATATCATAATATTTCATCTTTTCCTCCTGGTGGGACCAAGATTGGGACTTTGGTTCTTTACTGAACCAGATGACAGAATGTCACCCACTAGCACCAGTTTCTTTCAGGACCCTGGATTTTGTTTTGGATCTAACAGTTACTTGTAGAACTGTCTGGTTTATTTTGTGATGGGTTCCTAGTTTATAATTGACACTGCATTTATTGAGTTTCATTTACTTTGCTGAATTTGCAGTGATTAATTTGTGTACTTCCATAAATATGCCTACTGCTTTAGAAAACAAGATTCTTTCCTTGTGGGTTCATAATCTATTACAAATGCAGAGCAGAGCAACATGGAAAGAAGGACATAGATATCTTGGGAATCATAAAGAAGGTTTGGAAGGGGCCTCAGGAAGTCATTTTGTCCAACACTCTGTTCAAGGTAAGTTCTATCTAAACCACCCTACATAAATGCTAGCTGCATTGCTACCTGCTCTTAAAATCTTCCAAGGATGGAGATTCCACTGCCTCTCTGTGTAAGCTAGTCCAGTGCTTAGCCACCCTCATGGTGGGAAAGTTCTTCCTAATATCCAATATAATTTCCCTCACTGCAATTTAAGATCATTGCTTCTTGGTCTTCTCTTCTCTGCAGTAAATAAGCCCAGTTATTAAATAGCTTTTCTTCTTGGGAAAGCCTTGCTTTTAGAGTAGAGGCACCCTGTATTTGACTTGAGGCACTCTGCCATAACTTTTGCATACAGCAGCACCACATTTTTAAAAAAAAAAAAGGGATTTATTACATTGCTTACTTCCTTGCAGAGGGGTTGGGCAGGCGGGGCCAGGCAGCAACTAGGCAGAAATAACCCTGAGTCTGCACTTATCTCCTCGCACCTCATGGCACCAGGAGATCTTGCAGCACTTCAGCCTCAGCACCCTGGTTAAGACTTTCTAAACCCAGGACAGAACCTGGGGAACCTCACTAGGTAGATAGATACCTTTTCCCAGTTAAATACATAGTCATTGACTACTTATTTTGAACATGATGATTCACCTACCCACCTAACAGAAATTCTGTTTAGACTGCATTTCCTTAGCTTATTAATGAAAACCTCCTGTGTTCTCATGTTTCCTTTTCTTAAAGATGATCATTATTACATCTGGCTTTCCTAGTCATTTGGGGCCTCACCTGACCTCCATGAGGTCTCAGAGGTCTCAAAGCCAGTAAGACTGAAATTACTAACCAGTAGGGCTGTGCAAGACATCATCATTTTGTTTTAATGTCCATTTTGCTGTTTTGAAGGGGCGGTATTTCGTTTTGTCATTTTGTCTAATTTTTGAAGTGCTGTTCCATTTTGTTTCGCTGTTTCAACACGTTTCAATGTTTCACCCATAGATTATAATGGGGAATCCTGAAAATGCTTAAAACTTTGACGTTTTGTGCCTAATTTGGATGAAAATTGCAGGGATGGTAGCTCCTTCTGAGGGCATGGAGCCTGCCCGGTTTCAAGGAGATAGGTGCAGAGGTGTCTTGGAAACCGCACCTCAAACTGGAAAAAGCAAAGCTCATGACACTTGCTGGCAGTGGCAGCCTCCCTTCATCCGGCATGCAGATCTGGGAGCCTGCACCCCAGGAGGGCTGTGCTGGACTCTTCCTGGGAGCCCCGGATCTGCACGGGCCCCCAAAGCTGCATGCAGGATGACAGGAGGCTGCTGCTGCTGCCTGGAACTGGCGCTGGGCACAGCCTGCACCCAGTGCCAGAGAAGACTAATGCTGCTAGCCCCAGGCAGCAATGGCAGCCTCCTGTCAGCCAGCCTGGTGGTGGGAGGCAGAGAAGAACCGGGGATGCGTTCCAAGCACCTCTGTAGCCCCATGGAGTTTGGACCAGTGGCGGGAGGTGGAGCACAGCCCTGGCGCTGCTTGCCTTCCGCCACTGGGCTGCGGTCTGATTGGCTCCATTAGCCACATGGAGTGCAGCCTGGCGATGGGAGATGAGCAGAACTAGGACTGTGCTCTGTCTCCTGCTGGTGGGCTGACCTCCAGGGGCTCTGTAGACCCACAGTGCACAGCCTGGCAGTGGGATGCAGGCAGAGCCAGGGCTGTGTTCTGCCTCGTGTCTCCAGACTGAGCTCCATGGGGCTGTGAAGCCGATTGAAGTGCAGCCCAGCAGCAGGAGGCAGGCAGAGCTCCAGTTGGCTCCTCCAGCCCCACAGACCTCAGCCTGACGGCAGGAGGCAAGGAAAACCAGGGCTACACTCTGCTTTGCCACCGCTGGGATTAGCTCCCTGGGGTTGCAGAGCTGCTTGGAGCACAGCTCTGGCTCTCCCCTGCTTCCTGCCACCAAGCTGCTTTGACACTTGAAACGTTTTGAAACTTTTGAAATGTTTTGAGTGCCCTCATTTTGTTTCAAAGCCTTTCCAAAGCTTTTTGTTTCATTTTGAGGTCTCTGCTTCGCGCTCGAAACTTGTTGAAACAGCTTTGAAATGAAACACTCAGCAAAACTTCACACAGCCCTACCAGCCAGTTCCTTGAGTACTCTAGAATGCATCTAGCTTCTTTAAGTAACCACTCACCTGGTTTTCAACTATGCTAGGCTGCTTATCTCCTTTCCTATCCTTGCTGTTAACTTTACTCATTGCCTGATAGCTTATCTTATTTTTGAAGGCTGAAGTAAAAACGGCATTAATACGTCAGCCTTCTCTTCTTCATCCATTTCTAGATTACCATGTGTGTTCAGCAAGGGGCTTACGCTTTCCTAGGTCTTTCTGAAATAACTGCAGATTCCTTCTATGCCCTTTGCTCCAGCTACATCTCAGTTCATGTCTTGGCTTTCCTGATTTTTTTTTTCCTTACATGCCTATGCAATACTTTTGTATTCTTCCCTAATAATATGGGCAAGTTTCCACTTTTTGTAGGATTCTTTTTGAGTTTCAACTAGCTGAAGAGTTCACTGCTTAATTAGGCCAGTCTGTGGCTGTATCCTTAATATTACCTTCTTGGGTACGACCAGCTCTCCTTGACTCCTTTTTTTCCCTCAAATTTGCCTCCCAGTTCCCTGAGTTTGTTCAGGGCCGCTTTTCTAAAGTCAACTCTATGGGCTCCTGCTCCAATCTGTGCTAATTATCATACAGACTCGATTGAGCTGAATGAGCTTAAGTTAAAGTGGCCTCACTTCTGTTAAGAAGTGCAGGAAGCTGAATACACAAGACAGTGCAGTGCATTAAAGTGTCCCCCCACCCTTACCCCAGAACACATGTAAAGTTGCCCCAGAAGATCAGGATAAACTGAAGCCTGAGGCTAGTTGGCAGACAAGGGTGGAGGGAGTTGTTCTAAGCTAAGGACCAGAAAGACATAGAGAAAGTGTAAGAAGGAATCAGTGAAGATGAATAGGAAGAAATGAAAGCAAGGATGAGATTTACTGTTTAAAATGAATGGTTCAAAAATTGCCTCTCCTGTATGCTATTGTTTGCATCTTTTGCAAAGAAATATCCTGTTTCTGAAGACAGCTGCTTTAAGACCATCCATCTGGTAGGAATTTAAGGCTTGAAAGTGTAAATTATTTACCTGAGTTGCTTTTTGCTGTATAAACTGTGCAAGTTTGGTTGTGGGAGTAGTAGCAGAAGTCCCTGTAGTACATTTAATGTTGTATTCACTCTGGGATCTTTTGTTATTGATAATGTGAATCTCAGGTATTTTCAAGCCCAGAGACTGAAATATATAGGGTGCAGTGTGGGGGAGGAATATTTTTTGGGGAAAAAGAGTTCTGAAAGTTGGAACTTTTTAAAGTTTGTGTTAAGTGGAGCACTGACAACTGCCAGAGTTTTATGTGCTTCTTAATTAAGAACATTTCTTAAAGTGCCTTCTAGTGCTGTATAGGAGCTGATGGACCATTGGATGAAGTTGTCTTGATGCTGACTCAGAATTTTTAAAAATTATCGAACATATTATCCTTAGTACTTAGAAGAATTTTTGGGCTGTTTAGTGAAATCTTATTGCTGCTGTGGAGTCCCTGCTGGAAAGTGCTGTCTGTTCAGGAATTTGGAGACACATCCCCACAGAAATATTAAACTTGATTAATTGCTCTGAATGCTGCATAGAATTGAAAGACGATAAATTTTGTTTTAATAGTTCTATTTTTTTTTTACCTTTTGAGTATGCTGGCTTTCAAATCTCCACAAGTCATGAAGAAGTATGATTAAAAATGTTATACATTGTTCTGAGTTACATTTTCTGTCCAGTTATGCTTGGATTATCCACATAGTATTTTGAGGCAGCATACTTATGGAGAAGCAACATTTTATTAGGCAAAACAGCATCTGGCCTGGTCTTTGACAATTACATTTTTCCATGTGTAGCACGCTAACTAACCATCTTGTAACCTCAGGAGGTCATCTAGTCCAACCCCCTGTTCAAAGCAGGACTGTCCTCAACTAAATCATCCCAACCAACGCTTTGTCTAACTGGATTTTGAAAAAATCCAAGGATGGAGCTTCTACCATGTCTCTAAGTAACCCATTCCAGTGCTTCACCACCCTCCTAGTGAGAGTTTTTCCTAATATCCAATCTAAACTTCCCTTGTTGCAACGTGAGACCGTTGCTTCTTGTTCTGTCATCTGTCATCACTGAGAACAGTCTAGCTTCATCCTCTTTCGAACCCCCTTCAGGTAGTTTGTCTGCTATTAAATCCCCTCTAAGTCGTCTTTTCTGCAGACTAAATAAGCCCAGTTCCCTCAGCTGTCTCCCAGCCCCCTCACCATTTTTGTTGACCTCTTCTGGACTCTCTCCAATTTGTCTACGTCCTTTCTGTGTGTGGTGGGTGGGGGATGGGGATGCAATACTGGACAGTACTTCAGGTGTGGCCTTACCAGTGCAGAATAGAGTGGAATAATTACTTCCCTTGACCTGCTGGCACTGTTCCTACTAATACAGCCCAGTAGGCTGTAAGCCTTCTTGGCAAGGAGGCCATTTACTACTGCTACAAAAGGCACTGTTGCTCTCTTCAAAGCCAAATCCTTGCCTCTCAAAAGTAAATGGGAGTTATGTCATTGACCCCAGTGGAAATTGGATTGCTGGAAACAAAGCTATTCTTCAACGATTCCCCTTGTGCTCCGACCAGATTGTTGTTTGAAGTGAATACTATGTTTTAAGAACTGTATCTGAGGACATATTTTGGCATTGATGCAAAGAACATAAGAATTACCATTTACTGGGTCAGACCAGAGGGTCTTGTTCAGTGTCCTCTAGCAGAGGGTGAATTGGGTATGACCAGGGTTTCCCCCCTCCTTTCCCTGCCCCCACTGTTCCTCTCTCACTTGCAACCTCCAACATTTAAGGTCTAGGAAGTTCTAATTTAGAGGCTGTATCTTTAACTCCCATGCTCAATAATTACTGATGTCTGTTTCCTCCAAGTATTTGTCCAATCCATTTTTTAATTTGTGTAAACTGTCACCTTCCACAACCTCTGGTAGCAGTGAGTTCCACATTTTAATTGCACAGTGTGTGGAAAAAACCCTTTCTTTTGTTAATTTTAAATGTACGATCTGCTACTTTCATTTTTTGGCCCCTACTTCTTGTATTGTGCGATAAGTAAATAATAAATCCCTATTTTTTCTCTTCACCGTGTAGTATTTTGTAAACCCTTATCATGTCCCTCTCCCTCCCCCCTGGTGTGTCTCTTTCTTTGAAGAGGCTTAGCTTCTTTAGTCTCTTCTCATATAGAAGCCCTTCATACTGCTGATCATCCTTGTTGTCCTTCTCTATATCCTTCTGAGGTGAGGGAACCAGAACTGGGCACAGTATTCAAGGTGTGGATGCACCATGCATTTATAAAGGGACATTGTGACACTTTCCATTCTGCTTCCCTTAAGTCTCTAAAACTTTGTCAATTTGATGGCAGCTGAGCCGATGTTTTTAGCAAACTGTCCACAGTGACACCCAGATCTCTTTTCTGTATGATAACAGCTAATGTAGAGCGCATCAGCATAGGTATAGTTGGGATTATTTCTACCCAGGTGCATCACTTCCCACTTAACTACATGGCAGATGAAATTCAATGTAGGTGTCCATTTGGTTAGTCATGCCAGATCCTTCTGTTGTCCCTTAGTCCTCCTTGATCTTTACCACTTCAAATAATTTTATGTCACCAGCAAATTTGGCCACCTCCCTACTTGCTACTTTTCCCAGGTCATTTCTATGTTAAACAGCACTGGTTGCAACATGGATCCCTGGTGGACTCCACTATTTACTTCTTTCCATCCTGAAAACTGATCATTTATACTCACTCTTTGCTTTCTATCTTTGAGCCAATTTCTAATCCATGAGTGGACATTCCATGTAATCTCATGACTAGTTAAAAGCCTCTGATGGGGGACTTTGTCAGAGGCTTTTTGGAAGTCCAGATGTACTGTATCACTGGATGGTCCCAATCCACAGCAGATTGACACCCTTAAAGAACTCTAGTAGGCTGGTGAGGCATGATTTTTCCTTTGACAAATGCACGTTGATTTCTTCCCAGCAACTCGTGTTCATCCATGTGCTGAACAATTCTTTTTTGTATTATTAGGATTGTTTCTACCAGTTTTCCAGGAACACTGCTCTGTATCCTGTTCCTCTAGAGAAGTGGTTTTCAACCCTTTTTTCATTTGCAAACCCCTAAAACATTTTGAATGGAAGTGTGGATCATCCTGCATTTAAAATGAGCTCAAAATACCATTAGATTACAAAGACTGTACCGTGAAGATTGTGGCATCACTGCAGAATGGATCATTCAGATTCAACTGGGGCAAAGTGTGCTGATCGGTTTTGGAAGCTGCTTACTTCAATAAAAATATTCTCATAGTATCAGTTTGTACTTCATGTACTTTACACAGCCAAAATAAAGTAGATCTATACTATGTAATGTCACTCCAGCTTCTTCATAGTTGAACACTAGGAGAACAGCACAGGCATGTTAAAGTCAAATTTCCCATCAGTGACTTCTTTTTCTTTCACAATATATAAAGTTATTTCAAGCATTGCTCATTCCTCACTGAAAGGGGTAATGGAAAGCATGGTACTGTATTTGTGCCTAATACTTAAGAGTGAGATTCTACACCAGGGATGTCAAGCTCACATTGTGTTGTGGGCTGGATCCAGCCTGGAGCACAAGAAAATGACAGCAGTGGCAGCTCCAGCTCAAATCTGGAGCATGTCATGGCAGTGGCAGCTCCAGTTCCAAAATAGAGCATGGGGTGGCAGCAGCAGCCCCAGCCACATGCCCCATGCTGGAACTGGAGTTGGAGCTTCCTAATCACCTTGTGCTCCAGCTCTAGCATGGGGTACGCAAGGCACATAACAGGGGCTGAAGGCACTCCCCACGCTCTGCTGCTGAAGCTGCTATATGCCCCCAGTTTCCAGTGTCCCTCTGATAATCAACTAGGCTGGAGAGAGTGGCCCGTGGGTTGTATGTCTTATACCTCTGTTCTAACACAAACTGTAGCCATAACTGAGTCAGCAACTGAGTTAAAATATTAGGTCTCCTATGCAGTTCCCCAGGTCAGAAATTGTCATGTATGTGGGTGCTATCCTGGTTGATTTTTTTTTTTTTAGACATTTTTTTTTAATAGTGCAAGACAACACTTCTACTCATGTTAGCATTTGCATTTTTACATATTGTAGAATGCTGTGTATGCCATAACAACTGTTCATTCTGGGTTTTAAATTCTAAAGAAGTTGTTTTTTTGTTTGGGTTTTTTTTGTTAAAGTTCATTGAATTTCTGTAGTTGCCGTCTACAAACAAATTAGTTATAGATTATATCCTTTCTTTTTCTCCTTTTGATTATTTTAGATGCCTGAAAGTAACTTTATGGCTTTTTATATTAGATAATAAATGGTAGTGATATAAATTGAAAGCTAAAATTGACTAATATAAAATATTTTACATTGGAGTTTTTCATTTTTCTATGGCTTTCTAAGCATTATCTATAAAAAAAAAAAAAAAAAAAAAAAAATTAAATAAAACCAAAACAATTTATTTCCATATAGTTAGTGTGTGTTACTTTTTACTTTGAAAATTAACTTATTAAGATCTTTCTTTGACCAATGATTTCTATTTTAGCTTTTGAATCAGATTTGCTATTAAGAATATAAATAATTATTTGTATGATATGAGGAGATATGTGGGCTTCCATTAGCAACATAATTCAATGCCAGTGATACCAGTTAAAATGTGCAGAACTCACAAATAAGTTTGGTTTTTTTTCTGAAATAAAATACTGTAATAAAATTACTTTGAGGTCACTTATGTCATATTTTAGACTTCTGGAAAAGCAGGATATTCTTGCACAAAATAGCGCTTTTATATTAATAGCATGCAATAGTAAAAGAATTTAACAAATGGCTATAATCTAGGTTAGTCTTTTCAGTTGGATTTGCAGGTAACTTAATATCTGTGAAAAGCAAATTGGAAATTGGTTAAAGAGAGCTTATCCCTGTATTTGGTAATCACTGTCAGAACATAACTATAAATTAATTTAATTAGATTTTAAGGGTCACTTATTATGTCATTTTAATGTACTGTGCAAAGCAATGAAATCTGTAGGGTATCAGCGCATTGTACTGAACTAAAAAATGGAGAGTAACAGCTGAATGGCAGTGCAATGTAGCAAGAGGCTTACTGCAGTATTAAATCAGCTTCTTGTCAATTAGTTGCTGTCACAGTTCACCTTCAAGAATATGGTGTGTGTGTGTGTGCGCGCATGTTTAAATATTTGAAGGTATTAATAGGTTCTTTTTCAAATATGCTTATTTTGCTACTCTCTATTATATGGGGGGGGACAAATTTTATTCCTTTGGGGACTTCTTTTTTTTAAAAAAAAAGCTCTGTCATGGACATAGGCCTGCATATTGACTAAGTTAACTTCCTGTTTGACAGCCCTGCATGATTACTATACATGCTGTGTTGCTAATGCATGGCAAGTCCTGATATTCTTAGAACATCTAATTTCCTCTTTACAGGTCAGTGCACCTTTCATATATCTAATTAGATTGAACAGAACTACCACAATTGTGAAGCATGAAAAAACAATGATTGGTCATTCAGTTAAAACCAAAGAAATCTCACAGCATGGTGCTTTCATCTTCCCAATAGGGTGGTAATCTTCTGTAAACAGTTTTAAGTCAGCTTTGCATTTTCAACTAGGATATTTTTTTTCTAAGCAAAGATGAGGAAAAAGCCTCTTAAGAGATGAAATACTTAATATGTTAATCTTACCTCCCATTCCCTCCACTGCATAAAACACTTACTGCATGGAGGAAACTTTATATGCCTAGAATGTATTTGCTTGTTTGAAACCAAGGCTCTCTTACAGTTCCATTTAAGTTAACAGTTAGCATTGTTCATCTATTTTGCTAGGTGTAGGGGGAAAACTTCACAACTTGAAACAGTGAAAAATGTCATAGTTTGGGTCTCAAATCAGAGTGGTATTACAGCCTTACTTGCCACATCTCTCCTAAGCTAGGTGCATTTAGGAGTCCTATTGTTCCATTTGTTCTACTGGCCAGTCAGTCAGTGGTACTAGAATTTATAAGGGTGGCTGCCTCGGTCTGAGGCAAAAAGGTGCTACTGGAGCCATGGACCACTAGCAGGGAGCTGTAGGGTACTGGAAGTAATATCTAGCAAAGGGATGCTTAGCTCCTGCAGAAACATGTTACTTGCTCCTTGCCTACTGCAGCTTAAAAACATAACAGTTACCAATGCCAAGTTGAGCCACAGCAACCAAGAAAGAGAGATTCCGCTCCAGTTAGACCAGGGGTGTCCAACCTTTTTGAATGTGGTGCCAGATCATGAACTTTTTATCACCCAGTGGGCCGGTAGGAGTGGGTGCTCACATGGCCTGTCCAGTCCGGCTGCAGCCTGGGGGCACAGGGGTCAAGGGGTGCTGCCTGACCCCAACATGTCCTCCCTGCCACCAGGGTGGCCTTGAGGATGTTCCCACACCTGGACACCTGGGCTCAGCAGCCAGGGGACATGTGGGGGCTCTGCAGGGGGGTGTAGGTTGTGCAGGGACATCCCCCTGCTCCCTCTCCCCTGGGGCAGCCCGAGCCCAAGCAGCAGGGGTCCCTCCCTCCCCAGGGCCCACGACTCACCACCCCTAGCGCAATGTCTGCAGGTATGGAGGTGGGAGCGGTGCCAGCTTCCCGCCCCAACAGCCACAGCAGCATCATCTCCTGTGGGCCCAGCTGCAGCATCCATCTGCGCCCCCTGTGCCCGCCCACCTGCTGCACTGCGACCTTTTCCAGCCCATGTGGCCGGTGGGGACCGGCACAGGGCAGGGCCGGCATGCAAATGAGGAAGGGAGGGGCGGGACTAGGAACAGAAACCCTGCAGTGTGGGAGAGGGGAGGAGCTGGCATGTAAATGAGGAAGGGAGGGCGGGGTGGGGTGAGGAAAGAACAGTGAAATGAGGGGGGAGGGGAGGAGCTGTACTGTGTTGGCAACATCAAGCTGATGCGGTGCATGTGGGAACCTTGCCCCTTCCTCAGCCCTTCAGCAGCCATTAGGAAGCGGCTGAGGGAGGGACAAGGAGTTCCTGTCGCAGCACCGTGGGCCACAGAAAATGGCTTGGCAGGCTGCACGTTGGACAAGCCTGAGTTAAACTCTTGTTCCTGTTGAAATGCCACCTGTTAGTTTGGAGTCGCTTTTCTCCCCCTCCCGACCACATCTGAGAGTACTAGAGGTATGATAGCCTTTCAGATGCATGACTTTTTTTCTTTTTGTTTTCTCACATGTTCCCTGGTTTTGCCCAAATACAGTTAAGTCCTGGAAAAATGCAAATGTCTGTCTAGATGTTGCCAGGACATAAGCAGTCAGTCTGGGTCTAGTGACCTTGGCAGTATTCTAAACATAACCATTTACTTGGATAAATATTACCTTCCCTCCGTTCTCCAAATTTCAAAATTTGAGATAAATGTCTTTTCATCCAAGAAGCTTTTCTAGTTTTTCCCACATTTTCTGTTGACAAATATCACTCTTGTGAGTAACACGGAATTTTCCCCTCTTTCTTCAGATATAAAATCTTATGGTAGTAACTCTATGAGGGCTTTAATGCAAAATCTGTTTTTCTGGTGTCTGATTTGAGAAATACCTGCTAGAGATCCCTGTATGAAACCATAATTGGCTCGTATATTCTTCTTTTTGTTTTCCTTCCGCAACAGATTTTTTTTCCAAGTGACAACTGAGACTGATTATCCTCATCCCGGAATATGTTGAACCATAATGTAACCATCTCCCAAGTGTTGATATGCATTGATATGAGCAGCAGAGAATACAGGCAACAGCTGTTCAGGAATTGGAGGCAGTGTCATTAGAAATATAAGCAAACTGCACAGACACAGTAAAAACATCAATTTTGTATAAATCCCAGTGTTTTTTTTTAATTTAATCCATTGATAATAGCTATTGCTTTGAAGTGGAAGCAAAAATGGAAGTTGTGTTCTTTACTTGGTACAGCTCCATAATATTCTGCTAAATAAATAATGTGTGTGTCTATTTGAAGTTTTCATTTGCATATCCATGGCCATATCCTTCCCAACAGTTACTCCAGCATTTTATGTTTTCTCTGCTGAGTCAGGTATATAGCTGATATAACTAATTTGCCTCAAGGAAAATCCAGGGAGATGAGTAGTAGCTGCAGACTGAATGTAAAAAAATCATACATTTACTCTGTTAGGTTATGATTATGTGAGTAGGATTGTAGAATAGTCATTCTTGCTTTACATTGTGACTGCTTGCTTATTATCTCATAGTTAAAAAGAAGGCAGGGTAGATTTGCACCATAGACCAATCAGATATACATCAGATATGTCTGATTTAGTTTGTAAGGTTCAGCTCCACCCTGCCTTTTACCTGAGTTCAGACTAACACAGTTAACTACTTCTGTCTGCTTGTGCAAGGCATTTGAAATTGTCAGTCAGAAAAATACTGAGAAGCCCAAATAATGTTTGTTTGTTTGTTTGGGTTTTTTTTAAATTGCTGCTGCTCATACAAATGCAAGGAATAATCTCCATATTTTATTAGCTATGATAAAAATATTTTGAAAAACAAAAATATGATAGAACATACCAGTCTTAGCTGTTTTTACCCATCAATTAATGTTAATTGCATTTTTTGTGATGGTCTAGAAGAAGGTCGTTAAATAGTTTACATAGTCCACAAGAAAGTGGTTAAATGCCAAAACACTGGCATTTCTAGTAGACCTGCCAAGAGAGATATCTTGTTTCTTTTAAAACGATGACAATCAAGATAGCTAAGAATTTATTTTTCTAATTATAGTTTTGTCAAATCCATTTAATATCAAGATATAGCCTACCTGTGTGGATTCATGACATATATTTGTGGTCACCCAAAATAAACATGAAAGCTTATTAAGTTGGGTGATGGTATTTATTTTCTAAAGCTTCAGTGTTATAACATGATTATCCTGCAGTACTTCATAATTTTGTAATATTATTCAGCCCATTTTATTGTTCATAATACAACACACTTGTAGTTCATGGCCCTGCATTCTCACCCAAGGCTTGAAATGAAGTCCTTATGTGAACGTCTCTGCGAATTACAGAAATGCAAGGCTGTCTTAAAAATAACTACAATATTCTTTAAGGTAAACTGAAAACAGATAGTCTTTTAGGCACCTTCTATTTTTTGTGCAGAAAAATAGTGACATTTTTAATCTGCATAATGTTCCCAACTAAGGAGAGATATACATGTCTTAATAGCACATAGAAAAAGATATCTACATTATGTATTATAATGATTTTCAGCACTAATTGAATTTGCTTACAACTAGAAAGAGTATAACGTTAACAATATCATTACTAGAGCTGGTTAAAGTAAATAGGAAAATTTTCTCTGCGATATTTGTGAAAAGCTTTTTTTGTTGTTTGTTTTTTGTCAAAGAACATCTGTGACCAACTGTAACAATCAAACTACCAGTGGTTGTAAGGACATCAGTATTTATATCCTTAGGTGAAGAAGTATTTATATGGGAGAATAATTGATCAGGTAATTACTCTTTCAGGCCCTTGCTGTAATAGCACTGTGACAGGAGTAATCCATTCATACTGGAGACCTGTGATTCAGTAATCACTCCAGTGTATTAGACCTGTATATGTTTCAGTGTACATTGGCCATGTTTATCCTTTCTTCTTTACCCTTCCATTAAGAATATTGAGAGAGATGTAAAAAAGCAAAGCAAAAAACCCCTCCATTTTTCAAGGAAGTAAGAGGTGATAAAAGTCTTGAATTAGCCTTGAATAAGGCTAATGTGCTGCTGAGGAGCACACCTTCCATCACTTTACACAAACCTGTGAAAGAGCCAAAATATTAGTAATGTTATATTTTTCTCACTTTGTCCTTATGTAATGCCCTTACTACAGTATTTCAGAGTGTTTGAGTATGCAGTCTTTCTTGAAAAACATGAACATATGCTGCCACACAAAATCATACTTATGTCTGAAATTTCTTATCTATTGTCATTAGGAATGACTCCCAGGATGGCTATAGCCAAAAGAAATTAGGTTAGAGAGAGAAATATTCTTTCATGTTATTTTGTGCATTTGGCTGCATTTTGTTGGCTGTATGGTTTTCCCCTATTTTGAGTAGGTCTTTATACATTACAAGGCAAGAGAAAAATGTATTTAAAGATAGAAATATGATTGACAAAACGGGTAAGGCAAACATGCTTGTGTGGAACCTAAATTGCATTTTTACCCTCTTCTTTAAATTGACTGTATAGTAAGTCGACAGTGGGTGCATCTACAGATACAGTTAGCATGCAGCAATAAATTCCAGCACATATTGTGCCAGCATTTATTGCTTCGGGCGCTGTGGCTGAATTGTGCACCCAGGACTGCAGCACATTGAGCCGGTTTGGAGCAGCCGTGCCTGGCAAGAGGCTGTAGGGGTCAGCCTGCCAGCCTGGGGCTGCTCCGACCTGGATCAATGTGCTGCAGAGGGGCTTGCTGGGGCACTAGGGTGCTCCAGTGTGGGGCTAGCCTGAAAACTGCCCCAGCACTAAAAAACCGATGTTCCCCAGCCAGCCCCATCACTGTTTACACTTGTGTTGATGCAGAGTAAATAACTCCACCACAGGATAGTACTTCTACAGAGAAGTATTGTCCTGCAGCAAAGTAAATTAGTTTACTCCATCCTAATATGGAGATGCCAAGACACTTACTGCAGAGGTAATTAGGCATCTCTGTAGTAAACATTTCATGTAAAAGTTCCCAGTTTCTGTTTTACTGAGGGAAATCTGGGAAGAGGAGAAAGGAAAAAAAAAATGAGAAGACATGGTTTCTTTTTGCAGATATTGCAAAATTTTGAATGCTTGAATCAAGTTATGATCACAGCTGTTGTTCGAACATAATTTTGCTAAAATAGAACATACCCACTTAAAAAACAAAAACAAACAGCTTTTGAACAATTGCATTACTTTGTGAAATTTAGGTTTCTTTGAAGGACCTAACTCCATCAGGGGTAGATCCAGGGGGTTGTGGCAGTGTCATTGCACCCTTCCTCCAACCTCCACTGCCACTGTCCATATTTGATCTGGGTGCACCAGAACCACCCCTGCCCCTTGGCAGGGGAGGGCAGATTTCCACTTACTGCACCTGCTTTTTCCTGCCCCCCCGGTGTCTGTCACTGGCTGGTGCTAGAAGGAACCCACCCTATACTACCGCCACTGTCCCTGGCTGACTTGGGCATGGGGGGCAGCCCTAGAGTCACTTCTGTTCCACTCCAGCCATGGGCTGCAGGGAGCAGCTGTGTAATGTGCTGGGCTTGGCAGGTAACAGTGGTAGTATGCAGGTGCCTTTTGCCAGCGGGGAATACTGGCAGGCACTGCAGGAGCACAGTTGTACCCCCTTTCTACCATCACTGTCCTCAGCTTCTGCCCCAACCCAGCTGTGGGCTACAGCTACATGGAGTGCCAGACTCAGCCAGGGATAGCAACGGCAGCGGATGGGTTTTTTCTTCCTCCACTTGCTCCTGTCCAGTCCTCCAGTATCCACAGCTGGCTCCAGCCACACCTTGTCTCATAGTATAAGGGGCAGTGTGCTGCACCTCCTTTAGAAAGTCTTGGATATGCCTGTGGACTCCACTGAGTAAAATAAAACCCAGAGCTAGGAAAATGTCTGGATTTACCACCAAATAAGGCTTAAAGGGAGAAAACCTGGTGTCCAGAATTGTATTTCATAGCAACCTTATGAATACAGAAACAATGTTCAGGATAACAGCTGGACTTTAAAGCATATTTATATTTGGAGAACAAGAAAGTTTCCTTCGAGAATGTAAATGTGATTTTTTTTTTCAAACATTTCTTTCTGAAGAGATGTTGAATAGCAAAACACAAATCTGTGGTATTAAAAAAGAGAAACCAAATCATCTTTATGTAATTGTATTAGTAATTATTCCAGCTCTGTTTGTTTCTTTCTGCATTTCGCATAGTTTTTTATTTGACCATGTTCATCTTGTTGCAGCTCTTATTCCATAAGCATATTCGCATTTAAAACAATTTAGCACTTTGGTTAGTGCAGACAGGAATTTCCTCCCCACCCCTTCTACTCCCCTCTCCCACTTTCACAGGTAGTTAGGTGTCAGATTAATCTGAGATCAAAGAAAAGGAAAGTGAAAATAAGAATAGAAAGAATATTGTATTAAAATGTGAACCTGTGGTGATCAGACTTCTTTTAAAATTCTTTGACAATTCATATAGTGCTGCTGCAGGTCAATGGCTGCTAGGTGTGAGATAGCTACAGAAAATGAACCGTGTGGACATTTTAGGCAGGATTGTGTTAGATGTCACATCAGTTAAAATGCTGGCAAGCAGGTCTGTGCTCAGCCTCCCACAATTGAATGGCAACCGGTGTAGCTTCATTACTGGTAGCAAAATTAAGAAATATAAAGAAACGAGATAGATTAAGCAACATGTAAGGGATGAAGGATAAGTGATCCGTAAGAGAGATTAATGACAAGAACGGTAGGATATGACTTACAGATAAGATACTTTATCTCTGTATTTCTGAAGTACCTATCATCATAAACTCTAGTCAAAGATTTAGGTATACCTTGGCAGTTCGAGTAAAGACCTTTTTTTTCTTCAGGAGAAGCATTAGTGTTGATTTAATGTGGGTTCTTTGGAGGAAGGCTTTTGCTAAGATGTACTGAATTCTGGAGGGCTTGTTTTTGTTCTCATTGCCAGAGTAACAGAGTTCCTGGGGGAAATACTGCAATTTAAAACCCTCTGAGACGTGTTGCTTCTCTAATGCTGTGTCCAGAAAGCCATTTGTGGGTTGTGTAGTTTGCACAGGCAGAGCTGTGCTAACTTTAGTTGAGCATGGGCAATAATCTTAAATTAAGCCAAGATGGTCTGGCCTGCTAAATGTAAGTTAGCAACTGGACTGCATTCCCTGGGTTCCTAGAGGGCTTATTAGCTCAGGTTGAAGTGTATACAGTCACATCTTCACTGCCACTCTTTGTGCTAGCTAGACAGTGGGGGAAAAGCTGTTCAGGGAAGTGCGGCATTTCCTTCATTGGCAGTTTTCAAGAAGAGGTTGGATAGGCATTTGCATTTGGAAAACACATAAAAGTAGCGCATCCTGCACTTGTGCTTGCGGTTGGCCTTCAAGTCTCTTCCAGCTCTGTGGTTTTCTTTTCTTTTTCTTTTCTCACTCCAGTCTCTTACAGCATGTTCATCTTCCTCTGTATTGACAATGTCTTCTAACACTTGTAGTAACATACCTCCACTACAATGCCTCCCCTTTCAAAATTAGGTCTATTCATTTTGCCTAATGAATGAACTACAACTAATTCCTTATCTACACTGCAGTTCTACTGATCTCTTATCTTGTTTAGCTTGATTTTATATATGGATCCTTACTGAATCATTTACTGAAGTCTGATGTGTTATATTTGTGTTATTTGTGGGTTCAGCAGGGGTGCTATAGTCCAGGAATGGGTTAGACTTTATTAATGCAGTAAACTAAATGAGAGGAATATAATTGGGAGATGGGAGATAAATGTGTTATGGAACTGCTTGGAATCTTTTGATCTCTACTGTATTTCCTTCAACAAATCTAAAAATCAGCTGTCTTTTCAAAGAAAGGTATCAATCCAGTTAGTGTGGCATGATCTAACTTTGGTAAATGCATATTGTATTATTCCATTTTCTATTGTCTCCATATTTTTAATTATTCTTTCTTTTAACAGTTATTTAAAAGCCTTGCGTGCTACTGAGGTCAGAATAAAAGACTTGTAGTTTCCTGGACCACTTCTTTTCCACTGTAGGAAATCTGTAAATCAGTGGTTCTCAAACATTTTAGCCTCGAAGCACCCCTCACTGGACTCAAGGCACCCATCAATATGCTCAAAGCACCCCTTCATAACTTCTGTGAATTGAATGGAACTCCACTTACAAAAACTAATTTATTTATTAGTGTGTTTACAATCTTGCAGAGGTACCAGGAAGGAATTAAGTCTGTCTGTGCTTATCGGCTTATCTCTTCCTACCTTGGTTATCTCTTCATACCTCCTGACATCCTGGTAGAGAATCACAGCTATAAATAGTGAGACCTCTAGTGGTTGTCTTTATCTCTTTTTTCAGAATCCAACTGCCATGGAAGCAGTGTATACATTGTATGGTATGTTTTATATAATAATCAGTTATTCAAACTCCATTGTGTATATGGTTCCTTTTTACTACATACATTGTGAACAGGGCAAAAGACATACCCTATAACTAAATTGAACTTTAGTGGATGCTTTAAAGCTGCTAGAGAAAATCTTCTATAAAATAAATGTTTTCTTGTGTATGGATATACTCAGCTGTTTCTTGAGTTTAATAAGTATGTTTAAGAATACTGATTTCTAATTTAGGTACCACTCAATTATGTACATGCATTTACTTCTTAGAATGCTGGAGAAAACGTTCAACAACATGTATTATTGACTCATGGGTGGCTGTTGCATCATTTTTGTGTTTATGATAATTAACACTAGACTGATCCAAGGCAGCTTTTGTTATACCTCTTCACTCTGATTGACCTATTATGTATGCTGTAACAAATGTAAAGAATTACATGCTTAAAAAGCGTGTGTCACTCAAATGTCTGCAGTTTATTCATTAAACTATTTAATTAAATTCAAAGGCACTGATTAGCAAATTATGTTTAGTGGTAGAAATAATTGTAAACGTACAAATACAATATTTCTTATACTAAAGAAAACAGTTACGTTGATTTAATACCTTCAAATATGTTGTTTAGCAGTTGATAGCTATATTTTTCTTTGTGGAAAAAAACATTTTCTGCTGCTTAAAAAAACACACATGATATTGTTAAACAATAAGACAACTGTTCTTTATACAAGCATGTTAATGTTGTTTTAATTAATTCAGTCTTCTCCACAACCAAAATACTTGGAAGATGGGGTTATTCAAAGTCCACCTTGATGAAAGTCTATAAATATTCCAATCTGTAGTGATGAAAGAATTTTATTATTCATAAAGTATTCATTTGAGTTGATGCTAGCATGGTATTCCCTCCACTACTGCATTCCAGCTGCCTATGCAGAGGTTCCTTAATAGCTTATTTGGAATCCAGGATGCAAGATTAATTAAAGTAATGCTAAACATCTTGAGAATAAGTGTTGCATGGAGATATTACCAATGTTCCCTCAATTCACAGCACACTGCACAGTCACTATAATTATAATGTCTGCAAGATACTGTGAGTATCACAAGGGAATGTCAAATCCTCTAATTAGCAGCATTTAAAAAGCAGAAAAATACAATATAGCAACTGCTTATAGAGAAGTGAGAATTTGACTTGACTGACAGGATAAAAATCTGATGGGGAGCAATAGATTGTGACTAACTCATTGTCCATTTTCCTACAGATACAGGTACTCATTCTAGATAAATTCTTACACTTACATGAATACATTCTTTCTCAGGCAGGTCTGCAGATTCTAACAGTAGGTCTTCATCTTACCCTGCTTCTTTTGGAGTTTGAGGATCTGTTGTCACCGCAAGCCAAAAATTAAGCTGCCGGTGATGTAGGTCTCCCTTACATGTTACAGATATTGCACAATTAACTTCCTAATTGTGCAGTTACTTAAGACCAGCTACATGTGCAAAGTAAAAAGCTATAGCTATAGATTTAGACCTTGAAAATGTGTACTGACTTCAAAGCTAGTTGCTATCCAGTTTTAATTTGTATGTGTAGCAGGGTCACAGCCACAGGAGTACACCTCCCAGCCACAAGAGTGTACCGTGCCCAGCCTGAAACCCCTTTGTCCTGAGGGTCAAGGTTGCTATGATTCCCAAGGCTCCGAGGTATATGAAACCTTCAGGATGTGGGAAGTATAGCAGTTGTGATCCCCAGGGCTCAGAGGTGCGTGAAATCATCTTGTGTTTTTTTATAAAGTTACACAACATCACTTAATACATTTTTGTAAATTACATGAACACTTTGCTTTCTCTGGTATAACTATGTAATAGTGGTAAAATAGCCCCCCTCTACATGTTACAGGTATTGTACAATTAACTGGAGACCAGCTATCACACCATGAAAATCTCCAGCCAGCTATAGAGTTATACCTCAAAAGATGTGTACTAACTTTATAGCTGGTTGCTATCAAAGCTTTAATTTGCATGTGTAGCAGGGTATTTCTCTGTGGCTGGGAGCCCCATTGGTTGAGCTGTAGGGGTGCACCATGCCCAGTGAAAAAAACTCAAGCCCTAAGGATTGCAGCAACCACAATCCCCAGGGTATGGGGGTTTCAAACACCCGCAAGCCTTAGAGATTGTGGTAGCCAGGATCCCCAGAGTCCAGGGATACATGAAATCCCTGGACTCTGAGGATCGCATCTGCCATGATTCCTATGGCTCTGGGGTGCGGGAAAACCCCTGAAGCTGGAGGATTGCTGCAGGTGCCTTCCCACCATGAGGGGTAGGATAAAACCCCCAAGGCTGGAGGATCACCATAGGGGTGATCCCCCTGTTCTGGGAGTGCAGTGATTCTCCAGCCCTGGGGGGGTCTCCCTGCACCCCGGTGTGGGGAGATCTCCCCTGTGGCAATCCCCCAGCCACAGGGGTCCATGGGGTGCTCCCACAGCTGGAAGACCCTGAACAGCATGAGGCTCTCTGCCACAAGAGCTTGCTTCTTGCTGCTGCAGGGGGAGCCTAGGATTGGGCTTCCCCTGCACCGGGAAAAAAGGAGCAATGGGACCTAATGTGCTATTCCACAGCCATACATCCTGCCATGCATATGTGGCATGACGGGAGACACAATTTTGTGAACTGTGCATTAGTTCTCATTGTGCCTTTACCTGCTCATGTAGAGGGGGCCATGGTAACGTGAAAAAAGGATTATTACAGTTGTCTTTAAGTATTACAGTTATCTTCAGCCCCAGCAGAGTCTGCTAAGCTGCCAGATCCTGCAGGCAACACAAGCTTAACTGTAGCTACCGCCCTCACTCTCCCTAAGACGAAACGTAAAGTGTTTGTCATGGGAGACTTCATCCTGAGGGGGACCGAGGGGACAATCTGCCTCCCCAACCCCTTAGCCAGGGAATTCTGTTGCTTCCCGGGAGCCCGAATCCGAGACATTGCGGAGAAGATCCCTAAACTCCTCCAGCCCACTGACTACTACCCTATGCTCCTTATCCATGTGGGCAGCAGTAACATGGCTTGGAGCGCTCCCGGCCAGGTCATTTCATAGATTTCATAGACATTAGGGCTGGAAGGGACCTCGGAAGAACATCAAGTCCAGCCCCCTGCCCAAAGGGCAGGAAGTCAGCTGGGGTCATAGGATCCCAGCAAGATAAGCATCCAATTTGCTCTTGAAGGTATTCAGTGTAGGTGCTTGAACCACCTCCAATGGCAGGCTGTTCCTAACCTTGGGGACTTGGACGGTAAAGAAATTCTTCCTTATATCCAGCCTGAAATAGTCTTTTAGTAGTTTATGACTGTTCAACCTCATCATCCCTTGGGGCGCTCTGAACAAATGTTCCCCCAGATACTGGTGGTCAACCCTGATAAACTTATAGGTGGCCATCAGATCACCCCTGAGCCTGTGCTTTTCCAGGCTAAAGAGTCCCATGGCTCTCACCCTGTCATCGTAAGGTCTGTTTTCCTGACCTCTGATTATGCACATGGCTCTTCGCTGGACTCTCTCAAGCTTCTCCACATCCTTTTTGAATTGTGAAGCCCAAAACTGGATGCAGTACTCCAGCTGCGGCCTCACCAAGGCCGAGTACAAGGGGAGAATGGCATCCTGGGATTTGCTTGAGAAGCATCTAAGGATGCAAGCCAGCATTTTGGTCGCTTTACTAGCTGGAGCATCGCATTGCAGGCTCATGTTCATCATGTGGTCAATGATGACCCCCAAGTCTCTTTCTTCCATAGTGCTAGCCACTGCTGAGCCTGTAAGGATGCTGCAGGTTTTTCTTCCCAAGGTGGAGAACCTTGCATTTATCGGTGTTAAACACCATCATGTTCTCTTCTGCCCATTTGCTGAGCCTGTCCGGGTCAGCCTGGATCACCCACCGGCCTTCTGGTGTGGGTGCTTTGCCCCAAAGTTTGGTGTCATCAGCGAACTTGGCCAGTCCACTTCTGACTCCAATGTCCACATCATTAATGAAGATGTTGAACAATATGGGTCCAAGGACAGAGTCTTGGGGGATCCCATTGGTCACAGGACACCATGACGATTGACTTCCATCAATTACTACTCTTTGGGTCCAACCATGGAGCCAATTTCCCAGCTAGCAGATCGTGGTGGACCCAAGGCCACAATTAGCCAGTTTCGCCAAAAGGTGATCATGGGATACCAGATTGAAGGCTTTTTTGAAGTCAAGATATATGACATCAATCTCTTCTCCCTTGTCCAGGTGACAGGTCACCTGGTCGTAGAAGGAAATGAGATTGGTCAAGCAAGAGTTACCTGCAACAAACCCGTGGTGGCTATCCCTTAGGATGTTGGCGTCGGCCAATCCATTAAGGATGGCCTCTTTAATAAACTTTTCTAAGATCTTCCCCGGAATAGAAGTCGGGCTGATGGGCCTATAGTTAGATGGATCCACTTTCCTCCCTTTCTTGAAGATCAGCACCACATTGGCCTTCTTCCAGTCTTCAGGCACTACACTAGAGCACCAGGAGTTTTCAAAGATCCGTGCCAGGGTCTGGGCTATGATGCTCGCCAGCTCCTTGAGCACCCTGGAATGTAGATTGTCAGGACTGGCTGACTTGAGGGTATCCAGCTTCTCAAGGTGTCCCTTCATAAGGTTACCATTAATGGAGGGCAGGAGATCTCCCTCGCCTAGACCGCCCTGTCCCATGGTGGGCATGGACATCCCATGGGACTGATGAAAGACAGATGCAAAGTACCCATTTAATAGGTTGGCTTTTTCCTCAGTGTCAATTGTCAGTTGCCCCATCTGGTTCAGCAGGGGTCCAGCGTTACCCTTGCTTTTCCTCCGGCTCCCCACATATCTGAAAAAGGACTTTTTATTGTCTTTGTTGCTTGAAGCTAGTTGGAGTTCAGTTGCAGTCTTGGCTTTCCTGTTTTGCTCCCTGCAGGACCAGACCAGTGCAGAATAATCCTCCTTGGAGGTGAATCCCATCCTCCATCCTTTGTAGACCTTTCTTTTTAGCCTCAGGATGTCTGCTAGGTCCCTGGAGAGCCAGGGGTCTGCTGTGCCCTCTTGCTGCCTTTCCTCTGAGATGGAATAGACTTAGCTTGTGCATTGAGGATCGTTCCCTTGAGGAGGAACCACTCTTCTTGAACTCCCCTCTCCCTGGGGTTGTGGTCCTTTAGGGCCTGACTGACAAGGCACCTAAGCTTGTCAAAGTTGACTTTTCTGAAGTCAAGGACTTCTGTGTTGCTGACTGACTTGCCAGCTTTGCGACCACTTAGATTTTGCTGAGTGATCCTCCCGCAAGATGTCCGGGTAATCGAAGACCCCCATGACAACCATGGTCCAGGAGCATGCCACCTCAGCCAGTTCCTGGGCAAACTCCTGGTCAAACTCAGGACTTTGGGTGGGAGATCTGTAGTAGACTCCCACCATTGTGTCCCCTGTGCCATGTTCCCCACAGACTTTAACCCAGAGGGTCTCCAGTCATCCACACTGGTCGCCAATATCAGCTTGCAGGGACATATAGCTTTCCTTAACATAGAGAGCTACACCCCTACCCCTTTTATCTACACAATCCTTCCTGTATAGGGTTTAGTCATCTATACCTGTGCTCCAGTCATGGGTGGAGTCCCACCAGGTCTCTGTTATCCCTATGACATCATAATTATTTGCATTAAGCAGGAGGACGAGCTGCTCCTGCTTATTCCCCAAGCTCCTGGCATTGATTATGAGGCTAAAGGGTCTGGGGCCACAGGTGGTGTTTTCTTCGATCTCTCAGTCTCAGGTTACGGGGTGAGGGGGAAGAGGAGGTAATAAACCAAAGACTGCAGCGCTGGTGTCATCGGGAAGGCTTTGGCTTCCATGACCACAGTCCGCTCTTTGGTGAGAGAGGAAGGAAGCTGCTGGGAAGAGATGGCCTCCATCTTTCTCCGCTGGGGAGGCGGCTCTTTTCAGCCAGACTGGTTGACCTGCTCCACCGGGCTTTAAAGTAAGCCTGCCGGGGGATGGGGGGACTACTGCCACTGCTGGCCCACTGAGCAACTCTTGCAAAGCCAGCAGGCCAAGGCACTTAAGAGAGCCTATCCCTGAAACAATCTGCAGGCAAGGCTGGAGCCCCCAAGGGGACACTTGCCTGCCTGTACACAAATGTCAGGAGCTTGGGGAATAAACAGGAGGAAATTGTCCTTCTGCTTAACACAAATAATTACGATGTCATAGGGATAACAGAGACCTGGTGGGACTCCACCCATGACTGGACCACAGGTATAGACGGCTATACCCTGTACAGAAGAGATCGAGTGGATAAAAGGGGCGGGGGTGTAGCTGTCTGTCAAGGAGAGCTATGCGTCCCTGGAAGCCGATATTGGCAACCAGGGTGGAACATGGCGCAGGGGACACAATGGTGGGAATCTATTAAAGACCTTCCACCCAAAGTCAGGAGCTTGACCAGGAGTTCACCAGGGAATTAACTGAGGCCACATGCTCCTGGTCCATGGTCATCATGAGAGACTTCAATTCCCAAAAATTTTGTGGGAAAACCACTCGGCTATATCCGAGCGGTTGCAAAGCTTTCTCTTGTACATGGATGATCTCTATCTGACACAAGAAGTCTGTGGGCCAACGAGAGGTAAAGCGCTGCTCAACCTGGTACTGGCAACCAGGGACGACCTAATTGGTGACCTAACAATCAATGAGAAGCTGGATGACAGCAACCACGAGCTGATCACCTTCACCATCTGCTGTAAAGCTGGCAAGACAGCAATACAAAAGTCCTTGACTTCAGGAAAGTTGACTTTGACAAGCTCAGGAGACTTGTCAGTGAGGCCCTAAGGGACCACAACCCAAAGGGGAGGGGAGTTCAGGAAGAGTGGTTGCTCCTCAAGGGAGCGATCCTTGATGCACAAGCTAATGCTGTTCCATCTCGGAGGGAAAGCAGAAAAAGGGCATAGCAGCCCCCTTGGCTCTCCAGGGAGCTAGTGGACCTTCTTCAGCTAAAAAAGAAAGACCTGCAAAGGATGGAGGATGGGATCCACCTCCAAGGAGGATTATTCTGCACTGGTCTGGTCCTGCAGGGAACAAACCAGTAAAGCCAAGGCTGCGACAGAACTCCAACCACCTACTAGCTTTTTATTATCAAGGATAATAAAAAGTCTTTTTTTAGATATGTGGGGACCTGGAGGAAAAGCAAGGGCAACATTAGACCCCTGCTAAACCAGAAGGGACAACTGACGACCAACGCCCAGGAAAAAGCCAACCTACTAAATGGGTACTTTGCATTGGACTTTCATCAATCCCACAGGACACCCCTGCCCATTATAGGACAGGGAGGCGCAAGTGAGGGAGATTCTTTGCCCTCAATGAATGCTAATCTTGTGAAGGAACACCTTGAGAGGCTGGACACCTTCAAGTCAGCCAGCCCTGACGGTTTACACCCTAGGCTACTCAAGGAGCTGGCTAGCATCATAGCTCAGCCGCTAGCACGGATCTTCTATAACTCCTGGCGCTCTGGTGAAGTGCCCGAAGATTGGAAGAAGGCCAACATGGTACCTGTCCTCAAAACTGGGAGGAAAGTGGATCTGGCAAATTACAAGCCCATTAGCCTGACCTCCATCCCGGGTAAGGTCTCAGAAAAAATCATCAAAGAGGCCATTCTTAACGGACTGGCCCATGGCAACAACCTGAGGGATAGCCAGCTTGTGAGTAGGTCTTGCTTGACCAATCTCATTTCCTTTTACAACCAGGTGACCTATCCCCTGGACAAGGGAGAGGAGCTTAATATTGTATATCTAGACTTCCAAAAAGCCTTCAGTTTGGTATCCCATGATCACCTCATGGCAAAACTGGCTAACTGCAGCCTCGACCTCACCACAACCCGCTGGCTAGGGAATTGGCTCCATGATTGGACCTAGAGGGTGGTGGTTGACAGAAGTCAGTTGTCACGGTACCCTGTGACCAGTGGGGTCCCTCAAGGCTCTGTCCTTGGGCCTATATTGTTCAACATCTTCATTAATGATGATTAATTGGAGTCAGAAGTGGACTGGCCAAGTTCGCCCATGATACCAAACTCTGGGGTAAAGCATCCACACCAGAGGATAGGAGGGAGATCCAGGCTGATCTTGACAGGCTCAGCAAATGGGCAGATGAGAACCTGATGGTGTTTAACACTGAAAAATGCAAGGTTCTCCACCTTGGAACAACCTGCAGCATCCTTACAAGCTTCACAGTGCTACGCTGGCTAGCACTATGAATGAAAGGGACCACAAGATGAACATGAGCCTTCAATGTGATGCTGCAGCTAGTAAAGGAAGCAAAATGCTGGCTTGCATCCATAGATGCTTCTCAAGCAAATCCCGGGACGTCATTCTCCCCTTGTATTCGGCCTTGGTGAGGCCGTAGTTGGAATATTGCATACAGTTTTGGGCTCCACAATTCAAAAAGGATGTGGAGAAGCTTGAGAGAGTCCATAGAAGAGCCACGTGCATGATCAGCAGTCAGGAAAACAGAGCTTACAACGACAGGCTGAGAGCTATGGGGCTCTTAAGCCTGGAAAAGCACAGTTCTCAGGAGGATCTGACGGCCACCTATAAGTTTATAAGGGGTGACCACCAGGATCTGCAGGAATGATTGTTCACCAGAGCCCCCCAAGGGATGACAAGGTTGAACTGTTATAAACTCCTGCAAAACTGTTTCAGGCTGGACATAAGGAAGAATTTCTTTACTGTCCAAGCCCCCAAGGTCTGGAATAGCCTGCCATCGGAGGTGGTTCAAGCACCTACTCTGCCTTCAAGAGCAAATTGGATGCTTATCTTGCTGGGATCCTATGACCCCAGCTGACTTCCTGCCCCTGGGACAGGGGGCTGTATTCAATGATCTTGCAAGGTCCCTTCCAGCCCGAATGTCTATGAAATCTAAGTTGGAAAACAGGTGTTCAATGGGATTGTCAGTTTTCAAGAGGTGGGATGTTTCTCCTGGGATGAGATGTTGATGTGAATGCTTTTATTCAGGAAAAATCTTTTCAATATGGTGAAGGACTGAAAGACGCAGCATGAACTCTGGTTATGATGCAGAATATTTTCCTGACTCTGGATTATTTAGCAGAACTAGTAACAGAAACCACCTTTTTTTTTATATTTTTAGACTCATTCTCAAGAAGAAAATAGTTTGTTTTAAGTGAGTATGGTGCTATGGTTATTGATTTAGCTACACCCCTCCACCCCAAGTTCTGGTATCAGTGTGTTACCACCTCAAGGCATCAGAACCTCATCTGTCTTTGGGTAGAATCCCAAGATTACTTCATTCAAAACAGATCCTGTGGTATTATATAGATCAAACATGCTTAGTTTAAGAGTTCCAACTTGCTTAGCCTACCTTGGTTCTTTCTCTTGGAAGATTTGTCACCAGTGGGTTCTACTAAACCACAAACAGCCTTTTTTTAATTAAGAGTTTTGCCAATTGAACCATCGGAGCAAATAATAAAGTAAGAGTAGTTAATCAACAAAAAATCTGCACAACTTTTGCACAAGTCTTGTGCTCCTACCTGTGCTTGAAGTGCATGTGACTGTTTCACACCATTTAGTAGAATCTGTATGCATCAGAATGTTCCGCACACTGTTCTCAAACACCTGCCTCCTCTCTTACCTGTTTATGGTCCTTTTTATCTATGGGTTCCCAGCATTGTCTGTAACTTGACTAAAGCTAAGAAAATAGAATCCTCCTGGTAAAAACTTGGCATTTTCCTTTAGCCCCTACTTTTAGGGGACCTACCTGGGAGCCTTATAAGCAGCCTGTCCTGTTTGCTTATTTGTGTCCACTGCCTGCCTTATTCAATCAAGAATGTGTGGAATGAACACCCAGTGTCCTGGTTGACATTTAATATTCCTAAGTTATTTCTGCCACTCCACAGTTCTCTGTAGGATAAATCATTTACTTTGGGTTAGGTCTATACTACAAAGTTTCGTCAGCAAAGTTTAATAATTTTTTTCACACACCTAACTAATAGTTATACCAGCAAATCCCTAAATATAAATGCAACTTATCCGAACAATCTGTCTCACCATAAAGGGGCTTTGCCAATGTAGCTAAGTTGGCAAAACTTTTGTGTTGTAGTCTTATATTGTATTGGTTTTGGAAAAGGATAAAACACCATCATGGGAGGCTTTTTCATAAAAGATACAGGAATGTTCTATTACTGTTATAGATAGATTTTGTTGGAGTGGCAGCATTTGTTGCTTGTGAGTTTATTTCACTAAATTACAGTGATGCAATGCGCTCCCATATTAATATTTTTCCTCTCAATCTTGGTAGCTTACAATTCCAAGGCATTATACCACATGTCTTACAAAGTAAGCTTTGTAAAGAGAACATAGAAAGAGGAATGAAAAATCACTCTACAAAAAGTGTCCATTGTGTGTTCCATCAGCATCACGTGTGCTTTGGGTAGTGCTGAATAACTGCAACAACTGTTTTGGTTGAACAAATGCATTCTGAAAGCTAAGATTTGGCACGTGAGAAAAATCTTTATCAAAATGTACAGTCAGTTCATCACAGAGTATGGTCAGTATAAGACAAATGATGACCTCTAGGTAAATATGCTTAGTTACTAGGGCTTATGACCTGTTGCCTTTTTCCCTATCACAGGATCTGTGTTTATACTGAAAGTTCAAGTAAATGACTTTGTCAGTCATCAGTACCTACGCCAGGCAACTGTAGAAGTGTTTGTTAACTACACAAAGACAAATTCCACACTCACTGGAAACAATGGAGCAGTATTGATAAAAGTTCCCTACAAATTAGGACTCAGTTTAACTATTGTATCATACAAAGATGGCTACATGTTAACACCCTTACCATGGAAGACTGGGAGAATGCCAAGTAAGTAAGACTCTTAAAATATTGTTATTCCATGGAATGTATATACAATTAAAATGTTTTCCTTTCTTGGATAATCCATTTAATTGTCACCAACTGAACATGATTGAGTCAAGTGAACCGAAGTTACAAGTGAACACAAGTATAAGAGTTAGTGACCCTTCAAGTTTGACAAATTTATGTGGATTTTTAAAATAGAAATTCTATTAGTTGTTGAAAATCCAGTAAGAAAGATTATTGCAGTGGGATGGCAGTATTCTAAGGGATGTGTTTGGGAACACATTTGTTTTGCTCATTGGAGAGTGAGCAAAGGGTCAGCTATGTATTTCAAAGTTCTTAAAATCATATAGTACCTAGAGGCAAGAATGTTGCTTTGCCTCTATGCAACTGCTCTGATTCCTTCCCTCCACCATCCTAGTCAGAAATGGGTATAGGATTTTACACATGGGGGGGTGCAGTTGCAGCAGCTGGTGCTGCACCCCCATCTCCCAGCTTCCTTCACCCCTTTCCTCTCAAACCAGGGCAGGCAGACCACACCACAGGAGCAGCAGCTGGGGACTTAAGTCCCAAAGAAGGTAAGAATGCCACAGCTTCCCTTCCTCTCTATGCTCAGAGGCCCATCCCCTTCCCTCCTGTTTTTCCCTCTTCTCTCCCACCCCAGCCTACTGCTTCTGAGCTCCACAATATCCTGGTGGCAAGGGGAGCTCTTTTTCACTCCAGCTGGGTGGCTTGGGAGCTGAAGTCATGCAGGACCATGGCAGTAGGAGCAGTAGTGGGCAGATATGTTTCTTCTCCCTGTGCCTGTCCTCCAGGCTTCTGGAGAACACCTGGGAGGAGCAGGCAGAGTTGGGAGGAGGGCAGGGTGCTCATGCATCCATTGCTACCCCTGGGCTGAGCCCAGCCCCCATGCAGTACAGCTGGAGTGGGCAGGAGCTCCTCTCATCCCCAGAACAGCAGGGACACTGGCAGCAACAGGCTGGGAAGAAGGGAATGGGGAGGGAGAAGTTGAGGCAGGGAAAGGTTGTGCCTTTGATCATGCAGAAGAAGGGAGGGTGGGGTATTTATAATTTCAGGACTTAAGTCCCCATCTGCAGCTCTTGTGGCATAATCAGGAAGGAGGCAGGTGGCCATGCCACAGCACCCCCTTTGGATCCACCCCTGATTCTCGTCTGCAGTACATCTTCATGTATGGCCTGTTTTTAAGTGTTTCATTTTGTTCGCCAATATAGTTCTCTTATGAGGTGGTTAAAGTGTCTTTTTGTTACAGAGAGAGAAATAGACTGTCCAGGAACTTAAATCATGTGTATTTATCTACAGACTATGTACGGCATGAGGCATGTAATGTAATCTTCACTGCTCGGCCTGTACTATTCAGCCATAAACTAGAAGGGGCCTATTGCTCCATCTGTTTTCTTTGACATCATTCCTCTTGACAACTGGTTCATCATAGTTCAAAATTGTATGTTTTATCTGAACTTTTTCTTCAACATTTCCAATCTTAACCACGTTTTCTTAATGTGCTCTTTTTCCCAGTATACTCATCTGTGACACTTTCATTGTTTCCACAAAGCCAAGCTAATATATGGCTGTTTGAAGATACTGTTTTAATTACTGGAAAACTGTCTGGTAAGTAGTCCATTATGCAAACTAGGATGTAAACAGTTTGTGTGAAAAACTTACAAAGCTTAACTAATGAATGCATGTGTTTTTGCTGAGAAATGAATATAGTCTGGAGAGAAGGCAGAAGTCTTTAGAGTCCTGATGCACTTTAAAAAAGAGCTAGTTCATGGCCAGCACAGTTACTAATGCAGTTGGCCTCCTGAGTATTGTTCATCTCTAGTAAAGAGAAGTATGCATGTTACTTATTACACTCGGGGCCAGATTCTTTACATATAAATTGTCAGTGTTCTACTGAATGAGGATTTACATAGGCAAAGATCTGGTCTTCAGACTCTGCATTACTATGGTAACTAGTAAATCTCCCTCCAAAAGTTCCAGCTTTCCATAGATATGAATATTGCTTATAGCTTATGCAGATATTAGGCTGTTATCTTTGTAGTCATTATCTTATTATCTCCTCCCTAACTTGTAAAAGATTTCAAATAGAAATCTACTGATGTTTGATGTTGTGTGCATATGAATAGTAATGCATTTTATGTTGAGGTGGGAGGTGGAGAGTGGATTAAAGATGTCTTCTTTGGAGAAACAGTGCTATTATACTAGGAACATAAGATAAGTATATTTTACTGCTTTTGCATTATTTTACTGCTTTATAAGCCTTTGGTGAGAGAAACACAACTATTTATTTGAAATGTATACACCTCAGGGAAGGTAGAGCCTGGAGAAGGCATGCTAGAGTTGGGACTTAAGAGTGAGGGTGGGAAAGGGAAGAGGAGCTCAGCTTTCCGATAACATCATGGTGTGGAGTGATAGTGGCAGGTGGTGGATTAGAACTAGACAATAACAAGCATAGAGTAGTGGGATGCAGTAGGTTTTATGCTGAATGAATTTCTAGATTGTCACAGTGAAAAGTGTTAGCTCTGTTTGAAACCTTGCTAATTTAAAAATGTTTTTCTTTACAGATGCCAAATCTCAACCAAGTGTTCAGTTTCCCAAATATTTAATAAAACTTCCAATAAACCACCATATTACAAATGTGACAGCCTATCTGACAGTGCCACAACAATTTTTGAAAGTGGACAATTTTCTCTACACAACAGGGATCCTTCAAAATAAATCGGGTATATTACCTTTGTTACATCTAAGTTTGTTCTCTGTGTGTGTATGTATGCATGCATTTATATAAAAATGTGTATATATGCTATGGAAGATTCATTCTTTAATAATGAAGGCCTGAAAGAGCTCCCGTTGAATTTAGTCGACTTCTTTCTGAGTTCCATAGGATCCAGAATTGATATTATAAGTACAGCAAAATTTTATCTGGCACCCATGGGGAATCGGGGGTGCCAAATAACAAAATATGCCCACTACCTGAGAGGCCGCCTCTCCTGCTGCCCCTCCCTGGTGCGTTGCTGCCCCCTCCCCCAGCGAGGGACAGGGAGAGGGGCAGAAGAGAAAGGGGGAAAGAATTGTTACTGTGGGGGCTCAGCAGCACAGGCTGCTTTGCCCCGGGCCGTGGGGGCTCAGAGAAACTGTAAGTGCCACAGTGGGCACTTCTGGTTTCACTTTTACCTTACAAGCTGGCATGGCGGTTAATAGAGCATGCCAGCTTGTAAAGTGCCGGATAACACAGCTTTTACTGTACTATACTACAGAGGAGTAACTCATGGCCTTCTACACCTACCTGCATATCTAACAAAAGAACATAATATGCTGCTACTCTTACCTCCTGCAGAGATAAATATGCTATTTTCTGTCCAGACTAGTTTCCCTTATAGGATTATAACACTTTTACTGTATTGTGGCAAGGCCTTAAACTGCAGTGTTAGCACACATGAAACTCCCATTCATTTAAGTGGAATTTGAAGGTGTTGGCTATGTTCTGTGTGTTCTGCACATTACAAAATACCTTACTGTGCCTGAATTTGATGCAATATAAATTGCAATCACTCTTGAAGTCACTGGAATTTCAGTAATTTATGGGCAGATCCTCAGCTGATGCATTTCGGCTGTAACTTTTACCTATTTGGGTTTGGAACCATGTCACCCAGCATAAAAATAACAGGGAGACTAATCTATCTCAAATACTTAATCCATGTTGTTGTATTATTGACTTAGTTACAGTTGATCCGTGTAAGCCTGTTTAAGCATAGTGACACCAGCTAGGCACTCTAAACATACAAAGAACAAATGTAATAATATTTTCCACACGTGTCTATAAAATATCCTTTCAAGGCAGAGATTCCATGACTTGGTAAAAATTACTTTTAAATATTACCTTTTTAAAGCAAACTTATTAAGGCACAAGCAGAATCAATACTTATTTACTATTATGTCCTAATCCACCTAGTTATGTTGCTATCCAGAAGATCACATTGGAACCAACAGAGGAAAATAGGGTTGGAAAGGACCACAAGAGTTCAACCTCATGCTCAAGGCAGGATAGTCTAAGCTGTCCCAGACGACTAGTATTTCATCACCCATTTCTCTTTTTCAAATACACAGCGACACACTCAAATTCATTGCGGTTCTATTGTTCCCTTGATTTGCAGGGGATGATATTAGTGATATATAGTTTCTAGTTAACTCATTTGTGTGTCATACTCTGGTTTGTTTAATCTGCAATTAATCAAAATATTCACAAATACCAGTACCTTATTTATGTGTGGATTTTTGAGGATGCCAAGAAAAACAAGTTGTTTTTAATGCACCTTTTGAATTTGAAGCCTCAGATGATAAACAGTGTTTCTCACCATTGAGCTTTTCTTTAATTCTTTGATGTATTCTTAAATTATTCATAGGATCCCAGAGAAATAGCTTGTATCCTAAGGCAGGTAGGGGATAATTGAGATCTGGTGTGCTGGTGGTTCTCTCACAATTGGCTTCTAACAGTGTGCAAAGCACTAATATCATTCTGATATTTAATAATTCTGTTTCAGTCTTCAAAAACCTGTCACACTAGATTCTGAAGCTTTTGTATCATATGGTGTTTATTGTTGCATGTTAGTATAAAGAACAAGGGAGCACACTTGCAGCCTGCACCATAAAGCAGGTTGCTTTGAGTATTTTGACAAGCCTTGAGTACTGTACCCCACGGTCAACTCTACAAAGCAACATCCAAATAACAAATGAAACCTTTCAGTAAAGTTTTATTATTAAACCTGCTTGATACATTTGCAAAGTTCTCAGTAGTCACTTAATACAGGAGTTTGATTTTGATTATCGTTTATATTTATACCTGTCCATACATTTAGAACTCAGTTTTTTTCTGAACAGGTGTATTGTATTTAAGGTAGAATGAGGCTTCTGAAGCCTGTAATTAAAAGCCTCTCAACAACCAGAATTTGCCAAATTGTGTTCTGCCAGCACTGTTGAACCACTTTTATTGTAACTATATATTTTGTTGTTAAAATTTTTGAATAGGTATAACTACAGAATGGTACTCTCAATAAAAGGTGACCAAAGAAATGCTTGAGTTTTTTTCTCAAGCTATATTGACATCTTGTGATCCATATATTCTTTGATGGGTTGCATTTTTTTTCAGTAAATTGTATTTTTTTTTTATAAATACATGCCAGTATGTGTAGTTATAGGAAGTTATTCCATATGTTTTAGGTTTTAAAAGTATTGAATTGACCCCTCTTGCTGCAATATGTGTAAGCCTCCTTTCTGCTGGAAAAGAATTGAAAGTGAATGGTCCCATTCATATTACATTGCCTCTTCTACCTACAAATAATGTAAAATCAGGAGATGCTATACCTGCATGGACATTTGATCTGAAAACTGGTATGTTTTTGATAAATCCTTCAGTATACAGCTTTAACATTAACATTAATGCTATACTATATTTAGTATTAGAATGACGTGGGGTATATCTGTGTCTTACAGAATAATATCCAGCATTATTTTTTTCTTAGTTGGGTCACAAATATTTTGGGAAGAAGTTCTCAATTTTAAACACGCATCTTAAATTTAGAGGGAGGTCTCCCCCACCCCCCGGGAACATAACTGTTTTAACTGATTCAAACAAAAACACTGATGTGAATGTTACAAGTATCAAGAATCATGTGGATGACCTTCATTTTCACAATAATATAATATTTGGACATTAGATATTGTAACAGTATAAATGTAGTGCATGCTATGAGCTTGAACAAAAAGTTGAAATTAAGGTTGTTTGACTATATTGTGTTCCAAAGTCATGTCTGTAAGGGTTGCTTGAAATAAAGTGACAACACTGGATGTGACACAACTTAAGATGACTTAACGTATTATTTTTTATGAAAATAGAATATTTTAGGCAGAACCATTGCTTTTTCTAAAATGTAATATACAGTATCTCCATGTAAAATATTTATAGTAACAACTATACTGAAACAGATCAGTAGTCCACACCAGGAATGACCAACCTGTGGCATGTCTCTCAGGTGGCACTGGCAACCTCTGCGTGGCATGCAGCGGATGTGGAAGGGACCAGGTAGTACAGTGGCAGATAGCAGAGCAGCAGATCGGACAGGGCACATGGTAGGGGGGAAAGCAGAGCAGTGAATTGGTCATAGAAAGTAGTGGCAGTTCACACAAAGGAAGGGGGATTGGAGTAACACTCAGAAGGTGTGGTGCTTGATTTGTGGCCCACGTGCCAGAAAGGTTGCTCCCACTGGTCTATGCCATCCCAGGGTGTGATTCAGATGCACCAGGGACAGGCAGAACTCTCTCTAAAGCATTATATAGTCCTTTTTCTTGGGTATCCTGAGTCTAACTGGTTTATTTCTGAGACAGAAACCTTTATTATTAATTTTTTTTTCTGTTAAAGTGCATTGAAGTATGCCCCTTTATATTAAAATATGTGTCCCTGTATTTTTCTTAGTATGTGCTATTTTCTGTGGAGTAGAGTGGGGAAGAAAAATAAAGCATGTTAACTTTTATGAATATTCGCCCATTTCAGATGTTTTATTTCACTTGAGCTAGAATTTTTGCAAAGCTGAACATCATTGGAATTGAATTTTTTTCCCATAAAAGAAGATCTCTAAAACGAAATGTAAACCCTCTGTACTTAGGGTTAATATATAAGTTATGACCATTTTGTTTTCTTCAGAACCCACTTTACAAAATTCCTGGTATTCTAAAGTGAGATGTGTTGTTCATCTCCTTGCTGTTCCCCTTAGCATGTTCTGGTTTGTAAAACAGGTTGTTTTCCACTCTTAGAATTTCAGGCATGGGTATATTTATTACTTAACCAAGTATGAAGTATGTTTCTTTTTGTCTCGTCTACAAATATGTGAGCATATGTTGCAGGAGAATGGCAGATCATAATGCTTGTCCTTTATACTCCAAAACAGATGGTGGTGAGATCTCTGGTCTAACAGTAATCCTGCCTTGGACTAATTGAGCTGTTTCAGCGTTGTATAATTTAAATAGAAAAAACAGGCTTTTTCATTTTGTTGTAGCCTAGTGGATTATTATGGCTTGTCCACTATGTGATAAAGCCTAATGTTGGACTCTGTTCATTGTGTGTAAATTAATAGCTTTTAACAAGATTACAACTAGTCTTTACACAAATAAGACCTAAAATAAGAGAATATGAATTAAAAATGGTTTGTGTTGGTGGAAATCTACTTTGGTTTTACTTTCTATTTTGGTGTAACAGCTAAAGTCAATTTAAGTGAAAGCATTAAAAAAATAATTGAATTTTATTTCAAAGTAAACAGTTATACACAGGCTTTCACTGAAATATCTAAATCAATTCTGGGAGAGAGAGTTAGTTTTTTGGGGGGAGGAGGAGTTGGTTTTTTGTTTTGTTTTATTTATGTATTTATTTTATAAGCTCATCAAGCCCTGTTGTATGTGAAAGTATCAGAACAATTTCATTTTCTATATTTCTTTCTGACAGTATATATTTTCCAATGTTTTCTTTTGCATAATACCTTTCTGTGCTTGTAGGAGATTGTATGAAACAAGCCATGTCCCCTGAAATGCATATTAACTTGCCTCCTTTTTCAGGTGCCTGGGTAAATCGTGGGCTGGGAATGGTAAAGGAAGCTAATGACCATTTAGTATGGAAGTATGTTGCTCCACACTTAGGGTATTGGATAGCAGCTCCACTGCCTGGAACTACAGGTATTGCATATCAATAGAAAACTAAAATGACCAAATAATCTAAATACTTCTAGTCTTAATACGGGTATATTAGAAGATTTGTTCATAATTTAAAAAAAAAAAGAGATGGATGCATGTTAGAAGCTGAAGGTGTTTTATCTACATTTTTCAAGCCTGTTTCCTAGAATTGTTAACTCCAGTATTACATTGAAACTATTAGTTTTTTTGGGAAAAAGGGAAGGTGGAGGATTAAATGACCAGGAAAATTCTTTGACATTTGTTTTCATGTGTGTGACAGGAACACAACCAAAGCATCATTTTTTGAAAAAGAGGAAATATTCTGGTTGAAACCTGCTGAACGGTGTAGAAAAAATACTCCTCTGGGTCAAAGGAGGCAGTCTTCTTCATCTTTTCAATTCCCAGCTGTCTTTTGATGGGGAAAGGGCCAAGCTATACAGTACTGTCACTGTCTGGGTTTTATCAAAAAGAGAAATGTGAACATACAGAACAGAGGAGCATCTGGTACCATATGCCTGTTTTTGCACCCAGGAACACAAAGGGGAAATACACTGGGGGATCAGTACTGGGGGTGGGACTGGTCGGGTTGAGTGGCCCAAATAGATACTGCCTGTATAGAAACATACAGCCTACATGCTACAATTATGCTTATTCCAGAAATGAAAATTAATATGGTGAAATTTTGGAATGACAGAATATGATTTCAGAATCTAAAAATAAAGTAATGGGATGGGACAGGAGGTTTAAGCTTGACACTTCAGGGATTAGTATTTTGAAACAAATTTAGATGTATGCTACAAGCACCATTTGACTAAACAAATGTAAGGGCAATACTTTGGTGTTTTGAGACATCAGCCCCTGAAGTCTGATTATATTTTATATTATTGTTGTTGTTGTTATTATTGTTGTTGTTATTATTGTTGTTGTTATTATTATTCTGAAGTTGCTGAAATGGAGAGTGTTAAGATGGCTAGGAAACTATAGTGTAATTTATCAACTGCAGTTTTGTACAATAATTAGTTTTTGGCATCTAATTTTTGTCTGTTTCTGTGTTTGAAAAAATCTAGATTCAATTATTAGTGCAGTTTCCAAGGATATAACAGCCTATCATACAGTGTTCCTAACAGCTATATTGGGAGGTACTGTTGTCATTATTATTGGATTCTTCGCTGTCCTTCTTTGTTACTGCAGGTAAGGAAAAAAGAAAATCTATATCCTCTGTGTAAACGGGATTTGAAGTTAACGAACAGCCCCTTCTGTGTCAAAATATTATTTTTTCCCCCAGCAATATGCCTAGGTGATATAAAATATTTCATACACCTCGCGTCTTAAAATTATCACTATATTAATATAACATTGCACGTTAATTATGCATATAAATTCCTGCAATAGTTTTGGAACAGTTTTGGTTTGCAACTATTTGCTTTCAGCAGTGCATACTGTTGAGTCTAATATCAGTGTTCAGTGCGGTTACTGCATTCATCACTCATATTTTCCCAACATGTCCTCTATAATTATCTTCTATTTCCTTTTGCATAGGGATAAATGTGGTCAGTCACAAAAGAAGGAAAAAAATACAACTAAACTGGAAGTTTTAAAAAAGGACCAGACAACATCAACAACTCACATAAATCACATCAGTGCTGTCAAGGGGTCATTAAGGGTAGGAGATAAATCACAGTTATACTCACCTAAGATTTCATCTTATAGCCCTCAAGGAAAGACTACTATAGAAAGAGAGGACAAAAAATCCCGGGGCAGTTTTAAAATTTATACAGAAGATGCCTCGTATCAGTCATCAAATCAGAGTAGTCATTCAAGGAATTCATCCCAGTCCTTGGATCCTAGTGCTGGAGTTAGACACATGCAGCAGCCAAAGCATATCAGCAGTAGTGTTTCCCAGTCTCCAAGGGCTGTTCAAGACCAAAACCTATATCTTGCAGTAAAAGAAGAGATGTTTGGGCTTTCCCATATTCCAGAACAACTCATGCATATATACAGTCAGCCTATTGCCATCCTTCAAACTTCTGACCTTTTCCACTCTCCTGAGCAGTTGCATGCTGCTAAGTCAGCTACTTTGCCAAGAAAGGGTCAGTTAGTCTACAGCCCTGTGATGGAACCCATGAATCGTGACAGTTATACACAGACATTACCCAAGATGCCAACGCATATTCATCCACAGCCCCCAACCTGCAGAGATGAGAAAGCCATAGTAGATGGTCAACAAGGTTTACCTTCCCAAAATTCAAATTGGGATCGGTACACCAACAACTTGCTGGAATCTGTCTCTGTTCCTGGGACACTGAATGAAGCAGTTGTAATGACCCCATTTTCATCTGAGCTTCAAGGTATTTCAGAACAAACATTACTGGAGCTTTCCAAAGGAAAACCATCCCCACACCCCAGAGCATGGTTTGTGTCACTAGATGGAAAGCCAATTGCTCAAGTAAGGCACTCTTTTATAGATCTGAAGAAGGGCAGAAAAACAGATAGCAATGACACTAGTCTGGACTCAGGAGTTGACATGAATGAACATCATCCCAGTCGAAAACTAGAGAGGGAGAAAACTTTCATTAAAAGCATGCCTCATTCTAAGATCCTTTATTTGGAAGATTTGGATCTGAGTAGCAGTGAAAGTGGGACCACTGTTTGCACCCCTGAAGATCAATCTATGAGACACATGCTGGATGGAGGAAGTGGATCAGTTGCAGAACAGCAGATTGAAGAACCAATAAGAAGAAAAAATAAAGCAGAAGGTCATGAGTCCAGTACTCCTCCAAGTAAAAAAAGGGGTAGGCCACATATGGCTAAAAGAGAGAGCAAAAATAATATTTGGAAAAAGAGAGAAGAGAGACCCCTTATTCCTATAAACTAAAACACAGTGTGTTTAGTATTGTTGCTCCTCTTGGGGATCATGCACTGTTTTCTCTTGGCTTCTTGCTGTAGATTTGCAAGGTTGAATTTGTAAGGAACGGTCTAAATTGTTTTCTAGTATCAGGTAAAGTTACAATTTTTAATGTGCAAACTAAGGATTATAACTAAGAAATTGATATAAAATGTGAATTTGTCACTCAGAATTGCTAATATATAAGTTTTCCAGTCGTTATTTTTGGCAATCTGAAAAAGAAGGCTTCATTTTAATAAGCCTTTCATTCTTGGGTACACCTCTGGGAATGCACAGCTACAAATGTAGGCACTCAATAAAGAAGGTATTTTTAATGTTGCTGGCATTGTACTAGTTTAGGAGGTTCAGATGTTTCTGAAATATTGTATCTAACTGAAGTGACCATGCATAGTATTTATAAATTACCTTTGCTGTGGTCCTAATCACTGCTTCATTTTGCATTGTTTAATCACATTAGTATGGTCTTGAAATAATTAAGGACTTGATATCTGTCCACTCTCAACTATTAAAATGTCAGCTAAATCCTTTTTCATGTACTGTTCAATGTACATTGAGCCAAATCATGCTGAGTTGTAATCTGGGTTGCATCAGATTTATACTATTGTAATTAAGGTAGAACACGATACGTAATGTTTAGGGATCTACCTAAATTGTGAATGGAGCTGATTTTGCAGCGTTTTTGCACCGAGCTCGCCCCTTGCCACGGATCAGGCTGCCTCTCGTGTGGTCTCACCCCTTGCCGCTGATTGGCATGTGACGGGAAGTCCTCTAAGCTAATCAGCTGTGGGGGGGCAGGGAAGAGCGGCTGCTGTCTTGGCTGTTCCAATTCCTATGTTGTTGTCCCCACCCCCCTCACTCCCAGTGGGCTGTGAGGCCAGGCTGCAGCGGCCAGGAGCACCACTGGCATCCACTGGGGAGCCAGAATGTTGTGTTTAGGTGGGGGGCCGGTATTCTTGGGCAATGCCCGATTTTCATGGTTTTCTTGAAACCACAAAGTAGGTCCTTAGTCACGTCCAACAAAAATATTATAAATGTGGACAAATAGTGCCTTTGCAGGCTGTGAGGCTATTTTTTAATGATAACGATTGACATCAACCAGTGTCAATTTTCCCCAGTCTGAGCAACTTTTGTTATAGGCTGTGCATCACAAGGGTGTTAATCAGACTTTAGAAAACTGATTGCTTGTTTAGAACAGGAAGAAGCTGAGCTGCAAACTTGGTCTGCAATATAATAGAGTCTTGATTATGAGTTACTGCTCAGTTAAATGGATACCAAAAGTCATGAATGCATGAAATGTAACTAAGATATGTATGTATACGGGGAGGAAAAATCCATCAGAATATATTTTATGTTTAAAAAATAATTTTGTCAAATTAATAGATTCTGCTTTGGCTAACAGAAAAGTAGATGTATACTCTTTAACATGCTTTACATAATAGGGTGTCTTTCAATAACTTTAAAGGTGTTTCTCTGATAAGTTGCAACACTTTGGCTTTGGTAATTTAATTTCAAACTATCCTAGTTAGGATAGTTTTTAAAAACATTTTTAATCTATGTAGAAAGTTCAGATGGAGGAGAATATATGTGAGTAAAGCATTTCACTGAATGGCCTAACAAAGTCCAAGGGAGATAGACCACGGAATCATTGACTTTTAGATTTCTCAGCAACAACAGAGAACAGCCCATAATGCTGATGGGATTTTGACAATGTAGTGTCAGCTCTTCCAAAACTGAAAGATAATGATTGTCTTGTGACAGAGTTGGGACTGGGGGGGTGGGGGTAAAGGACTTAAAAATGAACCCTTCTAAAGGGAAAAATATTAGAGTGGAAAGCATGTAGCTTCTTGCTGATTCTCATTTCCAGAGTGGTTTAGTTTCAGTTAAATCAGTTTTTACAAAAATGACATATCTGTTTCTAGGATGTTTTGACTTCTCAGATGTTTATGAGTGCCATTTGTGTCATACTATGAAAAGCCATCACTTTCCCCTTAAACATGGAGATAATGTGTGCACACATACTATGTAGATAAAAACTGCTAAAGATTAAATTCTGTTAGGCATGTTTCTTGTCCAAGATCTTCCTTAGGTATTTAGTCTTTTGCCCCTTGTAGCTGTAATACAGCACTCAGGTTCTATACAACATTTCTGCCACAGGAGTGGTGTACAGCAGTCTTTTACCTTGTATAATGTGGCCAATGGAGTCAAGTAATAATATTTTTGCATAAACCATCTTCTTTAGACTAATACTTTGAAATACCAACAAATAAGAAGCGACATAGTTATAAGTAAATAGGGTATGAAAGCTTCAAGATTTTCAATAGGATGAGTAAAATGGAGGGTAGCTTTCTGGTAACTTTGCTAACTACGTACAGAGCCATGCACAGGAAAGGAACTGTCATTCAGAATTGTTCATGCTAGTGAACTGCTATCTAATCAAGAATGTGCCTAGTCCATCCTCATTACAAAATCTATAAAAACCTTGCTTTATACTTGGTATTTTGAAAAACATCTTTGCTGTCAGATTACTAACTGAATAATGATCCTATCTGATCTCAACAAGATCCAGAATACAGGAAATAAAAGTTTGATTTGCTCATGTGCAGTAATTTGTACCAAAGAGGATTTTTTTATTAGATATAAAAAAAGCAAAGAGGACTAATGGTAGTCTTTAATGCAGTAATACACAAGTTAAAATGCATTAGCTTATTAGATATTGCCAATGTTTAGTTTTGCATTTGGAACACGTTTCAAGGGTAAAACACTACTTGGACCACTGAAGAACTCAAGAAGGTAAATTACCCTGCTGAAGTGCCTTTCTTTTTCCCCAGACCTATTTTATCAGTAGGACACTTGGTGACCTAAAAAGCACACGTACACTTTTTTCTGTTAGCCAAAATAGAAGCGTCACTACTAAAATTACCTAGTCTCTGTAATATTTTGTTCCACAAATCTAGTGGTTTTGTTTTGGAACATAGACTCTTGCATGTAGATAATAACAGCACTCGGGTCATAACCCACCTACAGTTTATTACATTTGGGAACCATTAGCAATATATTGTGAAATAGGTTAGAAATGATCAGGTAAAATAACACTTTTAGGGATTTGAACAACTTTTTGTTTTTAACACAAGGGGCCTGATTCTGATCTCAAGGCAGATATTTTGAAATGAATACCTTTACTTTTATCAGGTATGAAACTGGTTTGAGATCAACATCAGACACCATTCATTTAGTATCCCAAGTGTAATATACACCTATCCAGAAACTACATATACTAGTTTGGGTCTCATGCTATTTAATTGAACCTGGAAGCAGTGGGGAGACCAGAAGGAGGATGCTCATTGCATCACTCTTTTTTTTTAACCTTTTGGGTGTGACCCTAAACTCTCACTCATCTTCCATTCATTGACCTCAGTGGGCTTTTAGAAATGCAAAGCAACTAGGACTGGTTTCCAGCATTTATTGAGGACACTTTTATTGAAATAGTTTTAATGTAAATGTGTGCCACTCTTACAGCAACAGGCACAGTACACTTTTATGCTTAAATTTTGGGATATGAAAGCAGTTTTTAATGATAAACACTTATCTAAGCCTTGTTTAGGGGAAGTACTAATGTTTCCTGCAAAAATGTGATGCCATTTTATAGTAGTCCTTTATAATAGTTACGCAATTCTTAATTTTAGCATTTTAAAACTAAAAACGGCCAACTGAAAATTAGTTTGTCGCAAGTTAAATTTCTGAAAATTTGTAATGTTTTCCAAGTAGTGGGGTATTATTACACTGTTCAACTGATGGAATCACTTAAAGCACATGTCATACCTTAGTGGATATTTTAGATAGCAAATATTTTTACATCTTAGTAGTTACATTTGGAAAAGGGCCCCTTTTAATGCACATTCGAGCATGAAGCTCACAGAGGCCAATTCTGTGAGGTGCTAAAGCCCACTAGAGCTGATGGCACTCAAGTTCCTTATGCCTTGCAGGATTGATTCTCAAATGTCAGAGAAGCACTACCATTGCCTTGGCAATCATTTCCCACCACACTCCTGTAAACATGTTTGTTTTCCATTCCAAGCATACCTAAAGCTCTGTGTCTTTTTGAAGTGTTTCTACCTTTTGTATTCTTTTGTCAAAGGTGTCTTTTCATGTTTCAGTGTATTTACTACAGTACTACTGTATTTATTGCTGAGAATGTAACTAAGATTTGTAAAATGTTATATAGTTCATGCAATATAATAAAATAGTTTTAAAAAGTTCTTGATATTTTTTTTAAATTCAGTTAATATGGTTTAAAAGAAACATGTTGCAGACAAATATGCTGCTTTTAGACTTGTTTGCTTTAATCTTAGGGAGAAGAGGAACATCATGTGATCTCTACATGAAATACACTTCTGCCTGTGTCTGCCCCTTTTCAACAGCCTGAGCAGCCCATGGGAGGGGTGTCAAACTCCCCTGAGCTGCCTGGGCCAGATGTGGACCATGGGGCTCAGGGTTAATGCAGCCATTGTTCTAACCCTCACCACTGATGTGGTGCCAACAGGGCTCTGTACACTGGAAGTTGGCATTAGCTCCTACCCCTGAATTCCTGGCCCCTCAAGTACTGTTAGACATATCTTTGAAACCCCTGGCCTATGTGATCTCCATGGGTGCTTGTATGTGATGGGGGTTTAGTCCCCTAAATTACAATGGTCATTTTTTGTGATGATTAAAAGCCTACCTTTTCAATCATGGACTTGAGTCACTGTTATGTTGAGGTACCCAGTACTTTTTTATTTTTATTTTTTGCAGAGCCTGCCCAATGTCTCCTGCAGCCTGGGGGTGACCTGCCAGCGGACTGAGCAGCCCCTGACCTGGAGGGGGCCATCCTTCCCCCTACGGTGGTGGTGCCTCTCAGGGCAGACAGGTGCTGCCTCAGCTTGGGGAATAGTTGGATTAAGCTGGGCTCTTCCGAGCTTGGGCAACACCTGCCTGCTAGCTATTGCCTGGGCATCCCTGGGGGTCACTGCTGCCATGGAAGAAAGGAATGAGACCCCCTGCAGCTAAGGGCCCACTGGCAGCTTGCCCCACAGGCCACAGGAGAGGTGGGCAGGCTCCATGAAAAAATAAAAAGGATTGGACCCCTTGCTGATTTTTCCCCCCTCTCCCCCGCTGAGCCTGTCTGCGTGAGCTGCCGGTGGGCTGAGCAGCCTGAGTTGTAGGGGGCCCTGGTCCTTCCCTCCACAGTAGTAGTGTCCCCCGAGGCCACCCAGGTGGAGAGCTAGCAGGCCAGGGGCTGCCCCAGTTTGGAGGCAGCACCCCACCAGTTCCAACTCTTTCCCAAGCCTACCCACTGGAAGCCTGCCAGGCAGTGCTCCCCAGTCAGGCTTGGGGAAGAGTTGGATCTGGTGGGGTGCTGCTTCCAAACTGGGGGAGCCCCTGGCCCTCTAGCACCCCAGCTGGGCAGCCCTGAGGGGTGCTGTGACTGGAGGGAAGGACCCAGAGCCCCCAGCAGCTCAGGGGCCACTTGGCCCACTGGCAGCTCTCACAGGCATGCTCAACGGGGGGAAAATGAAGTGGCCAGGGGCCCGATCTTTTTGTAGAGCCTGTTTGTCTCTCCTGTGGTTAGGGAGGGTGAGCTGCCAGTGGCCCCTGAGCTGCAGCGGCACCCCATGGGACCACCTGGGCAGGCAAGTGATGTTCCAGCTCAGAGACAGCGCCCAGCCTGATCAAACCATTCCCCAAGCGCAACCACCTGCTAGCAGCCCACCCTAGCAGCCCGGGGTGGGGGGGCGTGCTGGGGGAATAGGGGGAAGGACTGGGGCCTCTTACAGCTCAGGGGCTGCTCGGTCCACCAGCAGCTCACCCTCTGGCTGCAGGAGACACAGGCAGGCTCCCCAAAAAAATAAAGATGGGGCCCCTCACCGCTTTTGCCTTCAGCCCACCTATCTTGCAGCTCGGGGGAGCGAGCTGTCAAAAGGCTGCAATGTTACAAACAGCTACATTGCAAACTAAACTACATATGGATATGGTTTATGTTGCAACATAAACTCATTTATATTGCAAAAAAACTATATGTGTACAGCATGATGTAATTAAATTGAAAAAATGAGCAATTTTCGTCATGTGTACAAGCATCCCGTGATCCTAGTGCTGATTGCTTATCCCTTACCAAGCCAGGGCATAAAGACTTATTCACATAAACCAGAGGAAAGACCAATTTCCTTGTTAATTGCTTTTTGTAATGTGACTAAACTATGTAATGTTAGATACTTACCCAACTATCCCATCATGCTTCAGAGTTGGCACTTGTAATTAGATTTAACAAGATAGGATCAACTATTTAGAGCTGGCAGATTTTGAAGTCATCAATCAACTGGGGAGAATCTACCTTTCCAGAGCTCATATGGATAGAACAGGCTGCAAACTCTGCTGTAAAAATATGTACACAAATGAAACTTAATTTGTAGGAATATACCCAATTTAGCTGTGTATTTTTTTTCTGTTTTGCACATACTTACCACATGGGAAATTTGTTTTTAATTTATTTATCAAGAAGTTTTGGAATTAAAATGAAAAGCAGGCTTTTAAGCGTGGGATAAATTTACCTAGCCTAACTTACAGAAATGCATTTTGCAGTTTAATTAGCTGCACTTTTTTGTAATTAGCACTGATTTAATTTCAAAATTATTGGCTAATACTGCTGCGGCTGCATTTAGTCATAGGCCTATGAAAAGAAACATTTGCAATTGTGCTGCAGCTAAATTACTTTTAATTCCCATACCACTAAGATGGACTACAGAGCTAGAGGAAGCAAAACTAACACTTCAAGCCTGCATTTTTTCCTGCTATATTAACACTTGTTCAAAGGGGCTTTATTGTTGATTGTATATAAATCTGAATTACTGTTGAGGAAATTCTGATTTTTTAAATGTTCTCTTGGTCTTGATGTTTGACTTTGAATAAGGGTATTTGGATTTGACCCTAAATTCCATATGATGAGACAGATTGGTATTAGGGTGGCACAGTAATTATTTCATGCAACTTGCTGTTGCTCTTTCTTGGATGGAATGGCCATCAATTTCTTCAGAGTAAACATTTCACATCTGTGTTAAGGAAGATTATTACTGAAGTAATTTGATCATCTTGCAGATAAGGAAATTCTGCACAGTGCTGAATCTGAAGCATTCTAAAGGTACATTTTAAGTCTTGAACTGTTCCTTGGGATCATTCAGACCTTCAACCATGCTGAACAAGATCATCTGTCTTTCCACTCTAAGTACCAATTTGTCTGTGGTTCTCTAATCAGAGAGAGAACCTGTATGGATTTAATAATGGTCTTGAAAAAAAGCCTTCAGTCTCCTAGCAGGTGGCACAGATGAAATAGTGGTTGCTTTAACCCAGGGCTCTTAAACATTCTGATGTTTACTGTAATGTTTTTAATGCTTAATCTTCCTGAACAATAATTGCTTTTATGTTCTGCATATTTTCAATAAAATACATTTGTTTGCTACTACAATCTATTTACATATGCTACAAATTAGTTGAAATAATTTTTTCAGAAAATGAATGATTTTTCTACTTCCATGAGTAACGAGCGACAGGTTTGCTCAGTAACAGCTGATTCTTTGCAACAGTCAAGGAATTTGGACATGCAGTTGGTTCCCTTTATCTGATATGTAAAAAATACGGGCAAAATTAAAATCAGTGTTATTCTTGTTTTAAACCATTATCATAAACATAGAATTACATTTCATATATATATATATATATACACACAATAGTATAATTAATTAGGGTCCAATAGAGCATGTATGTATGTATGTGTAGAAAACAGATGTAATAGTTTTACTGCAAAAAAGTTTGAAGTACTATGCAAAAGTGGAAGCTGATTTCTGATCAAACAAAGACAGATAGCTGGGGAAAAGTAAATGTCAAATAATTTAACAAAATGAAACCTTGAACACTCTGATTTCTTATTGCAAGTATCTTTATATTTTTTTACTATTTTAATATTTCTGGTTGGCTTATCCACAGCTGTTAACAAATTTTAGTGGATTTTTTAAAATGTAAATTGCTAATTCAGTGTGGATCTTTTTAGTTACATATACTCCTGGTTAAATTTTCATTACACACACAAGGACTGAAGCTGTATGGCTAAACTCCTAAACATTATCTAAAGATTATATAATTTCCAAATTAGATAGGAACTCCCTGCCTACAATTTGAAACCAGCCTAGCCTCTTTTATTTTTTCAATGAAAATATAGGAGGAAAAGCTAGGATGTTAGCAAAGAAATAAGAGCTTTAATGTAACATTGATTACAAACAGATTTTTCCTTGTATTTAAATCTTTTTACTAAGATTTTATTGAAAATGACACATGCTAGTTTAACTTATTTTTTTATAGCTCTGAATGACACATTTGCTCCAATTTATTGCAAATAATTCAAACACCCTGAACTTTATATAGTTTTTCAAAAACTAAGATGTATTTGTGGTGGAGGGGTTGATAAACTGATGTTGGAGTTTGAAGATGAGAGTGCATCAAATATATGGACCTTAAGGTGCAGATTTACTTTCAAAAGGAACTAAAACACCATTACAGACTTCCATTTTTCTCATGAGGTATATAAATACTATCTACTCTCTTTATGAAACTTAGAGCCCATTTTTATAAATTTTCTCGATTTGATTTTTAAAGTTAGTACTTGAAACTAATCAATAACATTAAATAAGTATTAATTGAGATTCCAGGAATTGTATATCTCATTTAATAGACATTAAATTAAGATTGTTTGTTTATTTATTTACTTATAGTCAACAAACCCCTCAGTTTTGAGCTTCAGTTTAGTGAGCCTATTTCAGTTATGGGCAGAGATGGGTTTTCTGAATTGGAAATTTTTCCAGTGCCCTAAATACAGCGTGATCTGATTTAGCATATTTATTTGACTTACTTTTTTAGTTTTGTTAATTTTATGTCCCAATAGCCACAAGTATTTGAACTGAAATATTTGATTAGGAAAAAAATTAAATACAGCACACTTAGTGTGTTTTAAATATTATATTCAAACAAATTCAAAGCTTTATGTGGAAATAAATTATTTTTATTGGAATACTTGTAAAAATAGGAAGACAATACACAATAGCATGTACTTTTCTTACCTGGTTTGTTTAACTTTAAGAAAAAAAACAAAGGCACTGAAAACTGTTGACACACTAATTTTAGCACACCCAAAGAACTGTGCGTGCTATGCTATGCCTTGGTTGTCCACTCATCTACTTCAATGGAGTTTAACTCTCTTCCACTGAGGTCATTGCAGCACCTCCAGTTTCACTGTCACTATCTGTAGAGTCACTTGCACTACTTATTAGTTCCATTTCAGAATAAGATTGAGGCAAATCTGATTCAGAACTACTTGAACCACATTCTCCTTCGCTAAAGCAGGGGTGGGCAAAATGCGGCCTGTGGGCCAGATGTGGCCCACCAGCCCATTCTATCCAGCCTGCGGGGCCCCTAAAAAATTTAGAAAATAATAATCTGTCCCTGGGCTGCCTGTCATGCGGCCCTCGATGGCTTGCCAAAACTCAGTATGCGGCCCTCCGCCCAAAATAATGGCCCGCCCCTGCGCTAAAGGATGGTTTTATCAAAGTCTATGGGCAAGGGCAATTTATCATCACACTGCATCTTCTTCATTAATTGTGCTTCTGACTGATTCTTCAGAAGTAAGAGATTTTGAGAACTAGAAACAAGTTTAGCAGTGCATTCATTTGTTAATCTGTTCCTCATTTTTGCCTTGAGCTGAAAGCCTTCCAGTTCTGTTCACAAGAAGCTGCTGTTGGTAGAATGCTTAGGATCCTTAGAGCAATCCTGGACAGCAGTTGGGTGTTACAGTATCTCTTCCACCATGTGAGAGGAGACGTATTCTCTGCTCTCTGCCAAATGATGTCTTTGCTCCAAAGTTTTTCTTTTGTGCAGTACTCAGCAATGTCTGTCATCATGGTTATTTCGCTGATGTTGGGGACATTCTTAGCTACTTCCATAACTGTATCAAGAGCAGTAGATAATTAATCTTCTGATAAATGTTGTCCTCTGTGTTGAGGATCCAAAAGGCTTTCATGAACTGGATGAAAGCAAAACTCTTAGTAAACATTTCTTTTACTTCACCTCTATCCAAAAGAGAAGAAGGAGGCAAAAGCTCAATTAGATTTTCAATCAGTTGTCTGAATATCTCTGGAATATTTGAAAAGCTTGGTGCATCTCCTTCAAGTTTATTGACAGCCACTGCAGCTGGTAGTAGCAAGTTGAATGCTATTTGAACTCAAACCCAGAACACACTGTTGTCGAGAAACTACTTCCGAATGTTCATGGGAATAATCTGGGATACCTATGTCATCTATTGAAGCACACTGCAAACAGTTCTTTGTACGAAGCAAACTATGTAAACACTTTGTAGCCGAGTCCCACCTAGTTTCCCCTGGCAATAAAAGTGCACTTTCCCTCCCCTTCTTTTTCTCTAATTTCTTCAAAGTCTGATTAGCAAAATGATGATATATGATGGGCGCATTAGTTTGTAACATTCCCTCCAGTATTGATTTTCACTTATGGAAAGAGGTGTACCATTTACAAATGTAGCTTGAGCTAAAGTCTCATTTGCTTTTTCTTGATCTTCTTTTGACATTTTGTCCACAAAGCTTGACTGTCTTGAACAGCTACTCATAGTGGATTGCATATCTGGTGATGGTGATCTTGAAAGCAAGGAGCCTGCTTCTTCCCCCAGACCTGGCAGCTCAACATTTTCATTTTTTGCAAATCTGCTATTTCACTTGAGCTACTACTAAGTTCCTGAAGCAAAAAGGGGAAAAGATTTTTATTTTAGCCTATTCTAGTCTGGCCTCAGCCATCAGAAGAAGAGGAGACAGGAGGTTTGCTTCTCTCCTCCCTGCCAGAAAGAACAGTCTGCTGCTCAGCTGCCCTGGGCCTGCAAGGCCAAAGAGAAGTATAGTTTGGCCTCTACCATGGTGGGGAGGACTAAGCTCACTCTACTGGGTTGAAATAGTTAACTTTTTATCTATCATGTAATTAAAAAAAATATATTGTTAAACCTAAGCCACTTTGGGTGCTCAGTGCAAGCAGAAAAGCAGGATACAAATATTGTAAATAAATAATAGTCCAGAGTTGCATTAACAACTTTTAAAATTAGAATGTTTTAAAACAATATAGCTGCTAGTCTGTACTGTGTGTTGTTTAATAGATTAATTTGTCTGCTTATGTAGGGTTTCTGAAGTAGACTTTTCTCAAACGTTGTTCCACTACTTCATTGTATTAGCTTTCTGTATATAGCTTATAGTTCCATAGTTTCTAGGGTCAGAAGGGACCTGAGTAGATCATCGAGTCCGACCCCCTGCCATGGCAGGAAAGAGTAGTGGGGTCAAATGACCCCAGCAGGGTGTACATCTAGCCTCCTCTTAAAGACCCCCCAAGGTAGGAGCCAGCCCCACTTCTCTTGGAAGTTGGTTCCAGATCCTAGCCGCCCTGACAGTGAAGTAACGCCTCCTGATATCTAGCCTAAATCTACCCTCTGCCAGCTTGTGACCGTTATTCCTAGTCACTCTTGGTAGTGCTTGGGGGACAGGGACTCCCCCAGTGCCTGCTGGTCCCCTCTGACTAGTTTGTACTCTTTCAAGACAGTTTCTACATGTTATTAAATGTTTCTGCATTCTTATTGCATTAGCACACTCCTGCCCACCATATTTACATCTACCAACTTTCTTCCTTCAGTGATTTGAACTTCACCATAATGATGCCCCACACGTTTTTTTTCTGATTAGGCATTATTATGACTACTTCAAACAAAAATCACTAAAAAACTAACATCTTATGCAGACACTTCCAACTTCCCCAACTCAAGAAAAGAAAAAGACACTGCTCTGTGTGTATGCTGAACTGAAAGGAAACAAAAATGAATCAGTTTTAGTTTTGCTTTCACTTGCAGTCTGAGATGAAATAAGAATTTTAACTTTGGTTTTGATTTGACCTGCATAGCCAATTAGTTGAATTCATAACTTGCTTTTTGGCTTGGATTATTATGTGAGTGTATTTACCCTCCTGTTTACAAATCAATAAAACATATATGTACTCTCTCACACAATTCCTAGGGATAATAATCTGAAAAACATTAATTACACCTTTGAAACTACCAAGCTTGTCTAATATTGTATTAGCATCCATTTATTGTTACTAATTAATTTTATGAAACAATGAATGTTTAGAAATGGAAAATTTCCCACAGAAAAATCAAGCCCCACATCTCTGGTTATGGGTATTATTCCTATTTCCCCACTGGCTAAATTAAGCTACTACAGTAGTGTAAAGGAGACGTAAACTTGTTGGAAACTGCCACTAGGAAGTTCACTATGAAAGAAAATAAAATAGAGTCAAAATATGGAGCACAAAATCCAATGCGTTAAGACAGTAAGATCTATTTATTTATATAAAATAAATTGTATGATATCATGACCTGTTATTCAGTGAAAATCCTTCCATTAATAAAACTGGTTCTGTTTTAAGACTCAAATTATGTTTAGGTAGTCTTGCTAAAAGCCTTCTTTCAGGTTTGGATTTTTCTGCAAACCTGCCCTCCCCTTTTGATGATCTCTGGTTAATTGTACCCAAATTAACTTTAAAGTTCAAATTTCCAGGAAATCTTACAGATGTTGAACTTTGGTCATTTCTTCCTTTAACAGCAGTTGCTTTCTTCAAGTTGTCATAGTCAACTTGACACACTTCTGTGCCTCTGTCTGCATTACTTCCAGTTAGGTCTCTGATGCTACTGAGATGTGCATCTCTTTTAGGTGCAACAGAATATGATTTCAAGGTACGTGTTTTCTGGACAGTGCTAAGAGGGACATTTTTTAGGTGCCTGGAAAACTGTAAAGTCAGGTTTCCATTTGTATTATGCTGGCTAGAATGAGGTTTTCCCAGATGAAGGTAGCTTAAGGTAGTTAAATTTAAATCCTGTTGAGCATCTGATGGATCTTTGCTGGCATGAAGTTGTTTGAGGCTAACTTGAGAAGTTTCAAAAATATGTCCAAATTGTGTTTGCTTGGACAATAGTCCAGTTCCAGGCACAAATAACTCTGGCTCCATATGCTTGGCAATTTTACTCAGACTGGTTTGAGAGCCTGATGGATGGACATCATGATTTGCTGGAACGTCATTCCAAGTTAATGGATTGTATACAATATATCCATCAACAGGGCATGCATTTTTCTGGTGCAGCAACCAATCATCAATACATTTCCTATGGAACTTAAAAACAAAACATGGGTCAAATACATAAAAAGTGGCTTATTTTTAACTATGCCAGTTTAAGTACAAATTATTCCTGAAGACAAAAATAAATAAAAATTCAAAGTCTGATTCTCCAGTCCCTATGACTGTCCACTCTCCCAAGAAGAAACCAAAAGTAAATTCACTAATCTCCAGGTTAGGTCAATGTGAAACTGGTAAATGTTAAGAGAGTATTTACTGAGGCAAATGGTTTATCAGAAGCTAAGCTGTCTGCTGTAAACCAATGCACTTGAATTGTTCAATATATCAATTAAGTTCTTAACTGCTCCTATGAAGAACAGAATTGCATCTATGCTCACTGACACATAAAGACTTAGTGCTGACTCCAGTGTTTTCTCCTTATATATCTTTGGTAACTATTGATGCTGGATTGATTGTGTCTACTTCCAAGCAGTAGCTTTGCTTTTCTACAGAACAGTAAAAATCATCATGAAAAATGGTGTCATTCTGTCAACAAAAAGAATGCTGCTAGTCAGGTAGACATCTTTCTCAAATTCTTATAATCTGGAAATGTTTTATATGGGTCTAGTAAAGCACTGGTGCAGACTGCTTTTGGTGCACAAGTTGCTAGGGTGCTCTTAAAAAGATAAGTGGATCCAAATTATGTAACTTTTATTTATAGTGTCAAGTTATACACAACGCTGCAAGTTCCAGGAAAGTCAACCTTTTTACTCCGCAGAAGTATGTTGAGAACACAATCAGGTTCCATAATTAAGGACTACAAAATCAGAATCAGAAGCTACCTTTTTATCCTGTATTCTTTTTAAGATAGATAAATAAAACCCAGTCTTAGATGGGTGTTTAATGGGATCAAAACATTTGCAAGACAGAAAACTACCTACTATTAAAATTTAAAAATAACTTTGTTTTCACACCCACAGGAGTGGTGATAGGCACTAGAATATTTGTTCCAGGCACACATCAGTTAAAAGGAAATGAATGGAGAATGAGGCTGCACAAGCAGCCAGTGAACAGTACTCTCGAACATTCAGAGCTTACTCTACAATGGTGCACACATCACTGACAATAGGGAACTGTAAAATAAATACACATGGGCATATAGTATGTAAATATTAAGCCACTCATAACTTTAATTAATTTCCTTTAAAGTCCCTGGACTTTCTCAATAACGTTGCCATTGAGCTACCTACATTTAATTGATAATACTGTATTTGCACTGCCATCTAAGCAGTGAGTGTAATCATTTGTTGATAGGCATAATATTAAGAAACAGGCTAGTAAAACTATGTTGAACGTTAACAGATTAAAGTGCTGATAGTCTTGAAATACAGTATGATAATAACGAATCAAATTATTTACCTAATGATTTGTTTGCTGAACAATCATATTATTTTCTATGTTTAAGTTAATTTGATATGTAATATTTCATGAACTTTGTATAAAATAAATCTCTACACCACACAAGCATGACAACACAGATTAAGAATGCACTTTTACCTTGTGATTACATGGCAGGAGTCTTGCATACTGACCAAGGCAAAAGATCTTCAAACACAGTCTACACTGCAGGCCTGGAGCAAGTAAATTGCTACATTTCCTAACCAATGTGCAAGGTATAGATTTTACAATGTGCTCTGGGATACAATTGGTCCTAAAAAATATAAAAAACAGAATACGTTTCAATAAATTAGAAAAAGAGCCAATGAAACTGACATTTTCAAAGTGGAAAGCTAACCTCTGGTATAGGAATATCAGGTTCTGGTGAGCTGATTATTGAGTAGAGTGATTTTTTTTTACCTAATCAACAATTTGCAATAGTCATTTCAAAGACCCCAATCTTGCTAAAGAATAGCCACAAATGGATCTTCCCCTAAGAGAAATAATTATGATAATTTATTCAGACTTCCTGTAATATAAGCTACAGAAATTCACCTAGCAATTTCTACATCAATCTTCCTGGTTGAGGGATTACTTTATTTTAGAAGAACCAAGGCACAAAGAAGTTAAGAAATTTGTCCAGTCACAGTCTACATCTATACCAGTGGTGATCAACCTTCTTATCTTGCAAGCTGAGTCCATCCATGCACTGAATTTGGCTGGAGAGCCCAATCCAGCTGTGGGGAAGGGGCATGGCCTGCTGCTGACTCAGCTCTGTGGGGGGAAGGGGTGTGGCCCAGTCCCAACCCCACCAATTAAGGCTTGGCAATTTGGCAACAGAGAAGGAGTGTTGGGAGAAATGTAATGCGCAGTCACAGCTTCCTTTAAGCAGTATAGATGTACCCCACAGGAAGCTTGTGGTGCAAAAGCAGAACATTATCCCTGAAGTCCTGCAATGCTCTCATGCCTCACTAAGACACTGTGGGAGATGCATACATTGCAGGATTAGGGACCATACACAGTAATCTGTTCTAGTACTGAATAGTAAATTTAAGGGTGTTACTCTGAAGAGTATGATGGGAGACCACTACTGTAAGGACAACTGATCTCTGAGCCAGGTCAAATGGGCCCATTCTGAAACACACTCACAGTTTAAGATTCTGCTTCCAACTCTTTAGGTATCTTGGAGTGGGTTATCTTTAATACAATAACCTTGTTAGTATAAATATATGTACATTTATAGGAGATCAAAATTCATATTTATCTGAGCCTGTTTGTCCTCAAATTCAGATACAAGCAAATTACATTTATTAAAAATACGGATGAAAGTCTTGTCCATTATCCACCAAAATGTTATAGGATTCTACCTTTCCTATTTCCAAATCAAATGATTCATCTCAGTAATAATCTGCTCCTAAAAAATACTAACCCACCTACCTCCACATTTAATTACTTTGTAAATGAACAGGATGGGTTTTCTTTGCTCTTAACCGAAAGGTAGCTCAGAGCATGACAATTTAAAATGCTTTTCCAAGATGCATGGCGTTAGTCTCTAAGCCTAAGTGAAAAGAAATTCACTCACCTGTAAATTACGTTTAACTTACTTTAAGTACATTAATATGATAAAGTTAATATCTGCTTTCTAGAAAGCATTTCTAAAAACAATAAAATATAAATATACTGAGTTGTTTAAATAATGTTGACTATGGAAACTCAAAACTTAAACAGTATGGGAAACATGGTATCTTACTTCTGAAGATGTAACATCTCTTCTTCATCTTGTGTATTAATGTTTTTTAAATTCCCTCTTGAAGCTGATAATTGTGAAACGTGTTTAAGTGATCTCCAACTCTGATTTCTCTTCTATAATATTCAGAAAGAGCTTATAAATAACCACAGAATATAGCCCAAAAATAACTGAGGAAGAATACTAATTCAGAATTTGGTTCTTTGTAAATTTTGAAAAGAGGAACTATAAATATTTTAATAAACTCATTCTTTATCAGTTTCTGTAGCAGAAAATACAGGTTAATCATGTTCTGACTGAAGTCCCTTTCCAAGAAGACTTCCTTTTCTCATCTAAAGCTTTGGAAAAACCTTAAAGTATGGTGTGCTGACTCATAGCAGTTAAAGACCATCTTGACGCATGTCAAAAAAACCCTCTTATCCTTAGGCAAAACTGAAGAGCTAATGTTTCTGGGTCTTTTAAGGCAAAACTACAGGAAAATCAGACGTGTGTTTGACACTGCCCCTTGCATCCAAGTCCATGGTAACTGCTATCCATATTATCAATGCTTTGGCTCCACAAAACAGTGTAGCAATATAAAAGAATTAGCCAATTACAGAAATGTTCAAAATGAGTCTGCTAAATCAATAGCTAGCCCTCTGGAACCTGTGGGAGGACAGCACATTTCATACTTATAATCTCCTGCCTGAGCCCTAGGCCTTTATATTCAGCACTCCTCAGAGCTATGGCTCCAATAAAACCACACCTGATGGAGTTAGCCAGCTGGCTAGCTGGTTAACTCCGGATATCGTTTGCAGAGATCCTCATGCTGGAATGAAGCAACTGAGAAGTTAAGTGTATTATTTTTTCCACAGAAGTGCTACCAGACACTGGAGGAGGAATGTTTTTTACCTTTCTCATTTTCTTGACTCCTCCATTATCAAAAGAGAGCTGTATCAAGGCCCAGGCCAAAAATAGAGACCACTACTGCAAAGACAACTGACCTCCTTGTAATGTAGTTAGAGGCTAATTGAGAACATTCTGAAGTACCTTCTAAGGCAGTGGTCTCCAAACTTTTTTGATTGCGCACCCCTTTCAGTAAAAAATTTTTGAGCACGCACCCCCAATATATGTATATTTATATAAATATACATCTAAATAGAAGTTCTAATATTTTCTTCCCGCACCTCAATGGATCATCTTGCGCACCCCACTTTGGAGACCACTGTTCTAAGGTGTTCTTCCTAATTCTTTATGGGCTTTTTATTGGGCTGTCTTTTAACCAGAAATCCTCTTCAGCGCATATATTGTTTTAAAAGAACAGTTTATTACATTTCCATATAAAATATTCCCTGTATTTGTCTATTAGACGGCTTTGGATGCAGTGTAATAAAACCCAGTACCATACCTGTCGAAAGGTAAAAACATGTGGAGGATGGCAAAACTTTTTGAAACATTCATGGCATAGGTGATATTCAATACACTCCGTGCACCTAAGAAACACAACAAAATAGGAGGCTTGTAGAATGGACTATTAACATTTTAGAATGATACATAAAAATAAAGAAAACCTTTGTTAAAGTTTTGGCATACGAAGTCCTAAATTACCTGTATACACTTAATCTAACTCAAACTTATTGGAGTGTTGGTAAGTTTTTAGGAAGCAACACTTAATATTTATCAGTTTTTGGCTAAATTTTTCACAGAAGTCTACACCATGTGCTATTCTTACCTAGGGGGAAAGAGGGACTATTTAGGTTTCTGAATGAGAACAATTTACATAAGAAAATATTACAGATAATAAAGCTTGTACAATAGGGTAGATAGGTTCATGGTATTCAAAAGATTCTAATTCAGGATGAAGAAATCAACATTGATTGCTGACCATGGGCGATGACCTGGTGAGGGGGCTGTGGGTGTTTAACCACCTGGGCGACAGGGCGATCATCACCTGCTGGTATTCAGCATCCAGCGCAAGGTGACAAAGGCCTGCAGCAGAGCAGCAGCCCTGGACTTCAAGAGGGCAGACTTCAATGAGGTAAGAAGAATAGTCAGGGAGGCACTGAGGTCCCAGAGGGGAGGGGAGTCGGGTGTCCAAGAAGAGCGGTCGCTCCTTAAGGAGACAATCCTCCAAGCCCAAAGAGAGGTAATCCCAACACGGATCAAAGGGGGCAAGAGGGTGCAAAAGCCCCAATGGCTCACCAAAAGCATCTGGGAACATCTAGCTAAAAGGGAGGCATACAGCCAATGGGAGGGAGGGACCATCACCAGGGAGGACTATACCTCGGTTGCTCGTGGATGCAGGGGGCCGGTCAGGAAGGCCAAGGTGGAGATGGAACTGGGACTAGCTACCCGGATCAAGGACAACAAAAAGTCCTTTTTTAAATACATACGGGGCAAAAAGAAGGTACCGGGTAACGTGGGGGCCCTGCAAGACACGCCAAGAAATCTGGTCGTCACATCAGACAATAAAGCTAACCTATTTAACAGTTTCTTTGCTTCCATTTTCCCGAGCAGGGACCATATCAGTCCCCCAGTGGGACCCCCTCAAGCCCCAGGGGAGGCACACCCAGACCTAGGGTCAGGGAGGATCTAGTCAGGGAATTTCTGGAGGGACTGGACATATTTAAATCAGCTGGTCCAGATGATCTCCACCTCAGAGTGCGGAGGGAATTAGCAGAGGTCATTGCGGGACCCTGGCACGGTTTTATGAGCACTCGTGGTGCTCTGGTGTGGTGCCAAAGGACTGGAGGAGGGCCAGTGTGGTTCCCATCTTCAAAAAAAGGAGGAAGGAGAACCCAGGAAACTATAGGCCAGTTAGTTTTACCTTGATCCTAGGCAAGCTTTTTGAGAGAATTATCCTGGTGCATGTCTACGAGGGGCCAGCAGGGGAGATTATGCTTAGGGGCAACCAACACGGGTTCATTAGAGGCAGGTCCTGTCAGACCAACCGGGTGGCCTTCTATGACCAGGTCACCAAATCCTTAGATGCAGGGGTAGCACTGGACATAGTCTTCCTGAACTTTCAGAAGGCCTTTGGCACTGTCTCTCACCCCATTCTCATTAAAAAACTGGGGGACTGTGGTGTCGACACCTGCACAGTCAAATGGGTCACTAACTAGCTGGAGGGCCACACCCAGAGAGTGGTGGTGGATGGATCATTTTTGACCTGCAGGGATGTGGGCAATGGGGTCCCCCAGGGCTCGGTCCTTGGTCCTGCACTGTTCAACATCTTCATCAGTGACTTGAATGAGGGGGTAAAAAGCACCCTGTTCAAATTTGGTGATGACACTAAGATGTGGGGGGACATGGGGATGCTAGAAGGGAGGAATAGGCTGCAATCGGACCTAGACAGGTTACAGGGGTGGGCAGATGAGAATAGGATGGGTTTCAACACTAACAAGTGCAAGGTGATGCACCTGGAGAGGAAGAACCAGCACCATACCTACAGGCTGGGGAACTCCCTTCTCGTCAGTGGAGAGGCAGAAAAGGATCTTGGAATCACTATTGATGCCAAACTGAACATGGGCCAGCACTGTGGGGATGTGGTCAGGAAGGCCAACCATACCTTGTCATGCATTCACAGATGCATCTCAGGCAGGTCCAAGGAGGTGCTCCTCCCTCTCCATGCAGCATTGGCCAGGCTGCAGTTAGAATATTGCGTCCAGTTCTGGGTGCTGCACTTCAAGAGGGATATGGACAACATGGAGAGGGTCCAGAGGAGAGCCACTCACATGATCAGGGGGCAGCAGGGCAGGAGGAGAAGCTAAGGGACCTGAACCTGTTCAGCCTCCCCAAGAGAAGGCTGAGGGGGGATCTAGTGGCCTGGTACAAACTAGTCAGGGGGGATCAGCAGGCACTGGGGGAGTCCTTGTTCCCTCGAGCACTACCAGGAGTGACTAGAAATAACGGTTACAAGCTGGCAGAGGATGGAGTCAGACTAGACACCAGGAGGCGCTACTTCAGTGTCAGGGCGGCTAGGATCTGGAAACAACTTCCAAGCGAAGTGGTGCTGGCTCCTACCCTGGGGGTCTTTAAGAGGAGGATAGATGAACACATTGCTGGGGTCATTTGACCCCAGGACTTTTTCCTGCCATGGCAGGGGGTTGGACTTGATGATCTGCTCAGGTCCCTTCCGAAGAAAAAACTATGAAACATAGCATACTCCTCAGTAATGGGGTTAAAAAACAAACTACCCATATGTTATATGGGTATAGCATATAACATAGGGACCAACAATAAAGCAATTTTCCAAAAGTGAAAAATCACTTTTTGAAACACTGATTTAAAATAACTTGATGGCTGTTCTGGATTGATAGAGAACCAGATTATGGTTACTATTTTATTTTTAAAAAGAAAGTCAAACTGAATTTTGGTACATTTGACCTTGATTCAATTCCCAGCAGAACTAACTTGAAGAAAAAACATCCAGTCAGCATAAATATTCCAATTCTGTAAGAAACTTTACTCTTAACAAGAAGTAATGCTGTCAGTGATATTACTCATGTGAGCAAGGTTATTCATAGGGCTCTCTCCAGTAAAAATCACGATTTCATACTAACTGAATTACACTAGACAACTGTAAGTGGTGACTCAACCTCATTACATCAGTGACTAAAAGATCTCAATAGGTGTCTGTTGCACATACCATTGTAACACAAAGTGATCAGAAATCAATAGTAAGTGGTTGACGACATACTCAGTTTTAAGTTAGAAGAACTAATGTAATCCATTTTACAGATAAAATTTATTTTCCAGGGAAGTCAAAAGGTAGAATAAGCAATAAGTTATATATTTGAAGGGATACAGGTAAAATGTACGTACTCTGTATTCATAAAAAAAACTTACTTGTAGCATTTTCCTTGAATTGGAAATACTCTGCAGTTATTACAGGGGATTCCAAGGTGTCTGTCAAGCCTCATTTTCTCTGCTGCAGTCACAAGCTGACCAGAGTTCCTGAATTCTTCTATAATGAGCTTTAATGGTGCAAATTCTTCCCTACAGAGGGGACACTTTACCACAGACTCATTCTCTAATTCACCTTGGTGATCAGCCCAAATCTTCATACATGTGATGTGAACATTGTTACCACAGCTGTACCTACAAAAACAAAACACCATCAATTTCTGTACCTGTCCATAAATACTTGGTCAAATCTGCTATCTCAAACTAAATATCCTAGCTTTTTTAATTACAACAGTGTTTTATAGCCTTTCTTTTCTTGCAGTAAAATGAGGTGTATATGTAATGAGAGGTGCTTACTAGTAGGTTAAAGCTTTCCCATTTATAGATTTGTTGCAGCCAGAATTGTGTAGAAATGATACTTCTTTATAATTAGCAAGTAAAATCAGCTCTTGCCAGATGTATAACATGAAAAGCAAACTATTTACTTAACCTGCAGTAAGTGATGGGAAGCATTTTCTTTAGTAGTTCTTCCTGGCAAATAGGACAGACATCCTCCACATCAATTTCTTTCTGATTAATGTATCCATCATCCTCTTTCTCTAATGTTTTGGTGGAGAGAGCTTTTGCTTTTGGGCTAGATGGCTGTTCTTGATGTAGTCGTTGAAGCACATCATTGATTTCTCTTTCCAGGAGACCTAATTGAAAGGCATCTACCGAAAATAAACTCAAAATGAAGGCTCTTTGCCAAACTTTAACACTTGGAAATATTCAGTTGTTACAGGTGTCAGTCTATATAATCTGCGTTGTACAATGTCAGTTTTGATACATTTATAGCCCAAGAAATATTGCAAATCTAAATTCCTCATTTGAAATTAATTTTGAAATTTAAAATGATGGTGTATTTACAGCTTCTCACCTAAAATGATCTTTATGGCAGAATGTGTTTTGTTTTGTAATTTTTAATAGAACAGATATTTAAATTTAGTTAAGAGGTTAATGTATGACCAATATCCTGAAACAATTCAGAACAGACTCTAAACTAAAACTCTTTAAATTACACAGTTTATAAAATGGCATGCTTTGCTTCTAGGCCAGAAAGTCATAGATTCAAATTTCATGTAAGCACTTTACCTCAAATCCAAATGCTGACATTGCAGTATAGCATTAGTGGTGTTACAATGTTGGAAGTGAGTTTACATTTGCATTAAATATTAAAATACTATTATAGTGTAATAAATTAGTCTAAAAACAACACTGAGACGATCAATGTCTTCCATTGTAAGATTTTCCATCCAGTTTGCTCCCTTTCTTAAAAAATATGATTGTAGATAGAGCTCTTCCCCCTTAACAGCCAGCACTGCTAAATGAATCATCTGGAAAGTCAGGCTGTGCACTTCCTGATGCCTGCAATATAGGTTTTGTAACAAGAAATAAGAGAACAATTTTACTGATAATGCATGGTTAATAGGGGTCTGCGAACCGGGCCATGTTCAATTCAGATTCGGCCTAAATTAGAGGATTTGATTAGTCAATTTGGATCACTGTCCTGGTTTGATTCACCTGAATCCAGATCTGAAGATCTGATGCTGATTTGGAGAATCAGCGATTCAGCAATAGACACAGCTTTAAATGTTTTTTCTATATACCTCAAGGTTCCAGGAGTGACTTGTGAATGCTGCGATGGTGGGGAGGACGGAGCATCTCACAGGAGTGCACTACCGAGCACATGGGGGGGGGAGGAATCTCCCCCCCACACCCCTGGCTCAGCAATTGGCTGCAAGGGACCCCAGGTGTACCCCCCCCCGACCCAGGAGGCACCAGTCGCTGAGCTGATGGGTGAGTCCTCTGTGTGCTCCGTGGCGGACCAGGAAGCGGACTGGAAATGCTTCAGGTCCACTTCCAGGTCTATCGCTGAGCGTGCTGGGGACCTCCCCCAGCCCCGCGCTCCTGTGGGATGCTCCATCTGCCCCACCATCACAGCGATCATGAGCCACTTGGTACCTTGACATACGTAGAAAAAACATTTAAAGCTATGTCTATGTCCGAATCTCTCCGAACCGATTCGGAGGGTTTTGATTTGATTCAGAGAGATTAAAGGGTCTCCTGATTTGATTTGGACATTCAGCTGCTGAACTGGGTCAAATCTCTGCCAAATCGAATCAGCGACCAAAGTTTCGCACAACCCTAATGGTTAAAGGTTTATGTATAAACCAGGTAACTTTTTCTTGAGGTGGTGTGGCCTCTGAAAAGCACACAGTAAAAAAAAAAAATTTGCAAAAGTTTAATTTTATCAAAAAAGTTAAACCTACATTATTCTTACCACCTAAAAGTACAAATATAAATAATATGAAATTACTACTTTTCTCAAAATAACTATTTTGATAATGGCTGTACTTTAAGGTTTATATTTATTGTTTCACTCAGGATGAATATTTTTAGAACTTCCACTTCACGTCTGTTTTGTTTTTTAATTTATAAAAAAATATATACATCGGTCCCTTTTTCTTCTCTAAAACAATTCTGTGAACAATAAAGCCATGTCAATGTACTTCAACTGAGAATCTGGCTCATAATATCCTAAACTCTGTGAGATTTGATAAATGGAATGATTCTGGCCCATACCATCATGAGCAACTTCAGTGAGTTTTAGGGATCCACAAAAAGCATATCCCTCCAGGAAAAGACTGGACACTAGACCATACAGAGGCATCTCCAACTTCGTTTACAGGGGCACTATTCAGAGCCTTTAGGCACCAAACAGAACAGAGATTTGGGATATGGGTATAGTTTATTGCTAGTATAGGCAAAGACTGCACAAATCTGATGAGCTCTGGTAGGTATTCTAATTTATGCTGAAAAGCTCATTGGCCTTCAGCTGGCCCACAATCTATTTGGCACAAATGTGGCCGAAAACTGAACTGTATTTTCTTTACTTAGCCAAATATAACACAACATCTGCCCATGACTACAAAAATACTTGTTAAGTTACTGAAATACATGTAAACAGAACATTCTTTGGAATACCTAGTCTGCCAGGTGCTCTAACAACAGAAATAATCTCCTCCAACAACCCACAAGTGTTGTAAATTACTAGATTTTTAACATCAAACATTTTACAAGGGTAGTTTCAGAAGCAGCTGATGTTGTTGATGCAATAAAAGAGATGTTCTGTCTTAGAAAGATGAAGCCAAATCTTGGCAATGGCCTGAAGTATAACAATTTTATATGCAGTTTAGGGAGAAAAAAAACAGCGATTGAAAAGTAACCCTACAAATTCCAGAGAACATTGCCTTTGTAAATTTAAAAGCTGTTGCATTCTTTCTGCAATATATAAAATTCAAAAAAGAGGGTAAAACCTACATTCATGATTTCTTGGAAGTTTGAATTTCTTCAACAGTATCCTAATGATGAACGACAAAAAGATTATCATCTTACAAATTAAGCTAAAACAAATTACTTGCTAATTCAGCCTTAGATTTGGGGGTACAACAAAAGGCTTATGGTACTTCAGAGAAATATAACATTAGCATTAAACAGCAAAACTATACCTTGGTCTGCTACAAATGTATTTTTATTAGGACCTTTATTTCACTTACAGAACTATGGAAAAGGACTTGAGAGTCTTGGTAGACCACAGACTCAATGCAAGTTTGCCATCTGATGCAGCTGCATAAAAGACTAATTTGATTTTAGGATACATCAACAGAAACATTAGGTGCAAGGCATGGGAGGCGATAGTACCTCTCTACTTGGCACTGGTTAGACCTCATCTGGAGTACTGCATGCAGTTCTGAGCTCCACTTTGTAAAAAGGGCATGGAGAAGTTAGAGAGGGTCCAGAGGCAGGCAACAAAGATGATCAAGGGCTTAGAAAGCAAGCCATACAAGGAGCAGCAAAAGGAGCTAGGCATGTTCAGCTTGTAGAAAAGGGGACATGATAGCAGTCTTTGAATACTTGAAGGGCTACCATAAAGAAAAGGGAAAGTACCTCTTGCTGCTGAGGATGCAAACCAATGGCTGGAAGTTGCAGTTTAATATTTGGAAAAACTTCTTCACTTTTAGAACAGTGATGCAGCAGAATAGACTGCCTAGGGAAGTTGTGGACTCTCCATCACTGAAAGTGTTCAAGAACAGGTTGGCGAGCCACTGGTTGGAGATGATCTAGATGTAGTGCCTATGTTCTACCATGGCACTATGTTTCTGGGCTTGGCTGGTTGCCCCCCTGCTCCTTTTTCTGCTATATGTCAGGTGTTTTTAAGCCTTCCTAGAAGCAGCGGGTACTTGCTACAGGCAAGGCTGGGGACTTTCACTGGGGTATGCCAATGCACCTGCTGGGACCAAAGCCAGAGGTTCCTAGGGGGTGGTAGCGGGGAGGGGGCAGAAGTTCCGATTCCAAGCCAGGTCAGAGCCGGAGCACTCAGCATCTTGCCCCTCCACTCAGGGTCAGACTGACACCATATCTGGGGTAAGGAAGGAATTTTACCCCATGGTCAGACTGGTACACAGACTGTGTGGGTTTCTGTTTTCCTCTGTAGTGGGAGGTATGTGAACCTCTACCCAGAATCTCTTGAGCACATATTGACATTTTATGGAAGAAGGACATTGGCTACCATGGTTCCCCTGCTTTACTTGTGACTGGTTAGTGTTAGGTCTGCATTGCGTCAAGGTTGACAGTAGACTTATGTAGAGTTTGGTTAGTTTTTATGGGACGGCTTGGATAGGGATGATCTTGCCTAAGGCAGGAGGCTGGACTAGATGACCTCTGGAGATCCCTTGCAGCCCTACTTCACTATAACTTCTCTTGGCAGTTTGCTTAACAACTTTATCCTGCAAACCTCTTTTCTACTGGTTTCTATGCTATTTTCTAACCCACACATGCACTTCATCCAAGACATAGATAATATCCCTAACAGTCCTTTATGTAGGAATTTTTAAAATCCACGTTAAAATTCTGTTTACCAATTTTTTTGCTTACACAAGGAACAATATTAAATTATAAAAATATGATTGGTGACCTGTTCAAACGGTAAAATGGGGGAATGCTGAGGCCAGGAATAACGGTCACAAGCTGGCAGAGGGTAGGTTTAGGTTAGATATCAGGCGCTACTTCACAGTCAGGGCGGCTAGGATCTGGAACCAGCTTCCAAGAGAAGTGGTGCTGGCCCCTACCCTGGGGGTGTTTAAGAGGAGGTTAGATGAACATCTTGCTGGGGTCATTTGACCCCAGTATTCTTTCCTGCCATGGCAGGGGGTCGGACTAGATGATCTGCTCAGGTCCCTTCCAACCCTAGAAACTATGAAACTATGAAATAAATTCTTGACACTTTTTTCCCTTGAAACTTGAAGTTTTTTTCCCCCATTCACTGGGGGAGGGAAAAGCCTCTCACCTTGGGTTTGAGTAGGCCAGGAGACAGGCAGCTGCTATTGCTCTGGCCCTGACCCGGGCTTGGAATCAGAACCTGTGTGTGGTGGGGGAGCTGGCATCATAGGAGGCAATGGCAGGGAGGGTAAGCAGTAGGAGTGACAGGAATGGGACAGGAGATTCGGTCGTTTGAGTCTACATTGCCTGGACCCTGCCACTGCTTTCCCTGCTGAAGTACTTCCACATATAGAATCTGATGATTGACGGGTTGTCTTAAATTTGAAGTCATCCTAGATTTGAGTAAATATGACACTCCAGACGAACTCCTTTGTGGATGGAGAGCTAGTGTGGAGTACATTAGGCACTGTAAGATTCACACCTTATCATACTTCTGCTTAACTTGTGTATGTAACTACCCCTCCAGGTGGAACAGGTGCTACTTAAGAAAACCACCTCAAAAGACATTTGTGTACTGCCAAACAAAAAAAGAGACAGGAAGGCAAATACTACATCACCATTACTAAATACCAAGGTTGAAGGAGCTCTTTGAGCCAAACTGAAATCCTTCAGCATTTGGTGATCTGTCCTACTGAAGTCAACAGGAAGTAGCCCAAGTTACACTAAACAGCAAATACGGAGGACGTAAAAAAATGCAAGATGTATTTCAAAGAGACCACAGCTAAAGGTATAAAATCAAACAAGATGCTTTCAGAACGTCGGGACCAGGAAGCTTGCAGCTGTGTCAACTGAATTGGCAGAGCTAGTGGAAGAAGGTTGAGGAGACTGCTGAGAAGCTAAAGATTTCTTGGCACAAGCCTTTTGCAAAAGCGGATGACACTTCTTGCACCTGCTGCCAATTCCTAATAACAAAGATGAGTTCCTTCTAGCAACCAACCTGTTCAGAGACACTGGGGAAAACAGATAGATTAGAGAGCAAGAAGCTGCTCTTTACAGAGGCAGTGCTAGCTTGTTCCTGTCATTCCAAATCTGTCTAGGTGCTTTCTGTTTAATGACATCAGATACTTTCTGGTCCCAAGTAAGGCTTGCTGGGCAGAATGTCCACGTTCAATCCAAAAGGCTATTTCCTACAGCAATGCCAGGTTTTCTACCCTCCGGTCTCCTCTTCAGTAAAGGTAAATTCTCTTATCAATCATTTTTCATTAGAATCTACCTGATCCCTTCTAAACTCTTGGTTCCACAGACATTAATTACCCTCTCTTCTTTTTAATGCTCATGTTGTTTCCGAACCACCATACGACAGCAGAACTGCAGAACAGTTAGCTGCTCTTGGTAAGGAAGCTCTTAATTCACAGCCAGGCAGAGTGATTACAACTTGTTCCAATCTTAAACTGAGTAATACAGGCCCAGGACCCTGCTTATTAGTAAAGCTTCTAGTTTCTTTCTGCTTGGAGAAAAATATGTGCTGTGTTATGGTGTTTAACATCGATAAATGCAAGGTTCTCCACCTTGGGAGGAAAAACCTGCAGCATCCTTATAGGCTCGGCAGTGCTATGTTGGTTAGCACTACAGAAGAAAAAGACTTGGGGGTCATCATTGACCACAAGATGAGCATGAGCCTGCAATGCGATGCTGTGGCTAGTAAAGCGACCAAAATGCTGGCGTGCATCCATAGATGCTTCTCGAGCAAATCCCGGGACATCATTCTCCCCTTGTACTCGGCCTTGGTGAGGCCGCAGCTAGAGTACTGCATCCAGTTTTGGGCTCCACAATTCAGAAAGGATGTGGAGAAGCTTGAGAGAGTCCAGAGGAGAGCCACACGCATGATCAGAGGTCAGGAAAACAGATCTTACGATGACAGGCTGAGAGCCATGGGACTCTTTAGCCTGGAAAAGCGCAGGCTCAGGGGTGATCTGATGGCCACCTATAAGTTTATCAGGGGTGACCACCAGGATCTGGGGGAACGTCTGTTCACCAGAGCGCCCCAAGGGATGACGAGGTCGAATGGTCACAAACTCCCGCAAGACCGTTTCAGGCTGGACATAAGGAAGAATTTCTTTACTGTCCGAGCCCCCAAGGTCTGGAACAGTCTGCCAGCGGAGGTGGTTCAAGCACCTACATTGAACACCTTCAAGAGCAAATTGGATGCTTATCTTGCTGGGATCCTATGACCCCAGCTGACTTCCTGCCCTTTGGGCAGGGGGCTGGACTCGATGATCTCCCGAGGTCCCTTCCAGCCCTAATGTTTATGAAATCTATGAAATCTATAATGCACCTCACTATCTGCCACCCCCTTTTCAAAATCCTAGATCTGCCCATGTGCCTACCCAATGCCCCAGGTTGATGAATTCCTACAACAGCTTGGGAAGGCCAAACATATATTGACATTGCACTTAACAAAGGGATACTAGTCAATACCCCTTGCTCCAGAGTCCCAAGAGCTAATAGCGTTCCCAGCTCCTAGAAAGCATCAGCAGTTTGGAGCCCTCCCCTTTGGTCTCCATGGTGATCCTGCCACGTCCCGGTGCCTGACAGGCAAGGTTGTGCTGTCCTGCTGTGGCCCATCTTGAGGACATGGTGATGTTCACCAGCCTCGGGGTGCAGCACTGCCAGGTATACAATAATTATCATATTTATACAATCATTTCAATCCCTGTCTGATGTATGATCAACAACAGTAAGCAGGTTCAAAACGTGGGGCAATTTTTGAGACACTTAATTGATGCAGCACAGGTAAAGCTCAAGTCACTCTCAGAGAGTCTTAACCAACTTCTGGGTTTGCAGCACTTTTTTTTAATAATGGCTTTGCCTTGACATAAAGGAAGGCTTCAACTTGGAGGACCCAGTTCTCACTGGCTCAACAGCAACTTACAGTGAGCAATATGAAGTAAATAAGATGACGACTTATTTGCTTCGTTTTTCAGCCTATGATAGCTTTTCAGCTAATGCGATCAGTTTGAGCTTCCAATACGGTAATTTCATATTTAAGACCTGGGGAGCTGCTGGGACAGGACGTCCTCAGAGAGGCAGGGCAGGATGGTGCTGGGGCCCTCCCGGGTCGAAAGCAGCGAGTGCCCCCCGCCCTCGGGAACCGAAATACTTGGGGCAGGGGCTCAACGCCGCGCCACCCGGCGCTGGGGCTCCCCAGGCTCGGGGAAGCGGGGAGCGGGGGCTGGTGACGCTGCTGAAGTCCCAAGGCCGAGACCCTCCGTGGAGCTGCGCTCCCACCCTCAGCCCCCATAGGGCCGCGCCAGGCCCCTCCCTTCTCGCGGGGCGCGGGCCGCTACCAGCACAGGTGCGCGCACAGGTCCCGCTCTCTCCGGAAGGCGGCGCAGGTGCACGAGTGCGGGGCTCCCAGCAGCACCTGCAACAACAGGCCGCGCTCAGCCGCCGCCGCCGCCGGGGGGCGAGAACGGGGTGGGCGGGAGGTGGGGCGCGAGGCGAGCCGTACCCGTTGCGAGGGCCCGCTTTCCTCGCGCAGCACGAAGGCGGTGGGGCCGAGCTCCCGCACTATGCGCATGGTGCAGCGCAGCGCCCGCTCCTGCCGCCGCCGCAGCGCCGCGCTCTCGCCCGGGCTCCGCTGCCGCGCCCGCCACATGGCCGCACAGCGCCCCCGCCGTTGTGTCGCCACGGCAACCGCGCGCGCTGTCCCCGCCCACCGCCGGTGTGTCGCCACGGCAACCGCCGGCCTTCCCGCGCGCGCGGCTGGAGCGCCCGTGGCTCTTCAGCGGAGCCCGGGGGAGGCTCTCGGCTGCCCCGAGCTTTAGCCCGGGCTGGGGTTCATCCCAGCGGCATGTGGGCACCAGCGGTTGCACGGATTTCTCCTTTTCCAGGGCCGGGCTAGGTCTCCCTCTCCCGAGTGTCCCCGCTCAGCCAGTATGCCCCAACTGGCTAGATTTTACATTAGGTTTTTTTAAAAAAAAACCCAAACTAACCCAACAAACTAAGTTAAAAGAAGCGAAAGGTGTGCCATGAATGCCCTCCGCTTTACAGTTACACCTCAGGCTCTTATTCAGAGAGAGTGCCTTCACAGCAGCCTCCGGTCCTTTGCTGTTAGCCAGGTTTGCCCCTGGGGTAACATTGCCACAGCTGAACTCGGGAGCTGTGTTACTGCAGGGGCAGGTTTAAAACCAGTGAAGGAAAAGGAGCCTGTGAAACAGAAGAGCAGCAAGCTCAGGAACAGCTAGCAGATAGGGAGGCTGCAGAAGAAAATTCAGACCGTTAAAAAAGGGGACTGTGGCTAACACCTGTGCAGTGGGAAGATTGGTAGGAAGCAGGGAGATGATCGTGAGCCATGCCAGGCAGCGTGTGCATAATTGTTGAGCCACAGGGTCGCATCCTCAGTGGCCTGACAGAGGAGGCTGTCATGAGCCACCAAGTCAACTGACCCCGTCAGCACTGCCTAAATTGAAGTGCTGATGCATTTCTCTCAGGCTGTTGGTTTTAACGTTTGAGTGGGGCAGGAATCAACTGCACCATTGCATCTTCCTTAGATCTGCCCCTAGATCTAAAATGTGAAGGTTTAAAATGCAAAACAGATGAAAGTCAGGCACCCAAGTCCAGCATTGTGGAAAAACCTCTGCCCAGGAGCTGCCTCACCCTACAGGTGCCTAAACTCTATAGTTATCTCACTCTCTACGTTAAAATTTGCCTGGCACCCAGATGTATGTCCCTATGCAAGCCTGGAACTGCCTCAGCTTTGACAGGGAGGGATAAGTTACCAGCAGGTCCAGGCCTGATGTGATAGGGAGCCAGAAACTAGATAAAACCTGAAGGGTTCATTCACTTCAGTAGATTTCCAAAGCATGCCTGTCACACAGACCAGTATCATCCAATTCCTCGCACAAATTAATGGTGATCACTATGTTTTAAACGTGGCTTTTGGTAAGTGATCCTCTCTTCCACTTTTCCATAGTACATAGTCGAATGGCTAAGCACTTGCTCAGGAAGTGAGAGAGTCAGGCCCCCATCAGGGGATTAAAAACAAATGTGTTTCAATTTCCCCGGGAAGTGATGCTGGGCTTTCAGCTGTTGGTGTTAAAGTCTCCGTCACAGGAGGAGATCAGGGGTCTAGATTCTGCTTCAAGGACTGTTCACATGTGTTATCTAAAGACTTTCACATGCCTAATGTAATGCAGTGTACTCCATATATATTAGGTAATGTCAGTTCCAATCTGTTGCCTACTGTTACAAACTAGTTATTTGCATGTTGGTTAAATGCCTACAAACCACATCCATGTATAGTATTTTTGAGCCCCTACTGTCTTCGTAATTTAACAAAATTACTTTGTAATTTAACTATGCTCCCCAAACTGCAGACTGTCACTATGACTGTCTACTTTTTAACTGATTGGACCCTTTTGGCAGCTGCAAAAACAGTGAAGGGGAAGTAGCTATCCAAGAGCAACTATTAGAAATCTGAAAATGACTAGAGCCATTCAGTGTCATGGCTACCTTCATTTTCAGTAGTGATCCCCAAACTTAGCATTACAAACCTTGAAGGGAGCTAGTTAGTTTCAGAGCTGTTTACTCAGTGAAGGCATACCTTACATTAAATTCAGACAGGTGCATAGTCTAAGTTAGTGCACAGCCTTTTTGCAGTTTTGAACTTCAGCTTTAAGCATCCTTGTGCTTCAGCTTTAGGCATCTTAGTCTTTTTTTATGGTCTGGCCCTTAACTACTTGAACATTTATGTGAACTCCTCACTTTCACTGTTTTCATCCCTCTGTATTTTTGAATAATATAGTCCATTAAAAATAATACACCCAAGCAGAATTTTTTCAATGATCTGTTCATATTTTTCCTCTTTGCTGTTAGAGAAATTATCTCAGAAGCTTAAAAATAACATCTTTGTTAGTCTGATTTTGCCCTCTACCATCTGGCAAACCTTGAATGTTTTCCAATAAAGTAGAAATTAATGTTGCTAATGTACCAGCATCATTCTGTAGTTTACAAATCAGTTTTACAATTCACTTGTTTACTAATTATTTGTTAGTAACTTGGTTTTTTGTGCAGTCAGTAGAGAGAATTGTTATATTTTGTTTCTTTTCAGCCTTTAAATAAATTATGGCAACTATTTATTTCTTTTAGATTAAGCATTCCTCTCATTCTCTAAGCATCCTTGTCTAATTCATTTCCACAATAATATCCAAAAAGCTCCTACCATTCCAATGAAATATATAGAGTGAACAAACAAACAAAAAATCCATCCTCTACAATTCTGTATTCATCATTTTATCAAGTGTCTAGGAAAATAATGATGACAGAATGGTATGTCTTCAGAGAACATTGCACTTCCTATTTTTGTGACAGTGCTAGTTCCAATGTTTTCATAATACATTATATGTACAGGTTAGAACTGTTTCATTGTGCAATGGGAGATAGTTTCCCACCTCTCATGGCAGTTTTATTTGTGAAGGTCCCAGGAGATGCCTAGGAGACTAGAGACTGTGCTATCAAATCCTTAGTGCATGGCTAAGTGGAGTTACATCACCAAGTCTTATTCCCTGAGCCTTGCCTTTTAACAGAAGATACCTTAGGAAAATAATGCAATCTAAGGTTGTAGTATTTCTCTGAAGGGGAGCCACTGAGAGGTCAAAATACAACCCTCGTATCTGGCTTAATCATTCCCATGGTCTTTCCCATGAAAGGATTATAGCAAGCCTGAGAGGCCCTCTACTAGGTTTTCCATATGTGGGGAAGGGTAACAACCCACTTATTCAGCATCCCCTTCTCCTGTGGATCTTGGGCATTTGATTGCTCTTTGTGCATTCAAAAATTGTCCTTCGTACTTCGGTACATTTGTGCTAAAAGTTACAGAAATAATACTGTGGATAATGGTGATGATGGTTAACAATCATGATGATAACAGTAACAATGATTAATTTTTCTAATATTAGAACATCCCCTGGTTATAGTGAATTAAACTATATAATTCAGGTATGTAAATTTCCAGTTTTGCAAGTTTTAGCCTTGCAGGTGATGAACAGCAGCACATTCAATCTGCTTGTAGCACATATAAAGGACAGTTTTATGCCTGCAGCAATATTTTTGACCAGCAGGTGGTGCATTTTGCTTGGTTAGAGAATAAATAAGCTAAGTTATAGAAGGTAACAAAGTTCTGCAACAATATAGCAATCATCCCAATATGATTTAATATCACAATTAAATGTCTGTACCTCTAATTTTCTCAATTAGAATTCAGGTGGGTAGGAGTTATTCCTTTTGAATATGTTTGAAAACTGTATTGTTATCTGTATTGAGTATGGAACAAACAGACTCTTAAAGTACCCGGGTCTTACCTGGGTGTGATCTAATTGTTCTTGAAAAATTTGACAAGATTTGCTTTGTGAGACAATTGTTCACACCATTCTTTTATTACTACTAGTATTGAGTGACAACGATCAAAGACCAGTGACAAGGATCAGAGCCCTGTTATGCTAAGAGCTACAGACAATTCAATGTAATGATACAACTGAAAAACAACTTCCTTCTTCAGATGTTTGGTTAACAAAAACATTCACCTGTGGGGCTGCAGTTGTCTAAACTTTGTGAAAAAGGATGTGCAACTTTTAGTTTAAAGAGTTCAACCATTTTTGAGTTCTGGAAAAGTGGTGAAAAGTACCTTTTCTATTGTACACAAATTTCTACACTTAGAAAACTAACAACCCCCCCACAACCAAAGTAACAATTCTTAGAACTTATCTGTACTAACAATATAATGATTATGTATGTAAATACAATATTCTGTAATATTTATTAATATTCAAAGAATCTGGCTGCAAACTGGTTTACTAGCTAGTGAAATTTTGTCTTCTGCATAGGGGAAAGCAACTTTTCAAATTTATCTAGGGATTTCAAAGTCTGAATAAAGGTGGTGGGCTTTAAGTTTTTTTAGCTTAGTTTCTTTGAACTATTCCTCCTCTATAGCAATCCACAGCACTGAATAAGGTTTCACACTACAGTTGATAATACCCTTCTACTGAGCTGCATGATAACATATTATTATGTTGGCGGCTGCAAAACCTCCCACTTCAGAAGGCCTGTGTAGTATGCATGGATGAGTTTTGATGTTAACCTTAAAGGTAGGTAGATGAAGAGTGAAAACAATTTATCTGTTGTACTACTATATAATCATACTGGAAATATATACATTAATGGATCATCTGAAAAAGGTTTTTGATGTTACAGTATCTTTCATTTGTGGGATTCCCTGCAGCTCTAAAAATATCTATATCAAGTATATGCACATTTGAACATGTAAGCTTTCCTCCTGCACAAAATATTACTAGGAAAATAATATGTTTAGCAACTTATGACCATCATTTATGATGTTCCTGTTATTATCCCAGTGGTCTTAAACAGATGTTTGCTAACAATCCCTGTTTGGTATTTATGTACTTAGTACCTGTATCATACACTAGCACCTTGAAGTCCCAAGCAAGTCAAGTAGGAACACATTATGGGCACTGACAGATGTTCAGGCCCCTGCTCTCACTCATGGAGCTTTAGATAAATTAAAGAATTAGAGCACTATAATTAGAATTAGATCGCTTTAATTAGAGCAGTGAATTAGAGTGCCCCACCCTCTGGCCCAACAGACATTTTGTCTGTGAGCCCTTTAAAAGTAAGCTGCTCCTTTTACAAGCTGCTGGCTTGAGCTGGAGGGTTTGGGGGTGGACCAGAGTGTTCCTGCCTCATGGGCCTGGCCTAGCTCCCCCCAGGGGGGTTGGGCAGTGCTGCAAGGCAAGGGAGCTCTGATCCATCCCCCTCTCCAGCTCAGGCTGGGCAAGCCAACAGTTTGTGAAAGGAGCAGCTTACTGCTGATGCCTTCCTTCTCCCTGCTCCCCCCTCCTCTGGCTGACAGCCCCAGGGGCTGGGCTGGTCTTCATCAACCCAGCCCCAACGTGTGAAATATCCACAGTACAGAACACAAGTTCCTTAAGGCACACTAAAGCAGAGCACCTTCATCTGATACCTTATTTGAGCAGGGTTAATTTTTCATGCTATCAGCCACTTTAAAAGCTCTCTGCAGCCATGCATATATGTCATGGCATGGCTGTAGAGTGCTTTCAGGGGCCTGATTGCATGAAAAATGTAACTTCTGTTTGCACCCTATGATAGTCACAGTAGATAAAGATCTAGAACAGTGATTTTCAATCAGGGTGCTACAGCACCCTGGGGTTCCCTGATAATCTGCCAAGTGTCACATGGGATGCCATGCAATGCTACTACCATTAGATGTGCAAATATGATTTATAAAATAAACCCAGAGTTTTTCAAATAGGAATCCATAGTGGTAAAAACAGTTTGAACTGTTGTGGTCCTTTTGATTTTTTTGCAACACAAGAATTGTTGTATTACTTTTCTGTAGTCAAAAAATGATTGAAGCCTTAGGACTCTTCTGCACACGCAGATAAAGCAGGGGTGGGCAATTATTTCAGGGAAGAGCTGCTTACCCAGTTTTGGCAGGCTGTCGAGGGCCACATGGCTAGCCCCTTGACAGGGCCAGCACCGGTGGGGCCCGGAGCGGGGCGCAGGCTGGCAGGGGTCCATGGACCTCGGCAGGGCTGCATCAGCAGGGAGAGCAGGGAGCTGGCCAAGCCCCATAGAGCCCCTGCTGGCCAGGACCCCATGCTTCTGCCACCCTGCTCTGGGCCCTGCCGGTGCTGGCCCCAGGACATTAGTGTGGGTCCTGTGTTCCCACTGGCTCCCCACCCACTCACACCCAGTACTCCCCTGTCCCAAGGTACAGGCAGGGGGCAGCACACAGCCCTGACCCCCTGCTTGCCAGCAGGGAAGAAACTGGTGCTGAGTGCAGGGAAAAGAGGCCCCTCACCCACCCCATGGCCGGTGCTCCCTGCTGCAGGTACTCACAGCCCTCGTGAGGCTGTCTGGAGTAGGCACAGGCAGTCCCAGGCAGGCTGCAACTGGCTGCAGCGTGGGGCACCGGCCACGCAGCAAGCAAGGGGCAGCTCTTCCCCACATTCAGCACCAGCTTGTAACCCAGCCCTGCTGCCACCCTGGCAGTGGGGCCAGGTTACAAGGTGGTGCTGAGTGTGGGGGGGAGAGAGGAAAAACAGCCCCTTGCTCGCCCCATGCCCGGTACCCCACCCTGCAGCCACTTGCAGCCCGCCTGGGACTGCCTGTGCCTGCTGCAGACAGCCTCGCATGGGCTGCGAGCACTTGCAGCAGAGAGCACCACTAATGGGGTAGACGAGGGGCTGCTTTCCCCTGCACAGGGAAGGAGCCCAGGGAAAAGCTGAGCATGGGGTAAAAAGTGGCCCATCCCCCACCCTATGGCCGGCGCTTCCTGCTGCAACCACTTGCAGGCCATGTGGGGCTGTCTGGAGCAGGCACAGGCAGCCCCACGCAGGCTGCGAGCAGCTGCAGCATGGGGCGCCAGCCACAGGGTGGTGAAGGGGTCACTTCCCTCCCATTGTGCTCCTTTCCTGCCTTGGGTCCCCCCTACCCTTCTCCCCGCCCCCCCACTTACCTGTGATTCCGGTGTGGGGCAGCCACATGCTTCCAGCTGGGCGGGCCCCTCTGTTGTTGGAGCCTACCGGGCTTCCCCTGGGTCCTCCTGCCCTTGCTTCCTGTCATTTTTTACAGAACCAAGGGCAGAGAAATATTAATTTTCTACATTTTTTAGGGGCCCTGCAGGCCGGATAGAATGACCTTGCGGGCCGAATCCAGCCCACAGGCCATATTTTGCCCACCCCCGAGATAAAGGCATGATGGGGTCTGATGCATGGCAGGAGGTATGATTTTGGGATCACAAATCAGATCCCATCACACTTCATTACCTATACAGAAAGAAGATGGGCTCCCCCTGAACCAGTAAGAAGCAAGCTTCTGCAGCTGGGAGCCCCATCAGCTGACCTGGCCTATCAGCTGTGGCTGCACTCCAGTGGTCCCCGTGGCAAGGAGATCGCAACTGACATGGTGTCCAGCTGCCGGGGTACTCCAGGCACCCTCTTGGGTGGGACACAGCTTCAGCTGTGGTTTTCCAGTCATGGGGATGCATGGGACACCCCTGGGGCTGGGAGCCCTGTCAGCTGATGAGGCTCTTAGTCATGGGGGTTATAGTGGGAGAGGAGCAGGAAGCAGAAAATGTAGACGTGCTCTCCCTTTTAGTGTCTGCTGTCTGCCACCGTGCAAGGTAAATCAGTGGTGTTCAATCTTTTGGCCCCATGGGCCATATGAGTCTCACAGGGCTGATTTGTGGAACAGATCTAGCTCCATGTACCTGGATTGGGCCCATGCCACCTCCACCTGCCCTGTGTACCTGAATCAGGCCCCTTGGGGCCTTGGCTGGCCCCAGCATTCCAGGATTAGGCCCTGGGGCCCCACATTGCCTCCACCCAACCCTGCATGCTGGGATCAGGCCTCATGCACTAGAATTGCACCCATGCTGTCCCTGTCCAGGGCTACCACTCTGCTACTGAATTTTCAGGCCCAGGGGAACCCTGCAGGCCAGGTGATAGTGCTGGGGCTGGATCTTGCCCACAGGCCAAGGGTTAAGTACCCTGGAGCTAGACAGACCTACGGTCTAACCAAGTAAATGTTTTAAAACAATTTAGGGTACTCAGATCCTCATCCATGCTGAGGATTTATTAGTGCCTTTATTTAGTGCCAAATGAAGACTTCAGGTGTTGAGGCCAAAAGCTGCAGTGTCCCCCGGGTTGCTCAGTAGGTGGACTTTTGACCTACTGCTAAAGGTGACCTACTTAGAGATGGTTGACTGACTTAGAGAGACAGATGCCCAACAACAACTGAGGTAGCAGGAAGAGTGTTGTACCTTTGTGAGGTAGCATTGGAGGTGCTTCGTGGCGTATGTGACATGTCTGTTGGGTGCTGGTTTATATAGGGTGATTGTACCTGTGGAGAGGAGTGACTGTGTGACTGTGAGAGATTGAAGCTTGAGAGATTGTGAGGAATGGGTCAGCATGAGTGAGGATTGGGGACGGTCAATACCTTGTTGTGATTGACCGTGTGTTGTTTGGGTGAGGTCCTGGGAGGACAATATCCCATGAACGTCTTGATCGTCATGTGTCAGAGTGGGTGCGGACTGAGGCAGTCAATCTCCTCTGTGTGTGTGTGTGTGTGTGTGTGTGTGTGTGTGTGTGTGTGGAGGTGAGGGCCTGGGAGGCCCATAGGGTGGCCATCATAGAGGACATTCCAGTTTTCTGCTACTCTGTCCTTTATTGATATGAAACCCAATGCCTTTATGTCCTCTGTTTTTTATAGAGGACATAAAGGTGTTGGGTTTTGTATTGACAGAGGACAACTGGACTGTTCCCTATGATGGCCACCCTAGAGGTCAATTTCCTCAGAGGAGTAGCCAGTGCTGAGATAGTGAGAGTGAATTTGTGTGAGTGGTGTGGTTGTTAGCAACTGTGTATTGAGAGAGTAAATGAGAGCAGGGGTTGCTTTCTAGCAACCTCTCTGGGAACTCCTTCTCTATTTATACATCTTGTGTCTGTTATGGTTACTGATAGTATTGAAATGCAGCACTGTCATTGATTGTTTTGTTGTTGATTATTTTTGTAGATCTTGTTGTTTCAATCCTTGATTCATTACTCCTCATATTGTGTCTTGTGTGTGTTTTATTACTAATTAATCACTGTGGCACTTTGTGGGGCCAGGCTGCAAGCCAATGCCTAGTGAGAGCAACCTGCCCAATTTTCCTTTCATTTACTGTTTGCCAACTAACTAATTCATTGATTGGCTAATTGTTCATTTAACACAGGTGATCCTTTTTGCATGGGAGAGCAATAGCCTAATGCCTGTGTAGCCATGATTCTGTCCTATGTTCCTAGCAAACATGTAGGGTTGATGTATTCTGTGAATAATAGCTTTGAGAATAGTCTTGGGAGGCTGTTATTACTAGTGTAAATTAAAGCAGCCTAGATATTATTCAAATTATGCTACAGTCTCAGATTGCCCCTGATTAATCTCAGGACTGGGGAAAAGGGAAAAAGCAGAAAAGTGGCAGAGAGCCACTTATGTCTCTTTTCTGCTTATGTTTTCTGATCTCTGTTAAGATACATGTGAGGGTTTTGTGGTTGAGTATGAATTTCTTATTCATATGCTAAATATTTATTCTGTTTATTTAAAAGGACATGAACTTAAAGGGCATGGCAAAACAAATAAAAGAGAGCTTGCTTTAAAAAAAAATCAGTCCTGCAGCAAGGTCTTTTTTGTTTTGTTTTGACTTATTCACTTCTTTTTTTCAACAAACAACATTCCAGCTGTTTGTTATTGGAATATTATGTACCAGATTAATCTAATATAACCTTCTTAGGTAGACTGGTTGACAGGGTCAGAAAAGATGGGAAGACTGGCTGCTTATGCTGCCACTAATATCTCATAGTATATTAACTAGAAAGTACAAGTGACCAAAAATTAGCCGGTAATATAATACGTCTAGTAGCATCAGCTGTTATTAAGGTGGCCTGATGCTTGTAGGACTGTTTTTTCATTTGTTTATATCTTTGCCTAGCTTGAATTGCTTGCCTGAAAGTTTTGATGAGGGGGTGTCTGCTTCAGGTTGAAAGTTTATGAAAAAAAATCAGCCAAACTGTTTTTCATTATTACTTTAGAGGAAATTCATTGTTTTATCATCTTAAAAAAATATGACTTTTTTTTAGATGTTTTAGGATCAACCTGTTTAAAAACAGGGCCCTGAATTTTGTCAAGCAGGTGGCTTTTGTGTCAGACAAACCTTTTCCTGTTCCTCTGAAAATCTGTCCAAATTTGGACAGTTATAAACTTTGGAAAATTTCACTTAACAGCTGCTTAGTTAAGTAACTTTGCAACTAAAAATGTCAGAGATTCTGTATACCTAAGTAGCTGACAGGTAAAAGGAATCAGTGACTGTCTGGGCAGTGAATGACTAGGATAAGAAACATGAGAAATAAGACTGGGCCTGTATAGGCAAAGATAACAGGAACTAGGGTGAGGCAAGATAAACAGATTAATAGGGATGGGATAAGAAAGCAAGCATCATATTGGGAAGGAGAGAAAGAGAACTACCAGACAATCTGTGACCACTCTTGAATTTTTCCCTCCAGAACCTACAATGAAACTGAAGGTTCCTTACATTCACAATTCTTTTTCTAGAAGAAAATATCTGTGAAACTCTCTGACAAATATAGCTGTAACTTCTTTGACAGTGTTGTGGTTAAAGGTTCTGTGAAACATAAAGTTATGAGTCTCAGTATTGTACCTCCAAGTACCCAATAGATGGAGCTATGTAGCAACAAAACACAATGGACTATAGGTGAAAGGTTTAGACTCTAGTTGGTGTCCCTTTGGCTAAATTTGGTAAAATGAAAAGAACAGGAATTTTACTTGAAGTGTTGATATTTTAGGTGATATACTATCACTTAATGTTTCTGTGAATTTACTATTAAAATTAAATTTCTAAAAGAGTACCACTTAATTGATTACTTATTATTTAAAAAAATAAAAGGGTTTTTCTAGCTCCCTCATTCATTTTGATATGGGATTTTTCCACTGACCGGCTAGCACCCTTATCCTACAACAAGAATTAAATGGGTGTGTGGGGGGGGGAAGAGGTATTCTTTACCTGGTTTGTTTTGCAGGACTGAACATCTGTTAATTTGTGAAACTGACAATGGTGAAATTGCTGTGAATGAGAAAAAATGGAGGAGTTTGGGCTTTATTTTTGCTAATTTAATCTTTTATGTATGTCATTGTAAAAGCTGCTTTTAGCCAAGACTTTTAGTGGAAAGCAACCTGACAAGACACTCCAGAATAATGAGAAAACAAAGCCAAGGAGTGGCGTAAAGGTGTTTTATTATTCTGTTTAGATTTTTGTATTTCTTATGCTCTCAAAAGTAAAACATGATTCATTGTTTTTGGAATACTTTAATATTGACTGACATTACTCTCTCCCAGAGCTCCAACCATGTGGGTACTTCGCTTCACAGCTTGCCTCTTAACATGTCCTTGAAGGAAGGAATGATAGTGAATTTGATGTTATGGCTGTATTGATCTACTGGAGATGCATCAGCTCTGTGAAAATGGAATTGGTCTTATACTAACTTTGTTGCATAAACTAGCTACCCTGTTTCTAAGAGATACTAGACTAGGATTGTAGCCTCAGTGTCATTAGCTGTTTTGAAAGAACTGGGAAACTAAGGATGGTGGATCAAGCTCTGTGTGCGTTTTGGTTTTTCTCATGTTTTTCATCAATTGACTCTATGTCTATTAAGGTCACTGATGATCACCTGCATTTTTTCATGGTTTAGATTATGTGACCAAGCAAACTCAAACACACAGTGGCTTGCAGACAGATATGATGGAAATGCTGCCAGTGCCTACAGTTAGGATATCAATGTCGCCATCAGTCATAAAGGCTGCAGGAAGGACTTCATCAGGTTAGATGAAGATAGCATTGACATATTACTATGTGGTTTTTCAAAGGTCAGAGTCATTTTCTGGGTATTTGGGGATAGTGGTTGTTAATCTCTGTGTGTCCCTCTTAAGGATACCTCATTTAGCAGTTGAAGTCACAAACATTTTGGCAACAAGGACAGATTTAGTGGTAGAAAGCTTTTTGACGTTTGCTGATATAAATGATGGCTTTTGGGGCCATTTTGAGTGCCTCTGGTTGTTTCAGATACAATCAGTAAATGAAGTTCACAATTGCATGATCATGTCCATAGATACATTTTCTATTGTAATAGTGGATTTTAAGTAGGATTTGCAGAGTTAGACTATACGAAGGACTATGGTATGATAAGAGAAGCAGCATGGATCTTTTCCTTCATATTTGTCTCTCTCATTTTTTTATGCTATATGTTTGATGCAAGTCAGCCAAGGTGCTTTCATTCTCTAGTGAAAGCACTATAAGACTTGCATCAAATATATAGCATAAAAAAATGAGAGAGACAAATATGAAGGAAAAGTTCCATGCTGCTTTTCTTATGATATAATTGGGTCTTCTGGTGTTAAAATTTCCAGGGGGAGTCCATATGTGCTAAACTCAAGCAATTTTTAGTGTTCTGCCAAATGCTGTCATTGAAAAATGCAGGAATTATTCAAACCATGAAACCAGTGCTAACTCTCACTGGGGAGGTCTCTGAGATTTCATTTTACATGGTTTTATATGCACACAGCTGCTTCAGGCTGCATATGTACGTATGAAGTTTTCCCCTTGTGATGTTCTCAAAGTACTTATAGGCAATAAGTCTCCTCTTTGAGCTACTCTTGCTAAGAGGAGCAGGAGCTTCACAGGACACAGTTTATAAAGTTGCCTGGTTCTGCTACTTGATGAGTTGTACTACGTGTGAAAGAAGTGAGAGAGTTTCATTTCTCACTCAGGGGTCCTAATGAACATATTTACATTCATCATACCCAACTGCCCTAAGATTAATTATCTGCTAAACCCTATGAAATATTTTTGTATTCAAATTAAATTCTTAATTGAGACACTGAATTATAAAGAACAGTATCTGGCACAGAATAGCTCCTCAGTTACTAAACTACAATTCACACTACCCAAAACCATGTTGTGGGCTTTTTGCACTGAGCTGTTCCAGAGTAAATGATATCCATCTCTACATAGATCCTTGAGGTTCAGAACCCTCAATGAATTTAATGGTAACTACATGCTTAGTCTACAGCACCAGGCTCAAGCTATCTCAGTCACTTAGAGTGTAGATAGTTTTCTAGGAAGCAGTTGCTTTTGTAATTAATTTTATACCGAATGTATGTAGCTAGAGAGAATAAAACTAACCAACAAACTCTATTTTCCCCCATGGCCTTTATTTCTTTTTTACATTTATAGTTTTCTTTTTTGTTTGGTTATAAAAGCTTTCCCTCTTGCGAGATTTACCATGATCTAATCTTACACAGACAGATGTGGAGATAAAGTTTTCAAATGTGGCCCATGCAACTTCACACAGTCTGTTCTGGTTGCATCTGTAGTAGAATGGAGATAAGCAGGAGCTGCTTGCCCTGTACTTTTTTTTCTTTCTTCCCATGAGCAAATTTGTGCTGGGGAAACAGTAAGGAAAAGAGGGAGTCACACTTGCATTTGCATGCATTCCCTGTTGGAGTTAGCTGGCTTTGGTGAGAGAAGTAAACTGCACCCCAGAAAGAGGTGTCAGAATACAAATCTTGTCAGGAACACATGAATGATTGTGATTATTGATCAAAATTTCTTCATCAGGTAGCAGCTCTCTGGTGCCTCCAATTAGCATCTTATTGCTGTGCTTTGTCTAGTCCTATGCTCTGAAGACTGTTCCTTAAACTTCTGTGACATTGTTCATTATAAATAAAACTTCTTTTCTCCCTCCAGGCCTCTGTTGAAAATTTTATTTAAATACTTTTATTGAAGAAAAAGCAGATAGCTTGTTCTCAAGATGAATCAGAGCTCCTAATTTTGTGAAACACATGAAATCTAACTATTTTGGCTGGCTTTCTATTTCTGGCAGAGACCATGAACATTTTCAGCTAATATAAATTATCCAAGTTGAACTGATTTACCTGGAAGTGCTTTTTGGAAGTTTTAATTTTTCCCCATAGTCAGTATGTTTTCCTTTTCCCTAGAATAATAGCTTTTGGCTCTAAGCAAATAATGCTATGCATGAATGTTGATGATGTATTTGTTTGAATTTACTTGGGCTAATCTTTAGTTAGAGGTACTAATAAATTTGATTGTTTTTCTAAAAACAGAAACTGCTGACGGTGATGGTATTTTTAAAAGTTTAGGTGGACTGGATTCAAAAGTTAGATGAAGGAGCCAGGAAGATTGAGGTAGCTTAGTTATGCACCTAATAAACTAATTAAATAAGATGTATAGAGAGCACAAGCTTTTGTGAACTCAAGCTCTGTTGCCCTGTGGGGTCAGGCCAACTCTCAGGATCTCAATATCATGCTGTTGGACAGGAGGGCATGGTGTACAATTGCATGTGCACACACTCAAAAATCAATTAGGTGCATACACACACACTACCAACTCAGGCACATACACATCTAAGATTACCAGCCTAGGCACATGCATACCTATCAAGCACATACACACACCAAAAATTAGACAACAATCAGTTGTTAATACCCACACATTCAGTACACGTACACAGGTCACTAATTCGTATATCATGCACACGATGACATATATGACATATATGTCACTAGTTCACACACATGCCACCCACCTACACATACGCACAGGTAAGTTCCTAACTTGGATGGTACAGTGTGTGCATGTGTGTGCTTGGGATACCTGGGGGGAAGGTTAATGTGAGCGAAAGTTGCCGGGACCATGGTTAGAACTGGTAGACTAGAGAGAAGCTGGGCTGAGGAACTGAGGCTTGCGGTTACTTAAGGTCAAGTGGCCCCAGGGTTACACAAGGTCACTGGTGCTAGGGTGGAAGCAAGGGAAAAAGCCTGGTGGCAAGAAGGAGGCAGCTAGGAAAGAGAACTGTGTCCTGTTTCGTTCTGCCCATTGGTCCAACCTATCCAGATTGACCTGTATCTGCTCCCTGCCCTCCGGTGTGTTAACTTTGCCCTATAACTTACTGTCATCTTTAAACTTGGACAGGGTGCTCTCCACACCCTTGTCCAAATCGCTGATGAAGTTATTAAATAACACTGGTCCAAGGACTGAACCCTGCAGGACACCACTGCCTTCCTCCTTCCAGGTTAAAAATGACCTATCCACCACCACTCTCTGTGTGCAGTCCCTCAGCCAGTTTGCCACACACCTGACCGTGTAAGCATCCACTACACAGCCTGCTAGCTTCCCTATTAAACTAGGATGCAAAACTGTATCAAAGGCCTTCTTAAAGTCCAGGTAGATGACATCTGCCTCAGCTCCAGTGTCAAGGCAGTGTGTTACCTGGTTGTAAAAGGCTATAAGGTTTGTCAGGCAGGATCTACCTGTGATGAACCCGTGCTGGTTTCCTTTCAGCATCATTTCCCCTGCTGGGCCTTCACAAATGTGCTCTTTAATGATTTTTTCCCAGTGTTTTTCCAAGGATAGAGGTAAGACTGATAAGCCTAAAGTTACCCAGCTCATCCCTTCTCCCCTTAAAAATGGGTACAATGTTGGCCCTTTTCCAGTCCTCAGGGACCTGGCCAGAGCACCATGGGTGCTCAAAAAGCCGTACCAGTGGCTTAGCTATGACACTGGCCAATTCCTTCAGCACCTGTGGATGGAGGTCATCCGGGCTGGCTGACTTGTACCCATTCAGCCCCTCCAAGTGCTTCTTCACTAAGTCAACACTAACCATTGGTGGTCTAGTGCCTCCCGGACTATGTTCAAATTGGGGGAATTGTCTTGGCCCATACTTAGGAATACTGAAGTGAAAAACTCATTGAAGAGCTCCGCCTTTTTCCCTGTGTTGACCACCAACTGTCCTGATTTGTCCTGCAGGGGCCCTATGTTACTCTGCACCTTCCTTTTGCTTGCTATGTAACTGTACAAGAAATTTTTATTGTCCTTGATTTTTGTAGTCAGCCTAAGCTCCAGTCCTGCCTTGACTTGCCTAACTGATTCCCTGTAATAGCATGTCAGGGAAGTATATTCCTCCTTGGTTGCTGTCCCCCACTTCCACTGCCTATAAATCTCTTCCTTTGCCCCCAGTCTTTTCTGGAGTTCCCTATTCAGGCAAGGGGGCTTTTCTGTCCCATCACCCCCTTTCCTGCATAATGGTATAGTCTCCTTTTGTGCCCTAAGGATCACTCCCTTGAGAAACTGCTAACCCTCCTAGACCCCCATAAGCTCGATGCTCTTGAGTTCAGCCACCTCACTAACTAGCCTTCTAAGTTTACTAAAATTGGCCCTTCTGAAGTCTAACACTTTAGCCTTATTGGTTATTTTACTCACCCTTCGCTGGGTTGTGAATTCGACCAAATGATGGTCACTGTCTCCCAGGTTACTGTGCACTCACAGGTTATCCACGAGATCATCCCCTGTTGCTAAGACCAGGTCTAGCAAGGAATTACCCCTGGTGGGACTGGACACCTCCTGGGTTAGGTGGAGGTCCTGCATGCAGTTTAAGAACCTACATGAGCAGTTTGTTTTGGCCATCTGCTCCTCCCAGCAGATGTCTGGGTAATTTAGGTCCCTCATGAATTTTAAACATAATGCTCCAGGTAAGGCTTGAACTCACAGTCTCAGCATTGCTTTGCAAGTAATGCTGTATAAGTACCACGAGCTAACCTATTGCACCATGGGAGCAGATTAATAACTTTTAAAGCAAAGTTATTGTCTTCAGTGGTGTTATTTTGGACCTATTTTGAAATCTCTGAGATCTGGTTTTGAAACAACGCGGGGCTATTACTTAAGCTACCTGCAATTTCCTCCTCCTGCACTAGAGGTCACTGTGCTACTCAAGGTTCAGGCAGATGTGGCAGTTGCTTGCATTACTGGTGCATCCCTCTATACACTGAGCAGTGGACTGGAGGGCAGAGGACCAAAACATGGATTTCCTGCTTCCTTCTGAGCTTGGAAGCAATGGTTGCATCATATTTAATATTTTATCTGCTTTAAAAGTTATTTTGTCTTTAAACTGTAATCTGCCTTAAGATTTTCTTGGGAAGGGTAGCTTACCTGCTCCAGTGACGAAATAAGGAGCGGGTGGGGTGAGTTGTGGAGCTAACAGCTCAGGAGAAAGCCCTTTCCTTTGATTTGGAAAGCAAACCTGCTGAGGTTGGGGTGGGGGGGGATCCAAGGGATCCTGCTGGAGAGTGTGGGAGAAATTGGGGCTGGCTGAGCCAGCCAGTAGGGTTTGAAAGAGCTCTGAGCAGAGGAGTGGGGAAACTGTAGAACTACAGTGAAGTCGGAGCCTGCATGTATATACTTTGCATACATTTACTGTTAGAATTTTTAACCTGTAACTAACTATCACACAGATGCACAGAATGGCAGGGGAAGTTCCAAACCTAGCTGCTTCTTGTCTCATACATTTCATTTCTCCCTCTACACATCATTAATGTGGCATAGCCACACAACTGCTTTATCATTGATGCTTGCTTGTGGCTCATCTTGGGTGCATGGGTGTGCTGCACATGTGAGGAGGTGATCAACAGTCTTGGTGCATCACCACACTCACATATTGGACTGTCCTTTAAGTCAACCTTGTAGACTCTGGCATTAAAGTGTCCAGCTCCAGAGTGAATCCTGTTTAGTTTAATCCATAAGTTGTGGGGGACCTCATGTCCTGATGGATAGGGTGTTGGGTTGCTTATGAAGCACTTGAGATGAGAGTCAGTTTCATCACACTTTTGGTGGTGGTGTTCAAGTGCCCATAGGGTGCTGCTACCACACTGTTGCAGTGGTACCTGTGCTTCCCATCTAAGTGAGTTTCTCAACTTTAGTCTTTTATATACAGGTTGCTCCAAGACATCATGAAACAGGTGCTCCTGGTTTTGTTGAGTATGCTGAGCAAGGCCAAGAGGGAGGGCAGGACAAAGGCCTTCAAGTGGTGTCCCTTGTTAGTAGCTACATAAGTGAACCAACTGTGTCAAACTACTTTCAGCTTACCAACATACCTAACTACCATCTATCATTGTAAACCTGCCATCATGATGCAAATCCAGCTGATGGTCCAATACAGATAATTAAAAAAAATCCAAAACGTTTGATCATTGTGTCATATGTCCTATGGGTAGGGACTTACATAATTCATGAAGGCTGCCTCTGTATTTCGTGGTCCCAGTGCAGCTCTGGGTATCATTTTCATGGCGGAGCACAGTAGGGCCCTCCATACCTCTGGCTGAGGGGTCCCAGAAGTCCTGCCTGTCCGGGACACTAACAGATGGCCACCTGTCAATCTCTGGGGAGGGATAGGCCTTCCAGGGCCCTTTGGCCAATCAGAGGTGTGAAGGGCCCTCCCCCCCTCCCCAGAGATTGACAGATGGCCATCTATCAATCTCCAGGGAGAGGTGGGACTTCCAGGGCTCCTCAGTCAATTTCCCTTGCTCTCCTACCCCTCCTCCCCAGCCCTGTGCTCCAGGACACCAGGGCTTCTAACCCTTTTATGTTGGCAGCTGTCTTTTTTCTACATGTGGGCTTACTGCCATTTTCCTGCTTTTCTGTGGGGACTGGGATATTTCATGGGGGGACCTACCAAATTTATGGTTTCCGTGACAACCGCAAAATCATGAATTTGGTAGGTTCCTACCTATGTGCATAATCCAGTCCAAGATTACTCTGAATCATGATGACCACCCAATAGTTAGATTCTATATATGGAAGTAATTAGGTTCTATACATTGTGTTACAATTTTCCATGTATAGAATCTAATTTTTGGAGGATTGCCTTAAATGTGCCTCTACCTTTGATGCAGCACAGAAAGCAATGGCAGGAGGGTAGGCAGTGTGGGAGGCAGTAGAAGGACAGTTGATGGGGGCACACAAAGTTTTGGGAGTCAAGCAGCTGAACCCCTTGCCCACCCACCTCTTGCTGCCTGTACCCCCTGCCACCTGTCCTTCCTCCTCTGCCTGCCCCCACCCCTACAAAGCCCCACAGCTGCCTTCTCCCTTTGTTGCCTCTGCTTCCATAGCCTCCGTTCCTCTGCTTCTATCTTCCTTGCAGGAAGTGGGGTGGGGATGGAGGTGGCAGGCAGCAGCTGTGGCTCCAACCTCTACCCCAGGTTGGGGTTAGAGTTGGAGCAGGTTTATATCTCCCCACCATCTTGTACTTGAATCCAAGACAAGGATCTTTTTTCCTCATGTTAAGTGGGAGAAAAAAAGTCTCATCTTGGAGCCAATAAATGCTCTAATATACACATGCAGTTAATGCTGTAGGAAAAGATAGCACTATTTATGCAGTGTGGAAACTTTCAGACAAGTTGAATTAAGTTGTTGAATACTTTTTAAACATGTTACTTCATAACTGTGTAGAGCAGAGAACATATCTGATTAGCTGTATGGTTCCTTTTTTTGCCCGTTTGCAATATGACTAGTATTTAGGGTATCCTATAGGAGGCTGTTTTAATATTGATTTCAAATGTGTTCTACTTTAAGAGATTTTAGTCAGCAGAGAACAGTGCTTAGCCATAGCTTGGCTAGAAGCCACTGCTGATTAACAAAACCCTAAATATACTCTTTGATGGGAAAGGAGGCTTTTTATATTTTACACACTGCCTAATCTTTAAGGCTAAGTACAGACAGTTAAAAAGTCTAGGGCTGAATTAATTCATTCATTTCAAGTTAGTCTAAGCTGCAAAGATTGAACCAATAAGCACATGAATGGTGTGTACCCCGGCGGCTGGGGGGAGTGTAGTGGTGGTGGCAGGAGCCTGGTGGTGGTGAGCAGGGAGCTCCTACAGATGCCTCTGGCACTGTTGGCAGCAGGGCAGTGGCAAGTGCCGACCATGTGTTGGCAACCACCCGCAGGCACTGCTGGCAGCCTTGGTGGTGGCCACAGGTGATCATGGACACTGTCGGTGGTGCCTTTTTGCAGGGGGTGCACTGCCATGCTCAGGGGGTGCACATGCACCCCCATGTATGCCCTACCCATCACCCCATAATAAGCAAATGAACGGACATTCACTTTTGATTCAGGAAATGCAGCCAGATGCCTGCGGTGGCTCAAGGCAGAAGCTGGGGTGCTAGAGCACAGCTGTCTGGCAAATAGCCAGTATGGGCTATGTGTTCACTTCCTGCTGTCCCTGACATCTCTGGGATTTGCAGTCAACAATCATAGCAACAGGAGTCTGCAGAGTTGCTTATCACTTCCTCTTCCTGCTTCCAGGTGCTTATGGGATTTGTAGTCCACAGTCACAACCAGCAGTAAGTAAGCAGGGCAGGGTAGCTCTGTACTTGGGGGGAAGGGAAGTTTAACTTCTCCCTGGCCCCAGACCTCAGCTGAGGTTTGCCTGGGAGAAGGGCGGTGGAGGGGACAGTAAGCCAGCCCCTACTGCTCCGGCTAAGGAGCAGAGGGGCATGGCCAGCCCTGCTTTCTGGAGCAGAAACCGCAGCCCAGCCCAGGCCAGGCCAGGGCTGCAAAATGCTGGAATGCTGGGAGACTCTGATTTAACTTGAAGCAGAAAGGGGTCTGGGACAGAAGTTTCATAAACTGGTTTGACCTAAATCAGTTAAGTCTGATACCACCTTCAACCCGATTTATCTTAAACCAGTTTCAACCATTTTTAAACTAGTTTATATGCACTGAACTTCTGTTCTGTTACAGGTTTAAACCAGTTTCTGATCACATAAACTGCTTTATGTATAACTTCTGTCCCTAGCCTAATGGTTTGGTCCATTTCAGACTCAAGGTACAGAAATAATGGATAAAAACAATGTATTCTGGCACCATAAAGTAAATTACTCTTGATATGGCTGACTGCAAATCACTTTTAAAGATTTGAGCCTAAGTGTAATGTGCTGAATATGGTGCTGCTTTTTCTAATATACTTCAGTTTACCGTGTAGAAAAGGCATTGTCTTGAAGGACTAAACTTTCAAAAAGTGCTTTTTGTGCTAGCATTACAAAAAGGTTAGTGCTGACAGTTTTTTATGTATATGTATTTCCTATCTAGTGGCCAGCCCTCCCTGCCCATTTCCTTCAGTGATATCTGGAGAGGATCTGATAAGCTTTATGCTGCTTTACGCAGGTCAGAGGGCATTGTCTTCCCCTCCACTCCAGCAGCCAACAACAAAGTCAGACATATGTTATCACCATCACATAGGAAGCTGTGATCCTGCTTGTGTTCAACAGAGCACAAATACAGGAAGAGTGTCAGGTTGGTTAAAAGCTGATTGAGCTTTCCTAAGATAATATTTAATATTGTACATATAATACTACATATGATTAGATTTTACCAAAATGTGTTCAGTATATTTTGAGTTACTGCATTTTGCCTTGTTGCATAAGAATAAGCAACTATTAAAAAAATATAGGAGGTGCCATTTGCTACAGAAAATGTGCTATATTTTGTACATCATTTTAAAAATTGGTACTTGATAAACAGCATGATTGTTATCTACATATCTATATAGACATACAGACACACATACAATACTATATATATACATTCTTACAAAACTTACCTACAGAGTATATATATAGCTTATCTTCTCATGTATTTTACAGCATGAAATACTTTTAGTCATTTTTAGTTTATTGTTGGTGGATATGAGTTTTCCACCCCTTGTAATAGCTTTTTGGCACACAAGCCAGTCCACAGCTCTGTAGTTTGGACAGTGATGACCAATTTTCTTCTCATTAGTACTAATTTTGGATCCAAATGCAGTTTGTCTTCAGTTTCCGGTACATTGCTGACTGCTGACTTCTTTAGGAAAGTCTTCCCGACACTTTTTATTTATTTATTTATTTTTTACTGTTGCACATAATAGGTTAGACACTATCCTCTGGGTTTTGCTTGATGCAGAAGTGAAGGCAGGGAACACTCAGGGAGCCAGTTCTGGCTCCTTATTCTAAGGGCTAGCCCAGACCCTCCTAGGCACATGAGGCAACTTGGAACTGTAACCAGGAAAATCAAGGGTTCAATGTCAATGAAAGGTTCTCAGTTTATTCTGCATTAGGAGCTGATTAGAAGAGTTCTCCATACTCACAAATGTGCCCACTTCTGTACAGTAGTGTACTTTGTGGGGAGAGGGGACCACAGTGGAGCCTTTGTATGGGACATGAAAATAGTTGTCACTGCAGTGGTAGCTGGTCATGCTGCTGTCATCAGGAGCTGGGGCTGTCCTTTGTGTCACAGCTGCCCAGGGATCAGACCTGCCCTGATATGCCTCTGCTACTGTAGGAAGGGTGCTAGAAGAAAAGTCTCAATATCAGCCTTCATGCAAGTGAATACACTCATGTAGGCTTTCCTACTTCATGTGAACTATTGCTGCAAAAAGACAGGATATTATGTCTACATTTGGCTTTGTTTACATTTACCTAGTCTGGTGGCAACTACTGCCATCAGTCTACCACCCTTCCCAATCCTCCATCAGTATGCATGCCAATGTACTTCTGGCAGGTCTGCATAACTCCACTACAGTAGCTATGGTGCTAGGGCATGGAGCACACTCTGCTTAGAGACAGACATTCAAAAAGTCTGAGCCTGAATTGATTCAATCTTCACAGGTTAGTCTAACCTGCAGAGATTGAACTGATTTGCAAATGGTTAACATTCACTTTTGAATCAGGAAGTGCAGGCATATGCTTGCAGTAGCTCAGGCTAGAAGTCGGGGGGTGATAGAGCGAGCCTTCCCTTCCACAATGCTGATCTGAGGCCCTGGCTGGATGTTCTGATTAGGGAAGAGTTTGAACCCCAACCATGGCCTGCACAGTCCCCAGCCAGGGGGTGCCTGAAGGGGTAGGGGGAAGCAGCCCCTGCCAGACTTTTCCCAGCTCACTGCTCAAGGGGCAGGAAGTGTTGCCAGACCCCAGCACCTGGCTAGCACTCTGAGGCAAAAGGGGAGTGGGGGGAAGGATCACTGCTTCTGCAGAGTGTATGCATCTGTTATTAAAACAAAGCCTCTCCTATTAGTTCAAGCTCTTCTTAAACAGCTGGAGGGACATTACCATCTGAACTGCTGATTATTTCCAAAAAGCTCTAAGTGGACACTGTTCTGTCTACCTTTGTTCCAGTGAAATTGGAGACACACACAGACATCTCTCAGCATTAGCTAGCATGAGGGTGACATGACCAGATGCTGGCTGGGGTCTGTGCTGCTGGGGTCCCTGCTGTGGGAGAGGAGGACTTCCTGCTTGAGCAGTGAGTGAGGGGAAGCTGGGGCAGGGGGAAGCCAGGCAGACACTTTTGTGCCTGCAGTCTCCACCTCTTTCTCAGACAACCAGAGCTCCAGTTAGGGAGAAGAGGGGTGGGGCCAGCCCTGCCCTCTCAAGCAGACAGCTCAGCCCAGGGATGAAAAGCATGCTGGGGGACTCTGATTTAACTTAAATTAGGAAGGGATCTGGGACAGAAGTTCCATAAACCAGTTTGACCCAAATCAGTTAAGTCTGATACTACATTCTACCAAGTTTATCTTAAACTAATTTTGGCCATTTTGAAACTGGTTTATGTGCCCCGAAATTATGTTCTGTTACAGGTTTAAACCAGTTTTTGATCACTTAAACTGGGTTATGTATAACTTCTGTCCCTATCCTCTGAGAAGGCTTTAGATAGTGACTGGACTATAGCAAGTGGCTGAAGGCCTATTCCATTTGGAAGAGGTGGAAAATGCTATAGAGAGGCATTGAGTGACACATACTATTTGCCTGCAGAATTGGAGTTCTATTGGGACAACTTTTTAATGGAGACTAAACCTAAGTGTGTTTTTGTGTAGTAGATAAGCAACAAGAAGAAATGTTGGGTATGTAATAAATGATGCTGGAGAGTGGCATCTTGTCTACACCTTCATTTTTCTTGTCCAGCTAGAGTGCAGTAATATAAGCTAGTGTATCTAAGCTGGGTTTCAGACCCACCAGTAAGTACCACCAGCGCAAAAAATATTTTACTTTTGTGTAGCATCTACCAGCTAAAATTGTAAAATAGATAAGGCTTGAGTCAATGGAAGTGGAATTATCAGAAGTAGGGGTGCACAGAAAGAGATTTTGGGGACGATATCAATGACCGATTTTTAAGGAGCTATACTGGCTGATACTGATTCAATTCCAATATGCAGCCCCACAGCTTGCAGACCGGCATCCATCCTGCTGGTAAGTCTGTTGTGGTGGGAGGGAATGGGCATAGGGGGCACAGATCAATGCCCCCACAGTGAGGCTGGGGTTGGCGCAGGGGCAGATGCTGCCCAGATGGGGTGGGGAAGGGCACTGGACAGAGCTGCAACTCATCTGGGGGTGCAGGGAGTGAGGGTGCTGTGGCTTCCACTACTGCATGCACCCTAGGAAGGCATGGGGGGAGTGTGTGCTCCCAGATCTGCATGTGGGGTGGGCTGCTGCTGCGGGCTGGGGTCAGGGCTGCATTGAGTTATTTCTGCCAGGGACTGGGCCAGGCTGCGCTTGGGGTAGGTGGCATCAGTGTTGGCGGGGGGGGGGGGGGCAATGGGAGGGGTAAAGCAAATGTTGGGGTGGCTGAAACCCCACTAAGCCCCCTCCCAGCACTGCTTCCACCTGCCTGGAGTGCAGCTAGGCCCAACCCCCACTGGGAAGATCCTGGCAGATTCCCAGCCCTAGCCTGCAATGGCAGCCCCCCACTCGCCCACATGCAGATCCAGGGCACATGCCCCACCCGTGCTTTCCCAGGGTGCATGGAGTGCCCCCCCCCATGCCCCCATGGACAAGCTGTGGCTCTGTTCTGTGCCTCCCTGGCTATGCAGCACCTGCCCCTGCCGCAGCACCAGTCCCACTCCCTCCTTCACCACTGGGACCTCTATCTGCGCCCCCCCGACTCTTGCCTCCCACCTTGTCCCTTCCCCTACAACAAACTTACGAGCCAGATCTGGCTGCTCTCCACACTGCCTGGCTGTGCTTTTGGCCATGTGCATGCTGCAGCTGTGGCTGTGTGCATACGTGTGGCATTTATGAGACACATTATTGGCCACGTCAAACAAAAAAAGCTGATTGCTGATGCTCTCAATTTTCCTCCTATCAGTGTTGATCCAATATACCAATATATTGGTGCACCTCTAATCAGAAGGCATAAGTAAATGAGGAAACAGATAGATAGAGGGCATGGAATAGGATTCACAGGATTTAAAGATAATTTCTATGGATCTTTTAGTTCACTTGCAGTAGGAGGGAATGTTGGATGCACGTGTGTAACTAGAATGATATGGGGAGTGTAATAATATCACTGGAAAAGCTTTGCTTCTGCAACTTTCTATGTTCCTGAGTGTTTTGCTCCCTGACTTAAGAAATCTATTGGACTAATGCTAGATGAAGCTGAAAAGGTCTATAGGTTTAATGAACATTAGTACCAAACTTACCTGAAAAAGCCAAAACTCGACCCTTCAATCTGTGTCTGTCACTGGTTCATAGAAAGTAATGAGGAACTCTTCCACTTCCTAAATTCTAAAGGAATGTTTCTACAGTTCTTCTGTAATTATACTTTTTTCCCAGTTTTATATAGTGTCCCAGGCTTGAAATCTTGGTGTTTTGATTGGTGGAGCCCATCCACCAATCAGGAGGCAGCAAGAGGAGTTAAGTCAAGCCCCTTTCCTGAGGGGAGGGGGAGAGGAGTTTCCTCCACCTCTGGATCTGATTGAATACTGAAACGCTCAGGTCCAGAAGACTTCAGGGGTGGAGCCCTGGAGCATATAAAGGAGCTGTGTGCCCAGCAGGAGGAGAACACATCCGGGACAGAGAAGAGTGGGGCTTAGAAGAGCTGAGGAGAGCTGCTCAGCAGGGCAAAACAGTAGCCCAGAAGCACCCCTGAAGACTTCCATCAGTGGGGAATGGTGGATGGCCTCAGCAGCTAGACTCTCAGTGTGCAGCACAGCGCACGGCATCCGGACCCGGGGAGCTTCATGAGGCGGCTCTGGTCTGCAACCTCTGGCATGCGGCCAGAGACACGGTACACAGGCTGGTGCATGGAGTAGGACCTTTGGAGTGCTTGGGCAGCTCAGGTCCTCAACCCCCAGAACAAGGCTGGGAGCTCAGTGCAGGAGACACTGCATGGAGGTTCCAGGAGCGGACCAAGCCTGGTGCTGCATGAGGGAGCCCAGGCCTCTAACCCATAGCAAAAGGCTGAGTCTAGGGAGCCAGACGGTGCTCGGGCTACTGAGCCAGTAGACAGGGCCAAGCCAGAGGCCCCAGAAGCCTTGGATAGAGGAGCCCCATTCCAGCAGATAGAGACCCCCCTGAAGCCCACTGCAGGTGAGAGAGCAGCTTGGCACAGAGGATGAGGGCCACCCTCCAGGCCTGGGAGCCATGAGTTGCAGGGAAAAAAGGATTCCCACAGGGAAGGGGAAGTCCCCTCTGCTTAGTTAAGGGATCCTGAAAGTGGAGGTCCCACTGGGAGGGACCCCCTAAAATTACCAGCTTCCTTGTAGGGCTTGGGAAAAGCCCAAGGGCATAGGGGTTTCCCCTTGGGATTAAATTTATCTTTGGGGTTCTTGTGCCATAAGTGGTGTGATTTTGTGAATTCTCATGTTTGTAAATTAGTAGATGAGTGGCATCCTAGGGCTCTGCTGGGACCCCCTGTTGCTATTATTTCATCTGTCGTTTATTTGTATTTATCATTCACCCATACTTATCTATAGTTTATCTGTTAGCTACCTATGTTTATTTGGGGGGTTTATCTGTTTCAGATCAGATACTTACCTGTGACTTACCTGTATCTGGAGCACTGGTATAAGGTTTTATGGCATTTACCTAGAGGGTATTGTGTATGTTATTTGTTTAGATATCTTATATATGTTTATATCCATGTTTCTTTTCCTTGTGATAAGTTCATGTAAATACATTCATATATAGTTAAGTCCCCTGACTGTCCTGGCCTGGTTCTGTAGGGACGGAGGGAAACTGAGTGGTCTGCAGTTCCCCCACAGAACAACTGCAAGCTAACAATCCCCTTCAATTGGAGAAGGGGAGCACATACCCGAGTTACCTGGGTTTAACCCAGTTGTTGCTTTACAACTTAGGGCCGTGTTACACGATAATTTTGGGCTCCTGAATTGTCAACATCTAAAACTAGTTTTAAGCACGTTATGTTGCTCAAAGTTACACCTCTTCAAGGCAAGATTATCTCTGATCCATGTTACACCAAGGTGTAGCAAGTCTAGACAGCACCTTAATGTAAACACCCTCCTCTCCCCCCTCCCACTGACCCTGATCTGGCCCAATACCTCCCCCACTACTTATTTGTGGCTGCCCATGCTGTCTGTCTCAGGGAGCAGGCAGGGGATGGAAAACCTGCCTGCCCAGCTGCAGGTCACTGCTGTTGTTTGGGCTGGGCTCAGCCCAGAGAAGAGCAGCAGCCCATCAGTGTTGGCAGTGGCCATACAGGCAGGTTATCCCTTTCCTGTCTGCTCCCTGGGACAGATTGTGGGCAGCCACAAGTAAGTGGGGTAGAGGGTTCTGGGGGGACTCAGAAGGGAAGTGGGGGAGCCCCAGGGGGCAGGGAGCCTTTTGGTCTCGTAGGCCCTTGCTGGCCTGAACATGTGACTGCTTCAAACTTAAGCTAGCACTAATACTGATCAATATTTGTGCAGCTCAGTGTAAGACGTAAGAAGGCCCTTAGGGCCTTGTTGCACATTGATTCTAGGTAGTGCCTGGTGCTCTTAACCCTTTGATTGTCCATACATTAACACTTTAAAGCTAGTTTATGCACCCTTTAGGCAGTTTAAAGTTATGCCACTTCAGGACAGGTTTATCTCTGATTGGTGTTATCCAGCTCGTGTTCCGCTAATGTGTACCCACTCCCCACAAATGAATCCCCCAAGTAGCAGCCTTCCAGCATCCCAGGATGCAGTGTCCCTTCCCCAACCCTCCTGTTCTGTGTGGACAAACTTTCTACCACCTGACCTCTACTGCCCAAGGAACAATTCTGGCACCAAGCCAGAAGCAGGGTCTAGGGTGGGGAAATAAGGTAGGGGGCTAAATTGTGTTCCCATGAGCTGAAGCTTCTTTTCCAGAGCAGGGACAGTAGTTCTCTCAAAATGTCTTCCCTCAATGCTCCCACCTCCCAGCCACCTTGGGAAGCATGACCAGCACCACCCATACCCAAATCCCAATTTACTGAATTTAATCAAATAGAAAACAACCCTGATTATAAAATGATTCCCCCCCCCCAAAAAAATAAAAGAGTCTACGTATGGAAAATTAATACATTTGTTACAATTTTCCAGGTATAGAATCTAATTGGAGGTTTTTTTTGAATGTCTCCCTCTCCCACTGCTATAACAGAGAAAATAAATCAGATAGCCTCTTTTCTCTCTGCTTCCTCCCAACTTTTTTCTCTGGCAACCCCTTCCCCCTCTACTTATGGTCAGACCCTACTCTCCCTGAGCACATAGAAGTAAGAAGCAAATTTGAAAAGAGCAGCATGGAAATTAAACATGGCTGTAGCATTTGTATGTATTACCCATATACTTAGTTCTTCCAGAATCCATGCAGGTTACCTTTTTTTTAGAAACTGCGGCAAGTTTTAGTACAGGTTTTCCACAAACACGCTTTTGAGCAGCATTTTGGCACCTACTTAAACATAATGCAAAATATGCATGACATTAGTCTAAAGGTAAAGGCTCATAATTTATTATTAGGTTAATTGCGCTGGGCCCCACCAGAGTCAACAGTGTTTCAAGCCATGGTGACTCCACAGTTCAGCACTGCTCAGTATGTGTATCTACTCCACATACCCTCCCCTGAAAAGGATGCATTGCTAATTAGACCCCATTCATGACTGGAACTGGGTGTTCTTGTCAAGTCGTGGGATGCTCCAAAAATTTATATGCAGATGAGGCACAGGGTAACTTGGTCTGGTTCTACCTCATGGAAGGCAGGGTCACAATAATCATAAGCACCAGGCTGAGAAAGGGGGTGACAGAGGGGTTCTGGATGAACTGTTTGGGAACCCATTTTTAGATGGTTGCCAGGCATTTAATGCTAGTGAAGAAACAGGAATAATTGGAAATGGGAAAGGAAGGCACAACTCAAGTATAGGAGTGAAGAGGAAGTCAAAGTGTATGCAATGTAGTGGCTCATTATGACTTGAAAAAGAGTTGACAGTGAAGGAGACTGTGCTTGATAGGCACTACCACGTCTTTTTTAAATTTGCTATATTAACCTACGCTTGTGGTAGGGTTTTATCAGCATTTTTGGCACCAGGAATGATTGTTAGAGCTTATTTCAGGCTCTGAGTGCTGGCCTGATGTTACAGTATTTCTAGGCCTGCTCATTCCCTCCTGACGGGAACAATTGCTCCTTTTTTATTAAAGGACCGCACACGCGCACACACTTCCCATCAGCATGTTTGTCCAGTATGGGCCATGTGTTTTATAGTCATGGTTAGTGTTGACTGCATTTAATCAACTCCATAGTTGGTTTGCTGAGCACATGCTGCTTTTGGCGGCAGTTTAATCTTAGTCAATGTATTTAGAGAAGTTTGCTTGTACGTAGGTATAAGACAAACATTTTTCCCCCATGCTGATTGTGGGGGGAAAATCTTGTTGCATATTTAAGCAAATACATTATTAAAATGTGAGACCTTTAATTTACTTTCTTGTCATTTCTTTTACATTTTTTACCACTTTTTATTTTTCCTTCCATGGCTGACTTCTTTCCCTTTTTCAAAATGCAACATGTAATAAGACCCTTGGAAAACTGAACTGTTTACAGATGAATGCTAGAGAGTCTGTGAAGGAAAGGATTCACAAACACAACTGCTCCTTTCCTAAACCAACTATTTTGGGAAGCAGAGAGAGAATATTATACTTTGCTAATTCCACATGGAATTTTTGGTTATTTTCTTGAATGTAACTGCAAAAGGATAAGTAGCCATTCACACAGGCATTGCCAAACTTAGCACAGCAATTAATACAGATAGTGTAGGTAGCTTTTATTTTATTTTGATAAATTAGTAATGTGTAATATTACTGTATAAAGATTTTGAAAAGTAGAAAAACAAGGGACTAGTAATTGTAATAGATGAGGTTTTATTCTGTTCTCATTTCCTACTATTACTTATGTTTATATGGTGTGTATCTATAATTCAATGGATTAAAGTGCAAATTTTGTTAATCAAGAGGCTAAGGATTATTATTTATATTCTGAGATTGTAATTTTTCTTTCTGAGTGTTCTGCTGTGATTCTTACTTTTGAGCATCTTCCTTACTTACGACTTCCCTTAGATATGGGTAGTTAGTATGTTATATTTATATGTAAATTGTACTTTCTTGCATCTTGAAGGAAATCAAATTTAAAAGTATTATTAGACTAAAGTGATTAAATATCTTTATTGAAGTAACCATCTAATGAAAATTATTCATTTTGCCAAGTTCTCCTTGTATTACGTAGCAGATGTCTCAGCAAACTAAAAGGTAGATTGCTTCCTAAGGGCACAGTTTAATCCTGTTAGTCCAAAGATTTTCAAAATCTGCTTGAATTCACAGGAGCCTCATTTTATTTGTTTGTGCACTGTCCTATGTTCTTAAAAGGGTATTTTTTATTACTAGTCTGTGCACTTTCTACTTCTCTGCTACTATGATTTAATTAATTCTCCTCACTATGCAGTCAGCGTGGTGGTTGTGGAAAACCAGACCAATGATTCACACATCTGTGGTAAGACTGTTCATCTTTACATCTCAGGCAATCAGCACAGTAAAAGCATGGGCTGGAAATGCTAGGGGTCAGTCGAAAGCATTTTATTGATAATTACGTAAGCAAGATCTAGCAGTAAGATAAAATTCCTTCCTGACTCAACTTTATTTGCATGTATTGTATTTTAGTTTGTGTACTTGTAACAGCATCCCTATATTTCCTTGCTTAAAATGTTGTCATGGATTTACTCTTCCTTTAGGAAACATTCTAGTTCTGGGGTCAGCAGTGTTTTGCAGTGGGGGACCATGATTATTGATTTCACCTGCATTGGCACTTGGTTTCTCTCTGACTGTGGGCAAAGCCCCACCCCCACAGAAATGCTGCTGAAGCTCTGCAGCTCTGTGGGCCAGATAAAACAGCTCTGCAAACTGGTTGCTGACTCCCATTCTAATCTGTCAGTGTTATTTAATTGGCACAATTCTGCTTGTGGGCCCATGGTAGCATTACTCCCATTTTGCGTGGAGATATAGTGATTCTATATTACTTTTGGAAAGCCTAATCAGCATATTTTGGAGCAACCACTGCGTTTTAAGACCGCTGCTTCCTTGCATGTGTCCCAGAGGAGGGAAATAGCAGTATCACTGCTACCCTTCCTCCATGAATATTCTAGCTGGCTCAGCTCTTTCTGCTGCATGATGAACTATATCAGTAGTGTTTGAATAAACAAAATTATTGGATTTGCTAAATCAGTGCAGGAAAATATATCACATCAACATTTCAAACTGTTACTGGGAACAAACCTAACAATTATAAGAACATAAGAAATGCCATACTAGGTCAGACCAATGGTCCCTCTAACGCAGTATTCTGCCTCCAGTGTTCTGCATTTTCAGTTTTTACCAATTTTCACCAATAAATTCTCCAACTTTTTTATTGAAGTTATTCCGTTTTTACTGATTTACACCTGCTTTTACTGATTTACATCCATTTTTCAGTTCACTTAATTTTACCGGGTACAATAAAATCCCTGTTAAGCAGCATGAGTGGGGAATGGCTGGGGGGTGCTGGTAAGCTAAAAGTGCCAGTTACCTGAGGCACAGGCTTCTGGTCAGACGTGGGGGGAAGAGGTGGGTTGCAGTGGCCGCATGTGGAGAGTGAGGCAGTGGCTGCACGAGGGCCAAGAGAGAGTGGCTGGAGCTGCTGCCTGGGGTGTAGGGCTCCCAGCTCTGACCCTGGGCAGGGCAGGAGGGGCCATGGGAATCACTCCCAGGGTGGGTGGGTCCCAGCTTCACCTTGGTGGCTCTGGCTGTGGCCCTGCCCTGAGTGCTGGGAGATGTGAGTCCTGCTAGGGGGGCAGGCAGGAGAGTCTGGCCCTGCACAGGCCCACAGGGCTGAAGCCACTGCTCAGGAGCGCAGGGCTCCTGGCTCTGACCCGGTATGTGGCAGGATGTGCCAGTGCTGGTGTAGGTAGTGTCGGCTGCTCCTGGGGCCACTGCAGCAGAGGTTGGGGTGAGTGGGGACAAACGGAGCCCCAAGGGGTTTGGGGTGCAGCACTGCTGAGCAGCTGCAGGTAGCTGGCATTGGCCTCTTCCAGGGCCACTGCAGCAGGGGCTGGGGTGAGCAGGGACAAGCTGCACTGTGCCCCATTTCCCCCCAGGGCTCCACTTGTTTCCACTCACCCCAGCTCCTGTTGCAGCAGTTCTGGGAGCAGCTGATGCCAGCTGCCTGCACTACGGCATGGTGCAGCCCAGGGGCTGGGGTGAGTAGGGACAAGCGGAGCCTCAGGAGGTTCAGGGCATGGCAGCTGGCATTGGCTGCAGGCAGCTGGCATTGGCTGCTCCTGGAGCCACTGCAGCAGGGGCTGGGGTGAGTGGGGGCAAGCTGTGCCATGCCCCGGAGCCCCCGGGACTCTGCTTGTTCCCACTCACTCCAGCCCCTGCTGCAGCAGCCCCAGGGATGCCTGATGTCAGGTGTGGTGGGAACTGTAAGTCAGTGGGTGTGGGGTGGGGGGGCATGGCTACTGCTGCTACATGCAACCTGAGAGGGCTGTAGGCTATGGGGTTGTACTAGGCTCTTCCCTGGGGGGGTGTGCCCCCGGATCTGTGTATCGGATGAGAGCAGGCCACTGCCTGCCCCAAGCATCGGGAAGAGCCCGGTGATGCTGCCGGCCTCAGCCTGCAGTGGCAGCCTGCTCTCATTCAGCGTGCAGATCCAGGGGCAAGTGCCCCCTGGGAATAGCCTGGCATAGTCCCCCAACCTGCAGCCCTCCTGGGGTGCACAGAGCAGCAAGAGCCATGCCTCTGCCCCACACCCACTGACATTTTCCTCCGCTTTGCTCCCCGCTGCAGCCCCAGGAACTGCCGATGGGCTGCGCCGCACCCCTTCCCCCCACCCCTTCCCTAGTCCCAGCCTTACTCCCTCCCTCCATCACTGCCACAGGAACTATTATTATTTTCCCCAATTTAAACTTTTTTTTCTTTTCTTCCTTTTAACCCGATTTCAACCCAGTTTTTATCTTTGAAAAATAAATCCTGAAAAATTACTGGATATTTTTTTTTTTAATAAAACTGAAAAGGTGGAACACTATCTGTCTCCAGCAGTGGCAAAGATGGATTCTATAGAGAGAGAGCATTGAATTGGAAAATATCTGTAGAGTGATCTGTCCTTTATTCCGTATGATCCTGGCATCCGCCATGTTGGCTTAGAGATGCCGGAGGAAACATCTCCAACCATTCTATTCTCCAGCCATTAATAGATTTATCCAGTTCCTTTTAGAACCTGGCTATGCTGTGTGCCTCCACTACTTTCTGTGGCAGTGAATCCCATAAATTAACTACATGTTGCAAAAAAAAAAGTACTTTCTTTTGTTAATTTTAAACTTGCCACCTACTAACTTCAGTGTGTGTCCCCTGTTTTTAGTATTCTGGGAGTTGGTAAACAACGGTTCCCATATATTTCTTTTTTTAAATCAGTTTAGATTCTCCACCTTGCTTGGAGGTGAGCACCAAAGGTTTGCTACTACATAACACAAATGCATATTTTTGCTTGTCTGCCAGTGAGTTTACTTGGAAAGAAAAACTTCAGGATTTGTTTTTTTCTGCTCCCATTCCCTTTCCCTTTCTGAGTTATATGACCATAGGATAAACTGATGAAACTGGTGATGGCAGATACTAAAGCTAGTGAGCTCGTCCTTCTATCTTCATATACTCTAACCACTGTGGAAAACAGTATGAAGATTTACACAGCAGACTGAGCAGAATCTGCTTCTGGTGGCATGAACAGGGAAAGGTTGTAATGGAAGTATGGAGAAGAACAAGCAATCTGATTCCTAGGATTGTTGGGATTCCCATGAGAGTGCCATTTTGGGCTCCACTTGGGGGCATCACCTTTTTAATATCTACTAATCTATTGACCAATTGATCTGATTTCTTGTTGCCCAAGGGAGTCCCATTTGCAAGACTGAAAACTGATTGTTAGATGTTTGTAAACTTTTCATAAATACATGTTAAAACTTGAAGTGAGAAGTTTAGATTCTGTTCATATGGGAAAGCTGCCTCATCAGTCTTTGGTTAGTGAATTTTTTGGGTCCTGATCTGAGCCATGCCAGATTCTCACCTTCTCTCTGTCATGATACTAATAGCTGAAGTATAATGTTAAATCTTGTCAAAAAACTTATTATAGCATATTATTAATTTGAGTTATAACACAAAATAATAATATGCTATAATGTAACCAGCATAATACCATGGATTAATTAATGTCCTCCTACTACTTAGTAAAAGTCAGTAAAGAAACGTTTGAGCAGTTCAAAGTGCAACGTGTAATAAGGCCCTATGAACTAGTTGCAAAGGAACATAGATGTAAAAAATTAATGTATTTTTTCATGCCCTAAAAAGAGCACCATTTTCTACACTACTATATGTGATTGCACTGAATGTCATCCTTTATTCCAGTGGCCACTTGCACAAACTTACCTTTTCTGGTCCCATAAGAAGCTGTAACCTTTGAGGAAAACAAAAAAATGCAAAACACTTTTAATAAGAGTCCTAACATATAATTTTGCATTTGCAGTTTCTCAAAGGAACAATTCTTCATTAGATGGGAAAGGGCACTCCAGATAATATTCTGTTCAACTGCACAATGAAAAAATGTTGTGTCTCAAGCCTTCTGACTTGCCAGGCAGTCAAAGAATAGTTATTTCCATAGGGATACTAATGGGAAATGATTAGATTATTTAAGGAGAAAGGTGTTTTTTCCCCCCATTATATGTATCACTGTAACAGAGAAGGTGTTTTTTCCTATTATTTTGTTTATTTAAGGGTGATTTTCTGCTTCAGGAAAGATCACATGCCTTTCAGAGAAATGAAAAAATCCCACAAGAATCCCAACAAAGAAACTTATTCACTCTGACAATACCTTGACATTGGTCTCCTAAAAAATGAGATTAATTAATAACTGATGAATGAATACATGTAGCCACGTATCCCTGACTTACTATGACACTTTTACACTGAAGGTACATCAGAATGTCATTCACTTTGCCATCCAGCGGCAGGAAAGAATTAGACTTGCTGCAGAAGTAGTTTTCAACACTTTTGTCCTTATCTGTTCTATTCACAAACTTTCTTCAGCACTAGAACATACTGATTCCAATATCCCATTTGAAAAATATCTTGAAGGGGGCATTGTGTCTGCCTTCTTTTTCCTGATTCCTTGTAGTGTTTAGGAAAGATTTCTTTAACTAAAATCTTTCCAAGTTCACTCCTGGAGAAAAAAAAGTATTGTTTAAGCTAGTTTACTTTAGGTGCATGTATAAAGGAATTTCTGTACTTAAGCAACAAAGTGGTTCTTGATATTCTGAAGAAAAAAGGGATAGGATATTCTTTCTGCTGTACCTTTAGGATTACCAGTCACAGACACATAGGTGAAATCTTACCCTAATATTCTTGCCCTTTTACTTGACATAAAGTGGCCCTAAGGGGCCTGGTTCTGGTCATAGGACAATTCCCCTAGCATAGGCATTGTGGAAAGTAGTTGTAAAACTGCTATTCCAGTTTTAGTGTAGGAAATGTGCCAAAGTAGAGCTAAGGGCAGGGCTACATAAGCAGCCCCAAGAAGCTTCTAAAATGTAGACAGATATAAAGGAACACAGAAATTTTTCTAGATTTTAGAGAGACAAACCAATCATTTCAGTTTCCCCTGAAAGTACCATACTTCCACAAATGCTAGACTATTTGGAATTTAAGATAACCCCCCAGTAATTTGTAAATTTATATATTTATTATAATTTTCCATGTCTGGATTTTAATTTCTGGAGAGTAGTCTTAAATTTGAAACTCCCCCCTGCCCCTCACTGCAGCAGGGCAGGCACTGGTGGGGGAGCAAAGGGGGAGGAGTCAAATGGTCTGACCCTTGTCTCTTACCCCTCCAATGGCCTTCCCCCTGGTGCCTGTGTGCCCCATGCCTACCCCTGACTATATGCCTCCCTTTCCCCCTGCACTGTCTCCTTCCCCTCCACCACTGCTTACTTTCCATTCATAGGTTTGACTCCAGCAGGGGCCCTACTTTGGCTCGGGGCATAGGGCATGGAGTATGTGTTGCCTCCAGCCCCAGCCTGGACATCTAGCAGCTGTTGTAGCAGCTGCAGCTCTGGATAGGGCCAGTGCTGGGGCCAGAGCTGGGGATGGAGGTGCTGTCACCACGGTGTGGCTGGCCTGGGGTTGGAGGCAGCACATATTCTGTGCTCCAGGCCCCTTGCTAGTGTGCAGCCCCAGCTGGAGCTGGAGCTATGGCAGGGTTGGGGCAGCAGGGAGCAAAGGCAAGACAGAGCAGAGGCTGTGGTGGGGGGCAGTAATTATGGTCCTGCCCCTGACTCCCCTGCCCTCCCGCCTCCCCCAACCTACACTTGAATTTAAGAAAGGCTTTTTCCCCCCATGTGAATTGACTGCAGAAAGCAAGACAAGCTAAATGTAATTATCCATAGATTACACATTTTCCAAACTATTTCTATATATTCAATATGGGAAAAAAGTCAAAAAAGCTAAAGCATTTATTTATTTTTAGAAAGTCTCATTAAACACAAGAAGATTTTAATGTGCTTTATGCACCTATGTATTCTTAAAGACCTGAATCGTAGTCACCGGGCATTTCCTGAACAAAAAATTCCATTAACAATAATTTAGGTGAATACTGTCCTGATTAAAACATAGTATTGATTATTAGTTGCTTTCTGGGGAGGTATAATGATATTGCTGAAGGTCAGTCCCACTAAGATCACTTTGCAACACTGCCACAGCAAACAGTGACATTAAAATTGTTCTGAGGATTCCATCGGTGTGGGAAAATCTCTGGATTTCACTAAGCCAGCCAACTTCATACCACCCATTCTATTGTATTCAGTCCACAGGGGATGGATTAGGACTTCCTGGAGAGGTGTGTGATGGACTGAGAGGCATCAGATATATGAAATGAATATATTTCTATGACCATTGAGTAATGAAGCAATGATTAATAGCCAGTTTTCTAGATAACTTCAAACAGTGAGCATCAGGAATAGAGGAAAAGTCTCTCAGATGACACACAGAAGAATTATCAGTACCACTGTAATACTGCCCATGTGTTCCTGAGATCTTTTCTATAAAACTGCAAAGAAACTGATTTGGGAATATTTAATTTGAATCAATTTTCTCTTATATCAATAATCTGAAAGTTTTTTTTTTTTTTAAGGAATCTGATTGGCATTTTAGATGCAAGAAGAGCATTCTGAGATGTAATTTGTAACATGATATTTTGTTTGTTTTCTGATCCTTTGTCACAAGAGGGAGTCAGAGTTCTTCAGAATTTATAAAAGTGAAGTTCAGTTTTTAGGGTAATCACTTATTTATGTAAAAGCCTCTGTACTCCATGTTTTAGAAACGTATTTTTAAATGAGGGAAGGTGAAACTAGTCAGTGAAAGACTTGGTTCCAAACTGACAAAGCTTCATGAATGTCATTATTCCGGAAAACAACAATTTAAAATCTGTCAGTTTACGCCAGGTTATCTTTGTTATTTGTATTACTATTTTCTGCCTTGTCTGGAACTATATGATTACAAAACCCATTTAGGTTATGGATCAAGATTTAATTTGGACCCTACAAGGAGTACTTTGCTATTATTCTGTAGGGCAATCAAACCCAGGGCCAATCCCAAGGACCAAATATTCAGCTCTCTTATTGGAGTACGGCTCCAATGCAACTGTCATACTAGACCAGTGGTTCTCATCCTTTTTAGAAGCTAGGCACTCCTCCGTAATTTTTCTGAATTTATCAGGACCTCATTTAAAAAACTATAGTGCTTCTTGCACCCAGGGTACCTTTAAAAGGATCTCACGTGGCAGCCGTGCAACCAGCAGTGGGCAGGTATTACAGACAGCATGGTAAGAGATGGTCCACAGTACTTGGCGCAGGTAGGGGGTGCTCAGTGGGGCAGATTGAGAATCCAGCTGGGTCATTAGACCTGAAAGAAGCAGCTGTCGCTGCATGGGATGGAAGGGCATGACAGTGTCCATCGGATGTACAGAAGCTAGTGTCAGGTAAGGGCAGTAGGTACAGGATGTTATCATGATCTGCTCCTTCTGTTGCCTGCCCTCTTCCCACCCTCAGTCTCTACCTGAGGGAGCAAGCACAACCCCCACTTCTGTAGTTACTCCTCCAGACACTTGCATGGTGGCAATTGGAGCTACCTGCCTATGGCCACTCCCACCAGCATAGTGAATGGGGAACAAGTTGGGCTGAAAAGTACAGCCTGGATCCCACCTGCTCCCCCACCCTCCCATAGCAGAGCACGCTGCTTGGAGTGTGGGGTCAGTCAGCACGGGGGTGCTGGGCAGGAGTGGGAAGGGAACCCCAAGAGATATCCATGGCACCCTTAAAAGGATCTTGCAGCACTCACCTTGCACAGGAGTCAAGTGCTATGGCACTCCAGTTGAAAATCACTGTACTAGAGCATTCCCCATCATAAAGGGAGTTCAGTGGAGCTAATAATACCGCTCTAGGCCATGTAATTTTCTGGATAAGCTCTGCAGGCTTTTGGGGATTAGGGTACCATATTTTTTCCTGGCTTGTTTATTTGCCTCCACCTCTTCCTATGTAAATCCACATCTGACAGGGTTCTGGGGAAAGGCAGAGCTGATGGTTCAAAGGTGGCTAAAGTGCTCTAGTTTGTAAGAGTGCAAGATGATCTGAGTGCAGATGGTCCTTTTTGCATGTTCACTGTGGTGTTGAATTCACCATTTTCCAGAAGCTAAAAAATTACAGAGTTCAAGTTCAAATCAGGCGTGGATATTGTAGTATAAGAAAGGTTAAGATTGACAGCAGAAGTCCTGCATCTATTTGTGGGGAAACTTAAACCTCCCTGTTCTTTCTGGTTCTGGGAAGCACTTACTCATATCTCTTTGAAGTGCTATTTCTCAAGCCCTTAAACTTTCAGGAAACCTTCCACTGATGTTTATATTAACCATTTTGTTATACTTTTTGTAATGTTTTACATTCTATCCTGATGGTCCAGGGTATTATTAAGGTCAGAACTTTCTCTAGTAAAGCACAAAGAGCAGCAAAAGATCTGTTCCAAATCTAGCTTATGTTTGTCAGTAATTCAAATGCAGTAAATCTTCAGAGGGGCCCCTTTGAAGATCTTAATCCATCACTGAATGGTTTTGGAAAGCAATCTTTCTGGATTCTCACTTCTAACTATTCTCCAAGGCAAATAACATAAACATGAGCATTTTAGAATGTAAAAAGTAACACCAAGGCAACAGAAAATTTACTTCAAGAAATGTTTTCTTATAATGAATGAGAAGTCAGAAAAGGATCATTTCAATATATTGATAACACACTGTGCATGAAACTCTAATAAACCAAATGCATCCTTTCTAAAAAATAGCAGTTACACAAGGCCATTTTTCACTCCTAAAATGGAGCATTGCTTTGTTCTTAGGTCTGTTCAATTTCAATTTTCTTTTGAAAACCCCCACCAAAAAAGGAAGTAATGGAAAAATCCCATAGATGACATGGTAAAAATAGCTCACTTGTAACAGATTTCATTTTAGAATTAGTCAGGGACTAGCAAAAGACTATGTCATGACTCTTTTATACTGTTGTTATTAATGATATAGCTATGCTCACAAATCAAATGTAGGGTATCATACAAGAGTTGCTACAGTTTAAGTTACTGTGCTCTGTATTTACTTCTGGGAATGTTGGACAAAGGTCAACTCAAGTTTCATTACTCCTCCTCTTTGGATTTTCCCACACTTCTTTTTCCCACACTTGCATAATTCCAGATAATGCTTGTTTATTTTAAATGTGAATCCAGTGTGGTCTTTTGCACTTAAAATGTGAATAATTTCTCTTTGAATCCACAGCAGGACACATCCTCATAGTGGAATTATATGAATGTACATTATTACTATTACCCTGAAAAAAGTCACATTTCTAGAAATCCTGGAATTCTAAAATCATCTTGCCAGGATGGCCCTATTTGTGAAATCTTTCTCTTAAAACATGGAATCTCTCTCTCTGTCCTTCCATTACTTCCTTCTTCCAAATTCAGCAATGCCTTCCATTTACGTTTACTTTGGATTTCATTGTGAGACCTTTTCTAGATTTTGCCCTTATTTTCAACAGTTACTTTTTCTTAGAAAATAGCTACATTGGTATATTTTACAGCACAGATTTTATGGCTTCATGTGACATACACTAAAAAGAATGTGCTATGAACAAGAGTTCTACAGTACAAAATCATGTGTCTCTTGTTGGCTAGTCATCTGATGTGCTTTATTTCCATATTCTCTAGACTGAAACAGAAGAAATTTATCTGAAAGAAATGCAAACAAATCTAATAAGAATTATTATTCTGTGCAGGGCAATACTGTATATAAGAGTGCATATGCAGAGACAAAAATGGGAATATTTCAAACTAATTTTAACTCTCCAAAATGCCAAGTTTTTAAAAGAGCTATGTAAATGCTCTTTATAGTTCACAGTCTTCCCATCATAAGCTATTTCATTGTCCTTCAGCTGTTTTACATAATTTATTTTGTTTTAATTTTGCTCTTGAGAAAGAAGTCCCTGACCCTAAACAAACAGGTGCAGTACTACCCAAACAAAATCTCGGGCAGAATATACTTACTTTGAAAAATCTTTCTAACAATTATATCGTTCTTACTCATATAAAAGGTTAAATTAGCATCATTTTCTTAATCGGAAGGAATAGGTTGTTATGCTTATTACCATGTAGTTCATATTGACTAATCTATTTATATATTTAATGGAATAACTTAAGGCTTTTGCTCACTCTTACTTATGAATATTCCTGTTCATTTCTGTGGGACAAAGTACTATTCAGCCTGAATAACAGTGGGGCTAGGAGTTGTTCCTCTCACTATTTTGTTGGTTTCTTCATGCTGAATTTCCAGTTAAACACCTGGAGGTGGACTGCAGAGGAGCAGTATTCTACTTTGGTCTTTGGTAGTCCAGCCAATCACAATAGGTTAAACAGGTTAAATCTGGATTTTGGGTGAATTACAGTAAGGCTAAGAATAATCTATGTACATCTCCTCTTGAGACCTGAAATTTGCTTTCCAGTGTCTGTCCCTAGGATCCAGCACTGACTTCTTAGTCTCTCTCTATAATTTAAATACACCTTTTCTGGTGATGTGACTAGGATCCAAATTCTAAGAGACTTGCTTTCTAAGAGTTCTTTATCAATGCAAGAAGGCTATTCACAGAGTTTTTGAATACTCCATTGCCATCTATTTAAAACAGAGCTCTAGAGAATACAGATAATTAGAAAACAACAGTCTTCCCTCTCAAAACAGCTTACCTTTTCTTTATAAGTCCTGGTGGCATGGTAGAGTCATGTTTAGGAGAGTCAGACTCTGCAGGCTTCAGTAGGTTCCTGCAATCAGAAAACTCCCTTCAGCTTCCGTGTACCATTGGAGCATTCTTTGGTCCAGGGTTAGGTCCTGAGGTTTGGTCTATGATTCTTGGTTTGCTTTCCTGCCTTCTTCAACCTTGGCTTGCCCAAAGCAAAAGATTCCTCTGTCTATCCTTGTATTTTCCTCCCCTGTTACTTCTGTTGTTTTGTGGTTGGCCATTTTTACCTTTCCATTTCCCCCCTCTATTTAGTCAAGAGGAGGGAAGTACCTTCTGTCAGCTAGAGCAAACCTATTGTCCCAAGGTGCTTTATGTTGAATAAATAATAATTGAATTCTAATAAGTCACCATTGTCCACAACCTATCAGGGACATCTCCTAAACCTGCCAGCTCAAGATAAATATGTATAGACAAAGCTATTCAGTGATATAGCAGTTTATATAGTGAAAATCTCACAATATTGATTAAAATATGCAAAGTGTACAGATTCTTCAAATCATCATGTGCAATAAAGTATAATTCAGCATATGTGTACAGATCTGACCATGTTTCTTTAGTGATAACAAATATCTGTACACAATTTCACAAGTTTACATCTAGCTTGCAAAACTGATTTTATTATATCAGTTTATCATGTATAGGGAGTTATATTTGAGCTGGATGACTGCAAACTCAGACCCTCATCATATTTTCCATTTCTATCAAGCATTTATGTTCTGAATAGCAGCCTGCAATAGAATGGCATACAGTTGCACACACAGGACATCCTTTCCATCACTTAACAAAGCCTATGCCTGAAAATTTAATTATTGCTGACACTAGCTGTCAGCAACAGGTTTTGCTGCACATGAAAGACTAGATAAGAACTAAGCAGGTTCCAGAAAGTTATGGTTGAAACCCATACAGAGTAAGTCTTAAACGTTATTTTCTGAAAATAAGATTAAAGAAGTATTGATTTGCAGCAGACACAACCATCTTTTCTGTGATAACCCAGAAATATCATCAGCTTTAGACATTTTTGCCCCCCCCCCAAATTCTGCTTATTGAAAAATGTGTTTTTAATTGGGGAAAAATAAATGAAGTATTAAGACTCTATGTGCAGTCTTCAGTTGTCTATATGTTAGCCCCAGAGACTGCTTCTTTGCATAAAAAACACTTAAATGCCCCCTTTCTGGGCCATCCATTTGCAAATGGCATAAAAACCCTTAATTGATGAAAGCTTTGAACTTGTCTGTCAAGGAAGCTGCTCTGAGAATTGGAGATCTTGGGTAAGTTCACTTTGTTGCTCCTAGAGCTCGTTGTTTCTTCATTGCCTTTAAATAGAATTGGCTGGGTTTTCCTGTCACTTAAAGAGTTTTCAAGTTTTAAAAAAAAATCCACCCTAAATTATGACAGAAAATCCATCTTAAATAAGTGAATTAGAAATCTAGAAGGAAAAAAAATAGATGCAGGTTGACTGCATTCAATTCAAGTATCTGTAAAGACTCATTCAAAATGATCTTTTGATAACTTTCAAACATTTTCATTCCGCTTATTTTATTCTTAATATAACTTCTATAATTAGCTACATTTCCTAATGAAAAGAGATTTCAAATTTGAAAGCTCTGATTTTTTTTCACAATTTCAAAACTATTTTCAAATTTACTGAGAAAATCATTGAAACTAAGCTCTTCCGCCCTCAAAATCCACCCCCCAAAATTGATATCAACAAATGGCCATTTTCTAATGAAAAATACGTTGTCACTTACCATAAAATTCCTAACCAGATCTACAAGACCTAACCAGATCTAGTTGTCAGTTGTCAAAAAATTCCTAACCAGATCTAACCTGGTTAATGGCTTGATTGTACCTTTTTGTACTGAAAAGTGAATCTCTCTGTATTTTTTAAGTTCTTAAATGGAGCTCAAACTACTTTTTGCAAAATATTTATTTTTACATTAAAACACTGTACCTCATTAAATGTAGGCCTTCAATTAGATGTTCAGATGATGAATATATCTTTGGCTCTTTAAATACAAGTCTATCCTCCATGTCCATTTACTTATTTTTTCTTGGTTCTAGACTTTAATAAAAATGTGGCTTCATGAATTACTTTCTTTGCTTATAAGCACCAGCTGTTGGAAACCCTCACTTTTTTGCAAATATAACTTTAACTTATGCAAAATTATTATTATATAATTAGGTATTTGATATCTATAATTTAGCATGCCTTAAACTTCTCTTTTTTGTAGCATATTAAGTTTTTAGTGGAACTATTTGCAATTCTCTCTCTTCATGGGAAGTTATATTTATCAACATATTTGGACACTTCCATTTAAAATTACCAAATGAATACTTTGCCAAGTTATTTTATATGAAATAATCAGCTATCATCATCTACTTTCATACAGTATCTGAAAAAGAACACATTTTATCATGTTAGATGTACCTAATGCCAGGGTGAGTTTAAAGTTCAGATGTTAGACTGGCATAAGCCGTATCTTCCTTCCTACCATTGAAATTCTGTGAGAAAGGGACTAGAGAAACTGTTTCTGCCATTTGTTCACTTGTGTTTTATCACTGTGGGGCACACCCCTTGTGTGGGAAGAAATTACTTTCTTCTAAACAGAGGCTTGAATACAATAAATATCTTTGCTTGATCTATAGACCAGCATGTTTTTATAGATATTTTTGTATGGAAAAAAGCAGAGGGAATAAGTATCAAAGTAAACTTAGAAGGATCTGTAATGTTCCTAGGAGAAATGATTAGTTAATAACTGAACTTTGGATTTACACAATGCAACAAATATGTTAGTAAGAAGAAGAAAATAAATAATATTAAAAATTTAGAGGGTAGTTCTTGCTTAAACTAGCTGTGTTTAGAATATGAGTAACTAATGAGTTTAGAATATGAGTAACTAATATTCTAATATTTCCTGGCTAGGACGGAGCAAAATTACTCCTTCTCTATATGAGAAATATTTAATTATAAAACCTGCGTTTAGGGATTGGGGGAAGGGGTCTCACAATGCTTGAGCCTTGTTATCCCCTAAAAGCAGTAAGTACAATAAATAATACAACTTGAAAAAAAGGAAAAAAAAACTCTTCCCTCCTTGCCAGCCTATATATTTATACCTTCCTTCCTGTCATATCTATTAGCCCTCAGTTCTGTTTAAAGATCATTCTGTGAGTCTGCTTCATAAACAGCTGGATTTAATTCAGTGGGGTAACTTACAGAGTAAATAGATTTTCACCAGTAGTGAAGGGATCAGTCTGTCCCTGGAGTGTTCTCTCTCATGATAAAAGTGGAGTCTAGCACAACCTCCACAGGGTTGTGCTAGGCTCCATGTTTCTCTCCATGTTTCATTCTTCTCCACAAGGGAAGAGAATGAAACATACAGAGACTACAAATATCTAACAAAAGAAGAAAAAGAAAAGGGAGTAAAGAAGATGGATTAAGAGAAGATAAATTATTAATGCTCATGGACTGAAAGTCATGAAAAAGCTAAGTGACAAGGTGATAGGTGGGGTAATAGACATTGTGAATAAAACAAGTTATATTTGTAAAGCGTTACTCAGCAGAAGATGACTGAGGAGGAGTGTTGGTGAAAACCAGTGCCGTAGCAAGTGGGGTGGAAGGGGAGGGGCAACTGCCTTGGGCGGTGAAGTGAAGGAGCGCCAACAGTCGCTGCCCAGCTAGGGCAGGGCATGGGGTGGAGCCACAAGTGGCTTGTTTAGGTGGGGTGTAGGAATGAAGGAAAAGGTGGCTGCCACTGTTGTGTGCACTCCTGGGTAAGTATGTGGGGGCATGTTCCCCTGGATCAGTGTGTGGGGCAAAGATGGGCTGCCACTGTGGGCTTTACCCCAGGCACCAAACTTTATTGCTATTGCACTAGCTCAAGTCTAGTAAATAATCTTTTCAGTGAGTTAGCAAATGGAACCAGTTAGCAGGGAAACTGAAGTCTTTGGGGAGGGGTGTGGGAGATCTGTGAATATAGGAAGAATGCTAGGCATCACAATGAGTGGGAATAATATTGGATGAATGGTAGATGACAGCATCATGGAAAGGGGTGGAAATATTTAATTCAGTGCTGTTCAAAAAAGTAGGAGTGGGAAGGGGTAGGAAACAAGGGGTTGAAAAACAGAAATAGGAAAGCAGCAGCTCAATACTCTCAGGTGCAGGACAGATGCAGTTACAGAGGCTGTTGAATGAATGGTTCCAGATATTTTAGAGATCTAGGAACTGGAGGAAATGAGCTATGAAAACCTTGCAGGTGGTTGTGGTCCTTTCAATTTGGGTAGGTGTTCCAGAGCCAGAAATAGAAGAGAAAGGAGATTATGATGGGTTGGGAGTATATTAGCAGGGCAGAAGTGATGGTGGAGAAAAGGATAGGTAGGCATCAAGGGAAGTCTGGGGTCTGGCAGAAATCACCAGACTTGAAAGGAGGATATGTATGTAAATTCTGGATTTTAGTTGTTGAAAGCAGTGGAGAGATCAGGATGAAAAGAGGGAAAGAAAGTATATAGTGTTGGTTTAACTGCAGAGGAGCACCTGCTCTGTGTCATGTGGGATAGTGAGCAGATGTAGTTATATGTTTAGGATAAAGGGTGGTGGCATGGAAGTAACTGTATGGTTGGTTGGCATCCAGTATAACATGGTGGCGATATGGCCATTACAAACTTTCACTGTGGTGTCTAAGAGATTAATTTTCTGATGGAATATTCCAGAGTTAGTTTGATGGAGGGATGGAAGTTGTTAAAGTCCTGGTGGAATTTCTCTCGAGATTTCTTCCTATGTACTCATGTGCTGAAGATGCCATCCATGTATATTAGGTATGTTATGGGGATGAGAGGACAAGTGTGGAGGAAGCAGACTTCAAAGTCTCTTATTGGGGACAGTATTTTTTATGGCTTACAATATGTCCTCATGGAGTAGGCTGGTGTATAGAAATGTGACATCCATAGTAGCTAACATGGTGGTTGATAGAAGCTTGTCAATGAAACTTATTTTCTTCAGGAAATCTGGGGTCTTGAAGTCTTTCAAAAAGCTGGCAGCTCCAGTGTTGTAGGGGAATAAGGTAGGTTCAGCGTAGTCAGTAGTAATATCATACTATAATATTGCCATAACATTTCAGGTGAAAATTACACAAAAGTTAATATTTCTTGTGGAAATATACTTTTTCCATGCCCAAACATGCAATTTGCAAGTGGTGTAGACATTCAACTTCATTTCAGACAAATTTAGGGCCTGAATACATACTATATTTGTACTTGTGTGATCTATATCAGTTTTCTATCCTCATGTAAATAATGTGAAGATCTGGACTGGGTAGTAGAGGAGCTCTCTCAGGTTACCTTCATGCAATAGGTTGAGTGCCTGGTAAGTTGGCATGGGAAGCAAACAGTAGTTTGCACTGAGCAAGTGGGCTATCCTGGGATAGAGCATAGGTACACACTGTACTGATGTAGTTTTGTCCCTGTTTTTTCTCAAGGTAATTTTACACCAGATCCAAGTAGGCTACATTGGTGCAGGGTTATAAGTTAAGGATCCCTTCTTTGTTTCTATTACTGTAAATATTCAAGCTCTTGTTTATTACCTTTTAAAACTGACTGTAGCAGGAATTTTGTGTTTGCTCCATGAGTATTTGTTTGTAGAACTCTATAGAACTGAATAATTTATGTGGATAATTAGAAAATCCTTGAAATCTGAGCCCCTGGCCTGACCTCATCTCTGCTAAAGTGATATGAGTAAAGTCTTAATCAATGATCATATTCAAGAACTCCACCAAAGCAAGCTTCAAAGGCTCTTCAGTAATACAGTTGTAAAATATGTTTACACTTTTATAGTCTGGTCTTAAACCTGGTTAAAACAATCTTTAAATCATATTTAACCACTCTTGGAGCCATTGAGGTGATTTAGTATTTAAAAGCTGATAGACTTAACACTGGTTCTTGTTCAGCAAGCAATCTAGGCATCTGCCTAACTTTATGATTAAATGTATTAAGTTTTGTGGGACTGGTCTGCTACTTAAAACTAGGCATATGCTTAAATATATTTCTAATTTAAAGCCAATATACATTGTTTCAGCAGCTAGTCCTCTATTATGATGGTAGTAGGCAACCATTGATCTTTCTGGATCATGGTGTATGTGCAAGATGTCACCAAGACCTTCTCTATATGCCTGTCTAAGCTTATGCTTGGAGTGGAGGTTACCAAGACCTGCTTTTTTAGACCAGTGAGACAGTATTGAAATGCGAGCCTGAGTTGATGGCTGTACAACTTGAAGGCTGTAGTTACATGTATATCCTGGAATTGAACTGGGGTCTTCTGTCTGGCAAACAAGGATTCTACCAGTGTACCCACAGTCAATAAGTATTTCACATTAGAATAGAAAGCATAAACTAGTAAAAGCTTAATAAAATGTTGCAGCAGTTTAGAGCTTTGTGGAATATAGAACAGAAGAGCTTTGAGATGGTTTTGTTAGATTTGTTGCTCTGCTAACATAAGAATGTTCTTTAATCTTTTCTGTAAGTGAACTGTGGCACTTAAAGCAATCTATAGGTTTAAAGATTGAAATCTGTAATAAATTTCCACATACATCGCTCTCCGGCATATCTCAAAATTTCTTCTCAGACTAAGCACTTGTATGAGCAATTTCATACAGTACCATGATACTAATTTAGATATTTTTTACACTCAGAGTCATCGGGGGGAAGAGGGGGGGATGAATTGGGGCAATCACCCCAGGCCCTGCACTTTGGGGGACACCTACCAACCTGGGCGGAGCTGGGTGACTCCATACCACCACTGCCATTGGCTTCACATCTGGTGCTTGGCATCCCCCAATTCTGCCACCAATGGTGGCGGCAGCTTCTTCAGGTCTGGGGTGCATGGCATCAGAGCGGGGTGGGGCCCTGCATGGGCTGATTTGTTCTGTGATGTTCTCGTGACAATTTAGATATATTGTTTTACAGGTTTTGTAGCTATGCTACTGCTTTAAGCCATCTAAAAAGTCATGTAAACATTTTACTGTTTATACTTCTAAATAATTTTTTTAGGTATAAGCATGGTACATAATGGAAATAAAAATGTCAAATGTATCTAATAAAAATGTCAGGAAGAGTCACCCACTGCCTATAATAAGAGAAAATTAGGGTGTGTGTAGATGAAACTGAGGCCCTAAATTGAAGTGGTGGGTTTTTAAAAATGGAGTAGTCCCTGGGCTGCAGGAGGTGACTGACATTTCTCTCTGTGGCAATGGCGGATCCCCCCAGGCAGCAACCATCCACTGGCACCTGGCTTGGGTGGTCCTGGGGGGGCAGTGCAGCTGTGGAGGGAAGCACTGGGCCTCCGTGCAACTCAGGCAGGCAAGCAGACTCCAGAGGGGAAAAAAAAAAAAGGATCAGGGTTGCCATTTTTTTTTTCCCTTGGGTGGAGCCTGCCTTCCCAGGCTGCTGCCAGGCTGCCTGCACAGGCTTCCTGCAGAGCCCTTGAGCTGCACAGAGACCAGTGCTTCACTCCACAGCTGGAGGGCAGCAAATTAAAACTCCTCACCTGAGTTTTATTTTGCTGCAGCCCAAGTCATTTAGGGTGCATTATGCCACCGAATTTGCTACAGCAGCTGGAATTACTGTGCAATACACCACCATGTGCAAATACCAACATCATTAAAGTGGTGCAAAAACATTTGCAACATAACATTTGGTGCAACATAAAGTGGTGCAAAACTCTTTAAAGTGTCGTGCACACATGCCCCTCATTTTATCTACACATGGCCTTACAGCCCCAAAGATCCATGCATTCTCCTCTGTGAAAAATAATGCCTCAGCGACTAGTTGTGTCCAAAGATAAGTCACAAAGTGGTTCTACTGCTTACTTCATGGCCTTTCTTTTCCTCTGAACTTGCATGGATTTTCCCCAGAGTTCGCCTAGTTACATTGGTGGGGACTGGGATTTGTACTCAGGATAAGTAATATATCCACTGTATACATTTGGATTGTAATTTTTTGACAGGACAGATTTTTAAAATTGGCTTATATGAGATATAAAGGCCACCAGATTGCACTCTTGGTCTTGTTGAGTAGATGTCCCATTATTTTCTATGTACAGTGTACAGGAGGAAATGCGTCAGACCCCTACAGCAGCAGAGCAGCAGCAGCAAACCTTCTTGTGCCCCAAGAAGGATTCACCCAAATGGAAAACATGTGGCAATACTGGCCCAGTGTCCCAGCTCCCACTGGGACTACACAGTAACTGACAGCAATAGGGTAGTTAGGGTAGGATTCTCAAAACATGCTCAGCACTAGCCTGACTTACTCCTATTGAAGTCAGTGGCCGTTTCAGCCAAGGACAGATGAAAATAAATCAGTGCAATTATTTCATTACCTATAGTTCAGGGGTGGGCAAGATGAGGCCCACAGGGCCCTTAAAAAATTTAGAAAATTAATATTTATCTGCCCCCGGCTGCCTGTCATGTGGCCCTCAAGGACTTGCCAAAACTTAGTAAGCAGCCCTCCACCAGAAATAATTGCCTGCCCCTGCTATAATTGGTAGTGTTATACATACTCACTTTCACTAATCAAAATTCTCTGAAATACTATTAACCATCCTTTCAAAGGAGGAGTGGTGTCCATCAACAGCTGAACCCACTTAAAATACCAGGAAACTGATACAACTTTGGAGCATGTACCTCTGTTTTTTGTTTTCTGAATATGTTTTAGAAGAGTGAAAAATTAGCCTTACTGTAACAGGGGCCTGCTCGGGGCCCCATCTACCAATGGCCCTGCCCACCTGTTCTGGGTCAACCTCATGCCTTCTCTCCTGCCATGCCTTGATGATATTTAATTAAAATGTTAATTAGGTGGGAGGCTGCCCATTTCTTGCCCCGATGCCAGGGTCGCTATCTGCAGCTCTGTTCCTCCCCTATACCACAGCCCAAGCCTTGCAGATGGCATACAGATGTTACAGTGCTCCCAGCCTACAGCTGGACCAAGCTTAGGCCTAGTTGTCAGGCCTCAGTCACACACATACACACATTCATACCACCCTCCTCTCACTAGGGCCTCTCACAGGGTCTCTTTCACACATTGACAACTTATGCTACCTTGCTCCCTCTTGGAGCTGAGCCCTTAGGCCATAGGCTTAGCTAGCTTGTACCTCGGATGGCAGACATACCATCTTTTGTGCCTCTCCCGCGACCCTCACCTCTGCCAGCCAATTAACCAACTGGGGCTAAGCTTGCTTTGGTCCCTTCTGGGGGCAACTCTATACATATAAACATACTGGGCTCTCAGCCCTCTGGTTTCCCACCCTTCACTGGGGCTCCTCATCTCCCACTGGCGCTTTCCACCACTGCCCCCTCCTTCTCTGGGCTTCATCCTTAAACTCAGGGCTCTCTGTACTGCTACTACGGGGCAGGGTCGAGATAAATGTTACTATTACTGCATATGGCTATCAGATGATATTTCCCGGCCAATGCAACAGGGGGGCCTCTTGGGGCCCTTCTACCAATGGCCCCACCAACCTGTTCTGGGCCAACCGCCCACCTTGATGATATTTAATTAAGTTGTTAATTAGGCAGGAGGCTGCCCATTCTTGCCCCGATGCCAGGGGGCACTATCTGTGGCTCCATTTGTCCCCTACACCACAGCCCAAGCCTTGCAGATGGCATCCTCTGTTGTTAACATCACTGGCCCCACACTGGGCCCCAGAATCCTTCAGTCCAGACCCTTATAGGATCCCTCCACTCAGGCAACCTACTTTGCCTTCATTTGGGCTGCCTAGCTCCCTGAAACTATTTCTTCTCTTGGGCGTGTTCCCCCAAGACCTTTGGCCACACAGGCCCTGGCCTCGCTTCCAAGGCCAGTCGGAACCCCAGGTCCTCAGCTCTGGGCATCCCTTGTGGTAGGCCCCTAGCCATTTTGACCATTCTGGTCCTGCCCCCAGCATTGACCAGTCAGGGGTTCTCTTAGCCAGGCCTCTGAGCCTCCCGCTCCACTCTCTCTCCTGGGTCCACCTTCTGGCCCCTACTAGGGAGTAACCCACCCAGTTGTGGGAGCTGGGATTCTCTAAGGTGTCCCAACCCAACTTTTACTGGGGTGGTAACTGGCCTGGTATTTCTTGGAGGCTCCTGCACCACTGAGAGTCCCACTCCCACCAGGGTGCAATTTTAGGTCATGCCCAGGACTAGGAGCTTCCTAGACATACCCTACAGCTCCTGCCCTTACCTCCAGCATCCCTGTAGCCAGGCATTGTTGTTGCTTGGCCTGCTAGCAGGAAATGGCTCTGTTTATAGAGGCGGCCAGAGATCTAAAATGGTCACTGCAATCAAGCACCTGCTGGCTGTTTGGCTGAGACCTTAAAGTGGCAGGCACCAACAATGCCCTGCCACACTTGCATTACATTATATTAACATATAGATACAGTTACATTTAAGACAGAACTGTACAGAACCAGGAAAAAAAGTTCCATCTTAAATAGTTTTCTTTCTTGCAGGGAGAGCTTTCCAGCCTCTACTTTCTGCTCCCTGTCTATATCATGCTGTCCCAGCCTATGTGAACCATGATTTCTTTCTTTCTTACAGTGTCCCAGCTTAGCCCTTGTGCTCCCTACTCATACTGTGCACGTACACACACACACACACAAAAATAGGTGATTACTTTCTCTGATATACTGAGTCATTCTACAAATGGGCCCCAAATATCCTTTCTATTTCTGCATTAGACAGTTTCCAGTTTATACAAACTATTTGCATAATAAGTCCCCGTAAGACAGGCCATAAGACAAATAAACATTTTCCAGCTTGAGCAGGTTTCTGACTTTTACAGGTTCCACCTTAGGTTTTACTGTATATGGTAGAAGGAGTGTCTACATGGAAGGATTAGTGGTATAGCTATAGTGATATAATTTATAGTAATTTTGATAGCCTTCCACATAGATGATTTCTATTAGTGTAATATAATTTTATAGTTTCAATTATTGCTTATTTTCACCACATTTTTTTTTATATCTTTTCATGTTCTTTTAGCATTCTCCTTGTTTTGGAAGTCTTTACAAATCTTTTGAGAAGAAAAGAACAAAGGATGTATGATTTATGAAGAGATCAGTCAGTCAATTGGATGATTCCAGCCACCTCTGGCAGATGTGTCCCTCCAAGTATCTGAATAAGAGAACAACCTAAATGAAAATACACTGTCCTCCCATCCCACCCCAAGAATGGAAAGATTAAGCTAATTCTTACTGGGGAGATATTCATAAAAATATTTCAGTAAATGAGAAATGCCTTCTCTCTCTTCTTTCTGAAATGGTTAACAGCTTCAGGTTTTTATTGATTCTGTCACTGATGTTGACTTCTCAGACAGCACTGATCTATCATCCGTGGTGGGTCAAGATCCTGTGATCTCTCTAATGAAACTTCACAGCACTTCCTACATGTTTATTTCTGGGCCAGAGTTCTGTAACATGCTGTATATATGGTTAATCTTGAAGACCATCCAGAATCTTCAATATGTCATATAAGGAACATGCTGTTAAAAGGCCTTGTAAGTTTTATTTTTGTTCTTGTACATTGTTTGCTTTTGTCTGTGTTTCAGGTGTTTGAGTGAATCATTGAATTATCTGAGGGGAAAAAAAAAAAAAAAGAGATCATCCTTAAAGTTAAATAGAGACATTGATGTCTATGGCATTTTCTAAAAACTATATTCATTTTAATAATTGCTGTAGATAGCAAAATCATATAAACTTAATAAATAAGTAACAGTGATAGCTTCTCCAAAGCCAAATAAAATTGATACATAGTAAATAATTAATGTGTTGTAGTGTGCAAGGCCAGTAAGTTTTGAGGAGCACCATGTTGTTTAGATTATCTACTAATTTTCCTTAATTGTTTCATGTAGGTTTTTATTGTCGTTCTTATTGTCATAGGGATTGTATTTATCCCTTTTCTCATCCTTCCTCCTCCCCTTACACAAGTACAGAGCATACATATATACATACATCTGATTCATTTAGAAATTGAGGGTGTTTATACACATGCTTCTGGAGGTACGTGCAGGGGGATGGAGGGAGCTTTAATTAGAGCAGCTCGGAGAGCCTCTTTAATTAAAGAGCCCAAAGCATCACGCGTCTCAGTGTGCTTGTGCTGAAAAAATGGCACTGGGGTTTAATGAGCTTTAGCTAAAGCACCCTGGCCACCATTTTTTCAGCACAAGGATGCCAATACATGAGACACAGAGGTTGCTGAAGCGCGTTAATTAGCATGCTGCAGCAGACTTGATTAATCAAGTTTGCTTCTACAGGTTGTAATTGCAGTGCAGAGCAACATCCCCAGATATGTACAGGCACCCCAAAATAGTAGTTTTTACTAAAGGTTGTAAAAGGTACCAACATTCTTGGAACTAAAGAGTTCTCCTTGTGCTGCCTCTTCTTAGAGGGGAGTTTGGATGCGAGTCCAGATTGCTGATTTGCACAAAAATGCTTTTTACATGTTGCCAAGATTAGGTGAGGCTGCAATTTTGACAGTTTCTGTGCTCTTGTCAACAGGACTAAATTATTTTTACATCATGACAAGATCTTCTTGCTGATGACAACAAATATGAACATGCTAGTAAAGGCAAGTCAAGATTATGTTTTCTTCCTCCATGGTAGGCAAGACTTCTTTTTCTTGCAACTTGTGAATAGAGGAACTAGGAATGCGGAGACACCAGAGCATGAACTAGGTTTGAGCTGCTTAACAGTACATTCTGGGTGCATCTACACAAGATGTTTACCAACTAATCAGCAGTAATAAGCTTAATTAGCCCCACAGTACAGTCTCTGCATCTAGATGTGTGGCTCTATTAGGCTGCAGTAAACTAATAAACACTACTGTAGATTAGTACTTGTCAATACAAGTGCTATCCTGTGGCGACATTCTTTAGCATCTATGCATGTGTTGCTGCACACTAACAGGTCTGGCTGGGGCATGAGTATGCTTCAGTGTGGGGGCTTCCTGCCTGCCAGCTGTCCCCACACTGGACCACCCTTTTACCCTAGTCAGTTCCTCTGCAGCACATTGAGCGGGGTCAGAGCAGTCCGAGGCTGGCAGGCTGACTCCTGAGCCTCCCTGCCAGCCAAGGCTGCTCTGACACAGCTCAATGTGCTGTGGTCCTGGGTGCATTTGTAAATGGGGCACCCAGGACCAAACTCTGGCACTGGGGTTTATTGTTTTGCATTAATTGCATGTGTGGATGTGCCCTCAGTGAAGTAGCTGCAGATAGACAAGGTCACAAATCATGCTCAAATGCATATATAATTTTTGTTTCTGTATGTTTTCAGTCATTGTGATGTAAGGTTTTTGTACCAAAAACCTTACATCTGTTTTAATTCTGCATTTCTGAAACCCATGTTTATTTAAAAAATGAGGCTAGATATGCAAATCTGTCACCTAGGATACCAAGATTATATATCTGAGTCACCATAGAGCCATAATTTAAATGTCAATTGCACTGAACTTTGTAATTTTATTTTATTTTATAGATTTATACTGTCAGTAAGTGAAGAGAATTAGTGTTGGCCTATGTGACAGCTATTTGCATCTTGTACTTCTGCCAAAATGTGTCCACTGTCTCTGTTTCTTATGCAAGAAGCAAGGACTTCTTAGGGTGAGATCTTTTATTGGACCAACTATGTAGATGGGATAAAGGTAGAGAAGCTTCAGAATATAAGACATTCTTCCTCCGGTCTGGGAATATAGGCAGCCAGGTGCAGCAAGTTAAGCACAGCATAGAGGAGGGGCTGAGAGAAATTCTCAACTGTAGCAGACACACAATTAGTAAAAGAAAAGAAGCCGAGATCAAGGCCTATTAAAGGGGGATTAGGGGGTTCAGTCTAACACTTTCCACATAAGGAAGGTTCCCAAGTAATAAGAGGCCATAAATCCAATATCAGTGTTTAATCCTTGGTTCTTAGTGTCCAGACAGTTTATGAATTTTTGTTCTCAAGTATGCCTTTTAAAAGGTGTTAGGTAGATTTCCCTTGAGCATGAGGACAATGAGGTCAGAGACTGAGTTTTTTTTATTGCATTAAAGGTCATGATGAACAGTTAATGAAATGTAAATCTTTTCCCCTTATATTACTCGTTTTACTTTCATGATATTTTTAAATTTCCATACAAATCTCTTGCTTTCCTTGTTCAGCTGCCCCTTCATTTCATGACAATGACAAATGAGATCTATGTCAAATGCTGGAAGTAATGATTTTAAATGTCAAATCTTATGAGGTTCATGACATAGTAGATAAACATTTTCAGGGAAGGAATTAAAATACTATTTCTTTCAACTAAATAAAAACTAGCTCCAGAGAGAAATGTACGACTCTGATGTACATGCCATTTTATTAAATATGCTGATCCACTAACATAATATCAGCATTAACTTATTTTTTTTTCAGACTTCAGAGTAAAACCGATGTGGACAAGTCATTTGTTTATAAATGTAGGAAGATACGTATTTTTATTACACAAACAAAAACTAAAACCTGTTTTCCTGAAAACTCCCTTATTAGATGAAGGAGCTATGTGACTGACTTGGAATCAGACCCAAAGCTTCATGAAGTTTGCTTGATGTGGAGTTGAAGTCAAAAAATCATAAAACTTTTGGGTGGGCCTCATAGTTTTGTGATTGTTCATCTGTGATAGACCATATTTTGTAATACTACTGGGTTAACTACTGTTCATTTAAATTTCTCCTGGGGGAAACATCCCTCCTCTAGGAGAAAAACCCTTTCTGGCTTCAACCTGGAAGATCTCCCAGGTGAGAGATACAGCAGCTGTGAAGCAGTGGGCAATACTGCTTGTGCACCCCAACCTAGGGACTTCTAGGTCAGGAGAATCAGCAGGGACTATTGCCCTACTGTTCTGGTCCCCTCCTGGACTGGTTCAGGAGAGGATGGGAGCATCTGCTGTTGTTCCCTGCTTCTTTTCTAAATCAGAGACTGCCTAGTTTGGGGCATAGGCTCAGGGCTTTGCCCAACTGCTGTCTCTACTCTTGGAGACTGGCTGAACTCCTGTATGCTTCTTCTCCCAAAAAGGGAAAGAAATCTCTGAGAAAATTTCACCTCTAGAAATGAACACCTGTTGTGGCCATGTCTTCTGCCATATTGGGTGGTGTCACAAGTATAACCCAGAAGTAGGGGGGCAGGGTTCAGAAACTGAGAGTCAACAACATTGCTGGTCCAGAAGCCAAGTCAAGGGTCAAAGTGCCAGGTGTCAGTCCGAGGGCATCAAGCTAGTCTGTGGCTGAGACTGCACTGGATGAGATGGACAGGACTGAGGTCTGGGGGTCTGTAACAGAGCCAGAGGCTCCTGTTACTTTCAGGGGAAAGTGGAGCAAGCCATCTTTGCTGTGTAGACAGGCAGCTGAGCCAAAGCTAACTGTGCTGTAATAAGATTGGTGTGTTGGGCAGATTTACAGGCAGCCTGAGAATAGAAGCTGCAAGCAGCTGAGGTTAATTACAGCAGGGTGGAACAGACTGGCCCTGTGCCTGACTAAGGAGTCACCTGACTGGGAGGGGCAGTGCTCCAGGGCATATAAACCCAGTGCCTAAAGCAAGGCAGGCAGTCTGGCTCTGAGTGTTGTAGAATTGGAGCTCCTGGGGAGAGAGGGGTGGTAGAAAACAGCCTGGCAGGCATCCAGACCACCCATGAGAGCTCAAAGGGAATGAGAGCTTTCAGGATGCCATTGATCTAGAGTTGGGGAGACATTTTGTCAAGAAGCAGTTGCTTGTATTTGCATTGTGGTTACGTTTAACACAGGAAGACTGGACTGTAGCTGCAGTGGACCCATGCAGCAGGATGCCTATGACAGAGGGGGGAGCCCAGAGGGAGCGAGAGACAGGGCAAGCAAGAACCAAAAGGGCCAGAACATGCATCCTAAGAGCAAAAAGCAGGGAAAGCAAGAGTGAAGAGGGCTAGAACCTGCACTCCAAAGGCAAAAGACAGGTCAGACAAGAGCTGAGAAGGCTTGAGCCTGCCTCCTGGACAACAGGCATTCTCCAGGTATTAGGGCCAAATCCAGTAGTGCTGTGTCATGGAGCGGGGTCCTAGAGGTGGCCATGATTCCCCCAGCACCTCCTTACTGTGGCCTGCCACTTTAAGGTCTCAGCCAAACAGCCAGCAGGTGCTTGATTGCAGCAACCATTTTAGATCTCTGGCTGCCTCTATAAACAGAGCCATTTCCTGCTAGCAGGCCAAATTCACCTCAAAGCATCCTCAAATCTCACCTGCCACATCTTAGATGTTATGCTATAAGAGGGAGGCTGCCTATCCATCCCCTTGGACACAGTATTTCGCTGTACCCTAGCCCCATTCTGTAATGGGTGTCTTGGTGCACTGCAGCCTTATGGGCTACGTGTGGCTCCAGCCACCCCTTTACCATGCCCCAAGCCTTGCTGTTGTACCAGACGTTGTTTGGTCTTAGCCACAGCCCTCGTCTCTCATTGCGCCCTCTCCGGCACTCATCTCTTGCTGCCCCCTTTGCCTAGGGCCTCTCACGCTTCCCCCTTTGCCTAGGGCTGGGGTCAATGCACCCTCTCTGGTGCTGGGGTCCCCACACTACCATGGATTCCCTATGAGGCCTCCTCCAACACCCAAACCACTGGTGTTTTATACAACAAGAAACAAAACACAAGCCCCTGGGCTGTAACATAAATTCCAGCTGCTCAGCTATAACATTATTCCTGCCACATCAGGGGTGCTCTATCCTTCCCCCCCAGTCTCGGAGCTGTACCTGCAGTCTGGCCTCTCCCCTTTACTTGCTCTGGGAGAGCTTCTTCCCTCATGGCTGCTGGCAGGGAACTGCCAGCCTGCCCTCAGCCCTGGTGTTTATATGTGCCAGGCCCTGCCCCTTCTGGTCAGCTGACCGCTGCAAGGTGTGGGCCACTAGTTCACTCTGGTTACCCTGGCAACCAGCAGCTGGGCTCCTTGCTTACTGCTAGGGCTCTTTCCCTAGCAGTTTCTGCTCTTCATAGGAGCAGGTCACCTATGTGCTCTGTGACATGCTCTAATGTGTATTACTATGTGAATAAGTCCCTCGTATTCTTGATGGCCAAGTCTGTTGTCACCAGCAGTTCCACATTATGTGCAAAACAGTCTTCCATTAAATATAGAAGTCATCTGTGAGTCCATGGTCTGTAGATGACTGAGAAGGTCAATCTGAGATCCACGTGTTTGACTACAGATGTGGTGTTTACTTCTGGGAGGAAGGAGCAGATCTTTGTGATGTTGATACAGGATTCCTCTCTCCTGTGTGGTGCAGTTTCACAGCTGAGGCAGAATTCCTACATCTGCTGTATAAAGGACTGAATTGGAAAAGACTTTATTCAAAGGAAATAGTGTATGTGCTTTCAACAAACCATGGTGGTTAGTTTCCTTTTCTCTATCTTACCAAGACCGTGGAAAATATTATTATATACAGAGCTGTGAGTTGTGGGAATTGCCTTTCTATGCATAAGAATGACATCTAGAATTGGAAGGAAGAAGGAATCATTTTTGTGAGTTTCTGACTGTGGGCCACAGTGCCAGGTATGATTAATTATTTTCTGGTCCTCCCACACTTAACAAGACCTCTCTAAATAAGTCAATCCATGGCAGAACAGGCCTTCAAGCACCTATGTAGCAATGTTTATTAAACAGTCACTTTCTATATATAGTCATAACTGTATAGTCTAGGAAAAATCTCAAGCTTTACATTTTTGTTTTAAGTGTGCACCAATGCCATTTTTTAATTATATCTTTGAAATATATGTATATATTCAGACAAAGAGACTCATGGCCTGGGGGTAAAACATTCTTCACCTAGTACATGGGACACATGGGTCCAGTCCCTGCACGAATGAGGTATTCCAATGCATATTTAAATATTTTATATAAGGTTATGTAACAACAGTAGAAAAGATGGAGAGCAGCTTGCCACAGTGTGGCACTCTCCTTGGAGATGTAGGTTTGAATCCCTTCAACCAGAGGAAGAAAATGAACACAGGTCCCCAACCCTTAATGTATGTGTTAACCCAGCACCTCCCATCTTCTCCAGGCTTTGTGATACTAGTTAGTCCCTTGCATTTTATTACAAGAATAGTTCAATGTAGTAAAAAAAGTTCCTTTTGATCTTTCTCAAAACCTTTTATGTAATCCTTGATGGGGGTTGGGGGGGACGGAAAGAATTGTTGATTTGAGGGTTCTTGTTTATCTGTGTTTTTGTTTTCCTGGAGATAAGATAAAGGAAAGCCATCATGCTCAGCCAGGTGGACAGGCCAGAAGACATGAACCAAAAAACCTTGGGGACACCCTGCCCCTGCCCAAAGGGGAAAGAACAAAGTTGGGCAAGGAAAGAAATGAGGGACTGCTGGTGTCCCTCACGGCAGATAATAGCACAAAGCATACTCACCTACAACAAGCCCAAGCATAGAAGAGACAAGGCACAGGGCAAAGAAAAAGCTGACAGCCGGCCAGAGTGGTCCGCTCTCGGACTAGTAGGTGAAACCTTGTGTATATTCCGCACAGTTGGTATTGCCCACAAAATGCCTCTTGCATTTTTCTGGACCATTGCTACATCACCTCAACAATACCAAAACTTTAGCTCTGTCAGTGCTGTTTGCCTGCTTTCAGGTGAGTTTCATTTTGGCCTGAATGTCTTATCTTAGACACCTTTTAGTGCATCTTCCCATCTCCTTTGTTTGTTTGCATTATTTGATAGCTGGGAAAATCAGTTTCTTCCCAGATCTCTGGGAAAATATTTTCATGCAAACAGCCTCTAGCAAATATTTGCTATGAGCAAATACCCTCTTTTATGTTGGTTTAAGAGATCAGAGATGGAGCAATTTGATGTGCACCACAGCCAAAAGGTACCTAAGGGTAGTAATCAACCATCACATGATCATGAGCCAGAAGTGCGATGCTGTGGCCAGCAGGGCAAACAACATGCTGGCATGCATTAACCATTGCATCTCAGGCAAAACTAAGGAAGTGATAGTCCTGCTGTACTCAGCTCTGGTGAGACTGCAGTTCTGGATGCTGCACTTCAGTGAGGATGTGGAAAAATTTGAGAGGATCGAGAGAAGAACCACCCATATGATCAGAGACTTGCAAGACAAGCCATACGAGGAGAGGCTGAAGGACTTGGGCCTCTTCAGCCTACAGAATAAAAAGCTAAGAGGGGACTTGGTAGTGGCTTACCGCTAAATCAGGGGAGTACATGAAGAACTCGGTGAACAGTTGTTCACCAGGGCACCCCTGGAGAAGACCAGGAGCAATAGATACAAACTCCCGGAAGGCCACTTCAGGCTCAATTCCAGGAAAAACTCCTTCACAGTCAGGGTGTCCAGACTGTGGAATAAACTCCCTCCAGTGGTGGTGTAATCACCTACCCTGGGAACCTTCAAAAGAAGACTGGACCGTCACTGTGCTGGGTTTACTTGTCTTTTCCTGCCTAGTGCAGGGGGACTGGACCCGATGATCTACAAGGTCCCTTCCAGCCCCTAACAATCTATGAATCTTAGAGGCCTCCTCCCAGGAAAGACAACAGTTGGTGCCTATGCTTGTAGCAACCAGCTTCCCCGCCTGCACCACTTCTCCCTCTCTCTCCCTCTCTGCCACACTTCTTACCTTTGTTCTGCACTGGCGGACACCATCCATGATGTAGCCTGAGGCATGGAGCCTGCTGCTATTGAAAAGAGTTAAGAAAGGTCAGCGTGACAGATGAGCTCCTCATGAGATAATGCAGTTAATTTAAAAGATTTATTAGATCAGAGACAGGTTTCATGTCATCAATATTAATTAATATAAGCTTCCACATAATGAATGTTTTATTACCTACCTCTATAACTGTCTAGTTTTCTTTCTCATTTTTATCTGTTATGAAGAAAGAAAAAATGTTCTTTATTAAATTAATGTTCCTTGAATTTTGTATTAGTGTTGCTAATCAGAAAACCTAGGAACCCCTTTGAAGAACATCAAGGTAAGGATAAAAAGTGCAATCAAAAACAAAATGCTTGATGAACCACAAACCAGAAGACGACCACAGTGATGAAACTAATAAGGATTTCTTGGCTTTTACTAATATAGCAAGAATTACAAACAAATGCACACATAACTGTATTTCTTGGGAGAAGTACCCTGGTGATGTACAAGGGAGAAACAGATATGAATCTGAATGGAAAACAGAAATAAATTTAACAGAATGCAAAATTTAGAAATAGAAGAAGCACTGTTCTGTAAATTATTTTTTTGTTTGGAAGTGAGCAATATAGTGCAACATTTGCTCATTTGAGCACTTCACCACCAAATCTGACTGATCCTCACAATCTCATCTGTTTTGTTTTGCTTTTAACTTCCAGATCAGATCTTTGAAACAAACAATAAAAGCAAATTTTTTGTGTACTGCAGCTTGCCAGATACAGTGGTATGGTTAATTCATGTCTAGATTAACACAAATCATTATAAATGAAAAAAATATTTGACATGATGCTTCATTAAAAAGGATTACAAAACAGTATTGAAAATCATTGCCTGTTTTTCTCATGAAAATTAACCTCTGGATAATAACATCAGTGAACACTCTCATGACATTAATTATGTGGAGTTAAAACAGATTTGCATAAAAAAAGAAAAAAAAGCTACGTTCCACAAAACTTCAGTATTCATTATTAAAATTTCAGCTAACTTAGTGACTCTCTTGGGGTTGTGCTGGGAGTGACACCAATCTCAGGTCTTTGTCAAGTCCTTATGGGTGGTCTTTAGTTACCAAAGATGCTAAGGGTCTTGTCATACAGGACACTTGGAACATGTTTTAGCTAAGACTGTAGTAAGCGTTATCATGTCATATTAAAAGTTAGACTGTGTTATGAGCAGTTGCATGGTAATGCTTACTATGATCTCAGCCTACTGTGAACGGGGCTGGAGCTGGCTGTCTTTGCCCCACCCCCTGCACTCCCAAGGCACTGACCCTTGCACCGGTAAGTGCCACAGCTTGTATGTCCACCTAGGAAGACATGTAACCCTGTGCCTGAAGCCTGTGCCCTCCCTGGCCTGTGCCCAAGACTGCCTAGCTTAGGAGTGCCTGTCCTTGACATGCTCGAGTGAGCCATTTTTGCTACTGGAACTGCACCTGTTGCTTGGTCTGCCAGGCAAGATGGTTTCTGTCACTGTCAGTCTTGAATTTGGCTCCAGTGTAGTGCTGGTCAACTGATTGTTGGTGCCAGGCCCCACATGGCAAAGGGACTTAAACTCATATTATCTCCAAGAAGCAGTTTGACAATAGCTGAACATGTGTTAATTAACATGATCTGGAGATACTTCTCCCATGAAATGTCATAACTTTGCTTTGATATAATTGCACTTAGCACATGTTTTATTGCTTGAATAGGTGGATACTTACATTTAAATGCATTTTAACATGTCCTAAATATAGCATGTGACATGGTCTTCAGTGAGCTGAGTTCTAGCCTGGAGTTCCTGTGGAGAACATTCTGTAGATCACTGCTGTAGATCTCAACCTTTTGAGACTGAAGGCACCCCTCAGAACATTCCAGCTCTGTGATACCTGTTATGATCTCAGTTCATCACAAGGAAAAAATAGATCTATAGTCTCTCTCTCTCTTTCTCTCTTGTGCTGTATCCTTTCTTTGCTGATGTCCCCAACACCTAGACTTTTAACTCTCTGTGATTTGTCATTTTTCTTTCTAGATTCTGTCCTCTTTCCCTTCTATATCTGTCCTTTTCTCTATGTTTGTGTTGTGAAAATACTTGGCTAGGTCCTGACCGTTTTTGTATAAATTATTGCATGTACTTCCAGCTCTGCTACTAGCTTGGATTATCTATGGAAATTGCTTCTCTGCCTCTGTCTTTATATTGTAAAATGGAAATAACAGTGTGACCTTTTATGTAAAATGCTTTGAGATCTACTGACAAAAAGTGTTGCATCAGTGAAATGCCTTTTATAAATATTGTACCTCTTGGGCCTCCCCATCTCTCTCTGCTCCATTCACAGCAAATGATGCTTTTAAGACCATGTGTCATTTCCATTGTTCTGACCATGTCAAAAGCACTCTGCAAATTAGGAACTGGAATCCCATGAATATGGACCATTTTACCTTGGGTCTCTGTTGTCTCTCTTTCTGTCCTGCTCATAAATTTTTCATTGCCTATCCTTGTAATGTTCTCATTTACATGACTTCTTCAATGTTTCACAGATTTTATAGATTTCATAGACATTAGGGCTGGAAGGGACCTTGGAAGATCATCGAGTCCAGCCCCCTGCCCAAAGGGCAAGAAGTTTGCTAGGGTTATAGGATCACCAAGATAAGCATCCAATTTGCTCTTCAAGGTGTTCAGAGAAGGTGCTTGAACCACCTCCGATGGCAGACTGTTCCAGACATTGGAGGCTTGGACAGTAAAGAAATTCTTCCTTATGTCCAGCCTGAAACGGTCTCGTGGTAGTTTATGACCGTTCGACCTCGTCATCTCTTGGGGCGCTCTGGTGAACAAACGTTCCTCCAGATCCTGGTGGTCACCCCTGATAAACTTATAGGTGGCCATCAGATCACCCCTGAGCCTGCGCTTTTCCAGGCTAACGAGCCCCATGGCTCTCAGCCTGTCATCGTAAGGTCTGCTTTCCTGACCTCTGATCATGTGCGTGGCTCTTCGCTGGATTCTCCCAAGCTTCTCCACATCCTTTTTGAATTGTGGAGCCCAAAACTGGATGCAGTACTCCAGCTGCGGCCTCACCAAGGCCGAGTACAAGGGGAGAATGACGTCCTGGGGTTTGCTTGAGAAGCATCTATGGATGCAAGCCAGCATTTTGATCGCTTTAGTAGCTGCAGCATCACATTGCAGGCTCATGTTCATCCTGTCATCAATGATGACCCCCAAATCTCTTTCTTCTGTAGTGCTAGCCAGTGTAGCACTGCCGAGCCTATAAGGATGCTGCAGGTTTTTCTTTCCAAGGTGGAGAACCTTGCATTTTTTGGTGTTAAACACCATCAGGTTCTTGTCCGCCCATTTGCTGAGCCTGTCAAGGTCAGCCTGGGTCACCTGCCTTTCACCTGGCATGGATGCTTTGCCCCAAAGTTTGGTGTCATCGATGAACTTGGCCTGTCCGCTCCTGATTCGAATGTCCACATCATTAATGAAGATTTTGAACAATATGGGTCCAAGGACAGAGCCTTGGGGGACCCCACTGGTCACAGGACACCATGACAATTGACTTCCATCAATTACTACCCTCTGGGTCCAACCACAGAGCCAATTTCCCAGCCAGCAGATTGTGGTGGACCCAAGGACACAATTAACCAATTTTGCCAAGAGGTGATCATGGGATACCAGATTGAAGGCTTTTTTGAAGTCAGGATATATGACATCAATCTCATCTCCCTTGTCCAGGTGATAGGTCACCTGGTTGTAGAAGGAAATGAGATTGGTCAAGCAAGACCTACCCACAATAAACCTGTGCTGGCTATCCCTTAGGATGTTGGCCTTGGCCAATCCATTAAAGATGGCTTCTTTAATAAACTTTTCTAAGATCTTCCCCAGGATAGAAGTCAGGCTAATGGGCCTATAGTTAACCGGATCCACTTCCTCCCTTTCTTGAAGATAGACACCACATTGGCCTTCTTCCAATCTTCTGGCACTACACCAGAGTGCCAGGAGTTTTTAAAGATCCATGCCAGGGGCTGGGCTATGACGCTCGCAAGCTCCTTGAGTACCCTGGGGTGTAGATTGCCAGGGCCGGCAGACTTGAAGGTATCCAGCTGCTCAAGATGTTCCTTCACAAGGTCAGCATTTATGGAGGGCAGGGAATCTCCCCCACTCGGACCTCCCAGTCCTGTAGCGGGCATGGGTGTCCCATGGGACTGATGAAAGACTGATGCAAATTACCCATTTAATAGATTGGCTTTTTCCTGGGCATCAGTTGTCAGTTGCCCCATCTGGTTCAGCAGGGGTCCAATGTTGCCCTTGCTTTTCCTCCGGCTCCCCACATATCTGAAAAAGGACTTTTTATTGTCCTTGATGCTTGAAGCTAGTTGGAGTTCAGTTGCAGCCCTGGCTTTCCTGTTTTGCTCCCTGCAGGACTGGACCAGTGCAGAATAATCCTCCTTGGAGATTAATCCCATCCTCCATTCTTTATAGGCTGTTCTTTTTAGCCTTAGGAGGCCTGCTAGATCCTTGGAGAGCAAGGGGAGCTGCTTTGCCTTCTTGCTGCCTTTCGTCTGACATGGAATAGACTTAGCTTGTGCATTGAGTATCGCTTGCTTGATGAGGAACCACTGTTCTTGAACTTTCCTTTCCCTGGGGTCATGGTCCCTTAGGGCCTGACTGACAAGGCTCCTGAGCTTGTCAAAGTTGGCTTCCCTGAAGTCAGGGACTTCTGTGTTACTGACTAACTTGCCAGCTTTACAGCAGATTGTGAAGGTGATCAGCTTGTGGTCGCTGTCACACAGCTTCCCATCGATCACTAGGTCGCTGGTTAGGTCATCCCCAGTAGCCAGTACCAGGTCAAGCAGTGCTTTGCCTCTTGTTGGCCCATAGACTCCTTGAGTCAGGTAGAGGTCATCCACATATGAGTGGAAGCTTTGCGACCATTCAGATTTTGCTGAGTGATCCTCCCATGAGATGTCTGGGTAATTGAAGTCACCCATGACAACCATGGTCCTGGAGCATGTGGCCTCAACCAGCTCCCGGGGGAACTCTTGGTCAAGCTCAGGACTTTGGGTGGGAGGTCTGTAGTAGACTCCCACCATTGTGTCCCCTGTGCCATGTTCTCCACGAATTTTAACCCAGAGGGTCTCTAGCTGTCCACCCTGGTCACCAATATCAGCTTGCAGGGACATATAGCTTTCCTTAACATAGAGAGCTACACCCCCGCCCCTTTTATCTACACGATCCCTCCTGTACAGGGTATAGCCATCTATACTCGTGGTCCAGTAATGGGTGGAGTCCCACCAGGTCTCTGTTATACCTATGACATCATAATTCTTTGCAGTGAGCAGGAGGACGAGCTCCTCCTGCTTGTTCCCCAGGCTCCTGGCATTTGTGTACAGGCAGGCAAGTGTGCCCTTGGGGGCTCTTGCCTTGCCCACAGATAGTACCATGTTGCACTTTACATTTGGAGCTTCCTTTTTTCTCTTAGTGTTCTTTTCCAGATCATACCTTTCACCTTTAACACATTTATCAGGAATTCTACCAATAAGTTCCACCTGGCTTGATTGGCCAGCAAGGGTATGCCAGGCCAAATATGGGCATTGACAAGAAGTGACATTTGTTGCATGATTGGTGCTTTGAAAGCATGCTACAACTATACCCTGACAGAAATGCATGGTGGCAGAATGTTTAAAAGTCCCTGATCACATGACAAATTAACCCTCATGTAATGGAGCTTCAGAAGAATGGGCTCAAAAGTAGGGTGCCTTTATTAATTTCTGTCTGTCCTTGTGCCAGCTGAGGCTGGGCTGCATCAGCCCAGCCCTGACCCTGGTGCTGTCTGCAGGAAGGGAGGGGGAAGCTCTGGGCTGGGGTTTGCCTAGCCTGCGCTGGAGTTGTGGGGTGCATAGATTGGAGCCCCCCACCTTAGGAAGGATTCCAATCCACATGCCCCCTCCTCCAGCTCAGGCTGAGCAAACCCCAGCCCAGTTCCCCGTATTCTCCCTTCTCTCTCCTCCCATCCTGCAGACAGCACTACATTGAAGGGGTGGGGGAGGGAAGAGCAGGGCTAGGGGAGAGAGCCTGCAGACAGACAGCTCCTCCTCGACTGGCTCCAGAGTGGAGCTTGATTTCCCCCTCAACCCCAACCTAACTGTGAACATCTGTTGGGTAGGGGGGTTACCATAATTCTAAGTGGGGTGGGGGCACTTTCTGTGAAGAGCTGTGAGTTAGAGTGGAGAGCTGCACATCTGTCAGTGCCCTATATTTAAACACTACCTGGATGACTTAAAGTAGTCCCTAATTAAGGACACTTTGTGTTCCTGACTATAGGCTGCTCATTTCACTTGTGTTTTCATGTGTTCTGATATATTGCATCTTTGTTTTTGTCCACTGAGAACTGGCTTCAGGTTTTCAGTCTCTAGCTCAGACCTCAGTGTTCTCCACTGTGCCCCTAACCACTGTGCAGACCACCTGTGCCTCAGCGGCATTACTATTTCAAGAAGTATATATGAATTTCTGGATCTAATATCTACAAAGTTTGGGCAGGGTTAGATCTGGAGAGCTAATTCAAGATTCTCTTAGAGGTACACCATTAGGAAAATGTCTATTTTCCCTGTAAATATTTGGGTACTTTACCAGTTTCCTCTGTTTGCTTGTAAGTAATTAAGTAGTCATGACACACTCACCACTATGGTTTCTGAATACCTGACTACAGTGTGCAATAGATTGTTTTATCCCCACCATATGGTAACTTCTATGAAGTTTTCTGTTTAGAATTCTCACACTATGAATGAAAGGAAGACTATTGTAAAAATACCTAGCTATAATGTGCTAGAGATCATTCCACCTGAAGGAGAATGAAGATATAGGAGTAGACTTCTATCCTCTTCAAGGGGGGAATGCTTAGAGGGGGTAACGCTTATTGGAAACATTTCCCAATGCCAGACTAGATGGCTTGCACAGAAATGTAAAAATCTTTTAAAGCAGCAGTTTGCATCTTTAGGAAAATAACCTGGCTTGTAGATGCTAGGTTTTGTGACCTCAGTGTCCAAACCTTATTTCACAAAGGAAACCTACTACTCAGATAATCTCAGCAGAATCATGATAATTTAAAAAAGAACATTTTCTAAGGGCTAATGTTCTTTGATTAAAATGTCTTTTATTTCACAGTCCTCAGACATGCATCACAGACAAATTTAATGATGTTAGCAAACAATATTGCAGTTACAGTTACTGGTAGTTAACGTAATTGATGAATTATTGTCTGAAGCTCATGTTATATTATTCATAATTTTGTTCTTTTTTCATGAACTAATGAGATACTTTGACTACTATTTATCTTCTGGGAAGAAATATTTGAATTTTTCAACAGTGCAATAAAAAGTTTCTTTATTCATTATCAAAAAAATAAAAGGAAAATTGTGATTTAGAAGAGCTGTATCAAGTCATTGGAGAAGGGATGTTTTGCTTATTAGAGGCTGCCTTTGCTAGAGAGAGAAATATATTAAATCAGGGATATCAAATTCACCCGTGCCTTTAGGACCAGATATGGACCATGGGGGTCCTTTCAGGGAGCCTATAAGGCCAGATCCAAATCTGGGAGCAAGGTCAAATACAGCTGAAAGTAAAATTTTCCCTGAAACATAAATATTAAGGACATACAATCTGGGAAGGGATTTCAGGTGACAGAGAGGGATCATATTTCATCCCAGGATACTTGAAAAGTGTCTGCTGCTTATTAGAATCGTAGGCTGCTTGCAGATATGGGAAACCTTCCTCCCACCCCACAAAATGGCGCTTTAAACTTGGTGCACCTTGTTGGCAGCGCCTTGTCTGCACCCAGTTTTCTCAATGTCTGTAGAGATGGGGTGCTTTAGTGGGGCCTTTTTGGTGCTTTTATTTAATAGCTGATTGCATCAGTTGTTAGATAAAAGCACCCAAAAGCCCCAAAGCCCCACTGAAGTGCCTAATTTATACAGATGCTGAAGAGCCAGGTTGAACTAATGCGCTGCTGTTTCGGGTAAAGCGGATTTTGTTGTCATCCTCCCCCGCCCCCAATCTGTCAGTGCCCTTAGTTAATAAAATAATCTGTATATTAGAATCAAACCCCCACACCAAATACTAGGAGAACTGTACTATGTGTCAAGCCTCCTTTGGTTCATAATGCTGGCAGACATAAATGCAGGGGGTTGGATAAGATGATCCTTCCAGCCCTACATCTTTACGAGTCTATAATTCTTACATGTGGTTAATGTAAAAGCAAGTGCACATGAGAAAATGTTTTGGACATGTGTTTTGAGATCCATAAAACCAAATGATTAGTAGAAGGAATATTTTAAAAAATATTTCCCAATCTATATTCTATCTGTTCACTCATGGTTTTTTTGAAAACAATGTAAGTGTATGGCCATTTCAGTTTTTTCACTGTTCCTTGTTAAATGGATGACCATTCTGATCATCCTTTAGAAGTGGTAGAAAAGAATGAACTGCAGCAGGAAATACAGCAGCATGCAGTTCCCATTCTAGTTCAGGGGTTCTCAATCCCTGGCTTGCAGGCCAGCTCCAGCCTGTGGAGCCATATAATCTTCCATGTGGTGCTCCCCAAAGGTCTGGAAATTGGTGGTTGGGGAGTGGTGGAAGCGGTGGTTGCCACTTCCCTGATGCCAAATCTCCAGCCCTGTGGGCTGGATTACATGATCCTGCATGCAGTTTAATATTAAACTGGTGCATTGCTAGGTTCAGTAAGTAGGCAGCACACAGCTGGATTGGGTTGGTATTGAGCCAGACTGGGGTGGTGCAGAGCTGGATTAGGATGGTGGGTGTTATGGGGCCAGATCAGAACAGTGGGTGGCAAGCAGGCAGCTGGATTGGGGCAATGGGTTGTTTGAGGCCAGACTGAGGCATTGTAGGGCAAGATTAGGGGGATCAAGGCAGTGGATGACACACAGCCAGATCAGTGCAGCCTGGGGTCAGCCCTACAGACTGATCCTGTGTCACTCATCCAGCTGTCAGGGCCGCAAGGCTGGGCACCAGTGCTCTAGCCAATATGGGTCTTGTTCTAAAAAGGCACTTAATCACATGGTTAATATTAAACATCTGAATAGCTCTACTGGAGCTAGATTTACTCACTTCCTTTCCTGATGAAACAATGTTACCAACAGATACTCCTGCTTTACACAAAATACTGTATATGTAGAATATAACATAGGGCATTACACTCAAGAAGATTTTTGCTTTTGTTGGTTTTTTAAAATGAGGCATCTGTCCAATTCATCTCCATGCTACACCACTTCTTTTTTCTTGGGTTTGACCTTCAGGCATGTGCAGTTTTTTTTTCATCAGTCTTTTGTCTTATATACATCATTTTGAGAGATTCATAGATGCTATGAAAATGGTGTATATAAGGCAAAAGGCTGATGAAAAATAAACTGCACATGCCTAAATTTGTCATATTTTCATGTAATCATTCCATGAATTATTTGCAGGTAAATAATAAATGACAGTAGATTCCTGTGAGTACAAGTCTCAATATAACATCTGTCTTTCCCAAATAATTGGGCACAGTCCATTGTGGTTTGGAAGCCACTTGGGGATAAAACCCTAAAAGGCCTTCCTCTAGGATTAGGATTAGACCATCCTAATCCACTTAAATATGTACTTGAAGATAAGAGTGATCTTACTGAAGCTCTGTTAGGCACTGCCAGATAACACATTAATGACTAGTTTCAGTTTTTAGAAATTTGGGAAACCTCAAGGATTTGTTTACATTAGGAACTTAAAAAAAAATTCTAGTGTTGGAAAATCATGATGCCTGAAATGATTGCCATACTTTATTTCTAGTAGGGCTGTTAGTAAATTGTAATTTACCTATGTGATTAACACAAAAACAAATTGACACACAGCCCAGGGTGGAGGGTGCCACAGGTATCCTCTCCTCTTCCCTCCCACCTGCACCAGGGCTGGACTTGCTCCACTGCTGCCCACATGAATCAGAGCCACCATGCTCCAGCCTGATGGAGATGGGGGCATGTCTGGCAGGGGGCTGCGGGCCAGAAGTGAAGGCCACCAGCAGGGCCAGGGGTGGGAGGCGACACTTGTGGGTCAGGAGTGCAGGGCACTAGCAGTGCCAGGGTGTTGCAGGTCAAGAGTTAGGGGCAGCAGCAAGTTTGGGGCTGAGTGCACCCGCATAGCCAGGGGGGTGGGCAGTGAGGGACTGTAGGTCAGAAGTGAGGGGCACTGGCAGCAGCAGGGACAGTGGAGCTGTGGGCTGGGAATGAGGGGCACTGGCAGGGCTGGCGGGGGGCAAGGTCTGTGGGTCAGGAGTGAGGGGCAGCAGGGATGGGGGGCTGCACGTTGGGACTGAGGGGCACCAGCATGGTATTCTATTACTATTTAACTATGTGATCAAAATTGCGATTAAGTGCAAATATTTAATTTAATTTGAGATTAATTTTTAAAAATAGTTTCTCAGCCCTAATTTCAAACAGTATCTATTTGGATTTTCAGGTTTTCATTGAAAAGAAAGCCTAAAAAATGCCATTTTGTGCCATTTTAGGCACATTAAACATTTGTTATCCTTTAAAAGAATTGTTTTATAATTAATCCTTGGGTTATCTGCTACCCTAGGTTACAAAGGTAAAGTGAGTGGATGTTAAGTGAGATCATGGAAAAAAATTATAGTTAACTATGAGGTAGAAGGAAGACTGCTAGGGAAAAGAAAACATGGAAGAAAATATGCTGTTTGTTTGCAAGAATATCTACACATAAAAACAGTTTAAATATGTGTAGGAAAACTCAGTCACAGGTTTTCTGGTCTTTATAAATGTGTACTTCAAGGGGAAAAGAGCAAGAAAGACAGTCATATCCAATATACTAGAACACCTGTTCTGTTTTATCATGCTCAAGATAGGTCTCAGAAGAAGAGCTGTCTTGTATTTCAAGCAGTCGTCTTAATATAGATTTCTACGTATGCTTAGGAGCTTAAAAATGAAATATTAATGTTGGCAGTACCAGGGAACAGATCAGAGAAAAGTCACCCACTTCTAGTCATTAACTCTAAGTAGCTCTAAAATAATTCCCAAATATCATAAGGTGTTTTCACATGTTGGGTGTTTTGTCTTTTTAAAAGCTATTTATTTGATGAGGTTTTATAACTTATTGAGGCTTAGCAGAATAACAAAGTGACCACTTTGGTTTCCTGGTTCTGTGATCTCTGTTCTCCAGAGTGTAAGACACTGCATACTTTTCCTATGATATAACAGGGAGAGCTATAAATATTCAAAGGCAACTATTTTGGAGAGGATTTTCAAGGTACTACTGTTACGTGATTATAGTCCAACATAAACCTGGTTCAAGGCAAGCAATAGTAGTAGCAAAAGCTGGCATATACCCCTTACTCTCCCTGTCATCTCAATGAGTTGGAAGTCAGGCCTGTTCTCTACCCTGTTCATTTCACTGGGTGTATAAGATGTTTACTTCAGAGTAGACTTATTACCTCCACAGTAAAAGTCTCATGTCTACTCTATTAGGCCATAGAAAACTAATTAATTCTGCAGCAGGGTAGTACACTCCACAGCACTTTGAGCAGGATCAGAGCTGTCCTGGGCTGGCTGGCTGACCCACCATGCTTCCTGCCAGCCAAGGCTGCTCCAATCTGGTTCAACGTGTTGCAGTCCTGGGCACACATGTAAATATGGCACCCAGAAGCGATAAACAGTAGTGCACTAATAGAATGTGTAGACACACCTAGTGATTTCAAAGTCAAATTTTAAAGCCCCATTGAAACCACTAAAAATTAGGATTTTTTTATTCTGAATTCATTTCTCCCATAATTGAGTACTTGTAAGGAAATAAATTGCATACAGTGCCTGACTTGAAGAGATTGTACTGTAAGGCTACAATTTCTTCAGTAAGGCTAGCAGGGCTTGACCCAGGTACCTGGATCTGCCTGTTTAGACAGCTGGGAATAAATGAGTGGGGCTATACTGCAGTCACAATAGAAAGACATAAACATTATTAATACTCTAAACATACATGATATAATTGTGTTAATCATTTTTTTAAAGCCAATAGTATTTCAGTAATATTTTTAGCTACAGAAATTCCAAGCACAAATAAAAACTTGTACACATATTTAATCAAGTCCAAATAATCATTTCTATTTTTAACTATTCCATTTTATATGTACTGTTATCTGTTCACATTTAATGCAATATTCACTTTGTTTTTCATTGGTTTCTATTTTTCCTGGAAATGCTTGATATCCAGTATGATACTTGAAACATTTTCTAAAGAAATATCTGGGTGTTGGCAGAAACCTCCCACAAATATTACAGCCATTTATACTGCAGTTTACCACAACTATGCAGTTCTAGGCTCAGTGTGCCACTGCTTCTTGTTTTGGAATATTGCTATTAGGGCTGCCTCGGGGGGGGGGTAGGGAGGTGCAAATCAGGCCAACTGCTCTGGGCCCTGCACTTCGGGGGGCCCAGAGCTGGGTGTAGTGGCATGGCGACTCTGCGCTGCCGCCGGCTTCATGTCCAGCCGCTTCGCATCCCCTGCCCTTGCCACTGAATCCACCACCAAATCCAGCGCGTCCGGCCACTCTCCACCACGCACTGCCACTGAATCTGCCACCAGCTTCCTCATGTTCAGGGACGGGGCCCCGCACAAGCTGATTTGCCCTGGGCCCTGCACCTTGTTTTGGTCGTCTCTGACTGCTATAATTCTAGAATTTAATATTTATCTTACAGTTGTACTTGTGTGAATTAGTAGATGTCTAGAGAGCATTTCATCTTCATATTGAATTGGTTTTTTCCCTATGTGCCACACACTGTGTCTGAATTACAGCTGCAGTTTTAAAATCAATGTACATAAGTCCTCTCCATAGTAATAGTAGTTATTCATGTCTCCCAGGAGACTAGAATGCCATTCATATAGTTTCATAGTTTTATAGTTTCATAGTTGGTAGGGTCAGAAGGGACTTAAGCAGATCATCAAGTCCAACCCTCTAACACAGGCAGGAAAGGATGCTGGGGTCAAACAACCCCAGCTAGGTGGTTGTCTAGCCTCCTTTTGAAGACCCCAGGGTAGGGGAGAGCACCACTTCCCTTGGAAGTTAGTTCCAGCTCCTAGCCACCCTGACTGTGAAGTAGTGCCTCCTGATGTCTAGCCTGAATCTACTCTCAGTCAACTTATGGCTGTTGTTTCTTGTTACTCCCAGTAGTGGTCAGGGGAACAGGAACTCTCCCATTGCCTGCTGGTACCCCTTGGCAAGCTTATAGGCAGCCACCAGATCCCCTCTCAGCCTTTTTTTGTGGAGGCTGAACAGCTTCAGGTCCTGTAGCCTCTCCTCATAGGACCTACCCTGCTGCCCCATGATCATGAGAGTGGCCCTCCTCTGGACCCTCTCAATGCCAGCCACATCCCTCCTGAAGTGCAGCGCCCAGAACTGGATGCAGTACTCCAACTGTGGAGGATCTCCTTCTTGGACCTGCTTATGATGCATCTATGGATGCACGACAAGGTGCGGTTAGCTTTCCTGACCACTTCCTCACATTGGTGGCCCATGTTCATCTTGGAATCAATAATGACTCCAAGATCCTTTTCTGCCTCTGTGCTGACAAGAAGGGAGTTCCTCAGCCTGTAGGTATGCTGCTGGTTCTTCCTCCCCAGGTGCAACACCTTGCACTTATCCATATTGAAACCCATCCTATTCTTATCCGCCCGCTTCTGTAACCTGTCCAGATCTGTTGTAGCCTGTCCCTCTCTTCTAGTGTGCTCATTTCTCCCCAAATCTTAGTGTCATCTGTGAACTTGAACAAGGTGCTTTTCACCCCCTTGTCCAAGTCGCTGATGAAGATATTGAACAGTGTGGGCCCAAGGACTGAGCCCTGGGGAACCCAACTGCCCACATCCCTCCAGGTCAAAAATTACCTGTCCACCACCACTCTCTGGGTGCAGCCCTCCAGCCAATCTGTGACCCATCTGACTGTGTAGGCATCAACACCACAGTCACCTAATGTTTTTTAATGAGGATGGGGTGAGAGACAGTGTTGAAGGCCTTCCAAAAGTCCAGAAAGACTACGTCCACCGCGACACCTGTGTCCAAGACTTTTATGACCTGGTCACAGAGGGCAACCAGGTTGGTCTGACAGGACCTGCCTCTAATGACCCATGTTGATTGCCCCTAAGCATAATCTCCCTTGCTGGTCCCTTGCAGATGTGCTCCTGTATAATTTTCTCAAAGAGCTTCCCCAGGACTGAGGTAAGACTAACAGGCCTATAGTTTTCTGGGTCCTCCTTCCTTGAAAATGGGAACCATGCTGGCCCTTTTCCAGTCCTCTGGCACCTCACCAGAGCACCACAAGCACTTGTAAAGTTGTGCCAGGGGTTCTGGAATGACCTCTGCCAATTTCCTCAGCACTCTGGGGTGGAGATCATCAGGACCTGCTTATTTGAACATGTCTAGTCCCTCCAGAAGTTCCCTGACTAGGTCCTCACTGACCCTGGGCCTGGCTGCCTTATAAAAAGCCTTATAAAATATATATATTTTAATAAGTTTCATATTTCTGTGAACATTAGCTACTGAAGTAGGGAATTATTGAAAAGTCCATGAAAAGGGTTTTTTTTGTATACAGAGAAGCTAATTTACAGAGATATATGTGGCTTCTTTGAGTTTTGAAAAGTTGAACTGATGGCAATAAAGGCACCTGGACGTAGAGGCAAAGGGACAGAGAGAAAGAGACTAAATAATATAAGGAAATCTCTCTGCAGGATATGTGACAAATATTTCTTGTGTGATGTGCCTTGTTCATATGGTACTGATGGTGATGCAATGTAGTATGCTGTAAAAGTTCCATTGACGTGTGTTTGGGATGATCTACATACATCTCTTGTAGGTCTTCTACTTGTGAGTAATGTGGCAAATAATTTCTTTACTGTATACCAAGTTGTAATAGTATAGTCTTTCCATTTAAGACCCTGGAAGCTTAAGTCCTATTCAATTATCAGACCCACCTAGGGTATTACCCCACATTGTAAGGTGCACTAGGCTACAGGATAAGTACAGACAGTTAAAAAGCCCAAGGCTGAATCAATTTGATCTTTCCAGGTTTCTCTAAATTGCCTAGATTGAAACAATAAGCAAGTGAACTGATGCTCACTTTTCAAACTGGAAAGGCAGCCAGGTTCCTACAATGGCCCATACCAGTAGATGGGGGATACTAGATCATGCCTCCCAGTCTGCTGGCCACAGCAGAGAGCCAGGAGCCCATGCACCCATCCACACCCTCTCAGTCTCTGGCTGCTGAGGGGCAGGAATGGGTGGAACTCCCTGTCTTGGCACAGGACTCCCAGCCAGGGTCTCCCCTGCATGGGAGAGGAGGGGGGAGGGAAGATTCCAGCAGGCATTTCTCCATCTCCTCCATGCCCAGAGCCAGGAACTGAGCAAGTGCCCTAGCCATGCCCTCTCCTCAGCCCTGGGCAGGTTGAGGAGTGAGTGTGGGGGAGGAACCCCCCACTGCACCACCAGCCAGGGTCTCACTGGTATGTGGGGAAGAAGGGAAGGGGGAAACCCCCAGTGGAGTGTTTCTCCCTCTCTCACCCCCCCACCCACACACCCAGAGCCAGGTGGGTCCCTTAGCCATGCCCCCTCCTTGGCTAGCAGGAGGGAATGGGGGGAAAAACAGCCCCCAGTTCCATAACTCCAGCTGCGCTGTGCCTGGTATGGGGGCAGGGAAGGGAGAAGCCTTCAATGTGGGTTTTACTTCCCTTGCTAGAGCTGGAAGATGGGCTGACCACCTGGCCACACCCCTTCCTCAGCCAGCCTGCCAGCTGAGGGGTCAGTGGGAGGGAAAATGTCTCGTGACCCTCAGTCAGGCTGTGTGAGCAGAGTGAGCCTGCAGTGGGGGCTTTACACCACATGCCCAATCTGGAAGCCAGGATCCTGGCCATACCCTCTCCAGTGGACCATCTGAGGAGGGGAGTGGAAGGGCAACCTCCCCCCCATGCCTAGCCCTCTAGCAGAGGAGGGGGCATGACTGGGTAATCAGCCCAGCTCCTGGTTTCCAGCTTGGGTTGGGGGAGTAAAGCCCCCACTGCAGGCTAACCCCCAATCTGTACCAGGCACAACCTGGGGGCATTTTCCCCCACACACACTCCCTCAGCTGGCCTGCTGGCCCAGGAGGGGGCATGGTTGGTCTCCCAGCTTCCAGCTCATGTGGGGAAGTAAAGCCACCACTGTGGGTTTCCCCCCAACCTGGCTGTGGACCCTCATTTGGGCTGTGCCTGGTACAGATGGAGGGAAGCCTGCAGTGGGAGTTTTACTCCATCCACCCAAGCTGGAAGCTAGGAGCCCAACTGATCACTCAGCCATGACCCTTCCTCAGCTGGTGGGCTGGCTAAGGAGGGAGTGGGTGGATGCCCATCCCCCTGGCCGGCTTCAGACCCCCAGCTGTGCCCAGCAGTTAGAGGGGGGACTTTACTCCTTCTGCTGGCCAAGAAGGGGGTAGGGCTGGGGCTGGGGCTGGAGAACTGGCTTGGCTCCTGGCTGTGGGGGGATGAAAAAGCCCCCACTGGCAGCCAGGGCCTGCATCAGCCCTGCTCCGCTGGAGCAGAGAACACAGCCTAGGGCTGCATAGCATCCTGGGATGCTGGAGGACTCCAAGTTAACCTGAATTGGGAGAGAATCTGGGACAGAAGTTCCATAAACCCGTTTGATCTTAAACCAGTTTTGGCCATTTTGAAAGCAGTTTAAGTGAACTGAATTTCTGTTCTGTTACAGGTTTAAATCAGTTGCTGATCACTTCAACCAGTTCTTTGTTCTGTGATTAAATAGAAAACATAGTCCCAAATTCCCAGTATCTTGTCTTTGGGCACCTGAAATATGAGTTGGTCAATGGAACAGCTTTGTTTGGGTTTACTTTGTGTATCTTTTTATTTGAAATAATAAACTGTATCATCAGGTGAAAGTCAGACTTGAGTGTCTTTATGTACTGGGGATACAGGCTTTATTTCAACAGTTACATTTTAGGTATCTTTGTGTGTAATTATTTTGATGTAGGATACTTTCCTGTTATGAAACAATTGTCTTGACATATTGTTGTTTGCAAAACCTGTGATGCCTAACAACAACTCCCACTTGTTATGTATATGCTTTGAATGTTATATGGGGCTGGTGGACATTGAAATAGTGGCACAATGGGATCTGATCCCTGGACTTAACAGCTGTGCATCCTGCCATGCCACATGTGCATGGCAGGATATGTGATTTTTGGAATTGGGGACTGATCCCAATCCTACTATTATTTGAACAGGCACATTTATAAACTGCTTGCCTTTGTAAGGTTCCTGGGTAGGGGTAAGCCACCTCTATTTATGATGGGATAAACAGATTAAGTACATCATAAATATAACAAGTGCCAGGGGCCATATAAATCCCATCTTGCAATCTCAATGAAAATAATATTATACTTAGCACGTTTGTCTTTAAAATGGCAGTTACTATAATATATTGTCATTATTAAGGCTAATACTGACCTGATGTTCAACAGTTTCATAAAAATGATAAAGGGTAAAGTCATCACTCTTTATATTGATGTTCAGTAATATTTCTTTGTCTCTGATAAATCAGAAGAACGGATATTTGGTTTGTTTGTTTGTTTTTTAAGGTAAGATGTCATTTGGAGCTGTTAGGAAGTCTGTGGCATACTCTGAATCAGAGAAATTAGCTGGTGCATATCCAAGGGATAATGTGCTGTTACTGTAAGGTTTCTTTGTATGTCTCCAGTAGATCTCGTTCATCGGGGGCAGTGTGGAGGTTTGTTTTTATGTTGGGGCTATGTACCTCTTACTTTTATGGAACACTTAAACAGCTGACAGGTTATTTTTCTTGATATTGTCTTATCATAGAATCATAGAAGTAGGGTCGGAAGGGACCTTACAGATCTTCAAGTCCGACCCCCTGCCTGGGCAGGAGAAAAAAACTGGGCTCAAATGATCCCAGCTAGGTAGGCATCAAGCCTCCTCTTAAAGACCCCCAGGGTAGGAGCCAGCACCACTTCCCTTGGAAGTTGGTTCCAGATCCTAGCCGCCCTAACTGTGAACTAGTTCTTGCGGATGTCTAATCTAAACCTACTCTCCAACAACATGTGGCCTTTATTCCTTGTTATGCCAGGGGGGCTAGGGGAAAAAAGGTCTCTCCCAAACCCTTCTGGTCCCCCCAGTGAGTTTATAGACTGTCACCAGGTCCCCCCTCAGCCTTCTGTTGTGAAGGCTGAACAGGTTCAGGTCCCGCAGTCTCTCATTGTAGGGTCTGCCCTGTTGTCCCCGGATCATTTGGGTGGCCCTCTTCTGGACCCTCTCAATGTTGTCCACATCCCTCCTGAAGTGGGGCGCACAGAATTGGACACAGTACTCCAGCTGTGGCTTGACCAGTGTTTCATAGAGGAGGAGGATCACCTCCTTGGCCCTGCTAGAGATGCACCTGTGGATGCACGACAAGGTCCAGTTAGCCCTGCCAACCGTGACCTCACATTGTTGGCCCATGTTCATCTTGGAGTCAATAATGACTCCAAGATCCCTTTCTGCCTCCGTGCTCTCAAGAAGGGAGTTTCCCATTTTATAAGTATGCTGCTGGTTACTGCTGCCCAAGTGCAGCACCCTGCACTTGCCAGTGTTGAAGCGCATTGTGGAAGAGCCCCGACCCCAGGCAGCCCTGGGACTCACCGGGCAGGGCGGAGCATGCCCGCCTGGAGCCGGCAGCGCGGGAACGCAGGACAGGAGAGGCGTGGCACTGCCAGAGCCGGCGCGAAAGCCCGGGAGCGAATCTCCGTGCAGAGACAGGCGGCATGCACTTTAATTAACTCTCCCAGGTTCCACAAGGAGCCGGCAGACTCAAAAGCGGTGCTGGTGCGGAGCAGCGGGGCCAGAAGGAGTCAGAGGAGGAGGAGCTTCCCGGTGGGGGGGGAGTAGCACGGCGGACGGCAGGAGGGAACCCGGCAAGGACCTTCTGGAGCCGGGTAGGGCCCCGCGGGCGAGCCACGAGGGGCGGAGGGCCCTCAGGGCCACTGATCGGGTGGTGGGGGCTGGAAGTGGGGAAGCTCCCCCACCACAGCCCCGGCCGAAGCGGCCCATGGCCAGAGGCGGCGGCAGCAGGCTGACCCAGGGAGGACTGTTGGGAGACGGACCCCTGGCAGGAACGGCGGGACCCGGCTATACATAGGGGACCCTGCCGGGACTCACCGACCGACCCGGGGGTCGCTACCAGGACTTTCTTTTTGGGAGAAAAGAGACCTCGACCCTCGCCGAGGTAAAGGGGAGCACCATTTGGACTCACCATGTGGAGGCTTGGGTGAGGGTGTAGGGGAGGCAGGAGCCCTCGAAGACCCCAGACCGGACTGGACAGGAGACCCATTTTTGGACATGCACCCGCCAAGGAGAATCACTGAACCAATATCATCAAAGTCGTGGCAGGCGGACTTGGCGGGAGCAGACTGGGAACGGGAGTCACTCCAGAGTACGTAAAAGGGGGGGGCAGGCCCCCACGACGACCCACGGGTGCTTGAGTCGCGCCCGTATGGGTGGACCCGTGGACAATGTGGTGCATTGGCCGGGAAGCGGCGACGGCCAGTGAGTCACATAGCATTGCCACAATGGACCACCAGGTGGCGGCACACATGGGCGACCCAGTGCAACAGTTGCTGGGCGTGGTGGTACAGCTGTTGCAACAGCAGCAGCAACAGGCGGCGAGGCAGGCCACCTGGCAGGAACATTGGGTGCAGCAGCAGATGGGAACGGCTCAGAGCAACGTCGCGTGGCGGATGCCCAAGATGACATCAGACGACGACCCCGAGGCATTCCTTGAGATAGTCGAGAGAGCGGCCTTGGTGGCTGGGCTAGACAAAGCAAAATGGGCAGCCCAGCTCGGCATTCTGTTGATTGGGCAGGCCCAGGCAGCCTACCGGGCTATGCCCCGGAGTGAGGCCGCGGACTACAACAAGGTAAAGGGGGAGATCCTACGTAGGCTGGATATTACGCCGGAGCGGCAGCGGCAGGCCTTTCGGGCCAAGAAGTCAGTGGAGGTAAGAACCCCCCGTATATTATGGCAAACGCTGGCGGACTTGCTAAACAAGTGGCTCCGCCCAGAGAATACCTCCAAGGAGCAGATAGTCGATCTGGTCCTTATGGAACAATTCATTAATGACCTGGAGGAGGAGACCCAGAAGTGGGTACGCTGCCATTGTCCTACCTCCTCCCAGGAGGCCCTTCAGTGGGCAGAGCAATTTGATACTGCTCGCGGGGAGCGGCGCTGGGCGGGCAGCCCAAAGCCACCCGACCAAAACCCCAGACGAGCAGCGGATAGTAAAGGAGGGAAGAAAGGGGGCGGACAAGGTCTCACCTGCTTCACCTGCGGGGGAAGGGGACACTTTGCACGGAGTTGCCCACAGCGGCTAAGAGGGGACCCCGCCCTGGACAAGTACCCCTTAGAACGCCATTTAGCACGTGAAGAGGCCCTGGAGACAGAGGCCATAGACTGCGGTGTGGGCAGGCACCATGCGGCACTTATCCAGCCGCTGCCTCGGATCCAGGCGTGGGTAGAGGGAGTCCCTATCCAGGCAGTGGTAGATACGGGGTGTACCCAGTCCCTGGTCAGGCCCTCACTGATCCATTGGGAGCAGGCACCCCGGTGTGAAGGGGTCCACCTGGAATGTTTGCACCAGGAAAAGAGCTTTATTAGGCGGCAGATGCTCACGGTTCGGGTGCGGGACATCCAACGCTGGATGCCGGTGGGGTTGAAGGAAGGCATCCTTTACCCCATGATCCTGGGCCGGGACTGGCCCGAGATCCTGGATATCCTGGCAAGCGGAAGAGAAGGCCGCAGCGGTCACAGCGGCCTAGCGGGGCACGGAGACCCCGGACCCGTGGAGCTACCAAGGGGGGAGCTGATCCAGTCCGAGTCGTTCCGGAGGGAGCAAGAGGAGGATACGGAGCTGAGGGCTTTTTGGGAGTTGGATCCGCGGGAGGACCTCCCTCAGGTAAGCCCTACGGGGCAGCACTGGGGCACCCCGCGTATCGAGATAAGAGATGGACTATTGTATAGAGTGAAGCGGGGCAGGCGCGAGGGGGAGGAGACCCTGCAATTGATAATACTGTGGGCGTTCTGGGACCAGCTCCTGTGGCTAGCACACGAGCATCCCTTGGCGGGCCATCTAGGGAGAGACAAAACGGAGGCCAGATTGACCCGCTGGTGCTTCTGGCCCCACCTCTACGAAGACGTAGAGAGGTTTTGTCGATCGTGTCCTGCCTGTCAAAGAGTCAACCCCAACTGGCCACCAAAGGCACCATTGCAGCATATGCCGGTCGTAAGAGAAGCCTTCTCCCGGATAGCGTTGGATGTGGTGGGGCCCCTTCCTAAAAGCATAGGGGGACACCAGTATATTCTGGTGTTAATCGATGACACGACCCACTTTCCTGAGGCCTTCCCCTTGTGGGCAGTGACGGCTGTTAAGGTGGCGGAATCTTTGATGCAGTGGGTGGCACAGTTTGGGATTCCCCGGGAAATTGTGACCGACCAGGGGACTAACTTTATGTCGGAGGTCCTCAAAGCCTTTTGTAAGGTGTTACATATTAAGCATATCCGGACCACGGTCTACCACCCACAAACCAACAGGCTGGTGGAACGCTTCAACAGAACCCTGAAAAGGATGTTAAAGAGATGTACGTAAGCGGCGCCCCACAAATGCAGCCTCATGATCCCGCCCCTCCTGTTCACGGTAAGGGACGCGCCCCAGGCCTCCCTTGGCCTATCACCCTTTGAGCTGACGTTTGGGCACCGACCACGTAGCCTGCTGGGTGTCCAAAGGGAGGAGTGGGAGACCGCCCCAGAATGCGGGGACAGAATGAGGGAATATGCATGGGAAATCCGAGACCGCCTGCAAGCGGCCCTGGAAATCGCGCAGGACAATTTAGGGAAGGCCCAAGGGCGCCAAAAGGAGCTCTATGACTGAACAGCACAGCCCCACGAGTTAAAAGCAGGGCAAAGGGTCCTGTTGATGCTACCCGACACCACGAGCAAGTTCGCCACGCAGTGGCAAGGGGCCTTCGTAGTTACCAGAAGGGTAGGGCTGGTGGACTATGAGATCGCGCGCCCCAGGGCCCGGAAGGAACGGCAGATCTTCCATGTGAACCTGTTAAAGGAATGGAATGGACCAGAGGGACTATGGGTGGCGCCCAGCTCGGAGCCGAGCGAAGTCTTGATGGGGGCGCACCTCACGTCAGCCCAGCGGCGTTGGCTGGCGGAGCTAGTGGACGAATTTTGAGATTCTTCACCGAGCGGCCAGGGAGACCACGGGGCGTTGAGCACCAGATTGTCACCCAGGCGGGGCGAATAGTGAGGGAAAGGTGGTGACGCCTCCCTTACCATAAGCGCCCCAAGATTGAGGAGGAAATCAAGACAATGCTGGAGCTAGGAATTATAACCCCCTCGCAGAGCCCCTGGCACAGCCCAATCGTGCCGGTGGAGAAGCCAGATGGCAGCCTCCGGTTGTGCATCGATTTCAGGATGCTAAACGAGATAACGCAGTTCGATGCATTTCCGATGCCATACATCAGTGAACTCGTGGAAGGCATCGGTCAAGCCAAGTATATCTCAATGCTCGACTTATCGAAAGGGTATTGGCAGATCCTGCTGCGGAGAGAAGATCAGAGCAAGACGGCTTTCGGAACACCGTGGGGCGTCTTCGAATTTAAACGCATGCCCTTCGGGCTCAACGGAGCGGCCGCAACATTCCAGAGGCTCATGGAGGGGGTCCTGGCGCCCCACCAGCGGTATGCTGCCGCATATATAGATGACATCATCATCTATACCGATACCTGGGAGCAACACCTGCGAGCTCTAAGAGTGGTCCTGCTGGAGCTGAGGCAAGTAGGCCTCACGGCCAACCCAAAGAAATGCGCTTTGGGAAAGCAGGAGACCAAGTACCTCGGGTTCCTGGTCGGGCAGGGTCGGTTGCGGCCGTTGATAGATAAGGTGGCGGCCATCCGGGAATATAAGGAGCCGACTACGAAGAGGCAAATGCGAGCAGTTTTGGGACTGGCAAGCTATTACCGCTGCTTCATTTCCCACTTCACAGAGATCGCAGTGCCGCTAGTCGAAACTATTAAGGGCCAGCGAGCAGGGGTGGTGGAATGGACCCACCAACAGCGAAGAGCGTTCACAGAGGTAAGACGAGCCTTGTGCCAGGACGTGGTCTTACACACGCCCGACTTTGCTCTCCCATTCACCCTGCAGACAGACGCGTCGGCAACAGCACTAGGAGCAGTCCTCTCGCAAGAAGTGAACGGAGTGGAGAGACCAGTGGCCTATGCCAGCCGGAAGCTGCACGAGCCGGAGACCAGGTACTCTACTATCGAGTGCGAATGCTTGGCGATAAAGTGGGGGGTCGAGTATTTCTGCTATTACCTGCTGGGCCTTGAGTTTAAATTGGTGACAGACCACGCCCCCCTGAGGTGGCTGTACACCACAAAAACGGACAATGCACGGATTATGCGGTGGGCTCTAGCCTTGCAACCGTACTGTTTCTCAGTGGCTTACAGGCCGGGCAAGGCAAATACAGTTGCGGATTTCCTATCCCGATGGGGAGAGGACACAGAGAGTGGAGACCGAGAGGCTACAGACAGGGGTGAAGACGTGGGAGGAGCGCCTAACGGCATCTTAAGGCAGAGTGTGTGGAAGAGCCCTGACCCCAGGCAGCCCTGGGACTCACCGGGCGGGGCGGAGCACGCCCGGCCGGAGCCGGCAGCGTGGGAATGCAGGACAGGAGAGGTGCGGCACCGCCGGAGCCGGCGCGAAAGCCCGGGAGCGAATCTCCGCGCAGAGACCGGCGGCACGCGCTTTAATTAACTCTCCCAGGTGCCACAAGGAGCCGGCAGACTCAAAAGCGGTGCTGGTGCGGAGCAGCGGGGGCTGGAAGGAGTCAGAGGAGGAGGAGCTTCCCGGTGGGGGAGCAGCAGCACGGCGGATGGCAGGAGGGAACCCGGCAAGAACCTTCTGGAGCCGGGTAGGGCCCCGTGGGGCGAGCCACAAGGGGCGGAGGGCCCTCAGGGCCACTGATCGGGTGGTGGGGGCTGGAAGTGGGGAAGCTCCCCCACCACAGCCCCGGCTGAAGCGGCCCGTGGCCAGAGGCGGCGGCAGCAGGCTGACCCAGGGAGGACTGTTGGGAGACGGACCCCTGGCAGGAACGGCGGGACCCGGCTATACATAGGGGACCCTGCCGGGACTCACCGACCGACCCGGGGGTCGCTACCAGGACTTTCTTTTTGGGAGAAAAGAGACCTCGACCCTCGCTGAGGTAAAGGGGAGCACCATTGGGACTCACCGTGCGGAGGCTTGGGTGAGGGTGTAGGGGAGGCAGGAGCCCTCGAAGACCCCAGACCGGACTGGACAGGAGACCCATTTTTGGACATGCACCCGCCAAGGAGAATCACTGAACCAATATCATCAAAGTCGTGGCAGGCGGACTTGGCAGGAGCAGACTGGGAACGGGAGTCACTCCAGAGTACGTAAAAGCGGGGGGGCAGGCCCCCACGACGACCCACGGGTGCTTGAGTCGCGCCCGTACGGGTGGACCCGTGGACACACATCCTGTTTTTGCTAGCCCACCCCTATAACCTATCCAAATCTTGCTCCAGGCTTTCCCTCCTTACTAGTGTGCTCACCTCACCCCAAATTTTGGTATCATCAGTGAATTTAAACAGGTTGCTTTTCACCCTGTCATCCAAATCGCTGGTAAAGAGATTGAACAGCGTGGGCCCAAGGACCGAGCCCTGGGGGACTCTGCAGCCCACTTCTCCCCAGGTCAATATGACCCATCCACCACCACCCTCTGAGTGTGACCTTTCAGCCAATCTGCAATCCATCTGACTGTGTAGGCATCAATGCCACAGTCACCCAATTTCTTAATGATGATGGGGTGGGAGATGGTGTCAAAGGCCTTGCTGAAGTCCAGAAAGACTACATCCATGGCAACACCTGCATCCAAGGCTTTTGTGACCTGATCATAAAAGGCAATCAGGTTGGTCTCACATGACCTCCCCCTAATGAAACCATGATGGTTGCCCTTGAGCATCATCTCTGAGGCTGGCCCATTGCAGATGTGCTCCATGATGATCTGCTCAAAGAGTTTCCCTAGGATTGAGGTAAGACTGACGGGCCTATAGTTGCCTGGGTCCTCCCTCCTCTTTTTTTTAAACATGTGGACCACGTTGGCTACCTTCCAATCATCTGGGACCTGATCTGAGCACCACGAGCTCTCATAAAGCTGTGCCAAGGGCCCTGCAATAACGCTTGCTAGCTCCCTCAACACCCTGGGGTGAAGAGCATCTGGACCCACTGATTTGGACACATCCAGCCCCTCCAGAAGCTCTCTAACCCGGTCCTCCCCAACCTGAGGTGTGGAGGTGTTCTCCTCAAGTCCATCTGGCATCACAGTGGGGAAGTCCCGGTCCCTGCCCAAGAAAACAAAGGTGAAGGATTTCTCCTCTGGCACAACCACCAGATTGCCCAGAGGATCTTGCAGGGGCCCCACATTTCCTGGTGCTTTCTTCATCCTCCCTATATATTTGAAAAAGGACTTTTTGTTATCTTTGATTTTGGATGCAAGTCCTAGCTCTATGTCCACCTTAGCTTTCCTGACAGCCCCCCTATAGGCCCAAGCAGAGGAGGTATACTCCTCTTTGGAGATAGCACCCCCCTTCCACCAGGTGTATGCCACCTTTTTGGTGATCAGACATTCCCAGATGCCCTTGGTGAGCCAGGGTGGCTTTTGGGCACTCCTGCCCCCCTTGCTTTTTGTTGGGATGGTCACCCCTTGGGCCCTGAGTATCGTCTCCTTAAGGAACGACCACTCATCTTGGGCACTGAGTTCCCCTGCCCTTGAGAACCCCAGTGCCTCTCCCACTAATCTCAACTTGTTGAAGTTGGCCCTTTTGAAGTCCCTACTGCCTTGCTGCTGGCCCTTGACACCCTGAGCTGGATGGTAAACTCCAGCAAACAATGATTGCTATCACCCAGGTGGTCAAGGATCTGGAGGCCCCTTACCAGGTCGTCACCTGTGGCCAGGACCAGGTCCAACAGGGTATTTCCTCTGGTGGGACTGTGCACCTCCTGAATTAAGTGGAGGTCCTGTATCTCGGCCAGGAACCTCTTGGAACAGTCTGACCTGGCTGACTGTTCCTCCCAGCAGATGTCTGGGTAATTGAAGTCACCCATGACAACTACATTCCTTGCTTTAAGTGCCTCTGCAAGCTGGCCTGAAAATTCCCGGTCCAGCTCCTCCCCTTCATTGGGGGGGTCTGTAGTAGACCCCCACCGTTAAATCCCTCTCCCCAAGGCCCCCTTGTATCTTGACCCAGAGCACTTCAGCTTGCCCCTCCTCTGACTCCATTTTGCTGGCAGAGGATATGTATTGCTCCTTGACATAGAGCGCCACACCTCGCCTTTCCTTCCTTCTCTATCCTGCCTGTAAAGCCTATAGCTCCTAACGCTAACTGGCCAGTCATGGGATGAATCCCACCAACTTTCTGTTAATCTTATTACGTCTGGGTCTGAACTGGCTATTCTGAGGGCAAGTTCCTCCTGCTTATTTCCCATACTATGAGCATTGGTATATAGGCATTTAAGGCCCTGTCTAGCTGCGTGTGCCATCCCCCAATTTGGGAGACTGTCTGGACCCCTGTTTCTTACCTGGGCACTCGTAACATTTGTTACCTGTGTTGCTCAGGTGGTGTCTCCTCGTCTTCCTGTGGGCCCCTCCCCTCCGGGACCTCAGTGCTTAAATCATCAGTCTTAAATCATCTCTAAACCATTTAGGAAGCAGAGATCTAGTTTTGGGGTTCGTACTTTTATTTTTTGGCAGGGACATCCAATAAAATGGGTGAAGTATCGTCTGTCCAACCTAGCTTTCCCTCTGATGTTAAATGTTTTGGATACAATAAGCATACAGAGAGAGGAAAAGGAAGTAGGTGGGTTATATAAAGTCAAAAAGGCAAAATATGGCCTTGTGGAAGAAGGGACTTTAATTTGCTTGCCATCACAAGCATTGCCATAAATGAAATTATGCTGTGCCACAGCTTGTGATCAATTTTCCCCATTTCTACTGTTATGCTAGTCTGTGCATATGAAAGGATCTGTTTTCAGAATCTTTAATTGTTTTTAATCCATTTCTTATGATTTATCTTTTTTAAACATCTTTTGTTTTAATGTTGCCTCCATCTTTTATATTTGAATGGTTAGGTTTGATGATTGTCATGGCTATTTCACCTTTTACTTCTGTGACCTTATAAACAATATCTTGCACTAACAGATAGGAAATATCTAATGCATTTAAATGGAGAAAAACTGTAAAATTAGTATAAAGGATGTATGTTAACCCATGTATTTTATTTTATGTGATTTGTTAGGAGATTACCTAAAGCCTTGGAGAACTTTTCATTCCCCTAAAGAACCTCTGCAACTACCGTTTTACTGCAGGACTGGATGCTACACCAATTTTATCTTGGTTCTCTTCTGTGAGAGCATGAGGAATGTTATTTTGGGGGTTATTTGGAGTCTTTCTCTGGATTCTTAAGGAGCCACCAGAATGGGAAATGGTGGATGCTCTGACCCTGAGATGACATGCTTTCTGTCAGCAGCTGCAGGAGAGATGTGTGATTGACTTTTGTGTCCTGGAGAGAGATGAGAGGGCTATAGAGGAGTTGTGGCAAGCACCTGAGAGCAGCAGGATGGGGAGATGGGGATGGAGTGGGGAAGAGGGAAAGGAGGGGGAGTAGGAGCAAGCTCAGGAAGATTTTATGTGGTAGTGGCTGCTGCTGCTGTAGTTGGGCCTCTGCATGCTGCCTTGCTGGGGCTGCAGGTGGGCCTGGGGCCATTGCCGTATTCCTGCATTGTGTCTTGCTGAGGCTGGGGCTGGGGCTGGGGCTGGGGTTAGGGCTGGTTCAGTGCACCCTGTCTGGCTATGGCAACTGGGGCATGGGCTTCCCTGGGGCTGTTATTCTGGTGCCCTCTCCAAATTGGCTCCTGGGGCTCGTGTCCGACTTCACCCACCCTGGTTATGCTACTGGTTGTGTGTGACTGAACCCTATTACTACTTGCAACTCAGTAGATGAATGGTAAGATAAATGGAATGAATGGTAGGATAAAGAAGCATTTCTACACTGAAGTTTTACATTTTTAGTGAAGTGAGTGGCTGGAGTCCTATTAGCTTCCTATACAGGAAGGTATATATGTATAAAGACTCATTTACAGGTTGAATCCTAAATTTCCTACTTGCTAAACATTTCCTAACTACTTACTACATCTATGGAGTGTTCCCTAATCATTTCCTCAGAAAATATTTAAATTACCATACTAGTATCACTATGTAGTAATTTCTTCATCTAAGTTCAATGAGAATAAAATTTATAGTTCCTTTGAAACTGAATGAATTAATTTATTTTTGAATTCCATAAATTTCATAGATTTTATAGACATTAGGGCTGGAAGGGACCTTGGAAGATCATCAAGTCCAGCCCCCTGCCTCAGAAGCAGGAAGTCAGATGCGGTCATAGGATCCCAGCAAGATAAGCATCCAAATTTCTCTTGAAGGCGTTCAATGTGGGTGCTTGAACCACCTCCAATGGCAGGCTATTCCAGACCTTGGGGGTTTGGACAGTAAAGAAATTCTTCCTTATGTCCAGCCTAAAACAGTCTTGCTGGAGTTTATAACCATTTGACCTTGTCATCCCTTGGGGCATTCTGGTGAACCCTTTTCCCCCAGATCCTGGTGAACACCTCTGATAAACTTATAGGTGACCATCAGATAACCCCTGAGCCTGCGCTTTTCCAGGCTAATGAGCCCCATGGCTCTCAGCCTGTCATCATAAGGTCTGCTTTCCTGACCTCTGATCATGTGTGTGGCTCTCCTCTGGACTCTCTCAAGCATTTCCACATCATTTTGAATTGTGGAGCCCAAAACTGGATGCAGTACTCCAGCTGTGGCCTCACCAAGGCTGAGTACAAGGGGAGAATGACGTCCTGGGATTTGCTTGAGAAGCATCTATGGATGTAAGCCAGCATTTTGGTCGTTTTAGTAGCTGCAGCATCACATTGCAGGCTCATGTTCATCCTGTGGTCAATGATGACCCCCAAATCTCTTTCTTCCGTAGTGCTAGCCAGTGTAGCACTGCTGAGACTATAAGGATGCTGAAGGTTTTTTCCCCAGGGTGGAGAACCTTGCATTTTTTGGTGTTAAACACCATCAGGTTCTCATCCACCCATTTGCTGAGCCTGTCAAGGTCAGCCTGGATCACCTGCTTGTCTTCTAGCGTGGGTGCTTTGCCCCAAAGCTTGGTGTCATCAGTGAACTTGGCCAGTCTGCTTCTGACTCCAATGTCCACATCACTAATGAAGATGTTGAACAATATGGGTCCAAGAACAGAGCCTTGGGGTCTCCCAGTAGTCACAGGACACCATAATGAGTGACTTCCATCAATTACTGCCCTCTGGGTCTGACCACAGAGCCGATTTCCCAGCCAGCGGATCGTGGTGGACCCAAGGTCACAGTTGTCCAGTTTTGCCAAGAGGTGATCATGGGATACCAGATTGAAGGCTTTTTTGAAGTCAAGATATATGACATCAATCTCTTCTCCCTTGTCCAAGTGATAGGTCACTTGATCAGAGAAGGAACTGAGATTGGTCAAGCAAGACCTACCCACAACAAACCTGTGCTGGCTATCCCTTAGGATGTTGGCCTTGGCCAGTCCATTAAGGATGACGTCTTTAATAAACTTTTCTAAGATCTTCCCTGGGATAGAAGTCAGGCTGATGGGCCTATAGTTAGCTGGATCCACTTTCCTCCCTTTCTTGAAGGTCAGCACCACATTGGCCTTCTTCCAGTCTTTGGGCACTACACCAGAGCACCAGGAGTTTTTGAAGATCTATGCCAGAGGCTGGGCTATGATGCTCGCCAGCTCCTTGAGTACCCTGGGGTGTAGATTGTCAGGGCCAGCTGACTTGAAGTTATCCAGCTGCTCAAGATGTTCCTTTATGAGGTCAGCAGGGGATCTCCCTCACCCGGACCTCCCTGTCCCGTAGCGGGCTTGGGCATCCAATGAGACTGATGAAAGACTGACGCAAAGTACCCATTTAATAGGTTGGATTTTTCCTGGGCGTCAGTTGTCAGTTGCCCCATCTTGTTCAGCAGGGGTCCATTGTTGCCCTTGCTTTTTCTCTGGCTCCCCACATATCTGAAAAAGGACTTTTTATTGTACTCAATGCTCAAAGTTCATTGGAGTTCAGTTGCAGCCTTGGCTTTCCTGGTTTGCTTCCTGCAGGACCGGGCCAGTGGAGAATATTCCTCCTTGGAGGTGAATCCCATCCTCCATCCTTTGTAGGCCTTTCTTTTTAGCCTCAGGATGTCTGCTAGATCCCTGGCGAGTCGGGGGTATGCTGTGCCCTCCTGCTGCCTTTCTCCGAGATGCTATCAAATGATCTTGTGCATTGAGGATCACTCCCTTGAGGAGCAACCACTCTTCCTGGACACCCCTCCTCCTGGGGTCGTGGTCCCTTAGGGTCTCACTGATAAGTCTTCTGAGCTTGTCAAAGTTGGCTTTCCTGAAGTCAAGAACTTCTGTGTTGCTGACTGACTTGCCAGCTTTATGGCGGATGGTGAAGGTGATCCGGACATGATCGCTGTCACACCGCTTCCCATCGATCACTAGGTCACTGATTAGGTCATCCGCTGTAGCCAGTACCAGGTCGAGCAAAGCTTTGCCTCTTGTTGGCCCATAGACTTCTTAAATCAGGTAGAGGTCATCCACACATGAGAAAAAGCTTTGCGACTGCTCAGATTTTGTTAAGCATTTGTGTACAGGCAGGCAAGTGTCCCCTTGGGGGCTCCTGCCTTGCCCACAGATTGATCCAGGGCTGGGGCAGGGGTGGGCTCCCTTAAGTGCCTAGGCCTACTGGCTTTACAAGGGGCCATCAGTGGCAGTAGTCCACCCATCCCCTGGCAGGCTTAGTTTAAAATTCCAGATCCTTCTAAAACATAATATTAGGTATTTTATGCCTGACTCCAAATGTTCTTTTTACTTCCTCTTGGCTTCAAGAAATGATGTGCTAATGCTGTTCCTGACTCTGGCCAGTGGGTTACCTTCTATATAGGGACAGTTTCTATCCAATTTCTTTGAGCCCAAATATACTGGGGGTATATTGGAAAGTGTATTGTTCCTGAACTATAGAGATTTAGTTCCAAATTATTTGTTTAATCTGTACTAGGTTGATTTTTTTATTTTATTTTGATAGATTATTGCAGATTGATGCTACGAAGCAGGATGTCTTTATGACAATTCTTATAATACATATGAATCTTATGCTGTTTTTTCTGACATTTGCTTTTTAAGTGAATCATTAAACTTGAACTTCAATGATCAAAACCAGTTTGGGATCAGTAGAAATAGCTTCTTACATTTATAAAACACAGAATTAGATTATTGTGTTCTATAACTTATTTTTCTCCTTCGTAAATTATGCATTAATTCAACATGTATGAAAAACTTAATAATCCAGTGTAAAACAGTAACTTTCCTCAGTTTGCACTGAAGATAAATCACGCACATTAAAACCTAAGTTATACCAGCTCTATATTTTGTTTATTTAGCAAATGTTATGTTTGACTGAGTTGATAATCTTACCTAGTATAAGAATATACCGTGCTGATTGAGTTTGATAGCTTACAAATGTAGTAACTGCAGTGCATACTTTGTAAGACACAAACTGCATTCCTGACTTGCTAGAATACCTTGTTGAAAACTATGTTTTTTACTGCTTGAGCTGTATGTTTTTATCTGTGGCTCTTAACCCTTTTAGAATCCAGGCACCAGTCATTAGACTCAAAGCACCCCTCGCTAGGCTTAAAGCACTCCTTGGAAAATACCAGCTCTTAGCTTTTGCTGATTTCTTGACTAAAGAAAAATAATACAGCAAGTTTTTTGTTGCTAATGTCAGAAATACCGTAGCAGGACAGAATGTTTTTGACACTATGACATTCTTCAGGCTGCCATTCTGGACTACATGGGAGTCACAGCAGAAGCATCCAATGCTGGTTCTGGGAAGATCTGATTAACTCAGCTCTTGTCCCTGAGAAATTGCTCAGTGCTTCAAAGACTTGTGCACCCAGTGGCTGAAACCAGAGTCCCACTAAGCCACTGAAATTCTGGAGCTGGTAATGCTGGAACAGTTTTGTCACTGTTTTGCCAGTGGGAGCCTGGGAGTGGGTTTGCAGACACCAGGTTGCTAACCTTAAAGAGGCAGTCTGTCTTATTCAAGTCTTTTGGAGGCTGAATTAGATTGTGAGAACTACTCAGCCAGGCCAAATGGATGCATCCAACAAGGTATACATTTAAAGCAGGGAAGACTGACAATAGCTTGCAAGCCATTCGGTGAAAGTCATGTACCCGGTCTGGGAGTCCTGTCTCACTTCCCAAAGCAACAAGTGTATGCTCAGCAACCTCAGGCTACTGAGTAGGGGTTGAAGAAGATTCCTTCAGGTCAAGAAAAAGGGGAGCTCATGGTCTGTGGACAGCCTGATCACTGGTGCCATGACTGTCCATTTATGGACTATAATTATTCATAGTCTGGGTTCTTTGAAGTCCATATAGGGGGTCCAGAGCAGAGAGCCTATGTACTCCCCATGACAATAGAGGAAGTTCAGGTCCTGTGCCTCATAGACCCATGCTTCAGACTGACATTTGTTCATGGCTGACTCATGGATCCTGGCCAGCTATCAATTGTGGAGTGTATCTATGTGACCTGCATACATGAGGACACTTGGCCCTATCCAATCATGGTCGATTTGAGGCTAGATGGCTGAACTGACTACAGTTGGTACTGGGGCCTATTGACCAAGTTGTTGTATCTGGTGGCAAGGAACTGTAGGGATCCAGAATCACAGAATCAGGTCAAGGAACAGTGAGGTATTTCCCTTTGACTTTGAGATCTTTGGACCCTGCTGGGAATGCTAAAGGGTCAGAAGGGAAGCCCTTTTAGCAGAGAAGAGGCCTGATAAGAGAAAGGGCATCAGGGTCCAATGTGAGCTGGGTGGCCTTAGAGAACCAGGCTCCTTGAGCAGTCAGCCTGAGGGTAAGGTTGGGCCCATAGGGGAGAGGCCTGGCTTCAAACAGAGACACAGGACCGAGTCTTTGCACTGCCTATGGTCAGCTGGCCTGGGTGAATGACACTATTATATACCCTTTTTAGCTGCCCAGGTTCCCCACTTTTAAGTGCAAGGGGATGGTCTGATGAAGGTCTTTTGAGACAGGACTAATGAAACCTGGAGAACCCAGTTTCATAGTTTCATAGTTGGTAGGGTTGAAAGGGACCTGAGCAGGTCATCAAGTCCAACCCCCTGCCATGGCAGGAAAGAGTACTGGGGTCAAATGATCCCAGCAAGGTGTTCATCTAGCCTCCTCTTAAAGACCCCCAGGGTAGGAGCCTGCACCACTTCTCTTGGAAGTTGGTTCCAGCTCCTAGGCACCCTGACAGTGAAGAAGTGCCTCCTGATGTCTAGTCTGAATCTACCCTCTGCGAGCTTGTGACCATTATTTCTAGTCACTCCTGGTTGTGCTCGGGGGAACAGGGACTCCCCCAATGCCTGCTGGTCCCCTCTGACTAGTTTGTAAACATCCACTAGATCCCCCCTCAGTCTTCTCTTGTGGAGGCTAAACAGGTTCAAGTCCCTTAGCCTCTCCTCCTAGGGCCTGCCCTGCTGTCCCCTGATCATGTGAGTGGCCCTCCTCTGGACCCTCTCCATGTTGTCCACATCCCTCCTGAAGTGCAGCGCCCAGAACTGGATGAAGTACTCCAACTGCAGCCTGACCAGTGCTGCACAGAGGGGGAGGATAACCTCCTTGGACCTGCCTGAGATGCATCTGTGAATGCATGAGAGGGTACGGTTGGCCTTCCTGACTGCGTCCCCACACTGTTGGCTCATGTTCATTTTGGCATCAATAATGACTCCAAGAGCCTTTTCTGCATCTGCACTGATGGGAAGGGAGCCCCCCAGCCTGTAGGTATGCTGCTGGTTCTTCCTCCCCAGGTGCAGTACCTTGCATTTGTCAGTGCTGAAGCCCATCCTGTTCTCATCCGCCCACGCTTGTAACCTGTCTAGGTCTGATTTGCAGCCTATTCCTCCCTTCTAGCATGCCCACTTCCCCCATATCTTAGTGTCATCTGTGAATTTGAACAGGGTGCTTTTTACCCCCTCGTCCAAGTCACTGATGAAGATGTTGAACAGTGCAGGCCCAAGGACCGAGCCCTGCGGAACCCCACTGCCCACATCCCTCCAGGTTGAATAAGACCCATCCACCACCACTCTCTGGGTGTGGCCCTCCAGCCAGTTAGTGACCCAATTGACTGTGTAGGCATCAATGCCACAGTCCCCCAGTTTTTTAATGAGACTGGGGTGAGAGACAGTGTCGAGGGCCTTCCGAAAGTCCAGAAAGACTATGTCCACTGCTAGCCCTGCATCTAACAATTTGGTGACCTGGTCATAGGAGGCCACCAGGTTGGTCTGACTGGATCTGCCTCTAATGAACATGTGTTGGTTGCCCCTAAACATAATCTCCCCTGCTGGGCCCTCGTGGACATGTGCTAGGATAATTCTTTCAAAATGCTTACCCAGGATCAAGGTAAAACTAACTGGCCTATAGTTTTCTGGGTCCTCCTTCCTCCCTTTTTTGAAAATGGGTACCACAATGGCCCTTTTCCAGTCCTCTGACACCATGCACCATGAGTGCTCATAAAGCTCTGCCACGGGTCCTGCAATGACCTCAGCTAATTCTCTCAGCACTCTGGGGTGGAGTTCATCAGGACCAGCTGATTTAAATACATCCAGTCCCTCCAGAAATTCCTTGACTAGGTCCTCATTGACCCTAGGCCTGGGTGCACCTCCCCTGGGGCCTACGGGGGTCCCAGTGAGGGGGGTGACCCGTTCCCCGCTCAGAAAAATAGAGGCAAAGAAATTGCTAAATATGTTAGCTTTGGCATCTGGTGCAACGACCAGATTTTCTAGTGTGTCTTGCAGAGGCCCCATGTTACCCGGTACCTTCTTTTTACCCCCTATATATTTAAAAAAGGAATTCTTGTTGTCCTTGATCTGGGCAGCTAGTCCCAGTTCCATCTCCGCCTTGGCCTTCCTTCCAGTTGCTGGTGCTGAAGTTACTCCATAATCAAGTGTTAAAATTGGCTCAAGGCGGTCATGGTCAGACTATCTGCAGCTTGAGAAAATGTAAGAAAGGATACTTGCCAAGTTCTGTCTGATCAAGACATTGAAATTACTGTGCCTCATGCCCTGAGTGCCACTTGGTCGCTGTACAACCACAGCATCAGGTGCTTTTGGAGCTGCTGCTCTTGCTGGGTATCCCATTTGAATGGGTTGGGGTAGATACAGTCAGGCCCTTCAAACTGGATATAAGTGGGTGACACTTTATCCTGCAACCAGTCTAACCTCTGCCACTGCTGCCACCCCAGGTAGTTACATTTCTGTTGAAAACTATGGGCCTTATCTCCTTAGAAGCTAAGTATGATAGTAGTTGAGGGATCTAGTGTGAATGGTAAAGACCCCTTGTTTGTAGCCTCAAATGTATGATTCATCTTTTTAGGCTTTTATTACTAAAAGTGAACTACTGCACATCTGGAGGATGGTGAAAATTAAACACCAAATGGTATGATGTTCCTAATAAAGGAGCATGAGAGTTACAGTCTGGCTAAGGAATCCTGCTGCAGAGAGATCAGAATGTCTACAGCAACTAAAACCCCACAGAAACACTTGAATGTTGTTCTTCAATTGCTGGAACAGCATCTGGCAATGTTGCCTCTAAGCTGTTTGATTCTGAGGCTTTAAACATGAAAATTGAAACAAATGACAGCAATGTTATCACTTGATAAAATGTCTTGAGGAAGAGCTGTATGCTTGAATAGATTTGAAAAATTTATTGGTAGAATGAACAAAACAATGACTCATTTCCCCTGAATGTTGTTCAGAATGGTGTAATACACAATTCTAATTTTTTTTAATGTTCAGAAGTGTTAAATAACTTACGGCTACAGAAATGCATTTTCTAACAGCTGTCAGAAAGAATCTGCTTCAGTAATTTTTACAAATCTCATTTATATACTGTCTTTCATTTTAAATCACAGGCACTTTCTTTTCCTTTGGGGTGTACATCAACAGTCCCATAATGGGTGACTCATGCTCCTATTGGGTATGTCTTTTTCAAAAATAAATTAAATGAAAGGTAAGCAAACTGAGATTCTTTTTAAAGGCCAATGCAAAAGCCATTCACATAATGTGTGGGGCATACACTCTGGTTGGGACTTTAACCAAGACTGAATCTGTAACCAAGAATGGATTTTAGTACACAGTTCATATATGGAGATTCTTTGAAGTTTGAACAAGTGAATGCCTCTACGTGAGGAAACACACTAGACTATATTCTGCAGTTTTGTACTTTTTCTTCAGTATGTTTAAGTCTAGAAAGATTGCTATGTAAGAGCTTCTGCACTATAATTTGTTATAGACTGCACTTGAGATGTCACTTAAGGACTCTGATGCTTTAAATCTATAGGCTGTTTTATGGTGGCCCTAAAAGTGAACAAGACTTTCCTTACTACCCTCAACACTCTTTATTTTTCCTTTTTTGTTTCATTTTATTGATTTAATTGAAGATCAACATTTTCAAAATCTGTGTGAGGTGATGCACTCTAAATTCATGCTTATGCAAGGATGTGATTATACTGGGAACTTCAAGGGTTATGAAGCTGGAAGCTGCAGGTACTTAGCATTGCTTGAAAATCATTTTGTCTCAGTATTTTGATATCACTTGCTTGGGAACTATATGCTCATTTTCCTCCTAGTCTTTTTAAGAGGAAAAGTGGGAGAAGACTTTCTAGCTGAGCTCTGACTTGTGGCATCTTGTGAATTATCCTTTGGGTAATCCCTGCTACCATTCCACTTTGATAATTGCTAGCTGCAGCTGTGGGAAATGTCTTCAGCTCTGTACTGTGGCCTAGAAGTAACGTCAAACCTTTTTTATCAGATATTCTGATTAAGGTGGACTCTGGAAGCATTTCATGAAAACAGTCTTTGAGCAGTATAGACCTGGTGAGATGATTTGGGTACTGGCAATAAGCTGTTTTTGACATTACCAGCACTTAATTTTTCTACCTTTTTTAACATGCCTATATTTCCTGAATGTAGATGCTGCCTCTTAGAAGTGGTGTTAGGTCTGAGAGATTTTTTGCATGTATAGTGCCACAGAAACATTGTTTCTAGTATATGTCCTGCACAACTTAATTCTCAGTATTGTTAATGCATTTTGACCACTGCATTCAACTAGAATTCAGTTTCTAACATCTTGCTTTGAGTAGGAGGATAAACTAATATCAGTCCAATGTTTCTTTGCTTCTAAAACAATGTACAGACAAAGTCCTGTTTCTCTGTTCATAGTTGCAAACTTGAGTACAGCCATGACTTCTTCTCTTAATTATTCTCAGGGCCATATACCCAGGTCTTGCTCTGGCTTTGTCTTGGATTTTCTGCTGCTCATTTCTCCTTCTTGATTGCGGTTACTCTTTTTACAGAAACAAACATGTCTCCTGTAAAGAACTGCCTGTGAAACTACTTCATGGGTGTGAAATGACTAGAGTGCAATGGAACAGCCATAGCTCAGTGCATGGGGAGGATGGGATGTAAGCGAGCGGTAACAGAACTGCTTCACTGCCCGATAATGATCTAGGGGGGATAATGGGAAGGCTGAACCAGTTATTTTCAAGAAATAAGATAAATGACACCAAACTTGGAGCTGTCACACTTCTGGTCAGCTGGGAATGCATGCAGCATGGGCTACAGACAAGGGGGCCTCATGCTGTGGGCGGACAAGACCCCCTTGAGTCCTCCCAACACATGTGCAGCCCAACTCCCCACTCCACGTTTAAAGTCCCTGCCCTCTTGCCTCGCCACACACACCATCCACAGCACTCTCATCCCCGCTGCTGGCCATGCACATCATGCAAAGCACACCCTGCTTTCTTGCTTCCATTCTGTGCATTCCAGCTCCCCAAAATCCAGCTGGCTGCCCACTTTAGAATGGCCCTCAGTACATATCTAGCATGACACTTAATCCTTTTGCCTCATTCTGGGGAGCTCGTATGTACAGAGTGGAGCAACTGGACACAGTGTACTTTACAGCAGGGTTTCTCAGAGTGGCAGTGAAACATTTGGTGTGTGAGAGTATGGAAATATTCAATATGCCCCAAATGATTCCAGGGTCAATCTTCACCCACCAGTAGGGAGTATGGTGTGCCTCATAGGGCATGTCTACACATCACCCTACGGTGACATTGTTACTGTGCCATGCTTTAGTGCTTCTAAAACACATGGTGCAGTAACCACCCATACTGGGTAGTACACGTGGTGCATGGCTATTTTGGTGGAGCATACCACTGTGGCAAAATAGTTGCTGTTGATGTGTAGATGCACATTAGGCAGGCCGCTTCCCTGCCAGGAGAGCCTGCTAGAAGATGGTAAAGGTTTCATCTGCAAAGGTACCTGGCCACTTCTCCCTCTTCAGCATAAAGATCAAGCAACATGGATAGGTGAACCTTATTTCAAAACTGCTTGCCCCCATCTTCTTCTCTGTCTGGTCCCATATTATTTCAGACCAGGGGATCTTAGTTATGGGGGAAAATGGCTCCAGTTCAACGACACCTGACAACATGCCTGCCCCATCACTTTTGAGGGAACCTTAACATGAGAGACTGCCTTGGGAACAGGTCATTCCCTCCTGGCACTGAGCACCATAGAGAGATTCCTCCTGCATATTATGGGAAAGACATTTTACAGAAGTTACTTCCTAATTCCAAAGTGAAAGGGAAATTGAAGATCAGTCTTGGATGTAGAGAAGATCAGCTCATTCATGAGCAAGCTCAGGCTCAAGTTCAAAGCTGGTAACATATATGACAATAATACCCTTTCTGCTTGGAAGGTTTGCAACTGGTTTGCATCAGGATTCTTACTTCTTAGTTTCATAGTTTCATAGTTTCTAGGGTCGGAAGGGACCTGAACAGATCATCTAGTCCGACCCCCTGCCATGGCAGGAAAGAGTACTGGGGTCAAATGACCCCAGCAAGATGTTTATCTAACCTCCTTTTAAACACCCCCAGGGTAGGAGCCTGCACCACTTCTCTTGGAAGCTGGTTCCAGACCCTAGCCGCCCTGACCGTGAAGTAGCGCCTCCTGATATCTAACCTAAACCTACCCTCTGCCAGCTTGTGACCGTTATTCCTGGTCACTCCTGGCGGTGCTTGGGGAAACAGTGACTTCCCCAATGCCTGCTGATCCCCCCTGACTACTTTATAACAGGCCACAAGATCCCCCCTCAGCCTTCTCTTTTGGAGGCTGAACAGGTTCAGGTCCCGCAGCCTCTCCTCATAGGGCCTGCCCTGCTGCCCCCTGATCATACGAGTGGCCCTCCTCTGGACCCTCTCCATGCTGTCGACATCCCTCTTGAAGTGCGGCGCCCAGAACTAGATGCAATACTCCAGCTGCAACCTGACCAGTGCCGCATAGAGGGGGAGGATAACCTCCTTGGACCTCCTTGAGATGCATCTGTGGATGCATGCCAAGGTGCAGCTGGCCTTCCTGACTGCCTCTCCACACTGCCGGCCCATGTTCATCTTGGAGTCAATGATGACCCCCAGATCCCTTTCCACCTCCGTGCTGACAAGAGGGGAGTTCCCCAACCTGTAGGTATGGTGCCAGTTGTTCCTCCCGAGGTGCATCACCTTGCACTTGTCTGTGTTGAAGCCCATCCTATTCTCATCCGCCCACCCTTGTAACCTGTCTAGGTCTGATTGTAGCCTGTTGCATCCTTCCAATGTGCCCACATCCCCCCACATCTTAGTGTCATCAGCAAATTTGAACAGGGTGCTTTTTACTCCCTCATCCAAATCGCTGATGAAAATGTTGAACAGTGCGGGCCCGAGGACCGAGCCCTGTGGAACCCCACTGCCCATGTCCTTTCAGGTTGAGAAGGACCCATCCACTACCACCCTCTGGGTGCGGCCCTCCAGCCAGTTGGCAACCCATTTGACTGTGTGGGTGTCTACACCACAGCCCCCCAGTTTCTTAATGAGAACAGGCTGAGAGACAGTGTCAAAAGCCTTCCGGAAGTCCAGGAAGATTATATCTACTGCTACCCCTGCATCTAATGATCTTGTGATCTGATTGTAAAAGGCCACCAGGTTGGTCTGACAGGACCTGCCACTGATGAACCCATGTTGGTTGCCCCTAAGTATGCAGTCCCCTGCTGGCCCCTCCTGGATATGTGCCAGCATAATTTTCTCGAACAGCTTGCCTAGGATCGAGGTGAGACTAACCGGCCTATAGTTTCCCGGGTCCTCCTTCCTGCCTTTTTTGAAGATGGGGACCATGCTGGCCCTCTTCCAGTCCTCCGTACCTCACCAGAGCACCACGAGTGCTCATAAAGTTGTGCCAGGGGACTTGCAATGACCTCGGCCAGTTCCTTTAGAACTCTAGGGTGGAAATCATCTGGGCCGGCTGACTTGAATACATCCAACCCCTCCAGAAGCTCCCTAACTAAATCCTCACTAACCTGTGGCCCAGGTGTTATTGGGAGCATTATGATAGAGGAAATATTCATATTTGTTATGGGTCAGGACCATGACCCTTCAGTTCTTACCCAAGGTACTTAGTTTCTCACTGGATCTGAATCTAATTTCAATGTTGTTAATGGGGGCGAAGGGTAGAATGAAGAGCAGCAATGCTCACCTGCCATGCTTCAGAGCTGTTGAAAATGGGGACTCCAGGAAGACCCTGTGCATGTGAGCTTATGGCATACGCAGAGTTCCCAGCAGGAGCTCCACTGAGCTGGGTCCCAAGGATAACTGATGGTGAACTCTAAGAACTCATCAGCATCCAGGATCACATCCTGGGGTGGCGGCCACCCCAACTTTTGTTGTGAGGAAGATGCGCAATAAGCTCTCTTCACTGTATGCGTGCCATGCAGCTGAAGGGTGTGTGACTGCACCCTGTTGCCATGATCTTAAATCTGCACATGTCTATCTCTAGTGCTTGTTTGGATGAAGGTGACAAAGGCATAGAAAAATTACCTTGATTTTTTTTAAATGAGTAAGGTAGGGTTACTTTCTCCATCTTTTATAAGAATTTCTCAAAACAAATGATTCTTTTTTTTTGTCTCTCTCACTCTGATCAGACTTAATTGTTTCAGTACTGACTTGGTCAGTCCTTGAGTAATTGTTACACAAGCTGGGCCCAGGGGATAGCTGCTGATACCAAGGTAATTTAGATGTTTCAATAAATAACTTTCTTTCTGGTTTCATGCTTGTCTTTTTTTCTATTTTTACTTTAGACACTAGATGTCTCTCTGGTGATGGCCTGCTACTATAATTCAAACCATGTAGGCATGTCTTTTATATAGGCCTTTCATTGTGTTCCTTCATTATCTTGGGTGCTTTTAATCTTATTATATGATAGATTTTTTGTAGCATGTTTAATTAGTTCAATACACAGGATTTTGCACGTCCCATATTCAGATAACTTCCTTGGTTGGGATCTTCCTGAGCATTGAACCTTGAGTAACCCTCTTTCAATTAACTCTGAAGAAGTGCAGAAGCATGAGCCCCCTGATTAATTTTCATTCCAATCTCTCCTTTATTTTTTGCCAGAAGAAACATTTAATTTCTTGACAACAGGAAGTCATCTTTGAAGGAAGAATCCTATTATCTGTATTGTTACTAACAAGTTCAATGGTTGATTGCTTTCTTAGGGCATGTCCAGATGAATGCATTTTTTTAAGTGATGGTGCCTGGGGTTGTGGGGGTAGCCATGGGGGCCTGAGGGTGCAAGGTTGGGGTGGGGCTGGGTGGGGCAGCCATCAGGGGGCTGCAGCAGCTGTTGGGGGATGGGACCAGGTGGGGCAGCAATTAGAGGGATGGGGTGGGGCATATGGGCCTTGCAGGGGGGGTGGTAGCCCCTGTGGGGGCCATTTGATCCTTGTTGGGGGGCCATACCCCTTGTGTGGGGGCTGAACCCCTTGTGTGGGGGCTGAATCCCCTGTTGAGGGGATGAACGACTTGTCTGGAGGCCGAATCCCCTGTTGGGGGGCTGAATCCCCTGTTGGGTGGCCGTACCCCTTGTGTGAGGGCCAAAACCCCTGTTGGGGGGCCATAACCCCTGTGTGGGGACCATCACCCCTGTAGGAGGGCAGCAAAATATGTATTTTGAATTCAGTATTCATGAATTCATGAAACGTGTATTTAGAGTTGACTTTATTATTACAATGACAGACTTGTTTTAACACTTTAAGATATTTCAATAAAACACTGATCAATGTCTCTATCTCACTCTCTCTCTCTATATATATATAGTCTTTTTTTTTTTTACGTGTGGAACAACTTGGATTTGTGGGTATTTTACAGAGTGACTTTGGGATTTTTTTTCTCAGGGATTTTTCAGTTTTCCAATAGGGAACACCAGAATTCCTGGTAGGGAAGCCAGTGGCAGGACCCTGCCTGCTCAGAGCTAGCACCTTGGATTCAGCTGCCTGTGGCTGACTTCCTGGCCAAATGGGGCTAGGAGGACATGCTTTGACAGTTCAAAGCAGGCCACCACAACCAGAACATCTTTCATGTGACAGCTGCCAAGATGGCTGGGCAGGGGGCACACATGGCAGTAGTGGTGCACAAAGGCCAACCGTGCAGCCACAGTCCACTGGCAGCTGGCCCAGAGGGTCAAATGGCTCTACTGGCTTTGCAGTCCCCATCCAAGTCTGGCAGATGCACAGCAGGTTACAACCAGGCAGCAGCCCCCACTGCCAGACTGCTGCAGTGGGTAGAGGGTGCAGGGAACTCTCAGGGCTGCTTCAGCAGTCCAGCTGGCACAAGGGGTAGTGTCCCCGGGTACCAACTGGCTGGGCCCCAGAAGCTCCTGAGAGCGAGTAGCCCTGAGCTACTTGCCAGGGCAGCTTTTTATACTGCTGGGGCCAGGACACGGAAGCTTTTTATACTGCTGGGGACAGCATAAGTGCTGGCCCCGGGCTCTAACTCCCTCTGGCCGCAGATCTGGGAGGAGCCAGGCAGGGTTATTTTGCCCCAAGTGGCACAATTTGCTCCACACCAAAGTGCATGTCTGAGCATATGCACTGAAGCAAAAAGCTCTGGCTCAAATTTGCACTGCTTGTATTTGAGCTGCTGCAAGTGCAAGGTCCTTAGTGATATAAAGCCAGGGCCTTGCTGTGAATCTTAGTTAAGTAAACACATTTATAAAATGCTGTTATTCACCAGGTTCAATGCTCAACACAAAAATAAAAATCCATATTGACATGTAAACTACCCTGTAGGAATTTTTTTAGTAATTGTTTTGAAGAGCAATTGATCTCTTTAGATTGATGATTCTATGATTCTTGCAAATTTCCAAAAGAAACAAACTATCTTAAACAAAAAAGCCATTTTTAAAGTATTGTAATTTATTAATTGCAAATGTTATTCAGAATTGTAGGTATAGAATATCTCCTGATTTCTGGCACATAGTACAGAGGCTGAGGCAGCCCATGTGTCAGCTCTTTCTGAAGAAGTTTCTAATACCATCCTATAGATAACAGTAATTAAAACTCCAGTACTATAAATGTATTAAATGTAGCCTTCTTAAAAGAGTAATGCCCATTTTTACCATTGACTCCACTTACAAAATTATAGCACTTAGCAGTCTCATACTTTTGCCTTTTGATTTGGGAAAGGCTAATGTGTCACTAGACTGTTTCTGTTCTTACAGCCCTTGGAGATCTTGGGTTCTGTTTCCAGCACTACTGCTGATTTATTGCCTTGAACAAGTAATTTCAAGCCCAATTCAGATATTACTGAAGAAAGTCAGTCAACTTCAGCAGCAACTAGTTTAGGGTCTTAATCTATCTGCTTCTTTTTCCCCTACAGAGGATCAACTACCTATTAGCTTCTCCTTAGGAAAAATATTACTGCAGTTATAGTTTCTGGCCCATCAGCTTCCTACTCTTTTCTGGGGGAAGGAATTCTAGATAATGATTCAGAGAAGGCAACATTTTGAATTGCCAATCATGTGGGCAGGAGTTACATAGATTAGAATGATTAACAACTGTTTTTAAATGGATTTTTAGTGACCGAATGCAAAAATATGTTGTAATGAAGTGGGTCACCACAGTTTCCAAAGGTTAGAACATGAATAATACTTTCCACTTAAAAATCTGCAGAAGTCATTACAACATTAATTTTTAGACATGATGAATCCAGTCTAAAAATCATAGAGGATCAAAGAGAAATAGGGAACCCCTACTTAAGGCAGGATCATTCCTATCTAACCCACTCCAAGCAAGTCTAGTATGCACTTAAGGAACCGGAAGAAGAAAAAGAACTGGAAGAATTCTCTTGCTATTAATTTTTTTTGCAAAAATGCTTTGTTTTTATAACTTATATGCATATACACATCCGCATGTGACTGAAAAACTTGTAAAGCAGAAATGTTTATTTCTGTTTGTACATGGCTAGCATAACTGGGTCATTTGGACTTTAATATAATATGCACATTTATTAATAACTTTATCAACATTTTCAGAGGGATACTATGAAACTAATAAACGTTTGCATAATGCTTTAAAATCTTTCAATAGAAATACTGTAAATGTTAAATATTATAAGAGGCTATAATAAAAAATGCATCCTAAATTCATGCTCTTAAAGTCTTTATGCCAGGGGTTGTCAACCATGGGTATGCGTACCCCTTGTGGTACTTTGAAAGGTCCCAGGGGGTACGTGGTGGCAGGTGGGGATGGAGTGCCATCACCCAGCACTGCTGCCTCACAGGAGCAGGACCAGGGTAGGGTGAGAGCAGGGCTGTACAGATGCCGCACTGCCACCCCTCTACTGCTTGGCCTCTCTTCCCCCTGTTCTGTATCTGGCTGCTCACCACCCCCACAAGTACACTTATTAAAAAGAGGACCACCAGGGGTTCACTTATTAAAAAAGGTTGAAAACCCCTGCTTTATGCTATTCTATACCATCATGTACCTTTCATACCTACATCTATATGGGTACATACAGATGTTCTGGGGGGTCAGATCACATTAAAAATGGCCACCCAATCTAACTACTTCACCCAGGTGCAGACCTTACACTAGTTAAGTTGATTTAAGTGCAAACTGTACAGAAATTCAGGACAGTCAGATTGGTCTAAAAATGGATGACCTGATCTAAATTAATCCTACCTCTGAGGTACACTTAACTTAGATTGGGTTGGCCATTTTTAGACTGATCTAGCTGTCCTGAACTTCTGTACAGTTCCCAGTGCAGCCTCAGAGTTGGGAAAGCCCAACCACTGGACTCAGCCTCAGCCCCAGGGCTGTGCTTTTCCTACTAGTGCTGTTTTTTACAAGCTTGTGTCTTATAAAGCAGACATATGAAGCAAATTATCTCTATATTATTTCTCTTTTAAAGTGCTAGCCAGGTTTTAAAAAAATGAGACAGTTTTTCCATGAATGGCCATAGTGACAGTTGGAGGACTAGCTCTATCAATTAAAATGTTCAAATGAATCCTCAGAAGTTCTTTTAAATTTAGACACCAAATAAAAGGTATTTGATTCCTGTAGTTTCACATTTGAATTTCAATAAGGATTCTTACTGAGAATGAATGAAGATCAATGCAGGTACCTCAAAACAAGGATGGGGGAATGGCTGCCCCTTAATTTTGGCAATAAAACAAATAATTGTATTTCTTAATATATTAGTTTCTATTATGCAGGTTTTCACAGTTCTTTTTGAAAATGAAGTTCATGAAGTTTGGAAGATGAATAAATGGAAAGCATGCACTAATTGCTACTATCCATGCATCTTGAGGGACTCCTAGCCTGTTTAACATTTTCTGGGGAAGCCTAAGATAAGAGGGGTCAAAGACCTGTTCAGGAATGGAGAAGACTATGAGGTAAAACATGATTGCATGAGTGCACTTTTTTCTACACAAAAAATTTAGGCTTAAATCAGTACTAGGCATCCTGGTCCCTACCTGGGAAGAATGGGACCTTACTTGGGAAGATTTCCAAGATAAGTACCTCAAAATGTGGATGCTTCTTTGAGTGTTACTTGAAATTTTTGGGTTAAAAAAACTGGGTTGGAGGCCTCATAAAAACAGCTTTCCCTATGTGATTTATGACTTCCTGCTGCTAGCCTTATTAGAAATAATGATACTTTCCCATAATATATCATACAGTTATTTCTGACCCCCAAAGAACCAAGAAATGAGAGCACATGAAAAGGAGAGACTTTTACAGGGTTTTTCATAATAAAGCCATGGACAACATTCGTTAAATAAAATAACCAACTATAGTGGAATAATTTAGTGCAATAGATCTCAAACTTTTGGGCTGAAGCTGTGTACAGACATTCAGGGCAGTTAGATTGAGTTAAAAATGCCACTGATCTAAGGTAAGTAAGGCTGGGGGGCTAGTGGGGAGGCTGGGGGTCAGGGGGCAAGATGGCTCCGAGGAAGGATCAGGGGGGTCTGTGGAGAGGACTGGGAGGGCAAGCAGGATCCGTGGGAGGGTCTGGGGGTTGGAGGAGCAGGTAAAGTCTGTAGGGTGATGGGGAAGCTAATGGGATCAGTGGGGTCAGGGAATTGGGGTGACAGACAAGGTGCACAGGGGAGTTGCTAGTGTCTGGGAGGGTTTGGCGGGATCAGGGGAGTGTCTACAGTTTGCGGGAGGGCTTAAGGGGATGGGGGAGGGCTCTCCTCCACCTCCCAGGGTCATGAGCTATTTTTAGCTTCCTGACCCCCCACCCACACCCAGATGAACACCCCCCCCACACCACCACCCCTTCTCCAACTAGGATTTACATCCTCAGCTCCTGCCATCAGCAAATGCTGACAAAACTGCCACCAGGAGCAGCTTGCAGGATTGGAGATTTGGTGGGCTGGGGTGTGGAGTTGTCTATCTGGAGATGGCTGGGGAGGGGCCAGGGGGCTAAAAATAACCTGGTGCCAGGGTGGTGGGTAGGAAAAGCACAGTCCTGAGGCCAGTGCCTAGGCTTTCTGAACCCCGGGGCTGTACTAGGATCTGTACAGAAGTTTGGGACAGTCAGATCAATTTAAAAATTGCCAACCCAATCTAAGTTAGACTACCTTGGAGATAGAGTTAACTTAGATCAGGTCAGCCATTTCTAGACCAGTCTAACTGTCCTGGGACTTCTATACAGTTTGCACTTAGATTGACCTAACTAGGGATCTAAGTATAAGTTCTGCACCTGGGTGAATTCAGTTAGACCAAGTGCCCATTTTTATTGCAATCTAACCTTCCCAAATGTCTCTACACAGTCTAACTGTCAACTTAGTTTGCAGTGGACTTCTTTTTGCTAAATGTTAATTGAAAAGAAAAGCAGTAGGGAGGGAAGACAGTGCAATCTGCTGACCATTTCCTGGGGTTTTTCAGGTGTCTGTCCTGTACTTTGGGAACCATTGGTTTAATAGCTAGGGTACTGACCTAGTTTTCAAAAAAGCTACTGGTTCAGTCCTATACTCAACCACAGACTAAACAGCAAGTTACTGCTTCTTTCCAACATGTCAATTTTCTGCCTTGTAAGAGTGGGGGATTAATACATCTTAACCTCAAAGGTATGTTTTGAGGATAAAGTAATTTAACCACTGAATAGAACAAATACTACTAAAACACATGTGTTGTCAGATTTCACACTATAGAGAGAAAGGCATGACCTATTTCAGATTTTTTGTTGTTGGGGGTGGGGGTTGGGGGTAAGGGGAGAGGGAATGAATGTTATTTGGATAAGTTTAACAGACTGCCTCCCTTATGACACTATTAAAAAAATGCTTTTTAGCAGGAATACAAATACAAAACAACTGTCAACAAAAAATCACGGTTAAATCTTCCAGAGAATAAGACTGATACTAGGCAATGGAAGGAGAAAATGTTTTAGGGAAATTTATTACACTTCAAAGATTTGAATACAGTTTGAATTGTCAGTGAAAGATTGAGTGAATGAAAATACTTGTTTTATCCAAGTGCCATCTTGCCTAATCCTAATAATGATTAAAAAAACACTTTCAGTTGAAGTTGGCTAGATGATAATCTTGATCTGTGAAATTTAAGTTAAATTCCTTTTCTCCCACCACCTCCCTTAAGCTCCCAGTTTGAACAAGAAAAAATAGCTGCAAATCAGAAGAACATTAACCATATATTATTAAGATATTCAGAAAATTTCTAGTTGATTGTAGGATATGACCTTAAACTGATTTTCTTTCATTACATGATAGACTTCCAACCTCTAATGAAACAGATGATTTTTTTATATGAAGGGAAGTCATATAAAAGTGTTCAAGGATTGCCCTTTGATCCTCTAGTAGGATCCAGATTTTTTTTTAATTATATCCAAGTGTTTGGCTATAAATGTCTACAAATAAACAATTTACCTTGTACAAACTAGGATTTATTTGACCTAGAGAGCACAGGTTATAAAGAGTATGCATAAATCATTGTGGCATGACAAAACTACTTCTTATACTTTGTTCAATATATCTGGAATACTTTTATTACTTAACTTTAATATAAAATGTGAACTTGAACTATATAAGCATGATTTAAATTTGGTTAATAATTGTGTTTGACAGTCAAATGTGGGCCTAGAATAAGATTGCCTTTTGCTTATGAAGTAAAAGAGCCAATATTCTGCTCAGTTTTTATTTATCCATTGTAGCAGCCACCAGTGGCCTCATTCTGCCATGGTAAAGAAAGAGTTGCCCTGAAGTACAGTATTTTCTTATCAATAATGATCCATGCTCCTATGGGAAAATTCTTGCTCTGAGGCCTATTGCAAAACTCCCGTTAACTTCAGCAGGGCCAGAATGTCAACCTAGGTAGTCATTTATTAAATGTATTCATTCTTTAACCCATAGGTTAAAGATGTGCACATTGAGTGATTATAATTTTCTTTACAGTGACAAATGATGAATTGGTCAATCACTGAGGAAATCTCAGAAAGTTGCTATGGGGACAGGATACAAATGGCATAAGCTAGTGGCCTACATGGAATCAGCATATCAGCATATAAGGGCAGGTGGGTGTAGAGCAATATTTTTGGGGAAGGGCTGGTGAATCCTTGACTGTAGGAAGCATAGTTCAGGTCCCAGCTTCCATAGATGTGGAAGATGGGATACAATAGTTGTAGTAGCTGTGGCAGAAATGCTTCTGTGAAGTGTTTTATTCTCTATACTAGTCCCAGTAAAGCTTTGCTTTACATCTATGTGTGAGGAATGCAGGTAGATATGGGTCAGACCTGGGAAAACATCAGTTATATGTGGAATTTGTTTGATAAATTATAAAATCAGTTTTTGTTTTGATATTTTCATTAGAACAAATTTATTACACAGGGTTGGACATGTTTAAGTCAGCAGGCCCAAATGATCTTCATCTAAGGGTGCTGAAAGAATTAGCCAGTGTCATAGCAAAACTACTGGCAAGACTGAGCACTTGTGGCACTCAGGACAGGTCCCAGATGACTGGAAAAGGGCCAATGTGGTCCTTATTTTCAAGAAAGGGAGGAAGGAGGATTTGGGTAAGTATAGGCCAGTTAGTGTCACCTCTACCTTTGGGAAAACCTTTGAAAAAAATTATTAAGGAACACATTTGTGGGAGTCCAGCAGGAAAAATAATGCTGCAGGGCAACCAGCACAGATTCACATCAGATAGATCCTGCCTGACTAACCTTTGTCTTCTTATGATCAGATCACAAAATGCTTAGATGCAGGAATTGAGGTAGATGTCATTTACATGGATTTTAAAAGGCCTTCAATATGCTGTCTCATCCCATTCTTATAAATAAACTTAGTGGATGTGATGTAGATGATTATATGGTCAGGTGGGTGCTGAATTGGCTTATGGGATGCATCCAGAGAGTGGTGGTGGCCAGGCCGGTATCAACCTAGAAAAATGTGGGCAGTGGGGTCCCCCAGGGTTCGGTCTTTGGACTAGTGTCGTTCAATATCTTCATCAGTGACTTTGACGAGGGCATGGAGAGCACTCTGTCCAAATTTGTGGATGAAATCAAATTATGGAGCAAAGTAAACAGATGGGTAGGCAGGGAACAGTTTCAGGTGGATTTGGACAGGTTGAACAAGTGGGCAGAAGAGAACAGGATGCAGTTTAATAAAGATAAGTGCAAAGTGCTGCACCTAGGCAGAAAGAATCACTAACTCACATACAGATTGCGAGATGACCTTCTAAGTAGCACAGTGGCAGAAAGGGATCTTGGAGTATAGTAGACTCCAAGATGAACGTGAGTAGTCAATGTGACAAAGTGATAAGTAAAGCCAATCGCACTCTATCATGCATTAGCAGGTGCATCGCATACAGGTCTAAGAGGCATTGGTAAGGCTGCAGCTGGAGTACTGCATCCGGTTTTGGGTGCCACGCTTCAAGAAGGCTCGTTACACTAGGTTCGCTGGGGGAAGGAGAGGACAAGGGCGGAGGAAGCCTTGGACTGCCAAACCAAGCAACACCCACAAGTACAGCCCAGCCTAGACCGACAAGCGGAACACATGCACAGGTAAGCAACAGGGGCCAGGGCAATGCTGAGAGTAGGGGGCCAGTGCACACATCCTCAAATGCCTCTACACAAACGCTCATAATATGGGAAACAAGCAAGAGGAACTTACCCTTCTGCTAGCTGACAGCAAACCAGACATAGTGGGGCTCACTGACACATGGTGGGACCCAATGCATGTCTGGGCAGTGAATATCAAGGGCTATTGACTGTACAGGAGGGACAGGACAGGGAGGAGAGGTGGTGGTGTGGTGCTCTACATCAAGGAGAAATATGCATCCTCAATGAGTGGCACTTGGTCTGAGGAGGGGCACACTGAAGTGCTCTAGGTTAGATTACAAGGTAATCAAGGGGAAAGAGACTTAATGGTGGGGGTCTGCTACAGACCACCCAACCAAGGGGAAGAGCTAGACCAGAAATTCTTAAGTCAGCTCACGGAGGTCAAAGGACATGGTCATCATGGGTGACCTGAACTTTCCAGACATTTGCTGGGAAGAGCAGTCAGCCAGGTTTGACTGCTCACGTAGTTTCCTAGCCCAAATGAAGGACCTCCATCTAACCCAGGAGGTGCACGGCCCCACCAGGGGAGACGCCTTGTTGGACCTGGTGCTGGCCATGGGCGATGACCTGGTGAGGGGGCTGTGGGTGCTCGACCACCTGGGCGACAGTGATCACTGCCTGCTGGAATTCACCATCCAGTGCAAGGTGGCAAAGGCCTACAGCAAGGCAGCAGCCCTAGATTTCAGGAGGGTGAACTTCAATGAGCTAAGGAGAATAGTTGGGGAAGCGCTGGGTCCCAGAGGGGTGGGGAGCCAGGTGTCCAAGAAGAGTAGTCACTCCTTAAGGAGACAATCCTCCAAGCCCAAAGAGAAGTAATCCCAACATGGATCAAAGGGAACAGGAGGGTGAAAAAGCCCCAATGGCTCACCAAAAGCATCCGAGAATGTTTCCTAGCTAAAAGGGAGGTGCACATCCAATGGAAGGGAGGGGCCATCACCAGGGAGGACTATACTGCGGTTGCTCGGGGATGCAGGGGGTAGTCAGGAAGGCCAAGGCAGAGATAGAACTGGGACTAGCTTCCCAGATCAAGGACAATGGGAAGTCCTTTTTTAAATACACAGGGGGCAAAAAGAAGATTCCGGGTAACGTTGGGCCCCTGCTATGAAATTTGGTCATCACACCAGATGACAAAGCTAACCTATTTAATGACTTCTTTGCCTCCATTTTCCTGAGCAGGGACTGAAACAGCTACCCCCCTCTCGGCCCCCCTTAAACCCTATGGGAGGGGCACCTAGGCCAAGGGTTAGTGAGGAACTAGTTAGGAAACTTCTGGAGGGACTGGATGTGTTCAAATCAGCTGGTCCAGACAATCTCCACCCCAGAGCACTGAGGGAATTAGCTGAGGTCATGGTGGGATCCCGGCACAGCTTTATGAATACTCGTGGTGCCCTGGTGTGGTTCCAGAGGACTGGAAGAGGGCCAATGTGGTTCCCATCTTCAAAAAGGGGAGGAAGGAGGACCCAGGAAACTATAGGCCAGTTAGTCTTACTTCAATCCTGGGTAAGCTTTTTGAGAGAATTATTCTGGCACATGTCTATGAGGGGCCAGCAGGGGAGATTATGCTTAGCGGCAACCAACACGTGTTCATTAGAGGCAGGTCCAGTCAGACCAGCCTGGTGGCCTTCTACGACCAGGTCACCAAATCCTTAGATGCAGGGGTAGCAGCGGACTTCTGGATTTTTCTGGACTTTTGGAAGGCCTTTGACACTATCTCTCACCACATTCTCATTAAAAAAACTGGGGGATTGTGGTGTCGACACCTACACAGTCAAATGGGTCCTGAACTGGCTGGAGGGCTGCACCCAGAGAGTGGTGGTGGATGGGTCATTTTCAGCCTGGAGGGATGTGGGCAGTGGGGTTCTGCAGGGCTCAGTCCTTGGCCCCGCACCGTTCAACATCTTCATCAGTGACTTGGACGAGGAGGTAAAAAGCACCCAATTCATATTTGCTGATGACACTAAGATATGGGGGGATGTGGGTACTCTAGAAGAAAGGAATAGGCTACAGTCAGGCCTAGAAGGTTACAGGGGTGGTCGGATGAGAATAGGATGGGATTCAACACTGACAAGTGTAAGGTGCTGCCCCTGGGGAGGAAAAAACAGCACCATACGTATAGGCTGGGGAACTCCCTTCTCATTCGTACAGAGGCAGAAAAGGATCTTGGAGTCATCACTGATGCCAAGATGAACATGGGCCAGCCGTGTGGGGATGCAGCCAGGAAGGCCAACCACACTTTGTCATGCATCCAGAGATTCATCTCAAGGAGACCCAAGAAGGTGATACTTCCCCTCTATGTGACACTGGTCAGGCTGCAGCTGGAGTATTGTATCCAGTTCTGGGCGCTGCACTTCAGGAGCGATGTGGACAGCATGGAGAGGGTCCAGAGGAGGGCCACTCACATGATCAGGGGGCAGCAGGACAGGCCCTACAAGGAGAGGCTATGGTACCTGAACCTGTTCAGCCTCCACAAGATAAGGCTGTGGTGGGATCTAGTGGCCTGTTACAAATTAGTCAGAGGGGATCTGCAGGCACTGGGGGAGTCCCTGTTCCCCCGAGCACTGCCAGGAGTGACCAGGAATAACAGTCACAAGCTGGTAGAAGGTAGATTTAGGCTAGATATCAGGAGGTGCTACTTCACAGCCAGGATGGCTAGGATCTGGAACTAACTTCCAAGAGAAGTGGTGCTGGCTCCTACCCTGGGGGTCTTTAAGAGGAGGCTAGATGTACACCTTGCTGGGGTCATTTGAGCCCAGTACTCTTTCCTGCCATGGCAGGGGGTTGGACTTGATGATCTGCTCAGGTCCCTTCCAACCCTACTAACTATGAAACTATGAAACTATAAGGATGTGGATAACCTTGAGAGGGTTCACAGGATGTCTACTTGTATGGTTAGGGGCCTACAGGTCCTCTCCTCAGGCCTTATGAGGAGAGATGGAGGGACCTGGATCTCTTCAGCCTCCACAAGAGAAGGCTGAGAGGTGATCTTGTGGCCATCCACAAATTCATCGGGGGACAGGGGACGGGGGATGGAGATGGGGAAGGGCCAGGAAGGAATAGGACACACTCTGTTTACCAGGGCATCTCTTGGGTTTAATAGAAACAACAGCCACAAACTGACAGAGAGCAGATTTAAATTGGACATCAGGAAGAAACTCTTTATGTTACCAGAATCTGTAATGGGCTTCCAAGGGAAGAGGTGCTCTCCCCTACCCTGGAGGTATTTAAGAGGAGACTGGACAAGCACCTGGCTAGGGTCATCTGACCTCACTGCTCTTTCCTGCGTAGGGCAGGGGGTCAGATTGAACGATCTACTGAGTTCCTTCTGACCCTAAAAATTTATGATAGCTATGAAATCTATGGACTTATTTTTATTTATATTATTTCTTCAGTTCTTTGTTGGTGTAAAATCTGAACTATTTGAAGAAAGTTTGATCACTGACTTCATAGATTTCATAGACATCAGGGCTGGAAGGGACCTCAGGACATCATTGAGTCCAGCCTCCCACTGGAAGGGCAGAAAGTCAGCTGTGGTCATAGGATCTCAGCAAGGTAAGCATCCAATTTATTCTTGAAGGTGTTCAATGTAGGTGCTTGAACCACCTCCGATCGCAGGCTGTTCCAGACCTTGGGGGCTCGGACAGTAAAGAAATTCTTCCTTATGTCCAGCCTGAAACAGTCTTGCATGAGTTTATAACCGTTCAACCTTGTCATCCCTTGGGGCGCTCTGGTGAACAAACGTTCCCCCAGATCCTGGTGGTCACCTCTGATAAACATATAGGTGGCCATCAGATCACCCCTGAGCCTGCACTTTTCCAGGCTAAAGAGCCCCATGGCTCTCAGCCTGTCATCGTAAGGTCTGCTTTCCTGACCTCTGATCATGCGCGTGGCTCTCCTGTAGACTCTCTCAAGCTTCTCTGCATCCTTTTTGAATTGTGGAGCCCAAAACTGGATGCAGTACTCCAGCTGTGACCTCACCAAGGCCAAGTACAAGGGGAGAATGATGTCCCAGGATTTGCTTGAGCAGGATCTATGGATGCAAGCCAGCGTTTTGCTTGCTTTACTAGCCGCAGCATCTCATTGCAGGCTCATGTTCATCTTGTGGTCAATGATGACCCCCAAGGTGGAGAACGTTGTATTTTTTAGTGTTAAACACCATCAGGTTCTCATCCACCCATTTGCTGAACCTGTCCAGGTCAGCCTGGATCACCCACCTGTCTTATCATGTGGATGCTTTGCCCCAAAGTTTGGTGTCATCAGTGAACTTGGCCAGTCCGCTCCTGACTCCAATGTCCACATCATTAATGAAGATGTTGAACAATATGGGTCAAAGGACAAAGTGTTGAGGGACCCCACAGGTCACAGGGCACCACGACGAGTGACTGCCATCAATTACAACCCTCTAGGTCCGACCACAGAGCCAATTTCCCAGCCAGCAGATTGTGGTGGACCCAAGGTCACAGTTGTCCAGTTTTGCCAAGAGGTGATCATGGGATACCAGATCAAAAGCTTTTTTGAAGTCAAGATATATGACATCAATCTCTTCTCCCTTGTCCAGGTGACAGGTACCTGGTCGTAAAAGGAAATGAGATTGATGAAGCAAGACCTACTCGCAACAAACCTGTGCTGGCTATCCCTCAGGATGTTGGTGTTGGCCTGTCCTTAAGGATAGTCTCTTTAATAAACTTTTCTAAGATCTTCCCTGGGATAGAAGTCAGGCTGATGGGCCTATAGTTAGCCAGATCCACTTTTCTCCCTTTCTTGAAGATAGGCACCACATTGGCCTTCTTCCAGTCTTCAGGCTGTATACCAGAACACCAGGAGATCTCATAGATCTGTGCCAGAGACTAGGCTATGATGCTTGCCAGCTCCTTGAGTACCCTGGGGTGTAGATTATCAGGGATGGCTGACTTGAAGGTATCCAACCTCTCAAGGTGTTCCTTCACAAGGTCAGCATTGATGGAGGGCAAGGGATCCCCCTCACCTGGACCTCCCTGTCCCATAGTAGGCATGGACATCCCATGGGACTGATGAAAGACCGACGCAAAGTACCCATTTAATAGGTTGGATTTTTCCTGGGTGTCAGTTGTCAGTTGCCCCACCTGGTTCAGCAGGGGTCCATTGTTGCCCTTGCTTCTTCTCTGGCTCCCCACATATCTGAAAAAGGACTTTTTATTGTCCTCTGTGCTTGAAGCTCGTTGGAGTTCAGTTGCAGGCTTGGCTTTCCTGGTTTGCTCCCTGCAGGACTGGACCAGTGCAGAATATTCCTCCTTGGAGGTGAATCCCGTCCTCCATCCTTTGTAGGCCTTTCTTTTTAGCCTCAGGATGTCTGCTAGATCCCTGGCAAGTCAGGGGGTATGCTGTGCCCTCCTGCTGCCTTTCCTCCGAAATGGAATCAAATGATCTTGTGCATTGAAGATCACTCTCTTGAGGAGCAATCACTCTTCCTGGACACCCCTCCCCCTGGGGTCATGGTCCCTTAGGGCCTCACTGACAAGCCTCCTGAGCTTGTCAAAGTTGGCTTTCCTGAAGTCAAGGACTTTTGTGTTGCTGACTGACTCGCCAGTTTTACGATGGAAGCTGAAGGTGATCAGCTCATGGTTGCTGTCACCCAGATTCCCATCAATCACTAGGTCACTGATTAGGTCATCCCCAGTAGGCAGTGCCAGGTTGAGCAGCGCTTGTTGGCCCATAGACTTCTTGAGTCAGGTAGTGGTCATCCATGCATGATAGGAAGATTTAACTGTCATGAGTAGGGGACATGTTTGCATGGAATAAATATGTAGACTATGTTATTACTTGTCATTTATTTTTGATCTCCTGATATTAATTGGAAGGTTTAGATTAGTCTTAGTGTTTGATACCATATATGCCCTGCTGCTGCTTCTTGATGACCTGACTGGTAAATCTTGTAAGAAGAAGTATGCATCTCTCACTTCCTGGAAGAAATGAGTGACTTCAGTTATCAGTGGTGCCAGCCTGACCCATCTGTAATCTGTTATATATATATATATATATATGTCTTCATCAACTCTGAACAAACCTCTGCTGTTATGATAAATAACAACAAACACACAAATTCAATCTCAATCTTCTTTTGCTTTATTTTATGAACTCTTTTTCATATTCATTTCAATGAAGGGACAGGTTCTTTCATTCTTTGTGTGTGTGTTAATACCTTTTAAAACACTCTTAAAAGTAAAAGCCAACTTTGCATCCAAAATACAATAGGGTCTTCTGTGTGTCAAATAGCATGTATGCATTATTCTAATATCAAATTACAAAATACATTCTTTAAAAATAGCGCTGTTAAAAGTTTCTGTGTATGACCTGACCATTACCTCTGAGTTAAATCAGTAGAAAGTTTGTTTTACTGTGTAAATGAAAGGGCTTGAGAATAGCATCCACTAACTTGCAACAGAAGCATTTCAGGAAGTATCATAAAAATGTAATTATTATTTAGTACTCTGATTGTTAGGTTTCCTGAAGCCAACCCAAAACAACATTTGTGTAAAGTTGGAGGATTAAGACCAGAACAGTCATTTGCAGGTGCCTAGAGTCTTAAAGGATAATTATGTTCTTCAACAGCTAGGTTAGTAGTCTATATTGGCTCAAATACTAACTGGAGTTTTAAACTGAAAGGAAACTTGTTTCTTAAGTTCTCTCAAGACCAGGCCAACACAATTTACTTCTTTCAAGTAACATACTCATAATTAAAGTTGACAACCTGCATTTTTGTTTGGTAACTTGATAATTTGAACATAATTAAGTTTTGGTTCAACTGTAATTGTGACTTTAATTCAATTACTGTATAGATCTACCTTTAATTAGTTTAATAAAATTGTATGTTAGTTCAATAATATGCTTGTTTAAGTGTCCATCTACTTTCTCCAGGGTATAGGTTGTAGCAGTGTTGGCCTAAGGACATAGGCAAACAAAGTTCTTTGGGTAAATCCAATATTTTTTGTTGGACCAACTAAAATTCTTCTTTGCAAGCTTTTGGGTGCAAATACCAGAAAGCTTGAAAAGAAGAATTTTTCCAATTATTTTAGTTGGTCTAATAAAAAAAGATTTTTTGAATTTATCCAAAAAACCTTGTCCATTTACTTGTTTATCAATTTAAATAAAAGCTCATAGATTTAGCTCAATCTGTCTATAACAGGGCCATAACTGGAGCCCTGTTACTTGAAGAAATCCCCCACCCCACAGCTGACAATAATAATGCCCTGGCTGGGACAGGGTGGGGAGATGCCTCATGCGCATGGCAAACCAATGGGGACTTGACATTGGGGAGATATAAGGAGAGCAAAAGCCCGGGAAAGATGCCTTCAGGCACCAGGGACATGTGAGGAGCCACTCAAGACTTGGGAGAAGGAGGATCCAGTGAAGAGATCCAGGACACCAGGTGAGAGTTAGACCAAGGGACCCAGGAAACCTGGTTCCAACAAAACTCCCCCCCCCGCACTACTTATCAGGAACTGGTTGAAGTGCTGGTAAGTCTGGGGGAAAGTGGAGCCACCATGTGGGGCCGAGCTGTGGTCCCACTCCAGGGCACAGTGAGGGAACACTGGAGCAAAAGAAAGGGGCCGTGAGGCTGGACCCCAGAGGGGACTCTACCCATCACCCCACAACTTGAAGGGAGAGGGGAGTCAGGCCCAAACACCGTGAGCCCAATGGGAGGAAAGCTTCCGGAACCGTGCTCGCATAGACCTGTAATAAGCTGCTAATGAGTTACTTGGCAGCAGGCAGCAGAGACGTGGGTGAAGAGAGAAGAAGTCTTTCCTTGGATTTTTTCTTCTTTACTATTTGGAGTGGGAAAGGACTGGTACTGCAGGGGGTTACTGGGAGTGACCTGTATGGAGAAGGGCCGATGGAAATGAGCCCTCCCTCCCCATAGGGGCATCCGACACCGAGCAGAAGCCACTCCAGTGTACAGATTACAGGCACAGCTGTTAGCCTGCAAGTGTCTTCAGCCTGCACTTACCTGAGAGACTGCGATGCCAGTGATTCTTTTCTGAGCACAGGGGTGATTCCAGGGACAGCCCAGATGAGGTGATGCCTCCCAACTGATCCTCTACCAAAGAAAGAAACTAAAGAATAAAAGCACCCTAAATCCTGTAATAGTTTATGTGTTATCATTCTGCGGGTACTGATAATTGTGACATCTTTTCCCTCCCTTTATTTAACAAGATCAAAGTTGTGGCAAGCAAGAATCAGGCGAATAGATGGGACCCCGCGGGCATGATAACACTGTCATTGCACTGAAGGTCATCAACTTCTGAGACCACAAGTGATCTGGAATACTTACTGGCAAGCAACTTGCTTCTGCTTTCAAATTAATACCTCACATGTGAGAAGACTCTTGGTGAGTAAGACGACTTCATTCTCTCTCAACATTAAGAAAGCAAAAATTGAAGTAATTTTAAGTACAAAGTTTTACAAAACGTGATCAACGAATGGATATGACAGGGGGTATATTTACAACATGGAAGCATATTGCTTAGTCATGCCACTGAGGAATTAAGTCCTGCACACCTGTTTGACATGATGAGGCAGTGAGGAGGACACCAAGTCGGAGACTGCTATTCTTGGTAACCAAAGTTTGAGAAGCATGCTGGGGGATATCCCCAGTCTTGTTTCTGGGAATGGTATAAATTGAGTTAGAGTGGGTGAGTTGTCTTATTTTCTTGGAAATGTGGCTGAGCACTCTGCTGCCTTTAGAAATACCATATGTTTCTTCCAGAATTATGCAAAACTTCCTATCACTTTATTATAGTAATATGAGTGGGGCCCACATCCCAAATGGGGACCTTTGTACTAGATGCTAGAAAAAAATAGATGAAAAGGCCTTATAGACTTTGCAGTCCACAAAACACAAATCCAGATTAACATAAACATTTTATATTATAGTAACACCTAAACCATAGTCACAGATCAGGGTGTTTTGATGCTAAGCATAGTGGCTAGGTACAGTAGTTATACATAAACTGGTTTAAGTGATCAGAAACAGGTTTAAACGTGTAACAAAATGGGTGAAACTGGTTTAAGATAAATCTGGTTCAATGTAGAATCAGACTTAACTGATTTGGGTCAAACCGGTTTATGGAACTTCGGTCCCAGACTCCTTCCTGGTTTAATTTAAACTAGAGTCCTTCAGCATCCCAGCATGCTCTGTAGCTCTGGGTGGGCTCTCCTCTCTGTTCCAGAGAGCATGGATGGCCCCACCCCTCTGCTCTGTAGCCCGAACAGGGGTGGGGGCATGGCCAGCTACATCCTGGCATGGCCCTGTTAAGGCAAAGTGGGCAGCGGGGGTTAATTTTCCCCTCCTTTCCCTCCCTCCCCCCACAGCTGGGGTCTGCCTTTCTGCAGGTGAACAGTGGAAGCAGAAGTAAAGGAGTAGGCCATGGCTGGGGCTGGTGGACCCAGCTGCACTCCTGGGTCCAGAAGGGTTGTGGGGAGGAAGGAACCCCTTTCCTGCCACTTTGCCTTAATAGAGTCATGCCAGTACAGCAGAGTGATGGGGAAGCTGAGCCCTGTCAGTGAGAGCAGCTGGCCCGGTGTGCGTGGGTGGCAGTTGGTGGGATAGCAGGCTACCTGGGCCCGCTCAGAGGTGCTGGCAGGCCCAGAGCCCAACAGCTGCCTACCACAGGGGCTTGCTGTAGACACACAACCCCCTGCAGTACCTCCAAACCAGCCTGGGTAGCCCGCTGCCCAGTCAGCCGCTTCCCATGTGTGCCAGGCCAGGCTGCTCTCACTGATGAGGCTCAGCTTCCCTGTCACTGAGCTGCCACCACTGGGTAGGACTCTGCCTCCATCGCCTGGCCTGGGCTGGCCCCACCATATGACTGCCTTGGCCACGGTGGGGGTGGGGGGAAGGAGGCAGGGGAAGAGTCCCCACCAGTAACATACAGAGCCCCCCCTCCACACCCTGTGGTGGCCATGGGGAAAGGATGAGGAGGGGCAAGTGTTACCCTCTGGGGCTGGACAACACCACACAGAGCCCCCCTCCCTGCCCAATGGCTATGGGCGAGAGGGAGGATGAGGAGAAGGGGGAAGAGTCCCCCTCCAGGGCAAGGCAGTGGAGCTGAGTGCCAGATTGCTCCTAGCTGTCAGGGAGCTTTTCTCCTCCTGTTCCTTTTCTGCCCCGGGGGTCTGGCTTCCCCCTGTCTGGCCATGCACCCTCTTCCCCCATCCTCTACACCCTGCAAGGTGGCAGTTTAAACTACTCCTCAGTCATATTCAGGCCTGCCAGGACCCCCGCCTTCAGCTTAGCTTTCCTGTGGAAGGGATGGGAGGGCATGCTGTAGTGCAGGGGTGGGAAAAATGTGGCCCATGGGCCAGTTGTGGCCTGCCAGCCCATTCTATCTGGCCCATGGGGATCCTAAAAAATTTAGAAAATTAATATTTATCTGCCCCTGCCTACCTATCATACGGCCCTTTGATGGCTTGCCAAAACTCAGTATGCGGTGCTCTGCCTGAAATAATTGCCTTCCCCTGCTGTAGTGCCCCTGGGCTTGTGGCCTGAGCTACTGCAGGCATGTGCCTGCATTTCTGGAATCAAAAGTGAATGTCTATCCACTTGCAAATTGGTTCAATCTTTGCAGGTTACACTAACCTGCAAAGATTGAATCAATTCAGGCTCTGGCTTTTTAAATATCTGTGCCTAGCTAGTGTGAATAATAATATAAAGAAGCAGTCCTTGCAGCAAGACTTTTTTAAGATATAAAAAGATGAAGAGCTGGAGGAAGGAGTGGACTGTTTAAAACAGAAGATAAATGTATGAAAATCAACAGAAACGAGCTAAATTAATATTTAAAAATTGGTGTGGGGAGGGGGGAATTCTTGGAGAAGAATGGAGATAAGGGAGGTAGCATGAGATGTGGAAACAGATTTGCATGTTTGAACTTTCTTAAAAGGCAGATTTTGATTCTTTCCCTGCCTTTTAATGTGGGTTTAGCTGCACTTTCATTAAGTAATAACATTTAAAATTTGAACTGTTATAAAATTTCTTTGAAATAAATTTCCCTGAAATGCTTTTGCGTTTTCTCATACAGCTGTGTTTTGATTACTTTATGTTTCCAGTTTCTTAATCCTACAAGTATAGTTTATCATTTCATCACTGCACTGCTTGTCAAATTTTACTTTTACGATATGAATCAAGTTTTACTCTCTGCTGTGGGAATAGTCATGAGTTTTGAAAACACTTACCCAGAGTATCATGAAGTATGAAGGTCCTTTTCAGGAGTGTGTTAATAAATGGAAGTTGGTGGGTTTTTTTATGCATTAGCAAATGATCCACAAAGTAACATAAGTAGAAGGAAAATTATTTGCCCAGATTTTAGCTGAAATTTCCACAAAACTGACTGCTTAACAGAAAGCATTATCAGAAACAGCATTACAAAGCAGCGCAACAAAAAATACACTGTACTTTTCAACACTTGTATGCTCTCTATTATCAGATTAAGGAACATTGGCCGACTTAATATGATGTATATTATGCCGTTTTTTGAGTGTCACAAGGAGTTTGAGAAACAAACATACACAAAAAGATAAGGATGGACTCTATTCAAACTTAGTGATGGTGCTAGCTGTGGTAAATAACAATTGCTACTTCTTAAAACGGCACTTGCAGCCAAGCAAGTCAAGAGACAAGAGGAAGAAGAGACTGTAAAAAGGGAAACATAAAAAATAGTTGCATAATTTCATTTTAGTATCCTAACATGTTCAGAAATGCATTCTGTGTAGTTAAGATACAACTTTTTAAGTTCTCTAATGTTCTGTCTGTTAAGAAAAGGTGTTTTTTGTGGTAGCTTGCTGAAATAATATCTTGGTTTTTTGTATACTTAAAAGCTCACTAATAATTCATAATGTGGTTTCAGTAAAAAAGCACAGTCTTGCCTGTAGAACCAGGGCAGGGGCTGTAGCCAGTCAAGTATACATTAGAAAATTACTGTAATTTATCATGTGGCCAAATGCCCCTTTACTGGCCCCAAGATCGAGAAGCTGTTACAGTAGTTTAAAAGAACCTTAATTTCTACTCTAGTTCTGCTCCAAGCCTAGCCAGGCAATAGTCTATGTTTCAGTGCCTTGCTTTTCTCAACCTTACTCTTCTTTGCAGTTATGGAGGCTAGTTAGGAAGAAGTAACATTGCTTGATTGACTACACAATAATGATGCAAATAAACAAGTGAACCCATTCCGTTGTTATAAAGCTCAGAGGGATATACAATATGTTGAGTGACCTGCTTCTGAAAATAATTTGTTTCCCATCCCACGTAGCCAAACTTTTTGGAAGATGTTGGACACATTTACACAAGATGCTTCCTGCACAGTAGCCTAGTAACATTGCACAGTATTGTACTGGTCAATAACTGTGATAATATGTTACTGCACAGTGTTATTAGGCTACTCAGCCATAAGTGTCACAAAAACCATGCTGTGGTGCTACTGCACAGTAGCATGAGTTACTGCACATTTAGTTAGTACTTCATTAAACAAGTACTAAATTAAATGCACAATAACTACTGCACATTAATGAACGTGTAGACATGCTCACTGTAGCATGTAGGAATATAGAAGTATTTGAGATGCAAGAGGGTTGTCATGCTCATTTTGTCTGGGTGTGCTTGTCAAGCTCTTGGAAATGAAAAGATCTAAATTGCAGCAAGTGATAGGCAAAAGGAAAAAAAGTATATTTTTGCCTATGCTGTTATATGTACATCAGTAATGCTAAAAGGTTACTAAAGATTAAAATCATACAGTATCCTGCTGCTCCTGAAGTAATGCAGACATTGAACAAAAGCCAGTGATATTAAATTTAAAGAACTAATATTGTTTGCACAGAGTAGGCCTTCAGATCTTTCAAAGTTCATTTAACACTATGATTAAAAATGTACTAAGAGAAGATGTATTTAAAGTTGTCAAAATAATAAATTTAGTTGTAAGCAACTAAATTTGGTTGTAAAGCAACAACTTTTTGCCTATACAAAGTCATGGTTGAGACTGGGTTTTCTCATCAAAGATTCTGAGAACTGTGACTGTTCAACAGACTAGCTTAATGACGTACTCTAAGAAAGCAAATAGGCCTTGTCATCACAAAAGTTAATTTCTAGAGAAAAAAGCAAGAAATTCTGCCATTCTATTTGTTGAAGTAAGGTAAAATTATATATCTGAGCATTCTGAAATGTGTGTGCATTGGGGAAAGGGTCTGAAGTTTTTTATAGATTCAGCTATGATCTTTGCAGATTGACTATTATTTTTCCATTTCACCTGATTATCATTATTAGAAGCACAGTATTACACTAAATGTGTGGGTGCAGACACACAACTCCCAGCCATGTTCCTTAAAATATTTTTGCAAAGAGGCAAATAAACAAAACCCAGAAGTTTCTACTCTGCTTAGATCTTCTGCTTGTTCTTTACAACCCATTACAGCCTTAAAACAGAATATTGCTTCGAGATTCTAAGGCCCTGATGCTTGGTGTACTCATATTTGCTTAGCTTGATCTCAGGGAGTAGTCCTCTTCAGTGGAACTACTGTACCCATATTAGTAACATAAAGCATGTGTAACCTATGAATCTTGTGCATTGTCCTCTGGTCTTTATCTATAGAAAATATGTGGCTATCTGAGCTCTTGGCTTGGGATCCTGGTCCTTTTTGTTAACACGTCATGCTTTTAGCATTTCAAAATCCCTAATTCAATCTTGATTACTATCAAAGATAGCAATCATATCCATGTAAGAGCTGGAAGGTTTGGTTCATAAGTGACATGGAACTACAAGCACCAGTGAAAATGAATGGAACTTTCATAGATTTCATAGACATCAGGGCTGGAAGGGACTTCAGGAGATCATCGAGTCCAGGCCCCTGCCCAAAGGGCAGGAAGTCAGCTGGGGTCATAGGATCCCAGCAAGATAAGCATCCAATTTGCTCTTGAAGATGTTCAATGTAGGTGCTTGAACCATCTCCGCTGGCAGACTGTTCGAGACCTTGGGGGCTCAGACAGTAAAGAAATTCTTCCTTATGTCCAGCCTGAAACGGTCTTGCAGGAGTTTGTGACCATTCGACCTAGTCATTCCTTGGGGCGCTCTGGTGAACAAACGTTCCCCCAGATCCTGGTGGTCACCCCTGATAAACTTATAGGTGGCCATCAGATCACCCCTAAGCCTACGCTTTTCCAGGCTAAAGAGTCCCATGTCTCTCAGCCTATCATCATAAGATCTGTTTTCCTGACCTCTGATCATGCGCGTGGCTCTCCTCTGGACTCTCTCAAGCTTCTCCACATCCTTTTTGAATTGTGGAGCCCAAAACTGGACGCACTACTCCAGCTGCGGCCTCACCAAGGCCGAGTATAGGGGGAGAATGACATCCCGGGATTTGCTCGAGAAGCATCTATGGATGCAAGCCAGCGTTTTGGTCGCTTTACTAGCCACAGCATCGCATTGCAGGCTCATGTTCATCTTGTGGTCAATGATGACCCCCAAGTCTCTTTCTTCTGTAGTGCTATCCAACGTAGCACTGCCGAGCCTATAAGGATGCTGCAGGTTTTTCCACCCAAGGTGGAGAACCTTGCATTTTTCGGTGTTAAACACCATCAGCTTCTCGTCTGCCCATTTGCTGAGCTTGTCCAGGTCAGCCAGGATCACCCGCCTATCTTCTGGCGTGGATGCTTTGCCCCAAAGTTTGGTGTCATCGGCGAACTTGGCTAGTCCACTCCTGACTCCAATGTCCACATCATTAATGAAGATGTTGAACAGTATGGGTCCAAGGACAGAGCCTTGAAGGACCCCACTGGTCACAGGGCACCACGATGAGTGACTGCCATCAATTACAACCCTCTGGGTCCGACCACGGAGCCAATTTCCCAGCCAGCGGATTGTGGTGGAGCCAAGGCCACAACTGGCCAGTTTGGCCAAGAGGTGATCATGGGATACCAGACCAAAAGCTTTTTTGAAGTGAAGATAAATGGCATCAATCTCTTCTCCCTCGTCCAGGTGATAGGTCACCTGGTCGTAGAAGGAAATGAGATTAATCAAACAAGACCTACCTGCAAGAAACCCGTGCTGGCTATCCCTTAAGATGTTGGCATTGGCCAGTCCATTAAGGATGATGTCTTTAATAAACTTTTCTAAGATCTTCCCCAGGATAGAAGTCAGGTTAATGGCCGTGTAGTTAGCTGGATCCACTCTCCTCCCTTTCTTGAAGATTGGCACCACATTGGCCTTCTTCCAGTCTTCAGGCACTACACCAGAGTGCCAGGAGTTTTCAAAGATCCATGCCAGGGGCTGGGCTATGATGCTCCTCAGCTCCTTGAGTACCCTGGGGTATAGATTGTCAGGGCTGGCTGACTTGAAGGTATCCAGCTTCTCAAGTTGTTCCTTCACGAGGTCAGCATTTATGGAGGGTAGGGGATCCCCCTCACCCGGATCTCCCTGTCCCATAGCAGGCATGGGTGTCCCATGGGACTGATGAAAGACTGATGCAAAGTACCTATTTAATAGGTTGGCTTTTTCCTGGGTGTCAGTTGTCAGTTGCCCCATCTGATTTAGCAGGGGTCCAGCGTTGCCCTTGCTTTTCCTCCGGCTCCCCACATATCTGAAAAAGGACTTTTTGTTGTCCTTGATGCTTGAAGCTAGTTGGAGTTCAGTTGCAGCCTTGGCTTTCCTGGTTTGCTCCCTGCAGGACCAGACCAGTGCAGAATAATCCTCCTTGGAGGTGAATCCCATCCTCCATCCTTTGTAGGTTTTCCTTTTTAGCCATAGGAGGTCTGCTAGGTCCCTGGAGAGCCAGGAGGGCTGCTGTGCCTTCTTGCTGCCTTTCCTCCATGTTGGAATAGATTTAGCTTAACTTTCTAAATTACCTTTTCCATTGCCTACACAGTAAACTGAATGTGCTCAAAGTACAGTTATATGCTCAAGCACCCTGCACTGCTCTGGCAGGATTTTTTCTAAACTAGAAGTAGTATAGCTTCAGCTGTGTGATGCCATTAATGAGCTAATTAGCTTGGGGTAGCTACACTAGATAAATGCATAATTCAGCAAAAATAAATAGCCTGCCTAAGACTGTATACACAGCTGCAGCTTAGAAAACAGCACTTCTGGAGCAGTGTAGCATGTTTTACGGATGCTACTCTGAATGCCATGCAGTAAGTGTATCCCATGGAGGTGTATGGCTTTAGCTTTGCTCTTTGAAAATTTCAATCTAAATGACTACAAAGATTCAACCTAAACCACAACCCTGATTGCTTTGCCTCTTCCTTATTATTCACATTAAAGATAAATGCATGTGGGCATCAACAGTGTAAGGTACTCTACTTTGCAGAATACTGTTCTCCTGCTCTTATTTTGAATAGGAAAAAGTTCTACACAAACTATTGTCTCTTATTGTTTAAATGAGATTTTAAGTGGTGAGATCTATAGTATAAGAGCATAGCAGCACACAAAGTTGTATTTGATTGGTCCATTGCATTGAGCCTTCTAACAATGGATCAATAAAATTCATCTTAATGTGTCTTAAAATTGAGTTTTACTTGTTTTTATAGTGGTGAAATCCCAGGCATCAGAGTAAAGATTGTAAAAGTCATGCTGGGTAGAAATGAAAGTGTCTGTGATGAAAAGTGTTTGTGCCTGAAAGTTTGCAATTAAAGAATTTTTTGGCAACAATCTTGTTGGTCTAATAAAAGATATCACCTCTGTCCATGAGCCTTGATTGCTTTTTCCTCTAAACCAATATGACTACAACCTGGATACCTGACAGCTTTTCCCGTGGGTATTTAGTCACTGAGATCTCTGGTACCTGTTAATAAACACATCAGCCTTTCCAGAATCTTTCCCAAAATCTAAATTTGTTTTTGGTTTTTTATTTAAAAATAAAGACACCTTTAGCTTAAGTATATTAAAAGGTTGGAAGTGTATGTGCGTGTGTCAAAAATGCTAATAAGAAGTCTTTAAATACACTACCCTATCTCAGTCTTACACAATTAAAATTACTCTGCTATAAACAAGGAATTTATTTATTATGGGAACACTGGCAGACTCTTTAGTCTAGTTGGCAGCATTAGGCAGTATTCTCACTTTCAGACTTATAGGCTTCAGGGATGAGAGAAGATAAGAAGATTAAAGCTCTTTGAGTGCTGTAACAGGAAAAGTCCTTTGTTTTTTAATATCATGTAGCTTCCCTTTCCTTCAAAAACCAGCTACTACTTACAGGCAGCTTGCAGACATTAAAAAAAAAAGCAAAAACCAAAACCCAGTGCTTTACTTTAAACTTTGCATGTTTCCATGCTGAGCCCAGCACACGCCCAGAAGAGGCAGTGCATTAGTTGGATACAGCTTGCCCAATGTCCATATAGATCAGGCAAATAAGTAGGGCTTTTTTGGCACTTTTATCTAATAGTTGATTGAATCAGCTATTAGATAAAAGCACCAAAAAACCCTGCTGAAGTGCCTGATCTATACAGATGCTGAAGAAGTGTTTTGAAGTGATGTGTTGCTTCTTTTGGTAAAGCAGGTTTTGTATTTTTATTCTTTTTCTTAACATCTGCAAGCAACCATAGAAATTTATCCTAGCATTTTTTCTAGAAATTTCCTAGAAATTTTTTTCTGTACAGTAGACCCCCGATTTACACGATTCCAACTTACACGCTTCTTGCTTTTACATGATTTTTTTTTAGGGTCTGGACTGGAAAATGCCTTTCGAGTTGTGTGCCATTCGCGTATATACACGGATGCCTCACAAGATTTGCAGGCAGAATCAAGCGGAGCTGTGTCGCCATTGTGGTAGCAGCATCCCAAGATGCAGAAGTGAGACACTAGACATGCCTCCTAAAGGCGATTCCACTGAGAGAAGGGAAAAAAAAGCTAAGGTATGTCTGGGGTATGCAACCCCTCACTATTCTATTATTTCTTATGGGGAAAGTCATCTTAACTTATGTGAATTCAACTTGCATGAAATTCCCTCGGAACACAATACTCTCATAAATTGGGGCTCTACTGTATAAGCTGGTTGATGAAAACTGAGTGTGAGAAGAATGATGTTGAGCACTGATGATGTAGCTCTGAGAAGAATAGCATTTTTCCCAGTTGGTTGCTTGTATTCACTTTTCACTTTTCTGTAACCTTGAGGAAATAACAAGATAGCATTCCAGGCTAATTAGTATGATATTTATCTGTTTTGTTCAGATACAGAGAACATTATAGAAAATTACAGATGGGAATAATTCTGAGAATGGTGGTGGTCTAAATAGTATGTGGCTATCTCCCCAATAAATCTGCATGCTTTGGGCCACTAAGGGTCACTCATTTTATGTAGTGCACGAGCATTTGGTAGTCCTGTATTCCTGCAACACAGTTGGAACCTCCTTCATTTGTTTGGGCTTATGGGTAAGGGCTGTTGTTTCTTCTCTTGGGCACCAGAACCACTCTGGTAATTTTCATGTAAACTCTGCATCCTGTCTCATTACTCAGATTCCATCCCAGCAGGGAATGAGTGGCTGGGAGGATGACAGAGTGGCAACAACTAATGAGGTCAGAGGTGTGACTCAGTATTGAACAACAGACCCCTACCAAGATCTGCTTTGAGACTTCACCTGCTGGATTCTAGACATTAACCAGCACATGCAGCTCTCCCTTACCTCAAACATCTCATGCCTATCCTCTCCCAAATCCCAGAGCTGCTTGCCTTAGCTATGAGCTTCAGGGATCGCTCTGGGCAGCCTCAGGGAGCAGAGGAAAATTCATTCACTCTCCTGCAACTAGTTTTCCCTCAGACTCACAGCAGCTGAGGCAAAACTGGCTGTGGAGGAGCAGGAGAATTTCTCTCCACACCCTGAGGCTGCCTGAGATCCACAGGGGCTAAGGCAAGCAGCTCCGGGGTTTGAGAGGGGAAGAATTCCCCTCAGCTCCCTGGGGCTGCCTGGATCTGGGGACCCCTGGGCTGGGGTGGGGAGAAGCCTCCCAAAACAGGAGCTCCTTGGTGCCCTCATGCTGGACTGCATGAGCAGGCATCTGGCCCAGAGGACTCCTCCTTCCCTCCCACGGCATCCACTGAAGCAATCAGCAGCTGGGAAGGGGGAGGAGGGAGGGCTGTCAAGGGTCAAAAGCCCCCCCCCACAGGGGCTTTTCCTCCTGCCATGTGCTGTGTTGAACCTGGCTAGGGGGGCCTGGGAGTCTGTTCCCCTGTCTTCCCCCTCCTCCCCCCCCCCCTTTGGTTTGACAGACACAGGCAGGAAGCAGGCTAAGTAGCAAAGGGGTGAGGCAGTCCCTGTTCCTGGAGCAGACAGCATAGCCCAGGGCTGCAAAGCATCCTGGGATGCTGGGGGACTGTGAGTTAACTTGAACCAGGAAGGGATCTGGGACAGAAGTTCCATAAACTGGTTTAACCTGAATTAGTTAAGTTTGATACTACATCCAACCAGGTTTACCTTAAACCGGTTTGGGGCATTTTTAAAGTGGTTAATGTGCACTGAAGTTCTGTTCTGTTACAGGTTTAAACCAGTTTACAATCACTTAAACTGGTTTATATGTAACTTCTGTCCCTAGCCTAGGGGTCTGGTG